>NC_090268.1:384313911-386988911 GCF_040414725.1 Anabrus simplex
AGTAGTTTCGATCCGGGCTCGGTTGGATGGTATCTGGAGGTGTTAAAACATGTCAGCCTCATTTTGCACAGAACACAAAAGAACTGCAATGGGACACATTTCGGCTAACTTGCCGTCTCCAATAATCGTCAATTTATTTAGCAGAACCTAAAGCTAATAATATCTACTCAGTTAATTGTGATAAACTGTTCTATTATTTTGATATTCGAGTAATTTACATACACGTCTACTACAATAGATTCATAGACAGAGCTGGCAACACTGTAAATAATTCAGGGGACAGTGGTGGTGATTTTTTGTTTAAGAGGAAGTACAACGAGGTAAGCATCCTCTCTGAACAAATGAAGTGGAAAATAAATTTAAAACCAAGAGGTGAAGTCACTGATGGTTTGTTTTCAGTAATAGCTCAGAACGGTGGTCAGTCAAAGACACGCGTCCGCCAAGTAAAGACAATGTTGAAGCAACATTCATGGTCAATCATTACGTCCAAATGAAGACAAGGTGCCATGTGCGAAGAAGGTGTTTCGATCGGGAAATTTGCGACTCGAACTCCGCGTTAACACATTCAATGCACTGGCAACGCAATAAGGAACTATCGGCGCAGCTTTCGCTAGGATCTTACGAATCACCCGCTTTGCAATCAAGATCTCTCCTCTTGCAACAGTCACGTCTTTGGCCTGTTGAAGAAAGCTCCGAAGAGTAAGCGGCGGGAGGAGTCCAAACTTATACTTCTGAACTATTGATGGTCTACACTGCTGTTTTGATACAGTGTATGGTGTCCAATACATGTAAACTTTTAGATATCAGTCCATGTTTTAGTTCAAAGTTTTCGGACAGAATATCATTCACTAAATTTTTTCCGATGAAAGGAATTAATACCGTGTTGATCCATACTTTACTACAATTAAAATACGGTATATGTTATTTTGGGCAGGCTTACTTATAGATTTCGATTCATTTCCTCGTGAATTGGTTCCCGTTCTTCTGCGAGAAAATATATTCGATCACTTACAGGAATTGAGCCTTGTGGTCCCAACACATCCCTATGGAGATCAAACTTCATGAAGTGATTCTCGTAGACTCTACTTGACCTTGCGAATATGTTTTAAAACAATGCGCGGTGGTGGTGGTTATTATTGTTTGTCATGGCACAATATATTGCGTCCAGCGGGAAGTGTCACAGGAGTTACGAATTTCCGAGTGTCATATATTTCCGTCTCTTTGTTTTTCAGCAATGAAGTGTTTTAAACTTAGATTCTATATGTGAATGTCTACGGGTTTGGGGATTCAAGCGCTAGCTGCCGAACATGGCCACTCACAGTCTTGCTGAAGTACTGTAGTTCTAGATAGTGAGAACGTGTTCGAAATTTTGATGAATGATGTGAGGATTCAGATTTTTTCCCATATGGATGAAGAAGTTGATGACGAATTCCTTCCTGAACATATCATAATCGAGGGTGAAGGAATAAGTTATAGTGACTAAGAATGTTTACGACCTCACCTTCAGAGTGGCGGAAAACTTGTACTATGCACAGTTCATTGAATGTGATTATCCGGGAACTCCCCACTCAGCCTGAGTACAAAACTGAACTGACATATTTGTGAAAGGATTTTAGGATTTATACTGAAGGTCACATACACCAACATACCTTGGAAGTATAAGAATACTGGTTTACAGATCCATTCATCCACACTCCTACATTTTCACCACTCATGCTTTGCAATCTATTATAAAGCAATTCTGCAGTCCTTTCATTTCAGTGATGATAACAGTTCCCTATATAAAAATGAAAGAAATCAGCCCAAAAAACAAACAAAAACAAGTACCAGAGGACCATACGATAGTGCGAAGACTGTAACAATATGCTGCATCCAACACCACATTTTGTGAAATACTATACAAATCATAATGATTGTGTGATTTTGTGATTTTTCCACTTTTTCATGTATGACTTGGCCATATAATGCATTATATGTCTCTATAGTAATTTATAATGGGGTTTATTTATAAGTGTTCAAAAACCTAAATTGTGGGGTATGTCAGTGCTTCCGAAACCCTGCACTCAAAGGGATAAATCGCTATTTCTGAACGGAAATGGCTTTAAACATACTATTGAGCAGTGGTGGTGGTGGTGGTGGTGGTGTATTGTTTTAAGAGGAAGTACAACTAGGCAACCATCCTCTATATAACACTAATCAGAGAGAAAAACTGGAAGGAATCCGACACTTCGAAAAATGAAGGTATCGGCCAAAGAAAGACAAGAGCCACAAAGGGCGTGAAAAAGAAAGACTCCCTAGCCCTCACAAACCTAATGGCGCCGGGGTGGCGAAAAACAAGAGTTGACCAAGGAGGTCGAACAGGGTAGATAAAAGTGAGGAGCCTAGCACAAGTAAGTGGAAACAATGCCAGGACTCAGATAAGGGCCCCGTGGTCGCCATCCCACGCTCCAAAGTTCAGAGCCCCTGGGGCCTCATTTGTCGCCTCTTACGACAGGCAGGGGATACCCTGGGTGTTATTCTACCACCCCCACCCACAGGGGGATACTATTCAGCGGAACATTATCCAGTTTCATCTCTATTTTAATTATTTTTCAGCAGTGTAGTACTTTCCTTAATATTGGGTTTTACGTAATTTAACAGGGCGTATCTATATATTAAAAAAAGATGAAAACTAAAGTCAGTCAGTCCGACCATTCTACCCGGTCGATTTCCTTTTTTTTTTTTTCAACTGAAAGGTATTCATGTACAAAGTTGTCATCAGGTACTATAAATCACTTAACTTCCGCCTTCAAATTATCTGATTTTTTCAATTTTTTGTCTCTTTGAAGCAATCATGTCTTTGGTTCTAATTGAGGTACGGAGTTCGTTTTGGTCTAACAACAGTCAGTGGATCAATCGCTTTATTTTGAGGTAATAACTACTTAAATTGGTAGTTATGAGTACATTTGTCTTCATGACGAAGATCTTTGAAGGACTTTTTAACAGTTCGGCGCGTACTGTTGTTCCAAGGAACGTTTAATTCAATTTCTTTGTGTGATGTATTTTCAAGTGTTTTGTTGACATAATATTACATTCTATTACCATACCAGCTGCCTGCTGTCTTTTCTTGATGGATACAGTACTTTTGCATCCATCTCTTGGCACAGGCCAGAGTAAAGTGTAGCTTCCACCGAAGTCCCAGTCAACATCCATGGCTGTGACAATATGGAAGTTGCTGGGGTATGGGTATTGCTGAGTAATGACATTCAGAGCATGACTAGTGCATCTGAGTGTTATGAAGGGAGCTGCTCATAGGGTCAGTCGTGCTGCAATAGTACTTTCTGACCCAGTGACGAAAGCAATGGCAAACTACCTCACTCCTCATCTTGCCTTGTACGCCTCATTTTGGTGCTGCCATTGGTTTTTGGGGTTTCCTTATAACCGCATAACCTTTGGTGGTGCTATTTGAGGATCCAACCAGCCTCTCGGCTGATGACCTAACAGACATACCATAGCAGATCATGTGATTTATTTCATTAACTCGAAACTTTGCAAATACATCCGTGAGGATAGTAACGAACAACATACTTTGTACATTGCGGGCGGAGCCAATGGGATACTGCTAGTATTTTTTAAAATTAATAGAAAAATATCCATACATTACTCCAACAAGAATACCGCAGTTATCCGTTTTGATCATCCATTTGTATGTAATTATTAGCCATTTTGTAGTAAATATCATTCCTCACCCTGATCATATCTAACAGGATAATATTGCTGATGATAAGGGTTTAAAATATCCTGTCATTATTTCGAGATGCATATTTAAGGGGTGAGTAGTGGTGGTGGTGATTTTTGTTTTGAGAAGAAGTACAACTAGGTAATGAGCCTCTCTAAACAAATTAAGTGGAAACGAAATTTAAAATAAAACAAAATCTTTGTTCGACGAAGGAATTTTGAACGAACTACCGGTACAAAATAAAACAAAAAAGTATTATATTAAGTCGAAAAGGTCACAAGCGAATCAGAAGGGAACGTGAGTTCCTTGAGTAATAGAACATTTGCAGTGTACATGATTCCACTGAAATATTCACCCCATAATGTCTCAAAAATGAAACAAAAAATAAGATGATAAGATTATGATATTTCTGTTTTTTCATTTACACCTGATATTTTGAAATTTTTCTCAGTTATATTGCGACTAGGCCAATTAAAATGCATGCTATTTATAATCGCTAGAAAATATATAAGGGCTAAAGAAGCAAAAATGGGTTGAAAAAAACACGCTCATTTTGTTACTGAGGAATATATAAGGGCTAAAAAAGCAAAAATGGGTTGAAGAAAACACGCTCATTTTGTTACTGAGAAATGTTTAATGGGAAATCTAAATTCAGTAATATTGGTTCTGAATCAGAAATTAATTATAATGGGATGCCTTCATACAGCACGAATAAATCAAAAGTATTTCTTCTAGAATGTAAAATGATCCTGTGCAACATTCTTAATTTCATTTCCTTTACGTTTTGCACATATGTGCACATGTCCACTTTTGTGATAGCTGGTAACTTTCAGGGATATATTGTGTTGGTGTAGGAAGGAAATAAATAGGTGCAATAAAATATATTTGTGACAAGAATTAGAGCTACCCTCATTTATTGGACATATGTATTTGTGTGTGGGGAAATTATCTACCATAATCGCCCATTGTTTGAATTGCCGTTAATTTATGTGACTGAACTATGCCTATTTAAATATCTGATCTGCCATTATTACGTCAATAGCTTCGATTTTCCTCGTTGGCTCAATAAGCAAATCCTTGACTTGCGCGTGCGCAGTCTCTCTTGAACTGAGCGCTCTGCAGTTATTTTCTGCCTTGCCGGCTAGCGAGCAAGCAGTCCCGTTGTTACCGAGCTGCGAGATGGACGCCATTAGCCTTGTTCCTTGGAAGACTTTGAAGCAGGCGCGGTTCTGCCTTTAGGTCACATGGTCACGTGCCCCTCCACCGATTAAAACTATTATAAAAATCAGAACAACATTATGCACGATCACTGTCACGACCAGCTTCAGTGAGTTCAAGAGGCTATGATTCACCATGGTTGTTCTTGTTCTAGCAGCCCTGGACTAAACTAGGCAACATAGTAAAAGTCTAATCCTGGATGGGACCGACCACCGAGCACAGAATGGGACCGACTCATTCTTATACCTGAACATCATCCCTTCATTCTGCGAGCTGTGAGGGATAAAGGGGGTAATGGCAAATTCCATTGACCCGGTTACAGTATTTCTACGACGTGACACTTCAGCGCTAGTTCGTATTTTGAACTTACTTCTCCTACAGCCTACTAGATAGCACCCAGCTACACTTTCTTGTCGGCATACGTATTATTATCGCGCGCAAAGGTAGTGTTTGTAGCAAACCTGTGCTTACCTTGTACGTCTGTTAGATTAATCGTGTCCATCGGTGTCGATGTTCATTGTAAGTCTGAAAAGTGTGTGAAGATTAGTGTGATGTATCTGAGTGTATTCCTGTGCGAGCATAAGTGTTTTTAAAATTAATCAAGTGAGCTACGTACAAACAAAATCTCTTAATTACGAAAACATTATTAGCTAAAGAAATGGCCCGACCAAGACCAGAGCTTAGCATAAATCGTTCAAACATAAAAATAGAACCTACAATCGCAGTTTTATATACAAGAAATAAAAAGGTAGATGATAGATAGATATTTATTTCAATAATTAATTCCAACGAGCCAAAGGCTCATACAGAGGAATTGTACAATGAATAATATATTCAATGGCGGATTAATTTAAGATTAATTTAATTGATTTAATTGATTCCTAGTGTTCCTAATATGTTGCATGTGCCATACCCATTTCTATCATCACGAGCCGCCATTGCTTTGAAGACTGGCGCAATGGAGTTGGATACTCCCGGGCAGGCGGAAGATAGACTAGGCCAGGGATGACAAACCTTTACAGACTAGTGTGTCAATTACGGTCGTGTATATTATTTTCTACTGTCTAGTGTGTCATCGGTTATTTCCCTTTAAAAATCATCATGAAGTCCCCTCCTTTGACTTCTTTTAGATATTAGATTGCATTTCATATTCGACTGAATGTTTCATGATTTTATTTTGCAAACATTGTTGAAAATTACATTTTTAAAACCGGTAAATTTTAAGAATAAACCAATGAAAACTAGCGGCGAGGATAGGAATTGCGCCGCATTCATCTGGGGCAATGATTAATGACTGAAAGAGGAAACGAAACGATACTGGAGAGTGTTGCTGGAATGAAGGATGGCAAGGGAAACCGGAGTACCCAGAGAAAATCCTGTCCCACCTCCGTTTTGTCCAACACAACTCTCACATGGAGTGACCGGGATTTGAACTCCGGAACTCAGTGGTAAGATGCCGGCGCGCTGCCGCCTGAGCAACGGAGGCTCTGCTCTAACCTAATATTGTTTTGCTATTGGTTTTACGTCGGACCGACACAGACAGGTCTTATGGCGACGATGGGCTAGGAAAGGGCTAGGAGAGGGAAAGAAGCGGCCGTAGCCTTAATTAAGGTACAGCCCCAGCATTTGCCTGGTGTGAAAATGGGAAACCACGAAAATCATCTTCAGGGTTGCCGACAGTGGGGCTCGAACTCACTATCTACCGGACGCAAGCTCACAGCTGCGCGCCCCTAACCGCACGGCCAACTCGCCCGGTCCTAATAAAATTTGTAGAAAATATTCTCACATAATTAATTGTAACATGCTTTTTTAATTAGAACGTAATTATAAAATATGTTAGTATGTTGTGTTGTGTGCCACACAAATCGTGTTTGCGTGTCACCTAGGGGCACGCGTGTCATAGGTTCGTCATCCCGGGACTAGGCGTTTTTATCTTATTATGTTCCTCTAGTGATAGTAATTTGGTATTTTGGTGACCATTTTGTTTCAACTATGTGAGTGTTGACAGCGGCCTGCGTGCCAAGCAGGCAGATTACCTCTGAACTCATCCTACAAGAAATACAAAGCCTGCTCACTCGCAGTGCTCTCTTCAGAAACCGTTGCCTACGTTATAAGACAAGGCCTGGAAATAGAGCCTTAAAACGCTATTGAAGTGGTCACACTGAAGTTCAATTCCGCACCGCTAGGATCGCTTTCTTGCCCCCTGTCTACCAGGTTCGCGCCTGTAAACGTGTTTATTAACTGAGTTGCTTGTGAATGTATTATGTATTCGTCTGATGTTAAGCATTCACAGTTCCAGTCATGGTTTATTCACGAGAAATTAAAGGTAGTGGAATTTCATTTCACAAGTTTCCAGTGATTGTTCCATGTTCGAAACATTATACAGAGGAAGTATTACACATGAGATACGACTTCAAGCTGATGAAATTAGGCCTCTGTTCCTAAGTTTTGATCCGAGTTACGTCATAAGAATCGGGCGATCCCAAAATTTATCACTGGACTTTTTTTTTAAACAATGCTACCGTGACCGGCGATCATTTGCGAGGCCTCTTCAAACTCAGTAGTCTTAAATTAGGAAACCAACTAGAAAAATAATTCGCCCAACAAATTTTGAGAAAATGAATGTAGCAAGAGCCAAAAATATTGTATTTTCCCCTGAAACAATATCTGATTTGAAAAGTATGGAGGTGGTTGGTCCCGAGAGCATTAAATACAGTTTAAAATAAACGATTTGTTTTATGGAGCATTTTATGAAATTGTTCGATGCGCATGACGTCTGCAACACCTCATGTGGGACATATTCCAGAAATGAGAACAAACAAGCATCTTTTAGTACTGAAGATGAACGCCTCAGTTGGTTAATGAATGATTTCCTATCATACATTAAGAAAATTCAAATGCATTCAGAGAAAGTAAAAAAGATTTATGGGGGAAATGTATCAGGCATAGATCCTGACTACCCAATCTACTGTGGCCTGCGTAAAATACCTCATAAGTATACATTTGCATTATGCATTGACGAGGAACCTAACAAGCGATGAAATTGAGCTCTTCTTCAGCTACCTAGGACGCCAAGCGGAAAAATGTCATTATGGTTCGTGTGGCAAAAGAACAAACAGACTGTAAAGGCTGTTTAGAACATATCTCTTCTCCAGCTACTCAAATTCCAACATTATGTCTTATGTCCGACTCGTTGGCTGAATGGTCAGCGTACTTGCCTTCGGTTCAGAGGGTCCCGGGTTCGATTCCCGGCCGGGTCGGGGATTTTAACCTCGATTGGTTAATTCCAATGACCTGGGGGCTGGGTGTTTGTGCTGTCCCCAACATCCCTGCAGCTCACACACCACACATAACAGTATCCTCCACCACAACAACACGCAGTTGCCTACAAATGGCAGGTGCCGCCTGCCCTCATCGGAGGGTCTGCCTTACAGGGGCTGCACTCGGCTAGAACTAGCCACACGAAATTATTAGTATTGTGTCTTATTCGTTTTCAAGATCGAGGAGCCCTCAGATACCGAAAATCATCGTCTATGGCACTTCTGCAGTGATCGACGGAATTTTTTTCACCTCCACTACGCAGTACTTGCCTCGAAGAGAGTTACTAAAAGGTGAATTCTTTTCGAAGGACATGTTCAACAGTGAAATTAAGCGTAGAAAGTGTAAAGACGAGAAACCACCTCTTTCTCTACTATGAAAATTTGTGAGTCCTCTATTAGATAACATTGCTTCAAGCCACTCAAGAAGACAGAAAGTTTTGAAACTTAATAAGAAGCCTCTCAAAAAGAAAGTTTTGAAATTTCAATCACATATCCAAGCCAATGCAGCACCGCTCTATAAATAAAGCACTGCCAATACTCGCAAAAACATTCAGTTCCTTATTTAGGATATCATCATCATCATCATCATCATCATCATCGGTTTACCCTCCAGGTTCGGTTTTTCCCTCGGACTTAGCGAGGGATCCCACCTCTACCGCCTCAAGGGCAGTGTCCTGGAGCTTCAGACTCTTGGTCGGGGGATACAACTGGGAGTATGACCAGTACCTCGCCCAGGCGGCCTCACCTGCTATGCTGAACAGGGGCCTTGTGGAGGGATGGGAAGATTGGAAGGGATAGGCAAGGAAGAGGGAGGAGAAGTTGGAAACCACGGAAAACCACTTCCAGGATGGCTGAGGTGGGAATCGAACCCACCTCTAGTCAGTTGACCTCCCGAGGCTGAGTGGACCCCGTTCCACCCTCGTACCACTTTTCAAATTTCGTGGCAGAGCCGGGAATCGAAGCCGGGCCTCCGGGGGTGGCAGCTAATCACGCTAACCACTACACCACAGAGGCGGACTATTTAGGATATAATTTATACTTATTGACATATACGGCCATGCGAATACAAGGGGGCAAGAACGCGATCCCAGCGGCTGAATGGTGAACTAGGATGTGCATTTCAAGGTCTTGAATTATAGCGTAGGCAACGTCAGAAACAATGTCCGCCTGGCAGTGCGCGTCTTGACCACTGCAGCGCTAGTATACCACCTCACATCAGCACTCACTAGCATTGGTAACGGGAGTTAAAACCAGCACAAATTTATCCCTACACTATAATTCCAGTATATTATATACGTTACTGAGCAGAATAAGGTAGAAAATAATAAATGTTCACCTTTTACTCCTAGGAGTTCATTTCAGCTGTGGATTTTCATTTCAGATATACATAACTGTCGAAATTTATGTCTGGCATTTCAAAGGATATAAGGTCTGCACTAGATATTTTTACTACCGCACCGTAGATTTTCACTGAAAAGGAACGACTTTAACAATTTTCCTTATATTTTCTTCTTATAAACTGTTATTCTTCTCGAGAAGTAGTCTCGGCGATACTCGTCTGTCATGCGATTACCGTAGTTAGTGACAGAGGGGACGCAGAAACTTCTGCAGTATTGTTCTGCTTAGTTCCTCAGGATGATCACTTTTCCCACACTGTAGAATAGGATTTTTAGCAACATGTGGCAACAGTATTTCGGTTAATGTTTGTGCTATTTTTGGGCTACCCATCGTTACCGATATCATTTCGTACGTTACTTGCCCCAGTTTCATCAGCAGTGAAACTTTTTTTTTCTATTGGTTTTACGTCGCACCGACAGAGATATGTCTTATGGCGACGATGGGACAGGAAAGGGCTAGGACTGGGAAGGAAGCGGCCGTGTCCTTAATTAAGGTACAGCCCCAGCATTTTCCTGGTGTGAAAATGGGAAACCACGGAAAACCATCTTCAGGGCTGCCGACAGTGGGGTTCGAACCTACTATCTTCCGAATACTGGATACTGGCCGCACTTAAGCGACTGCAGCTATCGAGCTCGGTAGCAGTGAAACAAAACATGGCTTTCGATACCTGAGACCACCTCTGTCTTTGATTTTTATTAATGACGTTAGTGGAGATGGACTCTGGATACCAATAACTTGATCAACGCACTCTTGACATGGCATGTGGTCTTCGACAACTATTACCAAATACCCTCCAATATATGCCATTGCAACACTCGACATAGAAACACATGGTGCTCCTTCGGCTTCCTTTTCGATGCTTTCCAGTTTTGTTTGAAAATTTCTTGCTAATTCAGGATTCGTTCATCCGCGTGTGCGATTACTTCACTAACTAGCGGTTGCAAAAGTTGGAAAAGATAAATTTTATTTATTTTGTTCCTAAAAATAAGAATAAAACCATTTAGAAGCTTATAGGAGACCATTTATTCCTTTTCTGGTTATTTTTCACTAAAAACTGAAAGGTAAAAAGGAACTACTTATATATTATGTCACTTTACGTTCCACAACTATTCCTCTCTTCCTCCTGCATAGACGAGCACATTAACTTACGCTCCGTGATAAGATTGGGTAGCTGCACTCTTCGAATTTTCCAAGGTTCAAATCACAGTTTCGACACTGGCAATTCTCAATGTGAGTTTCATGTAGAGTATACCACGGAAATAATGAAAGTATGAGATAGCCTTCAAGTCCTGGGATACCTACTCCAATATTTGTGCCAAATACGATGGCCATGACACCCAAGGAGTCTGGCATTGCTTATACCTTCCCAAATAATATGCTAATGTTGACGGATCATGTAACTACTAAATATTTTCATTCCTCCCCTGAAGAGTGAGGCGGGCTTCCTAGACGGTGACACCGTCTCTCGGGCCAGGATATTTATATCGAAGATAATATTATTTACATCAGAACAGGAGCAATAATAATAAGTAACCTAATTTTTGCCGTCACATGGTCTGCGTATTTACTGTACCATACCTTGTCTGCTTATCGCTTTAATTCCCTAGTTGGCTCTTGGCAAGGGAATTCATGGAAACTAGTTCCAGAAACTTTAATTCTAAAGCCTTGTTTACAAAACGGTACGCACCAGTACACCATTGTAATATAATTGACGTATTTTAACAATACGACGTCACCAGTAAGCATACGACGTGCAGAAATACCGCCAACCGAGGTGTTCATGCGAGGTTGAATTGCAGCGCCTCTAGTGGCAAATATAGCATCCACAGGGCGGACAGCTATGAGTGGCTATTGGGTAGGCCTTGTATTCCTTGTAGGGTAAGCTCTGAAACCATCATTCTGGTGTAAGTTTGTGATGAAGGATTACACTAATTTGGATAGAAAACCACCGGCATGTACGTAATATTTATTCAAAAATTATTTTGGAGCAACATCAACTTCAGTGGATTACTTGGAAGAGACATTATTTACAACAGTCGTCTTGGAATTTTCAAAAACATTAACTAGTCAGTTTACGAACCAACGTTGCCACCGTTATTTAATTTCAGGCCTACCTCGAGTCATCGCCAATATTGTGGGAATTGAATCTGGACTCTATACCCGGTATTTGGAAATTTAGTAACCGACTGAAAAAATAAATAACTATTGTTAAAAATTTTCATGTAAGTGATATGTAAATTTAACTACGAGGTGAACTGGAAACTCGCCGTGTTAGCATATGTGCATTATGTCATTCTTACTTTGCTATTATTGATATTGTCGTACGTTTTTTTGTTTTCTGCTCCATATATGGTATGCGTATTATTTTGGTTGTTGGTATTATTATTATTATTATTATTGTTATTATTATTATTATTATTATTATTATTATTATTATTATTATCATCGGGGTGTGTTTTTCTTTCTGTCAGTTTCCCCTGATTTTGTAATGCGTGTCTGATCGTGTCTGATTTCGTGTGATATTCCAAATGAGTGACTTGTAATGTAATCCTTTTCTAGCCGATATCTTCCGCGTTTTTGTCTTATTTTATGTACGCATTGTCGTGGTTCCAAGGCCACCTCGTAGTTAATTTAATAACGACAATCTTGGTCTTTTGTAAAATTATTTCTTATATGAAATGTCACATCCTAAGAATTTAAATCTTGTGATACATGCAATAATAATTTTTTATTATTATAATTCATGTCGGTAACTCCTCGGTTGTAGAAATCTGAAATTTCTTTGCCCGGTTCTTGAACTTTGAGGTGATTAACGCACACATACGTCACTATTCCAAATATTTATTATCTGGTGGACGCTAAAACTTTTGGCAGGCTTTGCCTATTATTAATAAAATTCGATAGCTTGGGTCGTGAGTTGCTAGCTGACCTTTAGCATGTGTTGTCGTTCTGTTTACATTATGGAACATAATTTTTTTTCTCCCGTTGTAATATTGTATGAACTTGGGGAATATTTTTCTGTTTACTAGTAATTAACACTTGGTTCGCTTTATTAATTTATTGTGTAATATTGGTACTGATCGCCATATATTCTGGGTTCATGGGTATTGTCTATTGATTTACTAAAGGAAGGTTGAAACCTTGTTGCAACAAGTTCATTATTACTTGCCAGTATTTAATTTACAAAGGTATACCTTCAAGTTTAAAGCTTAAAATTAAAATTTAATATTTTTAAAGGGGATTTGTTCATAATGAGTATTTACAAGCTTGTAAACCTTTTCTGTGTTACAATTTAGCTACTGGTCTAACTTAGTACAATTTAGTAATTTAATAATATATTTATTTACTTTATTGGTTCCTTAACTTATTTAATTTTTAAACGTAAGAAACTTTTACTCTAAATTATAATGAATTTCATTCATTTGTTTATTTAATTGTTAAATATTTTGAAAGAAAGTTATTTACCCTTCATTTATTATTTAAAAGAAAGGAAATATTTAATTATAAATGCTATGAATATTTTCTCTTTCTTTAAGTAAACATCTTATTTACATTTTTATTTCGTCTGTTATTTAGTAGTTAGTAATATTGACCTGGCAACCCTTCAAGTGTTAGTATTAAGATCCTGCCCTTTATCCTACATGTTTCGGCCCAGCACGCGTTGTATTTTGTGCTACTGCCCTCGTGGTAAGTAATTGTGTTTTGTTTTCATTTTACCTTTAATGTCATTGCTTTGTTATCTCTGTGTTCATCATGATGAGGTTGCAATGTTAATAAAATGTTGTTAAAACTATATGTATTGCATTGAAACCGCAAATAACATTGTCATTTGCAAACTATATATTGCACACCATGAAGGAGCCATCAAAGGGGCACGTACAGTAAGTAGATACAGGCATGGTAGCATTAAAAATTCTTAATACTGTACCACACAATGCATTTCTGCATGATAACAAACACTTGTAGGAGCACTGTTTACTATGTTGGACCACACTGAGTGGTGGTGGTAGTGGTGATTATTTTTTAAGAGGAAGTACAACTTAGCAACCATCCTATATATAACACTAATCAGAGAGAAAAATGGAAGGGATTCGACACTTCGAAAAATGAAGGTATCGGCCAAAGGAAGACAAGGGTCACAAAAGGCGTGGAAATGAATGACTCCCTAATACCGTCGGGCCGGAAAAGAACAAGAATTAACCAAGGCAGGTCGTATAGAATAGATGAAAGTGAGGAGCCTGGCACAAGTAAGTGGAAGCAATGCCAGGACTCAGCTAAGGGCCCCGTCGCGCCAACACACGCTCGCCTCTTATGACAGACAGGTGTTACTGTGGGTGTTAATTACGCCCCCTCCCATCGGGGGTATAGCACGGAAAGAGTCCGCGGTGTGGTCTGTTATGGAAGCTTACAGATATCAGGTGTTCTCCTAAGGAAGACCCTGACAGAGTTGGTACAGCTGACCTTCCAGATCTGCTCCAGTTTCCGCTGGCCGAAGTTGCCATCCAGAAATCTAGAGACCTGGAAGGATATTGACATCACGAAGGCAGTCCAGAGATACCCGTGGTATGCCAGACCTGATGGGAAATATGTTCACCGAGCTGCACCAGGAAGGGTAACACATTAAATTTCCTGGACGTATCGCCGGACCCAGTCACCACCACTAAATAGCACCTACACCATGACACCTCTCGTTGAGGAGGTGTGCCGCTCAACAATGAAGCGTGGATCATTGCGCTGGACATGAGATCTCCAGAATTGAATCCGCACAGAACCGAGATTCGTCGATGAACATCACTCGCCGCCAATCCCTAAGCTGTCATGCTGCCGTTCGGAAGTTCAAATGTCCTGGCGATGCTCGAGTCGTAATGCTAGAGGTCATACAGGACGCTGCTATGACAGATGTTACTCTGGTGGTGGTGGTTGTAGTGATTATTGTTTTAAGAGGAAGTACAACTAGGCAACCACCCTCTACATAACACTAATCAAAACGGAAAGGATCCGACATTTCGAAAAATGAAGGTATCGGCCAAAGAAAGACAAGGGCCACGAAGGGCGTGAAAATGAAAGACTCCCTAGGCCATGAGTGCTCTAATACGGTCTGGGTCGGAAAAAACAAGAGTTGGCCATGGAAGGTGGGATAGCATAGACGAAAGTGAGGAGCCTGGTACAAGTAAGTGAAAGCAATGCCAGGACTCAGCTAAGGGCTCCATGGTCACCAACCCACGCTCCAAATTTCAGAGCCATTGGGGCCTCTTTTAGTCGCCTCTTACGACTGGCAGGGGATACCGTGGGTGTTATTCTACCGCCCCCACCAACAAGGGGATGTTACTCTGGGTATGGTGCTGGTGGACACGTGTGTTTCCCCAGTTAACGCGACATGTCTCTGGAAGGCGTACAGTGACAACCACTCCTCAGCAGTGATTACAGCCTGGTGGTGGTAGTGATTATTATTTTAAGAGGAAGTACAACTAGGCAACCATCCTCCACATAACACTAATCAGAAGGAAAAAAATGGAAAGAATCCGACACTTCGAAAAATGAAGATACCTGCCAAAGTAAGTCAAGGGTCACGAAGGGCGTGAAAATTAAAGCCACCCTAGCCCTCGCAAACCTAATATCGTCGGAGTCGGAAAAGAACAAGAGTTGACCAAGAGAGATCGGATAGGATAGATGAAAGTGAGGAACCTGTCACAAGTAAATGGAAGCAATGCCAGGACTCAGCTAAGAGCCCCATGGTCGCCAACCCACGCTCCAAAGTTCAGAGCCCTTGGGGCCCCTTTTAGTCGCCTCTTACTACAGGCAGGCGATACCGTGGGTGTTCGTCTATCGCCCCCACCCACAGGGGGGTGATTACAGCCTGTCGCACGATGGAAAGATCCTCACTCCTGGTTGTCCACCAGAGTCGACCTGAGCCTTCTCGACGTGTGTGTGTACTCTTAACATTCCCACTACGTCCAGCACCGACGTACAGCGTAGTCAGAACTGTACAAGTGGCGAGCAATGCTCCGAAACATCCAACATCCTCCCTTTGTCCGAAGATGCCGGCCAGGCATACTGCGTTATCACTCTGCTACTAAGACCTTATTCGATGTCTTGCATCTATGAATGAGCGATATATACGCCCTAGTGGCACTTCGACACATGCAAGTAGCATTAAGCGCAAATGGGATACATGTCAGCTGATGGCAGTAGTGCGTGGCAACGTTCATTTTACTCACACGATTCAGTGAAGGTGCACGTTTTGTATTTAATTTGAAAATGAGTGCACACATATTTACTCTTAATTTTTAAACTACTCAGTTCGAAAGTAATGGAGCAAAAATTGATGGACCTGGGACATTCTGAAAACGGAACAACTTTTTATGCTACATGTTGTTATTGCTGTTGCTGTCCAGTATTGTCCCGTTTCTCTACGGGATCAGACATGAAGTGAGATGAATCTCCTTAGCCGGATACCTCATCACAGGAGTTAAAGAGATGAAATGAATGACGTGACATATGATAGTTGGAAGAGAGAGGGGATGAAACTCAATGCTGGCACATAGCCTACTCTTGAATAACACCAAGGGGTTTGCTCAAAGATCCATGAACGAATCACCATCAACAACGTGATATGAATCCAGACCTTTGGCGCGCTATCTGGTTATTACGAATTGTATATCACCACCTCTCCTACCATGCCGGCCAATATGCTTATGGTGATTTCTTTTCCACCAACGGGACTCGAATGGAATTGACCTCTTAACGATTATGCCCACCACTAACACTACATAAACCCAACAAAACCCCATGGCGCTACAGCCCTTGAAGGACCTTGGCCTACCAAGCGACCGCTGCTCAGCCCGAAGGACTGCAGATTGCGAGGTGTCGTGTGGTCAGCACGACGATTCCTCTCGGCCGTTGCTCTTGGCTTTCGAGACCGCGGCCGCCATCTCACCGTCAGGTAGCGCCTCAATTCTAATCACGTAGGCTGAGTGGACCTCGAACCAGCCCTCAGGTCCAGGTAAAAATCCTTGTCCTGGCCGGGAATCGAACCCGGGGCCTCCGGGTAAGAGGCAGGCACGCTACCCCTACACCACGGGGCCGGCACTAACACTACATAGTAAATTAAAACTACAAAAGGTAAATTTCAGTAGTGTCTCCTATGGCTGTAGTTAGAGTAGTGGCGCGTTCGTCTCTCACCTAAGCGTGTCGACCCGACAGTCGATGTTACACATACGCTACGAGCCACTTCTTCCGGAGAGCTCACCGTCGATCGTAAACCCTTCCGATGATCTCAAGAATACAAATGAGAACGTTCGGTAGAACTCAGCTGCAAGAAGAACACTCACCTCGCACCGCTGGCCTAAATCTAATTTACGTGAAAGCCATAGCATTTTCAGTATAGATGCAGCTACTGTCATCTGCTTTAAGAGCCTCCCTTCGATATACTTGAATCGATAGGATCACCTAGCGTGTCAGTGCTGGATTAAAGTGAACTGACGTTCAAGAGTGGTATTGGTGATTGTTGTTTTAAGAGGAAGTACAGCTAGGCAACAATCCCACAGTTAAACAAGACAGTGTCCCCTACTCTTTCACTTGTTTGTAATGTATTACAAGTGATTACAGTAATCCAAAAGAAACCCTACGGGCCTTCTACAAGCGTAATAATGTCCATGGTTCTAAACATCCCCTGAATTCTGACGAAAGGTAAAATGCTGGCTGTTACTCATGTATATACAGAGTGTATCAGAAATACTTGGACATACGGTAAGGTGGTGGTGGTGAGGACTCTGTTTTAAGAGGAAGTACAACTAGGCAATCATCCTCTATATAACACTAATCAGAGAATATTTTTTGGAAGGGGTCCGACATTTCGAAAAAATTGAAGGTATCGGCTAAAGGAACACAAGGGTAACGAAGGGCGTGAGGAGAACGGCACTTTATTTCGACAATGCCTGTCACGAGATGCGCACTCTACATAAAAGTTTGCGGTCGTGAACCCAACACAACCGTGTTCATTATTTTAGTTCTTTTAACTTTTCGTAAAATACCGTGAAAATCAAAAATACTTTTGTGAAAACATCACGAAGTGCATAAAAACATTTTATGTCTATTGAGAAATTTTGGAAAATTCCCAAAATTCAGCGTTACGTTCAGAAATGTGGAGGATTTTAGGAAAATGCCGTCAAAATCCATAATATTTTTAGGAAAACATTAAGAGGTACGTGTAATTTTTTAAATTACTTTGAGAATTTTTGAAAATTTCCATGTATGTATGTTCAGTCCTCAGCCCTAAGGCTGCTTGTATCCTCAACAGCTCCACCACGAGCTGTCATAGATGGCCTAGGCATCACTGATGAGGCGTACTAGGGAAATGAGGAGTGAGGTAGTATCCGGTTGCTTTCCTCACCGAGCCAGAAGTTATTACATATCAGTCTGCCAAGCCCACTGAAATGCATGCATCAACTGACCCTATGAACAACATTTCACACCATTCCTAGCAGGGACTGGCTGCATAAGGAATGGCATTAGCCTACTAGCATCGCTCATACCTCAGTCACCGGGCGAGTTGGCCGTGCGCGTAGAGGCGCGCGGCTGTGAGCTTGCATCCGGGAGATAGTAGATTCGAATCCCACTATCGGCAGCCCTGAAAATGGTTTTCCGTGGTTTCCCATTTTCACACCAGGCAAATGCTGGAGCTGTACCTTAATTAAGGCCACGGCCGCTTCCTTCCAACTCCTGGGCCTTTCCTATCCCATCGTCGCCATAAGACCTATCTGTGTCGGCGCGACGTAAAGCCCCTAGCAAAAAAAAAAAAAAAATAACATACCTCAGTCACTCTCATATACGATACGACAGAGACAGATCAATGAAAGTAACAAAATTGCTCTAGCCTATACCAGAAGACATAGTACACTGTAAAAACTACGTCCCGCGAGTAAAGGCATAAAATTTCCATAAAATCCAATAATAATTGTTGAGGATTTTCGGAAAATTCCGATTTATTTTCCTTTTTAACGTGAAAATAACACGCGGAATGTCATCGGCAAAGAAAGTTTGGGAAAATGTTAGAATTGGGAAGGTGGGAAGGAATCTGCCTTGGCCTTTTCAAGGTTTAGCCCCAGTATTTGGCTGCTGTGAAAATGGGAAACTACAAAAAAAAAAAAAAAAAAAAAAAATACATATATATGGCTTCTGACGGTGGAGTTTGAACCCACCTTCACCTGAATGGAAGCTCACAGCTCCGTGACTCGAACCGTGAAGCCAATTGGCTCGGTATACAGATGAGTAAGATGGAAGATAATTTTATACCACTTACCGTACAATTTGACAGGCGCACGCCTGTCACACATGACTCAACAGGTAAGCCATTTCACCCAGCTGACGTTTGTGCGATGTTTAACGTTATCATCTGACGTGGCATCAGTAATGACGACGGATCCTAGTTACTTGAATTTCTGTCATCGTTAGAAAATGCAACTTTAAAACTTTTTCAATGTGCCGAACACTAAATAAATATTACCTATAATACTATAACATACCTGTAACACATGACACATGAACCTGTAGTGTGTATTTACATTTATGTTATAGTGTTATGATGCCTCCGTGGCTCAGGCGGCAGCGAGCCGGCCTCTCACCGCTGGGTTCCGTGGTTCAAATCCGGGTCACTCCATATGAGATCTGTGTTGCACAAAGCGATGGTGGGACACGATTTTCTCCCGGTACTCCGATTTTCCCTGTCATCTCTCATTCCTGCAACACTCTCCAATATCATTTCATTCATCTGTCATTCATTAATCAGTACCCCAGAGAAGTGCGACAGGCTTCGGCAGCCGGCACAATTCCTATCCACGCCGCTAGATGGGGCTTCATTCACTCCATTCCTGACCCGGTCAAATGACTGGAAACAGGCTGTGGATATTCATTTCATTATAGTGTTATATGTGTTATAATTAGTGTTTAGAATAAAAAAATGTTAAGTTACATTAACTGAGTCGACACAGGAAAAAATGGCTTCCTTCTTAAAAAAATCGTTAAAACATATTAAAAATATTTAATGAACAAATTCTATTCAGATCACGTGTACTATTTCTATACAAGTGCAATGCCAGGCTATATGGATAAATGGTTAGCGTACTGGCCTTTGGGCCGAAAACTCCCGTGTTCGATTCCCGGTTGGGTAAGTAATTTTAACCTAATTGGTTAATTCTGATGGCCTGGGGTCTGGGTGTGCGTGTGCAATCTTCAGCATTAGAATTCATTTAGGTAGAGATCATCCTTAAGGACGTGCAGGTCACCTATTAGGCGTCAGCTCGGAAGACCTGCTCCAGACCTCTCCGAATGCCACACGCCATTATACAGGGCGGTGGGCAACAACGTGAACCGGGCACATAAGTGTTAGAGGGTTGGTCATACTGATAAATAATTTGAAAAAATAATCCGATATCTCACGTCGTTATCAAATTATCAGATGCTCAGTCCGCCAATAGTGCAGAACAGTTTATCTTCATTCTAGTCCCACAGCAGTCCAAGAACTTTTACACCTTGGTAGTAAGGAAGTGTTCACCCAACACCTCACCTCAAATCTACCTTCAGCCATGATCCCAGTAGCTTGTTCCATAAATGTCTTCATTTCCTCTTCTGAATCAACTGATGTGAGGAAGGTGTCTACTGTGACTTTTCCTAACTTTCTTACTAATTTTACAAACATATTAAACTGCATTTAACTTAAAAAATCTGAATATCTGCATTTAAAATGGAAAATCTGAAAATTAACATTCATTAAATAAAATACACACTCGTCGGACCTTGTACTCACACTTACTTGTTACCTGCTTACTTACACATACGTTATTTGAAGGGCGCCAGCTGCCACTCAGTGCAGCAATAATAGAATGAGATTCTTGACTATCTCTAGGGTGTGGGGTAATAATCTTACTTTTGACAACATACCATATAAGTTCTGGGAAAAGGAGATTGGCGTTCGGTTTCCCCATTAATTTTGAGGTTAAGATATTTTACTGTCAATGAAATAAAACTATGAATTCGTTTGATAGAACAATATATATTCTTTAAATAATATATCAAAAAATAGTGAGTCTTGTTGCGATAAAACAGATGAGAATATGAAATTATGACATTGCAACTGAAAGAAACTAGGCATGAATTTGAATTCTTCTTGACCGGACATTTAACAATTTATACGAAATATTTCCCTCACTGATTCACTTGACTGTACCTTCAACACTTTTAGTGTAATTACGACGTATTCCTTTGATCTGGTGTTTACTGTAGATGTGTCACGCCTAACTTGGTGATACATCCTTGTGATTGCTTCTTCTCCATATCATCTGACTTCTTTGTAAGTCAATATGGTATTACCTCTTGGTAGGTCCAGAGTTGTCCTCTCTGACTTCATGGTAAGCCCTTGCGTCCGTGTCTTCCACTAAGTGACGGACCAACCATTTGGTCTCACTCTCTCAATGACCAATAATTAATGGCTCACTAATTCTTCACCACCTCTCGTTCACACTCGTTGACTGACCAACTAAGGCCTCTTGATCTAGTAGACTTCCTCACTGTACTGCATCCGTATAACTAATGACTGACGCTACAATATGCACCCACCTTTTATAGACGTTGGTTGACACAGCTACGTAATCTCCAGAAATAACAATGACATACTCCCACCTACGCGACAGATATTACATCCAGTGGTGAAATAGCCCGGGGCGGCCGACTCTCTGAGCGCATATCTAAATAAATACGATGACGTAGCCATGGAGTGGCGATGACTTGGCAGAATCGCCAACAATATTGCACAATGCACCAACGTCACATCCAATCTCTGATATATACAACAATTCCCACTGTACAGGTATTGAGTGTTATTCTACACATACGTATATATGCATACATCTAAGTACAATCTTGCAAGCAACAGGCATTGCAAAATTGAATTAAATAAGACTGATAATTACAATAATAGTAACAATATCACAGATAACATAATAATAATACTGACATAATAATAATGATAATAATAATAATAATAATAATAATAATAATAATAATAATAATAATAATAATAATAAAATACAGATAAAATCATACAATAATAAAAATACAGATATCATCTTGTAACGGGATTTGAACCGTTACACTACATAAAATGAATTACTCAGTTTCTTGGCCACCTCCCTCTGAGATAGTTTTATATTGATCCAAATGGTTCTATGCGACAGCCCCCAGTAGAAATGGCTTGCAATTTACTCCAAAACCACTCTACAGTGTCTCAAGAGCCTTATCTCCTGCTCCTCGAGATTATCCCACCAAATAAACCCCATAAAATCTCTACCACGGTCGTGAAAATAGATTTGAAGAAAAGCCTTCTTGATATCAGAGATCACGCCGATCTTCCCTCGGCGGAACATTACAAGGATTGAGGGGATTAAATCTAACAGATTAATGAAGGACTTCCCTTCACCTTACAAGAAACATCAAAAATACAGGTCTTCTACTGGTTGTCGAGTTCTCTTTGAATACCCCACGATGAGGTAGATAACGTCCAGGTCTCTCCACTTCATCTTCTGGAACGGTATGTGTTACTCCTTCCATTAGCCAAGTTTGTAACATCTCATCATAGCACACAAGTTTCCCAAGAGCACATAATTTTGATGTCGTTGAGGTCAGTCTCTTCCTTGTTATCCATACTACACCAGTGAGGATTTCGGGGAAAATTTCTAACGTTTATTGAGAATTTCATGTTCCTCCGGCTCTTTCGAGTCCGAGAAGGGAATGCATTTCCTCAACGTACGTTCAAGCCGAGACAGATCGCGAGCGATCTTGTATCCTGCACCAGCGGGTTTCTTAATCACTAATGGCAGCAGTTGGCTCACATAATATTCCGTTAGAATTTCTTCTCTACCAGATCTATTTCGCAGACGTTCAATGGCCTTCTCATAGTTTTCCGCGGTAGTAGGGAAACTATCCATAATCTCTCACGCTCTTGAGCCTTCGACAGTCGCTTGAATTAGATACTGGAATAATTTTCGTCTCCTCGTCGTCAGGCATTCTCTTGAACTGACTCCAAAAGCTCAGGGATTATTTAATCTCGGCGCTGAGCATCTTTAATTATATTTTTGAAGGCCTTAATTTTCTCTTATCTGCAGTCGGTGATGAAACATTTGATAGCACCACACTTACAAATAGTACCTTATTAGTAGAGCCAGGATGTTCAAGCATTTATTTTGGCTAAAATAGGCAGGCAAATAAGCATTTAAAATTTAGAAAATAGGCAGTAAATTAAAATATTCATTTATAATGACAAAAATTGGCCCTAAAATAATAAGGATGGTTTAATGTGTCACTTAATGCACATCAGCATCCAATTTTACTACTTAATCTTACGTGACCCTGTGGATTGGGGGTGATAGAATAACATCAACGGTATCCCCTGCAGTTATAAGAGGTGGCTAAAAAGGGGGAACAGGGGCTCTCAACTTGTTAGTGTGGGTTAGCGACCACAGTTCTTCTACCCGAACTCACTTGGTCAACTCTTGTTCTTTTCCGACCGCGACGGTATTAGGTTTTCGGACCAAAGGGAGTGTATTTTCACACCGTCAGTGGCCCTTTCCTTTCTTTCGCCGATAACTTCATTTTTCGAAGTGTCAGACCTCTTCCATTTTTCTTCTGATTAGTGTTAATAGAAGATGGTTACCAGCTTGTTCTTTCTATTAAAACAATAATCACCACCACCACTTAATTGTACGTAGCAGGAACGGGATCTGGCAACCCTCTTAGCCATTTGGCTTGTGGAGTGAGTTTTCAGCAGGGATTTGTGTAATATTAATATCGTTTATGTAAATGTATTTTGTATCTATTAAGTTAAAATGAAATTGTATTATTTATTATTAACACAGTACATTGGAATCATATTTTATTTCATTTCCATTGTTTAATTTTAATATATAAACAGCAGTAGAAAATATCTACAATAACTCAGAAGAGGCAAAAATAGAGGCACTAAACCATCAAATAGGCACCGTAAGCTAACACAGGCAAAAAAGGCAAAATAAAAACTGGTCCTACCGTTTCCAAACTTACGAAAATATGTTTGTGTCTATTTGACACTTCGATATAAACACCCAAATGAGGGGTTGAGAATGATGAAGACCAAAGCCATATTTTCCTCAAGTGTTGTTTTTTGATGTAGTTTGCATTGGAAACACGAGAAGCAGATGCTGGTAAAGTAGTGGAAATTAAAGGTCATAGATGGCAGCACAGTGAGGTCATGCTTGTTTCATAATAACTTAAAGTTGGGCCCACGAGAGTTGAAGTCTGACATTTGAGCGGCAAAAGCAGTAACTACGATGTGAGCTGCGTTGTCATAGTTACCTCAATCTGCGACATATCACCCTTTCATACAGCATTATTCAATAAACTATGTTGCCCTAATGCAATTTAATAAACTTTGACCCGTTCCTAAGCTCGTGCTAATAATTCCGGTATTTAAGACAGTATTGCCGATAAATATGAGATTCCATATTCACTAAACTGACAATAACCCCAACACACGCACATGTTAAATAATAGAACTGTACAACTTGCCACTGATTAACTTACAAAAATAAACTAACAACGAAATTCAGGAACCAACACTTAAATTATTATATAATCCAGCAACAACTAACACACCTAATACAGTGCTATTCCAAATAATATCACAAAAGCGACAACAAACCAACCCACGTGGCGATAGCTTCCTTAAATGTGGCGTCGCTGTTTTCGTTGCCATAGCAACAGACCATTTTCGAGCAGCGTTAGTCAACTTTTTATCGCCGGTGGCGCTAAACGTCAGACTTCAACTCTCGTGGGTCCAACTGTACTTCTTCTCCTTGCTCTCGTGAGATAGTCCAATGCAACAAATTAATCTAAAAAGCCACCTAATCGATACTTTATTTCTTTTGCCTTTGGCAAACTTAAAAATACATTAACAAAGACAGTACATGTTTCGACCACTTAGTGGTCATCTTCAGCTGTATATATATATATATACATCTGAAGATGACCACTAAGTGCAAAGGCAAAAGAAATAAAGTATCGATTAGGCGGCTTTTTAGATTAATTTGTTGATTAAACTCATCGATACGGCCATGAAGTGGACAGCTTGCAATAGTCCAATGCCACAAAAAATGGCTGCCAGTAAGAAGGTCCTGTTTACCACATAGAATAGTAATGATACATTTGGTAGTACAGACGATTCAGAGGATGAATATTTTGATTGAAGCGGATCATCTGCTAGTTCAACTGATGCTACATCATCAGAAAGCGATAGGCCTACGGTAAGTTTATTTAAATGTTATATTGTAATGTTTGTGTGATAGTGGCATAGGATTATATCATTTTCAGTAAAAATATAAAATTGATATTTCTCTCTTTCCTTGGATTTCTTTTTATTTCACTGTAGATGACTTTAATTTCACCTCTAATAAGTTAATATAAATTTACACCATAATAACGAAAATGTTCTGTATTGCTAGAATGAACGGGATTGTAGCTTGACTGTTTTGAATAATGAGGCTTTGGTCTATCTCAGACTCTGTTTATCACCTTTATAGAATGTTCGTCCTATTCAAAGATCACCTGACAAATCGCCGAACAAAATGCATGTACATCCATTCCAATTAGCATCCAAGTATAATAGACCTATGGCAATCAGTGATAAGAAGTTTCAAGGTGTAATGACGCCATACATTCCTCTTGTTTACCAGGGATACTTTCAATGTCTAAAAGGGGAAAAATCTGAGGAAGAAGACACAGAGGATGTCGATTTAGGCTCCATTATGTGATTTTCACAGTCTTTCCTTATTTACATGTATCAATAAATCTAACAATGAAAATGAATGAACACTTTTGACTATATAATCATGTTGCATATATGTGGATTATTGATGTAATATATTTTAATACCTTAGAATGAAACAGTCCTATGCCCATCAAGTGCCACGTTGTAATCTGAATATTCGAAATGTAGGGTATAGTCCTGTGTCCATCAGCTCTGAATCAATTACTGTACTGTGATAGTGAATGGTTAGACGATGCCTATACTTTTATTTTGAAATGTGATAGTATCAAATCCTGATTTATAGATTTTTTAAACTTTCAATTTGCTCTCCTGAAAAAAGTTATTTTGTGGCATTGGACTTTATCAATCTCGACCCTTCAAATAAAAAGGCATTTTGCCTAACTTCCGGGCTCTATATATTAGCCTCAGTAAAATTCTCCATCTTTACTCTTGCATGATCCATTTTTTTTTCTATTTATTCTTCAGAAGTTGATTATTCAGCCTCAAAATTGGAATTTTTATACTCCAGCATCAACGAAATGACGGTATCGTCTAGGTTTTGTAGGTCAGTCACTAATATCTCAAGAGTCGTAAACTTCGTTTTCACTACTTCTCTACCGAGATTTCCATTGTCTATTTCTTCAATAAACTTGTCGTAAGTCTTAGTAAATATTGTTCTTACTGCTTTGCGTCTTTTCACTGCTGTTATCATCTTACGAATTTCACTTTGCTATATATTGAAATGGCGTATGGCTTTTAGTACCGGGAGTGTCCGAGGACATGTTCGGCTCGCCAGGTGCAGGTCTTCTGATTTGATGTCCGTAGGCGACCTGCGCGTCGAGATGAGGATGAAATTATGATGAAGGCGACACACACGACTAGCCTCCGTGCCAGCAAAATTAACCAATGATGGTTAAACTCCCGACCCTACCGGGAATCGAACCCGGAACCCGTGTGACCAAAGGCCAGCTCGCTAACCATTTAGCCACGGAGACAGACAGTTTGGCATGATAATAGTGTAATGGGATTTAGACTTACCGATACCGACTTTTTATCACGTCGGGGTTACCGCTAAATATTAGGACAAAAAACTACCCGTTCCATTATTCCCCACACCGAGCTCGATAGCTGGATTCGCTTAAGTGCGGCCCGTATCCAGTATTTGGGAGAGTGGGTTCGAACCCCACTGTTAGCAGCCCTGAAGATGGTTTCCTGTGGTTTCCTATTTTCACACCACGCAAATGCTGGGGCTGTAACTTAATTAAGGCCACAGCTGCTCCCTTCCCACTCCTAGGCCTTTCCTGTCCCATCGTCGCCGTAAGACCTATCTGTGTCGGTGCGACGTAAAGCAACTTGTAAAAAAAGTATATATATTCTTCCGCTTGGTTATTTACTCAAACACTAAATATATCATATGTATGTATGTATGTATGTATGTATGTATGTATGTATGTATGTATGTATGCATGTATATCCTACCCTTGTTCCGTTTCTCTACGGGATCGGGTATGAAGTGAGATGAACCTTCGTAGCGAGTTTTTAAGACCCGATGCGCTTCCTGACGTCAACCTCATCAGAGAATTTAACGACGCGAGATTAAATGAATGACGTGATATATGATAGTAGGAAGAGAGAGGGTGAAACCCGGTGCCGGCACATAGCTGACCCCTGTCGAATAGCATCAAGGGGTCTGCTCAAGGCTTCACGTTTCCATCCGACGGACGATTCACCATCAACAGTGTCCTATGCCCTCACTCCATATGAGCACTGCGGAGAGAATTGGAACTGAATACAGACTTTTGGCACACTGTCTAATGATTAGAAATTGTATTCCACTTCCTCTCCTATCCTGCCAGCCAACGAATGATGGTGAAAATGTTTTCCATCAATGGGACTCGAACCGGCTAACCATAGTGTCAGACTGTATAGGCTTCGACGCCTCACAATCATGGCCACAAAGCGGGCATTAGATAGGCCTATATCATATTATGCCTCCTCTTTTAATTAGACACACAGGGGTTTGGCTAAATCAATATCAATGTTCTCAAGTTCTCGGAAAAAACACAGCTTATCAAAACGTCACAATGTAAGATGTTGAGGCGGCATATACACTGACTGACAGAGCAAATGCAACACCAAGAAGGAGTGGTCAGAACTTTATGCCAATTGCAGGGTAGACTGACGTCACTGAGGTATGCTCATGATGTGAAATGCGCCGCTGTGCTGCGCACGTAGCGAACGATAAATGGGACACGGCGTTGGCGAATGGCCCACTTCGTACCGTGATTTCTTAGCCGACAGTCATTGTAGAACGTGTTGTCGTGTGCCACAGGACACGTGTATAGCTAAGAATGCCAGGCCGCCGTCAACGGAAGCATTTCCAGCAGACAGACGACTTTACGAGGGGTATGGTGATCGGGCTGAGAAGGGCAGGTTGGTCGCTTCGTCAAATCGCAGCCGATACCCATAGGGATGTGTCCACGGTGCAGCGCCTGTGGCGAAGATGGTTGGCGCAGGGACATGTGGCACGTGCGAGATGTCCAGGCGCAGCCCGAGTGACGTCAGCACGCGAGGATCGGCGCATCCGTCGCCAAGCGGTGGCAGCCCCGCACGCCACGTCAACCGCCATTCTTCAGCATGTGCAAGACACCCTGGCTGTTTCAATATCGACCAGAACAATTTCCCGTCGATTGGTTGAAGGAGGCCTGCACTCCCGGCTTCCGCTCAGAAGACTACCATTGACTCCACAACATAGACGTGCACGCCTGGCATGGTGCCGGGCTAGAGCGACTTGGATGAGGGAATGGCGGAACGTCGTGTTCTCCGATGAGTCACGCTTCTGTTCTGTCAGTGATAGTCACCGCAGACGAGTGTGGCGTCGGCGTGGAGAAAGGTCAAATCCGGCAGTAACTGTGGAGCACCCTACCGCTAGACAACGCGGCATCATGGTTTGGGGCGCTATTGCGTATGATTCCACGTCACCTCTAGTGCGTATTCAAGGCACGTTAAATGCCCACCGCTACGTGCAGCATGTGCTGCGGCCGGTGGCACTCCCGTACCTTCAGGGGCTGCCCAGTGCTCTGTTTCAGCAGGATAATGCCCGCCCACACACTGCTCGCATCTCCCAACAGGCTCTACGAGGTGTACAGATGCTTCCGTGGCCAGCGTACTCTCCGGATTTCTCACCAATCGAACACGTGTGGGATCTCATTGGACGCCGTTTGCAAACTCTGCCCCAGCCTCGTACGGACGACCAACTGTTGCAAATGGTTGACAGAGAATGGAGAACCATCCCTCAGGACACCATCCGCACTCTTATTGACTCTGTACCTCGACGTGTTTCTGCGTGCATCGCCGCTCGCGGTGGTCCTACATCCTACTGAGTCGATGCCGTGCGCATTGTGTAACCTGCATATCGGTTTGAAATAAACATCAATTATTCTTCCGTGCCGACTCTGTTTTTTTCCCCAACTTTCATCCCATTCGAACCACTCCTCCTTGGTGTTGCATTTGCTCTGTCAGTCAGTGTTTCATCTAACCTGGGTTAATAATAGACGTCATGTTTTACAAGTTACAGCTCTGGCTACGTAACTGTGGTATCCACTAAGGAAATAAGAACAAAGTGTTCTGATAAATATGGACAGAAGATATGCTGTTCGCGAAGAACAAGAAGTGGGATCCTACCTACTCTTTAACTTACAAAACAATCCTGAAAGGGAAATCTAGTTGCTGGTTTAGGTGTAGAGGTCAGAACAGAAATATTAAGTTGACTCTTAGCTGAAAGCTGCACACGTAGCACACGCGTCGTTAAGAACAATTCGATCACGATTTCTTGTTTTGGGCTATAGAATAGCCTTCTCTCCAATGACTCTGTGGAGGCAAAAAAATTGACTATCGAAATTATGTATTTCTTTCTTTACTAAGTCATTGTTGGGCAGTGATTTAGTGATTTATTTGAAGTGTGATTCTGCTACAAGCCATGTATTAAAATGAAAAGTACACGCAATGCAATATTTGGTAAATGCAACGCGATTAAGGATCTGGCGTGTTTTTGGTGGTGACATTTTTCTTGTGGCCAAGCTTAGGAATGGTCCAGCTCAGTGCAATAATAATCGTGCTCTCGAAGTTAACTAATTGGAAGAATATGTAGGCCTACATTCGACTATTACTCAAGTGATCTAGATGAATGATAAATATTGATACCCATGGCATCTGTAGTTAATCAAAATTATTGATATGATACAGTCTATTCATAGACATTACACCATGATCTCTATGTAGTCATCAATTCAATTGCCATGTGTTGTATATATTGCAAACAATTTAATTAATTCGTAAACATTAATGCATCTAGCACATCTGAAAGCACTTTCCAGTTGCAACAAATCAGAAAATATTCTACAAGGGGTATGATGCGCAAAGGTATCACCGAAATATCACTATAAAATTTGTCACAAATGGAACATAATAATTGCTTTTACACATATCAAGTGAAAAATCACTGGCAAATTAAGAAATACCGTCGTTATTTGAGAAATTTGGAAACATACTTAAGGCTTGGAGACAGGACTGGTTTATGTCGTACTACGCTGCTGGTGCCGTCTTTTGTTATTTTCTTCAGGTCCAGGGCTAGCACCATGAAATGGGAGGGCTATGTCTGTGGATCCTCATTATCATTGTCCATTCGCTGCTGGTGCCGTCTTTTGTTACTTTCTTCAGGTTCAGGGCTAGCACCGTGGAATGGGAGTGCTATGTCTGTAGATTCTTATTATCTTTGGCCAGTACAAACAGCAAAATGGAGGTTAAAAGAAAAATAGCATGATCCCTGGACCAATAAATATTTTTATTTCTGTTCGAAAGAAAGTAGCTCGATCCCTGGACCAATAAATCACTAGTCCACTGAATTTTTCTTATGTACATTGGCCATACCATTTTGTCGCCTATTAAATATAGCATATCGCGATACAATTCATGAAATGATGTCATTGACAAGTGAAGAATGAAACGAAAGCAAAGAACTTCAGTGAACACAGATATCACACACGGAATTGTTCAAAGTGTAAGACAAAAGACATACGTGTGTCACTATGAGCGCAACACCAAATGTACTTGCAAAGTTGGTAAGTACGTATTAATATTTTCCAAAAAAACATATTTCTTAACTAGCGAATGTACCCGTGCTTCGCTACGGTATTCTACATTGTATTCGAATATCGAAGTAAATAGTGTACATGCAGTAAATAAGATTGTTTTAAAATTGCATGTCTCTTAGCGTTATCCGAGAAAGAGCATGGGGAGGTCCCCGTACGTTGTTTCCAATGTAAAGTGTTTGTTACGGAATTGTGATATAACGGCAGGCTCACTTGCCTACTGCCATTCACAATCGAGTTGAGAAGTTTATATTATAATTGCAGGCCCCATTACTTACTACGCGGACAGAATCGATTTGGGGAGTTTTCGTTAAAATGACAGCCCCCTTTCCTACTTCCAGACAGATTACAGTTGAGGAGTTTCTATTATAATGGTAAGCAATTACCCTACTATCACTCGAAATTGAGTTGTGCAGTTATCATTATAATGCCAGGCCCATTTTCCTACTGCCAGCCAGCTTACTGCCAGTCACACCAAGTTGGTGAGTTTCCATCAATATAGCAGGCCACTATCCCTAATGCCAGTCACATTTTAGATGAGGACATTTGTTTCTAATTGCGGGCACCCTTGCCTGCTGCGAAACACAATCGGGTAGGGGAGTTTTAAACAAAACTGCATGCTCACTTGCCTTCTTCAAGTCAAATCGAGAAGGGAACTATTCATTACAATTGTAGGCGTTCCTTACTAATGACAGTTACACAGGAGTTGGAGAAGGAACCCTTTCCTACTGCCAGTCAAAGTCGGTGTGGGGAGTACTGATTACAATATCAGACCCACCCTTTCTCGATCGCTAAAAATCGACATCAGTGAATATATATAGATCGACATATGAAAGTATATGCGTGTTTACAATATTGAAGACATTCATTTACAGATAAACTGCTACTAAACGTACGTCATATCGACAAAAGATCATACCATAAGACACGCCGGATTTAGTGGCCTAAATGGCTGGTCCTATGATATGTCATCTATCCTTGGGTCAGATTGAGTTAGAAACGTGGAACAGGGTAAAGGTTTTGTAAGATTATCTCACATGACATTACTTTTCGGATAATTATGTGACAGCTACATACATAGCATTTGGCTCACATATGCCTACTGGGTGGGACAATTTTCGTGAAGAGTATGATGATTCTGTATTTCATATAAGTAATTGAAAGTATGAATTATGCATGTGAAAATTCCAAATTGACTTAACATCGATTAATAGAGAAAAATCAAACGTAAAAGGGATACAGATACGGCAAAAAGTCATAAGACCAAGGTTGTAGATCATTCCAAATTGAACGGAGATTGTGCAATCCGTTATGTGATAGTAATTTCCGAAGGTGTGCACCATCATTAAAATTGCCTGCATATTTCGATATTCTTCGGGGATAAAATCTGAAAAATTTAATGATCTAGGATGTTTTCCGTTCGTTACAGGCTAAAACGTATAATTTTGTCAAATTTCAATTATCTTCTTTTTCTTCTGGCAGATTATGCCGCAATCTGGATTTTGGGCGAGGCGGGTAAAAATTAGGACTTTCTGGAAACTAAACCAAAAATTATGGATATGGTCATTATTACCCCTTAAACGGAAAGCTGTACGAAAATATCGCCAAAATAGTCAGTGTAGATGCACACAGTCGTTACGATTTCATTTATATACATAGTTAAGGAATCTGCTCCATGTAAACCACCTTTTGGGCTATGTCCGCTGGACTTAACCTGCAAAACTGACCATTCATGATATCTCCCTTATTAATCCTCCTGACGAAAAAATGCACATGAAAAGAAAGGTTTAGAGGTGGAATTCCATCACGTTTGTTCGATTTCCAGTCAGGTTGGTCTTGTTCTGTATATACTGTGGAAGAGTAAAATCACCATTTGTGTTCCCTATAAACCGCCAGTCGATTCCGGAACATGAAATGTTATTTACATGTAAAACCTACCTTTGGACAGGTGGATGCTAAATATAAATTTTGGTTCGAATGTCTTCAGTAGTTTTCAAGTTGTAAGGAATACGCTTTACACGCACCCGCTCGTGAGTCAAGTCCGATGGGACTTGTACAGAAAAACGGTCCGTAAATGATATCTCCCTTATTAATCCTCGTATCGAAATGATGCACATGAGAAAAAAGATTTAGAAATTAATTTCTACCAAGGTAGGTAGATTTCCATTAAGTTTGGTTGTGTATATTTTGTGGAAGTGCAAAATCACTGTTTCGGTTTCGTATAAACCCCTAGTCAGTTCAGGGATTTAGAAACAATATTTGCCCTAAAACCTATCAAGGACAGGTGTATTCTAAATATGAGTCTTGGTGGAAATACATCCAGTAGTTTGTAGCACTCGCGTACATACGGCGTAATTAAGGAAGAAAATAATACAGTTAAGAAAGTTGAAAGTAATAGAAAATGGGTTATAACTGAGGACAGCCGGATAACGATAAATATGTAAATGCCAAGTGAATATATTGGAATATCAAATGCCTCTCAATAAATTATGCTAGTGCGAGTTATGGATATAATAAAGCGGTAACAGAGGACAAATTTAGGTCCAGTGATTCTTAGGTAAACAAATAATAAGAAGATGACTAATGGTGTTATTACTTAATCTAATCGAGGGCGGTTATAACATCCAACGATATTCCGCCAATATCCCGCAGATGGGCCGATTGACGCCTCTCTTGCCATCTACCCAAGGAACAACCAGGAATTTAAAAGCATGATGAGGAAAATGGCAATACGTTACTTCCCTACTGGCATGCAGTCAGAGACGTTGCCATGGTAACCTGTAGGTTCGTTGTCAGTCTGTCGGTCACTAAATGGAGAGCATGATACCAGCAGAAAATTGTAAATTTCTCCGTCATGTGAAGAGTAAGGCAAATTATGAACATAACGAAAGTTATTTATAATGCAGAGACGTTTCACGTACGGTAAACGAAGTTTACAGAAAATCAATAGTATAAGAGAAAATGGAGGAAAACCATTCTGGTTTTCCTATAAACACCCCGTGTATTCAATGATTTTAAAATGATAAGCATATTGATACCTTCCCGGGATGAGTATACTCTAAATATGAAGTTTGGCTGAGATCTATACAGCCGTTTCGACGTGATGGTGGAAAAATCATTCTGGTTTTCCTATAAACCCCCCGTCTATTCAAAGATTTTAAAATGATATGCATATCGAAACCTTCCGCGGGATGAGTATACTCTAAATATGAAGTTTGGTTGAGATCTATCCAGCCGTTTCGATGTGATGGTGGAAAAACCATTCTGGTTTTCCTATAAACACCCCATGTACTCAAAGATTTTAAAATGATATGCATATAGAAACCTTCCCCGGGATGAGTATACCCTAAATATGAAGTTTGAATGAGATCTATCCAGCCGTTTCGACGTGATGGTGGAACAGACAAACAGACAAACAGACAAACAGACAAACAAACAGACACGAAACGTAAAAAACACCGATTCGGTCTTGAGTTGACCTAAAACGGATAAATATCTGAAAAATTGGCAAAACAAAAGAAATTACAGACAGCGGACCCCCTACAATTTCATTTATATAGATTTGCCAGGGATTTTTCACTTGATATGTGTAAAAGTAATTATTATGTTCCATTTGTGACAAATTTTATAGTGATATTTAGGTGATACCAATGCGCACTATACCCTTCTACAAGTAATAGAAAAGTGAATAACCGACCAGCTCTTTTCTTTGGACAACTTAACCACAAAAGTGTAAAGGAAGGTGTAAGAGAAGATAATGACGTACGGTTGTAGATAATAAAATCAGCATTAAAATTCCTCCATTCCGGTCCGAAAGGTTTTATCACATGGAAGCTCTAATTCGCCAGAAACAGAATAACTAAAGAAGAAACAATATTCAACTATGTCATTGCTCAGCTTGAAACGAAAGACATCGAGAATATTTGGGATATAATAACCGGACATGGAATCAGAAAATATTCCATCACTAAACCACCATTCTTCGGCGTATTTAAGGAAAGTGAGGACAAAAGGATCAAGAGATTAGTAACGTAAAAAGTCCAGCTAGGTGATTACAAGCCTAGTCAGCTATTAAGGAAAATTAAGTCATTAAATGGTAAGGACGTTTCTGATAAGCTCGAACGAACACTTTGGCTTGAAAAATTCTAGATTCCATTAAAATTATCGTCATTGTTAGCGAACAGCTAGTCCCTAAAATTACCCACTTACAGTAACAAATTGCAGCTCTTCAAGTAGGCGAAGGTGAAGTCAATACCGAGGAAATCCACGGCGTTCTCGTAGCCACAGCACCGCTCATACCAGTCGAAGAATTAAACCCAAAGACTTGTACTGTTACTATTTCCCCCTGCGGGGTGGTAGAATAACATGCATGGTATTCCCTGACCATCGTAAGATGCGAATAAAAGGGACTGCAGAGGCTCTTAATTTTGGAGCGTGGGTGGGAGATCCCGGAACCCTTAAGGGACTCCTGGCATTGCTTCCACACACTTGTACCGAGCTCCCCACTTTCATATATCCTATCCGATCTTCCTTGGTCAAATATTGTTCTTTTCAGACACCTACGGTATTTGAACATTCGAGGTCTAGGGAATGGTTCATTTTCACGCCCTTTATCGTCCTTACCTTTTTTGGCCGATACCTTCATTTTTCGAAGTAGGGAACTACCAATTCTATCTGAGTAGTGTTAATACGGGATGAATGATAAGTTGCGCTTCCACTTAAAACAATAATCACCACCACCATGTGCTAAGCTTACTACCATGTCAGGTTCTGAGAAATATGAGTAACGATGTGCCTGAAAGACTGCGAAAAAATCCAAACGGCAGTCGAATTAGCGGTGAGATCAGTTGCCGACAAACCGTAAAACAAACACAGGTTATTTCTCACAGATAAAGAAACAGGGCTGTGGTTTCCAGTCGATAGTGGTGCAGATGTTTCAATTATTCCAGTCAGGAAAGATGATATAAACCCCATGCTGACATTAATTCCCCTGTGGCTGGAGGCGATAGAACAGCACTCACGGTATCCCCCACCTGTCGTAAGAGGTAAGTAAAAGGGGCCGCAGGGGCACTCAACTTTGGAGCGTAGGTTGGCAGCCATGGGGCCATTAGGTGAGTCCTGACAGTGCTTCCATTTACATGTGCCAGTTTCCTAACTTCCATCTATCCTGTGCGACCTTCCTTCGTCAACTCTTGTTCTTTTCCGACCCCGACGGTATTAAAGCACTCGAGACCTACGGAGTCTTTCATTTTCACGCCCTTCGTGGCCCTTGTCTTCCTCTCTGATTGGTGTTATATAGAGGATGGTTGCCAAGTTTTACTTCCTCTTAAAACAATACCGGGCGAGTTGACCGTGCGCGTAGAGGCGCGAGGCCGTGAGCTTGCATCCGGGAGATAGTAGGTTCGAATCCCACTATCGGCAGCCCTGAAAATGGCTTTCCGTGGTTTCCCATTTTCACACCAGGCAAATGCTGGGGCTGTACCTTAATTAAGGCCACGGCCGCTTCCTTCCAACTCCTAGGCCTTTCCTATCCCATCGTCGCCATAAGACCTATCTGTGTCAGTGCGACGTAAAGCCCCTAGCAAAAAAAAAAATCTATCTGTGTCGGTGCGACGTAAAGCCCCTAGCAAAAACATTAAAACAACAATACCCAGCACTACCACCTGCTGCAAATATAAACAGATAACAGAGATCTTGAAACGACTTAGGATTGCAGAGAAAATTCCAGTGGCCATTTGTTTTCCCCAAATCCCTGTGGGGTGGGATTGCGGTGGCAGAATAACATACACGGTATCCCCTGCCTGTCGTAAGAGGCGACTAAAATGGGCCTCAGGAGCTCTGAAGTGTAAAGCGTTGATTGGTGACCGCGGGGCCCTTAGCTGAGTCTTGGCATTGCTACCACTTACTTGTGCTAGGCTCCTCACTTTCATCTATCATATGCGACCTTCCTCGGTCAACTCTTGTTCTTTTCTGACCCCGACGGTGTTAGAGTACTCGAGGCCTAGGGAGTCTTTCATTTTCACGCCCTTCGTGGCCCTTCATATATCGAAGAGTCGGATCCCTTCCATCTTTTCTCTCTGATTAGTTTTAAATAGAGGATGATTGCCCAGTTGTACTTCCTCTTAAAGCAATAATCACCACCAATGACCACCACCATCAACACCACCACCGCTGTCATGGAATAATGGGAAAACAAAGAAGAATGAGAAGAAATTTTACGTCGTTTATAATAACTTAAGAACATCTAAAAGCTTTTTCCGTTCACATCAAAGATCTTATCATGCCCAAGTTCCTTTTAGGGCTCTTAAGGAAGTGAGTGTTTGAAATTAATTCTGTAGTATTTACTAACTGCCTTGTTTTACCTCAGCGAGCGACCATATTTTACTTTATCACCAGCTTTACTTTAGTGGCTGTTTTAAAGAATAAATCGCTGGGGTGTGTAATATGCAGAGCGTCACATTAAATTATCACGATCCTTTAGCGTGGCCTATCTCGTTAATCACGAGTGTCTAAAATATCCCAGAGAGTAGCTGCAAAAAATGCGCTGGAACGTTGGCGCAGTAAATCTGCTTCAGCTTTCCTCGTCGGCTGGAGTCGTAATCCATAGCAAGTACTGTATGACCAGCCTTACTTGTACAAAACACAGGGCGATTTAAAAATGGGTATGTAGAGATTGTCGTGACTTTCTAAGGGAAATGCATATCTGTCCAAGTTATTCTACCCCCTTGTGGGTGGAGGCGGTAGGATAACACGCATGGTATCCCCTAACAGTCGTAAGAGGCGACTAAAAGGGACCTAAGTGGCTCTGAAGTATGGAGCATGGTTTGGCGACTACGGGGCCCTTAGCTGAATCCTGGCATTGCTTTCACTTGCTTGTGCCAGGCTCCTCACTTTCATCTAACCTATCCGACCTCTCTTGGTCAACTCTTGTTCTTTTCCGACCCCGACGGCAGCAGAGCACTCGAGGCCTAGGGAGTCTTTCATTTTCACGCGCTTCGTGGCCCTTATCTTCCTTTCCTGATATCTTCATTTTCCGAAGTGTCGGATCCTTTCCATTTTTTCCTTCTGATTAGTGTTATATAGAGGATGGTTGCGTAGTTGTACTTCCTCTTAATACAATAATCACCACCACCACCGAAGTTATTCTAAGCAGAAAGGGTTATTGAAAGCGGCAAAGTCTAATGCACTTCCGTGGAAGTAATCACACATCCAACTAACGTAATTGAATCAGTCGTTGGAAAAAGAAACTAAGACAATTTAGGCCACTTTTATCTTTTTATTAAGCCCCAGGGGGCCCTCAACTTTGAAGCGTCAGTTGGCGGCCACGGGGCCCTTAGCTGAGTCCTGTCATTGCTTCCACTTACTTGTACCAGACTCCTCACTTTCATACCCCTCTTGGTGGGGGAGGTAGAATAACACCAACGGCAAGTCATGCCTGTCTTAAGAGGAGACTAAAAGGGGCCCAGGGGTACTTAACCTGGGAGTGTGGGTTCTTTGCCGACCCCGACGCTATTAGGTTTCCGAGGGCTAGGGAGTCTTCCATTTTTTCGCCCTTGTCTTTCTTTTCATGTTTTCTCTATTTAATTAGTGTTATATAGAGGATGGTTGCCTAGTTGTACTTCCTCATAAAACTGTAATCACCACGGCCACCTCTCTGGCCTGCAGGAGTCACTCGAGCGCATATTGGCCGATGACGCGACAGTCGATTAGGCGTATATAAATTACAGGTGTACTGTTACTCAGGGAACGCACGTTCCCTTTTGTTTCCGTATTCAATAATATTTTCTTTTATTTTGGACTTCATTTCCAAATTTCTTCGTTAAATAAATTTTGTTTTATTTTAAATTTCTTTTCCACTTAATTTGTTCAGTGAGGATGATTACATAGTTGTACTTCCTCTAAAAAGAAATTCACCACCACCACCACCCCTCAGTGTGTTTTTGTAGTGCCGACTTCACCGTGGCCAATTTCTTCACAGAGTGCGCCGATCCCTCTAGCCCAGGACCTCTCAAACGCCCAAAATCTCACGCGTGCAAATCGAGGCGCAAGAGCTCCGTGCATTGTGCATCGGTGCCGCTCGGTATGGCTCGAATCAACGCTTCGTCTCTGGGCTACTCGGCTAAGCTCGGCTCTACTCGGCTATACTCGGCTCAACTCAGCCCGGATTTGGAGCGCTACGGCGCAAGTGGGGCAGAGGGAGAGAGGCGGAGCGAGCGAGAGAGGCGTGAGGAAAGAGAGAGTAAGCGCTATTGCTCCAAATCGAGGAGTGGGGGGTCTGCACTCTGGTCAACCAAGCCAAGTCGTCTTTTGCACCGTGCACAGTGCATGCACCCTGAGAGGCCCTGCGGGTCTAGCCTAAGACGGAGCCTCGGCCTGCACGCAACACTCGAACGCCTATTAGCCGGTGACGCGACTACTGCTGATCTCGTCACCCGCTTTATGTGGGACAGTGAATTATTCAAGGGTATGTTAATTACAAGTGTAATATTACTCAGGGAATGCACGTTCCCTTTTGATTCGTAATTTTTCGCTTAATTCAATAATTTTTGTTTTATTTTTCTTCATTTCTAAATTCCTTCGTTGAATAAATAATTTTCTATCATTTTACAATTCTTTTCCACTTAATTTGTTCAAAGAGGATGATTACTTAGTTGTACTTTCTCTTCGAAATATTATGTTAACTCAGGTAGGTTCATTGTAATTCACCGACTATGAGTTCTCTTCAGGGTTTAAAATTCGTAAGGCAGTAAAATAAAATATTTGCCCGAAGTTGCTGGTTCATAATTATGTATTTATGGGCTTAATCCCCACGTTACCTCCCCCTCCCTCCCCCACGAAAGACGTCGAAGCAGAGAGAGACGTTGGCGTGCTGTAAGCGTCACCTCTAGGATATGGGGTCTTCAGAAAAGAAAAATGTGTAGACGAACATCTGGATATGTAGGCTGACGGGATGGGGTAATGGCTTATTCGAAAAGTGTAATATGGAAAGGATGATATTGGCTAAAAGAAATGCGGGGTCCGAATAAAATGGGTTGTGTTTTTGTAATATTTGTAGAGAGATGCAATTTCAAAAATCGGGCTGTAAGATTATCTAGGTAAGATTGCATTCGTTTGGCGAAGATAGTAAGATTATTTTATAGGGAAAGGATTGCTGGGTCGTCAGCATATTGAAAGAGGAGGGAATGCTGTGGGGAAGTGAGCATTACGTAGCAAGAAAAGACGTACAATAGCGGAGAAATAGGGCTACCTTGTAGAACTTCAGAGTACAGGGGGAAGATTTGGGACGAAGCGTATTTAATTTGAATAAAGGCCGAAACTTTGGTGAGAAAATCACTAATGAGACGAGTAATTACTGAAGGCAGTTTTAACTTCATTAATTTAAATATTTATCCTATGCCATGCTTTGTCGAAAGCCTTCTCTAGATCCGGCATTAGGAAGGCTGCCAGACCTTTTTATGTGGAGAGTAACTAGAACTGCTAAACGGAAGAGCTGAGTGTGTGTGTGGAGTATGCCGCTCTAAAGCCGGCCTGGGTAGGGCGGGGGTGGGGTGGGGGGAGATAATAATTCAAGCGTATAGGTTTTCATATAGTTTAGCAGCTAGTATGGCTTTTAAATATTTTAGATAACATGCTCAGAAGACTTACGGGTCGGTAGGAAGAGAGAAGGGATGAATGTTTGCCTAATATTGTAAACAGTATAACTTTTGCTTTCTTCCAATGAGAAGGGAAGTTTCCTGTGTATAAAATGAACGTATGGGCTATTGATAGGAATATGAAAGGAGCATTTTTGATATGCCTGTATCTGATATTGTTAGCCAATGGCCATAGCCTTGTTGAAACACCGGATCCCGTGAGATCTCCGAAGTTAAGTAACACTTGGCGTGGTCATGATTTGGATGGTTTGCCACGCGCTCTTGGTGGGGGGTAAGGGGATGGAGAAGCGGTAAGGAACTGACCACACTACCGTACGTAAACTCCGGCTCAGGCACACCTCTGCGGAGGTCCGGACCTGCCTTCAGGCAGAATACACCCTTACCTTTTTAATAATATTAGTCCTAAGTGCCATACTTCGTCGTCTGCGTAACTGGTCCCTAATTTCGTCAGTCGTTTAGTGGTGTTTCAGAATCTACAGTCGAGAGATGGTCAAAACTGGGTGTCAAAAGAGGAAGAATACGCCTGACTTTATCAGATATTTCACCGTTGTCATCGTAGGCATTTCTGTCATCTATTCCGCAAGAAAAAGTCCCGGTGAAATATTCAGCAAAATAGTCAACTTTATCTTTGTCGATAATTAAATGTCCAGACGTCCCTCGGATAGGACAGGCGTTTTGAGTGGATGTTTGGCCTATATGGGCTTTGAAAGTTCTCCAATAGAGACGTGCTGAAATCAGTCCTGCTAAATTATTACATACACCATTCTAGTCTTCTTCTTCTTCCTCTTCTTCTTCTTATTCTTCTACCGCTTTTCCCACACCGGTAGGGTCGCGAGTGCGAACTGTGTCGCACATGTGGATCTGGTCTCGTTTTACGGCCGGATGTCCTTCCTGACGCCAACTTTATATGGAAGAATGTAATCACTATTGCATGTTTCTGTGGTGGTTGGTAGTGTAGTGTGTTGTCTGAATATGAAGAGTACAGTGTTGGAAGAGACACAAACACCCAGTCCCCGAGCCAGAAGTATTAATCAAACACGATTAAAATCCCCGACCGGACAGGGAATCGAACTCGGGACCCTCTGAACCGAAGGCCTCCAGTATTTCTTCTTAATTGCTTTTATATAGGACCTGTCATATATCTTTGAATTTGTCTATGTCTCGTGTACTGCAGTAGACCCAATATGAATCGCGAGATAACTTAAGCAGAAGAATAGCTTTGGGAGACAGAGGAGGCTTGCTAGGTTTGAATATAGATCGAGGAATGTGTTGTCCATCTGCTTTAACAACAGCTGACTCCAGCAATGAGACTAGGATAGTAAGATCTTTGGAATTGTGCGGGAGAGTCACACTAGAAAGGGACTTCTTTATTGATTAACCTGAAAACCAAGGTTTATAATACATGCGTGCTGCCAGTTGCTACTTACGGTCTGGAAACGATGACTCTGACGAAGGAAAGTGCTCGCAAGCTTCAGCGAACGCAACGAGCCATGGAATGACAGATGCTAGGGATCAGCCTTAGGGATAAGATCCGTTCAGAGGACATCAGGACTAATGTAACAGACATCCTAGAGAGAGTAGCAAGACTAAAATGGCAATGGGTAGGACACGTAGCTCGACAAGACTACAACAGGTGGACCTCTAGGATTGTTCACTGGAGACCATGGGAACACAAGAGAGGCGTTGGAAGACCCCAGAAGAGATGGCTCGACGAATAAAGCTGTTGGCTGGAACACGCTGGTTCCAAGTGGATGAAGACCGAAGACGATGGAAGCACATGGAAGAGGCCTATATCCAGCAGTGGATTGAAATAGGCTAGAAAAGAAGAAGAAGAATATTCTCGAGAAGGAGTGTAGGTATTTGAGATGAAACCGAAGTTTTAGGAAGGTGAACTAAAACAGAGTGGATTTCTGGGAGATGGATTAAACGATTAGGCTGTATCAAGTGAGATGGAAGTTGATTATGGACAGCAATAGCTACTCCTCGTCGGGCTTCATGGGCTCTATCGCAACGATTTAGAATGTAGCTGGGGAAGGAAGGGAAATGTTTGAAATTCAGAAATGTTTCATTGAGATTCCTCTGTGAGTGGGGGAGTTAGAATAACACCCACAGCGTCCCCTGTCTATCGTAAGAGGCGACTAATAGGGGCTTGGGAGGGTGGACTGGCGATGACGGGGTGCTGAACTGTGTCCTGGCATTGCTTCCACTTACTTGTGCCAGGCTCCTCACTTTCATCTATTCTATCCGACCTCACTTGGTCAATTCTTCCTTTCCGACCCCGACGGTGTTAAGTTTCCAAGGACTAGAAAATCGTTCGTTTTCACGCCCTTCTTGGCCCTTGTGTTCGTTTGGCCGATACCTTCATTTTTCGAAGTGTCAGATCCCTTCAATATTTCCCTCCGATTAGTGTTATATAGAGGATGGTTGCCTAGTTATACTTCCTCTTGAATGAGAATTAAAGGACCACAGTATTTTGACCGTGCAAATGTAGCATAATCATTTAACTTTTAATTGAAGAGTGGGACGAATGGTTTGACGAAACATTAACTGTATCTTTAGAATAAGTGGAATATATCTTCTGAGTGCAACAGGGAAGAAGGTAGAGTTGAACGAGTTCAGCAGAGTTAGCGTTAATTCAGTGTAGGAGAAAAGGTATGCAAGAAATGTTAACCGAAGGTATTTCAGCTCCCTTCTTTGTTTATGTTTAATAATTCAAATTGCCACGGGCCTATTCTTAGCTATACATTATACTGCAAATGTAGACTTAGCTTTCTCCAGTGTTGCTCACACTGAGTGTTAAAGATTAAAACAGACAATCCTATTTATGGGGTATTAACCCATTAGCTTGTACAGTGATCAGCCAGGACATTATGACCACCTACCTACTATCGATATAAACCCGTCTAGGCGATATCAGCGTCACCTGACGAGGAGTGACTGCTATAGTTCAGTTCTTATGAGTTTCGACTTGACATTTGAGCGCTGCTCTTTGGCGGAAGCTAAGTGAATTAATAAAGAGCCAATCATCAGCAGCCGATCGCTCCGATAGAGCGCGTTGGATTCTACTTTCGGTTAACAGTGTTGTCGATCTGTTGAATACTGAAACCACGTGGTATCAGCTGTGTGTTGTATTGTGTTCAGTTCTTTTAGCGGTCTTTGTCAGTTCACTCAGTCATTCTTGGCATAAAGTTGTTCGCCTTCCACAATATCATTCTCTCGCGTTTACCAGCTCGAGCATTGATATATTTTTATCTTATAGCCTTATCCAAAATATGTGGTGTGTTATTGTTAATTTTATGTGAGTTATGCAAGATGCTACAAAGAATATTTGCTTCTGGACTTATATTCGAGCATATACATTTCCGTTCGTGTCGTGTGTCGTGGATCAGCTGTTTGTACTCGTAACAATTTGGCACCAGTGCCTGACTTCCGCTTAACTGTCAAGTCGAAACTCATAAAAACGTAACTATAGTCAGACACACGCACGGTGCATGTAGTTCACTGAGTGCTGTCCGTGTGTAGAATGGGCAGATTGTGATGGCCCGGAGGCTCGGCGCGAACATTTCGGAAACTGCATAACTTGTCGGGTGTTTGAGGAGTGTTGTGGTGAGTGTCTTCAATCCCCCTGTGGGTGGAGGCGGTAGAATAACACCCATGGTATCCTCTGCCTGTAGTAAGAGGGGACTAAAACGGGCCCCAGTGTCTCTGAACTTTGGTGCGTGGGTTGGCGACTACGGAGGCCTTAGCTGAGTCCTGGCATTGCATCCATTTACATGTGTCAGACTCCCCACTTCCATCTATCCTATCCGACCTTATTTGATCAACTCTTGTTCTTTTCCGACCCCGACGCTATTAAGTTTCCGAATGCTAGGGAGTCTTTCATTTTCACGCCCTTCATGGCCCTTGGCTTTCTTTGGCGATACCTGCATTTTTCGAAGTGTCGGATCCCTTCCATTCTTTCTCTCTGATTAGTGTTATATAGAGGATGGTTGCCTAGTTGTACTTCCTCTTGAAACAGTAATCACCACCAGCACTCAACACTTCATAACTGCGATGCAAATCTAACATTTGACATTCACTTTCATACGAAGACTCTAAGCTATACGGTATTTTCTGAGATGACCACATTTTAAACACTGGAATGCCAACATATCATCACAATATAAAAAGTCCTGCTCCATGGCTAAATAGTCAGCATGCTGGCCTTTGGCCACAGGGGTCCCGGGTTCGATTCCCGGCAGGGTCGGGAATTGTAACCATCATTGGTTAATTTCACTGGCACGGGGGCTGGGTGTATGTATCGTCTTCATCATCATTTCTTCCTCATCATGACGTGCAGGTCGCCTACGGGAGTCAAATCAAAAGACCTGCACCTGGCGAGCCGTACATGCCCTCGGACACTCCCGACACTCCCGACACTAAAAGCCATACGCTATTTAATTTCATCATAATATAAACAGTATATGTTATTCATGACTGTCTCTCCTTCATTCAGATTAAGTAACTCAAGTTAGACATTACATGATTCGGATGATTCTTACATTCATTTACTCAATTATCTTTGCCTCTGGTTCATGAGAACATTCTGAATTATATCTGCAAGAATACGCTTTACCATACCTACTTCTGACTTATTATTTAAAATATTCTGAGTGTTCAAGTTACTCTTATCCATTTAAATATTCGTAGCTGTGAACTTGCATCCCGGAGATAGTGGGTTCGAACTCCACTGTCGGCAGCCCTGGAAATGTTTCTCCGTGGTTTCCCATTTTTAAACCAGGCAGATGCTGGGCCTGTACCTTAATTAATGCCACGGCCGATTCCTTCCCATTCCTACGCCTTCCCTAACCTATCATCGCCGTAAAACCTATTTGTGTCGGTGGGACGTAAAGCAAATAGCGCGCGCATTTAAATTTTTATATATAAATCTAGTAATGCAACATTCTTAAAAGGTACTTTTAAAGAAAGGTTATAATTATATAATCAATATTAATGCAAATTGAAGAAAATTGCGGGAGAGAAAACTATCATAATAACAGTTAGGCAAGAGTAACATTTAACACATCTCAATTGGCGTGTGAGAGCAAGTTCACACCTCCTGCCCCCCTGTGAATAACAACCACGGTATCCCCTGCCTCTCGTAAGAGGCGACTGAAAAGGTCCCCAGGGTCTCTCGAATTTGGAGTGTGGGTTGGCTACCACGGGGCCCTTGGGTGAGTCCTGGCATTGCTTCCAATTACTTGTGCCAGGCTCCTCACTTTCATTCATCCTATTCCATCTCTCTTGGTCAATTCTTGTTCTTTTCTGACCCCGACGGTATTAGGGAACTCGAGGTCTAGGAAGTCTTTCATTTTCTTTGTTAGGCCGATACCTTCATTTTTCGAAATGTCGGATCCATTGCATTTTTCTCTCTGATGAGTGTTATATAGAGGATGGCTGCAAAGTTGTACTTCCTCTTAAAACCATAATCACCACCACTCACATCTGCTGGTGAGTTCTTTCACATGGTGTTGACAGGTTATGTCCTGGACTCTTCCTAGATTTATCCCAAATCTATCCTGTATCTATCCGTTGTGAGAGGGGGCGATAGAACAACACCCACGGTAGCCTCTGGTTGTCTTAAGAGGTGACTAAAAGGGGCCTGAGGGGCTCTTAAATTGGGAGCGTGGGTTGGAGGCCACGGGGCTCCTAGGTGAGTCATGGCATTAGAACATTCGAGGCCTAGGGAGTCTTTCATTTTCACGCCCTCCATGACTTTTTTCTTTGGTTGCCTAGTTGTACTTCCTCTTAAAGTAATAATCACCGCCACCTGTACGTACAAGCGAATCATTCTGTCATTTTTATTATTATTAAGTACAGTACATCAAGTTTAACAATATATTACATATGCACTATGATATGAAACTGTGCACGGAAAGAAAAACAAGAGGATATATTATTCTATTGCCCCCCTTTTTTCCTCGCTACGGTCAGCCAGGCAACACGAGGTATCCCGAGGTGGACCGTTCGTTTGCTGGCGGCTGTTCACTTACTAGAGGAATTTAAGGGATGGTGGTGACAACAGCACAGAAATTAACATAAATTAAAGCAAGGCTGACATTTATTTACAGAAATAAGCACTTAACACAAAAAGTATTTCGATGTCAAAGTGAAAATGATTAAATCTTCGCTGGTGTCATAGTGTTCGGACCACTCACATATTTTACAAAGATATTTTCTTTCCACCAAATTCAAGATAACCTTGGTGTCGACTGATGACTTCGATCATGTCTAAAACAGTTAAAAGGAACCAAAAATGTACCCTAAATATCGGTTGTGTAAAATAATAAATATCCCTAATTTTCAAAATAAATTAAATATGTCGTCGAATTAAATGCAGGTCATCCTGGCCTATAAAACAAAATAATCGGTCTGGAAATACTTAATTTGAGTACACTGTCTCGAATAATACCGAAAATATTCAAATTTATCACTACAAGTGACTGAAGATTAAATTCTTACTCCATTAAATCGTCTGAAATATTTACACAATATTTATATTAATTACAGATTATCTGGTCAACGTTAAGTTAAAATATCAAATTTTTGACGTAATTCGTCATCATAAAGTCATTAATTAAGACATCTGTCTCATTAACTTAATAATAACTTGGCTGAGTCACATTATTTCTTCAAATTCCTAACAATTAAGCTTCTAATTTAATACCATCACAATTGACTTTAAATCTGTCACTATATAGTATTACATTTCACGAGATCTAACATTTACATTTACATATCCATTTTTAATCCGTTGGTACTTCGCCTTTTCCTAGAATATATTATATATTATGTTTTAATTAAGTCAATCAATTATTTAATTATTAAGTTAATCCTGATCTAAATTCACAATGCGTCACAAATACTCCAGCAGAAATAAAGAAATACACTGGCAACGCAGAAATGATTTTCCTCCATGATGAACATGAAGATAAACCCACAATCCAGAAGATAGTAGCACTTCACTTGAATACAGACATGGCGAAAATATTTCTAACTACTCATCCATGCATCCACACATATACACAAGTTACATAATATTTATAAATGAATTTTACACGTCTCCTAGACTTCCCCCTCAAGGGACACCATGACCTTGACGACGGTGTGAGGGCTTCTGTGCTTGTTGATCGGGAGGGCTGTGCCAGCTCAGGGTTACCCATGCTGGATTGGCCTCGGTGTAGGGCCAGACTAACAAGGTGTCACCCGAGTTGCCTGAGAGGCGTCTGTTCTCTTTATTTTTCATTACTATTTCTACCCTTCTATTCTCAACTTCTTGCATTTCATTCCTCTTTCTGTCTAGCTAACCTCTCTGTCTCACGTAGAATAGGTTAGTTCGGAGGCTTTATCCTCCCCCAGTCACAAGTTTGGTGTCGTAGCGAGGTTATGCATTTTTACTGCAGAGTAGTTCTAAGCGACCCCTTCCAGATACCGGGCGCCCTCTGGAGTATTCTCCCCGTTTCTACCATCAAGATAATTTCACCCAGACTAGTCAGCCGCTCCCAGAGGTGTTCAGTTCGAACTATGACTAAAATGCCCTAAAATATATATACACCCTGGAATGATGGAGAACATATAACGTAATATGGACACGGTGAGGTCAACTAAAAGCTACAAATAAATCAAGGCGAAGCATGACGTCAATTTTTGGAGGAAAGTCTGTCTATTAAAGTAAACAAGAAAATATGAAAAAATATCGAAAGTATCAAAATGATCTAAATTTTTTACATGACTCAGAATTATTCTTTCAGCTTGATAAAGTCCATCTTCTTTCTTTCTTAATCTGCTTACCCTCCAGGGTTGGCTTTTCCCTCGGACTCAGCGAGGGATCCCACCTCTACCGCCTCAGGGGCAGTGTCCTGGGGCTTCAGACTCTGGGTCGGGGATACAACTGGGGAGTATGACCAGTACCTAGCCCAGGCGGCCTCGCCTGCTATGCTGAACAGGGGCCTTGCGGGGGATGCGAGAATTGGAATGGATAGACAGGGAAGAAGGAAGGAAGCGGCCATGGCCGTAAGTTAGGTACCATCCCGGCATTTGCCTGGACGAGAAGTGGGAAAACACTTCCAGGATGGCTGAGGTGGGAATTGAACCCACCTCTACTCAGTTGATCTCCCGAGGCTGAGTGGACCCCGTTCCAGCCCTCGTACCAATTTTCAAATTTCGTGACAGAGCCGGGAATCGAACCCGAACCTCCGGGGGTGGCAGCTAATCACACTAACCACTACACCACAGAGGCGAAAGTCCATCTTGAGAATAAAAAATATATTACAAATATACAATGTATGCCGAAACACACATTTAACATATCAAATCAAATCTTGAAGTTCAATTAATTTTAACACATTGGTTTGCGTGCTCGCACCACGCACCTGGCTTTACTTGTGTTAACACTTTTCAACTGTAGAAGAGTACGTTCCCTGTTTCTCCACACTTGACATTGCAGTGGGGTCCTTAATCTTAAGGAAAGACGTGATTTAATGCGCAACGGGGAGACGCAAAACTAACCTAACTGTACAATATAAACACGCTGATTGAGATAATATATCCTACAAATACATACACCTCGAATCATGAGCGACCTCATGAGCACAACAAACAATATGGATCGGAACTACACAAAATAAATCACATAAATGGAAAATATACACAATCAAAGAAACAAGAAAAGCATGCGGTATTCACGCAACTCTCATACATTCAAAGCCTCGATGAAAAAATAAACAAATTATACACCTTAAGCAACAATTTCTATTCAACGTAGTTTCCTGAAATAAATTATATGACACAAAATCAAAAACTGGTGGACTTTATAACAACACGCACATATCAACGCGGATTCCTGAAAAAAATTACATGACACAAATTCATAAAAATAACAGAGTAGGCTTTAACTTTCAACACATAATTCAACGTCGGTTCCTGAAATAGATTGCATGCCACAAAAATATTCCTCAGCGCAGAAATATCACAGAAGAAAAACCAAACTAAGCGTTGCGGTATTAAAAAAACACCTCGTCTACTGCAACACGGAGTGACATGTACAAAACCAATGAAATCACGAAGTATAGGCCGCTTCTCCTCGGTAGACAAACATATCACCCTCGCCATCACATGGCAGAATTATTCAAAAGCGGAGTATCAGTCTCCCAAAAGAAAGCAGCAAATACCAAAAACACAGGATCAACCCCTTTTATACACGCTGCTCAACAGTCTCCCCGAAGCAAGTAACAAAAGCAAGAAGATGCAGGCCTTACAAATGAGGAACGCGTCCTCTTACTCAAAATCACACTAAGCCATATTACATGTCCTAAAGTTGCCGAAACTGAATAAGTATATAAAAAGACGTGGTCTAACATTCGCTCGCAAGTAAGGAAACAAGACCGCGCTGGTCACAAATCAAGCACTCGCGCTCGTAAAGGTAAACTTGATTAATACAGTGGCCAGCTCTGTAATAATATCTTAACCTGAAACTAAGATATTGCCACATAGACAATCGATTATGTTTGAACATCTGAAAGTTACTGAAACATCTCAATTTTACAACTCGAGAAACTCGCATTAATAATAATAATAATAATAATAATAATAATAATAATAAAATTTTCAGAAAAATCTATTCTAACTATTCCAACTCGGAAAACGAAACTGGGTTCTAGGACTCGTGAATCAAACACTAATTTATATTCATCTTGATATTCGAATAGTGGTGAAGATGACGCGATCAAAATTTGTGGATCCACACTCCACCATTTTACACACTCTCATTCACACATCATGCAATAAATCCCGAAAAACGTGACGGCATGTTTCCGTACGCTTGAGCTCCCCTTAATACTTTAATCTAGTCCTTCCTGACTTTAGTTTAAATTCTTATTTACATTTACATTTAAGTCCCGAGACGTGCACTACGTCTCAAACATCAAAGGAAACAAACAAAATAAATGAGGCTGAAATAAGAAACCAACTCGTAAAAGAAATGACGTTAACCACTCAGCTAAAAGTATGCATAAAATGGAAAGAAAACAAGCTGTGACCTTATGCAGATGGTCCACATTTACGTTATAATTATATTTACATTAATAAGCTTCCGAACATCTACTTCAATAGGGCGTAGTCCTTACAAACAAAGCAAAATTTATTGAAATTAAATATCTGACCTATCCTCTTTTGCAACATTAAAACACATTCACACTCACATAATTACATTGAAAATTCTGTACTCATCTATTCCGTTGACTTATCATCGCCAGCCTTTCGGGACAGCCGGCCCTTATCGGTTTTTAGCCAGTCATTTCGATGATGATGCTTTCAGAAAAGGCTTGGATCAGTCCCTTGGGTCTCCTTCCTGGCGTAGAACTGTGATCTCGTGGTCTCCGTCGCTGCTTCTGCTTCTGGATGTCGTCTAAGACATACCCTCGTCACGGTGTAGGAAACTGGGTCAAGCTTAACCCACCAGTACTAGAATACTACAGCCGGGGTAAATTCCACTGACCTTGAAACCAGTTTCCATTCAGTCGCGGAACAACTCTTATTTAATCCCGCAACTAGGTCAAAAATTTCCCATTTAAATGCAGGACTGGAAATTACTGAATTTGATGTCCTCGTAAGATCTGTTTACACCGGCAAGCTACTAAACATTGAATGACTGTCTGGAAACTGTTCTTTACTCCGAAAAGCGAAAAATAAAAGCCATTCCCAAAAGTTTAACCTCTTGAATAATCGAAATGCAGACTGAGCGTCTTACACCGTTCAGGCCCCACACGATTAAGAAACATGGGTTCTGACCCGCACTCGCATAAATAATACTTCTCTCGATGTTACCTGCACAGAATTTCGCTGAAGCATAGGTAGGTAGCCCACGCTCACATCGCTTTTATCAATTCTTCCTCTAAGACGCTGTTGTATCCTCGATCGCGGCCATCACTCGAATAGACCAATGCCTAGCCAAATTCACTGTGGCTCTATCATTTCATTGGCTCAACACATCGCGTACCCGACGCTTACTTCAAACATATATTTACAGCTCATCTAGCCTCTCGCCGGGCCTCCGAAACGTTGGCCGTTGGTCCGGCCGTTGGAGTTCTATTGTTTCCTTGTTCTGCTTTGTGTACGTCATGTCGAAATTCCTCCTTCTGAACTTAGCTGGCGAGCAAACAAACCCGAGCTCCAAGCTCGCTGCAGAAATTTCGACATGTACTGCCGAATGTAGATGGTACCTGCCAGTTACTAGTACTTAATAAAAATGAAATATTCTTTGTACATACGAATAGATGACTGATTAATTACTGTAAATGAGCACCTCAATAACGGCTCAGTATCTAGCCTTGCCTTTCATAGTACTCATGGGCTCTGCCGATGGTTGACTGCGTAGTTAATGAGTACTCGTGAGACCAACCATTTCAAAGTGTGCCACCCTTCAATAAACGCCGTCCAAGATTGATAAGAAACGTAAGTGGTATACTCAAGTTCCAGTGGATTATATAAGTGACGAACGTCTTACTCGATTCCGGGTTGCTTCCAGGGTCGGTAAAAGATTCCTTGACAAATGTCCTTTTATGATCAGTAATTCAGTCGATGAAATTGTTGCTGGTTAAGTCGACAAGATGGGCAAGCTCCACGATGGATCCAAACTTATCAAGGCATCTACGGCAGAACAGTCCAGACAGCTACTTAAAACCAAGTTAATCGGAAATGTAGAGGTCAAAATTGAGGAGCAACAACCCTGAACTCCTGCAAGGGAGTTATATTTCATGGGGATTTGGTTAAGTCTTCCGATAATACTATACGTCGGGGTGTGTATGACTTGAAGAGGTTGAAGAGGCGTGAGGGTGATAAGCTGCTCGAAACGGTTGCTTTCATCCCTACCTTCGACGTCTAGACCGTGCCTGAACGGATAAAAGTGGAAATGTATCGTCTGACTGTTCGTCCGTTTAGCACCAGTTAGGTACTATAACAGTCAAAAGTTGCACCACACCTCATTGCGATGTATAGGTACGACGACCTGTAAAATGTGTGGGAAGTGCTGGGGTTGACTGCACACCACCACCTGTGTGCGTCAACTGCCCGGGTGTGCATGCTCCAATCTCAAACGAGTGCGCCACATTCAAGCAGAAGAAAGCGATCCAGGAGATAAATACGCTGAATACGTTGCCTCATGCACTCGCCCAGAGAAAGTCCAAGTCCATGGCTGCTCCAGATTTCTCCATCTCCTTTCCTGAAAAGGTCACAAAAGTGCGGATTACACCAGAGTCTTTTGTACAGAACATCATTACAGACAATGCATTGAAAAGACAAAGTCACCAGCAAGTAAAGAAACTGGAGATTCCAAGAAAATGTCAGAAAATGCTGCAAAACCTAAAGGTGCGTTATTGTCGACATTGCCTGGGAAGTCCTCCCTCACCAGGGTGGGAAAAAGGATTTCCCCAAATAGGTCTGGAAAGTCCAGCCCTACCAAAGCCCAGGATGCAAAGGAGGATAAGAGGAAGCCACAGCACTCCCCTAAAAATTGGAAAAATGCCTTCTCCAAACCGATCGGCTGTCACAGGACCCCTAAAGAAGACAGGCAAGCCATCTGCCGGCTCTCCTTCAAAGATTAAGGAAACGGTGGGCAAGAGTGGGAGGCCTCGACGACCTCTACTTCGATCCCTTTCTGAGGAGACTACTCCTCCCAGAAAGAAGGCCCACCGCTCCAAATCAGAGAGATCGCCATCTATGGAGCTTTCAGTCTACAAATCACCCTCTAGTGAGAAGACAGTGGAACTGAACCACTCTTTGCGTGTATGGCGATGACGACAATATAGAAAAAGACTAAAATGGTAGAAACTGGCAGGTAGTTGACCGAAAGAAGGGCAAGCAACTGTTCTAATTTCTTTGCTCTCCCTGTCCACACCTTCAATAGTTATCTCTGTCGTCTAGCTGAGTTACGTCAATCGATATCCGTCTCAGCGGCCTCCATGGTCTGTCTGCAGGAATATCGTTTGACACGTGGACACGACACGACTATGAGAGGATATCGTGTTATTATAAATGTAGATTAGCTTTTTTGCTAGGGGCTTTAGGTCGCACCGACACAGATAGGTCTTATGGCGACGATGGGATAGGAAAGGCCTAGGAGTTGGAAGGAAGCGGCCGTGGCCTTAATTAATGTACAACCCCAGCATTTGCCTGGTGTGAAAATGGAAAACCACGGAAAACCAACAGAGTAGCTGTAGATGGCGCTGTACTGGGGGCGTTACCCTAGTCCGCTCCCACGTCTTCAGCGTCGAAGTGTCACCCCATACTCGTCTAGAAGCAACTGTAGTTAGCTCTCCATTACCACTAATGAAGACGGCGTGCAACGTGTACATTTCACCGAACAATGATCTTCAAGTGCATCTACAAGATCTGATCACTCAGTACCACATCCTTTACTCATGCTGGGAGACGTAAACGCCCGTAACACACTCTGGGGTTCTCCGTCTTCCTGTTCTATGGGGAGGATGCTCGAGCAATTGGTCAACCAGTTCGATACTTTATGTGCTTAACATAGGGTAAACGACACATTTCAGCAGCGAATATGGCACGTTCTCATTTGGATGTCACTATGTGCAGCTATGCGCTAGTTCCAATATTACGGTGGCAAGGACAGGATGACCTCTGTGATAATGACCACTTAACGATAATTCTACCTCTCTTAAAACAAAAACAGTCCGAATTACCCAAACGCTAGTTACCTCGGAGGGCAAATTGGCCAGAATTTTTCAGACGGGCAGTTATGGCTGATGACATGCTGGAGTCTGTTGACGACCACGTTCTTCCATTACTACCGGAATTCTAGCTGCTGCAGAGTAATTTCTTCCTCGTCCGGTATACCTCGCCGAAAACTGGTTTCATGGTGGGCCAGCGAAATTTCAGCAGCCATACGTGATCGCCGATGGGCTTTTAAGCATTATCGTCGGAAGCCTACGATGACCTATCATATCACATATAAGCGTCTGCGCTCGAAGGCCCGTTTTTTTATTTGAGAAAGTAAGTAAGCTACGCGGGAAAAGTAAATATCTTCCATGACGGCACATACTCTGTCACTGTTTACCCTCCAGAATCGGTTTTTCCCTCGGACTCAGCTAGGGATCCCACCTCTACCGCCTCAAGGGCAGTGTCCTGGAGCTTCAGACTCTAGGTCGTGGATACCACTGGGGAGGATGACCAGTACCTCGCCGAGGCGGCCTCACCTGCTATGTTGAACAGGGGCCTTGCAGGAGAATGGGAAGATTAAGATAGACTTAAGTTAGGTACCATCCCGGCATTTGCTTGGAGGAGAAGAGGGAAACCACGGAAAACCACTTTCATGATCGCTGAGGTGGGAATTGAACCCACCACTACTCAGTTGACCTCCCGAGGCTGAGTGGACCCCGTTTCGGCCCTCTTCCAACTTTTCAAATTTCGCGGCAGAGCCGGGAATCGAATCCGGTCCTCCGGAGGTGGCAGCTAATCACACTAACCACTACACAACAGACACGGACATAATAATTATCTACATATATAAAATAAGAGTTTTGTCTGTATATTGCTCAGAATTAAAAGAGTATGGCATTTCTGTATCGGTAAGAAGGAAATGCATTTTTTTCGTTATTTCTGTCTCTCCATCTGTCTGTCTGTCTGTCTGTCTGTCTGTCTGTCTGTCTGTCTGTCTGTCTGTCTGTCTGTCTGTCTGTCTGTCTGTATGTATGTATGTATGTATTTATGTATGTATGTATGTATGTATGTATGTATTGTGCCCGTATGCTGGTCTCCGCTAGTCAGATATGGGTCAGTGTGTCTCTGGGCTAGCTTTGTCGGCATGGCGCGTGTGTCCTTGGGCCAGGTGCTAACCTGCTTCTAACCGAAAGGGGGAGCTTAGCCGACTCGGGAAATAAAAATAAATGTGGCCGAGGGATGAAATAGCTAGAATATGTTCGTCTGCTGTCACACTGGATTTATAGCAAAGGAAATATTTATAATATCTTCAATGGCGTGATATGCGTAACTAGGAAGTGTACAATAATGATATTTGACTGGAGAGTGTTAATGATATCACGTGTGAATTGTAATAATTAGTAACTGAATTTTTATTTAATTTGAATGGTATTTCGGCAGAAATTAAGGTGAATTTATTTAATGAAACCAATAAGAATTCATTACTGGAATTGACTTTACTTCCTACAACGAGTTCAGTGCTACGGTACTTAAAGCGAGTCATACGTATACAAGCTCTCACATACTTCTAACTCACTCACTGCTGTCACTTCGTTCGCTTCGCCAGTTTTATTTCATCGCAGAACGTCAGAGGGGATACTGTCATCGACAGGGATTGGACTCATTTCCTGTGTTCAACTCTTAATTCAGATTGTGCCAGCCTACGACTCTAATTAGTGTAACCAACAGACGTCGAAAATATCAGATAACTCATAAAAGTACTTGTCTTTTCACAATAATTTGCATGATTGTGCTCAGGATTTTTCTTAATTCATTTGGTACAAGTTTCAGCAATCATCAGAGAGTGTAAACGTGGTGGAGGACCTCTACATTGTTCATCGGCAGAAGATGGAAGTTCGTGCCAGAAACTACACACATTCCATCATGAGTTTCTAAGTCCATAGACCGGCGTCAACAACGGAGAAATGCAAGGATTTCAGCCCTAGAATGTGTGATTGAGGACCCCAGGAGTTCAAAATGAAGACTACAGTACAAGTTAAGTCGACAACGTCTTACTTATATCTGTTCCCTGTAGCTCTTTATTTCTATTCTTATTCTTTTTTTGTAGTCTGTAGTTAATTTCATTTTCACGATATTTCATTGATTATTTCCTTATAGGTGAGATAGGACTTGAAACTTAATTCATGTACTTGTTTGATTCCTGACCACGTGTTGTTGAGTTCGGAAATGACAAGATCAGTTGAAGTTATCCATGTGTTATCAGAACCATCCTTTCTTATTGTACGAATTTCATTGTAATAGTGAGTTAATCTGTGTCAGATGAATTTATCGAGGTAATATGTTCCCAATATTTTTAACATGTTCATGATAAATGGACTTATACTCGTGCCTCGTGGTAATGTTAGCATGTCATCAGAATATTAATTCCGAATCGAGATTATCGATTTATTAAGATTAAATGCGCTGTGATATAGATTATTAATGGATTATTGTCCGCCTCCGTAGCGTAACGGTTAGTGTTATTAGCTGCCGTCCTCGGGGGCCCTGGTTCGATTCCCGGTACTGCCAGAAATTTAAGAATGGCAGGAGGGCTGGTATGTGGTTGAAATGGTACATGTAGCTCACCTCCAATGGGGGTGTGCCTGAAAAGAGCTGCACTACCTCGGGATGAGGACACGAGTTTGTAGCGTAACGGTTAGTGTTATTAGCTGCCGTCCTCGGGGGCCCGGGTTCGATTCCCGGTACTGCCAGAAATTTAAGAATGGCAGGAGGGCTGGTATGTGGTTGAAATGGTACATGCAGCTCACCTCCAAAGGGGGTGTGCCTGAAAAGAGCTGCACCACCTCGGGATGAGGATACGAGTTTGCATTTTGTCCGACTCGTTGGCTGAATGGTCAGCGTACTGGCCTTCGGTTCAGAGGGTCCCGGGTTCGATTCCTGGTCGGGTCGGGGATTTTAACCTTAATTGGTTAATCCCAGTGGCCCGGGGGCTGGGTGTTTGTGCTGTCCTCAACATCCCTGCAACTCACACACCACACATAACACTATCCTCCACCACAATAACACGCAGTTACCTACAAATGGCAGATGACGCCCACCCTCATCGGAGGGTCTGCCTTACAAGGGCTGCACTCGGCTAGAAATAGCCACACGAAATTATTTTTTAATGGATTATTTAGTCATCAGACAAATTTAATGGGAATGAGACTTGTTTTGGACGATAACAGGTTCTTATAATTTTTCTGATTACACATTGTGTGATAAGTGGTTATGATGGATAGTAGTCCTCATTATGATGTCGTTACTGTACGTGGAATTCGTGTGGAATTAGTACATGTGATATGAGTCTTTGTGATATTGAATTGTCACGTGTTAAGGTGGCGATATTTTTATACATGATGTTGATCATGGTAGAAGGGAGTTAATGAATCTTCGAGATTATACCACGTGTAGTCACTGTAGTAATGTCTTCAGATGATGATAAGAATAAGTCCATGTCAATCGATGTGCTCCATAATTCAGCTTTAATATTTTGGAATAAGCTTATTCTGATATAGCTCATGGAAGTTAGCAAATCGAAGTTTTAATGTATGTGTAAATCTTACTGGAGGACTTTAAGTCTGGAAAATAGATCCTCAATTTAATAACCTAATAATAATATAGTTCGATACCAGGCGAGCTCACTTTTCATCGCCGAAATTCGTACTCACGTGGAGACTTTACATTTTCAACGACAATTCTAAATGAACTTATTGGAGAGTGGTGATATTGATTAGTACCTGAATGTGAAGTGTAGATAATGTAAATATTTCTTCTTTTGGAATTTTCCAGTAGTTAGTTGTAGATTTAGTAGGATTTTCTAGTGCTAAGACATTTCTTGTACATTTGTGAGGGATAATTTGTGACACATTAGTGGTGTTTATTCATAGTTGTGGACAGGATTTCCACGTTGATGAAGTATTTTTTCTATTGAATAATTTTTTGAGGAGTCATAATGCTCATTTCAATTCTTATGATGGCCACGCGATAGTAAATTTAGTTGTTAGTTCTCACGAGGAGATAAGTGGCAAAGACGTTGAACAGATATACTCGACGTCTCGAATTAACTTTATCAGAAAATAAAAGTACATTCAAGTTTCATTCAGATGTTAATAAAATTTTGATGAACATAATTTCACTAATATTTTGTTGAAAGAAGTAAATTTGTTAATCTTGAATATTTACCTTATACACTTCATTAAATGTAATGCATTTTTCCAGATTGTTCGAGGAATTCGAGGCAACAATCTCATTTTTCAGACTAATGAATTTTAAACTATTAAATTAATATTTACAAAACGAAAATGTTATGTTCAACACTCTGTTAGAATTGTAGGGAAAACTAAGTCACGTGTACCACGCCATTTGTTAGTATTTAACGTTAGTATTAACGTAACGTAGCGATCATTTTTCATCATCATAGATATCAGGATGGCAAATATTTTATTTTTTTGAATAAAAGTGTGGTATGATTTTCTATACTTAAATATTCTTATTTCCGAACCTTGTGTCAAATCCTGCCATATGTATTTATTAAGTCACCAATCCTGTCAAACTGAGCACCCCTGGGGTGTCTCTTGTTCACCGGCAGACCTAGTTACGGTTACAGTATGTATGTATGTATGTATGTATGTATGTATGTATGTATGTATGTATGTATGTATGTATGTATATGTATGTATGTATGTATGTAAGTATGTATGTATGTATGTATGCGCATCACGAGGAAAAGGCTGAACAGAATTGAATGAAAGTCGGCATGTGAATTGAGATAATAAGGCACTACAGTCTAGGCTATAAATAATTTTTATAATTTGGGTGAACTGTAGTTTAGGAGAAACCTAATATGTAATTCCTAAATATCTATTATATTGGTGGTTCTATCGATAAATATTATTTAACCGAAGTTATAGAAAATACCATTTTGGATGATTTATGTAATACACATTTTTGCCGTACCGGACTGCCGTAAACAATTTATTCATGACTAACACTTTTTTTACGTAGTCAATTTCAACCGCGAGCTGTGAGAAAATGGCTCGAAGAATTTTAAGAAAATCGATATGTAAAGCCTAGAATAAAGTACTATAGTGTAGGCAATAAATGGTTGAAATGTTAGTTTAGGGAAAGGTCTTTCAATTCTCATATGAACTTCGAATTTTGTTGCTTAGTCCATATCGACACCGAACACAGTTAACATGTTGACTGGCGATCGTGATGGTTTCTGTTGTGATTGTCTTAAGGTTAAAAGCCGAGTGTTCATCAGCCCATATCTCTCCCTGTGGATGGAGGCAGTAGAATAACACCCACAGTATCCTCTGCCTGTCGTAAGAGGCGACTAAAAGAGGCCCTAGGGGCTCTGAACTTTGGAGCGTGGGTTGGCGACCACGGGACCCTTAGCTGAGTCCTGGCATTGCTTCGACTTACTTGTGTCAGGCTCCTCACTTTCATCTATCCTATCTGACCTCCCTTGGCCAGCTCTTGTTCCTTTCCGACCCCGACGGTATTAGAGTACTCGAGGCCTAGGAAGTCCTTCATTTTCAAGCCCTTCGTGGTCCTTGTCCTTCTTTGACCGATACCTTCAATTTTAAGTTCGGTTCCGTTCCATTTCTTTTCTCTTATTAGTGTTATATAGGGGACGGTTACCCAGTGCACTTCCTCTTAAAAACAGTAATCACCATCACCACCATCAGCCCATATCGACAAGAATAATTGTGAAGATGACTATCAAAACGAGAAAAAAATCATGAAGCAACGATCGCTTGAAGAACGACTTCCTTTCTATTCTATGCCCTTATTTGAGAGAGTCTGAAGAAAACTAAACGTGAAGGCCTACAATACTGAAAGCCCATACAACTAATCAACATTGACATTGCATTGGGTATTTTTTGTTGTGATGTGTTTTGTCTCCATTGCTGCCGCTCATGTCCGATAAATGGCATTATTGCTGCGTACCGCGTGAGCTAAGGGAGTTCGCTACCCGTGTAGAACAGCCTGCCTAAATATTGGCGGGATGTAACTGGAGAGTTAGGTAACTCTCTTTTTCCTTTAGCATGTCATTATTCCAGCTTTCTGTCGTTGATACGTTATAAGTTATTGTTATATGAATAGGACGGTTGGTCATTTACTGGACAGTGGCAGAGCAATTTTCAGCGCTGTTTGTTACTTGGTCATTCCAGGTATGGAACTTTGCACGGTTTGAACCAAAGACTTTAATATTACTTATCTGGACTCACAGAGCGCGCTGATGCTATAAGGAATATTGAATACGTTCGCGCATCGCCATGTTGTGGGAACTTCAGCTTTGAAAGCATGGTTAGCACGTAATAATGTTTACAGTTCCTTGCGTGCTTTCATATTGAATCGTGCCGCTGAGTGGATCTGTTGTAGTATTATATGTGAAGGAGTGATAATATATTGTCAAATGTTTTCAGTGAATAAGAGCTTTTGCAGTACTTAAATCGACAGGAAATATTAAAGGAGAGTTAAGCTAGGCCTTACGTGTGAAGCGGAAGCTTATTCAAGGGTGATGAAACCTTGTGCAGCCTCAGAAGAGATCTGGTATGTCGTCACATAAGTGAGAGGATATTGAACTGTTATGACATAATTTTCATTTACCATAATCTGAATTAAGCAGGCTATATGATGGTGGATTCAGATAACGCGTGGACTTGGAGTTTTGGATTGTAGGCTTCTTATTCTTGGCCGTTTTTCAATTTATTGAGAGATAATTATTAAGAAATAAACAGGTATTCTGAAAAAATCTCCCATATTTTTCTTACAGGCTGTGTCCCGGTACTAATAATTGGAAAACATGAGCCTAGTAGCCGGAATTTATTTTTTAAGAATATCAAATTCATGTACCGATTTATGATGTTTTTTCTGTTTTCGGGGACTCTTCTCAATTTAAAACATGTTAGTACTGGGTGAGTTGGTCGTGCGGTTAGGGGCGCTCAGCTGTGAGCTTGCATCCGGGAGATACTGGGTTCGAACCGCACTGTCTGCAGTCCTGAAGATGGTTGTCCGTGGTTCCCTAGTTTTACACCAGACAAATATGCTGGGACTGTACCTTAATTAAGGACACGGCTGCTTCCTTCCTACTCCCAGGCCTTTCCTATTCCATCGTCGCCATAAGACCTATCTGTGTCGGTGCGACGTAAATCAAATAGTAGAAAAAAAAAGAAAAAAATATTGGAGATTGTTCAATAACAATGCAAAATGTGTTCAGTGTTTTATATGTACACGATAGTTGGTGCGGGCTGTCTTTCATTATTGTAACGGACTCTTCACTTTATCAGCAACTACTGTTATGAAACTCGCCACGCACATAACCTTTTTTCTACGATTAGTATGGACTTACCCTCATCATGATATAAACTGCATTTTTTCTCCAACTGGAATTTGCATACTTCATACTTTGCATGAACTCGACTCTATTCATCTTCACCATCTTCGATAAACTAACTTCCTTTTGCCGGCTGAAGTCATGTGACCGCCTGGTTTATTCGCGCATGCTTCACTAATCTCTGGAATCTTCCAGAAATATTTCTCATTCTACTCCACACTATAAATACCTGGCCTTCCTCTGGAAACATTGAGATCGACTTAGGCCTGTGTGGAGGGAGCACCATTCTACGTCAACTTCGTCCTTAATTATATGTGCCCAGTAGACTTCCTGTGCGGGCAGTTCAATTTGTTCCAGATGAGGTATGACAAACTGATTTCTTTACTGTAAATACTTTTAATCGCATTGGGATAGACTTTGCCTGCAAAATTAAGCTGGGAGCGTGGCATTTCCAGGCCGAAATTTCACTTGCCCTTCTTGGATTTAAAATTTTTCATTCACGACCTTTTGTAACAACTTTCTTTTGAAATGTGCGTGTGGTGTATTGGCAACTGTGCGACTTCTATTGTACACGTACTTCTATTCGTTCAGTGCTTCAGGATATTGTGAAACTGGTTCTATGAAACTACATGGTGATTACTCGGCTGTGGAACTACGTTACCTAGTGTTAATCTGTGGGATAACAGAAGTAGTGGTGACCTGGATATTGTATTCGCATTTTGTTCAGATAATTCTTTCTGCTGGTGTACTCGAATTTGCTAACTGAACATCTTCCCTTTCTTGTCGGTCTCGATTTCTCTTTTTATCGCAGTATTCATTCTTTCCTTGTTTGCCCTTTTCCTTTCCTGCGGCATCTTCTCTTTTTCCTTTCTTTCTCTTGCATATCTTATCTCTTTTTTTGTTGTTGTTGTTGTTGATATATGAATTTGTAATCCGTGTAAGTGGTTGGGAAAATTTTATATTTATATAGTTCTCATTTCATGTAAATTGTCAGATGTTCGATTTATTGTTTCAATATATATATATATATATATATATATATATATATATATATTTTTTAAAAATGCAGTTTATATCATGATGAGGGTAAGTCCATACTAATCGTAGAAAAAAGGTTATGTGCGTGGCGAGTTTCATAACAGTAGTTGCTGATAAAGTGAAGAGTCCGTTACATTATCCATTACTTGGGAACGGCTAAGTTTCTCTGAGGCCTAAATGAGACATTGTCGACATTTACCGAGAATCAATGCGGAAGAACACATGGACTTTCAAATTTTGCGTCGCACTTTTCCCACTTTAAACCTCGGATTACTTCCCTGTATATAACTTCTGCCTAGCGTGTGATTTAAAATTAGCAATACACTGTTTTTGGTTTGCGAACTGACAATATTCTGTTTCCTATTGCCGTCCCTTTTTAAAACATTTTCTTCTTATTATTATTCTTTATCTGTTTTACCCTCCAGGGTTCCGACTCGTTGGCTGAATGGTCAGCGTACTGGCCTTCAGTTCAGAGGGTCCCGGTTTCGATTCCCGGCCGGGTCGGGGATTTTAACCTTCATTGGTTAATTCCAATGGCCCGGGGGCTGGATGTTTGTGCTGTCCCTAACATCCCTGCAACTCACACACCACACATAACACTATCCTCCACCACAATAACACGCAGTTACCTACTCATGGCAGATGCCGCCCACCCCCACCGGAGGATCTGCCTTACAAGGGCTGCACTCGGCTAGAAATAGCCAAACGAAATTATATTATACCCTCCAGGGTCGGTTATTCCCTCGGACTCAGCGAGTGATCTCTACCGCCTCAACGACAGTGTCCTGGAGTTTCAGACTCTGGGTCGGAGGATACAACTGGGTAGAATGACCAGTACCTCGCCCAGGCGGCCTCACCTGCTATGCTGAACAGGGGCCTTGCGGGGGGATGGGAACATTGGAAAGGATAGACAAGGAAGAGGAAAGGAAGCGGCCGTGGCCTTAAGTTAGGTATCATCCCGGCATTTGCCTGGAGGAGAAGTGGGAAACCATGGAAAACCACTTCCAGGATGGCTGAGGTGGGAATCGAACCCACCTCTACTCAGTTGACCTCCCGAGGCTGAGTGGACCCCGTTCCAGCCTTCGTACCACTTTTCAGATTTCGTGGCAGATCCGGGAATCGAACCCGGGCCTCCGGGGTGAGCAGGTAATCACACTAGAAATACTAGAAGCAATACTCAAACAAGAAAAAACACATCAGGACTTACATAGTCAAAACAGACTGTTGTTTCAATAAGTTTTAAGGAAGAAGAACCTGTATTTATTATCTAAAACAGTATAAATCGCATATTATGAGGAACTAAGAAACTGTGTTAAAAATGACAGAGGTTTTTATAGAAACATCAAATTTCCTGTGTATCAACTATATCAAACCATAGTCTTTTTAAGCACCTAAAAAACAATTCTAGACGCACAAAAAGATACTTTATTTTTTAACAAAACATGTTACTTGTATAACATAAAAAAGGGTTAATACTAACTAGCCAAGTTTTAATATTTTCCATGTAAAATAGGACTTGTTGTTTTAAAAACTGGTTAAATGGCAAAAAGTAGATTCTTTTATCAATTTTACATGATTCTATTGTACATAAGGTATACCAAATCATAGACTTTGCCAATTATATATAAAATAATTTTAGATGCACTAAATAATATTGTATTTTTCAAAAAAGACATATTATTTGTATAGTACAATGGGCCTATGCTATTTAGCTATATTTTTAATGTTTTTCATGTAAGAATAGGACTTGCTATTGCATATTTTTAAATTTTTGAATGTTCCTTGCTATAAAAAACTCAATGGCTGATGATGGCATAGTGGATTGCCGAAATCGGTACCAAAGATGTATTTTATGATAAGTTAAATAAATATGTGATGTTCTAAATAGACCATTACGATAACGTATTGTATAGGTGGAACCTTTAGCTTTACTAAGCATTGTAAAATCTTGAGTCAATACGGACAAAAAAATGAAAAAGAAAAAAAATGAAGTTTTTAATACTAAATAAATCACACTATCCACTACACCAAAGAGGCGGACCATTTTCTATGTTCCTAATTAACATTCGTTCTTACCGTGTTATCTCGTGTCATTGAAATAATAACAACGACAGTTGTTTTCATGCTTGTGTTAATGTAAGTGAATGCATATATTCCGTACTACGATCTCCTCGGTGAGGTCAGGAGTGCCCACAACATGGCGGGACGCGCATGGCCATCTCTTCCGCAGTCACACGCTACTGCGCAGCCGGCGGTGTGAGGCCTGCAGACTGCAGAGCTTCTAAGGTGGCGTAAAGCTCCGCAGCATACACGCTACATACGCTAGGAAGCGAGATCTTCATGCTAATATCATCGGTGACGAAAGAGCAACCAACATTTTATCCGAATTTAGAACCATCTGGGAAAATACACTGACTGACAGAGCAAATGCAACACCAAGAAGGAATGGTTCGAAAGGAATGAAAGTTGGGAAAAAAAACAGAGACGGCACGGACGAATAATTGATGTTTATTTCAAACCGATATGCAGGTTACACAATGCGCACGGCATCGACTCAGTAGGATGTAGGACCACCACGAGCGGCGATGCACGCAGAAACACGTCGAGGTACAGAGTCAATAAGAGTGCGGATGGTGTCCTGAGGGATGGTTCTCCATTCTCTGTCAACCATTTGCCACAGTTGGTCGTCCGTACGAGGCTGGGGCAGAGTTTGCAAACGGCGTCCAATGAGATCCCACATGTGTTCGATTGGTGAGAGATCCGGAGAGTACGCTGGCCATGGAAGCATCTGTACACCTCGTAGAACCTGTTGGGAGATGCGAGCAGTGTGTGGGCGGGCATTATCCTGCTGAAACAGAGCATTGGGCAGTCCCTGAAAGTACGGGAGTGCCACCGGCCGCAGCACATGCTGCACGTAGCGGTGGGCATTTAACGTGCCTTGAATATGCACTAGAGGTGACGTGGAATCATACGGAATAGCGCCCCAAACCATGATGCCGCGTTGTCTAGCGGTAGGGCGCTCCACAGTTACTGCCGGATTTGACCTTTCTCCACGCCGACGCCACACTCGTCTGCGGTGACTATCACTGACAGAACAGAAGCGTGACTCATCGGAGAACACGACGTTCCGCCATTTCCTCATCCATGTCGCTCTAGCCCGGCACCATGCCAGGCGTGCACGTCTATGCTGTGGAGTCAATGGTACTCTTCTGAGCGGACGCCGGGAGTGCAGGCCTCCTTCAACCAATCGACGGGAAATTGTTCTGGTCGATATTGGAACAGCCAGGGTGTCTTGCACATGCTGAAGAATGGCGGTTGACGTGGCGTGCGGGGCTGCCACCGCTTGGCGGCGGATGCGCCGATCCTCGCGTGCTGACGTCACTCGGGCTGCGCCTGGACCCCTCGCACGTGCCACATGTCCCTGCGCCAACCATCTTCGCCACAGGCGCTGCACCGTGGACACATCCCTATGGGTATCGGCTGCGATTTGACGAAGCGACCAACCTGCCCTTCTCAGCCCGATCACCATACCCCTCGTAAAGTCGCCTGTCTGCTGGAAATGCCTCCGTTGACGGCGGTCTGGCATACTTAGCTATACACGTGTCCTGTGGCACACGACAACACGTTCTACAATGACTGTCGGCTGAGAAATCACGGTACGAAGTGGGCCATTCGCCAACGCCGTGTCCCATTTATCGTTCGCTACGTGCGCAGTACAGCGGGGCATTTCACATCATGAACATACCTCAGTGACGTCAGTCTACCCTGCAATTGGCACAAAGTTCTGACCACTCCTTCTTGGTGTTGCATTTGCTCTGTCAGTCAGTGTATGTCGTGCGGGCGGATACCGGTTAAGGAAATCCTGAAAATACCTCCGATAAACGAACGAATCCGTGTTCACCTTCGATCCACGGAGTAGATCTAGCCGTATGTCCAGTCGCGGAACTAACCACGGAAGTACCTCGCTAAAAGGCTGTTCAAGACAACCACCTTATATGCATATTGAATTCATGATCCAAGCTATCAATTGGTGCGGCATTCGGCCGGGGTTGGTATCTCTGATAGTATTGGGTACTAAAGATGCATTGATAGCTTGGATGTAGCGGCATTTCACGAATTTTGGCAGCGTAGGTGAGGAGTAACTGCTGCCTCCTTATTCGTCGCGGTTAAAAGCAATGCTCTCATACGAAATGCTTGATCAAATTCAAAACGGCACAGTTTCTCTCTTTTCACGAACAGTGCTGTACTACGCGGCCGTTCAAACTAATGTCTTTGGTCCTGGCATAGCTTCCACTTACTTGTTCTAGGCTATCTATACTATCCGACCTCCTTTGTTCAACTCTTGTTCTTTTTTATCCCCACGGTATTAGGTTGCGAATCCTAGAGAGTCTTTCATTTTCACGCCCTTCGTAGCCCTTGTCTTTCTACGGACGGTACATTCATCTTTCAAAGTGTCGGATCCATTCCATTTTTTCTCTCAAATTAGTGTTATATAGGGAATGGTTGCCTAGCTGTACTTCCTATTAAAACAATAATCACCACTACCACTGACGGTTCAGATTTTCTGATTAAGAGATTATGACTCTTTAAAATTATGGAAGCTTGGCTGTGTATAACTTTCTTATCATTCTCGCAATTTTCATTGTCGATGCCATTCAGATCGGTGTTGATTTCGGTGACATTATTTTCTAAAGCTTGTACGATTCTTGTCACAATCCTGTAACTATTAAAATATCTTGAAGACTGTCAAAATTTAGGCGAATATGACGTGATTGAATGATTTGAGGTCAATAAGGAAGATCTGGGATACAAGGGAGAAATTTAGAGAATATCGTATAGGATTTGACGGTAAGTGGAGATAGGAAATGACGTCGACAATGAAAATTGCGAGAACGATAAGAAAATTACGCACAGCCAAGCTGATATTGCTGTAAATAAGCTTCTCATATTGTGATACTTTTATATGAATTTAAGCATAAACTTGTATGAGAACTGTGAATTAACTTTTTGGGAAAACAATTTTTATCACATTTCCTATTTCCTATTCGACGTACCTACTAGTGTTACGACTAATGAATAATAATAATAATAATAATAATAATAATAATAATAATAATAATAATAATAATAATAATAATAATAATAATCAAACGTGGACTGAAAACAAAATATGTCTTAACGTTTTTGCAGCTTTGAGCAGTTTTACATATGAGATAAGAATGTATATAAAACGTGATTGCTGTATGTTAAAATTAAATGAAAACTTCGGTCGAATATAGGAACTGAATAAATATTTTTCATTACTGTTCAATTTTATATAATTTTATAATCGAAAGTATTGGAAGTACTGGATTTGATACAAACAACGTAAACATTTATTTCAGTTTAAACGAATATATGTGGTATTTATTAATTTATTAATGTAATTACAGTCATGTAAGTTTCTCACATTTTTATGAAATGGAATATTTACATCCATAGAGTGTGATATTTGGATAAATATACCTAGTGATAAATAATTCAATTTATCTGTACTGTAAACGAGTGAAACATTCACATTTACCTTGAAACAACCATAAAATGATTTACAGATTTTAAAAAGTCTTTATCAGTAATTATGTATTTCGTTTTACAATTTTCTCTTTAGTCTTCGTCCTCGCTAGCTTTCAGTCGCACCTGCCTCATGTTAGAATCATGTGTGAATGCAAATAATATTGAATAGAACACCCAGAAACTACAGGTAAAGTATAAATTTAGTTCAAATATTAATTTACAGCTGAGATACGGGGCTCTCCCAATAATTCGTGTTTTTTCGCATGTCATCGAATATCAAAAATTCTTTTTTTCACTTATTGCCTAGTAAATGGTACTCACATAGGTTTAACGAAAAATATGTGCTATATACCCAGCAGAAAATTAAAATTACTTATTTCATATTTATATCATTTACTTGTGCTGCAGTATTGGTGGAAACTCGCCATGAACACAATGTCGACGATAGCAGATTTCCAGCAGAGATTTTCTGGTGTCCGGCACCCGTCACCTCGGGCGATGTGGATCTTGAACCGCGAAGTGGACGACCACGAATTGTTTGAACGAAAGGAAATGCTCATTTCGTGGCTGGGAATTATGACATTAGTCTGGCATAAGGGCGTATCTCGAACAGAATCCTTTCTGTTTAACCCATTTGTTGTAACCAAGGTGGAGATTTACAAAACACAACATTTTTATTCGCTTCAAATGCAAAATACACTATTTACACAAATAAAACTGAAATTTAACTTGAAGCAAAATGAATTAGGAATCTTGAGAAAGAGTCTATCTTTTGTACACTATATACAAGTTTGCAGTATTTACATCCACTACTATCTCGAAAAGATAGTCCTTGATATGAAAAGTTGATAGTCGAAAACTATCGGAAGTACTGACATAAATGTTTTGGGAAGTCCTTCCTTGCTGAGTTCATAAAAGCAAGTTCAATGTAGGAAGAATTCTTACTTAGCGAAACCAAGGGAGCTTGCATTAATTAGGGAAATATAACGGTATGTAATAGTATGACTGGATATGGGCAGCGGAATAGGCAAGAGGAGCGGTGACCAGAGGTGAGACCTCGTACTGCCAGAAATTCAGTCCACCTGGCCGAAGCACATTTTCAAGAGGAGTAGCCTCCGTGCTCGACGTAGGGTGTATTCTGGAGCTGGACACCGGGGCAAGTGGGCATCTGGACAGGCTGGGAGTTCCTCTTTATAGTACACACACGACGGTCCAGGCACGCGCACTGAGGGCTGCGCGTCGAGGCTAGAAGAATGACACCTGGCGCGCGTGTAGCTGGCTGGCGGAGCGAGAAGGGAGCGCCGGACATATAACACCATTCACATTATTTGTCTATTATAATACACATAAGTTTATGTATTACTTTCTAAAGCTTAGGCCGATTTTGTAGTTTTAGACTCAGATAGGATAACTACATCATCGGCGAATCTCTAGGTTTTGATTTCCTCTCGTTGAATTGTGATTCCCTTTCCATATTCCTTTATAATTTCCTTTACTACCTCTTCTATATAGGCGCTGAAATGCGGTGGTGGGGGCTGCATCCTTGCCTCACTCGTTACTAGATTGTTGTTTCTGCGTGGTGTGCTGAAGTGCTGAATGGTGTGTATGGGAGCGCGTCAGTCGAGCTGAGGAGATGGAGTATTGCCACGGTTGTGGGGAGGTTCAGCGCTGATTCCATGATTGGCCTGAGACTTCTTAGGAGCGGTCCAGGTTTTGTTTGGCAGACTGAAACTGCTTGCGGGGTTGTTTGTCTTTAAATAGGACTGGATTTCCTACATTTTCCTCTTCCCCATGGCAAGGGACCAAACGGCATTATGTCTGGGAATTGTGGGTCTCCCGGGAGTGGCCCCAGGACTGTTTTCATGGGAGCGTAGGTTGGCAACCAAGGGGCCCTAAACTGAGTCCTGGTATTGCTTCTACTTACTTGTGCCAGGCTTCTCACGTTCATCTATCCTATTCGACCTCCCTTGATCAACTCTTGTTCTTTTCCGACCTCAACGGCAGTAGAGCACTCGAGGAATAGGGAGTCTTTCATTTTCACGCCCTCCGTGGCCCTTGTCTTCCTTTGACCGATACCTTCATTTTTCGAATTGTCGGTTCCCTTCCATTTTTTTCTCTCTGATTAGTGTTATATAGAGGATGGTTGCCTAGTTTTACTTCCTCTTAAAACAATAATCACCACCACCACACTCTTCCGGGAGCGCGGCATCAGGCTCAGATATGGATAAGGTTCGTAAAACCGTGATATGAGTGGAATTCGAATTAAAAAATTGGGAAAATATTCATTTATACGATGAGGAGTAAGGGGTTGGAATACATTACTAAGGGAAATATTCGATAAGTTTCGAAGATCTTTGAAAAATGTTTACGAAAAAGTTGAGTGTAAACTATTGATAGAAAATCTGCCACCTGGGCGACGACCTAAATGCAGATCATTGGTGATCGATCCCGTCTGCGCATCCGGAATTCATTGCGACGGCGGGTTAATGATGTATCAATATTAAATGAAAGTATTTTGAACATTTCATTTCAGAAAGTGTTTCATTTGTAATGCTGGTACGTTCTTCCCGTGGTTAAAGTACTATTCAGAGTTGTTGGAAATGGGTTCCGACATAAAAATAAAGCGTTTTCCGGAACCATATCCATATAACATATCTTCTTCTTCTGCTCCGTGTGAGGATTGTGTCCTGAAATATTGTCCATGCCTCATTGTTACACCCAATATATAGCAAAATAAATAACATCGTAAAAACATTGAACTATTCATTATTGAAACATTAATAATATCTCTCTTCTTCGTGTATCAGCTGATTGAATACTTGGCTAAAACATGGCGCCTGGATTGGACTTAGCCACACTGTCCATATAGTCACAGTGGCGCGCACCGTGTTGTGCTGCCTGTAGCGGGGACTTGAAGAAGCTTCGTGCGATTTAGTTGATGAACGGTTCGCTAGATGGTAGGAGGCAATCCATAGATTCCACACTCGAATAGCTGTGACGTGCCAGGGCACTGCCTGCTGGCAGAATATGAAATATGAGAATCGGCATTAGAATTACGCAAAGGTAATATAATCTTGATTTGATGTTCTTCGGGATTAGTATTACGCAAAGGTAATATTATCTTGATTTGATGTTCTTCCCCAAGTCTGAAGTACACCTGTGGTTGGGGTAGAATAACACTAATGGCATCACCTACCTGTCGTAAGAGGCGACTAAAAGGGGCCTTAACTAGGGAGCGTGGGTTGGTAACCACGGGGCCCTTAAGTGAGTCTGGCATAGCTTCCACTTATATGTGCCAGGCTCCTCACTTTCTACTATGTCCGACCTCATATCCCCTGTGGGTGCGGGCGGTAGAATAACACCTACGGTACCCCCTGCCTATCGTAAGAGGCGCTAAAGAAGCCCCAAGGGCTCTTAAATTTGGAGCGTGGGTTGGCGACCACGGGGACCTTAGCTGAGTCCTGTTATTGCGTCCACATACTTGCGCCAGGCTCCTAACTTTCGTCTATCCTATCCGACCTCCCTTGGTCAACTGTTGTTCTTTTCCGACCCTGACGGTATTAGATTCCGAGGCCTAGAAAGTCGTTCATGATCACGCCATTCGTGGCCCTTGTCTTTCTTTGGACGATGCCCTCATTTTCTGAAGTGTCGGACCCTTTCAATGTTTTCCTCTCTGATTTGTATGAATAGAGGAGGTTGCCTAGATGTAGTTCCTCTTCAAACCACAATCACCACCACCACCTGTCCGACCCTCCTTGGCTCCAAGGGCTCTGAACTTTGGAGCGTGGGTTTGCGACCACGCAGCCCTTTGCTGAGTCCTGGCATTGATTCCACTTACTTGTGCCAGGCTCCTCACTTTCAATTATTCTATCCGACCTCCCTTGGTAAACGCTTGTTCCTTTCCGACCCGGACGGTATTAGAGCACTCGATTCCTAGGTAGTTTTTCATTTTCACGCCCCTTATGGCCCTTGTCTTTCTTTGGCCGATACCTTCATATTTCGAAGCGTCGGGTCCCTTCCATTTTTTCTCTCTGACTAATGTTATATGGAGGATGGTTGCCTAGTTGTACAGTACTTCATCTTAAAACAATAATCACTACCAACACTTCGACCTCCCTTGGTCACCTCTTCTTTTTTGTGACCCCAACGGTATTACGTATGGAGTCCTACGGCGGTAGAATAAAACACACAGTATCCCCTGCCTGTCGTAAGGGGCCCAACGGACTTTGAACGTTGGAGCGTGGGTTGGTGACAATGGGGCCCTTAGCTGAATCCTAGAATTGATTCCATTTACTTGTGCCAGGCTCCTCACTTTCATCCATCCTGTCCGACCTCCCTGGGTCAAGTCTTTTTCTTTTTCCGATTCCGACGGTATTACAGCACTCGAGGACTAGGGAGTCGTTCATTTTCACGCCCTTCATGGCCCTTTTCTTCCTTTGGCCGATACCTTCATTTTTCGAAGTGTCGGATCCCTTCCATTTTTTCTCTCTGATTGGTGTTAATAGAGGATGGTTGCCTAGTTGTACAGTACTTCCTCTTAAAACAATAATCACCACCACAACCACCACAACCTAGGGCGTCTTTAAGTTTCACATTCCCTCTGTGGGTGGGGGCGGTAGAATAACACCCACGGTATCCCCTGCTAGTCGTAAGAGGCGACTTAAAGGGGCCCCAGGGCTCTTTTGAGTGTTGGTTGTCGATCACGGGGTCTTCAGCTGGGTCCTGGCATGTTGTCCTCTTACTTGTGCTAGGCTTCTCGCTTTCAAAACAATAATCACCACCACAACCACCACAACCTAGGGCGTCTTCAAGTTTCACATTTCCTCTCTGGGTGGGGGCGGTAGAATAATACCCGCGGTATCCCCTGCCAGTCGTAAGAGGCGACTAAAAGGGGCCTCAGGGCTCTTGGGAGTGTTGGTTTCGACCACGATGTCCTCAGCTGGGTCCTGGCATGTTGTCCTCTTACTTGTGCTAGGCTTCTCGCTTACATCTATCCTATCTGACCTCCCTTGGTCAACTTTTGTTCTTTTCCGACCCCGGCGGTATTAGATTGCTAGACCTATGGAATCATTCATTTTCACGCCCTTCGTGGCCCTTGTGTTTCTTTGGACTGTATCTTCATTTTTTGGAAGTGTCGGATCCCTTCCATTTTTCCTCTCTGATTATTGTTACATAGAGAATGGTTGCCTAGTTGTACATCGTCTTAAAACAGTAATGACCACCACTTACACACAGTGTTAGCGCGGCCGTTAAATTTGGCCAAATTCTCACCTGGTGTGGGAAATTAACTGGAAGAAAAGCCAGGGAGATATTAAATATGACACAGGATCGCATAAGAGAATTTAGTAGACATTACTAAATAACGCCGCATACCAATATTTCGAATTCCGGTGGGTCAGTAGTCCAGTAATACTACCACGAGGTGTTATTTGGACTAAATATGTGACCGAAGTCAAAGTCACAAGGTAGTAACTTAAAGAAATACCTTTTCCTTCTTTCTTTCTTTCTTAATCCGTTTACCGTCCAGGGTTGGTTTCTCCCTCGGACTCAGTGACGGATCCCACCTCTACCGCCTCAAGGGCAGAGTCCTGGAGCGTGAGACTTTGAGTCGGGAGAGACAAGTTGGTAGGAGGACCAGTACCTCGCCCAGGCGACCTCACTTGCTTTGCTGAACAGGGCCTTATGGAGGGGGGGGATAGGAAGGGATAGGCAAGGAAGAGGGAAGGAGGCAGCCGTGGCCTTAAGTTAGGTACCATGCCGGTATTTGCCTGGAGGAGAAGTGGGAAACCACGGAAAACCTCTTCGAGGATGGCTGAGGAGGGTATCAAACACCCCTCTACTCAGTCATTCTCCCGAGGCTGAGTTGATCCCGTCTCAGCCCTCGTACCACTTTTCAAATTTCGTCAGAGCCGGGAATCGAACTTCCTGTGGGTGGGGGCGGTAGAATAACACCCGCGGTATCCCCTGGCTGTCGTAGAAAGCGACTAAGAGGGGCCCCAGGGGCTTTTAACTTAGGAGCGTGTGTTGGTGACTACGGGGCCCTCAACTGAGTCCTGATATTGCTTCCACTTACTTGTACCCGATTCCTCACTTTAATCTATCCTATCCGATCTCCCTTGGTAAACTCTTGTTCATTTCCGACCCCGACGGTATTAGAGCACTCGAGGTCTAGGGAGCCCTTCATTTTCACGCCCTTCGTGGCCCTTGTCTTTCTTTGACCGATACCTTCACTTTCGAAGTGTCGCATCCTTTCCATTTTCTTCTCTCTGATTAGTGTTAAATAGAGGATGGTTGCCTAGTTGTACTTCCTCTTAATTGGTTTTACGTCCCAGTGACTACTTTTACGGTTTTCGGGGACACCGAGGTGCCGGAATATAGTCCCAGAGAAGTTTTTTACGTGCAAGTAAACCTACGGATACGAGGCTGACGTATTTGAGCACCTGAGCCTGGATCGAACCTACCAAGTTGGGGTGAGAAGGCCAGCGCCTGAACTGTCTGAGCCGCTCAGCCGGGCAAAACAAATTTTTTTTAAAAAAAGAAAGGAAATAAAAGAAAACATCGGTTGTGTACAGTGGGTGCAAAATAGTGTGAAATAGTGTGGCTCAGAAAGAACGTCGCTGAAAAGCCTCGAATGTTGGTCAAAAGCCGTGTGCCAACCGAAGTACCTGTAAGATGTTAGCTCATCATCGCTGTACATTGGAAGAAGAAACTTGCACTACACGGTGCACTTGTGGATAGAGAGAAGAATGGCCACTTCCCGATTATGCAGAAATACAATACAAAATATGGTTAAAATGAACATGCCGTTCAAAAAGCATGGTTCACATTAAATTACGTACTATAGTGGCACAAAGGCATCAATGGACTATATCTTCGTCAGGCTTTGAGGTGTCTGAAGAAGAAGAGGAAGAAGAAGTCAGATTCATCGAAGGACGAGTGAATCTGTAAAGAAAGAGTATGTAAAACGGGAAATGATAACTTGTGTGGATCTCAGAATCGAATATATTTGGGGTAGGACTGACACAGAAAATGTTAAAATGAGGTCGGTGGAAAATGGAGGAACCTGAGGTAATTCAATATTCCTGAATGATTCTCACACTCATCGCGTAAGGTTTTAGCCTTGGTTAAGGGAGTATTATTACACTTAAACAGCAGGTCAGAGCATAATGTTCTGTCTTCCACTTAATTAAAAAACGGCGAGCGCCAAATGTCAAGAAATTGTCGATTACAAAATTGTAATGGGGAAAGAAATATCTCGGAATAATCTGGTATCCTTCCCACAAGTACAAGTATGTGATCTGTGATGTGAACGCGGAATGCAACCCTAAAGTATCGGTAATTAACTAATATATAGACTATATATATTGCAAATAAAGCATTTGATTTAAAAAAATTATTTAATTGAATGGTGTTCAGGTCACCTTAGAGAGGTGTTCATGTTGCATTATTTGCTGCGATGCCAGTCTGGTGTAATGATTCTTAATGCATCTGGTCTGTATGGTCTGACTTACTCGGTTCGTGTTCCATTGGTGTAAAAGATTTCAATGCCAGAATGTTGGCCAGCATGTAGGAGAGGTGTTGACACACAATTTCTAATTACTAGATTGCGTGCCAAAAGTATGGATTCAATTCCAAACCATCTCTGCAGTGCTCATATAGAGTGAGGACATATGACATTGTTGATGGGTATTTGTCCGTCGTATGGAGACGTTAAGCATTGAGCAGGCCCCTTGGTGTTATTATGTGCAGAGTCCGGGTTTCACCCTGTCACCTCCTGTGGGTGGGCGCGGTAGAATAACACCCACGGTATCCCCTGCCTGTCGTAAGAGGCGACTAAAAGGGACCCCAGGGGCTCTGAAGTTTGGAGCGTGGGTTGGCGACCACGGGGCACTTAGCTGAGTCCTGACATTGCTTCCACTTACTTGTGCCATGCTCTTCACTTTCATCTATCCTATCCGACGTCCCTTGGTCAACTCGTGTTCTTTCCCGACCCCGACGGTATTAGAGCACTCGAGGCCTAGGGAGTGTTTCATTTTCACGCCCTTCATGGCCCTTTTCTTTCTTTGGCCGATACCTTCATTTTTCGATGTGTCGGATCCCTCTATTTTTCTCTCTGATTAGTGTTATGTAGAGGATGGTTGCCGAGTTGATTTTCCTGTTCAAACAATAACCACCACCACCATATTAACCTGTTTTGTGGGTTAATGAATATGAGACAACCAGTCACCCTCTAGGGACACCAAGACATTGACGTCGGCGTGGCGGCTTGAGTGCTCCCCCTGTGGTTTGTGGCGGTAGAAAAAACTCCACTGTATACCTTGCCTGTCGTAAGGGGCGACTAAATGGGGACCCAGGTGCTCTTAACTTGGGAGCGTGCGTTGGCGACAACTGGGCCCTCAACAGAGTCCTGGCATTGCTTCCACTTACTTGTGAAAAGCTCCCGATTTTCATCTATCCTATCCGATCAACTCTTGTTCTTTTCTGACCCCAGCGGTATTAGAGCACTCGAGGCCTAGGGAGTCTTTCATTTTCACGCCCTTCGTGGCCCTTGTCTTTCTTTGGCCGATACCTTCATTTTTCGATGTGTCGGATCCCTCTATTTTTCTCTCTGATTAGTGTTATATAAAGGACGGTTGCCTAGTTGTACAATTACCACCACCACAACCACAACCACAACCAACACCACCACCACGGGCTTGTGTGCCTGTTGATCCCGAGGGCTGTGCTAGCTCACCGTTACCCATGCTGGATTGGCCTCGGTGTATGGCCAGATTAACAAGGTATCCCCGCAATTGCCTGAGAGATACCTGTGCCCTCTATTCTTCATTACTATTTCTACCCTTCTATTCTCACCCTCTCACATTTCATTTCTCCTTCTGTGTAGCCAAACTCTTTGCTTCGGGTACCCGTAGTAAAGTTGTATGGAGGTTTAACCCTCCCACAGTCACAAGTTTCGGGTCGTGGCGAGGTGATGCGTGGCTACTGGGAGAGTAGTTTTTAGAGACTCTCTCCAGATACTGGGCGCCCTCTGGATTATATAGCCTTGCATTTGGTACGTCATGGCTCTCGCGAAGGTCGGCATTCTTATATCTCGTACTCGTGGGACCTTCCCCCTGTGGGTGGTCGCGATATAATAAAACCCATGATAGAATGGTAAAAACGGCAAAATGCGACTAAAAGGTGCCCCAGGGCTCTGAACTTTGGAACATGGGCTGGTGACCATGGGGCCCTTAGCTGAGTCTTGGCATTGCTTCCATTTACTTGCGAAAAGCTCTTCATTTTCATCCATTCTATCCGACCTCCCTTGGTCAACTCTTGTTCTTTTCCGACCCCGACCGTATTAGAGTATTCGAGGCCTAGGGAGTTTTTCATTTTCACCAGCTTCGTGGCCCTTACTTTTCTTTGGCCGGTACGTTCATTTCTCGAAATGCCGGATCCCTTCCATTCTTTTCTCTCTGATTAGTGCTATTCTCCTGTGGATGGGGGCGGTAGAGTAAGACACGGTGTCCCCTGCCTGTCGTAAATGCTTAAGTTTCTCAGTGGCAGTTCGTGAGGGGCTGACCGTGCGGTTGTGGTACGTTTCTACACGACAACGGTCCTCTCCCGAATGGACTAGTAGTGCGGCTTATGACTCAGCATCGAAATCTACGCGGAGCCTTTTGAACAGTGTTCACCATAGTGGTGGCAACGGGAGATTCCCGTACTAGCCCCTATCCTAGCCTACTCGCTGAAGTGGGAGTTCCATCTTTACGAATAAGGAGGTGGCAGTTATTCCTCACGTACGGTACCAAAATTCGTGAAATGCCACTACATCCAAGCTATCGATGCATTTTTAGTACTCAGTACCACCAGAGGTACCAAGACCGGCCGAATGCCACACGGCCGTTCGGGTTCCAAATTGATAGCTTGTATCTTGATTTAAATATAGATATCGGTGGTTGTCTTGAACAGACTTTTAGCGAAGTATCTCTGTGGTTGGTTCCGCGACCGGATATATACCTCTATGTCTACTCTGTGGACACAAGGTGAACACGGATTCCTCCGTTTATCGGAGGTATTTCCAGGACTTCATTCACCAGTATCCGGCCTCGAGACAAATCTTCACGGATGGTTTTAAAATCGGAGAAAAAAGTTGGTTCCTCTTTCGTCACCTATGATATGAGCACGAAGTTCTCGCTTCCTACTGCATGTAGCGTGTATATTGCGGAGCTTTACGTCATGTTAGAAGCTCTGCAGTGTGCACTGGGTAACGAAACAAAACCCATTTTCCTATGTGTACCGGCACGTTAAGCTCTCTGCAGCCTATTGACACCTTTTTCTCGCAACACTTACTGGTGCAGCGGATTCATGACATTCTAGCCAGGTTAAGTGATACTGGCACGAGAATCACTTTCGCGTGGCTTCCAAGCCACGTTAGGTTTGCGGGTAACGAACTTGTGGACTAAGGTGCAAAGGAAGCGATACTTTACCTCCAATACCTATGAAGGTACCTGCTAAAGATAATTGTTCTCAGCTACGTCTTCTCGTCCTGGGAGTCTCAGTGGCTAACTATCCGAACACCCAGCAAGCTGAAAGCAATTAAGAAGATAATCAACGTATGGTGGTCCTCTTTCCGGCTTTCACGGATAGAGGTGATGGTATTTTATGCTGAGGATAGGTCATAGAAGATCTACGCACTCGTATCTCCCAAAGAGGGAAGACGATCCTGTGTGTTCTTGTGGTGCCGACTTCACCGCGGCCCTCATCCTTAGAGAGCGCGCCGATCTTCTGGTCTAAGATGGATCCTCGGCCTGCAGGAAACACTCGAACGCATATTTGCCGATGACGCGACTACTGGTGATCTCGTCATCCGCTTTATGTGCGACAGTGGATTAATCAATGGTTTCAGCGACGAAATACCTCTCCGTACTCAGCTAGATGCTTTTGCACTTCGCACTCCGTTGCCAGTAATGATAACGGTGTGCAAGCGTATATTCCACCAGAATACGATCAAATGCATGCACTACAAGATTTGATAGCTCAGTTACCTCATCCAATCCTCATGCTGGGAGATTTGAACGCCGGTAACACAATGTTCCTGTGCTGAGGTTAGGATTCTCGAGCGATTGATCAACCATTTCAATCCTTGCGTGCTTAACATAGGGGAACGGACATATTTCTGTAGCGCACATGGCATATTCTCAAACCTGGATGTCACTTTGTGCAGCCGTGCTCTTGTTCTCCTGCTACGGTGGCAAGTACACGATGACTTCTGTGATAGTGAGCACTTCCCGATTACTCTATCTCTCTTGAATCAAAGGCAGTCCGAAGTACCCAAGCGCTAGTTGCTTCGGCGAGCAAATTGGCCAGAATTTTCCAAACGCGCAGCGATGCCGATTATATGCTGGAGTCTCTTCACGACCTCGTTTCCTCCATTGCTAATGGAATTCTGGCCGCTGCAGAGGAAATAATTTCTTCCTCGACCGGTATCCTTTACCGGAAACAGGTCCCATTGTGGACCGACGAAATTGCATCAACCGTAAGTGATCACCGACAGGCTATTAAGCATTATCGTTGAAATCGTATGGTGGTCAACAATACCAAATTTAAGCACTTGCGCGGGAAGGCCCGTTTCTTAATTCGAGAATGTAAGAAAGTTACGTGAGAATAGTATGTGTCTTCAATGAAGGCCGGCCGTGTTTTCGGAGTACAGAATGTGCCCTCAATTTCCAGAATCTCTATTAATGGAGATATAGTAACGAGTCCTTCAGTCAATGCTGACCACATCGCGTCACATTTCGCAAACACGTCCAGCTCTGGGAGATACGACTCTGAATGTCTACCAATTAAGCGCGAAGCAAGGGCACACCATCTCTCCTTGCCTCCAGCGCATCGCATTCCTATAACGTTCCTTTCACGGAATGGGTGTTGAGACGTGCCCTTGCACTATGCAGAGACACTGAACCTGGATCGGACAAATTCCACAATCTAATCCTTATACATTTTAGTGGCCGATGCCTCAAGGATATCCTCACCCTATTCAACACAATATGGAGTGAGGGAGTGTTTCTCTCTCTATGGCGTGAGGGAATTGTGATATCAATTCCCTAGCCAGGTAAAGATAAAAACGTTCTGGATAGTTATAGGCAAAAATATGCCGTGCAAATGATCTTTGTAAGCTATTTGAAAGGATGGTTAACCAGCGTCCTTTATGAGCCATGGATAAAGAAGGTCTCTTGTCTAACTACCACTGTGGTATTGTATAGGCTTTTGGGCTTGTGCCGTGTTAAGAAAATAAGGTGAACTTAACGTTTCGCAGAAAACTGTGCTCTGAGTCCTCAGAAGAATTCTCGACTGTCCACAAGAAAGGCTTCTTAAATCGTATGATGGTCAAGAAGTTTACGATGTTTAAAATGTTTCAGAAGCCTTTCTCGTGGACAGAAGAGAATTCTTCTGAGGACGCAGAGCACAGTTTTCTGCGAAACGTTAAGAATTTCACCTTATTTTCTTGACAAGGCACAAGCTCAAAAGCCTATACACTATCATGTCTATAAGTACGGGCCGTGAAAGCATTAATGGCAACATACCACTGTGGTTTTTGCTCTCATCGGCCTGCCATCGATCATCTTGCCATATTGGAGAGTGCCATTCAGGGGGCCTTTCTCCGGAAGGAACACCTAGTCGCTGTGTTTTTGACCTGGAGAAAGCTTACGATACTACCTGGCGATATGTGACTTTCTCCACACTACACCAGTGGTGATTTAGGGGAAATTTGCTGACATGTATTGAGTACTTCATGTCCCTCCGGTTCTTTCGAGTCCGAGTAGGGAATGCATTTTCTCAATATTACGTGCAAGAATATGGGGTACCACAGAGACCTATACTGAGTGTCACGCTGTTTGCATTCGCCATCAACGGCGTAGTTGCTGCTGCTGAGCCCGCAGTCGTTCCATCACTGAATGTAGACGATTTAGCTCTATATTACAGCTACGAAAGGGCAGCGTTTGCAATTAACCGAGTGTGCAGATGGGCCCTGCAATAAAGTTTTCGATTTTCAGCGGCGAAAACATCAGTTGTACACTTCTGCCGACGTCAGCTTGTGCATCCCGTATCCGGCCTCGAGACATATCTTTACGGATGGTTCTATGATCGGAGATAATGTTGGTTGCTCTTTCGTCACCGATGATATCAGCATAAAAGTCTCTCTTCCTAGTGTATGTAACGTGTGTACTCCGGAGATTTACGCCATCTTAGAAGCTCTGCAGATTGCACTGGGTGACGAAAGGGACCATTTTCTCGTGTGTACCGACTAGTTAAGTTCTCTGCAGTCTATTGACAACTGTATCTCGCAACACCCACTGGTGCAGCGCATTCATGACCTTCCAGCCAGAATGAAGCTGCAAAGGAAGCGGTATTTTTACCTCCAATATCCATGAATATACCTGCTAAAGGTATTTCTTATCAGCTGCGTCCAACCATCTTGGCGTTCTGGGAATCGGAGTGGCTATCTATCCGAACTCCCAACAAGCTAAGAGTAATTAAGAAGAAAACTACCGTGTGGCGGGCCTCTTTCCGACCTTCACGGAGAGAGGCCATTCTAGACTGAAGATATTTCATGGACGATCCACGCACTTTTACCTCCTAAAGACCCCCTGTGGGAGGAGGCAGTAGAATAACACCCACGGTATCCCCTACCTGTAGTAAGAGGCGAGTAAACGGGGCCCAGGGGCTCTCAACTTAGGAGCGTGGGTTGGCGATCACGGAGCCCTTAGCTGATTCCTGGCATTACTTCCACTTACTTGTGCCTGGCTCCTTACCTTCATCCGTCCTATCCGACCGCCCTTGGTCAACTCTTGTTCTTTTCCGACCCCGACGGTATTAGAGAACCGAGCCCTAGGGAGACATTCATTTTTACGCCCTTCGTGGCTATTTGTCTTCCTCTGGCCGATACCTTTAGTTTTCGAAGTGTCAGATCCCTTCTATTTTCCTCTCTGATTAGTGTTGTATAGAGGATGGCTACTCAGTTGTATTTCCTCTTAAAACAATAATCAACACTATCACTTGCAGACTGAACTCTGAAAGGCATAGCAGTCTATAATATGGATGTATTATTGTTCTTTTTGCTTGCTGTTTTACGTCGCACGGACACAGATAGGTCTTATGGCGACAATGGGACAGGAAAGGCCTAGGAATGGGAAGGAAGCGGCCGTGGCCTTAACTAAGGTACAACCCCGACATTTACCTGGTGTGAAAATGGGAAACCACAGAAAACCATATTCAGAGCTGCCGAAATTGGGTTCGAACCCACTATCTCCCCTATGCGAGCTCACAGCTGCGCGCTCCTAACCGCACGGCCAACTCGCCCGATGTGTATTATTATTAACATTAGTAGTACTGGTGGTAGTAGTAGTAGTAAATTATGACAAAATATGTGTGTTTTCCTGTTTCTCTCCCCGAATGTTCATTCCTGTTTGATTAATGTGTATTCTACAGTCATAACTGTGATGGCGGAATACTTCTAGCTTCCGTTAAGTGTTCTCCCAGTTAACGTGTGAGTTTGTAGTTGTATTCTCAGATCCCCCTGAGGGTTGGGGCGGTAGAAAAACAACCACGGTATCTCCTGCCCGTCGTAAGAGGCGACTGAAAGAGCGCCAGGGTCTCTCAACTTGGGAGCGTGGTTTTGCGACCAAGGGGCTCTGAGCTGAGTCCTGGCATTGCTTCCACTTACTTGTGCTAGGCTCCTCACCTTCATCTGTCCTATCTGACCTGTTTTGTTCAACTCTTCTTCTTTTCCGACCTCGACGGTATTAAAGCATTCGAGGCCTAGGGAGTCTTTCATTTTCACGCACATCGTGGTCCTTGTCTTCCTTTGGCCGATACTTTCATTTTCCGAAGTGTTCCAATTAGTGTTATATAGAGGATGCTTGCCTAGTTGTACTTCCCCTTACAACAATATTCACCGAGCTCGATAGCTGCAGTCGCTTAAGTGCGGCCAGAATCCAGTATTCGGGAGATAGTAGGTTCGAACCCCACTGTCGGCAGCCCTGAAAATGGTTTTCCATGGTTTCCCATTTTCACACCAGGCAAATGCTGGGGCTATACCTTAATTGAGGCCACGGCCGCTTCCTTCCCACTCCTAGCCTTTCCCTCTCCCATCGTCGCCAAAAGACCTATCTGTGTCGGTGCGACGTAAAGCAACCACCAAAATATACACTGACTGACAGAGCAAATGCAACACCAAGAAGGAGTGGTCAGAATTTTATGCCAATTGCAGGGTAGACTGACGTCACTGAGGTATGCTCATGATGTGAAATGCGCCGCTGTGCTGCGCACGTAGCGAACGATAAATGGGACACGGCGTTGGCGAATGGCCCACTTCGTACCGTGATTTCTCAGCCGACAGTCATTGTAGAACGTGTTGTCGTGTGCCACAGGACACGTGTATAGCTAAGAATGCCAGGCCGCCGTCAACGGAGGCATTTCCAGCAGACAGACGATTTTACGAGGGGTATGGTGATCGGGCTGAGAAGGGCAGGTTGGTCGCTTCGTCAAATCGCAGCCGATACCCATAGGGATGTGTCCACGGTGCAGCGCCTGTGGCGAAGATGGTTGGCGCAGGGACATGTGGCACGTGCGAGGGGTCCAGGCGCAGCCCGAGTGACGTCAGCACGCGAGGATCGGCGCATCCGCCGCCAAGCGGTGGCAGGACCAGAACAATTTCCCGTCGATTGGTTGAAGGAGGCCTGCACTCCCGGCGTCCGCTCAGAAGACTACCATTGACTCCACAGCATAGACGTGCACGCCTGGCATGGTGCCGGGCTAGAGCGACTTGGATGAGGGAATGGCGGAACGTCGTGTTCTCCGATGAGTCACGCTTCTGTTCTGTCAGTGATAGTCACCGCAGACGCGTGTGGCGTCGGCGTGGAGAAAGGTCAAATCCGGCCGTAACTGTGGAGCGCCCTACCGCTAGACAACGCGGCATCATGGTTTGGGGCGCTATTGCGTATGATTCCACGTCACCTCTAGTGCGTATTCAAGGCACGTTAAATGCCCACCGCTACGTGCAGCATGTGCTGCGGCCGGTGGCACTCCCGTACCTTCAGAGACTGCCCAATGCTCTGTTTCAGCAGGATAATGCCCGCCCACACACTGCTCGCATCTCCCAACAGGCTCTACGAGGTGTACAGATGCTTCCGTGGCCAGCGTACTCTCCGGATCTCTCACCAATCGAACACGTGTGGGATCTCATTGGACGCCGTTTGCAAACTCTGCCCCAGCCTCGTACGGACGACCAACTGTGGCAAATGGTTGACAGAGAATGGAGAACCATCCCTCAGGACACCATCCGCACTCTTATTGACTCTGTACCTCGACGTGTTTCTGCGTGCATCGCCGCTCGCGGTGGTCCTACATCCTACTGAGTCGATGCCGTGCGCATTGTGTAACCTGCATATCGGTTTGAAATAAACATCAATTATTCGTCCGTGCCGTCTCTGTTTTTTCCCCAACTTTCATCCCTTTCGAACCACTCGTCCTTGGTGTTGCATTTGCTCTGTCAGTCAGTGTATATATATTCACCACTACCACCTGCAATCTCTGAAAATCTGGTGTAAAACTTGGCATAATAAGTACATACTAAGTTCCAAAGTGTGCTAGCTTGAGTTGCTGTGTAATTGTGAAGTCTCAGTCGAACAAGTTAATTATTCTAACATAGGAAGAAACAACAACACGGCCACAAAGATGAACGAACCAGCAGGCGAGGTTGCTGTACAGGCGAACCTTGCGGACACCGTAATGCAGAAGGTAAGGGCAGTCCTGCAGTCGCAGGACATTCTTTCAGCGGTCGATGCCGCTAAAACAGGGAGTGTGACTAAAGCTGTCGTAGAACAGCTTAAAGTCTCACTCGACTTTAATAAAGGCATACTAAGTGAAGCGAAAGCCGAACTCAATAAACAGGACGCTGAAATGAAGGGCCGTTGACTCGACGTAAAACTGACGAACTGGAAATATACGAGAGACGTAATAGTCCCTAGATATTCGGCGTTCTTGAGACGTCTCGGGAGAACACCGACCTGCTCGCGATCAAGGTGTGCAGGGACAAATTCCGTATTCACACCTGGCGCGTGTCGAAATGTGGACTAGACTAAACGGACTCAGAATGAACCCCGTGAAATCTCACGCTATAATGATAGATACATCGAAGACTCGTGATAACTTACTCCAACACCCAATAACATTAAATGGAATCGTCATCCCTTTTGAAAACAAAGTTAAATATTTAGGATTAATACTAGACAAAATCCTTGACTGGACAGAACACGTGAGCGCTATATGCCGAGTAGTTTTCTCCCTTCACTCAATGAACAATTTACTTCCTTTCAACGTCAGAAGGCTGTTGGTTCTAATGTGACGTCGTGTCCACTTTATAATGAACATTCCAAAATTTCATCATCTAAATCGTGCATTCCATGAGCTAAATTGGCGTAAAATAAACCAGTGTCGTAGCTGTCATTCGATGCTTCTACTCTATAAAAAATGTACAAGCAGACACCATCTTATCTAACAAATTCTTTCCAGTTGATCTCAACCATTCATAACATCCCGTCCACAGCTGCAGCTAACGTAATCCTCAAAATACTTAGTCACAGATCCACCTCTACAATAATTCTTTTCTTGTCAGTACAATTCGAACATGGACCTCGTTGCCCTAATGACCTAAGAGACACCCTACCTGTACCGGTATTTAAAAACAAATGTTGACACCGGTACTTGGACGGATCAAGCTGGGTGTCAATACATGAATTCTACTTTCCTGTTTTATTATTTTATTCCGTGTGTCACTATTTTTCATTAAATTTGTTTTTATTGCTGCATTAGGACAATACTAATTATTCTGGATTATTTTAGATACGTTTCTTTTTCTTTCCTTTATTTTTATAACCATGCGTACAGTTTAGTATTATAGTGTGTGTGTGTGTGTGTGTGTGTGTGTGTGTGTGTGTGTGTGTGTGTGTGTGTGTTTGTGTGTGTGTGTAATATATTGTGAACTCTATGTTCATTATAAGACATGGTTTGGTAGAATAGCAAGGTCCATGGCCTGAGTCACGTCATAAAATCTATATGTATATAAAATAACTTGTCCTGACTGACTGACTGACTGACTGACTGACTGACTGACTGACTGACTGACAGATTCATCATCGCCGAGCCAAAACTACTGGATATAAAGAAATAACATTTTGAGGACACATTTATATTACAATGTAAGTGCTCGCTAAGGGAGGATTTTTGGATATTCCGTCGCTAAGGGGGTTAATTTTTAAAATGATTATAATTATGTATATCTCGAAACTTTAAAAGTTTACAGATGTAAAAATTGGTATTTAGATTCGCACTTAAAAATAAAGAAACACGTATTTTTTTGTTTTCGGAAAAACACACTAGGAGGGGTGAAAAGGGGTGAAAAGGGGTTGAATGCCTTTAATGAGGATACTTATATCTCAGAAACTGACGATATTACAGACCTGAAAATTGGTATGTTGAATCTCCTTTAAAAATAAAGAAACACTTTTTGTTTTGTTTTTGGAAAATCCAATGAATGGGGTGACAAATGTGAGAAATGGGGTGAATTTTGCAAATTAAAAAAATTAGTGTATCTGTATCTCAAAACTTTAAAAGTTTACAGATGTAAAATTTGGTATTAAGAATCTTCTTTAAAGCTAAAGAAACACGTATTTTTTGGTTGCTAATGGGGTGAAAGGGGGGGGGATTTTAAATGAGGGTATCTATATCTCAAAACTTAACAGTTTACAGACGTAAAATTTGGTATTTGGAATCTCTTTTAAAAATAAGGAAACACGTGTTTTTTTTTGTTTTCGCAAAATCCCATCAAGGGGGTTGAAAAAAGGGGGAGAATTGGTTGAATACCTTTTATGAGGATACTTATATCTCAAAACTGAAGATGTTACAGGTATGAAAATTGGCATTTGGAATCTCCTTTAAAAAGAAATACGTATTCCTTTGTCTTTGAAAAAATCCAATAAATAGGGAGAGAACGGGAGTGACAAACGGGCTGAAAATTTTAAAAATATATCTAGGCCTACAATATATCTCAGACACTTAACATGTTACATACTTGAGAACTGGTACTTGGAATCTCCTGTAAAAGTAAAGAGACGTGGATATTTTTTTCGGAAAATCCACTGAAGGGGAACGAAAGAGGGGTGAATTTTTAGACTGAGCATATCTACAGTAAATCTCAAAAACTTAACGTTACAGAAGTGAAAACTGGTATTTCTAATCCCCTTCAAAAATAAGAAACACGTATTTTTTCGGAAAAACCACTTGGGGAGTGGGGAGCGAAAGGACTGAAAAGTGGGTTGAATTCTTTGTATTAGGATACTGATATCTCAAAAACTGAAGACGTTACAGAAGTAAAAATTGGTGATTGGAATTTCATAAAGAAATGCATACTTTTGGTTTTAGGAAAATCCACTTAGGCGTGGGTGAAGAAATTGAAAGACTAGTAAATAAATAAATAAATAAATAAATAAATAAATAAATAAATAAATAAATAAATAAATAAATAAATAAATAAATCTCGGCAATCATGGGCTATATAAACATCACTTCAGCACACACTACTCAACAAAGTAATGTTTCACTACTACTACTACTACTACTACTAAAATTATTTCATTCCTCCCCTGAAGGGGGAGGCGGACCTCGTAAACGGTGTCGCCGTCTCTCAGGCCAGGAGATTTGTTACTGTGAAGGAGGTGCTCGGAGAAGGTGAGGGGGTTGGCGGCCGTGGCTTATACTAGAAACTGGCCCGGCATTCACCTTAGTGCAGGAGAATGGAAAACCACGGAAAACCATTCTCAGGACAACCGACGGTTAGGGCCAGCCTTGAGGTCCAGCCCTGTCCCGTCTCCCGAATTCAGAGGCGTAGAGCCGCGGTAGAACCGTGGCCACCCCCTCCTCGGCTCTGCTGGTCGGTCAGAGCGCAAAGCTGTTGGACCACGGACCAACCGTGGCCACTTAGGGGCCGAGACTCACTCTACATCTACCGACGTGATGTTTCAATAACACGTCAAACAATTAAATATGGCCATTGTGATCATATGGTTAGTGATTATTGATTACGGCAGATTAAACGTGCCATAAATCTATCGAATGTTTACACAGAGGTAATGTGAAGCAATGATGATACATTTTTTCTGATTTTCATATATTACGAAGGGCGTAGTGTATTGTTTTACACTTTATATTTTGTACGTCCGGGCATGGTTCACATTTCACTTTTGAAGGTGGTGACCTGTAACTAGTATCTTGTTCCACCATTCGGTAGCAGCACACGCACAGGGGCCAACGAATGCACTCATCATAGCCCTTTCGTAACAACACTGTCAGCGTAGGAGCAGACAACATGGAAAGCAACCGTCAGGGAGAGCGCTATAGACTTGATTCCTATGGAAAGAAGGCGTGACCACAGCAGAAATTCATCGGCGTTTGGTGGCAGTCTGTGGGGAACATGCGCCGTCACGGAAGACAGTTTACAACTGGATGGAAGGTTGAAAAACTGGACGCAAATCGGTGGACAAGGGAACCAGTTCTGGAAGGAATGTGACAGTGTCAATACTAGCCAACATTATCAGGGTCGAACAGGCCCTCTAAGGAAACAAATGCATCACATTTACGGAAATGGAGGCAGCCACGGGGATTAGCCGAAACACCCTGCAGCGGATCGTGCACGGCCACTTACAGTTGGGAGAGGTGTCATCCACATGGGTGCCTAGACTCTCTCTGCAGACGAAAAGCAGAGGTGTGTGGACATGTGCAGAGAACTTTTGCACCGCCATGATCAAGATCCACCCGACTTCATGGCTAGGCTTGTGACTGGTGTTGAGACATGGCTCAATTACCATGAGCCCTGTTTTCCAACTTTCCACCCAGTTGTAAACTGTTTTCCGTGACGGCGCATGTTCTCCACAGACTGCCACAAAGCGCCGATGAATTTCTGCATTGGTCACACCCTCTTTCCATAGGAGCCAAGTCGTATAGCGCTGTCCCTGAAGCTTGCTTTCCATGTTGTCTGCTCCTATTCTGACAGTGTTGTTATGAAATGGCTATGAGGAGTGCATTCGTTGTCCCCTGTGCGTGTGCTGCTACCGAATGGTGGAACAAGATATTAGTTACACGCCACCACCTTCTAAAGTGAAATGTAAACCATACCCGGACGTAAAAAAATAGAAAGTAAAACAATATACTACGTCCCTCGTATATTTCTTTTAAAATTTGAGGATACAGCACACAAAACTGGGCATAGAATTGAAAACGAACTAGAATTATCCTGTACACTGTCATCACTCACTTTTACGAAAGATGACGATAGAAAATCTCCGATTTGTACAAGTGAGTACATGATATCGGCAGCATTGCACACACTGCACACCATATAATTTACATGTGCATAATTTGCCTGGGTCATGGAAGTACTCTGTTTTACACAGCTTATGGTGGTATCCATGTATCGCCATCGAGATCACAAAGTGCCGTATGTTTTAGTTAGTTTTTGTCCATGTCTTATTTATCATGGCCTCCGTTGTATAAAAGTTGCATAAGTTTCTCCCAAGCATCTGTGAATGTTAGAGCCCCCTCTTCATCCGGAGGTTGTCAATAAGGAAGGTTTCCTTTGCAAGTTCATACGCTAGCTGAGATTTTGTGTATTTCGATAACCCCAGGATAACTTTCAGAAAGCGCGACTTCACTGCTTCGAGTGTCCTCAAGTCCGCCATTGTCAGGTTCTCCCAGATGATTTCCAGCCCGTATCTGGCGATGGATGTTATTTTCGCGTCAAATAATCTCATAATCTCATAGTGAAAGTTTTGTGATTGTTTTAATTTCATATATGGCCTTGGTTGCCGTCAATGATCGAGACTTTATGTGAGCTCGGTATATTCTAGCTGTTGTTTGTAATGTGAGTCCTAGATAAGTGAATGTATTTACTGATTTTAGGGGAGCTAAGGATAACAGCTAAGGATAACATGCTGGCAAACATAATTATCAGTCGTACAAATTTTAGTGAAAAATGGAAAAGTATGTATACGTACTTTAAGGCAGAAACAGGTTCCAAGAAGGACATCAAAGGAATCATTAATGAACAACGGGAGTGTGCATGCGAGGATCTTCAAGAGGCAGAAGTATTCAGTCAGCAGTATGTAAAGGTTGTTGGTTACAAGGATAATGTCCAGATAGAGGAGCAACTAATGCTAAAGAAGTATTTAAATTTGCATAATGACATTTACAATAAGATACAAAACCTGAAAAATAGAAAATCAGTTGAAATTGAAAAGATTTCTGGGGATATACTAAAGACAATGGGTTGAGGGTATAGTACCATATCTGAAGTAATTATCTGATTATTATTTGCATGAAGGAGCAGTATCAAATGAATGGAGAGTTGCTATAGTAGCCCCTGTGTATAAAGGAAAGGGTGATAGACATAAAGCTGAAACTTAGAGGCCAGTAAGTTTGACATGCGTTGCATGTAAGCCTTGGGAAGGCATTCTTTCTGATTATATCAGACATGTTTGCGAAATTAATAACTTGTTCGATAAAAGGCAGTTCGAGTTTAGGAAAGGCTATTCCACTGAATCTCAAACTGTAGGATTCCAGCAAGATATAGCAGATATCTTGGATTCAGGAGGTCAATAGGACTGTATCGCGATTGAACTGTCTAAAGCATTAGATAGGGTGGATCATGGGGGACTACTGGCAAAAGTGAGTGCAATTGGACTAGACAGAAGAGTGACTGAATGGGTTGCTATATTACTACAAAATTTATCTCGGAGATTTAGAGTAGGCGAGGCCTTATCTGACACTGTAATAATTAATAGGGAATTCCTCAAGGCAGTATTATTGGACCTTTATGTTTTCTTATATATATAAATGATATGAGTAAGAAGTGGAATCAGAGATAAGGCTTTTAGTGAATGATGTTATTTTGTATAGACTGCAGGCAATGGTATGATGATAAACGGGGTTAAAAGTCAGGTTGTTTCACAAATAGGATTAGTCCTCTCGGTTTTAATTAGTGATTCGAAGGGGTGAAAGTTCCTTTTGAGGATCATTGTAAGTATCCAGATGTTAATATAATGAAGGATATTCATTGGGATAATCACATAAATGGGATTGTAAATAAAGGGTACAGAACTCTGCACATGGTTTTGAGGGTGTTTAAGGGTTGTAGTAAGGATGTAAAGAAGAGGGCATATAAGTCTCTGGTGAGATCCCAACTAGAGTATGGTTCCAGTGAATAGGACCCTCGCCAGGATTACTTGATTCATGAACTGAAAACAGGAATCCGAAGAAAAGCGGCTGGAAGTGTTCTGGGTGATTTCCGACAAAAGAGTAGTGTTACAAAAATATTGCCATGTTTGTGATGGGAAAACTTGGGCAAAAGGAGACGAGCTGCTCGACTAATTGGTATGTTCCGAGCTGTCAGCGGAGAGTTGGCGTGCAATGACATTAGTATACGAATAATTTTGAGTGGTGTCTTTAAAAGTAGGAAAGATCATAAAATGAAGATAAAGATGGAATTCAAGAGGACAAATTGGGACAAATATTCATTTATAGGAATGGAAGTTAGGGATTGGAATAACTTACTAAGGGAGATGTTCAATAATTTTCCAATTTCTCTGAAATCACTTAAGAAAATCCTAGGAAACAACAGATAGGGAATCGGCCACCTGGGCGATTGCCCTATATGCAGATCAGGATTGATTGATTGATTGATTGATTGATTGATTGATTGATTGATTGATTGATTGATTGATTGATTGATTGATTGATTGATTGATTGATTGATTGATTGATTGATTGATTGATTGATTGTCTTTGATCTATCGTGTGTCTGTGTAATGCCAAGTATTTCATGTGATTCGCCATGAGATGGCGCCATTTGTTCTGTAGATATTCTGTCTTTCGAGTGGGCGTTTTATCCCATTAACATTCAACAACAACAATTTCATAGTGCAGCTATAGTAAAGAAATGTTCGTGATAGATTCTATTGGCATTATACACGGTATAACCACATTTCTTCACTCCCTTCATGGGAACTATTCAAACCGTTCAATTTAATTTCATACAGCACCAATGATCAGTCGAGTGTACACAATCGTACCGAATGAGTGAACCCGGTACCATAGACTCCCAGACCGTTCGCGATCTGCCAGAATTTCCATAACTTCTAGTCGTCGTGGGAATTCACGTGGTCCCATTGTACAGAGAGCTGATCAATGGAGGGGGGGGGAAGGAGTACGAGCAGCGAGGGACATCGCCTGCCACAACTCAAAGGACATTCACACCTCTTTTCCAACTCCAGCTCTATTAAAGGTGATATGCAACTTGTCTTCTTTTATGAATAAACAGGCAGTTCAATTTCAAAAATTCATTTCGAAAACCTCTCTCTCTGTACGCATTCCAAGCATGGACCGTACACGCCTTGCGTAAATCCAAGATAGCTAGCTAGGTGCGGGCGTTCCTGGTACAATATATTGTCACGTAATAATCTTCTCTGCAGCTGTATTTACGGAATATTGTCCGGCTCCATGGCTAAATGGTTAGCGTGCTGGCCTTTGGTCATAGGGGTCCCGGGTTCGATTCCCGACAGGGTCGGGAATTTTAACCTGAATTGGTTAATTTCACTGGCACGGGGGCTGGGTGTATGTGCTGTCTTCATCATCATTTCACCCTCATCACGGCGCGCAGGTCGCCTACGGGAGTCAAATCAAATGACCTGCATCTGGCGAGCCGAACTTGTCCTCGGACACTCCCGGCACTAAAAGCCATACGCCATTTCATTTCATTACGGAATATTGAGAGGAAATTCGTAAGAAGTAGATTACTAGTTGAAATTCTGCCTCATGTGTGTGCAGCGTAAATATCGGTGTCCAGCTCATTTTAAGTAGCCTGTTCGTTCCCTAATCAACCTGTCCGTCGGCCAGTTGTCAGAGTTTGGTTGAATGAGCGGTGTGGATATGTTACCATTTCGACTTTCATGATTTCGCGATAACCTGTAAAGCGTGCTATCTCAAGGACGTCTTTGTATATAATCTGTGGTCATTAACGGTGACATAAACAGTATATTATCTTTATGTTCATGTAAATAGATTTCAATTCAGGTTTTTTGGATAAAATATTTCCACCTAGATATTATAATAAATGGAAAGGAGTGGAAACAAACCGGCAAACTGAATTTAAGACCTGAATAAATTTCCTGTCTTAATTTATTGCTGGTGTTCAGGATATCTGTGACCCTCAGCACTGTGTATTTTTGGTTGGAAATAATAATAATAATAATAATAATAATAATAATAATAATAATAATAATAATAATAATAATAATAATAATAATAATAATAATAATAATAGTAATAATAATAATAATAATTTACATCTTCATTAAGACTGTAATGCCTTTCAGCGTTCAGTCTGGGAGCCTCTGTGAATTGACTAAATGCTACCACAATACTTCATTTGTAATTAGACCTGTGGCTTCGTTTATTTCTATACCTCTTATGTTTAAATCATTAGAAACTTAATCTAACCATCTACGTCTTGATCTCCCTCTACTTACCTTTCATGACTGAGTTCATTATTCTCCTAGGTAACCTATCTTCCTCCATTCACCTCACATATACCCACCATCTAAGTATGTAATGAACCATCCGGTGATGAGGAACGTACGAATTTGGAAAACACCAAAACGAAGTAACAAATAGAAAGGACAGGGAAGATAACTATCTACATAAATCTTTAATGGCTGGTAACAACGTATTACATAACTGATAGCCAGTGTCCCTGTTGAAATTGTTAGGATTTTTACGTATTTCCACAGCTTCCCGTATAATCCTAGACCTGTAGTGTTTAGTGTGGGTAAGAGCTCTAATATCGTGGAACATGACCCGCCGATAGGGCGTGCTCAACTATTGCTGACTTGTCTGACTGGTTGAGATGGATATTTCCTTGGTGTTCCTTGATACGAGTACCAATGGACTGGCGTGTTTGGCCAATATATACCTTGCTGCAAGTACAGGGAATTTTTTATAACCCAGGGTGTAATAATGGGGACAATTTGTCTTTTCTTTTACCTAAACTGTGAGGAATTTTATTGACTGTGCCACTTTACTTCCAGTCTTTGACTCTGTTCTATTCCATCCTGTAATTCTTTCGTTGCACTGTACTTCTTTATTCTTACTTCTGTTTATTTCTTCTGCGACATTCGTCCGTGATTAGACTGAAAACCTTGTTGTTACTTCGCAACGCATGGGCTACACGGTGTAACAACATCTTAGATGGTGTTGTCAGCTCCCTCTTGAAATACTAGCGCTGTGCTAGCGTACAGCGAACCACCTGGTGACGAATGAGGGTACCACTTACTACAGACCTACGGTAAAACATTCTTAAATTCAGATCTTCATTACTGGAGAAGTTCTCCTCTTGAGAAGACGAGGTTTTCTTCTGAAGAGGCGGGGAAAAGTTCTCTGTGAAACGTAAAGAATTTCACCCTGTTTGTTTGACATGAAAAAATCCCAACTGCCTATCATTTCAGATATTTTCGTATCGTTTTATCATTTACTCCAGTTTTCTTCATATTATGCTGGTATATTACTGTTTCGTTGTTGTACTACGTCATGTACTTCGACTATACCGAGATTTGAGAGTTCTTTGTACTTACAAAGAAATGCTGGAGGCATGGATAGTTCCACTGTGAACTTTTGACGTTAGTGATCACTGAAACTAAATAATACTGATAAGAATAAGGATTATAATAAATGGGGAAGGAGTAATAGGAGCATACAGGACCGAAGTGAGAACGGCTAGGGCCAGTCTTCAATGTTTTAAAAGTAGAGAGTTTGGAACCAAGCGAGATGACAGACCTAGTTGCTAACAGAGGATCAATGATGTTCCTTGTTCATTCACCGACGCTTGTGGATTGAACACTAAAAGGTATACAAGTTTATAACAGTATAACGGTGGTGATTCCGTTTTACGTATGGAATAGACAACTAGAGCAGATGGATAATTTCAAGTTTTAGTATGTGTATTTTGTGTAAGTTAAATTCAATCAAGGCGTAATGAATCTAATTACGTGAGGTCTCAGTTGTGATCATCTGTATTCGGTTGGAAGGAGATAAATTCTCAGACAAAATTCTCCTTTCCTCACTCCAAACTCCCGGAGAAAATTGTCCTTACATCACTCGGAGTTTCCATACACAATTATCGGCAACACCATTTTATTCGTAAGACGACTGTACTGTTTGGAAGTGAAAGCTGGGTGGACTTAGGATATCTTATACATAAGCTAGAGGTGACAGACCTTAAAGTAGCTCGAATAATTGTAGGTACAAGCATGAGGTAGGTGGATAAGGGAGAAATACCAGGAAGTTATTCGCAATGTAGAGATAAAGTTATGAAATGGATTCATTTGGGGAGCATGTTAGACGAATGGAGGATAGCTTAACTAGGATAATACTAAACTCTGGTATAAAGGGTAAGAAGAGCAGAGAAAGATCAAAGCGGTGTTGTTGAGAGTCAGATTTTGTAAACAGAGATTTTTGGTGGGGCTTAGTCTAATCACAGAATCTTGCAGACTGAACACTACAAGGCTTAATAATCCACGAAGATGATTTATTAATTACTGTTAACAAGACATAGTAAGAGAGAGAACCTCTGGGTGTTCATGAAAAGCTTCCGTACTCGGTGGACATCATTCAAATAAAACTGAGAGTAAGCAAAGACGATGTACGTACTAGTAGAGTAAAGTATGATAAAATTCTCGGCTGTGAACACCTGCATGAAAGTTTTCATCATGGGCCTGATTTCCACTCTGACCGCTACCATTGTAACAGCATTTTGTATGTGGAAACAGTGTTTCCAATCCAAGAGACAGATGTAGATAAGGTATTGCGAAGTAAATTAGGACACTTGGATACCAGAACTGTTGAATTATCTGTCCTGATAACGACGTCCAAGAAAAGATGTTCCCTTGTTTTGACCACCAATGCGATTTCACTTGTAATGCGAATACAAGAATTACAGTGGATTAATCATATGATGTATCAATCAGATGATTAAACAGTGCAGGATGGCCATTCAACCGTAATTTTCATGCCCCTATTTTATGATGCTAACACGTATAGATTAGAAAACTTAAACAAAAATGATAGTTATATAAGAAATCCTTTCTCGTGGACAGTAGAGATTTTCTTCTAATGACGCAGAGCAAAGCTCTCTGCGAAACGTAAAGAATTTCAACTTATTTTCTTGACACGGCATAAGCCTATATCATGTCTTATATAAATTTGTAGAATAAAGGCATTTGCGTATCACCTGAAAAGACGTGGTTTCGATTTCCCTTGAGGAAGTCGACGAATTTAGCAACGATGTTTCCACTTAAGGACAAGCACTTAGCCATGAAGTATGCTCAACCTAAATCCAAAAAGGTTAACATTTTAATTCTTGGAAATAAAGCTAATCAAGCAGTCAGATTAACCATTCTACATCAGTTAGTACTGAGGCTATCGGTAGCTGGAATATTTACTTTCGATTCATTCAAGGGCATTCATGGCCTGTATATGGCACTTTCAGGGAATCAAGCTAATGTATATAGTTATTGCAATTCTGTGCCATGAAGGCTTTTAGTCCAATATTAGAAATATCCTGTCACGTGTGAGTCTGCTGAATCGTACAAGCCAGGATCCTAGTCTTTAAATCAAACTCTCAGTGCCGGTTTGGGCCCTTTAGAGAGGATAATGTGTTAATACACCGAACTATACCAGGTGGCCCTCCGGCCCCAAACTTTCTACGTATAAATGTCCCGCATCCACTAATGACGAATGAGATGCCTAACTCCTGGTTCACAAAGAAGCCCTACAACGTGCTCTACGTTTCGAATGTGAAGCAAATAACAGTCATTTTATTACACACTTTCTGTAATATGGTGAATTTTTAAATACGCCAAACATGAAAAAGACAAGTTATGATGATGATGATGATGATGATGATGATGATGATGATGATGATGATGATGATGCATGTTTTTAAAGGGGTCAAATATCTAAGGTCATCTGCCCCTCAGTCTTGAGAAAAGGCACGAATCCTGGGGTCTCAGAAGCAATTTTAAGGCATTCCCTTGGGCCTTCAGAAGATAAATTAAAGAGGGTTTCTTCCTCGAAAGGTTCAGTGCCCGACTTAACGTGGGCTGAGCCTCGTGTAGCTGAACTTGTTGACTCAGCGGACGGTGCTAGTCACTTCCTATCGCCTAAGATAGTGGAGGCAGCACCAGAAGTAGAAGAGAAAGGTGTGTTGTTAGGTGACAAACAATTTTTGGCTGGATGGGAGAACGATCCGCACATAAAATATCCCTGGGACGGCCCTACACCATTCCTAGTTCCACTAGGTTTTACAAAGGGACACTTATTGCGAAGATCTGCTGCAGAGCCGCACGCATAACTTTTGCGTGGAGGAAAGGTTCGACGGGGTGGTAGCCGAGAAGTGTAAGATGAAGTGTCAGCGTACCTCACTCCCTCTGCTGAAACTGCCATATCCTCAAGTTCAGAGAAGGTTTGAGGTCGAAAAGCAAAACATAAATACGACCTATAGGACGGAGAAATCCCTTCGACGATGGTTTGTACCATTTGACCTTCCAAGTAATGAAGAGCGAACGCCCTCGTATAGAACTTTACGTCTTGGATGAAGCCAGCCAAATTATCGTCCAACCTTTGGACTCGGAAATAGTACTTTTGTGTTAAGGATGACTTTGCTCTAGCTGGAATGAAATTGGGCCAAGAGGTGGGCATTGAAGTCTTCTATAGAACATCTATCAGCTACTGCTTTCACAATTGTATCTCAGAGGATGCCCACAGAGTATGGGTAAATAATTTGGAGAATTTGAGAATGAGACAGAGCAAACACCAAAGCATAATCCTGGAATTCTACTAAAAATCTTAGGAGGAAAATCACACCGTTAGTTGAATTTACCGAAAATTTCGAGATGCCCTGAAGCAACATGGTTAAGGGGTGGGGCAAGCTGCTAAAACCTGGTGAAATAATAGGGGACGACATTAGAGGTTGAGGTGGTTCAAAAGCTGCGTTACTGATAAAGAAGGGTGGAAGTTGTTGTAGATGATCAGATACTTGTTCAGATGGGGCAGATGTTTGATGTGGAACCACCGATTTCCTACTCTCAGCAGACTTACTAGGATTCTCTTCCGTTGTTAAATTTACGGTTTCAATATAGTCGCTTTTAGCACTAGTGGCTCCTGACAACAATTTATTGACCCTATTTGACATGTCGGAAAGGTGTTCAACTAGATTACTAGCTTCCTTAGCATGCTCTATATTCAGTTTCAAATACAATAGCTCCCGAGCCCTATTGTAAAAAAATGGAACAGTCTAGCTTGAACTCGCTTGAGCTGATTTGTAGAAGGTTCACCTACTTCAGGAAAAAATTGAAACAGACGCTAGCTCAGTGGTAATGTCAGTGATAGTGGACAGAGCCTCATCATTATACTTCGTCTCAAATATTGGAATACAGATGGGAAACTCAAAAGAAACTCAACCGTGCCAACAGACTGGACCTTCTTAATTAAAAGTTCATAAATGAATTACTCTTTGCACAGATACCTCGGTGCAGGGACTTCTCGATAACCAGATGTAGTGAAATAGAAACTGACATAAATTAGAAAATCCCAGAACCGAAAAATATTTTAGGGTTTGGTATCGAATCCTATGAGTAGCCGTCAAACGGGGCTTTGTCCAGACCCATTCAACCACGCTCTGCTACCACTTGTTACGAGGATTAGTGCACAGTGGTGTAAGAAATTCCGGGCATGAATGTGTTGATAGAGAAAAGATTAAATAGTAATTTGAAACTTTAAAATTCGCGATTAAATTTCCTTCTTAGATTTTTAAAAATTTTAAATATCGTTAGACAATAACCGAAATCAGGTACAAAAGTTTAGCCCCGGAGCTTGAGTAACAATATTAGAAAAGTCTAGGATAATCAAATGCCAACAATTTTACAGACTGAGCTTAAAGCTCCCAATTTGCAAATGTAGTAAGAGCAATCACTGCTCCATTCAATAATCAATCAATCAGTCAATACTGATCTGCATTTAGGGCAGTCTCTCAGGTGGCAGATTCCCTATCTGTTGCTTTCCTAGCCTTTTCCTAAATGATTTCAAAGAAATTGGAAATTTATTGAATATCTCCCTTGGTAAGTTATTCCAATCACTAACTCCCCTTCCTATAAAGGAATATTTGCCCCAGTTTGTCCTCTTGAATTCCAACTTTATCTTCATATTGTGATCTTTCCTACTTTTATAAATGCCATTCAAACTTATTCGTTTACTAATGTCATTCCACGCCATCTCTCCGCTGACAGCTCGGAACATACCACTTAGTCGAGCAGCTCTTCTTCTTTCTCTCAATTCTTCTCAACCCAAACATTGCAACATATTTGTAACGCTACCCTTTTGTCGGAAATCACCCAGAACAAATCGAGCTGCTTTTCTTTGGATTTGTTCCAGTTCTTGAATCAGGTAATCCTGGTGAGGGTCCCATACAATGGAACAATACTCTAGTTGGGGTCTTACCGGAGACTTATATGCACTCTCCTTTACATCCTTACTACAACCCCTAAACACCCTCATAACCATGTGCAGAGATCTGTACCCTTTATTTACAATCCCATTTATGTGATTACCCCAATGAAGATCTTTCCTTATATTAACACCTAGATACTTACAATGATCTCCAAAAGGAACTTTCACCCCATCAACGCAGTAATTAAAACTGAGAGGACTTTTCCTATTTGTGAAACTCACAACCTGACTTTTAACCCCGTTTATCAACATACCATTGCCTGCTGTCCATCTCACAACATTTTCGAGGTCACGTTGCAGTTGCTCACAATCTTGTAACTTATTTATCACTCTATAGAAAATAACATCATCCGCAAAAAGCCTTACCTCCGATTCCACTCCTTTACTCATATCATTTATATATATAAGAAAACATAAAGGTCCGATAATACTGACTTGAGGAATTCCCCTCTAAATTATTACAGGGTCAGATAAAGCTTCACCTACTCTAATTCTTTGAGATCTATTTTCTAGAAATATAGCAACCCATTCAGTCACTCTTTTGTCTAGTCCAATTGCACTCATTTTTGCCAGTAGTCTCCCATGATCCACCCTATCAAATGCTTTAGACAGGTCAATCGCGATACAGTCCATTTGACCTCCAGAATCCAAGATATCTGCTATATCTTGCTGGAATCCTACAAGTTGAGCTTCAGTGGAATAACCTTTCCTAAAACCGAATTGCCTTCTATCGAACCAGTTATTAATTTCACAAACATGTCTAATATAATCAGAAAGAATGCCTTCCCAAAGCTTACATACAATGCATGTCAAACTTACTGGCCTGTAATTTTCAGCTTTATGTCTATCACCCTTTCCTTTATACACAGGGGCTACTATAGCAACTCTCCATTCATCTGGTATAGCTCCTCCGACCAAACAATAATCAAATAAGTACTTCAGATATGGTACAATATCCCAACCCATTGTCTTTAGTATATCCCCAGAAATCTGATCAATTCCAGCCGCTTTTCTAGCTTTCAACTTTTGTATCTTATTGTAAATGTCATTGGTATCATATGTAAATTTTATTACTTCTTTGGCCTTAGTCTCTTCCTCTATCTCGACATTATCCTTGTAACCAACAATCTTTACATACTGCTGACTGAATACTTCTGTCTTTTGAAGATCCTCACATACACACTCCCCTTGTTCAATAATTATTCCTGGAATGTCCTTCTTGGAACCTGTTTCTGCCTTAAAATACCTATACATACCCTTCCATTTTTCACTAAAATTCGTATGACTGCCAATTATGCTTGCCATCATGTTATCCTTAGCGGCCTTCTTTGCTAGATTCAATTTTCTAGTAAGTTCCTTCAATTTCTCCTTACTTCCACAACCATTTCTAACTCTATTTCTTTCCAGTCTGCACCTCCTTCTTAGTCTCTTTATTTCTCTATTATAATAAGGTGGGTCTTTACCATTCCTTACCACCCTTAAAGGTACAAACCTGTTTTCGCATTCCTCAACAATTTCTTTAAACCCATCCCAGAGTCTGTTTACATTTTTATTTACCGTTTTCCACCGATCATAGTTACTTTTTAGAAGGTGCCTCATGCCTGCTTTATCAGCCATATGGTACTGCCTAACTCTTCTAGGGGATTAAGTTCCAGAATTTACAATAGTAGAGAAGAGCGTCCTTGCTCCACACAATTACTCTCTAGGAGACTGTTCTCCAACATTTACAAGTTCCAAGCCTATTAATGGTACAACCTACATTTAACAATAACCAATGGTAGACACTGTTTTATTTGCTGAACCGTCAAAATTACATAGGGAAACAGAATGAAATATAGTGAATTTTGACAGGGCCAATAGGTGCCCATTCTACCTGGCTTTAGTTAGAAAGGAAAAGGTTGAAGTTACTGGCCGAAAATCAAAATGTTAGGAGGCGAACTCTGGCACTCCCTAAAATTCACATGAAAATATATAAAACTCTTAAAACCTTATGGCCCAACGTTACAGAGGCTGTCTATACTATGGAGGTGACTAGATGAAAGGAAAATTTTGTTTAAGTTACGAGATAGATTTTGAAGGTTATAAACTCATAGTCACCTCAATGGCAAGTTGAAGGGGAGTTCAAGAGGGTTCCCACTCTTTAATCCCTAAGTTACATTAAATTCTTTAGATTTGTTTGAGAATTTGCATTGAGAAATAGAAGTTACATTACGAAATAATTTGAAACCTTCCCGTCGAACTATCTTTTAGAGACTATTACATGATTACACGGAGTCTGCCATTACCTTGAGCTGGTGGACCTCCAGAAGATGGACAAGGGAGCCCTTCTCCTGCCTCCACTACGAACACTCTCTAAACTTCTTGACTGGAGCGATCCGAAAACGACATGGTCCAGAATGTCCCAGCTTTTATAGCGGAGAGGAAGGTTCCAGAATTCTCTGGGCCGAATCCCTGACACACCTCCAGTTGCAATTGAACAATCAAATAAATATAAAAATGTTCACATTGGTGAATTAACTGACTGTAAAAATTTCCCTATTGGCTAATATATTAACTTGGCGGGAAGAGATAGAAGTGTTGATAACCTTAGAACACCACAAACAATTTACAAACAATTCAGTTTTACCAACTAATGACTACTAAATTTCTCTTGAAATTTAATTGTCCATCCTCTCATCAGAGGGAGCACCTAGGTTGACAGTAGAGACCTTTGTCGAAAAACGTTCAAACTTATTCTACCACATAGTTTAAAGTACAAGTTGCAGATGGCCTTCTAAAAGACGATTAATTATTTTTATATGTGGAGCGGGTGTACCTCCGGCACATATAGTAAAAACCATACTTGTCAAGATGAATTGGTGGTATGAAGTATCTGTTCAAGAGGATTCCAATTAATTTGTTGAATGATTTCTCTGATGAACAGTTCTATGACGTGTAGATATTCTTTGAGAAGCGATGGCAACTATACTCACAATTGCGACGTAACATATATGATTTCCCATGAACTTCTCTGTCATACCTCAAGTTAAATTTGAGAATATGAGAAAATTTTCCAGCATGTAAACCACAGGTTGTATAATAAGTGAAAATATAAGACGTAAGTGCTGAAATATAAATGTCGCTAAACACGGAATTTCCTGTTTATATCTTCAGATTCTTCAGATCATATCAAGCTGTATACAATGCAATGCTGATCTTTGACGCACACTGATTGTGATGGGGAAATTCTCCCTTTCATCCACATCACACTTTATTATACAATAAGCTTATATACAGTTCAAATGCTTTTACGAACTGAAAACTTGTCACTGTACTAGAAAGTAAATTCAGGTTAAATATATGTTTGATACAAATGTGCTGGTGGAAATATTTAGCTAACTCTGCTGTTTTTATTGTAGGGCGTCTTGGCATTCCTCACATAGCACAATAGTATCTACCCGATATACTTCGTCCTCAATCGATATTTTTTATTTTGGTCCAATATATTCGGTCAGTTTAATGTTAAATTTCAGTCCAAATATTCCCATTCTTTCTATGTTAATACTGTACATCGTCTTCAAAGATCAGAAGTAGTTGCGTCTATAGTGGGATGAAGAGCAGTGGAGAATGATGATCTTTGACGCACACTGATTGTCATGAGGAAATTTTCTCTTTCATCCACATCACCTTTTATTACTCATTATTACATGTTTCCTGTACTCTACAGTTAAGTAAGAACGTTTTCATAAAAATGACAGGTCTGTTGGGAGTTGCATCTCTGACAGGTATACAAACATTCCAAAAGAACGTAATGCGGTTTAAGAAGACCTTAACGCTGGTAAAGAAAATAGGAATCGACCATGTTGGTGGCCCCTGGTTATGATAAGAGGACTTGCTGTTTAGGAAATAAGGTACAACTATTTCGAGGTCGACTGATAATGGAATTCATGCGTATCTCTCCCCAGATCCATAGATACTGGTCATAATGACTCTCGCTTCTAGTTACCTTGGCCAGCAACATAATTTTTATAGTAACACTCACTTACGAACATATCGCACTTTAATTACCTACTCTCTAGATTTGTTCGATTAGGAAACGAAGTGGTTAGGTAAGTACATAAATTTTCATATGTAGGCAGGGAATTTTCCTGTAAAAGACACTTTTGTCTCCTTATTCCCTTTGAAAGTGGAAACCATGTTCGAAGCTTGACTAGCATTCACGTCCAATCCTAGCAATATTCTACAAACTTATTTCATGGCAATCACCATAGAATGTTTCAATAAATACACATTTGCCTTTCTAATTTCGGACTTCACGATGCAACAGATTATGAGATAAACTATTTCATAAATGAATTATCCACGTAAAATTGTCCAGGGCTGAAGATTGCTTTTGTAAATTCACGACCGATTTTAGTAAAAGTTTGACCTTGATACTTACTGATCCTCTCTGAGAAAGTTGGAAACTATCCCCCTTTGAATTTAAAAGGTGCGCGTACGTGAGAAAGAGAATTGTTATGCTGGGTACAAGAGCAGCTTCTGCTGTAACAAAATTTACATTTGGGACTCTATTGTTAGGCACGCGTTGACAATGTGCGGAAGGGAGAGAACCAGGGTAGAATATTATTCAGGAATCAGGCAGATGTTGACGAAAGTAGAAAGGAAGGAGGGTTAAGGAGAAGGCGTTATTTTCAATGCGAGTATCAAGTACATAACGTAATAATAATTAGGTATAATTCTTGCAGTTTCCTAGTTAATAACCGGCACCACTTTTGAATCCTAGTTGACACAGCGTTGTCAACTCTCCGTTTTAATTAAACGGCTACCGAGAGTGAGCGGCGAGACTGGACAGAACTGTGTGCAGCTGTGCAACACTGGAGACCTGACAAGGTAAACGGCTTCAGAACCGGCACACTTTTGAAGTACTCCACGTGGACTATCACGGACAAAGTAAGCATTCTATTGGTCACAACAGATGTGACTGTGGACAGTCATAAATATGACTCCCTGTGGGTGGGGGCGGTAGAATAACTCCCACGGTATCCTCTGTCTGTAGTAAGAGGCGACTAAAAGGACTCCCAGGGGCTCCCAAATTGGGAGCGTGGGTTGGTGACAACGGGCCCTTTAGCTGAGTACTGGCATTGCTTCCACTTATTTGTGCCAGGCTCCTCACTTTCATCTATTCTATGCGGCCTCCCTTGGTCAACTCTTGTTCTTTTCCGACCCCGACGGTATTAGGTTGCGAGGCCTTGGGAGTATTTCATTTTCAGGCCCTTCGTGTCCATTGTCTTTCTTTGGTGATACCTTCATATTTCGAAGTGTCAAATCCCTTCAGTTTTCCTCTCTGATTGGTGTCATATAGATGATGGTTGCCTAGCTTTACTTCCCTTTAAAATAATAATCATCACCCCCACCACCACCACTCACAAATCTGGTTTGTCTGGGGGTAGTACTGCTTAACGTTTGAGTCACCGGTCGTTAACGAGAAAATTGAGGGAACTGTACCAAAATAACTGGCGGTTATTAAAGAGCGGGAGAAGTTTAAGGGAACTCAGGTTGGTATCAGTGAGATACATTGCAGGAGGGATACTGACTGGAGGTTAATCGGGGGTTTAGAGTGGGTATTTGAGAAACTTGGAGATTTTTTGATTTTAATGGTTAGGTAGGGTATACGGTTCTGCGGTCGGATAACCCTCACTTGACCCGCAGGTTTAAGTTAGGGTGTTTGTATGGAAGTGTTAGAGGGAGGTGCTTTCAGGGAAACAGGATGGACTAGAGAGTGCTGATGAGAGTAAAATAATACGTCCTGGAAACCAAGTAAGGATAACAAAAGCTGTTAGTGCTAAACTGGAAAGTATAAGTGGAACTCTACCTGAGCAGTAAATAGATGCAGCTGAAGACTCCGATGTTTCGTTTACCCAATTAAGGAGAAAAATAGCACCATCGAACGTTACTATGAAGACACGAGGATATGTTTTGACCATACTCATACCACTGAAGTCTGCCTCCTTGGATGAATGGCCAGCATACCGCGCTTTATTTCAGAGGGCCCTGCTTTCGATTCCTGAACAAGTTAAGGAGTTTACTCGATGTAGCTCATTTTCTTAGTTCAGGGGCCGGATGTTTTCTTTAATACACATAAGTCGTTTACATACAATGCACCACAGAAAGACGCAATGGTGAGTACATTCCTCCACACAGGATTGGTGGCAGGAAAGTTATCCACCCTTAGAAATGCACTAAATCCGTACGAAGTTCCGACGCCCGCTGGTTGAGTAAAGGCCAAGAAGAAAATAATATTATGATTAATAATATTATTGGTTCTACGTGCCAAAAATACTTTTTAACGCTTTTAGGGGAATTTTGTGCCGAAGGAGTTCCTTAACATGCCGATAAATCTACCGGCACAGGACTGAAGTATTTGAGAACCGTCAAATACCACCGAACAACCTCCCTGTGGGTGGGGGTGGTAGAATAATACGGTATTACCTGCCTGACGTTAAAGGTGACTAAAAGAGGCCCTAAGGGCTCTGAACTTGGGAGCGTGGGTTGGCGATCACAGGGCCCTTAGCTGAATTCTGGCATTGCTTCCACTTCTGCCAGACTCCTCACTTTCATCTATCCTATCCAACCTCCCTTGGTGAACTCTTGTTTTCCGACCCCGACGGTATTAGAGCACTCGAGGCCTAGGGAGTCTCTAATTTTACCGCCCTTCGTGGCCCTTTTCTGTTTTTGGACGTTACCTCAATTTTTCGAATTGTCGGATCCCTTCCATTTTTTTTTTCCTTCTGATTAGTGTTATATAGAGGATAGTTGCCTAGCTGTACTTCTTCTTAAAACAATAATCACCACCACCGACCACCGGACAGATCTAAGATCGAACCTGCTAACTTAATCTCAAAAATACATGTCTGGTGAACTAGATAGATGATCATTTGCTTATCTTGGCAAAATTAGGGGCAGCTGCCCCCCTCTTACACTCAAATGAATTAGATTGATATAGTACTTTAAATCTGAAGAAATTAACCATGTATAAGTTTAGACTTTATGAAAGTCAAGGGGAAAGCATTTATTTACTTTTTCAGAACTAAATAACTTCTTTACTTTTTATAAGTGTGTGTGAATTACCTCAGTGGACTGCATTGAACCGTTTCTGCGTGGCTGTCCTGTGCAACACACTCTTGGTACAGGAATAGTTAATACAGTGACAATTGTATAGATGCTCGTAAAATTAGGACTAAGCTCAGTGACATGGAATCTCAAGCATAAGCATAAAGTTGTTATTCCTCATACGGACTACACTCCTGCCGATAACTGGAATATGAACCTCAGTGGGCTCATCCCCTTGCGGGAGGGAGCGGTAAAATAACATCCACGGCATCCCCTACCTGTCGTAAGAGGCGACTAAAAGGGGTCCTAGGGACTCTCATCTGGGGTTGGCGATCACGGGACCCTTGGCTGAGTCCTGGCATTGCCAGGCTCCTCACTTTCAGCTATCCTATCGGACTTCCCTGGGTCAACTCTTGTTCTTTTCCAACCCCGACGCTATTAGGTTTCCGAGGTCTAGGGAGACTTTCATTTTCACGCGCTTCGTGGCCCTTGTCCTTCTTTAGCCAATACCTTCATTTTTCGAAATTTAGGATCCCTGCCAGTTTTTCTTTCTGATTAGTGCTATATAGTGCCTAGTTGTACTTCCTCTTAAAACAGTAATCACCACCACCACTCAGTGTGCTCTCATGCTCCGAATGGAAGGATTCCATCAGAATGACGTGCAATTTCGCTGCAGTCCGAGCTGTGCCTACTTATGGACAGAGATTACATGGATTTTCCAAGAACAGCTTCGAGAGAAAACATTACGAATTAAGTCAGCAATAATGACATGCAACAAATTCAGCGAACATCTTAGAATATGGGGAAAAACGCCGTTTTTTCTTTTTGCATGCGAATGGAGAACTCTTACGATGTATTTTTTGACATGGTGCCAAGATTTTCCACATTCTCTATAACTCAATTGTCATTGAACTGGTTTGCTGTTATTAGTTAAGACGTTTGCCTTGGATCACCCTGTATTTATAGAAATGAAATGGCGTATGGCATTTAGAGCCGGGAATGTCCGAGGACATGTTCGGCTCGCCAGATGCAGGTCTTTTGAGTTGACTCCCGTAGGTGACCTGTGCGTCGTGATGAGGATGAAATGATGATGAAGACGACACATACACCCAGCCCCCGTGTCAGCGAAATTAACCAATTATGGTTAAAATTCCCGACCCCGCCGGGAATCAAACCCTGGACTCCTGTGACAAAAGGCCAGCACGCTAACCATTTAGCTATGGAGCCGGACTGTATTTTTAGAAATTATGTATGTTCCTCTCACACTAAGGGAAAATATAACAACAGTAATTCCTCTATAAATATTTGTTTTAAATAAATAACTTAGTAAATATTAGGAACTATGAAAAAGCAGAAGGAACATATTTTCATGGAAATTATGCGGGGAATAGATCAGGAGTAACGCCTAAGAAAGAAGAATTAAATTTATACTGAAGGACATAATGAAGTAATCACAAAAGCTGTTGGATGTGACGGCCTTCCTTATACGAACAGTTGATTTAAGTGTCTGTGATACAAACTGACCAACAAAGAACATCAGTTTTTGTTTCAACGTTGTGGAGTCGGAAGTTCCCACACGCATTATTCATATGATATTCAGTCTTTTGCTCAAGACTGTTTCAAGAATATGGAACGAATCGAGAAATGATGGAATCTACGTCACCCAGCACGGCCAGTCTGGAACTTACAATAGTTGAGATGCTAGTTACAATAGTTAGAGTCAAACGATACCTATCAATCTCACTTCCAGAATGAAACCCCGGATGTTCCCAGGCAAATTGAGTGCTGAATTTTACATATTCGAACTCAATAAAGGTCCCACCCATTAACCCGCGAGTGGTCGCTTGCCGAAATGTGACGTGAGTGGTCGCGCGTGAGACTTTCTCTCACATTAAAATAAATATGACTTAATTCACAGTTTTGTGGGGCGTAAGGCTGAAATTTACAACTGAAATGAAACGCAAGTTCTAACTTATATATTTTAGATAAACATGAAATGATTTGCTGTGTGTGTGACAGAGATGGCATATGGCTTTTAGCGCTGGGAGTGTCCGAGGACAAGTTTGACACGCCAGATACAGGTCTTTTGATTTGACACACGTAGGTGACCTGCGTGTCATGATGAGGATCAAATGATGATGAAGACGACACATACACCCAGCCTCCGTGTCAGCGAAATTAACCAATTAAGGTTAAAAATCCCGACCCCGCCGGGAATCGAATTCGGGACTTCTGTGACCAAAGGCCAGCACGCTAACCATTTAGCCATGGAGCCGGACATGATTAACTGCTTATTAAAGACACTAATTACTACTTAAAATAACAATACATAAAAATTACTTCCGTCCTGAAGTTGTAAAAATAAAATCTCACACATGCATTAACTCCAGTAATATTTACGTATAAAGCAAGGTTTATGAACACAATAACATTTTCAGAAACAAGAAGTGCCCATAATACAAATACTAACGCGTAAAACAGGAGTAAGTTTCCCGCTCCACTTCAAAATAACACCAACGTCATTAGTCGCGCGATGAGAGAATCTCTCACGCAGCGCGCACGGACACATAGGAACCTTGGTTCTGACTAGGGGATGGGGTACTTACCCTTCAAATGTGAATCGCTCTACTCACGAAAGTTATAAACTCAGCTAGACGAGGGAACAGTCACCTCCCTTTCATCACTGTGAAGTAATATCAAAATAAAAAATAAAGTGAGAGAAAATCTCATATAGCGACCACTCACGGGTTAATATCCGGCTCGGCAGTTCTACTTTCATGTACGTTAAGACTCTACTTGTGAAAACTCATTCCATTCCTTTGTCTATTTACAGGTGCTTTAACTTTTGCGTTCGTAATTATAAACATACATTTCGTGAGCGACGTTAAGGGTTAAATACTACGTTAAGTAATCTTAATACGTAGACTTTCACGACCACTAAATGACATTATGATAATTATTTGTGGATATTAGGTCGTGTAATAATAAATAAATACCAGCTGACGCGTTTTAATCCTGCGACCAGGATCGTCTTCAGAGCAACAACAAAGCAAAATGGCTACGGTCACTCCAGACTCAAGATAGAGAGACCTTGTTAGAAATATAGTTCATTCCAGGGCCTCCAGAGTCACGGAGAAAGATGTTGACGAGTTAACTATGGAGGGTAGCCATGATCTACTCAGTATATAGCCGTCACCTTTGTTGTAATTATTCGGGCGTTTATCAATTTCCATCGCCTCACGAATGATTCTGGGAATAAAATGTTTCTCTTTACAAATGACAGAAGTTGCATCAAAAATTATTTGATGGTCATTATGTATGGCATGTTCTGCCACAGCAGACTTCTCTGTCAAAGATCCTGTTGGTTTAAACTGCGCTGGAATATATATGATTCCTTGCTCCTGTGGATCGGTTTATTTTGGCCAAACATGTAGGAAAGTAGCAACAAGGGTTAAAGAACATCGCAGGCACTTACGTCCTTGCCAGCCAGAGAAGTCTGCTGTGGCAGAACATGCCATACATAATGACCATCAAATAATTTTTGATGCAACTTCTGTCATTTGTAAAGAGAAACATTTTATTCCCAGAATCATACGTGAGGCGATAGAAATTGCTAAACGCCCGAATAATTTCAACAAAGGTGACGGCTATATACTGAGTAGATCATGGCTACCCTCCATAGTTAACTCGTCAACATCTTTCTCCGTGACTCTGGAGGCCCTGGAATGAACTACATTTCTAACAAGGTCTCTCTATCTTGAGTCTGGAGTGACCGTAGCCATTTTGCTTTGTTGTTGCTCTGAAGACGATCCTGGTCGCAGGATTGAAACGTGTCAGCTGCTATTTATTTATTATTACACGACCTAATATCCCCAAATAATTATCATAACTAAATTAAGTAGTTGCTGAATTGTATATATAGTTGGAAATCCTTTAAGAAGGAAAGTAGCACGGCGAACATAGTGCTATCATAAAAGTATTTTATGTACAGAGTGTATGCACATCGGTCTCAAACATTTTAGTGACACGTTCCTAACAACAAAACTTCTCAAACGATTCATGTGAAAGTTGTCCTGAAAATGCTTAATTTCTGAGTTATCAAAGTATCTCTGTTTGCACTGACAGTTAATTAGTTCTCAAGGCAAATTGGTTTCATGTTGCATTAACTGTTCCTGTAGATCGAGAAATGACATTTGTTTTTCTCTGTTTCACTGTCTTTTGTTTGCTTAGTTGCTTACAAGTTGTTTTCAGTAACAAATATGTATTCAGTGCATGATATAGTAGACGTCTACTTCATTTGTCATGTCCGGCTACATGGCTAAATGGTTAGCGTGCTGGCCTTTGGTCACAGTGATCCCGGGTTCGATTCCCGGCAGGATCGGGGATTTTAAAATTAATTGGTTAATTTCGCTGGCACTGGGGCTGGGTGTATGTGAAGTATTCATCATCATCATTTCATCCTCATCACGACGCGCAGGTCACCTACGGGTGTCAAATCAAAAGACCTGCACCTGGCGAGCCGAACATGTTCTCGGACACTCCCGGCATTAAAAGCCATACGCCATTTGTCATCATGCACGATGTTCACATGGAAGCTTTCAGAGCGTGTATTATTCACCTTGAATTTTACCCCCAAGATGTAGTTACCTTGTGCAAGAATATTCTCACGAATTCACCATTGTTAGAAAAAACGGGAACATTTGAGATTAATGTTTTTAGAGGTTGGAAGACCGAGAGAGATACGGAATTGTGAACTAAAGGAACGAAATCTTTATAATGTGGACGAAAATATTTCAGATAATACAAGAACAGTTGCATTAAGGGAAGAATAGACCCCTCTATTCAATAATGACGATCCGACAGGGCGTATGTAGATGAATTTAAACAAATAAAAAGCACTTCAGGTGCTTTCTTCAGAATACAACGAAACATGAAAAGCAGGCAGGAGATTAATCGACAAAGGAGAAGGACAAATAGAAATGTTTGTAATAACTTGCTTAATAGAATATATTTTACATTTGCCTTATTTGTGAGCATTAAAGTAGTGTAAGAGTCTCCATGGCTCATGTGGCAGCGCGCCGGCCTCTCGCCGCTGGGTTCCGTGGTTCAAATCCAGGTCACTCCATGTGAGATTTGTGCTGGAAAAATTGGAGGAGGGACAGGTTTTTCTCCGGGTACTCCGGTTTTCCCTGTCATAATTAATTCCAGCAACACTCTCCAATATAATTTCATTTCATCTGTCAACCATTAATCATTGCCCCAGAGGAGTGCGACAGGCTTCGGCAGCCGGCACAATTCCTATCCTCACAACTAGATGGGACATCATTCATTCCATTCCTGACCCGGTGGAATGACTAGAAACAGGCTGTGGATTTCCATTTAGTTTTCAAAGTAGTGTAAACATAAAACTTAGTATTTCCAGGACCAGGGTCATATGAAAGTATTTGAATGTCTTCTCGTCGCGAATACGTCCTCGAAATATTTTACGCTAATTTATATACATTCGTATAATATCTGATGAAAATATACATAAGGTGGGATTATAAAGTTTGGGGATGTTTATAAGTATGTGTTGTTTAGGATCCTTTATAAGCGTCGATAGAAAAATTAAAGAAGATGTAATTGATTTCACTTTATCTACAGTTCAGACGCGTGGTATAATAAACGCTGGAGAAGAACCACTTGGTCCTATTCCGAATGGACGTCTCCTCTTCGTCCTCAGAAAGTAGTTGCCAGGAATTCTGAAACATAATAGTTTGTTAGTACATGACCTACACACAGATATTATCTCGCTACATACAGACTATCAAACAGAAAATTAGAATTAATGGCCCTACATTGACATGATATATACTGCACTAAATGTAGATTTATACACAGTACTTTCTTCATTCTATTGAACCCACGGAAACGTTTCTCTACGAGATAGATGTAAATGTTGACTTTTAGTCTCATATTCTTGTTCACTACTTCTTGTCCGAAAAATACCTCAGACATGTTTCACACATGCTCCGTCATTGAGAAACAGTCTGATTGAAGAAATGGGGAACGGCAGCTGGATTACGTATGCAGAGGCAAATCCTTTCGCAGAGAATTCTACAACGCTAAAGTTTTCAAAAAAAGAGTAGACACTGGTTCAGACCAGTATATAGTCAAAATTAAAATTAAATTCACACCTCTAAAGAAGAAGGAGCCGAAATCCAACAAAGAAAAGAGGAATTAAGACCCACATCATTGAATCAGAAATGGCAAATATCAAGAATCTACACGAACATTAAGATTAACGAACGATTGGAGAGAACTCATACCATTCTTCAAATTACAATCTGAACATTTAGCACCTTTAAACCCACGTAAAACCGAGCTCGATAGCTGCAGTCGCTTAAGTGCGGCCAGTATCCAGTAATCGGGAGATAGTGGGTTCGAGCCTCACTGTTGGCAGCCCTGAAGATGGTTTTCCGTGGTCTCCCATTTTCACACCAGGCAAATGCCGGGGCTGTACCTTAATTAAGGCCACGGCCGCTTCCTTCCAATTCCTAGGCCTTCCCTACCCCATCGTCGCCATAAGACATATCTGTGTCGGTGCGACGTAAAGCAAAATAGCAACAACAACAATAAACCCACGTAAAAGAGACATGCTTGGCGGAAATCATAATGTGATAAAATTCATCAAGAAGCATAGTTAACATTTCAAACCAACAAAACAGAAGAAAATTCTATCAACCTCAAAATATTAGAAAAATCGCCCAAATTATCATGCAAATCAGGAGACTATGCCAGAAGTAACTAATCATCTCAAGAGAATAAAATTACTGCAAAACCAGTTCTAGAGACCAAGAAAATCTTTGGAAGACAACTACAAATATATGAACCCCTACATTAATGCTGAAACGTGAAGATGAAAAATGGCACAAAGTAACAAGAAAAATGCCGAAAGCATGGCAAAATAGTTTTAAAATGCCAAGAACCCAAGGAATTTTTTAAAATTAACAGAAACACCGCCTGAACGCATGCCTGAACGCATAAATCCCCCAACATTTCAAGTCCAATCATTACTCAAATAATTGAAGAACTACGAGGTCTGCCAAGAAGACCAAGTTTCGCAGAAATGTGGAAATATGTCAGCAACACTGTTCGGACTATCAAAAATGTGGATAACAGAAAGATTCCATGAATATTGCACCATGGGTAAAAAGAGATAAGTGCAATCCAGGTAACTTCAGAAGTACGAGGGTGAATTGTAAAGAAAGTTACACGTCTAATTTATGGCCATTTATGAAACCACCTACACATAGGCAACACATACAATGTAAGTTCACTTTTCCACGTAGTCCTCAAGTGACTGTAAATAGTTGACGGGTTGGTCAACCAACTTTTCGATTCCGGAAGCGTAGAAATCGCCTCCAGCGCTATGTAACGTCCTGGAGACAGCTGCTTTCACCTCCTCATCGTTTCGGTATCGTCTCTACCGAGATCCTTTTCCAACTTACCGAACACATTATTATCGCATGGCGCTAAGTCTGGACTTTATGGAGGATGTTGCCATACCTCCCACTTGAATCGCTGCAGCAGTTCGGATGTTTGACTGGCTATGTGAGATGTTGCGTTGTCGTGCAACAAAATTACACCAGCGTTCAATTCTCCCCACCACTTTTCTTTAATTGCTTTACGCAACCGTTTCAACGTTCGATAATACGAAGCCGAATTGGAGTCGTGCCTTTCGGCATAAATTCCACGTGCACGATACCCGCCATGTCAAGGAACACTGTCACCATTACCTTTCCTGCTGAAGGTTGGACCTCGGCCTCCTTTCATGGTGGTGATATTGTGTGCACCCATTCCATCGATGTTCTCTTTGTTTCGAGGGTGAAGTGGGCGGACCCACGTTTCATCCCCTGTGATGATTCACCGCAGAAACTCGTTGCCCTCCGCAGATTATCGTTGCAAACATCCCATTGACGACTGGAAACGTTGCCCTTTGTGAACATCGGTGGACAGATGTGGGACCCATCTTAGACACAGTTTACGGAATCCAAGGTGCTGGTGAATAATGAAGAACACACTGCCATACGAAATGTTCAGCATGCTGACAATTTCCTGCAGTGTTATGAGACGGTTCTCCCTAATGATCTCATCCACACCGCCAACATTTTCAATGGTACTGGACGTTGCGGGTCTACCTTCGCGATATCCGTTCGTGTTATTCCGTTCGTCCGGCGTCAAATTGCTTAGACCACTTTACAATATCTGGGAGAGAAATTGCACGCTCACCATATACAGCAGTGATTTCACGATGAATTTCCTTGCAATTGAGTCGTTTAGCCCATAGAAATCTGTACGTTGCACGCACCTCCAATTTGAAGTGAACATCCAGTTGACGCGCCATTGAGCCTAGCCCGCTCTGCACACACATCACGATGGGATACCACACTAATCTTACTATTGGACTTGTCAGCAGTTACTGTAGCTTGCTCCGCATTGGCCACGGTCACGACACATAGTGTGCTCTCGGTGCGAGCTAGAGTAACTTACTTTTTGATTCGCCCTCGTATATCTCTCTTGGGCTTGACCCAATTCCTTCAGTGTCTCTATAACTTTTGGAAACAATCCTACAGTCTATATTCGGTCGCTCCCCGCAGAACGCTCGGCGCATTCATCTTCACATCTTTAGACGCAAATGTCCGCCCCTCGACACCATCCACCATTCGAGAGCCAGCGCCTGAACTGAGCAGACGTCCGACAGCCTTATCCGAGCTTGCACCCTGCCAACCCGCCAGCTCACCGTCGTCGTCCGCCAGCCAAGCCATCAACGCCCGCCAAGTGCCAGCATAGCCCACTCGCTCTCGCCTCACCTCCCCCTGTGGGTGGGGGCGGTAGAATAACACCCACGGTATCCCCTGCCTGTCGTAAGAGGCGACTAAAAGGGGCCCCAGGGGCTCTGAACTTTGGAGCGTGGGTTGGCAACCACGGGGCCCTCAGCTGAGTCCTGTCATTGCTTCCACTTACTTGTGCCAGGCTCCTCACTTTCATCTATCCTATCCGACCTCTCTTGGTCAACTCTTGTTCTTTTCTGACCCCGACGCTATTAGGTTTGCGAGGGCTAGGGAGTCTTTCATTTTCACGCCCTTCGTGGCCCTTGTCTTCCTTTGGCCGATATCTTCATTTTTCGAAGTGTCGGATCCCTTCCATTTTTCCTTTTAATTAGTGTTATGTAGGGGATGGTTGCCTAGTTGTACTTCCTCTTAAAACAATAATCACCATCATCTCGCCTCGCCGCCAGACCAGCACCGCGAGCTTCCGCTCGCCCCTGCAGTAGAGCCAACCAATCATCGTAGAGCAGCCAAGTTCCCTGCGCGGTCCGTCTTCCCGGATATACTCTGGGAGCCTTCGTTCTGCGGTCCACCATATTACCACCAGCTCTTCGACAGGCCGCACACCCAGCCAAGCCACCCAACCCGCCCTTAGTCTTAGGGCCGCCCTGCACCAAAGCAAATTTGTCTAGCGCTCAGTGGATCACCTGTTCGTGTCTTGTCCCGGCGCGATCCGTTAAAACTACACCTGACACGACTGGTGCCCACTGAGTGCGCCTTATTCGGTCCTCTTCGGAGTTTGGCCCTTTGTACCCCATTCTACCCCACTACTTCCCCCCCCCCCCGTCGGGTTAATCCCGGTGGATTGATTAGCTGGGACCCCGAAAACTCCTACCATGTCCTCAGTCCCTAATCCCAACCCCCCCCCCCCCCCACCTCCCTCGCTTGCTTCACCGTGCCAATGAGTTCCAGATCATGTACTCCCTCATCACTATCCCATTACCGCACACCATTGATCCCAATGACAAAGCCGCAATACTAAACCACCGTCATCATACAAACACAGTTATAACTCCCGTCCTACACTACATCCAATTCCTCCAAGAACTTAAAAATGGCTTTATCATCATCTTCGCAAACGACGCAGATAGCTTTTATGACGTCACCGTCCACCTGGATAACCATGGAGTTCGCTACTTCATCTGCAAGGAACTAGTTGAAGTTGAAGACATGGCTCTTCAAACCGATCTCGAAGTTGATGACAAGGCCTCTCAAACCGATCCCACCCCCGCACCACCTCTCTCTACCACCCATCAATTAATACAGGCATCCCCACCCGTCAATCACAAATTCAGCCAAACTCTCTTCTCCCGCCTTCCTCCTAAAATATCCAGGCCTTCACAATCCGATATCTCATTCCCACCCCACCAACAGACAACGCTATCCACAATCACACCCCCACTCACCGACCTCCCACCACTTTCCGAGCCCGGAAGTGAGACCCCTTCAGTCTCGCGACCGTGTAAGGCCACACTAAACAAACACACTCAAACTGGGAGCAGGCGTGATAAACCCTCCCCCCAGTCCAATCTTGCACCAACACCCAACACGTCCAAAACATTAACTCGACCCCGCCCATCCTCATTCATCATTCAGTGCTATAATTGCGTAAAATTGAACCATTCTGCGGCCTCATGCCCAGAAGCTACTCGATGTAACAGATGTGGTGGCCCTCACCGCCACACTGTAAAATACCAAAGGAACAGGCGAGGTGCGCTAACTGTGAAGGCAGTCACGCAGCCTCCTACCCTGGCTGTCCTTTCTTACAGCAGGCAATTAAGGCACACTATAAACACTCACAACATCTGAACACCCACTCCCCCCTCCCCCCTCAGCTTCACCCCCGTACATTCACCACTTCGAACCCAGCACCCCCTCCTACCCAACACCCCGCCCTGCCATGTCTCGATAATTTCACCCTTCTCAATCTGCTCCTCATCCAGTTACTTTCGTCCCTCAACCAGCCTCCTCTGCCAAGCCGTCAACTAATTATTAGCTAATCTCCCCCCTGTTCAAACCCCGCCCTGTACCCGCCCTGTACCAAGACGTTCAACTCCTCATCCAGCCCTCTTCAGCAACTCCCCCGCAGCACCATCATCCACTCCGACTGCCCTAACTTACCTCCTAGTAATTATGCAAAATTCTACAACTAATAATTATGACAGCAACATTGGGCGTGGTCACCTAATGGATGGGTGATCCTCCACCCGACATTGCTTCCCCCTCCCTCCGTTGGCCTCTGATATCAGAGAACTAACGTCCCCCCCCCCCAACATTCGCCCTACTAAGGGCACCATCCGCCCCGTAAGGGGCGCAGGCCATATTCTGGCCAGTTCGATCCCTTAAAAAATTGGCATCCACCTTTCATCACATCCGCTATGTTCCCAACAACTTAGACTCTGAAATAGCACTCAAGGCCTGAAACAACGGTCGACGGGCTATAATCCCTCACTGGTCCCTAGGGACCTCTGAGTATGGTGGTCATCAGTAGGGCTTTGACTTTCGGAAATACTTGCTACGGCGAGATCTAGGAAATGCGGAAGATGAGGAAGAACAGATATGGTACATTATGTGAATAATGTGCTCACCTGGTGCGTTGTTGTAATGGGAAACCCAGTTTCCCTCCTTGCCACAAATAAATAAGGCTTCACTAAGAAGTCAACGCATTGCAACATACTTTTTTCTTAGTAATAACCAATATTTTTGTTGAGAAGTATGCAAACCAACGACGGGCAATCTGCGATCGCCCGGAGACCATGCACGGTTGCAAATTTCTTGTCCATAAATATTTTAATACGACACAGGATATTGCATAATGTCATAGGGATGCATCTACTCAATAAGGAATCCTAACCTGATTTCATTCAGGAACACAACTAAGTGTGATGGGGCTGTTTGATCACATTAACTGCTCCTAGATATTTCTACCAGCATCTACAGAGTATTCCTTCCAACAAATCAATGTATGCAGTGTCTATCAACTTACGTATTCTTGTTGCATTGCCCGATGATGGCGACATTGTTGCCGGAACAGAAGTTCAGTAGGAAGCTAAGCCAAGAGCTGCACTGTCTGGAGACGAATGAGGACGGGTTTTGGAGAGACTCTATCCAATAGAACAATGCTCGAGTATGACTGCAGGTGATTGCTTAAACACACAATAGTAACTGTTCATTACATATTGCTATGTTAACTTATAATAGATTATAAAATATATATGAATGTCATTCACAATATCTTTGCGTACTGATGCATGACAAAATGGTCATTATATCTGAACATTATCTACTCATACTTGAATTTCAATGAGAATAATACACCTTTTTCAATTAGAGAGAAACGGAAAATCATTTGCTGAAATTATATTTACTCGTGTGATACTGGAAAAGTGTCATCCGATTTTATTAGGCAGAATGTTGTTATACGTATTCCCAAAATGACAGGTGATGATAAAGTGAGGAAATTACCGCACCATTAGTTTAGTATATCACGCTTGCAAAATTTAAACACATGTTATTAACATAAGAATGAAAGGACACATTGTAGATGAGTTGGGAGAAGATCAGTTTGACATTAGAAGAAATTTAGCAACACGTGAACCAATCCTGACCTTACGTCTGATGTTAGAGGATCGAATTAAGAAAAACAAACCCACGAAAGTGGTATTCGTGGATTTAGAAAAGTCATTCGATAATGTTGATTGGATCAAGATATTTAAGATTCTGGAGGTGATCGGGATTAGATACCGAGAAAGAAGAATTATCTATAATTGTACAAAACTCAGTCGGCAGTGAAGAGAATCGAGGGCTATAAGAAGTGCAGCAATTCATTAAGAAATGAGGCTAGGCAGAAGTTTTTCCTCTCTCCTTTTCAATGTTTCTATAGGACCGGGGACAGGCGATAAAGGAAATCAAAGAGGATTTTTAAAGGGAATCACAATCGAAGCACATGACATCAAAACTCTGAGATTTGCCGATGATATTGCTATTTTATCTGAGTCTTAAGAAGATCTGGAGAAATTGCTAAATGGTATGGACATAGTCTTGGAGAAGGAATACAAGATGAAAACAAGTCCAAAACGAAAGTAATGGAGTGTAGTCGAACGAAGTTATGTGATGCAGGAAGGATTAGCTTAGGGAGTAAAATTTTAAATGTAGTACATGAATATTGTTGCTTGGGTAGCGAAATAACAAATGATGGCAAAAGTAAGGAGGACATAAGAAATGCAGACCGGCACAAGCAAGGAAGGCTTTCTTAAGAAAACAAATTTAGTGACTTCGAACATTGATATTGGAATTAGAGACATGTTTTTGAAGACTTCTGTCTGGAGTGTGACATTGTATGGAAGTGAAACGTGGACGATCACTAGCACAGAAAGGGAACTGAAGCTATTGAAATGTGATCGTACAGAAGAATGCTGAAGGTGAGATGCGAACCAAAGCAAAGTCATCTCCGTACAGGCCATGAAGGCCCTTGAAGGGGTGGAAGGTAACGTCGGCACTTGATGGGATAGAATGGTTAGCTATACGCCCTGGCGCCTTTGCCCCCAGGAATTAACCTGGTACTCATTTTTGGTGTAGGCTGAGTGAACCTCAGGGCCGTATGCACCTTCGGAACTGGAAATATCGTTTGTTAAATTTTACGACTTCCTGACGGGGATTCGAACCCACGTCCTTCCGGGAGAACCGAGCACGCCTTTACCGTCTCGGCCAGGCAGCCCCTGAAGGTGAGATTAGTAAATCGAATAACGAATGACGAGATATTGATTGGAACTGGTGAGAGGAGAACAACTCGGTGAAATTTGACGCGAAGAGATAGAATAATAGGGCACATTTTAAGACATTCCTAAATTGTTCACGGGGTGAGTTGGCCGTGCGGTTAGGAGCGCACAGCTGTGAGCTCCCATCCGGGATATAGTGGGTTCGAACCCCACTGTTGGCAACCCTAAAGATGGTTTTCCGTGTTTTCCCATTTTCACACCAGACAAATGCTTGGGTTGTACCTTGATTAAAGCCACGGCCGCTTCTTTCCCATTCCTAGGCCTTTTCTGCCCCATCGTCGCCATAAGACCTGTCTGTATCGGTGCGACGTAAAACAACTAACAAAAAAAATTGTTCAGTTAGTCTTTGAGGGAAGAGTAGGCGATAAGAACGGCAGGAGTAGACTAATATATGAATAACAAACAAATTAAATTAGATGCAGGATGTAGTAGTTACGTAGAAATGAAACAGCACAGCATAGGGTGGCAAGGAACGCTGCATCAAAGCAGTCTATGTCCTTTTCTTTTCTAGTGGCTTTACGTCGCTCCGACACAGATAGGTCTTATTGCGACGATGTGATGGGAAAGGCCTAGGAGTTGGCAGGAAGCAGCCGTGGTCTTAATTAAGGTACAGCCCCAGCATTTGCCTGGTGTGAAATGGGAAAATTACGGAAAACCATCTTCAGGGCTGCCGACAGTGGGATTCGAACCCACTATCTCCCGGATGCAAGCTCACAGCCGCACGCCCCTAACCGCACGGCCAACTCGCCCGGCAGTCTATGTTCTGATAATCCAAACAACAACATGGGATTTTCGATTCAACTCTCCTTTTAAAACTTAATACACGTCATTTTGGTGTCCACATAAAGACCTTGACGATTTTAATAACTTGAAGTGGTAGAGAGGGAAGCTCGGTATAGTAGCTGGTTTGTTGATGCCAAGCGAAGTTCTCCGTGCAGAGCTGTGACGAGGCTTGCAAGGCACTTTATTAGACTCAGGTAATTGAGTCTCGTGTGACTGAGAACCCGGGTCTCTGGGTGAGTAGTTTGTCTCTCGGTGAGGAAAGGGATGCTTGCAGACACATCAATCAATCAATCAATCAATCAATCAATCAATCAATCAATCAATCAATCAATCAATCAACCAATCAATCAATCAATCAATCAATCAATCAATCAATCAATCAACCAATCAATACATGCATACATATATACATCAATCAATCAATCAATCAATCAATTAATCAATCAATCAAGGAAGCAAGCAAGCAATCAATCAATCAATCAATCAATAAATCAGTAATGGTCTGCTGTCACCCAGGCGAGAGATTCCCTATCAGTAATTTACCTAACCTTTCCTTAAGTGTTTTTAAACAACTTGGAAATTTATGGCCGCTTCTTTTATTTTGATAAACAATTCCAATCCTTTGTTTTTCGTGCTATAAATGAATATCTTCTCCGGTTTGTCCTCTTGAATTCCAACTTTATCTTCATATTATGAACTCTCCTACCTTTAAAGGCTACACTCAAGTTTATTCTTCTACTAATACCGAGCTCGATAGCTGCAGTCGCTTAAGTGCGGCCAGTATCCAGTATTCGGGATATAGTGTGTTCGAACCCCACTGTCGGCAGCCCTGAAGATGGTTTTCCGTGGTTTCCTATTTTCACACCAGGCAAATGCTGGGGCTGTACCTTAATTAAGTCCACGGCCGCTTCCTTCCCAGTCCTAGCCCTTCCAAGTCCCATCATCGCCATAAGACCTAACTGTGTCGGTGCGACGTAAAGCCAATAGCAAAAAAAAAAAAAAAAAATCTTCTACTAATGTCATTCCACGCCAACTCTCCACTGAGAGATTAGAATATGCTGCTTGGTAGAGCAGCTCATCTTCTTGCTCCCAAGTCTCCACCTTAAGTAGCAACCTCAATTTATTTCTCAAACATCACTATTCTTGGAATTCAGATCCCCCTGTGGGCGGGGGCAGTAGAATAACACCCACGGTATCCCTTGCCTGTCATAAAAGGTGACTAAACGGGGCCACAGGGGTTCTTAACTTGGGACCTAGGTTGGTGACTACGGGGCCCTCACTTGAGTCCTGGCATTGCTTCCACTTACTTGTGGCAGGCTCCTCACTTTCATCTATCCTACTGATCTTCCTAGGTCAACTCTTGTTCTTTTCCTACCCGATGGTATTAGGTTGCTAGGCCTAGGGAGTCTTTCATTTTCAAGCCCTTAGTGGCCCTTGTCTTCCTTTTCGCCAATACCATCATTTTTCGAAGTGTCGGATCCCTAAATACGCTTTCCTATTTTCATGCCAGGCAAATGCTGGGTGTGTAACTTAATTCAAACCAGGACGCCTTCCTTCACAGTCATAGCTCTGCCCTACCCCATCGTCGTCATAAGAGCGATGTACAAACAACTTCAAACGTTTTTCAAAACTGCTCGAACACCAGCAAACGTTTTGTCAGATAGCGTCACCTAGCACTTCAACATTCAAAATACGCATGACTCTCGTCATTGTACCAATGGTACACGTGATTAAGTGGGCACCCATATTCTGCTTATTTCCTGAAGCGAGAGAAGAGCCGATGAGTGGGACATGTTGCCTCTGGCCCGAGTCACATGAGCCTAGTCTGAAGGGGACAATCAGATTCTCGTTCGAATACCCAAAAACCTGCTTCCCCTGACACCCATCGCGTCACATGAAAGATTATTTATGAAAATTAAACGAAGTCCATTTCTATGTATTCTTACTGATGTTTGCTTATTATTAGTTAAAATAAGGGTAAAATTGTTAATACACATGCCTGGACATACTTATGAAATATTCCATGCAGTCTGAGAATTGTTCTCCTACCACTTCAAAACTGTGACGTTCATTGTAATAACTAGAAATATATATAACTGATTTTTGCTGCTATTTCCGAATGTAATTTATTATTCCACTTCAGATAAATGTGACTGGAGCATAAAATTCTCAAACATAGAATATTGAAGAATGGTCTGTACTAGGAGGTGAAAATTATTTTTGACGAGTTTGTAATCTTTCCGAGAAAGTTACATCCCGTAAGTTATTGTCACTTAATATGCTTATTTGTGAAAATGGTGAGCCAAAATCCTGGTGACAGCATTGTCATAGGAAATGCTGGTATGTTGGAAGTCCACATAGGCCACATATGATATCTGGGGCAAACCCAAGGACTCATGTGACAATTCCGGTCACCATCTTGAACTCAACTTAAGGTTTTTGAAAGGAACAATAGGCATGCGGTACATAGTTTTCGCTTGAATTTTCTTGAGGAGTTTAATGCCGCAAAACAGGTTTGCCCTATTGTAAACAGTTTATTAATTATTGCCTGATTTATTATTTTAATCTATGCAGGTATCGCCGAATGAATAATGGTGCTGATGACCGAAGAACGTGTGGAGATCATCGTCATGTGTCGGAATCGGAGCTAACGTATGGTGACCGCAGAGTTCAATGCATTCCGCCCAGATAGAGAGCCGTCTCTCGGAATCTGCTGATAGGTTTGGCTACATCATTGTGAGAATTGGGCTCCCTATATCCTTCGGTATCCTTGGTATTTAAATTTATTTCTGTCCGCCTCTGTTGTGTAGTGATTAGTGTGATTAGCTGCCACCCCCAGAGGTTCGGTTTCTATTCCTGGCTCTGCCACAAAATTTGAAAAGTGGTACGAGAACTGGAACGAGGTCCACTCAGCCTCGGGAGGTCAACTGAGTAAAGGGGGATTCGATTTCCACCTCATTCATCCTCGAAGTGGTTTTCCGTGGTTTCCCACTTCTGTCCCAGGCAAATGCCGGGATGATACCTAACTTATGGCCACGGCCACTTCCCTTCCTCTTCCTTGTCTGACCATCCAAATATTCCCATCCCCCATAAGGCCCCTGTTCAGCACTTCTGTGGATTTGGCCCAATTTTATGACACACTTACCAAATAGTCTATATCATCGTCATCATTTGACGGCTTCACTTTCTTGGGTGTGGTGTACAAGCCCTCGTACTTTTTCCTGTCAAAGTACTGTTTCTGCTCCTCTACGTCCTCTCACTTGAAATTATTCCAGCTGATCTCCGATTTTCGGGAGATAGTAGGTTCGAACCCCACTGTCTGCAGCTCTGAAGATGGTTTTCCGTGGTTTCCCATTTTCAAATCATTCAAATGCTGGGGCTGTACCTTAATTAAGGCCAAGGCCGCTTCCTTCCCACTCCTAGCCCTTCCCTGTCCCATCGTCGCCATAAGACCTATCTGTGTCGGTGCGACGTAAAGCAAATAGCAAAAAAGACCTCCGATTTCACTGTACCTATCCATCGATTCTTTGGCCTTGCAGCTGGCCTCCCACCTTTCACTTCTCTGTCAAAGTAATTATTTACTGTTCTCATTCTTTCCATCCTCAGAACATGTCCAAACCGTTGTATCCCGCGTCTTCCTTCAAAGCTCGGTAACAGGTATTTTGTTGTCGGCCTCCTTCCTGTTTGATTCATTTCTAATCTTGTTTTTACTGGTCTTTTGGTTCATTGTTCTGATGCATTTCATTTCTGTTGACTGTATTTTACTATGTAGGGTATATGTTTCATGTCCATAGGTGAGAACTGGAATGGAGTATTTTTCATCCCGCAGTAGATTTGTCACTTGAAAATTAAAATTGAGAAGCTTTCTGAGTCCTATAAAGTTTTTTTTGTTTTTTCTTCCATGTGTCCTATCAAAAGTCGTAAAAACCTATTTCATAGAAAAGTGAGTTTCACAGGTTACAAACCGACAAAAAATATCATGTACTTCAGTGGCATGTAATTTTACGAATCATTGTATACATTGTATCACAATATTATACCCTTGTTTCAGATATCACGTCACAGATAACACGTGCCATAGTTTACTGAGGGTTTATATAAGCAAGCACACAAGTCAGGTTGAGTGAAGAGCAAACTTACCGGTGTGGGTAAGGGACGCGAATGAACTGTTTTCCAAAAAGCCATAGTGATAGGATACCGAATGAATGGTAGTAGCATATCGAAAACTGCCTCTTTTGTGGGATATTCGAGAGCTTCATTAGTGCAAGTGAACCGAGAATGGATTGTTGGCTCACTCGATGGTATAATAGCGTTCATCTATGGGCCATTTATGCTAGAGGGAAACAACGGCTCCGGTGAAAAGTAAAGTGTAACCGACGTTCCGCTCCGCAGTGAACACAGGAAAGTATGGGTCTGAGAAAAAGACTCATGTTTAAGACGCTTGTAATAGCCAATGTTCATAGTCTACTTTATCTCCTGTTTGCACAGGAGTTTGGTAAAGAGACAGTGGAGAAATAAAATACCATAGCTTTCTCGGATGAGTCACAGGTGAGGCGAAAAAATACCATGTATATTGCGGACAATGTCATGCGAATACTAGTCATGTTATAAATAAGGCAGACAGCTTATATCTCTACTGTCAGAGAGTTGGTGGATACAGGATTCATTCGAGGTCATCGATGATTGTAATATGCATTCCTCTAATTTCACTGACTTCGGGATTCTGAAACACTCAGTTACTCAGCTATCATTATAACATTGACGGCATTTAAACATGAGAGGCTGTCTTCAAATGTTATTTCATATTGATCACATTGCGTTCCTGTACTGTGCTGTCTGCAGAAGACATCTGACGAATTATCCTAGACAGTACAACTAAAGGATAACATTCATTTACTAAGACAACTTACAGAAGCAGCCTGGTTGAAGTCTTATTCCACCATTCATCCAATAATCCACCGTGCCTGTCTTCACTGGGGCTCCAAACTTGCCTCTGTCTGTGTGGAGAACCTCTACACAGTCCGCATCGTTGTCTGATATAGGTGACACACACTTTACTGGCTTGTAGAATAACGGTCCAGCAGGATCCAAAGCTGAAATAGGAACAGAATATAGCACATCAAATACTTGGTTTCGAGACAGTTCAAGATATCCTCTGATGTATACAATATACATGGAAATAGAGAAGCTCTACTGAGGATTCAAAATACAGATATAATGAAACAAGGGATGCCAGGCTCCTTGGCTAAATGGCTGGCACACCCGTGTTCAGTTCAAAGGGCACGGGGTTCGATTCAGGGACGAGTCTTGGATTTTAACTGCATACGGTTAATTTCTCTGGCTCTGGGACTGGTATTTGTCTCAATACACACATATCTATCTACATACAACACACCAAACTACAAATCACGAGTAATAGTTATTACTGTATATCCTTACATGTAAGATAAGCATCATAAAGGGCATCCGATTGTAAAACTGTGTCAAATTCACATAAGTGCTGAACCCAAGAAGGTATACTAGAGAAATAAGACATGATAGTCTAATCGCTACATGCCAGGTGAATTTAGACAACTTGCTGGAACATTCGGGGAAGACCTCTATCCACTTCTTCAGTACCCGATGTAGAGTAACCTATTATTGTCGGAAGATTTCAATTAATTTGTTGTTCTCATAATCATAGAGTAACACGACTGCCATGAGATTGTTCACTATGTGGTGTTAAATTTTCTCCTACTGTCTCCTTTGTGCGCTAATATTCTTGCCACGTAATTTACATAAATAGGTAAAATCTAGTGCAGGTTTTCTGGTAAAATTTTCCTGTAAAATATACGAATGCAGTGTGTGAATTTTGTTCAAAGAATCAGAGAATGTTCCGAGGTGACTCCCTCAGTCTCTTGCGGATTTATATAGCTTTTAATCCACCGAGCCGAATACTCAATAGAACAGGCTATGGCTACAACATAAAAGATATTTGAAGTAAACCACAAAGTAAGTCACCTCCTGTTCGTGGATGACCTTAAGGTAAATGCCACTAGCAATGAAGAACTGACCCAGCTTCTAACTTTAACGAAGAGTTTCTCTGATGATGTGCACATGGAGTTCGGAACAGAGAAATGTAGAATAGTTCATCAAGGAAAATTTGAGACTATTGATGAATTTAAGATTTCTGAAAAGGAAGTAATTAAATATCTCAAACCAGTCAAATCTTACAAGTACTTGGGGTTTCATCAACTTAAATGGATCAGTTACTCAACCATCACAGAAAAAAAAGATTGCTTTCCTTGAGAGATTCACAGCTGTTTAAAAAGTAATTCATAAATGCAGGAAACAAAGTAAATTCAATTAAATCTTTCGCAGTCCCTGTTTTCATCTACACATCTGGTGTCCGTAAATTGTCTGAAACAAATTCAGTGGACATGGAGAGACAACTGAGAACATGTCTGACAACAAACAGAAAACTGCATCCTAATTCTGCAATTGAGTGAGTGAATTCGACACGTTTAAATGGAGGAAGACAAATTCTCAACCTCAGTAATATATGCCAAGAACAGACAGGAACAATTACGAAGATACTTCCATTCATGGCAAGATCAAAATCTGTTGTGCTAATGGTAAGTTTACTACACTCGATCTTAAAGGCATGTCGACTCCTACTCTGAAATTTGCCAACAAAGAACAACTGCAACGAGCCTGGAAGAAGAAAGAACTCCATGATTCATGTATGTATGTATGTTTAGTCCTCAGCCCGAAGGCTGGTTGGATCCTCAACAGCTCCGCCATCAGCTGTCATAGATGGCTTAGGCATCACTGAAGAGGCGTACTAGGGAAATTAGGAGTGAGGTAGTTTCCCGTTGCTTTCCTTCCTCACTATAAGTCAACCATCTGTTGATAAACTGTAATCTACTCTCTGGCGAAAACATGGCTACCTCCACGGAGAAACAGAATGGTTCTTAATAGTAATCCAGGATAGAATCATAAACACCATTAACTACCTCAAATATATCTTAAAGGAAGAAGTGAATGACAAATACAGGCGATGAGGAGAAACAGCTGAGACAGTCGAGCATATTGCGGGTGCATGCGAGGCCATAGCTGGTAAAGAATGTACTCATCGTGAAACCGTTCAATACCACATGTCGGGATATATGTGCCGTTTTCCGCATCAGTTTGTCACATATTTGGTTGTAAGTAGAATTTTATTCCCTGTCCTGGACACGAACGCCAGTTCGGAGGCAGGAGCCCTAATTACGCGTAACGAGAGTGAGGAGCTATGGTATTGCCCTCTCTATAGTGCAAGAGAGCTAGCGATATGACGCTAGATTTAAAATGCTGGCTGTGTCAGGCGTGGTTAATTTACATGGTTTCAACGAAATAACTGTATCTTACGATCACTTCCCCGCCTATTTCCTGGATACTAACCCACAGATTTCGCACGCAGTCTAACTAATCATAATAATAATAATGATAATTCGTCACAAGCACAGAAAGAAACTACATAAAAGGGATCAATTAACTCCGCATAACTTGCAGTATTTAATGATGTAAAAATATGATTTACTTCTCGACACATTCTTAATGATGCCACTTGGGACAGCATCGCAGTGACGAGGACCAGAAGACATTTGGGGGTTTCTCCCCCTGTGGGTGGGGGCGCTAGAATAACACCCACGGTATCCCCTGCCTGTCGTAAGAGGCGACTGAAAAGGCCCCCAGGAGCTCTGAACTTTGGAGCGTTTGTTAGCAACCACGGGGCCCTTAGCTGAGTCCTGGCATTGCTTCCACTTACTTGTGCCAGGCTGCTCGCTTTCATCTATCCTAACCGTCCTTCCAAGGTGAACTTATAATATTTTCCGACCCCGAAGCTATTAGGTTTCCGAGGGCTTTGGAGTCTTTCATTTTCACGCCCTTCGTGGCTCTTGTCTTTCTTTGGACGATACCTTCATTTTTCGAAGGGTCGGTTCCCTTCCATTTTTACCTCTGGTGTTATATAGAGTTGAGTTGTTGTTGTTGTTGTTGTTGTTGTACTTCCTCTTAAAACAATAATCACCACCACCATATTTTGCGGGTTTCCATGACGCAGAGCACGGAGTACCCATTACCCACACCCAGCAAACCTAAAATCCAAAGGACGCATTCTTAATTAACATGAAGCCTGCGATCCGATCTTAATGAAAATAGTTCGTTAGGTGGAGGGTGTAAAGAGCTACAAACTGAGCATCCATTCGACTATGGAAGATTACTCTTAGCGGATCGAATATGTCAAAGAGGGAGGGCGTTCACTCTCCATAGCGAAATCCACTAGTCTCGTATATAAAGCGCTTCACCCTGCACATTTCATCTTATTCTATAATAACAGGGTTGTGTGGTTCATGTAAGAGTGCAGACTAAGTGTTTCTTTCTCCAGTCATTGTGTGAAAGGTGCGTGTGGTATTTATATCAAGTTCGGGTGATGAGTTATACTCTTGTGATAGAGTGAATACAAGATGAAAATGAAAATCCACAGCCTGCTTCCAGTCATTCGACCGGGACAGGAATGGAATGAATGAAGCCCCATCTAGCGCTGATTTTAGGAATTGTGCCGGCTGCCGAAGCCTGTCACGCCTTTCTGGGGCAATGATTAATGAATGGCACATGAAATGTTATTGGAGAGTGTTGCTAAAATGAAAGATGACAGGGAAAACCGCAGTACCCGGAGAAAAACCTGTTCCGTCTCCGCTTTGTCCAGCACAAATCTCATATGGATTGACCGGGATTTGAAACACGGAACCCAGCGGTGAGAGGCAGCTGAGCTGCCACCTGAGCCACGGAGGCTTAGAGTGAATACAATATATTTTGTTATATTCTATACAGGCTAAACATATGAATTTCATTTAGAAACCAGGTCAAGCTATCTGTATCGTCAGTGTGTAGTAAGACAGCTAGTACGGAGAGCTAAAGATCAGTGTGCTATAGTTAGCCCTTTTGAATTTATCAGATGCTATAAACGCTACCAAATAAATGTAGTCATACTAGCCAGGAATTTGTAAGTGAGTTGTGACGCTCAGTTTGGAGGATAGGTAAATTATCAATTGTCCCTATCTGTAATGAACGGGGCGTGAGTGGCGATCTTCAGTGACAGCAATCGCTACTTGTTGTACTCCACCTCGAGCCTATGAGTGGTTACGAACATTATTGCATTCATCTTGAAGTCAGATAAACAGTACTTTGAATAACTTTTGTAGATAGCGAGATATGCGATTCTCAATGGAGTACAGTTTTATTAGCTTTATTTTTCTTGTCTTCTGGGTGATTAATGATTACTCACCAAAGTTATCCCCTGGAATATGCATGAAGTAGTGTTTACTGCCATATAAGTTGTTATGTGTGTTTAGTGAAGCACTCGTAGGGGTGGATTTAAATTATTCGGCTGACTTTTATGTATTTCCATTTTAAATCAGTTGGTAGGGTCTTCTTAAGTTCCGAGTATTAATTGTCCGAATTAAAATCTTGCATGGTTATAGACATACTCCCTTAGTTTAAGGATGTTGATAAGTGAAGAAGAAAAACGATGACTCAAGGTGCGAACTAATGACCTAGAAAGATACGTGAGTGTGTGAAATGTTATACCGTAATTCCCTGTCGGTAAAGGTCATCTTAAATATATTCTAGAAGGTATTTAAATAGTGGAGATATTAAGTACATGTGTTCGAAATTGAGGACGATAGAGGTAATATGTGAAGGTATGCAGGACATGATAAAAATAATAATAATAACAATAAAGCCAGGAGTGTAATTTGCTGAGGCAGTGGAAGAAAGTGAATGATATATGAATAATACCCATGGAGGGTAGTATGCATGGAAAATATGTGGTAGATGAATTAATAATTAATCGTTTATTCCGGATAGAATTGTGTATATCCGCTCAGCTGTTTCTGGCCAAGGCGTGTTTCCCTAGGCGGGTGATATATGGCCTCAGAGTAGAGGGTTGAAAGAGAGGTGAGGCTCCAGACCTTTCAGTTGTTTGTTTCTGAAGGGCTTTGTCTCCTAGCACGCGGTGCTTCTGACCTGCAGAGAAAGTCTCGCCCATTTCAAAACACAGTATTTAAATATTCGCTTGTGTAGTAATTTGTCTTTACCGTCGGAAGGCTTTATGTTTAATTAGCTGGTAGTTGATGCATTCCTCCAATTAGGGTATTATTATAAAGTCGTAGTTAGGGAATTTCAGCTAGCACTTCGAAGTCAAGAAGGCGTGGCTCGATACCGGACTGGTATCGAGGTCCTTGGATCAATACCAGAAGACTTCTGTGGGATCACAGATTCTGGAGAGCATTGGGGTGTATTTATTGACTTGTTTACAGAGATAATGTTTCACCATATTATGTATTTTATTTTTTGTGCTTTGTATAATTGTATGATGATTCATTTTGGTGTTACAGGCTTACCAGCATTGTAATGCCCGCATTGTATATCTTGTAACAATAATGTTATTTGCTTTACGTCCCACTAACTACGTTTACGGCTTTTGGAGACGCCGAGGTGCCGGAATTTTGTCCCGCAGGAGTTCTTTTACGTGCCACTGAATCTACCGACACGAGGCTGACGTATTTTAGCACCCTCAAATATCAAAGGACTGAGCCAGAATCGAATCTGCCAAGTTGGGTTCAGAAAGCCAGCGCCTCAACCGTCTGAACCACTCAGACCGGCAAATTTAAATACTAGTAATAAGTTTGTTACCCCGGAGGGACACGTATATTCAGTAGCCTGTTTATGTGTAATGTGATATTATAGGAACCACTAGTGATAGACGACGGCGGGATTTTCATGACATGGTAATTTGTTGATGTAATAAGAAATGCATTCGTCAAATACTTTGAAATTCACGACGTAAGAAAATAAAACACACGTTTTCATGCAATGTATGTGTTCTCCTAGAATACAGTGGATATCCAAACGATATCATTATTAAAGTGAAAGGGAGAACATGTGGCAGTGAATTTGTAGTATATGCAATGTTGAATGGTTTCAGCTTGAGAATGTCAGAATGCAATTCAAGAGTGTATAAGAACTCTTAAAGACTTTAAATGGCATTATCCGTGCGATAAGTTAAGTGTAGTAGAGGTAACAAACTGCCACTCAGGCAATTATTTGGCATCTCATGTGTGTATAGAATTTTAGACCAATGATCTCTCAGTGAATAAAATTGTGTTTTGAATTTGGTAAAAGTTACATGCCCATTTTCTTTTCACCGGACAGAACCATGTTCCATATGCTCTCGAGCGTAGCCGTTGCTCTGGGTGAAAGTAGGGAGGATGGAACTTCGATGCACGGGTATTTATCCTCCGAAGTCCTTTATCCGTAATATCTCCACCCGTGACATTTGAGAAGCAGGATTTTATACATAGTACTCTGACGATGCCCGGGACAGGTACAATCGGCTTGAAGTAGCGAAAATTGGGTACCAAGAGCTGGGAATCAAGTTGGGACTTATTGATGAAAACTCCCGCGTTATGAGTAGAGATGATCTGATGAAAGTTTCGAACTGTAATAGAATCTATCTTTGCAGACAAAGAGGCCGGGTGTTACAGACAAACAGCTCAGGAATACTGATCTTCTGGATGTGACAGTCTCTTAAGATCGCAATGTTCGCCTGGCCTATTGAAACGTACTCTGACCGCGTCTTGAAATATTCGTACAAAAGCATGACTAAAGACTGTAAGAAATTCGTTTTTATTTTTCTGTGTAAAAATGTCTTCAACCTGTACCTCTTCAAAGGATGTAAACATCCGTGCAGCTTTTTACAAAGAGTTATTACCTGTTCATTCCATGGTAGTTTTCCATCAATAATAATACCCAAATATCTTACTGTTTTATTGCAAAGTATGCTAGTAGCACAAAATAATAGCAGGCAGATCATTCATATCTACTGGAGAACGCTGTAGTTACTTACCAACGAGATGCCTCACTCGGTTGCGCATATTTCTGGCCACATGACCAACAGCATGCCCTCCGAGACTAAATCCTGACATGTGGCAGAGGCCAGCACCAGCGTCGATCATGTTGTCCAGAGCGCGCGCTATTACCTTAGAAGAACTTGGTACCATAGCAGCAGAAAGATAATAGTTCATATTCTTGGTCACTGAATCCCAGTCAACAAGAATAAAGGTGTACCTTCCAAGATCCAAATAGGCTGTGGGCAAGAAATAGGATATAATAATAATAATAATAATAATAATAATAATAATAATAATAATAATAATAATAATAATAATAATAATAATAATAATAATAATAATACGATTCATTTTAGGACTTTGAACTTTGGAACGTGGGTTGGCGACTACGGAGCCCTTAGATGAGTACCGGCATTGCTTCACTTACTTGTGCCAGGTTCCTCATCTTCATCTATCTATCCCACCTCCCTTAGTCAACTCATGTTCTTTATCGACCCCGACGGTATTAGAGCACTCGAGGCCTAGAGAGTCATTTTCACGCCCTTCGTGGCCCTTGTCTTTCTTTGGCCGATACCTTCATTTTTCGAAGTGTCCTTTCCCTTCAATTTTTTTCTCCAATTAGTGATATATAGAGGATGGTTGCCTAGTTGTACTTCCTCCAAAAATAATAATCAATACGACTGATTGATTGAAATTCAGGAAATACAAGGGGCATCCCAATTCTCAGACTTCAATCCGTATGCATTTTTTCATATAAATTTAACTATAATGAACAAGGACTAAACGTGTAAAGTATTAAGCAAAGAATGACATGTTTCGTAAATTCTGTAAAGTCAGACTCAAGGAGACAAATCAGGACTTTATCAAGTCCCAGATTTCAACTTCATAGGTGTTGGGAAAGAAATAAGCATAAATATTTTCGAATATTGAGTGTGACTTGATAGAATCTGATGATGTTCTTTTAAGAACGAGACATATTCCTTGTTCAATAATGTATTTTTATAGGTACGTTATAGCTTAATATTTATATTGAACTTGTGTGTTCAACAGACTGAAATGCTTTTAAGTTTCATTTAACTTAGTCGACATTGGAAAGTATGGCTTCCTTCTTAAGAAATTTGTTAATATAAATAACGCAGAATTTAATTCACAACCCGACGGCCACATCACTAACTTCTTTAGGTATAGTTCTTCAGAAAGAATGGCCTGTTATTTCTCCATGATCAGACGCCAGATAGAAAGTCTTCCGTGCAAAGCCTAAAAGACAAAAGTTAGTCTCTCCCGTTTTAATATCTTCTACTAGGAACGGTATCGCATGAAATAACTGATTCAATATTCCAGTTGATTTCCAGTTACCTTCGATCAGTAACTGTGTCATTTTCATTCTTTCTATTATGCTTATTGTCATAATCATTATGTACTTACCCTGAGTGATGTTTTCCACGGAATTGACGTCCACATCTTGTGACCAGCCATACATGTGGACTACCATACAAGTCGACAGGTTGAAACTCGGGTGGTTTAGAAGTGTTGTCGACTGATTCAGAGGTACTTTGATGAATGACTGTGTTGTCGGTCTGATAATTTAGAAAGGTAAAGTAATACCATTATTAAACAGGTTGTTTTAAAATCGTAATTGCTTTAAAAATATTAAAACATCCTAAAATATCATCAGTTGAATAGCTTCTATGACTGTTATGGTTGTATGTAATTCAAACGACCTCTGGCCTCATCCACAGTGATTCGCCACACATAGCACAAGACGAAATGTTGAAACTCGAAACTTGCAATCTAGTGTTTCCCACAATGTGTTTCCAATGAAGCATTGACCTAGCCTTCATGCGTTGTTCCAGTTGAGTTTAGTCGGCCACAAGGTAAATCTCAACATACATAAGTTCTTTCTCCAACATATGAACAACAGTTTCGCCAACCTGCCCAGAGGAATGAGGTATTAAATGCTATGCTAAATAAGTAGGTCAATGAGTAGCTTCAGTGTTAGGGTTGGCTCCTGTCTTCATACCAAGTTGAGTGTGATATGCGGTGTACTGTCTGACACATACAGTCTGACAGAAGTTTCAATTTGCAGTTCAGTACGAGACTAAGGTCTGTGATAAGGTGGCACTTCGTTTTGGAAAAGGCCAATGCTCTCAAAACTAGACTAATAAATTACATTACACTATGATAGACTACAAGAAAAACTAGATTGAAGCACAAACCGTATGAGATTAGCTCTCTGAACAATAACTTATAATATCTGGAGACTTAACTTAAATGAGTATCCAACGTTTCAAGTTAGTAAATTTAAAGGACCACGTTTTCAAGAAATGCTTACTAGAACAAAATAATTTTATTTTTGTAAATTAATGTTGTTTCATAGTCCTGGTATATTGCGTTTTCGTGTTTGACAATTTTAGTTTTCCTCATATGCAAGAAACGCAGTAATGAGATTTTCAGTGAAGTCTTACTGCATGAATATTTCTCATAGTGCAGAGTCATTAATGATGAAAATCAAACTTGATTATTATACGTAATTAAATCGAAGTGAGATATCATTCTGAATATTTAGTATTGTTTTAAAGCTAGTAGTGTCAATCAGGCAGACATGTTATTTCAAGTTGAAAAAAATAACATGAACACAACCTCCATCTTGGAATCCTCTTTGTATTTGTTTCGTTGCCAAATTAAGCATAATAATAACCTAACCTAAAATTACACAGTAAAATTTCCCTAACAAACTGGCCCACCAAATGACCAGCCTTTTCAAAAAGTAAAAAGCACACCTGATGATCAGTGAGGCACTGACAAATGTGAATGTTCAGTACAGTCATGAGGACATTTAACTAACTATAGGTAACATACACAACTTCATGACGGGGCGCGTAATAATGCCAGAACTGGTTCTGACTGCAGCAACCTTGACGAGAGGTCATCACCAGCATTTATTGCTTCTACTAGCCCTTGTTTCTATCGGAGAGGTGGTAGGTTGTCATCCTTTATAAGCACCAGGCCACCCGGTCGAAGGTTGGGACGTTGTTGCAGTGCACTGATATGTCTGCCACATGTTTTAAGCCATTTTTTGTATATGTTTACACCTGGTTTGGCTATTAAGCGGGCGTGATTTAAGTCACGAAGGGCTGTGAGCGGCTCTTCATGTTGAACTGTGTTCTGGTGAATAAGGATCTGTATGTACTAACTGTGAATATTCCCCACTTTCTTGTTTTCATAAGCTGTAAGAAGAACTGATCGGGAATAAGAAATCATTTTAAATTATTTCCTTGATTATTAGTGGTCTTCGGCGAATACCTTGTTAGGGTTATGTTTAATTTTGTCCATTGAAGTGACCAGTTTGAATTTCAGTCACAATTTAAATTATTTAATTTTTTTATTCCCGACTTACATTTGAGGCGAAATTAGGGCTCACGGCCCTTACACTTAACCACTATAAACAATAAAATTTTTAAAAATGTAAACATAAAAGTAAGACATAGAAACTCTACAAAGAAATAATACTACAGACAGATAGTTCTAAGACTAAGTTATGTATCTGACGACAATTAGTGTGACAATACTAATAATAATACTATAAATAGGAAATGTAGCAATATGAATAATGACTGAAGTGCATAATAGATGAAGAACATACACACAATGACTCACACAACTCAGTTATATGTTCGCAGAAAAACATTCGGCAGGCAGATTTGAATTTATGAGAGGAAGTAAAGTGCCGAATGTCCATTGGGAATGTATTCCAGAGTCTCGATGCAGTAACTAAAAAGGAATGATTGCAAGAATTCGTTCGATTTAGTGGAATTTCAAGTAGGGAACCAGAACGGTTACTAATTTCATAGAATGAGGAAAGGAAACAAAAATTAGAAGAGAGGTAAGTAGGAGTGTTCGTCGAGAGCACTTGGTAAACAAGTGTCATTAGGTGAAGATTCCTTCGTTCATTTATGCGTAGCCATCCTAATGTTTTGAAATATGGTGTAACGTGAGCGTCATGTTGCAGTTGAAGGCATATCGTATGCATGAGTTTTGTGCTCGTTGAAGTCGTGAAACTTGTTCAGCATTTAGATTGACTATTACCATATCACAGTCATCTAAAATTGGGAATAGTAGTGCTTGAATTAATTTAAGTTTTTGAGGAAAAGAATTCTTGTGACGTTTCAGGGGATACAGAGCTTCATGAACCTTCCTACATACATTTGTTAAGTGTTCATTTCAGGTCAGATTTTCATTGATGGAGATTCCAAGATTAGTTATATTTTTAAGATACGGTACAGAAATGTCGTTGATTATGATTGGAGGAGGATTGATATTGCTTATTACATGTAACAATTTAGAGTTTCCTATGATAATACTTTGTGTTTTACAAGGATTTGGGATTAAGTGGTTGTTTTTAGAATAGGCGGTAAGAGTTTGAATAGCTTAATTAATATTCTGAACTGTTTCATGTAAATTGTTTGTATTGGCGTGTTTGTATATCTGCAGATCATCAGCATATAAGTGATACAGTAGTTGCAATACTGAAGTGTGGAGGATATGTCATTAATATGCAAGACGAACAATAGGGTCCCTAGAACAGACCCTTGAGGGACACCGGATGATTTTACAGCCCATTGGGATATTTGATTGTTTACAACTACACACTAGCGACGATTTGTAAGTTACGACTTTAAAAAATTTAGGGCTATCGGGACGATATTTAGAGAGCGTAGCTTGGATAATAGTATGTCTATAATACCGTGCAGAACGCACTACTAAAGTCAAGAAGTGTCAGTATCGTCACCTGCCGTTTGTCCATTGCTAGTCTTATGCCATCTGTTACCCGAAGAAGTGCACTCGTAGTACTGTGTCCCTTTCTGAAGCCAGATTGTAATGGGTCAAAAAGAGAATGTCTGGTTAAGAATTCTACTAGCTGCTCGTGTACAACTCGATCAAGAACTTTCGAGAGAGAGGGAAGAATCGAAATAGGCCGGTAATCAGATGGCGCATTTGCCGTGGTATGCTTTAATGCTGGGGTTAATAGAGCATCCTTCCACGCAGTTGGAAACGCCCCTCTGGTGATACAGTAGTTTACAATGTGGTTAATAATTGGTAGGGTAGCGTCAGTAATGTTTCTTATAAAGCCTATTTGGAAGTTATCTGCTCCTTTAGCTTGTGACTTAACTGAATTCAAAATACGCTTTACATCATTTACACTGATAGGGTGAAATAGAAATTATGTTCGTTTTCTGTAGGGTCACTGATTCTAATATTTAGATTGATATGATTTTGAGGTTGAGATTCCTTTATTGGGTTAGTTACGCAGCGAGAGTGAAGTGTATCGAGGGATATAGTTGGCACATGTGGCTCTTTGCAATTTCAAACTCCCATAGCTCGAAGTTGTTTCCAGGTTTCACGTGCCTGTAAGTTCCTAGTTATATTTTTAATCTGATTAAATTTGCTATTGCGAATTAATTGCTTTGTTCTGTTACGTAAAAGACGATACTGTTCAAAATATAGTTCATTTTTATTTCCTTGTATTGGCGGAATATTGCTTCACGGCAAACCACTGTTGATTTTATATCGCTAGTTAACCGAGGTGCAGGCGAGCGAGTGACTATAGATTGCCAAATGGAGCATGCTTGTCATATAATCTATGAGTAGAGAGTTAAATCATGTCACTTTCATGTCTGTGTCGTGTAACGGCTTTATATCTTCCCAAGGTAAGCTGTACGCATCATTTTGGATATTTTTCAGATCCCTATAACTAATGTATTTAGCTTTGTATTTAGGTACACGTACAGAGTAGCACAGGTAAATTAAGTCATGAGTTGAGATGCCAGGTACAGAATATTGACCGTACTTAAGAACTTCATGCGGGTTATTTGTAATCAGGAGGTGAATTCCAGTGTGGCTTGTATACCGATTGTTGAACGATAGCCGAGAGAATGTCTTTCGACTATAGAGCTTCCCTTACCTGATGAACAAGCATAGAGTTAATTTCAGTCTTCATGATAAAGTCCAAGGAATCTCATTCACGCCGACAGGGAAAGAAACCGCACAGTCAGCGCAAGTAGGCCAATCCACATGACGATAAGTGTCACACAAATTCTTATATTTTCGCACGAAACTGAATTTCAAATAAACATGCCTATGAAATGATACGCTATTGCCCTTTATCAAACTCCCGTGCAGCCATAAGCTGGCCAGGAGACTGACATTTTCCTTAAGAAAGGTGTAAGTTTTCAATTTATCGAGGAACTCCAGTAGTGACAGTGCCAAACAATCCAGCTTTTGCCAAACAGCGCGCTCTTTCAAATTCGCACGCGACTGCAGCGCCAGTGCTACCTCTAGTGTATTACTGTATTTACTAACTCTATGTGAACAATACCGACCGCTAGAGTCGCTTCACACCCGCTTCCGGCTGCAGGCCCCGTCTTGGTCCTGATTCCCCGGCTGGCCGCATTCCTCTTGTCTCTTCCCATAATTAAATTTTGCTTACATTTACAAAAATCCACTGCACAACGCTGAGTGATGTGAATTAAACAACACACACTTCTTAAGTTGAGAGTCACTAATTACGAGTCCTTTAATTGATTAAGGATGATATTAGGAATATTTCGACTTAATAATAATAATAATAATAATAATAATAATAATAATAATAATAATAATAATAATAATAATATGTACCATTCTGTTTAATCGCGAGAATGGATATTTCACGCAGTAAAATATTGCGCTATAGGACGCCGCTTGTGAGGGTGTGATGCTATATAGAGCGCGGGAATCGCGAAGGTAATTCCCGAGGCAGGATGTGGCTATGTACAAGTGAGAAAGAATATACGTGGAAGAGAGAAAGAGAGATAAGATTTTGTTATAGGAAGTCCCAGCGCCAACCTAACAGAATTTTAAGCGGGAGCAGACAGGGTCACCACACTACGGGAATCGAGCCATAATTCTTATAATTGAAGGTTTCTCAGGAAAATAAAAAGATGGAAATGATTGCCAGAATTTTACGAAGCCATAGATACCTCAAGGTTTATTAACATAGAATTAGATCAATAAATACGTAGCAAGCAGAACCACCGTGGGAAGATCTGTAGTGGCCGCATTCCAGACTCAAGTTGTTTCTCGGGGCATTCCCTAGCGTCCCTTGGTGTGTTGCCTTGTATGAGAGCTGAGAGATATGGAAGGGGGTCATTCAGTCGACGATCATATTGCTGCCTGTACGCGTCGCGCGTCTGCCTAGATTGCGCCAGAAACCTTTTGTTCAGAACAAAGACAGTGAGTGATTAGCGCAGTGCGTTAACTTTGATCCAGTGGATCGGTGATATACAGAGTTACAGGTGGTAGATTCCTAGGTGTGACAATGTTTAGATGCCTATCAGTGAGGTCGCATATGGCTAATTTTATTGGCAACAAAAGAACGCTGTACTTATAGACTCCGATAAGTAGCGGTAAGGGCGAAGCTCGTGAGGTGCCGAGGAAGTGCGGACAATAGGCTAAGGAGGTCTATATCCATCCTCTGATAGATTTGCAGATCCGAATTAAGCGGGCATGAAAAGCAATCACTGTGTAGATAGTTTCAAGGGCTGAAAATAGTTAGTGACATAGTGCACAAGCTAGTGAGCATTCAGTTATACGAGAATTGAGGTCAAGGAGTTGTAATGTTGCAAAGTGTTAGAGAGGTATGCTAGTTCAATCTAAATAAAAGTCCAGACTGATGCGTTGTGATTAAAGTAAACATTTCTGTGTAGTAAGAGGTCGAGACGTATCCCCAGGGAAGTGAGGTGCAAGAACTTCAGAACGTGGCTTCGAGAAGACGCTACCTTGAACGAGACATCCCTCAAAAAGAAGACAGCACCATGGACCTGCTGTACGTGGAATCCGGACCCCCAGAATCGAACCTGAACGAGACTGCTACGATGATGGATTAGACCATTATAGCCGGCCCGGATGGAGAAAGGAGGAGGTCATCATAATGAGATAAGTGGACCATAACTTTCCTAAGGCATGCAGTAGAATTGGGAGGGGAAATTACACAGAAACAGAAAGATGAATACTTGTAAATATTAATATAGGTTTTTATTATAGCCTATCAGGCTGCATATCATAGTGTTTTGATGTATCCCTGGTATTAGGGTAGTTTAGCTTTTTTTTGCCTCTTTAGGTAAAGCAGACAATGATGTAACTTCGATATCGCGGCATGTAGTCATGTGCCTCGTTGATACGTGTTGTTTGAGTGCGATAGACCGGATACTTCCTTTGTGTCGGTCGTTGGATACATTTTCCTTGTAGAGTTAGGATTATTATGGGTCATTACCATTACATGCTAGGGGGAAGGGCAGACATACCTGCGTGTTGTAAGGCATGCATGCTGATGGTATTTATTTATGGACGTGGCTCTATTTACGTGCCTTAGATGGACGTAAACTAATGGAGGCGCAGGTTTTAATGCTATTCGACTCTGCGCTACTCTGCCAAACGTGGATTTGAACCTCTGACCCCCAAGGTTACTGTGTACTCGCCGCATAATTGACGGTGATGATTTGATGTGATAGTATGGTAGAACACTTTATGTGATGAAACTGTGACCCGTATGGGTTGTTAATTGAAGTCAGGTACGTAATGTGAGATGTGTTTTTCCTCACTTATTTTGTGGCCATTTGCTGCTATGAGTAGAAGCTTGAAAGTCCCTTTGTGAAGGAATGTAGGGTACGAGGTCTGGCGGTAGTCAGTTTACTAGGTTTTTTTTTGGTGAAGGGGGAAGCTCCAGGCTGACTGTGGGTCAATGTTCGGCTTGCTCAATGTTGGTGTGGGCTCGGCCATCTTTAAATCGCTCTGTGGGGAGGTCATTCTCCTTTTGGCAGAGAAGCATTCTGTGAACACAGTTGTGTCATTTATTTTAACCATTTTACTCCTTTTCTTTTCTTGTTTGATTCGCATTCTTAGGGTTGCGTATTTTACGTATGTGATCTTGGCACTATGTAATTGTAATGATAGCCCTGTTGACTCAAGGTTTTGCTTGGTGGACACGGGTTCACGTCCATGTATATATGTAGATTGTGGCGGTAGTGTAGGTTATTTGAGACGTCTTGTATACTCATTTGTGCTGCTATTTAGGGGTAGATAAATTTCCCAATATGGGAGAGCACATTTCCCATAATAGCTCTAGTTTCTGTGGAATACTCCTAATTCTACCATCATGTCATTTTATGTTGTAGGCATGAATGGTGCTGTCCCCTGTTAAGCTGTTAAAGGCACATCCGTTCTTCCCTGGTTCACAGATCGATAGACTTCAGCATAACGTCATAACCCAGATTGAGTTTTCTTTGTTTCCTTTAAAACTGTAGATGTGAGCCTTTGGGGCATTTATTTGGGCACTACAGGTGCAATTATTGTAAATAACTTGAGTTATGAATACAAACTTATGCTCAAAAATTCTGATCGCAGCGAAAGTGTTCCTCATTTCGTAGTTTGATGTAATTATTGAGTTCCCCATGATCCTCTCGTCATAAGAACCCCATTTGCGACCATTTCTGCCGACTGCAGCTGAGCTGGTGCCCGTATGTAAGAACAGATGAGCAGGTAAGTATGATCCTGCAGTGTTGTTGTGCCCTGTAGGGTACAAATAATAATAATAATAATAATAATAATAATAATAATAATAATAATAATAATAATAATAATAATAATAATAATAATAATAATAATAATAATAATAATAATAATAATAATAATAATAATATGATTATAATAACTGTAGCATACTTCTGCAAATATTATATGAACAGCGCGTAGCATAGTGCGTTGTAATTTCGGAGTGTTGTATTTTCTTGTTCGTGTATTTCTTTTCAGCACTTGGTTGTTTTACGATCGTATTATTGTGCTCCTTAAGAAGTCATTTTTTGTGATAACTTTAGTGATTGTAATCGTGTGTTGTTGCTGTTATATTCTCCAGCGCTGAATGGAGAGAATTTTGTCTACTGATTCGGATCTTAAGTGATATTTTAGTGAAATGAAATTAAGACGGGATCATAACATATTTTTCGCTGTCAGTGAAGATTTAATTGGACCTCCGTACCTGAGCAATTTGAGGCCTATTACTCTGATTGTTTCTGTGGCTCAGCTTGTTTAAGAGTGGTTGTATGCTGCTCAAAGCTGTTTCTGGGAAACAATGTTCTCGTCATTCGCCTTATGTATCAGAGTGAGTTAATCAAGGGTATGTAAATTTCAATGTTCTATTACTCAAGAATCTTTCGTTCCCTTTTGAATCGTTAGTGACCTTTTCGGCTTAATATAACATTTTTGTGTTATATTGTAATTTATTTCGAAATTCCCTCGTTGAATAAATAATTTGGTTTTATTTTATTTCCCCCATTTAATTTGTTCAGAGAGGACAATTACCTAGTTGTACTTCCACTTATAACCAAAAAAATCACAACCACCACCACCACCACTTCTTCGCTTATGCGTGTTGACGTCAGTTATGGTAATGCCCTTGAAGGAGATTTAATGCAACAAGATGTGATATGGGTAATCCGCTCTATGTTCTGTCCATGAATAATAAGTGAGCTGTCAGTCTCATGACTGTTTTCTGTTTTAAATCACCTTCCCTTTAAATCGCTGGTTCTGGACGTTGTTTCCGCTTTTCATTATGCAACGCCCTTTTATTTATGTGAAACGACACGGTAACCTTCTGTATTTTCTTTCAGTCATCTAGGGTCTATTTTGTATTTATATGCAGACCATTGCCTTCTCATTAAGACATATGGGTCTCAGTTTACGTCAAATCACTTTTTCTTGGGGTTTTCGTGTTATTAATTATTGCTCTGTGGGAGGAATTATTGGGTGATCTACTAAAAAGGTTTATGTGAATTGTTTTATTATTTTCCTTATTTTAAATAAACCCCAAATACTGGCGGTTTAAGATAATACAAAACGGAGCTTTGAAGTTGTCCGTATTCTCAAAGATGGACCGGGTATGTGTTTTGATGAGTCCCAATACATACAGTTTTACAGCAAGCTTGTTTAAGCATGTTCATTGTTACGGCACAAGAGTAGGTTCTGAGTATCCCCTGTGGGTGGGGACGGTAGAATAACACCCCGGTTAACCCTGCCTGTCGTAAAAGGCGAATGAAAGGGGCTCCAGGGAATATTAACTTGGGTTCCCTTGTGGGTGGGGGCGGTAGTATAACACACACCCCTGCCTGTCGTGAGAGGTGACTAAAAGGGCCCCAGGGATTCTTATACTGAGAGCGTTGGTTGGATACCACGAGGCCCCTAACTGAGTTCTGGCATTACTTCTACGTTCTTGTGTCGGGCTCCTCACTTTCATCTATTCTATCCGACCTCCTTTGGTTAACTCTTGTTCTTTTACGACCCTGGCGGTATTAGAGCATTCAAGGCCTGGGGAGCCTTTCATTTTCACTCCCTTCGTGGCCCTTGTCTTTCTTTGGCCGATACTTTCATTTTTCGAATTGTCGGGTCGCTCCATTTTTTCTTTCTGATTAGTGTTGAGCAGTTTTACTTTCTCTTAAAACACTGATCACCACCACCGTTGTATTTTTGCCTTGTCCTTACCTGATTTCTGTTGAGACCTGCTTTATTATTTTATCCTCTGGTTTTGATTAATAAACTCAGTTTTACCCTCTTACTCCGTTTTTCATTCAGTATAGTACTATTGTAGATTGTTCCTAAGAGTTGTTATTTCCGACATCGGGTTTAATTTCAAACAGTTTCCACGTTTGTTTCGGGGGGAATCCACTTGCCATTGGCATTTTCTTCGACTGCTATCACTGAGGTATTTTGTTTATTTAGCTTGATTACCTTTTGGATTTTAATCTCGGTCTGTCTAGGGCCAGTCCATTACAAATCGCATTGTTTTATTTTCTTTTATTGATATCAGTGTCAGTTATCCTGATGTGAGGGCTGTTTAACCTCAAGGGGCCACAGTATTCAGCTGCAGATAGAACAGCACCAATAGCCGAAGAGCGAAGATTTGAAGCATTAGAGCCCTGTGTTGTTCCGCATAGTTCCTGGATAATGTTGTTTCGTTATTTCAGCTTTGCAGCAGTCTTCAGCAAATGTTGCTTGAAGGATAATGTTCTATCCAAAGTAACTCCCGGGTACTTGGGATACTGATTGTGTGGTAACAGGACGTCATAATACACTCTGAGATCCATGTTAGCCATGCGGTTGTTCAGATGGAAGGAACAAATTTTAGTCTTAATTATACTTGGTTAGAGTCTCCATTTGGCTAAATAGTCGCCTAAAACACCCATATCTCTTGTGAGTGTAGACTCAGTGGCTGTTATGTTTCAGTTCCTTGTGGCTATTGCCCATTCGTGTGTAACAGTATTTTAATAAAAATGTATAAACACGTGTTATTTAGTATAGTTCACCAACACGAAAATTGAACAAAGGGAAATAGTATTTTAAAAAACGTTTGATAAAATGTCATATAAAAATTATAAGACATAACCAAGTGACAATCTGAAGTCAATAAGTAAACAAGTTCATAAAATCAAATGACATTTTGTCAAAAATTTGAATTTCATAAAAATAAGTATGCACTGTCATCATATCAAGCTTGTCACTAAACACTAAAGAGGGAACATATACATGAGTTACACTCGGATTCGATTGAAATTTGGTAGGAATATTCATGGGAGGCAGTAGAATGCTAAGGTGAAAACTGCATGTGCCCAACGCAAGTTTAAACGCCAAAATTGAACAAATAAATAGTCGTAAAATTAGAAGTGCCGCGGGAGTAACTGGGTGTGGCAGAGAGGTAGGGAGGAGCGAAGCAGCGGACGTGGACCAACCAGGCTGTAACGAGCTGCGCCAACAGCCAGGCAGCGTATAGTTAGCGCGTTTCCCTTTACTTCCCGATCAGATGTGCAAAACGTAAATATTAAAACAGCACATGAAACAAGTATACAACGGACGACGTTTGAACAACGATGCCAATAAGGTTTGAAAAATTCACGCCCGAGTTCTTGTTACTCGTTGTAATTTTTCAAACCTTATTGGCATCGTTGTTCAAACGTCGTCCTTTGTATACTTGTTTCATGTGCTGTTTTCATATTTAAGTTTTGCACATCTGATCGGGAAGTTAAGGGCAATGCGCTAACTATAAGTTGCCTGGCTGCTGGCGCAGCTCGTTACAGCCTGGTTGGTCCACGTCCGCTGCTTCACTCCTCCCTACCTCTCCGCCACACACCGATACTCCCGCGGCACTTCTAATTTTACGACCATTTATTTGTTCAGTTTTGGCGTTCAAACTTGCGCTGAGCACATGCAGTTTTCACCTTAGCATTCTACTGCCTCCCACGAATATTCCTACCAAATTTCAATCGAATCCGAGTGTAACACATGTATGTGTTCCCTCGTAAGTTAATTTGGGGTTTAAAAAGAATTTAATTAAAAATGTATCATGTTGCATGTGTATCGATTAAATGTTCCTGTGCATATTATATTATTTCCATGGCACAGATCGTTGATTCTAAATTAGTGTGGAGAAGTTAGTACAGAACCTAGGAGCAATTCTCACACGTTTAATCTTTTCCAGAGGCTCGTAGTTTATGTATCAATTCACAGCATCAAGTACCCACCTTGGGAGAGAAGAGGAAATTTATCAGGTTATATCTAAATTCGGAGGATCCATTTTAGTGAACTCTGACGTCCAAAGTAAGGACAGTTCAAATCATTATGATTATTATTTTAATTTCAAGTCAAGTGAACTCTCAAATAGCAGCGAGATGCGGGGCAAACGGTTAGTAAAATTTCACTGTCACTTAGACCTTCTTTGAAAGTGGTGCATGGAAAAATATATCTATTCGTCATGAGTGTTAAATGCATAAAACTAGTTTCCTTCCAACAATGCATAGATACATTTGTGGTAAAATTTAAAACAGAGAGTGCACATTAAAAATCTGCGTTGTGTTAAAGCCCTGGAGAATGAAATCAAACGACTCATGCGTGAAAGTTCAGAGGTTTATTTATAATCAACGTTTCGGAATACTTTTACACTGATGCAACGTTTGCATCGAGAAAGTTGAACATCATTTTCAAAATCTGATTTGATGAAATGTAAAATCTACATTCGTTTTCAACTTCATTATTAACTCTCAACTAAGGTCTACCGTAATAAAACGGAACGCCCACTCCCGCTACTACAAGGTACGGGTGAGTCTAACAATGGTTTGTAGACAGTCTGTTCCCCCTACGTTCCTTGCATAGTGCCCTGCCTCTACAACACATAATACAGTGTGATTGTTATTCGACACTTCAACAAGACTGCCGCCAAGCATTCAACAGAATCAAGTGCCAGGTGCTACTGTAGATACTCGTCGAAGATGATGCCAAGGTATTTCAGGGACGATTATCTGCCACTCACTGTAACACTTTGTTACTAATTTTTACTCTGCTAATATCTGGAAGTACCTCTTTTACTGTGATCTTCCAAACATAGGCAACTGTTCGGTGTGGTCAATGCTGCAACTATAGTAATTACACAAAATATTGTAGAATATCTCCCTTTAATCTGCCAATTATTGTAGATTTAAATGTTCAAGGACTACGCACTCCGGCAAACCCTAGGAATGAAGTAAACGTAACGTTGTCTAGAATGTATCCTCTCGGTTCGTACCCACATTTTACCAAAATGATCTCCGCCTTGGTCAATGAAAAGTGGCGCACGCCGACAATGTCTTCTCATGTTGATCTGCTTGTGCTACAAAGTGAGAAATGTGAAATTACCAAGAGCAATGTGGAAGTGTTAAATTTTGATGAAGTTTGAGATACACACTGCCGGAGGCCTTCGCAATACCATGTACGATGACTGCGATGGCAAGATGGATTGCCACACATTTTCAAGACGCTGGGGATAGTGCGTGGTTGTGACACCTATACTGTCCAAATCCTCTCTCTGACCGACATTTTAGCAGTGTCAAGGAAGAAGTGATAAAAGAGGGATGTGGAGTATTGCGTGGTGTATGTATCTCTTGGTTATATGTAGTTTAATAAGTGTACATTTTCATATTGCATTTTTGAAACCCCTGTGTTTTATTTGCTGAAGTGCGGCGATTCTCCGCTAACGTTTGGTGTCAATAATGTAAGATAGCATTTTTAAACATCGCTAACTTCTCTGAATTATGTACTTGATCAAGTTTACGAAACATTGTAAGTTTGAAAATGATGTCCATTTCCTCCGTACGTACATGTACCTTGCTAGAAAAGGATAGTTCCAAAATATAACAATGCTTGAATACAATGTTACTGAAATTAGGTGTATATTAAGGTTCGTAACTCACATACCCATAATAGAAGCTGAGTGCGATTCTTGAGATGGCATCATCCGCTGTGGAAAGAAAAGATAACGTTTAAAAGTTGGCTTGGAATTTAGGTATATGTTAGTTATAATTGGATACAATTTAAGGTATATGTGCCAGCTTTTTTCAATAGCTTTGGTATAAATTGATGGGTGCATATACAATTTTGAGTAGATTCTTTCTTTCTTACTGATAGAAGCTGTAGTTTAGCCTGCGGGAGATTCGAAAAGTGCTAGTTTATTTACATGTGGTTAGAAGATTTGCAAAGACTTCCTATTTTATTATGTTATGGCCAATACCTGATTGATGGAGAGGGAACAACTATTTTTGCAAGAAAAGAGGATAGAAAGTTCAGTAAAATCTCATCAAAACTAAAATTGACTACATTTTCGATCTTCAAAGTACTTCATAGAAACTATTGGGACGCAAACCAAATTCGTCCAAGTCAACAGAAGTCTCATCCTAGAAGACTTCGTACTTAGTTTTTCCACTTCTTAACCTTTGCCTATGCTTAAAATATTTCCTCCAATTTCTTCAAATTTTATTAATCTAGCGTATGTTGTAACGGTTCAAATCCCGTTACAAACATTCCTCTGTATTATTATTATAATTATTTATATTATTATTATTATTATTATTATTACTATTATTGTAACTATTGTTATTATTTGAATCAATTCTACAATCTCATTTCGTTATGTATTAATTAATTATCGCATGCTTCACTGTATTTAATTTACTATGTATATATTATGTGCGTGTGTGTTAGCATTAAGAAAATGTAGAGTGAGATTTGCTGTTTAATACAGGATATGTGTTTATTTTGTGAAACAACTTGTAAGATGTTGCAGCATATGGTGCAATACTGTTACAGTAACTGTCGAGTCATCGCTCTGTCATTGTATGCATTTAGAAGTGCGAGATAATTTAGGGAGTTCCTAATTTGCCTGAGGCTATTTCAACACAATCTGTAACACTTGGGAGCTGGGTGTGAGTGATATCTTGGACTGTTTTAACTATGACGTGGGTGATATACCATGTGACAACTAGTGTCTACATAAGGAGGAGGATGCTATAGCGGAGAGTCAGTTGGATGGGCAGGCTCGAACGATGAAGTGTTGTAGTCAGACGGATGGTGAACAGTGAGTTGGATGGAGTCTTGGTCGATGGATGGTCATATGAAGAGTGAGGCCACAGTTGATCAGTCAGCCAGTTGAAGGTAGATCATTGACATGAATACGTAGTCGTCAGTGACCAAATGGATTAAAAGTTCGGATTGTGTTTCGTGTAACTGTTCGGTCGAGTTCTAGTGTCAGTTCGGTGACAGCCGAATATTGAGTCGTTGTAATGCAGACTAACAGTTATCAGTGAATTACTTGTAAAGTTGATTGTGAAGTGTGGTTATATTTTCAAGCCATGCTACATCTCGTTTGTGAAACTAAAATGATACTTCACCAAATTAGGTTTGAGGTACCTACACCTGATACTAATTCAAAGGAATACGTCATAATAACACTCAAAGTGTTCGAGGTACTGTTAAGTGAAACAGTGAGGGACATATTTCTTGTACAGCTTCTAAATGTCCGGTCAAGATGATTTGAAATTTAATGCCTAGTGTTTCTTTCAGTTGTAATTTCAGAGTTTTATATTATCATTTAAATTATCGCAGCAAAGCTTGCCATTTAAATTCAAAATTTAAAGAATATATTTTGTTTCGTATCAAATACAATTAATTGTTTTATTTCAATGGTATATCAGGTAACCTCAAACTTTAGTTGGAACACCAAACGGCAATGTGCTTTTACCAGAACCTATATGTTATGCCATCAAAGTAAGCTTATTACCTCACACCCTAGAGATATTCAAGATTCTCATTCTATTATCGTTACATTTATTTGTAGCTGGCGCCCATCACCAATTGTATATGTAAGTAATCCGGTAAGTACTAAGTGAGACTACATATTCCGACGATGGAGTACTTTATTTCTTGAATATTTTAATTCTGTCTCATTGTAATTAGTGAGCAATCATAATATCTAGGACTATCCCAAACCCCCTCCCCGATAGTGCAACAACCACGAAGTTCCATGCCTTAACAAGCGACCGCTGCTCAGCCCGAAAGCCTGCGGATTATGAAGTGTCATGTGGTCAGCACACCGAATCCTCTCGGCCGTTATTCTTGCCTTTCTAGACCGGGGCTGCCATTTCACTATCGGATACCCCCTCAATTGTTATCGCGTAGGCTGAGTGGACCTCGAATCAGCCCTCAGATCCAGGTAAAAGTCCATGTCCTGAGCGGGTAATCGAACCCGGGACCTACAGGTAAGAGGTAGGCACGCTATCCCTACACCGTGGTGCCGGCGCTATTCCAAGCGCTGATCAGTATTGTTTCTAGAATCAACTTTTAGTCTAATATTTCTGGGACAATGTCCCTTCAATGGGCCTGCTCTGAGGAAAGTTTCTAAATCGATTATCCACTAATTGTTATTAAATGCTGAATTATTCTTGAGTATGTTAAGCTTCCTTTCATATAAAACTATGAAGTGGCGCGTTATATTTTTATTCTTTAAGTCACCGCCGCCTCAGTCTCTATATACTGCCAACTCTGTGCCGCGAAAAATGCATTTACAGCGACATTGAAGATGGTAGCACTTACATGAGGGTTAAATGAGACTTCGTCCGTAACATTAATATAAAATGAAAAATAATCCTTAACATGTTACTAATTGAGAAGAAGACCGGGCGAGTTGGCCGTGCGCGTAGAGGCGCGCGGCTGTGAGCTTGCATCCGGGAGATAGTAGGTTCGAATCCCACTATCGGCAGCCCTGAAGATCGTTTTCCGTGGTTTCCCATTTTCACACCAGGCAAATGCTGGGGCTGTGCCTTAATTAAGGCCACGGCCGCTTCCTTACAACTCCTAAGCCTTTCCTATCCCATCGTCGCCATAAGACCTATCTGTGTCGGTGCGACTAAAGCCCCTAGCAAAAAAAAAAAAAGCTAATTGAGAAGATAATCCACATGCAGAAACTAACATCACATTTAAGCTTGGCTTAAGATATAGAAACGTAAAATGTATAAAATCTTACCAGTTACCAGTAGAGAGCCTAATTAGGATCATCCCACTGCTGCATTTCGGAATGTTCTCGCTGATCCTTTGTTCTAGACCAGATTTCAGGATACGTTTTATAGCACATACTGCAGTACGTGCGTCCGTTATGTCATTATATCTACCGCTCAATCTCACTGCACTAAACAGAGCGTCTATTGCGTCTCCAGAAAATCATCTAGTGAGAACATAAAAGAACCCGTTTTGCAACGGATAAAACACACATTTCACTGTAGATTTCACAGTTAGTGAAACAACATCTGCCGTCTCATTAGTCAGACATTTCAGTTTTGCACGTTTTGGTTCCAACTGAATTATTTTAACGTACTCAATGAAATCGTCATTCTACTATTGTAGTATTTTATCCGCTAGTGAATAGAGATGCACACAATCTGGATTGGTTTCCGAATGTGCAGAGTCCTGTCAATGACGTTGTGGAATGTGGAAGCCCCAGGGGCTCTGAACTTTGGAGCGTGGGTTGGCGACCACGGGGCCCTCAGCTGAGTCCTGGCATTGTTTCCACTTACTTGTGCCAGGCTCCTCACTTTCATCTGTCCTATCCGACCTCTCTTGGTCAACTCTTGTTCTTTTCCGACCCCGACGCTATTAGGTTTGCGAGGGCTAGGGAGTCTTTCATTTTCACGCCCTTCGTGGCCCTTGTCTTCCTTTGGCCGATACCTTCATTTTTCGAAGTGTCGGACCCCTTCCTTTTTTCTCTCTGATTAGTGTTATATAGAGGATGGTTGCCTAGTTGTACTTCCTCTTAAAACAACAATCACCACCACCACCACCTGGAATGTGGAAAATTCGTAAATTGATTCCATGAAGCGTACTGTCAATTACGCGTATGAAAGGTGTGTTTCTAAACGGGCATGGTTTTCTTTCATGAAGCAAATAGCAGCGGTAAGCACTGGAGAAATATTTGTACAGCGGAACATTCATCTTTTCCAAATTCTTATGTTTTTCGTCATACCGAACAGGCTTGAATATCAAGTCTCTCTAGAAGCGATAAACCTCTTTCACATATTTGTCTACGAACTGGGATCACACATTTTTTATCAAATGGTAATAGCCAAAACTGAAAATAAGTTTACAGCTGGGAAAACATGGATGAGTCACAAAGGTTCCCTCTCCAAAATGTTTAAACAGAGAAACATTGGTTCTATGATTGTCAGTCAATGGCATTAATCACTGATGAACTAAAAGGAGTAGATCGGAGTCTTCTAAGCCTTTAACCCTCTACTGCATACTGTTGCCATTAGGCAACAAATAACTTTTTACGTCACGCCTTCAACTGTACAATCAATTAAACATATATTCCAGTGATGCCTTTTTATTTTTATTTTATTATACATAACTTAAGACAAAACAGCCCTACAACCAAAGGTACTCCTTCCACCCCGTCAACATCCACGCGTACCAACCACCGTTTATTTTACGTGGGCCCTCCCCATCATATTACCACTGGCTTCAGGAGTACCTCTGGCTCAACCTCAAAGACATTACCGACCTACGGTCGTACAAGTATACTTGCGCCCTGAATGTTAAAAGCTTAGCGTAAAATCGTGAGAAATCGTATATATATTCCAATATGGCAATCCACATCACATACGAGTGTTAAGCTATTAGGCCCATTCAAGAATTGCTGGTACATCTACAACACTGAGCGTATGTTGAACATTAAAGCTTGAAATTTTCTTCACCAAACGGAAGCGAAAAATAATTCATGCAGTACAGAGTTAACGAGGAAGTAGGCAGCAGGAATAGGGAACTTGTCTGAAAGTCCATTATTTACAGCAAAACACAACAGTTTATTCGTGAGAGCAGGAGATTTTCTAATATATGTGCCTATACACCTTCAACATTGACCACGGAAACAAACTTTTCACTGGTTCGGTCGTAGAGGAGCCTACCTAATTAGCTGTTTAATCGGCAATCACTGTTGCACTCCTTTCTGTTGGTCTGAGAGATTTATATTCAGCTCCAAGTTTTTTCATAACTAATTGGAGAATCCCGACACCACACTCGATATTCCCCATTTAGGCTACCTGACCAGAACACTCTGTGATGGAGCTGACACTAGAGCAGGAGTTCTTCCATATTCGTACCCGTTTGGGATATTATTCTCCATGCCACAGAGTACCGTGTGATTTGTTCTGACTGCGGGCATTGTTTCTTGCGAAAATAATGGATTTGATCTAAAAGACAAACCGTGTTTTTTGTTCATTATATTTAGCTGCTTCCTTAACTTTATTCATACGATTAATTTCTGGGCTGTCTTCGAATTTCCTCTGTAGTCTTTTAAGTTCATTATGGTTAGTCATCAGCTTTTATCGCAGACTCAGAATTCTCAATCGGAGTCTCTAATGTATAAGTTTACTTCTGACTACTGTCATTCTTATTCCTTGAAATATTGACTTGAATTGAGACATCACTGTTCACATGAATTTCGTACTCGTCATCCAATGTATTTCCTGCGTTGAAGAGCTCGTATCGTCATAGATTTCTTCCGAAGGAATATCTTGTCGCTGTCTGGACTTTCGTGGAGCTATTTTTCTGGTTTGAAGGTAATGGGGATAATTCAAAAACTGATTAGGCACACCCTCCGGCTTCAATGTATTTTTCTTTTAGTTTTATATTTTATTTCCATCTCTAAACTTAAGGCTGCAAACACTAGAATAATCGGATGGAATCCATTGACTACCCTTGGTTTATCCTTGCCTTGATATAGCGTTAAGCCTATTTTCCCAAAGTTCTTTATTTGGGGGATTTTAGGAAACCTTACACCTGAATAATCTGGATTCCTTGCTATGATATACGGAGAAGAACACAACAATTCATCATTTTACAATCAGAGACACACACTTACTCGATGCTAACGCACGGTAACACAGCAACGTGGATACGGAGATAAACTGGGTGCATTAGCTGCCGCCCATAGCGGAGGTGTGTGACACTAAGAGCTCACGCTGAGCAGCATGTTAATCGCACAGCATAGAGCAGGATGTACCTATATAGGAGTGACACGGCGGTGTTACTAACGCCACACTGAACAACTAGAACGTTTCGTATGCGGTTTCCTTTCTTCTAATTAATGTTACCAGAAGGAATGTCTTCCAGAGCTTACACGCAACATATGTCAAGGTTATATACAAGAAGTCCCCCATTAGATGGGTGCGGTAAAATACATTCGTGGTATCTCTTGCCTATCGTAAAAGGCGACCAAAACAGGACACGAGAACTGTCATCTTCGGTGTGAGGGTTGGCGACCATGACTCCTTGATTGAATCTGGCATTGCTTCAACTTATTTGTGTCAGACTCCTCGCCTTTCATTTTTTCCTATCCGATCTCCCTTAGTTAACTCTTGTCTTTTTCTGACCGCGACGCTATTAGGTTTGAAAGGCCCACGGAGTCTTTCGTTTTCAGGTCCTCCGTGGGCCTTCCCTTTCTTTTGTCGATGTATCAGTCCTTGAAGTGACCGACCTATTCTATTTCCCCTCTTATTCCTCCGTGGGCCTTCCCTTTCTTTTGTCGATGTATCAGTCCTTGAAGTGACCGACCTATTCTATTTCCCCTGTTATTATTATTTTACCACTGTGAGGTCGCAGGTGCCACCTGTGTCGCACGTGTGGATTTGGCCCTGTTTTCCCTCCGACTCAGCGAGGGATCCCACCTCTACCGCCTGACGGGCAGTGTCGTGGAGCGTGAGACATTGGATTTCCCATTGTGGGTGGGGGCGGTATAATAACAACCATGGTATCCACTGCCTGTCGTAAGAGGCGAATAAAAGGGGCCTCAGAGGATCTCAACTTGAGAGCGTGGGTTGGCGAACACGGGGCCCTTAGCTGAGTCCTGGCATTGCTTCCACTTACTTGTGCTATGCTCCTCACTTTCATCTATCCTATCCGACCTTCCTTGGTCAAATCTTGTTCAGTTCCGACCCCGACGCTATTAGGTTTCCCAGGGCTACGCAGTCTGTCATTTTCACCTCATTCGTGGCCCTTGTCTTCCTTTGGCCGATACCTTCATTTTCGAAGTGTCGGATCCCTTCCATTCTTTCTTTCTGATTAGTGTTATATAGGGGATGGTTGCCTAGTTGTACTTCCTCTTAAAACAATAATCAGCACCACCATGGAGACAATGGGTTGGGGACACAACTGGGAAGAGGACCAGTACCTCGTCCAGGCGCCGTCACCGGTTAGTTGAACAGGGGTCTTTGGTGGGGATGGGAAGATTGAAAGGGATAGACAAGGGAGAGGGAAGGAAGCGGTCGTGGCCTTAAGTTAGGTACTATCCCTGCATTTGCCTGGAGGAGAAGCAGGAAACCACGGAAAACTACTTCGAGGATGGATAAGGTGAGAATAGAAACCCCTCTATTCAGCTGACCTCACAAGATTGACAGGATCCCTTCCAGTCCTCGTACCACGTTTTAAATTTCGTGGCAGAGCCGGAAATCAAACCCTGACCTCCGCGGGTGGCAGTTAATGGAAGTGACGTCACATTAGTCGTTACCGTAGGCCTTGGTCACCACCCCCCTGTGGGTGGGGGCGGTAGAATAACACCCACGGTATCCCCTGCCTGTCGTAAGAGGCGACTAAAAGGGGCCCCAGGGGCTCTGAACTTTGGAGCGTGGGTTGGCGACCACGGGGCCCTTAGCTGAGCCCTGGCATTGCTTCCACTTACTTGTGTCAGGCTCCTCACTTTCATCTATTCTATCCGACCTCTCTTGGTCAACTCTTGTTCTTTTCTGACCCCGACGCTATTAGCTTTGCGAGGGCTAGGGAGTTTTTCATTTTCACGCCCTTCGTGGCCCTTGTCTTTCTTTGACCGATATCTTCATTTTTCGAAGTGTCGGATCCCTTCCATTTTTCCCTCTGATAAGTGTTATATAGAGGATGGTTGCCTAGTTGTACTTCCTCTTAAAACAATAATCACCACCACCACCACCACCTTGGTCACCAAAGATGCTCTGTGATGCAAATAAATCGTTCGTTATCAATATTTGAGTTTTATTCATTAAAAGACATTCATGATCATTACCCTTCCGCAAACGGAAAGGTTTATTTTTTCTCGTAATACGTATCCTGTAAATATTTATGGCCATAAAATTGCGTGCTAAATCAACGATCATGTTGTTGGACGTAGATCTTGATATTATTTCAATGTATCGGAACTCTTTATCTCCCCTGAGGGTGGAGTGTCTACCATTCCCCACTTTTCTCCATAAAATATCAAACATAACAAAGATATGGAGATAAACTCAATAATAATCATATCCCAAGCAGAAATAGCCGTGCAGTGGAAGGCTAAAAATAGTTTATCTCCCCCAAAAAAATACATGTTACCCAGTGGCGTATGCTGCAATTAAGACATGGACTATCACTAGACTTAGGTTACCCATTTTCGATAGTTGGTTTAGTGAACGTCAAGCCTTAAGGGTTTTGCGCTGCATCTAATAGCCATCGGAGTAGCCTGCTGTGTTAAGGATGGTTCACAAGCCCTAGCCTCTGCTAGTGCCAATACTCAACACCTGATCAATGTAGATGGTAGCTAAAGAATCAGCCTCCTCGTACTCTTAATTCCCCTAGCTGGGGGACTGGGTGCTTATGACATCTTCACCATTCATTTCATCAGTTCACCATCAAGTCTTTCCAGAGGCTATGCATTATTATTATTATTATTATTATTATTATTATTATTATTATTATTATTATTATTATTTCTTAATCCGTTTTTCCTCCAGGTTGGTTTTTCCCTCGGACTCAGCGAGAGATCCCACCTCTACACTCAAGGCCAGTGTCCTGGAACGTGAGACATTGGGTCGGGGTATACAACGGGGAAGGAGGGCCAGTACCTCGTCTAGGCGGGCTTACCTGCTATGCTGAACAGGGACCTTGTGGGGGATGGGAAGATCGGAAGGGATAGACGAGGAAGAGGGAAGGAAGCGGCCGTGGCATTAGTTACCAACCCGGCATTTGCCTAGATGAGAAGTGGGAAACCACGGAAAACCACTTCGAGGGTGGCTGAGGTAGGAATCGAACCCTCCTCTACTTAGTTGACCTCCCGAGGCTGAGTGGACCCCGTTCCAGCCCTCGTACCAGTTTTCAAATTTCGTTGCAGAGTCGGTATTCGAACCCGGGTCTCCAAGGGTGGCAGCTAAACACACTAACCACTACACCACAGAGGCGGGCATTATTATTATTATTATTATTATTATTATTATTATTATTATTATTATTATTTTCTCAGTTACAAACAATAAGCATGGTCAACGATAAAGTTTGTGAAGTTCGCATCAGCCACATAACCACAAATACTTTTCATACTTAAGTTGAAATACCCTTTGTATGGATTCTTGTTTTTCTCCTCCTGTTCACAATGTAACTGAGTAAGAGGTGGGGTAGGCTTATCATTTTTAATTATCAGCAATTTATCTTCATATTTCAGTTGCGAGATTGGTTTATCCAACAACTTGCACACGGTTTCAGCCATTTCACAAAAGTAACATCACAAGGTTACAGTCATGTTAAACACTATAACTTCAGATAAACTAAAATTGTTCTAAGATCAACTGAAATATACCAATAATTTCCAACTATAAGCTACCAATAAGATGTCCTGCACATGCAAAAACAAACTCGTGATACTGTAGCACATGGGTAAATCCCATCAATTCGGACACTTCCGGAGAACTTCGAGTCTTTGGGCCTTCTCTTTCCAGGTCCACCGCTGTCTCACTCGTTAGCGGCGACAATTTGACGGACCGAAGCCTACCACAATTCAAGGTTAGCATCCCCTCGTTCCCCGCACCATTCCGACATTCGCCAGCAAGCCTCGCGCGGTGGGTCGAGGGGAGTGGGCCGAAGGCCTGGGCTGCGATGTTAAGTCTCCGATGCCTTGCTCTTAGAAATACGAACGACGTTCTTTCTCAATACTTTCAAGTTTTGTAAATGGAAGAATGTGTCAGAAGCTTACATTACAATAAGATTTAGATTTCCATCGTTCTCATTTGAGGCTTGGGCTTCACTGATAGTCTTGGTAGCCCACAGTATACGCCACTGATGTTACCCAATTGATCCGACCTGATCGGACAGAAATAATCTGGAGCTAAACCTGAGTCTCGTAAGCCAAAGGAAACAAGCAAATGAGGCAATGATATCAATAACTTCAACAAGAATTAAAATGAATGGTTTATTCATAATCATAAAATAAAAATGTGTTTATGACCCTCATAAGAAAAAAGTTAATAAGAATATTGAAGGACATTACATCAATTTCTTCGAACAGTTCTGTAGGCCTACAGCAAAGACCGACAACCACTCTGGTCTAATAGTTTTATGTAACACGTTCCATGATATGTTAGGCTCATAGTGTTCTGTTTATGAATGTTATTTGACAGGTCTGAAAGAATTAAACGTGGACCTTTTCCTTTTCTACTGACTTAACTCGTAGTCAAAAGATAAACACTGTTTTAACTTTTCCACAAATACAGTGGAACATTTTCTTCTGTCTAACATTCCCCAAGGAAACCTCAAGGAACCAACAAAGAAGAGAAAATAAAGCCGCTGACGAAAGACAAGGGCAGAGGGTCATAAGCGAAAAAAAAAAAAAAAAAAAAGACGGCCCCAAGCCCGTGGCCCCATCTTGCAAGTGATGGGGAAGGAGGAGGGGGAGGAGTAACAACCTCGTAAAAAAACCTGGGTCCATCTGGCTCCGGATGGTAGCACCCTGTAAGGGCCCCTGCATAGGGTTACAGGTGAAACCTGGTCAACGGTCTCGAAGGCGGATGAGGAATTTAATGTCCCAACGGTAGAGAGAGCGGAAGAACCTAGTGGAGTAAAGCACGAATAAAAAATCATTTCGGACTAACAATCCGATCTTATCTTGGAATTAATTTCCTACCTTGTACAATGTACAATTTCAATTGCAGAATGGAAAGTCTGCTGAATGAGAGCAACCCCAGGTGGTAGCTCGGAAGAGAAATCCACCATTGCGTTATGCAATGCATCGGGACCTAGGGTTCTGGGGAGTCCCAACATCTGCAATAAGGGTGAGTCGGAGCATCCTTGGAATCCTTTCAGACTTAAATTTAAGAGGAAATTCTTTGCAGGCACTCTTAATGTAAATTCCTTGCTAAAATCGGCAAACAGAAAGAACTGGAAATTTTCTTAGATAGACATGAAATCCAGATCTTAGCAGCTCAAGAGACACGGTTTATGGATGAGAATGTAACAGAAACCAAAAATTATAGAATCTTTAAAGGTAAACCAGCAATCAAAATTATGAAAGGAATGCCACTACTAGGTACCGCCTTTTATGTCCATAAAGCAATAGTTGATAATGTTATGGAATTCAAATCTAGTTCAGAAAGGTTATCTCTTCTCACACTTAAATGCAGGAACATAAAGTATACATTTGTTAACTGTCATGCACCAATAAATGAAGATAATAGCAAGAACCCAAGTAAAACTGAAGAATTCTGGAGTCTTCTAGATGATGAAATGTCAAAAATTCCAAAATCAAATGTTATTATTCTACTCGGTGATTTTAATGCACAGGTAGGCAAAGAAAAAGTTTTCAGCAAAACAGTAGGGGCATATCCGGCACACAAAAGAACAAACAAAAATGGCATGAGACTAATTAATCTCTGTAAATCCTTTCACCTAAAATTAATGTCGACCTTCTTTAAGAAACTTCCAAGAAAGGCTAAAACATGGGCGTCCCCAAATCCGATGTTAGGTGAGTTTCAGTTGGACCATGTAGCTATTTCTCAAGAAAGTATTAAGGAAATTATGAATGTTAAAGTAATAAGAAGTGGGGAGTTTGACTCCGATCATTACCTCTCTAAAATTAAGCTAAAGCTTCTACCTCGCAGGAATCAAAGAAGGCCGAGAAAATTAATGAAATACAACATAGATAGGCTCAACATTACACAAGCAACTATAGAAAACTTTCAGGAAGAAATTAAAATAACTCAGCATGGCAAATGGCCAGAATTATCAAAACAGATTAATAGTGCAGCGAAGAAAGTATTTGGATCAGTTAAAACTAAAAAGAAAGTATGGTGGAATAACGTATGTGAGGAAGCACTTATGGAAAGAGTGAAAAAATGGAAAAAATGGAAATGTTCCGGAAAGAATGAACACTATGAGCTATTTAAACAACAAAGAAAGGAAAGAACAAGAATAATAAAGGAGGTTAAAAGATCTTTTGAAAAATCGCAGCTAGTAGAAATTGAGACTAATTTTGTAAGAAATAACTCCCGAAATTTCTATCAGACCTTTAAGAATAACCTGAAAGGTTATCAATCCCGGAGAATTTGCTTCAGAGATGCAAATGGTAATATTGGCCTTAACAATGCCGAGAATTGTGAGATTCTGGCAAAACACTTCGAACACCTGCTGAACTGCCCTGAGCCAAATCATAAATTAGAATTTTCAGAAATTCTGGAAAATCTAGAAGCTGATTCACCTCCAACAGCGGAAGAAATAAAGGAAGCAATAAAAAATCTTAAAAATAACAAAGCTAGTGGGGAAGACTCCATAACAGCTGAACTTTTAAAATGGGCTGAACCAAAAATTATAGAAGATCTACAAATAATCTTTGAAGAAATTTGGGAAACAGAAAAGATCCCAGAGAATTGGAAAGTGGCTCTAATACACCCATTACACAAGAAGGGTAACAAGCAGGATGTCAACAACTACAGAGGTATATCTCTCTTGCCAGTTGCTTACAAGATATTCTCAACAATACTACTAAATAGAGTAAAATCGACACTGGACAGTCAATTGGGTGAATATCAAGGTGGATTTAGAGAAGGAAGATCTTGCTCCGAACAGATTTTCAACCTGAAATCTATAATTCGACACAGATTAAGAAACTCCAAAGACATAGTTGTAACATTTATTGACTTTAAAAAAGCCTTTGACTCTGTTGATAGGGAAACCCTAGATAAAGTAATCCGCGAATTTGGAGTTAAAACTAAATTGGCAAACCTAATTCGTGAAACACTTACAGACACTATCTCGAAAATAAAATTTATGGGTGAAGTATCTCGACCTTTCAAAATAAATACAGGTGTCAGGCAGGGCGATGGTCTATCTCCACTCCTTTTCAATTGTGTCATGGAGAAAATTGTAAGAATTTGGAATGAAAAACTGAAAGAATCTAAAATATTGCCACTCATGCTGGGGAAGAAGAACAAAGGTGTTGCAATAAATTGCCTAGCATTTGCAGATGACTTTGCCATACTTTCAGAAAGCCTTACAGATGCAGCAATGCAAGTCAATCTCTTTGAAAAGACAGCCAACATGACAGGCTTGAGAATCTCTGCCGAGAAAACAAAATTTTTGACGAATATAAAAAGTGCCCCAAAGTTTTTAGCAACGGATATTGGTCGAATAGGAAAGGTAAAGAATTCAAATATTTGGGTGAGACAATTCAAGAAAATAGTTTAGAAAAATCTGCTATAGAGGAGACGATACAAAAGATGGAAAGAGCGTACGGTATAACTAAGAATACTTACAACAAAAAGTGTTTATCAAGAAAACTTAAAATAAAGCACTACAACACAGTAGTGAAACCAGAATGCCTTTATGTCAGCGAATGTCTAGCACTGAACTACAAGCTTGATAAATTAGAAATATTAGAAAGAAGAATTATAAGGAAAATATTAGGTCCTCCAAGAATTGCAGAGTTTTGGAAATTAAGAAGTAACAATGAAATTTACCAGAACGTAGAAAACATATCAGAAACAATAAGAAAAAGGGGATTGCTATTTCTTGGACACATTTACAGAATGGATGACAATAGACTAACTAAACGAATCTTCAAGTACTTTGGGAAAAGAAATCAACTACCACCTGGATTCAAGAAGTCAAGAAAGACCTGGAAAGGAACAACATACGAGAAGAAGAATTATTGGAAAGAAAGATTTTTAGGAAGAAAGTCTTACAAATGGAAGGATTCCAAGGGAGGAAGGAAAAGAAAACAGGCACAAAGTGGACTGAAGACAGGAAAAAGGAACACAGTGAAACAATGAAAGAATACTGGAAGAAAAGGAAAGAACAACTAACGAGGAACAATTGAAATTGTAACGTGGTCCTTAGAAGGCCGGAACGCAAGAAGAAAGAAAGAAGAAAGAAAAGGAACTAAACGCGCAGAGCGCAATTGACCAGGAAGAGTATCACTTGTAAATTCATTTGTTTCAAGAGCTAGCTCGGAAATAAAAAATAAATAAATAAATAAAGGACAAAAAGGGAGGCACGCACGGGCATAAAGCATTCAAATTGCAGAATATGCCAAAAATAATAAAGAAAAGGCACACAAACCAATCAAATGGAATCAGACAGTGACGCACTGTCTTACACACACCCACACATCCACGGACCCAAAATATCAAACTCAATGACCGGAACGGCAATATGGTGAGAAAACACGTCCAGTCGGTGACTATTATGAGCAAAATGAATCAAATGCTCGTAATATTCAGTCAAACAGTGAACCATAATGCAGGGCGCACAATAAGAGGTCTTTCAACAATCAATATCATTCTATAACCAAAGACTTACGGGGCCACCACAATAATACAATAAAATCAGACCTCTAGGCACGAGCAAATATCGTCACCACACAGATATATAAAGTATGGTCCCAGGACGGAGAAAGCGCCGCTCCACCACACACACACACACACACACACACACACACACACACACACACACACACACACACACACACACACACACACACACACACACCAAAATAACAGGACGTATACCTGTCATGACTCGCATAATCACAAGGGAAATAAAACGACTCCTAAAAAATAAACAATACGGAAATCTGGCTAGAACCAGCCAACAAGAGATAAATAAGAATACATAATAAAGCACAAGAAAGCTATGACAAACATATCAATAATAAACAATATTCTGAAGTCAAAACATCAGGGAATAGTAACGTTACCTAACTTCCAAATGCTTCCTAGGCAGTGACGCCGTCTCTCAGGCCGGGAGATTTGTATCGAAGAAGGTGAGAGGGTTGGCGGCCGTAATCTATATTAGGAACTGACCTGGCATTCACCTTAGTGCAGAAGAATGCAAAACAACGGAAAATCATTCTAAGGATAGCCGACGGTGGAGACCAGCCCCTCTCCGTCTCCCGAATAGAGAGGCGTAAAGCCACGGTAGCGACGTGTCCACCCCTCCTCTGCTCCGTTGGCCGGTCGGAGTGCAGAGCTGTCGGACCACGGACCAGCCGTGGCCACTTGTGGACCGAAACCCACTCTGCATCCGCCAACCAAACAAAGATGAGAAAATAAAGCCGCTGACGAAAGACAGGGACAAGGTGTCATAAGATAAAAGAAGTAAATGGAATGTAAAATAAAGAAGAGAGAAGTTTGTAAATTTTTAAGTGAAATAAGGATTTGAAAGTGTGTGAAAAGTAAAAGAAAATGAAGAAAGAAGTTTGAAAGGATTGAAAGAGAGAAGTATGTGAAAAGGAAATATTAATGAAGTTTAGAGAGGGTTTGAAGGGGAGAAGTACGTTAAAAAAAAAAAAAAAAAAAAAAATTAGAAAGAAAGAAAGAAGTTTGAGAAAGAAATTATTTCATTTTCTTATCCAGTCTCCAGTTCTTTTCTTGGGGTAGGTCCGTTTAGTAAGGTTTTGAAGTAGTGGAGATTTAAGTTGCGTTTGTAATAGTAGATTGATAATGGGGTTATTGTTTCGTATGGCCATATTGCTATAGGTTTGGCTAGGAGAGTTAGAAAATTTTCTAGTGTGGGGATTGGGTATGTGTTGCAAAGATCTGATAGACTGGTGGTAAGCAAAGGACTATCCATATTATTGAGACGTCGCAGGAGATAAATAGTATGCAACACCAGAAACAGGCGAGTGCTGGAATAAAACATACTTGAATGATGAAAGTTCCAGAGTGTTAGGAAAAAGAAAACAAAAGGTCAAGGCAAGGCAAGGAAGAAATACATTCCTGGCAGATATGTGCGCGAAGCGCCATCTGTCAATAATAGTGCCAAATAAAGCAACGACTACCATTTCATGAGTCCGATGAAGTCATTATTGGTCAAGATAGAGCAGCTCCAGACCAATATGATCTCATTCGCACAAAAATAGTTGCACAGGCCATAAAACTGGCTCAAGTGAAAGAATGCATTAGCTGCACCATCTGCATGTCGTAAGACGCTACTAATAGGGGAACAACCAAGGACCTACACTAGCTCTCTCGTCTTCTTTTCTTTTTTCTCGCAAGTTGTTTTCCGTCGCACCCACACAGCGAGGTCTTATGGCGACGATGGGGCAGCTAAGGGCTAGGAGTGGGAAGGAAGCGGCCGTGGCCTTAAGTAAGGTACAGCCCCAGCACTTGCCTGGTGTGAAAATAGGAAACAACGGAAAACCATCTTAAGGGCTGCCGACAGTGGGGTTCGAACCCACTATCCCCAAATACTGGATATTGGCCGAACTTAAACGACTGCAGCTATCTAGCTCGGTTCTCGTCTTCTAAGCCATATCCACATTTCTATGCTTTTCCGTGTAGCGGAAAAAATTACATATATATTTGAGTAGTATAGCAATGCAGATTCTAAAACACCTCGTCAGCATTTTCTGTGCTGAGTCAGCACCCGAGGTCATTGGCCCCACCCAAGGTCACTTACCCCGGCCACGTGACCGTGACGTCATGAGCACGTGGTCTTGTTCACAAACAAAAGCACGTGCTTTTGACAGCTGTCAAGATGTCCCCCCTCCGTTTTTCACATGTAAGAATCCAAGGTAATGATAATTAAATACTAAAAAAATGTAATTTTAATACCTGTGAATGAAGTGTGCAGAGAATTAAAACTCGTGTGTGTTTGTGCGTAGTAATAAAACGTACGTGTCTAAGGGCGAGCTCACAGCATTTTCTTGTCCTACAATCAATTCCGTGTTTTGCGTGTGTTCGGTTTTACGATAGAGAGTGTTGCGTGTGTATAACATCAAAGAAGTGTATAATCGAACATAAGAAATAGTGCGTTTGTTATCATGTATATGCTCATCAGAGAGTTTCAGTGTTCGATTCCATGTATGCGATTCTTTACGGTAACTGTGTTATGAATCATGTGTTGAGAGCATATGAAAATAAGAAGTAGTTTTATTCTACCATTAATTCAGTGAGAACAGGGTTCGATCCCATGTGTTAGAGAATATTTTATTCTGACGATGAATTTAGAGAACAGGGGTCTAAATCCATAATGTTTTATTCTGTCACAGTGACTAAATAAGAGTTTGAATCTATAACTGTGATACAGATTTTTTTGTGTTGCATGTGTTAGAGATTTTTCTTTTTGCTAGTTGTTTTACGTCGCACCGACACAGATAGGTCTTATGACGATGGGACAGGAAAGGGCTAGGAGTGGGAAGGAAGCGGCCGTGGCCTTAATTAAGGTACAGCCCCAGCATTTGCCTGGTGTGAAAATGGGGAAACCATGGAAAACCATTTTCAGGGCTGCCGACAGTGGGGTTCGAACCTACTATCTCCCGAATACTGGATACTGGCCGCACCTAAGCGACTGCAGCTGTCGAGCTTGATAATGTTAGAGATTTTATTTTTTATCTATCATTCTACAGACAGATAAGTGTTCGAATCCATCACAGTAATAGAGAGAGAGATATTTTTATAGAAGTTATGTGTTTGGTATTTTTATTCTACCATTAATCAGAGAGATCATGTTTCGATTCCATGTGTTGCATGTATTAGAGAATTGTTTTATTCTGACGACGAACAGAGAGAACAGGGTTCCAATCCATGATTTTTTATTCTGTTATGGTAACCAAATCAGAGTTCGGATCTATATCGGTAATAAAGACTTTTTCTGTTGCATGTGTTAGAGATTTTCTTTTTTTAATCTGACATTCAACAGAGAGATCAGTGTTCGAATCCAGCACAGTAATTGAGAGAGTGATTTTTTATAGTGGTTATGTGTTTAGTATTATTATTCTACCATTAATCAGAGAGATCAGGGTTCGATTCCATGCATCTGAGATTTTTATTCTAACGATGAACAGAGAGAACAGGGTTCGAATCCATATTTTTTTGTCACGGTAACTAAATCAGAGGGAGAACAGGGTTTGTATCTATATCTGTAATACAGAGTATTTCTGTTGCATGTATTAGAGATTTTCTTTTTTTAATCTGACATTCAACAGAGAGATCAGTGTTCGAATCCAACACAGTAATAGAGAGTGTGTTTTTATAGTGGTAATGTGTTTCGTATTTTTATTCTACCGTTAATCAAAGAGATCAGGGTTCGATTCCATGTGTTGAATATATTAGTAATTTTTATTCGGACGATGAACGGAGATAACAGGGTTCGAATCCATGATTCTCAGGGTTCGAAATCCATGTGATGCATGTATTAGAGATTTTTTATTCTAATGCTGAACAGAGAGAGAGAGAAAGAAAAAGATCAGAGTTCGAATCGATATTTTCTTTATTCTGTTTGCGTTATAAAGCTGATGATATATTCGCAAAATAAGGAGAGAGAGAGAGAGAGAGAGAGAGAGAGAGAGAGAGAGGTAGTTTTATTCCATGCAATCATTATTTGCCTACGTGTCAATTTCTATTGTTGTTATCAACAAGACACCGTGCCCTTCACCTAACATATATTTATAATCAAGATAAGTCTTTTTTCTGCTCAGAACACGATCGGAATGTATGCTGACTATTCAGATCTTTACTGTAAGATAACATCAGACTATATATATTCTAAACATAAAACATTAATGCTCTTCGTAGAGGGCACAGCACAATATATGTTTACGATCCTCTGTAACAGGATTAATTAACAACATGTTTTATCTTGTTCAGGAGGGGAGGCCACGCGTCGGATGGAGACTAAAGCCTTAGCGACGATGTAGTTAGGCTTCCTCCAAAAATGGAAAGGACGAAGGGTCATCTAGCGCAGGAGGGCATCTGTCCGTAAAACTGTGTCTGGTAACGCTAAAACTGGAAGGAGGAGGAGGAAGGATTGAGCTGACCTTTTGACGTCACGCTGTCGGGTACAGAGCGTTTCATGGTTTTCTATTTTCACATGAGACAAATAAGATGACGTTCGGAAGGGGTATCTCGCAAGATGACGCCGGGAAGAGGTATCTCGTTATAAAACAATTTAGTTTAAGGTTAGACCCCTCCAAGATAATGTCGGAGAAGGGTAATGTTGAGAAGGGCAGCTAGTCATAAAACTAAGGTCCTCCGAGGTTAAGCGCCTCTAAGATAATGTTGGGATGGGACATGTCGAGAAGGACAGCTTGCCTTAAAACTACGGTCCTTATACCCCTCCAAGACGGTGTCGGGGAAGGGGACGTCGAGCAGGACAGCTAGCCTCAAAACTAGGGTCCTTACGCCCCTCCAAGATAATGTCGTGAAAGAGTGCCCGACAAGATGGGGCAACTAGTTTTACAACTACGGTCCTTTGGCCCACTCTAAGATGGTGTCGCGAAGGTCATCTTGCCTTAAAACATGGTTCCTTAGGCTCCTCTAAGATGGTGTCGGGAAGAGAACCTAGTCTTAAAGCTAGGTTCCTTATGCCTCTCTAAGATGGTGACGGGAAGGGTGGCTAAGTCCTGTCAAGATGACAGCAGTGAGGTTAGGGATCGTTCACATTTTTTTAAATTCCGCGCCACATAAAAGCACATGGGCTAAGTCCCGTCAAGATGACAGCAGTAAGGATAGAGTCGCTCTCTTTTTCAAAATTCCGCGACACATACCTGTTAAGAAGCACGTGATGTGTAGCTAAGTCCCGTCAAGATGCGCGCGCATCGACATTCAAAAAAATTACGAGACAAGCTTATATTCTCTTTTACCAGAGACTATCGCCAGTCGATGCACGCGCGTCGACAATCGAAACATTTCGAGATGAGTTTATATTTTCTTTTGCCAGAGTGCTCAACTGTCCTCAGTCGATGTGCGCGCATCGACAATCGAAAAAAGTTTCGAGATGAGTTTATATTTTCATTTACCAGAGTGCACAACTATCGCCCCTCAATGCGCGTGCATTACCCTTTCTACTGCACGAGAATCTGCGCACCCACCATTCACTCAACGATGGTATAAGTACAAATGCTAGTCGCAGTTAGTATTATTTGTAGAGGACTCGTCGCCAAGGCGGTGGATCTCTAGGGAGAGAGGGAGAGAGAGAGAGAGAGAGAGAGCACATGTCTCACTCCACTCATCCATCCCCTATTTTTGGAAAGGGGAGCTGGGAAAAGAGAACTACCACTCTACCCTCTCCCCCGAATTCAACAAAGAAAAAAAAATTCTCTGAGGTTAGCCTTCCACCCTTGCGCGCCTCAGCACGCGGTTAAGTCCCGCCTGTGAAGTTAGCCTAGCCCACTTTCTCGAATTCCTGTTCAAGCGCGTGGTTAGGTCCTATCAAGATGACGGCTGTGAGGTTAGGATCGTTCACTTATTCAAAATCCGCGCCAAAACAAGTGAACGAGGTTAGGCCTCTCAAGATGGCAGCAGTGAGGTTAGCCACGTTCACTTGTTAACAAAGAGTAAAGTTAGGACCTGTCAAGATGGCAGCAGTGAGGTTAGCTGTGCCCACGTGCTCTAGAAAGTAAGGTTAGAGTCTGTCAAGATGACAGCTGTCATCTTGACAGCTGTCAAAACATGCTTTTGTTTGTAAACAAGACCACGTGCTCGTAACGTCACGGTCACGTGGCCGGGGTCAATGACCTTGGCCGAGGTCAATGAGCTCGGGTGTTGAATCAGCACAAAAAATGCTGACGATGTGTTTTAGAAGATACATTGCTATACTACTTATTTGGTTACAAAATGATGTTCAGTCGGCATAATATGCTTTGCAACGATACACTCCATACGATCATGAAGATTTGAATTGAAACTTAGATGCCTGAAAAAAGGGGAAATCATGCGCAGCTCCCACTGGGATTAACATAATACATTTCATTCAGTTGTGGTTATCAACAGATCTACTCACCCTCAGCCCGGGGGACGTATATACAGCTATCAGCTCCAAACACACTGGTGATGTTTCTGATTAAGAACTTTTTACAGTGCACCCCCTCTGAAACAAAAAGTTTATTCAACAATGTAAACATCCTTAATGTATTAATGATACAAATTAATAATTAATTATTATAATCTATATAAACTACGTTGTAGGGGGTCCGCTGTCTGTAATTTCGTTTGTTTTGCCAGTTTTCAGATATTTCTTCCATTATAGGCCAACTTAACACCGTATCAGTGGTCTTTAGTTTTCGTGTCTGTCTGTCTGCCCATCTGTCTTTTTGTTCCGCCATCACGGCGAAACGGCAGGATAGATCTCGACCAAACATCTTATTTATAGTATACTCATCCAGAATCAGGTTTAGATATGAATATGATATAAAAATCACTGAATAGACTGGAGATTTGTAGGAAAACCAAAACAGGATTTTTCAATTTTCTCTTCTACTATTAATTTTCTGTAAAATCCGTAGATGGTAAACAAAACTTCCCTTCATTTAAAAAAAAACATGTACATAATTTCACCTACTCTTGAAATGGAGGAGAAAATCACTATTTTCTGCGGGTTTCATACTCTGCATTAAGTGACTGACACCCCCGCAGACCGACAACGATCGTACCGGTTACCATGGCAATGTCTATGGCTGTTTGCCAGCAGGGAAGTACGATAGTACCAATTTCGTCATTATTCCTGTAACCTCGTGGTTGTTCGTTTGGTAGAATTGTAGAGAGACGTCAAGCTGCCATTCTGCTGGATATTTGCGGAATACCGTTAGAGGTTACAATCGTCTTCGAATAGCACTAATGGTAGTTGTTAATATCTCAACAGTGCTGCGGAGTGTGGCCCATTACTTCACAGCATAATGTGTTTTAGTGTATTTCTCTTCTACTTCCGTTTTCTGCTTCAATTTCTTGCCTGTGCGTTACCTCTTGAGGCTTAAGTAATAAGACCATAAGTCTTCTTCCTTTCCGTTTACCTAAGAATCCCTGCGTCTAATTACTCCTCTGTTACCGCTTTCTTAAATCCATAACACGTATTATCACAATTTAGTGAGGGACATTTCATTTTCCAATATATCCACTTTGTATTTACATATTTGTTCTATACGGCTGTCTTGAGTTATTATCATATTTTCAATTAAAGTCCGCTTACTTACTGTAACCGTATTATTTTCTTCCTTAATTTTTCTGTATGTATGCGTGTGCGAATTCCGAAACCTGGACAATTACATTTGAGGAAACATTCCAAGCTGTTCAAATGTATAAATGTTTGACCCCCAAAAAAGATCGAATCGAATGACAATGCAGACCTTCGTTTTGAATTAATATTGCTGGCTAAACGGTAATCATATCATCAAACAGATAACACAATCGTCGCTCAATTTGGAGAGATCTACAGCTTTTGTCATATTACTTTTTCGTATCTCGAACCCTTGTACGAGAGATAGAGCTCTCCCGAATTCGATTGTGAATGGCAGTAGGAAATGTGGCTTGCCATTATCATGAAAACTCCCCAATTCGTATCTACACCGAAAACAACGTATTGGGTCCTCCCCGTGGTGTTTCTCGGATAACGCTAAGAGACACGCTATTTGATATGTTATTTACTGCGTGTAGAGGAATTTACGTAGAAATGTGTATACAAGATAAAATACCGTAGCGAAGCACGGGTACAGTTGCTAGTAATAATACCAGGGGTACAGCTTCCTCAGCCAGTTAAACTGCGCGCCTTCTCTAAGGCCGTCTATGTAAACAAACTTGAACTTCTGTACGACAAAATACTTTGGTCTTCAACTTTTAGATGTCTCTACCATCGGTTTAATTGCTCCTTCTAGCGGGCTAAACTCCAATTATTTCAGAAATAATGTTTATTTTTGAGGTTTATAAACGTGGTTCTGAGGATTTTTTAATTTTCCGAAGTTGTCAACACTTCAGCTGATTCCTCCTCGATTGTAATCAACCTACCAAAAACTTGGAAATATTTTCTCTGGCCAATTAAAACCGGGGGTGTGTATTGGAATCCAGCCTATCAGTAAAGAGTTGTGGAAGCATCCTCTTAAAGTATTTTAAAAGTAGGGAGCTTTAGGGCCATATTGTCTGAATTGCTCCAGTGATTTTGAGTGCGGCGTGTCCGAAGGGAGGCAGGGGCGCGGCCTGCGTGAGGAAGGCCCAGCGACTCCAGGTAATGGCAGAATTTTCATAGGCATGTGACAGCTCTTGAGGATAGTTTAGGGGAAGGTTTCAAACCTCCTTTATTTAATGTCAATTTCTAAATCTGGTGGTTTAAATGTGGAATTATCGGCACGTCTGAGGACTATGCTCTATTCTCTACTGGGAAATAGGTAATGTAAGGGAACGAAGAGTGTTGACCCTCTGCCGTATCTCATTCAACCTCGCGTGGGGTGACTGAAGTTTTCAAAAACCTCTTAATTTCGTAAATCCTTTTGGCATTTATGTTTCATATTTAGTCACCCCTGTGTAGTATCGGATTAGCCCCTGTATCTTTGGGCCGTAAACCCACTTAGGGTTTTAACTAAATATATAAGGAGGGCAAGTGATTCGCCTCCTAGACTTTTGTTTATGGCCGATCGTGTGCAAACATTTCTTTTAAGCTAAGGTCCCTGTATATTTATTTTTGTGTGCAAAGTTTTTCTGGTGTTAGTTCCCTTTGGGAACAATGAATTATATAACTGTTGAGCAATAGATAAGCCTACATCGGGGCAACTGTGTATAAATACTTTAATTGACGCCAACCGATAGGTTGTAAGGCGGAATTGGAATGCGCCATAAGAAACTAATGCCTCTGCGAGGCGGTACTATGGTATATTTGGAGCGCAGACTCCTATGTCATGAACATGATTGGAGCAAAACATGCTGCTGTAAAATATTGTTCCTGTCAAGAGCAATAAGGCTATTTTCTATGTAAATTAACAAATTGATAAGTATCTCAAATTTTGCACCTGATGTTCGGACTTCTAAGTCCCCTGTATTGTAAGAGCCGACAAGCTCATTACTATTGTTATTATTCAGTTCGTTACGACCCCTGAGGATCACGAGTGACTTGTTCGGTACGTCTTCTTTCTTCCCAATACCTCTTCATTCTCTCATTCCTCCTCTTTCTCTCGGCTTCCGTGATCTGAATCTGGATCCTGGTGTCTGTCCATCTGTGACCTTCCACGAGATTTTTGTATGAGGACCTATCCTGTACTGTCATCAGTGGATATTTTGCCTTTATGCCAATAGTCTCCCAATCTTCTCTGACTTCCTTCATCCACTTATTTCCAGTTAAGCAGGTTGCATTCCATATCTTCTTCGTCAGCCGACTGTCATCCATCCTCATGAGATGTCCAACAAATCCTAAACTTCTCTTTCTTATCACACTCGAGATTGGTTCTACACTCGCATATAGTTCCTGCCTTGATCTGTGTACCCAGATTTCACCTTGCTTTTTGTTGCCCCATATATGTCTCAAGATTATTCCTTCCTCCTTCTCCAATTGTATGCATGCTCTCTTGCCCAATGTCAGCGTTTCATTTGCATATAATGCAGCATTCCTGGTGGTTATCATGTAGTCTCGCAGTTTGGCGTTCCTCGAGAGGTTCTTCTTTCCATATGTAGTCATGGCTGCATATCGTAGTTTCAGCAGCAGTTGAGCTCTGTCTGTGGTACTTTTGTTGCCTTGTACTTTACCCGTGATGTTCTCACCTAGGTACCGGAAGCCGTCGACTCTCTCTACCACTTGGCCTTTTACATTCCAATCGGTCTTCGTATTCAGTACCCTCGTCTTGTTGTAGGATATTTTTAGACCAACCTTTTCTGCAGTCTCAGCTAGATTTGCTAGTGCCATCTTCGCGTCTTCTTCCTTCTCAAGTAACAACACCATATCATCTGCGAAGGCAAGGCAATCCACTATGACATTGTTTTTGATCTTATATCCAATCTGTACACCTTCTATTCTCATGGTTCTATTCAACTGTTTCCACTGCTTCATCACTTCATCCAACACTAGGTTAAATAATATTGGCGACAGACCATCCCTTTGTCGGACTCCTGTCTTAATTTCAAAGCTGTTTGACAACATACTCCGGTATCTTACTCTAGCGGTTATAGCCTTCAATGTTTCCCCCACCAATGCATGTGTCGTAGAATCCAATCCTCTGTCGCGTAGGATGTTCAGTAGTGTGTTCCTGTCTATTGAGTCGTAGGCTTTTGCGAAGTCTACAAATGTAACTATTGTGTCTTTTTCCTTTCCTGTGTCTGTGTTCTATAATTTTCTTGAGTTCAAAGATCTGTTCTACGCAGTTTCTCCCTTTCCGGATTACCACCCTGGTATTCTCCTATAGTCTATTCAAGCTGTGCTTCCACTCTGCTCAGCAATAATCTCGAGAGTATCTTGTACCCAGTGTTTAGCAGTGAGATACCTCTGTAGTTATCCAGTATTCTTTTGTCTCCTTTCTTATGTACTGGTATAATTATGGCTTCCTTCCAGTCTCTAGGTATCTTCTTATTTATCCAGATGTCCATTATTATTCTGTACATGCTTTCTTCCATTGCAGGACCACCCCATTTGATCTCCTAGGTGCATATACCATCATTACCTGCCGCTTTGTTGTTCTTGAGATCCTTGATTGCCTTCACAACTTCTGATCTGGTGGGTGCTCGTCCTTGATTGATGTCTCGGCTGTACTGTAGAGTCATACTCCTTGTGGGTGCTTCTGTGTTCAGTAGATCTTGGAAATATCTTGCCATTTCCTCGCATACGTCTTTTTCACCTATGTTCAACCGATCTCATTAATATTGTTTTCATTCATTCAGATCTTCTATTTCTCAATTTTTAAACTAGAAAAAATTACTAAAACTTCAAAATTTGTTGTGTTAAGTTCTGTTCTAGTTAATTCCTTGTCCAGCCATTCAACCCACATGCTTCTTATCCCTCTGTGAGCCACGAAATTACTTTAAAATTACAATAATGGTGACTTCTGGAGAGGCTTGGTGGAGATCTTTCAAGTTGACACCGTATTATTAGGCGACCTGCGCCTCTGTAAGGATGGGGTCCTACCTAAGGTGCATTCTAATACTCAAGACGGCAAAAACTCCCAGCCTCCAAGCCAGTCGAATTAACCAATGAAAGCTAAGTTCACCGATCCGATCGAGAATCGAACCCAAGATCCCTCGAACCAAAGACCAGTGGTATAATAACCATGTAACCTTGCAGCCGAAAATTAATGTATATAATGACAACATTGTTGCTTAATTTTATGGTGTGCATTATTGTCCATTACCGACATTACGATTAGGGAATCGTAATTTTTATTACGTGATTGTTTAATACATGCCATTAATTGTGTCTGTAATTAGATGTATTAGGCTAGATTATATGCGAGGTAGTTTGCCACTGCTTTTCTTTTCTGCGGTAGAAGTGCTATTCACAGTTTCTAGACTCACTTACTTACGCACTCTGACTGTCATTACTAAGAACCACCCGAACTTCAGAAAGTTCGGTACTGCCACAGTTTCCCTGCAAAGTGGCTCAGAGTGTAGCTCGCTAGCTTTCTCTTATCAGTAGTATCTTTAGGTTCTCAAATACGCCAGATTCGTGTCGATAGATTTACAAGCACGTCAAAGAACTCCTGCAGGACAAAATTTCCGAAACCACAGCGTCCTTGAAAACCCTAAAACAGTAGTTCGTTGGACGTAAAGTCATTTATTATTACTACCACAGCAATACAGGGAACTGGGACTTCAACGGAAGCTACATTGTATTTTCTCTACGCTGTACATAAGACAGATGATGAAATACTCCATTATATTCTGATTCTCATTTTAATTTCTTTGCATATAATTTTTACACCTTATAAATTTTTGTTATATTTTAATTGCACGCAGTTCCCTTCTTGAACTACCTTGAACTATATAGTGAAACGTTCAACCATTTATTAAGTGGGGATTACTGTATTTCCGAAATAAAGTAAAATATTATTACATAAAAGTGCCTTGCAATTCAGCTAGCAAGGTGATAGTGCTGAGCGAGTAACAAGTGTTGGAATTACGAAGGCGAGTTATTCAACCGAACATGGTAGTGTCAGTGGATCATTATCGGCGCGCTATAGGCAGGTGGCAATGCAGAATGTAAATGGAAAAAATACAGGCAGGAAACAAGAAACATAACATCATGCAGATGGTGTTAACATCAGTGGTGGTGATGGTGCTATTGGTGATCGGTGGTATTGAATTAAACCCAGGGCCTGGACTGTCTTGGGAAGATATGGATAAGCTCAAGGTCTTGAATGTAGATAAGATGCGGGAAATTCTAGTGGAGCAAAGTAGAGAATCTAAGGAATTGAGGACCTTGTTAAAAGCAGAACTCAGTGATATCAAGGAGAGCCTGCCACAAGATAAGATTGAGATGGCTGAAATTCCTGAAAGTCCTGAAATTAAAAGAAAGGATAATGCATTGAACCATTCTGTTCATTGAAGCAATTGTATTAATTTGAGTATTGGATATTGGAATCATACTAGGCCACCCACGAAGCCGATGTCATACAGTATATGTCATAAAGGGGTCCAGAAGAAGCGTTCTTATGTGAAGTGAGCGCGAGCGTCATTATGAGAAATCTCCAGAACTCATTAAAAGAAGTTATGTCCCAAGCCAAGCCTCTTGATGAAGTTTGGGGACGCTTTCCAGTTCGCGGCTAAACTTATTCTAGGAGGGAAGAATGAAATAAATTAATATCTTTGGTTACAGAAGAGTTGCATTAGATTTGAGACAAGAATTGCAACCGGTATTATTTCCGCTTTATTTTGATAGGCATTAAGGCTGCATTAACTAATGCATTCGCTAAGTTGCGCTCATGATAATTAATGCGGGAAATTTTCCCGGGCACGCTAAGATTGCACGCAGCCAAGCGGCTTGATGACGCGACCCGGAATTATAAATTAAGGCCGCCAGGGCATATCAGAGTCATTCTTGGACTGAGAAGCTGCGGGAACGAGTCGTCATACTGCGTGTTGGTGCTGAGAACGACGCTTTGTCTTCAAGCTACATCGACTGCTTGTACTGCTATTTCTGCAAAGATTTACCCCAGCAACAAGTCAGAACGAGTGTTTGACAGCATCATTGCACAGAAGCCACAACCAGGAGCTGAAGCCAACACAACAACAGGCATCGATCCAGGGACGTTGGGAGCACCTGACCAGCACAACATCGAAGAGGACACCTTCCGACTACAGAGGGAGCTGTACGAAGACGCCACACCAGTAAGAATGTATCCAAGTGGTCAACAGTCTCTGATGACAGCTCTGCAGTATATCAGAATGTGGTAGATCCAGTGGTCCACAGGGATGGCCGCTCCGCTATGTTCTCAAATTTAAGGTCAGAGCTTTCCAATTCTGTTTCAAGCATGTCATTTAAATTTAGATAGGAATACGGGGGCCGTCAGTCAACTAATTTGTGGTAATAGGAGAAGTTCCCTTGTAAAATAGAGCTAGGCCTCAAACTCGAACCCAGTACTTTAAGGTAGATGTTATTTGTAAAGTCCTTGGTAATGAAGTTATGGTTCATTGTAATTGCGTTATTTTAATGTACGTGTTTTTGTAAGGGTCTGATTGAACTCATTTGGGCATAGGAGGTTAGTCTACAGATAGGTACGTTTATTAGATCACATTCAGGCATTTGTTTCTGCAGACGTAGAAGTGTATAGTTATGACCAAATGGTGACCAAGTCGTGACCAGGAATTCACCCAGATCCACTGATAGTGTGCGCGAGTCCAATATTTAAGAGGTTTGAGCCCATAAGAGGCAGAAGTAGAATTTGCAGTTGGTATGAGAGAGCCCAACCATTGAGAGTTTATTGAAGATATTTTGGAAATGCCTAGTATGGCAATGTGACGATCGCTTAATGATTAGTGTTTTGTAGCACCAGGATTTAGCCCATGAGAGGCCTAAGTAAGATGAGCGAGATTGCTAAATGTATCGAGACGAGGGCAGATCGCCCAGGTATATTTAAATGATGGCTTTAACAGCTGACTACGTGAAATGTTCTTTTGAAAGGCAAGACTTTAGCCTGTCTCCTCGGTGGAGCTCATAAATTAGGGGGACTGCTGCACTTGGAGGGGTGAGAATGGAGGTCATTGAGCTTGACGTCACAGGCTGGTGTGTTGGTCGTCTGCAGTATTTCAAGTATGCTAGGAGGGGAAGAAACGACCTTCTTGTTTGAAAGCAGAGAGAGAGATTTGTTTATGCCCCATTTGTTTTACGTAATATTTTAACACTGGCCCGTTTTATACTGACACCCTTGTATGTGTTGATTGGATTCTTTCATATTGTTTGCATAGGTATCTTGGACACCTTACCTGTCATAGGACTAGGGTTCGTGACCAAGTCAGGTCATGGTAAATTTTGTGGTGATTTTGTTAGCACCGGGGTTCAATGGCGCGAGGCATTGTTAATTTTTATGGGAATCATTGTTTTTGTGTAATTAAGCAGATATCCATCTTCCAAAACCTCGTTACTTACACCATTGTTACATGCTTGTTGCAGCTCACGAGTTTTTATGAAGGCAGTGAACTGATAGTCATCGGCTCAGCGTCAATTTTCCATCTCATATTAAATGATCTTTTATTTGTAAATAATTCAATTTTATGTAATAAATCCCTATTTGTTAAACTTGTAATGCAGCGGTGTTTTCTGTTTGATATTTTATTTTAATTTTTTTAATTTAGTCGAATTCTTACCTGAGTAGACACATGTCCTAGTGTTTTATCTTTATGTTGCCCCGTTATACCCATGTTATCCCTGAGAAGAGCGTTCTACCGGCTGATTGAAGAGGACAGTGTTCAGGTAAGACTATGTGCACCAGCTCACGTCTGTGAGAGTTCGTTCACTACTGTACTCTAGGTTCGAGACCGGCCTTCGCCTGGATGGAACTTTATAGTGCAGTAGGGCACATAGTTTACTTGGCGCAAGCCAATCGTGGGGCTCGATATTGCTGTAATGAGGGCTACCCAGACAGTGTAAACAGAGCGCCATAGTTTAATTGCCGAGCTATGTGGTGGCCGAAATTCCGTAAAAGGGGCCATAGCGCCATAGTTTAATTGGTGCCCAATACTCGTGGAGCTCGATAACTTTGAAAAAAGGGATAACCATAGCGCCATGGTATTAATGACGACGAGTAACGAATGGCCCGATATTTCAGGAAAAGGGACCATAGCGCCATTGGCTACATTGTGAACTTGGTGTGGCTAACTGAGGACCCGATATTGCAGTAAGGAGGGTCATACAGCTTATTTTATTATGCCGTCAGGTGATGCTTGATATTTGTGTAAACGAGCTCACATAACCAAGTGGTATTCTGCTGTTTTTCCCCATAAAATAGGGCTATAGGTCATAATATGTGTCTATAAAGGCAGGACCTGATATTTTGGTAAATAAAGGTCGTGCAAGGCGTGATTTCAGGCATATGTTATGACAGCTGCATTCGATTAGGTGTTATGCAGGTATACCAAGTTTGGTCGGTGATTTGTACTGTTAGCTTGGTGATATATTTGGAGTAGGTTGTTAAACTTGTGAGGTTGAATGACTGCCAGTTCAGAGAGGTATTTTGTGAGGTTCTGTCTTCGATCTTACCATTTGTTTATGGAGATTGCTGGTGATGGTGTTTAGCGAGGATGTGCTGATTTTGTGGTTTCATTGAAGTGATGGAGGATATTCGTGCGGGGATTTGACCTGCAAGGTGTTATGTTTTACAGGTGTATAATCGGATAGCTTGGATTTTTGCATGCGGTAGTTTTAGCTGTTTTTTATGTCATGTGTTGGAGAATTTTATGTTTGTGTTGTGTATATATGTTTAGTATCATAGTGTTGTACTGACGGTTACCCTATGTTTGAATGACATGATATTAGAATGAGGTAGCCAATTTAGGCTTTGAAAGTTCGAGAGTTTAGCAGTAGGAACATTTTGATAAATTAGAAAGTGGAGGAAATTTAGAGTATTTGAAATTTAATCGAGAACATACGGAGCGGTTTATCCCGCCGGACTTTATAACAAGTGAGTAGAATGTCGGTAGACATAGGAGAGATGCTGAGGCAACTCAGCGAGCAGATAAAAGAACAATGTGCGAAAAGCGAGGAACAGTTTGTGGCGCTTAAAGAGGAGGTAGGAATTATTAAAGGACAACAGACTACGCTTAGAGAGGAACTTAAAGAGGAGGTAGGAGCTATTAAAGGACAAACTGATAGGAATAGTGAGCTGTTCACGGAACAGTGTGCTAAAAGCGAGGTACAGTTTGCGACGCTTGGTGAGCGTTTGAACGACCAAGTCAGTGCACAATTTAAAGAACAGGAAATTAGGAACTCGGAACAAGTAAAAGAACTGAAGGAACACTTGACCGAACGATTAGGAATCACCGAAACACGGGTAGCTAACCAACTCACTGAGCTAAAGGAACACACTAGCATTCGTTTGGAGCAATTGGCCTCTGAAAATGAAGCAACTAGGGATACCATAGCAGAATTAGATACCAAGATAGAAAATGTACGGCTGTGCTGTGTTACCACGACCGAGAAGTTGAGTCAGCAGATGGAAGAATCACACAGAACGGTAGAGAAGCAAATTCAGGAAGTAAAGAATAGTATCGAGGGAATAGAACAGCGCATGGAAGAAAAGGATAAGGAGACCCAGTCCGAACTGAGAACCGTTAAAGAAGACCTGGTAGCAGCAATAGATCGCATAGACCATACGCAAGCGAGGCTAGAAAAAGTAGAGCAGAAAGTCGAAGACAGTATGGAGGCGAGGACTCGAGAAGGAGTTGGGAGGAAAGAGCAAACCACGGAAGAGAATAAGGAAGGTAAAGTCGGCGATAAGGTGCCCGAGGAGGAAATTATCACAGAAGTTCAGCAGTCTGATTCACCGGTTGAACCGCCCGAAAATGAAGTGATGCGAATGGAGCAATCTGATACAAACAGTCCAATGGTTCAGGAGGCAGAAGCAGAAAGGGAAGATACACCAGGAAACGAGAATATTACCGTAGCCTCAGAAGAAGGATTGAATGACACGACAAGCACGGATGTGGAGACAGACCAAAGCAAGGAAGCGGGGGAAATGGCAACTTTGGTTTGGCTACAGGAAGGAAAAGAAGAGCAGTTCAAGAATCACATTGTGCAGAGATCTGGCAACATAGTCCTGTCAGAAGGGGCTGAGCTCAAGTACTACGCGACGACGTCTGAGGGCGAAGACCTCGTAAATTCTGCGGTAGAAGAAAAGAGTCTGGAATGTGTAACAGTATCCAAGGTCGAGGCAGATGAGATAAGAAGGAAAATAGCAAACAACGTTAATGGGATTTCTGGACGACGAGAAATGGGAGACCCGACCGGGGACGCACAAAATAATCAAAGGGAAACGATTGGAAAGTATCTTCAAGAAATAGCAGCCGGAAAGGAAGGAGACGATCAATGGTATAACCAGCATTCGAAGCAAAATGAAGGAAAGAGAACGAAGTCATACAAGAGACGCAAGAAGAAACAAAAATACCGATACCAGTTTGGTTGGTTCGGGAAACAAGTGAGAATACGCCGTAGGTGGAAGAGTGGAACCATCAAGAGGAAGAAGAAGCGGCGAAAAGAAGATATGAAAGAGGGACGAATGCTTGAACCGAGAAGCTACGTGGAACAGCTGAGGAGAAAACGTGCTGTTGCGAAGAGGTGGCTTTCCGCATGTCGTGAAATAAGGCGGAAGAAAAGTGACTGGAAAACCGAGAGAAAGGAATGTCTCTAACTCCACAAAAGAAAGAGCGGAACAGAGAGAGGGAACCTCTTTAACTACAGAAGGAAGCAAACACGTAGTGCCAGGAACCTCTGCAGGCTAGAAGGCCGCATGAATGAGACAGGGTGTGAAGAAAGTTGCGAAATGGCCGTGAGACAGGGAACTTCTGTAAGTTTGGCAAATAGAAGAGCCATTTAGATAAACACCACTGTATATAAGTAGTATTGTAAATAGAAAACTGATGATAACCAGTAGTTATAAATTTATTGTATGAATTATATTCGTTGAACATCATGACGAATGAAGAGAATATAAGATGAATTTAACAGGGATCCGCAACTAGATCACGAGTTAGTGTTAGTTAAGACACCCACTGTCTCTAACCCTACAGAGAGATACTACCATAAGTTCGCTGAGCTATACACTGGACCGTATAGAATAATTCATAGTTATGAAAATAACTCATACAAGGTACAAAGCTTGGATGCTACAGTGACTAAGGTCTTTAACTCATCAAACCTTAAGCCCTTTTTCCAACCCGGCCAATATCAATTAGATAATCTGGAAGAAGAAGAAGAAGAAGGAGGCGAAGTAGAGGAAGAAGAACCTGAGGACGAAGAGACCGAAAATCTTGCCAGAGAGGAGGTTATCATTCCGGAAGAAGATGAAAATGACAGCGAAGAAGAGCAACCAGAGGTACCCAATGGAGAAGAAGAAGAAGAAGAAGAAGAAGAAGAAGTGAATATGATTTCTCCAGGTGACCAGAAACAGATATCTGCGCAGCGCAAAGAAACGGAGTGTCAAGACTGCGAGAGTAACCACCGGAGATTTCTAGCTCTGCTGGATGCCTATTACCAAGTTAGGAAGGAGAGGGAGGCTATCATGTCTGTAGCTGAAGATAGTCCCATGCCTTGAAGTTTTGTATATTGACAGCAGATATGATTGCAATGAAGAAATGATCTTGGATTTTGGGAAAATAAAATTCTTAACAAAATTTTATTTTGTCGTTCACGGGGGGCTATGAACCATTCTGTTCATTGAAGCAATTGTATTAATTTGAGTATTGGATATTGGAATCATACTAGGCCACCCACGAAGCCGATGTCATACAGTATATGTCATAAAGGGGTCCAGAAGAAGCGTTCTTATGTGAAGTGAGCGCGAGCGTCATTATGAGAAATCTCCAGAACTCATTAAAAGAAGTTATGTCCCAAGCCAAGCCTCTTGATGAAGTTTGGGGACGCTTTCCAGTTCGCGGCTAAACTTATTCTAGGAGGGAAGAATGAAATAAATTAATATCTTTGGTTACAGAAGAGTTGCATTAGATTTGAGACAAGAATTGCAACCGGTATTATTTCCGCTTTATTTTGATAGGCATTAAGGCTGCATTAACTAATGCATTCGCTAAGTTGCGCTCATGATAATTAATGCGGGAAATTTTCCCGGGCACGCTAAGATTGCACGCAGCCAAGCGGCTTGATGACGCGACCCGGAATTATAAATTAAGGCCGCCAGGGCATATCAGAGTCATTCTTGGACTGAGAAGCTGCGGGAACGAGTCGTCATACTGCGTGTTGGTGCTGAGAACGACGCTTTGTCTTCAAGCTACATCGACTGCTTGTACTGCTATTTCTGCAAAGATTTACCCCAGCAACAAGTCAGAACGAGTGTTTGACAGCATCATTGCACAGAAGCCACAACCAGGAGCTGAAGCCAACACAACAACAGGCATCGATCCAGGGACGTTGGGAGCACCTGACCAGCACAACATCGAAGAGGACACCTTCCGACTACAGAGGGAGCTGTACGAAGACGCCACACCAGTAAGAATGTATCCAAGTGGTCAACAGTCTCTGATGACAGCTCTGCAGTATATCAGAATGTGGTAGATCCAGTGGTCCACAGGGATGGCCGCTCCGCTATGTTCTCAAATTTAAGGTCAGAGCTTTCCAATTCTGTTTCAAGCATGTCATTTAAATTTAGATAGGAATACGGGGGCCGTCAGTCAACTAATTTGTGGTAATAGGAGAAGTTCCCTTGTAAAATAGAGCTAGGCCTCAAACTCGAACCCAGTACTTTAAGGTAGATGTTATTTGTAAAGTCCTTGGTAATGAAGTTATGGTTCATTGTAATTGCGTTATTTTAATGTACGTGTTTTTGTAAGGGTCTGATTGAACTCATTTGGGCATAGGAGGTTAGTCTACAGATAGGTACGTTTATTAGATCACATTCAGGCATTTGTTTCTGCAGACGTAGAAGTGTATAGTTATGACCAAATGGTGACCAAGTCGTGACCAGGAATTCACCCAGATCCACTGATAGTGTGCGCGAGTCCAATATTTAAGAGGTTTGAGCCCATAAGAGGCAGAAGTAGAATTTGCAGTTGGTATGAGAGAGCCCAACCATTGAGAGTTTATTGAAGATATTTTGGAAATGCCTAGTATGGCAATGTGACGATCGCTTAATGATTAGTGTTTTGTAGCACCAGGATTTAGCCCATGAGAGGCCTAAGTAAGATGAGCGAGATTGCTAAATGTATCGAGACGAGGGCAGATCGCCCAGGTATATTTAAATGATGGCTTTAACAGCTGACTACGTGAAATGTTCTTTTGAAAGGCAAGACTTTAGCCTGTCTCCTCGGTGGAGCTCATAAATTAGGGGGACTGCTGCACTTGGAGGGGTGAGAATGGAGGTCATTGAGCTTGACGTCACAGGCTGGTGTGTTGGTCGTCTGCAGTATTTCAAGTATGCTAGGAGGGGAAGAAACGACCTTCTTGTTTGAAAGCAGAGAGAGAGATTTGTTTATGCCCCATTTGTTTTACGTAATATTTTAACACTGGCCCGTTTTATACTGACACCCTTGTATGTGTTGATTGGATTCTTTCATATTGTTTGCATAGGTATCTTGGACACCTTACCTGTCATAGGACTAGGGTTCGTGACCAAGTCAGGTCATGGTAAATTTTGTGGTGATTTTGTTAGCACCGGGGTTCAATGGCGCGAGGCATTGTTAATTTTTATGGGAATCATTGTTTTTGTGTAATTAAGCAGATATCCATCTTCCAAAACCTCGTTACTTACACCATTGTTACATGCTTGTTGCAGCTCACGAGTTTTTATGAAGGCAGTGAACTGATAGTCATCGGCTCAGCGTCAATTTTCCATCTCATATTAAAATGATCTTTTATTTGTAAATAATTCAATTTTATGTAATAAATCCCTATTTGTTAAACTTGGAATGCAGCGGTGTTTTCTGTTTGATATTTTATTTTAATTTTTTTAATTTAGTCGAATTCTTACCTGAGTAGACACATGTCCTAGTGTTTTATCTTTCTGTTGCCCCGTTATACCCATGTTATCCCTGAGAAGAGCGTTCTACCGGCTGATTGAAGAGGACAGTGTTCAGGTAAGACTATGTGCACCAGCTCACGTCTGTGAGAGTTCGTTCACTACTGTACTCTAGGTTCGAGACCGGCCTTCGCCTGGATGGAACTTTATAGTGCAGTAGGGCACAGCATATGGAACTAAAGGAACGGATTGGAGAGATGGCATAGTGGAGGAGAAAGACAATAATCTATGGGTTGTAGAGCCAGATAAAGAGAACCCAAATGAATAGTGGGATAGAATACTTTCCTTATTCAAGGAGAAACTGGAAGTTTAATGTTATGACAGTGACATTGATTGTCTATTCAGATTAGGGAAAAAATACGAGAGAGGAGGAAGACCGATCAAGGTATGCATGTCATCGCGCTTGAAGGCTCAAAAATTCTGGAGGGCGCGAAAAAGTTAAAGGAGTCAAAGATATGGTTGAAGAAAGAACTGGATCAAGAGGAAATTAAAATGGGATTTAGGCTTACTACAGTAACAGTGCGGCGATCTAGACTAAAAGCTCATATCCGCGGAAACAGACTCGTGGTAGTGAGTGACACGTGGAGAAGGCAGTGATCGGTGAACCAGCTACGGGAGATGGAGCAACGGCCTGATGTGTAAGCTATTACTTTACCTCATATTTCCACATTAAACTCTTATGCGATCGTGGAGAACTACAATAGTTAGATCAACGGTGAAAAGTGAGGTAACGCATCCGTGTGATCTGAATCTGAACATGAAATCTGGTATCTCCTTCACCCGCCATTTTTGTAGGCAGGCACGCTGACTTTGGGCATGTGCGAACCATTAAACTTTGGGAGAGGTTGATAACTTTTAAGATAAGTACTTCAAGTAAAAGCCCATCGCTAGTGATAAGTAAACTAGTGGCTCTTGTTAAGCAGATAATGATAGACTAAAGAATTTCATCATCATCATCATCATCATCTGTTTACCCTCCAGGTTCGGTTTTTCCCTCGGACTTAGCGAGGGACCCCACCTCTACCGCCTCAAGGGCAGTGTCCTGGAGCTTCAGACTCTTGGTCGGGGGATACAACTGGGGAATATGACCAGTACCTCGCCCAGGCGGCCTCACCTGCTATGCTGAACAGGGGACTTGTGGAGGGATGGGAAGATTGGAAGGGATAGGCAAGGAAGAGGGAAGGAAGCGGCCGTGGCCTTAAGTTAGGTACCATCCCGGCATTTGCCTGGAGGAGAAGTGGGCAACCACGGAAAACCACTTCCAGGATGGCTGAGATGGGAATCGAACCCACCTCTACTCAGTTGATCTTCCGAGGCTGAGTGGACCCCGTTCCAGCCCTCGTACCACTTTTCAAATTTCGTGGCAGAGCCGGGAATCGAACCCGGGTCTCCGGGGGTGGCAGCTAATCACGCTAACCACTACACCACAGAGGCGGACCTAAAGAATTTGAGGTGTATAAATAAGAAGTATAGATGAAAGATACGAATATTTAGTGATACCAAGTTTCTAAACGTTAGTTAATTGAACCACAAATACGACCCAGACCCAACCTGTTAAAGGAAAATTAACAAAGGACGCAGCCAGTTCCACTAAAATGCCTCACAAACTTTTAAGAACTGAATTATTGCTAACTTCAGACGAAATGAATTTCACCTCAGTTGACGTTTTCTGAATTAGCCGAAATCTCTACAACGCACCCCTCTCTACAAACATTTAGAGCCTCCGTGGCTCAGACGGCAGCGCGCCGTCCTTCCACCGCTGGGTTCCGTTGTTCAAATCCCGGTCATTCCATGTGATATTTGTTCTGGACAAAGCGGAAGAGGGACAGGAGTTTCTCCGAATACTCCAATTTTCCCTTTAATCTTTTATTAGAGCAACACTCTCCAATACCAATTTATTTCATCTGTCAGTTATTACCAATTGTCCTAGAGGAGTGTGACAGGCTTCGGCAACCTCCTGAGGCTGAGTGGATCCCGTTTCAGCCCTCGTACCACTTTTCAAATTTCGTGGCAGAGCCGGGAATCGAACCCGGGCTTCTGGGGGTGGCAGCTAATCACACTAACCACTACACCACAGAGGCGGACTACTGACTGGTAAGGTACCTTCAGATTGGACAAAAGCAGTAATTGCACCTATCTATATGCAAGGGAACAGGAAGGATTGCAAGAACTATCGAGGTATCTCATTGGTTAGTATACCAGGCAAAGTATTCACTGGCCTCTTGGAAGGGAGGGTGCGATCAGTGGTTGAGAGGAAGTTGGATGAAAACCAGTGTGGTTTCAGACCACAGAGAGGCTGTCAGGATCAGAATTTCAGTAAGCACCAGGTAATTGAAAAATGCTGCGAGAGTAAGAGGCAGTTGTATTTATGTTTCGTAGATCTGGAGAAAGCATATGACGGGGTACCGAGGGAAAAGATGTTCGCTATACTGGGGGACTATGGAATTAAAAGTAGACTAATAAAATCAATCAACGGCGTTCATGTTGACAATTGGGCTTCAGTGAGAATTGATGGTAGAATGAGTTCTAGGTTCAGGGTACTTACAGGGGCTAGACCTTCGCTGTTCGTAGTTTACATGGATCATCTGCTGAAGGGTATAAAACGGCAGGGAGGGATTCAGTTAGGTGTGAAAATGGGAAACCACGGAAAACCATCTTCAGGGGTGCCGATAGTGGGATTCGAACCTACTATCTCCCGGATGCAAGCTCACAGCCGCGCGCCTCTATGCGCACGGCCAACTCGCCCGGTTTGTACCTTAATTAAGGCCACGGCCGCTTCCTTCCCATTCCTAGGCCTTTCCTGTCCCATCGTCACCATAAGACCTATCTGTGTCGGTGCGACGTAAAACAACTAGCAAAAAAAAATTGTATGTACTCGAGGTTGGAGGTTTCGACCCTCTGTGGGTGGGGGACACAGACGTGAATACATCCAGGTATCCCCTGCATATTGTAAGAGGTGACTAAGTGGGTATCCGGGGGCTCACAACTTGGAAGCGTGGGTTGGCAGGATCGAACCTGCCAACTTGGGGACCAGAAGGCCAGCGCCTCAACCGTGTGAGCCACTGAGCTCGGCATTTCTAATTCTTTCCCGTTAATTAACGATGGATTAACTTTAGTTTTTCTAAAAATGAAGAACTGGTGCGGAATAAAACAGTGTCCTTTACTCTTGCCTATCTTTAATTATACCAAGATAAATAAAGAGGAAACATCTTTATAATTAGCCTCTGATGTTTGTATATAAAAATTCACTTTGTGCTGCATTATAGTTTAAGTATGAAATATACGAGCTTGTATATCTGCGGGAATGTTTATATCGTGAGAGCCACGGGACCTTTTCGTCAATGTGGTGATTACTAACCAGAAAAAGGTCGAATAAATCCGACTCTCTTTTAGGGAAAAAGAAGGGAAAAGCCACGAAGGACGTGAAAATTGTAAGACTGCCTGGGCTTGGCAAACATCGTACCGTGGAGGTCGGAAGAGAACAAGAGCTGACCAAGAGAGGCCGGAGTGGAGATAGAATAGAATATATTTATTTATCATCTACAGAATTTTATGTTACCGAAAACATGACATGACTTGTTCTTCTCCTTCAGACACACCCAGGTGACGATTTCATGTTGACTTTCCCTATACTTTCTGTACATATAACCATTTGCCTTATTAGTAACTGGCAAATCCATTACAGCGCACAACAGTAAATAATTACACCAAGAAGTTTAGATATAGAATTGTGTTTGTGTCTGAAGGTATCAGTCTCTAAATAATGCCCGCGAGAGAAAAATGTTGATCTGCAAGGAGCGAGCAGGAGATCAGGCAGGTTGGCGGGGATATTCTGAGATTAAACTAACGAGGCCCAGCCCCTGCTGCAGTGACCGCACATGTCCTTTGACAACTGGGGAATTTCTGTGAGTGGGCACAAGTTTATCTCATTGACCGCAAATGTCCGTGATTTTGTAATGAACACAAATGTCCGTGACCGCAAATGTCCTGACACCAGTAACTATATGCGAAGCTGAAATGACCTCGGTAAAGTTATGAAAAGAACAAGCGTATGAACACGAAATACGTTGGTGAAAAGAAATAATGGAACGTTCTACACAGATAGTAGATTGCTATTTCACGTCATAAATAACCATCTAAATTTAATATACAATCCTTCAGAGTGATAAACAAACCAGAAGTCCGCAGCAATCGATATGCCGCATTAAGCCACTCATTCATAATGCAGAACAGGCAAAATACCACATAACAACATGCAACAGTTAGAAAAAACGTACGAAATACAGTATCTAACTGCGTCACAGAACTATTTGATTCTTGCAGAAAGCCATTAAATTTGGTATTGTAAAAGGTGGATCTCCTAATAGCTGTGTAGTTTCAGCCACCGTATTCTTATTATTATGTATTACGATATAATAATAATTGCAGTGAACTTGTCACTCCTTATTGTGTGCACTTACCTGTGCTGAGATGAATTGCAGTCTGCAAGAACAGAAAGAGAAACCCAAGTGTGTTAACCATTGTGGCGCAGATAGTGACACGAGAAAGGTCGAACAGTTTTTAAATGTCACTTGTTTTGCTATCGTAGCAACGCAACGTCCACGGACGTCGTACGTATTTGACGAGATAGTACTTCTGCTGATAAATAAAACTGACTTTCAGCAAAAATTATCCACTCTTCCCAAAAATATCCGCACAGGGTATTTAAGTTTATCACCTCCCAGGGTCATTTGTCTTACAATAGCACTGTGGTGTGTTTATGGGATGATAGTAGACACCCTGTGAAGAGACAAGCGACGGGAAATCACTGCTAAATTCCTGGTTCGGTTTCCCCAACAGTCCAACGTTGGAGACAGTGACAATATCACTTCTAAATTTATGGTTTTACCTTCCCGTAGTGCAATATAGTTCTACGTTCCTCGAAGACAGAAGATTACTGTTAGGTTTCTTGTTCAATATTTCTAAGTTGAATAAGAGGCTGTGAGGTTTGGGTCACGTAGGTATCAGCTTACATTCGAGAGATAGTGGGTTCGAATCCGCCGTCCGCAGCCCTGAAAGTGGTTTTTCGTAGTTTCCCATCCCCCTGTGGGTGGGAGCGCTATAATAACACCCACGGTATCCCCTGCCTCTCGTTAGAGGTGACTAAAAGGGGCCCCAGGAGTTCTTAACTTGGGAGCGTAGGTTGGCAACCATAGGGCCCTCAGCTGAGTCCTGGCATTGCTTCCACTTACTTGTGAAAGACTCCTCACTTTCAGCTATCCTGTCCGACCTCCCTTGGTCAATTCTTGTTCTTTTCCGAACCCGACGGTATTAGAGCACTCAAGGCCTAGGGAGTCTTACATTTTCACGCCCTTCGTGGTCCTTGTCTTTCTTTGGGCGATACCTTCATTTTTCGAAGTGTCGGATCCCTTCCATTTTTTCTCTCTGATTAGTGTTATATAGAGAATGGTTTCGTAGTTGTGCTTCCTCCTAAAAGAATAATCACCACCAGCGACTTCCCCATTTCCTCACCAGGTAAATGCCGGGGTTTTACCTTAATTAGGACCACTCCTAGCCCTTTCCTATCCCATCGACGTTGTAGAGGCGTCTCTTCGTCGGTGCGACGTAAAGCACATTGTAAAAAATGGAAAAATGCTTTCTAATACTGCAAGATTTCTGTCAGGTTTACTAATAGTGCGAGGTAACTTCCCTGTCAGGTTTCTTGTTAAATATCTCTGACAGTGCATGGTAGTGATGAATGAAAACCTACAACCTGTTTTCCAGTCATTGACCGGGTCAGGGATTGAATGAATGAAGTCCCCATCCTCGGCGAGGATAGGAATTGTGCCGGCTGCCGAGGCCTGTCGCACTCCTCTGGGGCAATGATTAATGACTGCCAGATGAAATGAAATGATGGTGGAGAGTGTTGCTGGAATGAAAGATGATAGAGAAAACCGGAGTACCCGGAGAAAAACTGTCCCACCTCCGCTTTGCCCAGTACAAATCTCACATGGAGTGACCGGGATTTAAACACGGAACCCAGCGGTGAGAGGCCGACGTGCTGCCGCCTGAGCCACGGAGGCTTAGTGCAAGGTAGTATCACTGTCAAATTTCTTGTCAAATCTCCCTAACAGTGCGAGGATGTTCGACATTACTCAAAGACGTCAGAGCGGTGGTGATGTTGATTATACAGGGTCTTTCATGAAGAATGAACCGATTTCGATGGCTTATTGCGCTGTACTCAAGCCACGCAGCGGAACGAATCGCATATCATAACAAAGGGCGTGGCCTCAGATTTATATTAGTAGTCCATAGAGTGCTCCGCGCCTTTCTCCCCTCCCCGCCCCTCCCGCCGACTCCTATCAACCTGCACAGCAGTGAACTCACTCATCGTGCTCTACTCGCATGGCCCCCCAGATCCCCAGACCTCACTTCTTCCGACTTCTTGCTGTGGGGATACGTCAAGGACAAAGTTTATATTCCGCCACTGCCCACTGCGCTGAATGGCCTTCAAGAGCGTATAACACGTGTGATAAACTCAATAAATCGTGATACGTTGCGTCGCGTTTGGGAGGAATTGTCCTATCGGTTTGATGTGGTCCGTGCTGCTGGTGGTGGTCATATTGAACACTTGTAGGGCTAAACTTGAACATCAGTCAAACACATGTGTCTTAGGCTTAATCTTGTACTACTGACTGTTGGGAAAATATAGCTTGATGAAATCGGTTCATTCTTTATGAAAGACCCTGTAAGTATTTTGAAGATGAAGTACAATTATGTCTGACCTTTCAAAGTAAATAGGTAAAAATAGGGGGATTGGAGGATGGGCTCGAAAATGAAATCCTCGCAAGCCTAATACCGTCGGAGTCGGGAGAGTGCAAGGATTGACCAAGGAGTTCGAGAAAGAAAGATAAAAATGAGGAGTGTGGTACAATTAAGTGGAGACATTCCCAAACTCAGCTAGGGCCCATTGGTCGCCAACACAAGCTCTCAAGTTCAAGGCTCCTGGGGCGATTGTCTTCAACACAGATTAGTGGTGACTGATTTCTGAAGCTATTAATTTCCAATCTGTTTAAATGAAATTTTTCTACTTTAATAGTTTATCACACGCTATCCCGATCATTACTTCCAATTTATTTTCTAGATAAAGCCTGCTGATGTGGAGGAATCCTATCGGCATATACCAAGGAAACCTCAAGTTTGACCCCCCCCCCTATGGGTGGGGGCGGTAGAATAACGCCAACGGTATCCCTGCCTGTCGTAAGAGGCGATTAAAATGGGCCCCAGGGTCTCTCATCTTAGGAGCGTGGATTGACGACCACGGGAACCTTAGCTGAATCCTGACATTGCTACCACTTGCTTGTGCCAGGCTCCTCAGTTTTATCTGTCCTATCCGACCTCCCTTGGTCAACTATTGTTCCTTTTGGACTCCGAATGTATTAGGCTCCCGAGGCCTAGAGCGTCTTTCATTTTCACGCCCTTCGTGGCCCTTGTCTTTCTTTGGCCGGTGTCTTCATTTTCGAAGTGTCGGATCCCTTTTATATTTTTTCCTCTGATTAGTGTTATATAGAGGACGGTTGTCTAGTTGTACTTCCTCTTAAAATAATAATCACCACCACCACCTGAGGTCTGATTCTCAGCTCGACCAAGATTTTAATCGTACACTGAGGGCCGGAACGGAATTCACTCGGCCTCGTGAGACCGCTGAAGACCAATTCGACTGAGGATGTCGCCACACTAATCACTTGGAACAATATCTGTTGATCATCTTCCTGGGCAATATTTCATCTTGGTATGCCAAGTTCTGTAATAAGCAATTCTTTCTGTGTTGTGTTTACTTCCTTACATAGAGGAGCAGATAATAACCCATCTACTAGAATAACGTGGAAATTCAAGTAAATGCGGTTGATTGAATATTCATGTTTATATACTGTCAAGCGTTTAGCCCGCCTGGTGGCCATGATCGTTAAGGCGTGGAAGTCTAAACGGTCTGACACCGAGGTTAGCCGGTTCGAGTCCTGTTGGTTGAAAAATGTTCACCATCAGAATGTTGGCCGATAGGCCAGGGGAGGTGGTAAACAATTTTTAATCACTAGATTGCGTGCCAAAGGCCTGGATTAAATTCCAAACCTCTCCGCAGTCCTCATATAGAGTGAGGACATACGACGCTGTTGATAGTGATTCGTCCGTCGGATGGAGGCGTTAAGCCTTGAGCACGCCCCGTGTTGCTATTCGACAGGAGTACGCTACATGCCGGCACCGGGTTTCACTCTCTCCCTTCCTAGTATCATATAACACGTCATTCATTTCATCTCATTAACTCCTGTGATGAGGTTGACGTCAGGAAGAGCATCCAGTGATAAAATCCCGCACCGAGCTCGATAGCTGCAGTCGCTTAAGTGCGGCCAGTACCCAGTATTCGGGAGATAGTAGGTTCCAACCCCACTGTCGGCAGCCCTGAAAATAGTTTTCCGTGGTTTCTCATTTTCACACCAGGCAAATGCTGGGGCTGTACCTTAATTAAGGCCACGGCCGCTTCCTTCCCACTCCTAGCCCTCTCCTCTCCCATCGTCGCCATAATAGCTATCTGTGTTGGCGGGACGTAAAGCAACTAGCAAGAAAGAAATTAAAACTCGCCACGACAGGTTTATCTCACCTGACCTCATACCCGACCCTGTAGAAAAACGGGACAAGGGTTAGACAAACAAACAAACAAACAAACAAACAAACAAACAAACAAACAAACAAACAAACAAACAAACAAACAAACAAACAGTCAAGCATTTACAATTCTAAATCGTGAATAATCCTACTTTTCGCGCGGCCCCTTGACATTCGTGTACAACGCAAAGTTAACCTTAGAATACAAAGGCTTTTTCTGGAGTATTTAAATACAAAACCTCATAAAATTAACCAATATTTGGTTCCATTATTAATAAACCGTAACTGCACACAAAATTTAATGTGAAAAGCATGTATTAGCATGCAAGTTCTTTTACAGTGTGATAATTCCTGTGTGCCTTTTATTTCAAGTCCTCGAAGTCTGACTTACAGCAGAGTTGTTCGATGTTTGTTTCAATACGCGCGGCAACGTTCCTTGCAGTATGTCATCACCATCACAAACAGTTATTTCTAGCTGTAATCACGATACGTACAGTTCGCGTTAGGTATTAAATGTCTCGATTGTCTTCCCTTTCAAATAATGAACTGTCGGGCGAGTTGGCCGTGCACTTTGGAGCGCGCAAGCTTGAATTCGAGAGATAGTGGGTTCGAACCGCACTGTAGGCAGCCCTGATGATGGTTTCCCGTGGTTTCCAGTTTTCACACTATGCAAATTCTGGGGCTGTTCCTTAATTAAGGCCACGACCGCTTCCTTCTCTCTCCTAGGCCTTTCCTATCCCATCGTCGCGTTAAGACCTACCTGCGTCGGTGGGACGTAAAACAAACTGCAGAAAAAAAGGTGATAAACCCGTAGAAATCTCAAACTCAAGTATTCTGCTCTTCCGACCTCATTGCGGAATCACAGGGGCGTCTTCACGACGGTTGCTTTCTTTTCTTCATTTGTATCAGTCAAATTTATGTCATCAGTCTGTACATTATTAATCTCTTCATCAGAATTAAATGCACAAACCACACTTCTTCGAAAATCAATCATATAATTTATCTTCGAAACTCGTGTCATCTCCTCATAGATGCGTTGCCAAATTCCTCAAGGCAGTATTATTGGAACTTTATGTTTTCTTATATATATCAATGATATGTGTAAAGAAGTTGAATCAGAGATAAGCCTTTTCGCAGATGATGTTATTATGTACAGAGTAATAAATAAGCTACAAGATTGTGAGCAACTGCAAAATGACCTCGATAATGATGTGAGATGGACAGTAGGCAATGGTATGATGATAAACGGGGATAAAAGTCAGGTTGTGAGTTTCACAAGTAGGAAAAGTTCTCTCAGTTTTAATTACTGCGTTGATGGGGTGAAAGTTCCCTTTGGGGATCATTGTAAATACCTAGGTATTAATATCTTCATTGGGGTAATCACATAACTGGAACTGTAAATAAAGAGTACAGATCTCTGCACATGGTTATGAGGGTGTTTAGGGGTTGTAGTAAGGATGTAAAGGAGAGAGCATACAAGTCTCTGTTAAGAACCCAACTAGAGTGTGGTTCCAGTGTATGGGACCCTCACCAGGATTACTTGATTCAGGAACTGGAAAAATCCAAAGGAAAGCAGCTCGATTTGTTCTGGGCGATTTCCGACAAAAGAGTAGCGTTACAAAATTGTTGCAAAGTTTGGGCTGAGAAGACTTGGGAGAAAGGAGACGAGCTGCTCGTCTAAGTGGTATGTTCCGAGCTGTCAGTGGATAAATGGCATGGGAGGACATCAGTAGACGAATAAGTTTGGAAGGTGTCCTTAAAAGTAGGAAAGATCACAATATAAAAATAAAGTTGGAATTCAAGAGGACAAATTGGGGCAAATATTCGTTTATAGGAAGGGGAGTTAGGTATTGGAAAAACTTACCAAGGGAGATGTTCAGTAAATTTCCAATTTCTTTGCAATAATTTAAGAAAAAGCTAGGAAAACAACAGATAGGGAATTTGCCACCTGGGCGACTGCCCTAACTGCAGATCATTGATTGATTGATTGATTGATTGATTGATTGATTGATTGATTGATTGATTGATTGATTGATCGATTGATTGATAAGTGTCGTATAAATATTGAGGCTATATATTCTAGTGCTGAAACAACTTCAGTAATTCGACTATTTTAAAAAAGTGTTGAGGTTACTGAAGCTCGTTTGTTAAATATCAGAACATAGTTCCGTCGCCCCTTTCCTATCTCTCATCCCTCTCCAAGTATTCCTTTTCATTGTTCAGTCTACCTGAGGTCGCAGATTAAGTTACCGTAGCAGTTTTTATTTTAAAAGTGTGCATATTTATACAGTGCTCTAGAGGATGATAATGTGCACAGTATATCACGGGCAACAGTGTTGTTTATTAATGAACTGTGTCAACAATGTGTCTGTACAAACCAACACGAATGCGATTAACTTTTGCTTGGAAGGTGGCAGCTATCATGAGATTTTAAAAAGTTTTAAGAACTTGTGATAGCAAGAGTCCGCCTCTATGGTGTAGTGGTTAGTGTGATTAACTATCACCCCCGGAGGCCCAGGTTCGATTCCCGACTCTATCACGAAATTTGAATACTGGTACGAGGGCTGGGACGGGGTCGACTCAGCCTCAGGAGGTCAACTGAGTAGAGGTGGGTAGGATTCCCAGCTCAGCCATCCTGGAAGTAGTTTCCCGTGGCTTCCTACTTCTCCTCCAGGCAAATGCCGGGATGGTACCTAACTTAAGGCCACGGCCGCTTCCTTCCCTCTTCCTTGTCTATCCCTTCCAAACTTCCCATCCCCCCGGAAGGCCCCCGTTCAGCAAAGCAGGTGAGGCCGCCTGGGCGAGGTACTGGTTATCCTTCCCGGTTGTATCCCCCAACCCAGAGTCTGAAGCTCCAGGACACTGCCCTTGAGGCGGTAGATGTGGGATCCCTCGCTGAGTCCGAGGGAAAAACCGACCCTGGAGGGTGAAGAGATAAAGTAGAAGAAGAAGAAGAGATAGCAAGAGACTTCGGTATCCGCCGGATATCTTTGTCAACTGCAATGAAGAGGACAACATTTTAAATATTGTCAACCAAGAACACTGGTAAAGTAAAATAGAGCAAAAGATACAGACAGTCCTGATGTAGATAAGTGCGTTATCAAGTGGTTTAAGCAAGCACGCGGTAAAAAAATGAAAAGATATCCTTTAAGTGATCCCCTTATCACAAGCCGCGAAATTAACATACAGATTTGGCAATAATCGTTAGGCCTACACTGGTTAGCTGGATGGTTTACGAAAAGTTAAATGGTATTTCAAATTTCTTTGTAGAGTAAGTCAATGTGTTAACTATCAGACAGCCTGACTGGAAAAAAGAGTTCGGTAGAATAGATTCAAGACAGAGGTGTGAAAATCATTTTCAATGTAGATAGCCAGTGTCCCTGTTGAAATTGTTAGGATTTCTACGTATTTCCACAGCTTCCCGTATAATCCTGGACCTGTAGTGTCTAGTGTGGGTAAGAGCTCGAGCATCTTGGAACATGACATCATGCCTGACAATAGAGCGTGCTCAGCTATTGCTGATTTGTCTGGCTGGTTGAGACGAATGTTACGTTTTTGATCCTTGATACGTGTACCAATGGACTGTCCCTTCACTATTGTTATTCTGTCTCGGTGTTTTACAAATTCGTACATTCCTTATCGCCAGATGTTTCATTCCAGTCTTGTGTCAATGCCATACACCTGTCAATGTCATATGTTACGTACACATGTTATGTAACCCTCTTAGACTGATTCTGATGGTTCCGTCAGTTTCCGCTTCGAACGCTAACGCTGTACCGCGTCCGGGGGGCCATCTGGTGATGAATGATCGTGCCATTTTCACTTCTATAATAACGTCTAAATTCAAAGCTCATTGTTCCAGAAGCCTTTCCTGTGGAGAGTCAAGATTTTCTTCTGATGACGCAGAGCACAGTTCTCTGCGAAACGTAAAGAATTTCACCTTATATTCTTGACATGGCATAAGCCAAAAAACCTATATCATGTCTATAAGTACGAGCCGTGAAAGCATCAATGGCAACATGTTTGAATACTGTATGCATTTAGGAACATATTTAATAAATAGTAAGAAGAGAAATCCTCCAAGATGTGAGCCCTGTGTGACACCAGATCGAGTATTGTAAAACTCAGATTCAAATCCTTTATAAGACACACATTCTTGTCTATCAGAGAGATATGATGCAAATAATTTGATTAAGCTGTGAGAGAGTCCATAGTAAGCTAACTTATTTAAAAGTACATCGTGATCAACATTATCGAAAGCTTTTCTAAAATCTGTGAAAACATCAACTTGGCCTCCTGCATCCATGGCTGCTGATACTTCATGGGTGAACTCCAACAGATTTGTCGTTGTCGATTTCCCCGATCTGGAGCCATGTTGGGTTTCACTGATGATAATTTCTACGTGTTCGAACACATGCCGATATAGGGTTTGTTCTTAAACTTTTGCTAACGCGGAAGGAATTGCAACTGGTCTGTAGTTATTAATTACTGACCCATCCCCGGATTTGTGAAGCGGACTAAGTCGCGTTATCTTCCACTTTGTAGGAGAAGTTCCAGTTCTTATCTAAATGCTAAAAATAATTGAGAGAGGGTATAATAAATTATATCCACAGCCTTTAATTATATACGGAGGGATTAGATCTGGGCGTGCGGCTATTTTAGTTTTCATCTTGCGTATTGAGTTTTGAATTTCGGTCGTACTAATTTCATTAACATTTAGTACATTCATCAATGAATCTATTTCCGTATTCTCATATTTCGGTAAATCATACCGCGCCTTTTTTTCTAAGTATACAGATGAGAAATAGCCTGCAAAACTGTCAGCAACAGATTTGTGGCTTAATAGTTCTTTTCCGTTGTATTTCATTACACTGACATAGGGGTTCCTTTCCTTACTTTTAATGAATCCCCAAAATATCTTCTTATCTACGCCTATTTCATGCTCTACCTGCCCGATATAGGCTTTATACGCGAAGCATGTATCTTTCTGAACACCACTTCTGAATTCTTTGAATTTCAAGAAATGGGAAGCCTGATTTCTCTGCCCTTCGCGCATTTTCCTGTGATTACACCTAATATTTCTTATTATCTCTTGCGTAAACCAACAGGGGTCCACTAAATCTACCATCACGAGGCTGTCGTATTTGAGCACCTTCAAATACCACTGGAGTGAGCTAGGATCGAACGTGCCAAGGAGGACTCAGAAAGCCAGCGCTCTGCCGTCAGAGATACTCACCCCGTCACTCTGCTTATCTGTGTTGGACTAGGATGTATCTGTTCATAGACTTCATTTTGTAACGTAGTTGTTATTCACATCTGTGATCGTTTCAGAGATTATTTGAGTTTCAAATATTGAATTAACATCGACGTCCGCCTCTGTGGTGTAGTGGTTAGTGTGATTAGCTGCCACCCCCGGAGGTCCGGGTTCGATTCCCGGCTCTGCCACGAAATTTGAAAAGTGGTACGAGGGCTGGAACGGGGTCCACTCAGCCTCGGGAGGTCAACTGAGTAGAGGCGGGTTCGATTCCCACCTCAGCCATCCTGGAAGTGGTTTTCCGTGGTTTCCCACTTCTCCTCCAGGCAAATGCCGGGATGGTACCTAACTTAAGGCCACGGCCGCTTCCTTCCCTCTTCCTTGTCTATCCCTTCCAATCTTCCAATCCCAGACCAAGGCCCCTGTTCAGCATAGCAGGTGAGGCTGCCTGGGCGAGGTACTGGTCATTCTCCCCAGTTGTATCCCTCGACCCGATGTCTGAAGCTCCAGGACACTGTCCTTGAGGCGGTAGAGGTGGGATCCCTCGCTAAGTCTGAGGGAAAAGCCAACCCTGGACGATAAACAGATTAAGAAAGAAAGAATTAACATCGACACTAACGGTTCCTTCTGTCTTCCATTGTACTTGGATGCTGTGAACACTTCCAAATTATTTGTATAAGGTTGACTTCGAACTGCCCTGCTGTCAGCCCTCTGTACTGTATATACCCGGATCTTCCTGCTCCAGCCACAATTGCCATTGTGCACGTGGCCCTAAGAAGACGTGCTTGGAGTTCATGGACATCCAGCGTAATATCCGTTTCATATTTCTGATTCATGTAGTCCGACTCGCTGGCTGAACGGTCAGCGTACTGGCCTTCGGTTCAGAGGGTCCCGGGTTCGATTCCCGGCCGGGTCGGGGATTTTAACCTTAATTGGTTAATTCCAATGGCACGGGGGCTGGGTGTATGTGTTGTCTTCATCATCATTTCATCCTCATCGCGACGCGCAGGTCACCTACGGGTGTCAAATAGAAAGACCTGCACCTGGCGAGCCGAACCCGTCCTGGGATATCCCGGCACTAAAAGCCATACGACATTTCATTTCATTCATGTTTTATAGCGTTCATTTCGCATTCTGCCTCGACAGATCCCCTCGCACAATCTATTTTACAAGTTCGTATTAGCGGCATATATACGATACAGGCACGCAGTAAACAATATGTTTGTGGAATGGTCTTTTCTGTACCTTGACGTGAAGATAACATATCATCGTTGCTCAAGTGAAAACCACTATGCGGAAATATTTCTGCTTAGAACTTTGGATGGTAAGGATCTATTATATTCCATTCTTTCTTTCTTTCCTTCTTTCGTTCTTTCTTTCTTTTTTCCTTTCGTAGTTCGCTTACCGTCCACGGTTGGTTTATCCTTCGGAATCAGCGAGGGATCCCACCTCTAATGCCTCAAGAGCAGTATCCCGGAGCGTGAGACATCTTGTCGGTGATACAACTGGGGAGGAAATCCAGTAGATTCTGTCATTTAAGGTTCAAAATTGTGCGACATTACTCAAAGAATTCTCGTTCTTAATGAGATATGCGATGCGGGTCAGTATTTCTCAAATACAAAGTGGTCACATAGCTGTTTCCGCAGGCGCAACGACGATCTAGCCCAGGGGTTTCCAAATGGCGGTCCGCGGGCCGCATGTGGCCCGCAAAGCCATTTCTTGCGGCCCGCGAGGACTTTATAAATGTATTTTAGGAAATGTGAAGAAATATTTACGGAAAATATTTGAGAGCTCGTTCAAAAATGTATTCATTTTTATATCCTGTATAGACCAAAATCAGAACTAATTCATTCTTTAATATTATTTCCTGTTTTTTAGTATTCATTTGGGTGCTCTTCTTCCAAATTCAATCGTCCTGGGTATAATAGTGATTATTATTAATTTCACTCTTTTATGGAGTTGTAAAATAGTGTTTTAAGCAATTAAAGTTATTAAACCTTCCTTTCAATTTCATATTCAATCAATCAATCAATACTGATCTGCATTTAGGGCAGTAGCCCCGGTGGCAGATTCCCTATCTGTTGCTTTCCTAGCCTTTTCCGAAATGATTTCAAAGAAATTGGAAATTTATTGAACATCTCCCTTGGTAAGTTATTCCAATCCCTAACTCCCCTTCCTATAAATGAATATTTGCCCCAGTTTGTCCTCTTGAATTCCAACTTTATCTTCATATTGTGATCTTTCCTACTTTTATAAACGCCATTCAAACTTACTCGTCTACCAATGTCATTCCACGCCATCTCTCCGCTGACAGCTCGGAACATACCACTTAGTCGAGCAGCTCTTCTTCTTTCTCTCAATTCTTCCCAACCCAAACATTGCAACATTTTTGTAACGCTACTCTTTTGTCGGAAATCACCCAGAACAAATCGAGCTGCTTTTTCTTTGGATTTTTTCCAGTTCTTGAATCAGATAATCCTGGTGAGGGTCCCATACACTGGAACCATACTCTAGTTGTGGTCTTACCAGAGACTTATATGCACTCTCCTTTACATCCTTACTACAACCCCTAAACACCCTCATAACCATGTGCAGAGATCTGTACCCTTTATTTACAATCTCATTTATGTGATTACCCCAATGAAGATCTTTTCTTATATTAACACCTAGATACTTACAATGATCCCCAAAAGGAACTTTCACCCCATCAACGCAGTAATTAAAACTGAGAGGACTTTTCCTATTTGTGAAACTCACAACCTGATTTTTAACCCCGTTTATCATCATACCATTGCCTGCTGTCCATCTCACAACATTTTCGAGGTCACGTTGCAGTTGCTCACAATCTTGTAACTTATTTATCACTCTATAGAGAATAACATCATCCGCAAAAAGCCTTACCTCCGATTCCACTCCTTTACTCATATCATTTATATATATAAGAAAACATAAAGGTCCAATAATACTGCCTTGAGGAATTCCCCTCTTAATTATTACAGGGTCAGATAAAGCTTTGCCTACTCTAATTCTCTGATATCTATTTTCTAGAAATATAGCAATCCATTCAGTCACTCTTTTGTCTGTTCCCTTATCACCGCTCCCTAGGCCATCCCGTTTCCCTGAATGTACCTCCCTATTACCCTTCCAAACAAATTTCCTAACTTATACGTACCACTGCGGTTTAAATGAAGGCCATCCGATCGCAGATCCCTATCTCCTACCCACCCATTATGATCTAGAAATTTCACTCCCAGTTTCCCACATACCCACTCCATAGTCTCATTTAAATCCCCAATCACCCTCCAGTCAGTATCCCTCCTACACAGTATTCCACTAATAACAATCTCCGCTTTCTTAAACTTCACCCGTGCTGCATTTACCAGATCCCACACATCTCCAACTATGTTGGTACTTATATCAGCTTGCCTTACGTTTTTGGTACCAACGTGAAACACTACCACCTTCTCCTTCTCCTCCTCCCTCTCTTCTACTTTCCTCAACATCTGCCTCAACCTAATTCCTGGATAACATTCTACCCTGGTTCCCTTTCCTCCACACACTTTCCCCACGTGTCTAACGATGGAATCCCCTATGACCAGAGCCTCAACCCTACCCACCTTATTTGATCCCCTCCCCTCCTGGTCAGCCCTATCTTTCCTGATAGCTGCAGAAGCTACTTCCTCCTCCCTTTTCTCCTTCCCATGACCCTGTTCCACCTGTCTTTTCCTATCCTCTACTCTACATTTCCCTTTCCTACCTTTTCCCTTCCTCCTACTTCCATGCATCTCAGCAACAGTTCCCTGTCCCTCATCTTCCCTCTGTTGTTCTACCTGGAGTGACTCGTACCGATTTCGCACAGACACCTGTCCTGAATTCTGATCCTGAATAGAGCCCTTGGCCTGCAATCTCCTTCCCCTTAGAACATTAGACCACCTGTCTTCTACAACTATTCCCTTTCCTTCCCCTCCCTCTTGTACACCTACTGTAACCTGTACATTGTTTGAGGGAGTCCTATCTTCCTTCCTGTCTTCTGTGAGAATCCTAATTATCTCCCTCAAACTTTCCAACTCCTCCCTCATACCCCTCAATGCCTCACCACACCCACAATAAGTACACTCGCGCTCCTTAGCCATTCTTTACGGGGGAAAAATTATAAATTAAAAAAATGAAGTAACTTATTTGCAAAAAAATAAATGAACGGAGGGATATATTGTCTGGGATAGTACACAACAATGAGGTAATTAATATACGACTACACTACAATACTACTTAGTCGTGCTCTATTTTTTTTATCCTACAACCCCTAACAGGATAAAAACTGCTGTTAATTACTGAATATCGAAAGTAATACACAAGAACTACACAATTCCAAACTGCAATTAAGCCTATCCTAATTTCAACAATATTTTAGTAAGAGTTTCTACGGATACCTCTACTACACAAATATTTTACAATAATAAAATAAGCACACTAAATTCTAATAGGATATTACTCGTATACTACTGTACAGTACACTACAGTAATTTTTAAACTACTTTCAGACGTATCCTAATTACGATACTGATACCGTACCGTATGTCACTACTAAACACAACAGAAATGAAATTTGCAAGAACTACTGTACTCAAAGATTACCAACGAAGCTAAATGCTTAGACAAATTATTATTAGTATTAGGGTCTAATAGATACACACGAAAGATAACACACGAATATAGCAGGCAAGATACGGCACTATCTAAATGTACCGTACTGTATCTATACTACAATGTATCTACAGTACACTATACTGCGTTTGGTTAAATGCTTAAGTATCAAAAGGATTGCCGTACACGAAGAAAAACACGAATATTACTGGCAAGATACTATCTAATATATTATACCTTATCTTCACTACAATTCTACTGAAATTTGGTTATGTGATTATTACAGCTGGTGGATTACTATTATTTTCCCTACTCCACGGGACGGAGAAAAAAAATAGTGTCCTTAATGACGCCTACTGAAAAATACGAGGTTGTCTACAATAATTTCTCAAATATTTCTGTCAAAACTACTACTACTATTACTCCAGGGACTTGAACTGCAATTACTGGGATGTAGGAACTTTATTATTATTAGCTAACCGCTCATAAATACTGAAAGATCGAGGGAGCGAAATATAAATTACGGATACTAACTACCTACTCAGAAGTACACAGGTCACAGGTGAACTTACTGTAGTATTTTTATTAAGTGTGCATTTTTATATAGAACTGTAGAAAATTACAGTTTGTATACAGTACATCGCGGGCAACAGAGTTTGTTTATTACTGAACTGTGACGACAATGCCTCCATATTGAACCCGAGTGACTTAGGCCCATAGTCAGTCATGATTTGATTGATAAAATAATATATGGTACATTTATTGAAATACAGAAGTGTAGTTGAAAATATTTCGTTTATGTAATGTCGAAATAGGAGCGAAGGAAGGACGACAGACTGGAGCCTGACGGATTAGCTCAACACGACAACATTTAGCTACTTCACAGCAGGGAATCTCATTAGTTGGCGAACAAGGAAATACAAGTCTACAAATAAGTCTTGGTCAGAAAGGAAGGGGGAGAGTGGACACAAAGGAAGCTCGCTACATGAGTAATACGTGGGGATATTTTTGGCAGGACGGAAATTCCGTAAGGTCGTGGAAAACTACAGCGGCTGCGTGTACATTCGCTAGCCTAGGTTCGGGCAGGTGGAGATTTAAATCACGTGACCGCTTGCCGGCCAATCGTAAAAATCTGATGGTAGACTCAGGGATACCATCTTAAGGAATGATGGATGAGATATTCTCGTAACTTCAAAAGTAATCAGTAATAAATTATTGAGTACACGGATGGATGTAATGAATTTATTAGATGTCACGCATGGAAAAATAATCAATAATTATTGGTAAATTAAATAAATTGAAGGCTGGATTTCTTGGAAACCAGACAGCTTGAATGTCATTGGCTGGAAGAAGACCACGTTGTAAGGGACGCTTCCGAAGGCGCGAAATGTGAGGAGCTAAATCCACCCGTATCTCCTAAATCTGTGATCACCAGGAGTTCATATTTAATCCAGCAGATATGCTAGCGGAGTGGATTAATTTGATGTAAATTTTAACGTCCAATTCGGAGTGCAAGTACCGATATTAAAAATCCACCCCCTCCCTCAGGGGTATGACGTCAATGAATCCGCGGGAGAAAGCTTCATCCATATATACGGGACAAGGGATCCTCGCGAACACACTTGAATTGAATCTCGGGAGCTGAACTGTCGGTCGCAGCTAACTTCGAAGTTTACGGGCATACAGTAACTCAACATTTAATGGCGCGAGCATCCGCCAGTGTTTGTAAAATGTGATCGCGCTCAAGCAACATGAACTGGAAATAGTTAACGTAGGACAGTGTTTGTCAGTTATAAATATCAGTGAAGTAAATTAATTGCACTGTAAGAGAGTAATATAAATCGTACCACAATAAGTACGTAAATAACAGACTGTGTGACGAACAGTACTTTAAGGGAATAATAGCCTGTACTTTGCAATATCGAACCGCTATCATGAACACTTCAAGAGTGCCGTATGAAACGGGCGTATCGCGTCGGACGACATAAATCGCGACGGGCGTAAAATTTGACACCTCGTCGTACGTGTCCAGGTCCATTGTGCGGTAATTGGACGAAGATTAAAAGAGTGTAAAATATAAAATTTTTGGGTCTAGGATATTAAATTGTTGTATAAAAGTTAGTGTTCAGTGTTAACGTTGTCAATGGTGAAGTTTTGTGATAAGTAAGGTATTAGTGTAAAATGGTAATGTGCCAGGAAATCTTTTGTGGAACTACGCCATCAACAATGGAGGAGTAAAATGCAGAGAGGGGCCGAAAGGAGCCTCTCATCTGCAAAGCTGTAATGGAATACCGAGAAACTAAGATGAGTACATAAACTGTAAATAATATTTGGGATATGTTATCGTGATGGGAAAAATGGGAATAATTTGATTAGACTTGGTTACTTTCTATAACAAGATGAGTCGCTTAACGACCCCATCCTAAATTTGTAGCACGGACAGTAGTAAATATAACAATGTAAATAATCGGGTCTTTTTATATATTCAGTTTGTTGTAGATGTAAATTTTGTAGATATAGGGTAGTACGTTAAGTCATGCATGCATTTATATTTTCTTTGTAGTCAATAATAATTTTCTTTACATTTGAATTTGGTTATTATAGTTAAATAGACCTGATATGTGTTTTTCTGTTTGTCATTTTAACGAGTTACGTAATGACATTGAAGGAAAGTCCAGCCTCGTCATACCAAAGTGAAGTTGTTAAAATTTGTGAGAAGCGATAAATATAATAATATTCAAAGTAAATCATATATGGAGTGATTAGCACCAGAATAAATCGAAATTGTAAAATGGGTTATGCGTTAAACATATTAAGAGTGGACTACCGTGTAACAGGCGAAATTATTTTTTTAAATAATAATAATAATAAATAATAATAAAACTACTTTTCTTTGAGAAGAATTTACTTACTTTTTTTATTTTATTTGGATATAATAATAATTCATGAGATATCGGAATAATTTAGTGAGCCGTGTGTAATAATAAAATTTAAGTGATCAGGTGTTGAGTTTGTCGGGAATCATTTAATGACGGGATGTCGTTTTTAATTCGGAATTAAAGAGTGTGGTAATTTAATTTGATCAGTTAATAATATTGAAATGTAGATCGGTGCTAATAATCCGTACATGTTAATGAACGTGTGGTTTAAATTACGGTCCAATATATTTTTACGTATAAATGTCGTGTTTTAAAGTTGCAATTCATTAGCCGGAACACATAAGACTAATATTACGAAACCATGATTGTCAAATTTTGGTAAACATAATTTCAAGATGTTACGATTATTTGTGGAGAACGAACTACGGCGTAGATCAAAATGAGATAGAAAAATGTTAAAGAATCTGCAGTCAGATAATAAAAGGTCGTACGATGTCAGAAATGAATAAATAAGTCAGTTGATAAGTCTGTGAGAAATAAATGAATCAAGGAATATTGAGATAGAAAGGAAAATAAATTCCGTACGAGAGACACTTAGGATATTGAAATGAGTGTAAAATGTACGGGTAGTGTCACAGAGAAATACTGAGTTACATAGCGGGTAGAATTCGGACCCGTGACAGCATGTACAAAATAAATAGACTGCACAGCTATTCGTCGAGATACTACGGATCTAAGGATAATGAGAGTTCAGAGTCCACATAAATGATCGTATATTGTATTCATTGTAATGACGAGCGATGACAATCATGATGTCGTAGTAATAATAATAATAAATATTGCAAGATAAAGGATTGGACCGCCTTAAGTAAATGAGCGTTGGTAGAGATGTTAAACGGGAATCTAAATGATAATATGCAACCGATAATAATAATAACAATGTAAGGACGATGTTAAATCATCGCGGTCAGATTAATAATAATTGTCATAATAATAACAGTAATGATGTCGTTGGTTGATCAGTGAAATAATTATAATTGAGACCGATATCTTAATATATTTTGGCGGAAGTGACCGGTTCATAATAATAATAACCTCTTGAGTGACGTTAATAATAATAATAATATCTGGAGTCACCTATTCATTAATAATAATAATAACCACAAGAGGGAAATAATAATAATAACAGTAATAACCATTTGCGTTTGCATCCCGCATAATAATGATGATATTAATCAAACGTGACAGTGCCAGGAACCGTTAATAATAATAATAATAATAATAATAATAATAATAATAATAATAATAATAATAATAATAATAATAATAGTAATAGTAATAATAATAATAATAATAATAATAATAATAATAATAATAATAATAATAATAATAATTTCAAGGATGATAATTTCGTGGATTAAATTAACTGGTGACAACATCCCTCTACTCTTATGTTGAATAATAAGAATGATAATATTAGAGTCATTTGGTACATCGTGATGGTACGGTTTCCATACGGGACGAGTTACAGTAATACTTGGTGTGTTTGCTTACCTCGTTTGCGATGCGAGGGGGGGTCGTTGCCACGGTATTTCCCCACCGCTTCTCGTTATCTCATCTGTGGCAGTAGTCTACTGAGGCTACTTTGTAACATTTCAGATCATGTGTAAATAAAATATAAATGCTAATTCAGTGGTATGGCATCAGCTGGACATCGTAAGATAGGAACTGTCCGTGGAATCCATTTTTCATAATTCACGAGAAACATTACCCAGTCCGAGTACCGGTCTCGGAAAAATGTATATAGCCGGAGTACATCATCTTAGTTAAATCGGGAAGCCGACCGTAACATGGGTTATGCTCGGGCTCCCGATAGAAGGAAGCTATATCCTTGAACAACGGTTCGATTCAAATGGAATCGATCCGTAAATTATACCTCAAAATGTCATTTTATTTCAGAAGCAACCCAGCAACATATTGATACCACTTGCGGTATGGCAAGTGATTTGTTTATGTAACATGTGTGGAAATTTAAATATCGTTGCCAAATGTATCAAAGTTTCGTACGTCGGATGGCGTAATAAACCGCTCCTTCTGGCAAATTATTTCAAAGGAAACCACTCTCATAATCTTTTTATTGTAGTTAGATGATGCCCTTTTTAAAGTTAACAGTCACTTCCTAGTCCTATCATGGAGTCCTTAAATTCAAGTTTACAATCGAGCCTTCCCCATTTTAATTTTAATTGCTCCGTTCATTCCCGTGTTCATTTATGCCGCTATATTTATATTTAATGACTTAAATAATGAACCGACACCCCTGAGATAGATGCTAGTCTGGGACTCGGGAGGTGGACGGGTGCAATATGAACTGATTCGAAAGCAATACAAACCATTTTTTGGAAGGTTACAGCCATCAAGAGGTTAAAAAGGTCTTAAAAACGCGTGAAAGCAAGAGTTGGTATCTCCCGGATTACGTTGTCAGATTTAATAAAAACTAAGGATAACATTTTGAAGAATGTAACTAAGAACACTGATAAAATTAAAAATAGAGCTAAAGATTAGACAATCGTAATATCTATAAGTCCTTTATCAAATGGCTTAGACTAGCACGCGGTAAAAGTGGTATCCTTTAAGTGGGCCCCTTATCACAAGCCACGGAATTAACATAACATTTTGGGTATGATTTTAAGGCCAGTACAGGGTGTTACGGTGGTCCACAGTGGGTGGGGAAAAAGCGGGACTGGACGAATGAAATAATTAAAATCACATCAAGGCAATAATGATGTATGTACTATCTTAAGCGCGGCCAGTATCCAGTATTCGCGAAATAGTGTGTTCGAACCCCATTGTCGCAGCCCTGAAGATGGCTTTCCGTGGTTTACCATTTTCACACCAGGCAAATGCTGGGGCTGTACCTTAATTTAGGCCACGGCCGCTTCTTTCCCATTCCTAGCCACTTCCTCTTCCATCGTCGCCATGAGACATATCTGTGACTGTGCTACGTAAAGCAAGTTGTAAAAAAAAAAAAAAAAAGTATCCTATTTGGATTTTGACTTTTCTTTCTCTTTAAAATCAAATCCAATCTTCTTGTTTTTCAGGCCGTATAACAACACTTTTACAATGGTGGGTGATCGATTACTCTTGAATAACAATCCCGCAAATATAGTAGTTAGTTTGTTTGTCCAAACCTTGTCCCTTTTCTCTACGAGGTCGGGTATAAGGTGAGATTAATCTGTCGTGGTGGGTTTGTATGACCGGATGCCCTTCATGACGTCCACCTCATCAGAGGAGTTAATAAGATGAAATGAATGACGTCGTATATGATAGTAAGAAGGGAGAGGGTGAAACCCGGTGCCGGCACATGGCCTACTCCGGTCGAATAGCACTAAGGGGTCTGCTCAAGGCTTAACGTCCCCATCCGACGGAGGAATCACGATCAACAGCGTCATATGCTCTCGCTCCACATAAGCACTGCGGAAAGCTTTGGAATTTAATAGAGGCTTTTGGCACGCAATCTAGTGATTATAGATTGTCTACCACCACCTTTCCTACTCTGCCAGCAAATAGTCTGATGGTGAAAAGTTTTTCGACCAACGTGTCGCGAACCTGCTTACCACGGTGTCAGACCGTTTAGACTGCAAATCCTTAACGATCATGGCCACCAGGCGTGCTAAAATAGTTTGTAAAAATGGATAACATTTATAAGGCATAATAATGGAATGAATGAGTGAGAGTGAATATGGTTGATTATTATAACGAGTTCCATTTTATAGTTTAGTTACACTTTACTTACTTTAGTTTTGTGACACTTAATTTAGATTAGTTTATACTTTACTTTGTAAAGATTTCTTATTCTTCTTCTTCTTCTTCTTTATCTGTTTACAATCCAGGGTCGGTTTTTCCCTCGGACTCAGCGAGGGATTCCACCTCTACCGCCTCAAGGGCAGTGTCCTGGAGCTGCAGACTCTGGGTCGGGGGATACAACTGGGGAGTATGACCAGTACCTCGCCCAGGCGGCCTCACCTACTATGCTGAACAGGGGCCTTGCGGGGGATGGGAGGATTGGAAGGGATAGACAAGGAAGAGGGAAGGAAACGGCCGTGGCCTTAAGTTAGGTACCATCCCGGCATTTGGCTGGAGAAGTGGAAAACCACTTGCAGGATGGTTGAGGTGGAAATCGAACCCACCTCTACTCAGTTGACCTCCCGAGGCTGAGTGGACTCGGTTCCGGCCCTCGTACCACTTTTCACATTTCGTGGCAGAGCCGGGAATCGAACCGGAGCCTCCGGGGGTGGCAGCTAATCACACTAACCTAATATGCTGTAGACTGTTGAAAATACTGCAACAAACGTGCCGGTATACTCACAGACTCACAGGCCACACTGTGCGCAGTCACCGATGAGCTCAGTTTCAGCTGCTACTCTAGGATCTACTGTTCAGTAGTGACCCCAATATCTGTGGTTTCTAGATCCACAGTCACACCGGTTCTCTCGGAAATAAAAAGGCAGATGCTCTATTAAAATCAGCATCTATATTCAAATTAGTTGTCTGCAATAAATCATACCTAAACTGTGTAACCAACTGATGAGAACATAGGGCCTAGGTAATGAGTCAGTGGAACATCAGAATCTCAAGAACAAAGGGATTAATAATCTGACGCCAATGAATTTCTTCTTCTCAGTATAAATAGAATAATCCAGGGCAAAACAGTGATGTTCAACTACAGTTACACTCAATTTAATTCCGGCCATACATTGTTAAGTGCTGCTGTGAACATGTAAGAATTATTTTTACGTACGACTACCTCTGCTTTTATATATTTTCTGAGATAACTGAACGCTTACTATTTATCTATGTAATGTGTGAAAGGAAAACATATCTCCTCATGTCCTACCTAAATAGGTCTCCATGGCTAAATGGTTAACGTACTGGCCTTTGGTACAGAAGGTCCCGGGTTCGATTCCCGGCCGGGTCGAAGAGTTTAACCTTAAATGGTTAATTCCCTTGGCTCGGGTACTGGGTGTTTGTGCTGTCCCCAACATCCCTGCAACTCACACACAACACATAACACTATCCTCCACCACATTAACACGCAGTTACCTACAGATGGCAGATGCCGCCCACCCTCACCGGAGGGTCTGTCTTACAAGGGCTGCACCCGGCTAGAAATAGTCACACGAAATTATTACCTAAATAGGTGTGATGTGGAACTCAAAGACGTTATGTCAGCTCTTCAAGAAACACTGTGACATAAACAAATACTTACATTCATTCGCCACTTCATCAGTGATTTATTTTCTTGACATCTGTGCTTTGGACCAATAATTTATTTACTGGTTGTTAAATAATTATAACCGTTAATGATCTCTTCTGGAATAGGGTTACAATTGTTTAGAACAATGGTTGGAAAATGTAATCTTCGCTTAGCTTTGGAGAGCTACCAGCAGCAGACATCCTGTTATTCAGTACTGTTAGAAGATTTTGTGTGATTTGTAAAGATTTCACTATCTTCTGAAATACGGGTTTTAAATCGCCTGAAAAAAATGTAATACTAGACTTACTTATGGAAGATAGTGTGGTTTTGAATAATTGTTTTAAATGATGACACCTCTAAATACTCAAAATCTCGGCTTTCTTTTTATTATTATTATTATTATTATTATTATTATTATTATTATTATTATTTTGTTATTAGCAGTAGTAGTAATAGTAGTAGGAGGAGGCTGCCTGGCCGAGGTGGTAAATGCGTTCTCGGTTCACCCGGAAGGATGTGAGTTCGATTCCTCGCCAGGAAGTCGAAAAATTTAAGAAACGAGATTTCCACTTTCGGAGGTGAATATTGAACCCATGACCTTTGTGTCATTTATAAGGAATCAGAGTCCTAAATTCATTTCATGAGGCCCCATATACATTACGAGTCAAGAGCTCGAACTACATTTTTTATCTGTGACCAGAGACGGCACGTGGAAGGACAGGTGGTTGTTCTCATTCTCACGCTAAAGAAATGACGTCACCCGCACGTAGAAAAGGAGTATGGATACAGCGGATTATTGGTTCGAATGAAAGGTACATTTAAAAAGAATTGGCAACGAAACTACTGTAATAAATGTCCGGAAATTGTAAGTGAAATAATTTGGTCATTAATGATACAAATTTTTGATCGCTAAATAGCTTCAGAAGGAACTTTGTCAAAAGACGCGCTTGTTCGTTCAACCTCTGTTACATCAACGAAATATAGTGCCTATCTTATGAGGTAATTTAACAAGTCAATTTGTTAAGGGAAAATCTTAAATGCTCATAAATAATATTACTACTAAATTAGCAATTATGTGTTACAGTGAAACCTGCCTTCAATACATTCTCCTGGGGTAGGAAAATGCATGTAAATTTCTTGGCGGTAAATTAAAACTGCATGAGAGTGGGGAGAAAAACTATAAAAGAAAGATGCGCCATCTTGAAGTTACCCATTGTTTCAATTGAATTCGAGGAGAGTAACTCCATAAACCAGCGATTGTAAGATTAAGTACAAAAGGGGAGATAAGTTTTGGCCGAGGTTGCTATTGTATCATCTCCAGGTGAAGATAGTTTTTTAAGTATCACACCACTTTTTTATGAACATGTAATAGACGGTCATTCTGATGCCGCGATCCTGTAATTGAAGTATAAATAATATCTTGTCTTGTAGTAACTTATTGCGTGCGCGGTCGGTCCGCGAAACTTGCCTGTGAAGGGTATTTTTTTATGCCATTACTTTCAGGTGAATAAACAAAAAGAGAATGTTTGTAAAGCCACAGTTTGTTGAGATGGCTAAATAAAACGATTGAGGGGCACTGGTATATCTGTTATGATGGCAGGGGACACGTACATTCAAGGTAGGTGAATTATCACCGTTATAACATGCTTTATTTGTTTCATGTTGTCACCGTTTTTATTGTGTGTGTATTTGTGACGCATTTTGGTCACCCATTTTTATTTCGTGAAATGTCAGAGAAATATGACAAAAGGTCATTTGTTTTAATTTCTTGGATAATCGTGAAATCGCGGAACTATCGTGTGAAGTGTTGTAGAATAGTATATTTTATGGTTGAAAAACGATATAATGTCTAAAAGTAGAGTGTTATTTCCGTGCGTTCATTTTCTGTATTTGTGATTTGTCAAAGTTAAGATATTAATGTATGGTAAAGTTATGTTCAAGGTAAAGACGAATTTATGTAAGCGTAATCCGTGGTTATTCATTTATCGCTGATGTGAAGATACCATTGTGTTAAGCGATGTAAAACTTTATTCAAAAAGTTACGAGGCGAGATCGATAAATTTTGTTACAGGGGATTGCCATTCCAATGTTCGTAAGAAACTGTGTAGAACTGATGAGAGAAAATAATAGTAAGAATTTTTGTAAGTCAAGTTGTGAATTCTGGTTTGGAAATATTAGATCAAGATATGCGGGGAGAGATGGTTAATTGTCACAGTGTGTTTGAATAACAGCGTCGTGGGTCACCCGAGAGAGATTTTCCATGTTTAATGTCGTGTTGAGATTTGCGGTGTTAGCAAGTGTTATGTATTGCAGAATGTGAGTTAATGTAGGATTGTGAATCAGGTTATTGAAAGCCTATAGTGTTGATGCCAGGATATTTAGTGTATAAAGCCGAGGATTTATTTTTGGGTAATTTATTGAGATGGGAATAGGATCAGACCATAACTAGGATTCCACTTGAAACTGTAGGACCGTGATGGATAATGAATATTTGAGTAACGTCTTAAAGTAAATATCTTCGCATAATCTGTGTGGGTCAAGAATTATATATTTTGTGAATTGCTAGCGAGACCGAGTTTGTGGTTTATTTAAATGCTAGTTAAAACGTCACTAGTCACCACCAGTGTGTCGTCTCGCGATAACAGAAGCGAGGGGAGATTTTTTATTGGTGTCCCGTTATCTGACCAGCTGGTAATCGATGGAGCTCACTGTTAGAATAACCCATCTGTATATTGTATTTTGTCATTTATAGTAAGTGTTTTGAAATCAGTTTGCATTCTTTAGAATAGACTCGTTAAATCGAGATTTGAATTTATTATTGAAGCGATGGAAATGAGACAATAATGTTCGGATTTAACCCTTTCCAGGGATGTCAAAATTAGAGATTGGGAATAATTTGATTGACATTATTCGAGGGTTACCCAAGCCTTATTTTAAATGTCACGAAGCGATGTGACATAGAGTTGGTTATTTTTGCGTTGTGTGTTATTTGTGCATGTTGTAGAATATTTAATGTTAGGATTATCCAAGCAAGTAATAATAAATTGTTAGTGTTAACGTAAGCTTATTTTTGTCGTCATGAAATAAATAAATAATACTGGAGACAATAAATTTTTGCGTTTCCAACATCAACGAAGAAAGTGAACAATAAATGAATAAATCAAATTATGCAATTGAAACAATTAGGGACTTTTAAAGAAACCATTCGTCCGGGCAGATAGAACTTGTTGATTAATTAGGACTATGAGATAATTTCAATTTATTAAATTATTAATTTCATTGAAATCGTATTTGGGAATTAACTTAAAATGAAGTGACTAATTTGAAAATGTATTCTGGAAATCTTAGTTTATTTGCTGGGAAAATTTCAACTTGTTAACGCAACGATTAAGGGGATCGGTCCGATAGCAAAGGACCTTTACTGCCACAAGTATTGTGAGGGTTTGTTGTTGTTGTTGTTATCATTTTTACTTCGATTTGTTGAGCATCAAATGTGCTGGGGATTATTAAAGTGGAAACCTTGGCCATCAACTGCTATAACTTAATTGTATTCAGCCTTTAGCTTAGACATTTGGATAGTCACGGGGTCATCAACCTCAGTGACTTAAATTAGGGCCATTTGCCATTATAGCATCATTTTCCTTGCGGTCATCATCCACAATGACTTTAACGTAAGTTACAAAGTTAGATGTCGGTTCATGACATAGTTACAGGTCACATCGATTCAACTAAGTGTCCATCCGTACAACCACTGTGTGTCACATACCGATTGGACTGCCTTAATTATACCAAGAGTCCAGAATTCGTCCTACGTGGCTGGATTATCACGAATCATTATGACGGCACATGCAGTCTCACATAGAAGCCGATTTAAGGATTTCCAGACTTTCTTTATTTCACTCTTCAATCAATCAATCAATCAATCAATCAATAAATCAATCAATCAATCAATCAATCAATACTGATCTGCATTTAGGGCAGTCGCCCAGGTGGCAGATTCCCTGTCTGTTGTTTTCCTAGCCTTTTCTTAAATGATTGCAAAGAAATTGGAAATTTATTGAACATCTCCCTTGGTAAGTTATTCCAATCCCTAACTCCCCTTCCTATAAACGAATATTTGCCCCAATTTGTCCTCTTGAATTCCAACTTCATCTTCATATTGTGATCTTTCCTACTTTTAAAGACACCATCCAAACTTATTTGTCTACTGATGTCCTCCCATGCCATCTCTCCACTGACAGCTCGGAACATACCACTTAGTCGAGCAGCTCGTCTCCTTTCTCCCAAGTCTTCCCAGCCCAAACTTTGTAACATTTTTGTAACGCTACTCTTTTGTCGGAAATCGCCCAGAACAACTCGGGCTGCTTTCCTTTGGATTTTTCCCATTTCCTGAATCAAGTAATCCTGGTAAGGGTCCCATACACTGGAACCATACTCTAGTTGGGGTCTCACCAGAGACAAATATGCTCTCTCTATATCCTTACTACAACCCCTAAATACTCTCATAACCATGTGCAGAGATCTGTACTCTTTATTTACAATCATATTTATGTGATTACCCCAAAGAAGATCTTTCCTTATATTAATACCTTTCAGATTTATACATTGAATAAACCCTGTACAAACGTCGCATATTTTTCTTACTAATAAACATGATGTAGGCAATATATTACAATGCTGCACGTATACACTCGTTCCAATCGATAGGAATCTCTTCCTGCTGTTCACTGACGTATTTCGTGACGTTCACTGCCTTTATGATCGCTTTTGCTGGTTATCTAGGAACAAAACTTTTCGACAAGCCGCACTGTAGCACGAATAGAATAGAATAGAATAGAATAGAATAGAATAGAATAGAATAGAATAGAATAGAATAGAACAGTAATTCACAAATTTCAACGGTACATTATTCTCACTAGTAATAATTATGGCACTGATAATAATTACTAACCTCATTTCGCGCTCATATCCGCACTGTTGTGAGAACATTAAGGTTTCAAATTATAGAGCCACCTCTTGGATCTTTTATTAATTCTTTACTGTCTGTGGTAATGACAATTCGAGCGTACTCTTTCATAAATATATATTTCATTTTAAATCCTTCGTCATCTAGGAGAAGTGGGTCACTCCGTTTCTTGCAGTGTTTTATTTTAATGGATAAGTTGGATACTTTAGCACAATTACATTATTTCAGACAGCAAATACCATTAAAATAAACTGATCAATCGTTTCGATTTTGTCACCCGCTGCTATACAACGCCTATACAAAGGTCCTGGTCTGTATAAACAGTTCATTGAATAACTATAACAGATGTTTACACAGGTTTATTAGTAAGATTGTGCGGCTACAGATTTAAATTTTGATTTTTGGGAACTTGACATCTACTATGGTATTTCAGATTCTCCCCTACGGCTCAACATGGATTTAAAAGTGCGTAATCATCACATTGTTCTGGACTGCACAAAACCTGTGGAAGTGAGGGACTGAAGTATCACTGTACATTAGTACGTGTTGAGTCCTTGCTCTATGTTGCAGTGAAATATTTACCTGGAAACTATCCACACCCTCTCAGTTTCTTGGCAAGCTTGTGAAAATACAAAATGGGATAACATTTCCTTTCCTACTCTCTTTTATCCCTCAAATCCACAGAATTGCATGTGTGCAAAGGAGAATGTACTTGCTTGTTATATCTGTTTCACTATTTTACAAGTATGAATTTACTTCTACTTTGTAGAAGAACTCGCTAGGTGAAGTGCGGCAGTAGCTACAGTAATCGCACAGCTTTGCATATACCGCTACGTAAAACATACAAAACTCTTAATATTTTGACTGTCCCAAGTAAATATTTAAAAACATTTTGATGAATAATTTTTTAATATTATTCTGATAATAATGTATTACATTTGGAATGAAAACCCATCATATTTAAAAGATTTAAGGGTGAAAATTTCATGAAACAACTATTCAGTACTCGTAACATACTATCATTTGTAAAATTAACAACACTGGGCGATGACCGAACACGAACAAAAGCTAAATACCCAACATGGACTTGGAAAAATACCGCATACACAGTAACTCGAATATGTATCCAGGTGAAAGTTGCAAACTAGCTGATAACCTTCAGGTTTGTGATTCATAACGCACTAGATGCTTTTTCATAATAATAATAATAATAATAATAATAATAATATTATTATTAATAATAATAATAATAATAATAATAATAATAATAATACTGACATTCTCCACGAATGAGGAAAAGATCGTTCTGTGGAAAAAGAAACCTCTTCATGGACGGTATCCAAATGAGTTAAATCAGCCATATATCGACAAACAAGCGTCGCATGAGTGGCTGACACACTCCGATATATACCCAGAAACAGAGGGCTTAATGTTCGCCATACAAGATCAAGTCATTGCCACAAGGAACTGCAGAAAGCATATACTGCGTGATCCGACTGTCTATTCAGATCTGTGCCGACGATGTAATACATCTCCAGAAACCATCCAGCACATAACCTCAGGTTGTCGATTAATGGCAAACACACACCAAGTACAGACATGACCAAATTGCAAAAATCATTCACCAGAAATTAACCCGATAAAATAACCTAATCCATTGTACACCAGCATATTGGAAGTACAAACCCCAATCAGTCTTGGAAAGTGAAAACTACAAACTTCACTGGGATAGAAGTATCATCACTGATAAAACTACTACCAGCAGTAGAAGAGATATAACTTTTGTAGATAAAAACAAGAAAATCTGCTTCATAATTCACATAGCATGCCCTAATACTCACAACCTCCAATCAACACATACAGAGAAGATTTCCAAATACACAGATCTGGCCACAGAGATAAAAACCATGTGGGAACTCAACAATGTTATCATCATTCCAGTAGTGATTGGATGTAATGGTATTATATCAAAGACTCTGCACGGGAGCATTGAAGCTCTTAATCTTCACCCTCTCACTTACAGAGAATTACAAAAAGCAGCAATCCTGGCCACTTGCCATATAGTAAGGAAGTTTATTGGCATAAAACATCCACCATATACAGAGGACTAATGGAAATCGTCCACTAATAATTTTGACCATTTATGTGTAGTAAATATATCATAAATATCTGTCAAATTTATTCGTCAACAATGTACGTATATACCGATATGTATGAAGCATGTGTGTGTATGTACTAACTAGTACTTCTTCCATGTACATTGTACCGAAGAAGCTCATAAACCCAATTATAAAATTTTGAATTACATATTATATTATATTATATTATATTATATTATATTATATTATATTATATTATCGAGGAGTTGGCCGTGTGGTTAAGGTCGCGTAGCTGTGAGCTTGCATTTGGGAGATGGTAGGTTCGATTACCACCTTCGGTGGTCCTACTTACCACAGTGGTAAAACAGTAGAGATCTCGTGCCAGCGGCTTTGACTAATCCTTAGGCTCACGTTGTAATTTGGGCTGCCTACCCGGAGCAAAGTGGACGGCGATTCAAAGTCACGCTGTATAAATTCTAGGCTAGTGTAGGATCATATCTGTTTTATTAGACTGTTATAGGAAGCATGAAGATTCTGCCAGACAAAAAATGATACAAATTGTTCCAAATACACCCTCTTCCAAGGAGGTCGTCGAAATATTTCGCTCAGTTGGTCACTTTCATTGCCTTCTCAATTCCTACGTGCCTGTGGACTGTAACACAATAATCAGATATGTAAGACCTGTTCCGAGAAATGTGCACAAAACTTTCATATCCAGCGTGAAAATCCCGAAGGCTGAGAAGTTCAATTCACTGTTTAACATCAGTTGAACTGAAAATGAATGTAAGTCATATGCACGAATGGTGTTGCTGGATTGCTGAAGGATCATCTCTGTTACAATTTCTTTCGTTCTTCTGGCCTCACACCTGGTTAGATTACAACAGATTATTATAGACAAGAATTGCCCCAAGTGGGCAAACTGCCAACAAAGACATCGAAGTACATACCATTCATCACCGCTCTTAGTGCCTATTAGGATTCCTACAATCCTATGAAAATCCAACACGAAGACCATGAAATAGAATATCATTCTACTCAATAAATCAAATCCATAAATGTAATTAACTGTTGCAGCTAATTTGAAGATCAAATTATACAGCTTCCTCAGAGTTTTAAGTGGCACCCGTACTTCTTCCTGATCTTGAGAATTTGAAAACATTGAGGTATCAATTGACCTCCTGGTGCGATGTTCGACTAAGCCTAATCTTCGAGGTCGTAAGTCTGGTACATCCGTAATGCTGTAATGTTTTTCCAACGAGGCCAAGTCATCTCTACCATAGAGTGATTTTAGGTGGTCGTTAACCATCGATATCCGCTTCCTCAACAACAGCACTAGATTCACAAACTGAAGGTGAACGATACTGTTCAAGAAATAAGCGAGAAATTGCGAATAGAGTGATATGCTCCTCGGCATAGAATGATCATGACCTAAGGAATATAAATAGAGGCTGTATATAAAGACTAGAAGAATTTCAGTGATAAGTATTTTCCAGTATCTAGAATATTCACTTTTAACTCTGCTAAATAATATTCTATCCATGTTCATTATTGTGTGGTGTATCCTTTCGAACTTCTTTTTGTGGATCGTAGTGAAGGTAACTATAGACACCAGGCACTGTAAGTATATGAGAACTACGTGTATAAGCCGAACAATTCCTTCTATCACTTCACGTGATTGATGAATAACCGTACTAATCCTATAGAAACTTCCAGCAGTCACAATGCTCATGATTAGAATTGTACATAATAATCCTAGCATAGTGTAGTTACAGCAATAGCCAGCATCTGACTTCAGACACACGAATGGCGTTAATCCTACACACTTTGACACATAGTAAATTGGAGCAATCGCTGAAAACAGTTCACTTTTAGTTACAGAGTAGTCACAGTCTCTCAAAACTTTCATCTTGTAACGCAGTCAGTGAAGAAATGATGTTTGTACTTTTCTCTAGTGATTACAGCAATTATGCATAAACGGAATATTGAGAGACCGTAAACTAACCCGGAACACTTCAGAATTCAGTGGTACTCCTGCAAAGCGATTCCGTACAACGAAACATATCATAAACTATAGTCAAAACAGTAATAAAATTATATCCTCCACTTAATTATTGTCACCTAATGAGACTATGGCATATGCACAACCTTGAAGATTTTGGTTATATTTCAAATGAGAATTACTGTACTATAATCGCGAGCTCGTAAGATTCAATTGAAATCGCTGTAAAGTGTTGAAATTTTGTTACACTTCTTCTTAAGCGTAGAATGTGAATGTGGTAACGATTATTACCTTGGACATTTTTGTCTTATTCTCGTCCAAGTTCCTGCTCAAGCACTAATCAGTCAGCATTTCATTAATAATGAGATTACGAATAATTAAAAATATTCAGTTCATTACACGTTTGTTGTTACATTCAGTTGATCGTTACACTGGCAATGACAGGTATTTCAGATATTCCAGCTACGACGACAATGCAGAAGATAGCATAAGAGACAATGCCAATGGAGACGTGTTAACATCACAACTCCAACTGGAAGTTTCGTGTTTACTAGTTAGTGCTAGTTTCATCAGCGTTTGTGGATGACTGAGAGTGAGTGGAAATAATTATTTTCCCAAGCTTAAATTAAACCACTTAAATGAATTGCTCAAGCAAGTAATTAGTTAAAAGGTTTATCGATTAGTTATATACTCGGATTAATGCGAATTAATTTAACTTCATGGAAAAGGAGGTACGACAGTGGGCATTAGCTTGGTAATAAGTAGGGTTCGGAATTTGAAGACTATAAAGTGCCTAAATAGACCTATAAAAGACATAAACATATCCTGAAAAAAGACCTAAAAACTGACAAAACGGACGTAAAGATTCATCCAAATTCATTAATTATTTTAGTTTTTTTACATTTTTAATGTTTGGAAGTGAAACATTCTGATGGTTTGGAACATACAGTGCAAAAATGTATGAGTGAAATGCTATTTCTTCCAGACATATTTTTTTAGATTGAGATAATTCAATACAAAGGAATTTCGTTTTTTAAAGGACTTGTAAAATTTAGAACACGATACTTTCTCCACCCAGAATGAATTCAGCGAACCCGCAAAGGACATCCTGGCGAAATAAATTGAAATTAGTATAACTGGAATCATATTTGGCTTAACCACACTAGGGTTACAGAAATTGGAATTCCGGAACTTTACCTCATTTGGCTTTGCAGTATAGTCATCTCCAGGTTTTAGGTGTGAAGGATTGTCGGTTTTCAGAGAGCACGTTGCGAAACATCGAGAAATTTATCTGCACACCATCAGATGTTAAGGGTTCATACTTGAAGAAAGTGAGATCCTCCTCTTCAAAAACATTCACATCGAAATCTTCTCCTTTCAATATTTCACTTACCTTGCCCGTTTGGTCACGCCGATTGGGCGTCGCTTATGGGGGACGCCCTAGCCTTGGTACTAAATTCTCGAGATGGCATTGCATATAGATGTGACGACTTGTTTTTACGGCCAGCCTCTCACGATGCATTTTATAGCTGCTGTCAGCTCCTAACTTCGAGAACAGACGCCATTTTAGCTGCTCTACTGGAGTACAGACGCTATACGTTAGAGGGTTTTCAGTAACATTTCCTCTACTGAGAGATCTCTTTCCCTCCTACAGGCGTTCATCTGCCCTAGGACGTTGACCCTTGTAGGTTAAGAGGTCAAAAACAATATATATATTACCATTCCTCGAGGAACGAGGGTGCTGAGGGTTAAAAATTACGGTACCATTCCTCAAAGATAGAGAATTGTGAGGGAGGTCAAAAATTGAAACCATGTCTTACCACTCCTCGAAGAATGAGGGTGGTGAAGGAGTTAAACATTAAAAACATATTTCAACACCTCGACGAATGAGGGTGGTGTGAGGGCATCTGAAATTAAAAACATATTTTACCATTCCTCAAGGAATGAGGCTGGTGAGAGGTCAGAAATAAAAATTAAAGTAATATCTTACCACTCTCGAAGAATGAGGGTGATGAAGTGGTCAAGCGTTAAAAACGCATCTTCCAACTCCTCGAGGAATGAGGATAGTGATAACTTGTCATAATGGTGGTTGGAAAATGATCTTTCCCTACCTGAAATTATACAAAAAGACCAGTGATTAGAATGCTAATTTCCGAAAAAAATGGCATTGTTGTACAAGGAGAGATAATGTATAACTGGAACGTGTACAATAGCTGTCCAGTCACAACATGGAAGGGCTGCATAAAGAAAGGCATTATTAATATCGCTCATACCTCAGTGACTTACGTATTGCCAAAGCCAAGGGTGAGACTGAGACAGGTTAATGAATTTGCTCTAGCCCATATTAGACTGAACTGGGAGCATACAAGCCAACCTAGGCTAAAATTTCAGCGCTATACCGTCTAACTGCTTAGTTTATTCTGGACCTTCTTTCTGTCATACAAGGTGATTAAAAGGGGGGACCAGAGGATCTGAACTTTCGAGCGTAGGTTGGCGACCATGGTTCACGGTTTGAGCCTGTAATTGCTTCCACTTACTTGTTCCAGGCTACTCACTTTCACCTTCCATGTCCGACCTTCCTTGGTCAACTTTTGTTTTCTTTCGACCCCGACGCCATTAGGCTTGCGACGCCTAGAGCGTCTTTCATTTTCTCGCCCTCCATGGTCCTTCCTTTTCTTTTGCCGATAACTTCATTTTTTGAAGTGTCGGACCTCCTCCATTTTTCCTCTGATCAGTGCTAATAGAGGATGGTTGCCCACATGTACACTCGAAATCTTTAGCATCTCGTGGCCAGAAATATTCATTTTGAGGCAAGAAATCAGTAATAATAATAATAATCGTATGGCCTCAGCTACCGTGTGCAGACATTTCAATTTGACGCCATCTGGCTGTCTGCTTGTCAATTTCGACGTTCCGTTTTACTCTAGGTCCCCGCTAGATGGCAGACCGAGTAAACCGAAACTCTCTTGGGCGTCTATGGCTGAGATTTAATGAATTTTGTCGGGTAAACACCAAATGTGTCACCAGAGATCTTTTACATGCCGACATCGTACGACATGGAGTGTCGAATGGACTTTTTTCCGCCCTTCAAAAATCCGACTACCTCTGCCGGGTTTGAACCCGCTATCTTGGGATCCGGAGGCCGACACTCTACCGCTGATCCACAGGGGCAGCTAAGAAATCAGTACAGCCCTCAGAATCACCCAGTAACTGCTTACACACTCTCTGCTTACACACTCTCTCTCATTGGTCACATCCATTAGACGCGTTAACACATGCACACATCTGAGGAGTGAGGGAAGGTGGATAAAACGAAGTACGAGGATATCTAGCATGAACTAAACACACGCGGAGGGGAAGGTACTTGCTTCTCCGCCTGCCCACACGTCCCATTGGATCGACGCTGAAGAGAGAGGGGAATGAAGAGAGGAACCACACGTATCCTTCAAGGCAACAGACGTAATGTGTGTGTCAACTCATTGAGGGTCAAATACGCCAGTTTCTTTGTAATTCTTGTGTGCGAAGTCTGAATGAAATGTTAGCGGTCTCGACTATGACTTCATTATCAAATGACATCGCGTTCAACATCTGTAAGAAAGAATGGCCCTTATTTTTCTCATTATAGGCCCTGTTAAATACTACTACTACTACTACTAATAATAATAATAATAATAATAATAATAATAATAATAATAATAATAATAATAATAATAATAATAATAATAATAATAATAATCCTCAAAACCCAAAGTAAAAATAACCCGTCATGAAATAATTATTATCATCAGAGACGCAAGGGCGTTTGGAAACCCGTTCCTATGAAGTTTTTGTCAGCGCTGATCAAACAATTAAATGACATATATGGGGCTGGGATTACATCTTGCACATTTCATCGCAATTAAACTAGAGTTAAATAATTGTTTTTCTTGATTAGGAAAAGCTAGTATAGCCAGAATGTTTAACCATAGATACATCTTAATCACTTCCCGAAGAAATGGAGTTGGGAGTGACCTCTGAGTGCGCAACGTTGCAAGCCACACCTCCTGGAAGACGAACACATGTGACGTTGCCTTGGTTACTTCTCCTTCATCCTCAGGGTTGGCCAAAATCTTCGCCCAAAGGTTTCCTTTTCCACCGGGAATTCTTGTGATCACGATTGTACTTCCGCTTTAAACAATAATCACCACCACCTCCATCTCAATGTCCTCGACAAAAAGTGTATTAACTTAAGCCATAGCAAACATCCCATAGAATTTCGCTTTCGTTGCTAGACAACAGGACAGTGAGAATGTCAATAGCGTCACTTAATAAGGTACCTGATGCTATACATTATTTAAGTTATTTTTACTGCCGGGCTGAGTGGCTCAGACGGTTAAGGCGCTGGCCTTCTAACCCCAACTTGGCAGGTTCGATCCTGGCTCAGTCCGGTGGTATTTGAAGGTGCTCAAATACGACAGCCCCGTGTCGGTAGATTTACTGGCACGTTAAAGAACTCCTGCGGGACTAAATTCCGGCACCTCGGCGTCTCCGAAGACCTTAAAAAGTAGTTAGTGGGACGTAAAGCAAATAACATTATTATTATTATTTCTTTTACAAGCGAATTGACCCCTTAGGACCAAGCTACAATTTAATTTTATGTGCAGTTTTCTCTGTGTCATATACTTCCTCAAGCGTTCTGCTTTCGTTGTTCTGTTCAGGCACTTCCGCTGTTCTCATTCCTTCCTTCGGCTTGAAAACCTTCCAAATTTTTCACTGTGTTCGTAAATGTATTTGTGTCTAACATTTAGGCCTCTAAGAAGTTTGAACTTTCCATATCTTTCCGCGTTTCCCGAATCTAAATATGGTAGTCTTTTCCAGAATTAATCAAATATCTATCTGATAAGTTTATTTCCGTTCATTCCATACAAAGTCCGATAAAACCTGGTCCCTGAGATCCATTCCACCTTCTCGCAGACTTCTTTATTTCTCTTAAGTTCCCATCTACCTTCAGTTTGGGCAGTGCACATAAATTTTCTGAGGTTTCTTTTGTCTAAGACTTCCAGCTTCTCCAACTTGTAGCTCATATAGAAGCATTCACTGGCAAACAGGCATTCTGTTTTGACCACGAATTATTATTATTATTGTACCGGGTGGTACACCTCTACGCCGCTAATTTAAAATGTGCGCCAGTTGAAACTCCTCTGCTGGAGGAACTCTGAACTTTATCTACGCTATTAATTCTCTACTTTCTCTGAAGATGTCACCACGCGGAAAATTTTGAGTTTTTGAACTGTGTCATTTTTTATGTGCTTTTGTTTCGCTTGAAGTAAGAAGTGTAAACTTTCTCTCCTAGAGGACACTACTGAAGATCAACAATAGTGCAACCTAGTGCGGAGTCAAAGAACTATTTTGTTGGAGAAAATTTAATTTCAAGAGTTTGTTCTTTGTTAAATTTCTTTCAGTCATTGTTTAAGTTGGCAATATTCACCCCTTCTTTCCCCTTGTGTTGAACCTAACCAATCCCGAATTTCTTAAATTAATTTCTATCCAATCAGATGTATCTTCCCCTAACTTGAATATGTTGCTGGGTCCTACCCAATAAAGTGTTTTTGGGAGGGTGTTTTCATTCCCCTAACGCCTAGAAACTTCCGCGAGAGTATTTAAACTGCTGATTTTTGGGTCTCTCGGCCACTTCTGTTCCATCTTTCAGTGTATTAAGTACATAGCAGGAGGCGGGAAGCGCCTCTTTTCCTCGGCAGCGGTCAGCAACAAGGTAATGGCCGATTAATAAATTCTTTCTTTGCTAGCTCAGCAGTTTAACTTTCGGGGCGGGTTCTAAGCGTTCCACTATGTAACCTTTTCCTAAAATGTAACTACTCTTTTCCTCTATTCTCTTGTAAAGCTACATACTGGGATAGAGAGTGCTAACCCTCTCGAGCTCCCACTCATATTGTTTTGAGGTGAACTTATTTTTCTCAACCTATTCTTCGATAACGTAAAACCAATTGTTCTCTTCTTAAGTCACCTCTTTAGTATGGGATTAGCCCTTGTATTAACGGCCTAGTGCCAAGTAGGTCTTAATCAAAGTGTATTAGGAGTGCAAGTTTGCCTCCTCTCCAATTGTTATTTTAGAGGTCATTTAATTAACCTTCTTTTCGTTTAAGAGACCTCAGTAGATTGGGTATTTTACCCCTGTGTTTACGTCCGTTGAGGACAACTTGAAGGTGGAGTTTGGTGTGGCCTGGGAGAGGCTTAAATTTGAGAGCGAGTGGCTCTTTTGAAAACTGAGTGTTGTATGCCTCGAGGACGCTTTACTGTGCAATTTGGAGCAAGTGCTCCAGGGTTTGATTGGGGTCTTCTGCCCCGTTGTTGAAATGTGTATATCGTAAAGTTGGGCTAGTTGCTCAAGAATTGTGTTTTCAGGGCTCGAAGCCCAAATCCTGTAAATATTGTAACTACCCTTTTGGGACTTGCTACTTTGTACCTGCCATGCTTGTTATTTCTTTGTTTCAAAAGAAAATATAACCTTGTTAAATTTTAAATTAATTTTACTTTCGTAGCTTGAGACCTATTCACCACCCCGCACCTTCTTTCACGCATAACTACCACAAAAACTCGGTAACAAGTGGTAGCAGAGCGTGGTTGAATGGGTCTCAATTTAGCCCCTTTTGACGGCTAAATATTGTTTGTTCCGAACTCTAACTATTTTCCCAGTTGCTGGAATTTTTTGAGTTTTTCAAAATTGTTCTGTCACCATGCCCGGCCCTCGCGATGTTCTCCTTCTTAACTATTTGCGCAAGGAGGAGTTGATCTATGAATTAACTATTAGAAATGTACAATCTGGAGGCACGGTTGCAGTAGACACAAACAAGCTTAGAGAGTCCCTAGATTTGCCCATTTCCATCCCAAATTTGGGAGAGAAAGAAATTGACGACTCTCTTTCCACGATCACGGAGAATATTACTGGTCTAGCTTCTGTAGTTAGTTTTTTTGATGAAAATGATCCGTCTCCTAATCAAATTAAGCGTGTGCAAGGCAGGCTATATCATTTTTCGAATAGGGTTAACGATCTGTTGTCTCTAAAGTTGAATGACGTTCAGAAGAAGGAAGCTAGTACGCTGCTTGAAAATATGTCTGAATTATCTAGCAAGGTCACTCAATTGTTAACTGGGGAGGTTCCTCCCAAAACTGATCAACCCGTCACGGTGAATGTAGATAGCGAGGAAGAGCCTCATAAGGGAGAAGGCAATAGGAAAACCATTGCTGCTCAAACAACCTCTGCCCCATTGGACGAGTCTGAACGCCGTAACTCATTAAATAATGTACGTTCTGAATTAACTACCTTGCCATTGAAACCTTTACCTACTATGTCACCCGGGTTTAGCAGCTTGCCTCATCCATTGGCAATGTTGCTCAGAGGTATTTCTAAGTTTTCTGTTAATACCACCAGTGATGTAATTTCATTTTTGAGATTTCTAGTTGAATTTCAGGATCATGCCCTTGTGTTTTCTCTTTCTCCATGTCAAATTTTGCAAATCATCTATCCTTATGCTATTGGTATTCTCTCTGATAAAATCGTAAGAGCCATTGCCGAGCAATCATCTATTGAGGATTTCCATGCCCATTTCCTAGCTAACTTCATCCCGGCTAGGGCCAGGTCCTCCCTTATTCAGAAGTACTATTATCGTGTACAGCGCTTGGATGAAAACTTGGCTGATTTCATACAGGACATTAAGTTTTACACTAGGGTGTTTGCCCTTCATTTTCCTGAAGATCAGATTGTACAGGCTATTGTCGAGGGAATTTCACCTCCCTATAGGTCATACTTGTGTTTCGCGGCGTGCCCGCAGACTTTCTCTGAACTCGAAGCGTTGGCCGTCTCAGCGGAAGGAGTTAGGTACGCCGATTCCTTGCGTGTGGCAAAAGAACCCCCTCCTTTCTTTAGTAACACTCGGCCTCCACCTCGCCGACCAGTCACACCCCGTAAATGTTATGCTTGCGGGTCGCCTGACCATCTTCGCAATAAATGTCCATTGGTCAAAACTAGTAGGGCAAATACTGGAGCTGGTTCAGCGCAAGGCTGTTTTAAATGTGGGGCTTTCTCACATATCGCCAAGAATTGCCCAAACTCAAATAGCACCCCCTCCTGCTCAACTTCCGGTGCAAATTCCAACTATGCCAATAATAAAAAGTGACTAGTGGCTTCGGCTGAGTCGACTAATCCATCTTCCCGAGACTCAGCCCCTAGTAAACAGGTTGTAAATGCAGTGTTATGTTCTGAACACTCTACTAAATATACGTATCCAGTACTTAACATTATTTTATTAGAAAATGCATTTGTCACAGCATTGCGTAACTATTCACTACAAAGAATGTTCCAATGAGAAGAACAGCTGTTCTCTCCAGAGAGTATACATCTCTGTGTTGTTAGGCTGTTGTTACTAGCGCACTCACTGTATTATTATTTTTAAATACACTATAGTCTCCCCCACTTAGAAATGTGTTATAGACTGAATTTTAAATAAACACTTTGAAGCTGTGAACTTATCAGGTAAGGAATATAGACGAATTAAAAAAGGGAAAACCAGATAATCTATTGAATTTTGAAAAAGGTACTTCACTTCTCACAGAACAGTTGAGCTGTGTTGGTTCACAAAACAAAATCACGGAACCGCACAGGCAGTCGAGTATGTCTTGATGATCTACGGACACGTACATTTGTTGGAACATCGGGATTCTGTCGTGGTGTCACTGCCGTATCTGGGGTTGATGGATTTTCTACTGGAACAGCTGGATCATGGCGTGGTGATACTGTTAAATCAGAATTAAGCGAGACATGGCATTCTGGAGCTCTAGGTACGTCGTATGACTGGGCTGGTTCAAATGTAACTGATTTAGGTTGAATCAGTGTCCCACGCATTTGGTCAATATGGCGTTTCAGTGTCCTTCCTGATTCGTCCAAAATAACTAGGTAGTGTCGCTGACCATACTTCTTTACAACCTTACCAAATTTCCAAGTGTACTTGTTATTGCAAAAGAAGCGCACCTGGACTCTCTCCCCCACATGAAACGATCGTCCTGGTTTGGCTACCGATAATGAAGGTTGAGGTCGGGTAGGGAAGAAAGCATCAAGGCGAATCCTCATTTTTCGGTTCAGGTATAGCTCTGCTGGTGACTTTCCACATGCAAGGGGTGTAGCACGGTATCGAAACAGAATCTTTTGTATTTTCTCGTATATTGGGACATTATCATCTGAGGCAGTACGGAGACGATTCTTCAATATTTGAACATGTCGTTCTGCTAAGCCATTAGTGGCTGGGTGACCAGGTGCAATGAATTTTTGAAAAATTCCATTTGTTGAACAGTAGGTGCGAAATTCATTGCTTTGAAAAATGGCTGCATTATCTGAGACAATGCTTGCTGGAAATCCATGAGAAGCAAATATACGGTTTAGCAACATGATTGTGGAGGTACTTGTTGGCGAATCTCGTAAAATTTGCACTTCTGCCCATTTCGATTTGGCGTCCACACAAATCAGAAAGTTGCAGTTCTCAAAAGGTCCTGCATAATCAATATGCACTCTTTCCCAGTTCTCTTTTGGTTCGTCCCATGGATGCACTGGTGATTTTGGTGGATTTGCTCTTGTCAATGCACATGTTTGACATCCTTTTACTAGGCGTTCAATGTCTCGATCTATTCCAGGCCAATAGACGTAGCGACGGGCCAGCTGTTTCATCTTCATGATGCCCAAATGAGTTTCGTGAAGTTCATTTAAAACCTGATCTCTTAGTCTGGAAGGGATAACAACTCTATCTTGTCTAAACAGCACACCATCATTCAGAGTATATTCTGAAACCATCCGTTCATTCTGTAGATCAAAAACAAGTTTACTCAGTTCATGATCTTTACGTGTTTCATCCTGGATGGTACGAAATGTGATTCGTTCGCTTGAAATTTGAAAAATTTGGTGCGTAAATAACTGGTTAACTTCATCCCCAATGGAGATATCTGTTGAAGAATGGACTTGCTGTAGGGAAGCCCGCGATAAACAGTCAACATTTTGGTTCTCTGCACCCTTCTTAAATTGAACTGTGTAATCGAATCCCGACAAGAACGAAGCATATCGTAGTAGACGAGCAGATGTCATCTGTGGTAGAGCTTTGTTTTGCTGAAAAATACGAGTTAGCGGTTCATTGTCAGTCACTAGTGTGAAGTGCCTGCCAAAAACATAGGCGTAAAAGTGGTTGACAGCAAACATTATTGCCAAAGCCTCCCTGTCTAGTTGGCTATAGTTCTGTTCTGATACAGTCAGTGATCGTGATGCATACGCAATCGGTCTTTCTTCTCCATCAATTAGATGGCTAAGGACAGCGGCAACACCTGTTGGACTTGCATCTGACGTCAGAACTATTGGTAATTTTGGATCATAGGGCGTTAAGACCCTATCGCTACACAACTCTGCTTTTAACTTGAGGAATGCGGTTTCACATTCCGAAGTCCATATGTAACGTTGGCCTTTGCGGAGCAGGAGCCGTAATGGATATGACATGGTGGAGAAATCTGGTATAAACCTGGAGTAGTATGTGATTAGTCCCAAAAATCTGCGTAGTTCATCAACGCTTGTAGGATGAGGCATGTCATTAACAGCTCTAACTTTTTCTGGGGACTTACTAATGGTATTATGCTGGATAACATGGCCCAAATATTCAATTCTCTCTTCAAAGAAAGAACACTTAGCTCGGTTGATATGCAGATCAAAATCAGATAATCTCTTCAGACATAATCGCAAATTGTGTGTGCACTCCTCCAGAGTTGATCCATGTACGATTAAGTCGTCAAAATAGGCTTCTGTTTTTGGAAGTCCCCTGAGGATTTGTGAAATGATTCGGTTAAATTCGGATGGCGCTGTTTTAATTCCGAAACTTAGACGATTCATTCTATATGTTCCACGATGTGTAGATATAGTTTGGATTGTAGCACTTTCATCATCAACTACCAAGTGTAGAAATGCTTTGAACAAGTCCAGTTTACAAAAATATTTGGAATCACGTAGGCTGTTCAACACATTATCAATTCGCCTTATGGGGTAATTTGCAGCAACAAGTTTCTCATTTACACCACATTTGTAATCAACACATAATCTAACTCCTCCATCTGGCTTGGGAATGACGACCAACGTTGACCCCCAATCACTTGATGATACAGGAGATATGACCCCAGCTGCTTCTAGTGAGTCCAACTCCCTTTCAACTCGTTCACGAAGTGCATAGGGAACATCCCGTTCTCGTGTAAATACTGGTTTAGCTCCTTCACGTAACTGTAACTTTACTTCAAATTTTGGAACACGTCCAATTCTCTCTTCAAAAACATCAGGAAATTCATTAATTATGTCATCAACTGAAAAAATAGCGTTAACTGGATATGACATGACTGGAGTTTCCTTGCTAGCATCTATTTCCTTTAATTCAATACCAAGTCTCCTAATCCACAATCTTCCAAGTAATGCCGAGTAGCCCTTAGGGACAATATATATATCATCTTGGATTGCCTTGTCTTTATATACAGCTGAGACTGTAACCTTTCCCATAGGTGTGATAATATTGCCTGAATATGAACGAAAGGCAATTACAGATTGTTGTAAGGGTAAACCTAGATCCAATTCATTAAATGCATCTTCAATAAGCAAAGTAAAACATGCACCAGAGTCAACTTCAAAACACTGTGTCTTATTGTTTAGTGATACAGTAACCATATATTTATCAGAGTCGGGAGTAACTTCAAATAATTCTACATGTGACGGAGAGAAAGTAGGTTCTGCTTTACTCACACCGTATGAATGATCCTGGGCATCACATGGGATAACTGAAATTGATTTAGTTGAGCTGGAACTATCTGCTTTTGATTTGGAATTTCGCATTAGGCTGGTGATACACACCTTGGCGAGATGACCTTCTCTTCCACAAGAATCACATCTAATATCATACCTACTAACTCGGCATTCTGACACACGATGATTCGGCTTAGCACATCGGAAACAGAGGTTATCAATTCCTAATCTTCTGAAATCAGGTCTGATTCTTCCACTAGAGAGAGAATGTTGACCATATCGGATACTTTGATTCGGTGAACGTGTGTTGCATGAATGGTCAGGGCTCAACGAATGGTTACTCTTGCTATAACTGGGGCTCGGTGAACGATAACGAAAACTGTGATCCCGTCGAGATCGGTGATCTGAGCCAGCAGAAACCTTATATGTATCGCTGTTGTCGAATTCAGATGCCGATGAAAAGGCTTGTCTGGTAAATTCCCTACTTTCTATTCTAGACGTTTCCAATAATGTTGCCTTAGCTAGGATTTCATCGAAAGTGGTGATATTAGATTGAAGTAGCTGTTCGCGTAACCAATTGTCTCGTAAACCTCTTATGAACTGGGCTCTTAGAAATACATCCGAAATTGAAACTGTACGTTGACATTGGCATTTGACTGTGAATTCGCACTCAGCTAAATTACGTTGAAGAGTTGCGACAAAATCGGCGATAGACTGTCCCTCTTTCTGATAGACATTTAAAAACGATCAGCCTTCAAATTCATCTTTTGAATGCCCTAAAGAATGTCTTAGGATTGCGGCGGATACCCCCGCACCGGTTCCTTTTCTTAAGATTCGGTTAAATAACGAGCCTATAACAGCTCTCTTAGATTCAGGAAGTGTTTGTTCGATTATTTCGGCTGAATGGTATTCTAAATTGAAAACGGTTTGTAAACTTCCTGACTATGTTTCTTCTCCTGTTCAATACGTATCGGCTAATTCATCTCCATTAGAAATTCTAGGTTCCTTACTGGTCAAAATTCGTATTTTTAAGTTTACATGGAAAGTTAAATTGTTTGTGGCCAAGCAATTGTCTTGCCCCATTATATTGGGAGCTGACTTTATTTCTCACACTGGTCTTGTGCTCGATCTCCAGTCTAGGTCGTGCACATTCAAATTTGCTTCTAATTGTAAAATCCCACTATTAAAGTGTAATTCTGTGTCATGTTCTTCTATTTCGCCTACCCAGGATGAGATGTTGTTAGACCTTAGACATCTACCTGAGGAGCAGGCGATAGTATTCGCAAACTGTGTCAGTCGTTTCCCGAGGTGTTCTCTGATACTCTTGGTGTTACTGACCTTATTGAATACAAAATTGAGGTCACGGATTCGATTCCTGTCCGTTTTCCACCTTATAGGCTATCTCCTCCTAAAATGAAGGCTCTGAAAGAAATTATCGATCAGATGTTGAAGGACGGTATTATTAGGCCCTCTAAGTCGGCGTATTCATCGCCTATTTTTCTAGTCCCGAAACCCCAAGGGGGCTTCAGGCCTGTCATTGATTACAGGGCTCTCAATCGGAAGGTGGTGTTGCAATCTGTGCCCCTTCCTGACCTTCATTCTTGTTTTTCATGGTTTCGTAAGGCCAAGTTCTTCACTATCTTGGACTTGAATCAGGCCTATAATCAAATTCCCCTTGCCGAAGAGTCTAAACACCTTACAGCGTTTGCCACGGACTGGAATTTATACGAATACAACCGCGTGACTTTCGGGCTCCCCACGGGGGCAGCTGTGCTCACTAGGCTACTAGATAGGGTCTTCTCCGACATCAAATTCGAGTACTTATATCACTACTTAGATGATGTCGTCGTATTTTCAGAGACTTTTGAAGAACATCTAGATCATCTGCGAGAAGTTCTCGATCGCCTTCGTAAGGCTGGGTTAACTGTTAAGTTGTCCAAGGTTGCCTTTGCTAAGCCCTCTATGTCATTCCTAGGGCATATTGTGTCACCCGATGGTGTAGCCGTCGATCATTCTAGAACACAGGCCATCCGTGATTTTAAACCTCCCAAGGACATCAAAGGCATCGCCAGGTTCATTGGTATGGTGAATTTCTTCAGGAAGTTTATTCCTAACTTCGCTAATAGAGCGGCGCCCTTAAATCTTCTTCGTAGGAAAGGCATCAAATTCGAGTGGGGACCTTCTCAACAAGCCGCTTTTGAAGATCTTAAATTGGCTCTCTGTAATGCCCCTGTACTTGCTATGCCTGATTTCTCGAAGAAATTCATCGTCCAAACCGACGCGTCGTCGTCAGCAGTAGCGGCAGTCCTTCTTCAAGAGACTGAACTAGGGAGGCGACCTATCGCCTATGCATCCAGGACTTTGTCGGCTCAAGAAGCCAAGTATTCCATCTATGAGCTCGAAGGTTTGGCAGTCTTATTCGCCTTAGAAAAGTTCCGTCTCTATCTGGAACACGTCAAATTCGACCTGGAGACAGATAATCAAGCCTTAAGCTGGGTCTTAGGTAGACCGCGTCGTACTGGTCGCATAGCCCGTTGGGCCATCCGTATTTCTGCCTTCCAATTCGATGTCAGGCATATCAGAGGTACCGAAAATGTTGTTGCTGATGGACTCAGTCGTATGTTTTCAAACGACGTTGAGAACCATGAACCGGTCGACCGTTCATCACCTCCCGAGTCCACACTATTTGAGGTTAATGCCATCCTAACAGATGCTCCCATGCTTTTTAGGGATATCGAGAAATACCAACGTGAAGATCCGACGCTGGCTCCGATCATGGAAGCCCTTTCTTCTGGGGAACATGTTGTCCCTTATGTCCTGAGGAATGGTGTTCTATGTTGCCCTTCGAGGCATGATAAGTTGATGAAAGTTGTTGTTCCAGCGGTTCTTGTACCTATGATCTTCAAGTATTATCATGAGACCCCATTAGGGGGGCATCTTGGAATCTTTAAAACTCGTGAAAAGATTCGTGAAATGTTCATCTGGAAAGGTATGGACGGCGAAATTCGTGAACTTGTAAAAGCTTGTAAATCTTGTTTGCTCAGTAAACCCACCATGTCCACTAAGGTAGGCTTTTTGTCTTCTCATCAAGCGTCGCGCCCCATGGAACGCCTGTATATTGATTATGTAGGACCCTTCCCCCAGTCGAAGGGAAATGCCAACAAGTTCATCTTTGTATGCGTAGATGGTTTTACAAGATTTTCGTGGTTATTTCCGACTAAGCTGGCTACCGCTCAGTCTACAATTACTTGCTTAAATTCTATTTTTGCTTCTTTTGGTCCGTGCCAATATATTGTATCTGATAATGCTAAGGCTTTTACATCTAATCTTTTTCGTAAATTCTGTTTTGACTTGTCCATCTCTCATGTAACTACTTCTGCTTATTACCCTCAACCATCCCTGGCTGAACGGGTTAACCGTAATCTCAGGTCCGCACTTATTGCCTATCATCATGAAGATCATTCCAGGTGGGACACGTCCCTGCATTGGATAGCTTTTGCTTTGAATTCGGCGGTTCATGAATCTCACAAGTTTACTCCAGCTTCTTTGATGTTCAAGTTTGTTCCCAACTCGCCGCTCTCTAACCTCTGGTCTCTGAATGACATTCTACCCGAGACAATAGATCCGGATAACATTAAAGATCTTTGGAAGAAGGCTAAAGCCAATCTTAAAGTGTCTCATGAAAAGGTTAGGGAAAAGTATGATCGTGGACGGAGACCCACCACTTTGAAGGTAGGTGACCAGGTGATGGTCAAGAATTTTGTTCCCGCGGGCAAGCTTGCCCCCAGATTTCATGGGCCATGCATCATTCTCGATTTTCTTACTCCGGTTACATTGTTAGTAAGCAATCCAGCCACCGAGAGGATATTTAGGGTTCACCTGTCCCAGGTGAAACCGGTGTAAATTTTGCTTCAACTTGCTATATATAATTTGATAGGAATATGAAGGTTATATTTTTTTTGTGAGTTCCACTCTTAAGGCTTTCTGCTCCTTCTATTATATTTCTCTATATGTAAGCATTTGTGTAAAACCTCCCCCGATTTGTTAAACTGCCATCCTGTCCTTGCCTCGGCCATTACCACGCTCCCGTCGCCTGCTCCAATACACACTGTGGCTTTATTATATTAAATGCCATGGACATCTGCTCGCCGCTGACCCCTCAACCTCTTCACCAAGACTGTGCCCTCAAAAAAATGATGATGGTCCAACAATATTCTGCCGCCTAGCTTTAATGTTTCAGTGCCCCCGCAGCCGCGCGGCGCTGTGCCGCGACTGGGTTCGAGGACGGGCCCCCTCGGCCCCAGCGAGGACGACATGTGCACGGCGAGCCGGAGCTCTCCTCCCGGCCAAGGCTGATGTGCGGCGCACGACCTGCTACTTGCCCGCAGCCTGTATATGTTCACCGCGGGCGCGGCGTGTTTCAACACCTCTGCTCCCCTCATAGTGCGGACGAGCGGTATCTCAGGGTACTTGAGGGGTCCGAGCGGCTTCCTTTCGACGCAAGCTGTAACGGCCGGTCTGGCCATCCAACTTAGCCTACATCAACTACATAGACATTCCTGTTCAACCTTAATACCGTTTCATGGGAATTCAACAGCAATATTTGGTGGACATTGCAAAATTTTTCATCACCTTTTAAAAGATCATCTTCAGAAATTCGCCTTCTACAAACATAAATACTTTACGTTACCAATTACAACAAAATTTTGGAACTGAATCAAACCCCATTTAGGAATTTCTCAAATACTTCTGCAATTTATTTTAATATCAACATCAAAACTTGGACTTTGTTTTCAAACAATTTCATGTGTCACCCCTGGTGGAACTTTTGGGGGGGGGGGGGGAGGTCTGTACCGGGTGGTACACCTCCACGCCGCTAATTTAAAATGTGCGCCAGTTGAAACTCCTCTGCTGGAGGAACTCTGAACTTTATCTACGCTATTAATTCTCTACTTTCTCAGAAGATGTCACCACGCGGAAAATTTTGAGTTTTTGAACTGTGTCATTTTTGATGTGCTTTTGTTTCGCTTGAAGTAAGAAGTGTAAACTTTCTCTCCTAGAGGACACTACTGAAGATCAACAATAGTGCAACCTAGTGCGGAGTCAAAGAACTATTTTGTTGGAGAAAATTTAATTTCAAGAGTTTGTTCTTTGTTAAATTTCTTTCAGTCATTGTTTAAGTTGGCAATATTCACCCCTTCTTTCCCCTTGTGTTGAACCTAACCAATCCCGAATTTCTTAAATTAATTTCTATCCAATCAGATGTATCTTCCCCTAACTTGAATATGTTGCTGGGTCCTACCCAATAAAGTGTTTTTGGGAGGGTGTTTTCATTCCCCTAACGCCTAGAAACTTCCGCGAGAGTATTTAAACTGCTGATTTTTGGGTCTCTCGGCCACTTCTGTTCCATCTTTCAGTGTATTAAGTACATAGCAGGAGGCGGGAAGCGCCTCTTTTCCTCGGCAGCGGTCAGCAACAAGGTAATGGCCGATTAATAAATTCTTTCTTTGCTAGCTCAGCAGTTTAACTTTCGGGGCGGGTTCTAAGCGTTCCACTATGTAACCTTTTCCTAAAATGTAACTACTCTTTTCCTCTATTCTCTTGTAAAGCTACATACTGGGATAGAGAGTGCTAACCCTCTCGAGCTCCCACTCATATTGTTTTGAGGTGAACTTATTTTTCTCAACCTATCTTCGATAACGTAAAACCAATTGTTCTCTTCTTAAGTCACCTCTTTAGTATGGGATTAGCCCTTGTATTAACGGCCTAGTGCCAAGTAGGTCTTAATCAAAGTGTATTAGGAGTGCAAGTTTGCCTCCTCTCCAATTGTTATTTTAGAGGTCATTTAATTAACCTTCTTTTCGTTTAAGAGACCTCAGTAGATTGGGTATTTTACCCCTGTGTTTACGTCCGTTGAGGACAACTTGAAGGTGGAGTTTGGTGTGGCCTGGGAGAGGCTTAAATTTGAGAGCGAGTGGCTCTTTTGAAAACTGAGTGTTGTATGCCTCGAGGACGCTTTACTGTGCAATTTGGAGCAAGTGCTCCAGGGTTTGATTGGGGTCTTCTGCCCCGTTGTTGAAATGTGTATATCGTAAAGTTGGGCTAGTTGCTCAAGAATTGTGTTTTCAGGGCTCGAAGCCCAAATCCTGTAAATATTGTAACTACCCTTTTGGGACTTGCTACTTTGTACCTGCCATGCTTGTTATTTCTTTGTTTCAAAAGAAAATATAACCTTGTTAAATTTTAAATTAATTTTACTTAGTAGCTGGAGACCTGTTCACCACCCCGCACCTTCTTTCACGCATAACTACCACAAAGACTCGGTAACAATTATTATTATTATTATTATTATTATTATTATTATTATTATTATTATTATTATTATTATTATTATTATTATTTCTTCCAGCTATGGACCACGCTATTTCAACCGTTTTCTGTCGCTTTCTTCCTTTGTGCGGTCCACATGTTGCCTGTCTTTAATTTAGGTTTTGTTCGATAACTCCGTAGATCTTAATTTAAGGTTTCTTCTTTAAAGTATCACGCTGCAAGATGCCATCGCGTAAGATCCCTAATTCTTATAAATCCTTTTCCACCTCGGTGAACCATGCCCCTTTAGTTTTCTTATTCAAAAAGTAGGCAAAGATTCGACTGGACAATACTTCTTGTCTCATTCGTTTGATATCAGGCTTTTGGACATGCTCTGTGTCTTATTTCGATAATCGAATTATATTTATCGAAATGTGCTAATTACGAGTCAGACGAAGGAGAAATATTTGGTCATTATCAAGAAATAGTGTGTATACTAGCATATTGCACTAATCTTATGTAAAACATTGCAAAAGTAAATATAATGTTATCAGCTTTACGTTCCACTAATTACTCTTTTACGGAGACGCCGAGGTGTCGGAATTTAGTCCCGCAGGAGTTCTTTTACGTGCTAGTAAATCTACCAACACAAGTCTGCAGTATTTGAGCACCTTCATATACCACCGGACTGAGCAAGGATCTAACCTGCCAGGTTGGGGTCAGAAGGCCAGCGCCTCAACCGTCTGAGCCACTCAGCCCGGCCGTTGCCAAAGTAGCGTCATAATCAGAGAGGATAGAATAGAGATGAAACTCAATGATAAATTTCGGTACCAAGCCACTCGGCGCTAGTAGTTTCAGTCTCTCATCAGAGATAGCGCCACAGTGCGCATTTTTTAACTATCTTACTGCTATTATCAACAGATAGCGCAGAGAAGCAACATCCGGCGCAGTGACGCACATCCGGGTATGCTTCCAACTCCTCCCCCTCTCCTTTTCCTGCCCCACGCCCCCCCCCCCCCCCCGTCCTCCCGTACGGCGAAAATAATGCAGTTCTACTACTTCCATGCCCAATACATTGTAATTCATATATTTTTATTTCTAAGTACTTACAATGTTGTAAATAATGATCTGATGCCCCTAGTTCGTATGGCATACTATGTTACTGAGAACATAACCACACACCTCAAAGCAGCTTTAACTTCAAATGAATGATTGACGCATTAACACAAAGCTGATATTATAACAAATAAGAAATCCCTTCGAAAGCAAAACACCAGAACACACCATATGCAATAGAATTGGGTATCACATCAATATCCAAGTACCAAATGAAAATAAAAATAACAGAATTAAATGCACTGAGACAGGAAATATATAGAGCTACATTAATAGAACTATTCAGCTCTCAGCCCCTGATGTGTACTCAAACAGGAAATACAGGATTTCAGGAGGACTGGCGAAGATATATTTCAAATAAACATGCACAATGAACAACGATTTACATCACAAGCACATGAGCACTTGGAATTCAAACAACACAAATACTGTAGCATCATGGGAACTATCGATTAAAATCGATGTAAGTTCGAGCAAGGTTAATCGATTGGGTAAAGTCGAATTCGACGCAAACCAGCAATATTATCTCCACAATGCTTGACGTCATATGACTAATTAATTTGTTAGCTGGGCCCACTGATTGAGGTTAGACTTGAAATACTTGAAGTACTTCGAGACAAACTGCCTTTAATTATTAACATCGTTAATTTCATGTTTACTTGCGTGCCATCTACAGAACCTGTATGTAACTATCTACACGTTATGAATGACCTCCAGCGCCATCTAAAATGAGAGACTAAAACTACCTGAAGCTAGCTACAGATTGGAACCATAAGTCCCATTAGACTTTCACCCGGCTGGTCATAATTCCGCTGTCATGTGCTAGCTGCTACATACTCAGCGGCCGGCTACACGAATGTCTCAGCTGAGCCAGCTAGTCGCCAGTTTTCCCTCTGATATCAACCTGAAATGTTGATATCTACTCATTTCCTCGTTTTTCTGGCGGACTGAATTGCTGTCTAGCGAGATACATCATGTGTCAGTCGTTAGAGAGAAATCTTGTTGAAATTCAATCCCTATAGATTACTTTTACTTTTACTTTACTCCAGCTGTGTAGATAATAATAATAATAATAATAATAATAATAATAATAATAATAATAATAATAATAATAATAATAATAATAATGGCATGAGGCCTCCGGAGAGGCCTGTTGCAGGTCTTTCGATTTGATTCCCGTAGGCGACCTGCACGTCGTAATGAGGATGAAACGATGATGAAGACGACACATACACCCAGTCCCCGTGACAGGTGAATTAAGCATTTATGATTAAAATTCCAGACTCTGCGGGAATCGAACCCGGGACCCTTATGACCACAGGTCAACACGCTAATCATTTGGGAATGGAGCCGGACACAGCTGTGTGGAACTTGATTGTAAGGCAAACAAATATTTCTGCTAGTGAAGAAATTGCCGCACTGGTGAAGTAGCGAGGCGCAGCAGAACTCGCGTGTGGGGAGATGTAGCTGTAGCTGAAGAAAAGAAATTTATAGCAATAATTATCAATACGGGCTTGACGTTTCGCAACAATATTACACATTATTGGGACATGGATCCACTTGAAAGAATGCCCTTTTGTGCAGAGACCATTTCACTGACGAGATTTCAGTTGATATCAATGATACATTTGAACTTCTTCTTCTTCTTCTTCTTCTTCTTCTTCTTCTTCTTCTTCTTCTCCTTTCTTCAACTGTTTATCTTCCAGGGTCGGTTTTTCCCTATGACTCAGCGAGGGATCCAACCTCTACCGTCACAAGAGCAGTGTCCTTGAGCTTCAGACTCTGGGTCGGAGATATAACTGGGGAGGATGACCAGTACCTCACCCAGGCGGCCTCACCTGCTATGCTGAACAGCGGCCTTGCGGGGGGGATGGGAACATTGGAAGGGATAGACAAGGAAGAGGCAAGGAAGCGGACGTGGCCTTAAGTTAGGTACTAGTGCTGGGCAAAACAGTTGCGTTCAGACAACGGTTGTATAAAACGGTTGCAAAATAACGTACCTCTACCGAACAAATGAGGGAGTGCGCGGCAACGCCTCACATCTTTCCTTGTACCGGCCGGTCAGTGATGTATATCATTCTATCCAATATAAACACAAATGATATGAATGAATTGAATTCATTTACGAATTTCACAGTCATATAGCATAACCATTGGATATATAAAGATTACAACGCGACCAAGAATGTAGTTTTTCAAACACCCTAAGCCAAGTAAAAAGTTGTCTTACAAAATTGATAACAGCTTTTTTCCTTGGGAACATCAAATAATTCTTAATTTCTTTTTTTTCTTTTTGCTTTACATCGCACCGACACAGATAGGTATTACAGCGACGATGGGATAGGAAAGGCTTAGAAATAGGAAGGAAGCGACCGTGGCCTTAATTAAGGTACAGCCCCAGCATTTGCCTGGTGTGAAAATGGGAAACCACGAAAAATCATCTTCAGGGCTGCCGACAGTGGGGTTTGAACCCACTATCTCCCGATTACTGAATACTGGCCGCACTTAAGCGACTGCAGCTATCGAGCTCGGTAAATTCTTAAATTTATAAATAAGTTAATGTATAAAACATTACATTGTATATTGTGTTAAATTTGGATTCGATCTGACGACGTGTTTTGTGAAATAATTTTTTTAACTTGACGTATTGTTGAAACGCGATTAAAAACGGGCAGTTCCTGCATTCCATTTGCCATAAAAAACACTAAAGTACAAATTTAATATTCCAAACATTCGTGACTACCGTGAAATAAAACGAGGAAAATTATGGTGTAATTGGATTTTTATAAGCTTACTAGTTATATCATAAACAACATTTTAATGAGTATAGTAGTTTGGTCGACAATAATAATATAACTTTCTTGTTTCTAACACTCTTCTAACCTACTACTATACAATATTACCTATTCAGACTACTGGAAATCTGGGTTAGAAGAATTTAAAATTGCCGTGTGCTTGAAAATCTACTACCGTACATTACAGAAATTACAAATAAATCTATCCGAATATCAACAAAATTTACAAATCCATAACAAAATAATCTTAAATTACTGTACTTTCTGCGACCTAGAAGTGGAATAATGATCGTAGGTCTCTTATTTCTTTAAACTGTGGCGGGATTATGCCTTGATTAATCCGTATGTTTTTAGTTGTTCGTAAAAGGTTGATTCTCAACTCACGATCGCCTTTGTGAGTGTGCCTGTCATTACAGAGTCGGATTTGAAGCCATGTTATGTTTTCGTATTAGTTTTAAATGTTAAATGTCACGGCATCTAAAGATCCACTAGTTCTGTATTTCATGACTGAATGGACGCTAAATAGAATACCTAACAAAATGAACTCTAAAAATACTCAACTAACTGCACCTTACAACACTCGAGCCATAGAACTGGTGTAGCACTATTATGGCGCTCAGTGACGTCAGGCGCATCATTCAATAGCAGGGCAGCTTTCCAGGACAGCCTATCTCACCTGTGAGTTACACTGGAAATCCCCAGTGTCAAGAAACGCAACGATTGCGGAAGGAAGTTTTGTATACGTATCGGTTGTGAAATTTGAAACTCCACTTGATCTGTGCTGGCGAAAAACGCAACAGCAAAGCGCAACTGCAACTGTTATTTTCTCGCAACGGTTTCATTCGACAACGGTTGTGTTCCCGAAACGGTTGCGATAAAACGGTTGCGTTGTATCTGTCCCAGCCCTATTAGGTACCATCCCGGCATTTGCCTGGAAGAGAAGTGGGAACCACAGAAAAACACTTCCAGGATGGCTGAGTTGGAAATCGAACCCATCTCTACTCAGTTGACCTCCCAAGGCTGAATGGACCCCGTTCCAGCCCTCGTACCACATTTCAAATTTCGTGGCAGAGCGGGGAATCGAACCCGGGCCTTCGAGGGTGGCAGCTAATCACACTAACCACTCCACCACAGAGGCGGCTACATTTGAACTCAGGACATCATATTCCTAAGGAGCAACCTGGTCACCATCCCTGGTTCAAAGTACGTCCTTTCTTAGATGCCATCAATGCATCATTCAAGAGGCATTTCATACCAACTCAGGAAGTATGCATCGACAAATCAATGGTAGGCATGAAATACCGATGCGTGTTTATACAATACATGCCAAATAAAGGTAAGCTCTGTTCGGCATTAAAAAATTTGAAGTGTTCTACAGTAGAATCTCGTATGTTTTGCATGTGGAACTTTATAGTGGGAAAGATTTCCTATCCGATGGAAATGATCCATTTACCCAAAAGGTCATTTTGGCTTTGCTAGAGAGCACCCATCTATTATACAATGGATACCATTTATTCACGGATAACTGGTATAAAAAATCCCCTTGGCTAATAAACTACTTGAAAGATACCTACCTCACAGGAACAGTGAATAAATCTTCAACGGGACTGTCTCAGATTATTTTAGGTACAAAACTTGAACCTAGGCAAACCGTTTACTTTAGTCAAGGTGACATTCTACTGGTTGCTTGTAAAGAGAAGAAAACGTGAAAACCAATTCATTGTCTCGAAACTGGATGTCACGCTGAGGACAGTGTTGTAAGGAGGCGAAAAGGAAATGAAGGGTTGAAACCACTACTATACATATATATAATATATAATCGTATGGCCTCAGCTATCGTGTGCAAACATTTCGATTTGACGCCATCTGGCTGTCTGCTCGTCAATTTCGACGTTCCGTTTTACTCTAGGCCCACTAGATGGCAGACCGAGTAAACCGGATCTCTCTTGGGCGTCTATGGCTGAGATTTAATGAATTTTGTCTGGTAAATACCAAATGTATCACCAGAGATCTTTTACATGCCGACATCGTACGACATGGAGTATCGAATGGACTTTTTTCCGCCCTTCAAAAATCCGACTACCTCTGCCGGGTTTGAACCCGCTATCTTGGGATCCGGAGGCCGACACTCTACCACGGATCCACAGAGGCAGGTAAACCACTACTGATTCATAAGTACAATATCTTCATGGGAGGTGTAGATAATAAAGATAAATACAGTTACCATGCTCCTTGTTCCAAACCGACCAGAAGGTACTGGAAGCCTTTTTTTTTTTTTTTTTTTTTTTTTTTTCAAATCTCCTAAATTTATTATTAATTGGTGCATACATCCTGTACATAAAGAACACTGATGAGCCTTTAGCAAGATGAGACTTTATTTTCAGTATAGTGAGGGGATTGCTAAATGAACAACAGTTCCCAGTTCCAGTTGTGAGGCCAACAGGTCAAGCAGGAGGCCCCTCCCATGCTCTCGAAAAACTGCCACAGAATAACAATCGCCTGTGTGCTTGCAAGAGGAGAAGAAGAATTCTACATTCTGGTGTCCAGAATGTAACGGTGGTATTCACCAGGGGTACAGTTCCGGAGGCCTGACAATCGTGGAGTAAAAAGGAAAGATTCTCCCAAGTGACTCTGAGTGAAATGTGCCAGTGGTAGCGTACAATTGTTGTATACATTGTTTATATTCTTTCCAGCTTAAAACAGTATTATGAACTATATACCGGTACGTAACTATTTACTATGAACTGGTGCTCCTTTTGTATTTTACATTTTCTTAAATATACCTGAATATAAACGTATTATATATAATAAAACGTTTGCAAAAAATAAATAATATAAACAAATTCAATATTTTTGGCCTTATGTTTTTGGATGATAAATAACTGCTGTATATATTATTTAGTTATTTTTATTCCTTGTACTTTGGTATATAAAAGTTTTAGTATGTATAACATGTTACGATTTTTGCCACAATATATACTAAGAGTTTGCAACACCGGTAAAATATCGCTGCCACTACAGGATAAATGACCGCCAATTCGAGGGTTAAGTGGCCATAGAAATAAATTCTTCTTTTTCCTAATAGTGGCTGTTATTTTCTCCATATGCAGATATAGTTCATGATTTTGCCTTCCCCTGTATTCTCCATTATCCTTTACTGGGCACAAGTTCTTCCTTAGAAGCTTCCTGTCTTATTCATTTGAGAGGCATTCTGCTGCATATAGAGCTTCAGGTCGAATTACTGTACATTAATGTCTAAGCTTGGACTTGAAAGATATTGACCGTTAGTTATAAATATCTTTGGTGACGTGACTGACCATTTCCATCTTGTTTATTCTTCATTTGAAGGCCTCCTCAGAAATATTAGGTTCTATCCATTCCATTGACCTCGAGATTTCTGGGGACTGTCTTGATGTTTGTTATGTACCGAATTTTCTGAAATGAAATCTGGAGGTCAGCCTTAGGCGCTTGCATCTGAAGTTTTTATTATTATTATTATTATTATTATTATTATTATTATTATTATTATTATTATTATTATTATTATTATTATATATAATTCGCTGGGGCCATCAAGGACCACGTTAAGTCTTGTTGCATTTGACACTGAACTTGGCTTTTTTAGAGCCCAAATTTCCCTCATTCTTTGTGAGTGGGCCTGCTTGCGCTCCTCTGTCCAAGGGGCACCGTGTCTTCTCTTCGGTTGCTCGTCTCGGTTTAGCCCGTTCGTCAATATTTTCTTGCGGAAGAGATCTCTATTAAGGGCGTCTTCAGCTGAGATATGTAGCATTTGCAGGTCTTCTTTGGTACTTCTAAACCAGGGAATTGTGGTTTTGGGGTTTGAATCAAAAAAGTGAAAGATTTCTTTAGTTAACTTTCTTCCGTCCATTCTTTTCAGATGACCGTAAAATCGTGCCCGTCTTTTTCTGATTGTGTCGGTAATTTTCTCTATTTTACTGTAGACTTCCTCGTTGGATCTCTTTTGATGGATTCCAGTTCTGTACTTTGATCCCAAGATTCCTCTCACAATTTTGCGTTCTTTTTTCTCCGGTTCTTCAAGGAGTCCTTTGTTGGCATTTAGAGACAGGGTTTCGGCAGCATATAGAACTACTGGCTTCAGAACTGTTTCATAGTGACGTATCTTGGTGTTTTGGGAAAGGCATTTTTTGTTGTAGATTGTGCGGGATGTTTGGTAGGCTATTTCCAGTTTGCGTACTCGCTCCTGAAGTGCTTCTTTGTCCAGTCCATTTTTCATGATTATCTCACCTAGGTATTTGAATTTGTCTACTCGGGTGATGTCCCCGTATTTCGTATGGAGTTTTGGTGGAGCCTCTTTGATGTTAGTCATTACTTCCGTTTTCTCAAACGATATCTGCAAACCAGTTTTTTCGGCAATTTCCTTTAAAATTTCAACATGAGCTCTAGCGGTTTCTATGTCGTTTGAGAAAACATCAATATCATCGGCAAATGCTAAGTAGTCTGTTGCGATCCCCTTGCATTTGGTTCCTATTCTCAACGCACTGTAGTTGGTTTCCTGTAATCTCACCCGCCAGGTTCTGATGATCTTTTCAAGAACACAGTTGAAGAGTATCGGGGATAGCCCATCACCTTGTCGGACTCCTGTTTTGATGTCGAAGGAATGCGAGAGACATCCGTGGAACTTCACCTTGGATTTTGTATCGGTCAGGGTGGCTCTAATTAATGCCAGCAGTTTCAAATCAACTCCAAATTCATTTAAGACGTTTAGGAGGACTTTCCGGTCAATGGAGTAGTACGCTTTCTTAAAGTCCACAAAGACAGACACATACTGCTTGGACCTTAGTGTACAATATCTGATGATCGTTTTCAGATTTTGGATCTGTTCGGCTGTTGAGCGACCTTTTCTGAACCCTCCTTGGTATTCTCCTATTTGATGTTCGACTTGTGCTTCCAAACGCTCCAGGATGGCAAGTGATAGAATTTTGTAAGTCACGGGTAGCAAAGATATTCCTCTGTAGTTGTTGATGTTCTTCATGCTGCCTTTTTTGTGTAATGGATGGATCAAAGCTATTTTCCAATCTTCGGGTAGGGTCTCCTTGTTCCAAATTTCTTCTATTTGCTTTTGCAATATATCAAGTGATTCCTCTGGGGCATATTTCCATAGTTCTGCTACTACTGAGTCTTCCCTCGGCGCTTTGTTATTTTTGAGACGGGCAATGTGGCGCTTGATTTCATCTCTGTCGGGTGGTCTGGAATCTGGGTACCTGAGTAAGGGTTCCTTGGTCTCAATGGGGCTTTGCGGTTTAGAGCAATTAAGTAAATTCTTGAAGTAGTCTGCCAGAATGCTGCAATTTTCTTCATTTGACGTCGCCAGTGTGCCGTCCTTTCGCTCAAAGCATAGAGATGGTGGGTTATAGCCAGTGAGTTTGCGTTTGAAGGCCCTGTAGTACTCTCTGCTTTCATTCTTCCTAAAGTTTTGTTCTATCTTTTCAATGAGAGATTTTTCGTATTTATGTTTCTCAGTTCTGAACACCCTAGCTGCTTGGGCACGTTGGGTTTTGTAGGTTTCCCAATCATTTTCTGATTTCGTAGAGTAGTACTGTTTCCGCGCATTGAGTCTTTCTTGGAGGACTGATTCGCAGGTACCATTCCACCAGGCATGGTTTTTGCTTCTCTTGATTTCTGCAACGTCTTTGGCGGCCTCAACAAGGAGACTTTTGGCGTTGTTAAAGTCACAGTCATTTGGTCTAGCCTTCTCCTGGAACTCCTCGACCCTTTGCCGAAGTTTATCATTGTTGAAGCGTGTGATCTGTTTGGTTGTCTTCCTTGTGTTTGCGGGAATTGGTTTGAATTTGATAAGAGACATATAGTGATCTGAGGCCACATTGATGCCTTTCTTTACCTTGACATTCATGATCTCAGGGCTGTTTCACCTGGAGATTGCAACATGATCAATTTGGAACTCTTCGAGAGTTTGGACTGGAGAACGCCAAGTCATTTGCTTTCTGGGTAGATGGCGAAACTGGGTCGACAAGACCTGCAGGTTGTGATTTTCGCAAATGGACACCAGTCTTTTGTCATTGGGATTGGTTCTTTTGTGAGCAGGGTAATTTCCTATAACTTTCTTGTACTTCTGTTCACGACCTAGTTGGGCATTGAAGTCACCCAAAAGAAGCTTGACATGGTGTTTGGGGATTTCGTTCAATTTTTCATCCAGTAGGTCCCAGAAATTATCAACTTCGTCTGGATCAGACTTGTTCTTATCGTTTGTAGGAGCATGTGCGTTAACTAGGGCGTAGGTTTTGTTCGCGCATTTAATTGTGAGTATAGACAATCTGTCATTCACAGGTTCGAAATTTGCAACCGATTTAAAGATCTTGGTTCTAACAGCAAACGCGGTTCCAAGCATCACAGCTCCATTGAGGATTCCTTTTTGCGCTTTGCTCTTAAAAAATCGGTAGCCTTCGGATTCAAAAATCTCTTCATCTGGGTACCTTGTTTCCTGTAGGGCCATTATGGATATCTGATTTTCGTGAAGAGCTTTGGTGAGGGTTTTCAGCTTGCCAGTTTGTGTAAGTGAATTTGTGTTGAAAGTTGCTAGAAAGGTTTTAGATTTTGGCCTGAGTTTTTGACTCTTCGGGGTACACCGAGACGCTCCGACTCGTCTCTTGCATGATGTCGAGTCTCCCCCAGAATTCGAATGAGACTCGTGCGCCGTGGCGTTCACGACGAGGGATTTATCCGAAGATTTACCCCCTGGGGTATGTTTCTTGAAATGTTGTGCCATCGTGCTTTTTGACTTGACTTTGCTTTGGACGGGTACCCATCCTTTTACAACTAGGGTTGTTAGCCCTAGAGGTTGCCTCAAGGTGTTTTCTGGCTTCTGGTCATTTACCAGTCTTCGCTGTAACCCAGGCAAGGGACCAGTTCGTTTTTCACGGTAGTATTTTATTTCCCTACTACCCTCTGACTCTGCTGGCGGCAGAGCCAGCGAGCTTCCCCAATTCCAATGGGACGCGCCCGATGGAGGTAACTGGTAAATCCCCACACGGGTATTATTATTATTATTATTATTATTATTATTATTATTATTATTATTATTATTATTATTTTGTTGCTAGTTGCTTTACGTCGCACCGACACAGATAGGTCTTATGGCGACGATGGGACAGGAAAGAGCTAGGAGTGGGAAGGAAGCGGTCGTGGCCTTAATTAAGGTAGAGCCCCAGCATTTGCCTGGTGTGAAAATGGGAAACCACGGAAAACCATTTTCAGGGCTGCCGACAGTGGGGTTCGAACCTACTATCTCCCGAATACTGGATACTGGCAGCACTTAAGCGACTGCAGCTAATTGTTATTATTATTATTATTATTATTATTATTTATTTATTTATTTATTTATTTATTTATTTATTTATTTATTTATTTATTTATTTATTACTGTATTCCACCATCGAACCAGTAAGCCATCTGCAGATATTGAGGTGAATTGTAACATTTTCCGATCCGTTGTTGGAGATAACTATCAGCAGACCTTGGACATTATGTAGTATTAAGTGACACAGAAGTAGACTGAAAGACAATTACTATGTATCAGTTTATCGGCTCAGTAATGGATCGGTACTGTTAAACATATCATGTCTGTTTTGGCACGCAATCACATTGCAACAGCTTATGTCAGCCCATTATTTATGTAATAGCGTTGCTATTGATTAACTTGCCCACAGTCATGCTATTTGTGACCCTAGGTACGATAAACAACTTCGTTTCCTTTTAAGAGTTTCCTATTATATAACACGTTTAACATTTTACTACGGTGCGGCATCCAAGCCATTTACATACGTTGGAAACTGATATCACTATCAGTCAAATCAATCATTAAGCCATAGGTCCACGTAGGCTTGTAACAGTCTTCTCCAAGTGCTACGGTTTTGTACGGTTCTCTGCCAGGTGATATCATCAATCTTCCTGATATCTCTGTCCCATCTGTCTGGTGGTCTGCCTCTAGGCCTCCAATATTCTTTTGGACTCCATTTCAGTCAATCACTACTGATCTGCATTTAGGGCAGACGCCCAGGTGCCAGATTCCCTATCTGTTGTTTTCCTAGCCTTTTCTTAAATGGTCGCAAAGAAATTCGAAAATGATTGAACATCTCCCTTGGTAAGTTATTCCAATCCCTAACTCCCCTTCCTATAAACGAATATTTGCCCCAATTTGTCCTCTTGAATTCCAACTTTATCTTTATATTTTGATCTTTCCTACTTTTAAGGACACCACTCAAACTTATTCGTCTACTGATGTCCTCCCACGCCATCTCTCCACTGACAGCTCGGAACATACCACTTAATCGAGCAGCTCGTCTCCTTTCTCCCAAGTCTTCCCAGCCCAAACTTTGCAACATTTCCAACACTAGGTTCGTCCATCTTTCATCATTATGTCGTGAAACATGGCCAGCCCATTGCCATTTTATAGAGCATACTCCCTCCAATATGTCTGTAACCTTAGCGGTCGATTGGATGTCAACTGCCCTTTCCCTACATTTCTTTGTATAGACCAGCATTGCCCTTTCCATGGTTCTCTGAACTATCATAAGTTTTCCTTTCTTGAACTTGTTTAGTGTCCAGGTCTCACAACCATGTGCTAAAACAGGAAGAATGCATTGATTAAAAACTGCTTTCTTCAAATTTACCGACATTTTAGATCTAAGAATTGATTAATTATTTCCAAAAGCTTGACACCCAGGCTTGATGCGCCGATAGATTTCTGGTTTTAAATCTCCCTTCATATTTAAAATCTGGCCAAGGTAGACAAATTCATTGACCTCTTCTAATGACATGTCCTTAATTTTCATTATTCCAGTAGAAATAGATATGTATTCGTCTCTGTGCGTGTAATTATTTAAAATTAACAGCGTACTTGGGTTTTAAGCTGGACAGGACAAATAATGGTTTTCGTTGGGTTCACTATAACTTTTGTCTCTTATAGCATCACGGAAAATCGGGTAGGTGTATATTCACAACGGAACATGATCTTTAAGTTTTGAATAAGGGTGAATAAGATTTAGTCAAAGGAACTGTCCAATAGAGAGGTCTTAGGTTTTTATAAGCGTTGACTTTTACGTTACTTGTCAACCGGTACATGGAAACAAACATTTTAAAACGCGATTAGTGTTTGGATAGAACACGTATATCGCGAAGAGTATTTCACTTACGAAATATGCTTAATATCTCAATTGACAGATAAAAGAGGAGGCAACCAGTTTCAAAACAAAAACTGAAAATCTGAAATGTTGTTTTCATGAAATGGCACTTCGAAGTAAGGCAAAATTTGTGCTGACTCGGTTACAAGATGGCGCTGTGTTCATTCGCGCGCTCAGTTGGAGGTTTGCTGAAACAGAAATGAAATGGCGTACGGCTTTTAGTGCTGGGAGTGTCGGAGGACAAGTTCGGCTCGCCGAATGCAGATCTTTTGATTTGACACCCGTAGGTGACCTGCGCGTCGTGATGAGGATGAAATGATGATGAAGACGACACATACACCCAGCCCCCGTGCCAGCGAAATTAACCAATTAAGGTTAAAATTCCCGGCCCTACTGGAAATGGAACCCGGGACCCCTGTGACCGAAGGCCAGCTGGCTAACCATTTAGCCATGGAGCCTGACACCTGAAATAGAGAAAACAATTTAATAAGTAAGTTTACGAAACGCTAAAAACACTGCAGCCGTTACAATAATGACAGCCTACCGCCAATTGTTGGTTTTTTTTTTTTTTTTTTTTTTACAATTTGCTTTAAGTTTAAGACACAGGTAGGTCTTACGGCAACGAAAAGACAGGAAAAGGCTAGGAATGGGAAGAAATCAACCATCACCTTCATTGAGGTACAGCCCTACCATCTGCCTGGTGTGCACAGGAAAACCATTTCCAGGACTGCCGACAGTGGGGTTCGAACCCACTATATCCCGAATGCAAGGTCACAGCTGCGTGCCCCTAACCACACGGCCAACTCGCTAGGGTTTTATGGTTTTAACAGGTTATCTGTAGTAACATCATGACAAGGAAACTTGATAAATAGACATGTCATATGGAAAGGGAAATTCTTAGTTACAGTTTGTGAAATGCCACGCCAAGGTCCTGCAGTGTTGTCCCAATCGAGTTCATTTATATGGAGGTAAATCTGCAGACGCCAAATCCTGCTCGAGAGGGATCCTAAAACACAAAGCTTGATGTATCTTATAGTTTGGTTTCAAAGGAAAATTTAACATGGCGAAATTATTTAGAATCTTATTTTTGTTAGAAACAGCGAAAATTGAGGGAATTGTGAATGGCGGTTGTGTCGAAGTTCAGAGACCGGTAACTAAGTCTGTGCAGAGCTACTTTTTAAAAGCGTTAGTAGTATAATACAGGGATTCGGCGGCCTCCTCCTCCCGTGAGAAATTTTAATTTTGGCGGGAAATTTGAATTTTGGCGTGAGATTTGAATTTGTAAACAAAGCCACGTGCTTTTTGACAGCTGTCATCGACAACAACGCATCGCTAACATCACTGCTGCCATCTTGACGGGCCTAAACCTCAGTGGCACCAACTTAACCTAACTAGCGCGAGATTTGAATCGGTAAACAAATCCACGTGTTTTTTGACAGCCACGTGCTTTTTGACAGACAACAACGCATCGCTAACCTCACTGCTGCCATCTTGACGGGCCTATACCTCAGTACTACCAACTTAACCTTACTAGCGCGAGATTTGAATTTGTAAACAAATCCACGTGTTTTTGACAGCCACGTGCTTTTTGACTGACAACAACGTATCGCAAACCTCAGCGCAGCCATCTTGACGGACCTAAACCTTAGTGGTACCAACTTAACCTCACTAGCGCGAGATTTGAATCGGTAAACAAATCCACGTGCTTTTTGACGGCTGTCATCCGCCATATTTAAACTACAGAGCACCGTGCTGCCCTCTTTATCGCAGTAGCTGCAAATTCGTCACCTGTCATCCGCAGTGCTGCCATCTTAACGGGCGTAAACCTCAGTGCTACCAACTTAACCTCACTAGCGAGAGTTGAATCGGTAAACAAATCCACGTGCTTTGTTGACAGATGTCATCCGCCATCTTCAATCTATAGAGCACAGTGCTGCCCTCTTTAGCTACTTACCTTTGAAATGTGGTGGCGGATAATTTGAAAAATGCTTTTCTAGAGCAGCCATCTTTGAGCACCGTGCTGCCCTCTTTAGCTAGATACCTTTGAAATGTGGTGGCAGACAATTCCACGTGACAGCAGCCATCTTTGAGCACCGTGCTGCCCTCTTTGTTGTGGCGGCAAATTCCACGTGCTCTTGTTTGGAAACAAACTCACGTGCTTTTTTCTGACAGCTGACATCCGCCATCTTGCACCACAAACCTCAGTGCTGCACTCTTTAGCTAGATACCTTTGAAATGTGGTGGCGGCAAAGTCGAAGTGCTTTACAAACTCACGTGCTTTTGCTATCCGCTATCTTTAATCCAGAGAGGACCGTGCTGCACTCTTTGTAGCGGTAGCAAATTCCACGTGGTTTACAAAATGACGTGCTTTTTTCTGACAGCTGCCATTCGCCATCTTTAATCAAGAGAGTACAGTGCTGCCTTCTTTAGCTACTTAACTTTGAAATGTGGTGGCGGATAATTTTAAAAATGTTTTTTGACAGCAGCCATCTTTGAGCACCGTGCTGCCCTCTTTGTAGCGATAGCAAATTCTACATGCTCTTGTTTGGAAACAAACTCACGTGCTTTTTTGACAGCCGTCATCCGCCATCTTTAATCAACAGAGCACAGTGCTGCGCTCTTTAGCTAGATACCTTTGAAATGTGGTGGCGGCAAATTCCACGTGCTTTACAAAGCCACATGCTTTTTTGACAGCTGTCATCCGCCATCTTTAATCAACAGAGCACCGTGCTGCTATCATGCGGGCAATTTCGTTAGCTGTCATCCGCCATCTTTAAACTAGAGATCACCGTGCTGCCCTCATGCGGGCAATTTCGTCAGCTGTCATCCGCCATCTTTAATCAACAGAGCACCGTGCTGCTATCATGCGGGTAATTTCGTTAGCTGTCATCCGCCATCTTTAATCTACAGAGCACCGTGCTGCCCTCTTGCGACCGCCATCTTTAATCTACAGAGCATCGTGCTGCTATAATGCAGAAAATTTGAAAAGCTGCTAAGAGAGCAACGTGTTGGCATCCTTAATCTTTGACATGTGGTGGTGGCAAATTCCACATCCGCCATCTGAGAGCACCGTGCTGCGCTCTTGATCGTAGTAGCGGACAATTTAAAAAGAAGCGATTAAGAATATATATAATCGAACACTGTACTCGATACAACATATGATCAGAACATCGATTTGTTCTAAGAGAAAACAAGAGTACAGTTTTGAACGGCTTGCGTATGATAGCGATTGTTTGCTTAGCATAATTTGCACATAACATGCTTGTTGTTACATCAGGAATGTTAACTGGCTAAATCCTGGTCTTTCAGCGCTAGGAGGGGCATCTAACGGTAAAACAATAGTTCAAGAAACTGTGATCTAAATTTCTAGCTGTAAAAACAGATTCTTGCGTCAGGAAGGGCATCCGACCGTAAAATAGGTTCTTTCAATTTAAAATCTCATGTTAGGAAGGGGCAACCTGTTGTAAAAACAGGAGGAGAGCTGCAGCTAACTGCTTCCTTATGCATTTCAGGCGTTATACCTTGCGAGTAGGTATGTACTAGCACCGGGTTTCGAATAAGCAGACATTAGAGTACCTGAACAAGAAAAGTATCTGGGATGTGTGTTTTTAGATGGAGTTTGAAGCAAGCCTACACAGACACACACACACAAGCTACATCTGGCTAGCCAGCTCCTACCTGGAATGTGTTTGCCTCAGCGGAGTACGAAGTCCACTGCACGCATACAGTTCGCATTAAAATTATTAGCAGCTTGTCGAGCTGAGCTCAAACCTTCCCGTTTAATCGTAGTACAAATACGTCTGCTTGTAGAACTTGTATGTTTCGGTACCTCAGCGTTTCGTGTTGTTGCTAACAGGTAGGGGGTATTGTGGATGGAGGCTTAGCTTAGTAAAACTCACGACAATGTCTGACCTCTGTAGGTTGAAACTTGGTTTCTTCCGAACATTGCAACTTTAGTCTATTGATAAATAGTTGTTCTCTTCAATCCTCATGCTATAGAAGAGGTTAATCTTATAATTTCAAACTTACAACCATGTCCGATTTCTATAGGTTGAAACTGGGTTTCTTCCGAACATCGTAACATTTAGCTCATTTCTATTGATAAATAGTTGTTCTCTTCTATCCGCATGCTATAGGAGAGGTTAATCTTATAATTTCAAACTCACAACAATGTCTGACCTCTATAAGTTGAAACTGGGTTTCTTCCGAACATTGCAACTTTAAGCTAATCTCTATTGATAAATAGTTGTTCTCTTCAATCCTCATGCTATAGAAGAGGTTAATCTTATAATTTCAAACTTACAGCAATGTCCGACCTCTATAGGTTGAAACTTGGTTTCATCCGAACATCGCAACTTTAAGCTGTTAATAAATAGTTGTTCTCTTCAATTCTTATGCTATAGAAGAGGTTAACTCATAATTTGAAACTCACAACTATGTCTGACCTCTATATGTTGAAACTGGGTTTCTTCCGAACATAGCAATTCTAGGCTAGCTGACTTGTCCTTTCGTATCGTATTATTACATCTGCTTTTCCGCTAGGTAATAAAGGTCTTTAATTTAAAAATAGCTAGGTTAGCTGTTATCGAACCAAGTAACTTTTACAACTTTCATTGTGTTTAGCATTTTACGATAGGAGTATTATAAGGTGTAGACAAGGAAGAGGTTAATCTCATGATTTCAAACTCATAACCATGTCCGACCTCTATAGGTTAAAACCTGGTTTCTTCCGAATATCGCAACTCTAGGCTAGCTGACTCGCGCTTTGGTTTTCAGCACTCTCGGGTTAGAAGGTGTAGATATGGTAGAGGTTAATCTTGTAACTTCAAACTTACAACCATGTCTGATCTCTATAGGTTGAAACTTGGATTTTGTCCCAAACATTGCAATCGCACGCGCTGACCTTCCCAGTTTCGATCTGCTGCAGAACTCCTCAGCATTAACAGTAGGTTCGATCCTGGCTTAGTGCTTAAATACGACAGCCTGCAGAACTCAGCGTAAGGCCCTCAGGAGAGCTCTTCTTGCATAAACATTTAGTTCCAACTATACTGCAGTTGTCAGCGACTCTGATATCCGCTTGGTAACAAGCAGCATATTTACTCGCTGCAGTCTGCGTGAAGCGATCACAGTTCTTTGTGTGTGTTTATTACGTGCACATCCCCGTCTAAGTACTGTCTGCTGTGAATATTATTCTTCAGCCTTCAACTTAAGGTAAGCCTGAACTGTTAGTTACTGTTTGCAAAGCAACTTCTACGCTAGGTAATAAACATCTACATTCATATATTTTCTTTTCTTTTTAGGTACAACTAGAATATTATCGTTCGAGTTACAGTCTTGAAGGTACGCATTTTATTCATCCGAGTATCAGTCTGCAGTGCGAACATTTTAAGGTATGTCTGACCTCTATAGGTTGAAACTTGGTTTCTTCCGAACATCGTAACTTTAGTCTATTGATAAATAGATGTTCTCTTCAATCTACATGCTGTAGAAGATGGTAATCTTATAATTTCAAACTCACAGCAATGTCTGACTTCTAAAGGTTCAAACTTGGTTTCTTCCGAACATAGCAACTTTAGTTCTATTGATAAATAGTTGTTCTCTTCAATCCTCATGCTATAGAAGAGGTTAATATTATAATTTCAAACTCACAGCAATGTCCGACCTCTATACGTTGAAACTTGGTTTCTTCAGAACATCATAACTTTAGTCTATTGATAAATAGTTATTATCTTCAATCCACATGCTGTAGAAGAGGTTAATCTTATAATTTGAAACTTACAGCCATGTCTGACCTCTATAGGCTGAAACTTGGTTTCTTCCGAACATCGTAACTTGAGTCTATTGGTAAATAGTTCCCTCTTCTATTCGCATGCTATAGAAGATGTTAATCTCATAATTTCAAACTTACAGCAATGTCTGACCTCTATAGGTTGAAACTTGGTTTCTTCCGTACATCGTAACTTTAGTTTAATGATAAATAGTTGTTCGCTTTAATCCACATGCTTTAGAAGATGTTAATCTTATAATTTCAAACTCACAGCAATGTCTGACCTGTACAGGTTCAAACTTGGTTTCTTCCGAACATCGTAACTTTAGTCTATTGATACATAGTTATTTTCTTTAATCTGCATGCCATAGAAGAGGATAATCTTATAATTTCAAACTTACAGCAATATCTAACCTCCATAGGTTGAAACTTGGTTTCTTCCGAGCGTCGTAACATTAGTCTAATGATAAATAGTTGTCCTCTTCAATCCTGATGCTATAGAAGAGGTTAATCTTATAATTTCAAACTCACAGCAATGTCTGACCTCTATAGGTTGAAACTTGGTTTCTTCCGAACATCGTAACTTTAGTCTATTGATAAATAGTTATTCTCTTCGATCCGCATGCTGTAGAAGAGGTTAATCTTATAATTTTAAACTCACAGCAATGTCCGACCTCTATAGGTTGAAACTTGGTTTCTTCCGAACATCGTAACTTTAGTCTAATCATAAATAGTTGTTCTCTTTAATCCACATGCTGTAGAAGAGGTTAATCTTATAATTTCAAACTTTCAGCAATGTCTGACCTCTATAGGTTGAAACTTGGTTTCTTCTGAACTTAGTAATTTTAGTCTAATTTCTATTGATACATAGTTGTTTTCTTCAATCCTCATGCTGGTTGACCGTTATTAATTAAATTTTCGTTTGTTCTTTGCGACTGACCTCTATAGGTTGAAACTTGGTTTCTTTCGAACATAGCAACTTTCGCCTAATCTCTATTGGTTGTTCTCTTTTCAGATGTTCCCCTGCTGTGAGGAATGCAATGTAACGTTTACAAGGCGAGATAACTTCATGCGCCATATGAAATCAAAACACCCTAGCATAACATCTGCTTTATGTTAAGTTTGTGGTGTGTATTTCGCTAACGTAGAGCGATACGAGGCTCACTAAGTAGAAGCGCATCATGTATCTACTTGCAACTATAACCCCCAAGGTAATAGGAGAAAAGCGTAAAAAGCGGATGTAGCTGTAGAAAGTACTAGTAGTAAAAACCTAGAAAAAATCATGACTTCGAACTATTCACTGCGATCACTGTAACACTGATGTACCATCTTCGCATTTTCAGGGTCACTTACGGAGTAATGAACATAAGAATAATGCAAGTATAAGTGGCTGTAATGCAAACATCGAGGAAATTAATACAGCATTTAAAAGTAGGATTTCTAGTTGCAGAATTCGTGCCAGTCCAAAGTTTCAGAGCACTTCAAACTTTTTAAATTGTGTTCAACCGGATGTGCAACAGCTTCTCGCTAAAACGTTGTCCAATCAAAATGTATTTAAAGTTAATTTTGAACGTTTCGCCTTGTACATTAAAAGCACGGATGAATCGGAAATAACGGACATTAAATCATTTAATACGAAAAATTCGTCATAAGTCAGTCAACTAATTTTGGTGATGTGCTTAGGGATGTCTCGAACATTATTTCAACTAAGAGCGAGGAATTTCAGGAAAAGGAATCAGGGTGGACTTTAGTTGAAATAATGTATCTAGAAGTTAACATCAATAAGTACAATCCTATGGGAGGTTCATCGTACATCGAGCTGCCGACATGGATTCAGCGAAAAGAAGCTGTTATAAACATCCAAAACAATGACGAAGCATGTTTTGCACGGGCGGTGATGTCGGCTTTAAATCCTGCTAAATCAGACGTAGCTAAAAGAACATCATCGTATCCACACTATTCAACGCAAATAAATTTCGATAGCATAGAATTTCCTATGCAGTTAAAGGATATTAAGCGCTTTGAAAAACTAAATAACATTAGCATTAATGTGAATGGTGTAGAGAAAAAGTCTGTAGTAGGTCCTCTGTATTATACACGTCATAAGAAGTGTACTCATGTTAACTTACTCTACATCGAAAACAGTGAGAATAGCCACTTTTGCTGGATTAAAAATCTGAGTAGACTTGTTGGTAGTTAGTTGTCCAAAGAAACTTGTAAAAAGTGGCTATGTGATGGATGTTTGCAGTATTTTAGAACTGAAGATCACTTAACGAACCATTCCAAGAATGACTACAAACATGTACGTACAGAGATACCTACTACAGGCAATGTTGTTTTAAAATTTACAAATTATGACAAGCAGATGTGGGTACCTTTCGTGATTTATGCAGACTTTGAAGCCATCCTCAAGCCATGCAGCACATGCTTACCTAATCCTAACAACTCTTTCACTAATACTACGCACATGCATGTCCCATATAGCTTCGCGTATTACATCAAGTGTAGTTATGATAGTACGCTTAACAAGTTAGAGCTGTATCGAGGACCTGATGCTGCTAAAGTATTTTTAGAAAAACTTGAAAGTGATACAGTACGTCTTGGTCGTATTCTAAAGAGTAATATTCCTATGAAGCCACTCACCGAAATTCAGTTAAATGATCATGAACGTGCTACAAAACGTAGCATATGTGATGGAGAATTTTCCGAAAATGACCCTAAAGTTTTTGATCATGATCATTTAACTGGTTTCTACAGATGTGCCGCTCATTATAGCTGTAATCTTAAGTACAGAGTTCCAAAATTTATCCCTGTAATTTTTCATAACTTATCTGGTTACGACTCACATTTCATCATTTCACAATTTGGAGTTTCAGATGAAAAAGTAGATATAATCCCTCAGAATAAAGAGCGGTACATTGCATTTGCAAAGTCTGTAAAAGTAGATGAGGAGCATTCTATAAAACTGAGATTCCTTGACTCGTTTCGCTTTATGGCGAGTAGCCTCGATAAACTTTCTAGTCATTTACAGCCAGAAAAATTTACGGAAATTCGACGCGTTTTTCCTGAAGAAGTACAGTTTAATTTACTTCGGCGTAAGGGTGTTGTTTGTTATGAATATCTTGACTGCTTAGAACGCCTCGAAGAACGTGCTTTACCATCGAAACAATCATTTTACAGCTCGCTGAATTCAGCGGATATTAGTGATGATGACTGTTTACACGCACAACATATCTGGGAGCAGTTCCACATTCAAACGCTAGGTGAATACTCCGACTTATATTTAAAGACGGATGTACTTTTGTTGGCTGATGTTTTCGAAAATTTTCGCTGTGTTTGCAAGAAAACCTACAGCCTTGACCCATGTCAGTATGTTACAGCGCCTGGGTTAAGTTGGGATGCCATGTTAAAATACACGCAGGTGAATTTGGAACTGCTAACTGATATTGATATGGTGCACTTTATAAAATCGTCTATTCGAGGCGGTCTAAGTCAGTGCAGTGTGCGGTATTCTAAGGCAAATAATAAGTACATGCTGGGTTTCGATTCTAGTCAGGAATCTCAGTATATTGTTTATCTCGATGCTAATAATCAGTATGGTTGGGCGATGAGTCAGCATCTACCGGTGAGTGGTTTCCGCTGGCTAACGCAGTGCAAAATTGATGCTTTACAGCTGCACGCCCTAGGCGATGAAGTTGATAAAGGCTATTTCCTCGAAGTTGACTTACAGTATCCTAAAGAGTTACACACTTCTCATAATGACTTACCGTTCTGCCCTGAAAATATGAAGCCCCCGTACATCGCATCAACGACGAAAATGCTAATTGCTAATTTGTGTGATAAATCTAAGTATATCGTTCATTACCGAAATTTAAAACAGTGTTTGCAGCATGGTTTGAAGTTATCCAAAATTCATCGCGTACTAGAATTTAATCAGTCACCGTGGCTAAAGCCATATATCGATCTGAACAATAATTTAAGAACAAATGCAGTTAACGAGTTTGAGAAAGATTTCTACAAGCTCATGAATAACAGTGTGTTTGGTAAGACTATGGAAAATGTTGACAAACGTTGATGTAAAATTGATTACAAACTGGGAAAATATTAAGAAAATATATGGTGCTAACTATTTAATAAGTAAACCAAATTTCCACAGCTGTACCATCATACATGAGAATTTAGTTATTATACAGATGAATCGTGTTAGGGTTAAGTACGACAAACCTACCTACGTCGGCTTTGCAGTACTTGAATTGGCTAAAACACTCATGTATGAATTCCATTACGATTATATGATGAAGAAGTACGCGCATAATGCGCAATTGCTCTACACAGATACCGATTCGTTTATTTATCAAATCAAAACTGATGACTATTACAATGATATAAAGCCAGACTTGTGTAGGTTTGATACTAGTAACTATCCTGCAAATAATCAATGTCATCTACCGCTAGTGAACAAAAAGGTTCTAGGTAAAATGATAGATGAATGTGCTGGAAATATTATCGATTCATTTGTAGGTACTAAATCCAAGTCATATTGCGTAAAACTCTTAAATGAACTACAAAGAAAGAGATTGAAGGGGATTAAGAAGAATGTCGTTCAGAATCAACTAAGTTTAGAAAACTATAACAATTGCATTAAAAGAAATCCACCTATTTTGCATAAGCAAATGTCTGTCATTAGAAGCAAGAAGCACCACTTGTACACTCATTTAATTAGTAAGGTATCCCTTAATAATGATGATTGCAAACGGTTTGTCATTCCAAATTCTACCAACACTCTAGCCTGGGGGCATAGTAGTATTGATTGGTACTACTTTACATAAAGCAGATGTGTGTAAAAAAATTTATGCTAGAGGTGTGTACTTTGTAATATATACGTTAAGCTGTCTTACATCATAATTCACTGTACATATTGTATAAAGATAGGGAGAGTTACGCTGAGAGCGTAGTACGGCAAGTTTAAACTTGTACATTCAAGAATTGTGTCGAGAATGGGACAAGTACGCGAACATCACTACGGTAAAATGATTCGAGATAAAACTCGTACACACAAGATGTAAATAAATAATGTAGAATTTGCATATTCTTTTATTTTAGATTGGGTATTACCTTCCCCTCTTCCCGCTCCTTATTTGCAAGATAGAGTTTTGTTTATTACTCAAAGAAGAAAAGCAAGAAAAAAGGTGTTGAGCAGATTCGTAAGTATGTTATTGTCTAGCTCATGTTGAGAAGAGATTTTTTCTTTTTCTAAACAGTGTTTGATTCTAGTCCTGCAATGCAGTGTTCAACAACATCGAACTATAAACGGTAGTATGTGTTCAAGTCTAAACTTGCACACTCTTGCTTTTGCAATGCATGGTCGATAGAGATGTACCTTGACAGAGGAAGAAGAGCAGCTTAGTAAGTATGTTGAGAAGATATTTTTTTCTTTCTAAACAGTGTTTGATTCTAGTCATACAATGCAGTGTTCAGCAATATCGAACTACAGGTTTTCTAACAGCAGTATGTGTGTTCAAGACTAAACATGCATCACTGCGGATATGCGATATGTGTGTTGTCTTTTGCATAAGATCGCGTTGTATGCTCGATAAAGCTATGCCTTGACAGAGCAGGGAAAATGGAGGTTATAACAATCGCTATCTTACGCAAGCTGTTCAGAACTGTAGTCTTATTAATTTTTTTCAGAACAAAGGTATTCCTTGACATGTTCTTTTAAATTGTCCGCCACAAAAAAGAGTGCATCACGGTGCTCTGTAGATTAAAGATGGCGGATGTGGAATTTGCTACTACCACAAAGAGTGCGGCACTGCGTTCTCTTGATTAAAGATGACAGATGACAGCTGCACGTGGGTTTGTAAAGCACTTGGAATTCGCCACTACCACAAAGATGGCAGCACGGTGCTCTGTTCATTAAAGATGACGGATGACAGCTGACGAAATTGCCCGCATGAGGGCAGCATGGTGCTCCGTTCATTAAGATGGCGGATGACAGCTGACGAAATTGCCCGCATGATAGCAGCACGGCGCTCTGTAGATTAAAGATGGCGGATAGCAAAAGCACGTGAGTTTGTAAAGCACTTCGACTTTACCGCCACCACATTGAGTGCAGCACGGCGCTCTCTTGATTAAAGATGGCGGATGACAGCTGTCAAAAAAGCACGTGGTTTTGTTCGCCGATTCAAATCTCGCGCTAGTGAGGTTAAGTTGGTAGCACTAAGGTTTAGGCCCGCTAAGATGGCAGCACTGCGGATGACAGGTGACGAATTTGCAGCTACTGCGATAAAGAGGGCAGCACGGTGCTCTGTAGTTTAAATATGGCGGATGACAGATGTCAAAAAGCACGTGGATTTGTTTACCGATTCAAATCTCGCGCTAGTGAGGTTAAGTTGGTACCACTAAGGTTTAGGTCGGTCAAGATGGCTGCACTGAGGTTTGCGATACGTTGTCGTCTGTCAAAAAGCACGTGGCTGTCAAAAAACACGTGGATTTGTTTACAAATTCAAATCTCGCGCTAGTAAGGTTCAGTTGGTACAACTGAGGTTTAGGGCCATCAAGATGGCAGCAGTGAGGTTAGCGATGCGTTGTTGTCTGTCAAAAAGCACGTGGCTGTCAAAAATCACGTGGTACCAGTTGGTACCACCGAGGTTTAGGCCCGTCAAGATGGCAGCAGTGAGGTTAGCGATGCGTTGTTGTCGATGACAGCTGTCAAAAAGCACGTGGCTTTGTTTACAAATTCAAATCTCGCGCCAAAATTTAAATTTCCCGCCAAAATTTAAATTTCCCGCGGGAGGAGGAGGAGGCCGCCGAATCCCTGTATTATTCTACTAGCGTTGTATATCTGTCTGAACTACTTCTCAACAAGATAATATCGAACCATGGTAACTGCGCAGATTTTCACTGCAAATTGAAAATAATTTCTACACCTAACTGCGATTGTGTTGCCTCTAAGCAGACGTCCAGCACAACATCACCGAGTGTCCAAAGAGAAGGTTCAGTGGCAACATCATTGATTCTGCTCATGCATTAACTGGGCTGAGTGGTTCAGAGGGTAGAAGCGCTGGCCTTCTGAACCCAGCTTGGCAGGTTCGATCCTGGCTCAGTCCTATAGTGTTTGAAGATGCTCATATACTTCAGTCTCGTGTCGGTAGATATACTGGCACGTAAAAGAACTCATGCAGGACTAAATTCCGGCATTCGGTGCCGCCGAAAACCGTAAAAGTAGTTAGTGGGACGTAAAGACAGGCAAGGTTCCTTTTGAAACGCATTCAGAGTGTTTACTACACGGCATAAACCCAAAATATACATCATGAACAGTTACACGGGCCGTAAAAGTCTAAATGATAATGATAATGCATTTCTCATGCATTACTAGAAACGATTAGTTATACAAACGACCTAGATATAAAGATATAGTTTGTCTTGTTTTCCTTAAACAGTTGTCATATAACTTACATATATTGCACTCGCTCACTTCCTGAGTCCCAGACTAGCATTAATCTCGAAAAAGATTTTAAAAAATTAATAAAGAAAATATAATTATATATCGGCGCATCATATGAACACAGGGATGAACGGGGCATGCAAATTAAGGTAACGGGGGACGACTCATTCATGGATACAAATGTTTGACTCCACAAGAGGACTGGGAAGTGACAACTTAAATTCCATGGGCATAATTGACTAACTACAATAAAAAGATATGGAAACTGTTTCCTATTGAAATTGCAATGAGGAGCAATTTATTCACTTATTTTGTAAACTACACATGATTACAATTATTACATTGGGACACTTCCATCCTGAAAAATAAATGACATACTACTTGGATTTACCTCACTACTCTGGTAGTGTAAAACATTTGGTGAATTCGCCCCAATTGGTTACTGGGGGTCGAATTCACATCCGTATGAGTGGACGTTTCATCGCTGGAGATCTTTCGGAGACGAAGGCATGACAGTAACATTTTACTGTCATCTCCTCGTTCCGTTTGGACATGAGACACTTCCGGTATGTACATTCTGGTGAGCCGGACACCCACCGTGGAAATATTATCGCCTCGAAAAAACGGGAATTTATAGTACGGACAAACTCTAGCCTATTATTTCCAGATTCACAAACACGCCAGGTAGAGTTCATTAACTCAAAGAATATTTCAATATTTACACTTGTCAATACGACAAGACGTACGGAAAGGTTCATTACTATGCTCTGACAATGAAGACATGTGCCGTCCGTGGATTATCTTCGCATCTACCGCTAACAATCTCCCCCGTGAAAACCCAACATCTGGTTCTGAGCAGTTCCACACAGGACGACTGTCCCTATCTTATCCTCCTATGATTATTAAATAATATAATTATCATTCTTTATCTGATCATTATCATATTATTTTATTACCATCAATTATTTTATTAATATCATTAATTTCTATTATAATCCTATATGTGATTATCATCATTTGTCATCCGGGATGATTATATGCCAACCTTTGCCGACGTTTCAAACGAAGGGTCGTTCTTCCTCGTAATTTATCCGCACAATTTAATGATCAGTTTCCTAATAAATATAATTATTATTATTATTATTATTATTATTATTATTATTATTATTATTATCGTTACAATGAATCATCGTCCAAGAATCTCTTAATTTTCCGTCGTCATAATTATTATTCTCAAAATACTATTGCAAGTTCATCTTCTGCTTCTTCAACTTTTCGTTATTATTATTATTATTATTATTATTATTATTATTATTATTATTATTATTATTATTTCCACCAGTGGAGATTATCATTTTCGTATCACTTATTCAGCATGGATTTAATATCTTACATTGATCTCGCCATAATTATTCTCAAATTAATTGAATAAATCCTTCCTATTATTATTCCTCTTCATATTATTATTATTATTATTATTATTATTATTATTATTATTATTATTATTATAGTATCCTAATTTCACGTTTACACTACCGTTAGCGATATTTATGGTTAAATGCATAAACCTTTACAATTTCGGTCTACTTTGGCACTAAGCAAGTTACTTAAGACAAGATTCACTTGGATTATTATTATTACTATTATTATTATTATCATTATTATTATTAAAACTGGAAAGATGATATTTTAATTTCCATTTAGAATTTAGTCACATATGTTAAATCCCGTTATGAACCACCAAGTTCTGCTTTATGTCGGTCGGGACAACAAGGTATTCGGGACCGTACCTTCAGTTTCGTACTGCCGTTAATTTATATGGGGACACACGTCCTCCCAAGACACATCTCACAACCTATGGCACATCGAGGCTGGGCAAATACCTCCAATGCCGGCGATTGCTAAACTATTCCTTCCAATTTGAAGTCCATTTCCTTTTATTGGAACTCTTCAAACATTTAATTCGTAAATTAATCCTCGGTGCGTGGATTCTGCCACTAATAACACCGGAATATGCACTTTATATCATCTTAGGCCTTGAGATTCATCTATATCATCATTACAAACAATACGGCTCAATTTATTTCACGCCGGATATTCGCCCCTCATGACTTCCAACTCTAAATATGGGCTCAAACCACTCTGGGCTTTTAACATATCGTGACCATTCTACTTCACGTGCCTCTATCGCTCTTAAACAAATTTTAATGGTTAAAATAAAGTCCAAAGTGAAATCAACAATTTACGTAAAATCAAACTGACTACGCGAATTAAAGTCCTTAACGCTACATGTCATCTGCACGTTGATTATTATTTGCACTAGCCAACTCACGAAGCACTGTCATTATTATTATTAGACTTTAACTTGCAAACGCACAAAATATTATTATTGTTATTATTATTATTATTAATAATTTACTTTCCTTTGCAAACTCACAAACATTATTATTATTTCTTTCTCGCAAACACCCCGAGCATTATTGTTATTATATAGAACTTACGAACGCCCAAAGCAGATAGAACATTATTAGCATTATTATTTTAATGACCTTTCGTACGCAACACAAATTTTACATACTCTGGCACTTTCATAATCTGGCTGTCTGGTAGAAAATATTCCTAACTAAAATACAAATAATCACTGCAGTGATTGAAATCAAATAAATGGGTTAGCACAAAAAGGAATTTAACACTTGAAATGAACTTAAATCAAAGTATTACAAACAGCATGCATTAACTGAAAGAAATATATCCCATATTTACATTATATACAACAAACAAATACTCAAATTAATTAATCTAACCCATTATTACGTTAATATACATTAGTTCGTCCGTCTAACAAAAAAAGTCATGGATTCGGGAGGCGGACCATGTTAAGTAACAATAATTAATTTACACTGAACCCCGTTTAGTCGCGATAACATCCCCAAATATCAAATTTGTGTACTCATTCCTATGTAGAATTCCATTGTCTCGTAGCGGATGAGAGGCCTGCTGGCCCCATGGTAATTTACTCGTCCATCATATCGCACTTTATAAATTTAACACAATAAAACACTTCTGGGTGACTACCCATGATTAATACCTTCCTTACAGAATTTACATTAATTTATAAAAAAAACACTTATAGGTGCCTCTAGACCCATTACATTTGCACAATTATCCTTCCTTTAGCCCGAATCACACGTCGTGACACATTACGACGAAGTGTCGTTTCATTCGAACCGGCGCGTATCGCGTTCTTCAATCCGCACTTCCTGAAGTATACGATGCCGTCCTGCGATCGCCTCGCTCCTACAGTTCCCTTCTACAGTAATTGTTGCACCGTCTATCATGAAATATTTATTTCAGGCTCTGAACACTGCCTTCAAAAAGTATTATCGGCGTTCCTGTCGTTCCCTTAAATTCCAACACATGAAATGTTGAGAAATGTATTAATTTCACATACAGTGATACTGATAATTTACACTCGATATACTGAATAATTATCACTGTTCGTCTTCACCTTCATGACTACTAACGTACTTTCACTCTAACAGAATCTATAATGAGTTTTCTGGTACCGAATTACAGAGTCACCGCGTCAGCGTAACAAATTATTTCAAACGACTGGTTGATGTGAAGCTCGACCGGTCACAACTGGTGACTGGTAACGACTGGGTGATGTGAGGTCCCACTACTGGTTATTTATGGACGATATGGTTTCCCGCCGAGGTCATCCGCGGTCATCTCATGGGGAGGAGTGTTGGTTATCCTAAATCGTCATATGCAGGTGGATTTGGATCTCTTGATTTATCCCACTTAATAAACTTGCGATACACTCTCACATGTATTCTGAACGCATATCGTTCGGTGATCATGGAAATATCACTTAATTCCTGTCCTCCACCTTTCGCGCGCTAATTCGGCGTCCCTGATGGCGTGCTCTTCTTGACCAATGGTGAGATAGCGTGGGTCATTTCCAAGAATTCATTACTTTAATTTATTATAATTACTATTAATCAACATGGGAATGATATTACAAAAATCCCCTCTATTCAATTCTGTGGTTGGAATAATTTAATTATTGTTATCGGAGAAGCTAACTGGAGTTCACTCTGAGTTTCTCTTATGTTGGTTTATCTGCGGGCCTATGATAAATTTTCCCATTGGTCAACACCGCATCGGTTAGTTTAAAATTTCTTCCTTGCAACTTGACAACACAAAATGCCTCGAGGCGTGGGAAAATACTTATACGTCATATTCTCGGTATCAGTATCAGTGAAACACCTGGCTCGCCCTTGTTCCGAAATACATACTCTTTCACTTCCTTGCAGTCATTACTTCTGTTGTTGTGAGCTCTAGATTTAATCCTCTTAGCTTCTGACCAAGAAACATTCTCCCCATAATGACAAGCTTAACTGTGGCGACGGACTGTCGCGATATGTTGAAATCCTTCCGTCCACACAAAACTGACACTGTATTCAATTTAATATTCCTATATATTTGCATTCATCTTATAAAAATTAAATCATGAAAACTAGGGCCTATCTCATCCGGGTACAATATATAACTAATAGTTTCTGGTAATGCATGAGAAATAATAAAATTATTTGATTTACGTCCAACTAACTACTTTTATTGTTTTCAGAGGCATCGAGTGCCGAAATTTAGTCCCGCAGGAGCTCTTTTAGGTGCCAGTAAATCTACTGACACGAGGCTGACGTATATGAGCACCTTCAAATACCACAGGATTGAACCTGCCAAGTTGAAGTCAGAAGGCTTCTACAGGAGTATACAGCGTGAAGCCGAACTCCACCGACCAACTTTTGGATGTTGTTCAGATATACCTTCCGAGTAGACTGGTACAAGGAACCCGCAGTCTCCGGCGGCTCGTTAGGCTACAGAGTAATAATGTAAAAACGATTTATTTGTTTTGTTACCCCAATCTTCCTTGTTACCGTGAAAATACATTCATATCAGTGAAAAAGCCTGTAATATGCAATAACCAAAATGCACATCACAAAACAGAGAGTAATGCAACAACCTTCAGATGAAACACGTACATTTCTGTTCTGTTAGTGTACTGTATATTACACTGCGTAACAAATGCAGAACTATTTCCATACAGGTATTGTTCAAAATGTCGACCATCATCATGACGCCATCGTTGGCTTCCGGCACGTTAAAGAACGCACCTGGACAAAATTCCGACACCCCAGGGTTTGTCAAGAAGTAGCATCTATTAAGTTATTTTCAGTGCAATCCAGGTACAAAGCTAACAGGGCTTCAAACCAAACAAAATGAAAGTACTCCGTAACGAGCTGCCGGTGACCACTGGACCCCATACTAATAGGCTATACCTACTCCAATGATATCCGTGAACAACCTCCGAAAGTTTATCAGTGGAGTTCGGCTTCACCCTGTATATTGTATCTGTAAAGCTAAATAATATCTGCCTGTATTATTTAATAGTGAACTGAATACTAGAATTTTACACCGGAAGTAAGACATTAGGTAAGACCAGTAATAATGTGAACAGAAATAAAACTGAAAAGGGCCAGAGAGAGCTAAGATGTGAGTAATTCATGACAAGCGGCTGACACGTGCCTCAGAATCTCGGGAACAATATGACGAGGCATCACAAATGTAATTATGGACATGTTATGTGAGAGTCCCACTAACGATGGGAACAAATGCTGTTTCTCAAATAACCATGTAAATCAGCTGTTTAAAATTTCTAAAACGTATTAATGGTAGTATCTGACACAAGCTCGCCAAGCGAAATCTTTTTAGCGATGCCCGGCAGATGGCTGGTGATGTGCAAACTCTTTAAGTAGGAATCTTTCTGAGACTACAATACTGTAAAATCAGCAGTCTGTTCCTATAAATTCATTTAAACACGTCCACAATTCTTCAAATAAGCATAAGAGCTATGGGAATCTCACTTCCATTTGTAAGGCTGAAGACTTGATAGAGACATCTCGACCAACAAATGGAATTCGATGAGAGGCTACCAATAACGAATACATTTCACCGATAGTAAATTCTTTGTTCGTGTTGGACTATGTTGTTTTGTGTATCTTATGCCCAGGTTCATGACGATTCGAATAAATTGCGGTAGCGTATCTTTTATCAAAGCGACTGTACCACTACTCGATCCGAAGTAATCAGTATTTGTAGGCAGTTAGAACTAAAATTAACTGCGAAGGTGGTAACTGTGTTTCGCTTTAGGCCCTTCGTCCACCGGTGCAACGCAACTGCGATCGACTCAAAAATGTCACATGAGCGTTGGACGGGAGTCGTTTGACAGTTGGACCCGTTCTCGTCCACCTGAGCGACTCGCGAACGACCAACTCTCAAACGACTGGCTTGTCAATTGCGTGGCCCAACTCGAGTCAGACGCTCCCAGATCGTGATCAGTAGTTGTGCATACATCTTGTAGAAGCAGTGAAATAGCACTGCTTTTTCAACTACATTTTGCCAGAATACTCAAGCAAGAAGGCTCAGGAAAGATAATCGCTATTAACGGATCAAATATTCATAAATCAATGTTTGTAAAACAAAGAGTTACATTTATCTTTGTGTCACCCCAACAAAATACGGTAAAATACATATTAATAATACCACCAAACAAAATATATACAATTCCATATAAATATCTATAGCAAGAGGATGATTAGCTTGTATAAAAATTATACTATTAAGAAGATTGAAGACAAGAATTCTTAAATTTAAAATTCAGAGGGTAGTTTAAGTATAAAATATTAATTTTGGGGATTAGTGAAAATAATTTTTCTTTCCAGACCAACATTTTACTTTAAACTATTTAAACACAATCACAATATACACAAATCTCCCTTTAACACTACAATATTTAATCGTAATCAATGAAGCAGAAGTAAAATAAATTGGCATGGGAAGCCAAAGAAGTTGATACGAGTGTTATATTGTAAGTGCAAGTTTTTAGTATCCTACTTTGAGTTGTTTAATCGTATAGCATATCTATATGTATACAAAATAAGGGTTTTGTCTTAACATTCCTTAGAATTCAATAATATTGGTATTTGTGCCTAAAATTTATTTCTCAGATATCTATGTGATTAGTAGTCCTATCGATAAATATAACAAAAGTTAAAGATAATACATTTTCCGACCATACGATTTATCACCCCTGTATACAAAAGAAAACACACCAGAATTGTCAATTTACTTAAGTCCTTTTTATCAGAAAGAAAGCAGATGTATGTCATATTTCCTGGATAATTTATTAAATGAGGTGATTAGAATAATAACGGCAGATCCCAACTACCGTTGAATTTGTGAATGAGAATGGGACTGTAGACTCCTGTAAAAGACTGTCAGACTTTTGATTTGACCGTCAAAGGAAAGTTGCGTCAGTGGATGAAAAACATGCAACGCAACTCTCGTACAAGTGTCCTAAACAAGTTGGGTTTAAGTTGGGTTGCGTTGCTATGCACCGGAGAACAAAGTACCTGAAAAGTCTCTCCACCCTCAGGCTCTCACGGGCCCCTTGTCAGTATGTTGAACACTTGGGACGTATCTCCCACTGGGCGGTCAGATGGGCTATTTTCCTTGCTATTCTTCAATTGGACGCTGTGTGTTACCATGGTCTGACCTGCATGCTGATAATTTGTATACAGTAGGTGTCATAGAATTAGGGATCTTGCAGCCCATCTCTAAATTCATGCTGTTTTTCCAAAATCCCGGGACACAGTGTTCTTCTTCCTCTTCTTTCCCCACGCGGGTGGGAGCTTATAATACATCAACGGTATCGCCTGCCTGTCATAAGAGACGAGTGGGGGCCCAGTGTCTATCAATTAGGGAGCGTAGGTTGGCGACCACTGTTCCCCTAGCTGAGTTTGGAATTCCTCCCACTTGCCTCAGGCTCCTCAGTTTCACCTTCCCTATCCGGCCTCTCTTGGTCAACTATTGTTTTCTTCCAACCCGAATGGCATTAGATTTGCCAGCCCGACGGATTGTTTCATATTCACGCCCTTCGTTGCCCTTACATTTTCTTTTCCCTTACCTTCATTCTTCGAAGTGTCGGACCTCTTCCATTTTCCTTCTGACTAGTAATAAAAGACGATCGTTGACCAATTACACTTTCTCTTAAAGCGTATTCACCACCAATCTCTTCATCTCTTCATATTATTATTATTATTATTATTATTATTATTATTATTATTATTATTATTATTATTATTATTATTATTCAACAACCTGTTGTCATCCACTCCTGAACGCAAGTCCCGTCTGATTTCTACGATATAGATAAGGACCTGCGTTTTTCGCGTTTGCGATAACACCGACTTTTACAAAATATTTCCTGAAATGCTTTGGAAACAGTTACCTATACATAACGTTGTTAACAATTCGAAAATTGGACGGATTTATTTCGCGAAATAAAACGAAATGAGCCAATAATAAGAATATGTCAACGTTATAAATTTTATATGCATAAGTGTTTAGTCCAGCATTCATCACTAACAGAAATGTCGATTCAGCACCATTGGAAAAAAGTGAAGTCTATTCCATTTTTTAAAAATTGAGAATGATTCAGTGATCACAAAAGAGTACGGTGAACTTCAAGAACAAACCAATCAAATTGCGAGATGGAAATATAAACGTTGAAAAAGTTGGCAGGTTCGATCCTGGCTCAGTCCGGTGGTATTTGAAGGTGCTCAAATAAGTCAGCCTCGTGTCGGTAGATTTACTGGCACGTAAAAGAACTCCTGCGGGACTAAATTCCTGCACCTCGGCGTCTCCGAAAACCGTAAAAGAGTAGTTAGTGGGACGTAAAACAAATAACATTAATTATTAATTGCAAAAGTTCTAATTAGTTTGCTTGACAGTCATCCTGAGTTTAGTGGCAGAACTCTGCAGTCATTGTGGTAACCATGTGCTAATATTGACTGTGAACGTTTCTCTCCTTGCTACTCAGGAGTTTTGGGGCAATTACTTAGCAACAGGAAAATGACAATGTTCTTTTTTGACGCAAAATATGATAAAAATGTGTGCGTGTCTTTAAATAAAACTACATATTGCTCTTCAATAATTTATTTAGATGAAAAAGTTTCTTTAAAATCCCAAAATATGATAATAACATGATTAAAATTAACGCGAGTCCGCCTCTGTGGTGTAGTGGTTAGCGTGATTAGCTGCCACCCCCGGAGGCCCGGGTTCGATTCTCAGCTCTGCCACGAAATTTCAAAAGTGGTACGAGAGCTGGAACGGGATCCACTTAGCCTCGGGAGGTCAAATGAGTAGAGGTGGGTTCGACTCCCGCCTCAGCTATCCTGGAACTGGTTTTCAGTAATTTCCTACTTCTCTTCCAGGCAAATGCCAGGGTGGTACCTAACATAAGGTCACGGCTGCTTCCTTCCCTCTTCCTTGCCTGTCCCTTCCAATCTTCCTATCTTCCCATCCCCCCGCAAGGCCCCTGATCAGTATAGCAGGTGAGGACGCCTGGGCGAAGTATTGGTCATCCTCCCCAGTTGTATCCTCCAAACCAATGTCCCACGCACCAGGACACTGCTCTTGAGGCGGTAGAGGTGGGATCCCTCGCTGAGTTCGAGGGAAAAGCTATCCCTGGAGGGTAAACAGATTAAGAAAGAAAGAAAGTTAACGCGAAATTCTAAAAAGAAACGCGAAATTCTTAAAATATAAGCCCGATTTCCGCCAAAAATTAAACGAAAAATGCAAGTCTCTACATACAGAACGATCGGTTGCTGATTGGAGCAATTCTTCCCTCAAGTATTTCTAATGTCATCAGCCAAACACTGCCTCGTGACGCCCTGGGTTGCCTCCTCAGCACTCCCTCTTGGTTCATCGGCTTCCATCCTGTCACACAATATGTTCTATCCATTTCCAGTTAAGTGTGACTATGCGCTGCCTTACTTCGGTCATTCGTGTTCTACTGCGGATTTATTTGTTTGGAATAGTATTCATTCTTGAAATGAGATCCCTAGCATGCTCCTATCGTGACTCACTGTATAGCTCGGAGCCTATTGACGTTACGTTGACGTATCGCGACTGTTTCCCGAACTTACTTAGAGACTAGGAGGATTTACGTACTGAATATATTCCTCTTGTGATTGATTGATATTTTTTTCAATTTTCAGTATGAAGTCAAACTCTTAATTCAACTTAAACTCGCTCTCCTTTTTACTTTTCCTCCGTGATCTTTCTTCCCAAGCTTGATCTTGCGTCCAAGATACACATATTCCTCAACCTGCTTCAGAGTCTGACCTTCAATGATGGCGAGGATACCATCTGGGTTCATCGCCTTTAGGGTATTCATCTACAAGAATTTTTTTCAAAGCTTCAGTGTACACATGCTGACGAAGAACGTGAGGAATCCTTAAGTCCAACTGTAAGGTGACGATCATTTACACGTGCAACTATAATGTTGTGGTTCCTAGTTCGATACTCAAGGGCAATGAAACATTATTGATGTAGAATTTGCCGTCATAACTGGACAATCTACGATAGCACCGCTTCCTGTAAAATGTCTTGAATACCAGCGAGTTTGTAGGAAACAGGCAGGTTTACGTGAATGAATCGTATCCAAGAAATTTCACTACATTTTTTTTTTTTGTCATGAATGGAAGATAATAATTGCTTTTACGCAAATCAGTAGCAAAATTGGCGGTAAATTAATAAATACCATTATTAGTAGAGAAATATAACATACAAACTTCGCAACATTACGATTGTGAATTACCGAGCTCGATAGCTGCAGTCGCTCAAGTGCGGCCAGTATCCAGTATTCGGGAGATAGTTGGTTCGAACCCCACTGTCGGCAGCCCTGAAAATGGTTTTCCGTGGTTTCCCATTTTCACACCAGGCAAATGCTGGGGCTGTACCTTAATTAAGGCCACGGCCGCTTCCTCCCAACTCCTAGGCCTTTCCTATCCCATCGTCGCTATAAGACCTATCTGTGTCGGTGCGACGTAAAACAACTAGCAAAAAAAAAAAAAGATTGTGAATTCTACTATGTCATAGCACTTCAGTATGCTTTTTGTTCATGCCCTCTTTTGTGTGTGAAGTCACTGCTCACTTTACTTCTTTGAACCCCCTTGCTTTGATTTGCATTAATTGATGTTACTTGGTGGGGCAAGTTGTTGACTTGTGCCCATAACTCATGAATTACAGTAATTATTGGTCCAGGGATCATGCTATTTTTCTTTCAACAAAAATAGTCATGATGGACTAAGATATTGATAATTCACAGACATAGCACTGGCATTCTTCGATGCGAGCCCTGGGACTCGAGAAGGAAACAAAAGACACGATGAATCCGAATGCCACAGAAGAGGGTCGTGTCTACAGCGAATATTTCTCTAGTAATAATGGTATTTATTAATTTACCTCGAATTTTACTGTTGATTTGCGTGAAAGCAATCATTATCCTTCATTTAGAATTTTATTTTTGTGCTAGGGGCTTTACGTCGCACCGACACAGATAGGTATTATGGCGACGATGGGATAGGAAAGGCTTAGGAGTTGGAAGGAAGCGGCCGTGGCCTTAATTAAGGTACAGCCCCAGCATTTGCCTGGTGTGAAAATGGGAAACCACGGAAAACCATTTTCAGGGCTGCCGATAGTGGGATTCGAACTTACTATCTCCCGGATGCAAGCTCACTGCCGCGCGCCTCTACGCGCACGGCCAACTCGCCCGGTCATTTAGAATAAAATCACAATGACATTTCATGGAATTTCACACAACCGAAAGGCAGCTTAGGTGTTATGCGAGAAGCGCAGTGCGTATGGACTCAGCCTATACAATATCTGCTCCTGGTTTGTGTATCCTCTTCAGTCCCGAGCTTGTTTTTGCATTCGATGGATTATAGTTTTCTCAAATAAATTTTAAAAATTCACCAAAGGATGTAGTATGTTTCACTACGTTATTTTATGACGTGTAGCATAGAATATATGCTACATCAGGACTCAGAGTTGACTTTCCTACCATTATTATTTTTGGTTTAAATTGTATTATTGTAAGCAAAGAAAACCACATGTAGAGCATGTGCTACATACGGACTGAGGAGGGTATGCACCTCCTGTTGTAAGGTACATGTTCTTCGCATCTGTGTTCATCTTAATGGTTTATTCGAGGTACCCATAATGAATTAACAGTGGCGTTCACCATTCCTGCTATCTTCTAGCCCATAACCACACATCTCCTTATAAGAGTAGATCGCAAGGGGCTGGTGTGTTTCGAACCACATCAAAGATGGCCAAAATCCTCGCTGATTTTCTTATCACCAACTGATATTTATCCATCCTTGTCATCAAAGACCTCTGCCACACCTGTCCACTACGGCCTTATCCTGTACGCAATAAAACAGAAAAAGGGGGACCAGGCGAGTTGGCCGTGCGTTTAGGGGGCAGATGTAAGCTTGCATTCAGAAGACAGGTGGTTTTCCCTATTTTCCCATTTTCACACCAGAAAAATACTAGGGCTGTACTTCAACTAAGGCCGCAGCCGCTTCCTTTCCTCACCTAGCCCTTTCCTATCCCATCGTCACCGTAAGACCTATAAGACCTTCGTTTACTCTACAGGTTTTCTGACATCACAGATGTAAACGCCCTCAGAGCATTCTGCGTTTCCTATATCCTACGGATCGTCGATTAAGCCTCTTCAGTCTGGTCCATTTCTGCTTCTTCAAATCTCAACCACCTTGACTGTGTACAATCTTTCTTCTGTTCAAGAGCCAGGGTCCCTGTTTGTTACGAGCTGAGCACTAACCGAGTGTTTGGGAAACTTAAACTCAAAACTTTTTCTGTTCGGAGGAAAGTAGCTATACAAAGCAGCTAATGATTTATTTTGGTCTCCAAAATTAGTTTCCTTATTTCCCCTCCACCTCTCATCCCGTAGTACCATAATGAAGACCCTCTTCTATATTCTGTACTCCAGACTTTCTCTTGCGCAAAGGTGATTTTTTGTAAGTATTCCAGCAACGTTGAATATCTTACCTATGAACAAGAACCTAGATATATTCCTATCGTATCCTTCCTTCTGTCATGATATTTCTCATATAACTTTATTTTACTTCGTGTTCTTTCCTGTACCTTTTCTTGTATTTAAGTGTATTTTCCTTTGTTTATGTCGTTGGATATGTAAATATGTAATATATAGGATTGTACAGTTTTTATTGAGTACTTAAGTATTTGTAAATGTTGGTATATTTTTCATTTTAAATTATTAAATATTGTACACATCTCGGATCTTTGTAATTCGGCATTATGCTGTTGCTGATCCTAAATAAATACATAAACAAACTCTGTGCCGGTGCGATGTAAAGCCAATTGTGCTGTACTGCACTGAATACGTAGATTTTCCAACTTGTAGTCTGCGAAAATAGTAATAAGCCCATATCTCTGTAACCTAGCTCCTCAGATTCGTCGTGGTGTTCTTCTTCCGTCAATCTTTTCTAGGGGGCTCCTTTGTCAGGCAGTGGATCATTGATCTCGAACCTGTACTCGCACCTCCCTGGAGTCACAGAGATTCACATCGCTTCTGAGGTATTCCCTAGCACTTTGTAGTGGTGGAAGCTTCATATAGGCCAGGGATGGCGAATATATGCCACTAGGCGACACACGGAGACGACTTATGTGGCACGCCACACAACATACTAACATATTTTGATGTTTTTAACATGTAATAAATAGGTCGAAAATCCTGCAACATAGCACATTTCAACATTACGCTGTATGCCTCCGTGGCTAAATGGTTAGCGTGCTGTCCTTTGATCACAGGGGTCCCGGGTTCGATTCCCGGTGGGGTCGTGAATTTTAACCATCATTGGTTAATTTCGCTGGCACGGGGGCTGGGTGTATTATCATCATCATCATCGTCGTCATTTCATCCTCATTACGACGCGCAGGCCGTCTACGGGAGTCAATTGAAGAAGACCTGCATCTGGTGAGCCGAACATGTCCTCGGACACTGCCAGCACTAAAAGTCATGCACCATTTCATTTTTCAACATTACGCTTACGTCGCAATTAATTCTCTGAACATTTTTTTTTTTACAAATTTTATTAGTTTAAAGCAAAAATATACCTTATTTCTAAAGTATACCTATTTTAATGCGATTTCTAGTGATGTTCGCAAAATCAAACAATGAAGCATTCAGTCGAATGGATTCATATGTAATGCAATCTAATACCTAAATGAGGGGTTTTCATGACGATTTTAAAGGAAAATAACAGACCGCACACTGGACAGTACAAGATAATAATCAAGGCTATGGCGTATGCATATATATATCACGCATTTCGAGTATGCATGGACATGAAAATTATTTAAAAATCGTTCAATGCCCGGTGAAATTGTATACGATTCATAAGGAGCGGTGATTATCTGACTGAGTGTTCCATCTGAACTACATTCTACTGCCATCTGTGAGCGCAGCGTAATAGTACAACGTCACTCGGCCAATTAACGATCGAGTACGACAATATGTGCGTGGTTGTTTTGTTTTTCCAGTTGTTGTTTGAGATCATGAAGCAAAGGTCTTGGAAGCTGGTCCCAGATTCTTGGTTATTAAAATAACCCTAATCAATAAGAAGAATGACGGGCGAAATGTGGCGGATTTTCGACCCCAGTTAAGACTGTGGCCAACCGGCCACAAATTCTAGTTGGATTTGTGGTTTGTTTATCAACTCATATTTACTTCGGAGAAAGTGTAAGTACCCTGCATGATGAAATCTGCATGAATACCCTTTCCCACCGAGGTATCTCCACAATCCTCAAGATTTTTGGTTTGGACTGAACAAGTTAAAAGATTCGAATTGCGAGTATGTTTTAAACTACGGTTATCAAGAGGAATTCCCTTTATCACGCGGTAGCCCTTATTCTGGCGTTAATAAGATGTAATTTTTCTTAAAATCGGGACTCAGATTTCTTATGTGTTTGTAAATTTTCATTTCAAAACCTCCTTGTAACTTTTAGCTATTCGGTTATTCGGTGGATCACAGATGAAAATCGGTAAGTTGGAGTTGTTTGGTCGATGTCTATCTGATAATGTTTGGAAGCCATGTTTTAATCGTGACACGTGGTTCGTTTCTATGGGAACTGTTGTAAACAAATATGGATTCCCTGTGTTGATAAAACAGCTGATGGCTGTCGATTGTATCCTTGATCCGGCGTGTGGGCTCGTACTGTACTCCAATTTACTAATCCTAAAATTGAAATACGTCTTCCTTTCCTATGATTTAATTTATTGGTGATTAGGTTCTACTTCGCCTAAAACTTGGTAACATTAACTTGCCTCTTCTGTTATACTTGAAGTGTCGAGAAACAAGAGCCAACTTACCGTTAATTTTTCCACTACTGCTCAACTATTTAAATTGATTGATTATTTTGGTTTTCAAGGATTGTGATTCAATGGTTTATTCTTATATTTTCAAGGGTCGACCCAAGTTATGTTATCTTTTCTTTTAGTGTGATGAAATGAAAATGAAATGTCGTATGGCTTTTAGTGCCGGGATATCCCAGGACGGGTTCGGCTCGCCAGGTGCAGGTCTTTCTATTTGACTCCCGTAGGCGACCTGCGCGTCGTGATGAGGATGAAATGATGATGAAGACAACACATACACCCGGCCCCCGTGCCATTGGAATTAGCCAATTAAGGTTAAAATCCCCGACCCGGCCGGGAATCGAACCCGGAACCCTCTGAACCGAAGGCCAGTACGCTGACCGTTCAGCCAACGAGTCGGACATTAGTGTGATGATAATTTTCTTCATTTCCTTTAATAATCGTATTGTAAGTCCGAAAGTTATTACTGTTCTTTGAGATTTGAAATCTAGATCCATTAAAGTTGGTTTAATTTTTTTTATCTGTCTTTCCTTTATAGTCAGTATATTCTAGTAGATTTTGATTCACGTAGCCTCTGGCACCGAGTGTCCGTTTTTCATGTTTTTCCTTCTTTGGGCATGGTGGTAAGTAATTCATTTCCGTAGTTTTCTTGTAAGGTCCAGTGTTGGAGACACAAGGTAGAGTTGGTTGTTATACTGTTGTGTTGTAACACGACCTTAACCGACATGCTGGTGGGAAAATGTTTGTCATCCCTGGTATAGGCTATTACTGAGGTGGACTCGCCACACCCAAGCGCTCAAACCCTAGGTTCTCTATCCCAAAATGTTTGATACTGTACGCTTTTATTTCTGAAACATTATATCTGGTCATAACACCAGCATTTATTTAATGAATGTGAGATTAGGAATACTTAAGTAAGGCGTTTAGAATGTCTGGAAAGTACCATCTGCGCCGTCTTAGAAGAATACTTACAAGGGAACATCCACAATGGTGAAGTCGCCGATCGCGATGTAACTTAGAAAATACATTGAGGTACATGTAAAAACATTACCAGCATCAATTTTAGGCGCCAACATTCATTAACGCGTTAACTAAGGGGCCTAAAAGTTGCGACATTTCAAGTTCCGCGCGATCAGCGATGAATGCCTGCTGGCCAATGCTAAGCCGGCACACACACTTCCCGTCTGGAGACACACCCTCTGCACCGCCTTCCCCACTCCAACTGGTTCTCCCCGGCACGTTCCCCTCCCTTCTCCTCGCGCTTGCCGGCTGCTTGGCTGTGGAACGAGACCGGCGCTATATTTTGCTTCTTTACGTACTATAATTATTGAAATCCTTTAAATCACGTCCCGTTTCACACATAATGATAATAAATAACCTAAACGTATTTACTCATATTTTATGCAAATGTTATATTTTCATTCCTGCTAATTCCGGTGGGTTGTCAATTCGTGGGTACAACCCCGAGTTAAGCACCATCGGGCGTGGACAAACGTGGTATAAGGTACCGCGTCCGACCTAGGCTTAAATTATTATTTACGTCTGAAACACCTTGAAGCTGTCGGTAGTGTCATTTAGAGTGGACATACATATGAAATTTATTAAAATAAATCACCCACCTTGAAACAACGTTAAATATCCTTTTATTTAAAGAAATTACGTGCCGGGGTAGAGGATCTCAATGAATGTAATGAGATGTTGTACCTCGGGATATCAAAATATGGTTACAGGTCCAGACCTTCTTTTCATGTCCACTCCCCTACCCCCATTTTGTGTACGCTATCAGTTGTGTCATAACGAAACGCAATCGCGAACAACAGCAATTATAAACTCCGTGTTAGAAACTGCTGGTATTTCCCGTATTACGTACTCTGGTATAAGGAATCTAGATAGAATGTTTTTATTTGTGCTTGTATTGAACGATGTATTTATGTTTTGCAGTGAAAGGCACAACACATTTCAATTGCAGCCATGGTTGTCGAACATAAATCAATTAAATGCATAGACAACTTTGATATGAGTATGACATGGAATGATTGACGTAATAAGCAAAGTCTTTAAAAAGAAATAAAGATGTGCATTTATATATGCTGTAGATATACCGTAATCACAGGCAGAGCTGTAGTCCTACTTACTCGTACTTTTGCGCTATAGCTGACAGAGGTCTATGTATTCAACAAGTACCCATATTAAAATATCACACTACAGTCTTCTGGGTAAAATGGCAGTTACATACGTAAAAGTGTACATGGCTATTGTACGCACTGGTACAACAATGTAAACTGCCTATACAATGTGGAAATTCCAAGGGAAAGCTATGAGGAAGACTGATAGCGTACGCAGTGTAGCACAGGTTCTGTTCGACAGCTAAGCAGACGGCAGCGCGGGGAGAGGGAAACGAGTGTGCTGAACCAGGCGGGGCGGAGGGGAGGAGGCGCAGAGGTGTGGCACAAAGCAGTGTTCCGGCTAAGCATTGGTCAGGAGGAATTCATCGCTGTTCGCGCGGAACTTGAAATGTCGCAACTTTTAGGCCCCTTAGTTAACGTGCTAATGAATGTTGGCGCCTAAAATTGATGCCGGCATTGTTTTTACATGTACCTCAATGTGTTTGCTAAGTTTCATCGCGATCGGCGACTTCACCATTGTGGATGTTCCCTTGTTAGAGTAAATTGACAGGACTGTCGAACAAGCGTCAATACCTTGGAACAGGCCAATACTAATTGCATTGACATAATAATTATCAAACATCAACTTCAATGAGGTGACCATCTCGCCCGCAGGCCTAACACGCGCCTCCCAAAGTAAGTGATGTAGTTTTAGTTAAGGGATGAACAACAATGGAAGGGAGGACAACAAAAAACCAGGACGTACTAAAAGAATGAAAAAGTGCTAAACTGACATCGGAAACTGCAGTGCCTGATCAGCTAATGTGACGATGCATTGTCCATGAGAGCCCTTAACCAATACCAATTGAGATCATGGAAGAACCAAAAACCAGTAAAGTGTTCGTGTAGGGGTAGGCCATGACGGGCCTCGGAATGTTGGAGGGTAAAGGCTTCTTTTCGACGTAATCTCGGCATTTTGTGGGGTGAGTGGTTATTCTACAACTGGCCGCCTTCGCCCCCAGGAATTAATCTGGTACTCATTTTTGGTGTTGGCTGAGTGAACCTTAAGGCCATGTGCATCTCCGGAAGTGAAAATCATGTTTGTTATTTTTCTCCTGACGGTGAATGGAACCCGCCTCGGACAGACAGCCCCTATGAAAGAAAGAAAGGAAAAGAAAAGGAAAGAATGAAAAAGAAATAAAATAAAAATGAAAGAAAGCAGAACTAGCTGAGTCGGCAGATAGGGCGTAAGAAATTAACGACAATCGGCTCAGGAGAAATAACGGGAAGGGTAGAAACGATAGCCTATGACGTATTCTTAGCAAGAGTGAAAAGAGAGAGGTTTGACAGTTGAGTGGCATTCTTTATCAGAAATGTTGTGGATTGCCACATAATTTATGTTAAGTACTTAATGAACGAGAATGGGAGATAGCAGGTAATATGGCTAAATTATCTCTGTGTATTTATCATATGAAGAAGGAGGTAAGAATGGCGCAGACAAGTTTAATGACACTAAACGATGTACCTGCCAGAGTAAGCGGCAAAGGTCTATACAGTAGTGATATTGATTGATTACAAGAACTGATCATGAAAAGGAAGGGTATGAGAAAATATCTTAGAAATGATGGGAAAATTTGGTGGTGGTGGTAGCGATATTGTTTTAATGAGGAGTACAATCAGACAACCATCCTCTATTAACACTAATCAGAGAAAAAATGGAACAGGTACAAAATGTCGGAGAATGCTTTGTTTTGCTGTTTACAACGAGTCGACACAAAGAGGTTTTATCTCAACGATGGGAAAGGAATGGGCTAGAACTGGGAAGGAAGCAACTGTGACCTTAATTAGGTTCAGCCCTCTTATTTTCTTGGAGTGAAAATGGGAGTAGGTCAATCACTCAGACATAAGAGAAGTCATTTTATTATTAATAATAATTAAATTACATTACTTTACAGGTGTAATCCGTTATTAAATGCTTTCCTTTTTTCAGGTATTTTGTAATTTTATTAACCCTACATTAGTGTTGCAGACTGTAAAACTTCATAAAAGTATTTTTTCTCTGTCCGCGATTTCACCATTGATGTAATAAAAGCATATTACATATAACTCACTTGTCGTAGCCCATCCGATAAAAAGTGTCAGATATAAAAAGGTTCGAAACTGCATTTTAAACAGTACATTTTTGTTACATACATATTTAGACTGCCTGCTATCATTTCTTGATGGGTACAGTACTTTTGCATCCATCATTCGGCACAGGCCAGAGCAAAGTGTAGCTTCCACCGAAGTCCCAGTCTCATCCATGGCTGTGACAATATGGCAGCTGCTGGGGTATGGGTTCAGTAACAGGCGTTCGGAGTCCGACCTGTGCGTCTGAGTGTGATGAAATATGTTGCTCATAGGGTCAGTCGTGCTGAAAGTGAGGAAAGCAATGGAAAAGTACCTCACTCCTCATCTTGTCTAGGATACCTCATTTTTGTGCTGCCATTAGTTTTGTGGCTTTCCTATAACTGCATAGTCTTTGGTGGTGCTATTTGAGGATCCAACCAGCCTCTGGGATGATGACCTGACAGACAGACAGACAGACAGACAGACAGACAGACAGACAGACAGACAGACAGACAGACAGACAGACAGACAGACACGTTTAGATTAAACTGAAGTAGTCACCACTTCGCCAGGCACTTGGCAATTTGTGCAAAGAGGAGTAGATCATGACTACCATCCATAGTTAACTCTTCTACATCTTTCCGTTGACTATGGCGGCCCTGGAATGAACTACATTTCTAACAGGGTCTCTCTATCTTGAGTCTGGTTAATATGGAGTGACAATTGCCAGCAAAATCTTTGTTATCGAAAGCGACTTTCAACCTATTAGGTCGTGTTACGTGTTTCGATTACAGTGTGTCGTGAAAATTCAATATTCAAAATCTTTGTTATTGCTCTGAAGACGATCCTGGTTGCAGGGTCGAAACGCGTCAGCATATTATAAGTATCACACGAGCTAACATCCCCAAAGTTGTATACTGTATTATAATACGATTATCCGCCTCTGTGGTGTAGTGGTTAGTGTGATTAGCTGCCACCCCCAGAGGCCGGGTTCGATTCCCGCCTCTGCCACGAAATTTGAAAAGCGGTACGAGGACTGGAACGGGGTCCACTCTGCCTCGGGAGGTCAACTGATTAGAGGGGGAGGGGGTTCGATTCCCTTCTCAGCCATCCTGGAAGTGGTTTTCCGTGGTTTCCCACTTCTCCTCCAGGCAAATGTCGCGATGGTACCTAACTTAAGGCCACGGCCGCTTCCTTCCCTCTTCCTTGTATATCCCCTCCAAACTTCCCTTCCCCCCACAAGGCGCCTGTTCAGTATAGCAGATGAGGCCGTCTGGGCGAGATACTGGTCATCCTCCCCAGTTGTATCCCCAGAGTCTGAAGCTCCAGAACACTGCCCTCGCAGTTCTGGAGCTTCAGACTCTGGGTCGGGGGATACAACCGGGGAGGATGACCAGTACCTCGCCCAGGCGGCCTCACCTGCTAAGCTGAACAGGAGCTTTGTGGGGGGATGGGAAGTTGGGAAGGGATAGACAAGGAAGAGGGAAGGAAGCAGCCATGGCCTTCAGTTAGGTACCATCCCGGCATTTGCCTGGTGAAGTGGAAAACCACGGAAAACCACTTCCAGGATGGTTGAGGAGGGAATCGAACCGCCCTTTACTCAGTTGACCTCCCGAGGCTGAGTGGACCCCGTTGCAGCCCTCGTACCACTTTTCAAATTTCGTGGCAGAGCCGGGAATCGAACCCGGGCCTCTGTGGGTGGCAGCTAATCACACTAACCACTACGCCACAGAGGCGGACAAAAAACAGATTACGAACAAACGATTATAATACGATTAAGAGGTTTACTTTCAACTGATAGTGAAGAAAGAGGAGAGTAAACCTACAACCACTTTTTTCAGTCAGGTCAAGTATTGAATGAATGAAGCCCCCATCTTGCAGCGAGGATAGGAATTGTGCCAGCTGCCGAGGCCTGTCGCACTCCTCTGGGGCATTGATTAATGACTGACAGATGAACGGAAATGATAATGCAGAGTGTCGCTGAAATGAAAGATGAAGGGAAAACCGGAGTACTCGGAGGAAAACCTGTTTCGCTTCCGCTTTTTCCAGCAAAAACGTCCAGTAGAGTGATCGGGATTTGAACCACGGGACCCAATGGTTAGGGATCGATGCGCTGCCGCCTGAGCCACGGAGGTTAATGGATATCGTGCAGAGTATCGGTGATTAAAATGTGTTCAAGGAAACGTCAGTGAACGTTTCAAGTTCAGGACGTCTAATCTCTTACAATCCCATCTTCATGTGTTAAATTCCTACAGTACACGTTGACCTGTTATTTCGATATATTCCTTTATAAATACGGTGGTTAGGCCGCCTAATTATTTCTATCCCACCACTGTGCGCCGGATTGTGTGTTCATTGAGAGGGAAAGTAAGAACTTCCTATCAGCATTTCAAAGTGTAGGATTTTCAACTACGTAGTTCAATAAGCCGCCAGCTGATGGCGTACACCTACGGGAAGCTTGTAGAAAATATTAACCGTGATAGTTACAAGGAACTTCCACCAGGCGTGTACCTTATCAGAGTTGTCTCTTTAACTAACTTTACCTTCTAAGGTATTATGAAGTCAAGTATAGAGTAACTATCCTCCGTGGTTCAGGCGGTAGCGCGCCGGCCTATCACCGCTGGGTTCCGTAGTTTAAATCTCTGTCACTACATGTGAGATTTTTGCTGGACAAAGCGGAGGCGGGACAGGTTTCCCTCCCATTACTCCGGTTTTCCCTTTCATTCCAGCGACACTCTCCATTATCATTTCCTTTGATCTGTCAGTCATTAATCAATGCCCCGGATAAAGCATCTTTTCACTCCACCCACATGGAAGATAAAGAGTTCCGCTAAATAGAAATAAATATGTAAAATGATGAACTACGTCCAACAATATGAATACTGATCCAGCACACACCTCAAAAGAAGCCCCACTTATGAAGACTAAGTTGGACCTGAAGAGGAAAAGTTAGGGAAAATGTTCGTTTATAGGAAGAGGAGTTAGGGAGTGGAATGTTTTGCCAAAAGAGATGTTCAATAACTTCCCAAATTCCTTGCAGGCATTTAAAAAAAGACAAGGTAAACAACAGATGGGGAGTTTGACACCTGGTTGACTGCTCTAAATGCAGATCAGTGGTAATTGTTTGATCAAGATCTACGTCCAACAAAATGGTAGCTGATTTAGCATAGAATTTTATGGTCATGTCCGCCCCTGTGGTGTAGTGGTTAGTGTGATTAGCTGCCACCCCCGGAGGCCCGGGTTCGATTCCCACCTCAGCCATCCTGGAAGTGGTTTTCCGTGGTTTCCCACTTCTCCTCCAGGCAAATGCCGGGATGGTACCTTTCTAAAGGCCAGGGCCGCTTCCTTCCCACTTCCTTGTCTATCCCTTCCAATCTTCCCATCCCCCACCAAGGCCCCTGTTCAGCATAGCATACCAGTTGTATACCCGACTCAGAGTCTGAAGCTCCAGGACGCTGCCCTTGAGGCGGTAGAGGTGGGACCCTTCGCTGAGTTCAAGGGAAAAACCAACCCCGGAGGGTAAACAGATTAAGAAAGAAAGAAAGAAAGAAAGAAAGAAGAAAGAAAGAAAGAAAGATTTTATGGTCATAAATACTCGCAAGATACGTGTTGTGAGAAAAATAATTTTCTCTTCCTTCCGCAGTTTTTAGAATTTTAATTAATGTTTACCCATTAAAAGAATTCGCCATTTCTTTTTTTAAAGCCTCTCTTTGCAGATCTAATACGTCCGACATCAACACCTTCCAAAACATGCCTTTACCTCCACCAAGATGGCGTCGTTCAGCCATCCATATGACGTACACTGGTTGCCTGGTTACGGTGTCGGTTTGCTTGTCGACGGAAAACGCTAAATTGCTTACTCCAGTTCCGGATTAGAACCCCTGCCCAAAAACATTCTTGATAAAATGTACGCCTGTGCAGCAGGAATTTAGAACCAGAAGTACATTTCAAGAACGAAAGAGACGGCTAAGCAAGTGTCGAAGATTTGAGCCTGCAGTATTGACTTCTTGTAAAAATAAATGAAATTGTAAATTACACATCTCTACTTCTCACATCATTCACCACAGTTCCATAAAATTTTCAAATTTGCTAAAAATTGTGGAAATTAACATTTAAATGAATCAACTGTACTTCGTAGAGGCTAGCCGTTCATAACCGGTTTATTAGATTTTAACGGAGAAAACTTATCTTGGGGACCTACTTGGTCAAAACAGACATGAGGACAGCGTTATCAACAGCGCATGCCGTATAGCGCATGTAAAAGTAGGAGCAGGAGGTGGTGGTGTGGTGGTGGTAGTGATTATTGTTTTAAGACGAAGTACAACTTGACAACCATCCTAATCAAAGGAAAAATGTGGAAGGGGTCCGACATTTCGTAAAAAAATGAAGCTATTGGAGAAAGAAAGGCAAGGACACGAAGGGTATGAAAATGAAAACTCCCTAGCCCTCGCGAACCTAATACCGTCGGGGTCGGAAAAGAACAAGAGGTGACCAAGGGAGGTCGGATAGGATAGATGAAAGTGAGGAGCCAGGCACAAGTAAGTGAAAGTAACACCAGAAATCAGCTAAGGGCATCATGGTCACCAAACCACCCTCACAAGTTAAGAGTCTCTGGACCCCTTTTAGTCACCTGTTGTGGCAGGTAGGGGATACTGTGGATGTTATTCTACCTCACCCACCCACAAGAGGGTTTCAAAGTAGAAAATATCATAAAGATGAAGTTGGAATTCAAGAGGACAAATTGTGGCACATATTCGTTTATATGAAGAGGAATTAGGAAGCGGAATAATTTCATCATCATCATCATCATCATCATCATCATCATCATCATCTGTTTACCCTCCAGGCTCGGCTTTTCCCCCGGACACAGCTAGGAATCCCACCTCTACCGCCTCAAGGGCAGTGTCCTGGAGCTTCAGACTCTTGGTCGGGGATACAACTGGGGAGAATGACCAGTACCTCGCCCAGGTGGCCTCACCTGCTATGCTGAACAGGGGCCTTGTGGAGGGATGGGAAGATTGGAAGGGATAGGCAAGGAAGAGGGAAGGAAGCGGCCGTGGCCTTATGTTAGGTACCATCCCGGCATTCGCCTGGAGGAGAAGTGGGAAACTACGGAAAACCACGTCCAGGATGGCTGAGGTGGGAATTGAACCCACCTCTACTCAGTTGACCTCCCGAGGCTGAGTCGACCCCGTTCCAGCCCTCATACCACTTTTCAAATTTCGTGGCAGAGCCGGGAATCGAACCCGGGCCTCCGGGGGTGGCAGCTAATCACGCTAACCACTACACCATGGAGGAGAACAACGGAATAATTTACTAAGGAATTTTCGATAGGCCTACATTTCTAACTTCTTTCAAATGATTTAAGAAATGATTAGTAAACAATTGATAGGGACAGCTCTAGACGCAGATTATTGATGGCCAATTACTAATTTTATATGCTTATCTATTTGTGCGTTTTCAAAACGTTTATGGCAATTAATAATTGTTCATTAAAAATAAACAGTAGTGGTAATTAATACACTGATTAGCAATTGAATTATAGATTCCTGGTTTATGGAGTGCAACACCTCCTTTCGCACTGATGACGGGGGCGGTGGGCTGAGGCATGGACTCGACCAGACACTAGAGACATTGGGGAGCCGTACTGATCCATATCGAATGCACGGAGCAGGGCACAGGGCGAGCACATCGCTCTCGACAATACCCGGATGAACGATGAAGGAATGATTTCAGGTGATCTTGACGGCCAGGCAAGATTCCTCATATCCTTAGAGTTTTCTTCGAACAAATCGGCCATAATCTGGGCGTGAGATATATCGGCATATTGTCTTCTTGTTTGTACAGGCCCTTCGTAGGTTGCTGAAGGATAACAAATGTGTGAACATCGACTGACAGAAAGTTCTTTATTGTTCGCTAATGAAGGACGCTGGTGAATGTACCAAGGTTTCCATCCTATGTGAAAGGTCCCCCGTACTCTTACATTAACCCAGCCTACCGCAGCACCATTTCGCTAAAACGCAGCTGTCTCTAATTCGATTCCTCGACAGTGTATAAACACTTCATAAGTAGTTATTTAATATTATTAAAAGAATAACGACCCAGCTTAATCCCTTTTAATTGATACTTAGGACAAGTGAAAGTTGCTCTAAAAAGGGAGTGAGGGAAGCCTGACAACAAAATTATACATTAACATATACATGTTTCGTTCCTGCATAACACGTATTCTAGGCATAATGTTTCCAGGAAAACTGTTTCATACTTTATTCCTTGTCAGGACAGGATCCACGGAAGTAAAGGTCACTGGCTATTTATCCATCCATTCAAAAACTTGCAAGTGTAATAACAGACAGAACAAAGAAAAATAGGAGCCTATGTACAAACTGTGCACTTATAGCAGGTATGTAATCACGTAAAAATTCAATTTCATATTAAAAACCAAATAGAATGAAATTAGGATAGTTTGTGCTCGAGAGCTCACTTGTTTTGTAGATACAAGTAAACTCATGTCCTCGTCTCGAAGTGTTGCAGCTCTTTACAGGCACACCTCTATTGGACGTTAGCTGCATATCGTCGCTGCCGGGACAAAACCTCCAGCTTATAACTTTAGCCGGCAAGGTTCTGTCATCTAAGGTGCAATAATGTGTGAATATTTTCAAGGCATTCTCGCTCTTTATAATGTATGTGCTGCGGGTCAGTATATCTCAAAAAATATTATCACATAGCAGGTTTTGTCCCGGCAACGACGATATACCATTTAAACCACATACCAGCCCTCTTGCCAGTCTTAAATTTCTGGCAGTACCGGGAATCGCAATAGCGAACTCACTGCATTAGCTTTTCTGCACCTATATTTCTTTCTTTCTTCATCCGTTTACCGAATAATAATAATAATAATAATAATAATAATAATAATAATAATAATAATAATAATAATAATAATAATAATAATAATAATAATAATAATAGTAATAATAATAATAATAATAATAATAATAATAATAATAATATTTGCTTTAAGTCCCCCTAACTACTATCTTACTGTTTTCGGGGACGCCGAGATGCCGGAGTTCAGTCCGACAGGAGATCCTTTACGTGCCAGTAAATCTACCAACGCGACGCTGACGTATTTGAGCAACTTCAAATACCACCGGACTGAGCCAGGATCGAACGTGCCAAGTTAGGGTAAGAAGTCCAGGGCCTCAACAGTCTGAGCCACTCAGCCCGGCCGTTCACGGACGAGAATTGGAGTTTTCCTAGGGCTAAGCGAGGGATCCCACCTCTACCACCTCAAGGGCATTGTCCTGGAGCTTCAGACTCTGGGTCGGGGGATACAACTGGGGTGAATGACCAGTACTTCGCCCAGGCGGCCTCACCTGCTATGCTCAATCAGTCAATACTGATCTGCATTTAGGGCAGTCGCCCAGGTCGTAGATTCCTTATCTGTTGTTTTCCCAGCCTTTTCCTAAATGATTTCAAAGAAATTGGAAATTTATTGAACATCTCCCTTGGTAAGTTATTCCAATCCCTAATTCCCCTTCCTATAAATGAATATTTCCCCAGTTTGTCCTCTTGAATTCCAACTTTATCTTCATATTGTGATCTTTCCTGCTTGCTTTTAATGACACCCCTCAAACTTATTCGTCTACTAATGTCATTCCACGCCACCTCCTCACTGACATCTCGAAACATACCACTTAGTCGAACAGTCTGTCTCCATTCTTCCAGCTCTTCCCAGCCCAAACTTTGCAGCATTTTTGTAACACTATTCTTTTGTCGGAAATCACCCAGAACAAATCGAGTTGATTTTCTTTGGATTTTTTCAGTTACTGAACCAAGTAATCCTGGTGAGGGTCCCATGTACTGAAACCATACTCTAGTTGGGGTCTTACTTGAGAATTATATGCCCTCTGCTTTATATCCTGAATACCCTCATAACCATGTGCAGAGATCTGTACACTTTATTTACACTCACATTTATATTGTGATTACTCCAATGAAGATCTTTCCTTATATTAACACCTAGATACTTGCCATGATCCCCAAAAGGAACTTTCACCCCATCAATGCAGTAATTAAAACTGAGAGGACTTTTCCTATTTGTAAAACTCACAACCTGACTTTTAACCCCGTTTATCGACATACCATTGCCTGCTGTCCATCTCACAACATTTTCGAGGTCACGTTGCAGTTGCTCACAATCTTGTAACTTATTTATTACTCTATAGAGAATAACATCATCCGCAAAAAGCCATACCTCTGATTCCACTCCTTTACTCATACCATTTATATACGGTATATAAGAAAACATAAAGGTCCAATAATACTGCCTTGAGGAATTCCCAATTATTACAGGGTCAGATAAAGCTTCACCTACTCTAATTTTCTGGGATCTGTTTTCTAGAAATATAGCAACCCATTCAGTCACTCTTTTGTCTAGTCCAATTGCACTTATTTTTGCCAGTAGTCTCCCATGATCCACCCTATCAAATGCTTTAGACAGGTCAATCGCGATACAGTCCATTTGACCTCTTGAATCCAAGATATCTGCTATATCTTGCTGGAATCCTACAAGTTGAGCTTCAGTTGAATAACCTTTCCTAAAACCGAACTGCCTTCTATCGAACCAGTTATTAATTTCACAAACATGTCTAATATAATCAGAAAGAATGCCTTCCCAAAGCTTACATACAATGCACGTCAAACTTACTGGTCTGTAATTTTCAGCTTTATGTCTATCACCCTTTCCTTTATACACAGGGGCTACTATAGCAACTCTCCATTCATTTGGTATAGCTCCTTCATGCAAACAATCAAATAAGTACTTCAGATATGGTACTATATCCCAACCTGCTGTCTTTAGTATATCCTCAGAAATCTTATCAATTCCAGCCGCTTTTCTAGTTTTCAACTTTTGAATCTTATTGTAACTGTCATTGTTATCATATGTATATTTTAATACTTCTGTAGCATTAGTCTCCTCCTCTATCTGGACATTATCCTTGTAACCAACAATCTTTACATACTGCTGAATGAATACTTCTGCCTTTTGATTATCCTCACATACACATTCCCCTTGTTCATTAATTATTCCTGGAATGTCCTTCTTGGAACCTGTTTCTGCCTTAAAATACCTATACATACTCTTCCCTCTGAACAGGGGCGCAAGTCTATGCCTGCACTGTTATGCTGTTAACCTCAGCATCAAACTTAGGTATGTAAGCTTAACGCCCTTAGGTCTAGTTTCGAACTCGGGATCTGTAAGGTTAAGCTGGGACACGTGATTCGAAGTAGGGTCTCTACGGTCAACACGCTTAGGCCTGGAGTCTAACACGGGGGTATGTAAGGTTAAGCCTGAACACGTGCTTCGATCTAGGGTCTCTACGGTTAACGTCCTTAGGCCTAGGGTCGAACACGATGTCTGTAAGGTTAAGCCCCTGGACACGTGGCCCGCGTAAGGTCATGTAAAGTTACGACTGCCCTCTTGGCTGGCAGCCCGCACCGAACTGTGACGTCACTCACCGGATCAGGCTTCGTCCAAGGGCCACCAGATACCGGATGCGGCAGAAGTCCCTAAAAATAATACTTCTTTGAGCATGTTCTCGACTTTTTCGACAGATGGCAAGCATAATATATATTGACCATGAATGATCCCGACTAGTTCAACAGATGGCATGTATGGAGCAGGGCTCTGGTTTACATTTTAAACCGCAAAGCAAGACACATTAACACAGAGAGATTAACTCAAATTTTTTCTCCACTCTATGAATTGCGCATAGAATTTTTCGTATATATTCCTTGAGTTTTGCGGCAATAATTTGTTAGTAAAGTTCAACGCTTCTACCACAATTTCCGGTGGTGTTAGTGATTCGAAACAAATATCACTTTCGAAATTCGCGCTTGCCAGTTTGGATTGCTGTGATTGCTGCTTTCATCGCTTGAAAATGGTTCCGCGTACGATATTAATCGATATTGGATATGGTCAGTTTGAATAACAACAGTACTTAACTGAAATGCAGCACTTTATGTATGTTACAAAGATAGATACATTTTATCACCAACAGGCTATTTACCCAATTACAGACGAATCAATAAAACCTCTACTACAATAATTACCCTGGTTAAACTAAATGTAGATACATTTGTATACACCTATTTGCAACGCCTTAAATTAATAAAAATGAATCTCCTAAAATATTTGCCATAGTTAAACTAAATCTAAAGACATTAATATACAAATATTTATACAGAGACGACCTTACATTCTTGAGGTATACTTACTCACCCACATCATTCGGTGATTTTACTGTTCTCGGCTGCCATGAGTTTGCCCGAACCACAGTTCTCAGTTTAGGCAGATGGACGATATGCTGTACCATAGCTCAGTACTGCGATGCGGTATATGTAATGAAATCAACTCCAACATTTTTGAGTAATCCAGAGTAGTCACACATATAAAGAAAGAGGGCATATCCATGGTCTCGCAAAAAGACTCGTAATCGGACAAAGAGAGACGAACACATAAACCTTTGTAAGTGATGCGTTTCATGAACCCCCTCCAAGTTTTGTATTGTATACTGATGTGAAGGTATCACACATCGCAACGGTATTCTAACCACACAGCGCAACACAAAATTATCATAGTTCGAGGAGAAACAATCTCGGTCCAGTTTCTTTTCAGAAAGCTAAGTAATTCAAACATTTTCCTAGAAATGATGTCTAAATGTTCCCCGAAAGAATTGTCGTAACAGTTTGTAAATGTCAAATCCGGATAATTTACTTCATTCACACGAGATATTTGAAAATTGCATAAACGGTAAGAGCAATTTACTGTTTCTAACTTAAGATAAAAATTAATGGCTTTGCCTTTTGAAGTATTCAAATCAAGTAGCCGATTTCGACACCAGTTACTTAGGAAGTTTAAGTTAGACTGTAGCATCTTTCATTCCAACTCACTATTTATCACCCTATGGTTGGGAGCTTCTTACGGGGCCCACAGATAGGGCAGGTCGTGTCATCAATGGGAGGGCGGTCTTTTTCTCACCAGGGATGATGACACGGCCGGACAGCAGTAGTAGCAGGACGGTAGTTTATTTTTAATTTTTTTGTTATTTATTTATTTAATTTATTTCAGTATCCAGCGGGGTCGATGGACGTGGCATGTAGGGACAGAGGATGACTGCTGTGGTGATCCTCCTAGGGAGTGTCACGTTTCCGGAGTATCTGATGTACCTCATGGCATGCCCAAAGAGTCTCGTGTGTTTTCTTTCCTTTTTCCTTTTTCTTGTAAGTTGTTTTTCATCGTGAACATGTATTTGGGCTGAACGCTTGTTATGTTCAAGAATAAATACAAATACAAATATTTACCACCCTAAAAATCTTCAGATCGTCAGCACAGAGAAGGCAATTACTATATTATATTCTATGTATGTATATTGAGTGGTTAGCCAAGAGGCTGGTTTGGACCTCAACAGCACTATCATCAGCCGTCATAGGTGGCCCAGGTGTCACTGAAGAGGCGTACTACGGAAATGAGAGTGAGGTAGTTTCCACTTGACTTCTTCACTGAGCCATAAGTTACTATTACATCTCAGTCTGTCAAGGCCACTAAAATTCCCGCACCAACCGACCCTATGAGCAACATTTTGTTACCATTCATAACAGTGACTGGCTGAATATGGAAAACATTACTAGCATCATTCATATCTAGGTAACTTTCATGTTGTCAAAGCCAAGGATGAAAATGAGACTGGACAATGTAAGTAACACATTTGTTCTTGCCCATACCAGATGACACAGTGCACTGTAAACTCTAGATATTGCCAGCAAAGGTATACTATGTTGTATACGGATATCCAAGTAAATTACTGTACATGCAGGGAATAATACTTTTTTAAACAGCGTGTCCCTTAGCGTTATAAGAGAAACAGCATTGGGAGGTCCACATACGTTGTTTCTAATGTAAAGTGCGAGTTGCGGAGTTGTGATGATAATGGCAGGTCTATTTAACTATTGCCATTCACAATCGAGTTGGGAGTTTTCGTTACAATAGCAGGCACCATTTCCTACTTCCAGGCAGATTACAGTTAAGAAATGTTTATTATAATAGCAGGCACCTTCCCTACTGCCAGTCAAAATTGATTTGTGCTGTTATCTTTATAATGACAGGCCCCTTTTCCTAATGCCATTCAGCTTACTGCCAGTCACACGAATTTGGTGAGTTTCCATTATAATAGCAGGCCACTATACCTAACGCCAGTCACATTTTTGTTGGGTAAATTTGTTTACAATGGCTGGCACCCTTGCCTACTACCAAACACAATCGGATAAAGGGGTTTTGAAAAAATTGCATGTTGTCTTGCCTTCCGCCAGTCAAATTGAGAAGGGAAATTATTCATTACAATGGTACACATGAGTTGGAGAAGGGCCCCATTCCTACTGCCAGTCAAATTTGGTGTGGGGAGTACTGATTACAATAACAGACGCCCTTCTGCTGACAGTCACTATCTATTTGTAAAGTATTAATTATAATGGCAGACACACCATTTCTAGATCGCTACAAATCGACTTCAATTAATACGAAAATATATGCATGTTTACAATATTGAAGACCTTCATTTACAGATTAACTGCTGCTAAACGATACACCATATCGACAAACGGATTGTACTAAAAGACGCCTCATTTAGCGGTATAAATGGTTGGTCTTGTGATATTTTCTCGTATCTCTACTATTTATGGGTAAGATTTAGTTAGAGACGTTGAATAGGGTGGAATAAGGGTAAGGTTTTCTCACATAGTGCAATACTTTATGGATACTTCTGTGACACCTACAAACATAGAATTTGGCTCACATATTGCTACTGAGTGGACCAACGTTCATATAGAATGTATGGTCACATCTTTCCTATAAAAGATTCAAACTGTCAACCATACGCGTAAAAAGTACAAAATGTATCTACAATCGACAAATAAAGACAAACCAAACCTGTAAGGGACAGAGATATGAAAAAGATGTCAGAGGACCAAAGTTGTAGATTACCCCAAATTGAATGGAGATTGTGCCATCCGTTTTCTTGCCGCTTAGCCACCAAATATCTCGAAAAGAGGGCCTGCACCGTAATTAAAATTGCCTCAATATTTCGATATTTTTCAGGAACAAAAAGTGAAACATTCTAACATCTCCTAATTTTCCGTCGATTACAGGCTAAAAGATGTAATTTTGCCGAATTTTAAATTTCTAGCTCTTCTGGCAGATTGTGACGCCATCTTTAATTGGAGAGCGGGTTAAAATTAGGATTCCAGAAAACGTTTAAGTCCATGAAACCTATAGGCTATCGTTTTAGATAAATATATCTGACTGCATTCTTATGCTGAGGTCCAACCTTGAAACTGCCAGCGTTCCCCCCGTAGGGAATTTTGAGAATTTTGGATTTTTCTAGGGATCCTGAAGTCATTAGCTTCTCTGGTACCAAGTTTTAAGTTTCTAGGATGCCCGAAAGTGCCTCATTATTTCAAGTCTATTTTCATTTCCATACATTAATCTATATCTATATATATAAAATAACTTGTCCTGACTGACTGACTGACTGATTCATCATCGCCGAGCTAAAACTACTGGACATAAATAAATGAAATTTTGGGGATATATTGATATTAAGATGTAGGTGCTCGCTAAGAGAGGATTTTTGGATATTCCTTCGCTAAGCGGGTGAAAAGGGGGGATGAAATTTTAAAATGAGTGTTTCTATATCTCAAAACTTTAAAAGTTTACAGATGTAAAAATTGGTATTTAGAATCTTCTTTAAAAATAAGGAAACACGTATTTTTTTGTTTTCAGAAAATCCCAATAGGAGGGGTGAAAAAGGGTGAAAATTGGGAAAAATGGGTTGAATGCCTTTAATCAGGATACCGGTACTTATATCTCAGAAACTGAAGATATTACAGACCTGAAAATTGGTACTTTTGATCTCTTTTAAAAATAAAGAAACACGTATTTTTTTGTTTTTGGAAAATCCAATTAATGGGAGAGTGAAAAGGGGGTGAATTTTTAAAATGAGTGAAACTATATCTCCAAACTTTTACAGTTTGCAGATGTAAAAATTGGTATTTACAACCTCCATTAAAAATAAAGAAACACGTATTTTTTTGTTTTCGGAAAATCGCAATAGGAGTGAAAAGGGGTGAAAAAGGGTTGAATGCCTTTAATGATGCTACTTATATCTCAGAAACTGAAGATATTACAGACCTGAAAATTGGTGTTTGGGATCTCCTTTAAAAATAAAGAAACACATATGTTTTTTGTTTCTGGAAAATCCAATTAAGGGGGGTGAAAAGGGGTAATATTTTAAAGTGAGTGTATCTATAACTCAAAACTTTTAAAGGTTATAGATGTGAAAATTGTATTTAGAATCTCCTTTAAAATTAAAGAAACACGTATATTTTGTTTTCGGAAAATCATAATAGGAAGGGTGGAAAAGTTTGAAAAAGGGGTCCAATGCCTTTCATGAGTCTACTTATATTTCAGAACCTGAAGATATTACAGACCTGAAAATTGGTGTTTGGGATCTCCTTTAAAAATAAAGAAACACGTATTTTTGTGTTTTTGGAAAATCCGGTTAATGGGGAGGGGGTGAAAAGGGTGTGATTTTTAAAAATGAGTGTATCTATATCTCAAAACTTTTAAAGTTTATAGATGTAAAATTGGTATTTCGAATCTCCATTAAAAATAAAGAAAGATGTATTCTTTTGTTTTTGGAAAATCCCAATAGGAAGGGTGTAAAAGTGTGAATAATGGGTTGAATACCTTTAATGAGGCTACTTATATTTCAGAACCTGAAGATATTACAGACCAGAAATTTGGTATTTGGGATCTATTTAAATGTAAAGAAACACGTATTTTTTTCGTTTATGGAAAATCCAAATATTGGGGATGAAAGAGGGGGGGGGTGAATTTTTTAAAATGAGTGTGTCTACATCTTAAAACTTTAAAATGTACAGTTGTAAAAATTGGTAGTTAGAATCTCCTTTAAAATAAAGGAACACGTATTTTTTTGTTTCCTGTAAATCCAAATAGGAGGGGTGTAAAAGGGTGAAAAGTGGGTTGAATGCCTTTAATGAGGATACATATATCTCAGAAACGAAAGATATTACAGAACTGAAAATTTGTATAGGGGATCTCCTTTAAAAATAAAGAAACACGTATTTTTTAGTTTTTGGAAAATCCAATTAATGGCGGTTAAACAGGTGTGACAAATTGGGGTGAATTTTTTGAAAGACGATATCTACAGAATATCTTGGAAACGTAAAATGTTACAGGCGTAAAACGTGGGTGTTTCGAATCTCCTGTAAATGTAAAGAAACATGGGTGATTTGTTTTTGGAAACTCCACTTAACGGGAACTAAAAAGGGGTGAAATTTTAAAATGAGAATTTTTACAGTATATCTAAAAAACTTAACATGTTACAGAAGTGAAAAATTGTATTTTTTATCTCTATTAAACATAAATAAACGTGTATTTTTAGTTTTCGGAAATACCACTTGGGAGGAAGGGGGGTAAAAGTGACTGAAAATTGTGTTGAATTCTTTTAATTAGGCTACTGATATCTCAAAAATGAAGATGTTACAGACTTACAGACGTGAAATTTGATATTTGCAATCTGCTTTAAAAGTAAAGAAACACGTATACTCGGAAAATCCAATGAAGGGGGGGGGTGAAAGAATTGAAAAATTAATTGACTTAATTGTATGAGAATACATACATCTAATAAAAACTAAAGTTGTTACAGACGTGAAAATTCGTATTTGGATCTCCTTTAAAACAAAGGAAAACGCGTTTGGGGGGGGGGGGGGAACCATCTTGGAGAGCGAGAGTGTAAAGTAGTTGAATTCCTTTCATGAGGACACATAAATCAAAAACTGAAGGAGTTAGAGTCGTGATAATTGGTATTTAGAAGATCGTTTACTATTAAAGAAACAAGTATATTTTGCAGAAAAATTCAGTAAGGGGGGGGGGGGGTAGTGTGAAATGAAGTGAAAAAAGTAAATTATTTTTATGGGGATACTTATATCTCAAAACTGAAGGTAATAGACGTGAACATTGGTGTTTGGAATCTCCTTTAAGCATAAAGAAACAAGCCCTTTTATTTTTGTTTTTGGGGGGGTGGCGGTAAATAAACTTAACGGCGATGGGGTGTAGAAGGAGGTGAGACCAATTGATTTTACTGTCCTTAATGTACTTATAGGGATCCTTCGTTGCTCAGGCGGCAGCGCGCCGGCCTCTCACAGCTGGGTTCCATGGTTCAAATCCCGGTCACTCCATGTGACATTCGTGCTGGACAAAACGGGGGCGGGACAGGTTTTTCTCCGGATACTCCGGTTTTCCCTGTCATCAGCCATTCCAGCAACATATAATAATAATAATAATAATGTTCCGGACCGTCGTCAAATGTGCGGACCGCGCTGGAAACGGCTCCTGGATGGGTAATGACTAAGAATGCAGTCCGACCGCGGGTTCAGTGCCGACAAGGCACCCAATAAGACACCACGCCAGATCTCCTGAAGGATTTTATCCATATTAAAAATGATTATAGGAAAAGATGGCAAAGATTTACGGACCCAACTGGCCGGGAGGAATACCTGAGCCTAGCCCGGGAAGTACGAAATCGATTGCTGGAAAGGAAGATTGAAAAAATGGTAGGAAACGTGCGTAATCTAATAAAAAACAAGTCAGATCGGGAATTTTGGTGGATTCTCGCAGAAAACGAGTTAGATCGCGAATTTCAGCGGAACAATAAGCATTCAATTATAAATTTCAGTATAATACCGTAGCGAAGCACGGGTATCTTGCTAGTATAGATATATAAAGTAGCTTGTCCTGACTGACTGACTGATTCATCATCGCCGAGCCAAAACTACTGGACATAAAGAAATGAAAGTTTGGGCATAGATTCATATTAAGATGGAGGTGCTCGCTAAGAGAGGATTTTTGGATATTCCGTCGCTAAGGGGGTGAAAAGGGGGGTGAAATTTTAAAATGAGTGTGTCTATATCTCAAAACTTTAAAAGTTTACAGATGTGAAAATTGAAATTTAGAATCTTCTTTCAAAATAAGGAAACACGTATTTTTTTGTTTTCAGACAATCCCAATAGGAGGGGTGAAAAATGGTGAAAAATGCGTTGAATGCCTTTAATCCGGATACGCTACTTATATATCAGAAACTGAAGATATTACAGACCCCAAAATTGGTACTTTTGATCGCTGTGAAAAATAAAGAAACACAATTTTTTTGTTTTTGGAAAATCCAATTAATGCGAGGGTGAAGGGGGGGGTGAATTTTTAAAATGAGTGCATCTATATCTCAAAAGTTTTAAAGTTTAGAGATGTAAAAATTGGTATTTAGAATCTTCATTAAAAATAAAGGAACACGTATTTTTTTGTTTTCGGAAAATCCCAATAGGAGGGGTGAAAAGGGGTGAAAAATGGGTTCGGATGCCTTTAAAGAGAATACTTATATCTTAGAAACTGAATATATTACAGACCTGAAAATTGGTATTTGGGATCTAATTTAAAAATAAAGAAACAGGTATTTTTTCGTTTTGATAAAATCCAAATAATGGGGGGTGAAAAGGAGGATGAAATTTTTAAAATGAGTGTATCTATATCTCAAAACTTTTAAAGTTCATAGATGTAAAATTTGGTATTTAGAAATCTCCTTTAAAAATAAAGAAATACGTACTTTTTTGTTTTCGAAAAATCCTAATAGGAAGGGTGAAAAAAGGTGAAAAATAGGTTGAATGCCTTTAATGAGGCTACTTATATTTCAGAACCTGAAGATATTAAAGACCTGAAAATTGGTATTTGGGATCTACTTTAAAAATAAAGAAACAGGTATTTTTTCGTTTTTGGAAAAACCAAATAATGGGGGGTGAAAAGGGGGGTGAATTTTTAAAATGAGTGTGCCTACATCTTAAAACGTTAAACGTTTGCAGATGTAAAAATTGGTGTTTAGAATCTCCCTTAAAAATAAAGGGACACGATTTCTTTGTTTTCTCTAAATCCCAATAGGAGGGGTGTAAAAGGGTGAATAATGGGTTGAATGCCTTTAATGAGGATACATATATCCCAGAAACTGAAGATATTACAGAACTGAAAATTTGTAAATGGGATCTCCTTAAAAAATATAGAAACACGTATATTTTTGCTTTTGGAAAAATCAATTAATGGCGGTTAAACAGGAGTGGCAAATTGGGGTGAATTTTTTGAAAGACTATATCTACAGAATATTTGAGAAGCGTAAAATGTTACAGACGTAAATAGTGGGTATTTGGAATCTCCTGTAAATGTAAAGAAACATAGGAGATTTGTCTTTGGAAACTCCACTTAAGGGGAACTAAAATGGGGTGAAAATTTAAAATGAGAATTTCTACAGTATATCTCAAAAAACTTAACATGTACAGAAGTGAAAAATGGTCATTTTTTTATCCTATTAAAAATAAAGAAAAGTGTATTTTTAGTTTTCGGAAATACAACTTGGGTAGCGGGGGTGGGGGGTAAAAGTGACTGAAAATGGTGTTGAATTCTTTTAATTAGGCTACTGATATCTCAAAAATGAAGATGTTACACACGTGCAATTTTATTTTTGGAATCTGCTTTAAAAGTAAACAAACACGTATTCTCGGAAAATCCAATGAAGGGGATTTGGAGTGTTAAAGGATAGAAAAAATTAATTGACTTAATTGTATGAGAATACATACATCTAATAAAAACTAAAGTTGTTACAGACGTGAAAATTGGTATTTTGATCTCCTTTAAAAACAAAGAAAAGCGCGTTTTGGGGGGAAACAATCTTTTGGGGGGAGGGGGGAGTGAAGAGGAGTTGAGTTCCTTTCATGAGGACACATAAATCAAAAACTGAAGAGGTTAGAGTGGTGATAATTGGTATTTAGAAGATCCTTTACTATTAAAGGAACAAGTATTTTTTGCTTTAATATCACTTTGTGAGGGAGGTGGGGGGGAGTGTGGAAGGAAGTTAAAAACGTGAATTATTTTTAAGGGGATACTTATATCTCAAAACTGAAGGTAATAAACGTGAACATTGGTATTTGGAATCTCCTTTAAACATAAAGAAACACGCCTTCTTTTAATTTTTTGGAGGGTGGGGGTAAATAAACTTAACGGCGATGGGGTGTAAAAGGAGGTGAGACCAATTGATTTAACTGTTCGTAATGTACTTATAAGGAGCCTCCGTTGCTCAGTAGGCAGCGCGCCGGCCTCTCACAGCTGGGTTCCGTGTTTCAAATCCCGGTCACTCCATGTGACATTCGTGCTGGACAAAATGGAGGCGGACAGGTTTTTCTCCGGATACTCCCGCTTTCCCTGTCATCATTCATTCCAGCAACACTGTCCAATATTTCATTTCATTTGTCACTCATCGATCATTGCCCCAGAGGGGAGCTTCGGCAGCCGGCACAATTCCTATTGTCGCCACTAGATGGGGCTTTATTCATTCCATCACTGATCCTGTCGAATGATAGGAAACAGGCTGTAGACTTGCGATGTACTTATTCTGATCATAAACCGATCATTTTTAATCTTTCCTGGGTTCTTTTCCAACAGCCATATTTTCCTTCGGAGAACGTTCTTAGATTAGAGTAGATTCTCCTGGCATATAAATAAAAATTTAAACACATTTGAAATAAACGATAGGAATGAGATTGGCCGTCAAATTGTTCACCTCTATAATAAGGTCAATAATACAAGGAGGTATGTCATTCGTATCGCCAGAAATTCCGCACACTTGCCTACGCGCAACAATGATGCTGGTCACATTGTTAGCAATGACAATGGCAGCAGATGTATTTTACCGCCAAGTAGCGGTCTTGCATATTGCTGTGGGGTCCAGAACATCAATAATAATAATAATAATAATAATAATAATAATAATAATAATAATAATAATAATATCCTGGACCGTCGTCAACATGTGCGGACCGTGCTGGAAACGGGTCCTGGACGGGTAATGACTACGATTGCAGTCCGGCCGCCGGTTTAGTACCGCCAAGGCACCTAAGAGGACACCACGCCGGATCTCCTCAAGGATTTGATCCACATTTAAAATGCTTATAGGAAAGCATGGGTAAGATTTAGGAACCCAACTGACCGGGTGGAATACCTGGACCTAGCCCGGGAAATACGAAATCGATTGCTGGAAAGAAAGATTGAAAAATGGGAGGAACGTTGCCGTAATCTCTCAGTAAACGAGTCAGATCACGAATATCGGCGGGTTGTATATAAAACGATAAGCATTCAATTATAAATTTCAATATATTACCGTAGCGAAGCACGGGTATCTTGCTAGTATATATATAAAGTAACTTGTCCTGACTGACTGACTGATTCATCATCGCCGAGCCAAAACTACTGGACATAAAGAAATGAAATTTTGAGGATACATTCATAATAAGATGTAGGTGCTCGCTAAGAGAGGATTTTTGGATATTCCGTCTCTAAGGGGGTGAAAACGGGGGTGAAATTTTAAAATTAGTTGCTCTATATCTCAAAACTTTAAAAGTTTACAGATGTAAAAATTGGTATTTAGAATCTTCTTTAAAAATAAGGAAACACGTATTTTTTTGTTTTCAGAAAATCCCAATAGGAGGGGTGAAAAAGGGTGAAAATGGGGAAAAATGGGTTGAATGCCTTTAATCAGGATACCGGTACCTATATCTCAGAAACTGAAGATATTACAGACCTGAAAATTGGTACTTTTGACCTCTTTTAAAAATAAAGAAACACGTATTTTTTTGTTTTTGGAAAATCCAATTAATGGGAGGGTGAAAAGGGGGTGAATTTTTAAAATGAGTGAATCTATATCTCCAAACCTTTAAAGTTTGCAGATGTAAAAATTGGTATTTAGAACCTTCATTAAAAATAAAGGAACACGTATTTTTTTGTTTTCGGAAAATCGCAATAGGAGGAGTGAAAAGGGGCTAAAAAGTGGTTGAATGCCTTTAATGAGGCTACTTATATATCAGAAACTGAAGATATTACAGACCTGAAAATTGGTGTTTGGGATCTCCGTTAAAAATAAAGAAACACGTATTTTTTTATTTCTGGAAAATCCAATTTAGGGGGGGGGTGAAAAGGGAGTAATATTTTAAAATGAGTGTATCTATCTCAAAATGTTTAAAGGTTATATATGTGAAAATTGGTATTTAGAATCTCCTTTAAAAATAAATAAACACACGTATTTTTTCGTTTTTGGAAAATCCAAATATTGGGGGGTAAAAAGGGGGTGGGTAAATTTTTTAAAATGAGTGTGTATACATCTTAAAACTTTAAAATTTACAGATGTAAAAACTGGTAGTTAGAATGTCCTCTAAAAATAAAGGAAAACGTATTTTTTGTTTCCTGTAAATCCCAATAGGAGGGGTGTAAAAGGGTGAAAAATGGGTTGAATGCCTTTAATGAGGATACATATATCTCAGAAACGAAAGATATTACAGAACTGAAAATTTGTATATGGGAACTCCTTTAAAAATAAAGAAACACGTATTTTTTAGTTTTGGAAAATCCAATTAATGGCGGTTAAACAGGAGTGACAAATTGGGTGAATTTTTGAAAGACTATATCTACAGAATATCTTGGAAACGTTAAATGTTACAGACGTAAAAAGTGGGTGTGTGTAATCTCCTGTAAAACTAAAGAAACATAGGTGATTTGTGTTTGGAAACTCCACTTAAGGGGAACTCAAAAGGGGTGAAATTTTAAAATGAGAATTTTTACAGTTTATCTCAAAAACTTAACATGTTACAGAAGTGAAAAATGGTTTTTTATCTCTATTAAACATAAAGAAACGTGTATTTTTAGCTTTTGGAAATACCACTTGGGTGGAGGGGGGGGGGTAAAAGTGACTGAAAATGGTGTTGAATTCTTTTAATTAGGCTACTGATATCTCAAAAATGAAGATGTTACAGACGTGAAATTTGATATTTGCAATCTGCTTTAAAAATAAAGAAACACGTATTCTCGGAAAATCCAATGAAGGGGGGGGGGGGGGTGAAAGAATTCAAAAAATTAATTGAATTAATTGAATGAGAATACATACATCTAATAAAAACTAAAGTTGTTACAGACGTGAAAATTCGTATTTATATCTCCTTTAAAAACAAAGAAAAACGCGTTTTGGGGGGAAACCATCTTGGAGGGCGGGAGTGTAAAGGAGTTGAATTCCTTCCATGAGGACACATAAATCAAAAACTGAAGAAGTTAGAGTCGTGAAAATTGGTATTTAGAAGATCCTTTACTATTAAAGAAACAAGTATTTTTTGCGGGAAAATTCACTTAGGGGGGGGGGGGAAGTAGTGTGAAATGAAGTGAAAAAAGTAAATTATTTTTATGGGGATACTTATATCTCAAAACTGAAGGTAATAGACGTGAACATTGGTGTTTGAAATCTTCTTTAAACATAAGAAACAAGCATTCTTTTAATTTTTTGCGGGGGGGGAGGGGGGTGCCTGTAAATAAACTTAACGGCGGTGGGGGTGAGACCAATTTATTTTACTGTTCTTAATGTACTTATAAGGATCATCGGCAGCGCGCCGGCCTCTCCACAGCTGGTTCCGTGGTTCAAATCCCGTTCACTCCATGTGACATTCGTGCTGGACAAAACGGAGGCGGGACAGGTTTTTCTCCGGATACTCCGGTTTTCCTGTCATCATCCATTCCAGCAACACATAATAATAATAATAATAATAATAATAATAATAATAATAATAATAATAATAATAATAATAATAATAATAATAATAATGTTCCGGACCGTCGTCAAATGTGCGGACCGCGCTGGAAACGGCTCCTGGACGGGTAATGACTAAGAATGCAGTCCGGCCGCGGGTTCAGTGCCTTCTCGGCACCCAATATGACACCACGCCGGATCTCCTGAAGGATTTTATCCATATTAAAAATGATTATAGGAAAAGATGGCAAAGATTTAAGGACCCAACTGACCGGGAGGAATACCTGAGCCTAGCCCGGGAAGTACGAAATCGATTGCTGGAAAAGAAGATTGAAAAATGGGAGGAAACATGCCGTAATCTAATAGAAAACGAGTCAGATCGGGAATTTTGGTGGGTTCTCGCAGAAAACGAGCCAGACCGCGAATTTAGACGGATTATATATCTAAAACAATAAGCATTCAATTATAAATTTCAGTATAATACCGTAGCGAAGCACGGGTATCTTGCTAGTTTATATATATGTATATAATACAGTATATATAGAACACTCCAAACCGACTTCCATTTATTAATATAGATAATAGTTCACCCCCTTCCCTAGGCGTTCTACGGGCGTCTCATCCACAGAGTATTTTGCCAGATTGTAGGTAATATTTGTACTCCCCCTACGTAAAAGGGGGCCGAACTGGTACTTTAAAAATATCCAGAGTGTCACTATTCATCTCAGCGACCCAAAAAAGTATAGATTCGACACTATTTTCGATATTTTTGTATATATCACACCCCCTCGCCCCCACCCCAAAGGGGGCTGAAGTTGGACTTTAAAAAATTCCGCAGTGTCACTATTCATCTCAGCGACCCCGAAATCTATGGATTTGACACTATTTTCGATTATTTTTATATATCATTTCCCCTCGCCCCCCCAAAGGGGGCTATCTTGGACTTAAAAAAATACAGAGTGTCACTATTCACCTCAGCGACCTAGAAAACTACGGATTCGACACTATTTTAGATTATATTTTTTCTCACTGCCCGCCTCGTTCCCACCCGAAAGGGGCTGAACTTCGACTTTAAAAAATCCGGAGTATTGCCATTCATCTCAGCGACGCCGATAAGTATAGATTCGATATTATTTTCGATTATTTTTGTATCTAACTCCCCCCTTGCCCCCACTCTAAAGGGGGCTGAACTTGGACTTTAAAAACTCCGCAGTGTCACTGTTCATCTCAGCGACGCCGAACACTATGGATTAGACACTACTTTTTATTATTTTTATACATAATCCCCTGACCCCCTCCCCTAAGCGTGCTAGGTGTGGCTTACCCCCAGAGGGCTCGTTTACAGATAGTAACTCATAAGTGTACCAAGTTTGGTTAAATTTGCTCCAGTGGTTTAGGAGGAGATGTGTCGTTTACAAACACACACATACATCCATTTCTGTATATAGTAACTAGCAAATGTACCCGTGCTTCGCTACGGTATTCTACACTGTATACGGATATCGAAGTAAATTACTGTACATGAAGTGAATAAGATTTTTTAAATTACATTTCTCTTTGCGTTATCCGAGAAACAACATAGTGTGACCGTAAGTAGGTCACAGCTGACTGTGTATGTGTTGGTGTGCGGCCCGTGTTCACTTGTCGGCGAGGGAGCGCGTGCGGCCTCGACTCGGTGACAGAGAACTGGTTTCTGACGTGAAGAGGGTGGCAGTACGGCCGATAAAAAGAATAAAAATAAAGGTGGACGAGAGATAAAAAGCAACTAGCGCGTGTCACCTGTAATTACATGGAACAAAATGAATGAAATATTTATAATATCTTGGTGGCGTAACGTGTATAACTATGGAATGCTCATAGATCATATTATAATAAACTGGATTAGTAATTGCACGTATAGATTATATAAATTAAAAACTAAAATTTTTGAATTAATTTCCACGACATTTGGCTAAAATGATGACAAAAATGATATAATCATACCGCAGAAGAATTCAGTACTTAAGTTGACGTCACTTCCGGACACGATATTTAAGTCAAGTCATACGAGTACATACACACACATGCTGACGTGTTCCTGAACTATTATCATCAGTTACTTCGGAGACCTTGCCAGCGGATTTTCAACGCAGAACACCTTGGAATACTATCATCAGGTATAGTGGCTTCGTTCCTGTGCTCTACACTTCCTATGATTATGTTAACCTACGACTTGGAATAGTGCTGTGATCAGACGTCGAATGTGCAGATATTAATTCCTAATGTACGTGTTATTTCCAACATACAATTACGTGTGTGTTTGGAATTTATTGTAACACGCTTTGTGTAAGTTTCAGCAATTTCACGAGTGAACGTGAAGGAGGACCTCTACGTAATCATCTCCAGGAAAAGATGGAATTTCGTGCTATGGACTACAAGTGTGTCACCATGAAGTTTTAAACCATCGACCATCGTCAGCGGCGGCGGGGTGCAGAGTCTTTCACCCTAGAATGGCAGATTGAGGATCCAGACTTCCTGATGTGAAGACATCTCCTAAGTCGATTACGTCTTATTTATATCTGTTCTATGCAGCTTTATTCTATTCTTTCTTTCTTCTTAGATTTGTCCTTCATTATCTAGTAATTTATTTTCTAGACATTTTTCTGGTTGTCTCTTCCGATGGGATATGTCGTAAAATTAGCACACTTGGCTGATTAATGACCACGTGGCAATGAGTTTGACAGCGAGGGTTCTGATAGAGTTATCCATGTGTTATCGAAACCATCCTTGCTTATGGTGTGAATTTCGTTACGAATGTGAGCTAATCTATGTCTGGCGAATTCGATGAGGTAATGTTTTGATAATATTTTCGACTTTTTCATGGAAATAGGACTTCTACTTGTACCTCACATTTGAGATAACTTGTCATCGGGATATTAATTCTGAATTACATGTATGAATTTAATTAGAGTACGTGCATTGTAGCATGTGATAATTAATTGGATCAGTTAATCATCGAGACGCATTTAAGGAGAATATTACGTATTTTTAGGACGATGATGGTTCCTTATGTTTCGCGACTACACATGTGTGATATTGGGATACGACAAGTTAGAGTCGTCATTGTGATGCACTGTACGTGTAAATTAGGTGGAATAGTTACGTATGATATGAATCTTCGTGAAACTGAGTTTTTCACACGTTAATGTTGTAATACTGTTGTGCCTGATGCTGATCAGGATGTAATGAAAATATGGAATCTTCGAGACGTTATGCAGTGTAGTTAAGATGATAGTGTCTTCAGATGATAAAATAAAGTCCATGTTACTCGATGTACTACCAAATTCGTGATAATATTCCAATCGTGTTTAGGAAATGTTATAATTTCGAGTTAAGGTATGGGTTGATGTTTATGAAGACCTTAGGTCTGGAGAACAGATCTTCAATTAAATATTTTAATAATATTCGGTTCGTAACCAGGCATGCTCATTCTTCAAGGTAGTATTTCGCACTCATGTGGTAACTCGATCTTGTTGGAACATAATGGAGTGTGTTAACAGGAGAGTGATAAGATTTTTTTTTTTTTTGCTAGGGGCTTTTACGTCGCACCGACACAGATAGGTCTTATGGCGACGATGGGATAGGAAAGGCCTAGAAGTTGGAAGGAAGCGGCCGTGGCCTTAATTAAGGTACAGCCCCAGCATTTGCCTGGTGTGAAAATGGGAAACCACGGAAAACCACCTTCAGGGCTGCCGATAGCGGGATTCGAACCTACTATCTCCCGGATGCAAGCTCACAGCCGCGCGCCTCTACGCGCACGGCCAACTCGCCCGGTAGTGATAAGATTGATCGACACTCGACGGTGTGTAAATATTGTATATATATTTTCTTCTTGATAATTTCAGTAGTTAGTAGTAGATGTAGTGATTTTCTAGATAATTATTTTCTATATGTTTTGATGCGCTGATGTGTGACACTTTGACAGTATTGATGGATTGTGGATGGGATTTCCACACTGATGATATTTCTCCATTTATTAATTTTCGCAAGCTCCTAAGGCGTGTTATTTTGTTCAGTTAATAACCAAATGATCATAAGTTCTGTATTAGTTCTCAAGAAAAGAGATGTGAGACGACATGAACAGATATATCCGACGTCTCGGATTAACTTAGAAAAGTAAAGGCAAATTCAACTTTTCATATTTTTTTATGTCAACCAAAATTTTGAGAAAACGAATTTCAATCTTATATTGCCATGAAAGTAAAACTAATGAATCTTGGATATTTCTTTTATACACGTTATTAAAATTAAGGCATTTTTCCAGATTGTTCGAGGAATGTTTGGTCAAGACCTCATTTTTTTGAATCACAAATTTCAATTCGACTTTAAATTACTAATTTAATAACATTAAATCGAAGAAAAGAATACATTAATGTAAAATATTCTGTTAGAATGATAGGGAAAACAACTTACGTGTACCATCCCATTTGTTTGCATTTGATTTTGTTACATCAAGAGCCACAGTAAATTACGTAAAGTAGTGATCATATCCATTATCACCGATTGCAGGATGGCTAAATATCTCATTTTATTCAGTAAAAGTGTCATATTTGTTCTACATTTTGAACATGCTTATTTTTCGAACCCTATGTTAATCCTGCCACATTCATTTTTTTTATAAGCCTTCAGCCATCGAACTGAGCACTCCTGGGGGTCTCGTGTTCGCTGACTGACCCGTCGGGGTCAATATGGAGGTACGCAGACGTTGTTTCCAATGTAAAGTGCAAGTTGCGGAGTTTTGATAATAACGACAGATCCACTGGTCTACTGCAATTCTCTTTGCGTAACGTCAGTGACATTTTGATGGCTAAATTTGTTTATAATGGGGGTACCCTTGCAAGGTGCCACCTTTGCCTACTGACAAACAGAATAGGGTAAAGGAGTTTTGAAAAAATTGTTTATTATGGGGGGTACCCTTGCAAGGGGCCACCTTTGCCTACTGACAAACAGAATCGGGTAAAGGAGTTTTGGAAAAATTGCACGCTCCCTTGCCTTCTGCTAGCCAAATCGAGAAGGGAATTATTCATTACAATGGTACACAAGAGTTAGAGGAGGACCCCATACCTACTGCCAGTTAAAGTCGATGTGGGGGTACTGATAACAGTAGCAGACGTCTTCCTGCTGACAGTCACTATTGATTTGTAAATTATTAATTACAATGACAGACACACCCCTTCTAGATTGCTACAAACCGACTTCAATGAATAAATATAGATCAACGTACGGAAGTATATGCATGTTCACCTTCGTTTACAGAATAACTGCTGCTAAACGGTGGATCATATGGAAAAACGGATTGTACAATAAGACGCCTCTGGCCTCACTTAGCGACCTAAATGGCTGGTCCTATTGATATTTCCTCGTATCTCATCTATTTAAAGGTAAGATTGTTTTAGAAACGTTGAATAGGGTGAAACTTGTGTAAGATACTTATGTGACAGCTTCAAACATGGAATTTGGCTCACAAATGGCTTCTGAGTGGGCCAATATTCGTGTAGAATTTGATGATCCTATCTTTCCTATAAGTGATTCAAACCATCAATCATACGCGTACAAATTGCAAAATTTAGGTAAATCCAGAAATGGAGCTAACTTTAACGTATAAGGGATTGAGATACGACAAAACGTTATAGGACCAAAGTTGTAGATCACTCCAAATTGAACTGAGATTGTGCCATCCGCTTTATGATACGACTTACCGTTTAGCCACTAAATATCTCGAAAGGAAGATCTGCACCGTCATTAAAATTGCTTCCATATTTCGATATTTATGGGGGGTAAAAAGTAAAAAATTTTAAACATCTCGTAAATTTCCCGTCGGTTACAGGCTAAAACCTATAATTTTGAAAATTTTAATTTTCTAGCTCGTCTGGCATATCGTGCCGCCATCTTGATATGGGGGTTAAAAACTAGGACTTCCCGGAAACTTTTAAGCCCATGAAACCTATAGGTTATCGTTTTGGATAAATATATCCGACTGCGTTCTTATGCAGATTTGCAACTCCCAGCGTATCCCCCTCAGAGAATTTTGAGAACTTTCGATATTTCTAGGGATCCTATATCCACCAGTTTGTCTGGTACCAAGTTTTAAGTTTCTATGATGCTTGGAAGTGTCTCAGTAATTCACGTCTGTTTTCATTTTTATGCCTTTTATATACTAGCAAGATACCCGTGCTTCGCTACGGTATTATACTGAAATTTATAATTGAATGCTTATTGTTTTAGATATATAATCCGCTGAAATTCGCGATCTAACTCGTTTTCTGCGAGAATCCACCAAAATTCCCGATCTGACTTGTTTTTTATTAGATTACGCACGTTTCCTACCATTTTTTCAATCTTCCTTTCCAGCAATCGATTTCGTACTTCCCGGGCTAGGCTCAGGTATTCCTCCCGGCCAGTTGGGTCCGTAAATCTTTGCCATCTTTTCCTATAATCATTTTTAATATGGATAAAATCCTTCAGGAGATCTGGCGTGGTGTCTTATTGGGTGCCTTGGCGGCACTGAACCCGCGGTCGGACTGCATTCTTAGTCATTACCCATCCAGGAGCCGTTTCCAGCGCGGTCCGCACATTTGACGACGGTCCGGAACATTATTATTATTATTATTATTATTATATGTTGCTGGAATGGCTGATGACAGGGAAAACCGGAGTATCCGGAGAAAAACCTGTCCCGCCCCCGTTTTGTCCAGCACGAATGTCACATGGAGTGACCGGGATTTGAACCATGGAACCCAGCTGTGAGAGGCCGGCGCGCTGCCGCCTGAGCAACGAAGGATCCCTATAAGTACATTAAGGACAGTAAAATCAATTGGTCTCACCTCCTTCTACACCCCATCGCCGTTAAGTTTATTTACCGCCACCCCCCCAAAAACAAAAATAAAAGGGCTTGTTTCTTTATGCTTAAAGGAGATTCCAAACACCAATGTTCACGTCTATTACCTTCAGTTTTGAGATATAAGTATCCCCATAAAAATAATTTACTTTTTTCACTTCATTTCACACTACCCCCCCCCCTAACTGAATTTTCCTGCAAAATATACTTGTTTCTTTAATAGTAAACGATCTTCTAAATACCAATTATCACGACGCTAACTTCTTCAGTTTTTGATTTATGTGTCCTCATGAAAGGAATTCAACTACTTTACACTCTCGCTCTCCAAGATGGTTCCCCCCCCCCCCAAACGCGTTTTCCTTTGTTTTAAAGGAGATCCAAATACGAATTTTCACGTCTGTAACAACTTTAGTTTTTATTAGATGTATGTATTCTCATACAATTAAGTCAATTAATTTTTCAATTCTTTCACCCCCCCCCCTTCATTGGATTTTCCGAGTATACGTGTTTCTTTACTTTTAAAGCAGATTGCAAATATCAAATTTCACGTCTGTAAGTCTGTAACATCTTCATTTTTGAGATATCAGTAGCCTAATTAAAAGAATTCAACACCATTTTCAGTCACTTTTACCCCCCTTCCTCCCAAGTGGTATTTCCAAAAACTAAAAATACACGTTTATTTATGTTTAATAGAGATAAAAAATACAATTTTTCACTTCTGTAACATGTTAAGTTTTTTAGATATACTGTAAAAATTCTCATTTTAAAATTTCACCCCTTTTTAGTTCCCGTTAAGTGGAGTTTCCAAAAACAAATCACCCATGTTTCTTTACATTTACAGGAGATTCGAAACACCCACGTTTTACGCCTGTAACATTTTACGTTTGCAAGATATTCTGTAGATATCGTCTTTCAAAAAATTCACCCCAATTTGTCACACCTGTTTAACCGCCATTAATTGGATTTTCCAAAAACTAAAAAATACGTGTCTCTTTATTTTTAAAGGAGATCCCCTATACAAATTTTCAGTTCTGTAATATCTTTCGTTTCTGAGATATATGTATCCTCATTAAAGGCATTCAACCCACTTTTCACCCTTTTACACCCCTCCTATTTGGATTTACAGGAAACAAAAAAATACGTGTTCCTTTATTTTAAAGGAGATTCTAACTACCAATTTTTACAACTGTACATTTTAAAGTTTTAAGATGTAGACACACTCATTTTAAAAAATTCCCCCCCCCCTTTTTCATCCCCAATATTTGGATTTTCCATAAACGAAAAAATACGTGTTTCTTTACATTTAAATAGATCCCAAATACCAAATTTCTGGTCTGTAATATCTTCAGGTTCTGAAATATAAGTAGCCTCATTAAAGGTATTCAACCCATTATTCACACTTTTACACCCTTCCTATTGGGATTTTCCAAAAACAAAATAATACATCTTTCTTTATTTTTAATGGAGATTCGAAATACCAATTTTTACATCTATAAACTTTAAAAGTTTTGAGATATAGATACACTCATTTTTAAAAATCACACCCTTTTCACCCCCTCCCCATTAACCGGATTTTCCAAAGACACAAAAATACGTGTTTCTTTATTTTTAAAGGAGATCCCAAACACCAATTTTCAGGTCTGTAATATCTTCAGGTTCTGAAATATAAGTAGACTCATGAAAGGCATTGGACCCCTTTTTCAAACTTTTCCACCCTTCCTATTATGATTTTCCGAAAACAAAATATACGTGTTTCTTTAATTTTAAAGGAGATTCTAAATACAATTTTCACATCTATAACCTTTAAAAGTTTTGAGTTATAGATACACTCACTTTAAAATATTACCCCTTTTCACCCCCCTTAATTGGATTTTCCAGAAACAAAAAACATATGTGTTTCTTTATTTTTAAAGGAGATCCCAAACACCAATTTTCAGGTCTGTAATATCTTCAGTTTCTGAGATATAAGTAGCATCATTAAAGGCATTCAACCCTTTTTCACCCCTTTTCACTCCTATTGCGATTTTCCGAAAACAAAAAAATACGTGTTTCTTTATTTTTAATGGAGGTTGTAAATACCAATTTTTACATCTGCAAACTGTAAAAGTTTGGAGATATAGTTTCACTCATTTTAAAAATTCACCCCCTTTTCACTCTCCCATTAATTGGATTTTCCAAAAACAAAAAAATACGTGTTTCTTTATTTTTAAAAGAGATCAAAAGTACCAATTTTCAGGTCTGTAATATCTTCAGTTTCTGAGATATAAGTACCGGTATCCTGATTAAAGGCATTCAACCCATTTTTCCCAATTTTCACCCTTTTTCACCCCTCCTATTGGGATTTTCTGAAAACAAAAAAATACGTGTTTCCTTATTTTTAAAGAAGATTCTAAATACCAATTTTTACATCTGTAAACTTTTAAAGTTTTGAGATATAGAAACACTCATTTTAAAATTTCATCCCCCCTTTTCACCCGCTTAGCGAAGGAATATCCAAAAATCCTCTCTTAGCGAGCACCTACATCTTAATATCAATATATCCCCAAAATTTCATTTATTTATGTCCAGTAGTTTTAGCTCGGCGATGATGAATCAGTCAGTCAGTCAGTCAGGACAAGTTATTTTATATATATAGATATATGCAGTACAGTATATATAGATCGCTCCATACTGACTTCCATTTATTCATATGGACTGTATGTCTAGGTGCGTCTTACTTCCACAGTATATTTTCCAGCTAGTAATTCATACTTGTAAGTATTACTGGAATATACACACGTCCATTATCTTGGTCATTTTTATTCACCCTTTCTCACCCCCTATGCCAAAGGGGGACTTTAAAAAATCCGGAATGTTACTATTCACCTCAGCGACCCCGAAAACTACGGATTCGAATCTTCGATTATTTTTATACCTGACCCCTCTGACCCCCATCCCCTAAGGGGGATAGAGATGGCTTACCCCCACAGTGCTCGTCTCCAGATAGCAAATAATAAATTTGATTGAATTTGCTCCAATGGTTTAGGAGAAGATGTGTCATTTACACACACACATACATCCATTTTTATATTGTACCCGACATAGTCAGTCTGCGAACACGAGACACCCCAGGGGTGCTCAGTTCGGTGGCTGTAGGCTTATAAAATAAATGAAAGTGGCAGGATTATCATAGGGTTCATCGAATAAGCACGTTCCAGGTATAAAACAAATATGACACTTTTATTTAATTAAATGCAATATTGGCCATCCTGAAATCTGTGATTATGATTATGATCGCTACGTTATGGAATTTAATATGGCTCTTGATGTAACAAACCTAGGTGCAAACTAATGGGATGGTACACGGCAGTTGTTTCCCTAACATTCTAACAGAGTGTTACATAGTTAAAATTTTTATCGTCTTTAAAGTTATTAAATAATTTATTTAAAGTTGAACTAAAAATTGTCGTTCAGAAAAATGAGGTCTGGGCCAAGCCTTCATCGACAATCTGGAAAAATGCAGTAATTGTAAGAACGAGTATAATAAAGAAATTTCCAAGATTCAAAAAGTTAACAATTATAGCAAAAATAAAATTTACAGTCGTTATCTTAACAATTTTGTAATTATAAAATGAAAAGTTGAATTTGCCTTGGGTTTCTCTAAGTTAATCCGAGACGTCGGATATACCTGTTCACGTCATCTCACATCTCTTTTCGTGAGAATTTATACTGAACTTTAAGCATCTAATCAATAATTAAACAAAATAAAACGCCTTCTGGGCTTGCAAACGTAAGTAAATGGGGAGAATATCATCCATGTGGAAATCCCGTCCACTATCAATCGATAATATCAAAGTGTCACATATTTTCAGAACAGAACACATAGAAAATAATTTTCTAACTACTAACAAATTACTATTTCTACAGCTAACTACGGAAATTGTCAAGAAGACTGTGAGTACAAGAAGAAAATATCTACACTATGTACATGTCGACGAGTGTCGATCAACCGTATTACTCTCCTGTTAACAGATTTATTGAGTTACAGCAAGATTGAGTTACCTCATGAGAGCGAAAAATTGCATCACGAATGAGCTTGCATAGTCACGAATCAAATATGATTTAGATATTTCGTCGAAGACCTGTTCTTCAGACCTAAGGCCTTCTCGAACGTTCACCTGTACCTTCAACTTGAAATTATTGAATTACTTGAGAAAAGTTGGGATATTCCCACGAATTAAGAAGTACATCGATTAACATGGACTTTCATTTTCTTCATCTGAAGACACTAATATTAGACTACACTGCATTCATCGCGAATAATCCATTAACATGTGAAAAGCTCAGTTTCACAAAGATTCATGTCATGCACAATTATTCCATATACTCCACACGTACAGTGTACTACCATGACGACTCTAATTTGTCGCATCCTAATCTCAAATATGTGTAACCACGAAATATCAGGACCTACCATCGTCCTACAAATATACAATATCCACTTAAATGTGTCTCGATGATTAATTACTCTAATTATCACATGCCCCCAATGCACATATTCACATTAAATTCGTATATAGAATTCAGACTCAATATCCCGATGACACGTTATCTCAAACACGAGGTACAAGTAGAAGTTCCATTACAAGAAAAATATTGAAAATATGGACGAAATACCCTACCATTTAATCCATCGGACATAAATTAATTCATATTCGTGACGAAATTCACTCAATAAGCAAAGATGGTGTTGATAACACATGGATAACTCTATCGGAACCCTCACTGTCAAATTCATGGCCACATGGTCATTAAGCAATCGCATGTGTCAGTTTTACGACATATCCGAGCAAATATACAACCATAAAATGTGTCAAAATAGCTTGCTAAGAAGAAAGAAAGAATAGAACAAAACTACATAGAACAGATATAAATGAGACGTAATCGACTTAAGGAGAAATCTTCACGTCTGGAAGTCTGGGTTCTCAATCAGCCATGCTAGGATGAAAGAATCTGCATCCCGACGCCGCCAACGGTGGTCGATAGTTTAGAACTTCATGGTGAAGCACTGGTAATCCATAATGCGAAGTTCCGTCCTCTTCTGGAAATGATCACGTCCACGTCTTCCGCGTCCACTCGTGAGAAAGCTGAAACTTACACAAAGTGCTTTAGCATAAACTCCAAACACACACGTAACTGTATTTTGGAAATGACACGTACTTAAGGGATTAATATCTGCACATTCGACGTCTGATCACAGCACTGTTCTGAGTTGAATACAATTATCAGAGGTGTAGAGCACAGGAGTGAAGCCACTGTTCTTGACGACAGTATTCACGACGTTCCACGCTGAGCGACTGCAGATGATAGTCCAGGAACACGCCAGTGAGTGTGAGAGTGAGTAATCTTATCACATGACTTAAATATCGTGTCTGGTGCACATGCACGGAAGTAAAGTCAATTTAGATACTAAATTCTTCTACTGTACGAATATACAACTTCATTACCATTTTTGCCACAAGGTCGTGTAAATTATTTCAAAATTTCAGTTTTTAATTTATATCCTCTAAATGTGCTATTTTTATCCAGTTTATTTTAATTTAATCCTTGAGCCTTCCGTAAATATGCATGTCACGCCACCAAAGATATTATAAATATTTCATTCATATCGTTCCTCGCAATTACAGGTGACACGCGCTGGTATCTCTCTTTCTCTCGCCAACCTTCATTTTTTTTTATTTTTGTTAGCCGGGCGGTCGCCCTCTTCACGTAAAAAAAACTCGTTCTCGTTCTCGCCCAAGATCGCGCACACCCCATCTCGCCGACAAGCGAACACAAGCCATACCAACACCTGTTCACTCAGCTGTGGCCTCACGGTCACAATATATAGTAAGATAAGATGGTATGGTAATACTGTTATTGGCTTTACGCACAACTAACTACTTTTACGGTTTTCAGAGATGCCGAGGTGCCAGAACTTAGTCTCGCAGGAGTTCGATTAAGCGCCAGTAATTCTGCCAACACGAGGCTGACGCATTTGAGTACCAAACTGAGCCAGGATCAAACTTGCCAAGCTGGGGTCAGAAGAACAGCGCCTCAAACGTCTGAGCCACGAAGCACGCCATATCATTTACAAATTTTACAAAAAAATAGGTCCCAATAAAGAGCCTTGGGACACACCGGAAGCAGAGTACTATGGCTTTGACATAACATCATCAGATGTTACTACGCAAACCACGATAGTGAGGTTGATCCTAAACCACTCCAGGGCACATCCTCCTATCCTGTACGTATGTTAACAATTTGAGGAGCAGAGCATCATGTTGAACTTAATCAAAGGCTTTGTAGAAGTCCTCCTAAACATAACCCACTTATTACCTCCTATTCAGAGGTTCTACATACACTGAAATTGATATACACCGCCATATTGGACACGGTAAACCGTTTCTGTACAAAGCCATGTTGAGCTGCATTAATATACTGCGGAACAGTAATTAGTAACATGTGATTAGAATATTACAATATGGTCGGACAAATATCATACTTATAATGGATATAACAATGAGCCATTTTGTATCCATACGAAGTGATAAACAAAGTTACATCACTCACTAACTGCCAACCACAATAACTAAGAAAGTGCATGCAGTGCAAAAGAAACTACACAGCAAGTTCAAGTTGATTGTGAACATTCCGCACGCCGTAAATACGAGTTTGGAGTTCATGATCTGTATCAGAAGTGATAGCATCTCTTTATTCGAGGACTCTCGATGAGACCCTAGAAGAAGTAAACTTGTGACTATGGATGATGAACGTTTTACTTCTCTACATACCAAGTGGCAACAAAGTGTAATTGATATCAATTGAGACAAGTGGGTGATCTGCCAAAATGTCACATCCAAGATTGTAAATAAATGTTCAGCACCACCATCACGAATATTCGTTATAATAACGTAGACATCAAATAGGAAACATGAGAAATAGAATGCTATGCGAAGGAGCAAGTCAAGTCCATACAGAGAATTGATTTCAGATGAGATATCACACAAAGCTTTGTGTACTATTCGGAGAGTTGTCAGAGATATTGTATGAGAGTTGTTATTCTTTCTATAAATTCCACCGGTTACACCTTGAAGAAGTAGATCATTATCATCAATTAATGTGAACGCTGTTCCTAGCCTTGGGTCAATGGTTTGTGTCTTTAGAAAAGAACAGCTTTGAACATCATCTTTGTATGAGATAAGACGATTATTCACTGTCCGAATCCGACTCCTCAAGAACATAACAATATTCACAAAATTCATATGGTTTATGCTAGAAATGAAATGCGCAACGATGTAGAGGATAGTATCATACCTCTTATTTGGTATATAATTTGTGCTGGAACTCCAACCATACAAGAATGTTAAATAAGTAAACAGTACCACTAGCTGTCCAGTTACGGATCGCCTGAGCTTTTTAAAATCACTTTGTAACTCAATCAATAGTAACTTGTCTATTTTCAACAGCTTATTGAAGATATCTTCAAACTTTCTAACACTGATTGTTGCATGCGTTATTATGCAATTAAGAGTCAGAATAAATATTTGAATTACAAGCACTATTCGAATGATCTTGGATAGAACATTACTGCCGGATTGTTTCACAGAATCCACTTCACACACGACACTATAGAACATCCCAGCAAAAATCACTAAAGAAAACGTAGTAGAAAGAATCGCACCAAAAACCGATCTTTTAAGTTTATATACAGTCTTCTGCAAGTAAAATTCTTTAATTGGTACGAAGGGTGCAAGACCAATGAAGTAGGATATTCTGTACAGGGGGATGATTGGGTAAAACATATCGATGTGAGAGTCCATAATTGATCCAGCCCTTTTTAAGTTGATGTACAGGTCATATAATATTGATCTCTTCCAACAAATGCTTGGCCACCGTTATTATTAGGATATTATTTTATTTCATTCTTTATATCTAAGGACCTTTTGAGTGCAAAAATATTCGAACCCTATCCTGTTTGGAGCCTGATACACCGGAGTCATAAATCGAAGGTCATTATTTCATCTAAGTGAATTTGAATTTTCCACTGCATTCACACAATAAAGCTATACACCCGTCAACTGAAGTTTGAAAAATATTGTAAGAAAATTGTTCTTTTTCATCGTAGAATGTGAAGGACATCATGACTGTCTTCTGGAAAGTTTCCGTACAGAATTACTTTCTTCACAATTATTCAATTTTGATATTATTCGTTAAATACTCTTACAATACAACATTTCTTGATTATCCATAATTTCCCTTATACAAGTAGTAGCATCAACCTTTTGACTATTAATTTTACTTATAATAGTAACTTTATCTGCTGAGAATTGCCCTGTACATTTCCATTTGTGGAAAACATGTCACGTTCCTGAATAATAACTCAGCCTTATACTGCCCCCTTACATGTTTCGCATATCTTCTCTTCAGTTCTTTTTAACAAGTCCTTCAGCTCCCATTTCGTTCCACGCGATCATTAAACATTAGACAAAGGCAGGAGATATCACTCGCAAATTTGATATATTAATTGTCTTGTTTCTGTGTGAAGAATTCTACTCTAGGTTTTCACTCAATTCAACAGCTTTCATTGCTTCATACACCATCCAGCACAGTACAAATTTATTGTTTCATTTCCTTCAGTAATGTTGTTAGTTTCACATTCCACTAACTAATTTTATTGTTTTTTCGAAACGCCAAGATGCCAGAATTTTGGCTCATATTTGTTCTACATGCTAGTAAACCTGTCAATGCACAATTGTGTAGGCAAATACCACTGAATTCAGCAGGGTTACAATTCAGTAACTTGGGCGCAGAGAATCCAACCCTCTTACCCACTAAGCGCAGCACTTCAGTTACTTAACATCGAAAAATGTTCAAATGTGGTCATTTTAGAATGATACTGCTAACTTTAAGCTCACAACACGACTATTTCCGCAACTCTAATTTAGCTCACTGAGGAAATGCAGCAGAACTCATAGAGATAACGACCAATCGAAGTGAGGTGGTTTGTATGTCATTAGCCACATTAGTCACGTACATGTTTTGCATGGCTCTCCACAGGCGATGGCATTTATATGATAATAATGGGGAAGATAAGCTTTGACCAGCGGAAGTAAAACGCCAGTCAATTAATGATGTTTTTGTTGTTGTTTCGGTCATCAGTCCATAGACTGGTTTGATGCTGCTCTCCATGCCACCTTCTCCTGTACTAAACTTTAAATTTCTACCTAACTTCTACAATCAACATCTACTCTAAAATGTTTCTCATTTTCGTGCCTTGGTCTTCCCAAAGTTCGTACCACCTACGTTTCCCTCACAAGGTATGTGAAGTGTCTTAAGGTGTGTCCTCTTTCTACCTCTTCTTCAAATCAAATTTCGCCAAATCGTTTTCCTCTCACCAATTCGATTCAGTAACTCTTCATTCGTAATTCGATCCACCCACTTAACCTTCAACATTCTTCTGTAACATCACATTTCAAAAGTTTCTATTTTCTTTCTGATCAATTTATAGTTTATGTTTCACTTCCATATTAATATTAAGCTCAGGTGACGAATACATCCGTGCTACAAGAAATCTGAAGGAAGAAATAACTCTCTCACTACAATCCCTCAACGTCCCTCCATCTGACAATTTGCTACATCCACGCCTAGAAATAACAGATGCCAGGAAATTGAGAAGAGTACTGAGAGAAAGGGGGCATTCAGTGAGTGGTGCAACTTGCAGCAGAAAGGAAGAGGTGTTTGTTTGTACAATGAATACACTCCTGCCAACTCCTGGATTCGAGACCATCAAGGCTTATCATGTAGTGAATGGCGTGAAGCAACTAAGATGACAGCAAACATTTCAGCATTTAGACCGGTACCAGGAAGATCTGAAAACGATTACCTTTGTAGGCGCTGCCTCAAGGAGATTGAAGCTCTTGCGCATGTTCTGGGATCTTGTCCTCATGGTGAACTTTTAAGGAATACGCGTCATCATAACATCCGCTCGTTAATTCTTGCTATTGTCTTTACGTCGCACCGACACAGATATGTCTTATGACGACGATGGGACAGGAAAGGGATAGGAGTGGGGAGGAAGCGTCCGTGGCCTTAATTAAGGTACAGCCCCAGCATTTGCCTGGTGTGAAAATGGGAAACCACGGAAAACCATCTTCAGGGCTGCCGACAGTGGGATCCGAACCTACTATCTCCCGAATACTGGATACTGGCCGCACTTAAGCGACTACAGCCATCGAGCTCGGTAAGCCGTAAGTCGCAGCCCTCAGATGTTAACCTACAGAAAAGGGATATTTACTTACCAACAATTCCTTACTACAGGGAGAAATACCAGATAGAGGAAACCGACATAGTAGGTCTGATGATTAGAGCAAGGGGAACGATTCCCGCTTTTGCCACTAATTTCTGGAATCAGATGTCTCTGCCAGTTACAACGTTACGGGAGATTGCCATCATAGCCTTAAGGGACTCACTGAAGAAATCACTGTTACAATTAGGTTACCTTCAACATTTCCCTTCTAAAAATAAATGTAAAAGTATACTTTGTCGCAAGGCAGCCTCTGCATGAGAGGAAGTATTTCATAAAATAAAATAGAATTAGTATATTTGATGGCGTATTCTGAGTGCTACCAAGGCTATCGGTGAACCCCAAACCTCAAACGAGAACGATGGAAATCTAGAGCACATTATAATGTGCGTTGTTCCATTTGCAAAACTTGAAAGCAATGATTAAAAACGTCGCACGTATTTCTAAGAGCAAGGCAGCGGAGACTAATCCTGCAGTCCTGGCTCGACTCACCGCACGCGGCTCGCTGCTGTATGTCCGATTGTGCGGGGACCGGGAGATCGGTTGCTAGGCTTCGCTCCGTCAGATCGTCGCTGCTAACTAACAACGATGCGTAATTCGTCACCTCATACTTCTGACTTAATTATATACATAACTGAGTGCTGTCATTTCACTCTCGTTTACTTCTGCATCCTTGTTGGAAAACACTGCAGGGTTGCTGTTATAAGAGTAATATAGTTTTCTTTTTATAGGTATATCTGCTACAATGAAATGTGATCTTTCTCGTTTAGTGTTCTCTTATGTTGGTTGGAATCGAACCCGTAATCATGGGTCGGACGCACCACTGATCTTCCGAGGAAGCTAATAACCCAGTAAACAATGGATAAGACCGCTGTAAAATTCAAAATTTATATAATAATAATAATAATAATAATAATAATAATAATAATAATAATAATAATAATAATAATAATAATAATAATAATAATAATAATAATAATAATAATAATAATAATAATAATAATAATAATAATTTACAACGGTTTCACCTTCCACGGCTACTCAAACTGCGCTCCTTCTCTATGGTCATCTATGTCAATGAACACGAACTTTTAAAATCTTTCAAAATCCTTCATTTTCGACGGGTAGATTGCTCTCCCTTATATTGGCTAACGACATCTAACGACTGAACACAAACTAATTGCTGAAGATATTTTGTTTTTCTAGTTGGTAAACTTTTTTTTTCTGAGGATTATTTTCTTAATGTAGCGATTTTGTCAACACTTCACCTGGTTCCTCCTCTATTGTAGTCCGCCTGTCACATCCCTGTAACTCTAGCCAATCAAACCCGGGGGTGTGTATAGAAATTTAGCCTCACAGCGTATTGTATTCCAACTTAATCTGGAACTTTCCCCTACGGAACTATTTACGGAGAACACTTTAGGGCCGTCTTTTCTGATTCGCTCCAGATACTGAGAGTGCGACTTGACGGTGATAATGGCAAAATTTACCTAACGTGTGATTGTGCCTGCGGGTTATTCGAGGGTGAAGGTTTCAGCAGTTTTCTTCATATCCAATATGCATTTCCTTTCTTTGGGGCTGAAATGTAGGACCTTCTGCGCAGTATTCGGTCTCTATTTATATTACCTACTGGGAAAAAATTTCATGTAAGGGAGCACGAGTGGTGAACCTCGAATCCCTTCCCTTCAACTTATGAGCTGGGTTTTCAACCTCTAAATTTTCGAAACCTTGTCTCGACTTTCACATTTTCTCCCCGTTAGTCACCCTCTTCAGTATGGGATTGCCTCTGTATCATTGGGCCTTAAGCCCAATTAGGTTTTCGTCTCTTTCATAATATTCATTAAGGAGTGCTGGTCTTCCGCCTCTTTACCTTTTGTTAATGGCCGGTTGTGTGTAACCTTTTCTTTTATTCCTAAGGCTTTGTAGTACGGGTAATTATGCCCCTCTTTACTCTTTATAGTTTTTAGGGTAATCGTGTCTTCAGTTTTGGTTCCCTTTGGGAAAAATACTTACACTTATTGTGGAACCTTGTAACAAATAAGACCAACATAGGGTAAAGGGTGTATGAACACCTTGAAGTGGGGTCACCTTAGGGGCTGACAAGTGTAATTGAGATTGTAAACAGCAACTGATTGTCTGTTTGAGGCTAGCCTCTTGCATCTTGGAGCTGAGACTCTTATAAATTGTACCCATTCGGAGCGATTACGCTCTTTCGTAATATTGTACCTCTGGAGCAAAAATGTTCACTCGTATGTAAGTTTGACGCAAGTGTAATAGACTAATATAACTTGAAAGCAATATTCCTTAACCATAGGTAAGTAATGCTGATATCGAGCTCGAATTATTACTATTATTATTATTATCATTATTATGACTTGTGACTTATGGCTATGAATTGTTTACATCCATTTAGTATTATTATTATTTATGGACGATCGTATTATTTGAGAGGTTATTTCATGAAACGTGTGCTGTATATATATTAATAGGAGTTTAGTTGATGTAAGAACCCGTAATTAACAGTATATAAATTATTATTACCTGTATATGTGATGTATAATCCACTACAATATTTTGCAACACACCGTAATATCCAGAATGCACGACGAGAACTATGTAGAACCTTCTTTATATTACAACTAGGCTATTGGAAAATCTCGAATTTACGAGAACATGTTGTGTAATATCTTTCTAGAAGCCTGGCAAGGCAACATAGCCTATATAAGGAGGCGGTCTTGGTGGTGGAGTTCAGTTATTGTTTAGTTGGAGTTGTTTTTGTGAACTCGTGTGGTGCTTATTTCGACATGCTCCAGTAGCAGTCAACTGTTTCAAGATAGCAGTCTCCTTCCTTCTTCGTGTAGTGTTTTATAATGGCCGTTTATTAGTTTGTGTGTACAGAATTTGTGAAAATAATTTTTAAAAACAGTGTACATACGTGATAGCAATTTGTGTTCGTCTTTGTCGATACATCATTGACGACCGTGACGAGGACATAAGAATAATTTTCTAGTGAATACGAGCTAAGTGCGAATTAGAACAAAATCCAAGTGATACCATAAAATATGTGCGTACAAAAACTCAAACACGAACTCTCAAGGAGAAACCTTCCGACGAACGGCAAGAAGCAATCACTGAAGACGCGGTTACAAGAAGATCTCATAGAAAAAGGCTAGGATCCGGTAAGTGCTTTATCGAGGTGGACGAAACATCGGACTCTGCCACGCAAGAAAAGGTAAATATTACCAACTAACTTAACTTAACTAACTTAATGGCCATGATGTAGGCACTCAATGACAAAATCTAAGACGTTGATTCACGAGTTAATTCCAACTTAACGAAAGTAAATGACACCATTTCAGACGTAAATTTTGGCCTAACAGAACAGATTGCAGACCAAATTACGAATTAAATGACAAACTTTCGGACCAAATTTCGAAAGTAGTGCATAGATTTGATATCATGTCCACCCTAAACGCGTCCAGGTAGGCATCTGGATAAAGCCTCGGTAGCTTCTCAGGTTAAGACATTAATCTCGCCATTAAAATGTTAGAATGTCGCAGCTTCCGCTCAAGAGTGAAGGCATGTCCAATAATATCATTCAATTCCCAAACTCTGCCGGTGGACGTCTCTATTCGACATATAACGTGAATGTCCTACCATCAGTCATACATAATTTTATTTCATATACCGCTGTGCCAATAATTCAATGTAATCTAATTCATCAATCTACTGTTTGTTTGAGAGATATTAATTCTCTGTAGGACGATAATTCTTAATATATTTCCCTACATCTACACCAATAAGCATATGAAGTTCAATAACTATTCATGATCTATTACATTAAGTCACAAATCGACATTAAATCAGCTGGAGACTTGCTCTCACGTTCATCTCAACATGACCTAATCTTGCAACCTTCATTTCAATTATTATCCTCTACCAACATCTATCATACGAATTCGTATCAACTTCTTCCACATAACCTCACGACGAAACAAACATTACATCTCAACATTCTTATTACCACATAATTCAAATCCATCTCTTTTTATTAATCCTTCTTCATATATAATCTCACTTCTCTTCCCTTAAATATCATCTTTGTTACGGTATATGATTCCCTCGACGATATATTCTTCATAATAAACACATGTTCCAAGTAGGATCCATTTCTTCTTATTTCAACATTCTTATTACCACATAATTCAAATCCATCTCTTTTTATTAATCCTTCTTCATATATAATCTCACTTCTCTTCCCTTAAATATCATCTTTGTTACGGTATATGATTCCCTCGACGATATATTCTTCATAATAAACACATGTTCCAAGTAGGATCCATTTCTTCTTATTATTTAAGTAAGTACGGTCATGTCTGTCGATCTGGTTTCCTCTAAACTCGACCATGCTCTGCAATACATGTATTCTTCTCAATATCTCCCAGTTCATAGCTAACTAAACTTTCCGTGTAGATTGGTACGTTAAATAGATATACACACATCACATATGTTAACATAACCCTATCACTACATATTTCAGTATATCTGTTACTTAAATTAGCAATCATTCGCGGTTATGTGCTCAGGATCTACCACTTACATTCATAATTTGGCACATGAGATTCATTTATAGCAAATATTTTATTGACAGATTATTTTCATTAAATACAACTAATATTTTTACACAGGAAACTTATCTCATAGCTCGTCTCGTCTCTGGCAACTGCTGGCTTCTGCTTGCTTGCTATGCCATCTCCATGTAGCTGGATTCCGCCTGTAGAGACGTCACGTCTGGTCTCACGGCATGGCAGTACTGGACCTCGTTATGGTGGCCTGGGAAATCTTCTCCCCATCAGTTTAGGCGGCTCTCATCATGTTGCAGTCGTTCATGAAAGTAGAAAATGATATTATATGGGAAGAACAAATCACTGAATCCTTCATTTTTAGCCTCTCAACAGATATATATATTAGTGTCTTTATCTCGAAACTGCGCCTGTATATTTATTCAAATGTGGCTTTATTAAATATATCTTTTCCTCAGGATAATTGCTGATTCCAATTATTATTTTAAATATTCTTCAATATTATCGGTCGCTTATAGCGTAGGAATTCGCCCTTTCTCGTTTTCTTGCAGCGGCTTGAATATATCTTCTCTCTAATATTTCGAATTAGAAGATATTCGATCCTCTCCACAACTTGACTTGGTCTGTAGTTATGTATATCTGAATTCTTCTCAAATATTTATATTTAACCCACTTGTTTCTTCCTGACTGCTGAATGATCACCTCTTCTTGCTTCTAAGTGGATTTTTTTCAATGCGATCTTTTTTTTTTTTTTCTTACAGCATTAAGAATGAATTGGTTTCACTTATTTTTCAAAACAATACTTGTTCCATCTTGAAACTCCTTTGCGAGGTCTTGATGGCTCTACACCTTCTGAGATTGATTTGCACCTCGGTGATACTTTATATGCGTTTGTGCTGCTTGAAGCTGCCGCGCGCCATTTTGTCCGCTCCTTTTCCGTGCGTTTGATCGTCTCGAATGTAACGTAATGGTACACATGTGATCTTTTGATTTTATAATTTGAATGTGATTGTATTGTGTTGATATTGTTTCATGTCATTTCAACATTCATTTCATCCATCGTTTTATTAGGTTAGATAGATCCTCGAAGGTATGTGTGAGGAATGTTGTGTGTCTATTTTCATGTTTGTGCGAGCGCCTTCAGGACAGCTTAGTTTATTTAGGGTATAGTCATTCATGTTTGATTTCATTTTATTTTTACTTTGACCGTGAAAGAGCATTATTATCAGGACCGGATGGAGGAAGCGGATGTAGATCATCAAATATGTCACGGATTAAATATTAATTTTGATATATGCAACGGAACGACGTTGAAATTAGGCAACGGTTATTATAAGGATGCAGGTTATCATATTCAGGAATGTTATCTTTAACGAAATCATATATCATTTTATAATAATTCTATGAATAATATTAATTATCATTGTGAACTGGTGTTCGTACAAATAATTAGGAATATTTTCGAAATTTGATTAATTGCATAACGATATCACTGCCTGAATAGATGCTTGAATAGATGATTGGTCGAGATTTCAACATTTTATTTATTACATTTGAGATGTCATGATAGACTTTTTGTTTCGTCTTAACTTAGTTAGGGCTTATATTTTGAATAAACTCATTCCAATCCAGAATATCTCAGCTCTTGTCAATGTTATTTAGATGTAATCAACCATATTAGCAAATTCAGTTCAACATTACTTTCATATTAATTTATAAGATAATGCTAACCTCAGTAGCATCATCAACCTCACAGTAAATATTAAATGATTTGCGAATATATGGAATGTTAATGGCATATCGACGGACTTGAAGCCATATAATATACACGTTCTACAAAACTGATTTAATAAGCCATATTTTTCGACCTAGACACTTTGATCGCCCGATAGGATTCCTAACTCGACTTCTCAGAATCGATGCGTTTCGTCATTATTCGATTTGGGAGTGAAAATAAACACGATTAAACACCAGTCAGACACCATAGCTAGCTGAGGCATTGAAATTACTGGACGCTGCCCTCAACAAGAAGAACCTGTCAAAGACCCTGAGTGTAGAGTGCTCGTGCCACGAAGAGCGGGTGCAGTATGAGGGGTGGAATGGGATCCACTCAGCCTCGGGAGTTCAACTGAGTAGAGGGGGTAGTCGATTCCTTCCTCAGTCATCCTCGAAGTGGTTTTGCGTGCTTTCCCACTTCTCCTTCAGGGAAATGCCGGGATGGCACCTAAATTATAGCCACGGCCGCTTCCTTCCCTCCTCCTTATCTATTCCTTCCAATCTTGCCATCCCCTCTCAAGGCCCCTCTTCAGCACAGCAGGGGAAGCCGCCTGGGCCTCACGCTCCAGGACACTGCCCGCGAGGCGGTGGAGGTGGTATATATCGCTGAATCCGAGGGAAAAACCAACCCTGGGGGGGGGGGGTAAACGCATCAAGAAGGAGAAGAAGAAAAAAGAGAAGTAAGTAAAATGAGGTATTCCAGCTGAATAAATAAATGGTTTTTAGTAGGTTACAGTAAAATTGGTTGGACTATGCGCGACTATGTTTTTTCTTAACCAGTCCACGCCACGATTGATTTTTCCGTTCGTGCACTCGACTCGTTTACGACCTGAGAAACGCGATTCAGCCAATAAGTTACATTATAATATATCTTACTTCAATCAAATAAACAGAAGGGAAATGGAAGGGAAAGTCCCACTGGAATTTCGTGACATCATCCCCAGGCACAAGTCGCACGTGAGGTGAAATGAAAGACACGTTAACTGGTCGGGTCAATACAAAGTGGCCGATTATAACTACAGAGAAAGAGGAGTGGCATCGCATTGGGTAATATTGTCACGTCGATAAATAAACTGCCGCCTCTGTGGTGTAGTGGTTAGCGTGATTAGCTGCCACCCCCGGAGGCCCGGGTTCGATTCCCGGCTCTGCCACGAAATTTGAAAAGTGGTACGAGGGCTGGAACGGGGTCCACTCAGCCTCGGGAGGTCAACTGAGTAGAGGTGGGTTCTATTCCCACCTCAGCCATCCTGGAAGTGGTTTTCCGTGGTTTCCCACTTCTCCTCCAGGCAAATGCCGGGATGGTACCTAACTTAAGGCCACGGCCGCTTCCTTCCCTCTTCCTTGCCTATCCTTTCCAATCTTTCCATCCCTCCACAAGGCCCCTGTTCAGCATAGCAGGTGAGGCCGCCTGGGCGAGGTACTGGTCATACTCCCCAGTTGTATCCCCCGACCAAGAGTCTGAAGCTCTGCCTTTGAGGCGGTAGAGGTGGGATCCCTCGCTAATTCCGAGGGAAAAACCGAACCTGGAGGGTAAACAGATGATGATGATGATGATGATGATGATGATAAATAAACTGAGTGAAATTCATGAAAATCAGCTGAGAGATGTTGCATTTACGGCAGTTAAATTTGTTTCTTTTCTTTTCTAATTTAAGCCTTTTACCCACTAGGGTAGGTTATTCCCCCGGACTCAGCGAGGGATTCCATCTCTACCGCCTCAGACATTTGCTCTGAGATGAAACTGGGGTGGAGTACCAGTACTTTGCCCAGGCGCAGTCACTTGCTATGCTGAACAGGGGCCTTGTGGTGGATGAGAGGATTGTTTCCCCTTGGGGGAGGGAGGCGGTAGAATTACACCTACGGTATCTCCTGCCTGTCGTAAGGGGCGACTAAAAGGCGCCCCAGGGGCTCTCAACTGGGGAGCATGGTTTAACGACCACGGGGCCCCTAGCTGAGTCTTGACTTTGCTTCCACTTACTCGTGCCGGGCTCCTCACTTTCATCTATTGTATCCGACCTCCCTTGATCAATCTTGTTCTTTTCTGACTCCGATGGTATTAAATTCCCGAGGCCTCGGGAGTCTTTCATCTTCACATCCTTTGTGGCCCTTGTCTTTCTTTGGCCGATGTGTTCATATTTTGAAGTGTCGGATCCCTTCCATTTTTTCTCTTCTCTGATTAGTGTTATATAGGGGATGGTTGCCCAGTTGTACTTCCTCTTATAACAATAATCACCACCACCTGGGAAGATTGGAAAGCATAAACAAGTAGGAGTAAGGAAACGGTCATGGCCTTATGTTAGGTACACTCACGGCATGTGCCTGAAGAAGAATTGGGAAACCACAGGAAACCACTTCGACGATGGCTGGGGTGGGAACCGAACCCGTCTTTTTAGTTGACCTCTCGAGAATGAGTCGACCCCATCGAGTCATCGTATCATTTTTCAAATTTCGTGGCAAAACCGGGAACCGAGCCCGGGCCTTCGCAGGTAGTATCTACTCACACTAACCACTACACCATAGAAGCGGAAGGCTGTTACGTTATCGGAGTTAATTATTGCGAAGTAACCTATCTGGCTGGTAATAATAATGATATTTTTACCTCCCACTAACTACTTTATCGGTTTTCGGAGCCGCCGAGGGGCCAGAATTTTGTCACGCATGAGTTCTTTTAAGTGCCAGTAAATCTACCGACACGAGATTGACGTATTTGAGTATCTTTAAATACCACTCGACTGAGCCAGGATCGAACCTGCCAAGTTGGAGTCAAAAGGCTAGCTCCTCAATCGTCTGAGCCACTCCTCCCGGCTATCTGTCTGGTCACTTAGCACCACGGATAGCATACCGGTACCTTGTAACTTTTACTCCAATTGTCCTACAGTACGTCTACTGCAATATTACTGTTATATTAGGCATATGATTCTCTATTAAAAACGCACATATAATGTGTCGAATTTATATTTCTTGCGAACAATCTTGGGGTCGTTGCGGGAATGTTTCGGTCACGATCTTAACCAAACGATGGGGTTCAGAAGAGAGCCTAACTACTTCAAATGAGGAGCAAATATGTGTTTACTAACTTTTATTAAATTCTCATCATCATCATCATCATCTGTTTACCCTCCAGGGTCGCTTTTTCCCTCGGACACAGCGAGGGATCCCACCTCTACCGCCTCAAGGGCAGTGTCCTGGAGCTTCAGACTCTTGGTCGGGGATACAACTGGGGAGAATGTCCAGTACCTCGCCCAGGCGGCCTCACCTGCTATGCTGAACAGGGGCCTTGTGGAGGGATGGGGAAGATTGGAAGGGATAGGCAAGGAAGAGGGAAGGAAGCGTCCGTGGCCTTATGTTAGCTACCATCCCGGCATTCGCCTGGAGGAGAAGTGGGAAACCACGGAAAACCACTTCCAGGATGGCTGAGGTGGGAATCGAACCCACCTCTACTCAGTTGCCTCCCGAGGCCGAGTGGACCCCGTTCCAGCCCTCATACCACTTTTCAAATTTCGTGGCAGAGCCGGGAATCGAACCCGGGCCTCCGGGGGTGGCAGCTAATCACGCTAACCACTACACCACAGAGGCGGACTATTAAATTCTCAATGGCACAAAAAAAATTATTATTTGTATAAATCCTTGACAGAAAAATTAATTATCATTTATTAAATGTTTCAAACGCAGTCACATTGCGTAGCGTTAATTCATTTCTTACAATATCGAAGAGTTGTTTTGAGGAAAGTAATAAATTAGTGGACAGCGAAACTTAAAAAGTGAAAAGAAAACCTGAAAATTCGGGCACCTATTTATCCAAACGATAACTGAGAATTAATCCACACGATCCGTGGAAAATATGACCTCCAACAAGTAGAACGCCTGATTTCCTCTCAATTAAGGTTATCCACCAGTCGAATACCCTTTCGGATACGAAACACCCGTCGAATGGACCCTTAAGCGAACAGAGGAAAGTTGGCTACGGCTCTACCGTGGCTCTACGCCTCTGCATTCGGGAGACGGGTCTGGGGCACAGTGCCGGACTTCACGCCTGGTCCCACCCTGTCGGATGTAATGAGAATGGTTTTCCGTGGTTTTCCATTCTCCTGCACTAAGGGGAATGCCGGGACAGTTCGTAGTATAGGCCACGGCCGCCCACCCCTCACCTTCTCCTCACATCTCCTTCACCGTAACAAATCTCCCGGCCTGAGAGACGGCGTCACCGCCGAAGATGCCCGCCTCCCCCTTCAGGGGAGGAATGAAAACGTTTAGTAGTAGTAGATGGTAGATTCTCTATCAGTTGTTTACCTGGTTTTGGAATGTATTAAATCTCCCTTGATAAATTACTGAAATCTCCAATGCTAGTCCCTATAATCGAATATTTACCCCAATTTTTACTCTTGAATTCTTACTTTATCTTCATATTGTGATCTTTCCTACTATCAAAAACGCACTCTAATTTATTCCTCTACTAATGTCATTCCACGCCATCTCTCCACTGACAGCTTGGAACATACCGCTTAATCGAGCGGCTCGTCTCCTCCCACGTCTTCTGAACTCAAACTTTCCAACATTTTCGTCACGCTACTCTTTTTGTCGGTAATCACCCAGAACAAGTCGAGCTGCTTTTCTCTGGATATTGTCCAGTTCTTGAATCAAGTAATCCTAGCGAGTGTCCCATACAGAGGACACATACTCTAATTTATTTATTTTATGTATTTATTTACTTAAAATTTGATTTACACCATACCGACTTATGGTGGCCTATGTGTTATGGCAACGATGTGATATGAAAGGGCTACGAATGGAAAGGAAGCGACCGTGGCCCGGTGTGTAAATGCAAAACCACTGGAAATCATCTTCAGGGCTGCCGACAGAGGAGCTCGAACCCACTATCTCCCGAATCCATACTCGCAGCTGCGCGACCATAACCGCACGGTCAACTCGCTTGACCATACTCTAATTGTGGTCTTACCAGAGACTTATATGCACTTTCTTTCGCGTTGTACCATCAGACAAAGTTTTATTTAACTGCTATTTGTTATACACTAACACAGACACGCTGCTTTCTCAGTTTACACTCTCCAGTACTACATACTTACACAGTCTCATTGGCAAACAGCTACACAGTAGACAATTTCGGTCATGTACGTCATGTACGTTTGATTACACACGCCGCTCTCCTACTCTCACCACAGACTACGAACATAGACTGGATCCACAACGGATATGAACAGAACTTCAGGACATACACTCAACTGTAGCACAACTCTGTCTGCTGGCCTTAGGCCGGCGATGACAACCCAGAACGTGGATTAAACTGGAACATTTTCAATCTCCAGTCTTCTTGAGGTTTCTAGTAGTCTTCAGAGGCTTCCAGAAAGAGGCGAAGGCTTTTCATTCATGAATTGTCTTTCATTATTGGTGGCCGCGCGTCAGTAGCGTGGGATCAAGAGCTAGTACCGATTTCAAATGCGCAAGAAAGCTATCTCACTTCACCCTAGACCCTAATAATACCTTACAAGCTGAGTGGTGGGCATCGTCACTATATTTATATAGGCATATCACCGATTGTTCTAAACTTTGGTGCATATTTTCAAAGTTCACGGCCACCTGTTCACGAAATCTACTTGTATTTACTGATTTGTCACTTAAATTTGTTCGGATGTCTATTTACGAACCAAATGAGTGGCGTATGGCTTTTAGTGCACGGAGTGTCCGCGGTCATGTTCGGCCCGCCAGATGCAGGTCTTTAGATTTGACACTCGGAGACGACCTGCGCATCGTGATGAGGATGAATTTATGATGAAGACGACACTCACACCCAGCCCCCCTGCAAGTGGAATTAACCAAGGATGGTTAAAAATTCCAACCCTGCCGGAAATCGAACCCGTGACACGAACAAAATGAGACCTGAATATTCCAACTCGATCGACGAGTTCACTCGCTACTGCATACAGTGTGTGCCAATTTTGCAATGTATGGGAACTGTATTCTGTCGTGGACCTGTATTTAGGTTCGTGAGGTTTTTCCGCGTTATTAATACAAACGTATATGCATGGTACGTGTACTTATTTATTAATATTTAGACCACGCAATATTTGCTGCTTACGTACACAGAAAATACAATCCTACACATTCAGGTCACTGTTAACAACTACAAATTGTTGGTACATAACTATTCTCATAGCAATATATTGTGGAGAAATATATTATTTCTGGGGAACAATTTTAAATTAATTTTCTGTTGACTTTAATATTTATGCTGATTTTCACAAAAACAAACATCCTGATTTTAAATCTGCAATCAATGGGTTCTCACGACACTAACGAACTCCAGAAAGGAATAAATGATCTAGGAACATGGGCTGAATACAACGGACTGCAAATAAACGCAGAAAAGACAGTACACATGGTCTTCAGGAAAGGTGAACGCCTATCCGCAAGGGACAAAATTTACCTCAAACATGAACCTCTACAAACTACGAACAGCTTCAAATATCTGGGCGTAACGGTCCAGACAACAGCACACTCATTCAGAATTCACACAACACAACGAGCAGCTGCCGCAACTAAAGCCATCTACGACATCATGTCATTAAGCAAACTTTCCCTGGATACAGCTATAGCCCTCTTTGAAGCCAAAATCGTTCCTATTCTAACATACGGAATAGAGGTAACATGGGAAAAGTTAAGCTATAAAGACCTAATACGAATGGAAAAAGTGAAAGCTAGATACTTGAAAGCAGCCCTCGGAATTTCAAAGTACACCAAGCCAAGACTAGCGTACGAAGTCGCGAGAGAAACATTTCTAATAGAGGACCTGGGATGGAAATTCAATCTGCCCTGTACAGGCAACTGGAAGAAACTGCGGTTAGAGAGGGAGAAGAAAAAGAAGGAGATATGGCCAGAGTTCTACTCTTCAGAGGCCATGGTGAACAGAGCATGGACCGGCACAAACCAGGAGCTGAGACATTTTGTAAATTCCATGGCAGTGCATGGCTACCATCACAAAATCTGTAGGTCGAAGACATACCACGACTCGGACTCGATGTGCATATGTGAACTCTGTGGTAAACATTGTGACCGATATCACGTACTGCCGTGTAAAAATCGTGTGAAATCAATCATAGACCTCTGTATTGATTAATGTATCCTAATACTGCACAACTTGTGCGCAATAGAGTTTATATATATATATAAATCTGCAATCATTTTTCTTTTATCACGTCAGGTATTTTCTCTACCGTTTATCTACTTGAGATACTTGAGATAGGCACCGCTGATTTTAAAACGGCATTTGGTTTTTATCCATCATATCATTATTTTTTCTGTCAAGCTCGAAGTGAATTTTACGATCTGCACTCAAACCAGATGATCCAAACATTGTACATGAGCTACTTGTTGATGGAAGAAATTTATATTCTATTATATTCTCACCTTTGCACTTGAAACTGGGACTCATGGAGCAGTACGTGAAAGCTTTGAAAACTGAAAGAGACAGTTTCAAGTATGTCCTTACTGCATTTCCTGGCCTGTCATATGAAAAAATACAGGGCGGTGTGTTTGATGGTCCATAGATTCGACAGCTGGTCAGCGATCCACATTTCATTGGTACAATGACAGAACTGGAAGGAAATGCTTCGTTATCATTCAAGGCCATTGTCACGAACTTTCTTGTAATTACACGAGCTGAGAATTACACTGAAATCATCCACAAACTTTTGGACTCGTACAAAATGCTTGGATGCAACATGAGCATCAAGGTGCATTTTCTGTATAACCATCTGACACGTTCCTCGAAACTCTTGTTGCCACCAGTGATGAACAAAGGTGAACGATTGCACCAAGATTTGAATGTCATGGAATCACGCTATCAGGGTAGACGGGATCAACATATACTGGCTGATTACTGCTGTAGTATTCGGAGGGATTGTCCACAGATTTCACATTCCAGGAAAACCTATAAGCGCACATTTTTGCCAGAAGTGGAATGAATTGGATAAGATTTTATAAATATAGAAGTGTGAACAAAATTGCTGTTTCAATTGACATTTATTCCTTTATATTCCATTCCATGTATACAATTGAATGATTTTGGAGGGTACACCGGTATCGTAAAAACCTGACGTGATAGAAAAGCTGAGGTCATATTTGGAATTTCCAACCAAAAATTAGTAAAAGGTAAGTCTCATATATAAGACAACAAGACTCTGTTCCCCAGGCTAAAACTTAACATAGTTCTTAATAGTTACACTATGCAAAAACGAAAGCAAAATACAGTAAATTATTACAGTAATGTGGTTACGGTTTCTGTCTAAACAAGCAAGAGTCATATTTTACTCATTCTGAATCAGTGGAGTCAGAACAATATGACGACGTCGAAGTAAGTAGAACTTCCGCAACTTCCGGTAGCATCGTTTCGCAATGTTTAATTTGGGTGTTCTAAGGTTACTAGCACTTCTATATCTTCCCGCCGACTTAATATTATAGCCAATGGGGAATTTCTTACATTTATTTAATACACCAATCAGAAAAAAATTATATTTATTTGACTGTACAATGGAAATTATGTGTGTGTCAGAGCTTCGTCCCAGAGAAATCTGGAACCTTTCTCTCCACTATAAAACCTGGGGCCATATTGCATTTTGATCGCTCCAGTCCAGCAGTAGAGGAGGCAGGGGATGGCTTGCCTCGACCATCACCGGAAGGTCCACCAGCTCAAGGTAATGGCAGACATCTTTTAATCATGTGGTACACCCACACAGCTAACTCGAGGGGAAGGTTTCAAAATTCAAAATTAATGTAATTCGGCCATGTAAATTCTCAATCTGGTTTAAGATCTTAATTTAACTTAGGGAATAAAGACTGGGAACCCTCTTGTATTCCACTTCAACTTGGTCTTGAGGTGACTATGATTTCTTAAACTGTAAATTCATCTTTTCCTTGTAATTTAAACTTTCTCTCCATCTAGTCACCTCCGTAGTATAGGCTTAACCTCTGAAACTTAGGGCCATAAGCCCAAATTGGTTTTTAAATAGCTTTCAAGTGTATTTCAGAGGATTGCATGTGTTCACCTCCCAACATTTTGATTTCCGGCCAATAACGTTAACCTTTTCTTTTCACTAAGGTCAGGTATAATAGGCACTTATTGCCTCTGTAAAAGTTCACTACTATCATTCTGTTCCCTATGTAAATTCGAGTGTTGAGCAAATAAGAGAGTGGTTACGGTTTGTTTTTAGTAAAATGTAGATTCCGCTTTTAAGAGGTCCGGCACTTGTAAATTTTTCTGAATAGTCCCCTAGAGAGTATTATTGTATGGAGCAAAACGCTCCTTGTAAACATCCTTGTGAATTTTTTGAAGGGAGCAGCAGTGCTCTTGTCAAATTTGTAAATGGGGAGTTTCAAGCTCATGTTGTTAATTAACGTTGTCTAATTGTTCTAGATTTTCTAACAGTATTTCTCGAGCTCAGGAGCTAAACTTTTGTACTTGAGTATTTGTTATGGCTTAGCAAAGTTTAAGGTTTACAAAGAAAAGAGAAAAGGAAAAGGAAGTAATAAAATTACTAATTTTAAAGATTTTAATTTAAATTCGATCTTTTCTCTATCTACCTATTCATGCCCGCGACTTCTTTCACCTCTGCTTTCCACAGAATCCCCGGAAAATTATTATTATTTTTTTTTATTATTATTATTATTATTATTATTAAATCAGTCTAACCTAGTCAGCGATCGGGAGCAGACGTGCTAAGTTGAGTGTGCCGGTAGAGCGGGAGTGGAGTGTGAGCGGTGAGTGAAAAAAGAAAGACGGGAGGGAAGAGGAAGATGATTGGTGTGGATCAATATCGGGTAGTGATCGGAAGATGGCAGTGGAGATGGAAGAAGGAAACAGTAAGGAGTGAAGGAGGTAAAGTGGAAACAAGAATGATGGGTGAGATGATACTGGTGGCAGCGGTGATTATGGTACTGCTAGCTATAGGGGGTGTAGAAGTAAACCCCGGCCCGACTTCCATTGGCATCATGAGCTGGGAAGACGTGGAGGTCATAAGAAGAGTGGTTAAAGAAGTTGTGGAAGAAGTATGCCCGTTTGAGCAGATTAAAAATATGTTGAAGGAACAAGTGAAAGAATTTGAAAATATGAGGCATTGGATACAGAGAAAAACAGACGAAACTATGAACAAAGTGGAAACCAACGAGAGAGAAATTATATCACTCAAGGTGAAAATAAGAGAGATGGAGAAAGAGATGATGAAGCTGAAGGCAGAAATAGAAGACGGTAGCCAAGAACGCAGGAAGAAATTCTTATTTATATATGGATTGCCGGAAGAAAACGAGAGGACGAAGTGCTAACAATTTACAAAGTGGTGGCAGTCATACATAAATGATAAAAATTAACTTTAGTGAAGTTGATATTGACAATGTGGAAAGGATAGGTAAAGCACGGGGTAATAGGCCGATAAAAGTGAAGTTGTTCTCCACCCTGATGGCGGAAATAGTGATAGGAGGTGCGGATAACATACGGAGTAGAAACATTTGGATTAAAAGAGACATGGGAAGAGAATGGATTAAGAATATAAACACTTTGAAGAAACATTTGGTCAGGGCTAGATTGCAATGGTTAAGAGCCTACATTAAGGGTCAACTATTAGTGGTAACCAATGGACAATGGACCATATTTTGGACAGTGACGAAATTACGGGAAATGGAAGAGAATATGAAGAACGAAGTGGTAATGGGGAAGAGAGGGGAAGAAATGTAAGTTAGAGACAGTAAAGTTGGTGGTGACGGGCATGGGGATAGATAAAAACCAAGGAAAATAGGGCATTGGAACAGATCTTGCAGCAAGAAGAAATTAGCAGGGCAGAGAAGGACGCAAATGCTATCTTCGAATCGAACATAGAAGGAGCCAGGAAAGCAGCAATTGAGATGAGGAGGGAGAATAGGACAATAGTTAAGGAGCTGAGGACGGAGGTCAGTGTGAGAGAAGAAAGGAAGAAACAGGGAGTGAATGCTGGGGAGGGGGGGAGGAGCACAAGATGTGACAAGTGCACATAAGCGAAGTGAAAATACGGCTTGGAGAGAGAAGGCAGAAGCAAGAGGTGCCTTGGCGAAAGGGAGAAGCTTGAGCCTAAAAGAGATGTGGAGTAAGACGAGTAATTTGGACGTAGGCGTAGTGACAAGAAGTAAAAAAAAACAAGTAGCAACAGTAAGTAAATTGTTTAAGCTCATGAGAAAAGTGGTGGGTGTGTGTTATTTCTAACTGAGGTAAGAATGATTAAGCAGTTAAATTCGTAGGCGATGAAGTGTGTATATTAATTACTGTCATTAGATGGTATAGGAAGGCTGTAATTAAGATGAGGCGGGTATTTGTTAGTAAGCAAGGAAGAGAGTGATTGTAAGCATGTGTGGTGACTTAGTAAATAATCATGAGGTTTCGTGATTAAAGTTAATGTGTGGAGATGGATGGTATAAGGTAGTAGAGTGGATGTAAAATTTGCGATGAGGTAAGGCTGGCGGATAAATAGGGAGATAGTGATGTTTGGTTTGTAATGTATGGAATGGCTAGCGAGATGGTCTCATTTAATGTGGAGAGTTGTCTGAAATTTTAAAAGAAAATAAGTGTAGCAAGATAATGGAGTTTAACAGTGGACAATAGTAACGAAACGTAAGGAGAATAATTGCACACCGACACGACAGTGGAGGTAACACGAAAGCTGGGTTTGCAGCTCAAGTAAAACAACAGAGAGTTCAGTGTTCAGGAAGGATTGCGCTGAGTTGCGAACCAGGCCGGAAGTGATATGCAGTTTGTTTAAATTACAGATGCCGTCTGCTGACACTATTGTACTCTACACAGTAATATGTTATTATTTTAGTTTCTTATCATACTGCCATACTGCCTTCTGCCATGGCCAACAGACCACCAATAAGGGTTGATCTCTGGCCAGGCGACAGTGTTTATCCTGCCTCATCGCCATGTTATTATTATTTATATTATTATTATTACTATTATTATTATCATTATTAGTATTACATATGGTTTTGTTCATGTGTCTGCCTATCTGGTGACATTCTTTCCTTTTCTTTTTGTGAGCTGCTTTAGGTCAGACTTGTTATTTTTTCTCCCCATTAATAGGTCATATACATATTTTGTAGATCAGGAGAAAGAATAAAGATACATTGTTATTAATATTATTATTATTATTATGTTTTAGGTTTTAAACGATTTTATTCCTCGCTAGCTAACTGTAGTATTTTACTTATCCATTTCGTTACCACTGGAGTAAATTACTCAAATCATATAAAACCTAAAAATGGCTAAAAAAGACGTTTAAACCTACAAAAATATAAATGGGTTATTCAAGACAATATTACGTTTTTGGAAATAGAAGTACCAAATATTCGTGAAAGTGAATGATTTTAAAAATTAAAAAATGTTCACGACTTTTTGAAACAACTTCATGGTTTGGAAGTGGTGTGTAAGTATAACTTGTGCGAGCTAGAATACGGGGCACAGCAAAAATTAAGAGGCAGCACAATAGCGTTCACTGACCTGTATATAGCTGGTACAAACACGCCTAACTTGCCAACTTCAGTGCAACTCTCGTTGTGTTCAGTCGACTACCGCCTGCTCCAGCGCTGTTCACTGTTTAGCACTATACACGTTATTGTGCGACAGACTAAAATTAATTTTCTATATAAATCAATTATTGAAGGTACTTTAAGAATCTTTCGCGTCTCAGCCCTCTCACCTTCTCCGCACATATCCTTCTCCGATACAAATCTCCTGGCCTGAGAGACAGCGTCACCGTCTAATAGGCCCGCCTTTCCCTTCAGGGGAGGAATTAAAACATTTGAGTAGTAGTAGTAATAGTAATAGTCAGAAGTAGTAATGCCTAAATGCAAGTCATCTCTATCTATAATGGTTAATTTGCCAGTGGATTGGTACCGACTTCACCACAGATGGCAAAATTATATTTTGACAAATCTGTCAAAAGTAAGTAAAGAATTGTTTGACATACCTGCTAATAATAAAAGGTAAAGTAACGTAATCCCAGTTACTGTAATGAAAAGCATGTTTTGTAGAAAATTATAAATGAGTTAACATAATTTTTGCTGTTGTGACCAAATGCTACAAAGCAAACCTCGAATGAGGGAGTCCACACAAAATGCAAAGCTACAACAAACCACAATTATTCTATATTACGTATTTTTTCAGGTGGTATGTGACCAACAATCACATTTTATGCAGCACAAGGAATCTACAGGACATATCAGCAGCATTGCTATCACAAAGAGGAGCAATTTTCCATCCCATCAGCCACTAATTTCCAGTTTTCCTGCACTTCAGTGGAGGATTATGTTATATCCGTTTATGTGAAACGCTGATTTTGGAAAATGTGCCGTGGAATGAAGTACATAATCCTGTGTTAAAGAAATATCTTGAGGACATCAGTTGCCGTAAGATACCAGACGAATCCATGCTGAGAAAAACGTATTTGGAAAAACTGTACGAGAAAGCTATCGAAGACATAAAAGGTTATATAAGTGATCGTTACATTTGGCTTTCGGTGGACGAGGCAACAGATAATTGCGGTCGTTATATCTCAAACATTGTGGTAGGTAAATTAGATACCATAGAGCATGGTAAACTTCATAGTATACTGTGCAAGATGCTGGAAAATAAGTATAGCACCATACCTTGCACCGCCCGAGATGCTCTTCGCATTCTTTGACCAAGAGAATAGTAGGATGACAAGTCTTTACTTCTTTTGAGTGACAGTGCTGCATATATGATCAAAGATGGTGAAGTATCGAAGATTTTCTATCCTAACTTGCTACATGTAATTTGCATACCCCATGGCTTACATAGATTGGCTGAAGACGTTAGAAATAAATTTAAAGGAGTAAATAGTATTGTTCATTCTGTGAAAAAGGCGTTTCTACAAGCTCCTAGCCGCATTCCCACATTCCAGGAAATGTTACCTCAAACTCCCATTCCTCCCGAACCCTTCATCACTCGTTGTGGGACATGGTTCAATGCAGCCGTATACTATGCTAAACACTTTGAAGAAATTAAAAAATGTTACAAATTCCTTTGATGTCAGTGAAGCACTCTCAATAGCGAAGTCTAAAACCGCTCTCACTAACAAGAAAGCTGCTTCGCTTGCCTTCATTAGGGCACACTTTGCTGATCTTCGTGCAGCCATTAAGTTTGCATCGTTGCCATTAAAAGATGCAATAGAAGTTGTGGACTCCATTTCGAAGAAGGAAATACCAGGTTAAGTGGGTGCAGCCTGTTCACTCAAGCACACTAAAATTCTCCTTTTTTCTTCTTTTTTCTTTGCTAGTGGCTTTACGTCGCACCGACACAGATAGTTCTTATGGCGACGATGGGATAGGAAAGGCTTAGGAGCTGGAGGAAGCGGCCGTTGCCTTAATTAAAGTCCAGCCCCATCATTTGTCTGGTATGAAAATGGGAAACCACGGAAAACCATCTTCAGGGTTGCCGACAGTGGGATTCGAACCCACTATCTCCCGGATGCAAGCTGACAGCCGCGCGCCCTTAACCGCACGGCCAACTCGCCCGGTCACTAAAATTCTACAGTGGAATCCTGGATCTTCAATAACAAAGAATTATTCAGGGAGAAGGAGTTACCGACGAGGTAACATGGGGACCGGGAGCTATTGCTTCAATGACTTCCCGTTGTGTGCAGCGTACATTTTGCTGCTATACGAATATTTTGAGAGATAACAGAAAATGTTCTTCTCCGTAAAACGTGGAAATCTTTCTAGTTGTACAATAGAACAGCAAGTGAAAACTGTGTTCTGTGCTTTTGAAAATGTTTTAGTTTCTTGATGCATTGGAAGTGACAAAAAATTTACTTACATGAACCACTTATTGTAAATGTCCATATTATTCTTTGTTGTTTTTAACTTCAGTTGGTATGATGTGTTTGAAGTGCTTTCATTAAACCATTCTGTCCCATATTTAGAGAAAATTTAAATAATTGTTATAGTGTTGTACGAGAGAGGCGTGGATGTTGCAATAAAGTGCAAGGACGTTTGAATGAGAAGTATAAATTTAGTAATGATTGAAATAAGAACTATTTCAGGGGTATAAAAACTGAAAAACTATTTTGAGCTATTAAAAACTAAAAATAGGTTCTTAAGAACCTAAAAATCCGGGCCCCAATTATTCTTTCTTTCTGTCTTCATTTTCTTTCTTAATCCGTTTACCCTCCAGGGTCGGTTTTTCCCTCAGACTCAGAGAGGGATCCCACCTCTACCCCATCAAGGACAGTGTCCTGGAGCGTGAGAGTTTGGGTCCTGGGGATACAACAGGGGAGGAGGCCCAATACCTCGCCAAGGCAGCCTTACCCGCTGTGCTGAACAGGGGCCTTGGGGGAGGACGGGGACGGGAAGACCGGAAGGGATAGACAAGGAAGAGGGAAGGAAGCTGCCGTGGCCTTAGGTTAGGTGCCATTCCGGCATTTGCCTGGAGGAGAAGTAGGAAACCACGGAAAACCACTTCTAGGAGGGCTGGTGATAGAATCCATCACCCTCTAATCAGTTGACCTCCCGAAGCTGAGTGGACCCCGTTCCAGCCCTCGTACCACTTTTGAAATTTCGTGGAATAGCCGAGAATCGAACCCGGGCCTCCATGGGTAGCAGCTAATCACACTAACCATTACATCACAGAGGCGGACGCCCTAATTATTACTGTGTTAATAATAGACGCTCAAGTATAATTCAAAAGTACCTGAGTATATTGAGCACATTTGTCAACTTGGAAACCGTTATTAGGGCATTCTAACATCACACGAAATCTCTTTAACAGTTCTTCATTTACTCCAATTATCTCGGCATAAATGTCAGCAATCCTAAAAAAAAATTTCGTGCTGTACTGTTGTCATTCGGTTTGCCAGCCTCTTGTTTCGGTGTACATATCAACAAACCAACAGTACACAGGAACCTTTCCTGCACGCGTCTCTTCTTTTCAGATACATTTCCTTTATTTTCTACACCTCATGTCTGCATGAAATATTGAACCCTTGAACTTACCATTCCATCGTTGGTCGGCCACAGCTGCTACAGCAGAGCAATGTTGAACTCTTAAATCATGGGTCGTTGCGGGAAGAAATTCGGTCACGATCTTAACCAAACGATGGGGTTCAGAAGAGAGCCTAAGTACTTGAAATGAGGAGCGAATATGTGCTTACTAACTTTTATTAAATTCGAAATGGCACGACAACATTATTATTTTAATATAAATCCTTGAAATAAAAAAAATTATAAATCATTTATTATTGAATGTTTCAAACACAGTCACATTGCATAGAGTTGCTTCGGAGAAAGTAATAAATTAGTGGACAGCGAAACTGAAAAAGGAAAGACCTGAAAACCGGGCACCTATTACTCCAAACGAGAACTGAGAATTAATCCACACGATCCGTGGAAAATCTGACTTTCATGTAGAACGCCTGATTTCCTCTCAATTAAGGTTATCCACCAGTCGAATACCCTTGCGGATACGAAACACCCGCTGAATGGACCCTTAATCGAACCAAATTGACTATAAGTTGCTTTGGATAGGTTGCGAAATATTATGGGAAAGCATGGTGTTCACTACGAGTTAACAGCATCATTCACTATTGAAATAAAATTCCACTACGTATTTGTCTTATCATGACACCCTTAAGTGATAAAATAATCCCGATGCTAAATGTGCATCCCCCATACAGCTGTTCAGAAGGAACCAACAACAACATGATCCGCGAGGATCTTACGTTACGTCGTTTTGAAGGAACAAAACTGCGAAATGCAGGAAACACTTATTCATCACGCATTTAGAAGAAATGCCAAACACTGAAGTTAATTAAAAAGTGGTAAATCAATTGAAAAGTATTATTATCGAACCGGTTTTCAGGTTAGAAATGGTTATGTTACGCATAATAAAATTACCAGTCCACATTGAAATATACAACAAACTTAAGGAATTATTTCCTTTCTCAAACAATGACTACCAGTACAGATCCATCTACTTATTGTTTGTCCCAACACACTACCTACAAAGTTAGCACTTAATCGAACTCAACTACGTATATAAATGAAAGAACGACAAAGATTGAAAATAAAAATAATATTACCGGCTGACGAATCGAAACCACATTCGCAGCTCAAGTCTCACACTAATACATTGAGTGTCAATATGCACACTATCAAAACGAAACGGACGTCAGAACGACAAAACGATTAAGTCCGTAAAATAAAATAAAATATCAAAGTTATTTTAACTCAACACGCATGGAGAATTACAGTAAAATATTTAATCACCATTAGGTCGATATCCAATGTTGGGCAACCCTCATTCGCCGATAACGGTCCCATATCTTAGGGAGCACCTTCCAGCTGTTGGAGCTGCGCACAAGTTGGTCTCATTATTACCGATCTAACCCTCTTCATATTTCATATTTTACTGCAGATGCTACCTTCTCCCAGGTCACTTCGCAAAAAAACAAACATCTAATCTGAGACTTGAGTATGTACAGCTGACATCCCAGACCTATCGTCGGGCTCACTTAAAATCTGTACACCCTAACACTAATCTCTATGTACACGATACCTTCCTAATTCTATCGTCGAGCGTGAACTAGGACGTCTCATCATCAGTGTACTCCAAGGATAACATGTGACGTCCTAAATCTATTGTCGGGCGAAAAATGGGTCATATTATGCTTCCCCTGGCATATCAGGCGAACCAGCAATTTCAAACAAACTGACATTTCAATCATAACCTGGTCAGACTAATAACACACACGGAACAACGTCTCTTACTATTAAACGAATGCAAGTCGGAAAATGCAATAAGTCTCTATCTCGTTACAAAACGCGAGCTCGAAAATAAATATACGTGACGAACAATCCCACAACTCAAACACGATCTCAGCATGCGCAATGAAGTTTTAGGGAAGAAATAATAATTCCCAACACACGTCCACCATTTAGCGGATGTTGTCAAAAAAATAATAATCATCACCAACGCACTGGAAACCCTCAAATCGCCTACCATCATTTCAAATATTTATATCTATGACTATCCAGTGAAACGAAATTCAATACATTTACACGGTCACACAACACCAACCGTGTATTCTAAATGCTCTTTTATCCTTGAGGTCACATTATCTTAATATTCATTCTGACTTTACGTAACTGGTCGCTTGACTTTTACTAGCAAGATTTTTAATCTTTACTAGAATCGTTTTCACTTGGGATCTTACTAAAAATCTGCCGTGCACTCACACAGTAGTCGTCTCAATTTTCGGATTGTTAGCGGAAAACACTACAGCCTGGCACAATACAGCCTGTCTCACAAATCCTTCCTCGGCAAACATAGCCTGTCTCAAAACTCCTTCTCCTCGCCTTATCCCAGCGGTATTTCTTAAAATCCAGGCTCCCTTTCAGTATTCCTATCACTCTCATCTCCACATATATAAATTCTTCGCTCTCAATCCATTTTTCTTATATTTCCCAGACCCTTTTCATATTTCAATCCTCTTGTGAACAACATACATGATGTCACAAATTTTTACTTCCCATGAATAAAACATTACTCTATCGAATTTCACTGGAATTTTCGAAATGCCTGCGATCCTTGTAAAACATACTTGTTAAATGCACTTTTAACATAGGAAAATTTTATCCCACGGTAGACATTATTATTATTATTATTATTAATATTAATATTATTAATTTCGACAAAAACTTCTGAATTCAAACTATATTTGAACTTAAGACATTCGCCACGACTACTTTACCATTATCGCTTTCCTAATTTTCCTCACTTTGGACAATATCTCATAGAACATTAACACCAGATTTTAAACGTCGCATTTTACAGTTTCTTGACGTGAAATTTTACAAAACTAAAATTTTCACACGCTGACCAAAATTATAACTCTTCTCGCTTGATAATTACAAATATCAACCCGACACACATCTTGAAAAAAAATTGGTTGGGACAAACTAAAAAGTCTAACTACAACATAATACAAAATATAGACAGACCTGCATTGACGTCATCTCCAGTATTCTGGCTACATTTTCGCCAGCTGACCTCGTGCTTAGCCGCACATTGGTACAAAGAACATAATCTTCTCAAACATATCAATCTTACAAATACTGCCTTTTCACACGTTATTAAATGACAACACAAATCACGCACTTTCTTCGTTATAATTTGTACAGCAAACCTCCTTCGTTCTGCAGTCAACTGCGACTGTCTCCCTTCTCCCCAGAGTCGGCTATCAGTCACCCTAATACAACAGGTGTTCAACAGATAACGAAATCAGAACTACTCTGACTAGCTTCCCAACTCCCTTAACACTTTCCAACACACACGAGGTGATACAATAAAACTCTGCTATGTACTTTAACAGACGTCTATGCTTTCACAGTTTGTCGGCAAAAGTTCAGAAAAATTTCTATCACCTTCCCTTTCTAACAGAAGATGTGGACCACAGCCACGAACATGTACTAAGTTATTTGTAGATCAATCTTATACAATTTTCTGCTGACGACGGGCGTAAGCTTCCGCTGCTTCAGAACCCAGACCGACACTGAGAAATATGCAGAGGGGGGTTTCTTTTATAGTCTTAGGAGTGACGCTACTCACACCACTAAGCTTGATTACGTAATCTGCTAATTTCGCGTCCAATAGACCGATTTTCATGAAACTTGTTCCAGAATTCCGGACAGACTTGTGATTTATTTAGATGTTAATCTTATAATTTTACCACACTCGCAACAGGTGAAATAAATTATTTCTGCCCGGGCGTTTCGCGGGTTTTCTTCATCAATTGACCTTGGCACGTGGAGCTAGTCCACTGATCTGACGCTGATTTGTACTTAGGCTTAACTGCATTTATATTGTACCCTGGGGGTTCTGTCTTCACGTAGGGTTTAAGAATAATTTAGATTATTCATTTCTGTATTTACTGTGTTACCAAAAATCTCTCGTTACGCAGAATTCCGTGAATTTGAAGAATTGTTGGGTACTCGAAGTCCACCGAGGTGTCACGGTATTTCACGAGCTTACCGTGGGTGAGTTCGTTCCCACGCGACAGCGAGGCTCTGGAAGTGCAACATGGCTGCTCTCAAAAATAAAAGTAGCTTGTTATTTGAAATAAATATTGAGAAAAATAAAAAATATTTGTCTCATCGTAGAATTATGGGTTCAATATGGAGTATGCAGTCACAGGAATGAAGAGTCGACAGTAAAAAATTTAAAAATTGTGGATCCCTTATTTCCTTTCCTGACAGATTACTTAGACTATTTATCTCAGGAGGCCTAGGTCCAGATAAATAACACGTTTGAGCTGGCGTGAAAGACAACTCAGAACTGCAGACTTTACCATCGAACATATAAAAGGTCACATGGGATCTAACTAGGAATTCTCGATCACCTACGGCAACCGTAGGAATGAGACGAGTAATTACTCCAATTCCATTTTCTTCTCTACTGATAACATCGGCAGATTCCTTAGCCAAAGCTAATTTAATAGGATGACAATACCTAGTTGATGAAAGTGCACGATTTTGCTAGATTATTCATTTACGGCCCTTACTAGTTGTATCGGTACTGGAGAAATAGTGAGCAAAATATAATTTGCGAACCTCTCATCCGAAAATGTCTGTCGGTAACTACTTGGTTCTGCCCCACGTAAGCACAAAGTTATATTATTATTATTATCATCAGACAAGGTTCGTAGGCCGGCCCCGTGATGTAAGGGTAGCGTGCCTGCCCTTTATTCGGAGGCCCCGGGTTCGATTCCCGGCCAGGTCAGGGATTTTTGCATGGACCTGAGAGGTGGTTCGAGGTCCACTGAGCCTACGTGATTAGAATTGAGGAGCTATCTTACGGTGAGATAGCGGCCTCGGTCTAGAAAGCCAAGAATAACGGCCGAGAGTATTCGTCGTGCTGACCATACGACACCTTGTAATCTGCAGGCCTTCGGGCTGAGCAGCGGTCATTTGGTAGGCCAAGGCCCTTCAAGGGCTGTAGTCCCATGGGGTTTTTATTTTAAGGTTCGTAGGACATCTTCTTGAGCCTTACAAAGCCGCGTTATAGAGTGTTCAGAAACGGAAAATGTCAATGCGAAAATGTCCACTGTCTAAGAATGGAAGCCATGCTGGAGATTTTCATTCCATCTTTCTTGTAAATGCGTGATACCGATTGGAGCTCTGCATGACCGAATATGAAGACTATATTTTAAATGAAATAGTCAAACGCCCTGCTATGTTCGCAGACCACCAAACGCCTGTCATGCGGTGTATTATAAAACAGCCGAGTATGAAAGATCCGGCTGTCTGTTTATGTTCAGTCCTTTCTGCAGCACTGAAATCTTCTCCTGCAGGAAATTCCCTTATTTGCCGTACAATCGTACTACTACTACTACCACCACCACCACCAACAACAATAAAATCACACAGTATAGTGTATTTTTTGTTTCATTTCCTGTTATGATTGATAAACGATTATTTTTCAGTCATGCACATTAGAGATTAATTAACGGGATTATTTCGTTAACACAGTGTTAGTTCAATGAGAATACAAGAAGTGCTTTATTAAAAACACTAAGAATAATAATAGATATGTAATATCACCTTCTTATTCCAGGAAGAATTCAACGTGAAATTCTTCATTTCGATAGCTCGCCTTGACATTCTATTAAAGCTGATGGCGATCCTTTTTGGCATCAAACTATCCTTCATTGCAAAAACGTAACATACAGGGTGATTAATGAGGAATGTGGTTTGAATTCCTTACTTCCTTCATTCAGAGACGTCTATATTTTTGACAGAAAGATCATAAGACATATTTATGTCAAAATAATGGCTGGGGGTCATCCGAAAATGGGTGTAACGTTGTGACGTACCCACTTGGCCCACAGATGTATGACAAATTTATAACGTGGCGGGTCACTTTAATATTAAAATAAATAAATGATATGCCATTGTTTCTCCAGAAACAGTATCCCAAGGGCACCAGTCTTCAAGCTTATGGCTTGAAAACAAAAGTAGATAATTAATAATAATAATAATAATAATAATAATAATAATAATAATAATAATGCGTAATGAGACTCAAAAAACTCCCAGGGGTGAGGTGAACGGAACACAAATCATTAAGTACACTAACTTGGAATTTAAGGATCATTAATAATCATTTCATAAAATACAAATTAAAACAGCTATTTATTAAGATGAAAACGTGACGTAACGGCGTTTTAACGACATCTGAACTTACGGAAGCAAAAGAAAAATTAAATGAAATTAATTTTAAAAATGAACTGTTGCGCGAAGACTTGCAGTAACTTATGCCATAAGCTCACCATATGTAGACTCTGTTGTCTTGAAGCTGATGATATGTGGATCTCGTACCGGCTGCCTTCTCTGTTGTTGGATTCCAGTCCTACTTCTACATTTCCTGTCCTTAACACTTCCTACTGTACTCCTTACATAAAGTCGTAATGAGTCCTAATTTTAAGTGCAAAACCACCATGGGTTATGTTCATGGAAATAATACATTCGTATTCTTCCGTATTACGGAACAGTAGCGTAGCTAAATTCATAATAAAAGCTCTCCTGCCCTATACTAGGCAAAGCCGGTCTCCCGTTGACTACCTCTCGTCATTGAGATAACAAGTCCCAATGAGAGTAACTTTTGAGTAGAATATACTCAGATGCGAAGTGAACTAAGTTAAAATCTTCTCCGATGTGTAGACATAGAATCGTAGTAAGAGTATCTTCCAAGCGTGAGATCAGAATCAGAATGTCCGAATACAAGTGACAATCTGCTCACGAGTAAGAATAAGAGTATGAATGTGAAAACGACTGCTAATGCTAATAAGAATCTGAATGTCTTCTCCAGCTCTTGTCGGTGGTATATATCGGTTCAAAAGTCTCCTTCCATCAGCCATATCACATGGTCCAGTAAGATTCGAGGTCTCATCCCTTCTCCAATGTATTGCTGTGAATCCATCACGTTGCTTCATTACGTTCATTCACATAGGCTGAACTTTCCCGCTGAAATAAAGCGTCCCGAAGCGGAGTTTGAAAAGTGGGTGTTAATAATGTATCAACTGTCTCTTCATGAGGTAGAGAGGGTAAGGTCTCTCGTAACCTAGATGACGTACTTTTCCTGGAATTGGGCTGAAATTAGCCTGCTGACTCTGGTCACCTCACAACGGCTATTGGAAAATTTACTGCAAGTTATAAATATGCATGATGTTGAAATACTTTACCCAATAATTTGTTCGTTCAGAATACGTTATAGCCGCGATACAAAGAAATGAAATGATGATTGAAATGGATGATAAAAACCCTATATATATATATATATATACATATTACTTTAAAAATTAAATATATACATCTTATCAATTAAATATATAGTTCAATAATTAAAAACATTCAGTGATGTCCCAAACATCACAACGTGACGCTACAAAATGTGTGACGGAAGTGTAACCATAGCAACTGTGCAGACAGTGATGTAGTTACAGTAGGACCATGAGTGTTCCCGACTAATTCAACAGAACGCATGCATGGAAAAGGGCCTTGGTTTGCAGTTTTAACCTCAAAGCAAGACACATTAACACACAGAAATTAACTGAAATTTTTCTCTAGAATTTGTCACACATATTCCTTTGAATTTTGCGGCAATAAGTTATTATAACATTCAACGCTTCTGCCACATTTGCCGCCGGTGTTAGTAATTCGAAATCAATGTCACTTTTAAAATCCGCGCTTGCCATTCTGGATTGCTGTGATTGCTGCTTTCATCGCTTGAACATTGTTCCGCGTGCATTATTATTCGAATTTTTATATGATCATTTGGAATAACAACAATACTTTACTGAAAGGCAGTACTTTAATGTATGTTATTGAGATACACGGATAGATAGATAGATAGATAGATAGATAGATAGATAGATAGATTGATTGATTGATTTTATTATCAACAAGTTATTTACCTCGTTATAAGTGATTCAATAATAGTACATAATGCAACCAGCCTGTTATGGCAATAATTAAGGTACCAGTATTTTTATAAAAGGAGAGAAGCGATTTTAATAATTTCCATACGAGTGTCTTAATTACCATTATAGGCGAGCTGCATGCGACTGTTTATGTTCGACGGTAATTATAACTCTATTTTTTAAATATTCTTAAATTTCTGTCGTTGACAGTTGAGTTTACTGAACAGAGCACAGAGCGCATGCGCTGGATTATTGATTTTCCGTGAGTGGATCAGAGACCTTGACAATGTCATATGTTTTCAAAGCTTTGATAGAATGTTATCATAACCTAGATTTAATAATAATTAAGATAATTAATGTTATTTGCTTTATGTCCTACTAACTACTTTTACGGTCTTCGGAGACGCCGAGGTGCCGGAATTTAGTCCCGCGGGAGTTCTTTAACGTGCCAGTAAATCTACCGACACGAGGCTGTCGTATTTGAACACCTTTAAATACCACCGGACTGAGCCAGGGTCGAACCTGCCAAGTTGGGATTAGAATGCCAGCGCCTTAACCGTCTGAGCCACTCAGCCCGGCTAACCTAGATTTATTTCAAATACAAATTGTTTATTGTACTGTCGATAAAGTGAATTTGCGGGAATATGCCGTGTGGTTGTGGAATATTGGAAGTAGAAGGCATTGATTTTAATATGTGCGTCCGACATGTTCGATTTTGGACACAAGTGCGAAGCTATTCTAACCTTATTGGTCAAACAGTTGTATCATAATGAAAATCTGAACTCTGATTGGTGGAGATCCTGTATCATGATGAAAATCTGAATTCTTTTTGTTGGAGAACCTGTACCATAATGAAAATCTGAACTCTGATTGGTGGAGAACCTGTATCGTAACGTAACTTAAACTATAATGACCCTCATTAAGATTCAGTTTCTGGCATATGGTATTTATATTTCGGTATCTTCGAGCATAAATAATTATATACAACAAATATGCCTTAAATAAATAAGAAGCGTCTCCTAAAATAGTTGCCCTGTTTAAACTAAATCTAGATACGTTTATATACGTACAACACCTTAAATAAAAAACTGAATTTCTAAAATAACTGCAATGGTTAAACTAAATATAGAGATATTAGTATACACATATTTATACAGAGAGGACCTTACATTCTTAGGGCACGTCTAATCTTATACGGGGGAGAGTAAAAAAATTGTCCAGTGATTAACCAACCTCATTCAGTGATGTTACCGCTCTCAGCGGTCATGAGTTTGCCAGAGCCACAGTTCTCCATGCAAGCAGATAGAAAATGTACCTTAACCAGGTACTGCGATGACGAATATGTAATGGAATTAACTCCAACAATGTTGATCAATTCACTCTATTCATCAGATATTTATAAATAAATCGGTCATTGGGACACCTGAGGCTCAAGTGCAATGTTCGCATGCCCATAATCTAGCAAAAGGACTCATAATCGAACGAAGAGGTAGAAACACCCAAACCTTTGTAGCTGGTATATTTCATGAACCTTATTTGGGCTCTTTCAGAGTTATGTAGTACATACTCCTGAAAAGGTAGCCACGCATCGCAACAGTATTCTAACGATGGAGTGAATAGAAAGTTAAGTAATTTGAAATATTTCCTAGAAATCTCGTCTAAATATTTCCCGAAAGAAAGGCCGTAATACTTTGAAAGTGCCACACCAAGATTATTTATTCCATTTACGTGAGCTATTTGAAAATCGTGTAAATGTAAGTGTAATTTACTGGTTGCAAATGACGCGAAATATAATAGCGTTATATTTTGAAGTATTCAAATCAAGTGTCCAATTTTGACATCAATTAATTAGGAGGTCTATGTCAGACTGTAGCAATTTACAGTACAACTCACGATTTACCACTCTGAAGATCTTAAGATCGTCAGTATAGAGAAGGCAATTACTATTTTGCATCAATATTTTTGCATCGTTTATGAACATGACAAAAATAGGACCTATAAAGAACCATGCGGGACACCAGATGTAGGGTGGTGCGGCTTTAACATAACACTATCAGATTTTACCTTGCAAACCATGTTAGTGAGTTAGCTTCTAATCCACTCCAAAGCACTGCATCTTATTCCGTATGCTGACAATTTGAGGAGCAAAACATCATGTTGACCTGAATCAAAGGTTTTGTAGAAGTCCATGTAACCAACATCAACTTGTTGCCTCCTATCCAGAAATTCTGAAATAAAATTGATATACACCGTCATATTGGACACCGTAGAGCGTTTATTAACAAAACCGTGTTGAGCTACATTAATATACTGCGAAGCAGTAATTAGTAACATGTAAGTAGAGCATTACAGTGTGTTCGAACAAATATCATAATTATAATGGATATAACAATGGGCCATTTTATATCCATACGCAGTGCTAAACAAAACTTACGTCACTCTCTAACTTCCAACCACAATAACTAAGAAAGTGCATGCAGTGCAAAAGAAACTACACAGCAAGTTCAAGTTGATTGTAAACATTCCGCACGCCGTAAATACCAATTTGGAGTTCATGATCTGTATCAGGAACGATAGCATCTCTTTATTCGAGGACTCTCGAGGAGATCCTAGGAGAAGTAAACTTGTGACTATGGATGATGAACGTTTCACTTCTCTACACACCAAGTGGCAACAAAGTGTAACTGATATCAATTGAGACAAGTGGGTGATCTGCCAAAATGTCACATCCAGGGTTATAAGTAAATGTTCAGTACCACCTTCACGAATATTCGTTATAATAACGTAGACATCAAATAGGAAACACGAGAAATAGAATGCTATGCGAAGCACCAAATCGAGTCCATACAGAGAATTGATTTCCGATGAGATATCACACAAAGCTTTGTGTACTATTCGGAGTGTTGTCGGAGATATTGCATGACAGTTGTTATCCTGCCTATAAATTCCACCGGTTATCCCTTGAAGAAGTAGATCATTATTATCAATTAAAGTGAACGCTGTTCCTAGGCTTGTGTCCAAGGTTTGTGTCTTTAGAAAAGAACAGCCTTGGAAATCATCTTTGTATGAGATAAGACGATTATTCACTGCCCGAAAACGACTCCTCAAGAACATGACGATATTCACAAAATTCATATGATTTATGCTAGAAACGAAATGGGCTACGAAGTAGAGGACAGTATCATACCTCCTATTTGGTATATATCTTGAGAGGGAACTCCAAACATACAGCAATATTAAATAAATAAACAGGGCCACTAGCTGTCCAATTACGGATCGCCTGAGCTTTTTAAAATCGCTTCGTTTCTCAATCAAAAGTACTTTATCAATTTTCATCAGCTTATTGATTATATCTTCAAACTTTCTAACATTGATTGCTACATGTGTTATTATGCACACAAGAGTCAGAAAATATATTTGAATTACAAGCATTATTCGAATGATCTTGGATAGAATGTTACTGCTGGATTGTTTCACAGAATCCACTTCGCACACGATACTATAGAACATCCCAACAAAAATCACTAAGAAAGACATAGTAGAAATAATCGCACCAAAAACCGTTCTTTTAAATTTATATACAGTACTCTGTAAGTAAAATTGTTTAATTGGTACGAAGGGTGCCAGACCAATGAAGTAGAATATTCTGTACAGGGGGATGACTGCGTAGAACATATCGATGTGAGAGTCCATATTCGATACAGTCTGTTTTGAGTAGATATCACGTTCACAGAATATTTATTTCTTACAACAAATGCTTAGCCAAAGTTTGTAGTAGGATATTATTTTCTTTCATCTTTCGAGTGTAAAAATATGCGAACCTTCAAAGAGGTTTGGGAGACATATCCAGTTTGGACTCTAACGCACTGGTATCATACATCGAAGATCACTATTTCATCTCAGTGAATTTGAATTTTCCGCTGGTTTCAAACAATTTAGCTATAAAACCATTAATTGATGTTTGAAAAGGATTGTTCTTTCTCGAAGTAGAGTTTGATGGACATTATGACTGTCTTCTGGAAAGTTTCTTCATAATTTTTCAATTTTGGCATTATTCGTTAAATACTGTACAGTACAACATTTCCTGAATATCCATAATTTCCCTTATACAAGCAGTAGCATCAATTTTTTGACTATTAATTTCACTTATGATACTAATTAATTTCTCAATTTATCCGCCGAGATTTGTCCTACATGACTCTATTTATCGAAAACATTTCACTTTCCTGATGAATAGATGAGTCTTGTACTACCCCCTTACATGTTTCACTTCAATTTAGCAAGTCCTTCGGCTCTTATTTCGTTCCACGTCATCATTAAACAATAGATAAAGCAGTAGATTTCACTCGCGAATAAGTTACTTTTGATATATTTATTTTCTTGTCTCGATGTGAAGAAAGCTACTCCGGGCTTATACTCCATTCAACAAATTTCCTTGCTTGATACAGCGCCCAGCAGTGTATGAGTTATTTCAGTTTCTTCAATAATTTTGTTGTTAGTTTTACGTCGCACTAACTACTTTTCGGAAACGCCGAGGTGCCAGAATTTGGGCTCATAGGAGTTGTTCTACATGTCAGTAAACCTATCGATACGGGCCTGGCGCCCTTGACCACTCAAACAGCATTGCATTCAACAGAGTTCGAAGTCACTAACTGAGGCTCAGAAATCCAACGCTCTGAAGTCTGACCCACTCAGCCCAGGAGATCAATAACGAAACGCCATAGAATGTTAGAGTGTGTTCATTTTAGAGTGATGGTACCGCTCACTTTAAGCCCACAATACGACTATTTCCACAACTCTAATTAACTCACTGAGGAAACGTATCGGAACTGATGGAGATAACGACCAATCGAAGTGAGGTGGTCAACATGTCTTTAGCCCCATTAGTCACATTCATGCTTTGTATGGCTGTCCACAGTTGATGGCATTCATCTGATAATAATAAAGGTAAATTATGAACAACATTGACCTGACGAAACAATTAACACCAGTCAACAAAAGTATAATTACTAATGATGTTTTTGTTATTGTTTTGGTCATCAGTCAATAGACTGGTTTGATGCTGCCCTCCATACCACCCTCTCCTGACCTAACAGTTTCATTTCTACCTAACTTCTACAACCAACATCTACTTTAATTTGACCCTATGTCAAACATGCAATCAGCCCCGACAATAACACCTTTACACCAGTCAGTCAGTCAGTCAGTCAGTCATGACCTAAAGTTCTTACGGCCTACACGTCAGTACAAAGGAAACTGAAGTGTCTTAAGATATCTGCTTCCTTTCTATACCTTCGTCTAGACAAATTTCGCCAAATCGTTCTCCTCCTGCCAATTCGATTCAGTATCTCTTCATTCGTGATTCGATCCACCCATATGACCTTCAAAATTCTTCTGTAACATCACATTTTAAAAAAATATGTTCTCTTTATTTATGATTGAGTTCTTGCCTATGTTTCATTTCTATGTCCGGCTCCATGGCTAAATGGTTAGCGTGCTGGCCTTTGGTCACAGGGGTCCCGGGTTCGATTCCCGGCAGGGTCGGGAAATTTAACCTTCATTGGTTCATTTCCCTGGCACGATGGCTGGGTGTTTGTGTCGTCTTCTTCATCATTTCATCCTCATCACGACGCGCAGGTCGCCTACGGGATCCAAATCCAAAGACCTGCACCTGGCGAGCCGAACCCGTCCTGATATCTCTCAGCACTAAAAGCCTTACGCCATTTTTTCATTTCTATACTAGTTTGTTTGTCCAACCCTTGTCCCGTTTCCCTACGGGGTCGGGTATGAGGTGAGATGAATTTGTCGTGGCGGTTTTTTATGACCGGATGCCCTTCCTGACGTCAACCTCATCAGAGGAGTTAATGGGAGATGAAATGAATGACGTGATATATGATAGTAGGGAGAGGGTGAAACCCGGTGCCGGCACATAGCCTACTCCTGTCGAATAGCACCAAGGGGTCTGCTCAAGGCTTAACGTCCCCATCCGACGGACGAATCACCATCAACAGCGTCATATGCCCTCACTCCATATGAGCACTGCGGAGAGGTTTGGAATTTAATCCAGGCTTTTGGCACGCAATCTAGTGATTAGAAATTGTATACCACCACCTCCCCTACCCTGCCGGCCAACATTCAGATGGTGAAATTTTTTTCGACCAACGGGACTCGAACCGGCTAACCTCGGTGTTAGACCGTTTTAGACTTCAGCGCCTTAACGATCATGGCCACCAGGCGGGCTCTTCATTTCTATACTAGTAAATAGTGTAATTATGAGTGCATGTATTATTTTTCACGGTTTATTCACAGCATGCTCCATTACATGACAGTAATACTATATGTTTGAGTAATTATATAACAAAGGTAACTTGATTTTCTAATTACATGTGAGATGTTTCACATTCTTAATTCTATGGCCGTTGTGATGTACATAAGCAAACAAAATAATAATAATGTAAACAAAACTATATCCTTTTCTCACAGCAGTTCAAATACAATTGAGTTCGTGAAACGTAAGAACTGTTCAAAATAATTTCTTCTCTAGCCCACTGGCCATAACATTGTACCTATGACATATTTAATTAAAACGCTTCTTTCTCTCTCGAGTAATTCAAAATGAAATAACAAATGGTGAACAGTTTGACCACTGGCATTACATGGACATATGGGAATGTCTAAACTTTTAAAACGATGAAAATAAGCTCATACTGTATGTATGTATGTATGTATGTATGTATGTATGTATGTATGTATGTATGTATGTATGTATGTATGTATGTATGTATAACCGACCACTTTAAGGGGTCGGGAATGAAGTGAGATGAAACATCGTAGCGACATTTTACGAGCGAATGCCCTTCTTGACGTCAGCCTCATCAGAGGAGGTAATGAGAAGAAACGAATGACATGATATATGATAGTAGGAAGGGAGAGGACGAAACTCGGAGCCGGTATATAGCCTACTCCTGTTGACTAGCACACACGACTCTAGATATTCTCATTTTCTTTTAGAATTAACGATTGTGAATTATGAATTGCAGACCCAAATTATCTATCTATCTATCTATATATATATAAAGTAGCTTGTCCTGACTGACTGACTGATTCATCATCGCCGAGCCAAAACTACTGGACATAAAGAAATGAAATTTTGGGGATATATTCATATTAAGATGTAGGTGCTCGCTAAGAGAGGGTTTTTGGATATTCCGTCGCTAAGGGGGTGAAAAAGGGGGATGAAATTTTAAAATGAGTGTGTCTATATCTCAAAACTTTAAAAGTTTACAGATGTGAAAATTGGTATTTAGAATCTTCTTTAAAAATAAGGAAATACGTATTTTTTTGTTTTCAGAAAATCCCAATAGGAGGGGTGAAAAAGGTGTTGAATGCCTTTAATCAGGATACCGGTACCTATATCTCAGAAACTGAAGATATTACAGACCTCAAAATTGGTACTTTTGATCTCTTTCAAAAATAAAGAAACACATATTTTTTTGTTTTTGGAAAATCCAATTAATGCGAGGGTGAAAAGGGGGGGTGAATTTTTAAAATGAGTGCATCTATATCTCAAAAGTTTTAAAGTTTAGAGATGTAAAAATTGGTATTTGGAATCTTCATTAATAATAAAGCAACACGTATTGTTTTGTTTTCGGAAAATCCCAATAAGAAGGGAGAAAAGGGGTGAAAAAGGGGTAGAATGCCTTTAATGAGAATACTTATATCTTAGAAACTGAAGATATTACAGACCTGAAAATTGGTATTTGGGATCTCCTTTAAAAATAAAGAAACGCGCATTTTTTGTTTTTAGAAAATCCAATTAATGGTGGGGGTAAAAGGGGGATGATTTTTTAATATGAGTGTATCTATACCTCAAAACTTTTAAAGTTTATAGATGTAAACATTGGTATTTAGAATGTCCTTTAAAAATAAAGAAACACGTATTTTTTGTTTTTGGAAAATCCAATTAATCGGAGGGTGAAAAGGGGGTGAATTTTTAAAATGAGTGAATCTATATCTCCAAACTTTTAAAGTTTGCAGATGTAAAAATTGGTATTTAGAATCTTCATTAAAAATAAAGAAACACGTATTTTTTTGTTTTCGGAAAATCGCAATAGGAGGAGTGAAAAGGGGTGAAAAGCGGTTGAATCCTTTAATGAGGCTACTTATATCTCAGAAACTGAAGATATTACAGATCTGAAAATTGGTGTTTGGGATCTCTTTTAAAAATAAAGATACACGTATTTTTTGTTTTTGGAAAATCCAATTAATGCGGGGTGAAAAGGGGGTGATTTTTTAAAATGAGTGTATCTATATCTCAAAACTTTATAGTTTATAGACGTAAAAATTGGTATTTAGAATCTCCTTTAAAAATAAAGAAACACGTATTCTTTTGTTTTCGGAAAATCCCAATAGGAAGGGTGTAAAAGGGTGAGTAATGGGTTGAATGCCTTTAATGAGGCTGCTTATATTTCAGAACCTGAAGATATTACAGACCTGAAAATTTGTATTTGGGATCTACTTTAAAAGTAAAGAAACACGTATTTTTTTCGTTTTTGGAAAATCCAAATATTGGGGGGTGAAAAGGGGGGGTGAATTTTTAAAATGAGTGTGTCTACATCTTAAAACTTTAAAATTTACAGATGTAAAATTGGTACTTAGATTCTCCTCTAAAAATAAAGGAACACGTCTTTTTCTGTTTCCTTAAATCCCAATAGGAGGGGTTTAAAAGGGTGAAAAATGGCTTGAATGCCTTTAATAAGGATACATATATCTCAGAAACGAAAGATATTACAGAACTGAAAATTTGTATATGGGATCTCCTTTAAAAATAAAGAAACACGTATTTTTTAGTTTTTGGAAAATCCAATTAATGGCGGTTAAACAGGAGTGACAAAATGGGGTGAATTTTTTGAAAGACTATATCTACAGAATATCTTGGAAACGTAAAATGTTACAGACGTAAAAAGAGGGTGTTTGGAATCTCCTGTAAATGTAAAGAAACATATGTGATTTGTTTTGGGAAACTCCACTTAAGGGGAACTCAAAAGGGGTGAAATTTTAAAATGAGAATTTTTACAGTATATCTCAAAAAACTTGAGATGTTACAGAAGTGAAAAATGGTATTTTTATCTCTATTAAACATAAATAAACGTGTATTTTTAGTTTTCGGAAATACCACTTGGGTGGAGCGGGGGGGGGGGGGTAAAAGTGACTGAAAATGGTGTTGAATTCTTTTAGTTAGGCTATTGATATCTCAAATATGAAAATATTACAGACGTGAAATTTGATATTTGGAATCTGCTTTAAAAGTAAAGAAACACGTATTGTCGGAAAATCCAATATGGGGGGGGGGGGTGAAAGAATTGAAATATTAATTGACTTAATTGTATGAGAATACATACATCTAATAAAAACTAAAGTTGTTACAGACGTGATAATTCGTATTTGGATCTCCTTTAAAAACAAAGAAAAACGCGTTTGGGGGGGGGGGCGGGGAACCATCTTGGAGGGCGGGAGTGTCAATGAGTTGAATTCCTTTAATGAGGACACATAAATCAAAAACTGAAGAATTTTGAGTCGTGATAATTGGTATTTAGAAGATCCTTTACTATTAAAGAAACAAGTATTTTTTGCGGGAAAATTCACTTGGTGAGGGGGGGAGTAGTGTGAAATGAAGTGCAAAAAGTAAATTATTTTTATGGGGATACTTATATCTCAAAGCTGAAGGTAATAGACGTGAACATTGGTGTTTGGAATCTCCCTTAAACATAAAGAAACAAGCCTTCTTTTAATTTTTCGTCGGGGGGGGGGGGAGGTGCCGGTAAATAAACTTAACGGCGGTGGGGTGTAGAAGGAGGTGAGACCAATTGATTTTACAGTTATTAATGTACCTATAAGGATCCTCCGTTGCCCAGACGCAAGCGTGCCGGCCTCTCACAGCTGGGTTCCGTGGTTCAAATCCCGTTCGCTCCATGTGTCATTCGTGCTGGACAAAACGGAGGCGGGACAGGTTTTTCTCCGGATACTCCGGTTTTCTCTGTCATCAGCCATTCCAGCAACACATAATAATAATAATAATAATAATAATAATAATAATAATAATAATAATAATAATAATAATGTTCCGGACCGTCGTCAAATGTGCGGACCGCGCTGGAAACGGCTCCTGGACGGGTAATGACTAAGAATGCAGCCTGGCCGCGGGTTCAGTGCCGCCAAGGCACCGAATATGACACCACGCTGGATCTCCTGAATGATTTTATCCATATTAAAAATGATTATAGGAAAAGATGGCACAGATTTACGGACCCAACTGTCCGGGAGGAATACCTGAGCCTAACCCGGGAAGTACGAAATCGATTGCTGAAAAGGAAGATTGAAAAATGGGAGGAAACGTGCCGTAAAATTATAGAAAACGAGTCAGATCGGGAATTTTGGTGGATTCTCGCAGAAAACGAGTCAGATCGCGAATTTCGGAGGATTATATATCTAAAACAATAAGCATTCAATTATATATTTCAGTATAATACCGTAGGGAAGCACGGGTATCTTGCTAGTCTATCTATATATATAGATATAAAAGTCATTGTATGTATGTGGGTGGGTGGGTTTGTACCACATCTCCTCCCAAACCATTGGAGCGATTTCAACCAAATTTGATACACTTATGACTTGGTATCAGGAGACAAACCGCGTGGGGGTAAGACATCCCAAACACCCCTGGGGGCGGGGGGCGAGGGGGGTCATATATAAAAATAAATGAAAATAGTGTCGAATCCATACTTTTCGGGGTCGCTGAGATGAATAGTGACACTCCAATTTTTTTAAAGTCCAAGTTCAGCCCCCCTTTGGGGTGGCGGCGAGGGGGGAGTGATATATACAAATAATCGAAAATAATGTCGAATACATAGTTTTCGGGGTCGCCAAAGTGAATAGCGACACTCCGAATTTTCAGTATCAGGAGACAAACCACGTGGGGGTAAGACACGCCAGGAACCCTTAGGGGCGGGGGGCGAGGGGTGTCATAAATAAAAATAAACGGAAATAGTGTCGAATCCACACTTTTCGGGGTCGCTGAGATGAATAGTGACACTCCGATTTTTTTAAAAGTCCAACTTCAGCCCCCTTCGGGGTGGGGGCGAGGGGGGAGAGATATATACAAATAATCGAAAATAATGTCAAATACATAGTTTTCGGGGTCGAAAGAGTGAATAGCGACACTCCGGATTCTTGGTATCAGGAGACAAATCACGTGGAGTTAAAAAACCCCAGGAACCCTTAGCGGCGGGGGACGAGGGGGGTCATATATAAAAGTAATTGAAAATAGTGTAGAATCCATACTTTTCGGGGTCACTGAGATGAATAGTGACACTCCGATATTTTTAAAAGTCCAAGTTCAGCCCCCTTTGAGGTGGGGGTGAGGGGGAAGTGATATATACAAATAATCGAAAATAATCTCGAATACATAGTTTTCGGGTTCGCCAAAGTGAATAGCGACAATCCGGATTTTCAGTATCAGGAGACAAACCACGTTGGGGTAAGACACGCCAGGAACCCTTAGGGCGGGGGGCGAGGGGGTCATAAATAAAAATAAACGAAAATAGTGTCGAATCCACACTTTTCGGGGTCGCTGAGATGAATAGTGCCACTCCGATTTTTTTTAAAGTCCAAGTTCAGCCCCCTTTTAGGGTGGGGGCGAGGGGGGAATGATATATACAAATAATCGAAAATAATGTCGAATATATAGTTTTCGGGTTCGCCAAAGTGAATAGCGACAAACCGGATTTTCAGTATCAGGAGACAAACCACGTGGGGGTAAGACACGCCAGGAACCCTTAGGGGCGGGGGGCGAAGGGGGACATAAATAAAAATAAACGAAAATAGTGTCGAATCCACACTTTTCGGGGTCGCTGAGATGAATAGTGACACTCCTATTTTTTAAAAAGTCCAAGTTCAGCCCCCTTTTAGGGTGGGGGCGACGGGGGAGTGATATATATAAATAATAATCAAAAATAGTGTCAAATACATAGTTTTTTGGGGTCGCCAAAGTGAATAGCGACACTCCGGCTTTTTGGTATCAGGAGACAAACCACGTGGGGGTAAGACACCCCAGGAACCCTTAGGGGTGAAGGACGAGGGGGGTCATAAATAAAAATAAACGAAAATAGTGTCGAATCCATACTTTTCGGGGTCGCTGAGATGAATAGTTACACTCCGAATTTTTTAAAAGTCCAAGTTCAGCCCCCTTTGGGGTGGGGGCGAGGGGGGAGTGATATATACACATAATCGAAAATAGTGTCGAGTCCATACTTTTCGTGGTCGCTTAGGTGAATAGTGACATCCCGGGAATTTTTAAATTCCAAGTTCAACCCCCTTTAGGGTGGGGGACAAGGGGGGAGTGATCTATAAAAATAATCGAAAAGAATGTCGAGTACTCTTCGGGGTCGCTGAGATGAATACTGACACTCCGGATTTTTACTATCAGGAGACAAACCACTTGGGTTAGGGCACCCCCAGGAACCCATAGGGGCGGGGGACGAAGGGGTGAGATATAAAAATCATCGAAAGTAGTGTCGAATGCATACTTTTGGGGTCGGTTAGATGAATAGTGACAATCCGGGATTTTTTAAGTCCAAGTTCATCCCCCTTTGAGGCGGGGAGCAAGGCGGGTGAGATATAAAAATAATAGTATTTAGTGTCAAATATACAGTTTTCGGGGTCGCCGAGGTGAATAGTAACACTCCGGAATTTTAATATCGGGAGACAAACCAAGTGGGAATAAGACACCCCAGGAACCATTAGGGGGGGCGGGGGGCTTGAGATATGAAAATCATCAAAGTAGTGTCGAATACATACTTTTTGGGGTTGCTGAGATGAATAGTGACACTCCAATTTTTTTAAGTCCAAGTTCAGACCCTTTGGCGTGGGGGTGAAGGGGATGTGATATATACATGTAATCGAAAATTGAGTCGAATACGTAGTTTTCGGGGCCGCCAAAGTGAATAGCGAAACTCCGGATTTTTAGTATCAGGAGACAAACCACGTGGGGATAAGACACCCCAGGAACCATTAGGGGCGGGAGGCAAGGAGGGTCATATATAAAAATAAACGAAAATAGTGTCGAATCCATACTTTTCGGGGTCACTTAGATGAACAGTGACATCCCGGGAAATTCTTAATTTCATGCTCAGCCCCTTAGGGTGGGGGGCAAGGGGGAGTGATATATAAAAATAATCGTAATTAGTGTCGAATCCAGAGTTTTTAGGGTCGCTGAGGTGAATAGTGGCACTCTGGACATTTAAAGTCCAAATTAAGGCCCCTTTTTTTGTGAGTGGTTAAGAAGGGAGTTAGATATAAAATAATCGAAAATAATGTCACATCCATGGTTTTAGGTGTCGCCTAAATGAGGAGTGACACTCCGGTTGCCGTTTAAGTCCAAGTTGATCCCCAATTGCCAGGCGGGTGAGAAGAAGTCAAGAACAGAAAATATCCAAATGACCGAGATTAGGGATGTTTTTTGTACGTTCCAGTATAACTGTCAGCAGAACTTAATACAAATATTACCTACTACCTGAATAAAATACTAAGGGGGAAAGACACCCCTTGAAGCCTTAGATAATTGTACAAAATGTAATTAAGATTGAAAATGACCGATATTAGTGTTGAATCCATACGTTTCGGGACTACGGGAACAATTTCAAACTTGGTCACTTACGACTCATTACCAGGAGACAAAGTGCGTGGAGGTATGACAACCCTAGCACACCTACGACGGGGTGAGATGTAGAAATAATCGAAAATAATGTCGAATCCATTCTTTTCGGGGTCGCTGAGATGAATAGTAAAGCTCCAATTTTTTTACAAGTCAAATTTCTGCCTCCTTTCGCATAGCGGTGAGAAAAAGTGAAAAACAAAATTTTGAAAATGACCGAGAGTGGACGCATGTGTGTATACTGGACCTACTGTCTGGAGAAATATACGCTAGGGGTAAGAGACTCCTAGCCTCTAAAGTAGGGGCGAAATGTAAATATTAACCGAAAATGACCGAAATTTGTGTCTAATCCATAGTTTTCGGGGTCGCTGAGATTATATGTAACACTCTGGATGCCGTTTAAGATAAAGCTCAGTCCTACTCGGCAGGCGGATGAGAACTGGCAAAAAATTGAAAACGTCCAAAGGGACAGAGTTCAAGGATGTGTGTATGTTTTAGCATATCTCTCAATCAAACTTGGTATACACATGACTTACTGTATAGAAAACATTACTGTGGGGGTCAGATACACCTAGCTCCCGCTGGTGTTGGGGAATGAGAGGGGCTGACGTGCAAAAATAAGGAAAATAACCAATATTAATCTCGAAATCCATTGTTTATGTGTCGCTGATACGAACTGTGACGCTGTGGATAGCGTTTAAGTCCACGTTCAGCCTCCATCGAGGCAGGAGCTGAGAAGGGCTTAAAAGTAAATAGTATAAAATGACCGAGATTAGTGTCTACTCGAAAATTAAATAATCTAAAACTTGAAATCAGATACATCTAAATAACTATAAAACTACATGAAAAGTCGTAAAATCAGCATCTCAAAAAGAATTCTATAAGCATTCACTTCACACTCAAGTAACTGGTAATACAAATATTAAAGGTAAACATTCAAAAACTATCCGGGCAACGCCGGGTACTACAGCTAGTATATATATATAAGTCATTGTATGTATGTGGGTGGGTGGGTTTGTACCACATCTCCTCCCAAACCATTGGAGCGATTTCAACCAAATTTGATACACTTATGACTTGGTATCAGGAGACAAACCGCGAGGGGGTAAGACATCCCAAACACCCCTGGGGGCGGGGGGGGGCGAGGGGTTCATATATGAAAATAAATGAAAATAGTGTCGAATCCATACTTTTCGGGGTCGCTGAGATGAATAGTAACACTCCAATTTTTTTGAAGTCCAAGTTCAGCCCCCCTTTAGGGTGGAGGCGAGGGGGGAGTGATATATACAAATAATCGAAAATAATGTCGAATACATAGTTTTCGGGGTCGCCAAAGTGAATAGCGACACTCCGAATTTTGAATATCAGGAGACAAACCACGTGGGGGTAAGACACGCCAGGAACCCTTAGGGGCGGGGGGCAAGGGGGTCATAAATAAAAATAAACGAAAATAGTGTCGAATCCACACTTTTCGGGGTCGCTGAGATGAACAGTGACACTCCGATACTTTTAAAAGTCCAAGTTCAGCCCCCTTTGGGGTGGGGGCGAGGGGGAGTGATATATACAAATAATCGAAAATAGTGTCAAATACATAGTTTTCGGGGTCGCCAAAGTGAATAGCGACATTCCGCATTTTTGGCATCAGGAGACAAATCACGAGGGGTAAGACACCCCAGGAACCCTTAGCGGCGGGGGGCGAGGGGGCGTCATATATAAAAGTAAATGAAAATAGTGTCGAATCCATACTTTTCGGGGTTACCGAGATGAATAGTGACACTCCAAATTTTTTAAAGTCCAAGTTCCGCCCCTTTTGAGGTCGGGGCGGGGGGGGGAGTGATATATACAAATAATCGAAAATATTGTCGAATACATAGTTTTCCGGTTCGCCAAAGTGAATAGCGACAATCCGGATTTTCAGTATCAGGAGACAAACCACGTGTTGGTAAGACACGCCAGGAAACCTTAGGGGCGGGGGGCGAGGGGGGTCATAAATAAAAATAAACAAAAATAGTGTCGAATAAACACTTTTCGGGGTCGCTGAGATGAATAGTGACACTCCGATTTTTTTAAGTCCAAGTTCAGCCCCCTTTTAGGGTGGGGGCGAGGGGGGAGTGATATATGCAAATAATCGAAAATAATGTCGAATATATAGTTTTCGGTTTCGCCAAAGTGAATAGCAACAATCCGGATTTTCAATATCATGAGACAAACCACGTGGGGGTAAGACACGCCAGGAACCCTTAGGGGGGGGGCGGGGGGTTCATAAGTAAAAATAAACGAAAATAGTGTCGAATCTACACTTTTCGGGGTCGCTGAGATGAATAGTGACACTCCAATTTTTTTAAAAGGCCAAGTTCAGCCCCCTTTTAGGGTGGGGGCGAAGGGGGAGTGATATATACAAATAATCGAAAATAGTGTCAAATACATAGTTTTCGGGGTCGCCAAAGTGAATAGCGACACTCCGGATTTTTGGTATCCGGAGACAAACCACGTGGGGGTAAGACACCCCAGGAACCCTTAGGGGTGAGGGGGAGGGGGGTCATATATAAAAATAAAGGAAAATAGTGTAAATAGTATACTGTGTAAATAGTATAAAATGACCGAGATTAGTGTCTACTCGAAAATTAAATAATTTAAAACTTGAAATCAGATGCATCTAAATAACTATAAAACTACATGATAAGTCGTAAAATCAACATCTCAAAAAGAATTCTATAAGCATTCACTTCACACTCAACTAACTGGTAATACAAATATTGAAGGTAAACATTCAAAAACTATCATATATAAAAATAAACGAAAATAGTGTCGAATCCATACTTTACTATACATACTTTTCGGGGTCGCTGAGATGAATAGTGACACTCCAATGTTTTTAAAGTCCAAGTTCAGTCCCCTTTTTTATGGGGGCGAGGGGGGAGTGATATATACAAATAAAAGAAAATAATGTCGAATACATAGTTTTCAGGGTCGCCAAAGTGAATAGCGACACTCCGGATTTTCAGTATCAGGAGACAAACTACGATGGGGTAAGACATCCCAGAAACCCTTCGGAGGGGGGGGGGGCAGGGGGGTCGTGAATAAAAAAAACTTCGGGGTCGCTGAGATGAATAGTGACACTTCGATTTTTTTAATGTTCAAGTTTAGCCCACTTTGGGGTGGGGTCGAGTGGGGAGTGATATATACAAATAATCGAAAATAGTGTCAAATACATAGTCTTCGGGGTCGCCAAAGTGAATAGCGACACTCCGGATTTTTGGTATCAGGAGACAAACCACGTGGAGGTAAGACACCCCAGAAACCCTTAGTGGTGGGGGGCGAGGGGGTCATATATAAAAATAACGAAAATAGTGTCTAATCCATACTTTTCGGGGTCTCTGAGATGAATAGTTACACTCCGAATTTTTTAAAAGTCCAAGTTCAGCCCCCTGTGGGGTGGGGGCGAGGAGGGAGTGATATAATTACAAATAATGGAAAATAGTGTCGAATACATAGTTTTCGGGGTCGCCAAAGTGAATAGCGACACTCCGGATTTTTAGTATCAGGAGACAAAACACGTGGGGTTAAGACCCCCCAGAAACCCTTAGGGGCGGGGGCGAGGGGTGTCATATACATAAATAACGAAAATAGTGTCTAATCCATACTTTTCTGGGTCGCTGAGATGAATAGTGACACTCGGAAATTTTTTGAAGTCCAAGTTCAGCCCCCTTTGGGGTGGGGGCGAGAGGACAGTGATATATACACATAATCGAAAATAGTGTCGAGTCCATACTTTTCGTGGTCGCTTAGGTGAATAGTGACATCCCGGGAATTTTTAAATTCCAAGTTCAGCCCCCTTTAGGGTGGGGGACAAGGGGGGGTGTGATATATAGAAATAATCGAAAAAAATGTCGAGTACTCTTCGGGGTCGCTGAGATGTATACTGACACTCCGGATTTTTACTACCAGGAGACAAACCACGTGGGGGTAGTACACCCCAGGAAACCATAGGGGCGCTGGGCGAAGGGGTGAGATATAAAAATCATCGAAAGTAGTGTCGAATACATACTTCCTGGGTCGATTAGATGAATAGTGACACCCCGGGATTTTTTTAAGTCCAAGTTCACCCCCTTTGGGGAGGAAAGCAATGGGGATGGGATATAAAAATAATCGTATTTAGTGTCAAATATACAGTTTTCGGGGTCGCCGAGGTGAATAGTAACATTCCGGAATTTTAATATCGGGAGACAAACCACGTGAAGATAGGACACCCCAGGAACCAATAGGGGCGCGGGTTGGGTGGCGGGGGCGGGTGGCGGGGGCCTTGAGATATAAAATTCTTCAAAGTAGTGTCGAATACATACTTTTCGTGGTTGCTGAGATGAATAGTGAGACTCCAATTTTTTTAATGTCCAAGTTCAGACCCTTTGGGGTGGGGACGAGGTGGAAGTGATATATACATGTAGTCGAAAATAGTGTCGAATACATAGTTTTCAGAGTCACCAAAGTGAATAGCAACACTCCGGATTTTTAGTATTATGAGACAAACCACGTGAGGGTAAGACACCCCAGGCGCCCTTAGGAGCGGGGGGGGGGCGAGGGACTGATACATAAAAATCATCGAATGTATTGTCCAATCCATACTTTTCGGGGCCACTGAAATGAACAGTGTAACTCCGGAATCTTTTAAACCAACTTCAGCCGCCATCGGGGAAGAGGGGGGTGGTATATAAAATTATCGCAAATAGTGTCGAATCCATAGTTTTCGGGGTCGCTGAGATGAATAGTGGCACTCTGGACTTTTAAAGTCCAAATTGAGGCCCCATTGGGGTGGGTAGTTAGGAAGGTAGTTAGATATAAAATAATCGAAAATAATGTCACATCCATGGTTTTAGGGGTTGCTTAAATGAGCAGTGACACTCCGGTTGTCGTTTAAGTCCAAGTTGATCCCCAATTGCCAGGCGGATGAGAAGGAGTCAAGAACAGAAAATATCCAAATGACTGAGATTAAGGATGTTTCTTGTACGTTCCAGTATAACTGTCAGCAGAACTTAATACAAATATTACCTACTACCTGAAAAAATACTAATACACCCCTAGAAGCCTTAGATAATGGGACGAAATGTAATTAAGACTGAAAATGACCGATATTAGTGTTGAATCCATACGTTTCGGGACTACGGGAACAATTTCAAACAAACTTGGTCACTTATAACTTATTATCAGGAGACAAAGTGCGTGGAGGTATGACAACCCTAGCACACCTACGACGGGATGAGATGTAGAAATAATCGAAAATAGTGTCGAATCCATTCTTTTCGGGGTCGCTGAGATGAATAGTAACGCTCCAATTTTTTTAGAAGTCCAATTTCTGCCTTTCGCATAGCGGTGAGAAAAAGTGAAAAACAAAATTTCGAAAATGACCGAGAAAATGGATGGATGTGTGTATACTGGACCTACTGTCTGGGGTAAGAGACTCCTAGCCTCTAAAGTAGGGCCGAAATGTAAAAATTAACCGAAAACGACTGAAATTTGTGTCTAATCCATAGTTTTCGTGGTCGCTGAGATGAACTGTAACACTCTGGATGCCGTTTAAGATAAAGCTCAGTCCTACTCGGCAGGCGAATGAGAACTGGCAAAAAATTGAAAACGTCCAAAGGGACAGAGTTTAAGGATGTATGTGTGTATGTTCTAGCATATCTCTCAATCAAACTTAACTTACTATATAGAAAACATTACTGTGGAGGTCAGATACACCTAGCCCCCGCTGGTGTTAGGGAATGAGAGGGGCTGACGTGCAGAAATAAGGAAAATAACCAATATTAATGTCGAAATCCGTTGTTTATGTGTCGCTGATACGAACTCTGACGCTGTGGATAGCGTTTAAGTCCTCGTTCAGCCTCCATGGAGGAAGGAGCTGAGAAGGGCTTAAAAGTAAATAGTATAAAATGACCGAGATTAGTGTTTACTCGATAATTTAATAATCGAAAACTTGAAGTCAGATACAACTAAATAACTCTAAAAGTACATGATAAGTCGAAAAATCAACATCTCAAAAAGAATTCTTTTTTTTTTGCTATGGGCTTTACGTCGCACCGACACAGATAGGTCTTATGGCGACGATGGGATAGGAAAGGCCTAGGAGTTGGAAGGAAGTGGCCGTGACCTTAATTAAGGTACAGTCCCAGCATTTGCCTGGTGTGAAAGTGGGAAACCACGGAAAACCATTTTCAGGGCTGCCGATAGTGGGATTCGAACCTACTATCTCCCGGATGCAAGCTCACAGCCGTGCGCCTCTACGCGCACGGCCAACAAAAAGAATTCTATAAGCATTTACTTTACACCTAACTAATTGGTAATACAAATATTAAAGGTAAACATTCAAAAATATCCGAGCAACGCCGGGTACTACAGCTAGTCTTCTTATAAATAAAGTTGTTCGTGTCTGTTTGTCTGTTTGTCTGTTCCACCATCACGTCGATACGGCTGGATAGATCTCAACCAAACTTCATATTTAGAGTATACTGACCCCGGGGAAGGTTTCGATATGAATATCATTTTAAAATCTTTGAAAAGACGGGGGTTTATAGGAAAAGCTGTTTTCCTCCATTTTCTCTTATACTATTATAGGCAAAATATCGAATTTGTCGTATAAGGACGAGACAAAGCTCAATTTAATCCTCTCGGTAAGCCCTGCGGGCCCGAAGACCTTGTTTTAAGGCCCTAAAACCAACCGTTACGGAGATATTGGCACCACACTACCCCTGCTCTAGGAATCGGATAAAGAAATGAACTGCCGTAACCATGGCAACGTCAGCTCCAGGATTCTAGAGCAGTGAGATTATGCATGTACGTTTGGGCATAGCTGCCAACCAAAATTGGTACAAATAAGACTTAATATCTGGAAAAAAATACTGTTGTGTAAGGCACTCATAGGACTCCCTTGGGCGGGAATGGAAAGGGGGTGAAGTACAAATGTAAAAATCTTACTATATATAGAAATGGAAGTGTGTGTGTAAATGACACATCTCCAACTAAACCACTGGAGCAATTTCAACCAAACTTGGTACACGTATCACTTACTATCGGGAGACGAGCACTGTGGGGGTTAAGCCATCCCTAGCGCCCTTAAGGGGGAGGGTCAGGCGGGGGGGGGGGGGTAGTTACAATAATAATCGAGAATAGTGTCGAATTCATAGTTTTCGGGGTCGCTGAGTTGAAAAGTAATACTCTAGAAGTTTTTAAAGTTCAGCCCCCTTTTAGGTGGGGAGCAAAGGGTGGGGGGGTGGGGGTTGATATATAGAAATAATTAAAAACAGTTTCGAATCCATAGATTTCAGGGTCTCTGAGATGCATAGTATTACTCCGGATTATTTTGCAAATCCAAGTGGGGAGCGAAGGGGGTGAGATATAAAATTAATCGAAAAACTACATATAAAAATGTTATCTTCTTCTTATTATTATATATAAAAATTTATGTATGTGTGTGCGTGGGTGTGTGGGTGTGGGTGTGGGTGTGTATATGACACATCTCCTCCTAAACCACTGGAGCAATTTCACCAAACGTGGTACACTTATCAATTAGTATCAGGAGACAAACCGCGTGAGGGTAAAACACCCCTAGCACCCTTATGGGCAGGGGGCGAGGGTGGTGGTATAAAAATAATCTTATAAATAAAGTTCTTGGTTTCTGTTTGTCTGTCTGTTTGTTTGTTTGTTTGTTTGTTTGTTTGTTTGTTTGTTTGTTTGTTTGTTTGTTTGTTTGTTTGTTTGTTTGTTTGTTTGTTTGGCTTAAGTGCGGCCAGTATCCAGTATTCGGGAGATAGTAGATTCGAACCCCATTGAAGGTAGCCCTGAAAATGGTTTTCCGTGGTTTCCCATTTTCACACCAGGCAAATGCTGGGGCTGTACCTTAATTAAGGCCACGGCCGATTCCTTCAAACTCCTATCCCTTCCCTGTCCCATCGTCGCCATAAGACCTATCTGTGTCGGTGCGACGTAAAGCAACTAGCAAAATAAAAAAAAATGTTTGTTTGTTCCACCATCACGTCGAAAGGGCTGGATAGATCTCAACCAAACTTCATATTTAGAGTATACTCACCCCGGGGAAGGTTTCGATATGCATATAATTTTAAAATATTTGAAAAGTCGGGGGTTTTATAGGAAAACCACAACGGTTTTCCTCCATTTTCTCTTATACTATTGATTTTCTGCAAACTCTGTGGACCGTATGTGAAAGGTCTCTTCATCATAAACAACTTTCGTTATGTTCATAATTTACCTTACTCTTCAAATGACGGAGAAATTTACTATTTTCTGCCGATACCATGCTCGGCATTGAGTGACCGACAGAGCGATAACGAATATATGGGTTACCATGGCAACGTCTCTGACTGCTTGCCAGCAGGGAAGTAACGTATTGCCATTTTCCTCATCATTCCTTTAAATTCGTGGTTGTTCCTTGGGTAAGTAAACTCGTGTCCTCATCCCGAGGTAGTGCAGCTCTTTTCAGGCACACCCCCATTGGAGGTGAGCTGCATGTACCATTTCAATCACATACCAGCCCTCCTGCCATTCTTAAATTTCTGGCAGTACCGGGAATCGAACCCGGGCCCCCGAGGACGGCAGCTAATCACACTAACCGTTACGCTACAGAGGCGGACTGTTCCTTGGGTAGAAAGCAAGAGAGTCGTCAATCGGCCATTCTGCGGGATATTGGCGGAATATCATTGGAGGTTATAATCGTCCTCGAATAGCTTAAGTAATAACACAAATATTCATCTTCTTATCTGATTACCTAAGAATCCCTGCGCCTAAATTTCTCTCCGATTACCGCTTTCTTATATCCATAACTCACACCGGCATAATTTATTGAGGAGCATTTGATTTTCCAATACATTCACTTGGTATTTATATATTTGTCGTCATCCAGATGTCCTCAGTTATAATCCATTTTCTATTAATTTCAACTTACTAAACTGTATTATTTTCTTCCTTAATTACCACGTATGTATGCGGGTGCTAATCCCGAATGCTGTACACTCTTTCCTTTGAGGAAATATTCTAAGCTATGCAAATGTATAACTTTTGGCCCAGGAAAATTCCGAAATATGGATGCATTTTTAACGGCGGTGCAGACCTTCGTTTCGGGGTAATTGGTGGCTAATCAGTAAGTCATATCACAAGTCACAAAGCAAATGGCATTTCATTTTGGAGAGATCTACAACTTTTGTCCTATGACTTTTCGTCGTATTTCTATCCCTAATACATTAAATACAAGTTGATTTTGTACTTTTACACGTATATGTTATCATTTGGCACACTTATAGGAAAGGTAGAATCATGACATTCGGCACGCACATTGACATGGCTATTGGCAATATTATAGCCAAATTTTATTATTCTAGCTGTCACAAAAATATAAAGTAGCATCCAAAAACTGTACAAGATTTCACCCCATTCAATGACTCTAACTCAATCTAAACCATGAATATAGGATATACGAGAACATGTCATAGGACCAACCATGTAGAGCACTGAAAGGGTCGTCTGATGGTGAAGTCCGTTTGTAGATACGTCGTACAGTTACAAAGCAGTAACTATCGAAATAAAGATCTGCACTTCTAGAGTGTGTCTGTACATTGACAATTTTGGCGAAATTTCCGTACAGTTGTCCGTTTCAGGTGTAATAATGACCATCTGCATATATTCAGTTTTGGTGTCTGTCTGTTTGTTTGTTTGTCTATTTGTCTATAACTTGGAAACTACTGGATATATTTCCACCAAACCTGATATTTAGAATCCACCTGTCCTTTGGTAGGTTTTAGGGCAAATATTGGTTCTAAATCCCTGAATTGACTGGGGGATTATACGAAACCGAAACCGTCATTTTGCATTCTCACAAAATATAGACAACCAAACTTAATGTAAATTTGCCTGCCTGAATGGAAATTCATTTCTAAGCCTTTTTCCTCATGTGCATCATTTCAATACGAGGATTAATAAGGGAGATATCATTAACGGACCGTTTTCCGGTACAAGTCCCACCGGACTTAACTCAAGAGCGGGTGCGTGTAAAGCGTATGTTTTACAACTTGAAAACTACTGAAGATATTTGAGTCAAACTTTACATTAACATCCACCTGTCAAACGCTACGTGTTAATCGTCAATAACATTTCATGTTTCCGGAATGGACTGGCGGTTTATAGGGAACCGAAATGGTGATTTTACTCTTACACAATATATACAGTACAAGACAAACCTGGCTGGAAATAGACCAAACGTGATGGAATTCCATCTCTAAAACTTTTTTCATGTGCATTTTTTTCGACAGGAGGATTAATAAGGGAGATATCATAAACGGTCCGTTTTTCCTGTTAAGTCCAGCGGATATAGCCCACAAGGTGTTGTACGTGGAGCAGGTTCCTTATTTATCTATGTAAATAAAATCGTAACTACTGTGTGCCTGTACATTGACTATTTTGTCGAAATTTTCGTACAGCTACACGCTTAAGGGGTAATAATGATCATCTGCATATTTTTTGGTTTAGTTTCTTGAAAGTCCTAATTTTTACACTTCTCACCGAAAACCCAGATTGCGGCATAATCTGCCAGTCGAGAAAGAAAACTGAAATTTGGCAAAATTTTACGTTTTAGCCTGTAACGGGCGGAAAACTTCCAAGAGCTTTAAATTTTTCCCTTTCTATCCCGAAGAATATCGAAATATGGAGGCAATTTTAATGATGGTGCAGACCTTCGGGAAGTATTATCACATAACGGATGGCACAATCCCCGTTCAATTTGGAGTGATCTACAACCTTGGTCTTACGACTTTTTGTCGTATTTATATCCATTTTACGTTTGATTTTTCTCTACTTCTCGATGTTAAGTAAAGTTGTACTTTTCACATACATAATTCATACCTTCCATCACTTAGAGAAAAGATAGAATCATCATACTCTACACGAAAATTGGTCCACCCAGTAGCCATATGTGAGCCAAATGCTATGTATGTAGCTGCCACTTAATTATCCGAAAAGCAATGCAATGTGAGATAATCTTACACAAATTTTACCCTATTCCAAGTTTCTAACTCAATCTGACCCATGAATAGATGAGATATCATAAGACCAGCAATTTAGGCCGCTAAATCCGGCGTCTTATGGTACAATCCTTTCTCGATATGATGTACCGTTTAGAAGCAGTTAATCTGTAAATGAAGGTCTGCAATATTGTAAACAAGCACATACTTTCGTATGTCGATATATATTCACTGATGTCGATTTTGTAGCGATAGAGAAAGGGTGTGTCTGCTATTGTAATCAGTACTCCGCACACCGACTATGACTGGCAGTAGGAATGGAGTCCTTCTCCAATTCCTGTGTAACTGGCACTAATGAGGCAGGCCTACCATTGTAATGAATAATATTCACTTCTCGATTTGACTTTCAGAAGGCAAGGGAGCATGCAGCATACAGTCTTTGGCTGTAGGCAAGCGTTCCCGCAGTTATAAACAGATGTACCCATCTAAAATGTGACTGGCATTAGGCATACTGGCCTGCTATTTTGATGGAAACTCATCAACTTGGTGTGACTGGCAGGAAGCTGGCTGGCAGTTGGAAAAGGGGCCTATCATTATAATGATAACTGCACAACTCAATTTTGACTGGTTGTAGGGAAGTTTCCTGCCATTATAATAAAAACTCCTCAATTTGTAATATGTCTGGAAGTAGGAAAGGGGGGCTGCCATTGTAACGGAAACTCCCCAAATCGATTGTGACCGCGCAGTAGGCAATGGGGCCTGCAATTATAATGTAAACTTCCCAACTCGATTGTGAATGGCAGTAGGTAAGTGAGCCTGTCGTTATCATCACAAATCCGTAACAAGCACTTTACACTGGAAACAACGTATGGGGACCTCTCCATATTGTTTCTCGGATAACGCTAAGAGACACACTATTTTAAAATAATCTTATTTACTGCATGTACAGTATTTACTTCAATATTCGTATACAATGCAGAATACCGTAGCGAAGCACGGGTACATTTGCTAGTATATATTGAACCCTTTAGGTCCATATTGAGGGATACCTACCTTCCTTACCTATCAGCAAAGTTCATGAGATCTGTCTCTTGGGTCGTTTCGGGTTCTTCGTCACTTGCTGAGGTAAAGGTAGGGTTCATTAATTCTAATCTATCTACTGGAATGAAAGGTCTATTTAAAGGATTCCTATTTATTCAGGAAAATTCTGAAGTAATTTACTATGTCAACGGTGTCATAGTCAATTGTGTCCACTGGACACCACAATCATTTTTACATAAATGTCAGAACACTGGTGTGAGACTTTAACATAACTGCCTGATGGGCATTCTTACTAGAAACCATTGTCTCAATTATTAATCATTTAAGAAAGGAAAGTCTGGAAATCCTTAAATTCGGCTTCCATGTGAGATCACATGTACCATCATAGTGATTCGTTATGGTCCAGCCCTCGTAACACGAACTCTGGACTCTGAGTATAATTAAGGCCGTCCAATCGGTGTGTGCCACACAATGGTTCTACGGCATGGACCCTTAATTGAATCGATGTGACCTGCGTCTATGTCATGGACCGACCTCTAATCTTTTAAGTTACTTTAAAGTCATTGTGGATGATGACCGCAAGGAAATGATGCTACAATGGCATATGGCCCTAATCTAAGTCACTGAGGTTGATGACCCCCTGACCATCCAAGTTTCTAGGCTGAAGGCTAAACACAATTAAGTTACATCGGTTGATGACCAAAGTTTCCACTTTACTATCCCCAGCACATTCACTGCTCAATCAATCAAAGTTCAATAATTACAACAATAGCAATGCTCACAAACTTTGTGGCAGTAAAATCCATTTCCTTCGGATATGTCCCTTTAATCTTTACTTTATTTTAATATTCCCCAGACAACAAACTAAAATTTCCAGAATGCATCTCCAAGTTATTCGCTTGATTAAATTTATTTCAAAATGCGGTTTCACTGAATTTAATAATTTAATAAATTTAAATGATTTATCGAAATGTTAAAGAACAGTAAATTTTATCTCCGCGGACTCTGGTTTCTTCACAACTTTCTACGCAGCTGTGATGTGAATTCAATATTGCGATGTTTATCTGGCTGGAAAAGAATTTGTTACATCATTCATGTCCAGCTATATATCTCGTATCGTGATATCACACTTTAAAAATCTAATCTAATCCTAACCGTTATTAAAACTTGGATATCCTAATAATCCACGTACAAACCAAACAACTCGCCATATAATTACGATGTCATATCTCGTCATTACCATTATGAATTTTGCACACCCCTCACAGACAAATCGATCATCACGACCATCGCTCTATATTTTGGACAACCCTGAAATTGGGTTACTCTGTTCCTTATACTCAAAGTTCGTGATTTCAAATGTTCATTACGTCCCCAATTACAGTATTTCACAATACTTAGATCATTACCGGCTATGAATTTTCAACTAAATCCAGCATTTTAACGTTTTCCCTGGCCAAGAAATGCAGTACAATCTCGACTCCACTCCTATTCCCGTTATTATCCCCGCTGTCCGCTTAGGTCTCTCACCCCATGTTCGCTTGGCAGTTACATAAACCACCCGGTTCGTTCTACCTGACTGACTTCTCAAAATGCTCCCTTTAAACTCTGCCGACATGATTAAACAAATACGATATTCTAACCAACAAAATGCACAGATATGCTTCAAGATGCCCACACTAATTATACGCGTCGCCAATTATACCGCTATGGATTTCTATGAATTTCTTTCCATTCTCACCATTATAAATATTCCTCGGGCTATCATATCCCGGCTTCAATGACAGGACTCTAACCTGATTCGCACATCTCATTTCAACTCATATAAAACACTCCTCGGGCTTCCGGGCCCCGGCTTCAATGACAGGTCCAACCTGATTCACAAAACTAACCTCTGTTTCCCAGCTCCACAATTATCATCGACAAGAACTGGAATAAAATCCCCACTAGAAATCCCAACATCTAATATCGCACAATGCATTACTCATGAATAACTTCGCATAAATGATATCGTATTTAATAACTTGATTTTTACGAGAAATGACTGAAACATTCTACTAGATCTTTTTTATTGTCAGTCAGACACAGTTTAAAATGGGCATTAAAAAAGAACGTTTCTCTCCGTGACAAAATTCATCACCCTAGGTTCTCGCCCGACAGCGCGCTTCCACTCGATTGAAAATGAGTAACCATGGATTATTATTATTAACGTCAAATTGCAGACATAAGAATTTTACATCGAATGAACATCTTACTTCGACATCACAAAATACAGGCAGTACACTCACACGGATGACGATCTACATTGGACGTGATATCACTTCGGAACCCTTATCAATAACTTTTTACAACATTATACGGCTCTCGCAAGACTTCAAAATTTATCCAAGTGGAAAATAAAACAAATGACTCTTTTAGTCGTACTCTCACATTTACAAAACTTAGTAGGGCGACCACTGCGTCGTATATCCCCATTCAAATACACTTTTAGAAATCACGATACGAGATATAAGAGGTAGTAAGATGGGAGGTCACCTACCTCATGTCGTCACGCCAGTATTCATCTTAGGGCTCACCTGTGACCCTGGCATTTTATTTAGCCATCTTTACATTCATGGCTGTACATCTCATTATGTTTCTTCAGGTTTCCTGGAATAAAGCATAAAAAAAAAGAAATACCCTTCACTTGTTTGCGGAGCGCACACGATGGATTATAATTATTCCCGCACACGAATTACTTAATCACATTAGAATATTTCAGTACTTTGACCGTCCTATCTGGTACACTTATTTCTCTCAAGAAAACTATCTCCCCATGGAGTCAAGACTTAGCCGCAATGGCTAAAATCTGCAGTCGAACTCAGTCTACTTTCGTTGGTGTGATTTCGCAGAGCAGCTCAACAATTTTTCGTCCGCTTTGTATCACAAATGCCGGAGAAGGAAGCTTCGTCATGGCGTCCCTTCATATTTATAGCAGTTACCCCCTCTCTTCAGGTCTCTCCCTTTGCCGCCAAGAAAATTTTTTTATAAATTTTCTGACTTACCTAAACTGTAATTTCAAGAGTTTTGAAAGTGACTACATGCTTGCTACATTTCTGATGGTAGTGTTCATGGACATTTAAAAATTTTACGGGTTCGATTTGTGAGATGATTGACCTCCTTTGATAGGCACTATATTTTTTTGACTTGGCGTGGTCACGCCGTGTACACGCGCTTTGAAATCTATATATATAAAATAACTTGTCCTGACTGACTGACTGACTGACTGACTGACTGATTCATCATCGCCGAGCCAAAACTACTGGACATAAAGAAATGAAATTTTGGGAATATATTCATATTAAGATGTAGGTGCTCGCTAAGAGAGGATTTTTGGATATTCCTTCGCTAAGGGGGTGAAAAGGGGGGTGAAATTTTAAAATGAGTGTATCTATATCTCAAAACTTTAAACGTTTACAGATGTAAAAATTGGTATTTAGAATCTTCTTTAAAAATAAGGAAACACGTATTTTTTTGTTTTCAGAAAATCCCAATAGGAGGGGTGAAAAAGGGTGAAAATGGGGAAAAATGGGTTGAATGCCTTTAATCAGGATACCGGTACTTATATCTCAGAAACTGAAGATATTACAGACCTGAAAATTGGCACTTTTGATCTCTTTTAAAAATAAAGAAACACGTATTTTTTTGTTTTTGGAAAATCCAATTAATGGGGGTGAAAAGGGGGTGATTTTTTTAAAATGAGTGTATCTATATCTCAAAACTTTTAAAATGGATGGATGTAAAAATCGGTATTTAGAATCTCCTTTAAAAATAAAGAAACACGTATTCTTTTGTTTTCGGAAAATCCCAATAGGAAGGGTGTAAAAGGGTGAATAATGGGTTGAATGGCTTTAATGAGGCTACTTATTTCTCAGAACCTGAAGATATTACAGACCTGAAAATTGGTATTTTGTATCTACTTTAAAAGTAAAGAAACACGTATTTTTTCGTTTTTGTAAAATCCAAATATTGGGGGGTGAAAAGGGGGGTGAATTTTTTAAAATGAGTGTGTCTACATCTTAAAACTTTAAAATTTACAGATGTAAAAATTGGTAGTTAGAATCTCCTCTAAAAATAAAGGAACACGTATTTTTTTGTTTCCTGTAAATACTAATAGGAGGGGTGTAAAAGGGTGAAAAATGGATTGAATGCCTTTATTGAGGATACTTATATTTCAGAACCTGAAGATATTACAGAACTGAAAATTTGTATATGGGACCTCCTTTAAAAATAAAGAAACACGTATTTTTTAGTTTTTGGAAAATCCAATTAATGGCTGTTAAACAGGAGTGACAAATTGGGGTGAATTTTTTGAAAAACTATATCTACAGAATATCTTGGAAACGTAAAATGTTACAGACGTAAAAAGTGGATGTTTGGAATCTCCTGTAAATGTAAGGAAACATAGGTGATTTGTTTTGGGAAACTCCAGTTAAGGGGAACTCAAAAGGGGTGAAATTTTAAAATGAGAATTTTTACAGTATATCTAAAAAAAACTTAGCATGTTACAGAAGTGAAAAATGGTATTTTTTATCTGTATTAAACATAACGAATTGTGTATTTTTAGTTTTCGGAAATACCACTTGGGTGGTGGGGGGTGGGTAAAAGTGACTGAAAATAGTGTTGAATTCTTTTAATTATTCTACTGATATCTCAAAAATGAAGATATTACAGACGTGAAATTTGATACTTGCAATCTGCTTTAAAAGTAAAGAAAGACGTATTCTAGGAAAATCCAATGAAAAGGGGGGGGTGAAAGAATTGAAAATTTAATTGACTTAATTGTATGAGAATGCATACATCTAATAAAAACTAAAGTTGTTACAGACGTGAAAATTCGTGTTTCGATCTCCTTTAAAAACAAAGAAAAACGCGTTTTGGTGGGGAAACCATCTTGGAGGGTGGGAGTGTAAAGGAGTTGAATTCCTTTCATGAGGACACATAAGTCAAAAACTGAAGAAGTTAGAGTCGTGATAATTGGTATTTAGAAGATCTTTTACTATTAAAGAAACAAGTATTTTTTGCGGGATAATTCACCGGGGGGGGGAGGGAACAGTGTGAAATGAAGTGAAAAAAGTAAATTATTTTTATGGGGATACTTATATCTCAAAACTGAAGGCAATAGACGTGAACATTGGTGTTTGGAACCACCTTTGAACACAAAGAGACAAGCCTTCTTTTATTTTGGGGGGGGGGGGGTGGCGGTAAATAAACTTAATGGCGGTGGGGTGTAGAAGGAGGTGAGACCTGTTGATTTTACTGTTCTTAATGTACTTATAAGTATCCTCCGTTGCTCAGGCGGCAGCGCGCCGGCCTCTCACAACTGGGTTCCGTAGTTCAAATCCCGGTCACTCCATGTGACATTCGTGCTGGAAAAAACGGAGGCGGGACAGGTTTTTCTCCGGATACTCCGGTTTTCCCTGTCATCAGCCATTCCAGCAACACATAATAGTAATAATAATAATAATAATAATAATAATGTTCCGGACCGTCGTCAAATGTGCGGACCGCGCTGGAAACGGCTCCTGGACGGGTAATGACTAAGAATGCAGTCCGGCCGCGGGTTCAGTGCCGCCAAAGCACCCAATATGACACCACGCCGGACCTTCTGAAGGATTTTATACATATTAAAATGATTATAGGAAAAGATGGCAAAGATTTACGGACCCAACTGACCGGGAGGAATACCTGAGCCTAGCCCGGGAAGTACGAAATCGATTCTTGGAAAGGAAGATTGAAAATTGGGAGGAAAAGTGCCGTAATCTAATAGAAAACGAGTCAGATCGGGAATTTTGGTGGATTCTCGCAGAAAACGAGTCAGATCGCGAATTTCGGCGGATTATATATCTAAAACAATAAGCATTCAATTATAAATTTCAGTATAATACCGTAGCGAAGCACGGGTATCTTGCTAGTAGTTCATAAAAATGACTTGAGATTCTTCCGCCGTCGACACGTGTGGTTGACGTCACGTACCCCAGAGCGTGGGACCGAAGGTAATCACCCCCTCGTCACGTGTCAAATCCATGCTATCAAGAATCCAACTTTTAAGTTTAATTGTCATATTATGCATAATGTTCTTAGGGCACAAAGGTCATGGGTTCAATATATAAAAGTCATTGTATGTATGTGGGTGGCTGGGTGGGTGGGTTTGTACCACATCTCCTCCCAAACCATTGGAGCGATTTCAACCAAATTTGATACACTTATGACTTGGTATCAGGAGACAAACCGCGTGGCGGTAAGACATCCCAAACATCCCTGGGGGCGGGGGGGCGAGGGGGGTCATATAAAAAATTAATGAAAATTGGGTCGAATCCATACTTTTCGGGGTCGCGGAGATGAATAGTGACACTCCAATTTTTTTTTAGTCCAAGTTCAGCCCCCTTTGAGGTGGGGGCGAGGGGGGAGTGATATATACAAATAATCGAAAATAATGTCGAATACATAGTTTTCGAGGTCGCCAAAGTGAATAGAGACACTCCGGATTTTTGGTATCAGGAGACAAACCACGTGTTGGTAAGACACCCCAGGAAACCTTAGGGGCGGGGGCGAGGGGGATCATATATAAAAATAAACGAAAATAGTGTCGAATCCATACTTTTCAGGATCGCTGAGATGAATAGTGACACTCCAATTTTTTTAAAAGTCCGAGTTCAGCCCCCTTTGGGGTGGGGGCGAGGGGGGAGTGATATATACAAATAATCGAAAATAATGTCGAATACATAGTTTTCGGGGTCGCCAAAGTGAATAGCCACACTCCGTATTTTCAGTATCAGGAGACAAACCCCGTGGGGGTAAGACACCACAGGATGCCTTAGGGGGGGGCGAGGGGGGTCATAAATAAAAATAAACGAAAATAGTGTCGAATACACACTTTTCGAGGTCCCTGAGATGAATAGTGACACTCCGACCTTTTAAAAGTCCAAGTTCAGCCCCCTTTTAGGGTGGGGGGCGAGGGGGGAGTGATATATACAAATAATCTAAAATAGTGTCAAATACATAGTTTTCGGGGTCGCCAAAGTGAATAGCGACACTCCGGATTTTTAGTATCAGGAGACAAAACACGTGGGGTTAAGACCCCCCAGAAACCCTTAGGGGCGGGGGCGAGGGGTGTCATATACATAAATAACGAAAATAGTGTCTAATCCATACTTTTCTGGGTCGCTGAGATGAATAGTGACCCTCGGAAATTTTAAGTCCAAGTTCAGCCCCCTTTGGGGTGGGGGCGAGAGGGCAGTGATATATACACATAATCGAAAATAGTGCCCAGTCCATACTTTTCGTGATCGCTTAGGTGAATAGTGACATCCCGGGAATTTTTAAATTCCAAGTTCAGCCCCCTTTAGGGTGGGGGTCAAGGAGGGAGTGATATATGAAAATAATCGAAAAGAATGTCGAGTACTCTTCGGGGTCGCTTATATGAATACTGACACTCCGGATTTTTACTATCAGGAGACAAACCACGTATGGGTTAGGGCACCACAGGAACCCATAGGAGCGGGGGCGAAGGTGTGAGATATAAAATTCATCGAAAGTAGTGTCGAATGCATACTTTCGGGGTCGTTCAGATGAATAGTGACACCCCGGGATTTTTTTAAGTTCATCCCCCTTTGGGGCGGGGAGCAAGGGGGTGAGATATAAAAGTAATCGTATTTAGTGTCAAATATACAGTTTTCGGGGTCGCGCGAGGTGAATAGTAACACTCCGGAATTTTAATATCGGAAGACAAACCACGTGGGGATAGGACACCCCAGGAACCCTTAGGGGTGGTGGGCGGGGGGCTTGAGATATAAAATTCATCAAAGTAGTGTCGAATACATACTTTTCGTGGTTGCTGAGATGAATAGTGAGACTCCAATTTTGTTAATGTCCAAGTTCAGACCCTTTGGGGTGGGGACGAGGTGGAAGTGATATATACATGTAGTCGAAAATAGTGTCGAATACATAGTTTTCAGAGTCACCAAAGTGAATAGCGACACTCCGGACTTTTAGTATCATGAGACAAACCACGTGAGGGTAAGACACCCCTGGCGGCCTTAGGAGCGGGGGGGGGGCGAGGGGGCTGATATATAAAAATCATCGAATGTATTGTCCAATCCATATTTTTCGGGGCCACTGAAATGAACAGTGTAACTCCGGAATCTTTTAAACCAAGTTCAGCCACCATCGGGGAAGGGGGGAGGTATATAAAATTATCGAAAATAGTGTCGAATCCATAGTTTTCGGGGTCGCTGAGATGAATAGTGGCACTCTGGACTTTTAAAGTCCAAATTAAGGCCCCTTTGGGGTGGGTAGTTAGGAAGGTAGTTAGATATAAAATAATCGAAAATAATGTCACATCCATGGATTTAGGGGTTGCTTAAATGAGGAGTGTTACTCCGGTTGTCGTTTAAGTCCAAGTTGATCCCCAATTGCCAGGTGGGTAAGAAGGAGTCAAGAACAGAAAATATCCGAAGGACTGAGATTAAGGATGTTTTTTGTACGTTCCAGTATAACTGTCAGCAGAACTTAATACAAATATTACCTACTACCTGAAAAAATACTAATACACCCCTAGAAGCCTTAGATAATGGGACGAAATGTAATTAAGACTGAAAATGACCGATATTAGTGTTGAATCCATACGTTTCGGTACTACGGGAACAATTTCAAACAAACTTGGTCACTTATAACTTATTATCAGGAGACAAATTGCGTGGAGGTATGACAACCCTAGCACACCTACGACGGGATGAGATGTAGAAATAATCGAAAATAGTGTCGAATCCATTCTTTTCGGGGTCGCTGAGATGAATAGTAACGCTCCAATTTTTTTTAGAAGTCCAATTTCTGCCTCCTTTCGCATAGCGGTGAGAAAAAGTGAAAAACAAAATTTCGAAAATGACCGAGAAAATGGATGGATGTGTGTATACTGGACCTACTGTCTGGGGTAAGAGACTCCTAGCCTCTAAAGTAGGGCCGAAATGTAAAAATTAACCGAAAACGACTTAAATTTGTGTCTAATCCATAGTTTTCGTGGTCGCTGAGATGAATTGTAACACTCTGGATGCCGTTTAAGATAAAGCTCAGTCCTACTCGGCAGGCGGATGAGAACTGGCGAAAAGTTGAAAACGTCCAAAGGGACAGAGTTTAAGGATGTATGTGTGTATGTTCTAGCATATCGCTCAATCAAACTTAACTTACTATATAGAAAACATTACTGTGGAGGTCAGATACACCTAGCCCCCGCTGGTGTTGGGGAATGAGAGGGGCTGACGTGCAAAAATAAGGAAAATAACCAATATTAATGTCGAAATCCATTGTTTATGTGTCGCTGATACGAACTCTGACGGTGTGGATAGCGTTTAAGTCCACATTCAGCCTCAATCGAGGCAGGAGCTGAGAAGGGCTTAAAAGTAAATAGTATAAAATGACCGAGATTAGTGTTTACTGGATAATTAAATAATCTAAAACTTGAAGTCAGATACAACTAAATAACTCTAAAACTACATGATAAGTCTAAAAATCAACATCTCCAAAAGAATTCTTTTTTTTTTTGCTATGGGCTTTACGTCGCACCGACACAGATAGGTCTTATGGCGACGATGGGATAGGAAAGGCCTAGGAGTTGGAAGGAAGCGGCCGTGACCTTAATTAAGGTACAGCCCCAGCATTTGCCTGGTGTGAAAATGGGAAACCACGGAAAACCATTTTCAGGGCTGCCGATAGTGGGATTCGAACCTACTATCTCCCGGATGCAAGCTCACAGCCGCGCGCCTCTAAGCGCACAGCCAACAAAAAGAATTCTATAAGCATTCACTTTACACCTAACTAATTGGTAATACAAATATTAAAGGTAAACATTCAGAAACTATCCGGGCAACGCCGGGTACTACAGCTAGTCGTAACAATATTATTAAACACCATACAATCTAGATGAAAATAGTTGGTTGCGCAGTGAATTAATTGCATTAATTTAATGTGTTTGGGACTAATAGTACATCTAGTGATCTGATTAAAGGAACTTAATGATCCAACAGGCTTAATATCAAAGAGTATAATTCTCCGACCCATTTACAATGGAGTAGTATAACGCCAAAAATTGGGAAGATTAAAAATATGTTCAGGGAAGACTAGAACGTTATCACAGTTTCTAATAAGCAATTCGAAAATTGTTCAGTCCCTAGAGACTATTTGATAAAGTTAGGAAGTCCACACGGAAATAATTACAGTTTAGAAAAAAGAGAGAGTGAACATGAACAAATTAATACAAAGGGATGCGTAAATCCCGGATAAGGACATAGAACGGAAATATTTCGCTTATGCCCACAGTATTTTAATTTACTCCACACAAGTAAAGTAATTAGCTCGAAAATGTGACTGACAATTCAATTAATTAAATATAAAGTTCAATACATCATCCAAAATGTTGAACTTTCTCTAATATAGAAATTAGCCCATATATCTTGAGAGATAAGCTGCTAATATTGTTTAGATTCCTTACATAGAAATTATAATTAATTTTTAGAGATACTCAAACGCCTGTTGGTTCCAATTTTAATCAGGTTAGTAAGATAAAACTAATTTATAGAATATGGAAAACAAGCCGGTTGCAAAAAAAAAAAAACACCAAGGACAATGTTTATTTTTTAAGATTTAAGCATGTCCAAGTCCAGCTTGCACCATTAGATACTGAATCATGCGATACGAAACACTGAGATGGAGAAGAGTTTTGGAAAAAATAATTTTTGCTTGAAAAAATGCTAGTTAAAGTTGATATACGCCAGTATTTCCCCTTGCCTTGGTATGATGACAAGATGTTAGAGTATTGGCGGGTAGAGAGAATGGCCAAGGAAAAGTGATCTCAACCAGGGAAAACTCCGCTCGTATCTTGGACGATGTCACACCCGAACCCTCTCATGGTTTTTCTTTTTGAGGGTGGACGGGACATATGCACACCCGCTTGACGATCAGCACAAAATAATCTACATCGTCTCCGACTTTCTATATTCTAAGAAGAAATGGACAACAGGGAAGATTGGGAATATGTGATACTAAGGATATATCGACCTGACCCTATGTCAAACATGCAATCAGCCTCGACAATAACACCTTTACACCAGTCAGTCGATCAGTCATGTGATGCAGTGGCGTCAAAGTTCCGGCGATGGCAAGCGGGCCGGATACTCTGGATTGTGAATGAGGTACGGTGTAGGAAGCGAAGCAAACAGCCGGAGAACTGCCAAAGTCCAGGGCGATTAATGAGGAATGTGTTTTGAATCCCTTACCTGCTCCGTTCAGAGATATTTATATATTTTTACGATAAAAAAATATATTACTCTACGAAGCAGTTAACGAATTCAATAAATACACTGACTGACAGAGCAAATGCAACACCAAGAAGGAGTGGTCAGAACTTTATGCCAATTGCAGGGTAGACTGACGTCACTGAGGTATGCTCATGATGTGAAATGCGCCGCTGTGCTGCGCACGTAGCGAACGATAAATGGGACACGGCGTTGGCGAATGGCCCACTTCGTACCGTGATTTCTCAGCCGACAGTCATTGTAGAACGTGTTGTCGTGTGCCACAGGACACGTGTATAGCTAAGAATGCCAGGCCGCCGTCAACGGAGGCATTTCCAGCAGACAGACGACTTTACGAGGGGTATGGTGATCGGGCTGAGAAGGGCAGGTTGGTCGCTTCGTCAAATCGCAGCCGATACCCATAGGGATGTGTCCACGGTGCAGCGCCTGTGGCGAAGATGGTTGGCGCAGGGACATGTGGCACGTGCGAGGGGTCCAGGCGCAGCCCGAGTGACGTCAGCACGCGAGGATCGGCGCATCCGCCGCCAAGCGGTGGCAGCCCCGCACGCCACGTCAACCGCCATTCTTCAGCATGTGCAAGACACCCTGGCTGTTCCAATATCGACCAGAACAATTTCCCGTCGATTGGTTGAAGGAGGCCTGCACTCCCGGCGTCCGCTCAGAAGACTACCATTGACTCCACAGCATAGACGTGCACGCCTGGCATGGTGCCGGGCTAGAGCGACTTGGATGAGGGAATGGCGGAACGTCGTGTTCTCCGATGAGTCACGCTTCTGTTCTGTCAGTGATAGTCACCGCAGACGAGTGTGGCGTCGGCGTGGAGAAAGGTCAAATCCGGCAGTAAATGTGGAGCGCCCTACCGCTAGACAACGCGGCATCATGGTCTGGGGCGCTATTGCGTATGATTCCACGTCACCTCTAGTGCGTATTCAAGGCACGTTAAATGCCCACCGCTACGTGCAGCATGTGCTGCGGCCGGTGGCACTCCCGTACCTTCAGGGGCTGCCCAATGCTCTGTTTCAGCAGGATAATGCCCGCCCACAAACTGCTCGCATCTCCCAACAGGCTCTACGAGGTGTACAGATGCTTCCGTGGCCAGCGTACTCTCCGGATCTCTCACCAATCGAACACGTGTGAGATCTCATTGGACGCCGTTTGCAAACTCTGCCCCAGCCTCGTACGGGCGACCAACTGTGGCAAATGGTTGACAGAGAATGGAGAACCATCCCTCAGGACACCATCCGCACTCTTATTGACTCTGTACCTCGACGTGTTTCTGCGTGCATCACCGCTCGCGGTGGTCCTACATCCTACTGAGTCGATGCCGTGCGCATTGTGTAACCTGCATATCGGTTTGAAATAAACATCAATTATTCGTCCGTACCGTCTCTGTTTTTTCCCCAACTTTCATCCCTTTCGAACCACTCCTCCTTGGTGTTGCATTTGCTCTGTCTGTCAGTGTATATAGGTCTAAAGTACACAAACCAATTAAATAAAGGATTATTTCTGAAGAGTTAATTAAATATTACCCTTTGAACGAAAGTTTACAAACATATTTCAAAATTATTTTAGTAACTATGTATGTATTAATTGAGAATAGGACACAGGTGCCTATGACTTATTATGCTCAAATTCTCTTCAGAAAATCGTAGCAACACCTCTGTAAACACCATACATACACTGAGTGGCCAAATATCACGGAAAAGGGTGTCATCGTACAAAAAGGGCCGTGTATGACCCCTGAGAGTTGCGGCTAGCTGCGGCGTAGCTGAGCAGTCTGTCACAGACAACAGTGTCGTGAAGATGGCAACACGTCAGGAGTTAATCGACTTTGAACGTGGGATGATCACCGGCGCAAGGCGCATGGGTCATGGCAATGCGGAGATTACACGCGAATTCGGGTTTCTGAGGTCAACAGTGTCGGGGGTGAATCTGCAATATCACAGAAAGAATTTTACCACCCACATAAACCCCCGCACGGGAAGACCACAGGTGTTTAACGAATAAACATCACGTCGCCTCCGCAGAACCATACTGGGCGCTCGACGGGCTACTGTGTCTCAGATCATCGCCCATTTGAATGTTGGGAGTCAGGAACCCATTTCTGCCAGGACTCTAAGGAGGCAACTGAACTGCGTAGGCTTCACCAGCCGACGACGAACTCACGTCCTTTTGTTGACACCTCCACACAGAGATCAACGACGTGCATAGGCTTGCGAACATCGGCCATGGACCATGGAACAGTGGCGGCTTGTGGTATGGTCCAATGAATCCCGGTCCCGATTTTATTGAGCTGACGGGCGCGTGAGAGTGTGACGTATGCCCCAAGTAGCTATGGATCCTGCGTGTCAACAAGGTTGTATCCAGGCGGGAGGTGGCTCGATTATGGCCTGGGCAGCGTTCTCATGGACGCAGTTAGGCCCCATTATCCGGCTGCATGGAGCACTGACAGAGGTGCACGTTATGTGGACATTGTTTTAAACCATCTGCATGCCTTTCTGGCCCCAGAGTACCCTGATGGAGATTCCATGTTTCAACAGGACAATTCGCCATGTCACCGCTCTGTGGTGGCACCAGGTGGTTGGAGGAGCACTCCAGTGAAATTACAACCATGGATTGGCCCTCCAGATCCCCCGATCTTAATCCAATCGAGCATTTATGGGATGCTGTCGATGCTAGCGTACGCAACACGAACCCGGCACCAGCTACACAAGACCAATTTTGTGGGTAGCAGTGGAAGGTGCATGGGTCCAGATCCTTCCAGAACGATTCCATCACCTTCTAGAGTCGATGCTTCGCCATATTTCTGCCGTTTTGAGGACTCGCGGAGGAGCAACTCGTTATTAACATCACATTTAGTGTCTTCCCATGACATTTGGCCACTCAGCGTATACACATGTATACATACATAAATACATACGCACATGCCCATGCATATACATAGCTTCGTGATTGTCTAAAACAGGATGGAATTGTGAGATACACCAGCAATGCTCATATTATTTGATTTAAACATTTATTGATAAATTCTACACAAAATATACAGACTTAAATGTCAAATACATTTCTCGAGTCAAAAAAAACACAACGATATCTTCAATGTTTACCTAGTTAAAAAACTAGAGAAACTGAACATGAATTACTGCAAAAGGTAGATTATAAAATATAAAACTGCAAACAAATAAAGATATTGTTGAAAATTCAAACCCGTAGTTCAGGGCCTCTCAAACGCCCAAAATCTCACGCGTGCAGATAGAGGCGCAAGAGCTCCGTGCACTGTGCATCGCTGCCGCTCGGCATGGCTCGGATCAACGCTTCATCTCTGGGCTACTCGGCTAAGCTCGGCTCAACTCGCCTATGCTCGGCTCAAGTCAGCCTGGATTTGGAGCGCTACGGCGCAAGTGGGGCAGAGGGAGACAGGCGGAGCGAGCGAGACAGGCGTGAGGAAAGAGAGAGTAAGCGCTATTGCTCCAAATCGAGGAGTGGGGGGTCTGCACTCTGGTCAACCAAGCCAAGTCGTCTCTTGCACCGTGCACAGTGTATGCACCACGCGCATGCACCCTGAGAGGCCCTGCCGTAGTTCATCAGTTCATGGAGAGCCTTTCACTGCCATGACCGCTGCCAAGCTCTATAACCTGGAGATATTGGAGTGTTACGTGATCAGCGTTGTGAATCCCCAAGTGAATTATTTGGCTTTCTTTACCGTCAATTATAATGTTATACGTACACAAGTAAAATTTAATGTCCCAAATAATTCAGTTTATTCAACTGTGTACAGGTGAAATACTGGACTATTCAATAAATATTTTATCCTAATGCGGAAAGATTCTTTGTTAAATGAGTGAATGTATCATTCTCTACTCTATTAAATTGTAAATTTTAAAAACTAATAATAACCTATAGATAATAATTATAATAATAACTCTTAGTTCAGTTTAGGAATGGCAGGGCAAAGGTAAAATAAAATAACTTGAAATTTATTTAAAAATATTAGGTAATAATGATGGTGAGGCACCCCTACTCCTCAGTCCAAAGGGCTCACTGCCTGAAGTTCTCAAGTAGTAGTTGCCAGGTTTACTGCAAGAGAAATTATTGCATACAAAGTCATACAGAAAGAAATAACCATTAAAGACACTGAAAACGGGATTCAATTTTAGTTTTCCGAATTTCTGATCAAAGAGAGAAAAAACATTCGAAAGGTTCTAAATTAGCACATATATTTTAATTCCTTACATTGTATGTGAAATGAACTTATACCAGCCATTATTTACTGACATAAATCATATGTTACTATTTCTAATTCTGCTGGAAGGTAAAAGAGAATTAGAGTTGAAATTTTGTTACACAAATTATGTGATTATTCGGGTAATGTTACTTTGTGTGAACATTTAATACAATTATGTATTGACAAAATATTATAGTAGTATAGCGAAGTAGTATTCCAGTATCATACCAATACAAAAATTAACTCAACACTCGTGTTATGTACCAAAATTAGATACGGATTTTTGTACATATTAATCACAGTTTCGTACTGAAAATGATTGATTTGGAAGTACGACCCTTGATGTTTTGCACATCATCTTCTTATTGATCATCTATCGTGTCTTCTTCATTATATTTAACATTTAAAGCAGAAACGTTTGTTCAGAGACTCTCGTAAAACATATGTATAGTATTAAGGAGCAAATATTATCCTCCCATGTCCATATTTTGCTCATACACTTTGTTTTATTGGTGGAAAATTGGATATGGTTGTAGACTTGAGAACATTCAATTTTAATTAAACCTCAGATTCTTGGATTGTACGGGTAAAACACACCTCTTTGTTATTAATTTTGTTTATGAATTTTATATTTGGTATGGTACCTAAAATAATATCTTTATTCCATACCCATTAGCAATGTTTTGTTAGTTGAAGCGACGTTAAAAAATCCGAATGGTTGCGTCTATTTCTAGGAGATCGTCGCTATTTCCCCTTTCATTCATAACTTTATCGACTATTGGACTGGTTTATTTTTGGATTTGAAACCATTTTATAAAATATCGTTTTGGCAATGGCTGAAGTATGACTGAATCCCTTTTGAAACAATGCCCTGTATAAGAGCGAACATTTACTAGTCTGGTGCTGTTTAGACAGCTGATATACATTACTAATGAGTGCTAACAATAAATTATAATTTTGTATTTTCTTGGTAGTGAGGAATGCGTAGAAAGTATGATGATCTATTGTCCGAAAGGATTTTGTAGAAATTTCGTGGCATTGCATCCATGAATGTAGAGTATGCCACCTAATTATTGTTTTTAAGAAGAAATAGAACTAGACAATCATCCCATATTAACACTAATCAAAACGGGGGAAAAAGCGAAGCCATACCGTACATACCATTAAGATCCTTGGAGGGTGAAAGGTAATGCTTTCACTATTCGTAAGCTTGGCACTTTGCGTTGGGGGGTGGCGGGGTAGAGCGGTTAGATATACGCCCGGCCACCTTTGTACCCAGGGATTGGTCTGGTGCTCATTTTTGGTACAGACTGAGTGAACCTCAGGACCATGTGCACCACCGGAAGTGGGAATCTCGTTTCTTAAAATTTTCGAATTGCAGACGGAGTAGAAACCTCGTCCTTCTTGGTGAACATTAACGCTAATCAAAGGAAAGAAAATGGAATAGTTCCGAACCTTCAATGAATGAAGTGATCGGAAGTATAAATTAAAATAGTATTTCTGTCTGTCCAACACACGAGTTCAATGTAAATATTACACTAAAACGTACCTGTAAAAAACAAATCACACTATTAATCAAGGGATATAAGTACACAGCATGCCTCTGTGGATCAGTGGTACAGTGTCGGCCTTCGGATCCCAAGATAGCGGGTTGAAACCCGGCAGATGTAGTCGGATTTTTGAAGGGCGGAAAAAAGTCCATTCGACACTCCATGTCGTACGATGTCGGCATGTAAAAGATCTCTGGTGACACACTTGGTGTTTACCCGACAAAATTCATTAAATCTCAGCCATAGACGCCCAAGAGAGTTTCGATTTACTCGGTCTGCCATCTAGTGGGCCTAGAGTAAAACGGAACGTCGAAATTGACGAGCAGACAGCCAGATGGCGTCAAATTGAAATGTCTGCACACGGTAGCTGAGGCCATACGATTATTATTATTAGTAGTAGTAGTACACAGCATTGAACAAAGAATGATATGTTTCGTTGTTAAAAAAAATTATAGGATTCTATCAAGTTACACTCAATATTTAGAAATACTTATGATTATTTCTGTCTAAATACCTAAGAACTTGAAATCTGGAGCTTATCTTGATGAAGTGCTGTTTTGTCTCCACAATGTGAGGCGTTTAAAACGTTACTGGCAAGAGAAAGAAAAAGTATAGAGAAAGTTTGAAAATTGAAGACTCTTCGAATCTCATAAACCTAACCTTCTGTGGGTAGGGTGGTAGAATAACAACGGTATCCCATGTATGTCGTAAAAGGCGACTAAAAGAGGCCCCGCAGTCACTTAACTTGTAATCGTGGGTTGTCATCCACAGTTCACCTAGCTGAGTTTTTACAATTGGCTTTAGACAGACAGACTACGTGTCTCGACGGATTACGGGCGGAGCCCAGTTCCACTGAGCGATTTTTGCCTTTCGGCTTGACATCGCACTACTGTCCGGCTCCATGGCTAAATGGTCAGCGTGCTGGCCTTTGGTCACAGGGCAGGGTCTGGAAATTTAACCATAATTGGTTAATTCCCCTGGCACGGGGACTGAATGTATTTGTCGTCCTCATCACGACGCGCAGGTCGCCTACGGGATTCAAATCAAAAGGCCTGCACCTGGCGAGCCGAAGTTCTCGGACACATCCCGGCACTAAAAGCCATACGCCGTTTATCGTTTATACTACTACTGAAAAGTTTTCATTCTTCCCCTGAAGGGGGAGGCAGGCCTCTTAGACGGGGACGCCGTCTCTCAGACCAGGAGATTTGTATCGAAGAAGGAAATGCTCGGAGAAGGTGAGAGAGTTGGTGACCGTGGCCTATGCTAGGAACTTTCTCGGCATTCACCTTAGTGCAGGAGAATGGAAAACCACGGAAAACCATTCTCAGAACAGCCGACGTGGGAACCAGCCCCTCTCCGTCTCCCGAATACAGAGCCATGGTACAGGCGTGGCCACCCCTCGTTTGCTCAATTGGCTGGTCAGAGTGCAGAGCTCTCGGACCACGGACACAGAAGGGTGTTATGACGACGATATCTTTTTGCCTCGTAGCTTCAACTGAAATAAGTCTAGGTGTGAGTGAAATAATTTCTATTGTAAATTGTAAATGTAATTTAAAGTAACAGCTTGTAATTTATTATTTCCTTGCTCACAGACTTCACACGGACTGTAATCAGTATATGTCCAAGAAACAGTAACCAGCACCGCACTCATTGTCCGTTTGTGCCCCCCATCTACCGGTTCATTCCAAACTAAATCAAGTGGTTCGGGTTATACTTAAAGGTGTTGTATACGATTTATTAAAAATAAATTATCGCAAACAGCGTATTCATAATCTTGGCTTATTATAATTGCTCATATAATAATTATAATACAGAAGAACCCCGTTTATCCGAAATAAAGGGGCGGAGCCACTTCGGTTGACGTGTTTTTTCGGATGACAACTCGTAAATATTTTCGGAAGTCAAATGTCGAAATAAAAATGCATAAACTCTGTTAAGCAAAGGTGCATACTGTATATTAACATTAAAATCTTTACGTAACGTCACTCATTGTATAAAATCAGTGATTTTCTTCTGAATTTTCTTGGTGCAGCGCTGTCGTGCAGCTATGTCGCACCACCGTTTAATCAACAATACATCAGCTGGTTCAACAAAGCTCAAAGCAATCTGAAATAATGAAACAATTTCTTTTGCAATGGGGTAAGAACAGTATTGGAACTACAGTATAAGACCGCAAGGCCAGTGGAACGACCTTGTGGGAAAGAAAAATATGAATTTAGAAGGGTCGTTGGACTTCTCTGGTTTCCTAACAGAAGCTGCAGTATAGTCCGAGCAGTAAACAAGATGAAACTCCTGCAAGTGAAGCAACGTTAACCACAGTCTACATAATCTTCATGACGAATAATACATTAATAATAATAATAATAATAATAATAATAATAATAATAATAACAATAATTCTACCGGGAGGTACACCCCAACGCCGCGCATTTAAATCTAGCGCCTAAATGAACTCCTCTATTGGTGAAACAGTGAAACTGAAACTACACCAACTTAGAAATTTACTCAGAAGATGTCACCACTAAAATATGATGTAATTTTGTTTTTGTGAAGTTTCCTGAACTGACTGTATTTCTACTAGTTTTGTTTGCTATCCATCAAGAAGTTTAGACATTCTTCCACAGATGTCACTACTAAAAACTATGATCATGCACCCTGGTGCGAGGTATAAGGACTTATAATTCAAAGAAGTTTTGTATTCATAAGTTTTTTACTGATTGATGTTCATTTATTTTTGGGTTGGCAATATTTCCTTTTTATTTCCGCCAGTTTTGAATCTAGCCAATCCCTAATTTCTGTAATTAATTTTCTACCAATCACAGTCTTCTTCTTCTTCGATTTTGAGTGTTACTTTTAAATTGACCAATGAACGTGAGAGGGTGTGGCTAGTTTAATCTTGAATGACCTCGAACTTTCCCCAAGAGTTTATAAACTACGGATTTTCTCGTTTCTTGGCCAATTGATCGTCATCTTACTAAGTGTGCGTGTCAAAGCAGGAGGCGGGCGGCCTCTTTCATCAGGGAGCAGTACATCGACAAGATAATGGCCTCATAACATTTTTCTTTCTTGCTAGCTCCGCAGTTTAACCCGAGGGAAGGGTCCGAAACGTTAACTATGTAACCTTCTTTTCTAAAATGTAACTTCTGCCGGCTAATGTAGAAAAGGTTCATAAAATCTTCGACTGTAAATCGGGGATAGAGAGTGATGTACCCTCTCGAGTTCCCCTTCATCTTGGTTTGAGGTGACTACGTTTTTATAACTGTTTTTCATTCTGTAATGTGGTAAATTACTTTCCATACGAGTCACCTCAGTAGTTTTGGAATAGCCCCCGTTCCACCGGCCTAGTAACCTTTAGTTTTTTAAGTTTTCACTATCTTGGAGCATTGTACGCCTCCATTCAGTTTGTGTTTCGGGCCATTTACTTAACCTATTCTTTCCGCAAAGGTCCTATAGCTTCGGTACGAGATACCCCTGTTTCAATTTGTAGGTTGGGCCAGTGAAGGCCAAAGACTGTAAGATCTTTTTTTGGTGTTGCCTTGAGTAGGCTTGAGAAACTGAGAGCACGTTAGTTCTTTTTCAAGTGTTGTAAAAGTGCCTCTGGGAGGCTTGATATTGTATTAGGGAGCAAGTGCTCCACGAATTAGGGGATTTCTGCCCTTGTATAAATTTGTGCTCTTTTGTAAATTTGAGCTTATAGCTCAGGAACTGTAAAGCTAGGGGCTTAAAGCCCAAAGTGTTAAGATTCTGAATCTTGGATTTTTCTCCATCTTGTTTAACGATTACTACTTGAACGCGTAAAATTGTTAAGTTTGAAGTTTTTGAAAATATAACCTTCAGTTTAAGTTTTAAATTCAATTCTTGACATTGTAGTTAGACCCATTCACCCCGGCACCTTCTTTCACCTCTGCGTTCCACGGGAGATCCCGGAATAATAATAATAATAAAAATAATAATAATAATAATAATAATAATAATAAATTATTACTAGTAATTATTACTATTAATAATTATTAATATTATTAATAATTAATATTATTATTATTATTATTATTATTATTATTATTACTATTATTATTATTATGCCCACTTGTTCAAGAAAAATGTATCGTGGAACGAACTAGATGGTAAAAAACAAACTATTTGTTTTATGCCACGCGTGTATTCTGGTATAAGTCATGATATAAAAATAGGGTTTGCCTAGCAGCTCTCCACACATATAGCAAGATAATTAATAATATCGACGGCTAAGAACGAGAGGGTAAAAACAAAATATTAAAATACAATTTTGCCAGAGCATTAAGCCGGGTTTCTGTTAACTGAAGTTCGGTTAAACGGGGTTCTACTGTAATAAATACGACCATCACCACTGTTAATAAGATGGCTTTGATATTTTATAATGATTATAGTCTTGGCTTGCCAAGAACACTGCTGACCAGCCAGATGGCCAAGAGATAATGGAGAACAGGTGGTAAGCGTGAAGATATACTCCGCCATATAGTTTGGCTTTCGTGTCCGGGATACTACGTATAGCTCGCTGTTATTTTTCTTTTTCTTATTATTGTTGTGGCTGTTTTTGTTGTTTGTGTCATTAGTCGATAGACTGGTGTGATGCAGCTTCCATGTCACCCTATCCTGTGCTAAACTTCTCATTTCTGTGTAACTACTACATCCTACATCTACTCTAATCTCTTTTTAATATTCATGCCTTGGTCTACCTCTACCGTTCTTACTGCCTGCACTTACCTCAGAGACTAACTGAACGAGTCTTGGGTGTCTTAAAATTTTTCATTTCATCTCTTCTTCTGCTGATATTTCGCCAAATCGTATCCCTCCCACCAATTCGATTCAGTACTTCATTCGTGATTCGATCTACCCATCTCACATTCAGCATTCTTCTGTAACACCACGTATCAAAAGATTCTATTCCCTTTATTTCTGAGATAGGCATCGTGCATTTTCCACCTCTATACAAAGCCACGCTCCAGACGAAAGTCTCAAAAACGTCTTTTTAATTCCTAAATCAAGGTTCGAATTGAGCAAATTTATTTGCTTTAAAAAGGCCTTCCTTGCTTGTGCTAGTCTGCATTTTTTATATCCTCCTTCCTTCTGTCAACATTTGTTATTCCACTACCCAAATAACAAGACTTCATTTCCTAATCTAATACTTCCTGCATCACGTGACTTCGTTCGTCTGCACCCCATTGCTTTTGCTTTAAATATATCAATTTTCATCTTGTACTCGTTCTCAAAGACTGTCCATACCATTCAGCAATTTCTCCAGATCTTCTGCTGACTCAGATAAAATAACAACATCATGGGCAAATCTCAGAGTTTTGACTTCCTCTCCTTGGATTGTGTTTCCTTTACAGCTCTCTATGTGTAACCATTGAAATGGAGAGAGGACAAACTGCAGCGTTGACTCACTCTTTTCTGGATTCCTGCTTCTTTTTCGTAGTCTTCCATTCTTATCACTACAGACTGACTTTTGTACAGATTGTAGATCGTCCTTCTTTCTCTGTATCTGATCCCCATCAACTTCACAATTTCAAACAAAGCAAAGCAAAGGGAAGCAATCTCCGTACAGCCCATGAAGGCCCTTGGAGGGGTGGAAGGTAAAGGCTTCCACTATCCGTAACCTGGACACTTCATGAGGTGGAGTGGTTAACTCTAACTCTATGCGCGGCCGCCTATGCCCTCCGGAATTATTCTGGTGTAGGCTGAGTGAACCTCAGGGCCATGTGCATTTCCGGAAGTGGAAATATCGTTTCTTAATTTTTTTGACTTCCTGTCGGGGAATCGAACCCACGTCCTTCCGGGTGAACGAAACACGCCTTTTTCGCCTCAGCCAGGTAGCCCCTCACAATTTCAAATAGCTCGGTCCAATCAACATTATCGAATGCCTTTTATTATTATTATTATTATTATTATTATTATTATTATTATTATTAATATGCCCACCCTCATCGGAGGGTCTGCCTTACAAGGGCTGCACTCGGCTAGAAATAGCCATACGAAATTATTATTATTATTATTATTATTATTATTATTATTATTATTATTATTATTATTATTATTATTATTATTATTATTACTGGTATTTAGTCGACCGGCTGAGAATTTTCTTTTATACACAAATAACCCCACTAACATACAGCAGTTCGTCGTAGTTAAAACAAAACAGACACCTTCGATTAGAAAACAATGTGCTATACTTGTACTGATTTACCTTTCCTTGTTGCATTGACCAATGTAATTAACGGTATTTCCAGAGCAACCGTTCAGTGTGAACTCCAGCCAAGAGCTGCAGTATCGAGAAGGAAACAGCGTTGGGTCTCGTAATATCTGCATAAATAACACCTGAGATCGGATGTGACTGCAACCAATCCCTGTAAGCAGAAAACAAAACAAAAAGAAAAGATTAGTTGTTACACTGAAGGGAATAATGAGATAATCTCTCCGCCATTTCCTAATAGTCGGAGATCTCACAATATGGATGTAACATACAAGGGAAGACGGGGAAATACAGTTCACGCAGTTAATTATGAATACAACTTGAAAGCTGGAGGCAGTTCCTTGATGTTTCTCTTTCTTATTATTTTAATGGCGTGTGGCCTTCGGAGAGGCCTGGTGCAGGTCTCTCGAGTTGACACCATGTAGGCGACCTGCACGTCTGTGAGGATGGAGCCCTAAGATGAAACTAATGCTGAAGACGTCACAAACATCAGCCCCCGAGCAAAGGAATTAATTAATGAAACCTAAAATCCCCGACCCGACCGAGAATGGAATCCGGGACCTCTTAGACCAAAAGCCAGCAAGCCATGGAGCCGAGCGTTTTTTATTTTTTTTAATGAAAAGCCATGTCCAAGTAGTTCGAATTCTGTGGAAATCAGGGTGTGGTGAAGCTGTGATCAAGATATCAACAGTGACGTATAACTACAATCTTATTTCCTTTCACTGCGTGTTTCTTTTTTTTTTTTTATCTATTGTTTAAATATATTTTATGTTCTCATTCCTCCCCTGAAGGGTGAGGCGGACCTCTTAGACGGTGACGCCCACTCTCAGGCCGGGAGATTTGTTATGGCGAAGGAGATGCTCGGAGAAAGTGAGGGGTTTGGCGACCATTCTCACGACAGCCGATGGTCGAGACCAGCAGTGAGGTCCAGCCCTGTCCCGTCTCCCGAATGCAGAGGCGCAGAGCCATGGTAAAGTCGTGGCCCCTTGCGCGCCGAGACCTACTCAGCATCTATCGACGGCGGGGGAAAATCTAATTTTTGATGTGTCCTCTATATCTCGGAAATGACCAATATAAAGAAGTAAATATTATTGTATGAATACTGAGCCGGAAAATTTCCTTGAAACGATCAGAAATCGTGCGGAAGTACAATATGATAGAGCGCTCACCAATGAATTCTAGTGCCTGTGTGGTGTGGCTACAATAGTAATTTTATTTATTATTTTACTAGATTCATATTTTGAATTATGTTTTAGAAAAGTTTATTTTCAACTGCAATCATTTCGTTTGAATGAGGGGTGTAAATGGAAAGAGATGAAGACCCTGTATTTCAACAACTACAGTGTAATTGGTATGTTACGATGCACTATATGTAGGGAAATATTTACTTTTATACCCGCAGGAGAATCCCGGTAAGGACCTCCGTGGCTCAGGTGGCAGCGCACCGGCCTCTCACCGCTGGGGTCCGAGGTTCAAATCCCGGTCACTCCATGTGAGATTTGTGCTGGACAAAGCGGAGGTAGGACAGCTTTTTCTCCCGGTACTGCGGTTTTTCCTGTCATCTTTCATTCCAGCAACACTCTCCAATTATATAATTTCATTTCATCAGTCATTCATTAATCATTGCCCCAGAGGAGCGCGACAGGCTTCGGCAGCCGGCACGATTCCTATCCTCGCCGCTGGATGGGGCTTCATTCATTTCATTCCTGGCCCGGTCGAATGACTGGAAACTGGCTGTGCATTTTCTTTTCATGTGAGCCCCGATAAGGCCTATCAACTATGATAATAAAAAAGAGAAAGGAATTTCTTTCGAAAAATCTGGGGTCCAAAGAAGTTGCAAAATGACCAACATACTTTCCGGTTGAGATAAAACCAAGAACTCTATAAAACCATCCAAAAAGACACTACTACGGTGTGGAAGAGAAGACTGACCTTTTATGGACACATTGAAAGGATGAATCAAGACAGTTTGGCCTACAATATACTCCTTCTACAAGGGATGTGGAAAACACAGCCTGGGTGGCTAACACAAGTGCACAAAGACCTCGCAGAAGCGGGTGTCAAGGAAGAAGAGATACAGGAGAACACAACATTCAGAAAGAAGGTTGCAGGAGTGAGGGATGCACCCGAGAAGCCACTGGCCAGGCCACGGAACATCTCAGCGAAAGAAAGAGAAAGGAGAAACGAAAGACTTAGGGATCTTTGGTCAGAGTGTGAAGGGAAGGGCAGGTAGACTGTGCAAAAGTGGCCCGCAGAAGGCCTAATCGAAGAATGAATGAATTAATAATAACGGGATGTGTCTAGATCAGAGGTGTAGCTTTTGGTTGTTCATCCTGATGAAGGGATCCAATCTCAGTAACTCCATGGGGTGGAATTTTCACCTGAAGCATCACGAAGTGTCAGGAAAAGCATTGGAACTTTCCGGCCTAAGCCAGGGACCCGGAAAGTAATCAATATAAGGATAGAGAACCACCAGTGGAGGAGACAACAGAAGGGGATATTGAAAATCTCAACTGAAAAACGAGAGTGAAGGAGAAAGAGAGATTGAGAGGTTGAAGAGGTTCAGGGGGGAAAAGGAGAAAACGTAAACTATGACATAGCTACAAATGTTCCTACAGAGGTCGTAACGATATAAGAAGAGGGCGAAGAATACAATATTATACAATTTCCAAAAGTGTATTTGAACTTAATTTAAGCAACAAGTGCCAAGGGTCGATATTTTGGACAGTCTCGTTTGCCCTGCTGTGCCATTGTGTCGAAAAGCTTGGCATTTACTTAGACAGCACTTTTATGACTATAAGTGAGTGAAAGTCTGGAGATGTACTCTTTCTTTCTAGTATTTCAGACGTTCCGGTTCTTCATACTTTGGATCTCAAGTATATGCTGTTCTCCTTGGAAACAAATGATCAACGCAGCGCATTTGGCTGCCAAAAGCTACGATAGCGAATGAAAAAGGTAAAATATTTTTTCAAATGTTTTTTTTTCTGCAAATATTTTTGTTATCTCCCCATTTTGGTTAATAAATATAAATTCTTCAGATGTACCATGGTGACCACTTATTTTGCATATGCAGTGATAGAATTGTAAACTGTTAGCTCGTCTCTCAGTGCATTATTTGACTCCTTCCATTCATCCGACTCATTGCTGGAGTGTCAAAGAAGACCGGTTTTATTTTTGCTGCTTTCCAGTCCAGTACTTGGAACACGTGCCTTTGCTGACGAGGCCTAGGGTTTACAGTTCACTATGTCTTCTGGTAGGGATTGGAACAATTGTGTTACCTTCATTGATATGTCAATCAATCAATCAATCAATCAATCAATCAATCAATCAATCAATCAATCAATCAATCAATCAATCAATCCTGATCTTCATTTAGGGCAGTCGCCCAGGTGGCAGATTCCCTATCTGTTGTTCTCCTTAGCCATTTCTTAAATGACTTCAAATAAATTTCACAAGCGCATCGAAATGCTCAGTGTTATCCTTGGTTTTGACAATATGAAAGTGACTGAGATATGAGCGATGCTAGTAATGTCATTCCATACGCTGCTAGTCTCTACTATGAATGGTGTGAAAGTGTTACTCATACAGCAGGTTGGTGCATGAATTTCAGTGAGCTTGGCAAACTGATACGTAATAGAAATTTCTGGCTCAGCGAGGAAAGCAAAGGTAAACTACCTCGCTCCTCATTTCCCTAGTACGTCTCTTGGGTGATGCCTAGGCCACCCATGGCAGCTAATGGTCGAGCTGTTTAGGATCGAACTAGCCTTGGGATGAGGCTGGAACGTACATATACGTCTTGTAACACAGTGACGACAGCCAGCGTTCTACATAGTTCTGAGCTAAATGGCTTACTAGGCAAGATGGTGCGAATTTTGACAGGCACTGAGTTCCTTTTAGGAAAGTAGCTTTGCGGCTCTCCAACTTTGTCAAGCTTGCCATTCTCAGATGTTCCTAAATATTCCGTGGAACAACCAGGATATCAACTTGTACAGTGAGAAAATGAGAGGAATTCTGGGACATCTTTGACATTCCTTCTGCAAGTGAATACGGCAATCGCGATCCTCAGAGTACAGGTTATCAGAAAAGAACAGAGTTAAGAATTTCAAAGTATCATCATGGTTCAGTGGCACATAGAAAGTAGTTCAATTCAGAAGAAAATAGTAAAAGTTAAAACTCACAACATACTGAATGATTTGTTCAATGTATAATAATAATAATAATAATAATAATAATAATAATAATAATAATAATAATAATAATAATAATAATAATAATAATAATAATAATAATAATAATATCCAGCCATTCGACCGGGCCAGGAATGGAACGAATGACGCCCCATCTAGTGGTAAGGAGACGAACTGTGCCGGCTGCCGAAGCCTGTTGCACTCCTCTGGGGCAATGATTAATGATTGACAGATGAAATTATAGTGGAGAGTGTTGCTGGAATGAAAGATGACAGGGAAAACCGGAGTACCCAGAGAAAAACTTGTCCTACCTCCGCTTTGTCCAGCACATAGCTCACATGGAGTGGCCGGGATTTGAACCACAGAACCCAGCGGTGAGAGCCCGGTGCTATGCCGCCTGAGCCACAAAGGGATCTTTTATCCTATGTACAGTATAGTCAAACCACATTGTCTGTCTATCTATCCTTCTAAGAGTTTCGTCTATACGTTGCTCAGAATTAAGAAAATAATGGTATTTCCTCATTGGTTGTGTCTACAGTAAGTAAGAAATGTAATTGTTAATTTTCGGCATATCTCTCTGTAGGTATGTACGTAGTTAAATGCGTACGTGAATCACAAGAAATGGGTTGATAATCGGTATCTAGAGTCCGATAAAATACAAACACCCAGTCACGAGTCAGAGGAATTAATCCGACCCGATTAAAATCCCCAAAATGGCCGGGTATCGAACCCTGATCCTCTGAACCGGAAGCCCGAACGTTGATCATTCATTCAACTAGTCGACTTAATAAATCCCTTGATTAACATTAATTAATTATTCAGAATTAAATTACCGAAGTTAGTTGCCTCATCCCATCGTGTCTCAGTATCTAAAATAGGAATTTCAATCCATTTACATTTTCTGTCGTTATATTTTGACCGGAAAGCATTTTAGTTAAATTATAATTTTTATCGTAGTATAAGAGCAAAACCTTTCAAAACAAGAGAAGTGATTTGGATGTCTTTGCTGCACCTTTGAACATGGTCAGACATGAAGACGAAGTTTTGCCTCAAGTCTTGGAGTACGTAACTACTAGCACCAAAATCTAATTTTGCGATCTATAGACCATTTCTGTGCGATATTTTTAGGATCCCCTTTAACAGTATAATGTTGGTTTGAACTTACGTGGTCTACCTGATTTTGGCAAAAGACAGCCTGGCTGAGGACTGGGTCCCCCGTTGACCCAGTAATCGAAAGTGCCTGTTCTCACTGGAGCTCCTAAGCCCCCACGGTCAGTGTGGATCACTTCCACACAATCGGCATCTTCCTCCGAAACGGGTGGTACGCACACCACTGGCGGGTAGAAGAGTGGTCCAGCAGGATCGAAAGCTGAAAACATGTGATAATAAAGAGTGCAGTCTAACACTATTTTTATATTCGTAAGCCCAATGGTTCCAAATATATCTGTACATCTAAACATACATACATACATACATACATACATACATACATACATACATACATACATACATACATACATACATACATACATACATACATACATACATACATACATACATACATACATACATACTGAACCACACCACATATACGTGGGATTGTCATTTATTGAATACCTCATGCATATATTAAAACTAACTCGAGGACGCGAACAGGGAAAGGGTGCCAGAATTAGGCCACCGTCCACGTCGGGGACGGGTAGACCAACGCAGGGAGTACGCGAAAACTCTCAAGATATGATCTCCAGCTCTGCTATCCGAGCCACATAAATGCCAACTGCAAGGATAAAAAAGCGGGAAGAAACAGTGGTGGAATGCTTACGAAATCAACCTAGGAGCCATATGACAGAAAACTGGAAGGACAGAGAATATTGATTGAATTTATCTAGTGTCTCAAGTTAGTTTAGTTTATGTCCAATATTCAAATTTTGTCATTATATAAGAGACCGTGGGAACCGAAACCTCTTCAACACAAAGAGATGACGTGGTTCTATCAGTGATTCCCCTAGCCAAGCGTCGTTCCCACGAATATGATAAAAGGGAGCTGAACGAGGGAAGAGGGGCTTTTCCTGAAGTAGTTGGAGGAAGGAGAGGTTGTGTTTGCATTACGGTTCGCGGATCAGGATACAATGAAAGTTTAAGTTAGTACTATTTAGACATTCAGAAAGAAATGCGGGAATACTGAATATCTAAAGCCGAAGAAACAAATTCATAGACATAAATGCTGTTAGATTAGGGCGGTAAAGTAATGAGGGAACGATACTATAAACAATTAGTGATTAGAGCGCTAAAACTAGCTCGATCAAACTAACGGAGGATATCCTTTCGTCGTGTTACGAAGTAGTACAATATATGAACACATTAAAAACGCCCAGGTAATAGCAAGTTCTTCTAGGCTGATTACAGTGAGTAACGGCGCCAAATCCGGGAGAACGAACGGAACCAGTAAATCCAGGAGGACATGGTGAACGTGTGAACGAGGGGAATCGGGTGGTTGCAGTATCAACGGAGGAGAACGATACCCATCCAATTCATTCCGGTCGAGAAGACGACATCGCCGTGGATTGCAATGGAGGATGTCCCAGTCTACCATGAGTCGTTAAATCAACCTATGGTCTTTTGAGATGAGGCCGAGCGACAACACCTGAACAAGATAAGTCTAAACATGGGATAGATAAGCGAGTTTCATGAATGTTTAATGTAAATAAATCATTAATTTGCCTACGGCAAACCATGTGTTAGTTAGGATAGGTTTCTGGACCGTTGCATGTGTAGTTTTAGTGTAAATAGCTTTGCTTGTGTTGTATTTGGTTATTTGAGGAGTCGATATTAGATAGGTTTGATTCACTGCATATTATTTAATGATATTCTTGTCTTGTATGGAGTCACAGTAGTTTGAGTGCTAAGATCATCCAGAGGATAAGGACGTAAGGGCCTTATTGTAATTGAACTGGAAGAATATCCTTGAGAGAACTAGCCTACTTAAAGAATAGAATGTGCATGGTAGATTATCGATAAGCATGAGATTTCAGAGGTCCAACAGATGGCTGTGGACGAGGTGTCACCAACGTTGTTGAATTAGAGTTTTCAGTGAAATACTGGTAGGCGATGGACACAGCACCGCGAAAGTAACGAACCAGGGCCTGTTAGATAGGAGTTATTGAGAGATGTGAACAATGAAAATATGTAGAGTAACCGTGGCGGAGTAAGTCCACGAGGCGTTCTTATTACTAGTCAATGCTCTTGGAAAAATGTACCAGATAAAGTAATGAAATATTGATCAATATGAGGTAGGCTTTGAATGCCAAGAGATATTAAATCACCAGCCCAGAAGAGAAAGAAACGGACTTGTCTGACTGCTTGAGTTTCCCCGAGAAAGGGACGGCTACGGAAATAAGATGAAGGTCGCAGTGTGAAGTCTCGCCATGTTAAGAAGGGACGTTGTTTATATTTCATTTAAAGTGCCAGGTTAGTAACGTACGAGCTTGATGACGACCTCGCCTCTCTGTATTCTTTTGCTGGAGGCCAACGACCGCATTTCAAAGATGTTACCAACCCGTCAGGACAAGTGCATTTCCATGTATGTGTATTTACAGGTGCAGTGTTTTAAATGTATACATTTCTCGGTGTGTGTTTCATTTAGTTTATATTATTCTTATCTTAGTTGTATTTTTGTTTTAAGGGAAATAACTCCGTATGCTTATAGAAGGGATGCGAGTTTCTGAACTCATTCGTTTGCATATTGGAAACCGTGCCAATAGTAGAGTCAGTGAATATTTGGGGGAAAGTTTACGGTCTTGGAAAAGTGTTATATGTTTGTGTCCCTTGTCCTAAGGGTATTTTGTAGTTCGAACCTTGGTAATCATTGCTCATGTTAAATGATAGTTTCAGGAACGAAAATGTTACAATGTTTAGACTAATTTCTTCAAAAATATGAATAAAAGTGGAATAAGTTATATCACATCACCGAAAAACATAAATTCAGCTATGCTTGTGTCGGGAATAGACCCATCATTTAATAAATTTTAGTAGTGTTTATTTCGGTACTATGTTTATGAAAATTAAAAAGGGGAATTTCTGTATTTTTATTGTAATAACATTTTGTCCTATTGTAACATGTTCATTTATCTTTCACAAGTTGGTATGTTAGTTTCCTGTCCTGCTTTAATTGTTATAGTATAGTTGTTGAATTTGTATCAAACACACTGAATAACAGAACACGAATCTACCAATGGGCAGCCGGATGAAGAAAGCAGGATGGCACTAAGGCACAATACATACTGAAAACGTTCAATAGGCTACCATGTTAATAGATATGTTGGGAAGTCTAGTAAGTTATATCTGCCGTTTTCTGCATCAATTTGTGAAGTATTTGGTTGCAAGTAGCATTTTAATGCCTTGTCCGGTATACGCACGACGCTGGGCGAGTTCGGAAGTTGGAACTCTATAATTATTTTAAGTAGAGAGCTAAGTCCTGGGTGCAGCGTGACCTTGGTATTACGTTCTCTATCGTGCAAGATAGTTGACGAGATGACGCGAGACTTAGGATGCTGCTTGTGTCAGAAGGCGTAGCTTACAGGGTTTCAACCCAAGAACTGTATGTTACTATCACTTCCCTGCCTATTTCGGGTATACCAACCCGCATATTTCGCGGGATCACCAATAATACCGGTAATTTTGATCATTCACCACAAGAGGGATCAATAAACTTCGTATAATTTTCAGTATCTAATGATGTAGAAATGTAGTTTACTTCTCGGCACAGTTTTAATGACGCCACTTAGGGTAGCATCGCAGTGGCAAATACCAGATGGCCCTTGGGGGCTTCTTAACTCAGAGCTGGGAAGGCCCCGTCACCCCCACGTTGGACGCCATGATGTACCTGTCCCAGAAATCGACAGAATACTAAGTACAAAAACATTCCTCTCATTATAGTGTCCTACTTTCAAGATATTTATTTTTACATGCCCACTTTATTTTCGTCGGACAGGAGCATGAGCCATATGCTTTTGAGCGAAGTCGTTGCTCGATATGAAAGTAGGGAGGATAGGAACTCGATGCCCGCGCTTGATTCTCCGATGTTCTTCATCCATACGTTTGTCATGCATAACATATTTGTAGGTATGATTTTTATACTTGGTACTCTGTCGATGCCCGGGACAGGTACAATACATGCATACAAAGGTTAGCCAAATTAAAATGATATTTCATGGCTAAAACTTTACGCAAATGAGAAGCGGTACGAAAATATTGCAAACTTCGGGCTGGGAGGACTTGGGAATAAGGGTACGAGCTGCTCCACTAAGCGGCATCTTCCAACCTGTCAGTAGACAGATGGCGTTTTCACACTATGTAAATGCTGGGGCTGTATCTTAATTAAGGTTTCGCTTTCTTTCCACTCCTACCCCTTTCCTATCCCATCGTCGCCATAAGACCGGTCTGTGTCGGTGTCACGAAAAAATGTAAATTGAAAAAATAATAAGGGATGCCTGTCACAAAACCTGAAGCTGAAATACTGCGTACATACTGTAAGTTATCCGCGTGGAAGCCTAGTATGCCATATAGTGTCTACAACTAAATAGAAAAGGCTTGATTGAGAAACTGGAAATCAAAGAGAGAAGAATTTGCAAAAGGATACTAGGCCCTGTACTTGAATATTGGGTATACCAAAGACGTCACAGTTTAGAACTCCACACCCAGAGGAAGAGGCTCTCGGACTAAGACAGAAAAAGTGCATAGCTTTCTATAGTCGTGTCGCAATATTGTTCCCAACAGACTGACAGTCAATAAATAAATAAATAAATAAATAAATAAATAAATAAATAAATAAATAAATAAATAAATAAATAAGTAAAACAATCAGTCACCACTGACCTGCATTTAGGTCAGTCGCCCAGATGGCAGATTCGCCATCTGTTATTTTCTTACATAATTGCAAGGAATTCGGAAATGTATTGAATATCCCCTTGGTAAATTACTTCAATACCTTAATTCCCCTTGCTATAAACGAATATTTGCCCCAAATTATCTTCTTGAATTCCAACAAATCGAGCTGCTTTTCTTTGGATTTTACCAGTTCTCGACTCAAGTAATTCTAGTGAGGGTCCCATACGCTGGAACCGTACTCTAGTTTTGGTCTTGCCAGAGACTTCTATGCCCTCTCCCTGACTATCCACCTGATCACCTTCTGGAGATTCAAAGAAAGTCCGTACCACCTGCCTGATGGGACTGAGAAGGACACAAGTGGGCTGAGGCTGGCAGACTTACAAATCATACAGGCTGTGAGACACATCCTGAATATATTCCACGGTTTATAGGAAAGACCACTGAAGAAGGAAGGTAATCCCTGGTCGGAGGAAAGAAAGGAGCCAGGCCAGCAGAATATGTAACAATACTGGGCAATGATCGAAGCCAATTGGTAGATCAAGCGTGGTCCCAAATAGGTCTGTTAAAAAAACAGAAGAATATCACTTCTACTATAGTGTACAGGAGTTTTCATTTGCCTCAATAATTTAGGCCAGCTGCATGTCTGATATGGTTTTCCGACTTCTACTAGACGGTAGCGGAAACCGACCTCTTTTTGAAGAACATAGGTTGAGTTCTAAATAATTTTATCTGGTAAATATCGAAAAGGTCCGCCTCTGTGGTGTAGTGGTTAGTGTGATTAGCTGCCACCCCCGGAGGCCCGGGTTCGATTCCCAGCTCTGCCACGAAATTTGAAAAGTGGTACGAAGGCTGGAAACGGGGTTGGCTGAGCCTCGGGAGGTCAACTGAGTAGAGGTGGGTTCGAATCCCACCTCAGCCATCCTGGAAGTGGTTTTCCGTGGTTTCCCACTTCTCCTCCAGGCAAATGCGGGGATGGTTCCTAACTTAAGGCCACGGCCGCTTCCTTCCTTCTTCCCTGTCTATCCCTTCCAGTCTTCTCATCCCCCCGCAAGGCCCCTGTTCAGCATAGCAGGTGAGGCCACCTCGGCGAGGTACTGGTCATCCTCCCCACTTGTATCCCCGATCCAGAGTCTAAATCTCCAGGACACTGCCCTTGAGGCGGTAGAGGTGGGATCCCACGCTGAGTCCGAGGGAAAACCTACCCTGGAGGGTAAACAGATTAAGAAAGAAAAAAAGAAAGAAATATCGAAAGGTCAGCTTTTTTGGTGGAGTGGTTGGTGTGCTTAGCTATCACTCCCGGAGACCCGGGTTCGATTCCCAGCTCTACCACGAAATTTGAAAAGTTGTACGAGGACTGGAACGGAATCCATTCAGCCTCGGCAGGTCAATTGAGTAGAGGGGTTTAGATTCCCACCTCAGCCATCCTCGAAGTGATTTTCCATGGTTTCCTGCTTCTCCTCCAGGTAAATGCCGTGATGGTACGTAACTTAAGGCCACGGCCGATTCCTTCCATCTTCCTTATCCAACCCTTCCAATCTTCCCATCTCCACAAGGCCTCTGTTCATCATAGCAGGTGAGGCCGCCTGGGTGAGGTATAGATCCTCCATCCCAGTTTTATCCACGACAAATATCTCACTCTCCAGGACACTGCCCTTCAGGCCGTGGAGGAGGGATCCGTCACTGAGTCCGAGGGAAAAAATCAACTCCGGGTGGTAAACGGATTAAGAAAGAAACGACGAATGAGTCTCGAGGCGTCATTTACGCAGCGACGTTCTACAGCATGGAGTGGCGAATGAACTTCCAAATATCCGACTACTTCTGTCAGGTTTCAACCCATTATGTAGGGATCCAGGGTCGACACTCTGTCACTGAGTCACAGAGGGACCGTTGATAAGGATTAAACACTAGTAAACCGGGTGAGTTGGCCGTGCGGTTAGGGGCGCGCGGCTGTGAGCTTACATCCGGAAGATAGTGGGTTCAAATCCCACTGTCGCACAGTGCGTAATTTCAGGAATCTAGCCGACCAAAAATCGTATCTCGGAAACTAATGGACCGATTTACATAAAACTTAGTATGTAACTGCTATTATTGGAGATAATTAAGTGTGTGGTCAATCAAGTACAAAGAACAAATTACTACGCCAGGAATAGAATTAGTAACATTTATTTATTTATTTATTTATTTATTTATTTATTTATTTATTTATTTATTTATTTATTTATTTATTTATTTATTTATTTATTTCTTAATCTGTTTAGCCTCCAGGGTTGGTTTTTCCCTCGAAATCAGCGAGGCATCCCACCTCTACCGCATCAAGGGCAGTGTCCTGGGGCTTCAGACTCTAAGTTGGGGATACAACTGGGGAGGATGACCAGTACCTCTCCCAGGCGTCCTCACCTGCTATGCTGAACAGAGGCCTTGCGGGGGGATGGGAAGATTGGAAGGGATAGACAAGGAAGAGGGAAGGAAACATTAGTAATCTTTGTAATTTCAATCATTTTTCGTTATAGCTTTAAGAAATTAAATAGATGTTAATAGTGGGACATGCTGTTTAGAATGCTTAAAAAGAGATACAGGAATACATGTAATTGCCAAACAATTTATTCATTAGATGCAGTTACATCAGAATCGCTATCGTCACTGTCATTATCTCCTTCGGTAGATCCAGATACAGGAGGCTCAGACAGTAAGTTGAGCACTTCTCGTGAAAGCGGAATCAACTTCCTCCTCCTTGATTTCCCTAAGCTGGTAATATAAGGGTCCGATGATATAAGTAGCGTATGGAAAAGCTCAGTATTTGTGTCTTTCTGGAAGGTTTCCTATTATCTTTATTCCTGGTCTTCTGGGCTTCCTCGTAGAGTTGTCCAATAGGTATAATATAGTGCCTAATGACCTCCTCTCCATGAACCAGGAGTTTGTGCAAAGTTACAGGCATGTAGTACGATTTGTATTTTGGTAAGTACAATTGTATATTTTCCTTTGCGAACATGCCAAATGTCACTTTATCAATGGCATACCCACGCTAAAGAGTTTCTACGATGGCACGTAGATGGTTTATTAAGTTTATATCTACTCCAGTAATATCTTCAGAAGTGGAAGCCTCTCTGAAGAATCTTCTAGCCGTTTCCATCATTGGTATTGCCAGCACTTTGCTTCGGATATCAACCAATAGACGCGTTTCCTCCCTGAACTTCTGTAGTGAAGTCATCTACAGTATTTATTTATTGCATGTGCATTTTAGGCCTTAAATCAGTGCGTAAATGTATTGTGTTGAGTGAGAGTTGTGCGATAAGCCTACGTCTGTGATTTATTTCTTTGACATAAATACTGTGATCTTTTTTTAGTCATCTGCAATATTTATTTATTTATTGCGTCTGTTTTCTAGCTTTTATTGTCTGGATAAATTTATTAAATTCAATTAAATACATCACCCGCCCCTCGAGCCCATAAAATTATTTGTCTATTTTCTCTCGCAATTTGCCTTATATTTCAGTGCTGAGGTTTCTTATGTGCCGCAGTTTACCTCTGATTCTGTACAAACCAAAAGTGGCCCCTGTAAACCCCACATCGCCTTTAGTTCATAAAAGTAATTTGTAGCTTAGTTTCTTCAGCCTTTTTTGTTGAACTTACATACTGAATTTCACAAATTTATGTGCCGCCGTTTTCCCATGATGGCGTTGAGCAGAGCCGTTCGATATGGCAACCCTGTTGTCATAAGAACAATACTGTTTTCTTAACATGGAATGAGCTATAGTACTAGCAGGCTCATCCTGACATTGTTGTGATGCACGTCCTTCTGAAAGGCTCATTCTCTGCTCGAACCAACTTTTATTGTACTTCAGCACTGTGTCCCTTTTTCTACTATATTTTGCCCAGTGTGATCGAATTTTAGCACACAAACTTCTGACAGATTTCCTTATTGACTTGTATATATCCTCAGAATAATCCTCAAAGCCTAAATGTTCAATTACAATATTCGCAATATCATCGTTCCGCTTATATTCCCTGCTGTTCCTCAACAGCTCGAAAACCGACCTCCGGGTTACAGAGTACGTGGCTTCTGAAAATAATTAATTACTCTCATGGCCGCGCCTGGTCGCAGCAAAAAGTCACAGTTTTCTATTCTTTCAAGTATAGATAACTCATCCAAAAGAATTTCATTGCGGAAATAAAAGGCAATCCATTTTGAAAGTCAGCTCAAATTTGTATAATTATATAGCGCTTGGACACCGTGTACCTGAATTGTAAGTGCATATTGTGGACAACAATATAGTAATTATCAGAAAATTCTACATACTATATAAATATAATCACATTGCAAGCTAAAGAAATATTTAGTTCTGACGTCTTTACTGAGCCCTCACATAATAATAACTGCGCCCTCGCCTCGCCAGAATATGATGCCCTAACGGAGGAGAGCCACTTTAGGCCTTCGGTGAGATTAGATAATCAGACAGCGCGACTTTTCAATACTTAATTACTGTACCCAAGAGTCTTATAAACACGACTCACAGAAAATACGAACCAAAGACAAGGGTTGAAAATATTATTTTTGGCCGGCTGGATGCTAGAAATTACCCACTGTGTGTCGGCAGCCCTGAAGATGGTTTTCCGTGGTTTTCCATTTTCACACCAAGCAAATGCTGGGGCTGTACCTTAATTAAGGCCATGGCCGCTTCCTTCCAACTCCTAGGCCTTTCCTCTCCCATCGTCGCCATAAGACCTATCTGTGACTGTGTCGGTGCGACGTAAAGCCACTAGCAAAAAAAAAAAAAAAAAAAAGAAAAAAAAAAAAAAAGAAAAAAAAGAAAAACTAGTAATGAACTTCAGTCAGCCGTCACATCCTAGTATCAAGGTTGATACAAGTTCGATGAGAAACAATTGAAAATTCTCCCACTTGGTTACAACAACAATCACTAGCACGATAAATGTTTCTTTGTTTTGTTTGTTCTTGTTTGTTTGCCCAACCCTTGTTCCGTTTCTCTACGGTGTCGGTTATGAGGTGAGATGAATATGTCGTGGCCGGCTTTTATGACTGGATGCCCTTTCTGACGTCAACCTCATCAGAGAAGTTAATGAGATGAAATGAATCTCATGATATAGGAAGGAAGAGGGTGAAACTCGGTGCCGGCACATAGCCTACACCTGTCGTATAGCACTAAGTGGTCTGCTCAAGGCTTAACGTCCCCATCCGACAGACGAATCACCATCAACAGCGTCATATGCTCTCACCCCATATAAGCATTGCGGAGAGGTTTGGAATTTAATCCAGGCTTTTGGCACGCATTCTAGTGATAAAGATGTCGATTCCAATAGGGAATCTAGTGATTAGAAATTTTATACCACCACCTCACCTACGCTCCCGACCAACATTGTGATGGTGAAAATGGTTTCGACCACCGGGACTCGAACCGACTAACAGCGGTGTCAGACCGTTTAGAATTCAACGCCTTAAGATCGTGGCCACCAGCACGATAAAGAAAGTTGAAAATTTACTGAGTATTTTCTCATAAGGTTTCTCATTTTTCTTGCTAATAATATTCAACGTCACACTTAGAAATAAAGATGTTTGATATCTAGATTGTCCAGAAGCTTCCTTTTCAAAAGAATGGGTGAAAGTATTGAAAGAAGATCTTTATATTGACTGAAATAACTTACTTATTAAATGTCTGACACGATTCTTCATGTTTCTTGCGACGTGACCAGCACCTTGTCCACCAAGACTGATTCCGCACAGGTAGCAGAGAGAAGCACCAGCGTCGATCAGAGCGTCCAAAGAGCTGGCAATAGCCTTACCCGCTTTTGGCGTCATGGACACCGACATGTGATAGAGGGGATTTGTCGACACAGCTGTCCAGTCCACCGCAATGAAATTGCAGTCACAATTTTCCACAAAAACTGAAATCAAAGAACAAAGCATTCAATTAACAAGGTACTGGTAAGACCACAATCACAGTATGGTTCCAACGTACAGGACCTTCTTCATGATGACTTCATACGAGAACTGAAAAAGATTCAAAGGCAAGAAGCACGATTTGTTCTGGGTGATTTTGGACAAAAGAGTAGCTTTACGAAAATGTTGCAAACCTTGCACTGGGAAGACATGGGAGTAAAGAGGCGAGATGACTCACTGTGTGCTATGTTTCGAGCTGTCAATGGAGAAATGGTGTAGAATGATATTAGTAGACGAATAAACTTCAGTGTTGCTTTTATAAGGCTCATTTTGGAACTCAAGAGGACTAATCGTGGCAAATGCTCGTTTATAGGGAAGGAATTAGGGATTGGAATAATTTATCAAGGGAAAATGTTAGAAAAATTTGCAATTTCTCTGAAATCATCCAAAGAGAGAGACTAGTTAAGCAACTAATAGGGAATCTGCCACCTGGATGACAGTCCTAAATGCAGACTGGTGCTAACTGAACAAGTTACCAGCTCACAGGCCGGCTCGATCCTTAAATACCATCACTACAATTTATGTGGTTACATGCAAACCGTATAAACGGATGGTAGTGCAATAACGAGGAGTGAGGTAGTTTGCCGTTGCTTGCCCTTCTTCACTGTGCATTGCGAGGTCATAATACCACATCAACCCAGGAAAAAGTGTTTCCTCATATTAAAGGCTCTTAATAATGCAGCAGTGAGTATATCTTCAAAGTAGGTTGGACTCCGAAATATGCAACATTTTTATTCCCCTTTAACTGCATTCATTACATGCTTTCTCTTTCTTACTCCTCTAATTACTTTGAAACTAGACGAACCCAGCTCAACAGCAAAATCTTTCACGTCTGTTTTTAATTTTGTTTAACATTGCATCAACCCAGATGTATTCTTCAAGATGATAGGATACGAAAGTCCTAGGACTGTCTTAATTAAACTCCAGTCCCAGAACTTGTCTGTGGAAGTGCCATCTTCAGAGCTCACGACAATAGACTTACTTACTTCACTTAATTCGTCTCCGTGAAACGTCTCCATTGTGGTCGTCGACTTGCCAATCCTTTAACTTCCTTCCAAGTCTTCCCTGCTTCAAGAGCCTGCTTCTCTACAGTCCTCTTCTAGGTCTTGCTAGGACGACCTCTACTCACTGCCCCTTGAGGATTCCATTCCAATGCTGTGCGTTCTATAGATCCTGCTGGCTCTCTCAAAGTATGACCTATCCATTTCCATTTCCTCCTCTTGATTTCCATTGCGACTGGAACTTGGTTTGTTTTTCTCCATTGCACGTCATTGGATATACTGTAATTTCAGGCCATCTGATGTTTGTGATGCGCCGTAAGCAGCTGTTTATAAATGTCTGCAAGTCACGACAGCAGGGTTCGATCTAAAGTTCTGCATAAAAGGTTTAGACTCGGTTTATTTTCAGGCGACTAGCGAATATAGTCCGATGGTTGTACGCGGCCGAACATTTATAGCGGATCGGTCTTAAGCCTGAGTATGCCATCGCTTAAGGATAGAAGGTAGGTAATTGTTATAATTTATTATTGTTAAATAACAGAATGGACTGGAGCCTCCGTGGCTCAGACGGCAGCGCGTCGGCCTCTCACCGCTGGATACCGTGGTTCAAATCCCGACCACTCCATGTGAGATTTGTGCTGGACAAAGCGGAGGCGGGACAGGTTTTTCTCCGGGTACTCCGGTTTTCCCTGTCATATTTCATTCCAGCAACACTCTCCATTCTCATTCCATACCATCTATCACTCATTAATATAAATCACTTTGGGAGTGGCGATCCCATCGTAATAACAGCCTATATATGATTCATTCATTACATCCCTGACCCGGTCAAAGACTGGAAAACGGGTTGTAGGTTTTCGTTTTTCAACAGAATGGACTGTGTCTATTGGGATTACCGGTACCTATTCGTCTCGAAACTGTAAGATGAACGTCATTACCGGGAAATAAACAATGCATTTTAATCTGCCGGAGCTGAAAGACATTAGGTTAATCAAAATAGCATACTTTTAAACATTCTGTATTATTGAACCAAGGACCTTGCAATGACGTAAGGTAGAAATAGGTTAGCGTTCTCTTTATGCCAGAAAACATTGCTACGTTAGCACGATCGAAGGAGGAAGCCATTAAGTCAAATTTCAACGCCGTATTCCTTACTTAATGTTGGCCGTAGGAGTCATAAATTGTATAGATGTTTACAAGAAATGAAAACTGTATGCCAAGATAAAGAGGATATTGCTCCCATGACGTTTTATTTATGCAAGCAAGTAGGGCAAATGAAAGGGAATCCGTATAATGTTTCAAGCACTGAGTGGCGTAGAAAATTATAAATTTAGATGATATAGGTGTTTTTATGTTATACGGGGTGTTTGAAAAAGGACTCCCTAGTTTTAATGTGTCCTAGAATCTGTACAAAGTGACATACACTATTCTAGTTTGTGGTGTATGATTCATCAACTCTCCAAGTTTGGCTCCCCTGCAGTTGGCAGGCCTGCTTGACCTTGAGATGGCACCAGTGCGGTTTGCTTCCTCTGTTCCCTCAGTTCATCCAGGCGTGCGTGCAGTGCAGTGCAGTGCACACAGCAATGGCGCCGTCTCAAGGTGAAGCAGAGCTGCCAACTGCAGGAGAGCCAAACTTGGAGAGTTGATGAATCACACACCACAAACTAGAATAGTGTACGTCACTTTGTACAAGTTCTAGGACACATTAAAACTGGAGAGTTCTTTTTCAAACACCCTGTACATTCTTTGACAAATTATCATGGGAAATATTGATTATGGATTTCTTTACACCATATTAAACTGACCACAGAGCTGAACGGCAGTAAGTCACTTTTATTTCCAAAATTATTTTTGAACATCGTTTGAAAATGAAAACCTACAACCTGTTTCCCAGTCTTTGACCGGGTCAGGGATGTAATGAATGAATCATATATAGGCAGATATTACGATGGGGTCGCCACTCCCAAAGTCAGTTATATTAATGAGTGATAGATGCTGTGAAATGAGAATGGAGAGTGTTGCTGGAATGAAAGATGACAGGGAAAACCGGAGTACCCGGAGAAAAGCCTGTCTCGCCTCCGCTTTGTCCAGCACAAATCTCACATGGAATGACCGGAATTTGAACCACGGTATCCAGCGGTGAGTGGCCGACGCGCTGCCGTCTGAGCCACGGAGGCTTTGCACATCATTTATTAAATTAAAATAGACCTTCCAGTAGCAAAAATATAACACGAGTTGCTGTTTCACAATAGAGGACAATTAATACTCCGTTTGTTAAGTTCTATTCTAGTGATTTAACCAACATATTTTTTCTCTTCTGAAAAAGTGAAAAGCTGGGCTGAGTGGCTAAGACGCTTGAGGCTCTAGCCTTCTAACCCTAACTTGGTAGATATACTGGCACGTAATAGAACTCCTGCGGTACAAAATTCCGTCACCTCTGGGCCTCCGAAAACCGTCAAGAAGTAGCTAATGGGACGTGAAAATAATATTATTAAAAAGTGAAAACTGACTTTAGCTTTTCAGATTCAACTGATTCACTTGTATTCTGAATCATGTTAAATATGAGGATATTAATTACTGTATGTATGCTGGGTATTCAGCCCGACGGCTGGTTTGATCCTCCACAGCTCCACCAAAAGCTATCAGACAAAACCCAGGCGTCACTGAAGAGGCATACTAGGGAAATGAGTAGCGAGGTAGTTTCCTGTTGCTTTCCTCAATTCATTACTAGTGTATAACAATCGAAACAAATTCTTCTCTCTCAAAATAGCAATCGAAATAAAAACAACTACGATAAAACTATCTTGTAGTTTATGATAGGGGGTGGTTGTTGTACGATTATATGGAAAATAAAGGATCAAATACCTGGAAGGACATAGTTGACATAGTCAGAAAAGACCCAAGATAAAAATATACTCGGTTGTTATATGCAATAATGCTTCACAGAAAAGTTTGCTGGTTTGCCAATACAGCCAGACATCAGACTGTTTCATCTGTGGTTTTCATATTCGGCCACGCAGGATTCAAGTTCCAACCACCATCTCCCGAATGCAAGCTAACAGCTAAGGGCCCCAACTGCGCAAGTAACTGTGTCTATTCCACAGTTCAAATACTTCCAGTCTATTTATTTTCCTTCAGCGGTCATGTTTGCACTCTATTGAACAATGATCAAAATATGTAGCATCTCAAATGACTAAACCCCCTCTGTTGGTGGGGGCGGTAGAATAATACCTACGGTATCCCCTGCCTGTCGTAAGAGGCGACTAAAAGGGTCCCAGGGGCTCTCAACTTGGGAGCGTGGGTAGGCAACCCCTTAGCTGTTCCCTGGCATTGCTTCCACATACTTGTGCCAGGCTCCTTGCTTTCATCTATCTTATCCGACCCCCGTTCTTCAACTCTTATTATTTTCCGACCCCAACGGTATAAGGTGGTCTTTAATTTTCACGTCCTTCGTTGCCCTTGTCTTCCTATGGCCGATACCTGCATTTTTTGAAGTATCGGATCCCTTCCATTTTTTTCTCTCTGATTAGTGTTACATAGAGGATGGTTGTCTACTTGTACTTCCTCTTAAAACAGTAATCACCACTACGAGAACCTCTCAAATGACTAACATTCAGAATAAGGTACCTTTCCTTTGGTCTGCGATGTTAAGCATGTTAAGTAAATGGTTATTCCCTGCTTACCTTGACTCACAAGTGGCTCGTTGGATACATGTAGAGTGTAATCTTACTTCTACACAAGGAAACAATGCTACTCGAGACCTTGGCCTCCCATATATGCATCCGTGTGGGAGATTCTGGTCTTACTAACGTAATACAAAGCCCACCTGGTGGCCGTGATAGTCATCGATCGAGTTGGCCGCGCGGTTAGGGTCGCGCAGCAGTGGGCTTGAATTCGGGAGAGAGTGGGTTCAAACCGCACTTTTGGCAGCCCTGAAGACGGTTTTCCGTGGTTTCCCATTTTCACACCAGGAAAATGCTGGGGATGTAACTTAATAAAGGCCATGGCCACTTCCTTACCACTGCTAGTCTTTCACTGACTCATCATCGCCATAAGGTGAAATGTAAACCAAAATTATTTTTTAAAAAAAGTATAAAAATTCAAGGCATCATGTCCATATCTGTCACGTGTATTTTCTATACTATTGTCCGGCTCCATGGCTAAAATGCTAGCGTGCTGCCTTTGGTCACAGGGGTCTCGGGTTCGATTCCCGGCAGGGTCGAGAATTTTAATCTTAATTGGTTAATTTCGCTGGCACGGGGGCTGGGTGTATGTGTCGTCTTCATCATCATTTCATCCTCATCATGACGCGCAGGTCACCTACGGGTGTCAATTCAAAAGCCCTGCACCTGGCGAGCCCAACTTGTCCTCGGACACTCCCGGCACTAAACGCCATACGCCATTTTTTTCTATACTGTTACACTTACAAATTTCAAATTTGGTGAATTAATTGCCATTCGTGATATCGATAATTACTCAGAACATTCAATGATCTGAAGCCACTGTTGCCAAGAATTTTGTGTATTTTTTTGTACGTTGTCAGTTTTGAAACTCAAATTGAAGAGAACTGTGAAAAAATGTGTTCTAGAATTTTTTACAGCAAGTAACTTGCAACTTTCATAACTTTCAACTTTCATTACGCTTTATTATATCCTCAGAATTAACAATGTGAAAACGTAAGTGGTTATTCAAGGTTAGGCCTCTCCATCTTGGCTGTCAACACACTCAGTACTCACAACTTCAGCTCACAAAGACTAACTGATGCTTGCTCTAACACCCTAAAAGTAAGGCAGCGTGAGTGACGTTACCTGACGCGAAGCATTATGATTGCTGCGTATACATTGCAGGTTTTGAAAAGGAAAAAATGAAATAGTTCTGTTCACGTTGCAGGATTTGAAACTCACCCCAATATGCAAAGCCTTACATTACAGCACATGATCGACTTATGCAAGAATACTTTTCAGCATATAGTAGAGTTTGCTGTTGACTACCGGATGGCATGCAATAACTCACCTTGACCGAATTTGAAGTGGCACGTTTTGAAACTCACCTCGTCATATGGTCTGATACAGTGGTCAGCCGTTCCGTGAGAAAAGCAGAATGCTGGCCGGCAGGGTGAATATTGTCAAGGTATTCTCGCTCTTCATAATGTATGTGCTGCGGGTCAGTATATCTCCAAAAATATTATCGCATACAAGGTTTTGTCCCGGCAACGACGATATACTATTTGCAATCGCGAGATTGCGTGCCAAAAGTCTGGATTCAATTCCATGCCTCCTGGCAGTGTTCATATTGATTGAGGGGAATATAAAATTGTTGATAGTGATTCGTCCATCGGATGGGGAGGATAAGCATCGAGCAGACACCTTCGCGTTATTCGACAGGATAAGTTTTTAAGTCCCGATACCGGGTTTTCTGGGGCTGTACCTCAATTAAGGCCACGGCCGCTTCCTTCCCACTCCTAGCCCTTTCCTATCCCATCGTCACAATGTAACCTGTCTGTGTCAGCGCGACGTAAAGCAAATTGTAAGAAAAATGTTAAATCGGGTTTCTCCCTCTCTCTTCCTCATTATCATCATGATCTCATACCAAGGTGAGGTCACCCATCTGCGTCAAGTAGGAAGACCTGCACCTGGCGAGTCGAACATGTCCTCGAACACTTCCGGCACTAAAAGATATACGGTAAATAACACACACACACATCTTATAGTGTGTCATATCTTTCAGCGTTCAGTCTGCAAGCCTCTGTGAAAATACCGAACGCCTCCAACATCCTCTATTTGTAACTAGCTCTTTGGCCTCGTTTATTTCCGTACCATATATACCTAAAATAATTCTAATTTGAATCTAATTATCGTCCTCTCTACTTCTCTTACCCACCATAAATGAAGAAAACATAACATAGTTCAGAATTTTCAGGTAGATTGTTTTATGTCAAATTTCATTATTCGAAAATTATATCGAATCGAACGTAGATCCTTTCTATCACTGTTCCATTATTGTAACCACCAAGCTAAGATGATCTGTCTAGTACCATGTATGATCCAAAATCCACCTTAGCGAATTAGGCTGTGTTGGTCATATTCCCTAGCCTTTTGGCCTTCCTGTACGGAGTTTCTCTTTACTTAATCCACCGTCAATGCAGGAACTTGCTAGAATAGCACCGTATTTGAATTCCCAAGCTACGTTTTCAACAATGCACCTAAGTAATGAAAAGTTCGCATATTAACACAGGCAACATATAATATCAGACAAGTAGACAATATTCACATTAATAGAACGTTATAATGATACTATTGCATTCATTAACCAAATTATATGTCTATATTGCCCAAGTAAGTTCGCTGCGTGGTTCGGGTTAAGTATCTGAGAGTGATGGTGGTGGCAATTTTATTGTTATAAGAGGAAATACAACTAGGTAACCAACCTCTGTCAACAAATCAAACGGAAACAAAAATTAAAATTAAAATAAAATGAATTATTCAATGGGGAAATTTGAAAAATAATTTAAAAATCGAAATAAAATTATGTTATTAAACCGAAATGGACACAAATATGTGAATTAAGAAACAGAACACCTGATATGTATATGCGCTTCATTAATACACTCTCACACATACAGCAAATGACGAGATTAGCAGTCATCAGCTAGTATGAGTTCAGGTGTCTCCTGTAGGCCGAGGTTCGGTCTTAGCCCTGAGAGATCGAGGCACTCTGTCAGGATGTGGGCCACAGTTAATTCGGCACCAGAAGAATACGTTGGGGGTTCTCCCCTCTTTAGGAGGTAATAATGCGTACACATTCCATGGCCTACAGTATTCTCAGCCTTCACAAAGCTATGACCTCTCTCCTTGAGGGTGGATAAAGGACCACCACATGGCCGTTGTCTTCTTAATTACCGTATTGTAAGATTCTTAGAAATTCGGATAGTTAGCCAGTCCGATTTCCAGGACGACAAATGATTCGACGTAGCTGTCGTCCTTGCATTCAGGAGATAGTGGGTTTAAACACCACCGTCGACAGCCTTAATGATGATTTTCCGAGGATTACCATGATTTTTTTTTTTTGCTAGGGGCTTTACGTCGCACCGACACAGATAGGTCTTATGGCGACGATGGGATAGGAAAGGCCTAGGAGTTGGAAGGAAGCGGCCGTGGCCTTAATTAAGGTACAGCCCCAGCATTTTCCTGGTGTGAAAATGGGAAAGAACGGAAAACCATCTTCAGGGCTGCCGACAGTCGGATTCGAACCCACTATCTCCCGGATGCAAGCGCACAGCCGCGCGCTCCTAACCGCACGGCCAACTTGCCCGGTAGAATGAGAATGAGAATAAGAATAAGAAGAGGTCTATCACTTGCCAGACGTGAACAGTGGGACTGTGCCTAATTCCGACATTGATTTCTATGAGTCATCTCACTTTCGTTTTTCTCATCCGACCTTCCTTGTTCAACTGCCGTTCGTACCTGACTCCGACGGTGTAAGATTTGCGAAGCTACAGAGTGTTGTCCTCCTCCAAACCCTTTATGATCTTCCAATTTTTTTCCCCCGTTACCTTCATTCTTCGAAGATTCGGACCTCGTCCTTCTTCTCTTTTGGATGAAGTTGAAGGCGAAGTTGTCTGGTTGTACCGCCCTGTAGTAATAATAACTTCGTGAGGCTATTCCTGGATTGGTGCAGCCGTTGTAAGGCAGACCCTCGAACGAGTGTGGGTGGCATCTGCTGTGCGTGGTAACTGCGTGTTTTGGTAGTGGAGAATAGTGTTGTGTGAGAGTTGCGAAAATGTTGGAGACAGTACAAAGCCGCAGTCCCCGAGTCAGGGGAAATAACTTTTTAAGGTTAAATTCTCAGTCCCGGCCGGGAATCGAACCCGGGGCCCTCAGAACAAAAGTCGACTACGCTGACCATTTAGCCAAGGAGCTGAACTACTGACTAGTGAAACAATAACAGTTGTTTAATTATTGCAATTATTACCTCTCATGGTAGCCTCCGTGGCTCAGGTGGCAGAGCATCGGCCTCTCACCGCTGGGTTACGTGGTTCAAATCCCGGTCACTCCATGTGAGATTTGTGCTGGACGAAGTGAAGGCGAGACAGGTTTCTCTCCGGGTACTCCGGTTTTCCCTGTCATCTTTCATTCTAGAAACATTCTCCACTATAATTTCATTTCATCTGACAATCATTAAAAATTGTCCCAAAGCAGTGTGACAGGCTTCGGCAGCCGGCACAATTCCTATCCTCGCCGCTAGATGGGGGCTTCATTCATTCCATTCCTGACCCGGTCGGATGACTGGAAACAGGTTGTGGATTTTGATTTTGATACGCAGTCCACCAAAATGACAGGTCACCCGATTCGCTCTGTCGGGCTCAGGTGGGCCCATGATCGCCGGTTCAGTCCCGGCTCGGTTTGCTGCCAATATTCTTATTCTTATTCTTATTCTTATTCTTATTCTTATTCTTATTATTATTATTCTTATTCTTATTCTTATTCTTATTCTTATTCTTATTCTTATTCTTATTCTTATTCTTATTCTTATTCTTATTCTTATTCTTATTCTTATTCTTATTCTTATTCTTATTCTTATTCTGATTCTGATTCTGATTCTGATTCTGATTCTTATTCTTATTCTTACGAATAGGCCAACCTGGGACCGCACTTGTTCAACTGTTGTGCTTTATTTTTTGGCCTGCCGGGCTGAGTGGCTCAGACGGTTAAGGCGCTGGCCTTCTAACCCCAACTTGGCAGGTTCGATCCTGGCTCAGTCCGGTGGTATTTGAAGGTGCTCAAATACGACAGTCCTGTGTCTGTAGATTTATTGGCACGTAAAAGAACTCCTGCGGGACTAATTTCCTGCACCTCGGCGTCTCCGAAGATCTTAAAAAGTAGTTAGTGGGACGTAAAGCAAATAACATTAAATTATTATTATTATTTTTTGGCCAGTATTGCCGCATATTCTTCCGGTACAGATTGTTTCTTTCCTTCACCAGGGAGTACCTTTAGTAGTTTTTACTGAAAACCATAAACTTTATTCAGGATCTGTCTCACAGCTTCTCTGTTACATAAATATATCTGTCCCATATTGTTTATGTCCTTCTCTTCTCCTTCAGCCATGCGGTGCGGACTTCCTTGTTTCGCCAGAAGGTTAACCAGGTGTCTGGTCAGTATGAAGACAGACTATCTTAACACATGACCATAAAAAGCTAAGCTACTTTTCCTTGTACAGTCAGGGAGCTTCTCTATTGGAGGTAGAGCTCGGAATTGTGAAGTATTCCCCATCATCCAGTATGGGGCCTACGATCTTTCACATAATTCTTTTCTCTCTGACTCTCTCAATCTAGCCTTTTCTGTTTAGTGACAGATACTCCGTGACCAAAAGGGCTTCCAGGCGGATGACTCTAGTGTAGTGTTTCAGTTTCCGATTTCGTGGCAGGCATCTTTTTTCTTATGTTGTTTGAGAATGTCGATAGGCCAGTTCCAGATTATTAACTCTCACAGGGGGGGTGGGGGGAGGGAGCTGCTTTCCTTGACAACTCAATCCAGTCGCCGAGGTACTTACATTTCTCCACATGCTTGATTTTATTCTGTTTTAGTCACAGGTCTCTGTTAGTCTCTTTGATCTGAGTGAAGTAGGCGTACTTAGTTTTCTCCACTCGCACTTGAAGTCCGACTTTGGCCGTTAGACTTCTTAGAGAATGTTTTTTTTTTTTTTTTTTTTTTTTTTTTTTTTTTTTTTTTTTTTTTTTTTTACTACAGTTGAGTTATACCGCCGCTATTTTCAAGGGTTCAATATTATTACGGAGTAGTACAACCAGGGATTCGTCCGCTCCTAACTTCGAAGAATGCTTTACGTTGTACCGGCACAGATAGATGTGCCAGCCCCGCGGTGTAAGGGTAGTGTCCCTGCCTCTTACCCGGAGGCCCCAGGTTCTATTCCCTGCCAGATAAGGGAATTTTATCTGGAGAAGAGGGCTGCTTCGAGGCCCACTCAGCCTACGTGATTACAATTGAGGATCTAACTGACAGTGAGATAGCGGCCCCGGTCTAGAAAGCCAAGAAAAACGGCCGGGAGGATTCGTTGTGCTGAACAAACGACACCTCATAATCTGCAGGTCTTCGGGTGAGCACTGGTCGCTTGATAGGCCATGGCCCTTCGCGGTTGTTGTGCCATGGGGTTTGGTTTGGACACAGACAGATTTTATCACGACGATGAGATAGGAAAGGCCTAGGAGTGGGAAGGAAGCGCTGCGGCCCTAATTAAGATACAGCCCCAGCATTTGTCTGGTGTGGAAATAGGAAACCATAGAAAACCATCTTTAGGACTGCCGATATTGGGATTTGAACCCACTATCTCCTGGATGCAAGCTCACAGCTGCGAGCCCCTAACCGCGCGGCTAACTCGCCCGGTGCTCCTAAATCATCCAAAAGAGAAGAAGGATGAGATCTGAACCTTCGAAGAATGAAGGTAACGGGAAAAGGAAGGGAACACCACGAAGGGGGTGGAAGAGGGAAACATTTTACAGCCTCGCAAATCTTACACCTTCGGAATCAGGTACAAAAAACAGTTGACTAAGGAAGTTCGGATGAGAAAGACGAAAAGGAGATGACTCATAGAAAGCAATGTCGGACACAGCCACAGTCTAACGGTTCACGTCTGGCAACTGCTGGACATCTCCAAGTAAGTCCAGTTATTATTATTATTATTATTATTATTATTATTATTATTATTATTATTATTATTATTATTATTATTATTATTATTATTATTATTATTATTATTATTATTATTTACAGCGTTATGCCCATCTGTTCAGCGCGATATAACTTATTTAACTGATTTCTTCTACCAAAATCTCTTTATCTGGGCACTGACCATTTTCCTCCCTTCTTTAGTCCATGATTTAATGGTCCTGGTACTCATTTTCTCAGCAAAATGATGGTTGTTGACTGATTTTTTGAATTGGAGTCGATCTTGAATAATTTCCAGTGGAATGCCAATTTCCTGAAGGTCTTTTTCTATTTCACTAAGCCAGTTGTTCGTCATTGTTCATTCTGAGAATGTGGCCATATAATTTTAATTGCCTTTCCCTGATGGTGTCGTTCATCTTTTCAGAATACTGATAAATCTCTCGAGTCTTTCGTTTCATCCATATTCCCTCTGAGTAGACTGGGCCAAAGATTTTCCTCCATATTATCCTCTTTCGGCAACCCTGAAGATGGTTTCCCGTGGTTTCCCATTTTCACACCAGGCAAATGCTGGGGCTGCCCTTCAATAAGTGATCTGCCTCCAATGATCAAGGTTTCTGAGGCGTGTAGTGTTTCAGGTTTGATAACTGAGTTGTATTACGTTCCTGGATATTGATGTTTTGTATTATTATTGTTGTTGTTTTTGTTGTTGTTGTTGTTGTTGTTATCTCGGGAACAGAGTAAGACATTTCAATTATTAAACATTCTGGTTGTACTGCCTTTTCCTAATCAACAAAAACAATTAACTGTAATTTCACTGTAAAGGAATGTGCACGATGTTTGATCTGGATTCAATTACAGCACTTACTATTATATATTTACTTACAATCTCATTGTTCCAGTAGTTACAGTCAGTCGAAGAATAATCCTAGAATGAATATGAGTCACCATCTCAAAGAATATACAATCATTTATTGATTGAAATAAATTACCGAATTTATTTTCCAATAATCTGGTACAATAACGTTCCTTGCATTTCCTTGTCTATTAAGTCGTGTTATTTTATTATGACCGGAAACCCCTTCTTTTAAATAGAATAGAGTATTCAAAAACTACTAAGTTTGGCTTGCTCCGCCTTTCTGGGCTGGCAACCGTTCTTCCTTGTTTACGAGGGGGATAGTCTGTGGACCTGGGCATAAAGGATAAGTTATGATCGAAGTGCTCTTCGATTACAGGAACAGGTACATTTCGAATTCACTTCTGAACGTTGATCTGGCACTAAGGAGACGTATGCTGCCATTCCTCGGTGTCTTTTTAATACAGTGCGATGTAAAATACCTTAGTTGTGGCAAGGACAGAATTGAGCTGCCTATCGTGACAGCGCACAAACATATCGGTCGCTACATAATACAGTAAACCTCCCCTTCCTCATCCGCCGTTTCCTCCAGCGGATTACTACTTGTTTCCGAAAGTCAATGCGGCAGAGTTAGCTTCATCCGAGGAGATGAAGATCAATTGGACCGGCAATCTGCCAGTAGAGATGAAGATGGACTGTAGAATTATTTCGTAAAGTGGAATGGACGTTGGCAGAATTGTCTCACTGCCCAAGGACCTTAATTTGAAGATCTTGTTTAAAATGTTCCATGTCCACTGCGATGTTCAGTTTCTTTTAATGCTGAAGACATTTCTTAGCAGACAAAGTATCGGTCCCCACACTACGAAAAACGTAAAATTAAGCAATTTCCTCAATTGTGCCGAAAGATGAAAGGCTAAATTGCCCGGAAATTTTTCAAATTGTGAGTCTTGGATAGTTCTATGGAACTAAAAAAAACAATTTCTAAAATCACTTCCGGCCTAAATGTAGTTTCCGAAAAAGCCTAAAAGTGCTTGTTTCTCTACTCGTCTTCTTTTTTAAATTCAAATCCTAGCCAAATTAACTCATTTACATAATCATTTCTGCAATATGCTCCTTCCTCCAATACCCTCAGATTTTTTTTTTTAATGTCCACGCCGAATATAGTTATAAGGGCTTAAGTGAAACTCTGCATTGACTCACATTGGCGCTGGTAGTGGTGCTTAAGTGAAACTCTGCACTGACTCACATTAGCGCTTGTAGCGGTGCTTAAGTGAAACAATGCATTGACTCACATTTGCGCTCGTAGTGGTGCTTAAGTGAAACTCTGTATTGACTCACTTTAGCGCTCGTAGTGGTGCTTAAGTGAAACTCTGCATTGACTCACATTAGCGCTCGTAGTCGTGTTTAAGTGAAATAATGCATTGACTCACATTAGCGCTCGTAGCGGTGCTTAACTGAAACAATGCACTGACTTACATTAGCGCTCATAGTGGTGCTTAAGTGAAACTCTGTATTGACTCACGTTAGCGCTCGTAGTCGTGCTTAAGTGAAACTCTATATTAACTCAAGTTAGAGCTCGTAGTGGTGCTTAAGTGAAATAATGCATTGACTCACGTTAGCGCTCCTAGTCGTGCTTAAGTGAAACTCTACATTGACTCACATTAGCGCTCGTAGTCGTGCTTAAGTGAAATAATGCATTGACTCACATTAGCGCTCGTAATGGTAGGAAACGATAATTAACGGTAATTAAGAAAACGATTGTAATGGAACAAATAAAGAATATATTGTCATACTGTATTATATATTAGTTACCTAAAATTTGGAGCTCATATCCCTAGGATGTTTTGAACACTGAGTTTCTTGTCTGAAAGGTAAGAACTGTGATTTTTTGACTCTTCCGGTTTATAGCTCATATGTTCGTAAGTTAATTCTCGCGATAACAAAGAATAAATTATAAATACTTACCCTTATTAGAGGCTGCAGTGTCCTGTGTATCTAAACGTTGTTTCCATCCTGTCATGTAAACAACCATACAGGCAGAAGGATTATATCTTGGGTGACTCAGGATGCGCGTAGACTCGTTCAAGTATACCGCAATGAAGTCCTCGGGCTCCACCCTGGTAAGAAAGGAAAGAAGTGAAGTAATTAAGAACCAAACACCTCAACGCTCCATACATAAGGCAAAATAGTAATGTATCGTCAAACTGATAAAATGAATTTCTTCTTAAATGGCATTCCTCTCAAAAGTTATCAATTCTTTTCGTTAATACATTTGTGAGCCCGGCTCTTGTCCAGTTTCTCTAAGGGGTTCGGTACGAAGTGAAATGAATTTTAGGAGCGAGTTCTTAGGACCGGATGTCCTTTCTGACATCAGCCTCATTAGAGGAGTTCATGAAATAAAATGAAGGACGTGGTATGTGATAGTAGGAAGGGAGAAGAGGAAATCGATTGTGAGAACATAACCTGATACCGACGACTAGTTCCTAGGGATCAGCTCAAGGTTTAACACCTCCATCCGACGGACGAATCACCATCAACAGTGTCATATGACCTTACTCAATATTAACACCGCGGTGATGTTTAGAACTTTTTTTTTTTTTTTTTTTTTTTGCTATTTGCTTTACGTCGCACCGACACAGATATGTCTTATGGCGACGATGGGATAGGAAAGGCCCAGGAATTGGAAGGAAGTAGCCGTGGCCTTAATTAAGGTACAGCCCCGGCATTTTCCTGGTATGAAAATGGGAACCACGGAAAACCATCTTCAGGGCTGCCGACAGTGGGGCTCGAACCCACTATATCCCGATTACTGGATACCGACCGCACTTAAGCGACTGCAGCTATCGAGCTCGGTGATGTTTAGAACTAACACTAGACTATTGGCACGCAATCTAGTTATTAGGAATTGTATAGGCCTACACCACCTCTGCTAACCTGCCTGCCAACACCTTGATGGTGAAAATGTTTCCGACCAACGGGACTCGAACCGGCTAACCACGAGTAAGACCATATAGACTTGGCACCTAGATCATTGCCACAACTCTGTTAATAATTATAAGGTTTAATTTAATGAGAAAAACTGTTTAGAAATCTATTTCCATTAAGGCAGGTAGATTTTCTAAGTTTGGTTGTGTATATTTCGTGGGAGTGCAAAATCAAGGTTTCGATTTCGTATGAACCTCCAGTCAGTTCAGGGGTTTACGTAGAAACAATACTGGCCCTAAAACCTACCCAAGGACGGGTGGATTCTAAATATGATGTTTGATAGAAATATATTCAGTAGTTTTCAAGTTAGTCTGCCTCTGTGGTGTAGTGGTTAGTGTGATTAGATGCCACCCCCAGAGGCCCGCGTTCGATTCCCGGCTCTGCCACGAAATTTGAAAAGTGTACGAGAGCTGGAACGGGATCCACTCAGCCTCGGGAGGTCAACTGAGTAGAGGGGGGTTCGATTCCCTCCTCAGTCATCCTGGAAGTGGTTTTATGTGGTTTCCCACTTCTCCTCCAGGCAAATGCCGGGATCGTTCCTAACTTAAGGCCACGGCCGCTTCCTTCCCTCTTCTTTGTCTATCCCTTCTAATATTACCATCCCCCCACAAGGCCCCTGTTCACCATAGCAGATGAGGTTGCCTGGGCGAGGTACTGGTCATCCTCCTCAGTTGTATCCCCAGACCCAGAGTCTGAAGCTCCAGGACACTGCCCTTGAGGTGGTAGAGGTGGGATCCCTCGCTGAGTCCGAAGGAGAAACCGACCCTGGAAGGTAAACATATTACGAACGAACGAAAAACAATCCCATGATAAAAGTACATGCTCACTGCCAATGCAAGAAGGCCTGCAGTAGGCCTATTACGATAAATGTGTAATTATCTGTTATACTCAGTTACCGGCATCAGTGGTTTTTGGACACGAATGCAGTCACACATACAAATATGATACGATTTCAGTAATATTAGTGGGTATCATAATTAATATTTGATCAACAGGGGGCAATGGAAAATTATTTGTCACGGGACGCAAATTGTCGTTATAACCTCAACCAAACGTATTACAGTAGGCTATACTGTATTTGTTTAGCCTGAATCTGTCTTTGAATTCACTTTCGCTATAGTTCATTAGAACATTAGGCCGACCATTATATAATTGTGGTCGTTCTAGAATGTTTATTTCATTTATTTATTTATTTATTTATTTATTTATTTATTTATTTATTTATTTATTTATTTATTTATTTATTTGATAATACGAAGGTACACAGGCTAAGCCCAATTACGTTCCTTCATGACATATAGACTTTAAAGTGTAAATACATCAAACAAAAATAATAACAATAGTAAAAATAATAGAAAGAAGTACAGCAGAAAACTAATAAGCAGGACACATTTTAAAATTATTACTACAATTGAAAAACATAATAATATAGGCTATACATCAGCCATAGAAAATTACTAAACAAGTTGAAAAAGAACACAAACAAAAACTTTTGAGTACCTAGCATTTCAGCAAAAAGGAATTTAATAATGATTTAGTAAAAAAAATGGCCTTTATTTGCTTATTGAACAACCTAGCGCCAGCAAATAAATCAACTTGTGCACTAATTGAATTATAAACTGACAATGTTTTGACTAGTGGTGAATTAGAGTGATGAACGCTTCTAGATCTTGGGATGTGAAATAATACTTGCTGTCGTGATGTTACTTGTGGTACATGAAATGGAATGAAGGTAAGTAATTCTTGACAGTCAATATTTCCATTCAAAATTTTCCTCAATACATGTAACGAAATTAATGTTCTCCTGTTTTTCAAAGACGTGAAATTGAATAAACTTCTTAAATAGTGGGTTGAAATGTCAAATGGACAAAATACATTGAAAGTTTTATAATTCAAATATCTTAGGAATTTATTTTGTACAATCTCAATGTGACGTGTTTGGTCCTTATAAAGGGGGTCCCAGATTACCGACGAATATTCTAACTTGCTTCGTACTAAACTTGTATACAACTTAACAATAACTTCAGGTTGAGTAAATAATTTGGAATTTCTAATAATAAAACCAAGCATCTTGTTAGACTGACCTATTACTTTTGCAATTTGGCTATTAAAAGTTAACTTGCTGTCGAAAGTAATTCCTAGATCATTAATAGACGTTACAATTTCAAGTGTTGTTTCACCAATATAATATGTCGGATTTATATATTCCTTTTTCCTGGTAAATACTAGAACTTTACATTTCTTAACATTTAGGAATAATTTGTTGCTATCACACCATAATATAATATTATTAATATCCTGTTGCAAATCATTCACGTCACTGCATTTATATATGGTCTTATATAACTTAACGTCGTCAGCAAATAACAAACAATCAGAGGAACGAACCATTCCAGGCAAATCATTAACCATAATAAGAAATAGGAGAGGACCAAGATTGGAACCTTGTGGCACACCTGAAGAACTTACAAAATTATGTGAAATTTCACTTTTAAAATAAACAGATTGCTGCCTATGTTTTAAATAGGAACTTAATAGTTGAAGTAATGATTTAGAAACTCCAAACTGATGCAGCTTTATCAAAAGAATTTTGTGGTCCACCTTATCAAAGGCCTTTTCTAGATCCATGCATATTACATCGGTTCTTCTATTTGTGTCTAATGCATTGTAAATCTTTTGAGTAAAACCCAGCAAGTTGACCATTTCTACAATTTATTAGTCGAAAGAAGATAAGAAATCGATAGGAAATTTTAACAAACACAATCTTAGCTGCCGATACCGAAGTAATGCGCACGCACCCACCAAGTAAACAAGTAGATATATTCTGCTCAGTGCCCTCTAGGTTAGCAGGCGATTTATCGAACCGAGAGATGTATCTTACGTTCGAGCAACGCCAAAACACAAGTTAACCATTCGATACCGCTATAGGTTCGATATCTCACGTCCCAGAAACGGAGCATTAGACTCTTCTGTGCACTGTTGTTCAAAACATGAATTTTTTAGCTTCTTTCACGTCTGCATTTACTATATCTATATACAGTGGGTGAAAAGTAAGACTGGATCAGAAAATATTTATAAGACTGACACGGAGCAGGGGAACTGCCTATCAGAATGAATTTTTCTGCGATCATCGAATGCCTTCTGTCTGTTAGGATGTTCTTATATATGGACTATATAGAAAAAGACCTTTCACTTCACACGATGTCACTGGCGCGTATTTCAAATAATAATAATAATAAGAAGAAGAAGAAGAAGAAGAAGAAGAAGAAGAAGAAGAATAAGAATAAGAATAAGAATAAGAATAAGAATAAGAATAAGAATAAGAATAAGAATAAGAATAAGAATAAGAATAATAAGAATAATATGTTTTATTTATCCTGGAAAAGTTAGGTATGTACTCTCCTTCTTACACTTAACCAGTCTTAACCTAGAACACTTAATAATAACTACTGATGACAATAATATGATAATATTAACAATAATGACAGTAATGGCATTAACAATAGTAATCACACTTACAAAAATCATATCATCTATATAATACATATCGTACGTAAAGTACATTAAGAATATATTAATAATGAGTACTATAACTACCACTTAAGAGAAAGTTTAGAAAATACATATGCTTCTAGAGTACACCGAAATATCACCTTCAATTGAGAGGGGAAGAGAAGGATTAGCAAAAAGAAAAAAGTGGTGCAGAAAAAGAAGAAGATCTGTGAAAGGGAGAGGGAAATAATGATGGAGAGGCGGTAGGAGGAGGTGTTTTCAGGTCATAACTTGATGATTCATGCATGTTTACCTAGTATTTTGACACAGGCATGTTTAAAAGCTGAGCTGCTGGACATGATTCTGACGTCCACTGTTAAGAGATTCCATTGTCGGGCTGCGGTAACGGTGAATGATTTCGTGTAGATTGCTGTTCTGTGTACAGGAAGGGATAAACACATGGTGCTGCAGGATCGGGTATTTTTGTTATGGTCTGTGGAGAGGAGCTTCATGCGATCACGGAGATAGGCTGGTTGAGAAGTTTTAAGAATATTATGCAAAAAGCAAAGGGTATGAAGTGTGCGTCGTTCTTGCAGGCGAAGCTACCCGAGCCGCGTGTAAGACGGTGTGACATGGTCAGCGTTACGAAGTCCACAGATAAATCTTACACAAGCATTCTGAGCACAGTGTAATTTCCTTCCCCAGTCTACTCCTAGGAATGACACCGAAGATATGTTCCCATTCTCAGGGAGTTGCACGCAATACGTTTCTCATACTTTTACTTTGTGTCTTCATCGGTAGTAGCACCAGCATCTCTTTGACCCACCCTTCACACTGTACTGTTATTTCTTAAGGGATGTACAAACCATCAACATAGCTAAGGTATGCGTTCTTTGACAGAATCTCCTTCTTACCTTTTTCTACCGCTTTTCCCACACTGTGGGGTCGTGGGTACGAACTGTGCCGCACATGTGATTTGGCTCTTTTTACGCCGGATGCCCTTCTTGACGCCAACCCTATTTGGAGGGATGTAATCACTATTGCGTGTTTCTGTGGTGGTTGTTAGTGTAGTGTGTTGTCTGAATATGAAGTGGGAAGTGTTGGGACAAACACAAACACCCAGTCCCCGGGCCAGGAGAATTAATCACAGGCGATTAAAATCCTCGACCCGGCCGGGGGAATGGAACCAAGGACCCTCTAAACCGAAGGCCTCAACGGTAACCATTCAGCCAATGAGTCGGACGATTCTTTGACAGAAAACTTCGCTTTAAATTGTTAATTAATGATTTTCGGATGTTACAGACGTACAGGCTTTTAAAACTATTTCAAGCGTTTAATTAAAAACTGAAATCGATGTAAAATTAGTGAAAAAATAATTGTCTTTTCTTTCATGTGCGTAATTTCCTTCAGAATATTTAAAATATGTTATCATTATCATTATCATCAACTGTTTACCCTCCAGGTTCGGCTTTTCCCTCGGACTCAGCGAGGGATCCCACTCTACCGCCTCAAGGGCAGTTTTCTGGAGCTTCAGACTCTTGGTCGGGGGATACAACGGGGGAGAATGACCAGTACCTCGCCCAGGCGGCCTCACCTGCTATGCTGAACAGGGGCCTTGTGGAGGGATGGGAAGATTGGAAGGGATAGACAAGGAAGAGGGAAGGAAGCGGCCGTGGCCTTAAGTTAGGTACCATCCCGGCATTCGCCTGGAGGAGAAGTGGGAAACCACGGAAAACCACTTCCAGGATGGCTGAGGTGGGAATCGAACCCACCTCTACTCAGTTGACCTCCCGAGGCTGAGTGGACCCCGTTCCAGCCCTCGTACCACTTTTCAAATTTTCGTGGCAGAGCCGGGAATCGAACCCGGGCCTCCGGGGGTGGCAGCTAATCACGCTAACCACTACACCACAGAGGCGGACTAAAATATGTTATACTTATCAAAATATTTATTATGCATCGAGATGTGTAAAAATATATAACTATCATCGCCATAAGACCCATCTGTGTCGGTGCGACATAAAGCAAATAGCAAAAATATGTATATATAACTTTAAACTCCTGGACATTTTAGTTTTTCTTGTAGCTACATACATGGGAACAGAATATGTAATTGCATATAATCTGGGCTCTAGTCGAGACACTGTTTAGTCCACATATGGATCAACTCGCACAAGATGAACGACTGTACGGATAATTTCAGCAAGACCGAGCAACAGGCGTACTGCAATAATCCTACAGCTATTGCTACACGTGTCTCACAGTTTGATAAATCGAGCACACCACTGCATCGACGTCAACGGTGGCCATTTCCAGTATTTTCTGTAACGTTATTAACAAGGGTCAATCCCGCGTCAGTCCTATTGTAAGTATTTTCCAGGCCAGTTTTATTTCGCCCACCTGGTATTAAAGATGAGAGAAAAACACCACGAGCTGTTTCTTTATGTAGTGGGAGCTAGACGTATTTTATGCAGCAAGACATGAGGAACTCTCAAGGATAGAAATAATAATGTTATTGTTTTTAGGTCCCACTAGCTACTTCAAATGTTTTCGGAGACGCCGAGGTGCTGGAATGTTGTCCCGCAAGAGTTGTTTTACGTGCCGGTAAATATACCGACACAAAGCAAAGTCATCTCCATACAGGCCATGAAAGCCCTTGGAGGGGTGGAAGGTAAAGGCTCCCACTATTCGTAACCTCGGCGCGTGATGGGGTAGAGTGGTTAGCTCTAAGCCCGGCCACCTTTGCCCCAGGAATTAACCTGGTACTCATTTTTGGTGTAAGCTGAGTGAACTTCAGGGCCATATTCACCTCCGGAAGTGGAAATCTCATTTCTTAAATTTTACGATTTCGTGACGGGGATTCGAACCCACGTACTTCTGAGCGAACCGAGCACGCCTTTACAGCCTCGGCCAGGTAGCCCCTAATATACCGACACAAGACTGGCGTATTTGACCACCTTCATATAGCACCGGATGGAACGTGCGAACTTGGAGGCAGAAGGTGAGCGCTCTGCCGTCTGATGAGCTACTCAGTCTGTCGAGGTTTATTCTGATTTAAGACATGATGTTATGGAGTTATTAGGCAATGACTTCGAGCCACTTACGTCTGGCTTAATTATTCGTATGTGTTCCTCGTCTACTGCTCCTAAACTATATGGAATATTTCCTTTCTGCCAAAATCCCGCAGCACTGTTTTCCCTGTGCACGTGAAAGTTCTTTCACATCTTTCAAGGTGACTACGCAAGCCTAACAAAGCGATGAATGTTAGCGCTTCATCATGGCAGCAGTAATGAATAACGTAAGTTTTGGCGGCGACAACAACAACAACAGATAACACTTAACTATTCGTTATTCCAATCGTTACTTCTCATCGTTCGGCTTGTGAACATCGGCGGACTGGAGGAGTGTGTCAAATGATTTTGTACAAAGTAGCACGCCCATATTACAAAAGCTATTATCTAGGGGCTCATTTATAAAATTACTCCACATGTACCCTATTCATCAGATCTTCCTCTAATAGACTTTCATGCTTTATGTCTTCTATCCAATAATCTCCAAGAAATCTCATACATTAATGAAACTGTTCTTGGCGCCGATCACCTACAAGCATCGTTATGATCATTATTATCATCATCGAAGCTTTTCTTGAACATTGGCTTGATGAATGTCTCAACCTACTGTGGAAATGATGTGATGCTGAATATGTTACTGGTTAATTAATGCAGAACGAGTCTTCTTAACACGTTTAAATAGTGAACTGTCAGAAAATAAACGGCATTAATTTACAATTGTAATCGTTAACTTATTTATTAGTCCTAAGGCCGCTATTAGCCAAGGGCGACTAGTACTAGTTGCCAGAGGATTTATGTACCGGCCGATCAGTGGTGCAACTTGTGAATGATTGCTCAATTCACATCCGGGAATGAAATGAAATGGCGTGTGGCTTTTAGTACAGGGAGTGTCCGAGGACAAGTTCGGCTCGCTAGGTGCAGGTCTTTCTATTTGACTCCCGTAGGTGACCTGCGCATCGTGATGAGGGTGGCATGATGATGAAGACGACACATACACCCAGCCCACGTGCCAGCGAAATTAACCAATTATGGTTAAAATTACCGACACTGCCGGGAATCGAACCCGGGATCCCTATAACCAAAGGCCATTTAGCCATAGAGCCGGACTCAGATTCGGGAATAGTCACTAGAGAGAGAGAGAATGGTGTCCTATGATGAACTTCTCCTTGCTCTTCTATTCAAAATGAAAAGCCGAAGGTTAGGAAAATTCGAAAACATTCTATGCCTGTTTCTCGACTGACTAGAGGTTTATGTTGCACATTGGTTAACGATCTAACGGCGGGCTCCAGTAAATATTCCAGTTATTGTCGCATGTCGAAATCGTCATTTTACTAGTTGCTTGGGTACATAAAATAAGGTATAACAGGAATCAACAAAAGCGTTTCCCAGCAGAAGAAAAATTGGTCCCCACACTCAGGTAAGTCATGCCATAGTCGTTAATTTGTTTCTCATAATAAATATTTTAAAATCAACCATAATTTTGAAAAATCTTGTTATTCGAATCAATCACAGATTATTTTAGTTACTCATTAGTAACTGACTCATTAGCCTTTTGACGAGGTTGACGTCAGGAAGAGCACAGGTTGTAAAAACTACCTGCGAAGATTCATCTCATTTCATACACGACCCGTAGAGATACGGGATAAGCGGTGGACATACATACCATCCATACATACACTGACTGACAGTGACAATGCAACACCAAGGCGGAGTGGTTCGAAAGGGATGAAAGTTGGGGAAAAAAACAGAGACGGCACGGACGAATAATTGATGTTTATTTCAAACCGATATGCAGGTTACACAATGCGCACGGCATCGACTCAGTAGGATGTAGGACCACCGCGAGTGGCGATGCACGCAGAAACACGTCGAGGTACAGAGTTAATAAGAGTGCGGATGGTGTCCTGAGGGATGGTTCTCCATTCTCTGTCAACCATTTGCCACAGTTGGTCGTCCGTACGAGGCTGGGGCAGAGTTTGCAAACGGCGTCCAATGAGATCCCACACGTGTTCGATTGGTGAGAGATCCGGAGAGTACGCTGGCCACGGAAGCATCTGTACACCTCGTAGAGCCTGTTGGGAGATGCGAGTAGTGTGTGGGCGGGCATTATCCTGCTGAAACAGAGCATTGGGCAGCCCCTGAAGGTACGGGAGTGCCACCGGCCGCAGCACATGCTGCACGTAGCGGTGGGCATTTAACGTGCCTTGAATACGCACTAGAGGTGACGTGGAATCATACGCAGTAGGGCCCCAAACCATGATGCCGCGTTGTCTAGCGGTAGGGCGCTCCACAGTTACTGCCGGATTTGACCTTTCTCCACGCCGACGCCACACTTGTCTGCGGTGACTATCACTGACAGAACAGAAGCGTGACTCATCGGAGAACACGACGTTCCGCCATTCCCTCATCCAAGTCGCTCTAGCCCGGCACCATGCCAGGCGTGCACGTCTATGCTGTGGAGTCAATGGTAGTCTTCTGAGCGGACGCCGGGAGTGCAGGCCTCCTTCAACCAATCGACGGGAAATTAATTGTTCTGGTCGATATTGGAACAGCCAGGGTGTCTTGCACATGCTGAAGAATGGCGGTTGACGTGGCGTGCGGGGCTGCCACCGCTTGGCGGCGGACGCGCCGATCCTCGCGTGCTGACGTAACTCGGGCTGCGCCTGGACCCCTCGCACGTGCCACAAGTCCCTGCGCCAACCATCTTCGCCACAGGCGCTGCACCGTGGACATCCCTATGGGTATCGGCTGCGATTTGACGAAGCGACCAACCTGCCCTTCTCAGCCCGATCACCATACCCCTCGTAAAGTCGTCTGTCTGCTGGAAATGCCTCCGTTGACGGCGGCTTGGCATTCTTAGCTATACACGTGTCCTGTGGCACACGACAACACGTTCTACAATGACTGTCGGCTGAGAAATCACGGTACGAAGTGGGCCATTCGCCAACGCCGTGTCCCATTTATCGTTCGCTACGTGCGCAGCACAGCGGCGCATTTCACATCATGAGCATACCTCAGTGACGTCAGTCTACCCTGCAATTGGCATAAAGTTCTGACCATTCCTTCTTGGTGTTGCATTTGCTCTGTCAGTCGGTGTACATACATACATACATACATTAGTTATTGACGGCGTCATGATTGTTGCACGCTGTTTCCCCCTAATGAAACATATTTAAAATAATTCTAATTAGGAAAACCTGTTATTTTATATAAGATTATTTCTGTAAAAATATTTACTTTGCGATGAATAATTTTAGTAACTATTAATGCTATCAACTCGTAGTAAATATGGTAAGCAAAAACAAGCAACTTATGTTTATTGTACAACTTGATTTAATGTTAAGTATTCTATCTTAAAAAAATACTGAAAAACCTTGTGTCAATAATATTGGAGATTTAAAAAATAAAACTTCAGGTTTATCTTCGAATTCTGAAATGCAGTTCTTTCAAATGTTCTTCCAAGAATTCAGTTTTTCTACTTTGTAAGTTTCAGTGCTGGAATCTCAAATGGCCGGTTTTCTTTCAACCTCAAAAATTAATTCTTCAGCATTTATTCAACTTTCTTATTTATTCGACTTTCTTTTTTTCTTTTGACAAACTGCTTAACGTCGCACTGACACAGATAGGTCTTATGGCGACGATGGGGTACGAAAAGGCTAGGTGTGGGGAGGAAGCGACAGTGACCTTAATTAAGGTACAGCCCCAGCATTTGCCTGGTGTGAAAATGGGAAACCACGGAAAACCATCTTCAGGGCTGCCGACAGTGGGGTCGAACCCACTATCTCCGGAAAGCAAGCGGTTAGCCACGTGATCCAAACCGCACAGCCTCTTGCTGGATCAGTATTCTACATTCAAATAGTTTTGTCATCTCATTCATTTGTTGTGATAGTTTATTTGATGTTTCCATGTTCATTAAAACTACCATCATAATATGGTAATGCACATGAACGAGTAAAATATTGAGTCTACCACCAACAAGCTAATGAAGTATGTGTGGATGGAGAGCACAAGCTCGAGTGATGTTCCGTATGCGCGCGCAGGTACATCGGGCGACTAGTTGCGCCACTGTAGCCCACGGCTAATAGATTACTAGGGCCCGGATATTTTAAAAATGCATATGTGCATATGCAAATGCATATTTTGAACGTTAGTGCATATTTTGAGCGTTAGTGCGTATAGAGACATATTTTTCTCTTATGTGTGATCAATTATCTAAGATTTCTGAACGAAATGAAAAATCTAATGAACTCTGTATGTTATACATCCCTTGGCAACGTAAGAAGCATTCCCTGATCAAGGAAAAAGCTTTCAGTGTCGCAATACAAGTTGGTGGACGGATAATGACGCTTTTCACAACAGCTATTTCCTTCTCCTTACAGTAGCCTCCGGAAGTTTTCTTAAACAAGTGCATTCATCTGTTAACTTGCTCTTGATCTACTGCAATGTTTCACCAGATTAAGTGTCGGACTCGTTGGCTGAACGGTCAGCGTACTGGCCTTCGGTTCAGAGGGTCCAGGGTTCGATTCCTGGCTGGGTCGGGGATTTTAACCTTAATTGGTTAATTCCAATGGCACGGAGGCTGGGTGTATGTGTTGTCTTCTTCATCATCATCATCACCACCACCACCACCACGACGCAGGTCGCCTACGGGAGTCAAATAGAAAGACCTGCACCTGGCGAGCCGAACCCGTCCTGGGATATCCCGGCACTAAAAGCCATACGACATTTCATTACCAGATTAAATTGAATAATGCCTTAAGATTTTGCCAGAAGAATGTTCCGAGCAGTCAGTGCCAGTGTTCAAGTGTTACCCACTTACATCAGTCGACGTAAAACGATCATTTTCAGGGTATAAATTAATTCTGGCCGACAACAGAAAGTTATTGACTCCTGAAAACATTGAAAAACTGTTGAAACCTACTGACGTGCATCATTTTGCAAGGAATTAAAGATGTTTGTAAATTTAACACTGAGTTAAAATTAAATGATGCGTCTGGTAAGTATATTTTGTTTTATTTTTAGTGCATATTTTCGTGCATATTTACAACATTTTTAGTGCATATGAGCATGCATATTTTCTGAGTTTTTAGTGCATATGAATCCGGGCCCTATAGATTACATTTACTGCAATGTCCCGTCACGCATCTGAGCAACTACGAGTCGCCAGGGAAGTTGCCGGCTGATGTATTTATTTAATCGTGTCAGAAACTTACATTATATCTTGCAATAATATCAGGACAATAACAAATCTGGTACCATAACCATTACTTATTTCTGATGATGGCAGGTAACGATGTGATTAAGCTCTACATATATACAAATTTAATTAAATGTGGTGTGACCAATATGCGGCTAATTCACATGCTTCCGTTGTAGCGTCGATCACATTCTGGAGAGAGCAAGTAGTTGGACACAAGTTACAAACAAGAAGATGACTCATTGTCTGTTCTTCACCACATTCACATAGAGTGGAGTCGCAGACAAAACCCCAATTTCTCATGTTGGTCTTTGTTCTTCCAACTCCTGAACGCAATCTATTGAGCGCCTTCCATGTTGACCAGCTCTGCTCGTGGCCTGAAGGAAGTCTTTCGGAAGGCATCATCCGTTTTGCAAAGTAGCTGGATCTGGAACGACATGAATTCACTCTGAAGTTGGATGGTGGTTCAGTGAGGCTTTCAGTTGTAAGGAGAAAGCTTTTCCTAGAGTTGAGCCGTTGGCTTGCTGGTTGTACCCATATAAAGTATGAGTCATCAGGTTCAGTTGTCCGACTCGTTGGCTGAGTGGTCAGCGTACTGGCCTTCGGTTCAGAGGGTCCCGGGTTCGATTCCGGGCCGGGTCGGGGATTTTAACCTTCATTGGTTAATTCCAATGGCCCGGGAGCTGCGTGTTTGTGCTGTCCCCAACATCCCTGCAACTCACACGCGACACATAACACTATCCTCCACCACAATAACACGCAGTTAGCTACACATGGCAGATGCCGCCCACCCTCATCGGAGGGTCTGCCTTACAAGGGCTGCACCCGGCTAGAAATAGCCACACGAAATTATTTATCAGGTTCAGTGCTTTAGATTTCTCCAATTTGGATGCAGACTCACGGCGAATATCTGGAGGTGGGATACCTTCTAGACAATAAAATTTATCAAGTGGTGTAGATCTCAGACATCCTGTAATTAGTCTGCAGGTCTCATTTAAGGCAACATCCACTTGATTAGCATGACCAGACAGGGCAGGCGTATTCTGCTGCTGAATAACAGAGAGCTTTTGCTGTTCTTAAAAGGAGAGGATGCGCCCCCCAGGTTGAACCCCATAATTTCCGGATAATATTGTTCCTTGCAAATACCTTCCTTTCGGTATTCAGACAGTGTGTTCTATAGGTTAGTGCTCGGTCAAGAGTTACTCCTAGATATTTGGAAGTGAAGCAGTGTTCTAATATTTTACCTTCCCAAAACACTTGCAATTTTCTTGCTGTCTGTCGATTTTTCAGGTGGAAGACGCAGACTTGTGTTTTTGATGGGTTTGGCTCAGATGACGGCCGGCAACTAGTTGCTCAGTTGCGCCAGTAGTCGCCCACGGCTAATAGCGGCCTAATTCATGCAAACTTTCTTTCTCAGGGAAAATGCGCGGACGTATACTTTCATTCAACATTAAACAAGGTGGTTGGAAACAACGTGCACCGAATATATGAGTATTACAGGGTTGGTCATACTGATAAAAAGTTGGAAAAAAATAATTAGACATCTCGCGCCGTTGTCATTTTATCAGCCGCTGAAGTTAGCCAATCAGATCGCTTCGCGGGAAACTTCAGATGGGCTTTGCTAGGCGCCGTTGCTAAATTTGCAAGTGGCATTTGAGCGGCTTGAGAGAGCCAATAAAAGAAATAAACTTCTGGATGGGGAGGAACTTGAACAAGGACTTTCTTGTTAATAGGTTCACCCCATAGCAAGCACGCTACGGTGACATTGGCTGAAACTCACGGTTTGTTAGAGTTTGATGCTCATTTCAAGCCCGAACAAGCCATGTGCAGATTTAGCAACACTGCCTCGTAAAGCCCTTATCTGACCCTGTAATAATTGAGGGGAATTCCTCAAGACGGTATTATTGGACCTTTATGTTTTCTTTTATATATATAAATGATATGAGTAAAGAAGTGGAATCAGAGGTAAGGCTTTTTGCAGATGGCATATGATATTCTGTACAGAGTAGTAGATAAGTTACAAGATTGTGAGCAACTGCAACGTGACCTCGATAATGTTGTGAGATGGACAGTAGGCAATGGTATGTTGATAAACGGGGTTAAAAGTCAGATTGTGAGTTTCACAAATAGGAAAAGTACTCCCAGTTTTAATTACTGCGTTGATGGGGTGAAAGTTCCCTTTGGGGATCATGGTAAGTATCTAGGTGTTACTATAAGGAAAGATCTTCATTGGGGTAATCACAAAAATGGGATTGTAAATAAAGGGTACAGATCTCTGCACATGGTTATGAGGGTACTTAGGGGTTGTAGTAAGGATGTAAAAGAGAGGGCATATAAGTCTCTGGTAAGACCCCAACTAGAGTATGGTTCCAGTGTATGGGAACCTCACCAGGATTACTTGATTCAAGAACTGGAAAAAATCCAAAGAAAAGCAGCTCGATTTTTTCTGGGTGATTTCCGACAAAAGAGTAGCGTTACAAATATGTTGCAAAGTTTGGACTGGAAAGACTTGGGAGAAAGGAGACCAGCTGTTCGACTAAGTGGTATGTTCCGAGCTGTCAGTGGAGAGATGGCGTGGAATGACATGAGTAGACGAATAAGTTTGAGTGGCGTCTTTAAAAGTAGGAAAGATCACAATATGAAGATAAAGCTGGAATTCGAGAGGTCAAATTGGGGCAAATATTCATTTATAGAAAGGGGAGTTAGGGATTGGAATAACTTACCAAGGGAGATGTTCAATAAATTTCCAATTTCTTTGCAATCATTTAAGAAAAGGCTAGGAAAGCAACAGATAGGGAATCTGCCACCTGGGCGACTGACCTAAATGCAGATCAGTATTGATTGATTGATTGATTGATTGATTGATTGATTGATTGATTGATTGATTGATTGATTGATTGATTGATTGATTTTAGTTCGCCCGCGAGTCGATCTGATTGGCTAAATTCAGCAGCTGCTAAAATGACAACACCGCGAGATATCGACGTAACATTTTCAAATTACTAATCAGTATGACCAACGCTCTGACGCTCACATACTCGGTTCACGTGTTCCTTTTTTCTTACAACTTGCTTTACATCGCACCCACACAGATAGGTCTTATGGCGACGATAGGACACGAAACAGCTGGGAGTGGGAAGGAAGCGGTCGTGGCCTTAATTAAGGTACATCCCCAGCAATTGCCTAGTGTGAAAGTGTGAAACCAACTGAAAACCATCTTCAGGGCTGTCGACTGTGGGTTTCGAACCCACTATCGCTCGGAGGCAAGCTCACAGCTACGCGCTCCTAACCGCACGGCCATCTCGCCTCACGTTTTTTCCGAACTCCCTGTATCATGTAAAGTATATTGAAGTCGGCCCCGTGACGGAGGGGCAGCGTGCTTGCCTCTTACGCGGAGGCCCTGTGTGCGGTTTCCGACAGGTCGGGTTTTTTTACCTGGATCTGAGGGCTCATTCGAGGTCCATTCAGCCCACGTGATTAGAATATGAGGAGCCATCTGGCGATGAGATAGCCGCCCCGGTCTAGAAGGCCAAGAATAACTGCCGAGAGGATTCGTTATACTCACCACAAGACACTTCGTGATCTGCAGACCTTCGGTCTGAGCAGCGGTCGCTTGGTAGCCCCGAAGGGCCTGGGGTGTGTTTTTTATTAAGTACATTTAACAAAATTGGAAGTGTAAACTTCCTTTCTCATGGATAACGCACGAACCTATGCCTTCACTTAATATTATGTTAACTAAGTATATATGGTAAAACTGAAAACTTACCCATAGTAATATCTGAGTTGAAACTGGGATATGGCTTCTTCCTCTGTGAAAAAAGAAGTTGGTACAAAATTAAGGTTAAAGAACGTACAGAACAATGTAATTACAAGGTATTATTTTTCATGAACAAAAGTGGAGAGCATTATAATAGAATATACACGAGTAGTTCAACTGATAATTTTAGCTCAGCAAATGTAAAGTGTCCGCCTCTGTGGTGTAGTGGTTAGCGTGATTAGCTGCCACCCCCGGAGGCCCGAGTTCGCTTCCCGGCTCTGCCACGAAATTTGAAAAGTGGTACGAGGGCTGGAACGGGGTCCACTCAGCCTCGGGAGGTCAACTGAGTAGAGGTGGGTTCGATTCCCACCTCAGCCATCCTCGAAGTGGTTTTCCGTGGTTTCCCACTTCTCCTCCAGGCGAATGCCGGGATGGTACCTAACTTAAGGCCACGGCCGCTTCCTTCCCTCTTCCTTGCTTATCCCTTCCAATCTTCCCATCCCTCCACAAGGCCCCTGTTCAGCATAGCAGGTGAGGCCGCCTGGGCGAGGTACTGGTCATACTCCCCAGTTGTATCCCCCGACCAAGAGTCTGAAGCTCCAGGACACTGCCCTTGAGGCGGTGGAGGTGGGATCCCTCGCTAAGTCCGAGGGAAAAACCGAACCTGGAGGGTAAACAGATGATGATGATGATGAAATGTAAAGTGCAGTTTACTTTTATATTGGGTTTCATCATCTTGTAATAAAGAGAAGTGTTATATAAATATAATATTTTCTATGTATGATGTATACCTATTACCACACTCGTCGATAATTAATATTTCCATCATCAAGGGAGACCAGTATAATATATTTCATACATTTCTGGTATGTGTGCAACAGTAATAGAACCCCATTCAATCTACCACATATTCCACTAACAATACCTAGACCCGGCACTTATAAACTTGTATGTTCAACCGCCATCGACCCAAGACCATGGACAGCCTGAACTAGTTGCCTCCATCTCTGCCAAGCACCCGTGACCCTCATCTGGTTCAAGTTTTACCATCATGGCAGCCTTGGCCTGCCAAGGAGATACGTTTCTTTTTGCCATATTCTCTCCACCAGAGCTATGATCGTTACTTGCTGTGCCATGCTTGATATGGCCATGTCACTGGATACCTCTGTTTCTCAAGATGTTTGTGATATTCTATCTGCCGAACAGACTATTTACCTCTTTGTCCTCTGCCTTCATTCTCCTCAACACCCGACGGGCACATCTTTCTCATTTCCAATAAGTCGAACTTGTATTGGTTGGTCTTCCTAACTGTCCGTGCTTCGGACCCATACAGTATAATAGGTGAATGATGATGCTGTAAATCTTGATCTATTTTTCGATATGAAACGGTTTTGGATCTCAGCGATTTTTGCAACTTGAAGGAACACATTTTTCTGCCAGCTTCCTATCCTTTAAGTCGAAATCCAGTTCGTTATGTATGGTGAACCATTCTTCAGGTACCGCACATTAATGCATCCACTGATTTGAAGATCATTCCACCTGCAGATAGTCTTCCTCGGATAATGACATCAGCAAACTCACCATCAAATCGTAGTGTTACTTCCCAACCCCGATGTAATTTGTTCCACGATCAAATGAAATATTTCATTTTCGTGTCTTTCAGCGTTCACATATTCTTTCTCCCTTCTTCAGTTAGTCTTATCTACTTGTTTTCCCATTAGAACAACAATCACCACTACGAATTGTCCTCTGTGAATTTCTGTTTAGATATACAGTAGTACACAGTACAATTTTATATTTGACATTCATAATGCCTATCACTAAGTGGATACAGCAGCCCATATTCAAAAATACTAATCAATCCCTTTCTCTGAATTAGAATTAGAGTAAGCGGCTAATGACAGAAATATCAGCGGAAAGAGAGTTTGTTAAGAAAGTTGAGAGTGCATCCATCAGAAATTTCAGTTCCTAGTTCATTGGACGGTACGAACAGATGGAATATTATTGAATGAAACTGAAATAACACATATTTAGACCATATTCTGTGATCGCATGAAAGTTTAAATAAATACTGAGCTCCCAGAAGAAAATAATGATCCTGTGTCGAATCTTAATATTCGGAATCTACACTAGTGCCCAAAAGTTAAGCATAATCACTAAACGAGGCCATCCACCTGCCAGGAATGTCAGACGGATTACTGAACAAACGAAAGCTGAATCACATACCAAATGTCACCCAACTTGTCCAAAAAAAAAGCAGTGTCAGAAAGGTCCTGATAGCTAAGGTACACCTTTGACAACAACTAACAAAACTTGCCAATGTCTTCCACAACAAAATATGTTGTTAATAGGGTGTATGGTTACCCCTAACGGCCACACATGCTTCGTAGCGACGTGGCATGCTCTCTATCAGATGGTCCAAGAGCTCTTGTGGCAGTCGATCCCATTCCTCCAAAAGGGCAATGCGAAGATCTTGGAGGGTTCTTGGTGGAGGCTGAAGGGATGCAATGCGCCTCCCCAATGCATTCCAGGCATGTTCTATAAGTTTCAGATCCGCAGACCTCGCTGGCCAGTCCATGCAATGAATGTCTTTCCCAGCCAGAAAGTCATCCACCAGAGCAGCGCGGTGTGGTCGGGCATTATCGTCCATTAAGAGGAAGTCTGGTGCAATTGCACCTCTGAAGAGTCGAACATGTGGTAACTCATCCCTGTAACTCCGAGCGTTAACAGTGTTCCTCGGACCACCCATGAAGATGTGCAGGTCCGTACGGCAATTCAACATCATGTCGTTCCACACCATGACGCCACCACCACCATACAGGTCCCGTTCCACGATGTTCCTGTGATTGTATCGGCTACTCGGTTCTCCCCAGATAATGTATGACGGGAATCGTTCTGCAAACTGAAGCGGGATTCATCTGTGAAGAGCACCTGCCTCCATTCATTCATGGTCCATTTTCGATGTTGACAGCTCCACAGTAAATGAGCCCGTCTCTGTGCTGGAGTGAGCGGGACGCACACCGCTGGACGTCGGGCAATCAGCCCTGCTGTTCTGAGCCTCCTGTAGGCTACACAGTTTGCCTGCAAAACGGCAACCCCTGAGACGGCTGCAAACTCCGCCAACAATCGTGAAGGTGCACTCCGATTTCATCGGGCGGTTAAAGCCAGATATCAGTCCTGCTGTGGGGTGGTTATACTAGGTCGACCTGGTTCAGGCCTACGACTAACATCTCTTGTGTCTCGAAATCGTCTCCAAAGCCAGGAAATGAAACTTCGTGGCACATTTATGGATACGGCGACTTCGGTCTGTGTCTGGCCTGCTTCCAGGCGGCAGAGTATTCTACCCTGCAAAACGGGGCCCAAATGTCGTCGTTGTGCCATTATGATGTCACGTTCACCACGAGGCTACACTCCGCACACTATAACAGGAAATGAAATGGCGTATGGCTTTTAGTGCCGGGAGTGTCCAAGAACAAGTTCGGCTCGCCAGATGCAGGTGTTTTGATTTGACCCCCGTAGGCGACCTGCGCGTCGTGATGCGGATGAAATGATGATGAAGACGGCGCATACACCCAGCCCCCATGACAGCGAAATTAACCAATTAATGTTAAAATGCCCGACCCTGCCTGGAATCGAACCCGAGACCACTGTGACCAACGGCCAGCACGCTGACCATTTAGCCATGGAGCCGGACACTATAACAGGGCAAATACGACTGAGGAAATATGGGCCGCAGGCACTGGCTGTGTTTACCTTGCGGTTTCGCAGCTAGTCAAAACAGGGAACAATCCTTTCCTATACAGAGCGAACACGTAAGGTTCGTAGGTGCATATGTCGTCCGATTTGCGGTCTTTTTCCTGCTGCCCTGCTTACTCGTAACTTATGCTTAACTTTTGGACACTACTGTAATTGTGGTGGTAGGTCTTATCTCACTCACGCTTGTAAACGTGCTGTTGAGGACAGGGTATGTACAATACTCCTGAGAGTGATAAACACAACTACAGTAATACCCTCACTATTATTTAAAGATAAATATTAAACAGGAATTGCCTATTTAATTAGGTAAGATAATTAGCTGCCTGGGGACTGATTACCTAGAATCGAGTAGGAGTATTTCAGTCGCCTTGACAAAGAGTACTCCAATGTATTTGAAACGTTGGCAATCTTCATGGAATGTACAGAAAACAACAATACTGTTCAAGCTGGAAGAAGAACTAATTAATTTTAATTAATGTGCTATTAAAATAATTGGGACTTGATAATATACTGACAATAGAAAGTTATTCATAAGATAAAAGTTTGAATATTCTGTTATTTAATAGAATATACTCTTAAGAAGGAATTCTGAAGTTGATAATAAAGAGATTCATAGGTTTGCATACAGCATGGTCATCGTATTTCTACGACTTTAATATTTAATTGCCTTGAATATGTTGAATAATACATCGAACGTATTTATTCAATTTGTACAACCCTTAAAATGGCGAAGTTATTCCATTTAAGGTACATGGTAATAAATTTCAAGTTAAGATTAAAAACTTTCACGTATCTAAGACAAGAACACATATGGTTATTGAATATTGAATTTTCACGACCGCATTGTAATCGAAACAGACTTTCAACGTATTAGGTCGTGTTACGTATATGTAGTACGTGTTGAAGACATGTTAAGTCATCATCGTCATCATCTGTTTACCCTCCAGGTTCGGCGTTTCCCTCGGACTCAGCGAGGGATCCCACCTCTACCTCCTCAAGGGCAGTGTCCTGGAGCTTCAGACTCTTGGTCGGGGGATACAACTGGGGAGAATGACCAGTACCTCGCCCAGGCGGCCTCACCTGCTATGCTGAACAGGGGCCTTGTGGAGGGATGGGAAGATTGGAAGGGATAGGCAAGGAAGAGGGAAGGAAACGGCCGTGGCCTTAAGTTAGGTACCATCCCGGCATTCGCCTGGAGGAGAAGTAGGAAACCACGGAAAACCACTTCCAGGATGGCTGAGGTGGGAATCGAACCCACCTTTACTCAGTTGACCTCCCGAGGCTGAGTGGACCCCGTTCCAGCCCTCGTACCACTTTTCAAATTTCGTGGCAGAGCCGGGAATCGAACCAAGACCTCCGGGGGTGGCAGCTAATCACGCTAACCACTACACCACGGAGGCGGACTAGAGATGTTAAGTACAGAACAAAAATGGCCAGCCGGACACCAGTGGGATCCGAACCCACAACCTCCCGATTTCGCATTGAAAGTCTGTTTCGATTACAATGCGGTCGTGAAAATTCAATATTCATTGACATGCCCCACAACGGGCGACTTAAACGCACTCTACAGTGTACTAGCAGCAGTGCCAGACCTGTAGCTCAGATTCTTTCAAACAGAACAAAGATCGCCTAGGCCACCATAGCTCAATTGGTAGAGCAACCGCCGCGAAATCGGGAGGTTGTGGGTTCGGATCCCATTGGTGTCCGGCTGGCCATTTTTGTTCTGTACTTAACATCTCTTCAACACGTCCTACATGTACGTAACACGAACTAATACGTTGAAAGTCTGTTACGAACACACATGGCTGTTATGTTCCTTTGAAGAATTTTGCTGCCGGTCCAGTTAATAAGTGTTTTCTAGGCTTGAATTGAAACGGAAATGGAACCTAATTATAAAGATAGTAACGATAGCGAGGAAATATCAAAATTTACTTCCTTACGAATATAGGAAGGAATCTTCAAACTCTGTTCAATATTCTATCACTCTAAAGAATATTTTCTGCTGTTTCATTACAACATAACCATCCTCATGTTATTTCTAGCTTAATCTAGTGATAATTAAACGTACAAAATGTCCTTACAAAATACGGGAGTATGGCAACACAAGTTCTACTCGTAGATAATAGTTGTCCTTACTGATATACTAGATATTTACACTGAATATCAACTTATTACAGTCTTAATTACAGGTCACACGAAAAGGATGGATCCGTACAGGAATCTTCGAGCATACGTTGATCGCAGTGTTCCTAGGAAGAGACCAAGGGGAAGACCTCTTGATGTTTGGGAGAAATCTAAACTTTAATCTCAAATATGAACATCTGTGGATGGACAAGACAAACTGAAGAAGACTCGTACGAAAAAACCTCACCCGGCTTGCTGGAGAGAAGAAATGATGATGATGATGATGATGATGATGATGATGATGATGATGACGATAATGGTGGTGGTGGTGGTGGTGGTCGTGGTGGTGGTGACAGTCTTAATTACAATATGTAGATATTATACAGTGAGAACATTTGAACTAAGAACCAGGCGCGCAGAGTTTCTGCTGTCGACTAGTGTGACAGCCCTTCTCAGTAGAATCGTGGATAAACTTATTTCAACTTCGACTGGCCAGAGAACATAATACGATGGCTGTACTCGGACAAACATTTTATATCTGACCTGTCTTGTCCCTGCACATACCTTCACTTAAGAAACAATACAACTTCGTAAACTTCGTACACCGGGCTGAGTGGCTCAGACGGTTGAGGCGCTGGCCTTCTGACCTCAACTTGGCAGGTTCGATCCTGGCTCAGTCCGGTGGTATTTGAAGGTTCTCAAACACGTCAGCCTCGTGCCGGTGGATTTACTGGCACGTAAAAGAACTCCCGCGGGACTAAATTCCAGCACCTCGGCGTCTCCGAAGACCTTAAAATAGTAGTTAGTGGGACGTAAAGCAAATAACATTATTATTATTATTATTAAACGTCGTACGATGTCGGGAAGTAAAAGATCTCTGATGAAACATTTGGTTGTTGCCCGACAAAATTCATTACAACTCAGCTATACACACCCAAGAGAGATTCGGTTTATTCTGCCATCTAGTAGGCCTAGAGTAAAATGGAACATCAAAATTGACGGGCAAGCAGCCAGATGGCGTCAAATTGAAATACACGGTAGCTAAGACCATAACATTAGTAGTAGTATTGCCGCCTAGCTACAGAATACAGCCAAATTCAGCAGTCCAATATCGCAGAACTAATAAGGAAAAATGCATCCAAAAATGTTACTTCTTGAGTTACGAATCTCTTCCAGTTATTTCATTACATTGGCCCAATTTCCGACATTCCTTTAATTTTTTCTTATAATCATGTTTTTTTTAACCCCACCAACCTGGACTCAATATTTTGGGAAACCAGGCTCTGCCAGTTACAAGTCAGGACAAAGGGTGAGTGATAGAGGAGTAACACCTCTTTTAAAATGTTCGGCCCAGCCGACTCAGCAGGTAGCACGTTGAAGTTCCCCTTACCAGGGTTGCAGGCGGAATCTGATCAATCGTCTTAAAGGCGCAAGAAGAATCGGAATCTCATTCTCTAACGGCACAGAGAACGGAAGAATCTAGTGGAGTAAACTACGAAAAACTATCGTTATAGCGTCTCTTCTCCAGGTTAGGGGTGTATACAGAGGGCCTTTGTTCCCCATGTTAGGGGTGGCATCTATATGCAGAAGACAACAGGAAACCACTGCACTACTTCATTTCAAGTTAAGCAACCATATTGCTGTCACAGCAAGATGTATCGTTTACTAATCATCAGGCACGGAACACAAGATCCGGCAGGGGAAGGGACGAGAATTCCTGGGTCGTCATTAAGCGAAATCCTCGCAATAAGGAGTAAATGAAAATTTGAACGTGGAATGTGACAACGCTGCTGGAAACAGAAAAATGGAAGAAGCTAAAATTGTCATGAAAGAAAGAGAACTGGGTATTCTCTGGCTGTGTCAAAGAAGACCGTCAGGGAATGGCGATTCTACAGCAATGACTATCGTTCCGCTCAAAGAGGTCGAGGTGTGTCCCTTTTCCCTCCATTTGCAAGAACAGCATCTTATCAAAGTGGCTTCTTTAGTCGTTCTGCTCGGTTGTGGAATGAACTCCCACCGCAGATAAAAGAACTACCTGCAGAAAAATTTTGTAAAGACGTAAAAAGGATGTATATATAACGAAACCCTCTGTACAAAACATAATTTATCTACTGTGTGAATGTTCAGTATGAGTGGGAGGATGGATGAAAGTTATGGGGTTCCGAGTGATTGAGACGGTAAATGGGTATGAGTGAGCCGGCCCAGCTAAAATATATGTGGGGTTTCTAGAGAGAGAGAGAGACTCTCTCTCTCTCTCTCTCTCTCTCTCTCTCTCTCTCTCTCTCTCTGTGGGTGTGTGTGGGGGTGGGGGTGGGTGGGTGGGTGGGGGTGGGTGTGTCGAATGACTTGAATGTTGAACAGGTCTTGTGAGTATTATGTAAATATGCCTATGTAAATACGGTAACTGTATATAAGAGCACTATGTAGAATGTAATTGTATATTTGTATATTATAATTTTAAGTGGTAATGGAGGCACTTTTGTGTATGTGGGGCTATGCCCTTTCTCCATTCACCATCCCTAAATTGTAACTACAATTAGTGGAAAATAATAATAATAATGACTTTAGAATGATCTATAGTGGTAGAACAAGTGGATGAAGTCATTGAGTAGGACTTCTTCTTCTTCTTCATAGTACCGTATCAGATCCCCCTGACGTTGGCGATCACTGTGGCGAATGCAGAACGATCTCTAGCTAGGTGGAAAAGTCTTTCAACACTGTGAATTCCAGTCCATTCTTTGATGTTTCCAAGCCATGATGTTCGCCTCCTCCCGACACCTCTTCGACCCTGTATTTTGCCTTGTACAATCCGCTGTAAGATGAGGTAACGGTCATTTCTAAGGATGTGGCCAAGGTAAGAGATCTTCTGGAGTTTTATTGTTTCAACGAGTTCCCGACTTGCTCTTGCTCTTCTGAGTACTTCTTGGTTCGTTAGTCGTGCAACCCACGAAATCCTGAGCATCCTACGGTGGATCCACATTTCAAAGGCTTCCAAGCGTTTCACTGATATGTTCTTGAGAGTCCATGTAGGACTACTAATTAGAATAAACTGGGTAAGGAATGTTCAGAACATCACGTTAATAAGAGGATTCTATTCACAATCAAAATAAATCGCACGAATCTTGTTATTGTTGAAGTGTACCTTCCCGCGTCAAACAGCTAGGATGAATAAATAGAAGAAATGCATGAGGACCAAAACCAAACACCATTGCACAACAGCCCCGAAGGGCCATGTCCTACCAAGCGACCGCTGCTCAGTCCAAAGGCCGGTAGATTATGAGGTGTCATGTAGTCAGCGCGACGAATCCTCTCGGCCGTTATTTTTGGCCTTCTAGATCGAGGCCCCTATCTAACCGTCAGATAGCTCCTCAATTGTAATCACGTAGGCTGAGTAGACATTGAACCAGCCCTTAGATTCAGGTAAAAATCCCTGACCTGGTCGGGAATCGAACATGGGGCCTCGAAGAGGCAGGTATGCTACCCCCTACACCACGGGGCTGGCAAATGTATGAGCACATGACGAAATATGGTTTCTGACACAGAATCGGTTAATGAAGTAATCATGGGGAATTTCAATGTTACTTTTTGAATCTAACCAGACCGAGAAGCAATTGATTTGTTTGGCCTAGGTGTTAGGAACAACCGCGAGTTTTTTTAATGATATTTATTCGTGGCGTCGACCTCTGCAGATCTTTTCCCACTACTTTCACCATATGATAGGAACCTGCGTGTAATTGCGGAAGTGCAGAGTGTTGAATGTGAGGAAAGGAACATTAAGGACGGCACTAACACCCAGTCGCCAGGCCAGGGATATTAATCATTTACAATTAAAAACCACTGATCGGGCTGAAAATCAAACCCGGGGCCGCCGGGTGGCAGGCGGACGCGTTGCCCCTACACCGTGGAGCCGGACAACCGCGAGGTTATTATTTACTTCTGTGATCATTACAATATGGTTGAGACAAACATCTTATTTGACTTTCCATTACGCAGAAGATATATCTGGAAAATCCGGGTGACACTGTTCGTAATCAGAATGACTATATCCCTGTCAAGAGAAGATATCTGAATCAAGTTAAAGCAAGTCACAGTTACAATGAGGCAGAGATTGACAGTGACAATTGCCTAGTCACGGCTAAAAGCAATTTCCGACTGAAAAGAAACGAACATAGAAGTCAAATCCTTTAGATTTAGCCAAGTTAAGAGACCATCAAAATAAGGATGTTTATGTACAAAAACACATTAGCCAGACGGAATGAAGAACTGAAATTACATACTATAAAACAGTGCCTCTAAAACGTCCAAAATCTCACTCGTGCAAAACGAGGTGGAGGGGTTCTGTGTGTGCACCGTGCATTGGTCCTACTCGGCTTAATTCGGACCAGCCTTCTGTCTCGGGGTGACTCGGCTAAATTCGGCTTAACTCGGCTCGGATGGGAGCCTTGCAGGGCGAGTGAGGAAAGGGGACACAGGCGGAGCGAGCGATACAGGCGTAGGGAAATAGAGAGACAGCGCTATTGCTCAAACTCGAGGAGTGGGGGATCTGCACTCTGGTCAACCTAGCGAAGTCGTCTTCTGCACCTTGCAGCGCGCAATGCACCGCCGCATGCACTTTGCGAGGCCCTGCTATAAAGGAAGGCTTGCTAGGTGTAACTCATGAAACAATGGGAGCAAGAAGGCTGAAACTAAGAAAACCGTGGAATACCTGGGAAATATTGGGTCTGATAGTGAAAAGAAACGAGTGAAGGAGAGGGAACACAACAAAAATCCAATAACACTACAAAGAAGTCAAACATAGCTCTCGGTAGAAGAGCGGAAGATGCGTGGATTGTCGAGGTAACGGAGAATATTGAAAAATATATTTATCAAGCAAGAACGGACAGAGCACATCGGAATATTACAATATTAAACCGGAAAACTAAAGCGAAAATCTCTGTAGTAAGAAATAAAAGCAGGAAAATACTAATAGATAATAATGGCATCAGTGCACGGTGAAAGGCATACCTTGAACTGTATGATGGAGGAAATGGGCTGAGTGATCTAATGAGTACTGAAGCAGAACATGAAGTAGAGGAAGATGATAATTGTCCTATAATCTCAAGGAGGGAGTTTGAAACAGCACTTTAACGATTAAGTGGAAATAAAGCTACCGGTCCAGATAACATACCAGGAGAACTGCTAAGGAATAGAGGGGAGAATTTGCCAGAACTTCTCTATGTCATGATGTGTAGAGCCTGCGATGATTGTGATACTTCATCGAAAGCAGAATTTTTATGCTACCAAAGAAAGGCAGTAGTGTAGAATACTTCAAACACAGAACCATAAGTCTGCTCTCTCTTATACCTCAAAAATACTACTATCAATAATAAAAAGCAGGGCAAATGTAAGGCGTGATCAAAATGTTTCCGTTTGAGGGCTGCAGCGGACATGCAACGTAGCGCGACTCCGATGCGGATATATAAGCATGGGCACGTAGGCAAGGGATTGGTGTGGCAGTCGCGTCGTGCCGAGCTGTGTGAGCTAAATGCGGCCAAGTGGACTATGGTGACGTCATTACTAAACGTGTCCAAACAGACCAACGTGTTGTTGTTCTGTTCTTGGTTGCCGAAGTGCAAACACCGGTGGACATCCATTGGAGAATTAAGACTGTCTATGGGGCAGCATGTCTGTAGAAAGCACCGTTGTGGAATGATGCACCAAATTCCATGTGGGTCGCGTTTGGACACAAGACGACGATCGATCTGCAAGGCCAGACTCATCCATTACGGACAACATAAAGCGAGGAGTGGATGAGGCGATTAGGGCGGACCGGCGCATACCCATTCGTGCGCTAGCAATGGATCTCGATAGCGTGCAACACATTATCCGGCAGGATTTAGGCTACCGATAGGTCTTCAGCCAGTGCATACCCCGGGGGCTGAATGCCGAAGAAAAAGCACACCGGATGGCGTTTCCCTGCAGCTCCTGATGCGTTTCAACGTGGTAGGCAACACGTTCCCGGAGCGCGTTATTGCAGGCGACGAAACCTGGTGTCACCACAGGGAAGCGGAATCAAAGGCGTCGATGAGGCAGTGGTGTCATCCATCGTCCCCTCGTCCCAGGAAGTTCAAGAGCCAACCGTCGACGGGAAATGTGACCTCCGTATCGAGGAGATTCGCCAACTCAACTGGGAGACACTAGAGCACACGCCCTACAGTCCTGATCTTTCCCCACGCAAATATCACGCCTTCGGCCTCCTCAAAAGGCCTTGAAGGATCGAAGCTGCTTGTCAGACGAGGATGTGCAGCAGGTGGTTACGGACTTCTTCACGCTGCAGGACACGGGGATCTTCCACCTGGTGCGGATGAGTGCCTCACTGCTCACGGCGAATTTCCCTGATTGGCATCCCGATTCAGGACTGTCGAACAGAAATTTTTGATTGTCCCGTATAACACATTAAACTTACACATTTATAAGGACCAGTTTGGTTTCATGACAGGGATGCTAACAAGAGAAGCAATATTGGCTCTCCGAGCAATTTTAGAAAGGAGGATGTAGATGAGTAGATGAGTAGATATTGAATCGGCTTTCAAATACGTGAGTTGGGACAAACTATTCAAACTAATTCTTAAATCTACAGGTTTGTACTGCTACTGCGACTTTGTACAGGACAGACCACGATGGAAGGTATGGGAGGAAGTATCTGCTCGTAGATATGCAAAAACAAAAAGTAAAGACGCAAGGCAGGGCTTCTCTCTCTCTCTCACCGTACCTCGTTAAAGAATTCATTGAAGGAGCCATAAAGAAGTGTAAGGCAAATACAAAAGGAGTTAAAATAAATGGGCACCTTATCCAATGCATTCGTTTTCAGGCACCTAGACATAAGACACGTTTATGTCAATTGTAACACATACTTAGTGATTCAATATGCAAAAAAGAACTGTACACATTTCACAAACACGTATTTCCATAGACACTCACTCGCTAACAAGGCTTGCCTTGCATCCGAGGCGAGGATAAATGAACGCATATTTTCCATGAATCTGACATCGAGTTACTAATGGGAAATAACACGGCGTAAATGGTTATTAGTTCACATCTTACTGTGCATACAGGATGATTAAAAGCAGCGCCGGCTATGCTTAGTATATTGTGCGGGACGGTACACTGATCGTTTATCCACAGGGAGTCATGTCGGAAAATACATGGTTTGGTGCTGTGGAACGTCAGAATATGGCAACGCATCGGATATGGGAAGGTTGTGCGTTCTACAGTTTGTCAAGAAACCTCCATCAATCCAACAAGAGCATCGTATCGTCATTAAATTACAAAAGTGGTTTGAATTGTCATAACGACGGTGCAGAGATGGGCGCACATTTTCAAATTATGTGCATTACGTACAGGCTTGTAGTCAAGGACGAGGTGAACAATTCAAACCTATTTTGTAATTTAATGTACCATACCATGCTCTTGTTGAGTTGGTAGAGGTTTCCTTCCAAAATATGGAACGCACACCCTTTCCCATTTCCGAGGTTACGCCAAACTTCGATGCCCTACAGCAAGGCCTCTCAAAAGCCCGAAATCTTACACATGCAAACTGAGGCGCAGAGGTTCTGAGCACTGTGCATTTTTATTTATTTTTGTTAACAATGAAGCCATATTTTCAGTGACGACTTAGTTAAATGTAACAAAAACTTTTCAGTCTGTCAAACACACTGCGATTACAATATAAATTATAACACTATGAACATGCCTGAAAAAATACACACGAAACCTTCCTGGTGGTATTGCGAACAGCCAAGCTCATGGGGAGGAGTAAAATGATGTTGGTGAAATTACGCTTGAGGAAATGGTAAGGATGGTAAATAAACTCCACTGTAATAAATCAGCAGGAATAGATGAAGTTAGACCTGAAATGGTGAAGTATAGTGTGGAAGGCAGGGATGAAATGGCTTCATAGAATAATAAGATTAGCATGGAGTGTTGGTAAGGTACCTTTAGATTGGACAAAAACAGTAATTGCACCTATCTATAAGCAAGAGAACAGGAAGGATTGCAACAACTATCGAGGTATCTCATTGATTAGTGTACCAGGGAAAGTATTAACTGGCATCTTGGAAGGGAGGGTGCGATCAGTCGCTGAGAGGAAGTTGGATGAAATCCAGTGTGGTTTCGAGCACAGAGGGGCTGTCAGGATCAGATTTTCAGTATGCGTCAGATAATTGAAGGCAGTTGTGCTTATGTTTCGTAGATCTAGAGAAGGCATACGACAGGGTACCGAGGGAAAAGATGTTCGCCATACTGGGCAACTATGGAATTAAAGGTAGATTATTAAAATCAATCAAAGCCATTTATGTTGACAATTGGACTTCAGTGAGAATTGACGGCAGAATTCGTTCTTGGTTCAGGGTACTTACAGGGGTTAGGTAAGGTTGTAATTTTTCACCTTTGCTGTTCGTAGATTACATGGATCATCTGCTGAAAGGTATAAATTGGTAAGGAGGGATTCAGTTAGGTGGAAATGTAGTAAGCAGTCTGGCCTATGCTGACAACCTGGTCTTAATGGCAGATTGTGCCGAAAGCCTCCGGTCTAATATCTTGGAACTTGAAAATAGGTGCAATGAGTATGGTATGAAAATTAGCTTTTCGAAGACTAAATTGTTGTCAGTGGGTAAGAAATTCAACAGAATTGAACGTCAGAGTGGTGATACAATACAAGAACAGGTCAACAATTTCAAGTATTTAGGTTATGTGTTCTCCCAGGATGGTAATTTAGTAAGTGAGATTGCTTCAAGGTGTAGTAAAGCAAATGCACCGAGCTCGCAGTTGCGATCAATTGTATTCTGTAAGAAGGAAGTCAGCTCCCACACGAAACTATCTTTACATCGGCCTGTTTTGAAACCAACTTTGCTTTACGAGAGAGAAATCTGGGTGGAGTCGGGATATCTTATTCATTACTTAGAAGCAACAGACATGAAAGTAGCTAGAATGATTGCTGGTACAAACAGGTGGGAACAATAGCAGGAGGGTACTGGGAATGAGGAGATAAAGGCTAATTTAGGAATGAACTCGATGGATGAAGCTGTACTCTTAAACCGGCTTCGGTGGTGGGGTCATGTGAGGCGAATGGAGGATAGGTTACGTAGGAGAATAATGGACTCTGTTATGGAGGGTAAGAGAAGTAGAGGTAGACCAAGACGACGATGGTTAGACTCACTATTTCAGGCAACATATAGTTATCCATATTTGATCTTCTGTTTCAGGTTTGGTGACAACGGACTTAGCATCGGCACTCTTGATAAGTACGCAAGTTTTTCAATATCTTAATTTGTAAATGTATTTGTTGCCATTACTGGTTCATGTTATCAGTAAACTCTCTATCATTGACAAGTTTATGCAACGTAAACAATACTGTACATATATAAACAGGTTTTAAGTGATTTGATATAATCTGAGGATGTTCTTGTAGAACGAAACATGTCATTCTTTGTATAATAGTTGTAATTTTTACAGGTATGTTTATAGTGTTATAATTTATATTGTAATTTCAGTGTGTTTGACATACCGATTTTTTTTACTTTACACCGTGCATCAGCCCCACTCGGTTCAGTTTGGACCAGCGCTTTGTCTCGGGGCGTTTCGGCTAAGTTCGGCTCAGCTCGGCTCAACTCGGCTCGGATTTGGAACGCTACGTAGCAAGTGAGGAACAGGGAGACAGGCGGAGCGAGCGAGACAGGCGTAGGAAAAAAGAGAGACAGCGCTATTGCTCCATATCGAGAAGTGGGTTCTGTACTCTGGTCGACCAAGCGAAGTCGTCCTTTGCACCTTGCACCGCGCAATGCACTGGTGCATGCACCCTGAGAAGCCCTGCCCTACAGTGCCAAAATCATGTATTTCTGGGCATAACTTCCCGCTTAGAAACGATAAGATTTCCGTTCCGCACTACATACTAAGCGTAGCCGGCGTTGTTCTGAATCTTCCTGTGTTCCGTACGATACATATTAATGGCTAAAATGAAATATCATCTTAAAACCCTTGTGTTGAAATGGTGACTTACCAATGAATTTCGAGACTATAGAACAATGATCAGCTTGAAGCATACCACTGATATCGAGAAGATCGAATTCTTGACTGCTGACATCCCCTGAAACGAGCAACATATACAGTAGTTATAATTGTCGTTATTCGACCTTCTTCGTGCAAAGTTCCATCATATAATCACTCAACAGTGTTACCTATGACCACAATAGGTCTATGTCAATATAGATAGCAACTATAATTTCATATACATTCACTGAAGCACACTAACAATATTTTCAGCGAGGTTACACTCGAATTTTACGGATCAGGGACTCTGAAAATAACTGGACTAACAAAATAATATTCTATAAAATATCATTAGTAGCACTAAGGGATATGGAAGGATGAAAATAGAAGGGATGTAAATAAACTAGTAGCAACGTAGTCCAGATACTCGCAGGAGATCTGGCATGCGCAAATAGGATATGGAAGCCATCAGGTGGCCCTATTGTCGATGTGTAGTGTTCATTTGACGAGCATAGCATCGCTGTGTGGCGTTGAAGTGAAGAGTGTCGATTTCACCGCTCTTAAAGCATGTTTTCAAAAGGTGATCAGCATTCGTGGATTAAAATCGTGGTTGCCCGTGGCAAAAATTCATCAGAATATTATCGAGGATTATGTGAAACCTGTGACGAGTATGCGTAACCGTATAGTACGTTTGTCATGTCGCAAAAAATGGCAATATCTTATTGCAGCGGATGCATTGGGAGGTTGGAACACCCTCTGTACTCACCAGATATGAGTACTTGTGACTTCGACCTGTTTCGGAAGTTGAAAGGGCCCCTTGGAGACCACCGATTTCTTGGCGTGGCATCTGTACTCCGTGCAGTAGGTTGCTCCGTCGCTGTCATCAACAGATAACGCATTGCCTACGGTCCTCAACAGCTTCCCGACATTTGGCTTTGCGGGTGGCTACCCTAAAGGAATGTAACGCAATTGTACTTGTTAGTTCATTAAATATTGCAACTACTGTATTTACAGCCCTTGTGTAATTGGTTCAAGAAAACGAGATATTACTAGATGTCTCAAGAATAACCGATGTTCGGATAAGAAGAGAAGTAGAATTAGCAGATCAGTGAGATTGCTAACAGTCTCACACGTTCGGCCACGCAGTGTAGGGGGCAACGCGTCCGCTTGTCACCCGGCGGCCACGGGTTCGATTCCCGGCCGGGTCAGGGGGTTTTGATTGTAAATTATTAATATCCCTGGCCCGGGGACTGGGTGTTTGTGTCGTCCTTAACGTTCCTTTCCTCACATTCAACACTCTACACTTCTACAATTCCACTTACAAGCAGGTTCGTATGATATGGTGAAAGCAGTGCACCGGGTGAGTTGGCCGTGGGGTTAGGAGCGCGCAGCTGTGAGCTCGCATCCCGGGTATAGTGGGTTCGAACCCCACTTTTGGCAGCGCTGAAGATGGTTTTCCGTAGTTTACCATTTTCACACCAGGCAAATGTTGGGGCTGTACCTTAATTAAGCCCACGGCCGCTTCCTTCCCATTCCTAGGCCTTCCCTGTCCCATCGTCGCCTTAAGACCTATCTGTGTCGGTGCGAGGTAAAGAAACTAGCAAAAAACATAGGTCTTATAGCGACGATGGGATAGGAAAGGCCTAGCAGTTGGAAGGAAGCAGCCTTGGCCTTAATTAAGGTACAGCGCCAGCCTTTGCCTGGTGTGAAAATGGGAAACAACGAAAAGCCATCTTCAGGGCTGCCGACAGTGGGATTAGAACCCACTATTTCCCGGATGCAAGCTAACAACCGCGCGCCTTTAACCGCACGGCCAACTCACCCGGTTGAAAGAACAGTGTCACTCTGTTGATCAGTGGTAGAGTATCAAGATCCAGATTCTTTAAGAGCTGAAGAGAGTCAGTTCTCCACTTCATGTGACACGACATCGGCAAACAGAACATCTCTAGTGCCACACTGGATGTTAAACCGACAACATGATTTGATAAATCAGCCATGGATCATTCAAAAACGTTCAATTTTCTCTGCCATCTGACGAAGTAAAACGGAACGTTGAAACTCACACACCGACAGCCTAAATGGTGTCAGTTTTAAAACATCTGCACATGGTAGCCAATATCATATTATTATTATTATTATTATTATTATTATTATTATTATTATTATTATTATTATTATTATGATTATTATTATTATTATTATTATTATTATGTGCGTATGGACCCAATGGATCACGCAAAGCTCTAACGATTCTGTTTTCTGAGTTGCCAAACAGCTCTCATCCTTTCTCCGTGGATCCTTTTTCGTTCTTCTGTCCACTTTGCTCCAGTCTTCTTTTTCACTTCGTTCTCTGGTTGCACTTTCCATCCATTAATTTTTTTCCTATTAAGGTTTCTGTCCGCGGTGTCATTTGGGTTTATCTGGGCTTTTTCCAGATCCTTCTTCACTTCTAATACCCATGGAATATTTTTTAGATGTTCTATGTAGGTGAGAATCTTGTGTGTCAGTCTACTTGCCGGCAATCTGTGGACGTGCCCATAGAATTTCAGACGTCTTTTACGGATGTCTGCTGCAATGTTGGAATGCTCTTCTGTCTCTCTGCGTAACCTCAGTCTATATCCATCTTCTGTTTTTCGGGGGCCGAGAATTTTCCTCAGGATTCTCCTTTCTTCTTTTAAAATATTTTCTAGGTCACCTTTCCCGTTTAGTGTAAGGGTCTCACTGGCATATAAGACTTCGGGCTTTATTACTGTATTATAGTGTCTGATCTTTGCATGGCGGGACAAGCACTTTTTATTGTATATGTTGTGAACCCTACCGTAGGCTTTCCGAAATTTTTGTAGGCGAATTTTCTGGGCAACCTTCTCGCTTCCCGTTGGTTCAAGTATTTCTCCCAAGTACTTGAAGTGTGGTACTCGGTTGATTTGCCCATGTGCCGTGTTCAAAGTTTGGATGTCAAGTTTTGAGCAGAAGAACTTGGTCTTTTCAAAGGAAATTTGTAGGCCAACCTTTCCAGCACATTCGCTAAGGGTTTCAATTTGTTTAACGGCTGTGAATACATCATCTGTAAGTATGGCCAGGTCATCTGCAAAAGCGAGGCATGATATCTCAATACCGCCTTTGGGTCGTCCTAGTCGTATGGGGCGCCAGTATCCCATGTCTTTCAATACCTTTTCCCACTCACGGATGACTTTGTCTAGGACGAGGTTGAAAAGAAGCGGAGATAAGCCGTCACCTTGTCGGACGCCAGTTTTAATCGGGAATGGTTCAGAGATCTCCCCCATGAATTTAACTTTGGAGATAGTGTCAGTGAGTGTTGCCTTGATGAGGTTGAGGGTCTTGGAATCAAGCCCCAGTTCCTCAAGAATAACGAAGAGAGACTGTCGATCAACCGAGTCGTACGCTTTCCTGAAGTCAACAAAAATGCAGATGACCGGTTTGTTCCTCAATGCTTTGTATTTAAGTGTTGCCTTCAAGTTGAATATTTGTTCTGCACACGAGCGACCAGGGCGGAAGCCTGCTTGATATTCGCCAATACTTTGTTCAAGTTGTTCTTGCGTTCTCTTCAAAAGGCAAGCTGAAAGAATTTTGTAAGTCACTTGGAGAAGAGAAATGCCCCTGTAATTGTTTACGTCGGTCTTATCTCCCTTTTTGTGTAATGGGTGGATGAGGGCGCACTTCCAGTCCTGAGGTAATTCTTCCGATTGCCAGATATCTGTGATGATTTGAGTGAGCTCCTTGAGGGAGTTAGGTCCAAGATTTTTCAGAAGTTCCGCAATGATGCCATCTTCTCCGGAGGTCCTATTGTTTTTAAGTTTGAGGATGTGGCCGCGGATTTCTTCCTCTGTCGGTGGTGGAGATTCTGGGAAAGTGTACCTTGGGGGTTCTTGAGGGAATCTTGTGAGGGGCTCTGGACAGTTGAGGAGATCAGCGAAGTAAAGTGCTAATTCCTGACAATTATCCTGATTACTGAATGCAAGTTTTCCATCTGATCTTTTGAAAGCCAGGTTTTGAGGAGCATACCCACGGACTTGTCCTCCGAATTATTATTATTATTATTATTATTATTATTATTATTATTATTATTATTATTATTTACGATGGGGGTTCGAACCCCACTGTCGGCAGCCCTGGAGATGGTTTTCCGTGGTTTCCCATTTTCACACCAGGTAAATGCTGGGGCTGTACCTTAATTAAGGCCACGGCCGCTTCCTTCCCATTCCTAGGCCTTTCCTATCACATCGTCGCCATAAGACATATCCGTGTCGGTGCCACGTAAAACAAATAGCAAAAAAAGAAAAAGAAAAATTACGATGAGGCTGGCTGGAGACTACGTGTCAATATTTCAGTTCATACTTCCTTGTTGTTTCCTCCTCCGTTCTTTCCAGTATTCCTGCATCATCGCGCTATGCCTTATTCTTCTCTCCTCAGACCACTCTTCCTTTAAATCCTTCCATTCTTAAAATTTTCTTTCTAAATATCTCTCAGAAGTTTTTTATTTTCTCATTTCATTTCTCTCTAAATCTTTCTTGATCTCTTGTATCCACCTCGTTGTTGACTGTTTCTCCCAAAAGTACTTGAATGTCTGTTTCGTCAATCTGTTATCATCCATTCTACAGACATTGATCCTTAGAATTTTTTCAAGATTTTTCTTGCTAGTATTTCCAGTTTATCTAAACCAGGGCCTCTCAGGATGCATGCACTGTGCACGGTGCAAAAGACGACTTGGCTTGGTTGACCAGATGCAGACCCCCACTCCTCGATTTGGAGCAATAGCGCTGTCTCTCTCCTTCCCCACGCCTGTCTCGCTCTTCCTCACTTGCTCCGTAGCGCTCCAAATCTGAGCCGAGTTGAGCCGAGCTTAGCCGAGCAGCCCAGAGACGAAGCGTTGTTCCGAGCCGAGCCGAATGGGACCGATGCTCTGTGCACAGGAATTCTGCGCCTCAATTTGCACGCGTGAGATTTTGGGCGTTTGAGAGACCCTGATCTATAGTTGAAAAATAGACATTCACTTTTTACTTACGTCCCCTGAGACTTGTGCTGAAAAACAGTCCGCTAATGCTATCCCCCTAATCAATCCTCATATCGAAATGATGCGCATGAGAAAAAAGTTTATAAATTAATTTTTTTAGCATGGTAGTTTTCCATTAAATTTAGATGTGTATATTTTGTGGTAGTGCAAAATCATGGTTTCGGATTCGTATAAATCCCCAGTAAGTTTAGATATTCAGAAATATTATTGGCCCTAAAGCCTAACCAAGGACAGCTGGATTCTAAATATCAAGTTTGGTGGAAATATATCTTATAAGAACTCAGACAAACATACAGACACCAAAGCTAAAAACAAAAATACGTAGTTAGTCATTATTACACATGAAACGGATAACTGGACGAAACTTTTGTCCAAATAGTCAATGTACAGACGTTCGGTCGTTAAGATTTTATTTGTATAGAAGAAGGCAAAGAATCTTCTCCACATACTGCACCTTTTCGTCTATCTCCACTGGACTTAACCTGTAAAACCGTCCGTTAATTATATCTCTCTTATTAATCATCTTATCGAAAATGTGCACACGAGGAAAACGTTTTAGAAATGGATTTTCAACAGGGTTGGTTGATTCCCATTCAGAATAGTCTGGAATATTTTGTGGAAGAATAAAATCACTGTTTCGGTTTCCTATAAACTCACAGACCACTCTGGGCATTTGAAATGTTACGGACCTTAAAAGCTACCTTTGGACAGGGGGATGGTAAATATGAAGTTTGCAATTACAAGAAATATACTTTACTTTGGCTAAGTGCGCTCGAAGTTAGACTGAAAAACGGTCCGTTAATGATATATTCCTTATTAATCCTCGTATAGAAATGACGCACATGAAAAAATTGTTTTATAAATTGGTTTCCATTAAGGCAGGCAGATTTCCATTAAGTTTGGTTGTGTATATTTTGTGGGAGTGCAAAATCACGGTTTCGATTTTGTATAAACTCCCAGTCATTTCAGGGATTTAGAAACAATATTGGCCCTAAAACCTATCGAAGGTCAGGTGGATTATAAAGATGAAGTTTGGTAGAAATATATCCAGTAGTTGTCAAGTTATAAACAAACAGACAAACAAACAGCCCAACAGACACCAAAGCTAAAAAATGTGTAAATGATCATAATTACACCTGAAACGGATAAATAAATGAAAATTTTGTCAAAATAGTCAACGTAGAGACACACGGTCGTCACAATTTTATTCATATAGATTATTAATAAGAACTGTTTTGCGGCGAGATGACCTTATCAACGCTAACCCTTTTAAGGTATTCACCAACCGTTCTCAGGCCATTGGGTTCCATTTCCATCCAGTTCGATACGCAGCTCCTGCAGCTCACATACCACACCGAACCTATCCTTCAGCATAATAACAAGCATTTTCCCATACACGAGAGTTGCTGCCCACCCTGGCCAGGGAAGAACTCCACCAGCTCAATGAAGCAGGGGAGTGTTTGTGTGAAGACTTATAGAAGGCAGAGGTATTCAGTCAGCAGTATGTAAAGATAGTTGTATATGAGAAATAGCGTGGAATGGCTTCATGAGACGAATAAGTTTCAACTGAGCCCCTAAAGGGACCTAATGTCGGATTTCTTTTTTGGATATTTTTGTGGTTCTAAAATTGACATGAGATACTGAGCGTTAAAAAAAGCGTTGATGCTTTTAGGTCCAATACTTCAGAAGATATTAATTACTGACTGTTCCTATTAAGGAAACTGCATTTGAGACAAACCCAGTTACTGCTTTTACTAACTTTTTTACCAATTCTACAATGTTTCCATGACATCGAGTGATGAATACTCAAACTGATGCATAACTTAGTTGGTTAAGAATACCCATAGGTAGCGCAAGAAGTCAAAACACAGAAATGTAATTTTGACACCACTGCCGACTTTGGGTCCCGTTTCAGGCAACGGGTCACATATGATAAATTTGCAATTGAAGAGAAGGGGCAAATATTCATTTATAGGAAGAGGAATTAGGGATTGGAATAATTTATCCTGAGAAACATTCGAGAAATTTCCAAGTTCTTTGAAATCATAAGAAAAGATTAGACAAGCAATAATTGATAGGGAGTCTTGTCATCTGAGGGACAGCCCTAAATGTATATGATTGATTGATTGATTGATTGATTGATTGATTGATTGATTGATTGATTGATTGATTGATTGATTGATTGATTGATTGATTGATTGATTGATTGATTGATTGATTGATTGATTGATTGATTGATTGATTGATTGATTGATTGATTGATTGATTGATTATTTTGAACCCTACGTAGAGTGATGTATTCACGATTACGTGTTTCTGTGGTAGTTCATAGTGTGGTTGGTGTATTTACATGAATATATTTGTATAGAAACAAAGAGTAACACCCGCTCTCTGAGCTAGAAGAACTAACCAGGAGCGTCCAAACTACTACACCCGTCGAGCAATCGAACCTAGGTCCATCTTCATCGAGGGCCACGGTGCTGATCATTCAACTAAGGAGTTAGTATATTATTATTATTATTATTATTATTATTATTATTATTATTATTATTATTATTTGCAGCTATGAAGAGTGGTCAGCGTGTTTGCTTAGGACCCTCAGCCCATTGGTTTCCATTTCCATAAGAATTTTAATAACAATAATAACAATAATAATGTAATTGGTTTCTACGTCCCTCTAACTACTTTTACGGTTTTCGGAGATGCCGCGGTGCCGGAATTTAGTTCCGCAGAGTTCTTTTACGTGCCATTGAACATACCGACACGGTACTGACGTATTTGTGCATCTTCAAATACCACCGGACTGAACCAGGATCGAACCTGCCAAGTTGCTGTCAGAAGACCACCTCCTCAACCGCCTGAGCCACTCAACTCCCCGGGAATTTTGATCTTAAAGGACAAATTTCCTTGACTCGGGGACTGGTTGTTTGTACTGTCCCAACATTCCCACTCGTATTATTATTGTTATTATTATTATTATTATTATTATTATTATTATTATTATTATTATTATTATTATTATTATTATTATTATTATTATTATTATTATCTGCTAGTACTCACCGTCACTAAAAAGAACTGTCATAAGGCAAAGCAAGATGCTCTTCAGATGTTGATCCATCGTAATGACGTTGAGAACACTGAAGGATACAGTACTTTCAAACAGAGCTTATACCACTCGCTTAAGGCAGACACGTGACTATTTCATTTTGCATAATTCTGAACATTGTGTTTTACACGCAGAATGGCTTAATGCCAAGGTCATTGTTAACAGTATGAAATTAAAAGGAAGGTACAATCTCCGGATGAGGTAACGCTTGATAATCTAAAAATATCAAAGAATACTCTCTGACCTGTGTAATTTATGAACATGTCGGAATGTTGAACACTAGTCTCTGGGACAAAACGTCTATCAATTACTCTTTTCCCTTCTTTCTCTTGATGCTGTTGTTGCCGATCCTACTGCTGCTTTAAGTAACGGGATTGCGGTATTTCCCATGCATTAATACTTACTGCGAGTACAAGGTGAAAACTACTGGATCGCATAACAATGGGTTATCATTGGGAAAGAAATTTACCTAAGTAAGAACAAAGCATTGTGGAGGAAGGTGTTCCGAAGAGTTAAAAAATATTTTTAAAAACAAGGAAAACAAACGATAATGACAGCATGTGACAAGAAGGTATCGCTGGTAGAATTCCCTAAAGTAAATGCAAATACGAAAATAAGGACCAAGATATTAACTAATTAATAGGAAAATGAGTGGGATAATTCGATTATCAGAGAAAGTATACACAAATGAGGCTATAAAAATAAAGAAATCAGTGCACCCGCCTCTGTGGTGTAGTGGTTAACGTGATTAGCTGCCACCCCTGGAGGTCCGGGTTCGATTCCCGACTTTGTCACGAAATTTGAAAAGTGGTACGAGGGCTGGAACGGGGTCCACTCAGCCTCGGGAGGTCAACTGAGTAGAGGTGGATTCGATTCCCACCTCAGTCATCCTAGAAGTGGTTTCTCCTCCAAGCAAATACCGGGATGATACCTAACTTAAGACCAAGGCCGCTTCCTTCCCTCTCCTTGTCTATCCCTTCCAATCTTCCCATCCCGCCACAAGACCCCTGTTCAGCATAGCAGGTGAGGCCGCCTGGGCGAGGTACTGGTCATCCTCCCCAGTTGTATCCGCGACCCAGGGTCTAAAGCTCTAGGACACTACCCTTGAGGCGGTAGAGGTGGGATCTCTCGCTGAGTCCACTGTTTACCCTGGAGGGTAAACAGAAGAAGAAGAAGAACAAATCAATGCATTCCATGCAACAATTACGTAGACGTTGCACTTCCATGAAAATTTCTGGGGTCGGCACTTTCTATTGTGACCGTATAGTCACATGGATAATTATTTCGAATTATATATTTAAGAAATTAGTAGGCTTGTAGCTTCCTTTGTGTGGATGCTGGCAGTAGCGTCATATTGCATAACACTTCGCGACATAGGGGCGCCTTGAGCTCCCAGTGGGTGGCTCAGAAAAACTCCCGAACTGCTCGCGTATCATGAAAAAAGGGGAAGAAGAATACAATTTTGCTAACTCCATCTTGAAAACAAACGCCAACGCACAGCGATGCCAAAGCGATGGGGCGATTTCAGGGGTATTTTCAGCTCAATAAAGGCTAAACTAACCAGAAAACATACGTCAGAGTAATAAGAGGAATATTGGATGAATGGCAAAATTGAAAATCAAGGTAGAATAATCTCACCTACGAAAGTGCACCTTCATAAGATTACGTAACCACCACGGCGTACCCACGCCTACAGTGTCGCCAAATACTATTAGCGAATACTACCCCCACCCCGATTGTATTGGAATTAATTACTACAAATCCACCGATCATCCTGAGTTCCGCATCACATCTGGTATTTCGGAGTAGTTGGCCACACAAGTTGCCGCATCGCTGGGATTCGTAAGCCTTGTGGATCTGGAAAACTGAAATGTGTAGGAGGGAGATGTCTCCCAAGCATTCCCCACCCTAGGGAGCCTTTATATTTGCCTGCACATATGAGGGTGGAGACCATTCTTCGAGGAGTCTACGAGGTGACCACACGGCCGATTTTTGGTCTGATTTCCCTCTCTTTGTATGGTAAAATTTCTGTAAGCGGGAGTGTGAAAAGTCGGATTTCAGTGCGAATCTGCAGTAAAAATCTGAACTATGTAAACATGATGTGCGCATCTATAGTTTGATCGCGGTGCGACACGAAGGAACGCGAGTGACATAAATTCGCACCGAGAACTGTGAAACAATGAACTGCCGTCTGTCGAACATGGAACGTTATTTTTCAATCAGTATCCCGTAGTGGAGGCAGAGAGCCTCTTAATTATAATCTATGTTAGAAACTGTGTAAGCGGCAGGCGAGTGAATAGTGATAGTACGAAGAATTAGTGGTTATCACATAAACAAAATTGTATCAATGTTTATCGTGCTTCAGAACAGCGTAATCGCGCTGAACAAAGCATACAAGACAGGGTTGAGAATAAACATAAGTAGCCCACCTTAGGGTAATGCGGGAGGTTAAACTGGTTCGGTAGTGAAACTGTGAGCTCGGAATTGCATATGTCAGATTAGGTTAGACTAGCTGCGTCCTGTGCCAGGGTATCGTAGACATTCATAACTTTCTTTCTGTTTAGAAGAAAGGAAAACTTGCCTGTAACGTGAGTGGAGGACGTTTTGTGAAAACAGTGTAAACAGTGTCATTTCCGTGTTCAAAACCCAACGCTATGGATTATTCCAGGAGCATCATGGAACGTCCTGAACCAGCGATCTCCCACTTCAGCAGGATGGGCTAAGACCTTCAAGGGAGCCCTCATTCTGGGCTCGAACGGCGTACGATGGACAACGGACCAGCACTGTTGAGTACAAAATTATGATCTTATGATATTGATATTCCCTGTAGATAAATCATATCAGAATATAGGAATAGCATGGGATGATTTTATATTGAATAAGTAAAGTAGTAAGATTAGAGTGGTCGGTATTTTTTTTACCTTTTAAAGTTGTTTGGGAAGGAAACAAATTAGGAATAGAGTATGAATTTCCCATCTAGTTGTCTTTATTGCATGAGCATGGTTGTATCCTTGTTTTATGGGTACTGTCAGAGGAGACGGGGGGAAAAGGCTAATTAATTTCGTTGAGGTAATAAAGGAGCCTTCGTTCTTGGAGAGATATATAAAAGAAGTCAGGTTAAGATGACGCAAGAATCTTTGCCATATATCCTGTGAACCAGATAAAGTTGGATAGGTGAAGTACTCGATTTAATGTAAAGTAGTTGTATTTTATGCATGATAACTTAAGGCGTTGCTGCATAATATGTGTGTGAAGAGTCATGGCTCCGAGGTACAAATGTCCACCCCCACCAACACTAGCTAGGGCCCCTGTTAAAGAAAATTCTTTTTGTGATTGCTTAAATACCTTTTGTTAGTTCATTTTATTTCATTTAAATTAATCAGTTTGGTCGGATAATTTTATGCCGATCTAATGAAGGTAATATAAATTCATGTCAGGTACATAGTCATTATTATTATTATTATTATTATTATTATTATTATTATTATTATTATTATTATTATTATTATTATTATTATTATTATTATTATTATTATCATTATTGTGATTATTATGACTATTGTTATTAGTAAATTCTGTGAGATTATTAAACTCTAGTTTGCTAGCCCGTGGATTGTGGTAGTTTTACTATGAGAGGCACGAGGATGGAACTCCGGACCCCTATAAGAGAGAGAGAGAGAGAGAGTAAAATAATGTAACGGCCCAAAAGTTGAGAGATTGGTCCGATGAAGAATACCTGAGCGGGTTAGAGCATAATTCTATGCACCTGTTTGTATGTGTTATTTTTGTTCGCGTGAATAAATTGGCCCACTGAATAGGCTTTTGTAAACGCACTGATGTTGGGTTTTAAAAAAAAAAGTACGTGGCCGATGTGCCGGCGGTTGACAAGGAAATTTATGGCATCACACCCCGGGAGGGTCGGAGCTCGCTTGTGTCAAACTAGGCCTGCTAAAAGGCAAATGTATGGCCGTCTTTCTCAAGGAAGTGTTTTTCCTCGAACCCTCTTTTGCTCTGCTAGTAAATGTTTTTTTTTTTTTGTTAATCGATTACCACATTCTAATCAGGCTAAGTTGGGTGAATGCAGTAACACTTAGTTCATACACATGTAGAAGTGATAGATAGGGTCTTGATTTTTCAGGTTCCCCGACTCGAGAGACCTGTTGGTATCCCGTTCGTACCTCGGACATGACAAAAGGGAGTGAGTCAAACAAACGACGGCTAATGGTAAACCAGATGCAGCTACCATGTATGGGAAATGTTATAATATGTGTTTTCTCTTCCAGGTGTGATAATAGTGTAAATGTGATGTTGTTTTGATGCTAATTGATTTGTTTAATGGAGACTTCGTGAAAAATCCTTTGGTAGTTCGTTTGAGTGGAGGGTTCAGGCCCTCTGATGTGTATAGTTAGTTCTCAAGTGAGGTGATTTGGAGTAACTAGTTTTGTGTGCATCTTATATTTCTGGTATAGGTTGTAACTCCGTGGATTTTGCCGATCATTTTATGATTCCTTTTAAATTCTTTTAATATTGTGTTTCTCGTGTTATGTTCGATGTAGGTGGCCACTCTAATCTTAGGGTAAAGTAGTGTAACTTGCTGTGTTTTAAATATGTAATTTGGGAATTAATCCCGGGAATATTTATATCCGTAAGGTCATAGTTTTCTTATATTTTTTTGTTGTAAAAAGTTGGTTCATTATAATAGTGTTTACCGTACTCAGCAGGTAAAATAATCGTGTCCGTAAATTCGAAACCAAGTTTATCAACCAAGAGTGTAGTAAACGCAACTCAAATTTCTCCGAGTTGTTTGAAGCTATATGTGAACACCCAGGTGCTTAATCCGAATAGGTGATTGTTTTGTGTTATAATATTCAACAGCGTAATGTCAATAGACCTCATAATGAACCTTATAATGATGTGGTTCAAAATTTCACTTGGGTGATAGCCCGGACATGGTTGTCCGTTGCTGGTATTAACATTCAATGGATGTAAGTTAACTTTGATGTTCAAGGTTGTAGATTGTAAATATGTTCAACGGGAGTGAATTAAATATTCAGAAATTTTATTCGTGTCTAATTTTTGCCGAGAATTAGCATCCAGAACCTCTTCCGTTCATGTTATGCCTTTAAGTTAGTTGTAATATATTTTATTTTTATCGCCGCGGACGGTCTGCGACTCTGAGTAGCCGGGGGTTCAGATCTTAGGAACGGGAGAGTTAGCAGCGACCTTGCTGCGCCGTAGGGCGGTGACCCCTCATGTGAGTGGATTACTTATTCAATCCCAATGAGAGGGAATCGTCACAGGCCGAAAAGGTCCCTTGACCATCGCCTTCCGTGGAGCATGGTGCCATGTGTTCATGACCCGACAGGGTCACCTCTTTGTTGGCACAAGGTACCATGAGCTATGGGGGATGGTGGGAAAGGTCCCAGTATGGAATTAGCCCAATTTTTTAGCTAGTTGCCTTTCCTGACCGCAGACCTATGTGGATGGGAGTATTCATTATTGCGTGTTTCTGCGTTAGTTTGTAGTGTGATGCGTTGTAATTAAATGAAGAAGGGTATTAATAGGGACAAAACCAAGCAGTCCCCTACCGACGAATTAATCGGGCGAAGTTAAAATCCCTGACCCGAAGAGGAATCGAACCGAAGGCCGTACGGTGACCTTTCAGCCAACAAGCCGAACATGGGTGTGTAGTTATTTCTAGTCTGGTGCACCCCTTGTAAGGTAGACCCAGCTAGACCATCCGACAAGGGTGTGTGGCATGTGCCTTGCATCAGAATCTGCACGTTAGCTACCAGATGTATGCTTAAGTCTTTTCCGGTTTCACTAAGAGATGGCTCCAGCGAACAGTACGCAGCGTCTGAATTTGACACATACGTCAGTTTGTTCATCTGACGTTAACCTGCCAACACACACAAGTTGATTCCGTCAAACACTAGCGTCTGTGTTGTATCGTTCGGTGATCATGTCGAAGTTTGTGCCTGAAAAAGAACATTTGCGGCACGCATCGCTTTTCTTATTTAATCAAAAGAAAAAGACTGTGGAATGGCATCGTTTGCTTATAGAAACATATGGTGAACACGCTCCGTCGATTAGAACATATGAGACATGGTTTAGACAATTTAAACGTGGTGATTTCAATGTGAGTGATGGCCCCGCGGTGTGGCGGTAGCGTGCCAGCCTTTTATCCGAAGGCCCCGCGTTCGATTCCCGGGCAGGTCATGGACTTTTACCTGCATCTGAGGGCTGGCTCGAGGTCCACTCAGCCTACGTGATTACAACTGAGGAGCTATCCGACGGTGAGGTAGCAGCCCCTGTCTAGAAAGCCAAGAATAACGGCCGAGATGATCCGTCGTGTTGACCACACGACACCCCGTAATCTGTAGGCCTTCGGGCCGAGCATCGGTCGCTTGGTAGGCCATGACCCTTCGGGGCTGCTGCGCCATGATTTTTTGTTTTTGTTTAATTCAATGTGAAAAGCAGTGCGCTCTCTGGTAGACCACAAAAGTGCGAAGACGGCCAACTCAACAGAAAGCATTAAATGTGTCACAAGAAACAAACAACAGACGTTTACGAATAATGGAGAATATCAGTAAACTCGGTAAATGGGTCCCACACCATTTTAAATGAACGGCATATGGACAATCGCAGTCACTTGTGAAATGCTGTTTCAGCGCCACGAAATAAAATCATTTCTGGACCGCATTGTGACGAGTGACAAAAAATGATTTATTTTGAAAACCCGATGCGGAGAAAATTGCGGCTGTCATCTGGCGAAGCCGGTCTTTCAATACCAAGGCCGAATCGCTGCGGCAAGAAGACCATGCATTGTGTCTGGTGAGACCAGAGCGGTATTGTGCATTATAAAATCTTGAAGCCCAGCGAAACCGTTAATGTACTACGCTGTCGCCAACAAATGCTTAATTTAAATCACGCATTGATCGAAAGACGACCGGAATAGGCCAGAAGACATGCCAAAGTGATTTTGTTACACGACAATGCGCCGCCTCACACAGCAAAACCAGTGAAAGTCATCTTGAAATCATTTGGATGGGACATCATTCCGCATCCGCCGTACTCTCCCGACCTAGCGCCATGTATCACCTCTTCGCATCAACGGGGCACGCGCTGGCAGAACAGCACTGCAGCAATTTCAAGGAAGTTGGAAAATGGCTCGACGAATTGTTTGCCACAAAATACAAGCAGTTTTTCTAGCATGGTATTCATAACTTACCTCAAAGATAAAGAGGAGATTACAGTAGAAAGGTACAAGGGGACGGATTTGGGAATATTAACATATGTGATATCGGGGATTTCATCTATCCTGAAGGAGTTAGATAACTATCATTTCATTACCGCACGAGCTACAAAATGTTTAGCCCTGATTCTTTCGTAGAAGAGTCCGTTCAGATTTTGTGTTGGGAAGCATACAAATTCAGATTGCTGCTATGAGACTATGAGTTACAACCGTTCAACATCACTCGCTCTTTCATTTCTTATATTTTAGCCACTTTGTTTAAGAAACCTCCCCAAAACAACACAGTTACTTTCCACATATTCAATTATATGGATTTTTTAAATTGTATAATTCTTCGTCATACTCTTCAGGATACAAAGAACAAATATCAACTTCTCTGTGACAGTGCATCGAAATTAGTAGTAAAACATAAAGTGAACGCTTTATTGACTTCTGGAACAGGAGTATACAGCTAAAGGCTGCTGTTGACGAGTCTCTAACTGGTGGAATGTAGGTGTTGCCGTAGAATGGATTTTGAGGCGTTAAGTGTGTAGAAAACACAGTTAATTATTGTTTCATTCTGTACACCGAAACTACTTATGGTCGTGACCGGCAAGATCCGTATGAGGAAAGATCTTCATTGGACTAATAACATTAAAAATGTTGAAAATTAAGGTTGCAGATCTCCTAATACAGATATGAGGGATTTAGGAGTTTTAGTAAATATGTGAAGAAGAGGGCGTGTAAGTCTCTGGTAATGCCCATTTAGAGCATGTTTCCAGCGTATGGGACCCATATCAGCATTACTTGATACGATAGCTGGAAGAGATCCAAAGAAAAGTAGTGTGATTTGCACGAAAATGCTGCAAACTTTGGGCTGGGAAGACTTGGGTCTAAGAAGACGAGCTGGTCGAGTAAGGGGTATGTTACGAGCTGTTTGTGGAGGGATGGCGTGGAATAACATTACTAGACGAATAATCTTGAGAGTTTTGAAAGGTAGTAAAGATCATAATCTATATAAAAATGAAACTGTGTGTGTGTGTTTTTTTTGTCTCGAATGGAATCTGAAACTACTGGACCAATTTCGCTGAAAATTTCACAATTTGTACTTATTACGCCTGAGACAGTTTAGGAAGCGGTTTGAACGAAATAATATGGATATTTTATGGGTAATTTTATGTAATTAATTTAATTGTAAAGCCGCACCATGATTGGATCGACTTGATGGACAGATTGTCGCTAGGCGACAGCAACTTACGCTGTATCATGATAGTCCAGTAAGAAATGCTGTACATAGGAAGATGGGAACACACCGCCATCTTTTACAACGTACCTTTCTTACTAAGAGCTTCATGACCGTGCCTGTTATTTGTAAGTAGCAGTCCAACATGCCGTGACCGATATGTACTCTCATGTCATAAGGACCAATTTTGATAGGTCTGCGAAGTTCGGAGAACGTAGCTGTGCATTAGATGAGAAAAAATAATTAAGGAACTGTGAAAAATGTAGAACATCAACAGTGGAATGACACGAGTTGTCACAATACAATTTAATATCAGATTAAGTTATGTAGGCTATGAGTATGATTTCAAAATTTTCTCCTAAACCACTGGAACAATTTCAACCAAACTTGGTACACGTATGACCTACTATCTGGAGACAAACACTATGGGGGTAATCCACCCTAGCACACCTAGGAGAGGGGGTGAAATGTACAAATAATCGAAAACGACCGGTGTTAGTATTGAACCCTTTAGGTCCATATACAGGGATACCTACCTTTCTTACCTATCAGCAAAGCTCATGAGATCTGTCTCTTGGGTCGTATCGGGTTCTTCGTCACTTGCTGAGGTAAAGGTAGGGTTCAGTAATTCTAATCTATTTACTGGAATGAAAGGTCTGTTTAAAAGATTCCTATTTATTCAGGAAAATTCTGAAGCATTCATGATATGTCACCGGTATCATAGAAGTCAGTTGTGTCCACTGGACACCACAATCATTTTTACATAAACGTCAGAACACTGGTGTGAGACTTTAACGTAACTGCCTGACGGGCATTCATACTGGAAACCATTGTCTCAATCATTAATCATTTAAGAAAGGAAAGTCTGGAAATCCTTAAATTCGGCTTCCATGTGAGATCACATGTACCATCATAGTGATTCGTTATGGTCCAGCCCTCGTAACACGAACTCTGGACTCTGGGTATAATTAAGGCCGTCCAATCGGTGTGTGCCACACAGTGGTTCTACGGCACGAACCCTTAATTGAATCGATGTGAGCTGCGTCTATGTCATGGACCGACATCTAATCTCCTAAGTTACTTTAAAGTCATTGTGGATGATGACCGCAAGGAAAATGATGCTACAATGGCATATGGCCCTAATCTAAGTCACTGAGGTTGATGACCCCCTGACCATCCAAGTTTCTAGGCTGAAGGCTAAACACAATTAAGTTACATCGGTTGATGACCAAAGTTCCACTTTACTATCCCCAGCACATTCACTCCTCAATCAATCAAAGTTCAATAATTACAACAATAGCAATGCTCACAAACTTTGTGGCAGTAAAATCCATTTCCTTCGGATATGTCCCTTTAATCGTTACTTTATATTTTAATATTCCCCAGAAAAACAATCTAAAATTTCCAGAATGCATCTCCAAGTTATTCGCTTGATTAAAGTTATTTCAAAATGCGGTTTCACTGGATTTAATAATTAAATAAATTTTGAATGATTTGACGAAATGTTAACGAACAACAAATTTTATATCCGCGGACTATGGTTTCTTCACAAATTTCTACGCAGCTGTGATGTGAATTCAATCGTATGATGTTTATCCGGCTGGAAAAGAATTGTTACATAATTCATGTCCAGTTATATATCTTGTCTCGTGATCTCACACTTTAAAATCTAATCTAGTCCTAACCGTTATTAACACTTGGATATCCTAATAATCTACGTACAAACCAAACAACTCGCCCTATAATTACGATGTCATATCTCGTCATTACCATTTATGAATTTTTCACACCCCTCACAGACAAACCGATCATCACAACCATCGCTCTATATTTTGGACAACCCTGAATTTGGTTACACTGTTCCTTATACTCGAAGTTCGTGGTTTCAAATGTTCAATACGTCCCCAATTATAGTATTTCACAATACTCAGATCATTACCGGCTATGAATGTCAACTAAATCCAGCATTTTAACGTTTTCCCTGGCCGAGAAATACAATCTCAATTCCACGCCTGTCCCGTTATCACAGTTGAGGCCTCTCACCCCCCAAGTTCGCTTGGCAGTTACATGAAACACCCGGTTCGTTATACCTGACTGACTTCTCAAAATGCTCCCTTTAAACTCTGCCGACATAATTAAACAAATACGATATTCTAACCAACAAATGCACAGATTATGCTTCAAGATGCCCACACTAAATTTACGCGTCGCCAACTAATACCGCTATGGATTTCTATGAATTTCTTTCCATTCCCAACATTATAATGACAGGACTCTAACCTGATTCGCACATTTCATCTCAACTCATATAAAACATTCCTCGGGCCTCCATGTCCCGGCTTCAATGACAGGTCCAACCTGATTCACAAATCTCATATCAACAAAACTAACCTCTGTTTCCCAGCTCCACAATTATCATCGACAAAGAACTGGAATAAAATCCTTACTAGAAATCTCGACGTCTAATATGGCACAATGCATTACTCATGAATAACTTCGCATAAATGAGATCGTATTTAATAACTTGATTTTTATGAACAAAATGACTGAAACATTCTACTAGATCTTTTTATTGTCAGTCAGACACAGTTTAAAATGAGCCTAGAAAAACGTTTCTCTCCGTGACCAAATTCATCACCCTAGGTTCTCACCCGACAGCGCGCTTCCACTCGATTGAAAATGAGTGACCCTGGATTATTATTATTATTATTATTATTATTATTATTAACGTAAAATTGCAGACAGAAAAATTTTACGTCGAATGAACATCTTAATTTGACATCACAAAATATAGACAGTACACTTCACACGGATGACGATCTACATTGGACGTGATATCACTTCGAAACCCTATTCAATAACTTTTTACAACATTATACGGCACTCGCAAGACTTAAAAAATTTATCCAAGAGGAAAATAAAACAAATGACTCTTTTAGTCGTACTCTCACATTTACAAAACTTAGTAGGGGTGACCACTGCGTCGTATATCCCCATTCAAATACACTTTTTGAGATCACGAGACAAGATATAAGAGGTAGTAAGATGGAAAGTCACCTACCTCATGTAGTCATAGGGCTCACCTGCGACCCTGGCATTTTATTTAGCCATTTTTACATTCATGGCTTCACAGTTGATAATTAATTTTCTTAGGTTTCCTGGAATAAAGCAACAAAAGAAAGAAAATACCCTTCACTTGTTTGTTGAGCGCACACGATGGACTATAATTATTTCCGCACACGAATTACTTAATCACATTAGAATTTATTCAGTACTTTGACCGTCCTATCTGGTACAATTATTTCACTCAAGAAAACTATCTCATCATGGAGTCAAGACTTAGCCATAATGGCTAAAATCTGCCGTTGAACTCAGTCTACTTTCGTTGGTTTGATTTCGCAGAGCAGCTCACCAATTTTTCGTCCGCTTTGTATCACAAATGCCGGAGAAGGAGACTTCGTCATGGCGTCCCTTCATATTTATAGCAGTTACCCCCTCTCTTCGGATCTCTCCCTTTGCCGCCAAGAAAATTTCTATAAATTTTCTGACTTACCTAAACTGTAATTTGAAGAGTTTTGAAAGTGGCTACATGCTTGCTACATTTCTGGCGGTAGTGTTCATGGACATTTAAAACTTTTACGGGTTCGATTTGTGAGATGATTGACCCCCTTTGATAGCACTATATTTTTTTTTGACTTGGCTTGGGTCGCCATGTACACGCGCTTTGAAATAGTTCACAAAAATGACTTGAGATTCTTCCGCCGTTGACACGTGTGGCTGACGTCACGTACCCCGGAGCGTGGGACCGAAGGTAATCACCCCCTCGTCACGTGTCAAATCCATGCTATCAAGAATCCAACTTTTAAATGATTGTGCATTTATGCATAATGTTCTTAGGGCACAAAGGTCATGGGTTCAGTATCGAATCCATAGTGTTTGGAGTCGCTGAGATGAACTGTGACACTCTGGATGCCGTTTAAGTCAGTTTTCAGCCCCAATCGGCATAGGGGGGTGAGAAGGGGTTAAAAATAAAATGTCAAAAAATGACAGTGATTACGGACTTACGAGTGAGTATGTACAAGCATAGCTCTTCAACCAAAGTTGGCACACATAATATGATTTACCATCTGAAAAAATACTGTGGAGGTAAGACACCCTTCGCACCCCTAGGAGTGAAAGTAGAATGGGGTGAAATATAAAAACAATACAAAACGGCCTATATTAATAAGGAATCCATGTTTTTCGGGGTCACTGCTATGAATAGTGACACTCCGGATGTCGTTTAAGTCCATTTTCAGTTCCCATCGGCGTAGGGGTTGAGAAGGGGTGAAAAGGTGGAAATGTCGAAAACGACAGAGATTACGGATGAATAAGCGTCTGTTCTAGTATAGCTCTTAACCAAACCTGATACACAAAATACTTGCTATCTCGAAAAATTACTGTACGGGCAATAAAACCCTAGCACTCCTAAAGGAATGGGGTGAAATGTAAAAATATCCAAAAATGACCGCTATTGGTGCCTAATCCATAGTTCTCGGGGTAGACGATGATGGTGATGATGTTTGTTGTTTAAAGGGGCCTAACAGATAGGTTATCAGCCCCCTCCCCTCCATCGGGGTGGATGAGATGAACTGCGATACTATGGATGCCCTTTAAGACAAAGTTCATTCCCAATCGGGATGGGGATTAGATGGGGTGAAATAGAATGTCGAAAATCACCGAGATTATGAATGTACGCGTGCATGTTCCAGCATAGCTCTCAACCAAATAGGGTACACATGTGACATTATTTGGGAAAGAAAAGTGTGGAGTAAGACACCCCTTACGGGCGGTGATGGAAAGGGCGGTAAAATATGGAAATAATGCAAATGACCAATATTAATGTAGAATCCGCAGTTTTCGATGTCACTGAGATGAGTACTGGCAATTCGATTGTCGTTTAAATCGAAGTTCATTCCCCATCGGCATGGAAGTTGAGAAGGGGGGGAAAGAGAAAGTATCCAAAATTACCGTCATACGTCAACGGATGTACAGTATGTGTGTCTGTCTGTTAGGTCATCAGCCCAGAGGCTGGTTGGATCCTCAAATAGCACCACCAAAGGTTATGCAGTTATAAAGAAACCACAAAAACCAATGGCAGCACCAAAATGACGCGTACTAGGCAAGACGAGGAGTGAGGTAGTTTGCCATTGCCTCCCTCACTGTGTCAGAAAGTGCTATTGCAGCACGACTGACCCTATGAGCAACACCTTTCATAACACTCAGATGTACTAGTCGTACTCAGCACCACCCATACCCCAGCAGCTTCCATATTGTCACAGCCATGGATGAGACTGGAACTTCGGTGGAAGCTACACTTTACTCTGGCCAGTGCCAAGAGATGGATACAAAAATACTGTATCTATCAAGAAATGGCAGCAGGCAAATGTATGTGTGTATGTTCCAGAATAACTCTGAACTAAACTTGGTACACTTATGACTTTCTATATGAAGAATTACTGTGGGAGTAAAACACACTAAGCAACCTTAAGGGATGGGTGAAATAAAAATGTGATCGAAAGAGACATAATGACAAATCCATAGTTTTTGACCTCGCTGAGTTGAACTGTGACACTCTGGATGCCGGATAAGTCATACTTCAGCCGCAGTGTGAATGAAGGTTGAGAAGCGGTGAAAATGAATGTAAAAATAACCGAGATTATGTATATGGGTATGTTCCGGTGAACCCCTAAACGAAACTTGGTTCACATATGACTTACTACCTGGAAACAAATACTGTGGGTGTTGCATAACCCTAGCGCCCCTAGGGGTGGGAGTTCAACGTAAAAATGATCAAAAACGACGTATATTAGTGTCTAATCCATAGTTATCGTGGTTGCTGAGATGAGTAGTGACACTCCACTCACGGTTTAAGTGAAAGTTCATTCCGTATAGGTTTGAGTGTTGAGAAGAAAACGAATGCCCAGAATGGCCGAGATTTTGGACGTATGTGTTTTACAGCTTAGCTCTCAACCTAACTTGGTACACATATTACTTAATATCTGGAAAAAAAGAAAAGGAATGCTATGGAGGTGAGAAATTCCAATCCCCACTAGGGGTGAGGAATGGGAGGGGATGACAAAATAACCGATATTAATGTCGAATCCATTGTTTATATGTCGCTTATACGAATTGTGACGCTCTAGATACCGTTTAAGCCCATGTTCACTCTCCATTGGGACTGTGGCTTAGATAGGGTGAAAAGTAAATAGTCTAAAATGACCTCTATTAGTGTTGAATCCACAGCTTTTGGGGTCGCAAGGCTGATTGGTATCGCGTACCCCATATCCATAGCGCGACGGGTAAATACACACATACATATTTTTTTGAATGGATCAAATATTTCCACGAGCACAAAGTTTTATTCCAAAATGAAACAATCTAATACCTGAAATCGAACAAATATAAATAACTCTAAAAATGCATTATAGATCGTAAAATATCAATCATCGTCTCAATAAGGAAATCTACAAAAATTAACTTCACACATAATTAATTACAATACAAATTGTAAAGGAAAAACATTCAAAAATCTATCTGGGCAATGTCACGTACTACAGCTGGTATGAAGACAAAGTTGGAATTCAAGAGGACAAATTGGGACAAACAGTAATTCATAGAAAGATAATTTAGGGATCAGAATAATTTATTATTTTCATTGTTATATAAAGAGAGGTCCGCCTCTGTGGTGTAGTGATTAGTGTGATTAGCTGCCACCCCCGGAGGTCCAGGTTCGATTCCCGGCTCTGCCACGAAATTTGAAAAGTGGTACGAGGGCTGGAACGGGGTCCACTCAGACTCGGGAGGTCAACTGAGTAGAGGTGGGTTCGATTCCCACTTCAGCCATCCTCGAAGTGGTTTTCCGTGGTTTCCCACTTCTCCTCCAGGCAAATACCGGGATGGTACCTAACTTAAGGCCACGGCCGCTTCCTTCCATATTCCCTGCCCATCCCTTTCAATCTTCCCATCCCCCACCAAGGCCCCCGTTCAGCATAGCAGGTGAGGCCGCCTTGCGAGGTACTGGTCATTCTCCCCTGTTGTATCCCCCGACCCGATGTCTCAGGCTCCAGGACACTACCCTTGAGGTGGTAGAGGTGGGATCCCTCGCTAAGTCCGAGGGAAAAACCGACCCTGGAGGGAAAACAGATTACGAACGGTATAAAAAGAGCCGTCCCCGTGGTGTAGGGGTAGCGTGTCTGCCTCTTACCCAGAGGCTCCGGGTTCGTTTGCCGGCCAGGTTAGGGATTTTTACCTGGACCTGAGGGCTGGTTCGAGGTCCACTCAGCCTACGTAATTAGAATTGAGGAGCTATCTGGCGGTGAGATAGCGGCCCCGGTCTAGAAAACCAAGAATACCGGCCGAGAGGATACGTCGTGCTGACCACACGATACCTCGTAATCTGCAGGCCTTCGGGCTGAGCAGCGGTCGCCCTTCAAGGGCTGTAATGCCATGGGGTTTGGTTTGTTTATATAAAAAGATCGATAAATTTCAAAATTATTTTCAATAATTTAGGTAAAGTCTAGATGTAAACAAAAATTGATAGGGAAATCTGCCACTTGGGTGAACGCCCCAAAATGTAGATCATTGATTGATTGATTGATTGATTGATTGATTGATTGATTGATTGATTGATTGATTGATTGATTGATTGATTGATTGATTGATTGATTGATTGATTGATTGATTGATTGATTGATTGATTGATTGATTGATTGATTGATTGATTGATTGATTGATTGATTGATTGATTGATTGATTGATATAACCTCGATGTCATTTAAATTGGACATTGTAGTACGGGAGAAGATTAATTTGGAATTTGCACAATACGAATTTGTAGTAATTCTATACGAGAAAATATGCATTACAACAATATATTTGAATCAGCTGGTGTTGGTGGTGATTATTTTAAGAGGAAGTACTATTAGACAAAATCCTATATTAACAATAATCAAAAAGAAAAAAAAAAGATGTACGACACTTCGAAAAATGAAGGTTTTGGCGAAAGAAAGCAAAGACCACGAAGGGCGTGAAAATGAAACACTCCCTAGCCCTCGAAACCTGATAGCGTCATGGCCGGAAAAGAACAAGTGTTGACCAAGGGAGGTCGGATAGGATAAATGAAAGTGAGGAGCCTGGCACAAGTAAGTGGAAGCAATGCAAGGACTCAGCTAAGGGCTCGGTGGTCGCTAAAACTCTCACCTAAGTTAAGAGCCCCGGGGGCTCCTTATAGTCGCCTCTTACGACAGGCAGGGATTACCGTGTATGTTATTCTACCGCCATAGTGGGAATATTTGAATCCCACATACCATAATGCTGAACTGAAATTCTACAACTGCACTTCGAGTTACATCACTGAAATAAGAAAAAGGACTGAAGGACTCTTGATACATTACTGCAAACTTCATCAAGGCAAGCGAGTTGCAACACATGACTACATACTACAACACATAATGTGTTCAGATGTATGAGTGACAGTTTAACAAGTAACGGAAGGAAATTAGAGGGTGGGGATTATACGGGATACCGAGGTAGATAGCAGTTCCACAACGTGTGTCTGACCTGGCACCGAACCCCAGACCTGCTTTTTAAGAGCTGAAAGAAGGAGGTGAAATATTAATGTCTTCATCTAGTAAGCGAGACCTTCTTCATATACTAAATATTTTCATCGCCTCGTTACCTTCAAGTTCTTAAATATATAATAAATTGCTAATGGTCGACTTGGCGCTGATACTAATTTCCTTAAAGAGTGTTCGCGCACATCATTATGTAATTATCGTTTTTGAATACGACAGAATGATATGCATGTAGACTTCAGGTGAATCTGCAATAGACTGACAGGGTTCATCTCCCACCTTTGTCTACCCTGCTATGTAGCGTAATAAATGTTATTTTTATCGTGAAAGCAAACCTTCTTCATATTATTTTTAGTGCTATTCTTGATTAAAGGGCCACCTAGCTGAACAGGTAGAGGCATGTTCCATTCACCTGGAAGGACGTGGGTTCGATTCCCTGGTCATGAAGTCGAAAACGAGCGACTTGGCCGTGCGGTTAGGGTCGTGTAGCTGTGAGCTTAAATTCGGGATATGACGGGTTCGAATCTCACCGTCGGCAGTCGTAAAGATGGTTTTCCGTGATTTTCCATTTTCACACCAGTTCTGACCGTCTTCGTACAAGAAATACCGTGCTTTAGTGAGGTAGTGAGTTTCCTGATCCCATTTTCCAAAGAACACAGTACCACCATCTTCCCAGTCCTAGCCCTTTCTCATCACTCCGTCGTTGAAAACGTTCAATGTTTAGCGCGACATTAATCCACTAGCAAAACAACTCTAAAATATTCAGAGGGCAAGGAATAAGTTGGTCGCAGCTCCAGGTCAGATGAAGAAGGCAATAAATTATTAGCAAAAAGGCCACACCATTACTTGACAGAGATGTATAATAATAATAATAATAATAATAATAATAATAATAATAATAATAATAATAATAATAACAATAATAATAATAATAATAATGTCGTGTGTCCTCCGAAGATCTTTCAATTTGACGCCGTATAGGCGATCTGCGCGTCTGTGAGAATGGGGCCCTACCTAGGATGAATTCTAATGCTGAAGACGGCACACACACCCAGCCCCCGAGCCACTGAAATTACCGAATTAAGGTTAAAATCGTCGTCCCGGCCGGGAATCGAACCACGGACCCTCTGGACCAAAGGCCAGCACACTAACCATTTAGCCATGGAGCCTTACATCAGAGACGTAATGAAGAGTAACTACATACACGTTGACGACGGCGTCACTACATCCCACCTGATTGAACAAACAACAAGGTGACCCGCTCAGTCAACTCCTCTGCAGACATTGCGACAATAACTAGGACCACACAAGGCTACTGATATACGCGGACGACATGACACTAATGTCAACCTCGTACGAGCAGCTTCAGACAGTTCTCGAAGACCTGATAAAATAGGCACAATGCAACGAGATGAAAATTAATGAAGACAATGACTTTCAGGAAAGGAGGAAAGCAAGCGCTTCTCTACATAGGGACGAATCAACTCAAAGCAGTTCTTTCTTAATCTGCTTACCCTCCAGGGTTGGTTTTTCCCTCGGACTCAGCAAGGGATCCCACCTCTACCGCCTCAAGGGCAGTGTCCTGGAGCGTGAGATATTGGGTCGGGGATACAACTGGGGAGAATGACCAGTACCTCGCCCAGGCAGCCTCACCTGCTATGCTCAACAGGAGCCTTGGTGAGGGATGGGAAGATTGGAAGGGATAGACAAGGAAGAGGGAAGGAAGCGGCCGTGGCCTTAAGTTAGGTACCATCCCGGCATTCGCCTGGAGGAGAAGTGGGGAAACCACGAAAAACCACTTCCAGGCTGGCTGAGGTGGGAATCGAACCCACCTCCGCTCAGTTGACCTCCCGAGGCTGAGTGGACCCCGTTTCAGCCCTCGTACAACTTTTCAAATTTTGTGGCAGATCCGGGAATCGAACCCGGGCCTGTGGGGGTGGCAGCTAATCACACTCACCACTACACCACAGAGGCGGACTAAAGTGCACTCTGTTTGTCTAAATTCACTACATCTCGTATCACGTATGAGTTAACCAGAGAGTCTTTCTTCATTGAGGAGCTACGTCTACACTTCCTGCAACGCCGGCATTCTTCGACACTCTAGCGTGTCTAAACGCAAAGAAAGTTGCTTCATCGGACAAGTTTTATGCAACAGATGCAATGATTAACCGTAAATGGTTGCGAGAGGGATACGACCTGCTGCACATAGTGACGAGATTTTCCGTCCATGATTTTCACTTGAAGCCTGTGAAGTGAAACAATACCACGAGCCAACCAAACAAGATATACTGGACCATGTGAGAGATACCACGCTCTGACATGCAAAATGCGAACTGAATCCTTTAAGGGGGGACGGACACATTTGAGCGACCAAACATTCGATTTTTCAATTTATTTTTTCATTTAAAACTGAACTCTCTTTATAACAGTGAAAAATGGTAGTTTAATATTGCCAATACTTCCGGAGTTATGACCGAAAACGTGAAGTTCTGTCACCCAAGCAAGCCCTTTATCGGCAACTTTGTTGCTCACTTCCCGTAAATTTTAGATTTTCAGAACCGTTTCGCAGATAACTCTTGAAGTTTTTACGATATTAATATGAAATTCTGTGTACATTTATATTTCATAGAGAAGAAGAAGATATACCAGAATTACTGGGGCATCTTAATTGAATATGTTTAAAAATATTATTTTCAAATGAAAATTAAGTTAATGAAAAACTGACTACTTGGAAATAATTTCATGAAAGTTCGGCTCCATGGCTAAGTGGTTAGCGTGCTGGCCTTTGGCCACAGGGCTCCCGGGTTCGATTTCCGGCTGGGTCGGAAAATTTAACAATCATTGGTTAATTTCTCTGGCACGGGGGCTGGGTGTATGTGCGATCTTCATCATCATTTCATCCTCATCAGACGCGCAGGTCGCCTACGAGAGTCAAATCACAAGACCTTCATCAGGCCTCTGTATTATGATAAAAAGAATTATACAAAAATATTCATGTGTTTGGAAATTATCAGGAAAATGGCAAAATAGTCCCCATGATATACCGCCATTTTAAATATTTGATTATATGTAATGGCAGAGATGTATATTATTTCTAAATATTTAGGCGTATTATTCCCGGCCGGGTCGGGGATTTTAATCGCTTCTGATTAATTCTTCTGGCTCGGGGACTGGGTGTATATGTCCGTCCCAACACTCTCCTCATCATATTCAGACAACATACTACACTACCAACCACCACAGAAACACGCAATAGTGCTTACATCCCTCCATAGAGGGTTGGCGTCAGGAAGGGCATCAGGCCGTAAAACAGGGCCAAATCCACACGTGCGACGCAGTTCTCACCCGCGACCCCACAGGTGTGGGAAAAGCGGCAGGAAAAGAAGAAGATTAAGAAATAATGTGTTTTTCATATTACGTTTCCTTTTAGTATTAAGTTCCATTGCTGCTGGAAAAAGTTTAATACACCCCATTTTTCTATGCTGAAAGGTGTAGTTTTGAATAAGAGATGGAGTTATAATCTTTGCACACTGTGCTCAAATGTAATTTCCTTGAAAATGGCTAATGAAGTTTATGGTAAGAATCTAGGACTTCATAATTCACAGACAGTTCGTAATCTCTTGGAAGGAAGGAGTGTTCATCTTCCAAAGAATATACTGAGCACAAACGTGGCCGTTATCACAGCATGTGACGTGAAAAGGTCTTTCTCGAAAGGAAAAAATTATACTGTCTGATAGGAGAAACTCCCTAACAGCATAATATACGAACCCACCTCTACCCAGTTGATCTCCCGAGGCTGAGTGGACCCCGTTCCAGCCCTCGTACCACTTTTAAAATTTTGTGGTAGAGTTGGGAATCGAACCCGGGCCTCCGAAGGTGGTAGCTAATCACTACACCACAGAGGCAGAAAAGATTACGCTTTAATAAAGAATTATGTCAACATTAATTCTATGGCCATACTTTTACACACTTTATTATTTTAAAGTAAAAGTATACCTTATTCTTAAAATGTACAGAGACCAGGGATGGCAAACCTTTTCCGACTAGCGTGTCAATTAAAGTTTTGTTTATTACATTTTACTCTCTAGTGTGCCATCAGTTATTTTCCTTTACAATCATCATAAAATCCCTCATTTGGCTTCATTTAGTTATTAGATTGCATTACATATAATTCCATTCTACTGAATGTTTCTCGTTGTTTTTTTTTTTTCAAGCACCACTGAAAATTACATTTCAAAAAACAAGTAACAGCGAGTTTCTCTAACCAGTTGGCCAGCAGGTGCGCCCAGCTTATCTGCCTCCCGTTGACTCATCACTCCCCGCTCCGCGACGTATCGACAAGAACAGCACTTCGGTCACTTTATCGGTGCGTGATGTGAGATAAAAATTAAAATTAAGAATATTAAGAAAATTATTTATTAGGAATTAAGAAAATAAGCTCGTACTCTATGACAGGTGCCAACGGCCGTAGCCGTGTTGAAACACCGGATCCCGTGAGATCTCCGAAGTTAAGCAACATTGGGCGTGGTCGAGAAGTGGATGGGTTGCCACGCGCTGTTGGTGGGGAGTAAGGGAATGGAGGAGTGGAAAGGAACTGGCCCTCCTACCGCACATAAACTCCGGCTCTGGCACACCTCTGCGGAGGTTCGGACCTGGCTTCGGACAGAATACACCCTTAGCTTACTATGACAGGAGATGTTGGAAATATTCTCCTCCTGCATGCACACATTTCTGGCAACGTCTTAGGAAACTCCGATTCACTCGCATAAATTCGTCTTCTGTAATTGAGACTATTTCAGTTTTAACATTTTTCGTAGCCCGCCATGCTGAGCTCTTCGAAACCCTGGCTCCTTGTTGAAGTCGTCATTTTGTACACGTTTTTTTTAACACTTCGCTTCTTTTCGAGTGAAGAACGAGTTCCTCTCAATTTGTTTACGAGTTTCCGCACGGTCTCTCCATATGGAGGGCGTACACCTGGAAATTGTGTTACAAATCGCCTAACGACTTCCCTGCAAGATTCTGTTTTCACATAATTATCGTGCATAAATACCCTTTCCTCTACCGTGTGCACATGTGGAGGCATTATGAGAATTATACCCCGAAGTAACACTTCAAAGCTCGAGAAAAGTTGAAGCGACAGATCAAGACTCAACATACGTTCTAAGCACGGACCTGAACAGCGAAGTGCGGGCATTCCCGTGCCGTCGCTGCACTGTTTGACGAGAAGTGAGGAGTCAGCGGGAGGCAGATAAGATGGGCGCGCCTGCCGGCCAACAGATGAGAGAAACTCACTGTACTACTTTATAACAATTAATATGAAGGTGCATGCACGTTTCAAATGTAGAGTATAATAGTGATTTGTTGTCACAATACATTTACAGCGCAGTGACAACAGACAATACAGTAATGTGCATCTACCGCACCATACTTAATATATTCTCCTTCAGAAGAAGCCAGAAGACGCGTGAGTTCGAGCCCGACCGTCGGCAGTCCTGAAACTGGATCGTTGTGGTTTCCTATTTTCGCTTCAAGGCAAATACCGGCAGAGTATCTATTCATAGTCCACAGACGATTCAGATTCCTTCCATCACCTTATCCAATTTCATTTCATACTCATTAGCTCCACAACTGAGGTTGGTATCAGGAAGGGCATCTTATACTTAAAACATGTCATATAATACATCTCACCTCATTTCCAACCCCGTATCAGGAAAACTACTTGTTGTTAATTCCTTTATATTGTATCAGCAATCCAGATCTGTCTCTGGTGAGAAACAATGTCCGGACTATGCTCTGTCTCCTGGTATCAGCTAGGTCAAGTTACTTTCAGGTACTTTCATGTTTCTGTCTGAGACTCGTCCTTGATTTTGAAGATCCAAAGTGACTGAGACATGAGCGCTGCTAGTAATGCCATTCTTCATGCAGCCAGTCCCTGTGATGAAAGGAACGGGAAACTACCTCTCACCTTATTTACCTGTAACACCTCTTCAGTGACAACTAGGCTATTTATCACAGCTGATAGTGGATCTGTTGAGGTTCCTACCAGTTTCGGACTGACGACATGTAATATGGAGACTTAGCATACAGCAAGAGTCTGTACATGTTATATTTCTATGTCTTAATGTTGGAAACATTCCTTAGGAGACAAAGTAGGGTTCCCCATATTACGGTAAGGTAAGGGTTGTTCTGCCGAAGGCAGGTCCGAACCTCCGCAGAGGAGCTCCTGAGCCGCGGTAGGGTGGCCAGTTCCTTTCCGCTCCTCCATTCCCTTACCCCCAACCAACAGCGCGTGGCAACCCATCCAACTCCTGACCACGCCCAATGTTGCTTAACTTCGGAGATCTCACGGGATCCGATGTTTCAACACGGCTACGGCCGTTGGCCCACATTACGAAAAACATCAAATTAAGCATTTCCCTCAATTGTATCGAAAGATGAAGGGCTAAAAGGTCCGGAAAGGTTTCAAATTGTGAGTCTTGGACAGCTCTATCAAACTATAAAAACAAATTTCGAAAATCACTTCCGGCCTAAATGCAGTTCCGGAAAATCAGCTTAAATCGCTTGTTTCTTTACTCGTTTCTTTTTTATCCAAATCCTAGCCAAATTAACATTTATACATGATTCATTCTGTAATGTGTTCCTTGGTTCAATACCATCAGGTGTTTTATGATTGTTTGAAACATAATTATCCATATCGAATTTAGTTATAAGAGCTTAAGTGAAACTCTGCACTGACTCACATTAGCCCTCGTAGTGGTAGAAAAAGGCAAACTGCTAGCCTAATAGACCAGAAAACGATGATTAATAAAAGTATTGTAATTTCTAGGAAAAATAAATAATATATTCCCATACATTATTATATTTTAAAAATTCGTAGCTGATATTTCTAGGAAGTTTTCAACATTGAGTTGCTTGCCTGATGGGCTAGAACTGTGGATTTCTTATTTCTTGCATCACACCTGTGGTCAGTCTGGCTGCTGGAATAGCTCTCATATACCGTACATACGCCTGCATAATTATGGCATAGAGATACTGTAACAGAAAAGTTAATATTTTTAGATACTTAAATGATTATTTGCATGGTGATCTTTAATGTAAAATGTTCCTCTGGATACTCATCCTGTAGTATCATCACAGATAGCTATGCCACACGCCGTAATTAATTGAAAAGACTGTGATGTAGGTACTACCCGTTTGGTTTCCATTCTCGTGATCTGAGTTATACATGACATACTGAATATGGTCAGCATCTCAAGACTTCATCAACAATTACTATTAATACTGTAATTTGTTACGGTTGACCACAGTAAGTGTATTATTTAATAATCTGTGGAGCTTCTTTCTTTCTTTTTCTTTTTTTGCAGAGTTTTGAAGTTACTAACATTTGTTTTGTCATGGTTGACTTTATACCATTTACACAGAAACATTGATCAAGGTCTTTAAAACTTCTGGCACTAGAAGGAATGAGCAGAGATGATCAGAGATTACAAATCTGAATACAGTAACAGTGCCAGTTTATAGAGTCAAGTATCATCAAACTACAGAGAGTCTTTATTTAACTTTTAACGGTTATAACATGGGTACACGCTGCATTAATTTACATAGTTACCATTTTAAACAGATATGGAATAGAAGTAAATTATTTTCGGAATAAGGAACAAATACTCACTTATAAAATGGTGTTTCTTGTCGTATTTGCTCTGTTCGTGCAATTAATTGCAGAATACGAATTAGGCATCTTTGCTTGTTGACAACGAACAGCTGACGAGACATGGCGAAAGTGTTGCAACTTTCCTCGGCCAAGAGCGCTGTATAAGCCCGTCCAGCCAGTCTCCGTAGTAAAACTTAAGTCGTTGCTATCATCTTCACTCGATTTCAAATCATTCACAATCGCGCTTATTGTCACTATTTTCAACCCCACTTGATTCGATTGAGGCCATTTTACGCCTTCCAACTCTAAACACAACTTTCGTTATACGTTTAGTGGATTGCCTGCCCAAATCAAGTTAAGAATTATATTTAGAAGGCTATGGATTCTCTAAAGTTTAGGTATTGCCCCAGAATCGCCATCTACTTAAATTCTTCTGTTAAAAACTTTTTCCTTGGAGGAAACATCAAGTTATATCGGAACATTTCGGACATACGAGCTTAAAGGGTGAAGGGCGTCATATTTACAGTATATCAGCACAGCTACTATGGCAGTGTCCGGAACAAACTGGTGGGCGTTCATCATGATATTGTTTCTAGATAGCCGTTATCTACCACCGAATGACTTTGTTCGAAAACGTGCTAATGGTACTCTTATCAACAAGAGTTATGTACAAGTATATACAGGCAATTCTTTTAACAAGTTCTCTACACAACTCTGCTCGAGGAGGAAAGGAAGAATGGGAGATCAGCAATTTTTTTTTTTTTGCTAGTTGTTTTACGTCGCACCGACACAGATAGGTCTTATGGCGACGATGGGACAGGGAAGGGTTAGGAGTGGGAAGAAAGCCGCCGTGGGCTTAATTAAGGTACAGGCCCAGCATTTGCCTGGTGTGAAAATGGGAAACCAAGGAAAACCATTTTCAGGGCTGCCGACAGTGGGGTTCGAACCTACTATCTCCAGAATACTGGTCACTGGCCTCACTTAAGCGACTGCAGCTATCGAGCTCGGTGATCAGCAATTTATTCCCTGTCAAAGTTATACTTCACATTCAACAATGAAGTGCGATTGAAGTGAACTATTACTAATATAGTTGTTAACGTAGAGAGCAAAGTTTTCACTTGATGTACAGACGTAATTTTTTCTCCGTATACAGACACAATTCTCCTCTGAAAGTTGAGAGACTCCGAGTTTTGCCCGCTGTTCGAATGTCATCTATTTTATTGTACTTGTAACAGAGCTGGAAGAGTCCTGTTTTCTGCATGAGAGTGCTGTACCTGTCAGCCAGTTTATACTGCTAGCAATATTGCCAACATACGAGAGATTTTAGGCACTGATAGCTTAGAATGCAAACGTGAACAAGGCGCAAGTATAACCTACACGCACTTCAGTAATGTAGGTGAGTTGCATAAATTGTAGGGGATCTGGTAATTCCGATCGCTAATACTTATGCAAATCACACTGCAGAACTGTTGTACGGGTAGAAGACACTTGCGCCTTGGTTAAATACGTTTGCATTCCTACATATTAGTGTCTAAATGTCCCTTTCCTAGAGAGAAGACTTTCGATTTTGTCGGACAGGAAAGACCGAGCAGAGTGGACTTTGGCTTAACAGCGGCTACCTCCACAAGCCTGGCAGCTCTGCATTCGGGAATCTCCCACCGCCGGCTGTCCTGAGAGTACTTTCCTGTGATTTTTCATTCTCCTGCACTAAGACTGAGTGGTGTTTTCAAAGTAGGAAAGATCACAATCTAAAAATAAAGTTGGAATTTAGGACGAAAAATGGGGGAAAATATTCGTTTATAAGAAGTGGAATTAGGGATTGGAATAATTTACCATGGGAGAAGTTCAATTAATTTCCAAATTCCTTGCAATTATTTAAGAGAATACAAGGAAAACAATAGATATGGAATCTACCACCTGGGCGACTGTCCTAAATGCAGATCAGTGGTGATTGATTGATTGATTGATTGATTGATTGATTGATTGATTGATTGATTGATTGATTGATTGATTGATTGATTGATTGATTGATTGATTGATTGATTGATGACACAAATCACGAGCTTTGTCCACTGTAAACGAAAATTTATAGCCACAAAATTGCGTGCTAAATCAGCAAACATTTTCTTGCACTTAGATCTTGATAGGTGGGTTTTTCTTGTGACACGGCACTGGAATCTTGTGTGCTGGATGAGCTGCCATATTGTTGGACGTAGATCTTGATGATACATACTTCTTTCGATATATCGCAACTCTTCATCTCCCCTGTGGGTGGACTGAAACGATATATTACCAGTACACCCTGCATGTCGTAAGAGGCTACTGAGAGGAGAAAACCAAATAATCTGCACTCGCTCTATTGTCTTCTAAGCCCAAAAACATAACCGTGATTCCAAGCTTTTCCGTGTCGTGGAGAAATTTACATATACATTTTTGAACTAAAACTTCCGGATAGACATCAAAGTGTCTTTAGTACCTTGACCTACAAGAGCTTCATTAATTAAAAAATATCTTAGTCAGAGTTGCTCGCAAATTAAGTTATGAATTCGGGAAGGAAATTATGTTTTAATTTAGATTAAGAATCTAAAAACCGAATAATATTCTCATATGTTCTTTGGTATAAATCTTACTTACTCACTCACTCGCTTGCTTGCTTGCTTGCTTAAGCCGTTTACACTCCAGGTTTTTTTTTTTTTTTTTTTTTTTTGGCATTTGGTCCGTAAGACCATGCTGCCAGATCTGTACATTTAGAAAACATGAAAGTCAAAGAGCAACATCTTTACAACATGGGACCGTTCATGGCATTATGACTAATTGGTGATGGAAAGCCACGGTACAGGAACTTTGGTTGGATGAGAACAGTTTAACTACAGACTACAGAACAAGCTTATCACAATGTTAAATTAGCTTCACTTAAAAATTTGGCTATTGCTTGATATATACGGATGTCATAGCTGCTGAACAACGACGAAACGGAAGTGGGAAGTGGAACTTTCAGTTGTATAAGCGTTTGATATAAGTTGGTCACTTGTGGTTTGTACCTAATGCATCCTAAAATTGTATGGTTGAGGTCTGCTTCTTGATTGGGGTCAGAGGTACAATTTGGGGAGTCTATGACTTTGAGTCTGAACAGATGACTGGGGTAAGATGCATGTCCAAGTCGCATTCTGATAATTGATGTCATATGGCGGCGAGTTAGAGATATTAGACTGAACCATGGTTTATGTGCGATGTGTCTCTGGATAGCGGCGTAATGCTTGCCTTTGATGCGTTGAATTGTTGCCCAGTAATTTGACCATTCTTTGTAAGCCTGTTTCTTGATGTGGCTTTGGAAGTCCGTGTATGGTAGACGTAGTGCTTGGAACTGGCCTTCTGTTATGCTCTGCTTTGCCAGTTGGTCTACGGTTTCATTGTGTATAATTCCAGTGTGACCTTTGATCCACATAAGATGAACTTCTTTTCCGTTTTCCTTAGCTTGGTATATGCAACTTAGGATGTCCATGATGTATTTATTCGAACGCGTGTTCCTGCATGGTTGTTCTAGTTTTTGAAGTGCACTCTTGGAGTCCGTGAGAATTAATATACTGCTGAAGTGCTGGACGCCGTACGTGATGGCTGATTTAATGGCAAGTATTTCAGCTGTGAATATTGAAGCTTCGTGGGGAAGGGAGAACATTTTGCTAGTGTTGAATGCAGGGCAGTAGTACGCATATCCGACTCCTTCATTGGTCTTAGACCCATCTGTGTATATTTGAGTATAACTGCCCCAATATGCATCGATAAAATTTGTTACTTTTTCGTTGATATTGGTATTGCAGATAATAAAATCTGGAAGATGGAATGTGGATGGTTGAAATACTGAAAGTTCATACCTCTGTCGAAATACTGGAATCGCTGTATCTTGAAGAGTAAGGGGTATGATGTGCTGCAATTTCTTGGTTTTCCCTTGAACTCAGCGGGGGATCCCACCTCTACCGCTTCAAGGGCAATGTCCTGGAGCGTGAGACTTTGGGTCGGGGGATACAACTGCGGAGAAGGACCAGACGGCCTCATCAGGGGCTTTGTGGGGGAATGTGAAGATTGGAAGGAAAAGACAAGGAAGAGGCCGCGGCATTAAGTTCGGTACCATCCCACCATTTGCCCTGAGGAGAAGTGGAAAACCAGGGAATATCACTTCGAGGATGGCTGAGGTGGAGATCGAACCCCCTCTACTTAGTTGACCTCCCGAGAGTGAAGCGTTCCCGTTCCAGTCCTCTACCACTTTTCAAATTTCGTGGCTGAGCCGGGAATCAAACCCGGGCCTCCGGGGGTGGCAGCAAATCATACTAATCACGACACCACAGAGGCGGACCTGGGTATGAATTTGTGTACAATCTCATTACAACAGGTGAAAAAATGTACTGGTAGCACAACGTTTCCCCATGTGATGGGAGTGGTAAAACAACACACGTCGTATCCCCTGCCTGTCGTATGAGGCGACTAAAAGAGTCCCCAGGGGCTCTGAAATTTGGAGCGTGGGCTGGCGACCACGGATTCTTTAGCTAAGTCCTGGTATTGCTTCCACTCACTTGTGCCAGGCTCCTCGGTTTCATTTACTCTTTCCGAGCTCCCTTGGTCAACTCTTGATCTTTTCCGACTCCGACGGTATTAGATCACTCGAGGATTAGAGATTCTTTCATTTTCCCGCCCTTCGTCGCCCGTGTCTTTCTTTGGACGATACCTTGATTTTTCGAAATGTCGGATCCCTTCCACTTTTTCCCTCTGATTAGTAGAGGATGGTTGCCTAGTTGTACTTCCTCTTAAAACAATAAAACAATAATCTCTACAACCACCATCACCACCATCACCACCAACACCACCACCAGCACAATGGTCTAGCAGTAGTCAACATGCCTCTTACTGAAGGCCTGAGATGCAATCTCGGCCTGGTTAGGGAATTTTACTTGGATCTGGGTCTGGTTCAAGTACCATTCGACGAAGATGAGGACAGCTGTGGGGCTACCTGACTGTGAGATAAAGGCCCCGTTGTAGAAAGCCAAGAATAACGACCGGGAGTGTACGTCGCGCTGACCGCGTTCACCTATTAACCGGAAAGTCTTCAGATTGAATATGGGTCACTTGGTAGGTAAAGGCTCGCCAGGGCTGTAGCGCCGTAGGATTTGGTTTGGTTTTGGAAAATGTATTACTAATTCAGTATAAGTAAAATAAATTTACTAGACAATCTGTCCACCTGCATGGCTAAATGGCTAGCGTGCTGGCCTTCGGTCAGGATGCGAAATCGTGGGGAAGTCACCCCCACCGACAATTTTATCTCAGAGGTTCCCCCCAACCAAAATTGCCTGGAAGGGGGCGAATCTTTTATTATAAAATGAAAAATGAAATGGCGTATGGCTTTTAGTGCCGGGAGTGTCGGAGGACATGTTCGGCTCGCCAGGTGCAGATCTTTTGATTTGACTCCAGTAGGCGACCTGCGCGTCGTGATGAAGATGAAATGATGATGAAGACGACACATACACCCAGCCCTCGTGCCAACGAAATTAACCAATGATGGTTAAAATTCCTGACCCTACCGGGAATCGAACCCGGGACCCCAGTGGCCAAAGGCCAGCACGCTAACCGTTTAGCCATGGAGCCGGACATTATAAAATAATGAGGAAAATGTAGAACACATACTGTATACTACAGAAATTAATGTTTTTACTGTGCATATTTTCATAAAAATATCGGATGTAATGCACATAATATAGAAATAATAGGATTTCTGCCAGACCCTGAGCAATAAAGAAACGTAGCGGTGGCAACTCCGCACCTGCAGCCTATTTTTCCTGTTTCACTCTGGCAGGGCCATCTGAAACTCGGGCAGGCACAAGTAGCTCGAGCTTACACCATCTGTACTTCTTGGAGAGGGTGGTTCCCGATAGGTAGCCAATAGGACAATATTTTTTAATTTCGTGTGGCTATTTCTAGCCGGGTGCAGCCCTTGTAAGGCAGACCCTCCGATGAGGGTGGGCGGCATCTGCCATGTGTAGGTAACTGCGTGTTATTGTGGTGGAGGATAGTGTTATGTGTGGTGTGTGAGTTGCAGAGGTGTTGGGGACAGCACAAACACCCAGCCCCCGAGCCATTGGAATTAACCAATGAAGGGTAAAATCCCCGACCCGGCCGGGAATCGAATCCGGGACCCTCTGAACCGAAGGCCAGTACGCTGACCATTCAGCCAACGAGTCGGACATAGGACAATATTTACTTAAGGAGTGTACAGAATGAGAAAGTTGTTCAGTCAGTATTTAGCCCTGGTAGAGGAAGGTTCCACTAATACATTAAAGCAATAAATCAGGACAAAGCGCGCCTCGCTTGGCGTTTCTTAGGAAAGGGACAGTCTCTCATAAACTTCTCAGCAGAATTTCTTTCTTTCTCCTTCTCTGCATTGATTTCTCACTTACTCCGCAGAACAGCCCTCCCGTCTGGATTTTAGATGAACTTGTCTGACGTTACCGCTGCCAAGCCTGCCATTGGCACCAGTCTGCAACCTGCAAGCATGCACATGGTAGTGAACAGTCGAGATCGAGAATCTAGAAATGAAACGCGCGGTAAAAAGTAACAATAGTTCCTGAAAACTGGTAATATACAGTCACTACCAGTCACGACGCAAATTCAATCGGTTACATATGAAGATGATGTGCAGGAAAACTCCAATGAAAAACCTAAATATGACAAAGTGTTACGTAAGGTGACTGCGGAACGTCCCTTACCCAGCGAGCACAATGTCGAATGCAGCAATGAAGATAATCCAGGATCATCAATGCTTTTGGTAACCGAGAAGTTTTCGACCTCTTGGCAGAACAATGGAGCCTGTTTGCTCTATTTGCCGTTTGGGTGAAAGACGGTGTAATGAGAAAAAATAAAAAGAAGAATTTGGACGCTATTTATAAACACGAAACTAGCGTAATTCATTCTCACTGTGTGCAGCAGGATGAAATGTGTAAGAGACAGGTTCTAAAAGCGTGTGCAGAGAATGTTCGTAAATTGTTCATGAAAAGTCGAAAGGAAAAGTTGGATACAACCTTTAAAGTGTTAATGTCAATTTATGTAGTAGCGAGAAGAGAGTGGAATTTCCGTGATCATCTGGGGCTTATAAATCTACAAATCGCAAATGGCTTAGACATGTGGACACATCTTAATATAGACAATACAGCGGCGCAATGGCCAATTTAAATGTGGAAGAATTACGTTTAAAATTAGTGATTTTTTGAAAGTGACTGACTGATTTTCAGTTTCTGTGGACCAGTCTACAGATGGTTCTGAAAAACATTTGATTTTGTATATTACGAACGTTGACGAACAGAATCACGCTTGCTGCTGTTTCTATAAACTAACACTTGTTCAAAATGCTGATGATAATTCGCTGGAAGAGAAAATTGTCCAAGCCTTTTCAGAAGATGACATAGATGTAGAAAAGCTCAAAGATAAACTTGTGGCGGTTGGATCGGACGGAGCTGCAGTATTTACTGACCAAAATGAAGGTGTTGCTGCCAGAATCAGGAGGAACATATCTCGGCACTCATCTCGCAATGAACTGTATGGCTCATAGAATGGACCTTGTTTCAGGATAAGTTTTTAGTGTTGTGAATGCTGTTCATAATTCTGAATACTTACTAGACGAACTTTATAAACTTTTAACTAATCTGCAGCTGCTGAAGTGAGACATTGCGGCAATCACAGGTGTTCTAGGATTCCTGAAAGTCAAAAACTCTTCCATGTTCGTTGGATTTCACGTGAGAAGGGCTGTTTATTGGCAGTTTTCAAAGACTTCCCTTGCATCATGCAATACCTAATCCGTGAATATGAAAACAGAGAAGTATTCAGTAAAGATCATTGTAAATTTGCAGGGCTATACAGAAAGTTGTCGCAGATAAAAAATATTATATTGTTGGCTTTTCTGTTAGATGTATCATGTGTACTGTCCCTCCTAAGTACAACACTGCAAAAGAAATCCGTTTCTTATAGTAAATTCGAAAACAAGCTTAATTCTACAATACAGACCCTTAAAGAAATGCGCGTGAAAGACGATGTTTATTTGACTCTTTCCAAGGAAATGTATTTAACGCATTACAAATGCGATTCTGATGAGGATGAAAAGAGAGAGTTTGACAGAGTAAGAGGACAAATAATTCATGGTTTAGTAGACGAAGCAGAAGGATGATTTCCTTCAAGTGAAATACTGAAGTGCTTTGCAGTGTTTGAAAAAGAAGCAAGTAGTGATAGGAGTGATTTGTATAGTAATTCTGTTGTATATAAAGCAGTTGAATTGTTTGGTTTGGATGGTGATACTGTGGCCAAACATCGCTTGTGAACTAGGTTCCGGCGTTGCTCATAGCATCAAAAAAACCGAAATAAATTGCGTCTTGTTAAACACTTTGCAGGCTCTGATGACTATTAAACTCAATGAAACCCCCTTGAAATTTTGGGATGCAGTTACCGTCGCTGATAAATGGGTCGCCTCTGGACATCAACGCTACTCATTGAAGAACAGCAGCGAGGAGAAATACAACCTTAGAATTTTTCTTTGAGGTGAGTTTCGTTTTATTTTATTTCTTATGCTGTAAAATGTATTTTTCTTTAAAATGTATCTGTATTTTCATTCTAAAAGTTTTAAATTACTTAAGATTTTCCAAAATCACCCCGTCGGCCTCCCACCATAGCTCCGGTGGTTGAAACACTGATCACTCCATGCGAGATTGGTGCTGGACAAAGCGGAGCTGGAACAAGTTTATTCCGGTTTCTCCTGTTATCTCTCATCCCGACAACGCTTTCCACAATCTCTTCATTTTTTTACTCGTTAATCATTGCCCAGAGGAGTGCAATAGGCCTCATCAGCTGGCACATTTTCTTTCCTCAGCGTCAGTTACGCTCTTCGTTCATTCACTCCATGTATGATTTTCAAAATTAGTGCACTGGTAGTTAGCAGGATTTCTTAAAGGAAAAAAATCTTCTAGGGGCACATTTCGTACCTCATGGATGGGGTAAAAAGATAGGGCAAAAGTTATGGACTATACAATATTTAGTACACTCTATATTTATAAACTAGCAAGATACCCGTGCTTCGCTACGGTATTATACTGAAATTTATAATTGAATGCTTATTGTTTTAGATATATAATCCGCCGAAATTTGTGATCTGACTCGTTTTCGGCGAGAATCCACCAAAATTCCCGATCTGACTCGTTTTCTATTAGATTACGGCGTGTCTCCTCCCATTTTTCAATCTTCCTTTCCAGCAATCGATTTTGTACTTCCCGGGCTAGGCTCAGGTATTCCTCCCGGTCAGTTGGGTCCGTAAATCTTTGCCATCTTTTCCTATAATCATTTTTAATATGGATAAAATCCTTCAGAAGATACGGCGTGGTGTCATATTGGGTGCCTTGGCGGCACTGAACACGCGGCCGGACTGCATTCTTAGTCATTAGCTGTCCAGGAGCCGTTTCCAGCGCGTCAGCACATTTGACGACGGTCCGGAACATTATTATTATTATTATTATTATTATTATTATTATTATGTGTAGCTGGAATGGTTGATGACAGGGAAAACCGGAGTATCCGGAGAAAAACCTGTCCCGCCTCCGTTTTGTCCAGCACGAATGTCACATGGAGTGACCGGGATTTGAACCACGGAACCCAGCTGTGAGAGGCCGGCGCGCTGCCGCCTGAGCCACGGAGGATCCTTATAAGTACATTAATAACAGTAAAATCAATTGGTCTCACCTCCTTCTACACCCCACCGCCGTTAAGTTTATTTACCGCACCCCCCCCCCAAAAAAAAAAAATTAAAAGAAGGCTTGTTTCTTTATGTTTAAGTAATATTCCAAACACCAATGTTCACGTCTATTACCTTTAGTTTTGAGGTATAAGTATCCCCATAAAAGTAATTTACTTTTTTCATTTCATTTCACACTACTCCCCCCCCCCCCACCTAAGTGAACTTTCCCGCAAAAATACTTGTTTCTTTAATAGTAAAGGATCTTCTAAATACCAATTATCACGACTCTAAATTCCTCAGTTTTTTATTTATGTGTCCTCATGAAAGGAAATCGACTCCTTTACACTCCCGCCCTCCAAGATGGTTTCCCGCCCAAAACGCGTTTTTCTTTGTTTTTAAAGGAGATCCAAATACGAATTTTCACGTCTGTAACAACTTTAGTTTTTATTAGATGTATGTATTCTCATACAATTAAGCCAATTAATTTTTCAATTCTTTCATTCCCCCCCCCCCTTCTTCATTGGATTTTAAGAGAATACGTGTTTCATTACCTTTAAAGCAGATTGAAAATATCAAATTTCACGTCTGTAACATATTCATTTTTGATATATCAGTAGCCTAAATAAAAGAATTCAACACCATTTTCAGTCACTTTTACCGCCCCCCCCCCCACCGCCAAAGTAATATTTCCGAAAACTAAAAATACACGTTTCTTTATGTTTAATAGAGATAAAAAATACCATTTTTCACTTCTGTAACATGTTAAGTTTTTTTTAGATATACTGTAAAAATTCTCATTTTAAAATTTCACAACTTTTGAGTTCCCCTTAAGTGGAGTTTCCAAAAACAAATCACCTATGTTTCTTTACATTTACAGGAGATTCCAAACACCCACTTTTTACGTCTGTAACATTTTACGTTTCCAAGATATTCTGTAGATATAGTCTTTCAAAAAATTCACCCCAATTTGTCACTCCTGTTTAACCGCCATTAATTGGATTTTCCAAAAACTAAAAAATACGTGTTTCTTTATTTTTAAAGGAGATCCCATATACAAATTTTCAGTTCTGTAATATCTTTCGTTTCTGACACATATGTATCCTCATTAAAGGCATTCAACCCATTTTTCACCCTTTTACACCCCTCCTATTGGGATTTACAGGAAACAAAAAAAATACGTGTTCCTTTATTTTTAGAGGAGATTCCAACTACCAATTTTTACATCTGTAAATTTTAAAGTTTTAAGATGTAGACACACTCATTTTAAAAAATTCACCCCCCCTTTTCACCCCCCAATACTTGGATTTTCCAAAAACGAAAAAATACGTGTTTCTTTACTTTTAAAGTAGATTACAAATACCAATTTCAAGGTCTGTAATATCTTCAGGTTCTGAAATATAAGTAGCCTCGTTAAAGGCATTCAACCCATTATTCACCCTTTTACACCCTTCTTATTGGGATTTTCCGAAAACAAAAGAATACGTGTTTCTTTATTTTTAAAGGAGATTCTAAATACCAATTTTTACATCTATAAACTTTAAATGTTTTGAGATATAGATACACAATTTTTTTAAAATCACCCCCTTTTCACCCCCCAATTAATTGGATTTTCCAAAAACAAAAAAATACGTGTTTCTTTTTAAAGGAGATCCCAAACACCAATTTTCATGTCTGTAATATCTTCAGGTTCTGAAATATAAGTAGACTCATGAAAGGCATTCGACCCCTTCTTCAACCTTTTCCACCCTTCCTATTAGGATTTTCCGAAAACAAAATACACGTGTTTCTTTATTTTTAAAGGAGATTCTAAATACCAATTTTCACATCTATAACGTTTAAAAGTTTTGAGATATAGATACACTCATTTTAAAATATTACCCCCTTTTCCCCCCTCCCTTAATTGGATTTTCCAGAAACAAAAAAATACGTGTTTCTTTATTTTTAAAGGAGATCCCAAACACCGATTTTCAGGTCTGTAATATCTTCAGTTTCTGAGATATAAGTAGCCTCATTAAAGGCATTCAACCCTTTTTCCACCCCTTTTCACTCCTCCTATTGCGATTTTCCGAAAACAAAAAAATACGTGTTTCTTTATTTTTAATGAAGATTCTAAATACCAGTTTTTACATCTGCAAACTTTAAAAGTTTGGAGATATAGATTCACTCATTTTAAAAATTCACCCCCTTTTCACCCTCCCATTAATTGGCTTTTGCAAAAACAAAAAAATACGTGTTCCTTTATTTTTAAAAGAGATCAAAAGTACCAATTTTCAGGTCTGTAATTTCTTCAGTTTCTGAGATATAAGTACCGGTATCCTGATTAAAGGCATTCAACCCCTTTTTCACCCCTTTTCACCGCTCCTATTGGGATTTTCTGAAATCTAAAAAATACGTGTTTCCTTATTTTCAAAGAAGATTCTAAATACCAATTTTTACATTTGTAAACTTTTAAAGTTTTGAGATATAGGTGTACTCATTTTAAAACTTCACCCCCCCCTTTTCACCCCCTTGGCAACGGAATATCCAAAAATCCTCTCTTAGCGAGCACCTACATCTTAATATGAATGTATCCCCAAAATTTCATTTCATTATGTCCAGTAGTTTTGGCTCGGCGATGATGAATCAGTCAGTCAGTCAGGACAAGCTATTTTATATATATATAGATGTTATCTTTTATTTATTACATTAAGTAAAATTTTGTTTACAGTTCTACTCCGTTTGTCGCAATAGGATTCCATGGTCATAATGTGTGCAACGATCCAGCATCTGTTGCAGATAAACTATTGCTCAAGATTGCAACTCATAAGGTCTGGCACCCGCCGCCGTGCTCAAGGGAGAAAGAGACATGAGTGCCAAGACTTCTGAGATTCAACTTGACTTTTTCCATCGAATACACGTGTAGGGATTCAGTGAAATTGCGCCTAGTTCAAAGTGCCTACTGGTTACTGGTAATTTTATTGAACTGTGTAATGACTAGGGCCCGGATTTTTATGCAGTAACCGCTTAGATTGCAATCTAATTTGGTGTTGGCCACCCGCTCTTTCATAGTGTAGCAAGAGTAACATAAATTATAGGGGTTTTGATGGGCCGTACACCTATTGTTTATGCAAACCCCGTAGCATAGTCCTTGTGAAGGTAGACTATACTTGTTACTCGCTTCAGGAAGTTTGCATTCTAACCTATTACTGCATAAACATCCGGGCCCTAGTAATGACTAACGGAAAAAATATAACACCTACTTTCAAATAATTATCATTCTTGCTAACAACAGAATTCAGTTACATTTTCCTGGGGGGTGATTTACTTACAGGGAATTAAGTACCCCCTCCCCCCCCCCGCTGGGTACTGCCTGAAATAAACACTAGTAGTTAAGCCCTATGATCCTTTTCCCCCTCATCGTTTTTGTTTTCTTATCTGATTTTGCACCCTGTCTTCAGTCCAAGTTGCAAGGGTTCAATTCCCGGTCGAGTCGAGGATTTTAACCTTAACTCCGATGTTTCGGAACCTGGGTGTTTTTTGCCGTCTTCAGATTAAGAATTCATCGAAGTTAGGGCCGCATTCTCCCAGACACACAGGTCGCCTGTAGAACGTCCACTCGAAAGAGGCCACACACCTTTTCTTAAATTATCATCGGGCGCTCTACTGTATACTGTAATTAAGTTTTCACTTTCTTTCCTTTCTTAATCCGTTTACACTCCAGTGTTGGTTTTCCCTTGAACTCAGCCAGGGATCCCATCTCTACCGCCTCAAGGGCGGTGTCTTGGAAAGTGAGACTTTAGATCGGGGGATACAACTATGAAGGAGGACCGGTGCACCGCCCAAGCGGCCTCATTTGCTTTGCTGAACAGGAGCTTTGTTGGGGGAATGGCAAAATTGGAAGGGGTGGACAAGGAAGAGGGAAGCAAACGGCCGTGGCCTTAAGTTAGGTACCATCTCGGCATTTGCCTGGAGGAGAAGTGGGAAATCATGGGAAATCATGGGAAATCACTTCGAGGATGGCTGAGGTGGCCTCCCAAGGCTGAATGGATCCCGTTCCAGCACTCGTACCATTTTTCAAATTTCGTGGCAGAGCCGGGAATCGAACCCGGTCCTCCGAGAGTGGCAGCAAATCTCACCAACTACTACACCACAGAGGCAGACTTGTAATTAAATAACAATGCAATATTGTTATTAAGAGACTGTTGAAAGAACCAGAGGAGTTTGGACACCAAAGTCATATACTCCTAGGAGCCAAGTAATGGATAATTGGCGCTTATCTTTATCTTGAGCACAGTAGGAAGTTAGTTAGAAATTCCACCCAGCGGGGCAACTCACACACATAATATTTGTGATATAATTACTGTAAAAAAATTATCTTAACAGCTGTTTTCTTCTTTCTTAACACGTGTCAGAGATACTGCGAGGTCAGTTTTTACATATTGGCTGCGTGTTTAAGGCAAGGTAGACCTTGGCAGTATATTATTATATCGAAATTATGTGGGCACCTTTATTTTATTGTTTGACTTCGTGTCCATATTCCCACTGGCTCACTTATCAACACACAGGGAATAATATACAGTCAGATAAGAAAACCAGAAATGGTAGCAAGCGTGATACACGAGAGACATTGTCATAGAGAGATAGACTCCAAGGAGCCAATTGTTAATTGGCGCTTATCTTTATATTCAACACAGCAGGGAATTGGTTAGAAATTTCACCCGGCCGGGAAACTCACACACATGATATTTGAGCTATAATTACGAGGCCGCACATCGAATCCCTGCTCAATCAGTTAACCCTTAAATGCGCAATTTATTATTTCTTTTAAATATGATCGTTTTTATTCCAAAACTATTACCAGAAAAATATTTACAAAGTTATCTGACAAAATTAATAGTTATTTATGTGAATCGGTCGGAATGTTAATAGATTTGAATGTTTCATGCATCACTAGCGGCCACTAGTGAGTTCGTCTGCAAGGCAGAAGTAAATGGACACTTGTAAAATCGTAAAGCAAATATAACAAGCAAGTATGTTGATTAATCAATCAATTAATCAATAATCTGCATTTAGGAATGTCACACAAATAGCAGGTATCCTATCAGGAGTTTACACAGTTTTTTAAAAAATATCGAAAAACTTGGTAATTTATCGAACATTTCCCTTGATGAATCATTCCAATCCTTAATTCATCCTCCTATAAACGAATATTTGTCCCAATTTGCCGTCTTGAATTCCAACTTTGTCTACATATTATGACCTTTCCTGCCTTTAAAAACACCACTCAAGCTTATTCGTTTGCTAATGTCATTCCGCGTACTTCCACTGACAGCTCGGAACATACCGCTTAGTCGATGATTTCGTCTCCTTACTCCTACGTCTCCCCAGCCCGAAGTTTATAACATTTTATTAACAGTACTCTTTTGTTGAAAATCACCCACAAGAAATCGTGCTGCGTTCCTTTCGTAGTCCTCGTGTCAAGTAAATCTGATGTGGGTCCCGTACACTAGAACTCTACCTTAACTGAGGTTTTAGCAGAGACATTGTTACGACCTTACTACCACACCTAAACACCCTCATAACACTCTTCTCACTTTAGTAGACACTCCTCGATTAGTGCTAACATAGACCTTAAAATACGGTATCATGTCAGTTGTGTTAGTGAAGCACTGGATGGTCTCTTCACGAGGATTCGACAGCCATTACCTCATTATCCAGATCATGCAATAAGTTGCTTTTATTTCAACAATCTGCTTTACGGCGCACCGACATAATATGTCTCACGGTGACGATGGGATAGAAGAGAAGGGAAAATGGGAAACCACGGAAAAACATCTTCAGGGCTGCCGACAGTGGCATTCGAACCTGAATACTGGCTACTGGCCGCACTTAATCGAGCTCGATGGCAAAATGAAACGGACCCGGAAAATATTAATAAGACTGACGCGGAATTGACCCCCGTTAATGAATTGCACATCACAGGAAACGCCCGAAACCGCGATTTCGATGCACCAATCAGTTGCTGTCATATGTTTGCGCGTGCACATCTCCCGAGTACGTCGCTGTGTCATTTCGTGTGAGTGAGTGAGTGAGTGAGTGAGTGAGAGGAACGGACGAATTTAGTGACCAGTTGAATGCAACAGAAAATGATGCTCATGATAAAACAGCACGTGTACACTGTTGAGCGTTATGCGAAGCGCAATTCGTGGAAAACCTGTGTGGTGTTTGCACAAGAGTTTAAGACTGGAAGTGTTTTCGCAAAGCCTCCAAGAAATTCTGCAATGCAAAACAGCGTGAAACGGGCTCTGTGGCGAAAAAAAAAGACCGCAACGATCCGAAAAAGAGTTCGAACACCAGAAAACATTGCTCGAGCGAAGGAAAGCCTGGAATGAATTCAGACGAAATCCCAACACCGTTTATCTGTGCAAGTAGGAATTAAGAGATTATCGAGAAACATTATCAAAAGGGACCTAGATGTGTATCCTTATAAATTCATAATAATAACAGAGGAAGTTCTACACATGCCTTCTGATGATATGATAGCAAAGTACAACTTTGAAAAACCGTTTGAGACCCAGATAACAGAAAAAGACGACTGGGATATGAACAAATGGAATACTGAAAAAGAAGATATAGTGTGGTGGACTGATGACTCAAAGATTGTAGATAGCACAGGAGGAAGGATCAACAGGGGAAGACCTGAGAGATCAATCCAGATGATCCTGGGCAAACACACTACAGTCTTTCAAGCTGAAGTAATAGCTATCGCAACATGTCTTGAAGGAAATTTAAAAATGAACTATAGGAATAAGAACATTTTCATTTTTACGGACAGCCAAGTGGCCATTAAGGCGTTAGTGGCAGTCCGGATAATATCCAGAATTGTCTGGTATTGCCATTCACATCTCCTGAAGCTTTCAAAGTACAACATTGCCAAAGTAATATGGGTACCAGGGCATGCAGGTATGGAAGGAAATGGAAAAGCAGATAAACTGGCCAGGAAAGGGGCAGAAACGTATTTTGTAGGCCCAGAACCTGTATGCAGGATTTCGTATGGACAAGCCCGCTACTACATAGGAAAATGGGCACAAAATAAAAAATGGAGAACTGGAAAAATACTCCAGGATGCAAGCTTGCAAAGGATCTGATAAAAGTACCAAACAAAAAGCATACTAAAGAACTGTTGAAACTCAGCAGAGAAACTACAAGAAGGGTAGTAGGACTGTTGATAGGACACTGCCATCTGAAGAAACACCTACGTAGAATTTGAGTAATAAGAGACAATATGTGTAGGAAATACAATGAAGCAGAAGAATCAGCTGAACACATACTTTTCGAATGTGAAGCGCTGGGTAGAATTAGACTCTCCACTCTAGGAGTACCAGGTGAAGAGAGAGAAGAAATCCAAGAAGACCCAATAAGAACAACCTGCAGCTTTTTGAAGGGAGCAGGTATATCTGGGTGATAATGAAGAAAAAACATGGTAGCGAAAGATCTTAGTGATCGACGTTAATTAGGAACTAATATTTAGAGCCCCGTGAAGAAACGAAGTAGGAGAAGAAGAAGATCCTTACAAATTTATTGTTGTGCATCCGTTAAAGCGTCCAGACAGGAAATTCGCGTTATGAGTTCTGCCGGTGGTTTCTGACTGCGGCTCAATCTCACGTCGGTCCTATTGTAAATTTTTCCCAGCCCAGTTTTATTTTGAAGCGCTGGCCTTCTGAGCCCAACTTGGCAGGTTCTATTCCGTCTCAGTCCGGTAGTACTTGAAGTTGCTCAAATACACCAGCCTCGTGTCGATAGATTTACTGGCACGTAAAATAACTCCTGCGGGACTAAATTCCGGCACGGGACTAAATTCCGGAAACTCGACGTCCCCATAAACCGTAACAAAAAGAAGTTAGTGGGACGTAAAGCAAGTAACATTATTAGTTTCATTTACCCACCCGGTACTTAACAATCATGAAATATCCGATCAAAATTCTTTCCACAAAGTACTCTAAATGAGACAGTAGATCGTCATGTAAAATGCCCTTGGTTCTCCGCTTTTGAACGGATACATTCTCTAACAGCTCCAGTAGTCGAGTAACTCTCGGTAGAGCCATACCGATCAACCGTGCTTGTAAGCCAAACGGTCCAATCGACCGATATGCTATTGTATACTCATCCATATATATTAGTTAAGAGCTGGTGCTATGAATTCTCTTGGAGCACAACGTGAGGATGTTCCACATCGTATGTGTAGCTATCGTACAAATTAAACACTCCTTGTCACCCTCATCTGTCACTAACACCAGTTAATTTTTGCAGGAAAAAAATGATCGCATCCTGACCTAAGAGTTTGTGATACATATTGATGGTGATTGCTAAATTAACAGTACATTCTTTCTTATTTTCCACGTTTTTCAGTTTGAGTGCCATCATAGAGCGAGGTGGGGGTGAGGAAAACGAAGGGTTTCTCAACAGGGCGTGAATAAACCCTACTAGGAAAGGACAGTGGTGATTTAGTCTTCGGAAGTTGATCTTCGGAATAAGAGGATCATATAATTATCTACACTCATGCTCATAAATTAAGGATAATGCTGATACATGGTGAAACAACGCTATGGTGGGCGGCTTGCAGTTTTAAATCACCTCGGGGTATGACCATGTGGTGCATTTGACCTGCGACACGTCGCACGGTGGCGCTGGCAGCAGTCCAAATACGCAGAGGTGTGTTGGTGCATGTCAGAGTACGGTGCAGCGAGTAAGTGTGCAGATGTTTTCAGACGTGCTAATGGTGACTGTGTGGTGAAAATGGCTCAACGAACACATATCGATGACGTTATGAGGGGCAGAATAATAGGGCACTGGAGGCTGGTCAAACACAGCAGGTCGTAGCACGGGCCCTCCGTGTTCCACAAAGTGTGATCGCAAGGTTATGGCAAAGATTCCAGCAGACAGGAAACGTGTCCAGGCGCTACATTACGCGACGTCCGCAATGTACAACACCACAAGAAGACCGATATCTCACCATCAGTGCCCGCAGACGGCCACAGAGTACTGCAGGTAGCCTTGCTCGTGACCTTGCCACAGCCACTGGAACACTTGTTTCCAGACACACAGTCTACAGACGACTGAACAGACATGGTTTATTCGCCCGGAGACCTGCAAGGTGCATTCCACTGACCCCTGTTCACAGGAGAGCCCGTAAAGCCTGGTGTCAAGAACACAGTACATGGTCATTGGAGCAGTGGTCCCAGGTTATATTCACGGACGAGTCCGGGTATAGTCTGAACAGTAATTCTCGCCGGGTTCTCATCTGGCTTGAACCAGGAAACAGATACCAACCCCGTAATGTCCTTGAAAGGGGCCTGTATGGAGGTAGTGGTTTGATGGTGTGGGGTGGGATTATGATTGGTGCACGTACACCCCTGCATGTCTTTGACAGAGGAAATGTAACAGGTCAAGTGTATCGGGACGTCATTTTGCACCAGTATGTCCGCCTTTTCAGGGGTGCAGTGCGTCTCACTTTCCTCCTGATGGATGATAACGCACGGCCCCACCGAGCTGCCATCGTGGAGGAGTACCGTGAAACAGAAGATATCCGGTGAATGGAGAGGCCTGCCTGTTCTCCAGACCTAAACCCCATCGAGCACGTCTGGGATGCTCTCGGTCGACCCCTAGGACACTTCAGGAGCTCCGACAAGCACTGGTGCAAGAATGGGGGGCTATACCCCAGCAGCTGCTCGACCACCTGATCCAGAGTATGCCAACCCGTTGTGCGGCCTGTGTACGTGTGCATGATGATCATACCACATATTGTTGTCGGGGTACATGCGCAGGAAACAGTGGCGTTTTGTAGCACATGTGTTTCGGGACGGTTTTCTCAACTTAACCGTGGACTTACAGATATGTTTCGTTTGTGTTCACTATGTGCCTTTGCTATTAGCGCCAGTTTTGTGTAGCGCCACGTTGTGTGGCACCACAATATGCAATTATCCTTAATTTATGATCATGAGTGTAGTTTGTTTTAGGTGTGGTATTTGAACGGGAGCCGATGGGTGTGACAGACATGTCAACGTTCTACGGAGAAAAATGGTCGGGAAGGGTGGGTTTGGAATGAACGACGGCTGCCCAGGCATATGCCCTCACTCCATATGCGAAAAGGTTTGGAATTTAATCCAGGCTTTTGGCAGGCAAACTAGTGATCAGAAACTGTATTCTCCCACTTCTCCTACCATGCCAGCCAACATTCTATGGATAAACTATTTTCGATCAACAAGGGCTCGAACCGGCTAACCCAAGTATCAGACCATAATGTGCACTCGACGACTTTAACGACCATGGCCACCAGAACGTTGTTGGTGTTGGTGGAACTAATATGTTTTAATAGCCTATAATGGAAAAAATCATTGATTTCACATAAAGATAGTAATTTCCACTAAACAGTTCAAGTACACTGACTGACAGAGCAAATGCAACACCAAGACGGAGTGGTCAGAACTTTATGCCAATTGCAGGGTAGACTGACGTCACTGAGGTATGCTCATGATGTGAAATGCGCCGCTGTGCTGCGCACGTAGCGAACGATAAATGGGACACGGCGTTGGCGAATGGCCCACTTCGTACCGTGATTTCTCAGCCGACAGTCATTGTAGAACGTATTGTCGTGTGCCACAGGACACGTGTATAGCTAAGAATGCCAGGCCGCCGTCAACGGAGGCATTTACAGCAGACAGACGACTTTACGAGGGGTATGGTGATCGGGCTGAGAAGGGCAGGTTGGTCGCTTCGTCAAATCGCAGCCCATACCCATAGGGGTGTGTCCACGGTGCAGCGCCTGTGGCGAAGATGGTTGGCGCAGGGACATGTGGCACGTGCGAGGGGTCCAGGCGCAGCCCGAGTGACGTCAGCACGCGAGGATCGGCGCATCCGCCGCCAAGCGGTGGCAGCCCCGCACGCCACGCCAACCGCCATTCTTCAGCATGTGCAAGACACCCTGGCTGTTCCAATATCGACCAGAACAATTTCTCGTCGATTGGTTGAAGGAGGCCTGCACTCCCGGCGTCCGCTCAGAAGACTACCATTGACTCCACAGCATAGACGTGCACGCCTTGCATGGTGCCGGGCTAGAGCGACTTGGATGAGGGAATGGCGGAACGTCGTGTTCTCCGATGAGTCACGCTTCTGTTCTGTCAGTGATAGTCACCGCAGACGAGTGTGGCGTCGGCGTCGAGAAAGGTCAAATCCGGCAGTAACTGTGGAGCGCCCTACCGCTAGACAACGCGGCATCATGGTTTGGGGCGCTATTGCGTATGATTACACGTCACCTCTAGTGCGTATTCAAGGCACGTTAAATGCCCACCGCTACGTGCAGCATGTGCTGCGGCCGGTGGCACTCCCGTACCTTCAGGGGCTGCCCAATGCTCTGTTTCAGCAGGATAATGCCCGCCCACACACTGCTCGCATCTCCCAACAGGCTCTACGAGGTGTACAGATGCTTCCGTGGCCAGCGTACTCTCCGGATCTCTCACCAATCGAACACGTGTGGGATCTCATTGGACGCCGTTTGCAAACTCTGCCCCAGCCTCGTACGGACGACCAACTGTGGCAAATGGTTGACAGAGAATGGAGAACCATCCCTCAGGACACCATCCGCACTCTTATTGACTCTGTACCTCGACGTGTTTCTGCGTGCATCGCCGCTCGCGGTGGTCCTACATCCTACTGAGTCGATGCCGTGCGCATTGTGTAACCTGCATATCGGTTTGAAATAAACATCAATTATTCGTCCGTGCCGTCTCTGTTTTTTCCCCAACTTTCATCCCTTTCGAACCACTCCTTCTTGGTGTTGCATTTGCTCTGTCAGTCAGTGTATTATGGTCATCATTGCATTGTTCTTGGAACCCATATCTGGTACCAGTTCTAGTCTTTAGAACGTTCTCGCTTGCTCCATATACACTATTTGTGCAAGGTAACAGAAGTCACGAAGAACGGTAGTTCGACTTATGTCGATAGATATGGCTGTGTACTTACATCATCAGTCCATCTCTGTGGTGTAGTGGTTAGTGTGATTAGCTGCCATCCCCGGAGGCCGGGGTTCGATTCCCGGCTCTGCCACGAAATTTGAAAAGTGGTACGAGGGCTGGAAAGAAAAATACGTTTCTGTCAGCGAAGTTATGGTCTCATTCGCCATGATGGTATAGGTCTTCTTCTATCTTAATCTGTTTACCCTCCAGGGTTGGTTTTTCCCACGGACTCAGCGAGGGATCCCACCTCTACCGCCTCAAAGGCAGTGTCCTGGAGATTCAGGCACTGGGTCGGGGGATACAACTGGGGAGTATGGCCAGTACCTCGCCCAGGCGGCCTCACCTGCTATGCTGAACAGGGGCCTTGTGGAGGGATGGGAAGATTGGATGGGACAGGCAAGGAAGCGGGAAGGAAGCGGCCGTGGCCTTAAGTGAGGTACCATCCCGGCAGTTGCCTGGGGCAGAAGTGGGAAAACACGGAAAACCACTTCCAGGATGGCTAAGGTGGGATTCGAACCCACCTCTACTCAGTTAACCTCCCGAGGCTGAGTGGACCCCGTTCCAGCCCTTGTACCACTTTTCAAATTTCGTGGCAGAGCCGGGAATCGAACCCCGACCTCCGGGGGTGGCAGCTAATGACACTAACCACTACACCACAGAGGCGGACTTCACATTGCTTACCCAGTAATATTCGTGTAAATGTTTCATGTAATGTTCATAAGCTAAATTTAGTATTTCCCTCGTATTCTTGGTCAGTGTTTTGTAACCCTTTTAGCTGTATTTCTGCAGTGATAGTAGTTGTGCATATAATGCAATTCCTTAAGCAGCTACTACCTGTTGTAGACGGTGTGAAAGCGTCTTTCCTAAGGAAAGTTGATGTGCGCCTTTCAGTGGGCTTGGCAGACTGATTCTTAGTAGCAAATTCTGACTCGGTGAGGAAAGCAATAGGAAACTATGACTATTCATTGACGCCTGGGTTACATGGTAGAGCTGTTGAGAATTCAACCAGCGTTCGGGATGAGGATTCAATATACGTATATGCATACATATCACAAGCAAAAATGTCAGAAGGGAAAAGAGCACACAGCGGTGCGTTAGTGGTGGTTATTATTGTTTTAAGAGGAAGTACAACTAGTTAAACTGGAATGCGTTCAATACTTCGAAAAATGAAGGCATCGCAAAAGGATGGGAAGAGCCACGAAGAGCGTGAAGATGAAAGACTCGGTAACATTCGTAAACCTAATGCAGTCGGGATCGAAAACGAACAAAGGTTGACCGAGGGAGGTCGGATTGGAAGGATGAAAACGAGGAGCCTGTTACAATTAAGTGAAAGCAATGTCAGACTCAGCTTGGAGAAACGTGGGCGCCAATCTACTCTCCCATTTTGAGAGCTTCTGGTCCCCCTTTTAGTCGCTTCTTACGACAAGCAGCTTATACCGTGGGAGGTATTCTACGGCCCCCGCCCACAAAGGGGTATTGGTACGTTAATCGTTATGTTTAGTGTTATCATACTGTTTCAGTTACCTTCCTTTGTCAAAAAGTCAAAAGCAAAGTCATTTCCGTACCGGCCATGAAGGCCCTTGGAGGGGTGGACTTCCACTATCCGTAACCTCGGCATTTGGTGGGGTAGAGTGGTTACCTCTCCACCCGGCCGCCTTTGCTCCCAGAAATTAACCTTGTACTCATTTTTGGTGTAGGCTGCGTGAACACCATGGCGATATGAACCTGCGAAAGCGGTTAATTTCATTTCTTAATTTTTTGATTTCCTGACGGGGAATCGTACCCACGTTCCTCCAGGTGAACCGTGCATGCCTCTACCGCTTCGGCCAGGCAGCCCTCGCCCTCCTATGGGACACCCTATATCTTTCTTTATTGATTACCCTCCAAATTGTACAACAGTTTCTAAACTAACTCCAAAGATACACACGATGCCTAGTTCCCCAAATTTGGTCATGCCTATCTCTTATACAGATAGCTGAACACCAAGCAGTTATCGTGCAGCTTTAAAGATGGCCTTGCTTTACATTTTTTTACTGTTGTCAACATGGGGTCCTTCAGGCTCCCTATTGTCAAATTACTGCTACGCAGTCTTCCATAACTTACGCTGTCATCATTGAAAACTAGGTTCAGATTGCCTATGTTACTTTGGTTTCGACCTTGACATTATCTAATATTATGAATATTGTCCGCTATCATTTTCTGATATTTTACTCGGTATGATACTATTTAAGAGCACACGTCTCATATATTTAACAGCGCTATTTCAAACAATCGACACCATTTCTTACACAGCAATGGCTCAACCAATTTTGTGCCTCTCACTTCTGTTGTTCACTGGTCTCTTTAGCCGAGGTGAGTCCAACATCACACTGACTCTATATTATTATTATTATTATTATTCCATTCAATGTGTTTACACCTTGAAACAGTGAGCTGATTACTATGTGTAATTACTTGGGATATAAAGACTTTTGTTGAGATGAATTGCACATTAGGACAACATAACGAGTATCATTGCAGGCAGATTCCTTAGCGATGATAGCTATGATATCATAATATTCTAAACATCTAAAGGCTAAGCCTTGTCGCTGCAGCCACAGATGTCTATCTTGAGCCAGTTTTTTCAACTCAGCGTAGGTCTTGCACTTCATCCTCAGAAGCAGATTCTTGAAATAAGACACTCTGGATCGTCCTCTTCCTCTTTTCCCTACAATTCTTCCTTCAATGATGTTACAGAGGATGATATAATTATGCTTAATAATTATATAATTATTTCAATCAATACTACATGTTAATTGTACAATTCACTGTTCAAATACGGGTTGTTTCATTAAATTCATTAAAACTGGAAAAGAACCACCTCTGTGGTGCAGTGGGTAGTGTGATTAGCTGCCAGCCCCGGAGGCCCGGGATCGATTCCCGGCTCTGCCACGAAATTTGAAAAGTGGTGCGAGGGCTGGAACGGGGTCCACTCTGCCTCGGAAGGTCGACTGAGTAGAGGTTTTCAGTGGTTTCCCACTTCTTCTCCAGGCAAATTCCGGGATTGAACTTAATGCCACGGCCGCTCACTTGTCTACTCATTCCAAATTTCCCATCCCCCCTCCCCCACAAGGCCCCTGTTCAGCATAGCAGGCCACTGGAGGCGGTAGACGTGGGATCCCTCGCTGAGTCAGAGGGAAAAAGAACCCTGGAGGGTAAACGGATTAAGAAAGAAAGAAGAAAACTGGAAGAGTGACTTAGCGATATGGACGAAGTATAAGATGAAAATAAATAAAATAAGTAGATAAAACAAATAAATATATAAATCAAAAGAAGTCGAATTAAAGTCACATGTTAATGACTATTATATTAGACTAGTGATACCGATGCACTTAGCTGAACGTATAAGTTACAAAGAGATTTTAGAAAAAATGTCAGTAATGAATATACACTAATGTTTATGAAAATTGCAACACCACGAAGAAAACACTTGATTGAAATGAACTTTATACCACAGATTATGTAAATGACAATACAGAAATTATTTTTACGAATCTGTACATGACTTTTTTATAGTAGCTTTACGTCGCACCAACACAGATAAGTCTTACGGGAATGAGTACACGACCTTTGTTCACTATTTTGTGTAGTCTCCACACGCTGCAATCGGAGCCTCTAAACTTTGTGGTATGGAATCAAAGAGGTTCTGGAAATGTTCGCGGGGAATGTCCCTCCACGCAGTTTGTATCTGAGTCCACAAATAATCGACACACGTTACTGGAGGGCCGGAACGATCAAGTTGCCGACCAACCATATCCCAAACATGTTCCATGGGCGACATATCAGGCGAACGTGCAGGCCAGGGAAGAGTCGGTACCCGTCGTTGTTCGAAAAAATAGTGCACATTCTTCGCCACATGTGGCGGACATTGTCCTGCTGAAATAAGGTATGTGGAGTTGCCTAAAGGACGGGGGTACCTTGGGTCCCCAAACATCCTTCATGTACCGGATACTGTTAAAATTGCCAATTGCGCGCGAAACCATCAAAATTGGTGTTTGCTACGCCGCTCAACAATACAGGCTACCAGATTGCTCTCCCCACGGTAGCGCCGAACACGTATGTGATCAGCACATTAGGACAGGTTGAAGCAGGACCCGTCGGAAAACACTAAATTTTGCCACTCAGCACACCAGTCACGACTTTCACGTGCCCATTGCAGTCTGAGGCTCCTGTGGTCTCTGGACGGTGCAAGCTTATGCAATAATCCTCGATGCAGACAGATTCACACCTGTTGCAGTACTCCATCGTCGAGTCAACAGTGTTGGCCATGCGGACAAAACGGAGGTAATTCCCTGCTGTGGTCATATTACGCGGTCCAGTACTCGCTCGTCGCTGTGTACGATCCTCTTCTATCCACCGCTTCCACACACATGCATCACTGTCGTAGCCGCATTCACTGTACGAGCCGAAATGTCACAGTATGACAAACCCACTTCTCGGAGACCGATCATTCTGCCCAGTTCGAACTCTCACAAATCCTGATATTGAGCACTTTGATGTCGAACGATTTCGAACGACTCTTCATTTCACAGAAATCGTAACACAGCCGACTCCACGATCTATGGGTAGCGCGCCTGCCTCTCCTCCGAAGGCTCCGCGTTCGATTTCCGGCCACTTCAGAGATTTTCACTTGAACTTGGGGGTTGGTTCGAGGTCCACTCAGTCTACGTGATCAATAATTGAGGAGTTATCTGATAGTGTGATGGCGACCCCGTTCTAGAAAGCTAAGAATAACGGCCGAGAGGATTCATCGCGCTGACCATTCTAGTACTCTGCAGACCTTCAGGCTGAGTACAGGTCGTTTGATAGGCCAAGCCCCATCAGAACTGTTGTGTCATAGATTTTGTTTGTTTGTATATTTGTTTGTTTGGTTTTTTTTGTATTACGGTACTTACAAACAGATTATCAACCCGCCTGGTGACCATGGTCGTCAAGGCGTTGACGTCTAAACGGTCGAATACCGTGGATATCCGGCTCGAGTCCCGTTGGTCGAACAAATTTTTATTATCATAATGTTGGCCGACAGGGTAGGAGAGGTAGTGGTGTACAATTTCTAATCACTAGATTGCGTGCCAAAAGCCTGGATTAAATTCCAAACTCTCTTCAGTGCTCATATGGAATGAGGGCGTACAATGCTGTTAATGATAATTCGTCCTTCGGGTGGGGACGTTCAGGCTTAAGCAGACCCCTTGGTGCTATCCGACCGGAGTAGGCTATGTGCCGGCACCGGATTTCACCCTCTCCCTTCCTTCTATCATATAATATCATGTCATTCATTTCATCTTTTTAACTCCTCTGACGAGGTTGACGTCAGTAAGGGCATCCAGTTATAAAAACCCGCCACGACAGATTCATCTCACCTCATACCCGACCCTGTAGAGAAACGGCACAAGGGTTGGACAAACAAACTTATAAAGAGATTACCGGGTAACCGTAAGATAGTGTGCAACGGAAAACTACAAATAGGTACTGCAGTATTTGAACCGATGACTCAAATAATATTGTCGCCATTCATTTACGGTATTATTATTATTAATAATATAATTTACTTAACGTCCTACTAACCACTTTTATGGTTTTTGGAGACGCCGAGGTGCCAGAATTTACTCCCGCGAGAGTTCTTGTACGTGCCAGTAAATCTACCGACACGAGGCTGACGTATTTGAGCACCTTCCGATACCACCGGACTGAGCCAGGATCGAACCTGCCAAGTTGGGGTCAGGAGGCCAGCGCTTCAACCGTCTGACCCACTCATCCCGGCGTTATTATTATTATTATTATTATTATTATTATTCATTCAACATAATTCATTTCATGTGTATTCTCTCCCCAGCTATGGTTGGCGTCAGAAAGGGAATCTGGCCGTAAAAACATTGCATACAGTATAAATTCATATCATCTCATCCCCAAACCATATCAAGAAACGACTCTAAGCTGTAGACACAATATAAGTTTTATGATTTATTTATTTATGTATTTATTTATTTATTTATTTATTTATTTATTTATTTATTTATTTATTTATTTATTTATTTATTTATTTATTTATTGCAAATATTATAAACTATAGGAATGTCAGTAATATCAAGTACAAACTGTTTTCTGATGCATTTCAGGCAATGTGAACTGTCAAGAAGTTACTGATGCTGACTTCACCAGTATGCTCGAAGCGAACCGCTGTTACAATGTCTCAAAATCTGAAGGTGAGTACATCGATACTTCTTTTGCCTTGAGAAGCGTTACGTAGCAGGACGAAGCTCTCATTCCTTTGGTGTAAGGACTGATTGCTGCCGTGGATGTTGGGTGGTTGCGTATCCTATCAAATTTCAAGGCGGCAGCGGTTGCCTTGCAAGTGGACGTCTCCAAAACATAATCTCGAGGTAAAACAACGATCTTTAACTGACTTAGATCATTACTTCAAATCCCCGGCCAGTTCTATGAGAAATATGTTGAACTGCATCATAAGTCTTATTTGCAAGAAAACATGAAAACAGTTGTTGTAATTTTGTTATCATATTATTGTTTAATTTCGAATCTCACATATCTTTACTTATATACCAGGTGACCCTCCAACACTATACGTTTTACTTATACGTATTCCACGTGTACTAGTGATGAATGGGATGTCTAATAACCGATTTTCACAGGAGTATCACTGTCTGCAGGAAGGTTACGTCAAAATTGGAAAGAGAGAACAATCGGACAGCCGCTCACTGCATGTTCCTCAACGCAACCAGTCTAATGCGCCGCCCCCCACCCCCTTGCGTTACTAAGCCTTGTTTTTGAGCGCATAGTAGTAGGCTGATACTTCGTATAGTAGCACTAGAGTATCTGTCAACTTGTCGACAATGGCTGATGTGTTCAGCAATGACGAATACATGGGCAGAACGTGGAACGCGCTGGAGGTTTCAAATATCCCCCTGACTTCTGTCCACGTATTTCGCCGGGAAGAGTTGCATTTAAGAGCTAGTGAATCGCTCAGGGCACTTACCACGTACAAGGAACTTTTAATAGAGTGAAATGTCAGTATGTGGATAACGTAATGACATTAAAATTTGTTTTCTGCATATTTGGCGTGTTTCCAAATGCATACCATTACAGTTTGTATGCAGTAAAATGAATATTTCACGTCTGAAATGTAGCACGTTACAGTGCTCCTTTGTAAACCAGTGACTAGGCATCCCATTCATCAGTGGTGTATGCAGGACTCTTATAAGTAGAGGGCCACCCAGTATAGGGTTATTCACCTAAGACGTTACACCGAAATAACTTGTACTGCACTGAGGATATAGATATTCTGTTCTCACCTTTCCAAATGGTAGTAAGGGTTCCGTAAAACAGTGTGGTACGTTTTTCTTTGAGATGATTAATAACGGAGATATTAACACCACAATACTGACTAAACAGATAAATATCGTATATATTACAGTATATCATAAAGTTCGTATTACCTTCATTAATCCAGGACCACAGGACCATGTTTGCAGCTCTGGTATTTTAGTAGACTATTCGTTGCTTCAAATAACATTATTTTTTATGTTTTATCATAACGCAACCCTATGTACATATCTCTTATGTCTTTCATAGCAAGATACAAACAAACAAACAAACAAACAAAAACGATAAAAGTCAATGCATGGATCAAACATGGACGATTTGCATCACGACGAATCAAAATTATTTAAGTTCAATAAATTTAAAACAAATACATTTGCCATAGTATGAAATAATAATACATTATGCAACAAGTCTATAATGGCAATAATTAAGACACGAATATGTTTATAAAACGAGTGAAGCGAGTTTTATAATTCCCATACGAGTGTCTTAATTACCACTATAGACGAGTTTAATACGACAGTTTATGGCCGACGATAATTATAACTCTATTTTATAAATATTCATAAATTTCTGTCGAGATGTCGCTTGACAGTTGAGTTTACTGAACAGAGCGCAGAGCACATGCGCTGAGTTTTTGATTTTCCGTGAGTGGATCAGAGACCTTGACAATGTCATATGATTTCAAAGCTTTGATAGAAGGTTATCATAAGCTTGCTTTGTTTCAAATACAATTTGTTTATTATACAGTTGGTGAAGTGAATTTGCGGGAATGTGCCGTGTGTTTGTGGAATATTGGAAGTAGAAGGTGCATTGATGTGAATATGTGTGTCCGACATGTTTGATTTTGGAAACAAGTGCGAATCTAGTGAGTTGGGCGCAGGTGCGGCGCTCTCCTTACCTAACTGGTCAAACAGTTGTATCATAATGAAAGTCTGAACTCTAATTGGTGGATAACCTGTATCAAAATGAAAATCTGAACTCTAATTGGTTGAGAACCTGTATCAAAATTAAAATCTGAACTGTGATTGGTGGAGAACCTCTATCATAATAAAACTTGAACTACAAAGAGCCTCATTAAAATTCAGTTCTCCGGCATATAGTATTTATATTTCGGCATCGTCGAGGATATAATATTGTACACAACAGCCAAGAAAGTGATAATTTTACGTTATTCGTTTCTAAATTCTCTAAACATCTCATTCGTAACGAAAAAGACCACTTTATTGGCTGTTGCATAAATAACTGTCCTTTAGTTACCCGCATTTAGTCTTTTCTATCCCCCTCCTCCAATTGTACGCATTTTACCGTAATAAGATGTGTGAGAGTTTTGTTAATAAGTTGGTCAATTGAATAATGAATTGTTAAAACTTTAATTTTAATATTGCACACTTTTCAAAGCAATAACAGTCAAATATCTGTTTCCCTCCACAGAAAACATCGCCATCTCTCAGATCACGCTCAGGTTTCAATATGGGTAAGTAAATTAATTGTGTTCATTAATCTCACAGATCATTCAATAGAATATATTGATTTGTACTTGCGATATTTCGACAGATAACTAGCTTCCCTCGAAGAATTTTTTTAATACAGTAGATTTCGTCAAAATGGCTGAAAACAAGAGACTCTAGAAAAGCAAAGATATGAACTAACTTACAACTACAAAAGACTACATTCGTAGCTTCTTAACCATTCGAACACCGAATTCTACATTTAGGCCTGTTTATCGTTTACCTAGTCGTTTCTTAAATTGGGTTTAAAGAAGTTGGAAATTTACCGAACATCCCCTTGGTAAATGAACCCAAACCCTACTTCCTCTTCCTAAAAATTATTTTCCCCACTTGTCCTCTTGAATTCCAACTTTTCTTCATATTATGATTTTTCCTACTTGTAAAGCGCCTCCCAAGCTTATTCGTCCTTTAATGTCATTCCAAGTCACCTCTCCACTGTCGACTCGGAGCATACCACATAGTCGAGCCTTTCGCCTCCTTACTCATCGCAGCCCAAAGTGTGCAGCATTTCCGTAACACTGTGATAATGTGTGCATTAAAAGGTTCCCTGGCAACAATGACTTCTGGCACAGTCTTACAGATATACAGGAAAACCAAACATGACCAGTGGGTGACACTGACCGTGTGTGGTGTCCCTCCGCCGGCGGTATACAGGACTTCAGTACGAAGTGTGATAACCTCGCATGGCAATACAGGATGCACAACACCTCCCATACTCTGGATCAGACTGTCCAGCATGGCTTGCGTTAACGCATCCCATTGGTGAACGAAAGCCGTTTTGAATTCAACAATGGTCCGCATAGGAAGTGTTAGGGCTTGAAATCCTAAGGCCCAAAGCGTCACGTGCATGTTCAATCAGACTTAAAACCTAGACGTATGATATCCTCATATTGCAGGTATTCGTCCACCAGGCAGCCCTGTGTGGATGGGCATTATCGTCCATCAGATGGAACCCAGGTCCTTGTGCACCAAGAAGAAGCCGCACATACTGTTGCAGAATGTCATCGCTATAGACAGCACCCGTCTCAGTACCCTTAGGAAACACTTGTAATGGGGTACGTGCACCTAACACGATACACGAGAACACAGTGTCGCCATTTCGGTCGCCTTGCCTCATACGAATTACCAGGGCCACAATATTGGCAGGGTTGTAACGATTCCCAGGGACACGCCAGATGAATAGACGGCGGGAGAGACTCGCCAGGTTAAACCGCGACTCATCCGCGAACAGGACACTACCCCACTGTTCCTGGATCCATTCACAATGAGCAGGAGACCACATTCGACTAGCCAGGCGGTGTTCTTTCATGAGGGGAATGCATCTGGCGGGTCGCTGAGAATACAGAGCAACATAGCAACCTCTCGAAGCAGATGATGTACGGTCTGACGGGAGATGTGTGACCCAGAGTCTGCCGCGAAATCTCTAGCCAGTTCAGGTGGACGTCTTCGGGCACTTAAGGCAAGATAACGATCCTGATGCTGGGTTGTAGCAAGTGGTCGACCTTGCCCATACTGGCCACGGCATTGCAGAATGATCCACATTTTATCAGGAATGTCCTGTGGAGCGATAAATGTTACTTTTCGAATGATTCAAACGCCGACACACACGATCTCCATTATTGGGCTCCGGCAAACCCCACTGTGTTCGAGCACAGCATATGCAACACCAACAGGCGATTAAGATTAATGTGTGGTGCGGTATTCTGGGCCTGTTTTTATAGCCCCTGGGGTCACCGGTAGGCGTTACACGAAATTTTTAGAGACCGACTTGTGTCTAGAAAATATTCTAGAAGATATTCCACTGCTATTACGAGTAGTTGTAGAAGGAAACGTTCCAGCATGATGGTGCACTACCTCACTACGTTTGGCCCGACAGGGTGAGTTGGCCGTGCGGTTAGGCGCACTAAGCTGTAAAATTGCATCCGGGGGATATTGGGTTCTAATCCTACTGTCGGCAGCCCTGAGGATGGTTTTCTGTGGTTTCCCTTTTTCACACCAGGCAAATGCTGGGACTATACCTTAATTGAGGCCACGGCCGTTTCCTTCCTTTCCTAGCCCTTTCCTATCCCATCGTCGCTATAAGACCTATTTGTGTCTGTGCGACGTAAAGCAAATTGTAAAAACTTTCGAGCCGTTAGGGAAAATCATGATGGACAATGATAGCTACCACGATCGCCTGATCTACCCCCCCCCCCTTCCCTCCCTGATCCCTGAACTTTTATCTGCGAAGATATATCAAATCGAAAGTGTACGGAACTGAGTCACAAAATGCTGAAGAATAATTACAGCAACGAATTTGTGAGGCCTGTGCTGCGGTGACTCCCTGAAATACTGTGACGTGTTCATGCAGACACTGTGAGACGTGTTTAGTACTGCCTCCGCCATCAGGGATATGTTTTTGAGCATATCTATTACGAGTAGTTGTAGAAGGAAACTTTCTGGTAGATCCAAGTGTGACACTTTAATTTTCTGAGCTTTGAAGCTATAATAATATGTACTAGATTTTGTTTCATACAAAAAACTCTTCTAGAGAGTGGAATGTCTGCACGTGTAATGGTAATAAGATAATACAATTTCTTTCCTGCATCTTTGGGCGTATTTACAAATGCACCCTCTTATAGAAATTGCGCTGTAAAATGATTGCTATTTGTTTCCCAACATCCGAAATACAGCACGTTGTCGCTCCTTCGAAAACAAGTGATCAGGCATCCCATGCATCACTACTGCATGCGGGACATTTATAAGTAGAAAGTACGGCGCTCGCGAACCGCCTGGTATATAAAGTAAGAGTTTTGTCTGTACCATACTCAGAATTTTAAACGAACGGTTTTCTGTACCACGGTGTCCACGGTAACAACGAAATGCACCTTTTAATTTTCCATCATGTCTGTCTGTCTGTCTGTCTGTCTGTCTGTCTGTCTGTCTGTCTGTCTGTCTGTCTGTCTGTCTGTCTGTCTGTCTGTCTGTCTGTCTGTCTGTCTGTCTGTCTGTCTGTCTGTCTGTCTGTCTGTCTGTCTGTCTGTCTGTCTGTCTGTCTGTCTGTCTGTACGGCCATCACAAGAAATGACTGAAGAAAATTTTCTGAAAATTGGTATGTAAATTCGCGGAATAAGGCTGTACAATCTAGGGTGTAAATAATGTTATTCACGCTGATTGAAATGGTAGTTTAGGGAAAGGCCTAACATACAATTCTCAAATATTTAAGTTGTTATTGGTCCTATCGATAAATACTACGTAACTAAATTTCCGATCATTTATGTCTTATACATTTTTACCGTACCGGCTATGATAAAAGAGAATTTCTAGAATTTCGATTTTTGCTGCCGAGTCCGTATCAATGTCAGCCACGAGAAAATGGGTGAACAGAATGTAATGAAAATCGGTATGTAAAGACGGGAAATAGAGCACTACAGTATAGGTTGTAAATAACTTTCTTCACGCCTAAAATTTAATTTTTAAATACCTATGTTATTACGCAATTTATTAAAATCTTGTTCGCAAGGTGTACACGACTTCATCTAGAATTCTGTATACAATGTAGAATTCCGTAGCGAAGCACGGCACAACAGCTAATATCTTCTATTCTTCTACATATTCTATATATACTGACCATGACCTGACATGTTAAAAGTTTACTTCGAGAGGGTTTCTTTTTTCTCAAGGAAAGGAATTTTCTTGCCTATTAAATAACTCGTTATGCCATTCATTTTGCAGGCTGGAGCCCAGCGAGCACATCTCAGTACCCTTAAATCATTCCACGAGTATTCTTAATGACACCCATTTCGACACATCCTCTTGCATGGTGGTCTATGTACCGGGCTGGACGCAAAAACTGAACGGGAAAGCTTCGATCCACGGCTATCAGGGTAAGTATTACTCACTACTCAATATACCTATACGTTTATCACATAGAACAGGAACCTGGAGGGCCAGTTGGCCGGTCCCGTGGTGTAGGGGTAGCTTGCCTGCCTCTTACCCGGAGGTCCCGGGTTCAATTCCCGGCCAGGTCAGAGATTATTTACCTAGACCTGAGGGCTGGTTAGAGGTCCACTCAGCCTACGTGATTAGAATTGAGGAGCTATCTGACGGTGAGATAGCGGCCCCGGTCTAGAAAGCCGAGAATAACCACCGAGAAGATACGTCGTGCTAACCGCACGACACCTCACAATCTGAAGGCCTTCGGGCTGAGCAGCGGTCGCGTGGTAGGCCAATGCCACTCAAGGGCTGTAGTGCCATAAGGTTGGTTTTGGTATTTTGGAGGGCTAGTTGATTTTTTTTTTTTTTTTTTTTTTTTTTTTTTTGCATTTAACGATAGAATGAACTTGGAAAAACGCTTGTAGATTTAGGAAGAATTTGGTAATTTGAAATACAAACTACAGTATTATTATTATTGTTATTATTATTGTTATAATTATTGTTATTATTATTGTTGTTGTTATTTCGTTTTAGGGATTATTATTATTATTATTATTATTATTATTGTTGTTGTTGTTGTTGTTGTTTCGTTTTAGGGGAACTTGCCCTTATTCCAGGGGATTAAGCTCATACGTTGTTTTATTAACATTACATAACTATTTTCAGTGTTTATAATTATTAGTAGGCCCTACTATTACCATTTTATTCTAATAGAGAATTATTACCGAGCGAGTTGGCAGCCCAGGTAGGGTCGCACAGCTGTGAGTTTGCACTCGGGAAATGGTGGATTCGAATCCCACTGTCGGCAGCCCAGAAGATGGTTTCTCGTGGTTTCCATTTTCATAGTAGGCAAATGCACGGGCTGTACCTTAATATTCTGATTGTTCCTCACTTAGCAGCACATGCATGGGGTACAGATCACACAGAGGAGATAAAGAGTTCCAATAATTCGAAAGAAATATGTAGCATCAAGATCTAAGTCCAACAATATGGCAGCTGAGCCAGCACACAACATTCCCATGTCATGTCACAAGATAGGCCCTTCTATCAAGATCTGCGTCCAACAATATGGCCACTGAGCCAGCACACAACATTCCCATGTCATGTCACAAGATTGGCCCTTCTATCAAGATCTGCGTCCAACAATATGGCCACTGAGCCAGCACACAACATTCCCATTTCATGTCATAAGGTAGCCCCTCCTATCAAGATCTGCGTCCAACAATACGGCAGCTGAGCCAGCACACAAAATTTCCATGTCATGTCGCAAGGTAGCCCCTCCTATCAAGATCTGCGTCCAACAATACGGCAGCTGAGCCAGCACAGAACATTCCCATTTCATCTCACAAGATAGCCCCTCCTATCAAGATCTGCGTCTAACAATACGGCAGTTGAGCCAGCACACAACATTCCCATGTCATGTCACAAGATAACCACTCCTATCAAGATCTGCGTCTAACAATACGGCAGTTGAGCCAGCACACAACATTTCCATGTCATGTCACAAGATAGCCACTCCTATCAAGATCTGCGTCTAACAATACGGCAGTTGAGCCAGCACACAACATTCCCATGTCATGTCACAAGATAGCCACTCCTATCAAGATCTGCGTCCAACAATATGGCAACTGAGCCAGCACACAACATTCCCATGTCATGTCACAAGATAGCCACTCCTATCAAGATCTGCGTCCAACAATATGGCCGCTGAGCCAGCACACATCATTCCCATGTCATGTCACAAGATAGCCACTCCTATCAAGATCTGCGTCTAACAATACGGCAGCTGAGCCAGCACACAACATTCCCATGTCATGTCATCTTCTTAAGATCAATGTCCAAGAAAATGGCCGCTTATTTAGTACTCTATTTTATGGCCATAAATGTTCGCGAGATACGTGTTGTGAGAAAAATTCTGTTGTCTTTGGTCACGTTACTGTGTTTAAGGGGCTTTGGGTAGACAAAACGCCAGTCAAAGACAGTGAAAACTCGTTTAAAACACGGCGCCATTTGCTTGGTTACCACGGTATTCGTTTCCAGTCCATTCAATTTTTTATTATTTTTTTAGAACTTGCTTTACGTCGCACAGACACAGAGAGGTCTTATGGCGACGATGGGATAGGAAAGGCCTAGGAGTTGGAAGGAAGCGGCCATGGCCTTAATTAAGGTACAGCCCCAGTATGTGCCCTGTGTGAACATAGGAAATCACGGAAAACCATCTTCAGGCTGCCGACAAAGGGGTGAGCGAGCTCACAGCTGCGCGCCCCTAACCGCACGGCCAACTCGCCCGATCCACGCAAAATCATCTACGCTAAATCGATGACTCTTATTCCAGACAGGCTCCAAGCCCAAAAACATACCCATGTTACAAAAGAAAATACAATATTATTTACCCTAACAAATCCTAAAATGCACAAATAGATAAACGAATCATATAATAGCCTATATAACTAGAGGCATAATTTTTTCGCAATAAGGATAAACGCGACAAAAAATATTTTTAAGCGATTTTGAGATATCGTAAAGAATCATATGATTCTGGTTAAGAAATTAGTGACGATCTTTTCGCGAATTAAAGCGGCAAGGCCAGCTTAAAGCGAAATTTATTTATTTTGCGATAAGTGCGAAAATGCAGCGAAATTCGCCGAGATTAATGAGCTTGAAATGGTATTCCAGTACCACGTGTGTGAAGGGAAATAAAAGACAGAATAAAGATTTCTCAATACGACTGAAGTATTTCTTCCTGTTAATATTATATAAAATCCCTGAATGGTATGGTAATAATAATTTCGTGTGGCTATTTCTAGCCGAGGGTAGCCCTTGTAAGGCAGACCCTCCGATGAGGGTTGGCGGCATCTGCCATATGTAGGTAACTGCGTGTTATTGTGTGGAGGATAGTGTTATGTGTGGTGTGTGAGTTGCAGGGATGTTGGGGACAGCACAAACACCCAGTCCCCAGGCCATTGGAATTAACCAATGAAGGTTAAAATCCCCGACCCGACCGGGAATCGAACCCGGGACCCTCTGAACCGAAGGCCAGTACGCTGACCATTCAGACAGCGAGTCGGACAATGGTATGGTGATATGGGGTGAAAACTGTGGCCATGTAGGGTGAAAGGGCAATTTGTTATTAATCTTGGCGAGGGCTATATTATAGTTCCAATCAAGATTACATAAGAAATAATGAATGATTATCAACATTGTTTATCTTTATTTATCTACATCTTCTTCTTAATCTGTTTACCCTCCAGGTTTGGTTTTTCCCTCGGACTCAGCGAGGGATCCCACCTCTACCGCCTCAAGGGCAGTGTCCTGGAGCGTGAGACATGGGGTCGGGGTGTACAACTGGGGAGAATGACCAGTACCTCCACCAGGCGACCTCACCTGCTATGTTGAACAGGGGCCTTGGTGGGAGATGGGAAGACTGGAAGGGATAGACAAGGAAGAGGGAAGGAAGCGGCCGTGGCCTCACGTTAGGTACCATCCCGGCATTTGCCTGGAGGAGAAGTGGGGAAACCACGGAAAACCACTCTCCAGGATGGCTGAGGTGGGAATCGAACTCACCTCACTCAGTTGACATCCCGAGGCTGAGTGGACCCCGTTCCAGCCCTCGTACCAGTTTTCAAATTTCGTGACAGAGCCGGGAATCAAACCCGGGCCTCCGGGGGTGGCAGCTAATCACACTAAACACTAGCCTACACCACAGAGGCGGACATTTATCTATCTTTCACATAAATAATTCACAGTTCACAAGAATTAAACATTTTATGAATAATTTTATAAAATGATTAAAGCGAAATTACACCCCTATTTCGCGAAATAAGGTGAAAAATTGTTTCCTTTTCGCGAAATCGAACATTAATGAATGCGAAAACATGATGCCGCTATATATATCGCTAGTTTTACTTCTCTGAAATTATACTTAACAATGGTAGTCTAACTATGACAACTGCAGAGTACTTGTGTGTGCTATAGGCCTATGGCAGTCGATAACGCTGCCCAAGTAACACTTTTGATCAAAAAAGACAATTGTCCTGTGATGGTCCTATTTCGAGCTTTCGCGGAGAGAAGCGGTAGTTTTGTGTACGCTAAGGACAGGTGAAGGAAGATCTACGCACTCTTATCTCCTAGTCGAGCTGAGTAGCTCGCACGGTAGAGCGCTGGCCAAGACCAACTACAATTACATCAGACCGTAATCCAGAAGAAACATGGCGGACATCGGTGTGCGATATGAGAGGTTGAGGGGAAGTTTATGCACGTTTATTTCGAGTCACCTAAAGAAAATATCACAAGTCAAACGTCATGAAATGCAACTCACTAACTCAAAATATGAATAATTAAACACCAAAAGTAACGTTATCGCGTATTGTAAGTCTAAATGTAATTTCAGGGGGAAAAATAATTGTATCAACGTCAGGTTGAAACAGACACAGAGTATAAAAATATTTCACATATGAATCTCCGGTCAGCAAATAAGATAGTATATATAGATGTCAACAAAGAACATTATTAACCTTACATGAAATACTATGTAACACTACCATTAACCACAGCCCATTATGTAAAACACGCAAACAAATTTCTCCAATAAAATTTCAACCCCCCAGAATCCACCTGTATTGTTGAGTAGGTAAAAGCCATATTTGTATGATACACATGGCCATCTAAAACACTCGCCAACTTAAAACTCACCAGAATTGATGGCATAATTGTATTTTATATAAAAAACATAATCCTCACGTTCACTCACGGGAGATGGAGTTAGGTTTAGCTTACGCATGTTCATTGTAAAACGTTGAAAATTAATTACATCATTCTTGCACCACCGCTTAAGATTAAATTAGTCTCTAAATCATAAATCATGGTCATGATTTTCCGGATCTTTCTGGGACTGATTTCATTTTCTCTGTAGTAAGGTACGTTGGCTGATAGGGCAAATGCTAGAATAGGCATCATTAGTTTTAACTTCGGAAGTTTGCGCGGCACTCGAATTAGATCACCACCTTCTATGAGTAAATAATGTTTTCCCTGACAATACATTTTATTTCAAAAATGATAAAATGATTAATGTACACAACATTATTAGTCGTATGATTCGGATCGAAGTTTTCCTTACGAATGCTCTTAACCCAATTTTGCCGTAATACTAGGTCTTCTGGAAACGGGAAAACTGAATTTATTATTTACATCCAGGCACACAGCACATTAAACTATAAATATATTGCATACGAAACTAAAAATGAAGAAAATACTTTCATAGAAGAGCACGAGAATCAACATTAACCTAATCATAGCGATATTGTTAGAAAAAATCAGCTCTTTAAGAACAAACAACTTATTACGGCACTGAAAGAGGATCTACAACCTTCTTAAGACTAAAAATAAATATAATGTACGATTAATAATATTCAAATTTCCGTAAATATTTGGTAACAACACGGCATACACAAATCAAAACAAACGCATGCTAGCACTCCAGCTGCCGCCATTATGGACAGTTTCGATAGGTCGGTTAAGGTCTGAGATATTGTAGTTGGTCTTGCGCTGGCCTTCTGAGCCCAGCTTGGCAGGTTTGATCCTGGCTCAGTCCAGTGGATCTGAAGGTGCTCAAATATATCAGCTCCATGTAGATTCGGGTAGATTCATTAGCAAGTAAAAGATCTCCTGCGAAACAATATTCTGGCACCTCGGCATCTCTGAAAAACCAGAGAGAGAGAGAGAGAGAGAGATTTATTAAAGAAATAAATCATCCGTCCTCCAATGAGGGTGACCATTAGATCCGGAATACAGTTTCAATTTCAATGGTTTAAAAATATCAAAAGATGAACATTTAATCGTTAATGCTGTTATCTTCTTTTTTCCAGGGTTAGTTGGGAAGGAATGTAACTCACGTTCTCAGGTATAGGTGGAAATGAATGATTTGCAGCGAGTCCCTCAGTATCTGTATTACTATTTTTTCTAGCTCGCAGAATGGAACTTTCAAATTTTGTAGGAAGTTCGATGTCTGACTAGGGAGGGTGCCTCTTGCTCCGAAAAGCAGGCCTGTGACAATCCACCGATCAATGGGTATTTTATACTTAGATGAAAGGTAAGGCAAGCATGGAACATAAATAGCTTGCTTTTCTAGGTCCACATCCCGTGCCTGATTAAGGTCTCTTTCAAAGCGAATGGTGGGATCTAAGACCATCGCTTTCATGTCCTCTCTGTTGATGGCTACGATGTCCGCCCTCCGATTAGAGTCATCGGTAGAGATGCAGTGGACCTCCTCGTGCACCTCCCATCCACGCTGTCTCAAGCCTTGAGCAATCGACGTTCTTACACGATGGTGGCGATGGTTGCGCATTAGCTCAGTACTCCGGCAGAATCCCAACACATGTCCAAGGGTTTCTGTCTCGTTGCAGCCATTTTGGCGGCAACGGGTTGTGTTGAATGACCTACCGGGAACCGACCTGACTGCGGTGAGGTTGCATGTCATCTTCACTGCGTTTATGTATTCAGAAGAGGACAGAGGTGATTTACGAGTCATCCAGGAGTTTGCTTTCGGGCAGTCTGAATATAACACTACTCCTTTTCCTTTATGTGGTAGCTGGCACCACGACTGAAAGGATCGATTTCTCATAATTTCACGTAGTTTTCTTCCGTCAGTCTTTGAAGGAAGACTTTCTTTTTTTATGTCAAGTCTGTGGAGTGCCATATCTTGTTCTTCAGGTAACTTCCTTACGTATGGTAGATGAACGTCCTGAACATGGAGTAAGCGATTACAAATATTGTAATGCTGTATATTTGCTTCCCATTCTGCGCAAATTATTCCCATCCCTCTGACCTTCCTTGCGCTATACAGCATCGAATTTGGAGTATCATCTGGCAGCATCATTATTTCTTTTACAGAACTTCTTATAATTTTGTCCAGATCTTTAAGAAAAGTGTTTGATAGTTGTGTCAGAGGGGCACATTGTAGAGGATAGATCAAACCCGGCCAAACAAACTCGTTAATAATCTTGATCTTTTGCTCTGGTTTTAGAAGCTTTGTTTTTACCAGATTATTTAAGTCAGAAGTTATTGTGCTTATTAGTTTATGTCTGTCAAGAGAAATTTCACTGTTGAAGTCAATTCCTAAATACTTGATTCGTTCATTGTGTGTTTTTATCGATGGGATTGTTGATCCCTCAAGTGTAGTGACGTTTCCTTCAGTTAATTTTCCTTTCTTCAGGATTATAGATTTGTTTTTATGAGGATGGATATGTAAACCAATTTCTGCAAAGCTGCTTTCAGCTAAATTTAACAAGGTAGTAGCATCATTTTCAGTTTTGCTGAGTATGACTAGGTCATCTGCGAAAGCAAATGAGGATAACGGCGGTAGATCATCAGATAAAGTATAGCCATAACGTTGGCATATGTCATGGTCGGTGAGATTTTGTATTACAGTATTGATTGCTAAATTGAACAGCAGTGGTGAGATAGGGGACCCTTGAGCTACGCCACACTTAATTTCGATGGGTTTTGATTTCTTATTATCAGCTTCCACTTGAATTGTGTTCTTTGTAAGAAATGCTTCAATTAATCTACATAAGTTAGGAGGAATTTCAGATTGTCGAAGAGATCGTTTGATATGTTCATGTCCGATAGAGTCAAATGCTTTTGTGACATCTAAAAAAATGATGCAACAATCCTTTTTGTTGCGTTTCGCATCTTGGAGGCAACCATTCACGAGGGAAGCGTTGACATGAGTTCCAGGTAATGGCACGAAGCCACGCTGGTGAGGACTTAGTGTGACATATGAACGCAGTCTCATATCTAGTACTCGTTCAGTTATTCTCCTAATCACCGAATATATGGTTATAGGTCTCCATTCTTTAATATCATTTATGTCTCCACCCTTATGTATTAAAATTGTTCTGGCCATTTTGAGTTTTGTAGGTACGTAGGAAAAATGAAGCATCGTGTTGATGAGTAACGTCAGAAATTTTGTAGCCTTGAGGTGCCTTAATACACGAACTGTAATATGATCTGGGCCTGGTGAGGTGTCAACTTTAATGTTGTATAATGCTTTATGGACATCATCTACTGAAATATTAATATCAGCAGGTAAGTCATTGCTTTTTTCCATAAGAAAAAGAGGAGAATTGTTATTTTCGGTACCAAAAGTCTTTTCAAAATGATCCGAAATCGTAGTTATTGGGATTTTACAAGAATGGGCCTTATTCGTTTTGTTCAAAATTTTGCGAGCAATTTTCCGCCTCTCATTATAGAAATGATATTGGGCTACCTCGTAGGCATAACGCTCTCTGTTTTTCTCTCGTTGCCTTTTAGACCTCCGCTGTGGGTTACTAGAGGTTTTATGGTCATATTTACGATTATTTTGTAATTTTCTACTTTTGTAAAATCTAACAGCAGGATGTTGAGGGCCAGGTAATTCATTTACCTGATCAGCAAAGAACTGCATAACCTCAGAAGTAAAAGATTCCAGCTGCTTAGCATCACCGTTTTGCATAATGTTTGAAATCCTATCCTCCCAATTTTTCATAGGATTAATATTTTCATTTTCATGATCAGCGACCACTGGGGTGTCTTCTGTCAACTGTAAGCTTTCCCCAACATTCATGTTACCGGTATTAGCATATTGTGTTGAGAGTTTATTTCTCCTTTTCTCAGGGTGAGCTTTTCCTATGTGAATATTTACTCCTAACGTAGACTTACAACATTTATTACAGATAGGACATGGAATTTCGTCACCAGACTGTGAATCAACGTTGGGCATTTTAATTCATTATATTTATTTGAACGTGGCAACAGATGAATATTATTTTGTTTTTCATAGAGTTATTAAGGTAGATATCGGAGCTGTAAGTATTCTTAGCGCTGGATCAATGATAATTTTGAGAATATAAGATAGATTGGACGTGCTGAATACTGAAAAGAAAAACATTGTAAATATAATGTATACGAGGTACGTAGAATATACAAACGGGTAGATATACCCACTCCATATGATGATGTCAGATGTAACTAATGCGAATTCCGCCAGATGGTAGTGCGTTATAACTTCCAAGATTTGGTAACGTTTAAGTTAGTCTGCCTCGAGAAGAACAATGTGTAATCAATGCCAAGCAATAAAATAAAGATGGCTGTTGACTTTGGCACTAATTTAATTTCGCAATTAAATGAATAATCTCTTAACAGGAAGATCGCACAAGACAGACAACACTACTACTTACGTAGAACATATTCTTGCACCCTAATTTTGATTAAATGGCATTACGGAAGTCATAATTTTCGTGATCAGCATTATTAAACACCACGTATGATATCAAGTAAGATCGTTGTTCAAGGCACGTAAAAAGTTAAAGTAATAAAAATGGAATTGCTGTATTATTTTATCCCCTAAAGAGCGAGAACCCACCAGTGTGTTCTTGTGGTACAAAATTCACCGCGTCCCACATCCTCAGAGAATGCCTTGATATCCCTAGCCTAAAACGACTCTGCCTGCAGGAAGCAATCGAACTCATACCATCCGATGACGAGAATACTACTGATCTCGTCATTCGCTTTATGTGCGAGAGTGGATTAATCAAGCGTATACAAATTTATTTTAATGTGTTTGTGTCAACTTCGGCTTAATATTTTTCTAAGTCATTTTCAAATTCTCCCGTTTTAATTTCATTTTCGTCTTTGTTTACACTAATTTGTTCAGTAACTAGTTGTACTTCCTCTTAAAACAAAAGTCATCACCACCACTCCTCTCAGAAACATAATCCATGCTAATAAATACGTAAGTTACAAGAAAAATTGAGAAGGGAAAGTCGAATGCTAAGCTGACTGCAGATTATGGGAACATGAGTAGCCTACAAATTGACAGCAGTTTTCAGAAAACATAACACAGTTGAATGATTTTGTGCAGAACAGCGATAGTAAATGTAAAAGTTTAAAAAATGTACATACGGAGAGTTAGATGCACCTCTTCTACAGTGGTTAACTGAAAAACCGATAGAGTTTGAATTGCGGTTTCGGTCACGTAGGTGAGAGCTCACACCCGAGAGATAGTGGGTTCGAATCCCACTATCGACAGCCCTGAAGATGGTTTTCCACGGTTTCCTATTTTCACATCAGACATGTGCTGCGGCTGTACCTTAAGTAAGTCCACGGCCACTACCTTCCCAACCCAAGCCTTTTCCCATCCTTGCGCCGTCGAAAACCTTCGATGTGTTAGTACGACGTTAAACCACTAGAAGAAAAGGAGAAAGACTTGAACCCACCAAGAGATGAGACTAGGTAAGCTAAAAAGTAAGCTAACACTCAAGCTGTAAAATATTTTCAGATTCTAGATAATTAAATATGACTTTAAAATGTTCAAACTATTTTTTTTAAATTGCTTTACGTCGCACCGACACAGATAAGTCTTATGGCGACGATAGGAGAGGAAACTTCTAAGAGTGGGAAGGAAGCGATCGTGATCTTAATTAAGGCATATCCCCAGCATCTGCCTGGTTTGAAAATGGGAAACCACGGAAAACCATCTTCAGGGCTGCCGACAGTAGAGTTCGTACCTACCACCTCCCGAATGCAACCTCACAGCTGCACGTCCCTAACCTCACGGCTAACTCAGTCAGTCTCTTTAATAGTGTTTACTTTTTTACAGATATGTTATAATTTGTTAAGAATGAAGCCATACATTTCGATGTCGACTTAGTTAAATGTAACAAAAACTTTTCAGTCTTTCAAACACAATGCAATTACAATATAAATTATATAACACTATAAACATACTGTAAAAATACACACTATTATACAAAGAATGACATGTTTCGTTCTACAAGAACATCCTCAGATTCTATCAAATCACTTAAAACATGCTTATATATGTACAGTATTGTTTACGTTGCGTAAACTTGTCACTGATAGAGAGTTTAGTGATAACATGAACCAGTAATGACAAAAAAATACATTTACAAGTATTAATGTAATGAAAAATTTACGTACTTATCTAGACTGCCAATGCGAAGTCCGTTCTCAGCAAACACTATTTCAGGATTGTGTACATGCTTGAAGCAGGGCGGCCCCGCGCGACGTAAGTTGGGCTGAGGCAGCTGCCGTAGCGCAGAGTACAAACACTGTGCGTTCGGTCTGGGTTTATATGAGAGACCTTGTAAGATCAATTAAGTACAGAGGTTAAAAGGTCTTATTTATAAGTCTCATGCTGGTGTTATATTCAATGATTGGAGTTGTGGTAACCAACGTTTTCTATTCTGATTTCAGCCTTCGTTAGAAACTGCAGCTGTAATTTTGTAATGGTTGACTGGACATCTGTCACGTCCAAAGAATACTCTACTTCGGTGGGCATGACTCCCAATGCGGGTAAAGCCATAGCACGTTCTTTGGATGCTATGATCATTGCCGGTGTCACGCTGTGTTACCTATCTGGCATCAGTCTTGGAGGACAGTGTATTGGGCACATTGCTAGAAACATGAAGAACCGTGTCAGCCATATGATTGGTGAGTACTTTTTACATCCGGATACGTACATTAGATTTGGCACAAATTGCCCATTGTGTTAAGATACAACATTTGATCCGAAATTCCAACTTGGATTTAAATTGGAATATCAAATACTGACATCACAGTTGAAATTGGTTATCTTAGGCGGTATTCGAAAATTTAAATGCGATGAAAAGCCCAGATACATGAGACACAGTAGGGTTGTAACTTCTGATATAGGACAGGTGTGTCATTTTCACCGCTCTTCCACAGCCTTATCTCTGATGATAACAATATAGAAATCACGGAGGTATGAGCGATGCTATACTCCGTCCACAGGATCTGCAAAGTAGGTCTGCACATACCACACGGAGGAAGTGGGAGAGCGTACGCAATGGGTGCAGCCAAGCAGCTGAACATATTGTGAGAAGCTAAGCCAAGCCAATGACGTGCCTCCCTCCTACACTACTCCTTCCAAGGGCTCGTGTCTCATTGGAGCAGGCAGCCCATACCCTTCTATGAGCGGACGACACGTTTTTACACTGGCTCTTCGCAGACTGCCTGAGCGGAGTATAGTAGAATGATCACCTCGGCAGTCAATCTTTGTGATGACTGGTATTGCGACAATGAAGTCCGTGAGTGTACGGGTCGGCAGAAATAATCTCGCGATCGGCGACAATGTGTTCTAGCTACCAGCGAGCTAAACAATAACGCCGCCGAATCCTTGGGACTCGCGATAAGGAAGCTTCAAGAAGAAGCTGGTAGGCTATCTGATTAATAATGGAGCTGATGCCTAGAATGTTCTAGAAGTGAAACCTACTAGTATCTCTCACTGGCCTACTCAGGGAGTTTCATGTGGAATGGCCAATATTCAGGGATATGACAAGAACGATCATTTGAAGCAAAATTCTTCATATGGACATATGCCCTAATCGGAATGAATTCCGAGATATATCACATTAATGTACATTTGTTTTTGAGTTAGTGGCGCGCACTTACGTGTCTTAACCACCCAAGTTCTCTGATGTTTTGAAATGTGTGCAAGTTTTCCACATGTAATTTTCGCCATACAAGTGTTCGTGGGAAATTGATAAGTGCAGAAAGTCACCGTGTGCTGGTAGTATGACTACGCCGCACCATTTCAACAATGTGTTGTTGAACTACACGTTCAGTAGAAAAATGGGAGCTTGGAAGAATACCTGTTTCACGCAATGTGCTGAAAACTCTGGTAAACACTCTATGATCAAGAATTTGACGTGTCGGAAAGTGTCGACGGTGTTCCTCGACAGCAGCTGGAGCACTACCATCGCTGAAGCCGTAAACATGCACCATATCTGCGTATTCTTCATTGGTGTAGATGTGTGGCGCGTGTACAAACAGAGTTAACCGATGCTTCTCTCTGATACACTCTCAATCCCTCGCACAACTTAAAACACAACATACTAGGGATGTACCACTCGATCGCCTGCTCGAGCAGGCTCGAGTGCTGATGTCACGAACTGGTGTGTCGAGCTTGATCGAGCAAGATCGGGCAGCACAGAATTCCCTCGTGACGTAGGCTTGCATGCGCTCTAAGCAGGACGTGTGTGTTGTGACTCGAGCCACATTTCCGTCTTCACTCGTTCTCTTTGGTCTCCACATTCCGGCATTACATTTTAGTACAGTAATTAGCGATCATTCTACAGAAGTACAGACGTACCATGTCGTAGTGGACGTATCAGTTTATTAAACCCATATATGCCCAGAATAAATTTTTATTATCAAATTTAACTGAATGCTCGACATGAAGACGAGCTCTGCATATTGATAATATTTCTGTGCTTTTCCTGTCGTTACCTGGTCGCTACTTCAATTTCTGGTTCTTCTCATCATTGGATGTATCATTTGAATAACATACTTTTTATTTTTATTAGAGTGTTATGATACTATTTCTAATGCACGAAGACGTGTTTATATACAATACATCATTGATATGACGGGACCTTCGATATTTAATGTGTATCCATTCAATTTATAATTATTTTGCTCCCGTATATGCTAATTAGGAAAAGGGAAAGGAGGGAGAATAGTAATAACATTAAGAAAATTTGAACAGAACTGAAGTCCTGAATCCGATAGGATATAACTGAACTTTCAGGTTTTTTTAAGTTACATCTCACAATCCGTAGATATTGCATGTTGCGAAAATGCATCACTGGACACATAGGGCTGGTATTATGTTACTATGTTATTATGTTATTATGTTATTATATTCTAGTGGATTAGTCATTAATAATTCAATATATTTCGATATAAACTTATTTTATTACCACGAACATGCGGGATTTGACATCAAAGAGCAAGGAAGATTGCCACACAACTGATTCAGTGCAAGGAAATCACTCATAGATGGCGGGCCATTACTCCTACTCAAGTACTGCTCGACCTACATCGAGCTGTGACGTCTCCTCGAGCTGCGCTCAAGCCCATCCCTACAACATACCACGCACACCTGCACGTTAAACGGCCTAGTTCCATGGCAGAAAGACATCCCGAGCAAAGAGGTTGGAAGCAACGAGGTAGGTTGGACCAGAGTAAAATGTCAAAGAGGTTGGGTGGGTAAGACACATACGTGAGCGCCACTAGCCCAAAAATATCCATATTATTTTTTTGCTTCAAATGATCGTTCCTGCCATATCCCTGTACATTGATTACTCCTCCTGGGACACTCTGTATAAAGAGAGAAGATGCCGGAGTGCCGAGTCAGACTTGAGTGAGTCAGTCTCGATTGAGTCAGTGCCGAGTGAATGCAAATAATCACGAGACGGTCACGAGTCCGTACCTCGCCCAGGCGGCTTTACCTGCTATGCTGAACAGAGGCCTTAGTGGGGGATGGGAAGATTGGAAGGGATAGACAAGGAAGAGGGAAGGAAGCGGCCGTGGCCTTAAGCTAGGTACCATCCCGGCATTTGCCTGGAAGAGAAGTGGAAAAACGGAAAACCACTTCCAGGATGCCTGAGGTAGGAATCGAACCCACCTCTACTCATTTGACCTCCCGAGGCTGAATGCACCCCGTTCCAGCCCTCGTACTGCACCCGACAGGGGCAGAGGCGGACAGATTAGTCATTCTACGGCAGTAAGTCCGTCCGATGGCTACACGGTGTTCTGCGAGGCTTCTTATGAAGTGAACTGTTCTGGAACGACACTGTGCAGGGGCGGCCCTGTAGGAGAAGACACGCCACCAGACTGTTACGATGGTAAGAACTATGTCGAGTAGGAACTCCGAGGCGAGTGGACTTGTAAATGACCTGAAATAGTAGAGAGAAGAAGATTTCAGTAACAGTTATTTAGTTTTATGGACCCTGACAACCCACCACATTATGAAAGTGTCACTCAGAGAGCTTGTTGCTGAAAGTATTTCAGTGAGATTGGCGGACTGACATGCGATAGCACCTTCAAGCTCGATGAAGAAAGGAGTGGGAAGTTCGTGTATACTTTGCCAATAAATGGGTGCACTTCAGTGATTTTCAAACAAACATAAATAATGAAACTATTCATACCAAATTGTCATAAACGCTGATTATTACTTTCCTAATTTAATAGAACTACACAAGCTTATCGGCAAAGTGCATGTTGGACAAATATACACTGTCTGATTAAAAGTATCCAAACATTTACTCGAAACTGTAAACACGCTTCTGGTTCGTAGTCTCGACAGTTAATGTTCTTAACAGCATTAAAATTTTCTGACGTGAAATACCGATGACTTTGTTCGTCATCTTAATTTTCAACTCTCATTTGAAGGTGTTTTTGTTAATGACTATGCTTTTGTTATATACTCTAGTAAGAACAAATAACTTTTAAATAACCAGAGAAATCATAATATATTTAACAGCTCAGCAGTGTAAAGCTGCACGATTAAATCTCCGTCAACAACGCACTTTGATAGAAAGAGAAATACTAGAACAGCAATATTCTGACCATACCAAGATGATAAACCAAACCAAACCAAACCAAACCCCATGGCACTACAGCCCTTGAAGGGCCTTGGCGTACCAAGCGACCGCTGCTCAGCCCGAAGGCCTGCAGTTTACGAGGTGTTGTGTGGTCAGCACGAATCCTCTCGGCCGGTATTCTTGGCTTTCTATCTCACCGTCAGATAGCTCCTCAATTCTAATCACGTAGGCTGAGTGGACCTCGAACCAGCCCTCAGGTCTAGGTAAAATTCCCTGACCTGGCCGGGGTAAGAGGCAGGCACGCTACCCCTACACCACGGGGCCGGCATACCAAGATGATACTGGCGTATGGATTTTAGTGCCGGGAGTGTCCGAGGACAATTTCGGCTCGCTAGATGCAGGTCTTTTGATTTGTCTCCCGTAGGCGACCTGCGCGTCGTGATGGGGATGAAATGTTGATGAAGACGACACATACACCCAGCCCCTGTGTCAGCGAAATTAACCAATTATGGTTAAAATTCCCGACCTCGCCGGAAATCGAACCCGGGACCTCTGTGACCAAAGGCCAGCACGCTAACCATTGAACAATGGAGTCGGACAGCCAGTCAATGACGGCTGGTGATGATTTCAGGTGGTTATGTATGCTTGAAATATGGCACAATAAACTCTTGATTATCCGCGTTTTTTGGAGTGGAAAATGTTGAAAGTAAAACCAGTTTATCCAAATCTAACAGTGTTTATCTCGCAGTCACTCCTTATTTCAGGTTCAGGTATTAATCAAAGCAAGTACCGGTATGAATCACCCACAAAGTATTAACTTCTGTTATGGAAACATTCCATGTATCTTCACTCACAGGCCAAGCAAACAACCACAATTTTCAATTTATTTATTGGCCACAGTTGGTATCACACCTCATCAAGACAACTGAAATTCGACAGCCTTTAAACAGTCTGAAAAAGCAATATTCTTAATTTATTTACATTCTTATTGATATTTGCCACTGTACTTACTACACTGACGTTATTTATATATATATATATTTATTTATTTATTTATTTATTTATTTATTTATTTATTTATTTATTTATTTATTTATTTATTTATTTATTTATTTATTTACTAGCAAATGTACCCGTGCTTCGCTACGGTATTCTACATTGTATACGGATATCGACGTAAAGACTGTGCGTGCAGCAAATGAGATTGTTTTAAAATTGCATGTCTCTTAGCCTTATCCGAGAAATAGCATGGGGAGGTCCACATACGTTGTTTCCAATGTAAAGTGAGGGTTGCGGAGTTGTGATGATAACGCCAGGTTCACTTGCCTACTGCCATTCACAATCGAGTTGGCAAGTTTACATTATAATTGCAGGCCCCAATGCCTACTGCGCGGTCACAATCGATTTGGGGAGTTTTAGTTACAATGGCAGACCCATTTCCTACTTTCAGACAGGTTACAGTTGAGGAGTTTTTATTATAATACCAGGCAACTTCCCTACCACCAGTCAAAATTGAGTTGTGCAGTTATCATTATAATGACAGTCCCTTTTTACTGCTGCTAGCCAGCTTACTGCCAGTCACACAGAATTAGTGAGTTTCCATGAAAATAGCAGGCCACTATGCCTAATGCTAGTCAAATTTTAGATTGGAAATTTTTTTTATAATGGCGGGCACCCTGGCCTAGAGCCAAACACAATAGAGTAGGGGACTTTCGAACAAAACTGCATGATCCCTTGCCTTCTGCAAGACAAATCGAAAAGTGAATTATTCATTAAAATTGTAGGCCCTCCTTACTAATACCAGTTACACAGGAGTTGGAGAAGGACCCCATTCCTACTGCCAGCAGTCAAAGTCGGTGTAGGGAGTACTGATTACAATAGCAGACACATCCTTTCTCGATCGCTACAAATCGACATCAATGAATATATACAGATGGACATACGAAAGTATATGAATGTTTACAATATTGCAGACCTTCATTTACAGATTAACTGCTGCTAAACGGTACGTCATATCGACAAAGGATTGTACCGTAAGGCGCAGTATTTAGCGATCTAAATGGCTGGTCCTATGATATTTTCTCGCATCTAATCTATTCATGGGTCAGATTGAATCAGAAACGTTGAATAGGTTGAAATTTGTGTAAGAATATCTTACATTGCATTACTTTTCGGATAATTATGTGACATAGCATTTCGCTCACATATGGGTACTGGGCCAATGTTCGTGTAGAGTTTGATCATACTATCTTTCCTGTAAGTGATTGAAATGATGCACATGAGAAGAAAAGGTTTAGAAATTAATTTCCATTAAGGCAGGTAGATTTCCATTAAGTTTGGTTGTGTGTATTTTGAGGAGTGCAAAATCACGGTTTCGGTTTCGTATAAACCCGCAATTAATTCAGGGATTTAGAAACAATATTTGCCCTAAAACATCCCCAAAGGACAGGTGGATTCTAAATATGAAGTTTGGTGGAAATATATCCAGTAGTTTTCAAGTTAGAGAAAGACAAACAGACCAACAAACAAACAAACAAACAAACAAACAAACTAACTAACTAACTAACTAACAGACACCAAGGAAACCTACCCTTGGACAGATGGATGCTATATATGAAATTTGGTTCAAATATCTTGTTAGTTTTCAAGTTGTAAGAAGTACGCTTTACACGCACCCGCTCTTGCGTAAAGTCCGCTGGGATTTGTACCGAAAAACGGTCCGTTAATGATATCTCCCTCACTAAATGCTGTTATCGAAATGATGCACATGAGAAAAAAAAGGTTTAGAAATTAATTTTCATTAAGGCAGGTTGATTTCCATTAAGTTCGGTTGTGTATACTTTGAGGGAGTGCAAAATCACGGTTTCGGTTTCGTAAAAATCCCCACTCAGTTCAGGGATTTAGAAACGATATTTGTGCTAAAACCTACCCAAGGAGAGGTGGATTCTAAATATGAAGTTTGGTGGAAATATATATTTAGTAGTTTTCAAGTTATAGAAGGACAGACAAACAGACAAACAGACAAACAGACAAACAAACAGACAAACAGACACCTAAGCTAAAAATGATGCAGATGGTCATTATTACACCTGAAACGGATAACTGCACAGAAATTTCGCCAAAAATAATCAATGTACAGACACACGGTCGTTACGATTTTATTTTTTACGCTAAAACCTACCCAAGGACAGGCGGATTCTAAATATGAAGTTTGGTGGAAATATATCCAGTAGTTTTCAAGTTATAGAAGGACAGACAAACAGACAAACAGACAAACAAACACAAACAAACACCAAAGCTAAAAATGATGCAGATGTCATTATTACACCTGAAACGGATAACTGTACGGAAATTTCGCCAAAATAATCAATGTACAGACACACGGTCGTTACGATTTTATTTATATAGATGACGGATAAGCATGAGCACGTTGAAAACTGCAGACTTCCACTTCGAGATTCATATCTCCTAAACGGTTTATGATATTAAGAAACGGTTTGCGCCATCAGACGCCTCATTTATCGCTCTACATGTTTGTTTCTAAACCATATCCTCGTATCTCCAATATTAAGGGGGTAAATTGAGTTCACGTTTTGAGTAGGGTGAAATTTGGATGCATTTTTAACATTTTAGATTACTTTTTTCCTACTTATGTATAAGCTAGAATCATGAAATTTGGTACACATATGTCCCTTAATCGTGCCAATGTGTGCACCTAACGCGATGATCCTATCATTCTTATAAGTGTGTCAAACAATGAAATATACTTGTAAAAATCACCAAATTTACGAACAATCCAGAAATACGGCCAAATTTAACGTATAAGGGAGAGAGATACGACAAAATGTCACAGGACCAAAGTTGTAGATCACTCCGAATTGAAGAGACATTGTGCCATCCGTTTTGTGATACGACTTACCGTTTAGCCAAAAAATAGCTCAAAAGAAATGTCTGCACAGTCATTAAAATTGCCTCCATATTTCGATATCTTTGGGGGTAAAAAGTGAAAAATTTGAACATCTTGGAATTTTCCCGTCGGTTAGGGACCAAAAGCTATAATTTCACCAAATTTCAATTGTCTACCTCGTCTGGCAGGTTGTGCCGCCATCTTGATTTGGGGGGATAGGGGATAAAAATGAGGAAATTCCCGAAAATTTTTAAGCCCACGAAACCTATAGGTTATCGTTTTGGATATACTATACGACAGTGTTCTTATGCTGAGCCCAAAATTTGAGCCCCCCCCCAGCGTGCCCCCTTCAGGGAATTTTGAGAATTTCCGATTTTTCTAGCGATCCTGGGGAACATCAGTTTCCCCCGTACCAAGTTTCAAACTTCTGAGATTTCTGGAAGTGCCTCATTAATTCACGTCTTTTTTCATTTTTTAATATTTATATATACATCGCTCCAGCCCGACTTGCTTTTATATATATAGATGACGGATAAGCATGAGCACGTTGAAAACTGCAGACTTCCACTTCGAGATTCATATCTCCTAAACGGTTTATGATATTAAGAAACGGTTTGCTCCATCAGACGCCTCATTTATGGCTCTATATGTTTGTTTCTAAACCATATCCTCGTATCTCCAATATTAAGGGGGTAAATTGAGTTCACGTTTTGAGTAGGGTGAAATTTGGGTGCATTTTTAACATTTTACATTACTTTTTGCCTACTTATGTATAAGCTAGAATCATGAAATTTGGTACACATATGTCCCTTAATCGTGCCAATGTGCGCACCTAACGCGATGATCCTATCATTCTTATAAGTGTGTCAAACAATGAAATATACTTGTAAAAATCACCAAATTTACGAACAATCCAGAAATACGGCCAAATTTAACGTATAAGGGAGAGAGATACGACAAAATGTCAAAGGACCAAAGTTGTAGATCACTCCGAATTGAAGGGACACTGTGCCATACGTTTTGTGATACGACTTACCGTTTAGCCAAAAAATAGCTCAAAAGGAATGTCTGCACAGTCATTAAAATTGCCTCCATATTTCGATATCTTTGGGGGTAAAAAGTGAAAAATTTGAACATCTTGGAATCTTCCCGTCTGTTAGGGACCAAAAGCTATAATTTCACCAAATTTTAATTGTCTACCTCGTCTGGCAGGTTGTGCCGCCATCTTGATTTGGGGGGTAGGGGATAAAAATGAGGAAATTCCCGAAAATTTTTAAGCCCACGAAACCTATAGGTTATCGTTTTGGATATACTATACGACAGTGTTCTTATGCTGAGCCCAAAATTTGAGCCCCCCCCCAGCGTGCCCCCTTCAGGGAATTTTGAGAATTTCCGATTTTTCTAGGGATCCTGGGGTCATCAGTTTCCCCCGTACCAAGTTTCAAATTTCTGAGATTTCTGGAAGTGCCTCATTAATTCACGTCTTTTTTCATTTTTAAATATTTATATATACATCGCTCCAGCCCGACTTGCTTTTATATATATAGATTTATTTATTTATTTATTGCAGGAAACTCTAGGCTTTCATACACGGGGGCACTCGCAGAACATGTTGCATGCGCCATATCTCCCTTTAACCACATTTCTCCCATAAAACACATTGCTTCCCTTCACTCTCATACCATTCGCATGTTAGTACAAGATGACATCAATCTAAAAGGTTCGGAGTGCTGTCGATATTGGAGAAACACTTATTGATCTGAATAGGAAAGAATATGAAACTAGCGCTGTGAAAAGGATGGAGCCAAAGCAGTTACGGAGCTTCTGAGGTTAACAGGAGGACCGCCTCCTCCTCGTAGTGCTAGTTCCAACTGTACGGACGTATTGGGCCCATGAATGTAGGCATCCTATAAAAAGCGTTGTCTACATACACATAAATCGATCTTTTTTCTTTTTTTGCTACTTGCTTTACGTCGCACCGACACAGATAGGTCTTATGGCGACGATGGGACAGGGAAGGGCTAGGAGTGGCAAGGAAGCGGCCGTGGCCTTAATTAAGGTACAGCCCCAGCATTTGCCTGGTATGAAAATGGGAAACCACCGAAAACCATTTTCTGGGCTGCCGACAGTGGGGTTCGAACCCACTATGTCCCAGATCCAAGCTCACAGGCAATAAAAGCCATATGCCACTTCATTTCATAAGGATACTGATACAAGTTATGTTGATATTCAGATTGCAGTACCGTAATCTTCAAAATTTTACATTATAACTAGCAAATGTACCCGTGCTTCGCTACGGTATTCTACATTGTATTCGAATATCGAAGTAAATACTGTACATACAGTAAATAAGATTGTTTTAAAATGGCATGTCTCTTAGCGTTATCCGAGAAACAGCATAGGGATTCCCAATACGGTGTTTCCAATGTAAAGTGCTTGTTACGGATTTGTGATGATAACGGCAGGCTCACTTGCCTACTGCCATTCACAATCGAGTTGGGAAGTTTTTATTATAATTGCAGGCCCCGTCGTCTACGGCGCGGTCACAATCGATTTGGGAGTTTTCGCTACAATGGCACTCCCCCTTTCCTACTTTTAGACAGATTACAGTTTTCATTAGAATGTTTGGCAACTTCCCTACTACCAGTCGAAATTGAGTTGTGCAGTTATAATTATAATGATAGGCCCCTTTTCCTACAGCCAGCCAGCTTACTACCAGTCACACCAAGTTGGTGAGTTTCCATCAATATAGCGGGCCACTATGCCTAATACCAGTCACATTTTAGATGGATACATTTGTTTATAAGGGCGGGCACCCTTGCCTACAGCCAAACACAATCGGGTAGGGGACTTTTAAACAACAATGCATGCTCCCTTGCCTTCTGCAAGTCAAATCGAGAAGTGAATTATTCATTACAATGGTAGGTCTTCCTTACTAATGCCAGTTACACAGGTGTTGAAGAAGGACCCATTCCTACTGCCAGTCAAAGTCGGTGTGTAGAGTACTGATTACAATAGCAGACACACCCTTTCTCGATCGCTACAAGACGACATCAGTGAATATATATAGATCGGCATACGAAAGTATATGCATGCTTAAAATATTGCAGACCTTCATTTACAGATTGACTGCTGCAAAACGGTACGTCATATCGACAAAGGATTGTACCATAAGACGTCAGATTTAGCAGCCTAAATGGCTGGTCGTATGATATCTGATCTATTCATGGGTCAGATTGAGTCAGAAACGTTGAATATGGTAAATTTCAGATAATTATGTGACAGCTACATACATAGCATTTGGCTCACATATGGCTACTGGGTGGGCCAATTTTCGTGTAGGGTTTGATAATTCTATCTTTCTTATAAGTGATTGAAAGTATGAATTATGCATGTGAAAAGTCCAAATTTACTTAACATCGAGAAACAGACAAAAATCTAACGTAAAAGGGATACAGTTACAACAAAAAATCATAAGACCAAGGTTGTAGATCACTCCAAATTAAACGGAGATTGTGCCTTCCCTTATGTGATAGGACTTCGCGAAGATCTGCACCATCATTAAAATTGCCTCCATATTTCGATATTCTTCGGGGGGAAAAGTGAAAAATTTAAAGCTCTTGAAAATGTTCTGTCCGTTACAGGCTAAAACGTATAATTTTGCCAAATTTCTGTTTTCTTGTTCGTCTGGCAGACTATGCCGCAATGTTGATTTTGGGCGAGGAGGGTTAAAATTAGGACTTTCAGGAAACTAAACCAAAAATTATGCAGATGGTTGTTATTATTACCCCTTAAACGCGTAGCTGTGCGAACATTTCGCCAAAATAGTCAATGTACAGGCACACAGTCGTTAGGATTTTACTTATATAGATAGATAAGAAATCTGCTCCACGTACAAAACCTTTTGGTCTATGTCTGCTGGACTTGCCCTGCAAAACCGACCATTCATGATATCTCCATTATTAATCTTTCTGTCGAAAAAATACACATGAAAAAAAGTTTTAGAAATGGATTTCCAACAAATTTGGTCGATTTTCAGTCATGTTGGTCATGTACTGTATATATTGTGGAAGAGTAAATTCACCATTTCGGTTCCCTATAAACCGCCAGTCCATTCCAGGAACAGGAAATGTTATTGACCTTTAAAATCTACCTTTGGAAAGATGGATGCTAAATATAAAGTTTGGTTCAAATATCTTCAATAGTTTTCAAGTTGTAAGAAATACGCTCAACACGCGCCCGTTCTTAAGTCCGGTTAATGATATCTCCCTTATAAATCCTCTTACCGAAATGATGCACATGAGAAAAAAGGTTTAAAAATTAATTTCCATTAAGGCAGGTAGATTTCTATTAAGTCTGGTTGTATACATTTTGTGGGAGTGCAAAATCACGGTTTCGTATAAACTCCCCAGTCATTTCATGGATTTAGAAACAATATTTACCCTGAAACCTAGCCAAAGACAGGTGGATTCTAAATATGAATTTTGGTGGAAATATATCCAGTAGTTTCCAAGTTATAGACAAACAGACAAACAGACAAACAGATACCAAAGCTAAAAATATGCAGATGGTCATTATTACACCTGAAACGGATAACTGTGCAGAAATGTCGCCAAAATAGTCAATGTACAGACACACTCTAGAAGTGCAGACCTTTATTTCGAGAGTTACTGCTTTGAAACTCTGCGACATATCTACAAACGGACCTCACCATCAGACGCCTCTTTCAGTGTTCTACATGGTTGGTCCCATGACATCTTCTCATATCTCCTATATTTATGGGTTACATTGATTTAGAATCATTGGGTGTGAAATTTTGTACAGTTTTTGCATACTACTTTATATTTGTGATACTCATGTGACAGATAGAATCATAAAATTTGGCTATCACATTTCCACTGGTCATGCCAACGTGCGTGCCGAATGTCATGATTCTATCTTTCCTATAAGTGTGCCAAATTAATGTTAACATATACGTGTGAAAGTACAAAATTAACTTGAAATCGAGAAATACAGCTCTATTTAACGTATAAGGAATAGAAATACGATAAAAAGTCATAGGACCAAAGTTGTAGATCTCTCCAAAATGAAAGGCGATTTTGCTTTCTGATTTGTGTTAAGACTTACAGATTAGCCACCAATTATCCCGAAACGAAGGTGTGCACCGTCGTTAAAATTGCATCCATATTTCGATATTTTCCGGGACCGAAAGTTATATATTTGCATAGCTTAGAATATTTCCTCAAAGGAAAGAGTGTCAAGCTTTCGGGATTAGCACTCGCATACATACGGTGTAATTAAGGAAGAAAATAATTCAGTAAAGAAAGTTGAAATTAATAGAAAATGGATTAAAACTGAGGACAGCCGGATGACGACAAATATGTAAATACCAAGTAAATCTATTGGAAAATCGAATGCCCCTCAATAAATTATGCTGGTGTGAGTTGGGGATATAAGAAAGAGGTAACAGAGGATAAATTTAGACGCAGGCATTCCTAGGTCAACAGATAAGATGACTAATGGTGTTATTACTTAAGCTATTCGAGGACGGTTATAAACTCCAACGATATTCCGCCAATATCCCGCAGAATGGCCGATTGATGCCCTCTCTTGCCTTCTACCCAAGGAATAACCATGAATTTAAAGGTATGATGAGGAAAATAGCAATACGTTACTTCCCTGCTGGCAAGCAGTCAGAGACGTTGCCATGGTAACCTGTAGGTTCGTTGTCGGTCTGTCGGTCACACACGCAGACCATGATACCCGCAGAAAATAGTAAATTTCTCCGTCATTTGAATAGTAAGGTAAATTATGAGCATAACAAAAGTTGTTTATAATGAAGAGACGTTTCACATACGGTCCACGGAGTTTACAGGAAATCAATAGTATAAGAGGAAATGGAGGAAAACCATTCTGGTTTTCCTATAAACCCCCGTCTAATCAAAGATTTTAAAATGAAATGCATATAGAAACCTTCCCCGGGGTGAGTATACTCCAAATATGAAGTTTGGTTGAAATCTATCCAGCCGTTTTGCCGTGATAGTGGAACAAACAAACAAACAAACAAACAAACAGACAAACAGACACGAAAAGTAAAAACCACCGATTCGGTCTTGAGTTGACCTAAAACGGATAAATATCTGAAAAATTGGCAAAACAAACGAAATTACAGACAGCGGACCCCCTACAACTTTATTTATAAGATAATACAGAACAAGAACAAGTTTTATAGCGAGTGGTAAGTTACGTTCAGTTTACAATCTAAAATCCAATTTTCGAGGCTTCTTAGCAAAATAGATTCAACAGATCTGTTGGTTTAACAATTATATCTCTCAATATATTTTAGTTTATTATTTATTGTTAGTTTCTGTTTATGTTATTTTGTTAAACATTCCATGGTGGAGGGGTCTAACCCCCAGTAACCTTCACTTATCTACGCTCTGGACTTCTACTACTGCTACTACTACCACCACCGGGTCAGTTAGACGTGCGGTTAGGGGCGCGCAGCTATGAGATAGTGGGTTCTAATACCAATGTCGGCAGCCCTGAGGATGGTTTTCCGTGGTTTCCCATTTCCACACCAGGCAAATGCTGGGGCTATACCTTAATTAAGGTCACTTTCTTCCCCATTCCTAGGCCTTTCCTGTCCCATCGTCGCCATAAGACCAATCTGTGTCGGTGCGACGTAAAACAACTAGCAAAAAAACTACTACCACCACCACCACGCAAGTTTGCATTCCGTCCCTGATGGAGACGGCGGGCCTCCTAGACGGTAACACCGTATCTCAGACCAGGGAGATGTTATCAGGTGAAGGTGGGGGTGTTGCCTATACTATGAACTGTTCCGGTATTCATCTTAGTGCAGGATAATAGAAAACAAACGAAAAATCATTTACATTACTGCCCACGGTTGTGACCAGCATAGGGGAATATAATTCTGTCCAATAGCAATGATGACAGAAGCCAAACAATTTATGGAATCGGTTCCAGCAAAAGGCCGCGGGGTTTGGGTTACGTAGCTATAAGCTTGATGTCTGTAATACCGCCAAATAATTAACATATTAGCGGAGGGGCGTACTTTCGCGCAATAATAACGATAAGTTATACATTTCCTGTAATAATGCGCGTTCATTTTTCCCGCATCAAATTCAAACTACGCGCTTATCATCGAAGTGGAGGATCTCCGGGGGGCACCGATTGAAAGCGCTCAGAGCCTCCGCTCCGTAAACAAACGCTCCGTTAGCTGCACTATATGAAACCTATACGCAGCTCCAGTGCTATACCCACTACTGGCGCCACTACTCTCAAATTTCAAAAATAAAAAAAACCACTCATAAGGACTCTGATGGATCTCATCCTGAGGCATCACATGCAGGACTGTCCAAAAGTTGGAAAATAACGACAGGCTTCAATAGTGATGAGGAAGAACTGATAAGGCTCTCTCTAATGGACCAACGTTAAGTGACTTACTTATTAGTTCCGAATTTACAATGTGACTGCCTTTTCTTTTTATGTTTGCAGCCTTTGATCCTGCCGGCCCGTTATTCTACGAACCAGTGCGGTGTGTGTCGTCCATCTCGGCGAGGGACGCTGATTGTGTTGAGATTATCCACACCGACAGAGGGCGTCTGGGGGCTACAAACCGGACAGGCACCGTGGACTACTGGGTTAATGGAGGATTTGGAACACAGCCTGGATGTGAATTTTTCGCACCTGAGTCAAATGGGCAACGTAAGTTTAAACTGTGGCTCTAACAGCACGTAGAGCACTAGCTTAGAGTCCAGTAATCCCACTCACTGAGAAAGACAAGTCAAGTGAAAGTAAGTCAGACATCCCTCAAGCCAAACAGTTCATCGGATGACCTTTGTAGTTCAAAACTTTCAGGAATTTTTTGGGTGCCATGCAGCTAACATACCACACCCACTTCAATTACTGATGAGCAGACGTTTCTGATCTGAATTACTTTTACAACATCGTACCTTGCATAAAAACAGTTTCATAGTTAGAAGCTCGTATTTGCAGTGCTAAATATATTTGAGAGAAATTCCAACTTTTCAATACTCTAAAATAAGTATTTTCTTTTTCTTCCTTTCTTAATCCGCTTACCGTCCGACTCGTTGGCTGAATGGTCAGCGTACTGGCCTATGGTTCAGGGGGTCCCGGGTTCGATTCCCGGCCGGGTCGGGGATTTTAACCTTCATTGGTTAATTCGAGTGGCCTGGGGGCTGGGTGTTTGTGCTGTCCCCAACATCCCTGAAACTCACACACCAATATAATACTGTCCTCCACCACAATTACACGCAGTTACCTACACATGGCAGATGCCACCCACCCTCATCGGAGGGTCTGCCTTACAAGGGCTGCACTCGGCTAGAAATAGCCACACCGAGCTCGATAGCTGCAGTCGCTTAAGTGCGGCCAGTATCCAGTATTCGGGAGATAGTAGGTTCGAACCCCACTGTCGGCAGCCCTGAAAATGGTTTTCCGTGGTTTCCCATTTTCACATCAGGCAAATGCTGGGGCTGTACCTTAATTAAGGCCACGTCCGCTTCCTTCCCACTCCCAGCCCTTCCCTGTCCCATCGTCGCCATAAGACCTATCTGTGTCGGCGCGACGTAAAGCAACTAGCAAAAAAAGAAATAGCCACACGAAATTAGAATTAAAATCCGCTTACCTTCAAGGGTTGGTTTTTCCCTCGGACTCAGCGAGGTTTCCTACTTCTACTGCCTCAAGAGCAGTGTCCTAGCCAGTCGATTTATATCGGGAGCAGCAAAGCAGGCAATGTCGACCCAGGAAAAGAGATGAGATAACGTATTGAGATGTCTAGTCTTTCCAAAAGACGAGGTCATTCTTTTGTGATGATGACATAAACCTTAAACTCAGGCAAAATATGTTTAAATTCTACATCTTGTCAACACTACTGTATGGAGTAGAGACGTAGACTGTGAAAGCTTCCTCCTTGAAAATATTACAGATCTTTGAAATGTCGTTACATAGAAGAATGCCCAGAGTACCCAGGACAGATGTCGTAACATTTAATGAAGTGTTAAAGGAGACCTATAGCAGAGCAAGAGCTTGCAAACATCATCAAAGCCAGGAAAATAGCATATTTAGGCCATGTTCTAAGGGTTAGGAGGTACAGGATACTAGGCTACACCTGATATTGCAAGGCAAATTAGAAGCCAACTGAGAAGCTGGTAGACCACCGATGTCATGGCTCCCAAACATCAACGACTAGACTGACATCAACAACACCGAACAACTCTTCAGGTTAGCTAAAGAAATGTTTTATTTTGTTTGTTTGTTTCTTCTCCAGGGTGATCCTCAAAGTCTGAGGGACCGGATATGGCACTTCTGCCCGACTGAGTGGCTCAGACGGTTGAGGCGCTGGCCTTCTGACCCCAACTTGGCAGGTTCTGTCCTGGTTCATTGCGGTGTTATTTGAAGGTGCTCAAATACGTCAACCTCGTGTCGATAGATTTATTGACATGAAGAAGAACTCTTGCGGAAATAAATTCCGGTACCTCGGTGACTCCAAAAACCGTAAAATGAGTTAGTGGGACGTAAAGCTAATAACATTATTATTATTATTATTATTATTATTATTATTATTATTATTATTATTATTATTATTATTATTATTATTGTTGTTGTTGTTACGGAGTTATCCGTGGAAGGCAGAGGGGAAAGAAAGTGCGGGCTGGAATGGGTCTAACTAAACAAGTCCGAAAGATGAATTAAAATTTCAATTAAGTTTATATTTTCGAAACTATACAATGGTGACAGAATTTTGAGCATACAACAAATAACAACAAGTTAAATCAGGTACACAATCAACAAGTCCAAGAAAAAATTTAACCAGTTTCCACTAGGGGAAATAACAAAATCAGGTACCAGAGTAGTTTTTCAAGGAAAGCCCGAGTTTCGGGTTCTTACAAGTCCTGGGCTTCGAACCCCAATACGACAATCCTTGAGCTCTCAGCTCACAACCACAAAATACAAAGGGGCAGAAAACCCTTAATTACATGGAGCTCTTGCTCCCACTTAGTAATGTCAAGCCTCCTAGAGGCACCTTCCAACATACCAGAAAGAGCTGACCTGCTCTCAAATTTACAAGACTATCAAAGGCCACAACAAACTTTACTTCTAACTGCCCTCAAGGCACACTTACAGTGAAACAGGGGTATCTTGTACTCAACCTACAGGGCCTTCGCACTGAAGAAAAGAAGAACAGGGTAAGTTACTGGCCCAAAGTACAGAGAGGATTGGAGGCGTGGACTTGCACTCCTAAATACACATTTTAAAACCTAAGTGGCTCTCGGCCAATAATACAGGAGCTTATCCCAATCAATGGAGGTGATTAGTCTGCAAAATAAATTTAACACATTAAGAAGGAAGAGGTGGTTCATGTTTGTGGGTTACTGTAGTCACGTCCTAGTTCGTGAACCATGGGCAACGGCTGAGTGGCCTAGTAAGTGGTCCTGAGAGTCGGGATACCAGTTGCTATGGAATGGGAGTGGGCATCTCGGACATATTCTGAGTCCTGGCCCTCCTTGTGCTCAGGCGGCTAGGACTATACAATCCACCGGTGGTCCATAACCCGTTAGAGGAGAGATCCTCACTTGGACTATGTGCAAGTAGGGCAGCATCCTGCTTCATGAATCGACCGAGCTCAGAACATTTTAAGCAAGCCTCGGACCTATGGGAGTAACGGAGTCCCACTCCCATTTGACAGGCGAGGGACTCCTTGGAAACAACTTTGCGAACGAAATGGAATTCGATGGGGAGCTATCAATATTAATGGGGCTTATGGAAGAAAGAAAGTAGAACTGGCTGAGTCAGCAAAGAGGATGCAGCTGGATGTGCTGGGAGTAAGTGATATTCGGGTAAGGGGAGATAACGAGGAAGAGATAGGAGATTATAAAGTGTACTTGACGGGTGTTAGAAAGGGAAGGGCAGAGTCTGGGGTAGGGCTCTTTATCAGGAATAACATTGCACGGAACATAGTTTCTGTTAGGCACGTAAATGAGCGAATGATGTGGGTAGATTTGTCAGTTGGAGGAATTAGGACTAGAATTGTGTCCGTGTATTCACCATGTGAGGGTGCAGATGAGGATGAAGTGGACAAGTTTTATGAAGCATTGAGTGACATTGTAGTCAGGGTAAACAGCAAGGATAGAATAGTGCTAATGGGCGATTTCAATGCGAGAGTTGGGAATAGAACTGAAGGATACGAAAGGGTGATTGGTAAATGTGGGGAAGATATGGAAGCTAATGGGAATGGGAAGCGTTTGCTGGACTTCTGTGCTAGTATGGGTTTAGCTGTTACGAATACATTCTTCAAGCATAAGGCTATTCACCGCTACACATGGGAGGCTAGGGGTACCAGATCCATAATAGACTATATCTTAACAGACTTCGAATTCAGGAAATCTGTTAGGAATGTACGAGTTTTCCGGGGATTTTTCGATGATACAGACCACTATCTGATCTGTAGTGAACTAAGTATCTCTAGGCCTAAGGTAGAGAAAGTGAAATCTGTCTGCAAACGAATAAGGGTAGAAAATCTCCAGGACGAGGAAATTAGACGGAAGTACGTGGATATGATTAGTGAGAAGTTTCGAACAGTAGACAGTAAGCAGGTTCAGGATATAGAAAGTGAATGGGTGGCATACAGGGATGCTGTAGTAGAAACAGCCAGGGAATGCCTTGGAACAACTGTGTGTAAAGATGGGAAAAGGCGAACATCTTGGTGGAATGATGAAGTGAGAGCAGCTTGTAAACGTAAAAAGAAGGCTTATAAGAAATGGCTCCAAACAAGGGCCGAGGCAGATAGGGAGTTGTATGTAGATGAAAGAAACAGAGCGAAACAAATAATTGTTGAATCCAAAAAGAAGTCATGGGAAGATTTTGGTAACAACCTGGAAAGGCTAGGTCAAGCAGCAGGGAAACCTTTCTGGACAGTAATAAAGAATCTTAGGAAGGGAGGGAAAAAGGAAATGAACAGTGTTTTGAGTAATTCAGGTGAACTCATAATAGATCCCAGGGAATCACTGGAGAGGTGGAAGGAATATTTTGAACATCTTCTCAATGTAAAAGGAAATCATCCTGGTAGTGTTGTGAACAGCGAAGCTCAAGGGGAGGAGGAAAATGATGTTGGTGAAATTATGCTTGAGGAAGTGGAAAGGATGGTAAATAAACTTCATTGTCATAAGGCAGCAGGAATAGATGAAATTAGACCTGAAATGGTGAAGTATAGTGGGAAGGCAGGGATGAAATGGCTTCATAGAGTAGTAAAATTAGCGTGGAGTGTTGGTAAGGTACCTTCAGATTGGGCAAAAGCAGTAATTGCACCGATTTATAAGCAAGGGAATAGGAAGGATTGCAACAACTATCGAGGTATCTCACTGATTAGTATACCAGGCAAAGTATTCACTGGCATCTTGGAAGGGAGGGTGCGATCAGTCGTTGAAAGGAAGTTGGATGAAAACCAGTGTGGTTTCAGACCACAGAGAGGCTGTCAGGATCAGATTTTCAGTATGCGCCAGGTAATTGAAAAATGCTACGAGAAGAATAGGCAGTTGTGCTTATGTTTCGTAGATCTAGAGAAAGCATATGACAGGGTACCGAGGGAAAAGATGTTCGCCATACTGGGGGACTATGGAATTAAAGGCAGATTATTAAAAGCAATCAAAGGCATTTATGTTGACAATTGGGCTTCAGTGAGAATTGATGGCAGAATGAGTTCTTGGTTCAGGGTACTTACAGGGGTTAGACAAGGCTGTAATCTTTCACCTTTGCTGTTTGTAGTTTACATGGATCATCTGCTGAAAGGTATAAAATGGCAGGGAGGGATTCAATTAGGTGGAAATGTAGTAAGCAGTCTGGCCTATGCTGACGACTTGGTCTTAATGGCAGATTGTGCCGAAAGCCTACAGTCTAATATCGTGGAACTTGAAAATAGGTGCAATGAGTTTGGTATGAAAATTAGCCTCTCGAAGACTAAATTGATGTCAGTAGGTAAGAAATTCAACAGAATTGAATGTCAGATTGGTGATACAAAGCTAGAACAGGTCGATAATTTCAAGTATTTAGGTTGTGTGTTCTCCCAGGATGGTAATATAGCAAGTGAGATTGAATCAAGGTGCCGTAAAGCTAATGCAGTGAGCTCGCAGTTGCGATCGACTGTATTCTGTAAGAAGGAAGTCAGCTCCCAGACGAAACTATCTTTACATCGGTCTGTTTTCAGACCAACTTTGCTTTACGGGAGCGAAAGCTGGGTGGACTCAGGATATCTTATTCATAAGTTAGAAGTAACAGACATGAAAGTAGCAAGAATGATTGCTGGTACAAACAGGTGGGAACAATGGCAGGAGGGTACTCGGAATGAGGAGATAAAGGCTAATTTAGGATTGAACTCGATGGATGAAGCTGTACGCATAAACCGGCTTCGGTGGTGGGGTCATGTGAGGCGAATGGAGGAGGATAGGTTACCTAGGAGAATAATGGACTCTGCTATGGAGGGTAAGAGAAGTAGAGGTAGACCAAGGCGACGATGGTTAGACTCGGTTTCTAATGATTTAAAGATAAGAGGTATAGAACTAAATGAGGCCACAACACTAGTTGCAAATCGAGGATTGTGGCGACGTTTAGTAAATTCACAGAGGCTTGCAGACTGAACGCTGAAAGGCATAACAGTCTATAATGATAATGTATGTATGTATGTATGTAAGAAGGAAGAGAAAAACAGTTACGAAAACGTAGTCACCTCAAATTCCAAAAATGAAGGGGAGCTCGAGAGGGTAAAGCACTCTCTATCCCCGAATTCCAGTTAAATAAATTGTAGTTTTTACATAGAGTGAAAAGGATTTACATTTTAAAGAGATGGGTTACATGTTAAAGGTTTCGAACCTTCCCCGAGAGTTAAACTGCTGAGCTAGCAAGAAATACAGATGTTAAATGGCGACGATGGGACAGGAAAGGGCTAGGAGTGGGAAGGAAGCGGCCGTGGCCTTAATTAAGGTACAGCCCCAGCATTTGCCTGGTGTGAAAATGGGAAACCACGGAAAATCATTTTCAGGGCTTCCGACAGTCGGGTTCGAACCTACTATCCCCCGAATACTGGATACTGGCCGCACTTATTGTTGAAGAACGGCTGCCTGAAGAACGAGGCGCTTCCCGCCCCCTGCTACATATTCACACACTAAGCAAGATGTTATACGAGTGGCCCAGAGACAAGAAAATCAGAAGTTTTATACCCTCGTGGAAAATTCGAGACCGTTCAGGAATGAGTAGACACACCCACTCAATTTTTATTGGTTGACTGTGAGTTACACATGGAAATTCGAGGAAGAAAGCTATGATTGGAGGAAAATTAATTACAGAAATTACTGATTGGCTAAATTCAAAACAGGCGGAAAGAAAGGATTAATATTGCCAACCCACACACCACAGAACAAAATTTAGTAAAGACAAAACTTACGAATACAACATTTCTCCAAGAAGGTTCATTCCTTTACACCAGAGTTCGTTATCCTAGTTTTTGGTAGAGACATCTGTTAGAGAATGTCCACACTTCTTGATCAATGAAAAACAAAAGCAAATCAAAAACACACAGTGACATCTCCTGATAACCAGTAGAGGGGATCCGTTTTTTAAAGTTCAGAGCTTCTCCTGTAGAGGAGATTCAATTGGCGCAAGATTTGAACTTGCGTCGTAGAGGTGTACCGCCCGGTACAATTCTTATTATTATTATTATTATTATTATTATTATTATTATTATTATTATTATTATTATTATTATTATTATTATACCACTTTTCCCACATCTGTTGTGTCCCGGATGAGAACTGTGTCGCACATGTGGATTAGGCCTTGTTTTACGGCCGGATGTCCTTCCTGACGCCAACACTACGTGCGGGGGATGTGAACACCATTGTGTGTTTCTGTGGTGGTTAGTAGTGTGGTGTGTTGCGTGAATATGAAGAGGAGAGTGTTGGGAAAACACAAACAGCCAGTCCCCGAGCCAGAAGAATTAATCTGACGTGATAAAAATCTCCAACCTGGCCACGAATGGAACCCGGGATCCTCTGAACCGAAGGCCTCAATGGTGACCATTCAGCCAAGGAGTCGTATATTATTATTTATTATTATTATTATTATTATTATTATTATTATTATTATTATTATTATTATTATTATTATTATTATTTGTGCCATTTCACCGTTCTATAGTTACTATATTTGGAACAAAAATGGCGCTTCGGCTATTAGCGGGTCAGAATAAAAACAATTAACAGCTGTATGAACTGAAGAGATGATAAATTCAACCGGCAATCACAGAAGGAATTCTTTTTTTAGAAGGCAGTGCGAAAGAATGACGAGAGCGGATTATTTAAATCGATTATTGAAAAAAAAAGTCTTCCATTAGAGAAAGGATTCTTATTTGAGCACTACACCAAGAAAGACGGAATCGCGTAAAGAAATCCAGTAATAATTGGAGATTTTGGTCTACTGTTAGAGATAAGATCAAGTCCACGATAACCCGCCGAACACCAGCTGTAATTGACATATACGTGAGATAAAAGACCAGCTGATAAGAAACGTCAAGTTGGAGCTTCACTACGTCACGGTTGGGCTCGGAACATTTTATTTGCCCGATACTGCATAACATCAAGAGAGCTGAAGTAAACCGAACAGAGTGCAATCTTTAAAGCACGTAATATTCACAACGTTTCGGCGAGCAAGGCAGTTTGAAACAAGACGATATTTAGAGTCTTATAGGCAAATTAAGCGGAACAGAAAACAAATATACTGACCACATTAGCATTACTAAGCAGATTACCATGTATAAATCCACTAATGCCTTGTATTATTCTGTCCTTGATGCAATGAAGGCCATCATGATCTTCTAAGAAGCTGAGGCGAGGACTACTCTGGCTATGGTAACGCTTGACGAGATGAATGATCCAGGAGGATAGTAGTCAGCTGTGATGACGAGATGATTCCTTGTTACTTAAGCCGAACCAGGGAGCAAGACCTACCATCCCATGACGATCAACAGCGAAATGGAAGTCAGATCCAATAAGCAAAGATAAGTCCCCATTTAAGTCGTATCGTAAGTAGAAAACCTTATTCTTTGGGTTAATGTATAATATATGTAGTAACATTTTGTGTGCGTAATTAATATACGTGTGTGTGTTCACAAGGAAATAGGTATTCATCCAAAGTTACCGTAAATTCCAAACATAGGCGTTAAAGCACCAGTGAAATGCCGTTCGTAAATCTGTCAATATGAGAGTGGAGAAGTGATTGATATTTTTCATAATTTGTTGTCAGTGAAATATTAGAGTATTATGAGGAACCTAATATTTATATGCATGATGGTTTTGACTAAGAGCAAGCGTAAAGATCGTATTTAGGGAGTATTACAAGGAAATTTGATGGCACAATTTTAAGGTTACAGTGTACTATTTATTTGATACTATGACAGTAATGGTAATGAATATATATATGTGCAGGTGATAGTACATATGTTGTGTTTTGATGGAATGAGTGCTTCAATTATAAATGCTACGCGATAATGGAAGTGTTAAATAATGAATATAGTTAGCATATGAATTGCTAGTGTATTTTGATGGTGATAGTTACTGTTATTTAAGGTGTCGGTCATAGTATTTCTTCGAGAAATGGTAGTATGTGTGGGTTGCACATGCTAAGGTGTCGGTAGTGAAATGTACTGTTTCTGATTGCTATTTTATTCCCTAATATATATATGATACGGTTTAGGATACGATCTTAATGCCATCACTAAAGAATTAATTGAATAAGTAGGATCTTCGAAGAGCCAAGAGATCACTTACATAAACATTTAGACCTTCACTGACATAATTACGACTGTTTTCATATATATTCTCACTTACGGCAAGTCAGCTTACGATTTATTTATTTTCTTTTGGAGCAATATTAGTCATCACTGGTAACTTAGACTTTCATATGTGGATTTTAGATGAGGATAGAGTCTTCCTATGTGTCAGTTTTTCCACACATGGTATTTCGTTGGAATAGTAATCGTAATGTACTTGGAAATGTTATGGTAAGTCATATACGCACTTTGGCTGGAATTTAACCATGAATTAAAGGAATAATTGAATAATTTAGCAATGTAATCCTTACGATGGAAATAATTTGAAAATGCTTACGACTTAAAGTGGACTTAGTTTTGCTTATATGGAGGCTAATTGGTACAAAATATGAAACATTGAACAAATTGAAACTTCGAATAGAGTAAATACCTAAGGATCAGACAGTAATCTTTTCACACGATTTTTCTATTGTGCGTGGACATTGAGATGAACAGTTTTCAACTGAGTGATATACATTTCTGTAATTGTATGTGAATTTAATTCAGGCAATTGAATCTTGATGATTTCGAGAAGCAACTTAGTATAATATTCAGACATTCCAGATCTTAAGTAATTAATTAATTAATTGAGTCATTAATTATTGGCCATTTTCTTTGCGTTTTCCTCATTTTCCAATTGAACTTTAATTTGAATTGTATATAGTAGGAATATAGTTTATTTTACTTAGAACTTTCGGATGCATCCAAATAATTCATTCATTACAAACATTATAATAATTATAATTATTGCAATTATCCAACTTTTTCAATTATGTTGAGTAATTTTACTTATTATGTAATTTAATTATTTTTCCTTTCATTTGAATTCCTTGGAAACTACTTAGTTATAATACAATTTTTCGATAGGCTAAGATTATGATTCAGATGAATAAGGCCTAAGTTCATTATTTTATTTATTTATCAGAGGTTTTCCCAAACCTATTTCTTCAAGACAACATCAATATATTTATTGAGAAACTGATTGAATAGGAAACCTGCTATACTGTATAAATGATTTTCAAGGTAATCAACGTTTATTCCAATTCATCCATAAATCAATTTATGAATAAAAGTTGAGTAGAGTAATATTGGATTCTTTCAATGTCTGCTTAGAGTAAGTACTAGATATAGGCTTGGAATGATTAATTTTCATTGCGATCATGATGACATCATGTACGGTGTTCTTGGCAAGCCACGATAATCTGATTTTTGCGATAAATTTTGGTATCAAAAATATACGGTAACCGACTAATAGCGTGTTGAAGACGTTCATTTACGTAGGTTGGTATTTACCGTAGGCCGTCGGTGTTTCTTTCTCACGCGGAACTCACAACCCAAGAATATTCGGCAGATGAAAGTATTATCAAGAGCTAGTCTGGAAACTCGTGTAGTCAACCTGGACGCGGGATGGTGCATGTAGTTAATTGGCTGCCCAACTGCGGGGCAATTCAAGAGAAAGACACCGTGGCAGTAAAGGGTCGCCAAAACTTGTAGTTAAATTGGTGCCATGCGAAATGAGGAAAAGGTGTACACGAATGGTCGCCAATTGTAGATAAATTGTCGTCCATACGTGTAGCAATTCAAGAGAAAGACACCGTGGGAGTAATCTGTAGCAAATATAGGAGGACACTGTGGGGCAAAATGTGGCTAAAACATGTAGTAATTGATGCCGCAATAGTGGAATAATTCAAGAGAAAAACACCGTGGGAGAGAGATGTTGGTTATCAAACCATATTCATATGATGTTACGTCATATTCAGAATGAAGAGAAAGATATTAAGGTCAAGAAATGGAGTTGTTGAGTATTGTAGAATTACACAAACATGTGGCAATTTCAAATTTTACTGAAAGAGCCTTGATAAGAAGGAAAGGTATATTTTAGGAGTTGATTCACAGAAGATTTTGAATGTATGGACCAGATGATGGAGTAAAAATGGAGGTATCATGCAAAATTTAGTCATATCTGATAAAAAAATTGTCGTTTGACCAGATATTATATTGGGATCGCAGAAAGCACAGCAGAACAGTGGACTGTGAAATCGAATAGATGCCCAATAATAATAATAATCAGAAGTAAAAGGGGAGAGAAACGGATGGATGAGAGGAAGGAAATATTTCAGGATGGCTGGAAATAATCGAATTTCTGTCCAGAGGAAGCTGAAGTAGAATATGAGGACTTTATAATTGTAAATATAAAACATTGTAAATGGATATAAGGGATGTTACTAACATGTTGGTCACCATTTATTATGAAATAACTTAGATATAGGAAGTAGATGATAAGTTGAGTTATTTGAATTTTTTTTTAATTATTTAGGCCAGAATTAGGATTTGGAATCTTAGTCATTAAGGTAAATGTTTCATATTTTGTGGAGTAATTGGGTCATCCTCGTAAGCAAAGCCTAGTCAGAGTGGTTAAGCCTATATTTAAGCATTGTATCAGTACAGTTGAGTGAGTAAGGATAAGAATATTTGTGAATATTGAACTATAGAGGAATTAGGGCAGAATTAGAGTATTTTCTGAAATAATAGAGAATTCGGAGATAATACGTAAAAGTAAAGATGTCAACATTGAGTCAATTAAAAGCACAATTTGAAGAGTACCAGAGAGTACAGGAGGAGAAGCAAGAAAAATACCAGAAAGAGCAGAAAGAAGAGCGACAGGGAATGTTGCAAGCCATAAAGCAAATGATGGAAGAAAGCCGAAAGCGCGATAAGGAAGAACAGGAAGAGAAGGAGAGGAAGCAAGAAGAAAAACATAAACAAATGATAGAAGAAATTATTAATAAACAGGAAGAAAAGGAGAAGAGGCAGGAAGAGAAGGAGAGAAAACAGAAGGAAGAACAGGAAGAGAAGGAGAGAAAACAGAAGGAAGAACAGGAAGAGAAGGAGAGAAAACAGAAGGAAGAACAGGAAGAGAAGGAGAGGAAGCAAGAAGAGAAACAGAAGCAAATGATGGAAGAAATTATTAGTAAACAGGAAGAGAAGCAGAGGCAAATGATGGAGGAGATGAAGCAAGAAATGAAGCAGGAGATGAAGGAAGAGATGAAGAAAGGTCATCAAGAACAGAAGGAAGAATTGATCAAATATCGGAGGAAGATGGAAGAGGTAACTAGGGAGCAAGAAGAAAGACGCGAAATAATAATGACGGAAATGAAAGAAGAGATCTTAAAAATAGGATCAGAAATGGGCAAGATCAAGAGCCACATGGAGGAATGGAAAGCAGAGATTAGTGGAAAAGTGGAAGAGAAAAATCAGAAAATACAAGATGAAATAAATGACATCAAGAAAGAGATGATAGGGAACAATAACTATTTACAATCTCTGAAGGAGAATGAGATAAAGAGCCTGACGGACGACGTGGAGAAATTGCATATAGATTCCCAAGAGAAATGGAAACAATGTGAGGAGAAGATTGGGGAATTAAGCAGCGAAATACAGACAACGAATGCTGATTTGGAAAGGAAATACGAACAAGCTGCAGATCAGATCGGAAATAAAATAGCGGAAATAAAAGACGAGATCAAGCACAACAAAGAAGAGCTAAATCAGAGAATAAGTAAATCTGAGGAAGGATTTCGGCTGATACAAGCTCAAATACAAGAGATCAGGGATGAAGAACATGGAAGGACCGTTCCATCATCCAATGACGAAGGTCGTAAGAATGTGGAATTTCAGATGAATGAGAGGGAAAATGCAGGTATACCGGTTACACGTTCGAATCATAGTATTGCGGAAAGGAATACAGAGAATGGAAGTAGTGGGAGCCCTACTATAATAAATGTAATAAAGACATTCGACGATAGGCCCAAACATTTTAATAACACCACGAGTATGTCACCGAAACGTTTCCTTCGGGAAATGGATGATTATTTCAGAGAGCATGGTATCCCAGAGGAGAAAAAACTAAAAATAGTAGAAAAACACTTGGACGCAAATCCTAGTTTGTGGTTCCAAGCATTCAAATATACTTTCCACGAGTACAGCGATTTTAAAACAGCATTCTTGCAACGCTTCTGGAATCCAGACATTCAACACAACTTACGCTTAGAACTCTATTCTCGTAAATATGCTTCAAATGGTCAAACAGGGTTCAGCGATTTCTTTGCCCACCAATTTTATCGTTTCCAGGACCTGGATTCACCACCCAGCGAACTCGAAGCAATTAAGACTATACAACGTCAATTTCCGTTAGACGTTCAACGGTTACTAGCTACTGCTAACCCGGTAACGGCTGTACAAATGGAGACAACACTAAGACAGATTGACATGACTACGGTACCACATCCTCACAGGATAGCTAGGAATGGTTACAGTGAAGAAACTGTTAACATACTTACGCAAGATGACACAAGTAGAAATACCCTAGAAGAACACAGAAACATAAATAGAAAAAGACAATGGGGCAATCCAGAAAATGGAAGAAAGGAGGAAGGAAAATGTCATTGCAGGAGAGGAACCTATGGTCAAGGGACATATATGGGAAATAGAAGGTATAAGCCCAATATGCGACCGAGGAACCAGTATCGAGATGGCAGAGGAAGAAATAATTTCAGAGAGAGACCCCGATATGAAAGAAGGAATGTTAGGGATACTCAAGAAAAGCAAAGTTACAACCGAAGATACATCCAAGAACTGAATGAGGCCCGAAATGATAAAATTAAATGGGAAAAGGCTATCAGAGATCAGGACGTAAATACTGACGTGGAAGGAGCTGAGAGTCTTGAATTACAAAGATTCAAGAAGCGAAGACAAGAAGAACAGGCACTCAATCCCAACACAAAAGAATTTGAATATAGGGGAGAGAGTGAAAGGCCAACAAGCAAAAAAAAACGCCGATTTCGAATTAGAAGGTGAAATTGAAAATGTAGAAAACGCGGGGAATTTCAAAATTAATAGTTATTTTGTAACGCAGGTAGATTCGTGGGAGATTGATTCTGAAGAATTGGTTAAGGACTTAACACAGCATCACATCAAGAAAAGATATAATTTACCTATTATAGTCGCAAGAATAGGAGAGCTTAAAGTACATTGCCTTGTGGATTCTGGAGCCAGTATTAGTGTGTTATCCAAAGAGCTTTTCCAAGACATGAATAAGAGAATGAAACTGCTTACGATCCCAGTGTCAAAAATTAAGATACGGGGTATTGTACCTGACAAGACAGTGGAGTGTGATATACAAACATATCTGGAGATTAATATAGGAAACATAAATTTTGAACACCCATTCGTAGTCATGAACCGAATCAAGTATAACGTCATACTAGGAATAGATTTTATGACAGTCACAGGAATGACCATTGACATGGAGAAACAAGAGATAAGATTTCCTATTTGCGATGGGAATACCGAAGAAAAACAGGAAAGAATTAAGATCAATAAGGACGACGGTGTAGTCAATAATGTGAAAGTCGAGGAAGAAGGAGAGGACTTACACTCAGAAAGGGATTCGAAATTGCAAATAGAAGGGAATGAAATATCAATACCATGTGAGAATATGCTAGAAATTATTGAGAAGGTCATGATTACAGTGGAAGAAGAAAATACACCAAACATCTCAGAGGCGGTTGCAAATGCTAAAATTTCACCACTCGAAAAATCCAGACTTCACGGAATCTTGCAGGAATATTCAGATTTATTCAGGAACAAGCCAGGACAGATTCCTAATTTTAGATATAAGTTGTTGGTAAATGATTGGACACCTTTTAAAGGAAAATTGTATGGGGTACCAGAAAAATATTTCTCAGAAGTAAAGGAAATTATAAAAGGCATGGAGGATGATGGAATTATCATGAAAACATCTAGTCCATATTTGAACCCGTTAGTAATAGTTGTGAAAAGCAACGGGAAACTGAGAATTTGCCTAGATGCGAGATCCTTAAATACCCGATTAATTCCTGAATATAATACTGTACCGAAGATTAAGGACATTGTACAAAAATTCCGAGACATGAGGTATTTTTCGACGATGGACTTCACGTCTTCCTACCATCATATTGTCCTTGAAGAAAAATCTCGACTGCTAACGGGATTCATGTTTGACAGTCAGACTTATTGCTACTGTCGATTGCCTTTCGGACTGAAAAATAGTTGTGCCGTTTTGGTGAGAGCCCTGGATAGGAACTTAACTCCAGAGGTGAAGGAATTTCTAACTTGTTATGTAGACGACCTCATCTTGGCAACCAAGATATTCGAGGATCATTGTGATAAGCTAGAGAAGTTATTTCAAAATCTAAGGACAGCTGGATTCAAAATCAACATAGCCAAGTCCAAGTTCTGTCAGGAAGAAGTATTATTTGTCGGTCACATGATAGATGGCACAGGGGTACGACCAAACCCAGTAAAAATCCAGGCGATATGCGACTTTCCTCGACCAAAACGCATTAAACATGTACGACAATTCCTCGGAATGGCCCAGTTCTTTTCTAACCACTGTAAAGGTTACACTCAGACTGCAGCACCTCTACAGGATCTTTTGAAAACAAATAACAGATGGAAGTGGGATGAAAAAGCAGAAAGGGCATTCCAAGAATTAAAAACTTTGCTGACCAAAAGTATAAAGCTAGGCTATCCTAATTACGAAAAGGAATTTATTATTCAGTCAGATGCCTCAAATGTCGGTATAGGCGCATGTTTATACCAAGAGGAAGAGGGAACACCCCCTAAAAGAATATATTTAGCTTTCACCAGTCGAAAGTTGAGGAGTCATGAAATTCATTACACCACCACAGAACAAGAGCTACTAGCAATAGTCTATGCTTTACAACAGTGGAAGAAAACTATCTATGGATATCCGATAACTGTCAGGTCTGATCACAAAGCGTTGACTTTCGGACTTAAAGCAGCAATGACAAACGAAAGAATAACAAGATGGATGTTGTTCACTCAACAGTTCCAAATAAAGATAGAATACTGCAGTGGAAAGGAAAATATCCTAGCCGATGCTTTGAGTCGAAATCCCATGGACAACATGGAGGAAGTCCATAAAATAGAGCTAATTCCGGAAGATGAGGATATTCTAGAAAAATTACGGAATATTGTACAGTTGCAACGTCAGGATGAGAAGTTGAAGAATATCATAGATAAGTTAGAAAGTAGAGATTGTGATTCTGAGGCAAGGTCGAAAATATCAAGAGTATACAGCATCAAACAGGATATGCTCATGGCTAAAACAGGTAAAGATCAAGAGAAAGTACGCATTGTATTACCTTCAGTATTATATAGAGAAGTGATCTGGCACGTACATCGGATCACAGGACATGGCGGTATGGAGAAAGTAACTCAAGTCATCTTAGAAAAATTCACTTGGAAAGGAAATAGAAGAACTATAAGGAGTATTGTAAGAACTTGTGATATTTGCCAGAAAGTAAAACAAGGTAATTGTCTGATAAGGCATGAACCAAGGGCCATAATACCACACAAAGCCAGAGAGCTATATGCTATCGACATATTTGGCAAGCTTCCTACCGCTAAGAAAGGAAATAAATTCATCGTGGTAGTTATGGATGTTTTCTCAAAGTATGTATCACTTCAACCAATACAGCGTGCTAATTCGAAACAAGTAATACGACGTCTAGTTAAACATATTTTGCCTAACATGGGAAAACCCGAGAGACTGTTGTCCGACAGAGGAACTCAGTTTACGTCACTTAAATTTAAAGAGGCTATGGAAGAGATGGGAATTAAACATGTTCTATGTTCAATAAGACATCCAGCATCCAACCCAGTCGAAAGATATATGAAAGAAATAGCCAAATTTTGCCGGATATACTGTTCCAAGCAACACTGGAAGTGGATAGATGTCCTTGAGAAAATTGAAGAAAGTATTAATAACACTGTCCACGAATCCAGCGGCCAAATTCCAAAGGTTATTCATTACAACATTAAACCTGAGAGACCATGGGACAAAATAATCCAGTTACCTACCGAACCAAGCTTAGACCAAGATAAGCTGAACCAACTAGTTCGAGAGAGGTTATATAAACAATCCCAAAGGAGACTGAGGAGGATACAACACAAGAAGTTCCATCCTGAATTGAGGAAAGGCGACCTTATATTAGTAAAGAAGCCAGCAATCTCGAACGTATCCACTAAAATATTTGCAAAGTTCATACATTTATTCGATGGACCATTTGTTATACATCGGTCATTTGGAAACAACGCTTATGAAGTTCACGATCTGAATGGTAGAAGTAAAGGAATACACAATGCGGCAAATATTAAGTTATATTACAAGGAACAAAGGAATTAGGATCCATCGAATGACGTAGTTAAATAAGGAATGAGAAGTGGAATGGCTTATGAGAAGAACGAACTAATCCAATTAAAAAAAAACTTACAGTAATGCTCTCAAAATTTTAACTATGAACAGTGAAAAGTCCCATTATGATCTTAGAAATATATAGGATAAATATATAGCAAGCCATATATTTAAGTCAACGTGGGAGGAGTAAATGTGCCATTTCACCGTTCTATAGTTACTATATTTGGAACAAATATGGCGCTTCGGCTATTAGCGGGTCAGAATAAAAACAATTAACAGCTGTATGAACTGAAGAGATGATAAATTCAACCGGCAATCACAGAAGGAATTTTTTTTTTAGAAGGCAGTGCGAAAGAATGACGAGAGCGGATTATTTAAATCGATTATTGAAAAAAAAAGTCTTCCATTAGAGAAAGGATTCTTATTTGAGCACTACACCAAGAAAGACGGAATCGCGTAAAGAAATCCAGTAATAATTGGAGATTTTGGTCTACTGTTAGAGATAAGATCAAGTCCACGATAACCCGCCGAACACCAGCTGTAATTGACATATACGTGAGATAAAAGACCAGCTGATAAGAAACGTCAAGTTGGAGCTTCACTACGTCACGGTTGGGCTCGGAACATTTTATTTGCCCGATACTGCATAACATCAAGAGAGCTGAAGTAAACCGAACAGAGTGCAATCTTTAAAGCACGTAATATTCACAACGTTTCGGCGAGCAAGGCAGTTTGAAACAAGACGATATTTAGAGTCTTATAGGCAAATTAAGCGGAACAGAAAACAAATATACTGACCACATTAGCATTACTAAGCAGATCACCATGTATAAATCCACTAATGCCTTGTATTATTCTGTCCTTGATGCAATGAAGGCCATCATGATCTTCTAAGAAGCTGAGGCGAGGACTACTCTGGCTATGGTAACGCTTGACGAGATGAATGATCCAGGAGGATAGTAGTCAGCTGTGATGACGAGATGATTCCTTGTTACTTAAGCCGAACCAGGGAGCAAGACCTACCATCCCATGACGATCAACAGCGAGATGGAAGCCAGATCCAATAAGCAAAGATAAGTCCCCATTTAAGTCGTATCGTAAGTAGAAAACCTTATTCTTTGGGTTAATGTATAATATTTGTAGTGACATTTTGTGTGCGTAATTAATATTCGTGTGTGTGTTCACAAGGAAATAGGTATTCATCCAAAGTTACCGTAAATTCCAAACATAGGCGTTAAAGTACCAGTGAAATGCCGTTCGTAAGTTTGTCAATATGATAGTGGAGAAGTGATTGATATTGTTCATAATTTGTTGTCAGTGAAATATTAGAGTAATATGAGGAACCTAATATTTATATGCATGATGGTTTTGACTAATAGCAAGCGTAAAGATCGTATTTAGGGAGTATTACAAGGAAATTTGATGGCACAATTTTAAGGTTACAGTGTACTATTTATTTGATACTATGACAGTAATGGTAATGAATATATATATGTGCAGGTGATAGTACATATGTTGTGTTTTGATGGAATGAGTGCTTCAATTATAAATGCTACGCGATAATGGAAGTGTTAAATAATGAATATAGTTAGCATATGAGTTGCTAGTGTATTTTGATGGTGATAGTTACTGTTATTTAAGGTGTCGGTCATAGTATTTCTTCGAGAAATGGTAGTATGTGTGGGTTGCACATGCTAAGGTGTCGGTAGTGAAATGTACTGTTTCTGATTGCTATTTTATTCCCTAATATATATATGATACGGTTTAGGATACGATCTTAATGCCATCACTAAAGAATTAATTGAATAAGAAGGATCTTCGAAGAGCCAAGAGATCACTTACAGAAACATTTAGACCTTCACTGACATAATTACGACTGTTTTCATATATATTCTCACTTACGGCAAGTCAGCTTACGATTTATTTATTTTCTTTTGGAGCAATATTAGACATCACTGGTAACTTAGACTTTCATATGTGGATTTTAGATGAGGATAGAGTCTTCCTATGTGTCAGTTTTTCCACACATGGTATTTCATTGGAATAGTAATCGTAATGTACTTGGAAATGTTATGGTAAGTCATATACGCACTTTGGCTGGAATTTAACCATGAATTAAAGGAATAATTGAATAATTTAGCAATGTAATCCTTACGATGGAAATAATTTGAAAATGCTTACGACTTAAAGTGGACTTAGTTTTGCTTATATGGAGGCTAATTGATACAAAATATGAAACATTGAACAAATTGAAACTTCGAATAGAGTAAATACCTAAGGATCAGACAGTAATCTTTTCACACGATTTTTCTATTGTGCGTGGACATTGAGATGAACTGTTTTCAACTGAGTGATATACATTTCTGTAATTGTATGTGAATTTAATTCAGGCAATTGAATCTTGATAATTTCGAGAAGCAACTTAGTATAATATTCAGAGATTCCAGATCTTAATTAATTAATTAATTAATTGAGTCATTAATTATTGGCCAATTTCTTTGCGTTTTCCTCATTTTCCAATTGAACTTTAATTTGAATTGTATATAGTAGGAAGATAGTTTATTTTACTTAGAGCTTTCGGATGCATCCAAATAATTCTTTCATTACAAACATTATAATAATTATAATTATTGCAATTGTCCAACTTTTTCAATTATGTTGAGTAATTTTACTTATTATATAATTTAATTATTTTTCTTTTCATTTCAATCCCTTGGAAACTACTTAGTTAGAATACAATTTTTCGATAGGCTAAGATTATGAGTCAGATGAATAAGGCCTAAGTTCATTTATTTATTTATTTATCAGAGGTTTTCCCAAACCTATTTCTTCAAGACAACATCAATATATTATTGAGAAACTGATTGAATAGGAAACCTGCTATACTGTATAAAAGATTTTCAAGGTAATCAACGTTTATTCCAATTCATCCATAAATCAATTTATGAATAAAAGCTGAGTAGAGTAATATTGAATTCTTTCAATGTCTGCTTAGAATAAGTACTAGATATAAGTTTGGAATGATTAATTTTCATTGCGATCATGATGATATCATGTAGGGTGTTCTTGGCAAGCCACGATAATCTGATTTTTGCGATAAATTTTGGTATCAAAAATATACGGTAACCGACTAATAGCGTGTTGAAGACGTTCATCTACGTAGGTTGGTATTTACCGTAGGCCGTCGGTATTCTTTCTCACGCGGAACTCACAACCCAAGAATTTTCGGCAGATGAAAGTATTATCAAGAGCTAGTCTGGAAACTCGTGTAGTCAACCTGGACGCGGGATGGTGCATATTATTAATATTTTCGGTTTGGGTCTACTAGGGACCACTGGGCTCGTCTTAAATCTTAGTTATGGTCTTCTGCTGTTTCTTGACCCAGTACGCTTTCATTGTCTGCCTGCTCCCTTCTATCCGTCCTCTTAGGTCCGGTGGTCCCTGTACTTTTTTTGCTTGTGAGGGACAGTGGGAAGACTCCCCGTAGGATGGCCTGTCTCTTTAAGTTCTAGTTTGCTGAGTGGGCCCTTTCGATTCATTAAGAGTCATTCAGAGACGTAGAGTACAGGTTGTCTTTCCGCTGGGTTGTAGTGGTTTAGGTTCTGGGAGAGCTACTTGGAGGTGTAGACTATTTTACAGGAATGACAGGTGCCCTCTAACTTGGTGCACCTGATGTCTATGGCTAAAGTTTTGCTCTCGCTTGCCTGAGATCCGTTTTCCTAAGTACTTTTTTTTTTTTGCTATTTGCTTTACGCCGCACCGACACTGATAGGTCTTATGGCGACGATGGGATAGGAAAGGCCTAGGAGTTGGAAGGAAGCGGCCGTGGCCTTAATTAAGGTACAGCCCCGGCATTTGCCTGTTGTGAAAATGGGAAACCACGGAAAACCATTTTCAGGGCTGCCGATAGTGGGATTCGAACCTACTATCTCCCGGATGCAAGCTCACAGCCGCGCGCCTCTACGCGCACGGCCAACTCGCCCGGTCCTAAGTACTTGACTGCAGGAACTTTACTTATGGTGTTTCCTATTGCGATTATTATTATTACACTTGAAGAAGAAGGGGGTTGATTCCTCTGGCTGTGGGACTCTGTGTTATGTGCTCGTCTTAATACTGTTCTCTTCATCTACACAAACATACCACACTAGCAACCACCACTGAAACACGCAGTATTAAATACATACCTACACATAGGGTTGGTGTCATGGTGGGCATCCTTCCGTAAAACTAAGCCAATGATTTTATCAGATTTTCACCCCGTCCAACGTCTAAGCCTAGTCGCATTTTTTCGTAATCACTCTGTATAAACTGTATAAATGAACTTCCATTAAAGTAGGTGTTTCTCTTTCAGCAATGCTTTGCAGCCACGTTCGGTCCCAGGTTATATTCATGGAGACTTTACGAGACACGGCATTGTTTCCAGCTCGTCTGTGTTCTTCTCTAATGAAGTTCTCTTTGGGCGGCTGTGCTAGCAATACGATCAATTACATCGGTCAATGTAACAACCAGAGGTAAGTGATAACTCACACGTGCTGAGGAGAAGAATATTAGTGTGATGATGGTCATTCCCCTGTGGGTGGGGTCGATAGAATACATCCACGATACCTCTCCCCCCATCTGTTGTAAGAGGTGACATTCACGTGTAACTCTAGGGGCTTTCAGTTTGGGAGCATCTATTTGTGACCTTGAGTCACCTAGCTGAGTATACCGTAAAGTGACAGGGGTAGTAAATATGATTTATTAACTACCGGTACTTACTATCATTTTTTTTTGCTATGGGCTTTACGTCGCACCGACACAGATAGGTCTTATGGATACGATGGGACAGGAAAGGCCTAGGAGTTGGAAGGAAGCTGCCGTGGCCTTAATTAAGGTACAGCCCCAGCATTTGCCTGGTGTGAAAATGGGAAACCACGGAAAACCATTTTCAGGGCTGCCGATAGTGGGATTCGAACCTACTATCTCCCGGATGCAAGCTCACAGCCGCGCGCCTCTACGCGCACGGGTACTTACTATCAGATACACTCACAGTTTGCTCTCTCTTTACTCACACTAACACGGTAACACTATCCACACAGTACACACTGTACCTACCTGACGTGGACCGTCCGTCTCAACGGCCACCTGCACTCTTCTTCGATCCTACACTGTAACAATCCTCGTTCGATGTCGCTTGCCAATCCTCGTCGAACACTCGCGCTGCGCACCAGAGACACGACACTCACTTCACTGCAGCCAGACACGAGAGATCTAACTCCATGACACTACAGGTCAGAAAAACAGACTCAACTCAATAACAGACAGAACACACATTTACCTGAACTCGACAGCAATAACAGTACTCGGTACTCCATAGCACTAGACACGCAGTGCTCAGTATTCCATGGCAGTGCACACAAAGTACCCCACTCCATTGCACTGCAAGGCAGTACACTCACAGTGCTCGGTACTCCACGGCAGTACACACAGAGTGTTCTGTGCTCCACGGCGGTACACGCACAGTACTCAACACTCCACGTCAGAACACACTCCGCACCCCACTCAGCTGCACTGCATGACAGTACACTCACAGTGCTCGGTCCTCCACGGCAGTACACTCACAATACCCCAGTCCGCTGCACTGCATGACAGTACACTCACATTGCTCGGTAATCCACGGCAGTTCACACACAGTACCCCAGTCCGTTGCACTGCATGACAGTACACTCACATTGCTCGATACTCCACGGCAGTACACACACACTACCCCAGTCGGCTGCGCTGCACGGCACTACACTCACAGTGCTCGGTAATCCACGGCAGTTCACACACAGTACCCCAGTCCACTGTACTGTACGGCAGTACACTCACAGTGCTCGGTACACCACGGCAGTACACACACAATACCCCAGTCCGCTGTACTGCACGGCAGTACACTCACAGTGTTCGGTACATCACGGCAGTACACACTCCGCTGCACTATACGGCACTACACTCCCAGTGCTCAATACTCCACGGCAGTACACACAGAGTGTTCAGTACACCACGGCGGGACACACACAGTGTTCAGTATTCCACAGCAGTATCCCACTCGGTCATACTGCACGGTAGTACACTCGCAGTTCTCGGTACTCCGCGGCAGTACACACACAGTACTCCGTTCCGCTGTACTGCACTGCAGTACACTCACAGTACTCAGCACTCCATGGCAGTACACACACAGTACTCCGTTCCGCTGTACTGCACTGCAGTACACTCACAGTACTCAGCACTCCATGGCAGTACACACACAGTAATCCGTTCCGCTTATACTCACAGTACTCAGCACTCCATGGCAGAACACACACAGTACTCCGCTCTGCCATACTGCACAGCAGTACACTCACAGTACTCAATACTCCACTGTAGATAGTACTCAGCACTCCATGGCAGAACACACACAGTACTCCGCTCCGCTGTACTGCAAAGCAGTACTCTAACACCCACCGTGCCTCAACTGTCACACACTGTTTACGCTGCCCCATACACCAGGTGGCTCTCGAACGCCGTACTTTCTACTTATAAATGCTCCGCATGCACAAATGATGAGTGGGATGTCTAGCAACTGATTTTGACAGGGGAACTACTGCCAGCGGGCAGTTTACGTCAGAATATAGACAAGAAACGGAGTGTCGCTCGCAGCATGTTACTCAGCGTTGCCGGTCTAATGCACCCCTTGCATTAGTAAACATCGTTTTCAACCGCATAGTTCTAAGCTGGTGTATGGTACAGCCGCACTATATTTGCTGTCTGCATATCAGCAATGGCTAGTGTGATCAGCAGCGACGAATACACAGACATTATTTTAATATGGACAATCTGGTCGGAATGCAACAGAAGCTCCAAACAGACGTATGCCTTCTACACACGGACTTCACCGAACAGTATTAGCTTTTGTTTCATACAAGCAACTCTTTCATTGAGTGGAATGTCTACACGTGTATAAATTAATAAGTTATTAGATTTCCTTTTCTGCATTTTTGGCGTGCCCACAAACAGTAGCGGCGATTAGAGGGTGGGGCGTGGTGGGACAATCCCTCCCCCCCCCCCACTTTGTGGAGTAAACATTATATTTTCATTCCACTTTAGTCAGCTGGAACTAGGAATTATTTTTAAAAAGCTGTTTGTACAAACCTTGTTATCTTATCTGCTAATTCCTTCCTTTATTTTCTTTACTTTTTTTTATTTTTTTGCTATTCGCTTTACGTCGCACCGACACACATAGGTCTTATGGCGACGATGGGATAGGAAAGGCCTAGGAATTGGATGGAAGCGGCCGTGGCCTTAATTAAGGCACAGTCCCGGCATTTGCCTGGTGTGGAAATGGAAAACGAAGGAAAACCAACTTCAGGGCTGCCGACAGTGGGGCTCGAACCCACTATCTCCCGATTACTGGATACTGGCCGCACTTAAGCGACTGCAGCTATTGAGCTCGGTCTCTTTCATTATTAACATAATTATTGACGGAAATACGCACAAAATGCTGTTCGTCGCAGCTAATCAATTTGTATAGCGCTACGGCAAGTAGTGGAGATTTTGTATGTGCTGTGAGGAAAGGTAGTAGGGGTACATATTTTTTTGCCGAGGTCGTGGCCAATGAGTTATAATTCACCCACTTGCCGCGCGCATTCATCTCTCTGGCAGTCTCTGTAGTGTCTGCAGCCCTGACTTCATCCAGTTATTTCCCGTTAAGCCCGTCGAATTCCATCGAATTGTTGATCAACCTGTCGTCGTCCATCCACTTCAGATGTTCCGCAAATCCCAACCTTCTTCTCCTTACACGCTCGAAATTGGTTCTGCGCTACCGTACTGCGCCTGTCTCGATGTGTGTGCAACCTTTACCGTGGTGCCCCATAGTAATATGTAATGATAAGCATAAAAGGTCCGTCTCTGTGGTGTAGTGGTTAGCGTGATTAGCTGCCACCCCCGAAGGCCCGGGTTCGATTCCCGGCTCTGCCACGAAATTTGAAGAGTGGTATGAGGGCTGGAACGGGGTCCACTCAGCCTCGGGAGGTCAACTGAGTAGAGGTGGGCTCGATTCCCACCTCAGCCATCCTGGAAGTGGTTTTCCGTGGTTTCCCACTTCTCCTCCAGGCGAATGCCGGGATGGTACCTAACTTAAGGCCAAGGCCGCTTCCTTCCCTCTCCCTTGCCTATCCCTTCCAATCTTCCCATCCCTCCACAAGGCCCCTGTTCAGCATAGCAGGTGAGGCCGCCTGGGCGAGGTACTGGTCATTCTCCCCAGTTGTATCCCCGACCAAGAGTCTGAAGCTCCAGGACACTGCCCTTGAAGCGGTAGAGGTGGAATCCCTCGCTGTGTCCGAGGGAAAAGCCGACCCTGGAGGGTAAACAGATGATGAGGATGATGATGATGACAATCTCAGCCACTGTGCACAAGAATTTTGATTTGACGCCATTTCAATGTTTCTTTTTTATTCTACCAGGCTGCAGAAAAACGGATCTTTGTTGGGCGATGAGTTTTCATGCCTTCTACATGCCGTCATCTTGCGACATGGAGTCTCGAATAGACTTAACCCCCCTTTTCAAAAATTCAACTATCATCCCACCGGGTTTGAACGCGTGATGAGGAGATCCGGAGGCCGACAACCTACCAGTGATCCACAGTTATTAGCAAGCACAAAATCAACATGGTTCTTATCACCCTCGACGGAAACACTCATGCACCACCGTCTTCCTTCCTGTTCATCCAAACAGAACCATATTTCCTTTCATTGAGCGGCCCAGACATGTGGTAATCACTAGAGGCAATGTCCGGTAAATATGGTGGATGTAGAAGATATTGAAAATGTAAGTGGTGGATGATTATAAGTACAGTAGAGCCAGGAGTTTTAGGCAGCAGTGAGTTAAAATGCGAACTTACTGTAGCGTGTAACAAGTATAGTCTAATCTGCACAACGGTTAGGCCTATGCTATGATCTTTGTATAAATATTAGGGGATCGGCCCATCAGAAACCCTAGAATTTGTGTTACTCTCACTGCATTACGGAAGCGTGGCCTAAACGACACTTCCTAATAATCAAATTACTTTGCATTCTGTCCTATTAGTGCATAAAAGTCTGGCGTCCTGTTATAACTGTTGCACGGGCAGTATGGGGCCGGTCATTGTTATATTGCTGCTATGGCAAATATGCATCACCACAGTGAATCACCAGTCGTCGATTAATTTCAACAGGTTTCACACCATCACTACGTAAAACCGAGTAGCAGACTGCTGTTCTTCTTTCATTATAGAATATTCGTTAAAGCCTTTGTAATGGAACTGCCATGTGGCAGATTTATTTATTTATCGTATGGCAAATACATGAACAGTGCAATAAATTACAGGTTTATATCTACATTATTTACATAGGTAATCGCCTGTGGCGTCGCCAGGAAAAATTCACTCGTTTCTCCCTTGAAACGTCTCAGTGGGCATTCTTGTGTGATGTGCTTCACAGTTTGCCTCTCAGCACCACAGTCGCAGCAGGATATATCTCAGATTTGCCATCCACAAGATGCAGGAAATTTGGGTATGCAGATGACTGGACTCTTGCCACTAAAGACCTATGCTTCGAGCAGACGAAAGAAACGTTGACAAAAGATCTCTCTGTTTTAGGAAAATACTTTCGAAAATGGAGACTCCAACCAAGTATGAATAAAACAGAAGTTTCTTGTTTTCATCTGAACAACCGAATGCCTTTAAGGGACCTCAAAGTATACTTCGATAACACTCTCCTCTGCCACAATAGACACCCCAGATATCTAGGTGTTACACTTGACAGAACACTATCATTCCAAGAACATCTGAGAAAGAGCTCTGCCAAGCTTCAGACACGTAACAACATAATTCGAAAACTGTGTGGTTCTTCTTGGGGTGCAAGTGCAACTAATCTACGCTGCTCAGCTCTAAGTCTAGTTTACTCTACTGCGGAGTATTGTGCCCCCGTCTGGATGAACAGTCCTCGTGTAAAGAGAATAGATGTTAAGTTAAATGACACAATGAGAATGATCACGTTTACGATCAGATCAACTCCAGTTCAATGGCTGCCCGTACTAAGCCATATTCCTCCACCCCACCTCCGTAGATGCACTGCTCTGATGAATGAATACAATAAGATCCATGTGGAAGAACAATGGTGCAACATTTTGAATTTGACGTTTACCCGATAAAATAAGTTAAACTCGATCATGCCAACATTATACGACATCAAATGGACTTCTCTCCACCCTGTACATTTCTGAATAGCTCTGCCGGGTTAGTTCCCAAGATCTTGGTATCGGAAGACAGACGCACTACCCCTAACCCACGGAGGCAAAAAAGGCTAAAATGCCAACACTGTGGATTGCTGGCCCTAACTGGAACACAATGACAAAAAATCGTGGAAAGTTTGATTCTACTTAACCCTTTTCCCATAGTGTTATATGGTGCTGAGGGGCCATGCTCCAGTTCCAAACTTCTAGTCCCTTAAACCAGTTGTAAGATAAAATAGAGTACGACTATATAGTATTGTATCGCCATAAGACCTATCTGTGTCGGTGCGACGTAAAGCCCCTAGCAAAAAAAAATATAATATTGTAGAGTAGTCGTATATTAATTACCTTATTGCCGTGTGATCTTTGAGTATTATCCCAAAAAACATATCCCTCCGTTCATTTATTTTTTTGCAAATAAGTTATTATATTTTTCCTTTTCTTTTCATTTTTTCCGTAAAGAATGGCTAAGGGGTGCAAGTGTACGAACTGTGGGTGTGGCGAGGCGTTGAGAGGTATGAGGGAGGAGTTGGAGAGTTTGAGGGAGATAATTAGGATTCTCACAGAAGACAGGAAGGAAGATAGGGCTCCCTTAAACAATGTACAGGTTACAGTAGGTGTGCAAGAGAGAGGGGAAGGAAAGGGGGAGTTGTAGAAGATAGGTAGTGTAATGTTCTAAGGGGAAGGAGATTGCAGGCTAAGAGCTCTATTCAAGATCAGAATTCAAGACAGGTGTCTGTGCGAAATCGGTACAAGTCACTCCAGGTAGGACTACAGAGGGAAGATGAGGGAGAGGGAACTATTGCTGAGATGTGTGGAAGTAGGAGGAAGGGAAAAGGTACGAAAGGGAAATGCAGAGTAGAGGAAAAGACAGGTGGGACAGGGTCATGGGAAGGAGAAAAGGGAGGAAGAAGTAGCTTCTGCAAATATCAGGAAAGATAGGGCTGACCAGGAGGGGAGGGGATCAAACGAGGTGGGTAGGGTTGAGACTCTCGTCATGGGGGATTCCATCGTTAGACACGTGGGGAAAGTGTGTGTAGGAAAGAGAACCAGGGTAGGGTGTTATCCAGGAATTAGGTTGAGGCAGATGTTGAGGAAAGTAGAAGACAGGGAGGAGGGGAAGAAGAAGGTGGTAGTGTTTCACGTTGGTACCAACAATGAAGGCAAGCTGATATAAGTACCAACATAGTTGGAGATGTGTGGGATCTGGTAAATGCAGCACGGTTGAAGTTTAAGAAAGCGGAGATTGTTATTAGTGGAATACTGTGTAGGAGGGATACTGACTGGAGGGTGATTGGGGATTTAAATGAGACTATGGAGTGGGTATGTCGTATAAGTCAGGAAATGTGTTTGGAAGGGTAATAGGGAGGTACATTCAGGGAAACGGGGTGGCCTAGAGAACGGTGATAAGGGAACTGGTAGCTGGAAATCAAGTAGGGATGACATAAAAATGTTAGTGTTGAACTGTAGAAATATTCTAAAGAAAGGAACAGAATTAAGAAATGCATAGATAATTATATATTTACCAGATATCGTAATAGGAGTTGAATCATGGCTGAGAAATGATATAATGGATGCAGAAATGTTCTCACAGAACTGGAGTGTGTATCGTAGAGATAGGATAGGAATGGTGGGAGGGGGAGTGTTCATTCTGATGAAAGACGAATTTGTAAGCTACGAAAAAGTTAAAGATGAGAAACAGGAAATGCTAGGTGTAACGCTCATTTCTAAAGATAACAGGACACTTGATATATTTGCAGTGTACAGGACGGGAAAGGGTAGCGCTGACTCGGATTCAGAATTATTTGATAAGATAATCAGCTATGCGGGGAACGGCATAGAAAGGAATGTTATTGTAGCGGGTGATCTGAATAAACGAGATGTCAATTGGGAAAGTAATGCGAACGACAGGAAGCATGACCAACAAATGACAAATAAGTTAATATGGGAAAGACAGCTGATTCAGAAAGTGATGGAACGAAAGGGAAAAATATCCTGGATGTGGTGCTGGTAAAACCAGATGAGCTCTATAGAGAAACCGAAGTAATAGATGGTATTAGTGATCATGAAGCTGTTTTGTCGTAGTAAAAATCTATGTCATAGAAAGGAAGGTCTTAAAGGTAGGACTATTAGGCAGTACCATATGGCTGATAAAGCAGGCATGAGGCAGTTTCTAAAATGTAAATATGATAGGTGGAAAACGGTAAATAAAAATATAAACAGACTCTGGGGTGGGTTTAAAGCAATTGTTGAGGAAAGTGAAAACAGGTTTGTACCTTTAAGGGTAGTAAGGAATGGTAAAGACCCACCTTATTATAATAGAGAAATGAAGAGGCTAAGAAGGAGGTGCAGACTGGAACGAAATAGAGTTAGAAATAGCTGTGGAAGTAAGTAGAAACTGAAGGAACTTACTAGAACATTGAATCTGGCAAAGAAGGCAGCTAAGGATAACATTATGGCAAGCATAATTGGCAGTCATGCAAATTTTACTGAAAAATGGAAGGGTATGTATAGATATTTTAAGGCAGAAACAGGTTCCAAGAAGGACATTCCAGGAATAATTAATGAACAAGGGGAGTGTGTATGTGAGGATCTTCAAAAGGCTGAAGTATTCAGTCAGCAGTGTGTAAAGGTTGTTGATTACAAGAAGATTTTCCAGATAGAGGAGGAGACTGATGCTAAATAAATATTAAAATTTACATATGATAACAATGACACTTACAGTAAGGTACAAAAGTTGAAAACTAGAAAATCAGCTTGAATTGTTAAGATTTCTGGGGATTTATTAAAGATACTAAAGGTTGGGATATAGTACTATATCTGCAGTACTTATTTGGTTATTGTTTGCTTGAAGGAGCTATACCAGATGAATGGCGAGTTGCTATAGTAGCCCCTGTGTATAAAGGAAAGGGTGATACACATAAAGCTGAAAATTACAGGCCAGTAAGTTTGACATGCATTGTATGTAAGCTTTGGGAAGGCATTCCTTCTGATTATATTAGACATGTTTGCGAAATTAACAACTGGTTCGATAGAAGGCAGTTCGGTTTTAGGAAATGTTATTCCACTGAAGCTCAACTTGTAGGATTCCAGCAAGGTATAGCAGACATCGTGGATTCAGGAGGTCAAATGGACTGTATCGCGATTGACCTGTCAAAAGCATTTGATAGGGTGGATCATGGAAGACTACTGGCAAAAATGAGTGCAATTGGACTAGACAAAGGAGTGACTGAATGGGTTGCTATATTTCTAGAAAATAGATCTCAGAGAATTGGAGTAGGCGAAGCTTTATCTGACCCCGTAATAATTAAGAGCGGAATTCCTCAAGGCAGTATTATTGGACCTTTATGTTTTCTTATATATAAATGATATGACTAAAGGAGTGGAATCAGAGGTAACGCTTTTTGCGGATGATGTTATTCTGTATAGAGTAATAAATAAGTTACAAGATTGTGACCTCGATAATGTTGTGAGGTGGACAGCAGGCAATGTAAGTTTCACAAATAGGAAAAGTCCTCTGATTTTTAATTACTGTGTTGATGGGGTGAAAGTTCCTTTTGGGGATCGTTGTAAGTATCTAGGTGTTAATATAAGGAAAGATCTTCATTGGGGTAATCACATAAATGGGATTGTAAATAAAGGGTACAGATCTCTGCACATGGTTATGAGGGTGTTTAGGGGGTGTAGTAAGGATGTAAAGGAGAGGGCATATAAGTCTCTGGTAAGTCCCCAACTAGAGTATGATTCCAGTGTAGGAGGCCCTCACCAGGAATACCTGATTCAAGAACTGGAAAAAATCCAAAGAAAAGCAGCCCGATTTTTTCTGGGTGATTTACGACAAAAGAGTAGCGTTACAAAAATGTTGCAAAGTTTGGGCTGGGAAGAATTGGGAGAAGGAAGACGAGTTGCTCGACAAAGTGGAATGTTCCGTGCTGTCAGCGGAGAGATGGCATGGGAGGACATCAGTAGACGAAGAAGTTTGAATGACTTTTATGAAAGTAGGGAAGATCACAATATGAAGATAAATTTGGAATTCAAGAGGACAAACTGGGGCAAATATTCATTTATAGGAAGGGGAGTTAGGTATTGGAATAACTTACCAAGGGAGATGTTCAATAAATTTCCAATTTCTTTGAAATCACTTTGGAAAATGCTAGAAAAACAACAGATAGGTAATCTGCCACCTGGTCAACTGCCCTAAAGGCAGATCAGTATTGATTGATTGATTGATTGATTGATTGATTGATTGATTGATTGATTGATTGATTGATTGATTGATTGATTGATTGATTGATTGATTGATTGATTGATTGATTGATTGATTGATTGATTGATTGATTGATTGATTGATTGATTGATTGATTGATTGATTGATTGATTGATTGATTGATTGATTGATTGATTGATTGATTGATTGATTGATTGATTGATTGATTGATTGATTGATTGATTGATTGATTGATTGATTGATTGATTGATTGATTGATTGATTGATTGATTGATTGATTGATTGATTGATTGTGGTCTTCCGTGATTGAATTAAGAGATTTTTTTATGTTTCAGCATACCAGGCAGCTATTATCTGAGGACCAGTCGTGAAGTTCCATATGGACTGAAACTAAGAGGTGCCTCACCAGGAATTTAACGAGCAGCTGAATATTGAAGAAGTAAACATTGAAGAGGCCATTTCTCAAACGTTATAAACGTCAAACCTTATTTGAATTAAGAAAGAATTACAAACGATTTCTTCCAATGTATGAATTCAGAAACCTTACAAAATTAATTATATAATTAATGAACTTGCGAGCGATTAAAATGTTCAACATGATTACTCACATTTTAACTTTAAACATTTGAACCAGACTAGGAAGTTATTGCAGAAATAATCACCCCATTTCAACCTCTTACAGGAAGCTAACGTAATACAGCACAATTTTATTAAACTCCATGAAATTGCAGATGATCACGGGGGTCCAGAACAGGCTACAACACGTCTAAAAATTATACTACAATGTTATGAATACAACAAACAACACAACGATACGACAAAGTGATTGTCCAAAATTATATCACTGATATCTTCACTTGTAATTTCTTTGTTTGTATTCGCACTCACCTCAATTCTGTAAAAAATATTAAGTTTATCTCTTCAACATTTAGAAAGTAAATAGATAGGAATTTTACTAACTACTGTCTTAGGCTATCTTTAATTACCTGTAGCTATGTCAACAATAATTATGCATAATTTTGCTGTTTTCCAACGTCTCACTGGCTATAAATTTTATCTTACAATTGTTCCCAACTATGTACCGTACGAATTACAAATAAAAAATGTTGAGAAATAGCACATTTATATGTATGAGATAAAAATAAATAGTATGGGCCGTATGTGTTTGTTGTTATTGCTCCCCTTAAGAAGATCCAGACATTTTTGTCCTTCTCCGTAAGTATACAATCCGCAGCTTGGTTTGCGGCAGCTTTCCAATCGATTCTGTTTTCTGCCCTCCTCATGAATTCGGCATAGCCTCCACAGTAACATCTCCCATTATCTGCCGGTTACGAGACGTGAGGGTCTTGTTTCGTCTTGTTCCCTTTAAGCTTTCTTTCCAATACCACTTTAAGCACGCAGTCATGGCGTAGCATATGCCCTATTGTTTTGTTGCTATTTTGCTTTACGTCGCACCGACACAGATAGGTTGTAGTGAGGTACACAACACACTGAATCCACTTTAGCTACACTTTTATTTTACACCACAATTATCGTTACACAAATATACAAAAACAGCTCACTCCATCTTTACTTTTTCTGCTGCTTTTCTCTCTCGGCAAGGAAGAGTTATCTACGGTTTTTTTAGTTCAGTCAACGCCCACTAGGGGCGGCCTACACCGCTCCCCCTCCAGTAACCAAGTTACGATACAAAGACAATATAAACATAAACAAAATATATCATAATTACAAGAATATTAAATATATACAATATCATCTAAATAGCGAGTGAGAAACCTGACAGTCCTTCCACTACATGATTTTGTTACCACTTTCTCCTTGCTGGGTTTGTCCTGGGAATCCGCGGTTGATCAATCAGGGAGGCCGAGTCCTTGCAAGACACCTGGTCGTTCTTCATGACGAGCTGCTATGAAGTAGGCTGGTTTCAGGCGATCAATGGAGACATTCACAGATTTATTTTTTATGGTAACCGTGAAATATTTTTCAGTTTTTGCAGTTACCAGAAAAGGACCTTCATATGTGGGTTGCAGAGGTTTTTTCACTGCATCAATTCTCAAAAAACATGAGTACATTTACTCAAGTCTTTATGGATGAACACAGTTCGGGAAGTTTTGTGCTAAACTTCCACAGGCCTGAGTTGCTGTATGTGCTGCTGAAGTTTGGTAACAAAAGTTTCTGGTTCAGCATGAGATGGAGGGTTATCAAAGAATTCACCTGGAAGCCTAATATGCGTGCCATACACCATTTGTCCAACTGAGCTGTTCGAGTCCTCCCGGAGTGACTCGCGTAGACCTAGCAACACAGTCGGAAGCGTGTCTCTCCACTTTATAGAGTTGTGGGCTTTGATAGCAGTTTTTATTGTTCGATGCAGACGTTCAACTTTACCATTGCTCTGTGGATGATAGGGTGTCGTATGTTTAAGTTTCACACCACACAATTCAGAAAGATTCATAAAGAGCCGACTTTCGAACTGTCAGCCTTGGTCAGTAACTAGATTTGGTGGGACTCCAAACCGTGTCACCCAATGATCATAAAATGATTTTGCTACCGTCTCTGCTGTTATATTTTGCAGTGGTATTGCTTCCATCCAGTTGGTGAAGCGATCTATACATGTGAGGCAGTAGAGATAGCCATCAGAAGGTGAAAGAGGGCCAACAATATCTATGTGAACAGTGCTAAACCACTCATCAGATTCTTGAAAATGGCTGACTGGCGATTTGGTATGTCTTGTTATTTTGTTTTTTTGACATCCCATGCAAGCTTGCGTCCATTTTCTGACGTCATTCTGGATACCAGGCCAGATAAACTTGGAAGTCATCAGCCTAACAGTAGTCTTTTTCCCTGGATGCGCCATGTTGTGGATCTGAAGAAAGAATTATTTGCGAAATTCTTTTGGAATGTATGGCCTTATGTTGTTTGTGAACGTATCACACCACAGTAACTTTCCAGAAGGCAGTAGGTAGCTCTTGAACACGAATGACTGACTTTCCTCTTGAAGTTGTTTAAGTTCACTGTCTTGACGTTGGCTTTCAGCGACTGTGTCGTAATCGATGACAGTCATAGATACAATCCGTGACAGGTTATCCGCAACGACATTGTCCTTGCCACTAATGTGTTGGATGTTTGTTGTAAACTGGGAGATATACTGAAGATGTCGTAGCTGCCGTGGAGATGCCTTCTCATTTTTCTGATTAAATGCAAAAGTGAGTGGTTTGTCGTCCGTATATATTATGAAGTCTCTTCCTTCTGGAAAATGTTTTAACTGCTTGACAGTGTGGTAGTTCCTAACAGTTCACGGTCATAGGTGCTATTCGCTCTCTGTGTATCGCTTAACTTCTTCGAAAAGAATCCAATAGATTTCCATCCTTTTTCTTCATACTGTTGCAGGACACTTCCTACTGCAAAGTCACTTGCATCTACTGCCAGGGCCAGCTAGTATGTTGGGTCTGGAAATGTAAGCAGTGCTGTATTTCCCAAGTCCTGCTTACATTTTTCAAATTTTGTCATAGCTTCTGGTGTCCAGTGAATTTGTCGCTTATCTTAGCACCTTTGAGATATCATGCAAAAGAGACTGCGTTTCTGCTGCATTCTTGAAGTAACGTCTGTTGAAATTAACGGTACCTAAGAATACACGAAGGTCATGAACTGTCTGGGCTAGTTTGTAGTCAACAAGCGCTTTCACTTTATCTGGTAAGGGTCTGGAGCCTTCCGTGGTGATTAAGTGTCCCAAGAATTCCACTTGCTCTACGCCAAGAACAGACTTGAAGACATTAATTCGGAGGCAAAATTCATGTAGCTTTTCAAACACAATCTTAAGATGCTCACGATGTTCCTCTACTGATTCTGAAGCAATTAGGCAGTCATTAAGATATGGAAAAATAAAGTCTAGGCCTCTAAATACGTCATTAATGAAACGTTGGAAGCTGCTTGGTGCATTACGGAGTCCAAACGGCATCACATTAAATTCATATAATCCAAACGGAGTGATAATAGCGGTTTTAGGTTTGTCTTCCTCTGCTACAGGGATTTGGAAATATGCATTGAAAAGGTCGAGCTTGCTAAATATTTTCTTACCCCTCAACATATGTTGAAAATCTTCAATCCGAGGAATCAGATATCGGTCTGGGATAGTTTGTGCGTTTCGTCGTCTGTAATCGCCGCATGGTAGAAAAGTTCCATCCTTTTTGAGGACCAGTTGGAGAGGACTAGCCCATTGCGACTTTGATGGTCGAATAATTCCACTGTTTTGCATAAACTGGAATTCCTGTTTAGCAATGTGTAGCTTCCGAGCTGCCCGGGCTTGCAATATACTGGTTGGCCTTCAGTTTGGATGAAGTGTTGAATGTCGTGTTTGATTTGAGTAGGTAGTAAATTTGGTTTCTATAAATCTGGGTAACTGGATAAGAGATCGGCAAACGTTTGTGCATTTGACATTGTGCTAACAACATTATCAGCTGTGATGGCTGTTACTTCATCCATGACAGAGAGTTTAGTCTCGCCATCAATTAACTGCTTTTTATTTAGGTCAATTAGTAAGTTTAACTTCTTCAGAAAATCAGCACCTAATATGTCTTTGCCAATTTTAGCTACTATGAAAGGCCATTGGAATTGTCGACGGAATCCCAAATCAATATTCAGTGTTCTAAGTACCTAAGTTGGGATTTCTGTGCCATTAGCTGCAAATAATTTAAAATCTGGGTCACAGCTTCTGTTACTGGAAATGTCAGGGGTTATTAAAACATCAGCTCCACTATCCACTAGGAAGTGCAAACCCGTGATTTTGTCACGTACAAATAAACTGAGTTTACAGCAATCCATACTACTTTCAGCAGTGGAACTTGCTGCCAACTCTACTACTGTTTGGTGTTTCCAAATTTTTCCACGAGCATGGAGGCTTGCATTTGTCAGGGAAGCAACAGTGACAGTACTTTCCATTTCGATCGTACTTCTTTTTGCTTCGGTTTCGGCTCGAACTTCGACTGCGGGGCCTAAAAGTGCGCACTGAAGCTATCTGTTGCTCTAGGGCGGCTATCTGTGCAGAGAGTATCGTGATAGCGTCGTTACTTACGGACGCATCAGTACCGCTATTTTTCACACTGTAAAGTTTACTGCAGGGATTCATTTCAATAATTTTGTCGGCCATAATTGCGATTTTTTCCAAGTTTTCGTCAGATACGATTAGAACATGTTTGATAGAGTCCGGTAATTTCTCAAGCCACAAGGTACGAAGCACTTTTTCGGAAACATTCACGCCTGTTAAGGACTGCATTTTCCTTAAAAGCTGACTAGGTTTCAGATCGCCTAATTCTAGGTCTGTTACCAACCGTTTTATTTGTTTATCTTCGCTTTCCTTGAAGATATTTAGAAGGCGTTCTTTAGCCGCGAAATATTTATTCAGTTCCGAACTTTTGATAATGTCCCAAAAGTTTTCGAGATATTTAGGTTCGAGGTAGTTAAATTTAGTGTCCTCTTGGGTAATTCTTGAGATAGAAAACTGAGCTTCCACTTGAAAGAACCATATTTCAGGTTTTTATATCCAGAAAGGAGGGATCTTGATGCTTGCCTTGTTAGCTTCACCCACCATGTGTCCTGAATGAGATTCGTTTGCCATTGGCGTACCCGTTGTGGTGTTTTCATCCATTTTTCTTCACGCTTATACTGCACTTATGCACTTCGCGATGTTTATTGCGCACTTCCGTCACTGAATCTCGTCGGGGTACACACCACACTGAATCCGCTTTAGCTACACTTTTATTTTACACCACAATTATCGTTACACAAATATATAAAAAACAGCACACTACCTCTTTACTTTTTTCTGCTTCTTTTCTCTCTCGGCAAGGAAGAGTTATCTACTGCTTTTTAATTCAGTCAAAGCCCACTAGGGGCGGCCTACAAGGTCTTATGGCGACGATGCGATAGGAAAGGCCTAGGAATGGGAAGGAAGTGGCCGTGGCCTTAATTAAGGTACAGCCCAAGCATTTCCCTGGTGTGAAAATGGGGAAACAACGGAAAACCATCTTCGGGGCTGCCACCAGGAGGTTTCGAACCCACTATCTAACAGATGCAAGCTCACAGCTGCGCGCTCCTAACCGCACGGCCAACTCGCCCGGTCACATGCCCCATTAATATTATATTCGCTGCCCATTTATGCATTTCTTCATTTGTTGTCCCGTCTCTGCAACTAAATTTCAAAGTTCTTCTGTTCCACCACTGTTCGTCCTTGGATAATCTCTTATTTTTCGTAGTTCTTATTGTCTTGCCTATGTTTTCCGCCCATACATTGCAGTATTCTACATATAGGTGAGTTTAGCAATCCTCCCTTGCAATCCATTTTTTAATTTTTTTTTTATTTTGCTAAATGCCCACTGTACTTCACTGGTCCTACTTGTCTCCTGTTTGCTCCTACTAAGTTTAAGACGTTGTTTCCTAGATGATTAAATCATCTCACATAATCCAAAGTCCTCCCCCCACAACACCACCACCACCACCACCACCACCACCAGTCCTTGTGATTTTGCTTACTTTTGTGTCTTCTTCTCTGCAACTTACATACATTAGATTTCTCTTTATTGAAAAAAAAATGAAATGGCGTATGGCTTTTAGTGCCGGGAGTGTCCGAGACAAGTTCGGCTCGCCAGATGCAGGTCTTTTGCTTTGACTCCCGTAGGCGACCTGCACGTCGGAATGAGAATGAAATGATGGTGAAGACGACACATACACCCAGTCCCCGTGTCAGCGAACCAATTAACCAATTATGATCAAAATCCACGACCCTGCCGGGAATCGAACCCGGGACCCCTGTGACCAAAGACCAGCACGCTAACCATTTAGCCATGGAGCCTAATCTCGCATTATATTCGACCATTTCCCATTTCCTCTAGCATGTACTCAAGATTACTTTCTACGAACATAGCAATACCATCTAGGAATGCAATCATATCTATTGTTTCTCCACGTACCTGAACTCCCTCACTCACTTCTCCTCTGGCCCTGCTGAACGAATCTTCAATATAAGCATTAAGCATTGTGGAAGACAAAGCACATCCCTGTCTTAGCCCTCTCTGTACTGTCATTTCGTTTTACTCATTTACATCTTGGTAATGGATGTGATGAGTTATCAATTGTCACTCATGTCAGTGATTGAAAAGACACATATGGGTAATTCACGAACACTTCATTCCTACGGAACAAGTGGCTATGCGGTTTGGGTCACGTAGCTCTCAGTTTGCATTCGGGAGATAGTGGCTTCAAACACCCACTGTCGGCAGCTCTGAAGTTGGCGGTTTCCCACTTTCACACCAGGCCTTAATTAAGGCCAACATCGCTTCCTTCCCAATCCTAGCCCTTTCCTTTCCCACCGTAGCCATAAGACCTATCTGTGTCGGTGCGACATAAAACAGATTGTGACAACTCCATTCCTTCCAGGTCAGCCCCATATTTGGATGGGCAAAAGCCGCCTGTTGACATTTCCTGACGCATGAAGAACTCTTGTACCTGTCTCTATGCGCAGGTCAGAGTAAAATGTAGCTTTCTCCGAAGTCCCAGTCTTCAGCCGCCTGGTGGCCATGATCGTTAAGGGGTTGAAGTCTGAACAGTCTGACACCGTGGTTAGCCGGTTCAAGTACCAACAAAAAAAAGCAACCGAAGTCCCAATCTCAATCATGACTGTGAATATATAGAAAATGCTGGGTATGGATGGTACTGAATAAAGGCATTTCGAGCACGATTACTGCGTCTGAGTGTTATGGTCAAAAGCCGCCTGTTGACATTTCCTGACGCATGAAGAACTCTTTTATCTGTCTCTCCGCACAGGTCAGAGTAAAATGTAGCTTTCACCGAAGTCCCAGTCTTCGCCCGCCTGATGACCATGACCTACATTAAGTAGGTCGTGCTGCAATAACACTTTCTATCTCAGTGAGGAAAGCAATGGCGAACTACCTCAAGTCTCATGTTGACACCACCAATTGGTCCTTTTTCTGTTTGGCTATAACCGCATAGCCTTTGTTAGTGTTGTTTTGAGGATTCAACCAGCCTCTGAGCTGATGACCTAACAGACAGACAGGAATATCTACTGTATATAAATTAAGTTGTAGGGAGTCGGCTGTCTGTAATTTCGTTTGTTTTGCCAATTTTTCAGATATTTATCCGTTTTAGATCAACTCAATACCGAATCGGTCTTTTTTTATTTTTCGTGTCTGTTTGTCTGTCTGTTTATCTGTTTGTTCCAGCATCACGGCGAAACGGATAGATAAATCTCGATCAAACGTCATATTTAGTGTATACACATCCCGGGGAAGGTTTTGATATACATATCATTTTAAAATCATGGAACAGACTGGATGTTTATAGGAAAACCGCACGGTTTCCTCCATTTTCTCTTATACTATTCTTTCTGTAAACGCCGTGGACTGTATGTGAAACGCCTCTTCATTATATTATTCTTCAGGTGACGGAGAAAATTTTCTGCGGGTACCATGCATTGAGTGACCGACAGGCCGACAACGAACCTACAGGTTACCATGGCAACGCCTCTGACTGCTTGCCAGCAGAGAAGTAACATATTGCCATTTTCGTCATCATTCCTGTAAATTCGTGGTTGTTCCTTGGGTAGAATTCTTATCTGTGTACTTAAGAATCCCTGCACCTAAATTTCTCCTCTGTTTCTGCTTTGTTATATCTTTAACTCATATCAGCATAATTCATTGAGCGGCATTTGATTTTCCAATACAATCACTTGCTATTTACATATTATTGTCCTATCCGGCTGTCCTATTATCTATTAATTTCAACTTTCTTAACTGCATTATTTTCTTACTCCGTACATATGCGAATGCTAATCCTGAAGCCTGTACACTCTTTTCTTTGAGGAAAAGTTGTAAACTAGCAAAAGTATAACTTTTGGCCCCGAAAGATATCGGAATATGGATGCAATTTTTTCGACGTTGCAGACCTTAGTTTCGGGATAATTTGTGGCTAAACGGTTAGTCGTATCACAAAACGGAAAGCACAATCGCCTTTCGTTTTTGGTGGGGGGCTCCTATGACTCTTTGTCGTATTTCTATCCCTTATACTGAACCATTCTGTACATGAATTAATAGGCGTTTTTTAACGCAGATTAAATATTGCGCAACATAACGCCAAATATAAGGGCGTGATGCAGTATAGAACGCGGGAAATTGGAGGTGATTCCCTAGGTAGGGTGTGACCATGCTTGAGTGAAACAGAAGATATGGGGAAGAAGGGAAGAGAGATAAGAATTTTGTTTTGGGAAGGACCATGCCACCCGAACAATATTTTAAGCGGGAATAGTCAGGTTTAGCATATCACGGGAATTGAGTGATATCTCTTCTACCTAAGGGTTTACCATGATAATAAAATGATGGAAATTATCTCCAGAATTTTAGGAAGCTAATGATATGTTTCACGCCGTTAATAAGTAACGAGATTGATAACTTCACATTAATCCGACCACCGTGGGAAGCTGTTTAGTGACTGCATACCAATCTCAAGAGAGTTTGAAGGGAGGTTAACTGGCGTGGCTTCACGTTTTGCTCCCTATAAGAGATGAGAGATGTGGAGGGAGGTTGTTTATTCGACGGTAAGATTGCTGCTAGTGCGTGTCGCCCGTCTGTCTGTATTTTGCGCCATAAACCTTTGTCCGAACAAAGACTGTAATTACTTTAGTGCGGTCACGCCAATTTTATTCATCGGAGAAGTGATTTGTAAGTCTGTTCAATAACAACTTTAACATGTGACTACAGTAAGATTTTTGCTCTGCGGTCGCGAATTTGCGAGCATTCAACTAGACACATTGCCATATATATATAGACTTCTTCGCAGAAGTGGCAAGGGCGAATGTAGCAATAGACGACCTTCGGCAATAGGATCAGAGCCGCTAACTAAATTTATCCAGGTTTTGTTTACGGGACACACATGTGTGGTGAAGTTGAGCTAATTGAAGTGACAATATAGCTAATCTGGTGCAGTTTATTTATGGATAGGTAAGCAGATAAGTTATGTAACGCACTATTGTTTCATGCCCTGAAGGGTATAGTACGTTAAATAGAGCTGCAGTTCTCCATTTCAAGTTAATTTTTTACTTTGTACACGTATAAGTTATCCTTTGGCATACTTATAGGAAACATGCAATCATGACATTGGACACGTAAATTGATATGACCAGTGGCCATATGTTCGCCAAATGTTATGATTCCAGTGTCACATGGGTATCAAAAATATAAAGTAGTATGTGAAAAATGTACCAAATTTCACCCCCATTCAATGACTAACTGATTCTAACCCATAAATATAGGAGATACGAGAAAATGTCATAGGACCAACCATGTAGAACATTGAACGAGGCGTCGCATGGTGAAGTCCATTTGTAGATGCAATTTAGTATAATCTCACTCACTTCCTTTACAGTAATTTACGGAAAAATCCGTACACAATGTAGAATACCGTAGCGAAGCACGGGTACATTTGCTAGTCTCTATATAAAAAAGCTAACTCCGATTGACTTTAATCAACGCACAGCCAAAACTATGCGACATAAAGAAATGACATTTTGGAGATATATTTATATTACAGTGTAGGTGCTCACTAAGGGAGGATTTTTTGATATTCCGTAGATAACGGGGTGAAAAGAGGGTTGAACTCTTTAAAGAGTATTTGCATTCTAACCTATTCCTGCCCACAACTCTCCCATCTCTATTTATTACCAAATGCGCCCAAACAGGACCAACGTGCTGTTTTTCTGTTCTTGGCTGCCGAAGGACAAACCGGTGGACATTAATCGGAGAATGAGGACTGTGTATGGGGCAGCATGTCTGTGGAATGGTGCACCAAGTTCCGTGCGGGTCGCGTTTCGTATATATTTCGTCATATTCGACTGCTGAGTGAGGGTGTAGCGCAACAGGTGTCGCGAGTCACAAGTCGCTTTGTCTGAAGCTGGCGTTAAGGCGTGACATATATGTAATGCTACTCGCCAAGTTGAACGCTACCGTCGACCATGCGCGACTCGTGTTTCTCGACAAGTAGCACTGCAACAGCCAGTCAGCAATATTCATACTGTCCTGTCACACGTGGAGAGCAGTCGTAGCTACCTACCTATGAATCGGACTGAAAGTTACACTGAGAAACGTATTCTTGAAATAGAAAAGCATCCGGAAGAATAGCTGGTCTCATAACGGTGTTTTGACGAGTCTACCTTTCTTTCAGAATGACATAAAGTTCATCAACTGATGTGACAGACATCCTACAATAATTAAATAATTCCACTGCATCCGTTCTGAGATGAGGATACACTGTATAAAATATACTCTTTGACGTTCGGCCTTGTATAATAGGATGAATTCAGAACCTTTTACCCCTTTTCCTCTTCTTTTCCTGCAAGAGAGACAAATACACTCTCGCAGCTACGTCTTCAAATTCCATTTCCTCGAATGCGAAAGATCGTGCCGCTATCAGAAATCGCAAGTCACGTCGCAATACAATGAAGTGGCGCGACACCACTGATGCTTCAAAAGTCGCCCAGTGTGTATGTACCCTACGTAAAAAGTAACAACGAGGTCATCAGAAGAATCAGGGGCGAATGTGGTAGAAGAAATACATAGCAAATAATAAAATAAAGTGGAACGAAAGATAACGATGATAGAACAGAACAGAAAAATGGAACGAAAGTGTTTGGAGAAAACCAGAGGATGATAATGTGAGACGGTGTGGGAGCGGTATAACCGGCATACACACGTTATGAGAGTATGGCACTTAACACACAGCCTGGAATGAACCACCTGGTGATAAGGAACGTACGAATTTGGAAAACACCGAAACGAAATAACAATAGTGAAAGGTCAAGGAAAATTTATCTGCGAAATATAAATATTTTCACCTCATTTTCTTGACGCGGCATAAGCCCAAAAGCCTATATCATCTCTAATGGTAAAGTTGTCAATTGAATGAAAACCAGGGACTGCCAGGACTAGAATATCAGTATACTTCAAGTAACTGAAAAATACGGACATTTTTGCGTGTAAGCAATGAACTTAATTGTTAGGCCGGTATTGATGGATATGATCTACTTTTCTTACTAAAAACATTTATTTAATAACCTAATCAATACACAATTTTTCATTGAATAATACTAGTTTCGGCCGGTATGACGTCAATCCTCAGCTATTCACAACAAGACAGTGCTTAGATAAGTTCAACATCGTGATTTTTAACAAAACAATTTTAACGTTCAGATGAAACCTATAAGAAACAGTGTAGTTCCTAATATGAATGTTCTCACAACTCACACTTTTTATGGTACCAACAGACAACGGTGTTAATGTCACCTTTTGTCTGATTAAGAGTTAAATTTTGGATACAGAAAGGAGCCTCCGTGGTTCAGGCGGCAGCGAGCCGGCCTCTCACCGCTGGGTTCCGTGGTTCAAATCAAGGTCACTTCATGTGAGATTTGTGCTGGACAAAGCGGAGGCGGGACAGGTTTTCCTCCGTGGACTCCGGTTTTCCCTCTCATATTTCATTCCATCAACACTCTCCAATATCATTTCACTTCATTTGCCAATCATCAATCATTGCCCCAGAGGAGTGTGACAGGCTTCGGCAGCCAGCACAATTCCTATCCTCGCCGCTAGATTGCATTCCTGGCCCGGTTGAATGGCTGAAAACAGGCTGTGGATTTTCTTTCTTTTGTATACAGACTACACGGAATATCTTTTAAACTTTGTATATAAGTTATGTGTGTGTTTCTATGATCATGTATAGTCCCTAACTTATGGGATCCAACTCCATTAGACTGTTATTTTAGCTGATCAGGTGTTAAGGCAAAGAAAACACCGTAATGAACATTTCGAACGCGCATATATTATGTGTTTTGGCGATCATCATGTATGATCCTAGCTTCTTGGGAGTTAACCCCATTCGACTTGCTTCGTTAAGACATTTGGAATGTTACTATGTTCTTATCTAAACAATGTCTTCTTGTGAATAGCTTAGGATGGCCGTCATATCGGCCGGACCTAGTACTATTCAATAAAATTATGTGTTGATTATGTGATTAAATAAAGGCTTTTAATAAGAAAAGTAAGGACACTTTTGCTTATGTTTCGCAGATCTGGAGAAGATATATGACTGATTATCAAGAGAGAAAATTATGGGATCAGGCGTAGTTTATTACAGGCAATCAAAGCATTTATGTTGACAGTCGGGCCGCAGTGAGAACCGATGGTCCGAAGTAGTTACAAGCTTTAGATAATGCTGCAATCATTCACCAATATTGCTCATAATTTACATACTGAAAGATATAAAATGGTATGGAGGAATTCATCTGAATGAAAACGCAGTAAACCGCTTGGCCTATACAAACGATTGGCCTTAATGGCAGACTGGCGCTGAAAGCCTGCAGACCAACTCTCAGAGCTTGAAAAGAAATGCAAGAAGTAGATGTTATAAACAAATGGTAACAATGGTTGGAGGGTACTCGTAATGAGGAAACAAAGGTAAATAAGGAATGAAGTCGACAGATTAAGTTGTTTGCTTCGGTGGTGAGGTCATGTGAGACGAATGGAAAAGAATAAATAACTGAGGAGAATGATGAACTCAATTATGAAGGGTAAGAGAAGCAGATGGAGACGACGATGTGAGGTGTAAAACTAAACGAGGCCACGGAGGTTCAGTAGTTGCAAATAAATGATTATGGAAGCGCATAGTTAATTCACAGAGATTACAGAAAAAATTCATAGAGACGCAACAACCTAATGTATAATGAAGATATATGCTAAAGTTTTCATAAGTTTGCGGACTTCAGGAACGGCGTCTGAGGGACGCTTTATCAGCACTATCTCAAGCACAGACAACAATATCTCCTTAATTACATTCAAGAAAAATATATATGACCTGTCATTGAGTATTAATTATAGCATTCAGTTCCTTTCCTCGAATGTCAAGGAGACCAAGTTACTGTATGATTTCATAATTTCAAGTGATTAAATAAACTGTCATTCCTACTGTATGGATTATTTGAATCTCCCAGAGAATGGCATCCATTTCACATTTCTTATGTCGATCTGAGTAGCTCAAACGATGGACTGCTGGCCTTCTGAGCTCAGTCTCCGAATTCGATCCCGGGTCATTCCTGTGGCATATGAAAGTGCTCAAATATGTTAGCCTCGTGTCGGTAGATTTACTATCCTACAGCACATTTTCGGCACCTCGCTGTCTCAAAAACTGTCAAAGTTGTTAGTATAACTATTATTATTATTATCATTATTATTATTTCGTTATGCCCATTCATTGAGCGCGTTGGAACTTTTTCATTGGCTTGATGACTTTCACCTTCCTATTCTTCCAAAATCTCTTCATGAACTCATTGTCTTGCCTCTGCCGTTCTTCTGACCACTTTGTACCAGTCCTGCTGCTAGTTTTGACCACAAATGTGTGTTTATTTACTGAGGTCCTGAAGACTACGATTTTTCATCATGTCTTCCCTGATGTTCAATTCATTCAGATCTCCCCTTGTGTCCTACAGCCAATTCGTTCTCCTCTTTTGAGAATTTTTTACATTGAATAACCTTTTCGTGAATCTATTATGATCCATCCTAAAAATATGCCAAAAAATTTCAAACGTTTCCTCCGAGAAGTATTGATGAAGTTATCTGCTTAACTATAGAGGTCTGTAGTTCGCCTTTAGATCCAAATTCCATTTTCTTGTATGGGGCAGAAAATTTTTCTAAGAATTTTACGTTCTTGTTTTTCAATATCTGCAATTTTAGAATGACATCCTAAATTTAATGTTTCTGATGCATATAGAGCTTCCGGTAAAATAACTGTTTTGTACTGTTTCACTTTAGCATTACGTGACATTATTCGTTTATTGCAATGGCCCCATATCAGTCTAAATGCCCTCTGAAGTTTTGAGGCCCTATCTGTATTGGCCAAACTGTCTAATTCCGAAGGAAGAATTATTTCTCCAAGGTATTTAAAGGAGTTACAATATTATTATTATTATTATTACGTTCCTTGTGTAATTTCCGGAATATAGGTCGACAAAGCAAAGCAAAGTCACCTCCGTACAGGCCATGAAGGCCCTTGGAGGAGTGGAAGGTAAAGGCTTCCACGACTGTTAACCTCGGCACGTGATGGGGTAGAGTGGTTAGCTCTACGCCCAGCCGCCTTTGCCCCCATGAATTAACCTGGTACTCATTTTTAGTGTAGGCTGAGTTAACCTCAGGGCCATATGCACCTCCGGAAGTGGAAATCTCGTTTTCTTAAATTTAACGATTTTCTAACGGGGATTCGAACCCACGTCCTTCCGGGCGAACCGAGCACGCCTTTACCGCCTCGGCCAGGCAGTCCCTAATGTAGGTGGACACTCTGCAAAAATGTATTTTATTGTCTTTCTTTTACTTATATGTGACTTGCGCGAGTGTTAAATTCGGTTATTTAATCATCTACTTAAATGTAACTTCAAGATCGTCAAAAATTTTAATCATCGGAACTTGCGAAACACTCGATACCACACGTGCCATTTTTAATGGAGTGTGCTTCGATTGCGTTGTAGTTGTACCATTTGCTCATCCTACTTCACTAACCTGTGAGCTCAACTTTAGGGAGTCACATTTGAATAGTTCCTACAATAATAATACTTATTCTTCGTCAAATGACTTAAGTTGCCAAACTGACAAAGAATATCATACAATATAAATTTTGTACAGAGTATAGAGTAAAAAAACAATCATTCTATTGATAATATACAGAAAACGAAGATGCAGCAGATACATTACTTTAATTGATGTAATTAAGTGGATGGAGCGTAGAGGTGATACCTCAAGATTGTTATCGAGGCTTTCAATGTTTGTATGCCCCAGCTCACGATGGTCTCGTTCAGTACACCAAAGCGTCTTAAGTAGGTGACCAGTAGTTTAAGAATGGTGCCCCTTGCATCCAGTGTTGTAACCAAGGTTGAAGTTTACAAAACACAACTTTTATTGCTTCACTTTATGATATTTACACAAATAACTGAAATTTATTTTGAAGCAAAAAGGAATATTGAATCTTGAGAAAAGTCTGTCTTTATACAATATGTACAGGTTTGCAGTCTTTATATACACTTCTATCTTGAAAAGATAGTCTTTGTGAATTGACACGTTGATAGTCGAGAACTATCTGGCACACTAACATAAATGTTCATGAGAGTCCTTGTTTGTTGAAGTGCCTGAATTCCTAAAAAGCAAGTTCAATTGATTGAAGAAATTCCACCTAGCGAAACTAAGGGAGCTTGCATAATTTAGGGAATGAAAATGGCTTGTAAAAGAATTACGGAACATAGGCAGCGGAAACAGGTAAGGGAGCGGTGACCAGAGGTGAAACCTCGTACTGCCAGAAATTCAGTCCACCTGGTCGAAGCACATTTTCAAGAGGAGTAGCCTCCGTGCTCGACGTAGGGTGTATTCTGGAGCTGGACACCGGGGCAAGTGGGCAAGTGAGCAGGCCGGGAGCTCCTATTTATAGTACACTCGATGGTCAGGCACGCGCACTGAGGGCTGCGCGTCGAAGCTAGCAGAATGATACACAGGCGCGTGTGCAGCTGGCTGACGGAGCGAGAAGTGAGCGCCGGACATACAACACCCTCCCCTCCTAAATACGCCGGTACGGCGTGAAACGGCGGCGGCGCTGGCGGCGACTGCGATGCTGGGGCGGAGCTGCTGATATCTCTGTTGTATTGTCCGGAGCTGGAACTGGGCGGAGTGGCGCTGTCTCGTCCTGAAAGGAACCCATTGTTATTAAATGATCTAAGGCTCGTTCAGCAATAGATTTATCTGGTTTAGCAATAGCATCAATAGCTGGACAGGGGCGGTAGCGTAGACGTATCTGATCTTGATGGCGGCAGATACGTTTCTCCGTAGTCTGTATCTCGTAGAGACGATGACCCAAAGATCTGCAGATGACTCCAGGTATCCAGAGTGGGTTGGATTTGAATGTCCTGGTGTAGACCTTGTCATTGATGGAGAACTTCGTTGGGGAGGTCTTATGCTGGGCCGGAAGAGGCTGTAACAGAGAAAGTAAAGTTCTGTGAGGCCGTCCATGGAGCTTCTGTGCAGGAGTGATATTATCAGCGCCGGGTAGAGTTCTGTAGGTGTTTAAGAGTTGGAGCAAGGCTTGGTCTTTAGTTAAGCCTGAAGAGACAGCTTTCTTCATACTTCTTTTAAATGTTTGTACGAAGCGTTCAGCTTCACCATTAGATTGAGGGTGAAAAGGTGGTGCTAGGATATGACGAATGCCATTATGTGTACAAAAGTTCTGAAAAGCAGTAGCTGTAAATTGAGGTCCGTTGTCCGAAATGAGTACTTGCGGTAAACCTTCTGTAGTAAAGATTTTCTGGAGAGCACGAATGGTAGCTTCGGTTGTAGTAGTCGAATGCATATCCACGACATATGGAAAGTTTGACAGTGAATCGATGACTATTAACCACATGGAATTGAGGAAAGGACCTGCGAAATCGATGTGAACTCGTTCCCATGGAGTAGTAGCAGGAGGCCATGAAGCAAGATCAGAAGACGGGGCGTTCTGATTCGTTTGACATTGCTCACAATGACGTATTAGCTTTTCGATGGCGGCATCAATACCGGGCCAGTAGCAATGTTGACGGGCGAGTTGCTTTGTTCTGGAGATACCCCAATGGCTTTGGTGTAATAATTCGAGAACTTGTTTCTGGAGGCTAAGTGGGATAACCACTCGGAAGATGGTGCCTGCTTCTAGTAGGACAACTCCGGCACGAGTCGTGAGACGATGCTGCATACGATGATAAGGTGCCAGGTGGGCAGGAAGTGTGCTCTGAAGAGGCCAACCGTTGCGGATGTAAGTACGTACAGTAGCAAGTGTACTGTCCTTATCCGTAGCTTTAGCTATGCAGGTAGCATCAATAGGAAAACTGGATACAGTATCTGCAAGTTCTATGTCCAACTGAAGACATTCAGATTCTTGAGAATCGAAGGCAGTATCAGGACCAACGGGTAAGCGGGAGAGGGCATCAGCATTACAATGCTGGGATGTGGCTCGATATACAATCTGATAGGAATAATCAGAAAGGAACATGGACCATCTTTGAAGCTTTCTGAGGGAATTCTCTGGGATCTTATTACCAGGATGGAATAAGTGTACGAGAGGCTTATGATCGGTAATGATCAGGAAATGGTTGCCATAAAGATATTCATTGAAACGGCGAATACCAAAGATGATGGCTAAAGCTTCTTTCTCTATCTGTGAGTATCGACGTTGATGGTCATTAAGTGTTTTCGAAGCGAAGGCGATGGGGCGTTCTTGTCCATGACGATCCTTCTGGGAGAGAACTGCACCGACACCATAGTCTGAAGCGTCAGTAGCTAGCGTGATGATCTTGTCGGGCTGAAAATGAGTGAGTTGTATAGCTTGAATTAAGGCGTTGTTGATTGTTTTCCATGCCTGTTGGCATTGCGGAGTCCACTGAAACTTAACACCTTTTTTACGTAGAGCGTTTAATGGAGCTGCCAATGTAGCGAAGCGTGGAATGAACTTATTATAATAGTTCGCTTTGCCGATGAAGGACTGAAGCTGCTTGAGGTTCTGAGGTGCTGGCATGTTTACTATCGCGGAGACATTCTGCATACTAGGACGAATTCCATTCTTATCAAGTATATGTCCGAGGTAGTGAACTTGAGGCTGAAAGAAGGTACATTTAGCGAGATTCGCTCGTAGGCCATTATCTTTCAATTTCTGGAGAAGAAGGCGGAGATTGGTTAGATGTTCCTGATGATCTTTTCCAGTAACAATAATATCATCCAGGTAGTTAGCACAACCGGGAATTGAGGCGGTGAGTTGAGCCAAATAGCGCTGAAAAATAGCCGCTGAGGATGAAACACCGAATGGGAGCCGCTGGAGCTGGAGCAGTCCTAGAGGAGTGTTGAGTGTGAGAAATTTCTTAGATTCTTCGTCTAAAAGTAGCTGGAGATATGCATCTTTAAGATCAACTCGAGAGAAGAATTGTCCACCAGAGAGACGACGGAATAAGTCTTCTGGACGTGGAATAGGAAAGATATCGGTTTCGAGTTGTGCGTTGACTGTAGATCGAAAATCGCCACAAAGTCGAACATTACCATCAGGTTTCTTGATTACCACGAGTGGAGTAGCCCATTGACTAGAAGTAACTGGTACGACAATGCCAGTTTGTATCCATCTTTCTAATTCTTTCGTGACCTGGTCTTGAAGTGCTAGGGGTACTGGACGTGCTTTGAGGAAGCGAGGCTTAGCTCCTGATTTCAGCTGTATGTGAGCTGTATAGTCTTTTGCTGTTCCGAGCTGAGAGTCGAAGACTTCAGGAAACTGCGCTAGGAGAGCGGTAACGTCAGAAGTAGGATGCAATGTAGATACGACGTTAATGTTGTCATGTATCTGGAAACCAAATAAGTTAAATAGATCCATGCCCATAATGTTTGATGCAGTGTAGTTGTTAACTACGAGAAGAGGAATGGCCTTCTGAATTCCTTTATAACTAGCCTGAAGCTTAATTTGACCTTTGATGTCAATTTTCTTCTTGTTAAATGTCACTAGCTGGATGTCAGCTGGAGAGCATGAAGGTGAACCTAAGTCGTGGTAGGTAGTCAGGTTAATAATAGAGACAGGTGATCCAGTGTCTAATTGAAAATCGACAGATCGATCAGAGAATGAGAGAGGAACGATGATTTTGTGAGAATCCTTTGTGGGAAGAATAAGATTGATCTGATCAACTTCCATGTCTTGGCGGGGCTGTATATGCTTCCGGCGCGCTGCAGTAGTCTTAGCAGGGCGGGGCGAACTTTGACAGACAGTCTGAATGTGTCCAAGTTTATTACATCGTGCACAAGTAGCTTTGAAAAAACGACAGTCACGACGTTCATGATGCTTGAAACAACCTCGGCAGGAAGGCAGGAGTTTCGAGGTGCTTTTAGAATTGGGCTTCCGTGTAGCATTACGAGAGGGAACCTGGCGAGAATGCTTGGTTGAGAGCGCCTTATCCGTACGGTTCACTGTAGCAGAGGACTTGCGGGCCTGAGGCGAGACTTGTGCAACTTCGTGTGGAGAAGCTATGGCTGCGGCAGTCTTGGTAGTAAGCTCATAAACCGTAGCAATACGCTGGACGTCTTCTAAAGAAGGGTTACTCTGCTTGACAGCGTCAAAACGTATTTTGTCTTCAGGAGTATGTAAAATTATCATGTCCCTAATGAGAGAATCAGTGTAGGATGAACCACAACCGTCCTTGGAGCAGATGAACTGGCAGGGTTTAGCTAGACCACGCAATTCAGTTATCCATTCAGTATGTGCCTGATGGGGTTGCTTTCTGCTCTGAAAAAATTTATAGCGAGCAGCCACTATGTGAGGAGCTTTGGCATAGTGTTCCGTGAGACGGGCTAAGAGCTGCGTGAAGGGTACCTCAGATAAGTGTTCTTCTGGACTTAATTTACGTAGTAATTCACACGTAGCATTGCCAACCGAACTAAGAAATAGTGCGCGGCGGCGTTGATCATCTGTGACAGAATGGCAGATGAAATGCTGTTGCAAGCGGGCTAAATAAACTGACCATTCTTCCTTAGCCGGATCAAAAGCAGAGAACGGAGGAATAGCTGATGGCTGTGTAGAGACAGAAATAGCTTGAATAGCCTGAATTAACGCTGCCTGTTGTTGTTGCATAAACTGTTGTTGTTGCTGCTGTAAGGCTTGGAAGACCGTAGCGAGTTGTTCCGCAGTAGCCATTGCGAGATGCGTGCAAGAAAAAATAAGGTAAGCTGTGTGTCAGAACTGGTTGGAGTGTCGTTGTTGTGTAGCACGTCGCCGTAGAGTTGACAACTGGGCCCGTTGAATTGTAGTGTTGGTTTCGTGTGTACCTCGTCGCTATAGAGTTGGCAACTGGGACCGAAGAATTGTAGTTTGTTGCTTTTACTTCGTCGCCATAGAGTTGGCGACTGGGGCCGATGAATTGTAGTGTCGCTTTTTTACCTCGTCGCCATAGAGTTGTGTTGTAACCAAGGTTGAAGTTTACAAAACACAACTTTTATTGCTTCACTTTATGATATTTACACAAATAACTGAAATTTATTTTGAAGCAAAAAGGAATATTGAATCTTGAGAAAAGTCTGTCTTTATACAATATGTACAGGTTTGCAGTCTTTATATACACTTCTATCTTGAAAAGATAGTCTTTGTGAATTGACACGTTGATAGTCGAGAACTATCTGGCACACTAACATAAATGTTCATGAGAGTCCTTGTTTGTTGAAGTGCCTGAATTCCTAAAAAGCAAGTTCAATTGATTGAAGAAATTCCACCTAGCGAAACTAAGGGAGCTTGCATAATTTAGGGAATGAAAATGGCTTGTAAAAGAATTACGGAACATAGGCAGCGGAAACAGGTAAGGGAGCGGTGACCAGAGGTGAAACCTCGTACTGCCAGAAATTCAGTCCACCTGGTCGAAGCACATTTTCAAGAGGAGTAGCCTCCGTGCTCGACGTAGGGTGTATTCTGGAGCTGGACACCGGGGCAAGTGGGCAAGTGAGCAGGCCGGGAGCTCCTATTTATAGTACACTCGATGGTCAGGCACGCGCACTGAGGGCTGCGCGTCGAAGCTAGCAGAATGATACACAGGCGCGTGTGCAGCTGGCTGACGGAGCGAGAAGTGAGCGCCGGACATACAACATCCAGCATGAGCCCTATGACCTCGATGTCCTCAGGGTTGTACTTATTGAGGTAATATGGAATGGTTGGTGAATATATCATCTTTGTTCCTTCATTGACGTTAACGGGCTGTTGTGCATGTGCTTCAAATCTGACTGTCGGGTCGAGAATGAAACATTTTTTTTCTCCCGGGTTTGAAGGCGATCATGTCGATACGTCTTGTCCCACCGTCAACTGCGAGGCCATGGACCTCTTCGTGTACTAGGTACCCCTTCACCATGTAAGCGTACCTGCCAAGGAAGACCGAATGCGATGGTGTCTGGTGTTCCGTAGGCATTCGCCGAATGGGAAAGATCCTAAGACGTGTGCCAAAGTTTCAATGTTACCGCATCGTCTGCAGTAGTTCGGTGCTTGTGAGTCCTTCCTGTTTTCTTATCCACCGGTTGGCTGGAGTAAACTCTTGATATAGGCATACGCCTTTGCCTTTATGGTTTAACAGGCACCATTTTTATATTCCTAGTCCCTGAGCGATCTCCTGAGTTGCATGGTGTCCAACAGTCGTCACGTGTCTGCAATTTAGCAGAATTTTTGGTGAAACATTTGGTGAGGGTGGACGCGTATTGAACAGTTTCAACTTCGAGGTTTCTAGTTGCTTCAGTGTTCTTATTGCCAGCTTTTCGGAGGATGTTACAGCTATTGATCGGTTGTAGAGCTGCTTCCCACCTTGCACGAAAAAGACCCAGACCTTAAACCGCTTTGGCAGAATAGAAAATTGCATCTGGTGTGTCAGCTTGAAGTGATAAAATCTCTTTGAGAGTACTCTTAATAATTTTGTCGGCATCATCTAAATATCATTGCCTTTGGTTGTGGTACCATACACAACCATTAACCCGACTCAAGGGAGATAGGGCCACCTTCCCTATTCCCCACTTGAGTAACTCCTGCCTGGCGCATCCACGTTGCGGGGGTGGGCATCCTCTACTCCAGTAGGCCGGTGTAAAAGGATGGCTAAGTTCAGGTGGGGACCCAGCCCCACGGGGTATAACGTGGAACCCTTGCCCAGGGTTACGGGTGAAGACCTTAACGATGGATCCAGCAGAGAAGGAGACCTTCGGAATGGTGGAAAAGGCGGATGAGGCAACCCATCCTCACTGGGGTTAATTAGTTGAGGACGTAAGACGGGGTAGACGGGACTCCTTAGTCGTGGTGAAGACAACCTGTCTAGGAGTAGGATGCTCCAAAATCAATGTCCCCAGCCAGTGGATAGGGTTGAGCGTGGGGTTAACGGCCTCACCTTGTAAAAAAAGCATTGTTCAGAAGACTTCTACGAGAAAACCGGATGGAAATCGAAGACGACAAAAGCTTAGGAAAAGGACACGAGTAAGGAAAGCGGATATAAACATGGCGACATGGAATGTAAGAACAATGTTGAAACCGGGAAAAATGCAAGAAATTGTAAATGAAACAAAAAGATTTGGATACGACTTGGTAGCGATTCAGGAAATAAGATGGAAAGGGCAAGGATGTATTGAAAAGAAAGATTATAACCTCTATTACAGTGGGCCGGAAGAAAGAACAGGACAGTTCTGTACGGGATTTATAGTACATGGGAAATTGAAGAAGAGTGTAATAGGATTTGAACCGATCTCAGATAGAATATGTAAGCTTCGGATTAAGGGGAAGTTTAGGAACATAACTGTTATATCAGCACATGCACCAATTGAAGATGCGGATGAGGAAAGCAAGGAACAATTTTATGATGAGTTAGTACAAACCGTTGAAGAGGGACCAAGATATGACATGACTATTATTTTAGGAGATTTTAATGCCAAAGTGGGAAAGGAAGAGTGTATGAGACCAATAGCCGGGAAATATACACTACATGAAGAATCAAATGAGAATGGTTTTTACTTGGGACAGTTTGCAACTACGAGTGGTCTTATAATTAAAAGCACCTGCTTTGATCATAAGAAAATACATAAAGTGACGTGGAAGATGCCAGGAAGCAATGTGGTAAATCAAATAGATCATGTACTAGTAACAACGAGGCATGCAGCATCGATTATTGACGTAAGGACATGCAGAGGGCCAAACTGTGATTCTGATCATTATTTAGTAAAAGCAATAGTGAGGCAAAAATTGGCAATAGGACAGAGGAGACAACCTACGGAAAGAAAGAAATGGAATTTGGAAAAACTACAACAACCAGAAGGAAAACAAGAATTCCAGTCAAAAATGAATAATACTTTACAGACGATTGGACAAGTTTCTGGAATAGAGGAAAGGTGGGCAAAAGTTCAAAAGTGCATACAAAAAGCGGCACAAGAAACACTGGGTATAGCCAAAAATAAAAGAAATATTTGGTTCGATATGGAGTGTGAGGAAGCAATTGGAAAGAAGAATGCAGCAAGAGCAAAAATGTTACAGAGAGATACAAGGTCAAATAGGGAAAATTATGAGAAATGCAGACGTGAAGCTAATAACATCTGTAAGAAGAAAAAAAGAGAGATGATTAAGAAGAAACTAGAGAGTATAGAGACACAAAGGTTACAGAAGAGGACAAAGGAATTCTATAATGAAATTAATTATTTCAGGAAAGGGTATAAGCCAAGATTGAATGGCTGTAAGAATAAAGAAGGTAAGCTATTACAGAATGAAGAGGAAATAAGTGAAAGATGGACCGAATATTTCCGAGAGCTCCTTAACAAGGAAAGAGAAGATGTGGAAGAAAGTGAACGGCATATGAAGCAGAATGGACCAGAACAATGGATAAATGCCCCCACATTGAAAGATGTAGAAAATGCTATTGCAAAATTAAATAACCATAAAGCAGCAGGAGAAGACGGAATAACAAGTGAACTGATTAAAAATAGTAGCAAAGAAATGCTAGGAGAGATACATGAACTGATTATTAAGATTTGGGAGGAAGAACGGATACCTGATGAGTGGAATACAGGAATAATTTTCCCAATATATAAGAAGGGAAATAAATATGAATGCACTAATTATAGGGGAATCACACTACTGAATATCATCTATAAAGTATTTTCAAATATCCTATTACAATATCTGACTCCATATGCTGAAGAAAGATTGGATGAAGTACAGTGTGGCTTCAGGCGAAATAGGAGCACAGTAGATCAAATATTCGTGGTACGTCAAACGATGGAAAAATGCTATGAGCATAATATAGATCTACATATGTTGTTTGTAGATTTTAGACAAGCATTTGACAGTATATACAAGGATAAGCTATATGAATACATGGAGACAATAGGAATACCACAGAAACTGATTAGGATGTTCAGAATCACTTTAGGAGAAGTAAGGGCAAAGGTGATGGTGGATGGAAGAATTGGAAATGAGTTTGCTCTTAATACAGGAGTCAGACAAGGTGATGCACTCTCAGCTACTTTGTTTAATCTGGCAATTAACCAAGTCCTTGAAAAAATAATGGATACAGGAAATATTGTATATAAATCTAAACAAATTTGTGCATATGCAGATGATGTAGTGTTAATGGCCAGGAATGATAGATATTTGAAGGAAATGTTTCTTGAAATGGAGGAAACAGGAAAACGGATGGGATTAGAGGTGAATGACAGTAAATCTAAGTATATGCATGTGACTGTTATAGAGGGCAGAAGAAGTCAAGATAATCTGACAATAAACGGACATAATTTTGAGAATGTACGAAGTTTTGAGTATTTGGGAACCATGTTGACAAATAATAATAGAATAAGTGAGGAGATACATCGTAGAATAATAGCTGGAAACAGGGCCTATTATGCTAATCTTACATTATTTAAATCTCGTCTATTGTCTAAACCTACAAAATTCAAAATATATAAGACCCTTATTAGACCTGTAGTGACATATGGCTCAGAAGCCTGGAACCTTTTATCTGATGACGCAAATAAGTTAAAGATATTTGAAAGAAAGATTATTAGACGAATATATGGCCCAATTCAAGACCAGAATGGTTGGAGGATAAGGACGAATGCTGAAATACAAAACATACTAGACCAGGAGGATATAGTTAGATTTATTAAGGCACAGAGACTGCGATGGCTTGGCCATGTGGAAAGAATGGAGGAAGATCGAATGCCAAGAAAAGTAGTTAAATCCCGAGTAGACAAAAGACGGCGACAAGGAAGGCCCCGTAATAGATGGAGTGATGAAGTTGAAGCTGACTTGAGGGCAATGAACATCCGCCCATGGAGACCAGCCGCTCAGGATCGAAGTAGATGGCGGAATATCGTAGAAGAGGCCAAGGCTCACACTGGGCTGTAGCGCCGTATAAGTAAGTAAGTATCTAAATATCATTGGGAATTTTCTCCAGTGGAGTGGAAAGGAACTGATAATATCAATTTGGGACAAGAGGATGAATTTACAATGTTAAATTTTTGATCAGGGTGTAGCCAAGGATAAGCGTTTAGTTTCTCTTGCAGTAATGTGATGGATCGCTTAGGATCAAGTACAATAGCGTCAGCGAAGTTAACTCACAGATATTTAATGCACTCAGATCCGAAAATGCAGCGTGTAGTTATTCCGCTTGATATGCATAGGTTCCCACTGCTAATTTTCCCTTTATTAATGTCAATAGCTATTGATTTGTTTGCGTTTGCTTTCAACCCTAATTCTGAAATCCCTCAATTGTTAAGTTAGTGATTTCGAGAGCTGATTGTTTGTTTTTCTCCAATTATTACAGTATCATCAGCAAATCCGAAAATTGTCATTGTAGTTAACCCATCAGCCATAGTATATCCATATTCATTAGATACATTGTTTTCACTGAGTTCTCTAAATATGTGGTCAGTAGCGATATTGTATAAGATAGGTGACAATGGGGACCCTTGCATTACACCACGACGCAAAATGATAGGTTTAGTCCTTCTCGGATTGACCTGGGAACGGGTGGAATTATTTTCTTGCAAATTGCAAATTATTCTTGTCAAATGAGAGGGGCATTTGAAAGAATTGTGAGTATGTCACAGATGTGAGTGGCCGACATTGTCAAAGGCTTTACTTATTTCGAGGAAAATCAGGGTTACGTCATGCCTTCCAAGTTTAGCGTGTTGAAGGCTGGATCTCAGAATGGCAGTGTTAATGAGACAACCGGGTGACCTAGTGAAACCTTGCTGATGCTCACTGAATTGCACAAAAAGCCTCAACCTGGCCGCGAAAAACCTTTCAGTAATACGTCGTAATACGGAACATATAGTTTAACTCGTCTCCTCCTTTGAACAGCAAGATTGTATGAGCCTGATGGAAAAGTGTTGGAACGAACCCGGTATTTAACATTATCGTAGCGATTTTTGCTATTATATTAGATACTAGGTTGTCCTTGACTGCTCGGATTATAACATTGTCAAAACCGGGGGCTGTATCGACTGCTATTTTACTTGTCGCATAAATTACTTCTTTCTTGCTTATCGTTGTCTCATAACATTCCTTGAGTGCTATCCACAATTTGTGGTTGTCCACTTGACAAACTATAATTCTTAATTGTCATAGAATATAATCATAACATTATCGATATAAGCAGCTTTTATCCTATTAGGGGTTGTAGGATAAAAAAAATAAAATAAAAATAGAGCACGACTAAGTAGTATTGTAGTGTAGTCGTATATTAATTACCTTATTGTTGTGTACTATCCCAGACAATATATCCCTCCGTTCATTTATTTTTTTGCAAATAAGTTATTTTATTTTTTAATTTAAATTTTTTCCCACGTAAAGAATGGCTAAGGAGCGCGAGTGTACTTATTGTGGGTGTGGTGAGGCATTGAGGAGTATGAGGGAGGAGTTGGAAAGTTTGAGGGAGATAATTAGGATTCTCACAGAAGACGGGAAGGAAGATAGGACTCCCTCAAACAATGTACAGGTTACAGTAGGTGTACAAGAGGGAGGGGAAGGAAAGGGAGGAGTTGTAGAAGACAGGTGGTCTAATGTTCTAAGGGGAAGGAGATTGCAGGCCAAGGGCTCTATTCAGGATCAGAATTCAGGACAGGTGTCTGTGCGAAATCGGTACGAGTCACTCCAGGTAGAACAACAGAGGGAAGATGAGGGACAGGGAACTGTTGCTGAGATGCGTGGAAGTAGGAGGAAGGGAAAAGGTAGGAAAGGTAAATGTAGAGTAGAGGTTAGGAAAAGACAGGTGGAACAGGGTCATGGGAAGCAGAAAAGGGAGGAGGAAGTAGCTTCTGCAGCTATCAGGAAAGATAGGGCTGACCAGGAGGGGAGGGGATCAAATGAGGTGGGTAGGGTTGAGGCTCTGGTCATGGGGGATTCCATCGTTAGACACGTGGGGAAAGTGTGTGGAGGAAAGGGAACCAGGGTAGAATGTTATCCAGGAATTAGGTTGAGGCAGATGTTGAGGAAAGTAGAAGAGAGGGAGGAGGGGAAGGAGAAAGTGGTAGTGTTTCACGTTGGTACCAACAACGTAAGGCAAGCTGATATAAGTACCAACATAGTTGGAGATGTGTGGGATCTGGTAAATGCAGCACGGGTGAAGTTTAAGAAAGCGGAGATTGTTATTAGTGGAATACTGTGTAGGAGGGATACTGGCTGGAGGGTGATTGGGGATTTAAATGAGACTATGGAGTGGGTATGTGGGGAAACTGGGAGTGAAATTTCTAGATCCTAATGGGTGGGTAGGAGAAAGGGATCTGCGCTCGGATGGCCTTCATTTAAACCGCAGTGGTACGTATAAGTTAGGAAATTTGTTTGGAAGGGTAATAGGGAGGTACATTCAGGGAAACGGGATGGCCTAGGGAGCGGTGATAAGGGAACAGGGAACTGGAAATCAAGTAGGGATGACATAAAATTGTTAGTGTTGAACTGTAGAAGTATTGTAAAGAAAGGAATAGAATTAAGTAATTTAATAGATATATATTTACCAGATATTGTAATAGGAGTTGAATCATGGCTGAGAAATGATATAATGGATGCAGAAATTTTCTCACGGCACTGGAGTGTGTATCGTAGAGATAGGATAGGAAAGGTGGGAGGGGAAGTTTTCATTCTGGTGAAAGAAGAATTTGTAAGCTACGAAAAAGTTAAAGATGAGACACATGAAATTCTAGGTGTAAGGCTCATTTCTAAAGATAATAGGCAACTTGATATATTTGGAGTGTACAGATCGGGAAAGGGTAGCACTGATGCGGATTCAGAATTATTTGATAGGATAGTCAGCTATGTGGGAAACGACATGGAAAGAAATGTGATTGTAGCGGGAGATCTGAATTTGCCAGATGTCAATTGGGAAGGAAATGCAAACGACAGGAAGCATGACCAACAAATGGCAAATAAGTTCATATGGGAAGGACAGCTGATTCAGAAAGTGGTGGAACCAACCAGAGGGAAAAATATTTTGGATGTGGTGCTGATAAAACCAGATGAGCTCTATAGGGAAACTGAAGTAATAGATGGTATTAGTGATCATGAAGCTGTTTTTGTGGTAGTTAAAAATAAATGTGATAGAAAGGAAGGTCTTAAAAGTAGGACTGTTAGGCAGTACCATATGGCTGATAAAGCAGGTATGAGGCAGTTTCTAAAAAGTAACTATGATCAGTGGAAAACGGTAAATAAAAATGTAAACAGACTCTGGGATGGGTTTAAAGAAATTGTTGAGGAATGCGAAAACAGGTTTGTACCTTTAAGGGTGGTAAGGAATGGTAAAGACCCACCTTATTATAATAGGGAAATAAAGAGACTAAGAAGGAGGTGCAGACTGGAAAGAAATAGAGTTAGGAATGGCTGTGGAAGTAAGGAGAAATTGAAGGAACTTACTAGAAAATTGAATCTAGCAAAGAAGGTAGCTAAGGATAACATGATGGCAAGCATAATTGGCAGTCATACAAATTTTAGTGAAAAATGGAAGGGTATGTGTAGGTATTTTAAGGCAGAAACAGGTTCCAAGAAGGACATTCCAGGAATAATTAATGAACAAGGGGAGTGTGTGTGTGAGGATCTTCAAAAGGCAGAAGTATTCAGTCAGCAGTATGTAAAGATTGTTGGTTACAAGGATAATGTCGAGATAGAGGAGGAGACTAAGGCCAAAGAAGTAATAAAATTTACGTATGATAACAATGACATTTACAATAAGATACAAAAGTTGAAAACTAGAAAAGCGGCTGGAATTGATCAGATTTCTGGGGATATGCTAAAGACAATGGGTTGGGATATAGTACCATATCTGAAGTACTTATTTGATTATTGTTTGGCCGAAGGAGCTATACCAGATGAATGGAGAGTTGCTATAGTAGCCCCTGTGTACAAAGGAAAGGGTGATAGACATAAAGCTGAAAATTACAGGCCAGTAAGTTTGACATGCATTGTATGTAAGCTTTGGGAAGGCATTCTTTCTGATTATATTAGACATGTTTGTGAAATTAATAACTGGTTCGATAGAAGGCAATTCGGTTTTAGGAAAGGTTATTCCACTGAAGCTCAACTTGTAGGATTCCAGCAAGATATAGCAGATATCTTGGATTCTGGAGGTCAAATGGACTGTATCGCGATTGACATGTCTAAAGCATTTGATAGGGTGGATCATGGGAGGCTACTGGCAAAAATGAGTGCAATTGGACTAGACAAAAGAGTGACTGAATGGGTTGCTATATTTCTAGAAAATAGATCTCAGAGAGTTAGAGTAGGTGAAGCTTTGTCTGACCCTGTAATGGTTGAGAGGGGAGTTCCTCAGGGCAGTGTTATCGGACCTTTATGTTTTCTTATATATATAAATGATATGTGTAAAGGAGTGGAATCGGAGGTAAGGCTTTTTGCTGATGATGTTATTCTCTATAGAGTGATAAATAAGTTACAAGATTGTGAGCAACTGCAACGTGACCTCGAAAATGTTGTGAGATGGACAGCAGGCAATGGTATGTTGATAAACGGGGCTAAAAGTCAGGTTGTGAGTTTTACAAATAGGAAAAGTCCTCTCAGTTTTAATTACTGCATTGATGGGGTGAAAGTTCCTTTTGGGGATCATTGTAGGCCTAAGTATCTAGGTGTTAATATAAGGAAAGATCTTCACTGGGGTAATCACATAAATGGGATTGTAAATAAAGGGTACCGATCTCTGCACATGGTTATGAGGGTGTTTAGGGGTTGTAGTAAGGATGTAAAGGAGAGTGCTTATAAGTCTCTGGTAAGACCCCAACTAGAGTATGGTTCCAGTGTATGGGACCCTCACCAGGATTACCTGATTCAAGAACTGGAAAAAATCCAAAGAAAAGCAGCTCGATTTGTTCTGGGTGATTTCCGACAAAAGAGTTCCGTTACAAAAATGTTGCAATGTTTGGGTTGGGAAGAATTGAGAGAAAGAAGAAGAGCTGCTCGACTAAGTGGTATGTTCCGAGCTGTCAGCGGAGAGATGGCGTGGAATGACATTAGTAGACGAATAGGTTTGAATGGCGTCTATAAAAGTAGGAAAGATCACAATATGAAGATAAAGTTGGAATTCAAGAGGACAAACTGGGGCAAATATTCATTTATAGGAAGGGGAGTTAGGGATTGGAATAACTTACCAAGGGAGATGTTCAATAAATTTCCAATTTCTTTGAAATCATTTCGGAAAAGGCTAGGAAAGCAACAGATAGGGAATCTGCCACCTGGGCGACTGCCCTAAATGCAGATCAGTATTGATTTGATTTTGATTTGGTTGATTTAAATTAACATTAAATAGATAAGTATTTTAATAGTTAATGGGCGCCAGTTACTAATAATAAGAGAAACGATTAGATAGAGCATGACTCCTAGATTCTCAAAGGTGTGGGATTATATAGGTTTCGGAAGAGGACATGATGGTTTGATTCCCAACTTGAATTTGGGATTACTTGCTTTACTGTATGAAATAAATAATTGACTGCGTTTATATTATGCAAATTTTAAATTTAAGATTGTGAGTAATTACAATTTAAATAACTGTTATTTTGAAATAAAAAGAAGCTATTGACATTGATTTTAAAGTTACACTTTTCCGGACATTTCGTATCGTCTTGCCGCGGGATTAATCAGCACGGATTCGCATTACCTTAGACAGCTTGAGCGCTGCTTGGACTTCCTCTTCGGAACTGCTATCTGCCATCTCCTCTGTTCCTCATGTACCGTTGCATCGCTTGTGTAAGCGAACCTCGTCGGACCTGTTCCGCTGACCTACTTTCCTGTTGGTGATATACTACTACCAACGAGAGAATTCCCATTAACATTGCCTGTTATATTTAGGTGTATTGCTTATGGAAGTAAATTCACACGTCCTACTTATTATGTTTGGCACCCCTCTGGACAGGCATTACATCACATTGCCTTAACTTTGCCCATAATAATAATAATAATAATAATAATAATAATAATAATAATAATAATAATAATAATCGTATGGCCTCAGCTACCGTGTGCAGACATTTCAATTTGACGCCATCCGGCTGTCTGCTCGTCAATTTCGACGTTCCGTTTTACTCTAGGACCACTAGATGGCAGACCGAGTAAACCGAAACTCTCTTGGGCGTCTATGGCTGGGATTTAATGAATTTTGTCGGGTAAACACCAAATGTGTCACCAGAGATCTTTTACATGCCGACATCGTACAACATGGAGTGTCGAATGGACTTTTTTCCGCCCTTCAAAAATCCGACTACCTCTGCCGGGTTTGAACCCGCTATCTTGGGATCCGGAGGCCGACACTCTACCGCTGATCCACAGAGGCAGCTACTTTCCCATTCTTTTTCGTCATGACGACAAAGCTACCTCCTCAGATCAGACACAAGTTACTTGAGATAAGACGTAAGACTGACAGAATGGACGATTAGATTTCGTTACTGTAGTAGGTAGGCTACCTCTTGGACAAGACTTTAGATCTGCTACTCGAGCGCCTTATTGGAGATATATATTTTTAACATTTTAGATATTTTCTTTGGATGATTTTCTTCTAAAATGCCAGAGATGAACCGGATACCCCCTGAGATAAATGGTAGTCGGGACTCAGGCATGAACACCTGCCACACACACACACACACACACACACTTACAGTATATTCAACTATGAATAACTACACTCCATTAATTACTGTCTATTTACAAATCTCTCACAGCAGGACTCCAGCTAGGCAGTCTTTACCTGATACAGGCTACAATCCTTATTGATAGACTCCACCTTTCACTTTCGCTCCGCACGCTCAAGTCACCTCACTCAACAGCTGCATGTAGACAAGTCTGAACACATGTTTGCTGACTTTCGCAACACACGACTGTTCCTTGGCTCGACTCCAGAGAAAGTCCGTCACTCATACAGTCAAGTCACGTGGACGCTCCACACAATGAACTACTTAACAACCAGCTGTTCCACACACAGTCTCCAGGTCGGTCAACAATCTACGGCAGTACATACACAGTACTCCGCTCAGTACACGACGATACTCTGACACCGGTGGGATACTGACGATAGCCAGTACTACTGCCCCACCACCACCACCACCACTCCCATTACTCACTGCACATCGGTACACGTGCAGAACTCCAGTCAGATCTCCAAGGCAGTACACACAGAGTACTCCGCTTAGTACACGACGTTACTCTGACTGACGGGACACTGACAACAACGAACATGACTGCCTCCCCAGTTCCCATTACTCACTGACTCCTGATGATGGAGTACTAGAATCTTGGGGTCTCGACTAAAGACAAAACATTCTTGCTGTATGTTCTAGAAGGCGCACAGGGAGACCAGAGAACAATAGAGGAGAGACCGCGACATGTCCTCCGGTCGGCTGAGAGGTTGCCGGCCTGGCTTAGTCTTCCCTTCCAGGAAATACAGAAGCGGTCTACGCCAGGGCTGGAACGTAATAATACCTTAATTTTGTGGCCATCCTGTGATGGCGTCATGCGCGTTAGGTCAGCTACCATGTCACGACTAGTGCACTCATCCTTCTACGTCAAAATAATACATGAACCATTACCGCAAAGGCCTATGTAAAATTTTTGAGTCATAATCAACTTTTATGTTTAAAAGACGGTTCAGGTGGCGGGGCAAAAGGATTCCGACCTTTTGAAGAACGATGGTTTCGCCAAATAAGGAAGAAGAGCCACAAAGAGCGTGAAAATCTCAGGCACCCTAGGCATCGCAACCTTATAATCGTCGGGGTAGGAAGATAACGCCGTCCCCACGGTGAAGGGGCAACGTTGCCTTCCTCTTTCCCGGAGGCCCCGGGTTCGATTCTCGCCCAGGTCAGGGATTTTTACCTAGATCTAAGGGCCAGTTCGACGGTGCTATCTGACGGTGAGGTGACCCCGGTCTATAAAGCCAAGAATAACAGCCGAGAGGATTCGTCGTACTGACCACACGGCACCCTGTAATCTCCAGTCACCTGGTAGGCTAAGGCTCTTCGGAGCTGTTGCGCCATGGGGTTTGTTTGTGGGTGATAACAAGAGTTGGTCAAGAAAGCTCGAGTACGAAATTTAAGAGTGACACAAAGGGAAGCATTACCAAGCTGAGTTAGGTGTCCCATGGTCACCATCCTCCTGCAGGTTAACCTTTTTAGTTGCCTCTTAGGACATGCAAGGGAAACAGCGAATGTATTTTGCAGGCCACCCACATTGGATTCACGTAGGTTCGTCGGAGTTGTGAATCATTAGATATATCTTTTAATAGTACCTATTATAGACATCCTTCCAACTCATACCAGATTTACTCATCGCACTCATTTGATCATTCAACCGCACAGGCTGGTGATCAAAAATGCCCTCAATTAATGAGCCAACCACAACAATAACAGTCGTTTACTGAAAACTTGACACATCCTGAAAAGATAGCATTTCAGAGTAAGTATAATGGCTTTCCAAACGAACCCTCCATTGTAATAGCTCTTGACGATTGCATAATGGGCCACAATCATGCAGACAGGCATTTAATAGCTTCATAATATCCTCTCGATCGTCATTTTGACGGTATCTGTTAATGAGTTCGTATATTGATTGCAAGTGGTGTACTATAATGAACTTCATTATAAACATTTTGTGACGAATCCGTCCCACTTCGAAGTCAATGTTTTTGCTGTCATAAAGCGCCACATAATGTCAAGTTCGCATGCGCTATATTAGAAACCTCGTTTAGAGGTGGATGATGGAGAGATTATCTTTGAGTGGCACCAAGGAATCAGTGCCGACCCCACGATCAAAGGGTAGCGTGACTGCCTCTTACTCGGAGGCACGGAGCTCGATTCCCGAACAGGTCAAGGAATTTTACTTGCATCTGAAGACTGATTCTAGGCTCACTCAGCCTACGTGAGAACAATTGAGGGGCTATCTGACGATGGGACAGCGACCAAAAATAACGCCTGAGGGGATTCGTACCGCTACAGGCCTTAGGATTAAACAGTGGTCACCATTCAGGGCTGTATTGCCATGAGATTTGGTTTGGTGAGAAGGAACCTGCCTCTGAACAGATAGTTGACCTACCAACAGGCGCGGCGCGTTCTGTATGTTCAGTGGTTCAGTGAACCTCCTAGGAATAGACATGTTTTTGCTATTTGCTTTACGTCGCACCGACACAGATAGGTCTTACGGCGATGATGGGACAGGAAAGGGCTAGGAGTGGGAAGGAAGCGGCCGTGGCCTTAATTAATGTACAGCCCCGGCATTTGCCTGGTGTGAAAATGGGAAACCACGGAAAACCATCTTCAGGGCTGCAGACAGTGGGGTTCGAACCCACTATCTCCCGAATACTGGATACTGGCCGCACTTAAGCGACTGCAGCTATCGAGCTCGGTAAAATTGTTTATCAAGAGCCTTTCTTCCTTCCTGCCTTTCTTTCTTTCTTTCTTTATTTATTTATTTATTTATTTATTTATTTATTTATTTATTTATTTATTTATTTATTTATTTATTTCTTATTCCGTTTACGCTTCAGGGTTGTTTTTGCCCCTGGACTCAACGAGGTAGCCCACCTCTACCACCTCAAGGGCAGTGTACTGGAGTGTGAAACTTTTTGTCGGGAGATATAACAGGAGAGGAGGACCGGTACCTCGCCCAGATGGCCTCACCTGCTATGCTGAACAATGTTGTTGTTATTATTTGTTTTATGTCCCACTAACTACTCTTTTACGGTTTTCGGAGACGCCGAGGTGCCGGAATTTAGTCCCGCAGGAGTTCTTTTACGTACCAGCAAATCTACCGACACGAGGCTGACGTATTTGAGCACCTTCAAATACCACCGGACTGAGCCAGGATCGAACCTGCCAAGTTGGGGTCAGAAGGCCAGCGCCTTAACCGTCTGAGCCACTCAGCCCGGCACTATGCTGAACAGAGGCGTTGTGGTGGGATGGGAAGATCGGAGGGGATAGACAAGGAAGACAGAAGGAAGCATCCGTAGCTTTAAGTTAGGTACCATCCTGGTATTTGCCTGGAGGAGAAGTGGGAAATCACGGAAAACCAGTTCCTGGATGGCTGGGATGGGAATCGAAACCTCTCTACTTAGTTGACCTCCCGAGGCTGAGTGGACTCCGTTCCAGCCCTCACACCACTTTTCAAATTTCGTGGCAGAGCCGGGAATCGAATCCGGTCTTCCGGGGATGGCAGCTAGTCACACTAACCAAAGGCGGACTACCAAGAGCCTCTTCCTCTAATTGGCTCTGTATATTCGCGCACATAGCTATAATTTTGACATCAACACTCGGCTGCTTTCCGGAATCAGCGAAGAGGTTCAATTTCAGGATGCCGGGCTGAGTGCCTCAGACAGTTGAGGCGCTGGCCTTCTGACCCCAACTTGGCAGCTTCGATCCAGCTCAGTTCGGTGGCATTTGAGGGTACTCAAATACGTCAGCCTCGTGTCGGTAGATTTACTAGCATGTAAAAGAACTCCTGCGGGACTAAATTCCGGCACCTGGGCGTCTCCGAAAACCGTAAAAAAAAGTTAGTGGGACGTAAAGCCAATAACATCATTTCAATTTCAGGACTGAGGGCGTGGAGCTGTGGGACTTAAAGGGGGTGCGCATGGCGAGGGGTTATGAGGAGCAAGGAGAACATAGCTCAGGTATTGCTGGCGAGTGGACCAGAGAGAGACACGAGCAGCGCCGAAATTAGCCGAAGCATTTTCAAAGCGGGCGGTTAAAATTGGCCGTATTTTGTAGGTTTTGAAAGGATTTTAATTTCACGATGTTGCGGTTCTGATTTATTTAACCGCAATGAACCAGAATATGTCGTTAACTACGGTTGGTATAGCATCAGTAGGCGTGCATAGCCTAAGTTTATGTGATTAATGAAACTTTTAATTAGTAACACGTTCTTGAAGCAATTATTCTACGTAAGCAAAGTCTTCATAATCAGAGGAAACTGGATTAGCTTAAAGTAACTGCACCTCATATTCTCTTTCTCTATCATTACTCATTGTTTTGGTAATTTTTTCGAGCTGCAGCCGTGTGCCTTAAAAGTATCTACTCTAAATTATTATCACATAGCGGTTTTTCTAGGCGCAACGACCAGCGCTGTAATTCCAAAATTCTCTAAGTCATGGCATGACAAATCGCGGATGCCAGACCACTCTGGCGTTTAAAATTATTGGGTTACAGCTAGTTAAAACAAACTTCCCTCAGTTTGGCATAAATCAGTCATATAGAACACATTTTATTATGAGAAATATGTCATCCATATTTTAATACACTAGTTTAAAAATCGTAATTTGCTTACACAGTAGTTTTCTACTGGACCTACTTCCAGCTATTTATTTAAAAAACATCCAAGGTGCCTCTTTTCATTTACCATCGCACTTTTCACGGAACTAACTCTTGAATTGGTGAATGTTGCAATATGGTAGCTTTGCAACCACATCATATACAGAGTATTTTACTCAAGTTGGGGCCGGCGCACCGCAGCGGTTCGATGGGCGAGCTGGGCAGACGAGCACATGGCAACTCCCTTAGCTTGGGGCCGGGAAAGCACCCGTATGAATCGTATGTAAATATCAAGCACGCATAATAACACATAATCAAAGTAAAATAATTTCTGACCTCGATAATGTTGTGAGATGGACAGAAGGCAATAGTATGATGATAAACGGGGTTAAAAGTCACGTTGTGAGTTTCTCAAATAGGAAAAAGTCCTCTCAGTTTTAATTACTGCCTTGATGGGGTGAAAGTTTCTTTTGGGAATCATTGTAAGTACGATCTTAATTGGAGTAATCACATAAATGGGATTCTAAATAAAAGGTACAGATCTCTGCACATGGTTATGAGTAGAGCCCGGATTTCCATGCACTATCAAGTCTCGAAATATGCATGTATTCATGCAACATCAAATGACGAAACATGCACAATCAAGTGGAAAATACGCACTATCAAAATTTAGTTCCACGTTGTTATATTTTCACTTCCGTTTGAAACATTGTACAACTAATTTCTCCATATTTTCTTCATTTCAGTTCATTCGTTTATCTGACAGAACATTGCTGAACACGGGAAATGATCTTTCTACGTCACAAGAAGTGACAGGTTCATACTTAAATGAAGACATTTAGGACGAAGTATATCTGGTTATCACTTCTTTTTTTTTTTTTGCTTTACGTCGCACCGACACAGATAGGTCTTATGGCGACGATGGGAGAGGATAGGGCTGGGAGTGGGAAGGAAGCGGCCGTGGCCTTAATTAAGGTACAGCCCCAGCATTTGCCTGGTGTGAAAATGGGAAACCACGGAAAAACATTTTCAGGGCTGCCGACAGTGGGGTTCGAACCTACTAGCTCCCGAATACTGGATACTGGCCGCACTTAAACGACTGCAGTTATCGAGCTCAGTGGTTATCTCTTTTCGAAAATTAACTAAAAATTTCCTTACCTCAATCCATTTAGACACGAAGTCTCTTCGTATACTTTTAATAGGTGGCATGTCCGGCTCCATGGCTAAATGGTTAGCGTGCTCTCCCTTGGCCACAGGGGTCCCGGGTTCGATTCCCGGCAGGGTCGGGAATTTTAACCATCATTGGTTAAATTTGCTGGCACGGGAGCTGGGTGTATGTGTCGTCTTCATCACCATTTCATCCTCATCACGACGCGCAGGTCGCCTACAGGAGTCAAATCAAAAGACCGGCATCTGGCGAGCCGAACTTGTCCTCGGACACTCCCGGCACTAAAAGCCATACGCAATTTCATTTCAATAGGTGGCATGACCCCAACACTTCACAGCACAGTCCAACACTAAATTGCAATTTGAAGCGTGTAAGCGTGCTGTTTTTTAACTCCCTTCTTTTCTCAATTATTTTGGCCTCAGACATGTGAACAGTGAGAGTTCGGAGTTCAGAGTAGATAATTCCAGGAAAAGAAAACAGGATGCAGTGCAAAACCAAGGTTTGTAAGCTGCTATCTCAGAAACGCGGCGTTACAGAAGTATGATTGAAGTTTTGATATCTTCGTCTTACATAGACGAAAAAAGGAATAACATTTATTAACCCCAAATTTACGGTTAGTTTTTACTGGGGCACCTTATTTCTAAGGATTAGAGAGGTCGACGGGGGGCCTTCCCGCTTATGTCAATGTTTATTCAAGCAACAGAAAAGAACGTGCTTAGCTAACTGGATTATGGCACCTCTATGCATCTAACTTTGGTTGTGAAGTAATATACCAAGAATACATTTTCTTTCTCTCCCAGTTATAAACAAATAACGTGGATGTACGGTCCTAAATTCTGCAAATCCATGTTCAGAAAAAGGCACTATCATGCAAATTAACATAATATATGCGTCAAAGTCAGAAGAAAAGTCATATAATACAATATAAATGTCCAATTATTCGCTACTAAATCCAAAATCTTCAAAATATGCATTATGCATGAATTTTCTCCCAAAAAGGCCAAAACATGCAAACATGAACGGAAAAAGTGCGGTTGTTTGGAATTGGTTAGTCATAAAACGAATATTTGCAAAGTTTCAGAAGTGTAACCAGCTTATTTAGGAACATGCATTTGCATGGAAATCCGGGCTCTAGTTATGAGGGTGTTTAGGGGTCGCAGTAAGGATGTAAAGGAGAGGGCACGTAAGTCTCTGGTAAGACCTCAACTAGAGTATGGTTCCAGTGTATGGGACCCTCAACAGGATTACTTGATTCAAGAACTGGAAAAAAATCCAAAGAAAAGCAGCTCGATTTGTTCTGGCTGATTTCCGACAAGAGTAGCGTAACAAACATGTTGCAAAGTTTAGGCTGGGAAGACTTGGGAGAAAGAAGGCGAGCAGCTCGACTAAGTGAAATGTTCCGAGCTGTCAACGGATAACATTAGTAGACGAAAAAGTTTGAGTGGTGTCTTTAAAAGTAGGAAAGTTCACAATATGAAGATAAAGCTGGAATTCAAGAGGACAAACTGGGGCAAATATTCGTTTATAGGAAGGGGAGGTAGGGATTGGAATAACTTACCAAGGGAGATGTTCAATAAATTTCCAATGTCACTGAAATCATAAAAAAGGCTATGAAACAACAGATAGGGAATCTGCCACCTGGGCGACTGTCCTAAATGCAGATCAGGATTGATTGATTGATTGATTGATTGATTGATTGATTGATTGATTGATTGATTGATTGATTGATTGATTGATTGATTGATTGATTGATTGATTGATTGATTGATTGATTGATTGATTGATTGATTGATTGATTGATTGATTGATTGACAAAATGTTTTGTAAACAAAATGACACGTGCACTCCTGTCGGCATGATCTACTGTACTATAGTCTATTCTTTGCTGATCAGTTTGTTGTTTCTCAAGTCTGAAGAAAAGCACTAACCTACATTATAATTCATTTTTATGCGTACCAGTGATGTACGGGCCGTGTACCTATGAGTTTGCACTCGGGAGATTGGTCCTTCGAATAACACACACACACACCACCCCGGCCCCCATCGACAGCCGTGAAGATGGTTTTCCTTAGTAGTTTCTCAGTTTTCGCACTCTATTGAAGCGTTACTTAAAATCACAGCCGTTTCGTCCCATTGTCGCCAAAAGCCTAATCGGAGTTAGACGTTAAGTTCCTAACGAAAGAAATGTTGTACTTTATTGCAAATGAACCAAACCAAACCCCATGGCACTACAGCCCTTGAAGTGCCTTGGCCTACCAAGCGACCGCTGCTCAGCCCGAAGGCCTGCAGATTACGAGGTGCCGTATGGTCAGCACGACGAATCCTCTCGGCCGTTATTCTTGGCTTTCTAGACCGGGGCCGCTATCTCACCGTCAGATAGCTCCTCAATTCAAATCACGTAGACTGAATGGACCTCGAACTAGCCCACAGGTGCAGGTAAAAATCCCTGACCTGACCGGGAATCGAACCCGGGGCCTCCGGGTAAGAGGCAGGCACGCTACCCCTACACCACGGGGCCGACTTAGTGTAAATGAAAGAAAAGCATAACTGCATGAAGTTTCTCTGGTCAAATGATACTGAATAGATTCTTAATTTGAAAAGACATATCCTTCTGTTATCTTCTAGTTACATATATTTAAGACAAGCTGTAGGGTATTGATTGACGGATTGTGTGCTACATTCTACTACAGGATAACCGTCAGAACAGCCCAGCTCCATGGCTAAATGGTTAGCATGCTGGCCTTTGGTCACAGGGGTCTCGAGTTCGATTCCCGGCAGGGTCGGGAATTTTAACCATAATTGGTTAATTTCGCTGGCACGGGACTGGGCGTGTGTGTCGTCTTCACTATAATTTCATCTTCATCACGACGCGCAGGTCGCCTACGGATGTCAAATCAAAAGACCTGCACCCGGCGAGCCGAAATATACTCGGACACTCCCGGCACTAAAAGCCATACCCCATTTCATTTTTTTACCGTCAGTATAGAGGTACGTAGTCGTTCAGTTATGCTAATTCAACGCTTCATGGCAGACAAAGTGTAATATTTCTACCGGGATGTGCATAAGTAAAGAGAATAGTTGCCACTGCAGGCTGTGTAAGCCTTGAACGTAGGGGTCGGTGGATTAGAATCGGCTGAGAAAGTGTGGAAATGAATAGGTCTTACTTATATTATATTGCATACAACTAATAACAATCTTTCCATTCACTCTTTCTTCTACTTCAGTTAATTGCTTAAACATTTTAAATCCATCCTGGAAAGTTGAGTTTCTCAACAATGTACTTTCAATGATGTAAGCACAATTATGCCAGCATTAGTTCCTCGACCATGTTGGTTGATGGATTAGAGTTAGTTGTGAAAGCGTTTAGGAGAGGGATTGTGAAGAAGAGGCAATAGTATCAGCATTTTTGCTTTTCAGAATATAGTATACCAAGCAGTTGCTGATTATTTAAAGGAAATGCAGTTGTTGAGTGAAGCGAGATGGTCCTATCACTGGCTAGCGAGGCATGCTCTGTTCAACACCGTCCTACTCAGTTGGAAATCAAGAACTGCTTCTTCTTCTACTTCTCACAGAAGGTTGGCGTCTATCATGGAGTTCTTTTTCCTACTTAGTGTTTACCGTATCAGAGTTACTACATCGCGCATGCTGAAGAATTGTCCGAGGTTCTACGTCCAGGTAATCCTCTTCATTGCATCCAGTTTCCCTTTTCTCTTGCCTTTTATTGTCATTTCTATCGGGCTGTATAATAGGTAAAGGAAGAACGTTGGATATCACGTGGCCGGTTGTTTAAGCACTATATTCGCGTAACATGCTTTTCATAACAATGTGTCAGATAATAAGTTTACTATTTAACAAACTAGTTTATTACTGAAATGTTGGTTTCATTTTAGGCCCGGGTGTTTTAAGGAAGCCACAAGACAAGAAATTTTATATGGACTTGCCATCTATGAGACGTGGAGATGAATTTTTGTAGGTATTGTGGTAACTGTTTGAAGTTTGTCGTGTGTTATACTTGACACATAGGATGCAGACATACAAAGTACATATTTATATGAACTTGCATAGTGTAAAAATTACTTCTGTTTTTGCAGGATTTATTAGATTCTTCAAATACCTCATAGCTTCCTCACTGTGATAAAAGGAGAATTATGCCTGCATTTCAAGGCCATTTGAGTTACAACAGTACATGTTCCTTTCTTGATACTGTATTTTTTTTTACAAAATAATGTATATTTCGAGTTGTCATGTATTTAAAACACAAAAGTACTACAGAACTCATGATGTGATATATAACTTTTCCAGAGAGTTTGCTGTTTTCTCACTGTGATCTTTCTATGATACCATTTAGGCCTACATGCAAATATTTAGCTATGAAGGGGAAGGTATAAGTTCTACTTACAGAAAGGATGAAACCCAGACCTCCATAATATAAAGAACTATCTGAATTTTTCTTTTCAATCCTGTAAATTTGCCAAATGTGATTTAAACTTTCTTTGAGGGCAGGCTTCACTTAATATTAACATTTGAATTTGGAACAATATGTATCCTCAGCATCGCCATCATCATCGCCAATCACTCACGCGAGTATGATATTCACCGCCGAATTTAAATACTGCATCGCCTCTGGCCTCAAATAATTTTGCGCCCCATAACATAAGACAAAATTGCTATTACTATTATTTTATTATAACGAATAAAGCAATGCAGAAGAAGGTCTCCAAGGTAAAATATCAAACATTAATACCATTAAATAATAATAATAATAATAATAATAATAATAATAATAATAATAATAATAATAATAATAATAATAATAATAATAATTGTACCGGGAGGAACACCTCAACGCCGCGCATTTAAACCTAACGCCTAAAATAAGTCCTCTACTGGCGAAACAGTGAAATGGAAACTACACCTACTTAGAACTTTACTCAGAAGATGTCACCAAAGAAATCTGGTGTAATTTTGTTATTGTGAAGTTTCCTGTACTGTGTGAATGTCTACTTGTTCTGTTTGCCATTCATCAAGAAGTTTGGACATTCTCCCATAGATGACACTACCAAAAAACTATGATCATGCACCCTGGTGCAATGTGAAAGAACTTTTGATTTAAAGAAGTTTTGTATTCATAAGTTCTTTTACTAATTGATTTTCATTTATTTTTAGGTTGCAATATGTATCTTTTCTTTCCTCCAGTTTTGAATCCAGCCAATCCCTAATTTCTGTAATTAATTTTCTATCAATCACAGTCTTCTTCTTCGATTTTGAGTTTAACTTTGAAAGTACCCAATAAACATGAGAGGGTGTGGCTAGTTTAATCTTGAATGGTCTCGAACTTTCCCCGAGGGTTTATATCCTGCTAATTTTCACGTCTCTTGGCCAATTGATCGTCATTTTAGTGTGTGTGTGTCAAACAGGAGGCCGGAGGCCTCTTTGTCAGCAGCTAGAACTTTTACAAGGTAATGGCCACATAACCTCTTTCTTTCTTTCTTTCTTGCTAGATCCGCAGTTTATCCCGAGGGAAAGGTCCGAATCATTACTATGTAACCTACTTTTCTGAAAATGTAACTTCTGCCGGCTAATGTAATAACATCATAAAATCTTTAACTGTAAATCGGGGATAGAGAGTGATATACCCTCTCGAGCTCCCCTTCATCTTGGTTTGATGTGCCACGCTTTTGTTTCTGCTATATATTAAAGTGATTTCCATGCGTGCTACCTCAGTAGTTTGGGAATAGCCCCTGTTTCGTCGGCCAAGTGACCTATAGGTTTTAAATTTTTGGAGCTCAGCCTTCGACTCCATTCAAATTGTACTCGGGCCGTTTATTTAACCTGTTCTTTTTCACTAAGGCCCTGTAGGTTGGGTACTAGACACCTCTGTGTAATAAGATTTCTATTTGTAAATAGTGACTTGTAAGGCCAGAGAGTATTAGATTTTCATGCTATGTTGCCTTGAGTAGGCTTGGAAAACTGAGAGCACGTTAGCTCTTTTTCTAGTGTTGTAAAAGTGCCTCTGGGAGGCTTGATATTGTAATTTAGGGAGCAAGTGCTCCATGTATTGAGGGATTTCTGCCCTTGAGTAAATGTGTGCTCTTTGTAAATTTGAACTAGGAGCTCAGGAAGAATGAAGCGAGGGCTTGAAGCCCATGATCTGGTAAAACCACTAATCTTGGATTTTTCCCAATCTTGTTTAATGTTTGCTACTTGTACCTGTAAAAATTGCGAAGTTGGAAATTGTTGAAAATATAACCTTCAGTTTAAGTTTTAAATCCAATTCTTGACATTGTAGTTAGACCCATTCCCCCGGCACCTTCTTTCACCTCTGCGATCCACGATACACCACGGAATAATAATAATAATAATAATAATAATAATAATAATAATAATAATAATTTCAACTGAGAGAGCAGACTACAATCAAATCTGCACAATTCACCACCCTGGCTTTTAAACATTACTACGTAATCACGATGAGAGTGGAAATTCTCATATTCCGTTAACCTCTGATTTCCATGCTTTCAATCATTGAAGCGAGTTGTTGCAAATTGGGATTTCCCTCCAAAACGTTTACAAGGAGCACAAAAACAGATCATTGGCTGCATGAATAAACCAGATACTCACGTTTCATATTGTCTCCATTTAAAAGCTTTCTTTCAAACAGCACTTTGGTCAGAAATCACTAATTGTTTGGATAGGCTACATCCGTATAGAACTACAGAACATCTCTTGATTCAGCTTCACTCCACTTTCAGCATAGTAATCTCTAGTGACATTATTCAAAAGCCAAAAAAAAGGGTAATAATTTGGTTTAAAAATACCTTCTCTTGGTACTAGATCGTCTTCACGATTTTCACTTACAGTTCCAACAGCAGACCAATGGAAACGCATGCTCATCAGTTCCTTGTGTCGTTACCATCATTTTTATTTTTGTCACTTGTTACGATCTCCGCTACCGCTACGTATACATCCTACCTTCGCATGCTGGTTTTCGCCGATCACGCCGCCACTGCTTCATTCACTCTTCTGCTATGCTCACCTGTCGCCTGCCTACTCTGTTCATCACGTGATCCTGACGTCATCTTCTTCTCCACGCACCGCCTCCTCTACCTGTGTGTGTGGTTGCGCTAACCTCTATTGGACACGTGATTATGACGTTTCTGGAATATGCTGGTTTTCAACTTCTCTATTCTTCTCGATGTTTCTGTACGATTATATAATCTCGCTCCACCGCTCAAAATATTGAGTCTGGCTTCTTTACGGAGTGGTGGAAGCAGCCATACTACTGCTACGTTCGATATTGTCATTTACCATCTGGACTGTTATTTTCTTCAGGTTATCCGGTGAGCAAGTTTTATCATAATGTTATTTGGACATTAAATTCTTCATTGGGCCATCTGCCCCACTTGAACTTTACTTTGGCCAGCTTATTACGGCATCAAATATATATGCAAGACATTATTTCGACTAAAACCTTTCAAACACGAACTGTACTACGGACAATGGAATTTTGAAATCACAATATCTATTTCCTTGGACCATCGTTACCTTTTGGTATAATGTTTATTTAATACATTCTGCAGCGTAACTTCACCCGGCGAAGAGAATCCCTTTCCCCGTTAAATCCCTACTTCATTTTTTTCCTTTTTCCTTCTTTTCACTTTTTCTTTCAGGTTGCTTCCTCTCTATCGACTTATATTATTCTTCATTGTACCCTTTATACTTATTCATACGGTTTTTGATGTTTTATATTGTAAATGTGGCACATTTTCCTTGTCTTTCAAGGTTTCCTCTATATATTTCAGTCTAGCAAACTCTTGTCTGCGATTTACTAAACTTGTTGAAAAATGTTTACTATTTTTATTATCTGTTAAATACATATCCTGTTTGCTTTGTTAAATTCGAGATTTTCTTGTTCCTGTCACCTTCTTTTGGTCCTATTCCTTCTCACTGCGCAAATTCTGCTGTAAATTATTATTTTTATTATTATATCGTGCTGCTTCTTTTACCACGTATATGTTTGAGCTATCAACTAATATTGTATACTATTTTATCACTGCTTCGTATGTACCTACGACGATAGCTGAGGGTATCTGTATTATTCCTGAACACCCTCACTACCACTATATTGATGTCGCGTAGCGAGCCGTGACACTAATCAATTTTGATACTGTTGCCGAAAATGGTTACTTGGGTTCGGACCTGAGCCTTAACTCGAGTCCAAAGAAGATGTTAAATTTGAAGTCTTACAGAAGATAGATTATTTAAGGCTGCCAAGTGTAGGCTACCTAACGTAGTCGCAATTCTTCAGACACATGGAGAAGCTTTAAATAAGAAGTCGAAGATTTGAAGTTTCAAAGTAGATAGGTTTATTCAAGAGGTGAAGTTAAGTCCTCCAGTGCACAGCTACAAGTACATAGCAGATATTATGATGGTGCACTGACAAATCATATACATTTCCTTAAGCTTAAATACTCTTTCAAAGGATGATTACTGGCCTCCGGCCTGCCCTAATGACCTGTTTGTCTTAGATACTAATACAGTATATTGTGAAGTTCCTTTTAGAACGAAAAGACCGCAATGGTCGTTATGATAAGTGAACTAACCACTTAGGGTCGTTATGCTAACATCAGATAGTGCCTGTCGGCAACTAACCAGTACAAATACAAATACATTCCAATACAGAGTCGGGTACATTTGACATAGATAATTATATTTACTACATTTGCTTCCTCTCTGAAAGGAAGGCTGACTCAAGTCATAACAGATAAGAGATAACGAAATGGAGCCTGGTGTATGTCAGAATATTTCTAAATAATAATTATACTTGAGTTGAAAAGCTACTTGTGGGATTATGCCACACCTCCCCCCTTTTGGACGAAAATTATCATTTCTAAAAATGCTAATTTTTGTACATGGACCATAGTTCTCTTTTCTTAAGCCTTTCTGATCTCCTTAGTTGCTGATCAGATTCCATTTCTGCGTTATGCTTCTCTAATTCTGTTAGTTCTGGTGCTGAAGGCAATGATCTTACTGAATTAGTTCTCAATGGTTGGTTTAAGAACCTTGGCATTTCCATTAAACTTTGTCTTTCCATTGGAATATTCTCTAATGATAAATTAATTTGATGTACAGGACTATTTGTAACATGAATTCTAGGACAAAGTTCTTTTGATTCTTTCCACCATTTTCTTGGAGAACATTGATTAATTAACCAAAAGCTTATCTTGCGACAGCAAGAACAACAACAGCATCCACAAAACCAAATGCCAATTAACATTATTATTGATAATACATAGGTGTACCAAGAAGTACCAATTCTTTTCCAAGAATAATTTCTCTGTTCTTCTCTAAGCTTTTGCTCTTCTATAAATTTATCTACTTCATCTATTTTAAAACTAGCAATTTTCAAGTCATTTAATGATGATACAATATTTGATAAAGGAAGTTTTAAAGGTACATTTTTCATATTTTCTTGTTGAGGAAGGGTTAGACAACAATCGATGTCAACATCTACAAATGGAAGGATATCATTTTTTGTTAAATTGGTTTCATGATGTGACAATGGAAATAATGTAGTTTTACTACCTAGACCTTTACAGTCTGTTCTTAAGGTAAGTATACCTCTACCTTGTAATCGATTGGAGTATTTTTCTCCATCTTGACATATTGTTGTAAACAACTCCATTTGAGGTGCTACAAATAACCACGAATTACTCTTGTGAAGTGGTAACCACATCACTTGCTTTAAAGGTAAGTAATTAAAAGTACAAACACTGGGTACCTGAAAAGTATTAGGATGCATTAATGTGGGTACACATTCCACATTAGGGATATAGGTATTAATAGGATTTTTCTCTATACATACGTAATTATTTTCATTTGGTTGGATACACTTATCCAACTCATATTGAGTAATATACCCATATTTTTCATTCAACATGTCTACAAATATATACTCTTTCTGTACATTTAAGAGTTTTGTTGTTACATTAGTTTTCATCATGACAGGAAATGGTATTACTTTATGTAATATAAATTTTGTTTCAATTACCAAAGGTATTTTTACAGAATACACCAAATATGATCCTTGAGTATAGATAGTTGGCTGTATCAAGGAAAGGAGTTCGGAAGAAGTGAAAGGTGGAAACATCGTCGACTCTGGCATTGCTTGTTCCATTAGAAGTTCTCTAATTTTTTGAATCGTTATAATTTGAGGTTGGAGAATACCATCCTGAGCATGCAAATATACATCTATTAATAAGTCAAACGTGTGTTGACATTCCTCAATTCCTCGCTCAATTTGCTTAATTAACTCATTTAATACGAGACTAGTATCAATCTCCTTCTTTAATTCTGCAGTTTGCACTTTAATTTCTTTATTTAATATCTGTAAAGCATTTGTCAATTTACGTTCATTATCCGACACGTCTTTTAAAGTTGTATTCATAGTAATAATAGTTGATTTCAAAACTAGTAATTGTTCTGAAGCTATTCTTAAGAATTCTTTGTGGTCTTTTTCCATTGACTCTATATGTTCAAAGTTATCAGCTACTTCATCTTCCGTTGCAGTTCCGAAAAGGAATTTTAAAATCTTACCTCCAAAATTGAATAAATCTCTCCTACGTCTATTAAAGCTCGTATCCTTTCCAATTAAATCTATTAATATATTCTTTAACCTGTCCACAATTCGTCTCTTAGATTGAAAATAAGGTGTACTGGGTCTACAATCCGTATATACAAACCAAGTCTCATTACTTAATTTGTTACATATATCATTTAAAGAGTTAATTCTATCTTTTATTTCCTTCCATAAATCTCTAACAGGTCTTAAGTCTACATACGTTATAAAATTCCATTCTGTAGGATAGAAATATATATTGCCGATGTGATCAAAGTAAACACCTGTTTGACTTGTGATCTGGGTGATTTGTGAACCTTTGCTGAGGTCTGTCGGTTCGAGCTCTGCTGCTGTTTGCCGAATTGTCCACCACCAAATAATAAGTAGTAGAGTTATCCACGTCGTCATGTTTCGTTCTGATCTGAAACATACGGTTTCGTTCTATTAATGTGAGTCTGTATTACTTTTCTACCTGTCGTGCCTACCTTAATTAAAGTTACATTTGTTCCCTTTAATTCCTTAACTTCATATGGACCTTTCCATAAAGGGTCTAATTTCTTTCTTTGCTCATTATAAACCAATATTAAGTCTCCTACTTCATACTGTTTTCCCGTTCTATTCTCATTAATTTTATCACACTGCTTAATCTTAGCTACATGTAATCTTTCTTTTGCCTGTTGCCATGCTGTCTGGAATTTCTGTTTAATGTCATGTACTAGACTTTCATAGTTATACAACGGTTGAGGATTTTGCTGTAATTGTCCTGGTATATTAGCCTTTCTACCAAACAATAATTCATACGGTGTGAATTTTGTAACACTGTGTGGAGAAGTGTTATACGTAAAACACGCAAATGGAATCCACTGATCCCAATCGTTCTGTAATTTATTTCCAAAACATCGAAGATATTCAACTAAGACTTTGTGTGAGCGTTCCAGACTACCATTGGTTTCTGGGTGATACACACTAGTCTTAAGTTTCTTAATCTTTAATAATTTACAACAGTTTGTGAACACATCACTCATGAACTGTGTTCCACAGTCTGTTAAGAGTTGGTCTGGTATTCCATATTTTAAAACTATTTCATACACAAATTTGAGAGCTATCGTTTCCGCCGTCATATTTTCAACTGGAATTCCAATAACATATTTGCTTAAATTATCCTGGCATGTCAGGAGATACCTATTTTGTTTTTCCGAAACTGAGAATGGCCCAACGATATCTAAATATATTTTACTCCACGGCCTATCCTGTGTGTCTGTTATTTGCAAATCCGCTTTTACCTTCGGAAGTGTTTGTTTATTTAACTGACAAACTGAACACTTGCGAATGTAAGATTCAATGTCTCTGAACATATTAGGCCATGAAACATACAGTTTCAAACGTTCATATGTTCTCTGTACTCCCTGATGTCCTCCTATGGGGCATTCATGCATTTCTTTTAAGAGTTTTGCTTTCCTTTCTTCTGAAATTTCTTGGTTCGCCGGTTGAATACTACTTACAATAGGATACCTACTAAGTGCGTCAGCATGTACGTTCTTAACGCCTGCTTTATACACTACATAGAACTCATATTCTTCTAAGAGCAATCGCCATCGTAACAAACGTGAACTGGGATCTTTCACACTAAATATCCAAGTTAATGGTTTGTGATCTGTAACTATAGTAAATTTTCTTCCTAGCAAGTAAGGTCGAAAATGTTTACAACTCCATACTAAACTTAGACATTCTTTTTCAATTGTGCTGTAATTAATTTCAGCGTTATTTAAAGTTCTACTTGCAAATGCTAGTGGTTGATCTTTACCAATTTCTCCTTGACTTAATATACTTCCTAATGCATAGTTACTAGCGTCTGTAGTTAATACAAAAGGTTGAGTAAAATCTGGGAACTTTAAAACTGGAGGTTTCGTTATCTTGTCTTTCAAACTCTGAAAACCTTCTACTTGTTCTTTTTCCCATTTCCCATTTCTTTAGCAAATCATTAAGTGGTTTTGATATTTTGCTAAACTGGGGTACAAATCTCCTGTAGTAACCTACTAATCCTAAAAATGATTTGACGTCCTTCTGTGTCTTTGGGGTAGGGAATCCTACTATAGCTTCAATTTTCATAGGATCTGGAGCTACTCCATCAGCTGTTACAATGTGACCTAAATATTGTAATTCTGTCTTTAGGAATTCACACTTATCAGGTTCTAATTGGATATTGTGTTCTCTTAATTTCTGAAATACTTGTCGCAATATAGCGTGATGTTCTTGGAGTGTTTCCGAGAAAATTATGATATCATCAAGATAAACCAGACAACGTAATCCCACTAATTCACTTAAAATAGTGTTCATTAATCTTTGAAATGTCGCGGGAGCTGATTTCAAACCAAAAGGCATCCGTTTGAACTGGAAATGTCCTCTCTGGGTGCTAAAAGCTGTTTTGCATTGATCTTCCGGAGCTATTGGTATTTGCCAATATCCGCTTGCACAATCTAGTGCTGAAAAGTATCTTGACCTTCCTAATTTATGTAGCACGTCTTGAATGTTAGGTAAGGGGTAACTATCTCCTATAGTGATCTCATTTAAAATTCGAAAATCCAGGCAAATTCTCCATTTCTTAACATCTGAAGCATCAAGCTTCTTTGGCACTACTAAAATTGGGAAATTCCAACCTGATTTACTGGGTTCAATGATATTTTGCTCTAACATTTCTTCTACTTGTTTGTCTACCTCCTTTTGATGTTGCTCTGGAATTCTATAATTCTTAAGGTTTATTGCCCTGCCCGGTAATATTGAAGGGGTCGGTATCGAATGTACCGTTGATTTCGTTTCTGTCAGCCTATCGCCTGGTAAGCGAAAAATATCATTGTATTCAACACACATTTCTTTCAATTCATCCACGTCTTCGTTTATATGTGAAAAACGCAACTTACTTAATAATAAATTCTTCCTATCTTTTACGTTTATTACTGAAATATTTTCTTTTAAGCTAATGGTTGTTAATTCTGGTACCTTTTCTATCAAGGTTTCTTCTTCGTTACAATTGATTATTAAACAACAGAATTTACCTTCATCACAATGAACTATACTGTCTGCACACATTACATTGTCTCCTATCATTTGCTTTTGGCAGTGTCGTGTTCCCTGTTCTAGTGTTGGAAACTGAACTACTGTCTCACTCAAAGCTTGTAATTTTACAAAATCCTTTTTCCACGGAATTCTAATTACACCTTTATGAATCTCTAACCAATCTTGTCCCAACAGCATGTCAACATTATATGGCAATTTCTCAACAACATAAAATGGCACTTCTCTTTCATTAATTACATTATTAATACGCAAGTTAACCACACCTTTTACTGGAAATACTTCACCAGTTACACTTTGAAAAGATACATTTACAGGTTTAATTCTTATGTTTCTTAAACTCACTTCCCTCACTAAAGATACTTGTGACCCTGTGTCTATTAATGCTTCCCCATAACCATCTGTGAAATGGTCATTCAACACATATACTACATATGGATTATCTATTTTTACACTTCCTTCAATTACATTGGCGCTCACGGCCTTCCTATTAACAACATCGGCGCTGACGGCCTTCATATTAACAACATTGGCACTCACGGCCTTAATTGGGATCTCACTTGCCCGTAGGTGTAATACCTCATTATCAACATTTAGGTTTAATACCTCATTTTGTTCGTTTAGGTTGCAACCTCTACTAACTTGTGGAGTTGGACTGTAGCTGGGTCGCTCAAACAGTCCAGCTGCTAGTTTCCCTGATTGCTAGTACTAAGGCAATCTTTGGCTACATGTCCACTCCTCTTACACTTCACACACAAAGGTTTGCCCTTGCATTCCCTTGCAACATGACCAGTTTTCTGACAACGGTAGCAAGTAATCGTTGCTGCCGCGTTAACTCCTGGTTCACGTCTTGCCTGCGCAGAAGATGTACTAGTGCCACCTCCATTTCGTACATTCTGCATTGGGGTTCTTACGCTGCTCCCCGAAAAGCTAGTTTTCTTACAGTTCCCATTATATGCCCTGAAATGATCTCTAGATTTCCTAGCACTCTCCTCTTCTACTGCTATTTCAATTAATTGTCTCAAAGGCTTATCTTCCGATTTGATTTTCGTAATAGTCTTTACGGACTCGTCACTAATTCCCTGTACGAAACAACATTTGCTTAATAAGGAAATTGTTTTGTTCCCTCCATCCTGCATTTCATTAGTCCAAGTTATCATCTGCCTAGTAAGAGCTTTATTTAACTCTGTAGTCATTTTTTCGATTCTATTTCCCCACTGAGTAACATTTTCTGTGTGTTGCTGTTTACTCGTAAATAGTTTATTTGCGTAAAAATCAAGAGTTCTTTGGACCGAATAATTTAATTCTAATTTATCTTTAATAGTTTCCCAAGTCTGGAATTCCTCTGGAATTGTGCGAAAACTTAGCACAGTTTTTGCATCTCCAGTGATATGGGCTAACACAAATTTTAAGAAAGTTGAATGGTCCCTAGGATTTAAAATACTATAGGCATTTTCTACGTTATCAATAAATTCCTGTAATTCATTTGGGTTTCCACTGAAGGTGGTTTTCAATAACTTGACCGCCGTATCGACTGAGACTGTTCTATATTGAATTGCTTGCTCATCCGCTCTGAGAGCTGAACTTCCTACTAAATTATCAGGCATATTAATGCTATTACTATTTGCTGCTCTTTAACAAGTTATTACTTCTAACACAATGCCAGATACAACAATGCTGAGGACTTACTTGGAAATATGTAAGGGAGAAAGCCACTCCTCGGAGCTGCCACTGAAGTCGAATACCACCGCGAAGAAGGATAGCTGCAGGCTTGCTGGGTTGCGCAGTGTCCCCTCGAGGACCCCAACTGGTACTCGATCAGAAGTTCTGACCTTCTCGACGCCAGAAGACGGACGGGCTGCGTCGGCCTCCGGTTAGAGGAAGAAAAGATGTCCCGGTCTCTCAGGTGGAAAGAGACCAGTGAAGTGATGACGACCAGACACCTCGATGTAGATCGCCGAAAAAATGTTGAAAGTTGTGACTGCTTATTTAACCAAGTTCTTTATGTAGAAATCTTCTTTGATCCAAGCCGCTGCCACCAGATTATGTCGCGTAGCGAGCCGTGACACTAATCAATTTTGATACTGTTGCCGAAAATGGTTACTTGGGTTCGGACCTGAGCCTTAACTCGAGTCCAAAGAAGATGTTAAATTTGAAGTCTTACAGAAGATAGATTATTTAAGGCTGCCAAGTGTAGGCTACCTAACGTAGTCGCAGTTCTTCAGACACATGGAGAAGCTTTAAATAAGAAGTCGAAGATTTGAAGTTTCAAAGTAGATAGGTTTATTCAAGAGGTGAAGTTAAGTCCTCCAGTGCACAGCTACAAGTACATAGCAGATATTATGATGGTGCACTGACAAATCATATACATTTCCTTAAGCTTAAATACTCTTTCAAAGGATGATTACTGGCCTCCGGCCTGCCCTAATGACCTGTTTGTCTTAGATACTAATACAGTATATTGTGAAGTTCCTTTTAGAACGAAAAGACCGCAATGGTCGTTATGATAAGTGAACTAACCACTTAGGGTCGTTATGCTAACATCAGATAGTGCCTGTCGGCAACTAACCAGTACAAATACAAATACATTCCAATACAGAGTCGGGTACATTTGACATAGATAATTATATTTACTACATTTGCTTCCTCTCTGAAAGGAAGGCTGACTCAAGTCATAACAGATAAGAGATAACGAAATGGAGCCTGGTGTATGTCAGAATATTTCTAAATAATAATTATACTTGAGTTGAAAAGCTACTTGTGGGATTATGCCACATTGATAATCGGGCCCCTCAGAACAGTAAGATAACAGAGCAATCTCACCTCAGTATGATAGCAAACTTCTTCTCTCACCTCACACTGCATGAAAAGTTGTTTGAGTTATAGGGCCTATTTTGGATTCTGTGGAAAACAAATCTAATTTTGTTGTTTAAAAGAACAATTCACTTTCACTCCTCTTATTTTCTTCTGCCAATCTGCTATAATTGCGCCACTTACTGTAATCGTTTTCGACCATCCATGTTGTGTGCATAACACGAAAAACGCTCAATCACACTCTCAAAATGAATAAAAATTGCTTTGACAGTCTTCTCGGGAACTCTTGGTATTATGGGTTGTCGCTAGGTGGCGTTGATTCATCTCTCACTTGACTAAGTCGCAGCCCGAAGTCATCTTGACACCCAGACGTAGAACCGAGGGGGCTGTGTTTCAACATTGTTGTGGTACTTACAATATTATTACCGACAGTTTCCATGTAAGCGGAACAAAAATTCCGTTATTCATGTCGGGATCTTTCGTTTTTGAATACTACGAAAGTGCACGCATTCTGAAAACTCATCTTCAAATGATTAGGCCCATGCCTAAATACGGCTCTACCGGGCGAGTTGGCCGTGTGGTTAGGGGCGCGTATCTGTGAGCTTGCATACGGGAGATAGTGAGTTCGAATCCCACTGTCGGCAGCCCTGAAGATGGTTTTCTGTGGTTTCCCATTTTCACACCAGGCAAATGGTGGGGCTGTACCTTAATGAAGGCCACGGCCGCTTCCTTTCCAATCCTAGGCCTTAACTATCCCATCGTCGCCATAAGACCTATCTGTGTCGGTGCGACGTAAAGCAACTAGCGAAAAAAATTATACGGATCTGATTATAGTTTTTCTAGTCTTCCTATTGATGTGGCTTCAGGTGGCTAATCATGTCAATCTGTGAGTTACATCCTCTACCTCAATGGTGACAAACATTATGTTAAAGAGTCTGCTGGTAGTTGGACATTTCTCCTCAGGACATCCCTATGTTTTCTCCAAGTGAGCTGTCCCGTTGCAATACGACGTCTCTGTTCTTAAAAAACCGCTTCTCCTTGATGGACAGTGTTACTCCAGGCCGAACGTTCCAGGGTGAGCACTTCCCAGTTGTCAGTCTCAATGTAACATTTACTCTGCTAGAAAATGTGCCCTAAACAAGCCAATCCCATCTTCTTGGATGAGTGGATAACCACGTCCAGTGGCTTTCACCATTTTGCGGTCGAAAAAGCATATATCCTAGTAAGATGATGATGATGTTATTCTGTACAGAGTAATAAATAAGTTACAAGATTGTGAGCAACTGTAAAATGACCTCGAGATGGACAGTAGGCAATGGTATGATGATAAATAGGAATAAAAGTCAGGTTGTGAGTTTCACAAATAGGAAAAGTCCTCTCCGTTTTAATTACTGCGTTGATGGGGTGAAAGTTCCCTTTGGGGATCATTGTAAATACCTAGGTATAAATATAAAGAAAGATCTTCATTGGGGTAATCACATAAATATGATTGTAAATAAAGGGTACAGATCCCTGCACATGGTTATGAGAGTATTTAGGGGTTGTAGTAAGGATGTAAAGGAGAGAGCATATCTGTCTCCGGTGAGACCCTAACTAGAGTATGGTTCCAGTGTATGGGACCCTAACCAGGATTACTTGATTCAGGAACTGGAAAAAATCCAAAGAAAAGCAGCTCGATTTGTTCTGAGCGATTTCCGAAAAAAGAGTACCGTTACAAAAGTGTTGCAAAGTTTGGGCTGGGAAGACTTGGTAGAAAGGAGACGAGCTGCTCGACTAAATGGTATGTTCCGAGCTGTCAGTGGAGAGATGGCGTGGGAGGACATCAGTAGACGAATAAGTTTGGATGGTGTCTTTAAAAGTAGGAAAGATCACTATATGAAGATAAAGTTGGAATTCTAGAGGACAAATTGAGGCAAATATTCGTTTATAGGAAGGGGAGTTAGAAATTGGAATAACTTACCAAGGGAGATGTTCAATAAATTTCCAATTTCTTTGCAATAATTTAAGAAAAGGCTAGGAAAATAACAGATAGGGAATCTGCCACCTGGGCGACTGTCCTAAATGCAGGTCAGTAGTGATTGATTGAAGAGCGTAATTACCAAATATCACCGGGCTAGTTGGCCATGCGGTTAGAGGCGCGCGGCTGTGAGCTTGCATCCGTGAGATAGTGGGTTCGAATCCCACTGTCGGCAGCCCTGAAGATGGTTTTCCGTGGTTTCCCATCTTCACACCAGGCTGTACCTTAATTAAGGCCACGGCCGCTTCCTTCCAACTCTTAGGCCTTTCGTATCCCATCGTCGCCAAAAGACCTATCTGTGTCGGCGTGACGTAAAGCCCCTAGCAAAAAAATACCAAATATCATGAAAACATCTACAGTATTTTTTAATTTTTTTTTAAATGTTGAAATCATTTCTTTGCAGAAAAAGTAGGGCTCCCCATACTACGACAAACGTAAAATTAAGCCATTTCCTCATTAGTGCCTAAAATTTAAGGGCTAAAAGGGCCCGGAAAGGTTTCAAATTGTGATTCTTAGATAGCTCTATCAAACTAAAAAAAATTGAAAGTCACTTCCGCCCTAAATGCAGTTCCGGTAAAACAGCGTAACATCGCTTGTTTATTTGGTCGTCTTCTTTTTTATTCAAATCCTAGCCAAATTAACTTATTTACATAATTCTTTCTGTAATGTATTCCTTGGTTCAATACCCTGAGGCGTTTTCTAATTTTTGAAAACGGTCCACTACCGAGTGTGATTTTAAGGGCTTAGGTCTAAGTGAAACAATGCATTGACTCACATTATCGCTCGTAGTGGTAGGAAAAGGCAAACTGCTAATCTAATCGACCAGATAACCATGATTAAGGAAAGGATTGTAATGTTTAGGAATAAATAAAGAACATGTTCTGATACTTCATTACATTTTATTTACCTAAAATTCGTAGCTCATATCCCTAGCATGTTTTTAACACTGAGTTGCTTGCCTCAAGGGCTATAACAATGGATTTTTGTCCAATGGTGGAACAAACTCATAAACAGATATGAACTGATTTTCGCTGCCATCTGTCAGAACTGTGTCTGAAACATGTAATAAATAAAATTTGAGAAAATTCAAATGGACTGACAGACGTGATCGTTTTAAACTGCTATAGATATCATATTTATTTACCAAAAGTCATAATAGTTGCCAGGTAAGCCACCGCAGCACCGCCAAAGGCACTCAGAACACCTAAATCAAGATTAAAGAACCCGTACGCCGTGATTTGCACCTTGCACTGCATCAATTGTATTGAGAACGAGGTTAATTCTTCCATATCGCGGGTACCGAGATGTTGATGAAGTGTCAACCTTGTAACAAGAGTCGCAGTTCTGTTAGCTTCCATCGTCAATAAATGACAACATACAATCGTCGAAATAAGCTGATAGAGATGCGTTAAGTCCCATATAATAAGCGTGATTACTCTGTACATCCCATTAGCACTCCTTAAGTCATTAATTATCTCATGTAGATCGTACAGAAGAGATACAAAGTAATAGGCTAAACGCAACAGTATACCTAAGCCATAAAATGAGTTCACGATACCTATTAAGTCCCACAGTTTATCATAAATAATTCTTAATCGTCTCACAGGAACTAAAACTGTGTGTATATCATCCCGACCTCCAGACTCACTAGTATGTGAGATATCGGATGGTCCGCCGTGTAAATAAGACAATGTGGATAGTGACTGAGTCTGATGCATATTTCTTCCATATTTATTAATATGATTTAAAATCAGAAAATTTACAGCGCTGAAGCAAGTCTTGAGGAATAGAAATGTACTGTTAATATAGATGTGATGAAGAGAACTAACAATGTGTGCATTGTAATGAAGGATGCAACTACATACATTATTCAATGGGCAAAGGAAACTAGTGTGAAGTACGTACAGGATTAATAAATACATAACTACCAAGGCAAGTTCTATGATGGAAATTCTTTTCAATGTTACGTCTTTCTTACGTATGTAGTCAGACAACTGAATGGTAATTTCTGACAATCCGGCATACAATCTTTGCAGTTTTCTCAAGTTTATCGGTGACTGCGATAATACAATAACAAATGCCAACATAAAGAGGGAACATTGTAGACAAGTATAAATCACCCTTACAGCATGATTTTCCTTCTCAAAAAAATGTTGCACAATATTAGCCACAGCACCCAACACGAGTCCAGTAAGAAGGGTACAGATGGTAATAAAATGACATAGTTTTCCCTTCTTTGAGGCTTTTAACGTCCCTACTTCTCTCGTGCCACATTTTGTAACAGTGAATTCATAAGGGAAAAGTCCAACATGTTTTATGACTCTGCAAATCATCCCCAAAGAAACAGGAAATGTCAGTACAGCAGGCAGTGCTTCAACGGGCGGGTGTACCTTATCTTTAGCCATATTCTATTTGTATGTTATGTTTAAACCCCGTACAACTAAACTCTGCTGGAATAATTATTGTGATCGTTAGAGTCTTGAAAATATGTTAGTAATGTTGATAGCAGTGACGATTTGAATCATTTCCTTCTTGATCAGCAGTGTTGAGTTGAGAAGGCTACGAACGCCATATACGAGCTGAAATGATACAGGCTGGTGGAAACCACGTTCAGAAAATACCTATACACATATGCGAAGAAACTGTGGCTACAATTTGCCACTGTAAGAGCTGATTTTCTCGTCGCTCTTCAGTAGGAGATTGAGTTGTGTGGTAAGAGGTGTATAGCTTATGTCGTACTTTAACTTCTCTTACGTTGTGCTTGTTACAACGTGGTGAAGACAGTGAAAAGCCTGTTGAAGAAGCCTCTTTCTATTATAACTGTGGAGAAAATAGTGGAAATAAGACAGCTGTATAGGCTTACAACAAAATATTATATTATTATTTATACGAGGGATGATCAAAAACTAAATGTTTACAAGAGCGATATTCCTGGACTTACGTTTTTTTATAGAGAAATTAGTAATGTGCGTTAATTCTAATACATGCGGTTCGCAACTATGCAGAGTTTCAGCCACCTGCCACCTACAGCGCTAGTTTTAGGTAAACACAAATGACGACTCATTTGGAAAACTCGTCACGCGAAGAAATCCGCTCATTTATTCGATTTCTGTGGGTGAAACATGTAACCGCGGCTGAAATTATCCGGCAGCTAATAGAGGTTTACGAAGAGACTGTAATGTCTCATCAGCAAATCGCATAATGGTGTCCAAAGTTTGTGGCCGGCAGAGAAAAGGTCACCGAAGAGGATCGCAGTGGCCGACCCAGCACGGTATCAACAGATTTGAACACAGCTCACATGGAGGAGTTGATTCAGGACAACACGAGGATCACGTTACGGCATATGGCGGTAAAATTGGGACAACGTGACTGAACACGCAAGGACAGGATTTTTACCAGGAGCGAATAGTCAAACTCATCCCACGAAGTGACAAGTGCCGAAACCGATATGGAGACTATGTCGAAAAATAACCTAATGTATGTAGTATCGGTTGGCTATATTGATTGTATGAAATAAAATGTGCACGTTTTACTGCAGGCTTTGAAATCTTACTTTTTGATCATCCTTCGTATTATCTTCTGTATATTTGTTTGCTTTTGACTATTTACGTTGGTTATTTAAACAGTAATGCAGCTCATATCTGATTTCTTGCTCGAGCTGTCTCTAGAAACAAAACATGCTCCACAATGTAAGAAGTATTCAGTGAAATGACACGTTTCACTCTTGTGTTCTATAAATATTCAGTCTGTTCCTATTAACTCGCTCCACCAATAAGTAACGCAGTTACGTGATGAAAGTCAAACTTGTTCAATGAATGTAAAACATTTCTAAAGAAACAGTAAATGTGTACTGAACAGGCAGTACCTTAACTTCGACCGTACCTTATTTTATCCATATTCTGTACGTATGGTATTTTCATGTCAGTAAAATTAAACATCTCCTGGAAGAGTCACAAGACAATTCTAGTAATGTTGACAGCATCTCCGGGAATTGTGATTAGCGTAATGATTAAGCTCTTTGTTTTCCACCCGAATCGCTGAGATTCGATTTCCCAGTCTATTCCGTGGCGGAGTTTCCGCATAAAAATCATGCGACGTCAGAAGAAAGAGTTTGTTCGGCTCTTTGGCTGAATGGTCAGCGCACTGGCCTTCGGTTCAGAGGGTTATAACTAATTCCTCTGGCTCGGGGACTTGATGCTTGTGTTCTCAATACAGACCTCTTTCATCTATACACAAACACACCACAGAAATGTATCTCACCCCGTAAGAAGGACATCCAGCAGAAGAACTGGATCAAATAACTTGCCCCACCAGTAAACAAAGCAGTTACGTAATAAAGGACTTCATATAACTAGAGGGTCCATACCACTTTTCTGCGCTGACTACAGTTCTTTCCAAACGTTCTCCCTAAGATAAATGATCACTTCTTTCTTCGTCAATACACTCTACAGGTTACCTTTAAATTCTGTACAATTCAATAGGCTATACTTGCATATTGTTTTACTCCTGTTCGAGCTCTCCAAACTGAACAACATGCTGATTGTAAGTAGGCTATAACGAAGTACAGCCAGGAAATAAATGGATTGGAATGAATATTTAATGCAGCACTTAATGTAATGATTGGTACGCTGCTTAACAAAGAACCTAAACATACTTGAATAAGAAAACTCGAATAAGTAGTAAGTACATGAATAAGTAACTAACATTAATAAATGGAACATCTGTATCGTCTGATATAATCAAATACTGGCGAATACTTGAGTTTCTATAACATATTATAAAACTCCAGAGCAAAATTTCAGGAATTAATTTCTCGTACATAAGAAAGGAAAATAACTTACTATACCAAAATTTTTATCTGTATCAAAAATTAAGTTCCCAGAAGGAAACCATAATTCCTGCGTCCAGGACGGGTCACGAAGAAATCCAGACTAGCTCGCTCAGGTCCAATTTCCAATCAAAGTATATCTTCTTCTCGTGGATTCGAAGAAAATACGACCTCCTTAACTGTTGCATTGCCTAATACAAGTGGTGATACTGAGCGGGTTTGACGTGTGCGATTAGGGTCGCCTAGCTGTGAGCTTGCATTCGAAAGATAATGGGTTCGAACCCCACTGTCGGCAGACCTGAATATGGTTTTCCGTGGTTTCCCATTTTCCCACAAGGTAAATGCTGCAGCTGTACCTTAATTAAGGCCACGGCCAATTCTTTTCCATTCCTAGCCTTTTCTATCCCATCGTCGCCGTAAGACCTATCTGTGTTGGTGAGACGTAAAGCAAATTCTATATACATACGTACATCATCATTACAGACCGTTATGCCTTTCAGCGTTCAGTCTGCAAGCCTCCTTGAATTTACTAAACGTCGTCAAAATCTTCTATTTGCAACTAGTGGTGTGGCCTCATTTAGTTCTATACCTCTTATCTTTAAATCGTTAGAAACTGAGTCTAACCATCGTCATCTTGGTCTCCCTCTACTTCTCGTACCCTCCATAACAGAGTCCATTATTCTCTTAGGCAACATATCCTCCTCCATTCGCCTCACGTGATCCCACCACCAAAGCCGGTTAATGAGCACAGCTCCATTCATCGATTTCATTCCTAACTTAGCATTTATAGCCTCATTTCGAGAACCCTCCTGCCATTATTCCCACCTGTTTGTCCCAGCAATCATTCTCGCTACCTACTTTCATGTCTGTTACTTATGAATAAGATATCCTGAGTCCACCCAGCGTTCGCTCCCATAAAGCAAAGTTGGTCTGAAAACAGACCGATGTAAAGATAGTTTCGTCCGGAAGCTGGCTTCATTCTTACAGAATACTGTTGATCGCAATTGTGAGCTCGCTACATTACCATTACTACACTTACTATATTACCATCCTGGGAGAACACACAACCTAAATACTTTAAATTATCTACCTGTTCTAGCTTTGTATTACCAATCAGATATTCAGTTCTCTTGGATTTCTTACCTATTGACATCAATTTAGTCTCCGAAATGCTAATTTTCATACCATACTCATTGCACCTATTTTCAAGTTCCAAGATATTAGACTGCATACTGGGCTCGGTAAATTCTGTAAAGCAGAATGCTGCCCTTACTTACATGAAGTCCAAGTGAGGGGTCTCTCCTCTAACGGGTTGGGGACCATCGGTGAATTGCATAGTCCTATCCGCCTGAGTAAACGGAGAGCTATGGTTCAGAAATTATCCGAGATGCCCGCTCCCATTCCATAGCAACTGGTACCCCGACTCTCAGGACCACTTACTAGGCCACTCAGCCGTTTCCCATGGTTCACGAACTAGGACGAGACTACAGGAACCCACATCAAAAGTAAGTGGAGAAACAGCTGATTTGTTCGCCAGTCGTACACTATGTGGCCAAAAGTTTCCGGACACCCGTTACTGTTCATTCCAAAGACGCCAACCATCTAACTAATAGCATGTAGCAGTTCCTTTTGCCACTTCTACAGTTTTAATCAACGCGGAAGGCTTTCCGCTAAGTTCTGATGCGCTGAAGGCGGAGTTTGTTTCCATTCATCTGAAGTATGGTGAATAGTTGTCGGATGGTTGAGTGAACTGACGTGGCATGCAACCGTCGCTTTAGTTCATCCCAAAGGTGTTCGTTGGGATTCAGTTCTGGGTTTTGAGCAGGCCAGTCTAGCACATCCACCGGATTTTCTCCGAACCACGATATAATGGTTCTAGCGTTGTGGAGAGGAGCATTATCATGCTGATGCAGAAAAGATCCTATTTCAAACCGTTGTCACACTGTGAGAAGCATGCTATCATTTAAATGTTTTCACAAACACCTGCGTTCATTGTCCAAGCCAAAACCAGGAAAAACAGCCCCGGACCATCAAATCGGTTTCACAGAATTTCACTGTCACCACAACACACTCAGGTAAATACCGTTCGCCAGGAATCCTCCAGGTCCATACACGCCCGTCTGAGTATCACAGCATCTACCGTAACACATCACTCCATAAATATTCTTCTCCTGCTCCACAGACTAATGACGACGTTGTTTGCACCATTGTTATTGACATCTCGCGCTCGCTGGTGTGATCAATGGCTTCCAGTCAGCAGCACGACCCAGGAAATCGAATCCTGTCTCCTCTTGAAGGATCGTTCTGTAACTGACATCTGTCCCTGACCTTCAATGGAAGTTCTCTGCGATAGTTGACAGGGATGTTTGACGATTGATTCGTACAGTACGCTTTGTAGTTCGTCGGTCCTTCTCAGTTAATGCCTTAAGAATACCAGAAGTATGATAGGGTTCAGAGCTTCGCTGACGTTTCCACTTCACAATAACAATCGTGAACAATTGTGGACATGGGCACTACTAACATTCGTTAAATCTTTTTAGAGAAATATCCGAACTTGTGGGCCATTTCAATCGTGCCCCACCCATACTCACTCGGTTTTGTACGTTGAATAATGGTGACAGAAATCAGATCTGTAACGTTGACGCTATCTATCTGTCTATCTATCTATATATCTATCCATCTATCCATCCATCCATCTATCTGTCTGTCTGTCTATCCACCCAGCTTTCATTCCATCTCTTAAGGGGACGGCGGACTTCCTAGACGGTAACGCCGTCTCTCAGGTCAGACAGATTTATTTCGTTGAAGGATATGTTCGGAGAAGGTGAGGAGGTTGGTTTTCAACGCCTATGTTTGGGACTGTCCCGGCATTCGCCTTAGCACAAGAGAATGGAAAATCACGGAAAACCATTCTCAGAACATCTGACGGTGACACCAGTCTGCGTCTCCCGAATGCAGAGGCGTAGAGCGACGGTGGAACAGCGGCCACTGCTACGCCGAAACACTCTGCATGCTGACGCATTGTACGTGCACTTATACACCCTCAGATGCATAGCCAGATGTCACACAGTGTGCGTTCAGTCGGGTGTCCAGGAATTTTGGGGGTACATGGTGTTTTTTAAATATTTTGGAGAAACATAATTTGACTGACAAGGTTATAGCATTTCGATCAAATAATAACATGTAATTGTTACTACTAGACGTAAGCAGTTTCTGGAGTGTTATAACAAGATTTTATTTTTGTTACTAGCTGTTCCGGGTTATTTGAGATGTTTGAAGGACTGAAGTATTTGTTCTCTGGATAGATGTCCAATGTTATTGAAACAATATTTTGAGAACCGACAATAATTTCTTTGGTTTAACTCTATTGAGAGTCAGCTTAAAATATTTACAGCTTCGATAGAAATGTTGGAAAGAACCAACGTCACGGTAACTGAAGTAGCACAAAAATAACATTTGTTTTTCAAAGAGAAAGTAATAAATGTAAATAATGTGTATTTTCAAACGATACAAACCAACTCTAGCTATTCTAGAAAGAAAGGGTAGTTTTATTCCGGAAAAATTAAAAGAGATTGCCAATTTATTTTATTATAATTTTGTAGAGTATTTTGACAAATGATGTAGTCCAGTTGAGCCTCTTAAGTGTTTTTTCAGTGGACAAAATTAAAAAATACTTTTATCTTGGGATGAGGTTTTGAAGATTTGAATGTAGTCAAAACAACAACATATTTAACAATGCAGATGTATGAGAATGAATGCTGAACACTAGAGGGGGAAAATGGGATATTTTTGAGTCTCTTACAAATATGGATACAACGCATAAAAACATAGAGGTACTCCTGTGTTTTGAATTGTCTGTGCCAGGCACAAACGCAGATGTAGAAAGACTTTTCAGTTGAGAATTCTTTACAGACTGATATAAATACCACTTTGCTACTGTAACTCGTAAATCAGATACTATTCAGGATATCTCATGTAGAAAGTAGAAGAATGTAGAAGAATCCTAAATTATTTCAAGAAATACAATGCTCAGAAAATACTATGTGAGGAAAAGATACAAATTCTGGACCCTCTAACTTAACTCTTGCTTTGTCATTGATTGTAACTGATTTTTTTGTACGTTTCTGATCTGAACTTTTATAACCAGTTATTGGAGCCTTAGTGTCATAATGTTTCAGTTTAGTTCTGCTTCAGTAATGATTGTTTCGAAATCAGCACATGTCAGGAATAATTTCTTATATTATGTCTCTAGATGAAGATGAAAATGAAATAATACCAATAATTATATACATTTCAATAGTCTATCTGAACTGGCCGATTGATGCACACACAACGCGAGTCCGCTTTTTGTTGAAATAGCGTTAAGGACAGTTCAGAATTCTTAAATATTTGGTGCATATTTTGGCACAAAAATAACACGAGTATTTCCATTTAAAATAGGTATAATCGCACGTTATATTCCGTTCTTTCTCAACATCAACCTTTAGACACCAGCAAATGTATGGCAACACGGTAGAAACGAACCCACTGGTACTTACGGGAGAGCTCTCCTGGCCAGGGTGAAGGCGTAACCTTCAGGGAGGGGAATGAAAACTTGTATAAAAAGAGAGAGAGAGAGCTCTTTGACCCAACAGTTGTGTTATTCTTATTCTGAACGAGACATCCATTTTTAAAAAAACAGTTTCGTAACACAATGTGGCAGCTCTGTTTTGACATAATCAGCCAAAGCGCTCAAAGGCAGACCCTCTAGACAGCGCAGAATAAACATATTTTCCAAACAAGAACGAGAGGCAAGATGTCCTGATCTGATGAGCTCCATTTTTTTAACAAATGAGTCTCCAAAGAACTTTTATTATTTGTGCTTATTGTCCTAATGTTTTTTCTTCTCAATTATTTCTTCATACAGCTGAAGAGGACCACTAAGTGTTCGAAACATGTCCTGTAAGTGTTAATTTATATTCAATTTTGCCTGAGGCAATAATAAAGTATCGATTAGGTGGTTATTTATACTAACTTCTTGATCCACAAAATTAAACAAAATATTGAGCAACAACAGTTAACAGTAGCATATTCATATTTTTGCAGAATGTAAGCAAATACCGGGGCTTGGCATTAAACTCCTGCGCTCACCATTTCGACGCTAAATTGTTTTATGTTTCTCCTGTAAAATTTACCTTCTTGGACTAATATTGTTTATGCAACGTCCGATTCAATTGGAACTGTCGAAAATTAAATCCCATTCATATATCGCCTGTAGTTTGATATTGTTTTGTCATGGTTTTTTAAAAAATAATTTGTCAAAACATAAAATGTACTGTTTTTTAACTTCAGAAACCTTCTCACTTATAACGTATACTCACACGACATCTAAATGGGTACAGGTTCAAAATGTGTTTGTGGTGAAGAGAAAATAAAATGGTGTTAAGAAGCTATACAACGAAGCAATACCCAAGAAAGCACTGGGTCTGAGTAAAATGACAGTATACAAAATTTGGAAAGAAAATGATGGAGACTCTCTACAGAAAGTGATGAAAATTAAATACAAAATAAGAAATATAAATGAATTTAATGCATTAACAAAAAATACCAGAAATTCTTAAAATAAAAGGAATCTCAATATTTGTGTACCTTCGGGTGAGTCAGCCGCGCCTGATGTTTCTGCTTTTAGGCAACCCAACGAACGTCAGTAGGGTGATGGTCGATTTTTCTTTGCAACATCCCAAGCTATAGTCGCCTTTAAAGCACTTACTGCGTCATCACTGCACGACTATTGCAAAAGCATGTATGCGACAGGTATTTGCACAATACATCAAATTGTCATACGGTTATGTAAAATGTACGTGAGAATTATAAGCTTTCGATTGGTTATGAATTATCGCTCAAAGCGATGGCGTACTGATAGAAAACGTGACTTTGTGAAGCGGGACGTAGTTTTACACCAAGAAAGCTTTCTGATAAACTTCAATCAATAGTCAGCGTGGTGTGGTGGACTAAGTCGCCCTTGGTGTAGCCTAATAGTTCTGGTCATTTCTTCGCTATGTATTCAACAGATGAGTATGTTGACATGCTCCTCATCTACGGTGAAGCAAGACAGAATGTACAGGAAGCACAGCGCCTGTACCAGGAAAGACGGAGCTTCCCCTCACATGTCAGCAGATGTTCGCAACAACCTGAATGTTACACATCCGGGTCGATGGATAGCAAGGGGAGGACCTGTCACCTGGCCTGCTAGATCGCCCGATTTGATGCCACTGGACTTCGTCCTAGGGGGCTATTTGAAGCACTTGGAAAATCCTGAAAGCCTTCGAAACCATATTACGGAAGCCTGTGAATCTGTAACACCTACAATGCTACAAAGAGACCAAATGGCAGTTTTACGGCATGCTGAAACGTGCATTACTGCAGAAGGCCATCTATTCGAACACTTACTGCGCTAACAGGCTGTTGTTCAGTCAAGTGGATTCAAACCCCCAACCATTCCGTCCTCGTCCAGCCCTGCTTATAAAACATCCACGTAAGAAGCCCGAATGGCCTAGAAGGGTGCCAAAATAAATAAATTAATTGATTATAATATATAATTTCGTGTGGCTATTTCTAGCCGAGTGCAGCCCTTGTAAGGCAGACCCTCCGATGAGGATGGGCGGCATCTGCCATTAGTAGATAATTGTGTGTTATTGTGGTGGAGGATAGTGTTAATTAATTAATTGCCACCTCTGTGGTGTAGTGGTTAGTGTGATTAGCTGCCACCCCCGGAGGCCCGTGTTCGATTCCCCGCTCTTCCACGAAATTTTGAAAAGTGGTACGAGCACTGGAACGGGGTCCACTCAGCCTCGGGAGGTCAAATGAGTAAAGGTTGGTTCGATTCCCACCTCAGCCATTCTGGAAGTGGTTTTCTGCGGTTTCCCACTTCTCCTCCAGGCAAATGCCGGGATGGTACTTAAATTAAGGCCACGGCCGCTTCCTTCCCTCTTCCTTGTATATCCCTTCCAATCTTCCCACAAGGTTCCTGTTCAACATAGCAGGTGAGGCCGCCTGGGTGAGGTACTGGTCATTCTCCCCAGTTGAATCTCCGACCCAAAGACTCATGCTCCAGGACACTGCCCTTGAGACGGTAGAGGTGGGATCCCTCGCTGAGTCCGAGGGAAAAACCAACCCTGGAGGGTAAACAGATTAAGAAAGAAAGAAAAGATTTAATTCATCCATTCATTAATTAATTAAATATCCCACGACGTGAGGGCATTCGGATACATTGGCTCTGTGGATGATCTTCGAAGTACAAAATGCGAATAAAATTTACATGCTCAAGTGGGATTCGAACCCACCTACCAAACGCAGCTGTATTAACAACCTATGACTCCAGCGAGAACGTTTCCAGAAAGCCTACCAGGTGGACTATTACTTCCGCTTCAAAAATGCACACACGTTTTGTATCAGTATGTCATCGCTTTTAGCGTTCATTTCATGCCATAGTGAAGGCTCATAATTGGCACGTACTTTTCACATAACCGTATGATAGTCTGATGCATTGTGTAAATGCCTGTCGCATACGGTACATGTATTGCAAAGGTAACGGTGCAGTGAGTGATTAAAGGCGATCGTTGCTTGGGCGACGGCAAAGGAGAATAAGCCGTAAGGACACCAGTGACGTTCGGTGGGATGCCGTACAGCATAAAACGTCGGGCGCGGCTGACTCGTCCGGTATGTGGAAAAGGGTAATAATATAAGCAGATTTCTTTTGTTGATTATGATTTGTTTTATCAAAAATATTTTAAGTGCTTCGTTCAAATTTGATTTCCATCATATTTGGACGATTTGTTGTTAATAAGGAAAAGGGGAAAGAAACAAAAAAAGACATAATAAAGTGAAAGAAAAAAGAGACGCGTGTGTTGATGGTTACTGTTGCCACGTCCTAGTTCGTGAACCACGGACAACGGCTGCGTGGCCTAAAGAGTGGTCCTGAGAGTCGGGATATCAGTTGCTATGGAATGGTGGTGGTGGTGGTGATTATTGTTTTAAGAGGAAATACAACTAGGCAACCATCCTCTATATAACACTAATTAGAGAGAAAAAATGGAAGGGGTCCGACACTTCGAAAAAGACAAGGAAGACAAGGGCCACGAAGGGCGTGAAAATGAAAGACTCCCTAGCCCTCGCAAACCTAATAGCGTCGGGGTCGGAAAAGAACAAGAGTTGACCAAGATGGGTCCGAGAGGATAGATGAAAGTGAGGAGCCTGGCACAAGTAAGTGGAAGCAATTCCAGGACTCAGCTAAGGGCCCCGTGGTCGCCAACCCACGCTCAAAAGTTCAGAGCCCCTGGGGCCCCTTTAGTCGCCTCTTACGACAGGCAGGGGATACCGTGGGTGTTATTCTACCGCCCCCACCCACAGGGGGGTGCTATGGAATGAAAGTGGGCATCTCGGACAATTTCTGAGTCATGGACTTCCTTGTGCTCAGGCGGCTAGGACTATATAATCCACCGATGGCCCATAACCCATTAGAGGAGAGATCCTCACTTGGACTATGTGCAAGTAGGGTAGCATCCTGCTTCATGAATTTACCGAGCTCAGAACATTTTAAGCAAGCCTCGGACCTATGGGAGTAACGGAGTCCCACTCCCATTTGACAGGCGCGGGACTCTTTGGAAACAACTTGGCAAACGAAATGGAATTCGATGGGGAGCTATCAATATTAGTGCGGCTTATGGAAGAAAGAAAGTGGAACTGGCTGAGTCAGCAAAGAGGATGCATCTGGATGTGCTAGGAGTAAGTGATATTTGTGTAAGGGGAGATAACGAGGGAGAGATTATAAAGTGCACTTGACGGGTGATAGAAAGAGAAGGGCAGAGTATAGGGGTTAGGGCTGTTTATCAGGAATACCATTGCACGCAACATAGTTTCCGTTAGGCACGTAAATGAGCGAATGATGTGGGTAGATTTGGCAGTTGGAGGAATTAGGACGAGAATTATCTCCGTGTATTCACCATGTGAGGGTGCAGATGAGGATAAAGTTGACAAGTTTTATGAAGCATTGAGTGACATCGTGGTCAGGGTCAACAGCAAGGACAGAATAGTGCTAATGGGCGATTTCAATGCGAGAGTTGGGAATAGAGCTGAAGGATACGAAAGGGTGATTGGTAAATGTGGAGAAGATATGGAAGCTAATGGGAATGGGCAGCTTTGCTGGACTTCTGTGTTAGTATGGGTTTAGCAGTTACGAATATATTCTTCAAGCATAAGGCTATTCACCGCTACACATGGGAGGCTAGGGGTACCAGATCCATAATAGACTATATCTTAACTGACTTCGAAATCAGAAAATCTGTTAGGAATGTACGAGTTTTCCGGGGATTTTTCGATGATATAGACCACTATCTGATCTGTAGTGAACTAAGTATCTCTAGGCATAGGATAGGGAAAGTGAAATCAGTCTGCAAACGAATAAGGGTGGAAAATCTCCAGGACGAGGAAATTAGGCAGAAGTACATCGATATGATTAGTGAGAAGTTTCGAACAGTGGACAGTAAGCAGGCTCAGGATATACAAAGAGAATGGGCGGCATACAGGGATGCTGTAGTAGAAACAGCAAGGGACTGCCTAGGAAAAACTGTATGTAAAGATGGGGAAAGACGAACATCTTGGTGGAATGATGAAGTGAAGGATACGAAAGGGTGATTGGTGATGTGGGGAAGATATGGAAGCTAATGGGAATGGGAAGCGTTTGCTGGACATCTGTGCCAGTATGGATTTAGCAGTTACGCTTGTAAACGTAAAAAGAACTCTTATCAGAAATGGCTCCAAACAAGGGCCGAGGCAGACAGGGGTTTGAACGCAGATGAAAGAAACAGAGCGAAACAAATAGTTGTTGAATCCAAAAAGAAGCCATGGGAAGATTTTGGAAATAACCTGGAAAGGCTAGGTCAAGCACCAGGGAGACTTTTCTGGCCAGTAACAAAGAATCTTAGGAGAGGGGGGGGGAGAAGGAATTGAATAGTGTTTTGAGTATTTAGGTGAACTCATAATAGATCCAAGAGAATCACTGGAGAGCTAGAGGGAATATTCTGAAAGTCTTCTCAACGTAAAAGTAAATCTTCCTGGTGGTGTTGTGAACAGCCAAGCTCATGTGGGGGAGTAAAATGATATTGGTGAAATTACGCTTGAGGAATTGGAAAGGATGGTAAATAAACCCCATTGTCATAAAGCAGCAGGAATACATGAAATTAGACCTGAAACGGTGAAGTATAGTGGGAAGGCAGGGATGAAATGGCTTCATAGAGTAGTAAGATTAGCATGGAGTGTTGGTAAGGTACCTTCAGATTGGACAAGAGCAGAAATTGCACCTATCTATAAGCAAGGGAACAGGAAGGATTGCAACAACTACCGAGGCATCTCATTGATTAATGTACCAGGCAACGTTTTCACTGGCATCATGGAAGGGATGGTGCGATCAGTCGTCGAGAGGGAGTTGGATGAAAACCAGTATGGTTTCAGACCACAGAGGGGCTGTCAGGATCAGATTTTCAGTATGCGCCAGGTAATTGAAAAATTATACCCGAGGAATAGGCAGTTGTGTTTATGTTTCGTAGATCTAGAGAAAGCATATGACAGGGTACCGAGGGAAAAGATGTTCCCCATACTTCGGGACTATGGAATTAATGGTAGATTATTAAAATCAATCAAAGGCATTTACTGTATGATGACAATTGGACTTCAGTGAGAGTTGATGGTAGAATAAGTTCTTGGTTCGGGGTACTTACAGGGGTTAGACAAGACTGTCATCTTTCACCTTTGCTGTTCGTAGTATACATGGATCATCTGCTGAAAGGTATAAAATGGCAGGGAGGGATTCAGTTAGGTGGAAATATAGTAAGCAGTCTGGCTATGCTGACGATTTGGTCTTAATGGCAGATTGTGCCGAAAACATGCAGTCTAATATCTTGAAGCTTGAAAGTAGGTGCAATGAGTATGGTATGAAAATTAGCCTTTCGAAGACTAAATTTATGTCAATAGGTAAGAAATTCAACAGAATTGAATGTCAGACTGGTGATACAAAGCTGGAACAGGTCGATTATTTCAAGTATTTATGTTTTCCAAGGATGGTAATATAGTAAGTGAGATTGAATCAAGGTGTAGTAAAGCTAATGCAGTGAGTTCGCAGTTGCGATCAACAGTATTATGTAAGAAGGAAGAATGCTCCCAGACGAAACTATCTTTGCATCGGTCTGTTTTCAGACCAACTTTGTTTTACGGGAGAGAAAGCTGGGTGGACTCAGGATATCGTATTCATAAGTTGGAAGTAACACACATGAAAGTAGCGAGAATGATGGCTGAAACAAACAGGTGGGAACGATGGCAGGAGGGTACTCGGAATGAGGAGATAAAGGTTAATGTAGAAATGAACTCGATCGTTGAAGCTATACGCATAAACCGACTTCGGTGGTGGGGTCACGTGAGGCGAATGGAGGAGGATAGGTTACCTATAAGAATAATGGACTCTGAAATGGACGGACAAGAGAAGTAGAGGGAGACCAAGACGACGATGGTTAGACTCAGTTTCTAACGATTTAAAGATAAGAGGTGTAGAACTAAATGAGGCCACACCACTAGTTGCAAATATAGGGTTGTGGCGAAGTTTAGTAAATCCACAGAGGCTTGCAAACTGAACGCTGAAAGGCATGACAGTCTAGTGATAATGTATGTATGTATGTATGTACGTGCTTGCTTATGGATACCGTAGAACCGCTCGAATATGAGGCACCAGTTATTTTGCTCACCTGAGTATGCCGAAGCAACACGTTTCCGTAACGTAAACCTGCAACGATGCTACCACTCGCAACTGGATACATTGAAAAGCCGTGTCACACAGCTGTCTACGAGAGATTTTTGATCATTACAAATGCTTGTTACGTGTTCAATCTGTTTAACGTCTCGTTCAGAAAAACACCTGGGTACAAGTTAGTCGCTGACAAGTAGTAGAGAAATGACACCGTTATTTAGCATAACAGCGGGCACGTAGCTACGTATCAGCAAATGGAGCGATGACCTTCGACTACAAGACAAGCAGATGAGCCATACCACGGAAATGAGGATGCTATGATGGTCGCTGGGAGTCTCGCAGCTCGATTACACCAGGAATGAAGCCATCCGGACCTATTTGAAAGTCGCCCCTATACGGGAGACAAGGCTTCGCTGTTATGGGCACGTGGCTCATATTGATCCAGCATCCATTACATAGCAAGCTCTCGCACGACGGGAATCCGGAGGACGGCCAAGAAAACGCTGGATGGACTGTGTACGTGAAGATCTGCGGCATGTGGGCGCACGACCTACCGATGCAATAGACCGGGTGAAGTGGAAGGCCCGGTGTAGACTGGCGGACTCCGTATCTTGACGGGAAAAATGCCAAGGAGGAAGAAGATTTCCGTCTTTACCTGCACTAAGTAAATTGAACCGGTAGCACCAATTTTCGTATAGTTTACACGCACAGTCATCACAAAGCTCATGGGATCCCTTCGTTTTGCAGATACTAAAGTGGAAATCGTGAACAGCAATGCTCGTTACCCAACACCTCACTTTGAAACCAATTTCAGTCCAGTAACATTCCGTCAGGGCGTCCTTCTATATTTCCTCCTCCCTCGAGGACTACTTCTTCGTGGCTGAGAAAAGAATATTCTTAGATCTACTGGAAAAAACATCTCCATCGAAAGTACATACTCCAGTCTTGAGGGTGTATGTTTGCATAACCTTCGGACCCTATTTCAAAATCTTTTTTGATGAATTCCATATTTTATAGCTGGGTCCGTGACTAATTTTTTGCCACAAAGAGTTTTGGAGCCGTAACTCTCAAACATCCGATCTCATTTATGGCGCGTACTACTGCCACGAGCCTTTCATTTACAGTATAGGTACTGTAAATGGACTTCCTGTCACCTGACCAGGTATCTGAATGTGTCGATTAATTTTAAGCTCTGCCCATTGCACGTCACCCGATATTCTTCTTCCAGTCTGTCCTCTCTTCTGCATACCATCAGTTCTGTTAATTTTCTTGTTTATCTGGATTTAATTTTCTGTCCCCCATTGTGTCAGGGCATCTACTGTCCTTTGCATGCTAGGAAGGTCTTTGGAGGCTAGAGCTTCATACATATATACATTCTTATTGCAGCCACTTTCCGTACTCTTCCTGACGCACTACATTCGTCTGACTGATCGATATTGATCGCCCTACAAATACCGCTTTCCTTTTTCATTCTAATGTATAATGTTCTGTAGAGTTATTAAGAGAAAATTCCATACGGAAATATTCACGTTAGAAGTCTGAACATCTTCTTCTAAATAATGTAGTACAAAGGACTTAGGGCCGATTGCAGAAACGATCACTAGTTTTAAGTCTTAGACATCGTCTACCTAAACAACGTCTAAATCATTCACGATCTTCCATTGCATAAACAATGTTCAGTCGATGTTTAACTAGACATCCCTTAAAGTTTCAATTTTGGTTTTAAAATGGGGACAGAAGTATCTTTCATGCAACTCTTTGCTTGTCGCAACCAATGAAATTCGTCGGTGCGCGCGCCGAACGCCAATCAGCTGTTTGTCTTCCTACACATTACTCAAATATGGCTGAGCATGACTTGCCCGCAGATAAGAGTATCGCTTTCGGTGCAAATTAAATCTCATAATATTATCGATACTAAAGCGACACGCCACCGTACGGGGAAGTGTAGCTTTCATTATAGCGTTGTTACAGTGAGTGTAATTTACTCATAAATACAGTAGCTTCGACGAAGAGAAGATGAGGCAATAGTAATGTGTAACCGAGTGTGTTGTACGGGCCATATTGATGTAACTTGCATTCTGGAGATCGTAGATTCGAAACGCATCATCGGCAGCAGTGAAGATTGTTTTTGCAACGTTTCTGCAATCGGCCATTAATGTTTACTTCTCATTGATTGGTAGAATCGGAGAAAACCACTTTTATTTATCTATTTCGACTGTCCCCAACTGGTGATTGCCCCTAGGGACAAATTAAACAAAAATACATTATGAATATTAAAACGTAATTGTGAGTTGTTAGCACATTTGACATACTATATTGTCCCCGTCAAATTTGGCCTATAATGAACTTTTTAGTGCAGTCAACTAACAGGCTATTATTTATTTCGTACGGGCGAGATATTTCCAGCCCGGGTTACAGAGACGTGTTCACATGTTGGGAACCGGTTTTAGCCAGCCAGGAGCGAAGTATTGATTTTCCAATCGAGCGATCAGCTGTGCCACGTGACCCAGTGAGGGCTCTCAAGGCCGCTGCGAGGTGAATACGCATAACAAATGTCTTCAAATGAGAGCACTTTCCAGCATTATAACAACCTATCAGGAGGAAGACGGCAGTCAATTATAGGACGGCGTGGAGCCACCACACCTACCTCCGGAAGATAATAAATACCTCAGTTTTCTGAAGAAATATTCTCTTACTACCTTGCGCTCTTGCTATATTGCACTATTGCTATCTTGCGCTCTTGTTCTCCTGCTGAATGACTGAATCGGCGCTCTCAATTACTTTACAGAAAATTTTGAACACGAGCAGTCTGTAGTTGGACTTGAAATGTCATCCTTTTACGTACAATAACCTACGATTCTGACGAATCTTCACAGGCTAAGTTAAGTGTCGTTCATCATCTCGCCGTATTTGTGTGTGAATATTTCCTAAAGACTTGTGTTAGTTTCAGCTTATACCGCATAAGAAGAAGGAAGAGCATTACCACGTGGCTACTGCAGTACCTCAAGATGTTTCAACAAATTGAAGAGGAATCCTACAGAGTTCCTGCATTGAACTTCGCTGCTGCCATGGTGCTCTAAATGAAGGCGAAATCTAACATGGGGAGATAACGACAGAAGCGGCCATCCAACACTATGTGATCCAGAAATTCCAGATCAACCGGCAGATAGCCAGTTCCATCATGCATTTAAGTACCATTTTTTTCAATATTTCTCTGTTCATCTTTGAAAAAGTAATGCTTGCTTATTCATTAGCGTTGATATTTCTTCTACATTTGCAGTAGTAATTGATAATTTCATTCTTCTTTCACTGGGAGATGGTAGTGTTGTCAAGTTGAGTGTGAATGAGTAGTAAAACCTATTAGTGAAACTAGGATACGTGTGTGCCTTCTGTGATTACTCTAAAGGTCCCATTTAATAGTCTAGCATTAATTAAAAATCATTGTCCTCGACGATAACTAATAATTTGAATTTTGGAATATTTTCAATAACGAAACAGTGTGGGACAGATTTCCGGCATTCTTTTTGCATGCCGAATTTCTACGTAAATTCCTTCTTGTTGGATTTATCATGTATTATATTCATCTGGCTTATTGTCAAGCTTTGGTTCACGTAATATCTCGCGCATATAATAATAATAATAATAAGAATTTCATTTTGGGTTTAATGAATGGATAAAGGGTCATGAGTGTAAATATTGCTCGATTTTGTGTCGATGTTTATGTGTGCTCAATTGTAGTGGAGATGGGCCTGAAATATGGCAGAATTCTGATGGATCAATTAATGTAGTTGTTGAATGATTGAAATCCATTTATTGAATTTGTATTGATGAATATATGCGTGGTAAACGTATTTTCTTCAGTTACTGAGCACGTGTTAATTTGAGAATGCAGAATGGAGTAATAATAAAGTCATGACTCATGAGCCATAAACGTGAATGCTATATTTGACCTGTATTATGTGCGCGTCTGTAGCCGACCAATTTTCCACATATTTACTGCTAATGCTGTTGTAACCTACGTTGTGGAATCTACATCATCCTTGACCAAGTGACCACTGAAGTTTCGTCACATATCCGAGAGTCGAAAATAAAATCTTTCTTTAGCCGATATCGTCATCACGAGAACTCGCATTTCCAGGGTTAAAAATCAAAATCATAAAATCAAGAACTAGAGTTCGTTGTAAATATTGTAGATAATTCGCGTGTGTCTTTGTGTGAATGTGATATGTGTGTGTTGTAGTAATTTCTGTGACTGGCGATATATTTTCTTCTTTGAAATGTGGTATTGACCTGGCCTCGTGTTTTTGTTAGGTTGGGCCCGGGTTGTTAACACCGTTGTTCGAGGTGATTTATTTTATTCGGAGTTTAACCTTTAGTAAATTGTATTTAAAAATTAAGTTGAGACAAGATTACAGTTTCAAACGCCAATGAATAAGGAGGGGTTATTTCAATCGGTTGGGCAAAGGCTCATTGTGTTGTAAAGCTTAACTAAATTTCATCAAGGCGTCAGAGGTTTAAGGTTAACTTTACGTGTTGTCCAGTTGAATAGGAGAGGAAATTTTTGTAGGAATAATTATTGTCTGAGTACAGTTCAATGGAAATGAGTCCGATAAAGGTATTCTGAAATGATGATTTCCTGAATAAGACTTGTTGACTTAATTTGAATAATTTCATGTTTTATGAACAAAATAATGTGACATAAAATTATATATGAGTAGAACAACGCGATTAATTATATTTTCTAGTGGACTTAGACGCTGTAATTTATTCAATTTTTTAATAATTTTAAATTTATTTTGAAGTAATAAATGTCGTCAGGGAGAGATCTGACATTTCAAAGGTTTAAAATCAATTGAGATCTGCTCATTCTCATCTTGTAAATAATTCAAGTATGACCCAAAGGAAATGTATCCCAATGTAGAATTTATTTTTGTATTTTGTCAAGCCAGGTGTGGGCTAACATTAATTTGTATATTTACAGAATTATTTAACGTCGAAATGGGATCAAAAATTTCAGAGCTGTATCTAGAGAGAGACCGGCTGAGAAGGTGTTTTTTGCCATCAAGTTTTATAACAAGATCTTATTTTGTTATTTTGTTATTTTCATTTAGTGCTACTTGATAATAAATGTCAAAACCTGTTGTTTGATTTTTTGTATTATTGTCGTCAGTCCTTGTTTCTTTCCCTGTCCTCAAAATTAAGCAAAGCTTGACAGCGAGCGGTCCACCCTTGAGACCGTCGCTCTCCGGGTGTGCGTGCCCGGTAAAAAGGGGACAATATCGTCATTGCCGGGAAAAACCTCCTATGTGAAATATTTTACCTTAGACCTTTGACCGGTAAGGTTCTGTCATCTAAGGTGCAATATTGTGTGCATGTTGTCAAGGCATTCTCGCTCTTCATAACGTATGTGCTGCGGGTCAATATATCTCCAAAAATATTATCTCATAGGAGGTTTTGTCCAGGCAACGACGGTATGTTGTTGCATTAAAATGTTTGGGAGATACGGTCCTTCGGGATTTGGATGGAATATTTCAAGGCAGACACTATATTTTTTTTATTAATACCTGTTTGATATTACATCATTTACAGAACTGGACAACAACGGGAGGAATGATTCCTCTAGCGTCAACCATTAATTCTATGACTTCGACATCATCCAGCTGGTATTCCTGTTGATAGAATAGGAGGGTTGGTTCATATGTTGTATTCTTTTCCTCATGTACTTTTAGGTAAATGTAATCACTATAGTATACTTTGTCTTGTAGGTTGGCAGCTGTATAAAATGTGTACATTATTAAAAATACAAGATGTCGGAAAGCTTAGTTCACATTCATTTCATGGTCCTCGCAGCTCGGATGAACTTGCCTCAAACTCCCACAATCCACCGTCTTATATAAGGTAATTAACGCAACCATTGGATTACAGTCACTTAACTTCATGATTCTGATCGAATTCAAACGAATATTAGATGCTTGACCAGGTTAACCTAGCCAAAGACGTTAATATTACTTATCTAGACTCACAGAGCGCGTTGATGCTAAGCGGAATATTGAACACTTTCGCGCATCGCCATGTTGCGGGCGCTTCAGCATCGAATGCATGGCTAGCACGTGATAATGTTTACAGACCCTTGCATGTTTTCGATATGAGTCATGCCTGTTAGTGGATCTGGTTTGGTATTATACACTGACTGACAGAGCAAATGCAACACCAAGAAGGAGTGGTTTGAAAGGGATGAAAGTTGGGGAAAAAACAGAGACGGCACGGACGAATAATTGATGTTTATTTTAAACTGATATGCAGGTTACAAAATGCGCACGGCATCGACTCAGTAGGATGTAGGACCACCGCGAGCGGCGATGCACGCAGAAACACGTCGACGTACAGAGTCAATAAGAGTGCGGATGGTGTCCTGAGGGATGGTTCTCCATTCTCTGTCAACCATTTGCCACAGATGGTCGTCCGTACGAGGCTGGGGCAGAGTTTGCAAACGGCGTCCAATGAGATCCCACACGTGTTCGATTGGTGAGAGATCCGGAGAGTACGCTGGCCACGGAAGCATCTGTACACTTCGTAGAGCCTGTTGGGAGATGCGAGCAGTGTGTGGGCGGGCATTATCCTGCTCAAACAGAGCATTGGGCAGCCCCTGAAGGTACGGGAGTGCCACCGGCTGCAGCACATGCTGCACGTAGCGATGGGCATTTAACGTGCCTTGAATACGCACTGGAGGTGACGTGGAATCATACGCAATAGCGCCCCAAACCATGATGCCGCGTTGTCTAGCGGTAGGGCGCTCCACAGTTACTGCCGGATTTGACCTTTCTCCACGCCGACGCCACACTCGTCTGCGGTGACTATCACTGACAGAACAGAAGCGTGACTCATCGGAGAACACGACGTTCCGCCATTCCCTCATCCAAGTCGCTCTAGCCCGGCACCATGCCAGGCGTGCACGTCTATGCTGTGGAGTCAATGGTAGTCTTCTGAGCGGACGCCGGGAGTGCAGGCCTCCTTCAACCAATCGACGGGAAATTGTTCTGGTCGATATTGGAACAGCCAGGGTGTCTTGCACATGCTGAAGAATGGCGGTTGACGTGGCGTGCGGGGCTGCCACCGCTTGGCGGCGGATGCGCCGATCATCGCGTGCTGACGTCACTCGGGCTGCGCCTGGACCCCTCGCATGTGCCACATGTCCCTGCGCCAACCATCTTCGCCACAGGCGCTGCACCGTGGACACATCCCTATGGGTATCGGCTGCGATTTGACGAAGCGACCAACCTGCCCTTCTCAGCCCGATCACCATACCCCTCGTAAAGTCGTCTGTCTGCTGGAAATGCCTCCGTTGACGGCGGCCTGGCAGTCTTAGCTATACACGTGTCCTGTGGCACACGACAACACGTTCTACAATGACTGTCGGCTGAGAAATCACGGTACGAAGTGGGCCATTCGCCAACGCCGTGTCCCATTTATCGTTCGCTACGTGCGCAGCACAGCGGCGCATTTCACATCATGAGCATACCTCAGTGACGTCAGTCTACCCTGCAATTGGCATAAAGTTCTGACCACTCCTTCTTGGTGTTGCATTTGCTCTGCCAGTCAGTGTATGTGACTGAGTGATAATATATTGTCAAATATTTTCAAGGAATGTGGGAGCTAATACATTAAGTTAGTTCAATTGATCGGCAAATATTAGGCCTAAAGTTAGGCATTACCTGTGGAATGGAAAGATATTCACAAGGGTGAATTCGTATGCAGCCTTCATTTGTACAGACTGCTATCAGAAGGGATCTGGTATTTCCTTTCACATATGAGAAGAAATTGAACTGTTAAAAAATAACTTCCATTTACCATAATCGAGAACTAAACAGGTTATAGGGTGGTTGAGTCAGAGAACGCATGGACATGAAATTTAGAATGTTTAGGCTTCTTTTTCTTGTTTGCCTTTTTCCAATTCATCGGAGATAATTGTTTAGAACTAAAAAGCTGTTCTGAAAAAGACTACATATTTTTCATCCAAACTGTGTAGCGGTATTACAAATTTGATAAACCTGGGCCTAGAATCCGTAAGATGTGATTGATACAACTTGATAAAACCTTCTAATATTAGGGTAAGGTATTGCTTTAAATTATCTGAAAAATGATTTATTACTATCGTATGTCTTAATTTCTCCAATTTTTCCCACTTGCTTTATAATAAAAGAATACAATTGTTAATACGCTATTCCAGAAAAATCTGACAATATAAAGTCTAAACAAAGCTCATTACAATTTTGTTAATCCTAGTCTGCATTAGAAAACGCTAATCAAATTAACTTTTCACTATGATATTAACCTTTTTTGTTTGCAAGTGCTTTACTTTCAATTTCATTTTATTTTCTTTCTGGTGTAAATCATGGTGCTCATATTAGAGAAAAATTAGAACGCACTTTCAATTTTTATGTGCTCAGGTAATGTTAATTCAGAATGAGTTTGTAAAAGCAGTAATATTTAAGAAGATAATATTATGAGGAGGGTTTTACATCTTAAATGATAACATTCTTACTTCAGCTTAACCGGGCGAGTTGACCGTGCTGTTAGGACCGCGCAGCTGTGAGCTTGCATCCGGGATATAGTGGGTTCGAACCCCACTGCCGGCAGCCCTGAAGATGGTTTTCGGTGGTTTCCCATTTTTCACACCAGGCAAATGCTGGGGCTGTACTTTTAATTAAGGCTACGGGGTCTTCCTTCCCATTCCTAGGCCTTTCCGATCTCATCGTCGCCATAAGACCTATCTGTACCGGTGGGACGTAAAGCAAATTGTAAAAAAACTTAAGCCTAAACCACGCAGAGAAACTCAAACTAACCCTAGCCATTAATTTCATTTTAAGAAATACACAATAGAAGACTAGCACCAGTGTGACGAATGTCAGGCAGCATTTACCTAAATCCAAATCACACAAACATGATAATGTAACTCTACTCATCCTATTATGTTACTTCATATCCAAACCAAACCAAACCCCATGGCACAACAGGCCCGAAAGACCATGGCCTACCAAGCGACCGCTGCTCATCTTGAAGGCCTGCAGATTACGAGGTGTCATGTGCTCAGCACGGCGAATCATCTCGGCCGTTATGTCACCGTCAGATAGCTCCACAATTGTAATCACGTATGCTGAGTGGACCTCGAACCAGCACTCAGATCCAGGTACAAATCTCTGACCTGGCCAGGGATTGAACTCGGAGCCTCCGGGTAAGAAGTAGACACGCTACCCCTACACTGCAGAACCGGCATTTCATATTCAGAAAATGAAAAAAACATGCATCTAATTGTTTTAGAAAGATTTCTGCAGTCATGTACTTTTTAAACAATCTGTTCAGATAATTGAGTAAAATTTGCTGTAATGACTTATCTCAGAGGAATCATAAGCTATGTACCTTTCACAGAAAGATTTTATTTCACAGGTTTCCTTTTTTGTTGATATTGAAGATTATTGTTATCGGTACAGGAGTTTGTAAATATGTAATTCATTTCTCCAGTCTGCTTAGAGATAGGTAATTTTTATCTCACGATATGTAATCATACTTAAGTTGTAGACCGCTTTTTGAACATGTCTTCATATTTCCAATAAAGCTAAATAATTGTTGATCCTAGGTTTCTGAAGGGACACATTAACCACGTGATCCTCGTCCTTTGAGTCTGGCCTTCTTGCCATACGTACAATGTTCAAACACATCAGTTATAAACATGACCCTTATATTAAAGTTAGCGACATGATCATTTTCAAGGTACCGCTAGTGTATTTTTGTAGTTGTGTATTTTTCAGTCTTCTTATTCAGTCTGCTAAAGGTTTCTTTCTTTTTTTAGGTGCGCCACCCATAGGCTATCCAAAGGATTTTTGTAGATTGTTCAGTTCTTATACAGAAGTATATTTTAATATTACCACAGTCTTGATATTATGTATATTTATTGCGTGTTTACACGGTAGTCGGTGTAGGCTGTCATTAATTTTATAAGGCGAATGTTTTCCTGTGTGCGAAATGTAAGTTAAAGAATGAATTCCATACGATTTCCTCGTCAAGCTGAGGAGCGCCCGCAACATGGCGGTACGCGCATGGACATGTCTTCCCCAGTCACATGCTTCTGCGCAGCCAGCGGTGTGGGGCCTTGAACCTAGCACAACCCTTCGCCCAGCGGGGTGACACTTCATAGGGAGCGTCCGAAGCAGTTCTGAGATGGGCCAATCGATCTCCGCCAACTAATGAAAACTAAAATTCTCTTTTAGAGGGTTAATTTAGAAGGCAGAGGTTGGCATTACACATTCAGTTGCGTGGTACAGCAAATTCAAAATACAACACCGTTATCGTTGCGCGCGAAGGGACCTTGGTCGTACGGTATGTAATAGTGCTTGTTAGACGAAAATTTGTTGAGATTCTTTCGCATTGGACGAGATTGTTGATCCAGTTTTTTGAGAGTATGATGTGAAATTATAATTATGCGCGTTCTTAGTGTGAAGAAATAGTATTATGATCATGAACGTACTTCACATTGAACTACCTAGCTGTTGCGAGTAAACGTCTGTATGATTGTGCTTCTTACCTGCTGTTTGGAATAAATAAATTCAAAATATAAACTGTGTGCATTATGCTGTGTTTTACTTTCATCCTTTCCTTCTCGTGTTTTCCATTCCCATACATAAAAGTCGTGGGAAGGGTTCAACGAACGAACGAAAGAATGAGGTTATGTTAGATCGTGATTTAGGCAAGTATGGGCGTTTTAGGGTTTTATATGAATTGCATTAACATTTTCAGTAATCAATGTTGCATTTATCACTTAACAGATGTAAATTTACATTAAAATGCGAACGGTGAAACAACGATACAAGCTAGCGTTATAACAGTATTGCCAACATACAAATACGGTAATTGCAATTTACTTTTCAAGTAAAAGACACGAGAGAAGCTTTAGATACAACTTTCCTACCGAAATACAATCATTATCTCTATCACAATTAAAATTTTAACAAAGTAACAACTATCATCATCGTGTTTACTACGAGGTACTATCGTGGGATTTATTTCCTTATGTTGGCAGAGAGAAAGTGGCTACTGTAGCTTCCATGACCTGTTTTCTCAGTCAACTTTATTATACAGGAGTGACGGATCTATTTCTCTTATATGATCCTTGCCTTCGCCCAAAGACACAATTTTTCAAGGAACTCACAGCTAGGTTATGGTACAACTAGCACTACCTTTCGCCCAAAGTCATAACTTCTTGCAAGGTCCACAACCGTCCACTGCTACAACTACCCTGGCCAGTACCATCTACTGACAAATTCACGAACTTTATAAAATCTAGTTATTAGTTCCCACTTACTCTTCCGTTCATCCAGAAAGTTGCGTGTTTCCTCAGAATAATTATTATCCAAATCTTACTCATTTTATAGCACCACTATATTCTATAAATATGGAAGAGTCCAACAAACGAACATTAACCAAAAGTAGAACAACCTTGAAGGCTTGTGTAACTCACATTCAACACTTCGTTGAGTCGGAAATAAATTCTGCCGGTATCAACCTCATACAGGTTAAATTAAACAGATTGCTCTCCACCAACGAAGAATTCAAGCAAATTCAAAGCCAACTAGAGTCGTATGATGAAGAAAATGAGGAATCTAACACGATCTACCGAGAAGAATTCGCAGACACAATCGACTTGCTGGAGGCTAAATTAAGGAAAGCCATCAATCTACAAAACATGTCAGGTAATGTTGAAGTGCTCACTCAGTCATCACATGATATGCCTAGAAATATCAAATTACCGAAAATAAATCTCCCTACCTTTAGTGGGTCTCTAAGTACCTGGCCGCATTTCAAAGACACGTTTGAAGGCCTGGTGGTCAACAATAATGACCTATTAAACATAGAGAAGTTCCACTATTTGCTCTCCTCTTTGAAAGGCGAAGCCAAGGACACCATAAGAAATATTAGCATTTCTGATGCCAACTGGCCAATCGTTATCAATCACCCAAATTAATTGCAGCTGAACACATTAGGCAAATTACGGAAACTTCACATAAAATAGGTTCAACGGAGAGTGAAATACGCAAGCTGATCAATGTATTCAAGGGCAGTATAGATGCTCTTAATGCCCTAAACGCCAACCAAGTATCCTAGATTTACTTCTTAATGAACTCCTACTCTCTCGACTAGACAAAAAACTAAGGTTAGAATTTGAAAAGGAGCATTCTCTTTCCGATGCAGTTAAATTCGAGGAGCTCATTAGCTTCTTGGAGAGACGCTGTCAGACACTACAACTCTGCTCTTTCTAACCGGCACCACCCTCTAGGACCCCGGTTACATCCTAGTGGTGATGAGGTTAATAACCTTACCCAAAAGCTGAGGTAAAAAAAGGAAGAGAGAGACAAAGAGAGGGAGAGAGAGAGAGAGAGAGGCACAGCCTGGTGTGAAGGTTGCTATTGTGTCCGCCCCCAATGGGTAGATAAAGCGAACACAAGAGAGAACAAGGGGCAAAAGTAAAACAACAAGTCACAGTACATCAAAAAAATTCAAGGATAAAAACAACACCAGCCAACAACATGATACTAAAATTACCCAAAAGGAAAAATAGAGACACTTACCCAAAACGTAGAAGAAAAGCGGCTTAAGGCCCGTGGACACCCAAACAAAGAAATAGTTGCAGCGCTGCACCAAATGTGGTAAATGAAAACCAACTTTTTAGTGACATGAAAGAAAACTTTAATAGAAATTAAAATGAGAGGTAACAATTCAAGAAGATAATATCTGGAGGAAACCTAGGTTCATCATTAAAGGAGAAGATTAAAGTCAGATAATAACTTGAACCAGGTGTTAAAGAATGTAAATACTCGTTTAACAGTAATTGGATTAACTTGCAAGAACTTGATATGTTTTGTTAATAAATAAATAAGAAAATAAGAAAATGTAGACTTCATTTAACAAATAATAAAGGAACTAATCCGTAAATATCAACAAGGAAAAACAACAGTGACCTCCATACCTCGAACAAGGTAAGTAAAATATTGATTTAAATGTGATCGATCACGCGTTAAAGAGAAAACAAATACCATACTTAGTAAACAATCAGTAGTTCCATGACCTTTAGGCCGGTTGCCTTTTAACTTTACCACAATTCATTCCAATTTCTACCAAGGGCAATTTCCAAGGTCACACGAAAATAATGGTAGAAGCTACACATTTCGCCCGGACAAAGTACGAGGCGAAACCACAAAGAGGTTGGCCGAAATTAATAACTTTATATGAAAGAAATGCCAACGATACCAGGCAACAAAAATATTTCATCCAAGCAACACACACGAACCAATAACAATCCCCATCAAAATCCAAACCCCACACAACAAGACCCAAACACACGTTGCCATAGTAACGGAAAAGCGAAGCACAGTCTACAAATAAGAAGGAAAACAAACGGTTATAAAATAACATTTCACAGAAATCCCAGAAACAACGCAATAAAACAAAGTAAGGAGAAATAAATCCCAGAAAGCAAGGAACCCGAAGGAAAGCTAACCCCGCTACCTTGGAAACAGCGCCTTGGTTCACACCATAAGGTACAATCAAAGTGCAAAGAAAACTTTTACTTAATTTTAAAATAAACATACTAATTTCTTTCACCGTGCGAACTGCATTCTAAAACGATTAATTGCCGAAACCGTTTCCTATGGTTCACAGACGCACACGATATCCAGCACAAATTTCGAAGAGAAAGTCTTAATCCAAATTATTATTATTATTATTATTATTATTATTATTATTATTATTATTATTATTATTATTATTATTATTATTATTATTATTATTATTATTATTATTATTATTATTATTATTATGTGCGTATGGACCCAATGGATCACGCAAAGCTCTAACGATTCTGCTTTCTGAGTTGCCAAACAGCTCTCATCCTTTCTCCGTGGATCCTTTTTCGTTCTTCTGTCCACTTTGCTCCAGTCTTCTTTTTCACTTCGTTCTCTGGTTGCACTTTCCATCCATTAATTTTTTTCCTATAAAGGTTTCTGTCCGCGGTGTCATTTGGGTTTATCTGGGCTTTTTCCAGATCCTTCTTCACTTCTAGTACCCATGGAATATTTTTTAGATGTTCTATGTAGGTGAGAATCTTGTGTGTCAGTCTACTTGCCGGCAATCTGTGGACGTGCCCATAGAATTTCAGACGTCTTTTACGGATGTCTGCTGCAATGTTGGAATGCTCTTCTGTCTCTCTGCGTAACCTCAGTCTATATCCATCTTCTGTTTTTCGGGGGCCGAGAATTTTCCTCAGGATTCTCCTTTCTTCTTTTAAAATATTTTCTAGGTCACCTTTACCGTTTAGTGTAAGGATCTCACTGGCATATAAGACTTCGGGCTTTATTACTGTATTATAGTGTCTGATCTTTGCATGGCGGGACAAGCACTTTTTATTGTATATGTTGTGAACCCTACCGTAGGCTTTCCGAAATTTTTGTAGGCGAATTTTCTGGGCAACCTTCTCGCCTCCCGTTGGTTCAAGTATTTCTCCCAAGTACTTGAAGTGTGGTACTCGGTTGATTTGCCCATGTGTCGTGTTCAAAGTTTGGATGTCAAGTTTTGAGCAGAAGAACTTGGTCTTTTCAAAGGAAATTTGTAGGCCAACCTTTCCAGCACATTCGCTAAGGGTTTCAATTTGTTTAACGGCTGTGAATACATCATCTGTAAGTATGGCCAAGTCATCTGCAAAAGCGAGGCATGATATCTCAATACCGTCTTTGGGTCGTCCTAGTCGTATGGGGCGCCAGTATCCCATGTCTTTCAATACCTTTTCCCACTCGCGGATGACTTTGTCTAGGACGAGGTTGAAAAGAAGCGGAGATAAGCCGTCACCTTGTCGGACGCCAGTTTTAATCGGGAATGGTTCAGAGATCTCCCCCATGAATTTAACTTTGGAGATAGTGTCAGTGAGTGTTGCCTTGATGAGGTTGAGGGTCTTGGAATCAAGCCCCAGTTCCTCAAGAATAACGAAGAGAGACTGTCGATCAACCGAGTCGTACGCTTTCCTGAAGTCAACAAAAATGCAGATGACCGGTTTGTTCCTCAATGCTTTGTATTTAAGTGTTGCCTTCAAGTTGAATATTTGTTCTGCACACGAGCGACCAGGGCGGAAGCCTGCTTGATATTCGCCTATATTTTGTTCAAGTTGTTCTTGCGTTCTCTTCAAAAGGCAAGCTGAAAGAATTTTGTAAGTCACTTGGAGAAGAGAAATGCCCCTGTAATTGTTTACGTCGGTCTTATCTCCCTTTTTGTGTAATGGGTGGATGAGGGCGCACTTCCAGTCCTGAGGTAATTCTTCTGATTGCCAGATATCTGTGATGATTTGAGTGAGCTCCTTGAGGGAGTTAGGTCCAAGATTTTTCAGAAGTTCCGCAATGATGCCGTCTTCTCCGGAGGTCCTATTGTTTTTAAGTTTGAGGATGTGGCCGCGGATTTCTTCCTCTGTCGGTGGTGGAGATTCTGGGAAAGTGTGACTTGGGGGTTCTTGAGGGAATCTTGTGAGGGGCTCTGGACAGTTGAGGAGATCAGCGAAGTAAAGTGCTAATTCCTGACAATTATCCTGATTACTGAATGCAAGTTTTCCATCTGATCTTTTGAAAGCCAGGTTTTGAGGAGCATACCCACGGACTTGTCCTCCGAATTCCCTGTAGAAATCTCGTACATTGTAGTTACGAAAGTTGTCTTCAATCGAGTCCAGTTGTTGCTTCAAGTGTTTTCTCTTGACCTGCCTGATGATTTTGGCTACTCGTTTTCTAGTTTCATTGAAATATGTTTGGTTTTCTGGTGATTTCTTGCTGTTGTATTTCTGGAATGCTTCTTTTCGTTCCTGCAAGGCACGTTCACATTCAGAATTCCACCAAGGGTGTTTAGTATTCTTTTTCAGGGGAATATGCTCTCGAGCTTTCTGGATGATTTTGTTGCGGAATTTCTCCCAGGTGCCTGCATGTTCCCTTTCCCACACTTCTTGCAGATTAGTATTTCCAATCTGTGTCGTATCAAACTTCGGTATTTGTGACCTCTTATGATGAATTTTCTTCGGGGTGAATTTTACTTTTATTCTCACTAGGTAGTGATCGGAATCGACGTTTGCTCCTCGGCGTACCTGTACATCGTGTACCTCTCTCTGCATGGGATGAGAGATGGCAATGTGGTCGATTTGAAATTCACCGATCCCTGGAACGGGAGACCTCCAGGTCTTCTGTTTCCGTGGAGATTTTCTCAGAGAAGTTGATATGATTTTAAGATTGTTTTGTTGACACAGTTCAATGAGTCTCAACCCGTTTTTGTTAGTGAATTTGTGAGCAGGGAATTTGCCAACAGTTTTCTGATGTTCTTTTTCTTTACCAATTTGTGCGTTAAAGTCGCCCAGCAAAATTTTTGTATCCTCTTTTGGAATCTTCGCCATGATTTTCTCAAGTTTAGCCCAGAATGCATTAGTTTTTTGCGGTTCTTTTTTATTGTCCGCGTTAGTGGGTGCATGTACATTCACTATTGTATATTTCTTGTTAGCACATTGGATTCGCATTGTCATGAGCCGGTTACTTATGGGAGTAACTTCTTTTATTGAGTCTACAATACTTTTATGTACCATGAAGGCCATTCCTAGTAAGGGAGTTCCCTTACCAACTCTCCGCTCCGTTTTACTCTTGAAGATACGGTAGTTTCCATAATCAGCTGTGTCCTCATCAGTGAATCTCGTTTCCTGCAGGGCAAGTATCTGAATTTTCTGTTGATCTAGTTCTGTTGCAAGATTGTGCAATTTACCAGGTTGGATTAAGGTATTTACATTGAACATGCCAATGTATGTGAAGGTTTTGGATGTTAGTTTGCCAGAGAACTCCGACTTTCTCTGCGTTCGTGATTGCCTGGGTTCCCCAGAATCCGAATACCCAGTAGCCGTCTCATGACGGGTGGATTGGTTACCACCTGGGGTAATGCTGATTTTACTCTCACGAATCATCATAGCTTGTAATCAAAGATTGATCCAGTGTTTCCACTGGGAAATTAGGACCAGGGATTGCTAGTTCCTGGAACGTAACTATACAGCCGTACCTACTAGGTAAACAGACGCTGACCACTTCACCGCTCGATCCGAGTCAGACGCGAGGTGGATTTTATTTTTGGTTCTTCCGCCCTCTCAGCCATTGAGACATATGTCCTCTTCTGCCATCGAAGCCGTTGACCACAGTTCTAGTTTCCTCAGTTGATCCGCGAGTGCTTATTTGACTACGTCTTATTCACACTTGTCCTGTATATCTACAGGAGACTTCCCCTATTAGCCATTGGGACGCGCCGTGTCGGGGTTGAGAGCCCCATCCCAGTGTCTCACGCAGGGTTATGCTTAGTTCGTACTCAGTTCGGAACTAAACCCCCACGTGAGCTGACCAGGTAATAATGCATTATGCTGTCCATTACATCTGCGTCACATTGCCAGGCTTAAAAATGGCTGACAATATAGTGGCCGGCAGTGTGGCCTTGGCAACGCTGATAGTAAAAGGAATATTGCATATCTTATTCGTGGTTTCTATGGAATTGATGACAAAGGAAACAAAATGAGTGCAGTTATATCAAAAATGTTCACTAGATATATGAAGTGACCTCTAGATCGTGTTATCTATGGAATAATTGTCGTATTTACCAATATGACGGACATTTACGGCATGAAATTCATTTTAAATATTAACCAAAAACCCTGTTATATAACAACAAAATCACAAGATAACACTAACTCATTTGTAACACCACAAGTAGAACCACTATTATTCCTCAGAAGCCATAAAAGAAGTACAGTTCTTCTGTATAAGCCGACAAATGACGCAGCACCATTACACATGATCTTACCCACTGGGCACGGATTATTATTATTATTATTATTATTATTATTATTATTATTATTATTATTATTATTATTATTATTATTATTATTATTACTGTTATCTTGAAGTACCCCAAAACACATTAATCTTCTTCTTCACGGCGAATTACATTAATCCAAAACAGTTACATACCTTTGAGTCCAGAAAAATTGAGAAGCTCAAACCTGGCCATTGTTATTGAAGAGCGGCAACCACGAGGCCGTGAACTAAGGTAGTTCACCAAGGATCCTGGAGAATTATAGTAGCAAAAACATAGTCCAATTAAACAGTAGGAGGCCAGAAACTAATGCAATAAGGGATTATCCCTCTTAAGGGAGGTATCACGGTGGTTTTAACACAACCACCCGCCGCATAGCGGAACACACACATTCACGTCCATCCATGGCGGCTGCAGAACGCCAACTCACTCGGAAGTAGTCGCTGGCAGTCAGCACTAGACTCGCCTCACACCACTCGCGCACGCGCAGTAGGCACAGACGCAGTACTCAGAACAGCAGCGCACGGTATACTGTCCTCAAAAAAGTATATTGGCAAAAGTCGATTGACACAGAATTTCCAGATGGCAACGCAAACGCCAGTTCGAAAAGGATATAGGGGGAGCCTCAAACTACTAAATACTGCCTCATCTTTTACCCAACCACCTGCAGTCAGTCTTAACAATTATCCAAAATCAGCGCCACGCTTGATAACACAACAACAATCATACATCTTGACAGCAGAGAAATGTTGCATCTGCTCTGAAGAGCACAGACTGTATAAATGCCCTGATTTCCTCAATTTGAGTTCTGATGAAAGGTTCAAATTGATCAAAGGTAGCAAGCACTGCAGTAACTGCCTTAGTCCATCACACACCTGGAAAGCATGCAGATCCAGTACCGCATGTAAGGTATGCAAGAAATACCACCACACGTTGCTACACCAAAACGATCAGAATGAGGAATAAACTAACATAAACAACACTATGGCACAAAACCCACAGGGTAACGACACACTTCAATCGTCATATCACTCTCTCAGAAGTACTCCAAACATTCAGGTTCTTCTAAGCACAGTCATGGTCAAAATCAAGGACTCAAACGGAAGATATCATCGCATGCGAGGCGTATTAGACAGCGGCTCCCAAAGCAACTTCATATCCGAGCAGGCAGTAGAACAACTTAAGAAGAAAAGAACTACCGTTATATCCCTGAAAGCATTCGGTGAACTGACATCCGAAGCTGGTTCATCAGCAAACGTAGAAGTGCACTCGACGATCAGTGACTTTCATTTCAATATGGAATGTATAGTACTATCTAGGATAACTGGCAATATCCTTGCATCAAACATCGACCTCAAGGAATGGAATATCCCAAAGGATATCATCCTCGCTGATCTAGATTTCCACCTCCCTCAGGGTATTCACTTACTAATCGGAGCTCAGTTCTTTTTGCATCTCATGAAGGAGGGGAGGAAATTTCGCTCAGGATACCCAACACTGCAGAACACTCAACTAGGATGTATTCTAAGCGGGGAGTATCTACGGCAAATGAATGAAGGAAAAGACAACGCGCAAAGGTCTAATTCATTCTTCATTAGGTCTGACCTCAGTCTTAAGAATCAAATACAAAGATTCTGGTCCATAGAGGAAATAAGTCGTGAAAATCGTTCACCAGAGCATGCGGAATGTGATAAAAAATTCATCGACACTACCTTAAGGGATGAGAGTGGAAGATATGTAGTAGAACTACCCATGAGAAAGGAAATTAACCTAGGAAGCTCAAAGGAGATTGCAAGACAACGCTTTCATTTCCTGGAAGGGAAATCGCAAGTGCAGAGCAACCTCCGTCAAGATTATGTCGAGTTTATGAGGGAATATGAAGCACTTGGACACATGGTCGAACTTCAACCAAATTCCACACTAAGACAAACAGAGTATTACCTTCATTATCACGCGGTTCACAAGCATTCGAGCAGTACTACCAAGACCAGTGAAGTTTCTGATGCCTCTACAAGAACCGACAATGGCGCGGCACTAAATGACATTTTAATGGTAGGACCAACAGTACAAGACAACTTATGCTCATTGGTCATGAGGTTTCGTATGCATAGAATAGCCTATACAGCTGGCACAGAGAAAATGTACCGACAAGTAAGAGTGCACCCAAAACATCAACCCCTGCAATGCGTATTATGGCGAGAAAGCCCTCAGGACGAACTAAAAGCCTACGCCCTCACTACCGTCACGTATGGCACATCATCAGCAGCTTACTTAGCTACAAGATGCCTGGTAGAGCTAGCTATGGATGAAGCAACCAGATTCCCTCGAGCTGCTTCAGTCCTTCGCCATGATTTTTATGTGGATGATTGCATCTCAGGAACAGATACTTTGGATGAAGCTCTAAGGTTGCGAATCGAACTTCAAGACCTTCTTCAGCTCGGAGGATTTCCGCTGAGAAAGTGGTGCACAAATAGCCCAGAACTTCTTGAATCAATCCCAGAGAACTTACGAGAATATAAACATTCATTGACTGACGGTGAGAGCAACGTTGTAAAAATGTTGGGTTTAACTTGGCACCCTTCAACGGACCAATTTCAAATCAACTGTAGCCTGAAGCCACATCAATCGATCTCAAGGGAATCCAAGTGCTCAAAACGTATGGTGCTGCCCATAATATCATTAATATTTGACCCACTATGGCTGATAACTCCCGTAGTTGTTCTCTTCAAAGTCTTCATGCAACGCCTGTGGCAAGAAGGTTCAGGATGGGATGATCAACTGCTCGGGAATTTGCTCAATACCTGGACTGACCTATGTCAACAAATATCACTACTTAACAATTTCAAAATTCCAAGACTGGCCCTCAGTGGAGGAATAGGGAAGAATGTCGAGATACATGGCTTTCTGCGATGCTTCAAAGACATAAGTTCTGTCAACCACAAAGCCGAGGTTCTCACGAGACTTCTTTGTGCAAAATCAAGGGTTACACCTCTAAAACAGATTTCAATCAAATTATGTGGTGCCTTAATTTTGGCTCGCCTTATCAAGGAAACGCTTGAAACTCTACGCACTACTCCCGATGGTGTACTACTTTGGACTGATTCAGCAATCGTATTAGCTTGGTTATACGCATGTCCTACAAAATGGAAAACATTCGTGGCAAACAGGGTGGCAGAAATTCAAGACACTGTACCAGCCTCCCATTGGCGTCATGTTGGATCACTGGACAATCCTGCAGATCTTGCATCACGAGGAGTACAGCCACTGCTTCTTCAATACAGTGCACTATGGTGGGAAGGCTCCAGCTGGCTGCGTCTATACCCTGCATCATGGCCATCAGAATCAGGATGCGACACCTCGAACATCCCTGACCAAAGAATTATAACATCACTTATTGTCATAAAACACGATGATACATTCCTGAATAGATTTTCATCCTTAAACAGATTACTCAGAACAGTTGGTCAGTGTCTTAGATTCTCTTCCAACTGCAGAAAAACTCGCAGTGAGCGCGATACATCACCACTGAAACCACAAGAGGTAAATAAGGCCTTTAGGGTCTGTATCAAAATCGTACAATCGGTCTCTTATCAAAGAGAAATACTCTGCCTCAAACAAGATAAAGCTGTTGATACGTCCTATCAACAAGTTGTGTATATTACCAAAAACGAGCTGGGACTGATCATCAAACTACAAAACGCTTGAACATTATCAACGTATTGTTATAAAATCGTGTTTGCCCTATTTTTGACTAGTGCATTTTTGTGTGCATATGTTTCATTTTATTATTTTTCTGCAAAAGGCCAATGCCTTTTGGTGGGGCGGTATGTTAGGTAAATTTAATCACTATAGTATACTTTGTCTTGTAGGTTGGCAGCTGTATAAAATGTGTACATTATTAAAAATACAAGATGTCGGAAAGCTTAGTTCACATTCATTTCATGTACCTAGTTGGGTTGTGTTTCGGATGTCTCCAGTCTGATTGTCGGATCTGTTGTGAAGACCTCTCGGTGGACTTTGAAGGCTATCATGCCAATTATATGGTTGCTGCCCGTAATAGCGAAACCGTGAACCTCCTTGAAGACCGTAAAGCCTGTGTCCCTTAACGCTTGAGCATTGGCAGATCTCAATACTTGGAAGATCGACATGTACATTGAACTTGTTATCAATATTAAAGGTTTGCACTTGGAGGCCACCTATAAAATCCCTGACTTGAAAAAATTCCTTGCTGCCACTGAAATGGGTGAAAAGTATAAACGACTTAAACTTCAAAGATTCATTATGCTGACAAGACATACTCCTGCCAAGATATGACTGAAGAAAATGTTTCTCCTATTAAACCTGTCATCCCCTCTCCTTGTAATCAGCATCACCACATGTTTCAGAATATACAAAAGGAAGGGTAGAGTGTGGGGTAGGGCTGTTTATCAGGAATACTATTGCACGCAACATAGTTTCTGTAAGGCACGTAAATGAGCGAGTGATGTGGGTAGATTTGTCAGTTGGAGGAATTAGGACGAGAATTGTCTCAGTGTATTCAACATGTGAGGGTGCAGATGAGGATGAAGTTGACAAGTTTTATGAAGCATGGAGTGACGTTGTAGTCAGTTCAACAGCAAGGATAGGATAGTGCTAACGGGAGATTTCAATGCGAGAGTTGGAAATATAACTCAACGATACGAAAGGTGATTGGTAAATGCGGGGAAGGTATGGAAGCTAATATGAATGGGAAGCGTTTGTTGGACTTCTGTGCTAGTATGGGTTTAGCAGTTACGAATGCATTCTTCAGGCATAAGGCTATTCACCGTAGTGTTGGCTACTGAATGCATGATTCGAAGCAGTGTATCGATTCATTGAAGTGTCCGAGTGAATCAATTCACAGGAACGGCGAGCTCACGGCACACGATTCAGCTTACTCCCAGCGGACAGTGCTGAGTGGAGCACTCACTGGGCGTCGACGGGGAGTCGAGCTTCCGCTACAGCGAGACAGTGAATCATGGCACATCGAAAGAATCGTGAACGAGCGCGGCCCAGTGAGACACGAGATACACACGGCTCCTTATCGGCTCACTGGACACTGGCGGGTGGCGGAGAGCCGAGTTTCCACCGCTGCGAGACATACAGTGAGGCATGGCACACCGAAAGAATCGTGAACGAGCACGGCTCAGTGAGACACAAGATACACACGGCTCCTTGTCGGCACACTGAACAGTGGACACTGGCGTAGAGCCGGGCTTCCTCTGAAGCAATGCATACAGAGCCATGGTACACTGAAAGAATCGTACGCTAATTGGACTCCCGAACTCAGCTTATTTGAAAATTATACCCACTTTCACTCACTGCCCTCTTCTTACAGAGAGGTTTAAATAATAGATGGAATTATTTTCGGTGTTAAAAGGTAGTCAAAACATAATTCTGAAGTAGCTAGTAAGTAGGTAGGCTATTAGGTTATAATATTTATTAGTTTAATGAATCTTAGTATTATAACTTAGTTGACATTTGACAGTTAATTAAACTCGACTCTAGCTTGCCCTATGACTATGAGTCATGCTCATGACCACTCAAAAGTACCTGTTTTATATTGAGAAGAACGGCTCAGTATTGTCTCTGTTCGTATGTCATATCGTTGCACAAAACTTCAATAACATGTGGACAGTAAGTGAGCCGACTGACGCAATAACTTAACCAACAGTATGTTGAATCAGAAAACCAGTGGGCTACTGTACATCTCGAGTAGCCTATACAAAATATGTCGATTTTAAAAAATCCTCTGCTGATAGAAAAGTACAGTACATATTTTCAAAAATGACTTAGCGAGGTGGATGCGCGGCTAGTATCGCGTAGCTATGCGCTTGCATTCGGGGGATGGTGGGTTCGAATCCCACCGTCGGCAGTCGTTAAGATGGTTTTCCGTAGTTTCCCCATCTTTACACCAGGAAATCCTGGGAATGTACCTTAATTAAGGCCATGGCTGCTACCTTCCTAATCCAGGACCTTTCCCATCCTGCGTCGCCGGAAACCTTCGATGTATTAGAGTGACTAGCATTTTTTTCTAAGAAAGAAGTTCATAGTATGAAGACCAGATGGCAGCAGCGAACAATGAATGCTGTTGCTGCTGTCTTACCATAACCTACTACACAAATGCAGTAGGAGCGGTGACTCTAATGTGCCGTGAATCGAATCACTTTATCGTTTCAGTAACGTGAATGGAATCAAATGAATCGATTCAATAAAATTCATAGAATGTCCCATCACTAATTCACCACTACACATGGGTGGGCAGGGGTACTAGATCTATAATAGGCTATATCTTAACCGACTTCGAAATCAGGAAATCTGTTAGGAATGCACGGGTTTTTCGGGGATTCTTCGATTATAGAGACCACCATCTGATCTTTAGTGAATTAAGTATCTCTAGACCTAGAGTAGAGAAAGTAAAATCTGTCTGCAAACGAATAAAAGTAGAAAATCTCCAGGACGAGGAAATTAGACAGAAGTACACGGATATGATTAGTGAGAAGTTTCGAACAGTGGACAGCAAGCAGGTTCAGGGTATAGAAAGATAACGGATGAAATGCAGAGATGCTGTAGTAGAAAAAGCAAGGGAATACCTAGGAACAACTGTGTGTAATGATGGGAAAAAGCGAACATCTTCGTGAAATGATGAAGTGAGAGCAGCTTGTAAACGTAAAAAGAAGGCTTATCAGAAATGGCTCCAAACAAGCGCCGATGCAGACAGGGAATTGTACGTAGATGAAAGAAACAGAGCGAAACAAATAGTTGTTGAAACCGGAAAGAAGAAAGAAGTCATGGGAAGATTTTGGTAATAAACTGGAAAGGCTAGGTCAAGCAGCAGAGTAACGAAGGACCTTACGAAGGGAGGGAAAAAGGAAATGAACGGTGTTTTAGGTCATTCAGGTGAACTTATAATAGATCCCAGGGAATCGCTGCAGAGATGTACGGAATATTTTGAAAATCTTCTCAACATAAAAGAAAATCTTCCTGGTGGTGTCGCGAACAACCAATCTCATGGGGAGGAGGAAAAAGATGTTGGTGAAATTACGCTTGAGGAAGTGGTAAGGGTGGTAAATAAACTCCTTTGTCGTGAAGCAGCGGGAATAGATGAAATTAGACCTGAAATAGTGAAGTATAGTGGGAAGGCAGGGAATAAATGGCTTGATAGTGTACCGTACCTGCCTTCAAAATATCCCGGGCTCGTTGCGGAAGAGCACGTGGTTAACGTTCGTAAATCAAATGGACAAAGCTAATTAATCTAACCTCTCTATGAGGTAAATACCATAGGTACATTGACAGGAATACGGGTACATAAATCTCGTGAATAAGAGAAAGAAATCTGGTAAAATGAATTTATTAAACTAAGACATTAATTTCATCCATACTAACAACACGAAATAACAACACATGAAGCCTGATGGCCAATAAAATAAATAAAAATGTGCCGCGCACATGTCCATAACATTTACACAATGATTAATACAAACGGGTTACAGCCCGTATAAGGAAACACATGACTTGGGAGTGACTTTGGATTATTATGAAATTTAGGTCGACTCAAACTTCGCTCTTATGTCCTAATCCCGTTGGGATTCGCTTGAAAAAGTGTCTTTACATGTCCGCGGTAGAGAGTCAGTCACACTAGTAGTCATCCAGTATATACATATTTACATCATTAGTAATGAAAACACTCCAATTGCAACGCTAGTCCTGCGCTGCAATCTTACAACTACACAGGCTCTAATGTGTGGCCGCCCACACGGAAATTGAATGTCATAAAATGCCGGCGATCTCTGTTTAGCTATCGAGCTAATTAAACAACAAAAAATCTAACTCAACGCTAATTACATCGACACACATAACAAAGAAAGAAACAATACAAAATCAGCCATCAAAATCTCACAAAATCACAGATCAAACCAGAAATGCTTGAAAACAAACATATAAACAGCACGTATGGGACCTGTAAAATAAAATATGATATATACACATATTCTCCTCGTGCGGTCATTGGGATCTCCCACAGCAGGCAAACGCATGGATTGCGTCTGGACGTAAGACACAAAGCATATCTATTCCGGGATACTTTCACTCTCACGATCAGCAGAGACCTGTAAACATTCCCTCGTTGTCAAGGGGAACACGGATAACGGTCCAGACAACACTCGACTATGAAACTGCCTTGGGGTGGTTCATTCAACTACGCACGAGGGGAGCTTGTAGCTACCTGCTAATTCCTTAACATTCGTAGTTCTATTACTGCTCCTTTCATAAAATATCCTGCGAACTCAATTCACTAACATAATCAATCGCACGTCAATAAGGGGTTCAGCCTCTTTCATTTAAGTATACACATCAGTTTCCATAAATCTTGAAACAAACTCGGGCCATTCACTTGGCGATACTCGGGTTCTCGACCCTCCTCAGGTCAACACTACGGGCAATTCTAGACTCCTTTAAATATCTCAGTCTAGCATCCCCCAAATTATCCATAACTGCACTCATTGCTTCTCACGCCTTATGCTAACCAGCCCCTAGGTTAAAATACTTCTATCTTTGCGTGCACTTCTGGCGTCCTATACGGCCAGTCAACCGTACGTCAAGCCCGTTTGCCCCGTTTCCCTCGCATAATAAAGACTAACTAGTCAACGTTGAGTTTCTCCTTGATTCCGCTTCAAGATTACACCTAAAAGTCCCATGCATGATAAAAAATTATTAAAAATAAAAATAGAAACTACAGCTGTGAACTTTTCTCCCATACGTAATTAACGGCGTGTAGCCTATGTGAATAATGACCAGGTCTTGCATATTTACCACACAATGGAATACACTAAAAACACACAAAACCCTCCTACATCTACATTGTCATACCCTTAAACCCATCTAACTAACTGGAAAGGTAATAAAGAAAATTCACAAGAACATGTATATTTAAATTGTATTGAAAGCAAATCTGTGCCGTCAGGCTGATCATTAACTTTAAAGTAGTTATTTACATCTGATCTGAACTAGTGTGTAACTATCACCCCAGGCATGCTAATATATTGACATAAAGCTTAGCTTGCGTCGACTCAGCACTCGTGAAGATCACATGGTCTCTGCATCGCAACGATCTTAGACCATCATCACCTCACTCTCCAGGATGTATGAAGTCACTCCATCGACCCTTGGCGCTGCCTCTATGGTTCCGGGCTGGTGATGCTCCTGTAAAACAGTTGATTTATGCACTCCTTCTTCACCGCTCGTAGCACATGTGTACAAGATCGCGCCCTTAATGCGTGGCAGTTAATTGACTACAGCCTGTAAGAGAAAATTAGTCCGTTTCGCTCAACATTAATTTGAGGGTACCTCTGCCCGGACGCAATCAGTCCTTCTCGTGGCAACTGCCACATGCGGATACGATTGTTCACGCGACCACGGAGGCGAACCGTTATAGTCAATTGATTACACTGGCGTAAATTATCGGTTGGGTTATAGGCGGCGGCCGTTCATTTACCGTCTTTTAGCGTCAGATATATCACGCGCCAAACCCGCGCTTGGCGTCACTATAACGACCGTTACTGATAGAAGTAACTATATTATTATTCTCAAACTGTTAACACTCCCGGATCGAATTATAAAACACTGCACATACATTGTGTAGCAGATAATCACAACTATAATTTTACCCGTCATGGATATGTATCACTAACTCAGCTCACAAGATATCAGAACAAAGCGTCCTCTGCTAATTATGATCTCGGCGAACGAACAACCAGCACGAGATTCAGCCTAAGAGTGACGAGTAAGTAGTCAGTAGTGAGGGACGCTCCCCTTCTCCTCGGGCTTATAAAGACCCGTACACTTTCATTCAAACGCGGGGAGTTCCCTTTGATGAATACAATGTCAGTTGAGTGGCCGGTCGAGTTTGAATGAGAAGCCGTTGATGATACGAAATATACACATCGACATTAAGCAGGCACCAATTATCTACAGGCATCAGAAAAATACATTTGTCTTTCTGGACATATCAGAACTGTGGAATACCGGCGCAATGACGTATTACTTTCATAAATATTACTGGTTCAAACGTGCTGTTAGAAAGTTAATTGTCCTGATGTCGCGGTTCGGTAGCTCGCAGAATTCCCCAACTAGCTCGTGATTGGTTGAGTTCGAAACTCGCTGGACAAAGAGTGCAGCAGTGGTTCCCCAGCAACATCGTTCAAATTAAAAAACGGTCGTTGTATGAAGCTGTGTACTGGCTGGTCCCTTGTACTAGCGCGATCCGGAATCCAACCGTCTTCCAACCGACTCCCCCACAAAGCCATGTTGCGCAATGAGCCCACAGTGTTATGCAATAATTAAAATTACGTATCTGAAGCAAATGAAGATATGGTTCAATAGAGTAGTAAGATTAACATGGAGTGTTGGTAAGGTACCTTCAGACTGAACAAAAGCAGTAATTGCACCTATCTACAAACTAGCGAACAGGAAGGATTGCAACAACTATCGAGGTATCTCTTTGATTAGTATACCAGGCAAGGTATTCACTTGTATTTTGGAATGGAATGTGCAATGAGTAGTTGAGAGGAAGTTGGATGACAATCAGTGTGGTTTCAGACCACAGAGGAGCAGTCAGGATGCAGTCTAATATCTTGGAACTTGAAAATAGATGCAATGATTATGGTATGAAAATTGGCCTTACTAGGACTAAATTGATATCAGTAGGTAAGAAATCCAAGAGAAATGAATGTCATATCTATATATATATTGAAACCATACAGTGTCCTGTACAGCTCATTGACAGCATAGGTGTCTTTCTACCCGATTAAAATAATTTCAAAAGTCGCATCGTTTGTAGGATGATGGGCGAAGGGGCTCGAACAGCGTGTAGCCAGAACGAGACCCGCAAAAGATCGCCTGGAAAACAAAGGAAATGTTGGGCTGGAGCCAAGCCCTCGTGGAAAAGCCCTCTCAACTTGCCGACAGAGTTGGAGATACGACGCGACGCTACGGTAGTCTAATGCGCTCAGAGGTTTGGCCTAGTTTCTTAGGGTTCCAAACTAATAGAAGGAACTTCCGGTTTTATGCATGTTCCACGGATGCCAACGTCGAATTTTGGCGCGTAAAAGTTATATGATATTTTGATCCAGAATGGAAAAATTATGGGAGGCACATCAATGAATAGAGCTGAATTTTTTGCGTATCCCAGACTGAAAATATGGAATGCTTTATTCAACTGGCAAAATGAGGTCACTAGATGTCCAGCTGTAATGTATTACTAACACATGTGAATGTAGAGCGTCACCCAAGCTAAGAGTCGTGCTCAAAGACGACTCCGCCCAGCAAGGGACGCTAATGAAATAATTAATGGTGGGAGCCAAATTACGTGAGAACTGCCGATCGCAGTTCGATCACACCTGGCTCAAATGAAAGAGGAAGTAGAGGGTTATAATACGCGCCATTTGAATGTCTTGAATTCCCAGGATGAAAGGAGCTGGTGTCTTTAATGAACCGTGACATGCCTACGCCCCCAGTCTTCCGGCGTGAAAATATTAAACGCTGGGCTGGCCCTCGCTGAAGACAGTTCCTAGAGGGTCGTTGAGAGATGACAGTGTGTTACATTGTGTTCCAGTTTTTACAGTTTTACCACTTAGAAAGACAGAGTTATTGTGTCCGTCGCGGCTGTAAATTATAAAAGCCTTGTGAAGTGAAGGTGGGAAGTAAAGTAATAGCCAAGCGAGCCTAGGTAAATGTCTCAGTGCCGCGTGTCAATCAATTAGGCTGCGAGCATAATGTATGAACGAGTAGCGGGAGTCGGCTATGAACAATGCCGACCTAAATGAGTACGCGGTTTTAATAAATTGGTATTATCCAATCCGCTGCTCTGAGTCAGGGTTCTCAAGTAGCGTGAGCCACCCCATTCATGCTGTGAATGCGCGCCGCTTGTGATTAGAATGACCTGCCTGCATAAGGAAATATCTGGTGTAAATTCTTTGTGTGTGTCGCTGTAAACAGAGGAACGTGTGACGAGTTGTGTAGTGTCACCCTGTTGGATTACTTTAAGATTGTAGCAGTGAACGAGCCAACCAGGATGACGGACTTTTGCAGACCAGGATCGAAGGACAACACGCTCATTTCCAGCGCCGAGGCAATGCAGCAGTAAGCTCCGCTATGGGTCTCCCATGGAAGGAAAAACACGGCCACCAAACAGATGAGTGATGTCAAAATATTTCTTAGCACTATAATGTATAACCGGGGTCATAGGATAAGCTTTTCTTTTGTAATACCAAAATTTTGTAAATAATGCATGTCCTAATATAGAATTTTTTGTTCTTTGTCATGATTACGTAAATTCAAGGGAGCTAACTCTCCGGAAAACCCATTTCTTTCTTAGTGATTAGCTTTTCGTGAGGAGTAATTATTAGTAACTTAATATGTATAATATCCTAGCAAGTATGGGAAACAAGGAAAGAAGAGTATTTCGAGTTCCTCTAGGGGTGGTTGGAACAGTAGTGTTGATGTGCATGGAAGACCATGTCCAAAGGTTGTTATTTAATGTCCAATATGGCTAAAGAACATGCTTGGGAAGCTCATGGGTCAGTTATACGATGCATGCTTAGTTGATACATACAAATTAAGGCATGAACAGCAAGAGAGAAGAAGTCCCGACTGAGAGAGGTACAGAACTGTGTTATTTAGGGAAATTATGTGATGGACAATATGCAAGTTCCGTGATTATTGATTATTTGGCCAGAATTTGTCTGGAGGTTTTTTGTTCTTCGCTACCGGTGTGTGATACATAGAGGCCGGGGGCTTTAATGGATGGTAAATATATATATATATATATATATATATATATATATATTGCGATGTGCAAAGAGAACTAAGGAGGGTCATAAAAGGAATCATGAGAGCCCTATGCTCCGAGGAATTAGGATACGCGATATGAGATGTAGTGAGAGGGCCGAATGCCCAGATGGTCCACGATGAGATAATTCGGATGTTATGTTGCCCACATTCGGCGCTCAACGGTAAGAATGAGAGGGTAGAGAATAAATGAGTATTTCTTGGGAATTCTGCGGTAAGATGGAATAAACAAATGAAGTGGGCCAGAAATATGTGTATCCGAAAGAAGGAGAGCTGGTCGTTGTAATTGAAAAGGGGCCAGGAACCCTGCGTAGCCAATGAATGAGGGACAGTAGTAGCGCACAATGACGGCCCCGTTCTCTCTCTCTCCCCTAGCAACAAAGCGGCCCTACCGTGTTACTGAAGTTAAAGACCCGGGACTATGGATTTCACACTGTGCCTGTTCGTTTTGGTTTCAATGGTTCGTCTAAGAACACTTGTGTAAGTGATACTATCACTCTGATTTAGAGGGCAGTTAATAAATGATTGTAGATCCCCCTCAATATCCGGCAGTATGAGGCCGTAGATAGCCTAGAGATTCTCAGACATGTACCTCTCAGTCGGAAGGCGTCCAGTTCGAGCCGAGGTCAGAGTGGGTCGCCTTGTGCGAGTTTCCATTAAACTTGCGCCGGGGCAGAAGGTGTTGATAGCGATGTTTTCCTTACAGGAATGGCCCCATTTATACATGATGTGTACATATGATTGTGTTTAGTGTTTAGTGTGCATTCCTTTGAGTTCAAACAGAACCGATGTTCAAATTTGTTCGTCTTGGTGCCAGATTAGGAAGTCCGGGAGTTTAGCTCAGGGATATGTGTGATTTGTTTGTTTGTGTATTATGTAAATATCTTTTTAATATGTCAATTATGTCGCATAGGGACCGGTTAATTACGTGCTAAGAATAGAATGTATTATGTAAGGGGACATCATCTCATATTACACGATGTGATCGACAGGAGAAATAAAATTAACGAAAATGGTACGAAATTAATGAGGGAAAGATAGACGGTATTATTCGCAAAACCTCAATTATACCTTTGTGCTAAATGAACGCCCCCAAGCGAGACAATTTAAAATGTTAATTCTTTCCTTTTCCTCCCGTTTGCGGAGAATTCATTGTATAGGGTTGTTTTCTTTTATATCATAATTCAGAATAAATTAGTCTTTGTAACCCCATTACATAATTCTTGTCATTTTCAGCAGTACTAAGCAGTATCCAGTAGACAGTTGAACCCAGAGATCCTACTTTCATATTTATCTAAGGCTCCATCTTAAGTATTTCTTTTTCTTCTTGCGAACGTGTCCACCCCCAAGTGCTCGAGCTGCCGAGGCCAGCACAGAAAGTAGGAGGGTAGTGGTTCGAAGCTCGTTAGGCAATCCGGGCCGCTCTTCTCTATAGTCTCATCCGTGGTTGTTTACCCGGTTACGCTGAGGCATTATTATGCGTGGGTCGTCCATTCGAGGCCCGTAAGAGTACAATATAAAATAACATTGCTCATATTTCGAAAAGAATGGTATTTCTGTATGGGGCATATCCATAGTAACAAGGAAATGCACTTTTTACTTTTCCGTAATGTCTGTCTGTCTGTCTGTCTGTCTGTCTGTCTGTCTGTCTGTCTGTCTGTCTGTCTGTCTGTCTGTCTGTCTGTCTGTCTGTCTGTCTGTCTGTCTGTCTGTCTGTCTGTCTGTCTGTCTGTCTGTCTGTACATGCATCACGAGAAAACGGTTGAAAATAATTTAATGAAAATCGGTATGTGAAGTCGGGGGATAAGCCACAACAATCTAGGCTATAAACCATTTTACTCACGCTGAGTGAATTGGTAGTTTAGGGGAAGGCATAAAATTTAATTCTCAAATACTTATACTATTAGTGGTCCTATCGATAAATACTATATAACTAAAGTTATATAGAATTAAATTTCCGATCATGTATGTCATACATTGTTACCGTACCGGATTTGAAACACAGATATTCATGAATTTGTATTTTTGTTGCCAAGTCCATATGAACGCCGAGCCACGAGAAAATGGGTTAACCGAATTTAATGAAATTCGGTATATAGAGTCTGTGAATAAAAAACTACAATCTAAGCCAGGGCCTCTCAGGGTAAATGCGCCGTGCAGTGCACAGGCGCAAGGTGCAGGAGACGACTTCGCTAGGTTGACCAGAGTGCAAACCCCCACTCCACTTCCCCTACACCTGTCTCACCCGTTCGGCCTGTCTTCGCAAATCCACCTTCCCCGCTGATCCTCCCCTCACTGCGAAATGTTTATGTGTGGTAAGCGGTGACACTGTTGTATGGGACAACGTTACCGGTGTTAAAACACCCTTCTTTCAATTTAGTTTGAGCAGCACTTTATCTTCTCTAGCTCTTATTTTCCTTTAACTTTGCAATGATACCAGTTATGCCTGCAAAAAGGGACCGGTCGACAGCAATCTGAGAGCCTTCTTTAAATTACAAATAGAAATAGGCCTACTCGCACGCAATATTGTTTTCGTACAAGTCTAAGCAGGAAAAAATACCTTTCACATATGCATGTGGAACCATACATAGAAATAATCTTAGCCGCTTCTCAATGCAGCTTAGGAAAATCTTCCTTCGAAAAATGCTCGTAGAATGTGAGCAAAGCCTTTGTACCGGTATTGGAAAATAGATCTTTTTGATTAACTTATCACATAATTATTGTCCCACGGATTAAGCATTTGGCTTTATCGTCACGACTGACAAAGAAATACGAAAGTTCCCAGTTCGATTGAAATGAACTTTCGGAAGTCTTTGCTTTGTTTGAAATAGGTTGCTCTATTATTATGTTGTTGTCTTGCGCTTATCTATTGCACTAATAAACAAGCCGTCTATCACCGAACGCTTCGTGGCTCTCAGCGCACTACACCATCCAAGTCTAGCCGAGTTGAGTCGAGTCGGAACGATGCACAGTGCACGGAGTCTCTGCACCTCGATACGCATGCGTGAGATTTTGAGCGTTTGAGAGGCCCTGGTCTAAGCTATAAACGATTTCATTCGCCCTGTATGAAATTGTAGTTTAGGAGAAGGCCCCTAAAATGTAATTTTTAAATTCCTATGTTATTGGTCCTATCGAAAAGTACTACATAACAACAGTTATAGAGAATACAATTTCCGACCATTTATGTTTTATTCAATTTTAGCGCACCGACTATGATGAGTGGCAAGGTTCTTAAACACTACTAAAGGTTGGGCCCAACGCGAGACGAGCTGCTATTGGTTAACGAAATGACGTAACAGAAGGAGCAAAGCAGCCAAGCCCATAGCGCGCAGTTCAGTAGGAATCTCATAATACCAGCAAACATTACAGTTTCTAAGAACTAATTGCACACCAGACACAAAGTTTACCGCGGTTATAAGATTGAAAGAAAGTACAGCATAGTACGTTTCATTATTTCTGTTACGAATAAGACGTAAATGTAACGTGACGGCACACTGACCAACGCTCGAAATTTATTAACAAATCCAAGTTCCTCTACTTAGTTTGAGGAAGGCTACGTGCTATCAAATCTGTCAACATAAATATTTAGAGATACGAAATGTTTGTAATATTGAATGTTGACAGCAGAACTTCCGTACTGGAACTACCGCATGTTAACACACGATATATGACTCACTTTCGCAGATATCGAGTTTAAAGCTTAACAAATATTATAACAGCAGCAGAAGTAAGTTCATATTCGAACCTTGCATAGATATTCCTACTTTTTAAAATTAAATAAGAAAGAACAGGAAAAACACTTAGTTAGAACACAGTCCTACCTGTGAGATCAGATGTCATGAAGTGGTTGCTTTTGAAGATAAAATCCACTGCCGTGCCTTTCGCCGATGAGCTGCTATGGATTTTTCAGTCCTTGCCCGAATGTTCATTTGTCGTATGCGTATAAATGTTCTCGTCCTAACATACATTTTTACTATTTCTGGCGGTACAGCGGGGAATTTACTGCTAATTATTTGACACACTTTGCGTATAATATTAGGTATGCGTGACAGTTCAGCACGTCCGTGAAAATTAACTCAAATTTCTTTACTTGGTTTAGCCATTCTTCCGGTGGAACGAGTAGACCTTCCCGAGATAACACTTCTATCCATCCCACAGAGGCTGTACCAGAAGATATGGAAAGCATTTCCCCAGTGGGATTTCCCATTGACCTATCATATTTTCTTCCACGATAGGCTATGTAGCCGGCGAGGTACCGAAATCCCTCTGCTGAACAATCAGGTGTCGCTGTAGATTGCGGTGAATCAATTTTCTATCGCAATGTCCCGAATTTCTGTCTCACCTTCAATCATGCGTAATGCTTCAGACATATCCGGCAGTAAATCTACAAGTTTAGATGTCAGTATCACATTATCAGTTTCTGAAATCACTGCAGCTTTATTGGATAACGGAATATTTTCTGAGTTCGAGCCCAGAAGTAACAGTCTCAATCTAAATTTCACCTCGGTTGGTAGCGGATGTTCATAGAAATTCCCGAGTCCTCTTATCTGAGAAAATAAATTTTCCAGACAGTCTTGGTTTAATCGAGCAGTCAAAATGTACTTTATGTTGAGATATTGGAGGTCACTAAAAAGGCCAAATAATGAACGGATGGTCGTCATAAAACCTTTCTGAAATGGGAGCAATTGACTCGATTTACCAACACAGAAATTTCCCACGCAGATATATACACTACAATTATACTATGAACACAGAAATTTCATTCCAGCTACTATTACACTCTTCACGCAACTGACGAAAAGAAAATAACTGCACGAAAATACAGTAGGCCACTATATAAACCAATAGCAATATACGGAAAGAAACTAAGTATAGATATTACTTGGAAATCCTTTCTTTATAAGGCAGACAGCGATAAACAACGAAATAAGATACACGTGCGGTTGTATGCTACACAGTCACGGTGCTCCTTTGATGACGTCACGCGCAGGACGAGAGAAAACTAACATCTACTGCGCAGCCAATCTGGGCCACCCGTGGATGAGTGGTATTTCAGAGTCGGAAGGAAACTAAATGTGAAGGCCTATAATATTGAAAGCGCATAACATTGATCAACAATAACATTACATTGACCACTGTTTGTGGTGATGTTCTTTGTCTCTTATGCTGCCGCTCGACTCCGATAGATGGGATTACTGCTGCGTACCGTGTATAACAGCCGGACTGAATATTGACGGGAAAGAGCTGGGGAGTTAGAAAACTTTCTTCTTTAGCACGTCATTCCTCTGGTTCGTACATTTTCTGATACCGTACTGCTGGTACGTAACTCACTGTTTCATCAAAGTATTCCAGCTATTCGATCCCTACTCTGACGCACTGTTTTGAATGAGCAGTGTACACTCTTAAGGCAGATGCTCAGTAGTAGTAGTAATAGTATGAAATGGTTTAGAATTACAATTTAGGCATATTCCAAATGATAGTACCACAATTCACTAAATAACTCAAAATTCAACCCTGAAAAGGACCGTTTCTTAAAAAGAGCTTCTTCCTCTTCACTTTAATTAAATTTTACATTCATTTTTTTAAATTAGCAGTGAAGAGGGGGTTTCTCCTCTGGCTTGGAGGAAAAAATTGCCTCCCAAGTCAGATGGATTTTCCGCCGCCAGTGTAGTGAATTGCGATTTTACAACTCATCGGGTACTCCTAGGAAACGGATTAGTAAAAGGGCATAGTTTTTGCGATGGGACTCTCCACTATTCGAACCCCACCCCCCGAAAAAAGACTAAGAGTGCTCATGGATCACGGCTGTCTGTGGCCTGGTCATTCCAGCTCTGGAACTTTGTACTGTTAGATCGGCAGCGTAGTACTGTTCGTTAAAAGTGAGAAAAATTGTTGTTTTTTTATTTGATCGAGTATTTCATGTGAAATCATTGCTTTTATTCTCACCATTCCTACTGACGTAATTGTAATGACTTGTGTTCATTTCAGTTGGGGAAACCATTAAGACAGTCTTTCTGAGGATGTAAAAAGGCAAGTGGAGAGCGAGTGTCTGCCATTATAATGCGATTCCCCCAACCTGACTGTGAATGACGGTAGGCAAGTAGGCCTACCATTACAATGAAAATTCCTTAACACAGTCTTCATATGAGAAAGGACGTTTGGTGATTTCTCCATCGCGTTTCTAGGGAAACGTAAAGAGCTATGCAATTTAATACAGTCTTGCTCACAACGTGTACTGTACCTAACCTACAATTCTGTACACAATGTAGAATTCTGTAGTGAAGCACGGGTACATCAGCTAGTTGGAAATATAAAGCTGGAACAGGTAGATAATTTCAAGTATTTAGGATGTGTGTTCTCCCAGGATGGTAATATAGTAAGGTGCAGTAAAGCTAATGCAGTGAGTTCGCAGTTGCGATCAACAGTATTCTGTTAGAAAGAAGTCCACTCCCGGACTAAGCTATCTTTACATCGATCTATTTCCACACCAACTTTGCTTTATGAGAGTGAAAGCTGGATGGACTAAGGATACCTTATTCATACATTAGAATTAACAGACATGAAAGTAGCGAGAATTAACACTGGTAAAAATAGGTGGGAACAGTGGGTACTCAGAATGAGGAAATAAAAGCTAATTTAGGAACGAACTCGATGGATGAAGCTGTACGCATAAACGGGCTTCGATGGTGGGGTCATGTGAAGCGAATGGAGGAGGATAGGGTGCCTAGGAGAATAATGGACTCTGTTATGGAGGGTAAGAGGGGTAGAGGAAGATCAAGACGACGATGGTTAGACTCAGTTTCCAATTATTTAAAGGTATGTGATATAGAACTAAACTAGGTCAGAGAACTAGTGACAAATAGAGGATTTTGGCGTCGATTAGTAAATTCACAGATGCTTGCAAACTGAACGCTGAAACGCATAACAGTCTAAAATGAAGATGCACGTATTTTGTATGTTTCATTCTGAATGAATTTCATGCAGTGCAAAAGGTGATGAAAAAACATTCACTTATATATTCAGATTGTTTTCCGAGCAAGTGGCCACGCGGTTTGGAACACGTAGCTATCAGCTTGCAATCCGGAGTTAGTATGTTCGAATCCCACTGTTGGCAGGCAGCCCAAAAGATTTCCAATAAACTTGATGTGTGTACCTCATTACTGTCTTATGTCATCAACAAAAGTACCCCGCTATTCACAAAACAAAGCGCTCAGTACAAAACAGCAAAATGCTCTCTGTCTCGAACAATTCAACAGTTAAGAAGTTGCCATTGTACGCACAGGTAGCAGCGTTATTGAGGAGTGAAAACATATGGCGTTCACTGTCAGACGATCACTGCATATCACGCAAAATAAATAAATATTTAGCGCGCACCTGTCGAAAAGTAACCCGTGCAGTCACAAAGTAACCCCAGTTTACGGTACATATTTCCCAGCAGTGATTTGAATAGTCCATTAGACTTTCTTCAAGAGGTATTAGACTTTAGAATTTTACATTACGAAATAATGTTGAAACCTTACCCTCGAGTTAACTTTCTGGAGCTATCACATATTTAAAAGATGTCTGCTATTACCTTGAGCTGCTGGGCCTTCCCCTGCCTCCACTTACACCGCATGCACTCTAACGAAGATGACAAAGTGGCCCAAAAACGCCCAGCTTATATAGCAGAGGGGAAAGTTCCAGAAATCTAAGGACATAACGCCTGAACAGACCCCCAATTTTAATTGGCTACAAAAATATTTACAAACATTTCTGATTGGTTAATAACTTAAGGAAGAAGGAAGTGATAGAAGTGCTAGTAACCTTAGCACACACAAAAAAAACAATCCACAAACACTTCAGGTTCACAAATCTTGAAAATAGAACAGTCCCTTAAAAATGAATTGTCCGTCCTCCCGCTAGATGGGGCAAATAAGTCGTTAATACACACATCTAAGGATTAAAGGTCCAATCTTCAGGTGCACAGTTTACGTTTCCCACCACACATGGCATTCTAGAAGGTGTGCAGTTCAAATGAACGGGGAAGGTGCATCTCCGGTATAATAATAATAATAATAATAATAATAATAATAATAATAATAATAATAATAATAATAATAATAATAATAATAATAATAATAATAATAATAATAATAACACTGGATCTCCACAGGAAAACAGTACTCGAAGACATTCTGAAAGAGGAACGTAAAATCATCAGAAAAATTCTCGGCCCAAAACTGACTGACGAAGGATATAGACTGCAATCTCGTACAAAAACCGAGGAGCTCTCAAACCTTGCGGCCGACATCAGAAAAAGACGCCTGAAATTTTACGGACACATCAAACGCCTTCCAGAAAACAGACTGACAAGAATCTTACTTGAGGCAACAGAAAACATCAAAACAAATAGGTGGACAACGGAAATCCGCCAAGACCTGGAAAAATCAGGAATCAAAGTGGCCGACATCGCTAACCGAACCTGCTACAGAACGAAAATCAACAAGTGGGAACTAGAGTCAGAGAGAAACCACAAGAAGACAGGAGCTAAGTGGACAGAAGAACGAAGAACCACGATGAGAGAAAAACTGAAGGCTGCCTGGCAAAGAAGGAAATGCACAACTTCTAAGTGAGCTTTGCGTGATCAGTTTTCTGGTCTTTTTCGCATCTAATAATAATAATAATAATAATAATAATAATAATAATAATAATAATAATAATAATAACAATTTCGTTTGACTATTCCTAGCCTGGTGGCAGTCTTTTTAAGACAAACCCTCCAACGAGGGTGGGCGGCATCTGCCGTGTGTGGGAACTGTGTGTTTCTGTATTGGAAGATAGTGTTGTGTGTGGTGTGTGTGTTGCAGGAATGCTGGAGATAGTACAAAGACCCAGTCCCCAAGCTACGGGAAATAACCATTTAAAAAATTCCGACGGCCGGAAATCGACCCCGGGGCCATCGGAACCGAAGGCTAGTCCGCGAAATGTTCAGCCAAAGAACCGAAAATACCACAGGTTAAGATGACAGAAATGAAAACTCCCAGGATGAAACAAATAAAAGATTTTAATTCTCTCAAATAAATAAATAAATAAATAAATAAATAAATAAATAAATAAATAAATAAATAAATAAATAAATAAATAAATAAATAAATAAATAAATAAAAGTAACAATACGGGACATCATTTGGCGTCCTACTAGCAATTTGTCGGTACAACAAGTCAGATAACGAAAAGTAAGATCAATCATGTCAAAAACAGGACGTCTGATAACCCTGGTATACTTCCCTTTCCCCTCTTTTTCCACTAACCTGCGTTTCCACCAATCAGCACAACATGGTTTAAACGCTACCCTTGGCTACCTAAAATACTTGACTCACACAGTGCCCCCACATATGAGGCGGTCTAATCCAAAACTGGCTATGTGACATTTTGTAAACTTTTCAGGAAACTGATAAAACGTCTGGTTTCGAAACCATTTCAGATACAAAGGAGATTTTTATATCAAAAAATTATTCTGCTAATTCAGAATAATTCAGAAAGATATCACGCGTAAGGATTTTGAAAATTTAAAGTTTAGTGATTAATTATGCAAATAGACAGTTTTGGAAAAATGGCATGGATTTGGAAGAACACTGCTGTAATAAAGCAAGTTATGAATAACGCATGTTTATAAATTGTATTAAAATACTGAAAAAAGACGGTTGACATTGAAGAGGAATATTTAGGAATAACACAGAAATGTAATAAACAGTTATAAGAAGGGAGATGGAAAAGTTTAATGAATTATAACTTCAATTATTCAACTCATCTTATTGCAATAAATACCATTGAGTTAGTGTTCATTGAATAAAAGCTTAAAATTCGCTACTTAAAGAAGACAATAAACAAGTTTTCACAGAACACTAATTCTGAACGGTCCAATCTGGAAGCTCGTTATGACAATCAATCATACTGCACATGGCATCTGCAGCTCCACTGGGACATTCCCTTCTAATAATTCTGGTGACTCATTATCGTGTTTAGCTTTGACATTCAGACCATGAAGTAGTTGTCTGTTCACGTCTACCCCTTGAGCTGTATTTCTCCAAGACTGACCAAAATGTGCTGTCAGCAGTCAGTTGATATCCCTAAGCTTTACAGGATTCACGCTCACTTCTCTTGGTACTGGAGTAACGCTCAGGTCAGCAAGATGTTTAGCTTTCTTGAATACAGACCTAGGTATTTCAATATCCGTAAAGTAGTATAGTTCCCCGCTCACTACTGTGTTAGTTCGCACAGCAGAATGAGTGTAACTTCAGTAAGTATTGAGGTACAGTGTTGTACGCGCGCTCACACAGTCACATATCGGATCGCCTTATTCCTGATTGGATATAGCAAGTTTTGGAAAGGGGGAAACAACAGGTCATGTGGCCTACATTCAAATTGTCTCATTGGTTAACCCTTTTAGGTGCAAATAGCCAGTTTTAACGTAACAGGATCACTTAAAATAGCAAGTTTTGGAATGAAACCCAATTTTCATTGGTAAATTCTGACTGCTTACAGCTACTTTTGGGACGATAATGTAGGTCGGAATGGCGCAATGAATAATGTACAATCCAATGGCACCAAAATCTCTATATCTCAAAATATTGCATACAGCCAGTTTTGGAATGGACCGCCACATATTCGTAAGATATAACAAGGTAGATGACCGAGAAATTAACTTCATCATGCTATCTATAAGCCTAACACATTTTAATGCATACTGGCTATGGTGAAGAAGAGATAGAATTAAAAACGCTATGGGAAAGACATGGAGAAATTAAATGTCAAACACCTCGTTGCTTGCGAGTGCGAATTACATTGTATAAACGTAGAGGAACAGTAATAATAATGTCTCCGTTTGTGGTCGTTAGTTGTCTCGTTATCCTGACTGACTGACTGACTGACTGACTGACTGACTGACTGACTGACTGACTGACTGACTGACTGACTGACTGACTGACTGACTGACTGACTGATTCATCATCGCCGAGCCAAAACTACTGGATATAATGAAATCAAATTTTGGGGATACATTCATATTAAGATGTAGGTGCTCGCTAAGAGAGGATTTTAGGATATTCCGTCGCTAAGGGGGCGAAATTTTAAAATGAGTGTATCTATATCTCAAAACTTTAAAAGTTTACATATGAAAAAATTGGTATTTAGAATCTTCTTTAAAAATAAGGAAACACGTATTTTTTTGTTATCAGAAAATCCCAATAGGACGGGTGAAAAAGGGTGAAAAACGGGTTAATGCCTTTAATTAGGATGCCGGTACATATATCTCAGAAACTGAAGGTATTACAGACCTTAAAATTGGTACTTTTGTTCTCTTTTAAAAATAAAGAAACACGTATTTTTTTGTTTTTGGAAAATTCAATTAATGGGACGGTGAAAAGGGGGGTGAATTTTTAAAATGAGTGTATCTATATCTCAAAACTTTGAAAGTTTACACATGTAAAAATTGGTATTAGGATCTTTATTAAAAATAAAGAAATACGTATTTTTGTTTTCGGAAAATCCCAATAGGAAAGGTGGAAAGGGGTGAAAAAGGGGTTGAATGCATTTAATGGGGATACTTATATCTCAGAAACTGAAGATATTACAGACCTGAAAATTGGTGTTTTGGATCTCCTTTAAAAATAAAGAAACACGTATTTTTTTTGTTTTTGGAAAATCCAATTAATGGGGGGTGAAAAGGGGGTGAATTTTTAAAATGAGTGTATCTAGATCACAAAAGTTTTAAAATTTATAGATGTAAAAATTAGTATTTAGAATCTCCTTTAAAAATAAAGAAACACGTATATTTTTATTTTCGGAAAATCCCAATAGGAAGGGTGGAAAAGGGTGAAAATTTGTTGAATGCCTTTACGGAGGCATTTCAGAACCTGAAGATATTACAGACCTGAAAATTGGTAATTGGGATCTACTTTAAAGATAATAGAGAAACAGGTATTTTTCGTTTTTGGAAAATCCAAATAATGGGGGTGAAAAGGGGGGGTGAATTTTTAAAATGTGTGTATCTACATCTTAAAATTTTAAAAGTTAACAGATGTGAAAATTGGTATTTTGAATCTCCTTTAAAAATAAAGTACGTGTACTTTTTGTTTTCGGAAAATCCCAATAGCAGGGGTGTAAAAGGGTGAATAATCGGTTGAATACCTTTAATGAGGAGACATGTATCTCAGAAACTGAAGATATTACAGTACTGAAAATTTGTATATGGGATCTCCTTAAAAATACAGAAACATGTATTTTTTTGTTTTTGGAAAATCCAATTAATGGCGGTTAAACGGCAGTTACATATTGGGGTGAATTTATTGAAAGACGATATCTACACAATAAAAGTGATATTTGGAATCTCCTTTAAATGTAAAGAAACATAGGCGATTTGTTTTTGGAAACTTCTCTTAAGGGGAACTAAAAGGGGGGTTAAATTTTAAAATGAGAATTTATACAGTGTATCTCAAAAAACTTAACATGTTACAGAAGTGAAAAATGTTATTTTTATCTATATTAAAAATAAGTAAACGTGTATTTTTAGTTTTCGGAAATACCACTTGGTTGGAGGGGGGTGGGGTAAAAGTGACTGAAAATGGTGTTGAATTCTTTTAATTAGGCAACTGTTATCTCAAAAATGAAGATATTACAGACGTGAAATTTGATACTTGGAATCTGCTTTAAAAGTAAAGAAACACGAATTCACGGAAAATCCAATGAATTGGGGGGCGGATGGGGGCGGAGGGGGGGCGGAGGTGAAATATTTGAAAAATTAATTGACTTAATTGTATGAGAATACTTACATCTAATAAAAACTAAAGTTGTTAGGGCCTACAGACGTGAAAATTGGTATTTGGATCTCCTTTAAAAACAAAGAAAAGCCCGTTTAAGCGGGGGGGACATCGTGGGGGGCGGGAGTGAAAAGGAGTTGAATTCCTTTCATGAGGACACATAAATCAAAAACTGAAGAAGTGACAGTCGTGATAATTGCTACTTAGAAGATCCTTTACTATTAAAGAAACAAGTATTTTTGCCGGAAAATTCACTTGGGGGGGGGGGAGTGTGAAAGTGAAAAAAGTGAATTATTTTAATCTCAAAAACTGAAGGTAATAGACGTAAACAATGGTGTTTGGAATCTCCTTTAAACATAAAGAAACACGCCTTTTTTTTAGTTTTTTTGGGGGGGGGAGGTAAATAAACTTAACGGCGGTGGGGTGTAAAAGGAGGTGAGACCAATTGATTTTACTCTTCATAATGTATTTATAAGGAGCCTCCGTTGCTCAGGCGGCAGCGCGCCGGACTCTCACAGCTGAGTTCCGTGGTTCAAATCCCGGTCTCTCCATGTGACATTCGTGTTGGACAAAAAGGATGCGGGACAGGTTTTTCTCCGTATACTCCGGTTTTCCCTGTCATCATTCATTCCAGCAACACTGTCCAATATAATTTCATTTCATTTGTCATCCATTAATCATTGCCCCAGAGGAGTGCGACAGGTTTTGGCCCCCGGCACAATTCCTATTGTCGCCGCTAGATCGGGGCTTTATTCATTCCATTCCTGACCCTGTCGAATGACTGGAAACGGGCTGTAGATTTTCGATGTACTTATTCTGATCATAAACCGATCATTTTTAATCTTTCCTTGGTTCGTTTTCAAGAGCCATCTTTTCCTTCGGAGAACGTTCTTACAGTAGATTCTCCTGGCATATAAATAAAAAGTTAAACACATTTGAAATAAACAATAGGAATGAGATTGACTGTCCAATTTTTCACCTCTATAATAAGGTCAATAATGCACGGAAGTATGTCATTCGTATGGCCAGAAATCCCCCACACTTGCCTACGCGCGACAATGGTGCTGGTCACATTCTCAACAATGACAATGGCAGCAGATGTAATTTACCTCCAAGTAGCAGTCTTGCATCTTGCTGTTAGGTCCAGAAGATCTATAATAATAATAATAATAATAATAATAATAATAATAATAATAATAATAATAATAATAATAATAATAATAATAATAATAATAATAATAATAATAATAATGTTCTGGACCGTCGTCAAATGTGCGGACCGCGCTGGAAACGGTTCCTGGATGGGTAATGACTAAGAATGCAGAACGGCCGCGGGTTCAGTACCGCCAAGGCACCCAAGCGGACACCACTCTGGATCTCCTGAAGGATTTGATCCATATTAAAAATGCTTATAGGAAAACATGGCAAAGATTTAGTGACCCAGCTGACTGGTTGGAATACCTGGACTTAGCCCGGGAAGTACGAAATCGATTGCTGGGAAGAAAGATTGGAAAATGGGAGGAAACCTACCGTAATCTATTAGAAAACGAGTCAGATCGCGAATTTTGACTGATTCTCTCAGAAAACGAGACAGATCGTGAATTTCGGCGGATTATATATAAAGCAATAAGCATGCAATTATAAATTTCAGTATAATACCGTAGCGAAGCGCGGGTATCTTGCTAGTTATCTTATAATCATCAATCAATCAATCAATCAATCAATCAATCAATACTGATCTGCATTTAGGGCAGTCGCTCAGGTGTCAGATTCCCTATCTGTTGTTTTCCTAGCCTTTTCTTAAATTATTGCAAAGAAATTGGAAATTTATTGAACATCTCCCTTGGTAAGTTATTCCAATCCCTAACTCCCATTCCTATAAACGAATATTTGCCCCAATTTGTCCCCTTGAATTCCAACTTTATCTTCATATTATGATCCTTCCCACTTTTATTTGCTACGGGCTTTACGTCGCACCGACACAGATAGGTCTTATGGCGATGATGGGATAGGAAAGGCCTAGGAATGGGAAGGAAGCGGCCGTGGCCTTAATTAAGGTACAGCCCCAGCATTTGCCTGGTGTGAAAATGGGAAACCACGGAAAACCATCTTCAGGGCTGCCGATAGTGGGATTCGAACCTACTATCTCCCGGATGCAAGCTCACAGCCGCGCGCCTCTACGCGCACGGCCAACTCGCCCGGTCTTCCCACTTTTAAAGACACCACTCAAACTTATTCGTCTACTGATATCCTCCCACGAAATCTCTCCACTGACAGCTCGGAACATAACTCTTAGTCGAGCAGCTCGTCTCCTTTCCCCCAAGTCTTCCCACACCAAACTTTGCAACATTTTTGTAACGCTACTCTTATGTAGGAAATCGCCCAGAACAAATCGAGCTGCTTTTCATTGGATTTTTTCCAGTTCTTGAGTCAAGTAAACCTGGTGAGGTCCCATACACAAGAACCATACTCTAGTTGGGGTCTTACCAGAGACTTATATGCCCTCTCCTTTACATCCTTACTACAACCCCTAAATACCCTCATAACCATGTGCAGAGAGCTGTGCCCTTTATTTACAAACATATCTGTGTGATTACCCCAATGAAGATCTTTTATTATATTAATACCTAGGTAATTACAATGATCCCCAAAGGGAACGTTCACCCCATCGATGCAGTAATTAAAACTGAGAGGACTTTTCCCATTTGTGAAACTCACAACCTAACTTTTAACCCCGTTTATCATCATACCATTGCCTATTGTCCATGTCACAACATTATCGATGTCATCTTGCAGTTGCTCAAAATCTTGTAACTTATTTATTAGGCCTACTAAGTACAGATTAACATCATCTGCGAAAAGCCTTATCCCTGATTCCACTTCTTTACACATATCATTTATATATATAAGAAAACAAAAAGGTCCAATTATACCGCCTTGAAGAATTCCCCTCTTAATTATTACAGGGACAGATAAAGCTTCGCCTACTCTAATTCTCTGAGTTCTATTTTCTAGAAACAGAGCAACCCATTCAGTCATTCTTTTGTAAAGTCCAATTGCACTCATTTTTGCCAGTAGTCCCAATGATCTACCCTATCAAATCGCAATACAATCCAATTGACCTTCTGAATCCAGGATATCTGCTATATCTGGCTGGAATCCTACAAGTTGAGCTCCAGTGGAATAACCTTTCCTAAACACAAACTGCCTTCCATCAAACCAGTTATTAATTTTGCAAACATGTCTTATATAATCAGAAAGAATGCTTCCCCAAAGCTTACATTCAATGCATGTCAAACTGATTGGCCTGCAATTTTCAGCTTTATGTCAATCACCCTTTCATTTATACACAGGGGCTACTCTATCAACTCTCCATTCATTTGGTATAGTTCATTCATGCAAACAATAATCAGATGCGTACTTCAGATATGGTACTATATCCCAACCCAATGTCTTTAGTATATCCCCCGAAACCTTATCAATTCCAGCTGCTTTTCTAGTTTTCAACTTTTGTATATTACAGTAAATGTCATTGCTGCCATAGGTAAATTTTAATACTTCTTTAGTATTAGTCACCTTCTCTATCTGGACATTATCATTGTAACCAACAATCTTTATATACTGCTGACTGAATACTTCTTCCTTTTGAAGATCCTCGCATACACACTCCCCTGTTCATTAATGATTCCTGAAATATCCTTCTTGGAACCTATTTCTGCCTTAAAGTACTGTGACCGTTCATCACCATGCCATAGGCATGTTAGGAGGTTTAGTCAATTATATGTGCCGTTTTCCGCAACATTCTGCGACATATAATGTCGTAATTAGCAGTCTACATGCTTAACCAGGATGTGATTTGCGATACGCCAGCCCGAAGGGAGCAGGTTTCTGCGCTGTATCGAGAAAAAGATAGCGCATTACCGCTGAACCTTGAAATCGCGCTCTCTTTTCGAGCAAGCGAGAAGGAGAGATGACGCTACGCGTGGAAATGTAGGTTGCTGGAGATTGGGCTCAATTTTAAGGTGTGTTAACTCCTGAGAAATAAATGTCCTTTACCAATTCAACACCGCATTCATTGGTGCCACTTCACCATAATTTACTAAAAAGAGGAAGAAGAAGAAGAAGACCATCATCTGAGATAATTTCTGGAAATTTATGAGTCAGGACTGATGCGAACCGATGTATTTAATGCTAATTGTTGATGAATATAGATGCAATACTTGAATAGTGGATCGGTAATGGCACCTGTCATACAGTAGAACGCAGATTAAAGATGACTGCTGAAATCTGACAACGTGTGGAAAAAAGTGGGAGGTCTTGCGTGATGAACCATGACGCGTGAATTTCTAAAAGGACGCTTTTGAGATTGTGAATGATCCACTGATCGTTTTAGGTTTGTATGAGATCAGTAGAAAGTAGGGGTCATAAGCTATAATTTGATATTCACGTCGCTGAAAGATTCCGTTTATCGGAGTTTCATTTCAACCAAGAGCATGATTTACCTCCCCCCTGACCATTCAGTCCGGATGCTATAAGTAGAACCAGGACTTAGATACAGTATCCCATTGTCATATGTGTAGCCGCAGTACTCACACGTTAGGAGTGAACTTGGATATCATTGTATGAAGTGTTGTGTCAAGGATGAAAAACACATCAGTGCGATGTAAAATATCGCGAAATAATCAATCAATCAATACTGATCTGCATTTAGGGCAGTCGCCCAGATGGCAGATTCCCTATCTGTTGCTTTCCTAGCCTTTTCCAAAATGATTTCAAAGAAATTGGAAGCCGTGTGGTACAGGATAATGTACAATGGAGATGATTAGAAGCCTTATCTCAACATTTAATTTTTGTTAGGTATCAACGACAGTCAGTTGCTGCTCACGATGCAATCATTAGTGAAAGGGAAAACGCATCAGGTTGTTTAGAGGTAGTGAGACAGCTAAATACGTTCAGTAATTAATAGTGACCGATCTAAAGCATTTTAATAGTGAGTGACGTTCAGTAAAATTAAAGAATTATTCCTGATAAAATTACCGTTTGCATACTCCATGGACACTCGTGGTGATAGACTGTGTGATTAATGGGGAAATGAACAGTGATTTCTACAAATTTGCCACTATTTGCATTAATCTATTAGAATTATTAGTGGATCTTATCACCAGTAGATTCCTTTGAAAGTACATAAACAGTGTTAAGTAACTGATTTCCCATTTTTGCCTGTATGTTCGTGAGTGGTCGTCGAAACCCAAGATCTGGAGGAGATTACAAGAATCGCGCCTAAGTGCCTGCAGTCATTTCTACAGGGGACGTCCAGAGATTCAACTAAGAAGACCACAGTTCGAGTCATGGATCGTGTTAGGATGAAGAGGAACCAAGGACTATCAAAGAGAAGACCACTCATCACGATGGTGTAAAAATCTAAGGTGTACCTCGTGATGACGGCAAACCATACCCTGCATTCGATAAGTATATTTAATTTGAATATATTAAACCACGAGATTTGCATGCCGATAGCAATTTTTATTTTGTAAATATTAATATGTTTTAATCAATAATATTAAATGTAGGGAACACTATACGCGTGTGACTGGGAAAAGATTATTTATTATTTTTAATTAGGTTTCCAGGTGATTTAAGAATAATCATTGATATTTGGCAGGCTTATTATTATATAGATCCCATAAATTCTTAGTGTATATGAAGCACATATTTTGAGAAGAGTAGCGCTTTAGCTAAATTTATAACTTCTTCGTAATGTTACTATCTGGTAAAGATTTTTACATTAATTTGAATATAAACAATATGTTTGCTTCAAGGTGATTCAGGTATTTATAATCCCATATAATAATAAATGATCATTGTAGATGTTCAAACCGAGGTATTATGTGAATTATATAGATATGTGAGAAGAATTAAATAACCTGTAAAAATGGAGTCTTCTCTGTAAATTAATAGAACGGATTTGATATGCAGTGGTATGACATGGGAAGGTGAAGCTTGTGAGATGTTTGAGATGTTGGAATGATAAAATATTATAATAATTACGGCTGTTGTGATATATTGAATTAGGCTGAATATATAGCCAGATAATGAATAATAAAAAGTGATGGGTCTCAAATGAATGCGTACTTGATAACGAGCCGAGATGATATAAAGGAAAAAGAAAGAAAGAAAGAAAGAAAGAAAGAAAGAAAGAAAGAAAAAGAAAGAAAGAAATAAGGATACTTTGTGTTTTTGTAGCCCCAGAGCTTGACACACAGCCATTGTCATGAATGACATATTTACGACGTAAGGACTTGTAGGGTCTGAGGGAGATTGTGTTGTTTCCAACAAGCCTAGCGTTTACCTGCAGGATCCCTGTCATTTGCCAATGCACTATCAATTCCATTCTAATGATACGTTATGAGTAACGCGGATAATTTTATGATTTAGCGAAGGATAGACCCCTTCTCATTTTTACACATTAAATTAGCTCGTGATAAGAGTTTCAATTTTTTACCTCGAAGCTGAAGTACCTGAGTTCGACTCATGTTGGAACGAAGAATTTAACCTGATACTATGGCTTGATTAAGCCATATCTTCAAGATGTATTGTGTGCTGTATATTTGATATTTTTCTATGTAATGTGTTTACGTGCTTTATTACCCCCAAAGTGTTTTATGGTGATGGGTTCGATACCAGCGTTGGTTGATTTTTCTTTGAATATAATTCCTTAGGTAAACCCACGATACGCGTATATGTTCAGTGTAATATATAATTGTCGTGGTCAAATAGACCATGTATTTGTTTTCCGGCGATGCAATCTCGTGCTTAAAAGGAAATGTACTTGTGGGAATATATACATTCCACAACCATGATAATTAATTAAATACATGATTAATGATGATTAATTATAGTTAATTAAAGTAATAGATGTAATTTAGTATCCATTTTTGATCAGCTTATTAAAGTAATAGATGCCATTTAATATCATTGTTATAAACAAATAAAATCCACGTATCAGTGCGTATTAATCAAATGATTTAAGGTATGCCAAGCAACAACTACAAATGTGAATAAACTAAAAGGACGTTAAGGCATACTATATATAATTATTGCTTCAGTCTTGATTATTTCTTTGGTTATGTGTTGTAATATGGCATCATCTCGTGTACTAACCGTGTGATTTTATTAGTATAATAAAATGTTTAGCGAAAATATTTCAACGAAGATTCTTCTCATTTAATAATATTAGTGTATTCCTCTCACATTATAGAGAACCCTACTTTCGTTATATCTTCTGTAGTGCCTGTTTTCTTTTTCGAACATTCCACAGCCCGTATGCTTTGTAAGTTCAGCCGGTGACGCAATGAAAGTAGGGAGGACGAGACTTCAAGCCCGGGAAGTGACTTCTGAAGGTTCTCATCCAACAATTCCATCTATACATCTGTTTGTGAAACCGAATTATGTAATAGCTGTCCTAAATTACCCAGCATGGGTACATTACCTATGAATACTCTTCCATTTTTCACAAAAATTTGTATGACTGCCAATTATGCTTGCCATCATGTTATCCTTAGCTGCCTTCTTTGCTAGATTCAATTTCCTAGTAAGTTCCTTCAATTTCTTCTTACTTCCATAGCCAATTTCTATCTCTATTTCTTTCCAAGCTATGTCTGTTCATTTCTTTGTTATAATATAGTGGATCTTTACCATTCCTTACCACTTTTAAAGGTACAAACCTATTTTCACATTCCTCAACAATTACTTTAAACCCATCCCAGAGTCTGTTTACATTTTTATTTACCGTTTTCCACCGGTCATAGTTACTTATTAAAAACTCCCTCATGCCTATTTTATCAGACATATGGTACTGCCTAATAGTCCTGATTTTTATATCTTCCTTTCTTTCACATTTAACTTTAACCACCACAAAAACAGCTTCGTGATCACTAATACCATCTATTACTTCGGTTTCTCTATAGAGCTCATCTGGTTTTACCGACACCACATCCAGAATATTCTTCCCTCTAGTTGGTTCCATCACTTTCTGAATCAGATGCCCTTCCCATATTAACTTATTTGCCATTTGTTGGTCATGCTCTCTGTCGTTCGCATTACCTTCCCAATTGACATTTGGTAAATTGTGATCACCCGTTTTAATCACGTTCCTTTCCTTATCGTTTCCCACATAGCTGATTATCTTATCAAATCATTCTGAATCAGCGTCTGCACTACCCTTTCCTGGTCTGTACACTCAAAAGACATCAAGTTGCCTATAATCTTTAGAGATGAGCCTTACCCCTAGAATTTCGTGTTTGTCATCTTTAACTTTTTCGTACCTTACAAATTCGTCAATGTACAGAGTTAATATCTTAAGTATAGTTTTAAATATTCATGCCAATATGTCCAACCAATTCATCAAAGTACAGAGATAATATCGTAAGTACAGTTTTAAATATTCATGCCAATATGTCCAACCAATTCATCAAAGTACAGAGTTAATATCATAAGTACAGTTTTAAATATTCATGCCAATATTTCCAACCATGTTGCCTGTGCCAAGTTCTGAAATATACAACAACAGCCAGCGGAATTCCAACGACATAATTACTTGAAGGGCAGAGAATAGAAAGGAACAAGGAAAAGTCGGGTGCTAGTTATTTAATGAAATCTAGATTTGGAATTGCCAAAGAATGAATTACTGCAAAGTAAAGGAACATGTGACATAAATCGAAGGAATCAATGTTGGTTAAATTATTCTACAAACTAGCTACGTAAGTACTAACTTTCAAAAAAAAAGCATTTGATTTCTTTTCTAAGGTGCATGATAACATCGAATAATAATTTCGTAGCACGATATAGTGGAGATATATTCTTTTAGGTGTATTTCGTGAGAAATTAACATACAAAGTGTTAATTAGGAAGTGATAATTGTTTTAAGGAGAATTGTATCGAGCCAACTATCTCCTCTTTATACTGATCAGAGGAAAATTGGTGGTGGTGGTGGTGGTGGTGGTGGTGGTGGTGGTGGTGGTGGTGGTGGTGGTGGTGGTGGTGGTGGTGATTGTTTAAAGTCGAAGTACAATTAGGCAACGACCAAAGATGTAGGCCAAAGAATGACGAGGACAACTAAGCAGTGGGTACGCAGAGGAGCGGGGGAAGGAGGAGTGGGAGAGAGATTGGAGGGATAAATCCCCCTCACCCGAAATTTTGAAGTTTAGAACTTGTGATTTGTTGTGGCAACCATGTAAATGAAGATTTCAGGTAGCTCATTGTTTTGCTTTTGGTTTGAACTAGGTATTTGCCAGCACTGTGTTGATGCTTCCATTAAAAGAAATAAATGTAAGTGTTCCTCTAAAATCAATTATCCTGAACAAATGGACTTCTGCACTTAATATTAGGCACCGACGTACAGCAGATACGTCTTACGGCGACGATGGGATAGGAAAGGACTAGGAGGAGATGGAAGCGGCCGTGGCCTTAATTAAGATACAGCCCCTGCCTTGAAGTATTTAAAAGGTTATTTGCAAAATATGACTGCGCAGGAAAGATTGAATGTGTTAGCTCTTTTGTATATACACATAGAAGAACATGTAATCGTAGAAAATATAATCCATGAGCTTTAAGTTTTAATTTAGAGTTTCTAATTTCACAAGATGCACCCAACTTTATTTTATAGAAGACCTCAAATTTTAATACCCCCGCCCCCCGAAAATAATTTCTGCATACGCGCCAGCCACGAAGAGCGTGAGAATGAAAGGACTATCTAGGCCTCGCAACCTAATACAGTCGGGGTCGGAAAATAACAATAGTTGACCAAGGGAAGTCGGATAGGATAGATGAAAGTGAGGAGCCTGGCATAAGTGCAAGCAATGTCAGAACTCAGCTGAGGACTCAAGAGTCGCCGTCTCACTCTCCCAAGTTAAGAGCCCCTGAGGCCCCTTTCAGTAGCATCTTATGACAAGCTGCTCAGCTCGACAAAGAGCTCCTGAGATTCTCCCCTTTTAGTCACATTCTTCTACAGGCAAGGGATTTCAAGAAAATTTCACATACCTATTCACAGTGAAATATATTTCGAATTTAATGTTTATTCCACACATAAAATTAGATCCTGATAGTAAAATAATGTTAATACCTGCATATTTTTCAGGTTCATGGATGGAAACAATTCGTCAATAAACTGCTGTAAGAAGACAGAAGACCGAGAGAGTTGGCCGTGCGGTTAGAGGCGCCCAACTGTGAGCTTGCATCCGGGAGATAGTGGGTTCGAATCTCACCGTCGCAGCCCTGGAGATGGTTTTCCGTGGTTTCTCATTTTCATACCAGAAAAATGCTGGGGCTGTACCTTAATCAAGGCCATGGCCTCTTCCTTTCAACTTCTAGGCCTTTCCTATCCCATCGTCGCCGTAAGACCTGTCTGTGTCGGTGCGACGTAAAGCCACTAGCAAAAAAATAAGACAGAAGTGAAACTAAACGACAAAATATTAAGTACAGTGCCAGAAATAATGTATCAATTTTATAGTCCGCCAATTATTTTTTTCAAAAGCCAAAGTGTGCTTTTATCTAAATTGATATATATATATACAGTACAATATATTCAGTGAGAGTGGAGAATTTTTAAAGGATTCTTGTTATTCCTTCAAGTGAGCAGAAGAATATATTCCTTTCTCAAACAGTGAAAGGAAATATCGAAGCTTCGCCTTGCCCTGGTCAAGTTATCTTGCGCCATCCAATCGACACTGTAATTCATCAACATTTTAATGAAAAATGTCACAAAGTAATCTAAATGTTAAAATTCAACGCAGTCAAGTTGCCTTACCTATTTCAATATCTTTAATGAACAAAGTGCTGAAGCATACTGGACTTGAACCTTACGAATTCGACAATGATGAACTTGAAACAAATGGGTTATTGGTGTTAAAATACTCATTGAATAGAAAATTATATCACGTTTTTATGATATGTGTTATCTTAGTAGGATTCATAACTTCTATTATAACTGGCCTTATGTTTCCATTTGATTCTACACAGAAAATCAAGTTAGTTAGACTAATTTATGTTCTTCTAGAATGCACGGCATACGTCGTAGCCCTTGCAGCTATCTTTACACACTCAACTTTTAATTCAAGTAAGGTACAAAGCATGTTTGATAAATTATCAGAGGTGATCATTATGTTATCAAAACATGTAGGCAATAGGGAAGTGAAACTGAAAAACCGTATTATCATAGAGCTCGCTGCATTTCTCTTTTATTCATTAGTTCTTTACATATTCTCCATTTTGTGGATTTGCAAACCTCTGGCTACATATCGCTGTGTGTTTAATTTAACATCACACACAATAATTTGTCTTCATCATTTTCAGTTTACTAGTATTATCCTCTTACTAAAAGCTTATTTTGTCACTCTAAATTCTTTACTATCAGATCACATTAACGAATTGGAAAAACCTACCTCCTTTCACATTAGAACATTTTCGTTCAGTGAAGGACAAATTCCCCAGGGAGATTATATACGTAGAGGTTTAATTCCCGTACGAAAGCTGAGAATCATCTTCAATAAGCTATGTGAGTTGTCTGCTATAGTGAACTCGGTTTATGGTGTAACCATTTTGTTGCGTTTAGTCTATTACTTTATTTCGCTATTGTATGACCTCCATGAAGTATTTGATGAACTGAATAACGGTACTAGAATAGCCAAAGCAATTGTTTTGGTCATGTGGGATTCAATGCACCTTTATCAACTCGTATCCTCAATTACGTGTTGTCATTTGGTAACCGCGGAGGCCAACAGAACAACGACTCTGGTTACAAAGTTAGTACTTCATCAAGGTATTGGCACTCGCATCATGGATGAATTGACTTCATTTTCTATTCAGTTAATTCATTCCAAGGTACACTTCTCCGCATTAGGTCTTTTTTACTATTAATTTGAACGTTTTATGTGCCTTCGGTGGAGCATCGTTAGCTTATCTGGTGACAATATCACAATATTCATGAATAAATTGTGTGTTTAAATAGATAGAATCCTCCAGTTTACTTATATAAAATTATACAAAACTCGCCTTGCTGGCACTGAGAATTTGATGGTCTTAAAAGCGAACCAAGTACTTTTCTAACAACGATATTAATGGCATCGATAAAAAGCTTAAAGCATAGAGAAAAGGTGCGATGTTTATACTCTAACGTTGTGGCACAAGGTTGATTTTTAATATTTTCACATTCCAAAGCTAACTATCTAACGAAAAGTGCTTGTTCGTTTGGTTTTCGGCTACATTGTATTCTGCTGAAGGCTCTCAAATGTCTACTAACGTTGATACCACCAGTGCACAACTTTGTTATGGAAAATGTAAAGCAACATCAGAAGGAAGTGAATTACAGACGGATGCATAAACTCAAGGTTCAGCAGCGGACGAAATTCTTTGTTCGACTGTATTAGGCTGATTGTATGTGACATAACTGTATCTTAATGTCGTACATTAAACTAAGGTCATTCATTAAAATGCTGTTGTTATTCCAACTATCGACTTCCATATCCTATATCGGTTAATATCGTACGCGAAACAATACTCAATTTATAAACAAAGCACTCAAGTAAACATAACCCAACCTCAAATATTCCATTTCCAAGAAACATTTCATAAACTGCACAATCAAGTGATTGCACTTAAAATAAAATAAAATAAAATAAAATAATGATATTCATGTCAACTGTACTGTTACAAATTGAGTTCACTATCTGCATTTTAATGTGCCTTCCTTTGAGGTTAAAATCTCTAAACTTCAGCTCTTCTCGGTGCAAGTCACCTGTTGAACTAATCGGGAACACTCATAGGTTTCAATGTGCCATGCTATGAGGTTAAAATCACCAAACCACAACTCTGCTCCGTGCAGACTGTGTCAGAGTTGCCGAAACTGTAATCACGATAATATCAATGCAAGGTGAAACAAGTTACACTACACTCGACTTTAACTATTTATTGTACTTTCTGTTTATACTTCTAAACGCTAGGTTACGTCACAGACATCACATTGTAAGACAGGGGTCCATGCTGTCAAACACATCCCTAGCGGGCGCATACCGCTGTACGAGTTTGAGTCGATGGCCAACAACATGGCCAATGTTATCAAGAATCCTCCACACCATTTATTAAATCAACTACAATACTCAAACCTCAATACAGGTTTCGAAGAGCGACAATATGGCCGCGGGCGCGGACTATGCACAGGGTCAATGTGATCGCGGATATGAGTTCAAACTAATAATTTGAAATAACTTTTGATTTTGCTTGTGATCTTACTTCATAATTTTCAATACTGATAAAGATCTGAAACGCTAGCTGCATTTCGCGGAAACTTGAAATACCTGTAGGTTAATTGTTCCATGTTGGAACGTACAACCATCAAATAGAGTTGGTACCATATAGGTTAAGTGTTTATCATTGTGTTTGAGTGGTAGTGTTATAATTGGTGGTGTTGTAGAATGTAGTGCACGCAGGCCTATATTAGGCTAACATGGATCGATCGTGTTGTGTACCTATATGTAAGACAAATCACGGCAATTCTTCGGATTTCCTTGCCCTCACTGAGGGATGAATACTTCGAGAGAAATGTATTCGGTCAGTTGGTCGCGAAAATTTTACTGTAAATAATGAAATTGTAGTGTGAATCAGACATTCTGATTATAAGTTTATTGCCCACAAATATATATTTCCCGGTGAGATTAGTGAACCAGTTCACATCCCTAGGAAATAAATATTAAAATGTCACCCGAGACGTATCCAACCATATTCGACAATCAGCCTTTACATAACAACATTGATTTACCGCGAAGAAGAAAGTATCATAAAGTGCCTGAACAGCAATTGCCACAGAGAGACGAAGAAACGTTCAAACATTGGCGTGAAGAAGATAAGACACAATCTTCAGTCTTTCAAGACAAAGAATGTGATCCCATTCAACGTGATTTTGAAATATGATAGTGAAACATTCAGGGAAACGGGGTGGTCTAGGAGCGCTGATAAGGGTACAGAGTCTGGAAGTCAAGTAGGGATGACATAAAAATATTAGTGTTGAACTGTAAAAGTATTGTAAGGAAAGGAATAGAATTAAGTAGGTAATTTAATATATATACCTACCAGATAATGTAATAGGAATTGAATCATGGCTGAGAAATGTTATATTGGATGCAAAAATTTTCTCACGGAACTGGAGTGTATATCGTAGAGATAGGATAGGAATGGTAGGAGGGTGAGTATTCATTCTGGCGAAAGAAACATATGTAAGCTACGAAAAAGTTAAAGATAACATACATAAAATCGTAGGTGTAAGGCTCATTTCTAAAGGTAATAAGCGACTAGATATCTCTGGAGTGTACCGACCTGGAAAGGGTAGCGCTTTACGGCGGTTCAGAATTATTTGATAAGATAATCAGCTATGTGGGAAACGACATGGAATGGAATGTGATTGTGGCGGTAGATCTCAATTTAAGAAATGTCAGTTGGACAGGAAGCATAAAAAACCAATGGCAAATAAGTTAATATGGGAAGGACAGCTGATTCAGAAAGTAATGGAACCAAGTAGTGGGAAGAATATCCTCGACGTGGTGCTGGAAAAACCAGATGAGTTCCATACAGAAACCGAAGTAATACATGGTATTAGTGATCACAAAGCTATTTTGTCGTAGTTAAAAGTAAAGGTCATAGAAAGGAAAGTCTTAAAATTAGAAGTATTAGGCAGTACCATATGGCTGATAAAACTGGCACGACGGAGTATTTAAACAGAAACCACTAAATAAAAATGCAAACAGACTCTGGGATGCGTTTAAAGCAACTATTGAGAAATGTGAAAAGAGGTTTGTACCTTTAAAGGAGGTAAGGAATGGTAAAGACTCACTATATTACAACAGAGAATAAAGAGACTAGGAAGCAGGTGCAGATTGGAAAGAAATAGATTTAGAAATGGCTGTGGAAGTAAGGAGACATTGAATGAACTTACTAAGAAATTGAATCTAGAAAAGAAGTCAGCTAAGGATAAAATGATGGCAAGCATAATCAGCAGTCATTAAAATTTTTGTGCAAAATTGAAGGGTATGCATAAGTAATTTAAAAGGCAGAAACAGGTTCAAAGAAGGACATTCCAGGAATCATTAATGGACAAGGGGAGTGTGTATGCGAGGATCTTCAAAAGGCAGAAGTATTCAGTCAGCAAGTATGTAAAGATTGTTGGTTACAAGGATAATTTCCAGATAGAGGAGGTGACGAATACTAAAGAAGTATTAAAATTTACATATGACAGCAATGACATTTACAGTAAGATACAAAAGTTGCAAACTAGAAAAGCAGGTGGAATTGATAAGATTTCTGGGGATATACTAACGGCAATGGGTTGGGATATAGTACCATATCTGAAGTACTTGTTTGATTATTGTTTGCATGAAGGAGCCATACCAAATGAATGGAGAGTTGCTATAGTAGCCCCTGTTTATAAAGGAAAGGGTGATAAACATAAACCTGAAAATTACAGGTCAGTCAGTTTGACATGCATTGTATGTAAGCTTTGGGAAAGCATCCTTTCTGATTATATTGGACATGTTTGCGAAATTAATAACTGGTTCGATAGAAGGCAGTTCGAGTTTAGGAAAAGCGATTCCAATGAAGCTCAACTTATAGGATTCCAGCAAGATATAGCATATATCTTGGATTCAGGAGACCATATGGATTGTATCATGATTGACCTCTCTAAGGCATTTGATAGGATGGATCATGAGAGACTACTGGTAAAAATGAGTGCAATTGGACTAGACAAAAAAGTGTGTGAATGGATGACTATATTTCTAGAAACTAGATCTCAGAGAATTAGAGTAGGCGAAGCTTTATCTGACCCTGTAATAATTAAGAGGGCAATTCCTCAAGGCAGTATTATTGGACCTTTGTGTTTTCTTATATGTAAAAATGATATGATTAAAGGAGTGGAATCAGAGATAAGGCTTTTTGCGGATGGTGTTATTCCGTATAGAGCAACAAATAAGTTACAGACTGTGAAACTGCAAAATGACCTCGATAATGTTGTGAGATGGACAGTACGCAATGGTATGATGATAAAGGCGTTAAAAGTCAGGTTGGGAGTTTCACAAATAGGAAAGGTCTTCTCAGTTTTAATTACTGAGTTGATGGGGTGAAGGTTCCCTTTGGGATCATTGCATATACATAGGTATTAACATAAGGAAAGATCTTCATTGGGGTAATCACATAAATATGATTGTAAATAAAGGGTACAGATCTCTGCACATGATTATGAGAGTATTTAGGGGTTGTAGTAAGGATGTAAAGGAGAAAGCATATTTATCTGTGGTGAGTCCCCTACTAGAGTATGGTTCCAGTGTATGGGACCCTTACCACGATTCCTTGATTCAGGAACTGGAAAAAATCCAAAGAAAAGCAGCTCGATTTGTTCTGGGCGATTTCCGACAAACGAGTAGCGTTACAAAAATGTTGCAAAGTTTGGTCTGGGAAGACTTGGGAGAAAGGAGACGAGCTGCTCGACTAAGTGGTATGTTCCGAGCTGTCAGTGGAGAGATGGCGTGGGAGGACATCAGTAGACGAATAAGTTTGGATGGTAGGAAAGATCACAATATTAAGATGAAGTTGGAATTCAAGAGGACAAATTGGGGCAAATATTCGTTTATAGGAAGGGGAGTTAGGGATTGGCATTACTTACCAAGGGAGATGTTCAATAAATTTCCAATATTTTTGCAATCATTTAAGAAAAGGCTAGGAAAACAACAGGTAGGGAATCTGCCACCTGGGCGACTGCCCTAAATGCAGATCAGTAGTGATTGATAGAAATTCGACATAAGATACTGAGCATTTTAAAAAAGAGTTTATGTTTCTAGGTGCAATACATCAAAAGATATTAAATTATTGACTGTTGCTATTAGGAAAACTGTCTTTTGAGAAAAACCCAATTACAGTTATCACTCATTTTCTTACCAGTTCTACGAAGTTTTCATGACTTCGAGTGGTGAATACTGAAATTCATGCGTAACTTAGTTGGTTAAGTATATCCATAAGTAGCGTAAGAATTAAACACATAGAAATGCATTTTTTACATCCTATACGCCGTTGTTCAGCTCCCCGTAAAATTTCCAATGCCGACTTCGGGTCTCTTTCCACGCAATGGGTCACATATTCGACTAAATGGTCCACTTTCAGATGGCAAAATTCCTCGTCCTGCAGGCAGTTGTAAGCCTACCAACAGTGAGGATGATTGCTTCGTTCTACTTTCCTCTTAAAATAATAATCTCCAAGGGTCCGAAATCATTGCAGTCCCAGAAAATACGTTTTCGTTAATAATGGCCAGTAACGTAGCACTGCCCCGAGATTCCACGGGCAAAACGAAGAACTTATTACACTGAAGCAAATGGAAACTGCAACACCCAGAAAGAGTGGTGCTACATTGCTGCAATTGAACATGCAGGATGAGTGTTCGGTTGTGATTCGATGTTTACACTTTCAGGTCCCTCTGACCGCAAGTTTCGACAACAATCAATACACGATGTGCCCCACACGAGCTGCAATACATTGATGAATTCGTCGAGGCATGGAGTCAATAAGGCCCTGGATCGCTTCTTGAGGAATTGTGGCTCATGCTTGCTGCACTGCACGGGTCAGTTGTTCCAGAGTTGTGGGTGGCTGAGGACGGTTGGCCAGTTTTCGACCAATCATGTCCCACACATGCTCAATAGGACTGAGGTCCGGGAATCAGGCGGGCCATTCTAAGGTTGTGATGTGGAGAGATTATCTGGAGATGCGTCAAGTGTGAACCCGGGCATTGTCCTGCTGAAACATCCCATTAGCAATGTTCGCCATCATAGGGACAACCACTGGATTGAGTATCCTATCAACGTACTGTCGAGCAGTCATAGTCCCCTCAACAAGCACTAATTGTGATTTCACATTAAAGCCAATAGCTTCCCATACCATAATGCTTGGTGTTGGCCCTGTGTGCCTCTCGACAATAAGATCTGGGCGGCCCCTCTCCCCGGTACGTCGGCGCACACGATTCCGGCGATCACTGCGGGCAGGACAGAAGCGCGATTCATCACTAAAGACGACCCTATGCCATTCGTCGACCCATGTCGATCTTTCTCGACACCAGGCCAGCCTTACACGTCGTTGTTGTCGGGTCAATGGAACACCTTCTGCAGGGACACGGACTCGTAAGCCAGCTGCACGCAGGCGATTACCAACTGTTTGTTGTGTAACGTGGGGTGCCCCAGCTGCTCGAATTTACGCTGCTGTTGCATGGGGTTCCATCCGGGCCATCCGAATGATGCGGCGATCCTCTCTCACAGTTGTCTGTCGCGCTGGACCTGTGCCAGGTCTACGAGTGTGGATACGTTCATTTGACCACTGCTGCCATACACGTTGTACCGTAGATGTCTGTCGGCCAACACGTGCAGCGACAGTCCTTAGCGATAATCCAGCCTCACACAGCCCAATTATCCGAGCCCTCTCAAACGGCGACAATTGTTGATAGCGTGCTCTTCCCTGTCGTCGAGGCATGTTTGACGGGGAACACTTCACTGCACAGACTCCAAGTCAACTACGCTACACCAGAGTCCGTATACTGGAGTTAATTCCTCCGCGACCAATCACGTGGGGAGGCCTGTAGCAACAATCCAATGGGTCTGAAACTTTGATCGTTTACATACCCACATGACATCGTTCCATATCTTGAAAATCAACACAAATGACCAATGCCTTCATGGTGTTGCAATTTCCATTTTCTTAAGTTTATTATTGTCACCTTCAAAGTCGCCAGAAGCCCACTGACTTTCCACTCGACGGCCACAGCTATTCTTCCTTTTCCAAAATTTTGCCTTGTCTATTTCCACTAGAACTGCTACTCCTCCAATTCATACAGAATTAGGTCTAGCCCAATCCTCGTCAAATTCCCTACAGTAGGAGGACCGATCGCACATTGTTTCAGAACTGACCTTCAGCTCGGACTCGATTTTTTCCTTTGCTAATAGTTTAACACAACGAAGTTTTCGGTGACGAACGGATGGGAAAGGGCTTGGATTCGAAAGGAAGCGGCCGTGGCCTTAATTAGGGTACAGTACCTGCATTTGCCTGGTATGGAAATAGTAAACAACGGAAAACCATCCTCAGGGCTGCCGACGGTGGACTTCGAACCCACTATCACCCTAATACAAGCTCAGAGTTACGCGACCCTAACCGCAAGGCCAACTTACTCGGTATATTGTTTCTTCTAGCATTAAGATTTAGCTACTAGGGGGCTAATGAAATTGGTTCTTACCTTTTTGAATTTGTTAAGTTACTATCCATAAAATACAAGAAATGACCCTGTATTCAGACAACTTTGCTAGACAAAATAAAAATAAGAATTTTGCCTATCTTCTGATGTACTGTGTTCGAAACCTGCAACACTATAAGCATTGTCATTTGTCTTTGCCATTCTCAAAACTGGAATCCATTGCATTGATAAAGTTATTGGGCCATTTCTTGGGATTTCTTCTTCTTCTCTCGTTCAATTATGGCATGAATTAAGTCGTTTTCATTTTCCGTGTGCCGTGATGCGAGAAATGTGTGTATTGTTGGCTTTTAGTGCCGGGAGTGTCCGAGGACAAGTTCGGCTCACCAGACGCAGGTCTTTTGATTTGACTCCAGTAGCCGACCTGCGCGCCGTGATGAGGATGAACTGGTGACGAAGACGACACACACACCCAGCCCCCGTGCCAGTGAAATTAAACAAAGCTGGTTAAAATTCCCGACCCTGCCGGGAATCGAACCCGGGACCCCTGTGACAAAAGGCCAGCGCGCTAACCATTTAGCCATGGAGCCGTACTATAAAGTTGAATTTAATAATTCCGATACACTTGTAGAGTGTGGACTGTGAGTTCCCATCTCATGACGTTGCGGTTCTGGGTTATGGCCAAGTCGATGGGTTGGCAGTGGTTGGGCCAATCAGAAGAGACCATCGTCCGTGTCTTGGATTGCGGTCTATCGTTACTTGACTCGTGTTCCAGCCCACACAGTTAACAAATAGGTAACTTTATATCTATATATATATATATAATACGTGTTTTGTCTGTACATTGCTCAGAATTTAAAACAGGATGGTATTTCTGGATCAGTCGTGTCCCAAGTAACAAGGAAATGCACTTTTTAACTTTCCGTAATTTCTGTCTGTCTGTCTGTCTATCTGTATGTATGTATGTATGTATGTATGTATGTATGTATGTATGTATGTATGTATGTATGTATGTATGTATGTATGTATGTATGTATGTATGTATGTATGTATGTATGTATGTATGTATGTATGTATGTATGTATGTATGTATGTATGTATGTATGTATGTACACGCATCACGGCTGAAGGGAATTTAATGAAAAACGGTATGCAAAGTCGGGGAGCAAGTCGCTACAATATAGGCTGTAAATAATTTTATTCACGCTGAGTGAAATGGTAGTTTAGGGAAGGCGTAAAATTTAATTCTCAAATATTTATGTTATTAGTGCTCCTATCTTAATGAAAATCGGTATTCGAAGTTGGAGAATAAGTCGCTATAATCTAGGCCGTAAATAATTTTATTCACGCTGAATGAAATGGTAGTTTAGGGGAAGGCCTAAAATTTACTTCTCAAATATGTCATTAGTGGTCGTATCGATAAATACTACATAACTAAAGTAAGGCCTAAAATTTAGTTCTCAAATGTTATGTTATTAGTGGTCGTATCGATAAATACTAAATAACTAAAGTTATATAGTATTAAATTTCCGATCATTTATGTCTTATAGATTGTTACCGACTATGAATACAGAGATATTCATGGATTTGGATTTTTGTTAATAAGTCCACATCTACGCCGAGTCACAAGAACATGGGTAAGCAGAATTTAATGAAAATCGGTATGTAAATTCGGAGAATAAGGAACTACACTCTACGCTATAAATAATTTTATAAGACGTCCTAATATCACAGACTCGAAAGAAAACTGTGAAGGCCTACAATATAAAAAGCTCATAAAATTGATCAACAGTAACATTACATTGACCATTGCTTGTTGTGATGTACTTTGTGTCTTCTGTTCCCGATAGATAGGATTACTGCTGCGAACCGAGTATTTTTTATTCGTTTTACGTCGCACCGACGCAGATAGGTCTTACGGTGACGATGGGAGAGGAGAGGGCTAGGAGTGTGAAGGAAGCGGCCTTGGCCTTAAATATGGTACAGCCCTAGCATTTGCCTGGTGCGAAAATGGGAAAACAAGGAATACCATCTTCAGGGCTGCCGAGAGTGGAGTTCGAATTCACTATCTCCTGGATACAAGCTCACAGCTGCGTGCCCCTAACCACACAGCCAACTCGCCCGGTCGTACCGAGTGTAACAGCCTGCCTGAATATTGGCGGGAAGTAGCTGAGGAGTTAGGTAACTTTCTTCTTTAGCATGCCATTCCTCTGGTTCATAAATTTTCTGATACTACTGGTACATAACACACTGGTTCATAATAGCATTCGAGCTATTCAATCCCTACTCTGAGGCACTGATTGGAATGAACAGTTTGCATATTTCACGGAACAATAGCACAGGAGTGTTCACGGCAGTCTGCGGCCTGGCCATTCCAGCTCTGGAACTTTGGACTGTTAGATGGGCACCGTAGTACTGTCCGTTAAAAGTGAGAAAACGTGCTGTTTTTCACTTGATCGAGTATTTTGTATGATAACATTGCTTTTAATCCCTACATTCCTACTGACGTGTTTGCAATGACCTATGTTGACTTTAGTTAGGAAGTCTACGAAGTCAGTCTTTCTGAGAATCCCGTAGCGAAGCACGGGTATATCAGCTAGTATAATATACAATTATGTTGCACCCTAAGGGATCAAAGCGACTGAAATAGCGAGTTACTTCCAGCCAAATACACTAGAGATAATAAGGGACAGTCACTGCTGTTACCACAGACAAATGGTGGACACATTGACGGTTTGCGCTCTTCGTGATAGGACCCGGAAAACTGGCTCCAATTCGAAAAGTTAATGCACTTCTTATGGATGGAAGGCAAATGTTTAACAACTCCAGTAAATTCAAATACTCACATTTCAGGATAATTAGTTGTCAAAATGTTGTATATGACGATTAAGGAGGCAAATAAGAGCACAAAACTTAAAATCTATATAAATAAAATCGTACTGACCATGTGTCTGTACATTGATTATTTTGGAGAAATTTCCGTACAGTTATCTGTTTCAGGTGTAATAATGACCATCTACATACTTTTTAGCTTTGGTGTCTGTTTGTTAGTTTGCTCGTGTGATTGTCTGTTTGTCTGTTTGTCTGTGTGTCTATAACTTGAAAACTACTGGATATATTTCTACCAAACTTCATACTTAGAATCCACCTGTCCTTGGTAGATTTTAGAGCCAATATTGTTTCTAAATCACTGAATAAACTGGAGGGTTATACGAAACCGAAACCGGGAATTTGCACCCCTATGAAATATACACAACCAAACTTAATGGAAATCTACCTGCCTTAATTGAAATCAATTTCAAAACCTTTTTTTCTCATATTCATCATTTTGATACGAGGATTAATAAGGGAAATATCATTGACGGACCGTTGTTGTCAAATGTTCAGCATTTGCATTTATAGTGATGAATAAACTTATTACCAACTTCAAAGAAGAATTTTTGCATCATCAGAACCAGAAGGCTGTGTTAATTTTGGTAACATTGAAGTGTTTGCCACTTGGACTGTTCTCTGGACATGATTGCCAGCTATATCCATCAACATTCATGAAGAAAACTCTCCTAGGTACTGTTAGCAATATCCTGATTAATAATTTTATAAGTGATGTTAATGATAAACTCTCACAAAAAAAACTTTAGCTCAACACAAAAGGAGGAAAATGGATTAGTTCCTTCACTGTGGTAGTTGAGAAAGAATGATTCTGTGTACTGTCAGATTTTTTATTATGGACACTCGGGTTTAGGCTTTAATTACAAACGAGCCAATAGGCCTATTGCAATGCGAGTTATACTAATACTTTCCTTGTTTAATTCTATATTGGCGTATATAAAACACATTGTTTTCGACGTTCATTAAATATTTTTTATTTGTGGTTGTAATAAATATTGCCCGGATTTTTTGCTTCTTTTCTAGGAAGCGCTCACTTAGGAATATATACAAGGAAAAATACTTCTCTGGTGGTAATGCAATTTTCATATGTTATAACCACATGTATTTGTAGAGTAGAGTAGTCAGTTGTTCCAGCTTCTTTACCGGTGTTTGAAAATAAGTCCTGGCATGGACAATCAGCTCTGATTTAGTTCATTTGTTATAATCGTCAACTCCAGGCGGTAGTGATATATTCTATAATGTTATCCCAGATGAAATTTCAGGTTTCAGCCATGACATGTTCGCGTTTATAGATGAAGGATGGACCATCGCATCATATGGAGCTTGATCTACAGTATAACGACAGTCGACATTTGAGGCAATAAACTCAGGACTTTCGTGAACCATTCTTCATAATGAGTCGAGAATCTCATTGTGGTATTCACCACTTCCTTTCTTGTCAATAAAACAAAGTTCTGCACCGTCAAGATATCCTTCTTCACTTCGAATGTGTAAAATTATGATGCGTTTCCCAACTCCAGACGGTGTTTTGAACCCTCCACACCATCCATAAATTTCCTGAATGTACCCTCTGTACAGATTATAGTCGTCAAAGTTGTTTTCTGAATCTTCAACCACGTTTTCTTGCCACCCATATTTCATAGTATGGCTCTGTCCGCACCAGGTCTCGTATGTAAAGAAGATCTTGTAGCCCTGTTCTCTTGAGTCTCTAATTTGTCTAAGGATGGTATGTCGGGATGCAGCAACTGTCACATATTCCATTAACACTTGTTTCCTGTTTAGTTTTACGAATCGGAAGCCCAAGCTTAGAACGACTTTAAAATGCGTAGAAATTGACATATCAGGAAAATCCGCCATATTTTCTAACAGTTTCACCCGGAGGTTTTTAATTGTGGGAAATATCTTATTCATACAAAAATCGTACATATTTATTCGTATTGTGCCCAAAGTAAAATCATCGAGATGGGTTTTCGGACTCCCCGGTCTCACACACCGCTTCTTTCTTGACCTGGATGATGTATTTCCATCATTTTCTTTTGAAGCGGCTCCTATTCTCTCCACTGACTACAGCGATAATCCAAGACAATCTGCCACCTTCTGGTACACAAGGAACCTCTTGTCCCCTACTTTTCTCCCTCACATTGAAAGAAACAAATAGTACTCAAAATCATTGCAAGTTCACCCTCTGATAACGGCGGTCTCGGATTCATCTTGAAGTGACGTGGACAACATGCAGAATATAGAACAACTGAAAATAGCTTGCGGACAAACCAAGGTCACGGGCATTCCGTTTCCCAACTGCCGGGGCGAGTGTACTGTGTTCCTTGCGCGCGTGATTACTACTGAACGCGGCGACACTGCGCCCGATTTCAATACCCGGCTTGCTGTTAATCGCACGGTCCGGCGTACACAAAACCTCCTTTCAATATTACTCTTCATAATCCGGTACCACACTTTACGGTTACAGTTGTTGTAGTTTCTGATATCCATGACTGAGTGCTTCAAAACAAGCCCAAGGTTGCTGCTGTACGTTTATCCTGGGCTGAGAAAGAGTTGCTTTAGAAAAATGATAAGAATTTTTTTCCGGTTGGTTGAAAAAATTGTAACTTGAGTATTACACTACGAATATATATGTGGTTATAACATATAAAAATTTCATTACCATCTGACAAGTAGTTTTACTTGTATATATTCCTAAGTGAGCGCTTCCTAGAGAAGAAGCCTAAAACCCGGGAAATATTTATTACAACCACTAATAAAAAATATTTAACGAACGTCGAAAACAATGTGTCTTATATACGCTAATGTAGAATTAAACAAGGAAAGTATTGGTATAACTCGCATTACAACAGGCCTATTGGCTCGTTTGTAATTAAAGCCTAAACCCGAGTGTCCATAATAAAAAATCTGAAGGTAGGTAGACTCATGTATGAAAGTAAATTTCCGGTACTATCTATTGGGCCTAAAGGTAGAAACAGAATACAGCGAACTTTTCAATCTGCTACGCATGCCAAAACATTTTTGCAAAACACTTTTCTTAAATCACATAAGCTCCAGTCATTCATACCGCATTCAAACATCTTTCGTATTGGCATCATTAGAGGTGTAGATAAAGATCTTGCTGAAGCTGACATATTAGCCCTCATCAAAAGTGACATAAAGATACAATCTGTACAGAGACTAACTAGAAAGACCCTACAAGATGGCAACATAGTATATGTGCCTACAGGATCGGTGAAAATAGTTTTTTGTGTGAAAAACCTCCCAAAATATTTAGCAAGTGATATTAGTGGTTACTCCCTTCATTTTTTATACAATTATTTGTTCTAAATGCCAAAGATATGGCCATACTCTTCGCAATTGCCAGTCTTTCACATTTAGATGTCGGAACTGTGCATTGAACCACGCCACAGCTGACGGTATGTCTAATGTACTACAATGTTTACATTGCAACCTAAATCATGTCACGGGTTCCATCGAGTGTGAAGTACATAAGCGACAAGTCGGCGTTAAGAAATTAATGTGTTTAAAGAATATCTCACTTTCTGAGGCTGCTTCCCGTTTATATACCACATAGACTGCTCCAAATGATAATCTTCAGAATTTCCCTACCCTCCCTGCACATGCATCTCCACTTACAGTTGAAGCTCCGTGTAAGCGGAAGTTTACTCAAGTTATTGTTATGGATTTGCCTCCTAAACCAAACCCAGGATATGATAGAATCGGACATTTGAACCTTCTTCAGACATATCATCTACCACGGCAAGTACCGACTCAGAATCAGCAATCCCCCATTTTCCCTGCTCAGTCCCTCCCATCTATGTCGAGACAACTCATACCCTTGCAACCGGCACAACAAACCGTATTGCTGGTCCCCCCCCCCCACTATACAAAAGGAACAAGTCCCACATATCATTCATACGCTCATGTTACACATTACACACTTACTTAAAGATCAACCCAATATCTTGCCTGTGATTGGCCAATTACGTCAAAGCCTCCAACTACTTTTCACTCAAGACAATGAGAATTCTACAATGGAATGCTAGAGTTATATGAAAAAAATAACATGAACTGAAAATCTTCCTAACAGAAACATCACCGTACATAATCATTCTGCAAGAAACTTGGCTTGCACCCGACAATAGTTTTTGTTTTTCGCGGTAGCTACTGCAGATACTGCACCTCATTTGGCATTACTACTGTCTTTTGTCACTCCTACTACTAGTGTTTATGTGCGTACTTCTTTTGTCAACCAGTCCGTTAGAGATGGGGAATCTGATTCATTCTGAAGAACCGATTCATTTGCATCGATTCACCAAAATGATTCGTTCATTCCACTACCACGTGACGGAGAGCCGAAAGTGAAACTATGGACTCAGATGAACCTTTCCGTTATGTTATTTATAACTGCTACTGCTTTACAAGTTTACAAGTTACAAGAAATGAAAGGTTGTAGGTAATCGCTAGCATTTTAACTAGAGTAATATCCTTTTTAGAGGTTACAGCAGAAAAAGTGCTACACCACTGTCCGACTAATCCTTAAGAAGCTACCGTCTGAAATTAGACGACAATCGAATTTGAAATTTATAGTATATATGAACATTTTTGTGGCAATTCGAAAGTGAATATTGACAGCAGCTCACCATCAGTTCTTTACATTTAATTATTATTTACTGAAGGAATATTTGTAAAATATATGAAACCAAATGTAAACGTGATCACCTGACTATGAAATAATCAACCGTGACAAAGAAAATACTGCGTTACGGTTTTTTGAACTTCCATTGTTCTTAACAACATTCCTCACGATTTTCATTATGTTCGCAAGCCATACTCGCTAGATAGCAACTTTTGGCAGGTCACTCACTCTCTGTAGTAGGCAGCAGTAGCGGCTTATTAAGTGCATCAGGTACAGCCCGGCTACACTAATATTTCTCAAAATAATTGTCTATTATTTTCTGCATCCCTATAATTTCTCTTTAAAATCTATTCGTTTAAGAAACGCTAAAAAACGCTAAAACACAATCGAACAAAGACAAATTTACTAGCATGTTTTGTCGCGAGAGTTGTGGCTACTGTTTCAACAGCTGTAAGAAGAAGCTTGTTATAAATTTGAAGTTGTGGTGTACGGAGTATTCTTTTATAGCGAAAATAAATGTCCACTGTTATCATGTGAATCGTGGCCGTGCGGCGGATTAATTGTGAATGAACTGTAAATAAAGGAATGAGGAAACGTTTAAAACCTATTTTCATATGACTGAGAAGAAAACCAAAATTGAAGTAAAAATACATTCTGGTTTAAAAACAGAACATGAAATTTTCTTATGTATCGAGTGCTTTATTTTCGGATATTGGATTTAGTCTCCCTAGAAATAGATACAAGATTTCAAGATATGCAGAAGCTCAAATTTGTTCACTCCTACTACTAATGTTTATGTGCGTACTTCTTTTGTCAACCAGTCCGTTAGAGATGGGGAATCTGATTCATTCTGAAGAACCGATTCATTTGAATCTCTAAGTTTGAAGAATTTTCTAAAATCCTCCATCTTGCTGCTCTAGAGAACTTAAAAATCTCTTATTCCACAATATACTGTATGAAACACACATGTTAAAAAGCGAACTTCAATGTATGTATTCTGATTCTACCTAAAAGAATACCAGTTTGGAGGAAATAATTCTGTCGCTCAGTAAGAATGAACTCAAGGACCTGTTCAAAGAAGCATGTGCATTATATACTATACCGTCTACCAACTCCTTAATAGAAAAAATCTTTTCGTGCTTTAAGAGGATAAAAACCTACTTAAGGAATTCAACATCCCCGGAGAGGCTGACGGCGCTGGCAACCATATCCCAGGAGAAGTCACTGCTCAACGACTTGATGGATACAATGCCCTTTTAAGATGACATCATTGCCAAGTTTTCTGCTTCAAATGACCGAAGAATAGATTTTACATACAAGCAATAGACGTTACTGAATGTGAGTAATATTTGCTTTTTTAGTTAATTATATAGTTATATTTTGCTTGTTAAAGTAAGTGCTTGAAAATGATACAGTGGATGATACCATAATAAAATTATCTTCCCAAAGCATCACCCCGATACATGATTTCTTCCTAGCTAGATTATCCAACACACCTATTCAAAATGTACACGTTTACTGCACACGGGCGTGTGTTGGGCTGCAAAAAACTTACACCCCACGAGCCGCCACTGGTAGGCAGTGAAATAATAGGAAAGAAATCTCTGCCCACATGAAAGACTATGGATGTAACGTCATCCTCGAATGGATCATGGTCTATTTGGCAAGATTAACGGTTCATAAACAGTACATATCAGAAGATTACGGCGGGCTGAATGGGTCAGACGGTAGAGGCGCTGGCCTTCTGACCCCAACGTGGCAGGTTCGATCCTGCTCAGTCCGGTGGAATTTGAAGGTGCTCAAATACATCAGCTACGTGTCGGTAGATTTACTGGCTCGTAAAAGAACTTCTGCAGGACAAAATTTGTGCACCTCGGCGTCTCCAAAATCCGAAAGAGTAGTTTGTAGGACGTAAAGCCAATAACACCATTATGATTATTAAATAGTGCATTACCGCCAATAAGACAATGCGTTATCGCAGTAAAGCATCTGTCTTTTAAAAAACCAATCTTCTTTACGTCGCACCGAAACAGATAGGTCTTATGGCGACAATGGGACAGGAAAGGGCTAGGAGTAGGAAGGATGCAGGGCTGCCGACAGTGGAGTTAAACTCACTATCTCCCGAATGCAAGCTCACAGGGTACGTGAATCAAACCGCGGAACCACTTGCTCGGTGACTTATCTCCTTTTTAGTGCGGTTGCCCCCTAATATACTGCCTCTCCTCAGAGTAACCATAGAAACCAGAAAGGCGAACGCCAAAGGAGGAAATGTGGAACAATTTACGAGAATGCCTAAAAAATACTTGAGTTTACGTGTCAGATAGTAACTGGTGTACATATCACATTCACAATTTATCACTTGGAGGATTTATGCCTTGTTTTTATTTACTCCCTTCGTCAACATGATGAAAATCCTATAAGCAATATACCTTAATAGTCTTGTATTACCTACATACTACAAAGAAATCATGGCTAGCTATTTCACTTCAACTTGCATATACACTTCATGACATGACAAGATTTTTAAAAATGATCGATTCTTACTACGGGCTGAGAACGAGAACGGGGAGGCTTCCGAGTTCCACAAGTTAGTTCACAGTAGTTCACGAGAACGAGAACGAGAACGTGAACGGGAACCTTGAAGAAAACTTAATCTAACATTTCGCAACGACATGGAAGTTGAGTGTATATTACAGTTCCGTGAAGTGTGTGACTTCAAACGACGTCATAATTTCTTATTTTAAAGGAATCCTGTATGGTTAGGTTAGGAGTGTTTAACTTGTGAATCAGACTTTTAGTGCAGGTTAAATAAAAATTAACAGAGTCCTTCACATGTTTTCATTGATTCAAAAATGGTGGATACCCGATTTGGTGATATGAATCAGAACGAACGAGGAACGAGGAACCAGGTCTTGGAGGAACCAAGGAACGAGTTGTGGCTGCCATCTCTCGATTTAAATTGAAAAACGAGTCGATTCATTTCGTTCACTGAATCATGATTCAGTCGATCAGTGCAATGATTCGTTCATTATCAATCACTCGTTCAGAATCTCCCCATCTCTACAGTCCATCTAAACATCCCCGTTACGGGTTTAGGTTATGACGCCGACCTTAATAACAAACTCTTCGGGTATTTTTCACATACTCCTTTATCACTCCTTCAATGTGATCCCTCCCAAAGGTGTTCTCAAATCCCCAAAATGAACTCCTTTAATGTAGTTGATACATATCTTACCTTTCTTCCCAATGTTGATCCGGTACTGTTCGACTGATAATAAGACGCCAAGATGGATCACTTCGGAGTGAAGATTAGAACCTTGTGTCCATGTGCTTTTTTCCTATGTTTATTTACCATTATGACTATGTGTTATTTCTCACTACTATTAGAGGTTATTGGGCCATAATAAATTCCGGGTAGTAGTATATATCCTACATACTAATGAAGTGTCCCTAATACATCCTATAGCCAGACGTTCACATGTATTGTAACATACGGAATTTTTTTGTACTGTATTCTATACACCATCGAATATTATGGTTAATAGTGTGAGTGTTTATAGTAGGGCCCACGAGAGTTGAAGTCTGACAGGTGAGCGGCGAAAGCTGTAACTACGAAGTACGTTGCGTTGTCATAGTTACCTCCATTTGCGGCCTACCACCCTTTCAGACAAGCTGAGTGTTTAATAGAACATGAACCTAGGCCTAGGCCTAATGCAATTCATTTACCCTTGACGGGTTCCTAAGCTCGTGTTAATAATTCCAACATTTAAGACAGAAAACGACATTATCGATATATATAAAAGATTTCATAATCGCTAACAAAATCATCAGTAACTCCGATTGTTAACGGCACCTGTACAATTCGGGAATAAACTACGGTATAATAAACACAATAGGAAGATGATACTTCATCGAGAAAAGAAATCAGTCAGAATATGAATGACAAAAGCGACTGAGAGCAAGCCAACTCACGTGGTGATAGGGTCCTAAAATCAATCAATCAATCAATCAATACTGATCTGCATTTAGGGCAGTCGCCCAGGTGGCAGATTCCCTATCTGTTGCTTTCCTAGCCTTTTCCTAAATGATTTCAAAGAAATTGGAAATTTATTGAACATCTCCCTTGGTAAGTTATTCCAATCCCTAACTCCCCTTCCTATAAATGAATATTTGCCCCAGTTTGTCCTCTTGAATTCCAACTTTATCTTCATATTGTGACCTTTCCTACTTTTATAAACGCCATTCAAACTTATTCGTCTACTAATGTCATTCCACGCCATCTCTCCGCTGACAGCTCGGAACATACCACTTAGTCGAGCAGCTATTCTTCTTTCTCTCAGTTCTTCCCAACCCAAACTTTGCAACATTTTTGTAACACTACTCTTTTGTCGGAAATAACTCAGAACAAATCGAGCTGCTTTTCTTTGGATTTTTCCAGTTCTTGAATCAGGTAATCCTGGTGAGGGTCCCATACACTGGAACCATACTCCAGTTGGGGTCTTACCAGAGACTTATATGCCCTCTCCTTTACATCCTTACTACAACCCCTAAGCACCCTCATAACCATGTGCAGAGATCGGTACCCTTTATTTACAATCCCATTTATGTGATTACCCCAATGAAGATCTTTACTTATATAAACACCTAGATACTTACAATGATCCCCAAAAGGAACTTTCACCCCATCAACGCAGTAATTAAAACTGAGAGGACTTTTCCTATTTGTGAAACTCACAATCTGACTTTTAACCCCGTTTATCAACATACCATTGCCTACTGTCCATCTCAGAACATTATCAAGGTCATTTTGAAGTTGCTCACAATCTTGTAACTTATTTATCACTCTATAGAGAATAATATCATCCGCAAAAAGCCTTACCTCAGATTCCACTCCTTTACTCATATCATTTATATACATAAGAAAACATAAAGGTCCGATAACACTGCCCTGAGGAACTCCCCTCTGAAATATTACAGGGTCAGACAAAACTTCACCTACTCTAACTCTCTGAGATCTATTTTCTAGAAATATAGCAACCCATTCAGTCACTCTTTTGTCTAGTCCAATTGCACTCATTTTTGCCAGTAGTCTCCCATTATCCACCCTATCAAATGCTTTAGACAGGTCAATCGCGATATAGTCCATTTGACCTCCAGAATCCAAGATATCTGCTATATCTTGCTGGAATCTTACAAGTTGAGCTTCAGTGGAATAATCTTTCCTAAAACCGAATTGCCTTCTATCGAACCAGTTATTAATTTCAAAAACATGTCTAATATAATCAGAAAGAATGCCTTCCCAAAGCTTACATACAATGCATGTCAAACTTACTGGCCTGTAATTTTCTGCTTTATGTCTCTCACCCTTTCCTTTATACACAGGGGCTACTAAAGCAACTCTCCATTCATCTGGTATAGCTCCTCCGACCAAACAATAATCAAATAAGTACTTCAGATATGGTACTATATCCCAACCCATTGTCTTTGGTATATCCCCAGAAATCTGATCAATTCCAGCCGCTTTTCTAGTTTTCAACTTTTGTATCTTATTGTAAATATCATTGTTATCATATGTAAATTTTATTACTTCTTTGGCCTTAGTCTCCTCCTCTATCTCGACATTATCCTTGAAACCAACAATCTTTACATACTGCTGACTGAATACTTCTGCCTTTTGAAGATCTTCACATACACACTCCCCTTGTTCATTAATTATTCCTGGAATGTCCTTCTTGGAACCTGTTTCTGCCTTAAAATACCTATACATACCCTTCCATTTTTCACTAAAATTTGTATGACTGCCAATTATGCTTGCCATCATGTTATCCTTAACTGCCTTCTTTGCTAGATTCAATTTTCTAATAAGTTCCTTTAATTTCTCCTTACTTCCACAGCCATTTCTAACTCTATTTCTTTCCAGTCTGCACCTCCTTCTTAGTCTCTTTATTTCTCTATTATAAAAAGGTGGGTCTTTACCATTCCTTACCACCCTTAAAGGTACAAACCTGTTTGCGCATTCCTCAACAATTTCTTTAAATCCATCCCAGAGTCTGTTTACATTTTTATTTACCGTTTTCCACCTATCATAGTTACTTTTTAGAAACTGCCTCATGCCTGCTTTATCAGCCATATAGCCATATGGTACTGCCTAACAGTCCTACTTTTAAGACCTTCCTTTCTATCACATTTATTTTTAACTACCACAAAACAGCTTCATGATCACTAATACCATCTATTACTTCAGTTTCCCTATAGAGCTCATCTGGTTTTATCAGCACCACATCCAAGATATTTTTCCCTCTGGTTGGTTCCATCACTTTCTGAATCAGCTGTCCTTCCCATATGAACTTATTTGCCATTTGTTGGTCATGCTTCCTGTCGTTCGCATTTCCTTCCCAAGTTACATCTGGCAAATTCAGATCTCCCGCTACAATCACATTTCTTACCATGTCGTTTCCCACATAGCTGACTATCCTATCAAATAATTCCTAATCCCCGTCAGTGCTACCCTTTCCCGATCTGTACACTCCAAATATATCGAGTTCCCTATTATCTTCAGAAATGAGCCTTACACCTAGAATTCCATGTGTCTCATCTTTAACTTTCTCGTAGCTTACAAATTCTTCTTTCACCAGAATGAACACTCCCCCTCCCACCATTCCTATCCTATCTCTACGATACACACTCCAGTGCTGTGAGAGAATTTCTTCATCCATTATATCATTTCTCAGCCATGATTCAACTCCTATTACAATATCTGGTAAATATGTATCTATTAAATTACTTAATTCTATTCCTTTCTTTACAATACTTCTACAGTTCAACACTAACAATTTTATGTCATCCCTACTTGATTTCCAGTTCCCTGTTCCCTTATCACCGCTCCCTAGGCCATCCCGTTTCCCTGAATGTACCTCCCTATTACCCTTCCAAACAAATTTCCTAACTTATATGTACCACTGCGGTTTAAATGAAGGCCATCTGAGCGCAGATCCCTATCTCCTACCCACCCATTAGGATCTAGAAATTTCACTCACTGTTTCCCACATACCCACTCCATAGTCTCATTTAAATCCCCAATCACCCTCCAGTCAGTATCCCTGCTACACAGTATTCCACTAATAACAATCTCCGCTTTCTAAAACTTCACCCGTGCTGCATTTACCAGATCCCACACTTCTCCAACTATGTTGGTATTTATATCAGCTTGCCTTACGTTGTTGGTACCAACGTGAAACACTACCACCTTCTCCTTCCCCTCCTCCCTCTCTTCTACTTTCCTCAACATCTGCCTCAACCTAATTCCTGGATAACATTTACCCTGGTTCCTTTTCCTCCACACACTTTCCCCACGTGTCTAACCATGGAATCCCCCATGACCAGAGCCTCAACCCTCCCCACTTCATCTGATCCCCTCCCCTCCTGGTCAGCCCTATCTTCTCTCACTGCTGCAGAAGCTACTTCCTCCTCCCTTTTCTCCTTCCCATGACCCTGTTCCACCGGTCTTTTCCTATCCTCTACTCTACATTTCCCTTTCCTACCTTTTCCCTTCCTCCTACTTCCACGCATCTCAGCAACAGTTCCCTGTCCCTCATCTTCCCTCTGTTGTTCTACCTGGAGTGACTCGTACCGATTTCGCACAGACACCTGTCCTGAATTCTGGTCCTGAATAGAGCCCTTAGCCTGCAATCTCCTTCCTCCTTCCCCACCTGTCTTCTACAACTCCTCCCTTTCCTTCCCCTCCCTCTTGTACACCTACTGTAACCTGTATATTGTTTGAGGGAGTCCTATCTTCCTTCCTGTCTTCTGTGAGAATCCTAATTATCTCCCTCAAACTTTCCAACTCCTCCCTCATACCCCTCAATGCCTCACCACACCCAAAAAGTTGCAACTCTGTTATCGTTGCCATAGCAACAGGCCTTTTTCGAGCAGCGTTAGTCAACTTTTTCTCGCCGGTGGCGCTAAACATCAGACTTCAACTCTCGTGGGCCCAACGAGCTACAATAACATAGAGAGGCGGAAGCGCTGCCTGGGTGAAGCTAATAGAACGAACGTCCGCCATGTTTCCTGTGGTCTCACAAGCAAGGGAGAATGGCTCTTGAATGGAGAAAAGTGTAGAAAATACGCATTTTAGAATCACTTGGGCTGAATTAAAGACCGTTAGCCGAAAGCTTTAAAGCATTAAAAATCATAGACTGCGAATACCGCCACTTTATCACAATGCGGCACGAGGCCAACATCACGATCAACTGATTGTAGGGTAGTTCGAAATCGTTTGCACTTTGACATACGAATAGGCCTCGAAATCGGAACAAGAGCGTTACCCTGCTTGGTTGTTGTAGTTAAGCGTAAATTACAATAAAAACCGTGGGCATAAATATTTATGACAGATATTGTTAAAATGAAAGGGGCCTACAATAGTTTACAACCTCATTCTGATCATATTTTAAAAGGTATTGCTTCCCTACGAGTATTTTATTTATTTATTTATTTATTTATTTATTTATTTATTTATTTATTTATTTATTTACCCTCCAGGGTTGGTTTTTCCTCGGAGTCAGTGAGGGATCCCACTTCTACAGTGCCCTGGAGCGTGAGACTTTGGATCTGGGGATACAACCGGAGGGACGACCACTAACTCGTCCAGCCGGCCGCAACTGCGATGCTGAACAGGGGCCTTGTGGGGGGATGGGAAGTTTGGAAGGGACAGACAAGGAAGAGGCAACGAAGCCGCGGTGGCCTTAAGTTAGGTACCATTCCGGCATTTGCCTGGAGGAGAAGTGGTAAACCACGGAAAACCATTTCGAGGACGGCTGAGGTGGGAGTCGAACCCACCTCTACTCAGTTGACCTCCCGAAGCGGAGTGGAGCCCGTTCCAGCCTTCGTACCACTTTTCAAATTTCGTGGCAGAGCCGGGAATCGAACCCAGGCCTCCGGGGGTGGCAGCTATACTCACGCTAATCACTACACTACAGAGGCGGTCCATTGAGTACTGTACCACTATAATTGTTTTATGTAATTATTTATTACCATATAGGGGGCATATCATTTTTTTCCGATAACCATATCATACTGGCATTACTAGCTGAAAGCTAACCTTGAAAGTTGTCCATTATGAAGTGTAGCCTAGTTTTAAATACTAATGCAACTGACATCTACAATATAGCAGTAAAATGCTGTATTTACCATGCATTATGCATTTGACCGAAATAGGTGACTTTTCGTAGTTACGTTTCCTTGGCGGTAGGCGCTCCATTTTCTTTGTTTGTAAATGTCAAGGAAAATTGAATAGGGTTAGAACGGCATTTGCCAGTAACCGCCGTTGGTCATTTGTTTCATACGTGTACTTATCTTCGAAATATACAAAGCGTAAGCGACTGTATTTGTTGGAATACCATTTATATCTTTTCGTCCTCACACCCCATTGTTCCGTCAATCCCCTGTTCTTTAAAGAAAATCTGAAATATAATCCCGATAAATAATTGCCGTGGCTGTCAGTACTTCCGCTGTGTAAGCATTAAAATGGATTTAATTACAAACAGAAATTACAAAAAGTGATCTCGGCTATTATTCAGTAATACTTATTTAATATACGATATATCCTTGGTTTTATTACTCCGATTAGTACAACCGTACACTGAGCATACGGCTGGCATTCTTGAAAGCGAGAATTTATCTTTTCACTTCTTCAAAACTTACCAGAACTTACGAAATTAAATTGCCATACACATTTCGCTGTCATCTCAACACATGTTATCGCGCCAACTCGCTTTGTTTTGACAACCGTTTACATGGCTGCCCTTTATCAACTTGCTTCCGCAGGGAGCGCTGATGTCGGGCATACAGCCCCTCTATGTTTTAGGGATGTATCACGCAAAACTTGTCCGCTAGGCAGCGTAATGGTATTACCCGGTATGCGCTTTCCGCTGCTCGATTGTTTTGTATGAGACTTATATGGAGTATTCCTACAATTGCGATCATCGAAACGAAACTTTTGCTTTAAATGCATTAAAATGGAGTTACCATATTCTGCTAATGTTTTCATCAAGACGGAAAATGGTATAGGTGAAATGACGATTGCGGATTTGGAAGCAGAATTGAAGAAAAGGAGCGAAAAAATATCCGGAAAAATCCAAGAGTTGATTGAAAGGTACCAGTAAGGAATAAATGCAGCAACTCCTTCTTTTAACGTTTTTGTTAAGATTGAATTTTTAAAGTACAAATAGCATTTTGAAAACATTCCTAATACGGCATTTTTTTCTTTTCTTTGCCGGTTATAGGCGTACATAAGACACGACAGTGGTGTGACAGCAGTGCCTGGGGGTACATCCTGTACGACTGAGTTTCATTTCCGTGTAGCGCACGAGTTTCAGGATATTGTTTCGGACCATAAGACAAATACCGGTATAAAAATTTCAAATTTGGAAGTAATGTTCAGGAAGTCTTAAAATGATGGTGCTCCAGTGTCAAATTATAGGTCACTGTGTGATTCAGGGTACCGTACCGCACATGGTGTTATGGCTGTTTTTCTACTTCTATATCTTCTTGCTCTCGGAGTTGTTTCCAAGGTACCGGTGCCATACCATGACAATATCGAAGGTACAGCGTTCTCCTTAAGTCTTCGTCTTTCGTCTAAAATTATTGAAATAGGTCATATTAACTTTTCAGAATGTACTACCTTATTATAAAATTATTTCTTAATTAGTACTAATTAGCTTACTTACCACTTTCAGTAATGACATAATCTTCAACTGTAAGATGTTTCGTGCAGACTTTGATATTAGGAGTCATATTTTTAATTCGTAGGTCCTGCCTACGAATCGCATGCAACCACTTTTTACGGAAAGCATCTTGCTTAAGAAATTGATGGTTTGAATACGGTCGACCTTGATTTTGGGACATTGGGACACAGCAATAGTCAGGCATCACAATTTTCTTGTCATCTTTGTTGTCGTAACGATATTTTAAATCTTTAATTTCAGCATTTAACTAGGTAACTTCCATTAAAAACACATACAAACAAATGACGATCGACAAGCGCATACCGCGTACTACACGTGAGACATCTATCGGTAGTGTTTCAGTAGATCTCTATTCTAGCTCGTTGCGTGGGCCCTACTCGTTGCCTACGCTATAATACAAGGCCTTGAAATGCACTAATGAAAACGGGTGCCACCTTAGTTCACCGTTCAGCCACTAGGATCGCGCTGTTGCCCTCTTGTGTTCGCATGGCCGTGTATGTCTATAAGTAAATTATATCCTAAATAAAGAGAGCTGAATGTTGTAGGTGTCTACAGGTTTAAAACTTTCCTACTCAGGGGCTTCTTATCGATTTTCAAAACTTTCTCACTTCTACTTGAGTGGCTCGAAGCAATGTTGTCTAATAGCGGTCTCAGAAATTTTTGGAGTAGAAAAAGAGGTAGTTTGTCGTCTTTACACTCTCTACACTTAATTTCACTGATGAACCTGGTTTTCAGAAAAAACGTACACATTTTTAGTAACTGTCGTCGGGGTAAATACTGCACAGCAGAGGTGTCGAATTCCGTCATGAGCTGTAGAAGAGCCACAAACGATGATTTCGGGTATCTGAGGGCTCCTCGATCTTGAAAGCTAATTATTTATTTATTTATTTAGCGTATGATGAATACAATATTATTTACAATATATACAACTACCATCTCAAGTTCATAACTAAAGTTCCATGTCAAAATTTAATAGCCAGAGAAGAGCTTCGTTTGAGACACAGTTTAAGTCCTCAATAGAGCCTCTGTAACTACGCAAAGGACACTCAAATGCAAGGTGTTCCACTGTCTGTTCCCCTTGTCCGCAGTCACATTGCGGTGATGTCTTCCATCCCCATTTGAAGAGAGTGGCTCCACATCTACCTTGGCCGGTCCTAATTCGATTTAGCATCCTCCACTGCCGTCTGGGAAGAGAAAAACCATCTGGGCACTTGCATGGGTTCTCAATGATGTGGTGATGTGGTAATGCGGATTGCTGTTGCCATTGTTCTTTCCAGGCGTCCGATACATTAAAGGAGGTGTCCTGTAAATTCATTGCAGTACGCCAAGAAGGGTGTCTGGATTTCAGTCGTTTAGCTGGCGAAGCTGCTATGTCAGAATGAATAGGGAGGTGAGGATTGTTTTCAATTTTCTTCCACAAGTTAAGCAGTGACTGTGATCTTCTTAGGGATGGAGGTGGTATGTGGCTTAGGGTGGGAAGCCAGTGTGTGTTAGTTGGTCGGATGCATCCTGTAATGATACGCATTGCTTGGTTCAGCTGGGTGTCTACTAATCCAGTGTGAGCACTGTTAAGCCAGGTAGAGCAGCAATATTCAGCGACGGAATAAGAGAGTGCAAGAGCAGTGGATCTCAGGACTTGAGCATTAGCACCCCAGGATGTACCTGCCAGCTTTTGTAGGATGTTATTTCTGGTCTTGATCTTGGCTGACACATTATAGAGGTGATTCTTGTAGGTCAAGGACCTGTCCAGGGTGATTCCCAGGTATTTTGGGTTACTACAATACTGTAGATTCTCTTCTTTGAATGGTATGGTTGGTTTGTACCCAGCACTTCTATTCCGCAAGTGGAAGGTAGACACAACAGTTTTCTTGGGGTTTGGTCTAAGGTTGTTGTGATAAAAGTAACTGTCTAGAATCTTTAAGTCTGATGTAAGCGTCGACTCAGACTCATCGAAGCGTTGATGTTGGGCAACCAATGCGATGTCATCTGCGTAGATGAATTTTCTGGATTTAGTTACAGGAAGGTCATGTGTGTACAGGTTGAATAGAAGAGGGGCCAATACAGAGCACTGAGGGAGTCCGCCATTTATCTTATGTACTTTACTTCTGGAGTCTTCGGAAAAAATCTGGAAGTACCTATTACTCAGCATGTTACTGAGTAATGTGGAGAGTTTCAGACAAGGGATGATGCTGATAAATTTGAGAAGGAGCTTATCTTGCCACACGGTGTCATATGCAGCTGTCAGATCTAAGAAGACGGCCGTGCTTACCATTTTGTTCTCAAATCCATTTTCAATATGGGTAACTAGTGCTAAAACCTGTTCTTCACATCCTCGTCCAGGTCTAAATCCAGCTTGCTCGACTGGAATATGCTGGTTTATTGTCGCAAAAATCCTGTTATATATCAGCCTTTCCATAAGCTTCATTGTAACACTATCTATAAGTAAAGTCACTCTCAACTTTTGTTGGGTCCTTAGATGTTTTCAATACAGCTATTATTTTTGTTTTCTTGAAGACTGAAGGTATGTTACCTGTCTCTAGTATGTTTGTGAAGAAGTTAGTAAGCCATTTAGCAGCAGATGGTCCAAGATGAAGAAGGAACTCTGGATATATACCATCAGCGCCTGCCGCTTTGCCAGGTTTTAGACTTTCTAAGGCCTGCTTAGTTTCTTGTAGTTGAAATGGGGCAGAGAATTCAGAGGATCGTTGAGCCGAACGTTTCTTTTCCTTCAGGAGGTGCTTTACGTGCCTTCTATGATGCTTTTCAACTGAGACCTTTGAGGTACAGATCATATGCTTGGCCATGTCGTCTAGACTGATGCTTGTTTTCGGTCTAATTTTGCTATTTGGTGTGTCCAATTTCCTGATCAGGCTCCAAGCTTCTCTGCTGGAGTGAGTGAAGTCTAGGGACTCTACTGTTTCTTGCCAAATTCTCTTCCTATTTTCATCTAGGGATTGTAACAGTTCCGAAGCTGTATCTGGATCACCATTGGCCTCAAATTCTTTGAAGAGCCTTTCACTCTCCTCGTTCCAGCCGGGGATGTATTGTTTACGATATCCTCTTGGGATACATCGTTTTGCTGCACTTTTAACCACACCGATGAATCTGCTGTAGTTACTATGGATAGGTCTTATCCATCGCAGGTTGGAGTCAATCTGTTTAGAAAATTCTTCCCAATTGGCTTTTTTAAAATTCCATCTCTGTTTCGGGCAGGAGTGAACGATGGGCACAAGCAATCCAGACTGGATAATTATTGGTCTGTGCTGACTGTGAGGAAATTTGTTGAGCACTGTGCGTCGTATGTTGCTGAGTGGGTGTTGTGACTGCGTTACAAAACAGAGATCCGGGGTGTATTCTTTGTTCCATCGTGCAGAAGAGAAGGAAGCCTTATCCTTGGCATCATAGATAAGCTTAAGGTTTTCAGTTTCCATCCAGTCAGTGAGCTTTTCCCCATTACTGTCATTCTCTTTTTATCCCCATAGTGTGTGATGGCTGTTGAAGTCGCCTGCAATTATACTTGGATTTTGCAGAGATGGAATTGGTGGAGACGGCCAGGGAGTTCCAGGAGGTTTATATACGTTAACTACTGTCAAATCACAAACTTTGATTGAGGTAGTAAATATTTCATTATCTGAGAAGGATGGCAAGACTTGATAGTGGGTAATATCACTCCTCACATAGGTGGCAATCCCATACTTTGCGTGATTAACTGCGGACACTAATTTAAATCCTGGAATTCTCCCTCTGGATTGCAGCTGGAGATCATTTTCCGTGTGGGTTTCTTGAAGCAGGATGATATGAGTCTGGTGTTCTTTGAGAATCTTTGCTAGGTGTTCACACTTTGCTCTGCTTATGCCCTCGATGTTAAGCTGGCATATTTTCATTGAAGGGCCAATGTTACGAACTTGAGGGCCCTGAGAAGGGCCTCTAGGTATGATTCTTCTCCATTTTCCTTGACCGGGAGGTCGTATACGACAGTTCGGTCTCATCTTATTCTGATGTTGCTCACTTAGCACCACCCGGGGGACATGAATAGGGTAATTTAAGGTTAAACCTACGGACATGAGCAACAGTGGTCCCCCTTGAAAGCGAATAAGGCACATTGTTGGACTTTCACTAGGTGGAGAAGTGATGTGTTCTAAACAGCCTTCACAGTCTGTTTGTTCTTCTGCCACACGCACTACGTATCCAGCTACCATAGCTAGAGAAATACCAGGTATTGTAGCTGTTGAATCTGAACTTAAATAACACTTAAATAAAAAAGTATTGTTCACACAGATCTGATGTAATTTACCTTGCAAGGGTTTTGCAATGATAGACATTACGTGTTCAGGAAGCTGCGGAATTTGCACATCATCGCGACTTTCATTCCTTCTATATCTTTCATCCATCTGGCACATTCTTGGTTGTAGTAAACTGGTTCGTACATTGCGGATCTTATTTTCATCCCTCAGCTCAACATTGCCATGTTTTGATGCCGCAATAATTCCTGTATGGAGCGTTGTTTCGATTGCGTTAAGGCATGACCTTGCGTCCATTGTGTCATTGTATCCCGCTTTGCGTCGTAGGTGGCTAAAGAAAAGCTCGATATCATCGCTTGTTAGATTCCTCGTCAAGACATAATGAAAATTTATACGTATGAGGTATTTTACGCAGGCCACAGTGGATTGGGTAGTCAAGACCAACGCCTGATACGTTTCCCTCGTGAATCTTTTCTCTTTCTCTGGATGCATTTGAATGTTCTTGATATATGACAGGAAATCATTTATTAACCAACTGAGGCGTTCATCTTCAATGCTGAAAAATGCCAGTTTGTTCTCATTCCTGGAATATGTCCCATACGAGGTGTTGCAGACATCATGGGCATCGAACCACTTCATAAAATGCTCCATGAAAGAAATTGTTTCTTTTAAACTGTTCCTGTCTTTAATGCTCTCGGGACAAACCACCTCCATACTCTTCAAACCAGCGATTGTTTCAGGGGAAAATACAATTTTGGCCCTTGCTACATTCATTTTCTCCAAATTTGTAGGGTAAACTACTTTTCTGGTTAGTTTCCTCACCGGCTTCATAATTGAAGATTTCTGGAGTTTGAAAAGACCTCTCAAATGATCGCCGGTCACGATAGCATTGTTTACAAAAAAGTCTCGTGACAAATGTTGGGATCGCACGTTTTTTATGACGTGACTAGGATCGAAACTTAGGAACAGAGGCCTAGTTTTATCAGCTGGATGTTGTATCTCATGCGTAATGCTTCCTCCACATAATGTTTCGAACATCGAAACATTTACCTGAGAATTGTCGGTCACAATTCTGATCACTCTGAAACCACACTCTTCAACAGCATTTAACGCATCCAAGGTTAATTTTGCAAGTTGTGAGCCCGTAATGGATGAAGTGAAATAGAAAGATACCGGTATTCTGTAATATGTAGAGAGTCCCTTGAACAAAGTATAGAGTAGTTTATTGGCCAACCTATCTTCGATTCCAAGAGCGTCAATGTCAATGTCATTCAGTCCAATAAACATATCTGATTTCCTGTCATACATAAGTTTCGGCTTTATGGACATTTCATCTGTTATAAGGGAACCAACCTTTTCGTTATCGTTCACTAACGACAGTTTTTCTACCAGTAATCGGGCTTTAGTTAGCGAAGTTATGCCGGTCTCCCCTTTTGAGTATCCATCATACGATTTCAACGTTCTTGGATGAGGAAGATGCAAAATATCGAGTGTTCTGAGAAGCCGATAACCAGTTGGCGACCTTGAAGATAATAGCACACAAATTTTAACTGTAGTCTCTTGGTATTTACCTTTCTTTTTTCCAAAGCTCTGAAGTTGTTCTAACAAAAAGTTTGCTTTCATATTACCTCCCTCAGCTTCCTTCTGAATTTTAGAAACACGACTTGCAAGATTTCCGGGATCCTTCTTTACCTTACTAAGTTCTGCTTCCAAGTTACGAATTTTTACGCGCAACTTCTTAATAATTGTCACGTGCTTTCTATTTCTTCTGATCTCCTTCCTTAATTTCCTGGTAATGTATTTTGGTACTGTTGATTTTAGGACAGGAGAGAACTGTGTACCTACTGTTGTGGTGCCTACATTTATCAGGTCAGATTCTCCGGTATTATCAGGCACAGGAGAATCCGATTGTTCCACACATTTTCTCTTATTTCTTATATACTCATTTTCACTGTCCGTTTTTTCAAGCTGTCTTTTCTTAGGAGCTTTCCTACATTTTAAAGTGACTTATTTGTGTTTGGGGAACTCTGTAAAAACTGAAGGGACTTTATTAGGCGGGAGCGTCTTTTTAGATGTACTTATACTAAAGTCTTCTACCCTGAAGTGTTTACTGCACACCCTGGATTTTTCTGTAGGAACCCAGAGAGATTCCGGCTTGTCTCCTCTGCGAGATATAGCAACAAGCCACCGTTCTCTTAAAGCACTATTCACTGGAAACTTGTGAAATGAAATTCCACTTCCTTTAATTTGTCGTGAATGACAATAAGGAACACAGCAATAAACCATGATTGAACCTGCAAGTGCTTATTATCACAAGAATACACACATTCACAACCAACTCAATACACACGTTTAAAGGCGCAAACCTGGTAAACAGGGGGCAAGGTAGCGATCCTAGCGGCCCGCCAATGAACTGCAGTGTGACTACTTCTATAGCGTTTTACGGGCTCTGTTTCCAGGCCAAAGAGAATGAGTAGTTCCAGGCCTTGTATTATTGACGTCAGAAAAGTTGGCTGGCGCAGCCACGCGGTAGAATGTTGAAGCTGCAACATAGTGACTGGTGAGGTATATTTACATGGCGAAGCATTGACGTCGTGATGGAAACAGAAAGAAAATTGTCAAATTTGAGGAGGTACTGCTCTGTATAAGGTTGCAAATCGTATAAAACGGATGCGAAATCTGGTCACTACTTTCCTGTACAAAAAGTTCAGAGAGAAAGATAGGTTTCCGCGCTGTCAATTGGAAAACGCGTTGCGCGGTACATGACAGTGCGCAGTCTGCATTCTCGTGAAGACGACTTCTTTCCACAGCGTAGGTACCGGTACTGTTTATTGTACTCATTGATAGTTATTATCTCTAATTTGTATTCACAAAGATTTAGCTACATCAAAAATACTGATAAACTTGTAGCCTAATACTTCTGTGCCGCACATAGAATGTTATCCGCTCTTTGTAAACTTCTTCATATGTGTAACAGCAGACATAAATTAACTATCTACATGTGAGTAATATCTTTAACTGATAGTAATTAAGCACTGAATTTAAATTGCCTATATAATACTTCTATTAATGAAAGAAAATATGTAGTATTTTGCCGTCATAAATTAGCTTTTTTTTTTTGCTATTTGTTTTACGTTACTCCGACACAGAGAGGTCTTATGGCGACGATGTGACAGGAAAGGTCTAGGAATGGGAAGGAAGCGGCCGTGGCCTTAATTAAGGTACAGCCCCAGCATTTGCCTGGTGAGAAAATGGGATACCACGGAAAACCATCTTCAGGGCTGCCGACAGTGGGGTTCGAACCCACTATCTCCCGGATGCGAGCTCACAGCTGCACGCTCCTAACCGCACGGCCAACTCGCCCGGTCATCATAAATTAGAAGCCATAACCTAATTATTTGGTAGAATTGGACAAAGCAAGTATTCTTCAACCCCAAACAGCTGTGACTGTAGAGGTTATAGTACTCTTAAATTATAATTTTCCAACTTTGCTCTGCATATTCTGTAGGTACTTATAATTTTTTTATACTTATTATTGTCGGTTCTAAGTTCTAACTTTTGTGCTGATGGAAAAAATGGAAGAACTTTTAAGTTTATGTGGGCTGTTCCAACACAAGCCTGTATAAAGCCTAGATTTATTTGCTTTACAACATTTACTTAGTAGAATTATTATTTTCTTTCTTCCCCAAGATTACAGTTTACAAAACAGGTAACTCCCCCGTCACCTGGCTAAGAAATTACTCCATAACCTCTAATAGTGGAAAATTACAGTAGCTTAACTTTTAAGGTGAATTAGCGTGTCAGCGGTAACATTTCTCTGACAAACCCGCTTTACATATACAGTTGCACTTCACATTTTCACCCCCTTGTTCAAGACAACATTAACTTTGTGCTGTTTTGAATCGATGTGGGATGATTGTAAACACAACCAGTTTCATCTTCTGTTTCAAACTTTTTACCTACACATATCAAGTAATTACGCTTGAATATTTCTTCCCCTTCCACTAATGGACGCATGAAATCTCCGACAACTCTCAACAGTTGCGCATACGACACCAAAGACATTTTGAACACTTAATAAATCCTACAGACGCACACCCGATCACTGTCGTGTTTACATCCCGTCACTATCTCGCCACCATATTGGAAACAGCTGACGGTAAGCTCCTCCCCCGTTTCGGACGTCAATAGCGTAGGCAACACATCCCCCCATATACGTTGCTCAGATATTTCTTTCCATCTGTCCAAAGTAGGGATGGGCATGAGCGCAGCTCGAGCGGCTCGAGCTGATGACGTCACTGCTCGATCTAGGTCGAGCAGTACTCGAGCAGGAGTATGGCCTGCCATCTATGAGTGATTACCTTGTACTAAATCAGATGAGTGGCAATCTTCTTTGCTCTTTTAATGCTAATGAAATGAAACCAGTGTGTGTACAGGAACACAACTGAACAAACAATATCCTCACCCGGCAATTTCAGAAATAGCTTATTACATTTCGTACCATGAAAATAATATGTATAATGATAACGCCTTAACATTATTAACGGAATACATTGAATCCCTTACACAACATAGGAGTATATGGATTATATGGTTGTTATCCTAGAGTAATATTATCGCCTGAGAAATGATACGGCGTAATATGTAAGTAAGTCCGCCTCTGTGGTGTAGTGGTTAGCGTGATTAGCCGCCACCCCCGGAGGTCCGGGTTCGATTCCCGGCTCTGCCACGCAATTTGAAAAGTGGTACGAGGGCTGGAACGGGGTCCACTCAGCCTCTGGAGGTCAACTGAGTAGAGGTGGGTTCGATTCCCACCTCAGCCATCCTCGAAGTGGTTTTCCGTGGTTTCCCATTTTCACACCAGGCAAATGCTGGGGCTGTAGCTTAATTAAGGCTACGGCCGCTTCCTTCCCACTCCTAACACCTTTCCTATCCCATCGTCGCCATAACACCTATCTGTGTCGGTGCGACGTAAAACCAATAGCAAAAAACCCAGTTATATTATATCGGACGCAGGACTTCAGGTCTGTTCACATTTTTTTATTATGTAGGAGTCCGACTCGTTGGCTGAATGGTCAGCGTACTGGCCTTCGGTTCAGAGGGTCCCGGGTTCGATTCCCGGCCGGGTCGGGGATTTTAACCTTAATTGGTTAATTCCAGTGGCCCGGGGGCTGGGTGTTTGTGATGTCCCCAACATTCCTGCATCTCACACACCACACATAACACTATCCTCCACCACAATAACACGCAGTTACCTACACATGGCAGATGCCGCCCACCCTCATCGGAGGGTCTGCCTTACAAGGGCTGCACTCGGCTAGAAATAGCCACACGAAATTATATATTATGTAGGAGAAATAGTACATATAGCATTATAATAAAACTGAACAGAATATATTATTAAAATGATACATACAATGTTCAGAAGAACCAAAAATGAAAGTAGCGACCAAGTAACGAAAGGAAAACCACACAAATACTATCACTATGCAGAACTCATCGCCATGTCGAGCAGTCACTTCCATTTGCTAAAGAAAAGTAATTCTGGGCATATATGGATTTAATAAACTGATGCGTCCACTATAACTTACGGTACGTATGTATTTCTGTAGAATGGACGCTATCGCTAATGACTCTACTTCTACTCTACGCGTAGTGCCGGAAGGTGAATATCAACGAGAATGAGTGCAGACGGAATTGTGGCTCGAGCCCTAACACACACTCCTGCTTAGCGCACACGCAAGCCTACGTCATGAGGGGATTCCGTGTTGCTCGATCTGGCTCGACCACGCTCGACACACCAGTTCGTGACGTCAGCACTCGAGCCTGCTCGAGCAGGCGATCGAGTGGCCCATCCCTAGTCCAAAGTCCTACACTCTCACATATACCCACCCCTCCGTCGTTCCCCTGCCCTCTGCTGCTTGTCCCTTATATGTTGGCCCGGTGTGTATGTTTTGTAGAAGTCGCTGAGACGGCCACTCTAGCGTGAAGATTAGTATACCTTGTGTCCCTGTGCTTTCCCTATATCTCCTAGTCTTGTATACGTATTTCCTCACTCTCAATTGTCTAGGTGATACGTCTTTTCCTGAACTACTTCAAGTGCTTTGAACCCATTTTGTGAGTCTGCTGCATGGTCTACTTCACTCAATCTTCAAGTACTTCGTACTCAGAAAACATTGTCAAATGCATTGGTATACTACTTTATTGAAATTGTGTGCGTGTGTAGAACTAGTACAAATTTAATACAGTATTGTGTCTGGGTGAAATAACGAGCCCAAATCAACTTCACGAACAGAACAGAACTTATATGATCCTTGAACAGAACAAAATGTTTGCTATTTACTATTCGCATAATTATTTTAGGGTTATGTTTCACTCATTTTACGAATAGTTCTTATAGCTACATTTAATCAGTACATTGATGTGATAAACGTGTGGTATATTCTCAGAATAGTAAAAATATAATTGTATTTAGTTAGTTGGTTTGAATTGAAAAGTGTAAGAAACAGTGTTATTGCCTCAACAACCTAAGTGCAAATTTGTTTAAATGGCTGGAACTGCAGTTAGACGATCATTCTTGTTATTGGGACAATGTGTGCCTAGCCTGAAACAAAATGCATCAAAAATAAGAGTAAAACGATTGGAACTCGATAAAAATTTGTTGATGGTAAGAAACAGTTTTATCCTAACCTACATCTACGTCAGTGGCATTAAAGTCCAATCATCAATGATCTGTACTAACGGCTGTCTCCTTATTATTATTCCTTACCCCTCGTTCTATAAATGTTTATTTGCCCCAATTTGTCCTCTTGAATTCCAACTTTATCGTCATATTATGATGTTTTTCTACTTTTAAACTTATTCGTCTAATTATGTCATTCCACGCCATCTCTCCACTGATTGCTCGGAACGTACCACTTAGTTGAGCATCTCGTCTCCTTACTCCCAAGTTTTCCCAGCCCGAAGTTTGCAACATTTTCGGAATGCTATTCCTTTGTTGGAAATCATCCAGAACAAATTGTGCTACTTTTCTTTGGATCTTTTCCAGTTCTCGTATCAAGTAGTCCTGGTGTGGATCCCATACACTGAAACCATTCTCTAATTGGGGTCTTACTGGATACTTAAACACCCTCTCCTTTCATGCTTACTACAATCCCTAAATACTCAACCATGTGAAGAGATCTGTAACCTTTCTTAACAAACTCGTTAGTATGATTATCCCAATGATTATTCCTTTAGATTAACACCTAAATATTTACAGTGATTCCCATGAGGTACTATCACCCCAACAATACAGTAATTATAACAGAGGACTTTGTCTTGGTGATATTTACAACCTGGCTTTTCATCCCATTTAACAGTATACCACTGTCTACTGTCCATCTTACAACATTGTCTGGGTTCCCTTACCGTCACCTACAGTCCTGCAACTCATTTACTATTCTAACAGTATAACATCATCTGCAAATAACCTTGTCTGTAATTTCAGTTTTTTACTCATATCATTAATGAATATAAGAAAACATAATGGTCCAATAATACTGCTCTGTGGGACACCTCTCCATCTTAATCATTACAATATCAGATAATGTTTCTTCACTTTAGGTAGGCCTATATGTTCATAAGGCAGTGCCCCTGTAGTTTCACGATGGGCATAGAGTACATTGCTCCCTTTTCGTATAGGCTCTACAGCAAACTATCCTTCTCCACTACGGTGATATTTAAATGTAAACACGTTCCTGAATGAAGTCTGACCTCTTTTGTCGAGTGAATGGTGATAAATTAATACACACACACACATGAATGAATCAATTTCAATAAGTAATGAAGTTTAACCCCTTTTCACAAAATTGACCAGTAATTGGACTTTCTGCATGAATTTGTCTGTGTTACCTGAATTACCCTGAATTCATCTGGGAGTTTAACCAATATTTTTTGTGTTTCATTTGAATATTTTAAACCATGCATAAACATAACTTTTCTGCTGAAATACACAGACTTACAATAATCAGCAGCTTATCCAAATTATTTGCTGTATTATGTGTAATGCACTTAAAGCTACAGTACTTAAAGCTCAGTTCATGTAACAATCATAATTCTGCCACTTATGTAGACGATAAGCTGGTGAGTTGTAAAATATCTACTGAATACCGATAGCTACTTTCTCAGTGTTTCACAAATAGTGCATTCAAACATTGCTACTTCTTATTAAAAATATATGTATGCTAACTTGTGCCAGTTTACTAATCTTGCTCAGCTGACTCCCAATCTGAGATCCATAAACTGGGTAGTACAACATGAACTCTGGCTATCACAGCAGCAGAATCAGCTTTTATAGTGCTTTTAAAACAATGTGCGTGTTCTGACAGTTCGCAGCACGTGACGCTGATCAAAGGCGTGAGAGCGCTGTATTGCCACATGATCTGGCAGGAGTTACTACATCACAGTTCACATCTCTCGTTCTGCGCTAGGCTCTGCGGAGCCAGGCTGAGTGGCTCAGACGGTTGAGGCGCTGGCCTTCTGACCCCAACTTGGCAGGTTCGATGCTGGCTCAGTCCGGTGGTATTTGAAGGTGCTCAAATACATCAGCCTCGTGTCGGTAGATTTACTGGCACGTAAAAGAACTCCTGCGGGACTAAATTCCGGCACCTCAGCGTCTCCAAAGACCTTAAAATAGTAGTTAGGGGGACGTAAAGCAAATAACATTATTATTATTATTAGGCTCTGTGGAAAATAATATCCATTAACAGCGATCATGAAAGAGAGTTAGAAAAACGTTAAATATAGTTGCTATTATTCCAAGGTGGCTCAGCAGTAATTTTATCAGCTCAAATATCATAAGACAATCTCCTCATTCCCCTTTCTCATAGGCTTTAATCAGTCGGGTTTTGCCCGGTATTGATAACCCGTCATGTGATGGTCCAGATACATCCACTCCCTCTCAGTCCCCTTCACCTTTTTCCCAAGGCTACTTTTCTTTCTTTTCTTTGTCTTTCCCTATTCTAATTACTGTAACTTGAGAAATTTAAAGCTGCTGCTGTTCTTTCTACAACTTTGTTAACGTCTATCAGTGGGCCTCCATTTTCCCTTTCAGCCTCACAGTATTCCCGTAAGGCACATACCATATCGCGAGCTTGACCACAAATAGCGAAGCCATGCTCCCCCATTACCCTTGCCTTTTTTCTAGGTGAATGAATTCTAGGTCGCCCTCGTCGTTTAGCGGCGCTCTGAACGGGTTGCAACATTTTGAGTTCAGTAAATGAGACAGCGTTAAAATTACACTATACTATACAGTACTAAAATATACACTACATTAGAATGCCGGCCTCGATAACGATACACTTATTAACACGAACACAATAGCACTATAATATTTGGCTGATTTCAAAGACACACTGTACAGACAATGATATCACTCAAAGTAGACATTGTTATATAGCCCAGCCACATGTGCTACGGTATACTATATTGGCAACGTGGAACTCGGACCGACCGCCTCACGAAGCTTTAAGACAGCGGGGGTAGGAAAAGGGAGAGTGAATGTCGAGCTGGGATTGGCTGGAACAGGAGGTGTTTACTGGTTGCCATAGTAACTACCATGCTGAGAGCTGTCAGAACACGCACATTGTTTTAATAGCACTATAGGTTGCCGACCTTGCCGTTTTTGCTGGCATTACATGCCATTTTATGAATTAAATTTTTCTTTGCAAGGCAAAATTGTGTTGAATTACATAGCAGATACGGTACATTATTTTACATTCAGGGAGTCACTGTTGACCTATCCAAGGTTTTTGATAGAATAGGTCATGGGAGACTACTGACAAAATTGAAGACAGTTGGGCTAGACAAAAGAATTACGGAATGGGTGGCTAAATATGTATTAAAAAAAGAACTCGGAGAAATCGAGATTAGGTGAATCTGATCCTGTAATGCTTGAGAGGGGGAGTTCCTGAGGGCAGTATTATTGTACCTTCATGTTTTCTTATATATGGATAAATAATGTGGGTAAATAATTGGAATCAGAGATAATGCTTCTTTTGAATGATAAGTTACAGGAGTGTGCGTAACTGCAAAAGGACCTCAACAATGTTGTGAAATGGACAACAGACAATGGTAAATGGAGTGAAAAGTCAGGTTGTAGGTTTCACAAAGAGGAAAAGTCCGCTCGGTTTTAATGACTGTGTTGATGGGGTGAAATTACCTCATAAGGATCACTGAAAGTACTTTGGTGTTAATCTAAGGAAAACCGAGCTCGATAGCATGGCCACTTCCTTCCCACTCCTAGCTGGTTCCTGTCCCATCGTCGCCATAAGACCTATCAGTCTCGTTGCGACGTGAAGCAACTAGGAAAAAAAAATCTAAGGAAATATCTTTTGGGGTGATCACATAAATGGAATTCTAAATAAAGTTTACAGACCTCATCACATGGTTTTTGATGGTATTTAGGGGTTGTAATAAGGATGTTAAGGAGAGAGGCATGTAAGTCACTGGTAAGACCACAATTAGAATATGGTTCCAGTGTATGGAACCCTCACCAGGATTCCTTGATTCAAGAACTGAAAAAAAAATCCAAAGAAAAGCAGCACAATTTTTCATGTGTGACTTCCAACAAAAGAGTAGTGTTATGAAAATGTTGCATACTTTGGGTTGGGAAGATTTGGGTGTGAGGAGACAAGCTCTCCTAAGCAGTATGTTCCAAGCTGTCAGTGGGAGATGCGTGGAGTTACATTAGTAGGCGAATAAGCTTTAGTGGAGCTTTTAAAGGTAGAGAGATCACAATAGGCATAAGTTTAGTATCTGTAGCCATTTTTCAGCGCAGGCATCTAGGCACAATTTCACGGTCCTTTGTTCCTTTCTTGTGGACTTTTCGCGGTCAACGCGATCGTGCAGTGCACAAGGCTACCAGCTTGTGAACTTAAGAACTAAGTTAGTGGTACATTGTTAGATGCAGCGGCACAATTTTTGAACTTACAAACTAGTGGTAGAAAGGGAAGGGGTGAGTGGCGGTCTGGGGGCATAAGCCCCAGGGTAGGGCCGCAAGGCCGCTGTAACACCTCTAGCATTCCATAGGGCGATAGCGGTGCATTCTATGTTGGACAGTGGTGAAAAGCTGAATTGATCATGCTTACTAATGACAAAGCCATTGGTCTGGATTGGTTAGGTCCGGCTAGTGGCAAAATGATTGGTCTGGATTGGTTAGGTCCAGTTAGTGACAAAACCATTGGACTGTGATCAAGCAAAAGGGGTCTGGGGGCATAACTGCGAAGTGGCTGTTAGACCTCTAGCATTACATAGAGCATTAGCAGCACATTCTCTGTTGAACAGTGGCAAAAAGCTGAATTAATTTATCATGCTGGCTAGTGACAGCCATTGGTCTGGATTAGGTCCGGTCAGTGACGAAACCATTGGACTGAGATGAAACAACTGTTAGGCCTATAGCATTCCGTAGGGTGATGGTGCTACATTCTATGTTGGACAGTGGTTGACACTGACATAGATTTTGTTACATGTAGCTAATGACAAGCAAATAATAGGACGTATCAACTACTACTGGCTGCAGTTACCACTGCAAGTCTTCTATCATCTTCTTGATCAAGCCCCAGATTTCTTCTTGTGGTACTTTTCCCATTCTTCTTGTACCCCCACCTTGAGTTCAGTCAGCCTGTTGAAAAGTCAGAGCCAAAGGCAACGACCAGTCATGTGCCACACATGCTCAATAGGGTTGAGATCTGGACTCCTAGCTGGCCAGTCCAGAGTGGGAATGTTGACCTCCCGAAGAAACTCTATGATACACTGAGCAGCATGGGTCTCTGGCATTATCATGCAAAGCACAAAGTTTTCATCGAAAGTGAATGCAAATGTCTTTAATTGATTGATGACAATCTCCTAATGTACCTGTATGCCGTGGGGAAGCTGTTCTCAAAAAGTACAAAATTGGTGTGGTTATCTGAAGTGATCTCATCAAAGGTACAGAGAGCAAAGCATTCTCGTGCCCTTCTCCACATCCTAACTCTTATATCAGGTGATCTCAGGTAGAACCTGGACTCGTCACTGAAGAGTACGTGTACCACTGATCCTCAGTCCAATATTCATGGACCTGCATGAAATGGAAGCCTGTCTCCCCAGTGTTGTAGTAGTAGTAGTAGTAGTAGTAGTAGTAGTAGTAGTAGTAGTAGTAGAATTACTGGTCCTCTGATTGGTTTTCTAGAGGCTCAGTTTGCCTCATGGAGACTCCTGATTTTGTTCTAACTCACAGCTACGTTGTGGACCTGCATTATACTACTCCGAACCTGAACCACTGTGAGATGTTAAAACCCCAGGGCACTACAGCCCTTGAAGGGCCTTGGCCTACCAAGCGACCGCTGCTCAGCCCGAAGGCCTGCAGATTACGAGGTGTCGTGTGGTCAGCACGACGACTCCTCTCGGCCGTTATTCTTGGCTTTCTAGACCGGGGCCGCCATCTACTGTGAGGTGTTGGTTCCTCAATAATTAAGGCTATGGCCACTTCCTTCCCACTCCTAGCCCTTTCCTATCCCATCGTTGCCATAAGAACTATCTGTGTCGGTGTGATGTAAAGCCAATTGGAAAAAAAAAAGTTCCTGAACACTTATAGCCTCAAAACATGGTCTTGCAAGGCAGAAGTGCGCCTAGAATAGCCTGAACCAGGCTTTCTGTGGTAGGTATGATGATTCTGAAAACATTTCACAGTCCGATGAATGTTTTTTAGAGGGATATTCAAAATGTCTGTTACATAGCATTCATCGATGCTACTGCTGTTGCAGAGTCCACAAGATTCAAAAACCCTTCAGGTAATGCTCAGATACTGGTCAATTAGCATCAAAGGGTACAAGAGTGACTATAGGGCCTAATGCTGAAATAATGGTTTTCATAAAAGGCACAACATTAACCCTCGAGCACTCGCGCTGGTGCACTGAGTGCGCCACGTTTAAATAAACAGATGTCCACTGTCGCACCAACAATCTGCTGACCTGTGTTGTTAGGTATTCCTACAGTACAGTTTTAGCTATCTGTGTAAAGTCAAATAAATATTTCTCCAACAGAAGCGAATTAAACTGCGTTTTAAGTTCACCGTGTCACAACTGGTGCACTCAGTGCGCCACGCGCGTCATCATGTAAGTATATTTTTATTTACAGATTACTTCTGTATTCACTAGAATTGTCTTGCATTAGTTTTCTGTGGACTGTTAGTTGATTTCTACGTGAGTCTCCAATAATCGTTTAGTTTATTTAGGGCTGCAAGATATCTGTCAAGTCCACAGCTGAACTGGTTATTGAATGATGATCCTGATTTCGACTAAGCAGATGACTATGAAAATGAGGAAGGCAATTCTGAAATTGAAAATGAGGAAGTAATTTTCAGTGAGCATAACTCAGAAAGTGAACAGGATTATGACTTGGGGACAAGTGATGAAAGTTCTGGTGAAGTTGTGTTAGTCAAAAGTGCTTGATTCATAGGAAGAGACAAAGTTTGTGTATGGAAGAAACAATGTTCTAGTGGATCCTCTAAGACTAAAGAAAAAAATATTGTCAGAATATTTGCAGGACCAAAGGGTGAAGCTCGGGGTGTAACAAGTGAACTGTCTCCTTTTCACAAAATTATTGATGTAAATATGATTGACAATATTGTAAACTTCACAAATTTGTACATAGCTATCAGGTTGGGATAACAATATTATATTGTAATGTAATTAGGGAGGTAAAATAAAGACTAGTATTATGAAAAATATTTCAAGAATTAATTGATAAACGATAAAACATAGAATATAGGCTCTGAATTTACTTAACTTCGATGAAAACATTAACATACTTAATGGAGTGCTCGTGTGATGAAAAAGAACGCGAGCGCTCGAGGGTTAATAAGAAATGTGTAGGGGCACTCAACATTGTTTGAATGAGTTACAATATTGTATCAAAAAGCCTTCTGTTGTTATTCACTGTTGATTCTCCTTCAGTAATGTTCATAGGCATGAGCCAGTCGATACATATTGGAAAAAGTATGGAAATCATATTCATTGTAGAATTTAACGGAGCTTTCTACAAAAATATCAAGTGTTACTGCTTTTTTTGAGGGCAGTGTACATTTTTATGTTTTTAGAGACGGCGAGGTGCCAGAATTTTGGCCTGTAAAACATTATTGACATTTTGAAGACTAGTTGGTGAAAATGGTGTGTAATGTGTGTTTCTGGTGGTGGTGGTTAAGAGAAAGTACAACTGAGCAGCCATCCTCTATCAGAAATCTCAAACCATATTCCAATTATTCAAAAAAATAATGTGACAGTATTTTTGGCTAGACTAGGTACATATATATTAGGTGCCATCAAGACAATTCTGGCGACTGCATGGATGGAGTGTCTCCCGATTTTTCTCTTTCTCATGAATCCTTTTCAGTTCTTTGACATATTCATTGTAACTGTGATGAAGTCTGTCCATTGCAGTGCCTGCTGCCCTTGTCTTGAGAGTTCCTTCCACGTTTCCAAGCATAATAATTTTTTCCAAAGAATCAAACTCTCTCGTAATATGCCCATCGTATGATGGCTGTAACCTTGTAATAAATGCCTCAAGAGATATATCTGGATTGATCTTCTGATTACCCATTTGTTTATCTTCTTGGCTGTCCATGGTATATGTAAAATTCTTCACCAGCACCATAGCTCAGTCTTTCCCTTTAAAATCTGGTTTCTAATATAACCCTAAGTGCTGTTGACTTGAGGAAAGATTGTTCTCTCGGTCTCGCATGGAGTCAGAACCGAACTGTCTGTACTAATTTCCTCATTTTGCAAATTGTGCTTATAATGTGTTGTAATATTTATGTATTATCTGGTGCATTTTCATTTTAGTATTTCAAGAAAGATGACTTCTTCTATGCTCACGATCCAGAGAAAAAATGCAAGTCTGGAGATATTGTACTAATTCAAGAACTTCCAGAAAAGCTAACCACACTCATTACCCACAAAGTATTACAAGTTGTGTATCCACTTGGGGACATAACTGATCCAATTACTGGGAAGAAAGTTGTGGTTGGACAATACAGGTAAAGTATCATTGAAGACTGTTGATTTTTCTTCTTGTAATTGTTGACTGATCAATTCAAGAGTATGTTTCTCTCAAAGACTAAATAATACTTTCAGTTTATTGTATGTATTTATATGATCGAAAGTACTCAGACACCTACTTGGAACTATTCTGTAAGTGTTCCATGAATATAGCCTTCGCAGGTGAAATTTGCAGTCTATGGGCGGACACTTGAACTTTGAACTCCACTCCTCATGTATATCCCAGTGCACAGCCATGGTGCTAACTGCATGACTAGTGGCACTGTAGAATTCATAGGTGGTGATATCACACAATATCATTGGATATTCCTGTACCACTTCTTGAGTGCTGTTGAAGCATTCCCAGCAGTGGTTTTGTTGTGTTCGTGTCTTCCTGTTTCCACTTCATTCACAATCACATTCCCGACAATCAACTTGGGCAACTTGAGAATGGCAGAAATGGCCCTGATTGATTGCTTACTGGTAGGGCAGACAATAACCATTCCACGTTCAAAGTGATTAAACTCCCTTGCTCCACCCATTCTGCAGGGATCTGCAGGCTTCTTCTCAGGTGACTCTAATCAAGATTTTAGGACTAATATTTTGATATATTTTCATTTTCCATTTATAAGTGTACAAGCCCAGTCAGCCCCGAACAACATCAAGCCGTCATTCGTCTTTTATAGCTGTAGTGGAAGTCATAGTGGCATCTAGGCTATCTAGTTTACATGTACAGAGCTGTGTCCGGATCCTTTTGATCAGTTAGTGTAGAAGCTATGTATTGAACCTATCTTGGTATCGCTATGCTCATTCCCTATTGGTATGATTTTGATATTAGCACCAAATTTCATCATTACATTCAAGAGCTTTTATTATACTGTTCTTGAAATATTTGATACACATGGTTTAACCTCTTAGCATAAAAGCCCAAGTATATACAGGATTTAAATATTTATATAAAATAAAAACCTGAGTATACTCGGGAATGTCACTCACTGATTGGTACCTAATTTAAAGGCCCGAATATACTCGTTTCTTGTTGGTTTTCAGTATTTCCGCCACATATTTATAAAATTATTACTTCAGGCTCCTATTTTTGCCAAAAGATGTCTCTGACTCAACCGTAGTGTGTATCGGTGACTCAGACAGCTTGTTTTTGCGGCTTTTCCGTATTATTGCTATCTAAGTGTACTTTGTCTGTTAGGTGAAAATGGAGAGTGAAGAAGAGTTTGACATTGAGTTTAGTGAGTCTGATAGTTCTGTGTGCGCAATGCTAGAGGGAAGAAGGTACGATGGGAATCCAGATACATGTGTAAGGAGTGCGATGTAGCATTGTGTGTTGATCCTTGTTTTAGGGCATTTCACACAGCCACGAACATATGAACATTGCATTTTTTGTACAGTATTGAGTGTCGTGTTATCTTACTTGCCATCTGTTTAGTGCTGTGTTATTTATTTTATATGTGAGTTAAAAGAAGAACCACCGAGCTCGATAGCTGCAGTCGCTTAAGTGCGGCCAGTAGCCAGTATTCAGGAGATAGTAGGTTCGAACCCCACTGTCGGCAGCCCTGAAAATGGTGTTCCGTGGTTTCCCATTTTCACACCAGGCAAATGCTGGGGCTGTACCTTAATTAAGGCCATGGCCGCTTCCTTCCCACTCCTAGCCCTTCCCTCTCTCATCGTCGCCATAAGACCTATCTGTGTCGGTGCGGCGTAAAGCAACTAGCAAAAAGAAAAGAAGAACCCATAAAAATATCACGAGATTACTCAGGATTTTAAAATAGGAACTTTTGAGCGGCTTATATTTCATTGTTAAGTTCGCAAAGTTTACTTTCATTGTTACCACTGTCATTCTTTTTCAATAAAGAGTCCGTTATAACAATAAAAAATTAAACCAAATAAAATAATTTCTCTAGATAAATAAAAAGTTAGGTAAAAAGGAATCACAACTTTGTAAATATTGCTATGTTAAAAGGTATGGCTAAATTTTCAGGACACATTCCTCACACGTTGAAGAAAATATGTTATATGGACATGGGACAGGAGATGCTTTATTTCCATGTTAGAAGTCATTTTCTACATAGTACATTAACCATTGGAAACACACAGGAACAGAACGTACCAGCATGCCACATGAAACTCTTTCTTACATGAAGTGTTCAAAATGCCCTTCGTTGACATGGATACATGCATCAATCTGCCATTGCATTCACTTAAGTGCGTCCAGGATTCGGAATGTTGGCCTGCAGGGTAGGAAAGGTGGTGGTATACAATCTTCAATTACTAGATTGCGTCCAAAAGCCTGGATGCAGTTCCAAACCTCTCTGCAGTATTCATGTGGAGCGAGGATATATGACACTGCTGATGATGATTCATCTGTCAGATGGGGGCATTAAGCCTTGAGCAGACCCTTTAGTGCTATTCGACAGGAGTAGGCCAAATGCCATACCGGGTTTCACCCTCTCCATTTTATTTCATTAATTCCTCTGATGAGGTTGACGTCAGGAAGAACATCGGGTCGTAAAAACTCACTACAAAGAAGATTCCAGCTGACTGTGAAAATTATAGAATAGTTAGGAATAAAATTAAACAAATCATACATTATATCTAAATATGTTCACACATCAGTAATCTAAATATGCTTCGTGCCTGAAGGCATCTCCGAGCCATAGGCATAGGTAAAACATGGGAGCAACTCCAGGTACCTAACATTGCACTAGATGATTTAAATGTGTATTTCATGGAAGAGAGAGCCCAGTCTAATCCCCTTTACAGACCACATGTAGATAATGATCCATCATTTGTCTCACAAAATCGCCCCTGCTGTGTCTTTTGTACCATCAGCACTAATGAAGTTTAAGTCTTGTACTCTATTATCAACACGTTGAGTGTCGGACCAAAATTCCTGGGACTGCCGTCTAGTGCTGTGAACTAATAGGACCGAGTTACTCCTTAGTACCAAAACATTCACGGGCTTAACCACTCAGTTGATCACCAAAATGAGGATATATTTATGATATATTAGGTTAATTTATTATCTAAAATTGGTCAAATAGTGCGACCCCGAATGGGGTCGTATTGGTCATTATGAATTGTACACATACACACGCCCCCATGTGGTGTTGCACTTATAAAGTAGTTAATGTCTCCGACGCTCGTATAGAAAACAGTCCACTCCAGTTACATGCAAAGGATGGCAGTTGGACAAGTCCCATCCACAAGCGTAAACCGAGAAATTTTCTCATTTTGTCTGATGTTGTGTCCACCCATTCATTAAGCCAGCTTGATCTACTTAATGCTTAGTCATCAAAACTTGCTAATCATTAGGTTTGTTTCCTCTACCATTAAATTTTGGAAGTATGTTAATATAATTCCACTTCCTAGGAACACTGGTTCAAAACTCATTTCCAATTATCATCTTATTTCCATTCTCCCTACTCTTTTTAAAGTACTAGAACAGTTGGTACATGCTCTCACATACTGGAATATCTACACACATACTCTCATGTGGACCCACTGCTGTCTGGCTTCAAGAAGGACCATAGCACAGCAACTGCCTTACAGAGTCCTTAGTGAGGACATCAGACAAGCAGTGGATAAAAGATAAATGACAATACTCACACTGCTTGACTTCAGCAGTGCTTTTGACATGACATACTGTATATCCAGACATTACTAAAAAAAAAAAAAAAAAAAAAATAGCTACTTTAATACTGAGCAAGTGGTCATGCAGTTAGGGTTGCGCAGTTGTGAGTTTGCATTCGGGAGACAGTGGGCTTGAACCCGACTGTTGACAGACCTGAAGATGGTTTTCCATACTTTCCCATTTTCACACCACTCAAATGTGCTGTACCCTAATTAAGGCCACGGACAGTTCCTTCCTACTCCTAGCCCGTTCCTATCCCATCATCACCATAAGACCCAGCTGTGTCGGTGTGACATAAACCAAATGCAAAAAGGAAAAATTCCTTTTCACTACTGAGGCAGTTTTTCGCCGCGTATCTTACAGATTGTATGCAGTGTGTTATAGCACAGGATACTGCTTCATAGTGGTGACTCGGGAAGGTGGGAACCCCACAGGGTTCTTTCCTTCGGCCTCTTCTGCATTAATGGCATCTCCTCAGCAATAAAATAATAGATATCACCTTTATGCAAATGACTTCCAAATTTACTGCCACATTCGAACCCCACTGTCGGCAGCCCTGAAGATGGTTTTCCATGGTTTCCCATTTTCACACCAGGGAAATGCTGGGGTTGTACCTTAATTAAGGCCACGGCCGCTTCCTTCCCATTCCTAGGCCTTTACTATCCCATCGTCGCCATAAGACATATCTGTGTCGGTGCGACGTAAAGCAAAAAGAAAAAAATTACTGTCACATTGGTGTCAAAGATAAGAAAAAAAATCAACCAACAATTCCTCACTGTGTATGCCAACCTCAACCTCAAAAAGAAACAAATTATTGTTTACAGTGATTGTTGAATTCCCAGTAAGTTCAAATGGTTGCCAAACTGCAGAAAAACAAATGTAATTTAGTTTCTGCTTGTGATGTATTTTCAAGTGTTTGTTGATGTTCATGTGTATTATTTTATTAACTTAAAACATTGCCAGTACATCTGTGGCAATATTAATGAACCACGTGGTACATTGCAGGAAACTGGTAGTACAAAGATAAAGTTGAAATTCAAGAGGACAAATGGGGGGGGGGCACTGGGGATACACAGGGAGTGGAACAATTTACCATGGGAGATGTTCGATAAATTTCAAACTTCTTTGAAGTAATTTAAGAAAAGACTAGGTAAACTGCTGATAGGGAAGCTGCCATCTGAGCAACAGCCCTAAATGTAGATCAGTGGGAAATGAGCAACTAGGTCTAAAAATACCTCCTGTGCTAGTTATAAAAAATACGGAGTGTGCATAAGATATCCATGGAAGAATGTCGGGTAAAAAGAAGGGAAAGGAGGTACCCTGGGGAATGACGGGGAAAGGGAAGCCATTTGAGAAGAAAATGGCTTGAAGGAAGTAGAATTGCAGAGAATAGAAAAAGAAATCAAAAGCCAAGAAAGTTTATCTAAAGGTTGTGCAGGAAGAGAAAAAGAAATGCTGGGAAAGTTTCACAGACACCTTGCAAAAGACATAGCCATGCTAGAAATAGAAGAAGCTGTACAAAAAGTGAAATCTACCAGCAGTAGGTCAGGTAGCTTACAGGTATGGTAAAGGTAGTGGGCCCAGTAGGAGTATAGTGGTTGTGTAGATTATTTAGAGGTATATGGAAGAAGAAAGAAGTCCCGGAAGATTGGGATAAGGGTCTAATAACCCTGTTATTGAAGAAGGGTGATAAGGAATGTAATAACTACAGAGGAACTATCCTTATTTCACATGTTCTGAAGATATCTGAGAGGATATTGTAAGGAAGACTTCGCAGTAAGGCACATGGTGGAGAAAAGATGGGAGTTCTGGAAAGATCAGCAGCCCTGAAGATGGTTTTCCATGGTTTCCCATTTTCACACCAGGAAAATGCTGGGGCTGTACCATAATTAAGGCCATGGTCACTTCCCATTCGTAGTCCTTTCCTATCCAATTATCGCAATAAGACCTATCTGTGTTGGTGCGACGTAAAGCCAGTTGTAAAAAAAAAAATCAGAAAATTTATGGACATCGAGAAGGCCTGTGACAGTGTACCAAGGCAGTTGCTTTGGGATACACTGAGAAGAAAACAAGTAGGACAGAGTGGGAGTGCAAATGATAAATTCTTTGCAAAAAAAAAAAGTAGAGGGTAGTGTAAACACCAAGATAGGTGGAACAAAGTGGTTTAATGTGGAAAGAGGACAAAGGCCATACCCCTTTCAGATCTGAAAGAAAACTGGCGGTGTGAATTTTTGTTTATTTGTCAAAAACTGACTAAAATGCTCTTAAATACATGTATTTTTAGTTTATTCTACAAAATGAAAATTAACAGCTGAGAAAAAGCACCCACACAATTGTGCATGTCAGGACTTCATTCACTACTTACAAAAAAGAAAAATTACCTCATTGCATGTGAATATACATATGTACATGATCATATGTTGTACTTTACAGTGTGGAACGATTCAAAACAATTAAATTCTTATACATTACATTTCTCACGTAGAAAACAAATTCTACTTTCACAGTGCTTTTTGTGGCAGCACCCAGCACTCCTGCATGCATTGCCTGTAGGAAAACCTAGCCCGCACATCAACATTCAAAACCTCATGATATTATGTACGATGTTAATAAGTTCACAATTTTACGTTTGCTAAACAATTGACACACTTCATAGATTACATTCTGATATTCAGTGAAGCTACTACAGTAATATTAATGCAATAAATAAATATTTACTTTAGGCTCTACTGCTTCCTGCCACCTTGTCAATGAACTGCATTTTAAAACTCTTCTTCCTGCCTCCTGGTGGCCAAGCGCTAAATAAAAACCACTGAAGTACATGCTGCGTGTCCCACACAATCACTGCAGTCCGGTCTAGCGCCAAGAAAACGTCAAATAAGCTCAGATGTAAATAAAATACGAACCCGCACAGTTGTGCGTACACGGTCTGAAAGGGATACCAAGTTAATGTATGGAATTATATGCTATAGAAAGATCAGCATAGAGAAGAGTATACAATAGTGATGCCAAAGGAAGGAAGGATGATTGGAAAGAGAGTACAAGACCAAAAGGCTTTTACCAGAGTGTGACGGATATACTGTGGAACCAAGATGTTCCAAGTCCACAGAAGTTCTGTTCTCAACCTGTAATGTACAGATATATGCAGCAGTTACGTGGACAGCAAAAAAAAAAAAAAAGAAAGAAAGAAAGAAATTACAATAGAGTTCAGATGGCTGAGATGAAATTCCTTAACACGTTCAATGCGGATCACGTACTGAGCGCATGACGCTACTTTATAAGCAGGTGCGGAGCACGCGCCTACCGCGTCATGGGACGGTTGCTAGGAAATGTAAATCACAGGTTTCCCGCATGGTAAGAAAGGCTCTAATTGTCATCCTGCACATCGTGTAAGTCCAGTCTACTAGCAGATTCATCCATAGACGTATTTGCACATGCGTATTCCGTTTCCCGCGTATTTCCCCTCCAGAGTTGTCGTCATATGTTATCATTCATTCGTGGGATCTTTGAGCAGCAAGACCACTTCAATGCGAGCTAAGACACTGCATTTTCTGTTTATCAATTCTTCAGGAGAATTACGAGTGGTTCCGCTTTTGAAATAAATAAATTCCACTACTGCAATATGTTCAGTAAAAGAACTGAACTTGTAATTGTCATTTATTCTTGCATCATATATGTGTATAACACGAAAGAACTTCTAATTGTCATTTATTCCTCATCACGTTTATATGTAACTTGAAAGAACGTGCAGTAATCATTTTTGACTGCGTCGTGATGCTTATGTTATCATTTTATTTATATTTTTTTCTGATGGCCAACAATGTGGTTCCTTCAACATCACGAGACCTACCCAATTAGCCAAAATATTTCATTTTTGTTTGTCAAATTCTGTAATAGAGAAGTGTAAATATGAATATATTTATGTCTGTAATATACTTTATGCATTTGTTTGCTCTCCGCGGTAAATAATGCACAGTAATCTACCAATGCGCGTGGCGCGTGATCCGTCTGGTGACCAGTATTACTTCTCGATTTCAACCACTGTGCGAGTCACGCACCAGGCGTGTGAGTGGGATAAATCCACCAACGTACAAAACTTCGATAATTACAACTCTTAAAGAGTCCCACACAAATATTTTGCTCAGGTTGGGGGGTATGTCACGCTCTGCTAATACGCAGTGAACATGTTAAAGGTGTTTTAGACATACATACATACATTATCATTATAGACTGTTATGCCTTTCAGCGTTCAGTCTGCAAGCCTCTGAGAATTTACTAAACGTCGCCACAATCCTCGATTTGCAACTAGTGTTGTGGCCTCATTTAGTTCTATACCTCTTATCTTTAAATCGTTAGAAACTGAGTCTAACCATCATCGTCTTGGTCTCCCTCTACTTCTCTTACCCTCCATAGCAGAGTCCATTATTCTCCTAGGTAACCTATCCTCCTCCATTCGCCTCACATGACCCCACCACCGAAGCCAGTTTATGCGTACAGCTTCATCCATCGAGTTCATTCCTAAATTAGCCTTTATCTCCTCATTCCAAGTACCCCCCTGCCATTGTTCCCACCTGTTTGTACCAGCAATCATTCTTGCTACTTTCATGTCTGTTACTTCTAACTTATTAATAAGATATCCTGAGTCCACCCAGCTTTCGCTCCCGTAAAGCAAAGTTGGTCTGAAAACAGACCGATGTAAAGATAGTTTTGTCTGGGAGCTGACTTCCTTCTTACAGAATACTGCTGATCGCAACTGTGAGCTCACTGCATTAGCTTTACTACACCTTGATTCAATCCCACTTACTATATTACCATCCTGGGAGAACACACAACGTAAATACTTGAAATTATCAACCTGTTCTAGCTTTGTATCACCAATCTGACATTCAGTTCTGTTGAATTTCTTACCTACTGGCATCAATTTAGTCTTCGAGAGGCTAATTTTCATACCATACTCATTGCACCTATTTTCAAGTTCCAAGATATTAGACTGCAGGCTTTCGGCACAGTCTGCCATTAAGACCAAGTCATCAGCATATGCCAAACTGCTTACTACATTTCCACCTAACTGAATCCCTACCTGCCATTTTATACCTTTCAGCAGATGATCCATGTAAACTACGAACAGCAAAGGTGAAAGCTTACAGCCTTGTCTAACCCCTGTAAGTACCCTGAACCAAGAACTCATTCTACCATCAATTCTCACCGAAGCCCAATTGTCAAAATAAATGTCTTTGATTGATTTTAATAATCTACCTTTAATTCCATAGTCCCCCAGTATAGTGAACATCTTTTCCCTCGGTACCCTGTCATATGCTTTCTCTAGATCTACGAAACATAAATACAACTGCCTATTCCTCTCGTAGCATTTTTCACTTACCTGGCGCATACTGAAAATCTGATCCTGACAGCCTCTCTGTGGTCTAAAACCACACTGGTTTTCATCCAACTTCCTCTCAACGACAGATCGCACCCTCCCTTCCAAGATGCCAGTGAATACTTTGCCTGGTATAGTAATCAATGAGATACCTCGATAGTTGTTGCAATCCTTCCTGTTCCCTTGCTTATAGATAGGTGCAGTTACTGCTTTTGTCCAATCTGAAGGTACCTTACCAGCACTCCATGCTCATTTTACTACTCTATGAAGCCATTTCATCCCTGCCTTCCCACCATTTCAGGTCTAATTTCATCTATTCCTGCTGCCTTATGACAATGGAGTTTTTTTTTACCATCTTTTCCCACTTCCTCAAGCATAATTTCACCAACATCATTTTCCTCCTCCCCTTGAGCTTGGCTGTTTGCAACACCACCAGGATGATTTCCTTTTACATTGAGAAGATGTTCAAAATATTCCCTCCACCTATCTATTATGAGTTCACCTGAATTACTCAAAACGCTGTACATTTCCTTTTTCCCTCCCTTCCTAAGATTCTTTATTACTGTCCAGAAAGGTTTCACTGCTGCTTGAGCTAGCCTTTCCAGGTTATTACCAAAATCTTCCCATGACTTCTTTTGGATTCAACAACCATTTGTTTCGCTCTGTTTCTTTCATCTACATGCAAATCCCTGTCTGCCTCGGCCCTGTTTGGAGCCATTTCTGATAGGCCTTCTTTTTACGTTTACAGGCTGCTCTCACTTCATCATTCCACCAGGATGTTCGCCTTGCTGTTTCTACTACAGCATCCCTGTATGCCACCCATTCACTTTCTATATCCTGAACCTGCTTACTGTCTACTGTTCGAAACTTCTCACTAATCATATCCATGTACTTCTGTTTAATTTCCTCGTCCTGGAGATTTTCTACCCTTATTCGTTTGCAGACAGATATCACTTTCTCTACCCTAGGCCTAGAGATATTAGTTCACTACAGATCAGATAGTGGTCTGTATCATCAAAAAATCCACGAAAAAGAAGAGAAGACAAGAAATGATAGAAGCAGAAGTGAAGAAATTAGAAAGAGGAATGGAGTTTCAAAACTAAAGGACAGGATAGAAACAACCTAGTTGAAATCATACGAACACCTGATGTGAATGAGAGAAAACAGAGTTCTAAAGAATTTACAGACAAACCAATAGAAAAGAGACCATGAGGAAGGCCTTGAAAGAGGTGGATGAATACATTGGAAAAGGGTAGATGATGATGATGATGATGATGCTTGTTGTTTAAAGGGGCCTAACATCGAAGATCATTGGCCCTTAAAAGGGTACAGAGAAGAGAAAAGATAGAAGAAATATTGGATGCAGGAAATGAGTGGTGCAGAGACAAGCAATGATGCAGGTCCTTGATTTATAACCCACCTCGGGTGACAACTGGAAAGAGAAACTGAAAAAGATGATCAGAGTGGATAATCCAAATCCAAACTTGTGCACACCAAGTGCTGCATGTATTTTAGTTTTTTTTTTATAAAAGATAAGCAATAAATACCATTGCATGAAAAAGTACTATAAGCTCTGGAAAAAGGGTTTTTGGCAAATTACTTAATTGAAAACGTGCAAAGTGTCTGTAGATTTTCCTAATCCAGAATTCCAATTTAAAGCAATTTACATGATTTTCATGACCTTTTAGCATTTTATTCTTTCATAGCTCTGTAAATTAAATGTATGCAATTCGTATCCTCTTCTCAGCACAACTCAATCCATACTGACCGGATAAAGCCCTTAATGCCTCATGTTTGTACAATCACATGATGGTATGTTATCCTATCTTGTGTTAAGTCACTTGGTATGGCCTTCGTAATGCTCAGTTCTGCTGACAACTGGCAAAAGGAAGGAGGGCACTTCTAGTATTTTACTTTAAAATCGGCCATTATTGGTTAAAGATACTTTTTTTTAATATGCAGTAAAGTTTTCGGGATTTATGTTTTGACTCAAAATGTCCCTAGTTTTCTGGGTCAGACAGTTGAGTAAAAGAAGGCCCCCTATTCAATATCTTTCATGGTTAAGGAGTTTGAAGTTTTTCCATTTATTCCCAGTTATTTGGTGGGTTTTTTTTGTGAGAGATCTGTCACTTTAAGATTTTTTTGTTTTACATGTTTAGTGAAGTTCTGCCACAGAGCAGATCACATTTATTATTTTAATCATCTTCGTCAGAACTTTCAGATTAAATAAACATGAACTTACTAAAATCGGCCTGGTAGAATTCAAGAAATAAAAGTTAACGTATGAGGCTTTAACCTTTTATATTTATTGATACTCTCCATTTCTCAATACAGTTCCTGTTGAGAAATGGCAATGATTTCCTCACTGATAAGTATTTCAATTTGTCATAAATGTGCGAGTTTCACTTGGAGATAAAAATCTCGTGAGTTTTGGTTAGAGGAATCCAAGGGGGTCGCAATTTCTTTCTAGCGTACCTCCTTTGTGCTAAAACACATCATGATTACTGTGGAAATTTCAAATATTGCCTGAGCTGTAATTCAAAAGACAAAAATATCCTCTTTTGAACACCTGGTATATCTTAACTTGTTACTTTTTTCTTTTTGATTTGTTATGCCTGTCGTGTCAGCCCCAGATTGGAGTTCAGGACTCATTCTTCCGAGGATCGAACCCATGACCGGGACGTAGGAGGAATGGTGTCGCTGAGGTATACGTTAATATTATAAGGGAAATTATAAGTTAATAGTAATGACTATGTAATGGCAACAAGGCCAAGGAATCATAATTATAATGCTGATATAAGTAAATTAAGAATCATACAAGATTTAAGAGTTGAAGGCACACCAAAAGCTGTGAGCCACAAGTTGTGTAATTAGAAGTAAGGCTTGGTCGAAGTAGGTGAATCATAAGCTGCACCCTGCTAAAGGTGCGTAGTATATCTTCAGAAAAGGTGGGTAGCGAGTGAACGGAAGAGGCAATTCCGTTTTCGTGTGTCTGAGGACATTCTCCATAGGATGGAAACTTCGATGGCCTTCTCGAAGGGAGGCGAAAGTTAGTGAAGGTATAAAACAGGGGTACACACCCTGATCGAGGCTTTTTTGGAACAAGTCGACTAGGAGTGCGGGCGGAAGCCCTGTCAGTCAGGTCTCCGATAATAATAATAATAATAAGGTCCAAGTGTGGACTTAGAGTATTCACTTCAATACTTCGACCACGCCAAGTCTTCTATGTCAGCGTCATTTGAAGTTAGGAAGGAGATTGTAAATACTGTATATAATTATACATACTCATGAGTCTATTATTAAAGGAAGGTTTTGGGAAACAGAGGACTTCGTCTCTTCACACGTAGCAAATCTCCCAGGCCCATTGAACAACCCCTCATTACCGCTCGGAGGAAGTCAATCTGATTATTCATCATTTCTCGTCGTGGCAAAGCCTGTGTCACGACAGGAAAAACAAAACTGGTGTGCAGCTGTGGGGTACTGGGTTCGATTCCGCCTCAGTGAAGAGACAGATTTTTTAAGAGCCACGCAGAAGAGGCTAGCTCAAGAAAGAAGATTCGCAGATCCGGTCCAGAGCAGCAGACGAGAGGCCTACCGTTCCAGCCTACGCAGAAGGAAGCGGACATCAGGACAGGAGAGCAGCAGGAGGCACCTGGAGGAGCTCAACGCCGAGACACCGAGAGAAGACAGCAGATATTCGGGCAGTGGTAAGTACCCACAAGTGTTGTAAATATGGCAGATTCCAATGTACCCAATGATGTGCCAGATAATGTTTCTGACTATGATAGTGCTGGGGATGCACAGGATGGACATTTATACGTGTCAGTTACTGAGGGATATCGGTTAATAGGTCATGAATTTAGTGGTGCTAAACCAGAGCAATTACGTGAGTTTATTGCTAATGTGGATGCCGCACAGAGTATGATCAAGGATAGGGACCAACCGTTATTCTTTAAATATATTTTGACAAAGATTACGGGTTCTGCTCGCGAAAAGTTATTATCTAGATGTGACATAATCAACTGGGAAAGAGCTAAGGAAGCTCTTTGGGAATATTATGGAAAACAGGGCACTTTTGACTTGTATTTGTGTCAATTGTTCCAAAAAGGCCAGGGACCGAAAGAAACCGTGGCCGAGTGGGCCCATAGAATTGAAGAAATGGCGTTGATGTTTCGAAACGCTATCCTGGAGAATGAACCAATAGAATATCGTACAGGGCAGCGCAGAATGCTAGTGAAAATCGCGATAGCGGCTTTCACTCAGGGGATTCATACAGCGCGAATACAGGGTAAGCTACAGGATCGTAGCCCTCAAACTTTTGAGGCGGCTGTAGCTATTGCTAGACAAGAAGAAGCCATGATTAATTCCCAGAAGGAGAGAGAGGCACTCCTCAGGAATAGTACGGCTTCTAGAAAAGAAGGCGCGCACACCCAGCCGGTAAGCTACACGAAGGGTCGGTGGCAAGGCAAGGCCACGCAAGGGGCGCAAAAACCTAGTAAATCTCCCCATTATAACAAGGTGCTGCTAATATGCTTTAATTGTAATAAGGAGGGACATATAGCTAGAGATTGTAAGCAGAAGAATCAGAGTTCTAAGACAAAGGAATCCCTTACTCCTCGAAGAAACGCCGCAGGAGAGATAAAATGTAATTATTGCGGAAAGCCAGGCCATTGGGCACGGCAGTGTAGAAAGAAATTAGCTAACCAAAACAGAAATAGAGAGACCGGTAAGACCGGTAACGAGGTGAACATAGTGCGCACCTCTGGTTACCAACAGAGCGCGAATAAGGTGGGACCGAAATGCTTTAAGTGTAATGAAAGAGGGCACAAAAAGGCAGAGTGCCCACGTAGAAATTCGAAGCCGGAATTCAGGCGTTGTTACGCTTGCGGCAAGGTTGGCCACCTACAGTGGCAGTGTCGCACCAGATGCGATAGCGAGCCCAAAGGTAGAACAGAGTTCTTGCCTAGAAGACAGACTAGGAATGTTCAGAGTTGTAACGGTAATAATAATAATACTTCCCGTGATAGAACACGCGAAAAGACGCGATGTAGAGTTTGTAGGCGATGGTCGCATTCAGCTAAAGAATGCTGGTTTAAAACCGAGAGAGAGGCTTTAAACTAGATAAGGGAGACAAGTCAGGGACGCTTGAGATCTCCCATAAGACCATCAGTCCCAGTAAGGTCGGACAGCATGAAGAGGGTACCGTATTAATAACGGTAACCGGGCGTAAGGATGCCTTAAGATTTTTAATCGACACAGGAAGTGATGTCTCTCTTATTAAGGAAGGTAGTGTTCCTTACGGTGCTTGGGTTAACCGCAAGGAAATTCTGAAGTTAAGAGGCATAACGAAAGGTTCGAAGCAAACCAAAGGAAAAGTTCGAATTCCCGTTGGTGGTAGATGTCCAGACTTCCATGTAGTGGACAACGACTTTAATTTGAAACAAGACGGTATAATTGGAAAGGACGTGTTAAGAGACAGCGTCTTAAATTATAAGGAAGGCTATGCTGTGATAGCAGGAAAAAGATACCCACTAGGGGCGAAAGAGGATATGTGGGTGGTGCTCGAACCAAGAGTGGAGAAAATCGTAGCCATAGAAGTAGACAAACCGTCAGCCGAAGGCTTGATAGAGCGGCAGGAAGTAAAGCCAGGTGTATACCTAGCTGAGTGTTTAACGAAAGCCAAGGATTATGTCGCACTCGTTAGTATGTTGAACACTACTGACAGGGAGTGGCGATTAAAAAGCCCAGTAGTTAAGTTACTGGATGTAGAAAGCGAAAATACAGCGGAGGTACACAAGGTTGAAGAAACCATAGCTGTAAAGGGCGATGGTCAGGCCAAGAGGCCGATCGCGCAGAGGAATGATAATAATAATCATAATCAGGAAGGTAAATCTCGAACACAGCGAATACGGGAGCTGCTTAGAGTAAATCACTTAGCTCCCCAAGACAGGGAGAAAATTTACGCTATCTGCACGGCTTATCAGGATATTTTTCACCTAGAAGGGGATAAATTAACGCATACGAATATACTTCAACATGCTATCCCCACACGCGTAGATCAACCTCCAATTCATGTGAGGCAATATAGGTTACCCGAGGCTCAGAAAGAAGAGATAGGTCGTCAGATAAATCAGATGTTACAGGATGATATTATTACTCCTTCGACTTCCCCATGGTCTAGTCCCATCCTTTTAGTCCCAAAGAAATTAGATGCTTCTGGTAAGCAGAAGTGGAGGGTCGTAGTGGACTACAGACTTTTGAACGACGTCACCATAGGAACTACGTATCCTATTCCATTAATTTCTGAAATATTAGATGCCCTAGGAAAAGCGAAGTATTTTTCCACTATGGATCTGGCCAGTGGATACCATCAGGTATTGCTGAAGCCTGAGGACAGAGAAAAGACAGCATTTTCTGCCTTAGGAAGGCACTATGAATACAAGAGATTAGCTATGGGACTTCGAGACGCGCCAGCAACTTTTACGCGTTTGATGAAAACAGCACTAGCAGGCTTAGAAGGCATTAAATGTTTGGCGTATATGGATGATTTGATTGTGTATGCTAACTCTGTAGAGGACCACAATCAGAGATTACGTGATGTTTTTCAGAGATTGAGAGAGGTAAATCTCAAACTAGGTCCAGATAAATGCGAATTTCTAAGAACGGAGGTAGCTTTCTTAGGACATGTAATTACTAAGGGCGGTGTTCAACCTGATGATCGAAAGGTTCAAGCAGTAAGAGAATATCCTCAGCCTACCACTACGAAACAGCTGAAAGGATTTCTAGGCTTGTCAGGCTATTATCGTAGGTTTATTCCGAACTATAGTAAGATAGCGAAACCACTGTACGAGCTGCTTAAGAAGGAAGTACCGTACGAATGGACGGATAAGCAAGAGCAGGCATTTCAGATCTTAAAGAAAAAGTTAACAGAGAAACCGATATTGCAGTACCCAGACTTTGAGAAACCTTTCATATTGACCACAGACGCTAGTAATGAGGCCTTAGGAGCAGTGCTGTCACAAGGACAGATAGGTAAGGATTTGCCGATAGCTTACGCTAGCAGGACTTTAAATAAGGCCGAAAGAAATTATTCTGTGACAGAGAAAGAATTACTAGCAATTGTTTGGAGTGTGAAGTATTTTAGGCCGTATTTGTTCGGCAGGCATTTTACGGTAGTAACAGATCATAAGCCTTTGAAATGGGTATTTAATGTCCAAGACCCATCTTCTAGATTAATTAAATTCCGATTGAAATTAGCAGAGTACGACTTTGAGATAGTGTACAAGGAAGGCAAGCGTAACTGCAACGCAGATGCCTTAAGTAGAATTCCAATTAGAAACGAAGAGCCTGATCAGAAAGTGCGAGTAGTTAAATCTAGTGATAATAACCAAGAGACTAGTAATGAAGAGCGTGAAGCTAATGACCCCTTAGGAGCACCTGTTAGCTCAGATAAAAATGTGCAACCACGGAGACTCAGCTCTGAATCCGAGGACGCCACGGCAGAGGTGACAGAGCCTGAGAGTGGAAGCGAAGAAGGTAGTAGTGATAGTGAGGATGTAACCGAAGAGGCTAGGAACACTAGCCCGGAGCTAACAGAACAAGATAAATTAGAGATTATTAAGGAATGTCATGAGTCATTAGTATCAGGCCATCAGGGCATATCCAGAACGTATGCCCGGATAAAAGACCATTATCAATGGGAAGGGATGCAAAAGGATGTAGAAAGGTATATACGCTCATGCCCATCATGTCAAAAGAATAAGATTACCGGGCCTGAAGTAAGAGCAAAAATGGAGATCACAGATACTCCGAAAGCAGTCTTTGAGAAAATAGCACTAGATGTGGTAGGACCTTTAAATGTAACGGAAGCAGGAAACAGGTACATACTCACCTGTCAAGACCAGCTGTCTAAGTATTTAATTGCGAGTGCTATGCCGGACCAAAGTGCAGAAACCATAGCACGAACTCTGATTAATAGAGTAATTAGTATATTCGGTATACCAAATATTATACTGACAGATCAAGGTGCAAATTTTATGTCAGATGTTTTTAAGAAGTTATGTAGAATATTGCGAATCAAGAAGGTCCATACAGCGGCATTTCGACCGCAATCTAACGGTAGTTTGGAACGCTCTCATAGGGTGCTCTCAGAATATTTAAGACATTATGTATGCAGTTCACAAGATGACTGGGATAGTTATCTTCCTATGGCAATGTTTGTGTATAATACGACCAAGCACACTAGCACAGGTTATACACCATTTGAGTTAATATTTGGGCGAAAGGCAAATATCCCTGGTGTTCTTCAAAGGAAACCAGAGCCAAATTATAATGAATGCCAGAATGTCTTGGAGCAGTTAACCAGACAACTGCAAGAGAGCCATGAAATAGCTAGAAAGACGTTAATTAAAACCAAAGAACGAGATAAGGAATACTATGATAAGGCTAAGAATGAAGTTTCATTCAAAGTAGGAGATCTCGTGTTGTTACGTAACGATGCCCTACGAAGGGGACGTTCAAAGAAACTTTCTCCACCGTATCAAGGTCCTTATAAGATTACTAAGGTATCGGGAGTGAATTGCACGTTACAGGTAAACAAGCGTGGTAGACAAATTATCGTGCACCAGAATAGATTAAAAATGTACATTAATTAGAGAAGAATGTAAGGTAATGGTTCCTATTTAGGTCGCAGTGAGTTACACTTCCCTCACTCCAACGGCATTGTGGATTATCGTGTACCGCTGATAGAGTTAGTTGAAATACTCTGTCAGGTCGCGTCGAAATCAGGAAAGTACTAGAAATTTTAACCTATGTAAGAGAGGAACCTAGGAATTTTGGTACGGGAGTACCATGGTGAGTACGTCCTAAGTACCCGTCAGAAAGACTACAGGTGACGAGACTGTATGTCCAGATATCAACTCGTCAAAAATGAACCGCAGGGTTCAAACTGAATATGGAGAGAATTCGAGTTCATAATGAGGATTAAAATTATCTACACTTGCTATATACACGTTCTGAAAAGCCTTCACTTACTATCACTAGAAATTAAATGAGTAAATTAGGTAGCGTCGTATGTAAAATAAATGAGATCTGCTTGTAATTATTAAAATCAGAAAGGGCGTGAAGCGAAGCTTAGTTCCACTGAAACGAAATTCATTCATGGTACAGAAAAATTTCACAGATAAATGTTTTACGTAATCCATATGATATCTAATTGAAGGTCGTTATCATGAGGATAACCCGTGTGGTGTCGGGGATTTACGCAAACAACACTCTACACTTGGTACTCTTCTTCCCATACAGTTACACAGCCAGAATAACACCACGATTCGAACCTGTCTGTCGTAGGAGGCGACTAAAGGTTCCACTTAGGGAATGGCCTTGTATTTAGTCCTTTATGCACGAATACGGGCGCCCTGAGTGAGGCATGGAACCCAGTGAGGCGGGTCCTGCCTGGGAAATATTACCATTAGGCCGGTGAATTTCCACAACAGTGTGATTCTCGTGGGAACAGAATCCACTGAAGGGAATTTCTCACCACATTGAGAACCATCCCGTGAGATGTGACTCCAAGGGTACGGAGTACAATCCCATAAAGATCACTTCGGTAGATTCATACCTGCATTTAACTTTAACTTCTGTAACCATTCCTGGAGGTAAATCCTCTGCAGTCTTTAACAGACGCTATTCAAATTCTTAATTGCTAATGATGTCTTTCATCTATCCGTAAGGATAAGGAGAAGTGACGCAGGTACGTCAAACAAGGAGAGAATTTTTGAAAGGGGCTAATGATGGCTCTAAAATTTTGTTAGAGCTGCCCAAGAGTGAAGATATCAGTTACGAAAGAGAATTCGTAGATTTATTTAAATTGCTCGCGAGTATACTAGTAGACTAGTACAGAGTATAATTATGAGAAGACAAACGTTACAGTAAGACAGTCAGTCACATTAAGTGTGTATTCAGGTACAGATAAACAGTTGAGGGTAGGTTCCACAACACCTAACAGTATAGTGTGTAAGGGAGAGTGACAAGAAAGTGAAAGTCGTGTTTACCTTGCAGGGAGGTGAACGAACCAGGCAGAATGAAAGGGATGACAAACCGCACGACCTGGAGAATGCTGGTCGTCGCAGTTATGTTGCTAGGGGTGTCCATAACCACCAGTCAATTGGATTTCAAGATGAAACGGTACGAGAATACACCCGGAATCTATTTTGATTATCAAGGAGAGGTACAATTATACACTGTAGAATGGAAACTGGTTACTTATATTAACCTTACACGTTTGGCAGATCTATTTGTGATAGCCCGTAGAAATTTACAGAAGACTAAAACCCTCTGTATTCAAATAGAAAAGGAAGTACATATTAAGTGCGAACATGAGATAATGTTAGTAGAGCAACAATTTCAAAGGATTCAAGGGATTAAGGACTTAATTAGGAAAATTACTAGGATCGAAACACCGGAAGGCAACGGGAAACGAAGTAAGCGCGGGTTAATTAATGCAATCGGTACCATCGCAAAGACGTTATTTGGTACGCTCGATGACAGTGATGCAATGTATTACGAGGGCAAAATTAAGGAACTAGAACAGGAACAATTGTCCATGATACAAGTAGCAAAAAGTCAAATGTTAGTTGTAAAGTCAACTTTGCAATCTGTCAATAATACCCTGTATGACATCACAGCAAATGAACTCAAGCTAAGTGAAAACTTTGAGCAACTTAAGAGTTACATTCAGAATGAAACAACGGGTATAAATGAGGCTTTTAGACAATCAGAAATGCAAATATCATTAAATAAACACTTAATTGAATTGCAAGGATTTCTGATGCAATTGCACGAGCATTATCAGATCTTATTAGATAGTATTGTAAGTTCTCAGACAGGCACGGTGAGTGTCCAAGTGTTAAGCCCCGATGATCTAGTAAGGGCATATAAGAAGGCCCAAAGAGATTTCCCTAAGGGTTATGATCTGCCATATGATTTGCAAGTCACTTATGGGTACTTGATTCTAAAAATATCATCAGTGAGTGTATATATAACTCGAGATACCTTGGTGTATATTTTACGCACCCCTCTTACTAACAAAATAAAGTACAATTTGTACCATTGTATACCTTTCCCCTCTCCCATGAAGAGTAATCCAAACCATTTTGTGTATATATCTAATGAAAAACAGTATGTATTAGTTGATCAAGAAAGACAGACATATGTAGAATTAAGTGATGAACAAGTGAAACAATGCAAGTGGACTGACAATGGACAGAGATTATGCAAGGCAATTTTTCCTATTAATAATGTAATGTCAAAGGGTAGTTGCATTGTCAAGTTGTTAACTGGTGTTAGCTTTATTCCAGAAGACTGCAAGAAAAGTGTGATGTCGATTTATGAACTCTTATGGATACCTATTGATGATAACATGTATATTTTTGTATCGCCTCATGAAACTAAGGTCACCAGTGTTTGTCAGGATATTACCAGTGATATAAGTTTAAATGGTGTGGGAATAATACAATTCACAGACTTGTGTACAGTTTACAGTCCCACAAGTAAAATTCAGAGTGCAGGTTCAGTGAATACGACAACAAAGAAGGACTTAGTGCCAGAAGTAATGCTAATATATGATTGTTGTGAACAATTAGACAGTGATATCAAATTAGAAGATGTACCAGAATTAAATAGGGTTACAGTAGGAAGCTTACTGAATCATATAAGCGACCTAAGGTTAGCCAGTCATAAGACTGAAGATGTAGAAGCACTGGTAATGCAGAAAGAAAAGGAATTTAAAATGCAAATGACCCAACAGTATACAAGTGTATATCAAATTGTAACTGGTATTATTTTGTTTGCAGTACTTATAATAGTCTGTTGCTGTTGTTGTTACTGTTGTGGTTGCTGTAGAAGGTGTAGACCTTTAAGTAAATACATAGAAGATAGTAGAGAGCGCTGTCCCAACTTATGTATTTTTCAGAATGTGATCGCTAATGACCACAGAGCTAAGGTCTCTGATGAGGACATTACTGTCCATTTTCAGCATCCTCGACTGGCTGAAAGGGCCCTCAGCCACTCAGGATCGCTGTCGGGATTAGAGTTACACGAACGCCCTACTACAGGTAGAGCAAGTATCAGAGATAACTTGGCACAGCGCACCCACGAACAAGAGCATGGAGACTCTAACAGGATGTAAGAGTAAGATTTAAAAAAAAAAAATGAATGCAGAGGTATTGCATTCATTTTTTCCCCAAAGGGGGGAGGTGTCGTGTCAGCCCCAGATTGGAGCTCAGGACTCATTCTTCCGAGGATCGAACCCATGACCGGGACGTAGGAGGAATGGTGTCGCTGAGGTATACGTTAATATTATAAGGGAAATTATAAGTTAATAGTAATGACTATGTAATGGCAACAAGGCCAAGGAATCATAATTATAATGCTGATATAAGTAAATTAAGAATCATACAAGATTTAAGAGTTGAAGGCACACCAAAAGCTGTGAGCCACAAGTTGTGTAATTAGAAGTAAGGCTTGGTCGAAGTAGGTGAATCATAAGCTGCACCCTGCTAAAGGTGCGTAGTATATCTTCAGAAAAGGTGGGTAGCGAGTGAACGGAAGAGGCAATTCCGTTTTCGTGTGTCTGAGGACATTCTCCATAGGATGGAAACTTCGATGGCCTTCTCGAAGGGAGGCGAAAGTTAGTGAAGGTATAAAACAGGGGTACACACCCTGATCGAGGCTTTTTTGGAACAAGTCGACTAGGAGTGCGGGCGGAAGCCCTGTCAGTCAGGTCTCCGATAATAATAATAATAAGGTCCAAGTGTGGACTTAGAGTATTCACTTCAATACTTCGACCACGCCAAGTCTTCTATGTCAGCGTCATTTGAAGTTAGGAAGGAGATTGTAAATACTGTATATAATTATACATACTCATGAGTCTATTATTAAAGGAAGGTTTTGGGAAACAGAGGACTTCGTCTCTTCACACGTAGCAAATCTCCCAGGCCCATTGAACAACCCCTCATTACCGCTCGGAGGAAGTCAATCTGATTATTCATCATTTCTCGTCGTGGCAAAGCCTGTGTCACGACATGCCCAACTAAGGAGCATGTTTAAACTTATTAGCACTTCCCCCCCCCAAAATCTCTTCATCCTCTCACTGTGTTCCTTTCTACATTTTTCAATCCATCCTGTATTTAGTTAGGTGGGCTTTACAGGAAATTTGTGTTTGTGAATTTCTGAATTTTGTTCTATCTTGAATGGTTTCTTCATTAGTGCCAATTTCATTAGGTCTTCACTGATTTCTTGTAGCCAATTATTGTGATTTTTCATTGATAAGGCTAAGTTTAAAATTTTCTTTGTGAGCCTGTTATTATCTATTCTGTATATAAGTGACCATAAAATTGTAATTGCCATTTCCTGATTGTATCTGTTTGTGCAGGTGCAGAGTATCATTTCTTCAGCCACTGGATCCTCGCATTTTGAGAATGTTTAAAATTAAATATTTCTTTGCAGGCCAGTTTTTGTGCAATTGAGGTGTACAATTTCAGTGTTCAGTTATATCTTGCAAATGTGACTTCTGATATTGTTTACTATCTTCTCTATATTTTTCTTTATTTACTGAATCTTCATTTGCAGAGACCAGATTGCTGCTGTTGACAAGATGTTTGGGGAAGCTGAAAGCCGTTTTGATTATGAAGATGCCCCTGAACGAGGCTGGCAAGAAGATAAGAAAGACTTCACACATAAACCTAGCTATATCAAGTATCATGAATTCCCAGATGATGATCAGCCATATGCTGTTTGACCTTTACTCTCTGAATTTTCTAGATGTACAAAATAAAGTATGGAGGTTTTATTTCATCTTTAGAACTATATCGTGTGTAGTTGAATGTCAAAAGAAGAATTTTACAATGAAAGATCCCTTCTGACATTTTCTGATGCACAGTATGCTCTGTGATGAACTGTAGATTTGTGTAAAGAATTCAATAATTGATAAATATCAATCAAATAAAGAATAGGTACCGTATTTGTAGATTCCAATTAAAGACTGTTGTTGCTTTTAAAATACTTGAATTTTTCTTTCATCAAAACTCCCTGTTGTATGCCTCCTCCTCTGACTTTAGTAAGACTCTTTTTTTTTTTTCAAACTCCTCTCTGCTTCCAAGTTGCCTTCCTTTCTATTACTTTCAATAACAGGCCAGTGTGGTTATTGGAAGCAAGATACTGTAAAGCTGATTGTTGTTATACATACGAGGGTAATCCCAAAAATAAGTTCTCCTATATTTTTATAAATACAGAACTCTGTTCGTGTGGCTGTTTGTTACAATATTGTGAAGAGTGTTTCCCACGCTCGCATATAAACATGTAAACATGTGCATGCCACGCTGAGTCACTCAGTCTTGACTTGGCAGCCGTTGAGAATGGAGCTCCCGTTGGATGTTATTGCAAAGTGCATGCAGTTACAGTGTTCGTTTTTTGAATGCAAAAGTTACTGAACCGATTGAAATCTATCGCCAATTGACGGAAGTGTATGTTAAGCATGCATGGATGTCAACAATGTTCGTAAGTGGTGTAGAGAGTTTGCAGCCGGTCTGACTGAAATTCTCGACGAACAAAGGAGCGGGAGACCATCAATTTCGGTCAAGATAGTCTTGAAGGTTGAGCAAATCATGCATGAAGATCGGCGGATCACCCTGGATGATCTCTGCACTTTGGTTCCTGAGGTTTCCCGAAGCGCCGCTCACATAATTTTAACAGAAAAGTTGACATACTGGAAGGTGTGCGCAAGATGGGTGCCACGCATGCTGAATGAAGACTGTATGCGGCAACGATTTCATTTTTCCTGCGCATTTCTTCAACGCTTTGCAGCCAAATAGAACAACTTTTTGGACTCAATTGTCATGGGTGACGAAACCTGGGCGTTCCACTTTACACCTGAGACCAAGCAACAATCACGTCAGTGGCGGCATCCCTCTTCGCCAAAGCCGCTGAAATTCAAGGAAACACAGTCTACCGGTAAAGCCATGACAATTGTATTTTGGGATCGAAAAGGGGTATTGTTGGTTGACTTTATGCCCGCTGGGACCACAATTAATGCTGACAGGTACTGTGAGACCCTGAAATGAAATGTCATATGGCTTTTAGTGCCGGGATATCCCAGGACGGGTTCGGCTCGCCAGGTGCAGATCTTTCTATTTGACGCCGGTAGACAACCTGCGAGTCGTATGAGGATGAATACAACACATACATCCAGCCCCCGTGCCATTGGAATTAACCAATTAAGGTTAAAATCCCCGACCCGGCCGGGAATCAAACCCGGGACCCTCTGAACCGAAGGCCAGTACGCTGACCATTCAGCCAATGAGTCGGACTGTGAGACCCTGAAAAAAACACTAGACAGGCAATTCAGAACTGGAGAAGAGGAATGTTGAGCAAGGGCGTAAACATTCTCCATGACAACACTCGCTCGCACGTTGCCCGGCAAACTGTTGCTCTCCTACAACAGTTTCAGCGGAACATTACCACCCACCCATCCTATAGTTCCGACTTGGTGCCCAGTGACTGTCACTTGTTCCCCAAGTTGAAAGAACATTTGGCTGGAAAACGATTCAGCACCGATGACGAGATGAAAGATGAGGTTCACAACTCCCTGAACAGCATGGCAGCGAGCTAGTATGACATGGGCATACAAAAATGCATCAACTGCAATGGTGATTATGTAGAAAAATAGCTAAATGTTCAAGCTGTAAAATGATGTAAACCATTATAGAAATAAGGTCTCTGTATTTTTTTAAACAATAGGAGACCTTATTTTTGGGATTACCCTCATACATACATACATACATACATACATATATATATACATACTCTATTATGGACTGCTCTTTCAGCATTTAGTCTGCAAGCCTCTGTGTACTAACTGAGGATCTCTACAACCATCTATTCACAACAAGCTCTGTGGCATTGTTTAGTTCCACGCCTCTTATTATTAAATCACTCTTAATAGCCAAGACTAACCATTGTCACCTTGGTTTTCCACTATTTATCTTAACCTCCATGATTGAGTCCATTACCTTCCTAGGTAACCGATCATCCTCCATTCGCCTCACATGACCTGGTGTACATCTTTATACAGTTCAGGACATCAACATACAGATTTCCTTATTACATTCAGGACATTTTTCAAAATATTCCTTCCATTTGTACAGTTAATTCCTAGGATCTAGCATGAATGGATCAAAATGTATAACGTCCGTCAAGTTGCAATTTGCTTTTACATCGCACCAACGCAGATAGGTCTTTGGCGACCATGGTCTTAATTAAGGTACAGCCCAGCATTTTCCTGGTATGAAAATCGGGAAATACGGAAAACCATCTTCAGGGCTGCCAACAGTGGGGTTCGAAACCACTATCTCCCGAATGCAAGCTGATAGCTACATAAAATCAAACTGTGCACCCACTTGCTCAGTGTGACAGACAAGTCTTGTTATTATCATTATTTCCTGCTAAGATGTCAGCAACAACAGCCTGCGTGGCTCAGGCGGCAGCACACCGGCCTCTAACCACTGGGTTCTATGGTCCAAATGCTGGTCACTCCATGTGAGATTTGTGCTGGACAAAGCAGAGGTGGGATAAGATTTCAGGAGATGTACTAAAGACAATGGGTTGGGATATAGTACCATACCTGAAGTACTTATTTGATTATTCTTTGCTACTGTATACCAAATGAAGGGGGAGTTGCTATAGTAGCCCCTGTATACAAAGGAAAGGTTGATAGACATAAAGCTGAAAATTACACACCAGTCAGTTTGACATGCTTTGCATGTAAGCTTTGGGAAAGCATTCTTTCTGATTATATTAGACATGTTTGCAAAATTAATAACTGGATCAATAGAAGGCAGTTTGTGTATAGGAAAGGTTATTCCACTGAAGCTCAAAGTGTAGGATTCCAGCAAGATATAGCAGGTATGTTGGATTCAGGAGGTCAAATGGAGTGTATCGCGACTGACCTGTCTTAAGTCATGGGCGCCCATATGACAGTTTGCAGGGGAGGGCCTAGACCTGGGGGTTCGTAGTCCTTTTAATATTTGGAAGATGAATAGCGACTTGTATTCCGCGGTAGAATAACACCCATGGTATCCCCTGCCTGTTGGTGGGGGGGTGGTATTACCACTTCTACATAATACAGACTTTTAAATAATCTTCTTGAAAGAAAAACACCTGACTACATTACAATTTTCCTTTTCCTGAGAGCTAGAGGGGGGCTGCCCCCCCCCCCCCTTGCCCGTGGGCATGGGCGCCCTAAGTCTAAGTCATGTTATAGGATAGATCATGGGCAAAAATTAGTGCAATTAAACTAGATAAAAGAGTGACAATGGGTGGCTATATTTCTAGAAAATAGATCTCAGAATTAGAGTAGGCAAAGCTTTATCTGGCCCAGTAATACCGGTAATTAAGAGGGGAATTCCTCAAGGCAGGATTATTGGGCCTTTGCTTTCTTATTTATATATGTATATATTATATGAGTAAAGAAGTGGAATCAGAGATAAGGCTTTTTGCAGATGATGTTATTCTGTATAGAGTAATAAATAAGTTACAATATTGTAAGAAACTGTCTCCCTGTGTTAAGTATATAAATTTCATTATTTGTCCGTATTGAACCAAGATTACAATTTATTAAAATTTGAATCCACCTTATTCAATACCAAAAATGTTGTTAAAATGAAATTACAACATGTATATTTATTTTATCAGGACTAGTTTCGACGCTTTATATTGCGTCTTCATCAGCTGATATACACTGGAAACATTGGCAAACATATATAAGTTTATCTACGTCACACACATTATAAAAACTATGATAAAGATTTAAAAACCATATTGTAACTATACTATTTCCGAGTCCATATTGTCCAAGACTTGCAATTATTAAACTTTGGATTGCTAAAATCTGATGCAACTTGGTTTAAATAATCATTAAAATTAAACAAAACTAATAATAAAATCACGATCTTCTTAAAAACATTCACTTTATTTGACATTTTTTTTTTTTTTAATGTTTTTGTAGAACCATATTAAAACCGTTCAATAAAGTCCTCAGGCTATTGTCATGTAGTGAACATAATGTCGCAGAATAAGGTTAAACAATCTTCTTAAATGACATTGGCACTGTTTGACATTTCAAAATCTTTTAAAACCATATTAAAATTATTCTATGGAATCTTCAAAATGTTGAAATGTGGTGATCGTGAAAAGAGGCGGACTCAGAAGCCGGTGCTTTATGAAGTTACCAATTATTTCATTCTCAGTTCAATGCAGACCTGAAATAATATGAATATATTAACCTTCACTTTAACTGAAAAAGTGTGAAACTTTACGTCTTATAACATGTGACTCACCTCGTGAGACCGCTGTCCTTGCAAAGCACCATGTAGCTAAGTGAACCTTGTTGTGTTAGCAGTCCAGTGTCCAAGGTTGGTTTTGGGTCAAAGAGAGGAACTAGGGGTAGGAGGGAGGAGCAACTGAGGGGCGGCAACCTGTTGGAGCTCCGGAGGGCGTGATCGTGGAAGGCAGTATGTAAAGCTACTGCGCATAATATGAAAAACCGTCTTATTGTCCGATATATGTATATTTTTAAAAAACTCAATAAGAAAATCAAAAAGAATATTTGGTTTTTCAGAAATTTCATTTAAATTAAAATTTGAATTAAAATACTGATCTAAATGCATATAACAGCCTTCTGTAACATCCAGCAAATTACCTTTCCCTAAGCTCTCCAAAATTTCAATGTCTTGTTCTATAGAAGTGAATTTATGTTTTAAATCATGTACATGCTGGCCTACCGCTGAAAATCTGTTATATTTTATTGCATTGACGTGTTCTGTGTATCTAATTTTAAAACTGCGTCCTGTTTGGCCTAGATATGTACTATCACAGTCATTGCATTTAAATCTGTATACTCCCGATTTAGTATACAGGTTCGACCTATTAACCGAAGTTGCATTGTGCAATACTATAATATTATTATTATCAGTCCGAAATGAAATTTCCATGTTATGTATTGATTAGGTGGATATTATTTTTCATCCTATTGTAATTGCTACATTTATTCTTCAATTACACAAGGAATACAAACTCACATTCATACAAATAAGTTGTAAAAGGCACAAGAATCTTTACTGCTTTTTCAGCTATTGCTATCTTTGGATCCAAAAATCTTGCCTCAAAAATTGAATCTCATATATAATATTCAAGAAAAGAGGACAGAGTGAGGAGAAAAGGTGATGAAAATATATTTATCTGTACATTAGATTCAATAATATACATTACTGAGTCAGATAATATTTAGCTCCCATTAGTTCATATCAGTTTATTTATGCAGACATACAGTAATATTGTCAGAAATATTTTCAGCGTAAGTTAGTTACACATTTGGTGTGCTTTTGAAATCACATTCACTCACTCACTCACAAAATGATTATATTATTATACCTCTTCCCAAATGGTTTTGTAAAAAAAAAAAAAAAAAATAGAGCAGCACTAACACCTTTTTTTTTTTTTTGTAATTTGAAGAAAAGATTCTTATTTAGGTTCTGAGAGCTGCTGGTAGCATATTTTTAACTGTAGTAATTAAATATTTTTTTTTGTAGCACCTCTTTATACAGTACATTCTTAATGAAAGCCTTTCTGCTTCCACTAAGCAAAACACCTTGATTTGAACCATTAATGACTTCAACGTTGACTCTGGATAACACTACTTAAACCTTTTCCCTCAGACTTCTAGTATTCAAGTTCCAGTCATGAAATTACCAGTATTTCACCCCAGTTCATCAGTGTAGAAATCTCTACCTTCCAATGGCTCTTTTATAAAAAAAATGAAGTTCCCAGAAGGGACCAAGACTTGTATATGGTCAGGGCTCCTTGGCTAAATGGCTAGCATAGTGCTCTTCGATTCAGAGGGCCCTGGGTTTGATTCCTGGTCGGATCAGAGATTTTAACCTTAAAATAGTTAATTCCCTTGGTTGAAGGGTGGGGTGTTTGTGTTGTCCCCAACACCCCTACAACTTGTACTCCACACCACACACAAAACACTATCCTCCACCACAATAACACGCAGCTTCCTATACAAGGCAGAATGCCACCCACCCTTGTCGGAGGGTCTGCTTTACAAGGGCAGCACCTGGCTAGAAATAGCCATACTATTAGTTAGATTGCTGTACCTTTCCAAGACACTGGCAGATAATGCACTGTTGAGGCACCATTGCAAAGCCACCTTTGCAGGACAATACTGTAACAGTGGACTAGGGGAATTATCTACCTTCACGTGTAGAAATCTCTACCTTCCATTGGCTCTTTTATAAAAAAATGAAGTTCCCAGAAGGGACCAAGACTTGTATATGGTCATGGATAATAGCAGCTTCGTTGGAAATTATTTTCTCGTTTAAATGGTTGGTCCTTGTAAGGATGCAATATTTGAATATATTTGCCTATTTTAGATAACGTTGCTAAAGATGTCCTAGATTTAAGGTCGAAGCTTGTCCCACAAAGAGTGATGTTTGTATAGTCACATCAATAAAATCTGTATTGATTAGGTGGATATTATTTTTCATCCTATTGTAATTGCTACATTTATTCTTCAATTACACAAGGAATACAAACTCACATTCATACAAATAAGTTGTAAAAGGCACAAGAATCTTTACTGCTTTTTCAGCTATTGCTATCTTTGGATCCAAAAATCTGTCCTCAAAAATTGAATCTCATATATAGTATTCAAGAAAAGAGGACAGAGTGAGGAGAAAAGGTACATTAGATTCAATAATATACGTTACTGAATCAGATAATATTTAGCTCCCATTAGTTCATATCAGTTTATTTATGCAAACATGTCCGACTCGTTGGCCGAATGGTCAGCGTACTGGCCTTCGGTTCAGAGGGTTCTGGGTTCGATTCCCGGCCGGGTCGGGGATTTTAACCTTCATTGGTTAATTCCAATGGCTCGGGGGTTGGGTGTTTGTGCTGTCCCCAACATCCCTGCAACTCACACACCACACATAACACTATCCTCCACCACAATAACACGCAGTTACCTACAAATGGCAGATGCCGCCCACCCTCATCGGAGGGTCTGCCTTACAAGGGCTGCACTCGGCTAGAAATAGCCACACGAAATTATTATTATTATTATGCAGACATACAGTAATATTGTCAGAAATATTTTCAGCATAAGTTAGTTACAGATTTGGTGTGCTTTTGAAATCAGACCACATTTTAACATAATTATCTTCTATGAATTTTCCGGTGTGCCACCCACCTATATTTTACATACCAGTAGTGGTACCGTAGATTGAAAATCCCCGATACATGAGAGGTGGAGAAAAAGGGTTGGCAACATAAGCATGTATACAAAACCATTTATTGTAGAACCACCATACCTCTGCAATCCTTCAGTATAGTCTCCTACAGCATGTTGCACCCATTGCCAGATGTGTGGAAGGTTCAGGATACCAGTAGCAATGCCACCTTTGTTGAAGTCCATGACAGAACACTCTGCTGCTTGAAAGAAAAAGAATATTTCTCCAGAGCTTACAAACAACACATGTCAAGCTGACTGGATTGTAATTATCCACTTTTATGTTTATCACCCTTTCCCTTATACCGGGTGGTCCATCAGCCCCTTGCGATCTAGTTTTATGCATCCCTTCACATTTACTACAATTCTGAAAGACATCAGTCCCTCTCCCTAAACCGGGGTAATATAACGATATGTGCGTGTATGGGCTAGAAGACAGCAGGAATCGTGAGCGCCACAATTAATTCATTATGGGTACCTCGAATGAACTCGTAAAACGAGTACAGATACGCAGAACACGTACTTTAAAACAAGAGTTGGATGCACAGACCGGGAGCACGGTACTGTATACGCTGGGAAGTAGGCACCGTAGCTCACATGGCAAGCGGGCGGGGAGATTTATGATAGTGGAGGTAGGAGGTTCGAATCACACATAAGAATTCTTCTTAACAACCAGTTGCCTGGGATATGGTAAGGTTGCACATACTTAATAGCTTCCAAAGACTGATTTGTTTATTTGACCCTGTAAAAGTCTGTACGCATTGTTGCACTGGGTACGATGCTGGGTTGGACGAGGATGTGGAGATGATGGTCTGTGGCCAATATAAGCTGGGAAGTGGGCGTCGCAGTAGCTCACATGGCTAGCGCACATACTCGTTGCTGGAATACATCTCGAGTCAGTGAATAAACTTTGTGTAGTGAATTGCTTCGAAGGAGGGGAGTTTGCGCAGCTACATACTTACCTGCCATCGCATGTTGTTACCATTCCAATGGGGCATACTTTGGTATTAAGCAAGATGTTCCAAGTCCTTTATATGAATGATGCTGCTGCTATTACTTCCTGTCTGTCAGTTAGGAATATTTCAGGTATTAGGAGAATGAAATATAAATGCCTGGTTCAGGTACAGATTTGAACAATATTGCTTATTTATTCAAGTAAAATGTGTACAGCTTCTTGATGAAAATACACTACTAACTCCAAATCTATCAAACATTTTGAATGATACAAGTCATATCACTGTTTGAGAGCTACTGTGATTAATGTTTGTGCTCTTTACAATTCAGGAGAAACATAAGAACTTCAATTATTAATTTAAACAATTATAACATCACTAAAAATATATATATATTTCAAGTTTGATTTGATGTGCTACATGGAGCTTTAAGGTCTAATAATAATTCAAATGGTTGGACAATTTTATGTCATGTTTCATACCGGTAACAAGATGAGATCTAGGTAATGTGACTCTGATGGGATAACATGAGTACTTGGGTAATTTTTAAACATGACCTTATTCACTTCATCAAATGCATTCCATGTATATACAGTACAGTTCAAATAAATTAGTTACTGAAAACACAAAGAAGACACATAATTTAGTATCCAGAATACATCATTTTGAAAAAAAGTTACTTTTTCTGATGGTTGAAACCATTTTGGATTTTATCTATGAAAACAATAGCTGTAATTTGCTGTGCACGTAAAATACATGCTTTCAATATTGTCATATTCAATGAGACAGGGAATAGTCCTTTTTTAAAACAGGCAATTTACCTGCTGAATCCCAACAGTAATTAGTGAGACAAATTTGTAAACTTCAAAACATTTATATTACATCGTACATGTCAACTACAATCTGCTGATAGTTATGAAAGATTAGTTAATCTGTGATGAACCTAAAGCAATCCTTATTCATTACAGTTTTAACGAATAACAAAATAGCAACTTAATTTTGGAATTATACAATGTTTTCAGCTTTATATTTTATAACAGTTAATTCAACTGGAACCTGCTGAGACCTAGCCATGCAAAATATCACTAGAACTCATTAGTATAGACTGATGACATAGCTCAACTGAGGGAAATTCAGTGTATGATTAGAATCCCAACCATCCTAAATGGGGATGATTATTATTATTATTATTATTATTATTATTATTATTATTATTATTATTATTATTATTATTATTATTATTATTATTATTATTATAGAAAGCAACTGCTGGAGTAAGGTCGATACTTTGTGCAAAGTCCCTGGGTACCTTTTCTTTTTCCTTCTCAACATCATAAGCACACAATATGCTACCATTTATCAATACCACCAAACATAATATTCCCATAAAATCTATACCTTTTGATATTTACATAAAGCAGGAGATAAATATATTCACTACCACATATTCTGGATACTAAACTCTCACCTAATATACAAGACACGTAAACTCATTTTTCAGAAGTTTTCTTTAAAAGGAGTAATAAATATTTTTTAAACATGCATATAAATTCTTTAAAATAGTTACAGGAACAAGGCAATAACTATGGTATGTTCAAAATATTTGGTGTCTTACAAAATTATTCTTTCTATAGATGAAAATTCCAACAATACTGCCCCGTGCCTCTTAGATCTTCCTGTTGCAATTTAATTCGACATTATGTGGTGACTGTATCTCAGTAAAACCCTTCATAATATAGCACTAGTATTCAGTATACTCCAAAAGGTGAACATTACAGGATTAACACAGCAGTTTCTAGCATCTAGAGAAATGAACTTCATTTTATGGGTCCATATTGAACTTTGATTAAACCAAATTAAAGTAAGTGAGTTAAATCACTTTTTCAATAAAAATTAAATAGTGTTTATTAAATAAACATTTAATGGGACTAGTTTCTACCTATTTATAGGTCACTTTCAGCCATATTGTGTGTATGACAATGTATTTGAAACACAGTTGTTGTAAAGATGGTTTTAAAACATAAAAGTTTGACACTATGAAAAAAATGTTTTTAGAATTTTCTTAAAACACTTTTGTTCACTTAGCTGTGAGAATATATGTGAAGAAGTCTTTTAGTATTCTTCGTAGTATTCAGGAACGTAGTTACAAGTCAAAATTCACAATTTTGATGAGGTATGGAATTGGGCATATATGCATTAATGTTGTTGTAGTAGAGAAGAAAAAGTCTTCTGATATTCTTCGTATCACTGCAAAGTGTAGATACACTTTTACACTTTAAATCATTTATAATTATGATGAGATGTAGAATTGAGCATATATGCAAAGTAATGTCCTAATTAAAATATGAGTTGAAAAAATTCTATATAATCTCCTTTCCACTGCAATAATATCTCATCAAGATTATAAATGATTTAAAGTGTATCTGCACTTCGCAGTGATACGAAGAATATCAAAAGACTTCTTCTCTACTACAACATTAATGCAGATATGCCCAATTCCATACCTCATCAAGATTGTGAATTTTGACTTGTATCTACGTTCTTGAACACTACAAAGAATACTAAAAGACTTCTTCTTCACATATATTCCCACAGCTAAGTGAACAAAAGTGTTTTAAGGAAATTCTAAAAAAAAAATTTTCATGGTGTCAAACTTTTATGTTTTAAGACCATCTTTAAAACAACTGTGTTTCAAATACGTTGTCCTCCACGTGATATGACTGAAGATGACCTTTAAATAGGTCTAAACTAGTCCCATTAAATGTTTATTTAATAAACACTATTTAATTTGTATTGAAAAGGTGGATTTAACTCACTTTAATTTAGTTTCTAGCATGTCAATAATGACTTAACTATGAACTACACTGAAAATCGAATGAGTAGGGACCGAATCTTTATGCATTAAAAACAATTAAAATATGCACTTAAGAATAAGCCAATTTTATTCACTGAAGGCTTCGGTTTTACAAGCGTAAGAAGTAGTTGTACTATGTTGTTGTTCTTTCCCTCCTTTGTCGTAACATGTGCAGTCGTTCTTGCATGTTGTTTCAAGTTGAAATTTATTTTCACATTTCACTTCCTTTGAGCATACTTGACAATACATGACAACATTATCAGCTGAATAATCACTTTTACCTAACACCCACTGTTTTAATAAATACTTTCTACTGCTCTTCTCTTTAGGCATTTTGAGTAAAGGTATGCAGGCTAAGAATAAAGCAACATATTAACTGATGAAACTTCTCACAAAATTAACCCCCGGCTACTGGCTGCCGAGATAGTGAAAGGAATATCCTACCCCACCCTCTTCTTCAAATAGCCAGGTAGCATGGTTGAATAAAATAGTGTTATCTTGTTATCTATTTCTCAGAAAGTTGCTTACAAGGGATACTGCCCAGATGGTGACAGGAATGTCCCACCCAATCCCTTTCTCGAAATAGCCAGGCAGCGTGCTTATATAAAATACTATTATCCCGTTATCTGTTACTCAGAAAGTTGCTTACAAGGTATATCCAACATGCAAGTGAAACTAATTTTGTTTGAGATGTTTTAAATTATACTTAAGTTGAAATGTATATGCTGAAATATGCTGTTATGTTTATAATATGAAATAAATCTAGTAAATCCACAAAACATGCATTTGAATATGCACATTTTCAAAAAATCCAGTCCCTACTAATGAGTGTTGAATCTACATTACTGCAGAAGCTGTTTAAAGTGAGAACCATAAGAAGATGGTTTGGCAGTTTTCACAAGTAAAATAAATTAAGGAACTACAGTACAATCATGTCAAAAAGACAAACTTGTAGTACAAACATCCTTAGTGAGGCAGCAAGTCAAAACATTTCTTTCCACCTACCTGTAAAAATCAGACAAATTTATAACTATTATTTCAACTTTAAAACTGTGAGTGAAACTTTCACTTGCTAGTGATTAAATCTGATAGCATAGCAGACAGCTAATAGGATGCAAGAAGTTCCAAGTCAGTTGGCAACTGCCATTTTGACTCATAAATAATCAAGTAAGAAAGGTAACTGGAGCAACTGATTGATACTTATTCTATCCACCACTAACAAAGGCTGCATCCAAAAGTTTTGGACCCATGTTTCTCTTTCATGTCTACTCCATACAAGCATGCTGACATTGTGAAGTCGCTGTTCTCCATTTTAATCAATGTCTATTAAGAACATCAAAGCATATCAATAATGTGGTCTGATTGAGTAGTTTCAAAGTTTTATGCTATAACGACCTCAGTCAGATGCACCAGTGTGGTAGAAACAGAGCATGGAATTAGAATGTTACATGCTGTAAGGAGTTAGTGACTAAGACTAGCATGTCACGTTTGTACAGTGTTCGAGACTTGTATAGCATATCACGTTAGTATACCTCTGAAGCCTTCACTGAAATGATGCCGCAAGAGATGTGCGGCTGCAGAGTTAAAGGTACTTAAAAGAAAAGCCTAAAAATTGACATTAAGCTCACAAAAGAGGCTAGTCTACAAAGAAGGATGAATCTCGTTTACACTCTATCAATTTTGATTACATGCAATGTTCAACTATCCCAGATTCCACGTCCAGGAAACTTATCTGAGGCAGCTGACAGTCTAAGATTTTATATTTATAAAGAAATTTAGCAGTGATATATATTGTTACATAGGCATGTGATTATCAGCCCTGTTGTAGCCTCCTTCAGCATTTCCTGGAAGGAATGAGTCAGGCTGGGGAGCTCCTGGCCAGCCTGAAGGTATGCGATGGCCTCTGCTTCTATTAAGCTTTTCATCTGATGTCTCCGTGGATTTTCTGGAAGGCAAAACTAGAACGCTCCTATTCTGGACACACCCCAAAGACACTAGAACTTCATATAAAGGTAAGCTCGCTGCAAACAGGTGGTCATGGTTGAGTTATGTTTTCTTGCAGGGTGATATGTGAGTAGCATGAGTTGATTGTGCAAGTTATTGGTTTTGTCTGGAGTTACAAGTAACAACTCTCATTATTGTTCCATATTGAAGAAGACGTTAGGCATAAAATCCCAAGGATAATTTAATAAAACCACCTATTCAATACTTTCCACGTTTAATGTGGTTTGAATCTACATGAATATATGTAGACTTATCAGGTACATGTTTCACCCATTATTTGGGCATCTTCAGCCTGTAGACAACCTTTAGGGTAGGTTCGGGACTTTATTTAACCACTTATAGTATAGTATATGAACGTTAATAATCTCTTAAGACTAACATGCCAGGATAATAATTTTTAAAATGTGAACAATACATAAATGTGAGTAATATAAATTAATGGTGTTCTAACACAATTAAAACTTGTCGGTCCTATTCTATCTAACCTAAAAATATGTCCAAAACTAAAATGGTTCTTCTTCCTCTAACATAAGTCTTCGGTAAAGAGGATATTCATATGGGGGCTTATTTGACCCACATATATCATTTTCATGTTCTTGATGCAACTAATGTTGAAATGTGTTGTCAAACACAAGTGGAGATTTTTTTTTTTTTTTGCGTCACACCGACACAGATAGATCTTATGGCGACGATGGGACAAGGAAGGACTAGGAGTGGGAAGGAAGCGGCCGTGGCCTTAATTAAGGTACAGCCCCAGCATTTGCCTGGTGTGAAAATGGGAAACCACGGAAAACCATTTTCAGGGCTGCCGACAGTGGGGTTCGAACCTACTATCTCCCGAATACTGGACACTGGCCGCACTTAAGCAACTGCAGCTATCTAGCTCGGTAGAGGAGATTTAAAAGCGATTGTTATATGTAGACTGGTCAAGATTGTTGCTGTGAATAAAACTATAAGCGTCTTAACTTTGGGTCTTATGTAACGACAAGGAATTGTAAAGAGTACAATCTTAGGCTGTTTCTTAGTTTTAGGCTGCTGATTAATTGGGAAGGAACATCCTAGACACTTAATACAGTCTTGTATGAATATCATTCCCGTTGATGTGTTGCTTGGCCTTTGGGAGGGATCTTAAAGATTGTTTGCTCAATTCATACTAGGTGGACATGTCTGTTCCGGCATACTGTTCATATACTATACTATACTATACTACACTATACTATATATGGTTAAATAAGGTCCTGAACCTTGACCTAAAGGTTGTCTACAGGCTGAAGATGTGCAAATAATGGGTGAAACATGTACCTGATAAGTCTACAAAAATTCATGTAGATTCAAACCACATTAAATGTGGAAAGTATTGAATAGGTGGTTTTATTAAATTATCCTTGAGATTTTATGTCTGTCTGGAGTCACGCCAATTATACAGCAGTTGTGCATTGTGATAGCCAACAAACGTTTCATTCATAACAACAAACTTGACCAGTCTACATAACAGTCGCTTTTAAATCTCCACTTGTTATTGACAACACATATCAACATTAGTCACGTCAAGAACATGAAAATAATATAGGTGGGCCAAATAAGCCCCCATATGAATATCCTCTTTACCCAAGACTTATGTCAGAGGAAGAAGATCCATTTTAGTTTTGGACATATTTTTAAGTTAGACAGAACAGGACCGACAAGTTTTAATTGTGTTAAAACACCATTACTTTATGTTACTCACATTTATGTATTGTTCACATTTTTAAAATTATTATCCTGGCATGTTACTTAAGAGAGATTATTAATGTTCATATACTATACTATATATGGTTAAATAAGGTCCTGAACCTTGACCTAAAGGTTGTCTACAGGCTGAAGATGCGCAAATAATGGGTGAAACATGTACCTGATAAGTCTACAAAAATTCATGTAGATTCAAACCAGATTAAATGTGGAAAGTATTGAATAGGTGGTTTTATTAAATAATCCTTGAGATTTTATGTCTGTCTGGAGTCACACCAATTATACAGCAGTTGTGCATTGTGATAGCCAACAAACGTGGATTAGAACCTGTTTACATGGAACTGCTGTGTCAAGTGAGTGGTGCATGCAATGCAAAGTAAAAGGTGAGACCTATCAGTCAAATTAAGAAAGGATTGCTGTTCCAGGTAAGCCAGCCCACAAGAAACTTTTATAAATAGCCAGTAATTAACATAGAAATCATTGGAGTAAGACTTTTTTTAGCACTGACTGATACTAATAAACTTCAAACAAACTGAACACTACTGTACTTCGCTATGAGTTGATATTCATTGCTCCCATGAAATAGGAATTCCAGTATGATAAAAAGAGAAATTAAAAAGCACAATACATTCCATACATGACATCAGATCATGAACATCCTCCTACCATATGCGACCGTAGGTGGTACTATCTGTGACTGTCTGGCTGAGGATTCGGTGGCCAATACCCATATCTGACAAGCTAAGGGAGAATCAATGGCTACATGTGCAAGAATTCTCCTTTAGGAAATTGCTGAAGCCTTTGTCGAGGAAATGCCACATAAAAGAAAGCTGCTGCCTTGCAGATGTGGCAGAGGATTGTTAAAGGCTAAGGGAGTTAACCTCAACAAACAAACAAAAACATGATTACATTAGAGTTAAATTTGCTTTCAATTCAAGAAAGAGCCTCGGAACACTTAGCTAATATACCAGTATGGCTAAACCTATGCCAGGTTTGATGACTTACTGCTCGATGATAGGCAGGGACGTGCTACCATACACAATTCTTGGAGAAGACATGTAACACGAATTGGGACTATCAATACGCTCAGCCTTATATGGAAATGTTAACTAGTGAGCCTCATGGAAAGAAGAAAAATAACAATCCTAGGGCTGAGACTTCGGACACTGAAGTTGAGGAATCAGTATACTCTACAATGATAAGGTAACAACAAAGAGATGAGGAACAAAGTTGGATTCATCGTGACAAATGACCTGGAAGGGATAACTGACAGCCAGTATGTAAATGAAAGAATAATAATGGCAACTGTGTATCTAGGGAAGGAAAACTACTGCTGGAACAAGTGTATGCACCACAGACTGGGTAAAGTAAACCAGGATGATAAAATCCGATTTCTGAATGATCCAGAAAAGGCCATCCACGAAGATAGAACCATCATCATAACAGACCTCAATGCAGAGATTGGGTCAGATAGGACTGGGTATGAGAAGGTGATGGGACCACATGGGTATGGCAGAAGGAGCACAGAAAGGGAACATCTCCTTGACTTCTGTATGAAGAATGGGCTTGGTTGTGAAAAACAGCTTTTTCAAGAAATGAGTCAGTCATGAGATCATGAGATACAGTTAGGATGTACAGTATAAGATTGCAACAGATTGTCACAGATAAAGAAATGAGTAGGCTTGTGACAAATATCAAAGAAATATCTATTGATAGCCTTGAAAGTTAACACTAGTTATTAGTAGAGGATTTGAAAATCTACCACTTTGAAAGCACCAGTAGTACAGGGTCTACCAAAAATACAGACTGGGAAGGTGCCAAAGATCGAGAGGTACAAATTTCAGAAAAAAGATAAGAGAGCTGCCTATTAGGACCGGGTAAGATCGGTCGCTAAGAGTGAACAGCAGAGATGAAGAACAGGCAAGACTGAAAAACATCTTGGTAAAGGAAGCGACTGAAGCTTGTGGGAAGACAAGTCTAAAAGTGAGGGAGAAGGGAACATCATCGTGGAATGAAAGAGTGAGAGCAGCCATAAGAGAAAAAATTGCATCATGAAAAGAAAGAGACCGAGAGAAAATAAAATCGGAACTCATAAGAGATGAAGCAAAGACCAAAGAACTTGAACAGGTCTACTGAGATAAGAAGCTGGAGGTGAAAAGGATAGTTCTAGAAGAGAAGACAAAGAGTTGGCAGGTTTTTGTAAGAAGGTATTTGAAGAACCATTTCAACCAGCTGCTGAATGGATGAGACGAAAAGATAAACACAGAGCCAGATGTAAAAGCTTACACAAACCAACAGGGGTACAGGATCCACAAGGGCTACACAGATTATTTAAAACCCATTAGTGCATAGCACCCGAAAAATCGGACGTCATGAAAAATAAAATTGTGTAATACTTATGCATGGTTTTAAGCACGTGATACTTTCTTGTGCTTCAGAAAGGCTGTAGCTAACAAGAACCAAGAATACATCATTCTTTATCCTTACCATTTATTCTTGAATCATACTTATTGCAAGCTTGGCAGCAAGATAGTACAGAGTTTTGTGTTAACAGTCAAGATTTTTATTTATGAATTAACAAATATTTCTAAAAATTGTAAACTTTGGTATTGACCCTATTGTTGACACTCCTATGAATCTACTGACACACAAAGATGTCAATTATGTCTTATTATTGACGTGACGGGGGCTGGTAAATATAGCTGTCTTGAAAATCGGATGCTATGCACAGGGAGTTATACTGTCTCAGACATTTTATTCCCTTACTAGTTTGATGGTGAGCGAAATATTGGAAGTTTTGGAGAGGAGCAGCACATCAAACCTCCTGATGACGGGTGTGAAACAGTTGATGATAATGACAGATGAGTATAAGAGTAAATTACCTTGGTAGAAACCTACTTCTGAGTAAATGTGAAGGGCAAATTGCTTCAACAAAATTGATAAAGGGAAGGCTAGGTCCAGTGGTAGTCCAAATATTACAGAAAGTTTACAGATGGAACTGGAAAACCAGAAAACCATGCAAAGGAAAACTCTCACACGAAAATAGTCATATTTAAGATTGGGCCAGTACCCCTGTTTCTGATATCCCTGATAGAAAATTCAAAAGCATTAGTAAGTCAAACTGTAACACAAAAGAAGCAACCTCAAAGTGGACAAGATCACAATCTACATCTCATTTAGTGACTGACTGTTTTCCTGTCTCCACCCACTGCCCCATCAGATGATACATAAAACTGTGAAATTCTGCTAGACTTATTTCTCTGCCAGTGGCTATAGGATACCTCTCCACCTTCCCAAGTGTATACAGCAATATAAAATGAAAGACTGAAAGAATTTGAACTTACTGGTTCAGGTGGAACTGAATCAAACAGGGGGCATACAATATTATTTGATGACTACTTTACATTCCCGAAACTGGTAAGACATCTGGCTTCAAAGGGAATAAATGCAACAGGGACATTACAAGAAAACCAGACAGAGAAGTGCCCCCTTCAGAGAAAGGCGGAGGAAAAAGAAGGGGTGTGTTGGTGGTGCACTGGAATGACAACAGTGTTGTCACTGCCAGTACGAACTACAAACAGATAGAGATAAGTGGTACATCAAGGTGGTCCAGCGTAAAAAATATGCCAAGTGTCTCTACCACAATGAAAGCTGTTCAAGTCCTATAGTGGGATCCAAAGAGTGGAACAGCTTGACCAGTTTGGACTTCAGCTGAAATGCTTCTGTGGATACCAAACAGTAAATACATAACCGTAAATAGCGTATACAGTACCTTGATATGTCTTTAGTGGAAATTGTAAATCTACTTTACAGTGCAAATTGGATAAGGTAATCCAACTCTCTAACACTACCTAGCTTGCAACATCATCTATATATATAAAATAAGAGTTTTGTCTGTACATTGCTCAGAATTTGAAAAGAATGGTATTTTTGTATCGGTCATGTTCATAGTAACATGGAAATGCACTTTCTACTTTTCCGTAATTTCTGTCTGTCTGATGTATGTACTGTATGTACATGCATCACGAGAAAACGCCTGAAGACAATTTAATGAAAGTCGATATGTAAAGTCGGGGGATGAGCCACTACAATCTAGGCTAAAAATCATTTTATTCATGTTGACTGAACTGGTAGTTTAGGGGAAGGCCTAAAATTTAATTCTCAAATATTTATATTATTAGTGGTCCTATCGATAAATACTACATGACTAAAGTTATATAGAGTTAAATTTGCGATAATTTATGTCTAATACATTTTTACCGTATCAGCTATGACAACACAGATGTTCATGAATTTGTATTTTTGTTGCTAATCCATAGTCGGGGAATAAGAAACTAGTCTAAACCATAAAAATATATTTTCACACTGGATGAAATTGTAATTATGGGGAAGGCGCCTAAAATTTAATTTTTAAATACCTATGTTATAGGTTCTATCGAAAAGTATTACATAGTAAAAGTTATAGAGAATACAATTTTCGATAAGTTATGTTTTATTCAGTTTTACCGCACCGACTATGATAAGAGTGGTATTCAGAGTCGGAAGAAAACTAAATGTGAAGTCCTACTATATCGAAACCGCATAACACTGATCAACAATAACATTATATTGACCATTGTTTGTTGTGATGTTCTTTGTCTCTTATGCTGCCACTCAACTCCAACAGATGGGATTACTGCTGTGTACCGAGTATAACAGCCTGACTGAATATTGGTGGGAAAAAGCTGGGAGTTAGAACACTTTCTTCTTTAGCATGCCATTCCTCTGGTTCATACATTTTATGATTCTGCTGGTACGTAACACACTAGTTCATCATAGTATTACAGCAATTCGATCCCTACTCTGATGCGCTGTTTTGAATGAGCAGTGTGTGCACTTAAGGCAGAGGCTTGCTTAGTAGTAGTAGTAGTAGTAGTAGTAGTAGTAGTAGTAGTAGTAGTAGTAGTAGTAGTAGTAGTAGTAGTAGTAGTAGTAATATGACCTGGTCTAGAATTACAATTTAGGCCTATTCCAAATTATGGCACCACAATTCACTAAATAACTCAAAACTCAACCCTGAAAAGAGCCGTTTCTAACAAAAGTTTCTTCCTCGACTTTTATTAAATTCTACATTCATTTTACTCCAAATTAGCAGTGAAGAAGGGGTTTTTCTTCTAGCTTGGAGGAATAATTTGTCTCCAAGTCAAATAGATTTTTCCACCGCCAGTGTAGTGAATTGAGATTTTCCAACTCATCGGGTACTCCTAGGAAACAGATTAGTAAAAGGACATAGTTTTTGCCCTGGGACTCTCCACTATTCAAACCCCTTCCCCCACCACCGAAAAAATACAAAGAGTGTTCACGGATCATGGCTGTCTGCTGCTTGGTCATTCCAGCTATGGAACTTTGGACTGTTAGATCGGCCGCGTAGTACTGTTCATTAAAAGTGAGAACATGTGGGGTTTTTCATTTGATCGAGTATTTCATATGAAAGCATTGCCTTTAATCACGCCATTCCTACTGATGTCATTGTAAGGACCTATGTTTATTTCAGTTGGGAAACCATGAAGACAGTCTTTCTGAGGATGTAAAAAGGCAGGTGAGAGTGAGTGTCTGCCATTATGATGAAAATTTTCCAACCTGATTGTAACTGATGGTAGGCAAGCGGGCCTACCATTATAATGAAAACTCCCTAACCCAGTCTTCATATGAGAAAAGATGTTTGGTGATTTCCCCACTGTGTTTCTAGGGTAACATTAAGAGCTAAGCAATATAATACAATATTGCTCACAATGTGTAGATCAGCTAGTTGTACAATATAATGCTGAGTAACCAGTGTTGTTGTACTGACCCAAGTGCATAGCGTCCGATATATTGGACGGCCTGTGTAAATAAAACTATCACATGTATGAACTTTCCGATTGTTGAAACGTGTTTCTGCAATTATTAGGAGTAGAAATGTGTAGGTAAATTGAAATAAAACACAAAAAATTAACTTTATGCACTAATGGGTTAATGCAGTGTGGACAGACAAATAGGTACCTGCAGACTGGAACAAGGGTGTTATCATTCCTCTATTCAAGGAAATATGAGAAAATCTTTTACAAGTTGTTCTACGTCGCACTGACACAGATAGGTCTTATGGTGACAATGGGATGGGAAAGGTCCAAAGCTCATTCCATTTTAAGAAAACAGTATTGCTCTTATGGGCCTACAAGGAGTGAACACATCCCCCCTGAGACCCCCTTAATTTCTGGTGATTAAGGGATATTATATTGTACTTTGTTATGTATTATGAAACATAGGTCTAAAGGATGAGGCATTTTTGCCCTAGAGTTATTAAAATAACTACATAACATTTTATTTTTTATAAATACATTTGTAGGGAGGAAGCACAATGGTGGGAACAGCCATCGCTTAGTTGCCGTCGTCCATTTTCCTTCTTCCGAGTTGTTCTGGTACAAGCCACGTGTAGTCCCTCACTCTGTAAACCGGCGTCAGCTCACTTCTGTAGTAAAGTCATCTACAGTATTTATTTGGAGCCTCACTGTTTTTAGGCTTTAAATCAGTGTGTATTTGTCTTGTATTGAGTGAGTTATGTGATAAGCCTACGTGTGTGATTTCTTTCTTTAACATTAATACTTTGATCTTTTGCAGAATCATCTACAGTATTTACCTGTTGCGTCTGTTTTCTAGCCTTTATTGCCTGAAGAATTTTATTAAATGCAATTAAATGCATCCTTTACCCGTCGAGCCCATACTAATTATGTGTCTATTTCCGCCCCCCCCCCCCCCCCCAATTTGCCTTACACCTCAGTGCTGAGGTTTTTTGTGTGCTGTAGTTTACCTCTGATTCTGTACAAACAAAAATAGTCCCTGTAAAAACCATGTCCCCTCTAGTTCATAAAAATAATTTGTAGCTCAGTTTCTTCTGCTTCGGGAACGTAAATACTAAATTTCACAAATTTATGTGCCAGTGTTTTCCCGTGATGGTGTTGAGCAGAGCCGTTCGATATGACAACCCTGTTGTCATAAGAGCAATACTGTTTTCTTAACATGGAATGAGCTATAGGAGTGGGAAGGAAGCGTCCGTGGCCTTAATTCAGGTACAGCCCTAGCATTTGCCTGGTGTGAAAATGGGAAACCATCTTCAGGGCTGCCAACAGTGGGGTTCGAACCCTTTATCTCCCGAATGCAAGCTCACAGCTGTGCACCCCTAACCGCAGGGCCAATTCACTCGGTAGGAGCAAATCTCCCAACTATAGAGGGATAACTCTCATATATCACATGGGCTGAAAATTCTAAAGATCATGAGCAGAGGCTGCAAACCATCATAGAGCTACAGTTGGAAGAGGAGCAGTATGGCTTCAGAAGTATCAGGTCAACTATTAATCTTATATTCATTGCCAGAATGCTGATAGTCTTACGGCGACGATGAGATAGGAGTGGGAAGGAAGCAGCTGTGGCCTTAATTAAGGTACAGTCCTAGCATTTTCCTGGTCTGAAATTGGGGAAAACCATCTTCAGGGCTGCTGATAGTGGAGTTCAAACCCACTGTCTCCCGGATGCAAGCTCACAGCTACGCTCCCCTAACCGCACAGCCAACTCACCTGGTAATGCTGATGGCCAAGTATTGGAGAAAGGAGAGAACTTGATCATGCTGTTTGTAGATATTGAAAAGACATATACCAGTGCTGCAACAGAGATGATCTGCCAGTGCTTGCAAAGGAGAAAGGTGCCTCAAGGACTTGTAAAGAAATTCCACATGTTGTACAAGGATTGTACCATATGGACGCAAGATGGAGAGGGGCATTCATCATGGTTTATGACCAAGAGTCATATGCAATGGGCAGTGCACTATCCCCACTGTGTCTATGACAGTTATAGATGATATAAGGAAGAGCATTAAGGAAACATCTGAAAAATTGAAACCAGTTGTCTTTGCTGATTACATCATGATTTGGAGTGAAACAGAATACGAGGTGCAGCCAAGATTTGATAAGTGGAAAGCCAAGTTCCAGGAGTTTAACATCAGCATCAGTGAAACTAAGACCGTGGTGATGGCAGCGAACAGAGAAAGCCAACCAGCAAGTATCAAACTAACAGACTACCAGTTGCAGTGTGAACTGTTTCACCTACCTCAGCAGTGTAGTCTTCAGAGACAACTCAGCTGCAGGAAAAATCACCAACAGGGTGCAGAAGAGATCTCTCTTCTACCAAAAAGTTGCTTCTTTGACAATTGTTGTTTAAAGGGGCCTAACACCTAGGTCATCGGCCCCTACCAAGAAATCAGGACTCTTCTCTGGGATTTTAAGATGCCAAAGAAAGCAAAATTAGTACTGTTTAACAACTACTTCTTATTGATCTTGACCTATTGTATCAAAATATGCACCCTCACAAAGAGAGACTCGGCAAGACTGCAGGCATCAGAGATGATGTTCCTGAGGTCCACTATCCAGAAGACCAGGCTGGACACGTTAAAGAGATGAGGAGGAAAGGGAAGCCTAGATTAAGACATCTCTACTAGACAGTCAGCACATCCATACTATGGCAATGTGAACACGTGGTGTGCATGGAACCTACGAGAGGAAATACTACTGTGGGAAAGAAATGACTGGCCATGAAGTCAAGCTATGCATTTATATACATACATACATACATACATACATACATACATACATACATACATACATACATACATTATCATTATAGACTGTTATGCCTTCAGCGTTCAGTCTGCAAGCCTCTGAGAATTGACTAAACGTCGCCACAATCCTCGATTTGCAACTAGTGTTGTGGCCTCATTTAGTTCTATACCTCTTATCTTTAAATTTTAAGCATTTATATTTGTCTGTAAATTATCTAGCATTTTCCCAACTACTTGCAATTAATAAATAGCAATACTATGTGGAAAAGTGACCAAATTGACATGTTTACTGGAAAAAAAAACCCCTCTGAAACATGCTAAAAGGACTTCAGTCAACTGACTATGGAATTCATTTATTTACTTTTTTTTTTTTTTTAACATTGAATGCCTTATTTTAAATTTCGGAACTCAGGCTATGAAACCTCCCGTTCTCTCCCACCATACATTCACCTGCATTTGAAATATCATAAGTTATATTTGCTTACGATTAGGTTCTTATAACTTTTAGTGATCTTATAAGACTATCTGACCATCTGAGCAGGGTTACCTGTTACAGGATGAAGTAGACTGTACAGTCAGTGACAACACACAGTGACAAAAAAAACCAGACTCGCCAAAGGAGCCAGTGGCTTCGGGCAGAGGAGCTCCTTTAGCTGGTCCCCCAGTGGAGGCAATGCAACTAAAATTTAGCACACAGCATCTGTTCTTCAGGTTGGGGGTGACTGCAAAAGGTGCCTGTTTTAATAATGTTATTTGCTTAATGTCCCACTAACTACTTTTATGGTTTTCGGAGACACCGAGGTGCCGGAATTTTGTCCCGCAGAAGTTCTTTTACGTGCCAGTAAATCTACCGACACGAGGCTGACGGGTGCCTGTTCTAAGGTGAGGGGCAGCCTCATTGAAACCTGGCAGTTGGATATAAAATGCCTTTGGGTGGTCAGTAAAGTGAAGCATGGTGAGACAAGGGAGAAAGAAAGACAAGCTATTTCACTTCACATCGCACTGACAGACAGGTCTTAGGCAATGAAGGGATAGGAAAGGGCTAGGATTGGGGGATAGGGGCCCTAATTAAGGTACAGACCCAGCATTTACCTGGTATGAAAATGGGAAAGACACCATGGAAAACCATCTTCATGGCTACTGACGGGGATTTGAACCCACAAGAAAGAAAGAATCATCATCATAATCATTATCATCATTAATACTCTGTTCCAGCAAGCAGGGTATGGGTGCTTACGAGCTTCCTCCAGTTAATCCTGTTCATCCACAACTGACGTTCTATGTTTTGCTGCCAATTTACATAATGTTTTGTAAGGCCTTTGAAAATTTGCTTTCCTCAACCATCATGAGGTCTCCCTCTGGGCCTCTTACCAACAACATTCCTTTTATAGTATGCTCCTATTTAGAGGCATCATTCTCATATATCCATACCACCATAACCCGCTAAGGTTTCCAACAGACTCTTGTCCAATCCAAGTTGTTGCCGGATATTCTCATTCTTTATTTTGTCTCTCCTTATCTTTTTGGAGACAAGAACAAAGGAACTTCATTTCAGTGGCAGGTCGTCAAAGTTGCTGCTTCCAGTTCATTGGTATAAAATATGCTATTTTAAGAAAATGAAGTTCACTAAGTATGTGAAATTATTAATAATATCTACTTCTTTATTTTGCACTTGCAGGAGGATTGCTTCAGGATTTCAACTCTCATCACCAATCCAACTGTTTTAGTTCAGCCGATGATCATTCAGTTCTTTCAAATTCTACTTGCCAAGATCTACCAGCAGTTATGATTATATTTCTGCTTCTTTCTTGCCCCATAGCATAACATCATGAGCAAATACAAATTCATTTGTTGCCTGATCCTTCCTATTTGACTACATTTACAACCTCATTCATTACAATAATAATAAAAAGAAGTGTTGATAGACAACTTTCTTGTTGGACTCAACCCTTGGTTTCAAAACAACCTGACCTGCCTCCTTGAATTTGCACACAGCTCTTTGTTTCTCAATATGGTTGTTTTACTCGAGCTATAATCTCATCTAGCACTTCTTTACATCTCCAGACATTCTCATATGGACTTAAATGTATGCCTTCTCACTTCCAAGAATACAACTATATCCATTCTATTCTTATCCCAAAATATTTCAAAGAGCATTTTTGGTCTACGGTTGATCTGTCCAATCTAAATACATGTTGTTGTACTTTTACAAGTTTAGGTTCAACAAATTTTCTGATTTTTCTCTCCAGGATGGACTTGTATATTTTTAATCCACAAGATAGAAGGATTATATCTCTATAAGACATTACACTTCTCTCAGTCACATTCCTTAACTAGTGGAATGATTACGTCTTGCCTCTAGTCACGGGGGATTTCATTTTCTTCCGAAATTTTATTTAATACTATGAACAATCATTGTATTCCAGGTTCCACGAGTGCTTTGATCATGTCCACACTGAGCTCATCTGTCCAGCATACTTGTGTTTTTCTTTTTACATATTGCCGCCTCTACTTAAAGCCGGGTCAAACTTACGGCATTATTGTTTATAGAGTTTGGAGGGTCATCTTGCGAGTCATCATTTGAATTACAGTTCAGTAAGTGATTGAAATATCTACCAAATTCCTGTAATAATTCATTTTCATTTCTAATTACTATCATTTAGAAGCTCTATTGAGTTTTTAGTATTATAATTTGTAACAAAGCTATACAGGAACTTCTTGTGGTTGTCTAGCCCTATTCTGTTTGCATGTTGTTCTTTGCATTTCTGTTTCTCAACATCAACTATGCTTTTGAACAAAAATAAGGAAAATAAATCTCTTTCTAACAGATGAGGTGTGGCTGTTCTGACCCATTCTGCCTCTCATCGGTAATCCCTCTTTTTTGACCCATCCCAGTTAATGTGACCATAGCAGGTGAAGTTAATTCAAAGATATATTTTAAATACCATATATACGCAAATACTACATGCATATTATTTCCGGACTTTAGTTAAGAAAAACTGGGGTGCGCGCATTATTTGAAATAAGGTTGGTACCATTTTGCCTCAACCAGTGGATCCCATTATACTATAGCTCCGTCTAACCTCGGTCTGTATGACGTCAGTAGCAAGTTAGAAGTGAAATGAGAACCATATGTTAAGTATGGCTACAATTTCCCGTTACAACTCCTTCACAGCTAAAGAAAAGTTTAGCGTTATTGTGAAGATGCAGAGAACATTGGAAACTGTGCAGCAGGAAGAAATTACGATGTCAGAGAAAGTTGAATACATGACTGGCAAAAAATCAAATCATGATTTCAAGAAACTAGCACTGGGCATTTTGTAGCCAAGAAACAAAGCATCTGGATCTGAAAAGAAGACTGTGTGTTTATGGTGAGGATAAGTAACAATTTTCTTTGTTTAAAAATTTATCTCCTAAAATTAGGGTGTGTGGATTATTCATTTGCACAAAGTATTCATGTATCAATCAATACCACTGATCTGCATTTAGGGCAGTCGCCCAGGTGGCAGATTCCCTATCTGTCTTATAAGATAATCTACCCAACCTAATTCAAGCCAAATTCTTGTTCAGAGGGAGAAGTCTCAATTAATACAGACATAGGCTGTTTTACTGCTCCCATTATCTCACCAACAATTAGAAATGGGCTCAACAGAATCTAATAAATATTAGTCTACGAGGTAAAAGAACATCCAAGTTTAAGAGATATGTAGCACATCCTTAAGATTTTTAGGTGCTAAATAATGGGATTATCAGCCTAATAACTGAGAGTAATACGGGACTTATCAATAACATATGCATAATCTGATCAAAAGTATCTGGACACCCCTATGTACATGTAAACTAGAGCCTGGATGGCATTACAACCGTTGCCGCTGCTGCTGCTACAAAAGGCAACTGAGGGCTCAATATTGTTTAGTGCTAAAAGATACCTGCAGAATGAGTGGAGCAAAGGAGCTTAGAGATTTTGAATATAAAACAGTTACTGGTTGGCACATCAATAAGCAATCAGTCATGGCCATTTCTGCCCTTCTCAAGCTGCCCAAGTCAACAGTCCGAGACGTGATTATGAAGTGGAAATAGAAATACAAAACAACAGAAAACCATATGTATTGAACAGGTGGACTTCATACAATTAAATTATTTTAGAATTTTACCTTAGATATTTGAAGTCAATACGGAACCAGAATGAAGTTCATTACTTGTAGCAAAACCATGGTTAGGTACAAAACGTGTAGGCCGATAGGGACTGTCGAGTATTGAAGAAAGTGGAACGGGAAAATTTTACGATACTATGTGATACCTTCTTCTTCTTAATTCTCAATCCTAAAATTGGTTGGCAGTCTTTTCCACTCTTCTCTGTAATCCGCTAATCTCTTCATTTTCACATATGAGCATATTCCTATGTCATCTCTGATCTGTCTTGAATATTGCAGTCTAGGTCTTCCTCTTCCTCATTTACCTTGAATCATTCCTTCCATGGCATTAACTATGAAACCATTGTGCCTATAGAGATGGCCAAGTAATTGGTCTCTTCTCTTTCTTATTGTTGCTAAAAAGGATATTTTTTCACCTATTCGTCAAATAACTTCTTCATTGATGAGTTTTGCTGTCCATGAGATCTTTTCTATCCTCCTCCAGCACCATACCTCAAATGCTTCCAGGCGTTTCTTATCACATGCACTAATAGTCCACATTTCTGAGCCATACAAGGCCACACTCCAGACATAGCACTTAATAAATCTCTTCTTAGTCTCTACATTTAAATTCCGTGATGTAAGTAGTATCCTTTTCTTGTAATAAACAATCTTTTGCTGGGGCAATTCTGCTCTTTATGTCGAATGAAATTTTGCCATCTGGAGTGATTTTACTTCCTAAGTAGTAAAGACATTTACTTGCCTTAGTGGTATATCACTAATTCTGATGTCGACTGCAATATGTTGGCGGTTGCATACCATAATTTCGGTCTTTTTTTTCTTTTTGTATTAATTTTCATGTTATCTCTCAATATCTTATTCATTCTTATTAATGCACTTTGTAGTTTCTCTTCGTTCTCCTCTATAACAGCTATGTCATTAGCAAATCTTATCATTTTGATTCATACTCCATTTATCTTTATCCCTATCCATATCCTCTTTACATACCATCACTTGTGAATTCCACAGTGCCACTATTTGTCCAGCTAGCACCAAGACTGCATGCAAGGAGATACGAGAACTGGGGTTCAAGGCTCAGGTACCCACAAATTAATGGCACATTGTACTGGTGAACAGAAAGAGCCACATTTGATAGGTAGGACTGGCCAGCCAAAGCCCTGACACCTCAATCCTATAACCCTATCACGCACTTCCTGGAGAATGACGACTTTGTTCTAGACTCCAATGACCCATGTCACTAACTACAATTGTTACAGTGTTGCAGGAAGAATGGTCTGCCATTTCTCCAGAAACGTTCTGACACCTGACAGACAGTCTCCCCCTGCACAGTTCAGGCTGTAGGGTCTCAAATTAATGTTCAATACCTGGGCAGTCACCTGGTGGCCATGATCATTAAGGTGTCAAGTCTCTACGGTTTAACACCATGGTTAGCTGGTTCGAGTCCTGTTGGTTGGGGAAAAAACCCATCAGAATGTTGGCTGGTAGGGTAGGTGTGAAGTGGTAGTATACAATGTCTAATCACTAGTTTGCGTGCCAGAAGCCTGGATTCAATTCCAAATCTCTCCACAGAATTCATAAGAAGAGAGGGCACATGATGCTGCTGATGGTGATTTGTCCGTCAGATGGAGACGTTAAGCCTTGAGCAGACCCCTTTATGTTATTCAACAGGAATAGGCTCATCTTACACCCGGGCGTGCAGGTCGCTCATGAACGCTAAACAAAAAGACCTGCACCAGACAAGCTGAACATGTCCTCAGACACTCCCAGCACTAAAATCCACATTTTTTTGGGCAGTATATCCAAGAAACACTTAAGAGGACAGTTTCGAGGAGGTGTCTGGTCACCTTTGATTAGATAGTGAACTTTTCAAAGCGACTTATGAGGGACAGAATTTGTGCCCAAAAAAAATCCACTTTATCATAACTTGTCTGAAGTAGGCAGTGAGCCCATGTCTTGTATTATATTTTCAGCCAGTTTCTGAATGAACGTATTCAGTCCCACTTCCTCCAATATGAGAATAAACTTTGAGCCTGTTCTACACTATGCTTCCCAGTGACTTTACTATTGTTTTGAATCATTTGTCTCCAAAATACAGACTGTACCAATTTTCAAGTAAGGCTTTAGCAAAAAATAATGATAATGTGCTCAGATTTATTGACACACCATAAATGACAACATTTTAATGTCACAGTTCAGAAAGCATAAAAGAAAACATATAATAAAAAAGTTAAAATATTCTACTTCGAATTAAATTTACCATGTCCTTCTTGACTTTACAAGATTATTTCTGCCTGTTGCTGTTATTTGATGGATGTGTTTAATTTTCTCATCTGTTTCTTAGCACAGACTAGAGCACAATGTAGCCTCCACTGAAGTTCCAGTCTCATTTATGGCTGTGACAGTATGGGTGGTACTGAGTACCTAATGACCTTTGGAGCATGACCAGTGTGTCTGGATGTTATGAAAGGTGTTACTCATAGGGTCAGTGGTACTGCAAAAGAACATTCCTGCTCAGGGAGGAAAGCAATGACAAACTACCTCATTCCTCATCTTGCTTTGTATGCTCACTGATTTTTGCAGTTTCCACATAACCTTTGGTAGTACTACTGTATTTGAAGATCCAGTCAGCCTTTGGGCAGACAACCCAACAGACAAGCAGGGTGATTAACAAAAAATATATATGAAAGCAACTAAAACAAATGTAATGAAGCTTCCAGGTTCTTTACTAACAAAATAATATGTATTTATTTATTTACTTATCAACAACATACAAAATAGCTGTATACAACTATCGGTTAAAATGAAAAACAGCTGTAATTATGTGCTGTAATCAAACATTATAGAATAATATGTATACTTTCCAGATTGTTATCAAACCAAATGCTCACCTAACTGACAAAGAAAGTAATAGAGCAACTACACATGGGGTCTTAATGAAACTTGGTAGAGGAGCAGTGGAGAGGATATACCTTGGTAAAGTGAAAACTATATCAGCCCAAATTAATTTCCAGTGGCAGTATTATAATATGAATCATGTGAAAAACAGGCACGTGCCAAGGTGAGTGCGATGAAAGAAGTAGAGCAGGAAGTGAATACAATCTGTTCTGCCGTTCAAATGGCGCATATGACATAACACAAACTTAACGGATGCAAGAGCTTAACTGCTGCTGTTTGTTTTTACGTTTCTAGAAACATGTGTGCATGCATACATACATACACACATACATACATACATCTTCCTTATAGACTGTTATGACTTTCAGCATTCAGTCTGCGAGCCTCTGTGAATTTACTAACTGCCAACACAATCCTCTACTGTATTTGTAAATAGTTCTGTGTGTATGAAATAAATTCATTTACAGAATTACAAACTATACTCTATGCTCCATTTGGACTACGTAACACTTTATAACACTATATTTCTTTTCATTTAACGTACGAGTATAGTCACTCACAAAAAACAAAAAAACAATGAGAGCATGGTATTGTATGGTACAGTATGTTCCACACATTTAAAATATTATCACACTTGATTTTAATTATTATCATAATATAAATCACCTTCCATGTAGATGTAAAACCAGTTGATACACAGTCCCAAACCCCCTAATGTAGGACGTTAAAATTTTGGACGGTTGCCCTTCTTTTAAGTGTTCACTAAGAAAGGGTTTTAAATAATTCCACCAAGGGAATGAAAAAGGAATCAAACCATGAAAACCAAACAAAACGAACCATATATAATATATGAATTCTTCTGAAACGGTTTGACATGTCTTAGATATTAAATAAAAATAATCTTAAAACATACCACCGCTAAGGGGTTCAAGTAGGGGGTTTGATCTGATAACAAAAATATTATTAATTTCTCCACAACTGTTTTGACGCATAAGTTGAAATTTCACATGAAGGATGCTCTGTAACATTCTAGACATGAAATATTTAAACATATTCCTGCCTTAACAGGATTAAATGGGGCTAGCTCCGGAAACTAACAAATTCTTTCCTCTGAAACCATTTGGCAAACGAAGTTGAAATTTCACATCCTAGATGTAAAAAATGAAATAACATTCCTTCCCTAAGGGATTTAAATAGGAGTTAGCTCAGAAAACAAAATTCATTTCTCCAAAACCATTTGACGTATGAAGCTGAACTGTCTCTTTTATGTCCTACAAGATGTTAAATAAGAAATGTTACATGTTGGTTGCTCTTCTATGTCTTATATTTTAAATAGTCTTAAAACATTCCACCCCTAAGGGGTCTAAAGAGGAGTGAGACCAGACCACAAAAATATTAATTTCTCCAAAACTGTTTGACATACAGAGTTGAAATTTCACATGGTTGTCACTTCTATGTCCCAGATGTTAAATAAGACAAGGTTTAAAAAAGAACACCCCTCAGGGAGTTAAATAGGGTTAAGACCCGAAAACAAAAATATGAATTCCTCCAAAACCATATGAGAATCAAGAGGAAAATTTCACATGATGATTGATGATATTTTATATCCTAGATGTGAAATACGAAATAGTTTAAAGCATTTCACTCATAAGCGGTTAAAATGAAAATGGGTGCGAGCTCCAACAACAAAAACATTCATTCCTCTGAAACTGTTGGATGCTACAGCCTATAAAAGTCAAAATTTCATATGATGGTTGTATTTTTATATCCTAAATATGAAAAAATGTAAAGAATTCCACACCTCAGGTGTTTAAATTAGGTTAGCTGTAAGAACAAAAATTACCATTCCTACAAAAAACTTTGACGTTGAAGGTCGATATTTCACATTATGGTTCCTCTTTATGTTTTACATGTTAAATATAAGATATTTAAAAACATTCTACTCCTAATGGGTTTTTAAAATTGGGATTGAAATCGAAAAGAAAAAAATTCAATCCCCCAGAACTGTTTGATGTACGAACAGAGGGTGTATTCTACAGGCTCCACTGATGGTTGTCTCCAAGATTTAAAACTTTGAAAGAGAAATTTCAGTTTAAAACTGCAGCAAACATTGAGTATCTTGCTAGTCATACATTAAAGAAAATATACACTGGAGAAGATTAATGGTTGCAGAAGGGATGCTGGTGGCAAAGAAATATATTAAAAATACCCTGAGACTGCATGTTTCCTTTCATAGCAATCTGGAAAGGGCCAGTTTTCAAGAAAATGTTCATCCACACATTAGCTGAATACCTCTGACATGCCTCCGAAAACTAAGAGGCAATGTCTGAGCTAACTATGCATCAACCCTTAAAAAATATGTCATATTTCTATGAAATAGATAATTGTTTTCTGTTAACATTTTATGAAATTATGATGCTTTTGTTCATTTAGATTGTAATTAATAGCCTACCTATTTTTTCGTTTTTAACATTTCAGATCTTTTACTTATTGAGGGCTTGATAACCTCCTCGTGCCTAAATTTACGACCAGACTCAATATGCAATGTTTATTCCACTATGTCACCTCTCATAATATTTAGCCCCAAAACAATACAACAAATTAATATTGTAAAATCAACACTTTTCATATTCTGCCACCATTTTGTCATTAAAAACATAGTGCTTAGAAACTAGCCATACATTTGGCATATTAACTGCTTTTTTGGAAGAATAGCAACTACAGTAAAAGAGATACATGAATATGCACTAACGTTTGTGACATAAAATACCAAGTTTAATATTTTCATAAACAGGGTGTATCCAAACACTGGTGACAAACGTCAGGGGGAGATTTCTGGGATCAAACCAAGGAAAAAGGTTCTAATGAGCATATGTCCTACGATGCACTGTTACTGAGTTACATGCAACAGAGTTACAGAACGCTCATTGGCCATATCACAGGAGATGCTCAAAGTGTCCACACCATGAGCAACTTTAACATGGACTGGCAAAGCTGCTCGAAGATATCTGTATGCTGTCAAACAGCTACACAAGCGTTATTGATACACTGTTCCAGATTGTTGATGTTGTTAACCATAGTAGCGCACACAACACTTTTTGTGTGTCTCCACAGATAAAGGTCCAGTGAATTAAAGCCAGCAGACCAGGCAGACCAACGCACTGGACCTTGATGCTCAATCCACTGTCGTGGGAAGATTGTGCTAAAAAATTGGCGTACATGCAAACTGAAGTGCACTGGAGCCCCATCATGAATGAACCACATGGCGCGGCAAACTGTTAGAGTCACATGTTCCAGAAGAACAGACAGCTCGTACCTCCACACTGGTCCATTCGGTCATCAGGGTACCATGTATGGGCTGATCAGTTATCATGGATAGTACCACACCACACATTATGCCCAAAGCTCTGTTGATGATAAGTGACAACCGTACCACGAGGAATTTTAACTGCCCACATGTCTGTTATGCAAGTTCATCATGATGTCATAACTTACAGATGTAGCCTTGTCAATAAAGAAAACAAATGAGAGACAACAAAAACATCAGTATGGTAATGGCCATGTGCACCATGTGCTCAATCCACTGTCATGGAAAGATTGTGCTAAAAAAATTGGCACCAATGTGCATTATGGGACATATGTAAGGACCTCAGAAAGTGGTGAATGAAATGCTTCGTTAATAGTTGAAGAAATACTGAGAAAGTGGTTACAAAAACAGTAAAAAGTAAGACCAAAAGGTGTAGAGGGATAAATTAATTTGTTAAATAAGAATTCTATAAAATTCAATTTGCTACACTAACAATTCTGCTCAGAAATCAACCCTCTTAGAATACAGTATATGTATGTTGAATCCTCAGCCTGAGGCTGGTTGGACCACCAGCTGTCATAAGTAGCCTAGGTGTCACTGAAGAGGCATACTAGGGAAATGAGCAGTATTGTAGTTTCCCGTTATTTTCCTCATTGGCCAGAAGGTGCTGTGTTATATCAGTTAGCCAAGACCACCGAAATGCATACACAAACCGACCCTGTGAACTATACATTCACAACATTCATCATAGGGGCTGGCTGAGTAAGGAACAGCACTACTAGCATCGGTCATTCGTCAGTCACTTTCATATCGTCAACGCCAAGGATGAGACTCAGACAGAAAAATGAAAGTAACAAACTTGGTCTAGCCCATATCAGGAGACACAATACAGTCTGCACACTGTATCTCACCAGAAATGGACCTTGGCAGATAGAGAATATAGAAAAATAATATAATATATTAAATGCCTAAATAGCTTAAATTGCATACCACATGCAATAAGGGAAACTGTTCCAATCAAAATATTTATGCAAGAAGCTTATTGAAAAGATTCAAAGCATTTAAACACAATATTCTGAACATTATTTTATAGTATCAAATAATGAAATATAACGGGTGAGTTGGCCGTGCGGTTAGGGGCACACAGCTGTAAGCTTGCATCCGGGAGATAGTGGGTTTGAATCCCACTGTCGGGAGCCCAGAAGATGGTTTTCCACGGTTTCCCATTTTCACATCAGGCAACTTCTGGGGCTGTACCTTAATTAAGGCCACAGCAGCTTCCTTCCCACTCCTAGCCCTTACCTATCCCATCATTGCCATAAGAACTATCTGTGTTGGTGCGACGTAAAGCAGCTGGTATAAATTTTTTTAAAAAAATAAAGTATATTCTAAACTAACCAACTACATGCAAAAATAAATAACTGACAAATCCACTGCCACGCTGGTAATTTTACAATCAAAAACATCTAAAGAGCTAGATACTGTAATATTTGCAGTTAGTGAATTTAAATTTTGATTACTTTCAGGGAACTTCATTTTTTTTAAATTCTGATCAAGTCCAAACAAAAGTACAGGATCATGGCATTAAAAGGTTTAAATGACATGTGCAAAATTGCTAGATAGCATAGGAATCAATTTCGATATCTCGAACAGCACGATATCGATAATCAATACATTGATATGAAAATATTGACGGATTCTAGGTGATCAATTGGTGGATGATAACCTAGGATATATTGTTGTATTCATGACAAAATTTGTCCAAAATTGCAAAAAGAATGATGAAATACATGGAAATTTACAAAAACGTGAACAACATAACTTGCAAAAAAAAAAAAACACTAAAATTCATGATACATCGCAACTGTAAAACGTTCATCAAACCATGCAATAGACATTGAAAAACACTTGTGTTTCATCTACCTCATAATTTAAAAGAATGTGAGAAAAATCCAATAGCAAAAGAGTTCCCAGGCATTATATTCATAGGACATTCTTCCTTGTTTTAATTCCAGGAATCACCCCCCCCCCCCACAAACATTTTTTACATATGATTTTTTTTTTGCTAGTTGTTTTTAAATTGCACCGACACAGATAGGTCTTATGGCGACGATGGGACAGGAAAGCCTAGGAGTCGGAAGGAAGCGGCTGTGGCCTTGGTGTGAAGATGGGAAACCACGGAAAACATTACAAATGATTAGATGCACCTTATATAATTCATAGTTGCATGTATAAGAGACAATCTGGAACAGGGAACATATGATGATGATTTGCATGTCTAAAGTTTGGATGGAAAGATTACTTTCAGACATTATCATAAAGTATAGGCTATTTTCAAATTTGGGGACCTCACTTGTTCCTGAACAATCATTCCTCAGGCTTGAACATTTCATCCTAATTCATAAACCCAATGATGAGGAGTACAAAAGCATCATCAGTACTATTTGTCAATTGTGCAAGTTGTATGAACAGCTATATATATACTAGTGATGTGTGAAGAACCTGCACCAAAATGAAGTTATGAAACTGGTTTTCTCACAAACAAAAGAGATCACTTTTTGATCATCTAGTTCATGGGTTGAAAAGTTTGTTTCTTTTGACACTATACAATTTAGGGTATCAATAAAAACAGATCATTTCAAGATGCAATAGCAAGTCAAACAAGAACAGGATATACTGCACAATAAATACAAAAAATACAGTTCAAAACCATCAGCAGAGAGAATTTTCATCTACAGAAAATCCCTTATTCCTCTAAATGAGAAGAACTACGATGAGCTTCATGGACAGTTTAACATCATTTCATAAGATCTGCCCATGTGTATTATAAAACAATACCATAATCCTTAAGCTTTCTTGTAGATCATTATAAGTTGAAGGGTGAGCAAAAACAATTCATAATCTAATTACAATGTACACAAAACTAATGCAAACTATACAATCAAAGTAGAAATGAAATATAAGAATAACATTCGTAGACAGTACATTAAAATACTATCACTTAGAAAGAAAATTATTATACATAATTTAGTGTCATTTTCGGCATGATTACATACGAACATCTTGTAGCTCCTATTAACAATGACAAAATGGTCCCCTTTTATGAAATCTGTGCTCTTAATTTTTAAAAGTTTGTACAGCAAGAAGGCCATTCAAGTATTATGCAGCGCATTAGAGGGGAAAGGCACCAATGGCCAATATTTTACACACTTCAAGAATTCAAGGTATGCAGACAAATAGGAAAAATAAAACCATACTTGAGAAGCAAAGAATACAAAGCAGGAGACTAGTCCTTTTTACTTCTGTCTTCTCTGTTCTCTGACTTTATATTATTAAAAATAGAGAGAAAGTAATAATATTTGGAAAATAACATGTGAGTTTCCTAGCCTTTTACAAACTATGTGATGTTTTCCATTTTATGTTATATAGCTATCATAATGCTTTGGTAAACTAGTACAAACTTGTTTGTGTTATTTCCAAATACCTACTTAAAATATCCCATACACTTAATGTGACATTAAGTATTTGTTTTTGATGTCATGATGTTGCAAACAGAAAACTAGACAGGAATCAACACTTAAGGAGGTAAATTTTTAATACATAGAAATTCCTTTCTTCTATGCACACTCACAATTTAACACCGAAATGTGTTTTTCTTTCAATATTTACACATACGTGTTAATCACGTCAATGGCTCATAAAATCATTCTGCCTTCCCAATGTTTCTTTTCCAGTTTGATAACTTTACTTGTACTCTACCCTTGTTAGAAAATTTTACTCTCTCTAATACAATTTTTGGTGACAACTTTGAAATGAAGGGATGTTACAATGTGAAACAAATGGATATGCATACTTAAGTTGATGCTACCTTAACTTCATCATTAAATGCAAATACATTGACAGACAAAGAAAACTCCTGCCTCCTCCTCAAAAATTTTGACAGTGAAAAGAGAACAGAAGATGGTAATGTCAGAGTTCTAAGGTTACATACATTACAGAAAAAGGTTAAAATATGCATAAAACTGCATGTGCACCCAAATGGCCTCCACACATTTACACATAAAAGCACTTCATGCCATAACTAAATTAGCTGCTGAAAAGAAAACCAGAAATGCAAATATATGAACATGCATCCATTCAGCAAATCTTTTTATCATAAGGTTCCTCTTTTTTCTTTCTTTTTAAACTTTCACTCAAAAAACTTTCTTTGGTGAGAATAAAACTAAACATATGCACTGTTTCATAAAATACAGAAAGAGGATTAAATGTTTTATAAACATCAACTTCATTTAAATTTCATTGATAATTTTTAAAAAAATTATATTATATGGACAAAGTCATTACATGCAAATATGAATACTAGCTAGGCTATAAAACTGAACTTAGAGATTTATGGTTTACTTTGCAGCAACATAAAGGAATCGAAATGTATTTAAAACTAAGTTGAACTGTTATGAAGAAGTAAATTACAAGCAGCTTATTGCTTCCAATTGATAATCACAACTCTCTTATAACTACAGGAAAATGTATTTGATGAAATAAGAGTACAATGTCAATAAAATGTATCACGACCATCAGATGTCTTTCACTTACCTATTAACATATATTAAAACACTATTTATCTAATCCCCCGAAAGGAACTCTCTCTCTAGAGCAGCACCCATCATGTTCCACTCCCCATCATCTACCTCATCAGGTGGTTCATCACTACCATTACTAGCATCTTCGTCTTCACCAAGGTCCAGATCACTAGGCAGATCCTCACCACGACGAAACTTAACAATGGGCGAGTTATCCTCAAAATCATCAAAGTCTGAATCGGTAGCACATCTCTTCCGATGAAGTTTATCATGCCAGCCATGCGGATGTTCTCCTGTAACGTTTCATAGAAGACCAAAATAAAATGTGCAATTCAAATTTTTTAAAGAAAACAGTATTAAATAGGAATGTGGAAACTGAAAGAATGAATTAATACAGTGGAAGACCGAACACTAAAATGATTTCAAGTATCACTCACATACTAAGATCTTAAAACTATAGATGTTGAGAAGTGTGCATGGAAGAGTAGTAATAAATGACTCAAAGCAATTCAGTTTGCAATACAGAGTAAGTATAATAATCAACTGTCCACTGTTAAAAAATGTAATTACTGTATTTTCATTATGATGTTTGCATAAGAATGTTTACTAGTAGCCATTTTTACAATAAATTGCCTTAATGCATATTAACAACTTCATAATGAAAAATGATTGAAGATTAAAAAGAAATTTACCTTTGAATATAAAACATAGTGCCTACCAAAAGGGGTGTTGCCTCTTTTAGAACAAATAAAAACAAATAAATGAGTAATTATCAACTTTCACTTATACAGATAATTCTCAATGATCTAAAACTCATCTTCTGGTTTTGGAAGTACAAACTATTTATTAACAGGACGTTTAATCACATCCTTGATTGTTTTTAGTGTTGTAACTCGAACGAGATCATCACCAGAATACACCACATTAACAATAAGTTGTCATCTTTGATGAATACAAGGTCTCCAAGGCAGAGATTAGGACGTTTATCAGACCACTTGTGTTGTTGTTGAAGAGTATGAAGGTATTCCTTACAGATTTTTCTGCCAAAAGTGTTGTCTCATCCTCTGTATGTGTTGTCATTTAGTAAGTCTCTTTACAGGATGGTGAGCAAGGTCATAGTCAGGCAAAGCAGTGATTGGTTCACCAATTAGAAAATGATATGGAGTAAGGTAGGAAGAATCTCAGGGATCGTCACTGATCTTGATAATGGGCGAGAATTCCAGCAGACTTCTATTTGGGAAAGCGTTTTTAGCTCTCTAAATATAAGTACTGTATTGGCCATTGTTCTTCAAAGATGACACTTGAGTGATTTAACCACCAATTCCCAAGCACCGCCAAAGTGAGGTGCTTATGGCAGAAAGAAGTGCCATGTGATCCCTTTCACTGATCTAGCTTCCATTATTTTCTTCCTTTCTTCTGGACTGATCAAGAACAATGGGATTTCTTTCTTTCTTTCTTTCAGTTGCCGACAAAATTTGTGCCGTTGTTACTGTATATATTCAGTGGACACCCTTTTCTTGATGTGAACCAACACAAGATAGACATAAATGCTTCAGTTGTGAGCTCTGTTACTAACTCGAGATGAGCAGCTCTAGTAGAAAAACACATAAAAACAGCAATGTAGGCCTTGTCTACTTGTTTACTTATGCCAAGTTTTATCAAGAAAGACCCTGCATAATCTACACCAGTATTCAGGAATGGCCTTGTGGGTGTGACCCATTCCTTCAGAAGAGCACCTATCATTTGCTGAGCAATTGATGCCTTTAACTTAAAACAGGTAAGGCAATTCCACAAGTTGACGAATTCTTGGTATCCAGTATCTTCGCCTCAGGGATGCTAACTGTAGCTGTGCCGGGCCGAATGGCTCAGATGGTAGTAGTAGTAGTAGTAGTAGTAGTAGTAGTAGTAGTAGTAGTAGTAGTAGTAGTAGTAGTAGTAGTAGTAGTAGTAGTAGTAGTAGTAGTAGTAGTAGTAGTAGTAGTAGTAGTAGTAGTAGTAGTAGTAGTAGTAGTAGTAGTAGTAGTAGTAGTAGTAGTAGTAGTAGTAGTAGTAGTAGTAGTAGTAGTAGTAGTAGTAGTAGTAGTAGTAGTAGTAGTAGTAGTAGTAGTAGTAGTAGTAGTAGTAGTAGTAGTAGTAGTAGTAGTAGTAGTAGTAGTAGTAGTAGTAGTAGTAGTAGTAGTAGTAGTAGTAGTAGTAGTAGTAGTAGTAGTAGTAGTAGTAGTAGTAGTAGTAGTAGTAGTAGTAGTAGTAGTAGTAGTAGTAGTAGTAGTAGTAGTAGTAGTAGTAGTAGTAGTAGTAGTAGTAGTAGTAGTAGTAGTAGTAGTAGTAGTAGTAGTAGTAGTAGTAGTAGTAGTAGTAGTAGTAGTAGTAGTAGTAGTAGTAGTAGTAGTAGTAGTAGTAGTAGTAGTAGTAGTAGTAGTAGTAGTAGTAGTAGTAGTAGTAGTAGTAGTAGTAGTAGTAGTAGTAGTAGTAGTAGTAGTAGTAGTAGTAGTAGTAGTAGTAGTAGTAGTAGTAGTAGTAGTAGTAGTAGTAGTAGTAGTAGTAGTAGTAGTAGTAGTAGTAGTAGTAGTAGTAGTAGTAGTAGTATTGCAACTGTGGTGCAGCATGAAGTAGTCTTTGATGTTCATTGCTCATTACAAGCTTAATAAAGTGATGATCAGATGGTACGATAAGCTGATGCATGGCATCATAAGATATTGATGCTTTGAATAATCTTCCTCCAACACATAGGTAACCATTTTGATCCAGAATCGGATTCAAACTCTTAAGCTTACTGAATGGATGAATACATTTTTCAGTAGTAAGATTATGAATATCCATAAAATAAGAATTCATTTGGACGATTTTGATGCAAATGATGAGGGCTTGAGTTATTTCTTACGGCTTCAATCCTAATGTGTCATGCAGAATTGGATTCAAACTCTTAAGCTTACTGACTGGATGAATACATTTTTCAGTAGTAAGATTTTGAATTTCCATAAAATAGGCTTGAGTTATTTCTTGTGGCTTCAATCCTAATGTATCATGCTCATATTGCCTTTTTTTACAATAACAGTAAATTGTAGGCAATAACTGATTGTTCTAAGTAAGCGATTCAGCATTGAGAATCTACTAAGAAAGGAATTATCTTGGGTGATGATGAGTAATATAGACATCCTTTGCTCTGGGATCTTGACAGCCTTGGTAGCAACTTCCTGACTAGGCTAAGATGAATAGACGTAGAGTAACCTAGGGGGTCCATTCCACCACAGAGCATTATTCTTAAGAATATTCGGTTCAAGGCCTCTTGAGACTAGGTCTGCAATTTGGCTCTATGATGTGAATCAGGTTCCAAGTAAGGACCCTGAAAGCTCTACATCCCACTCAGACTTCTCCTTCCATACACGCTGCATGTTATTAGACCAAGTGGATCAAAAATAGAAGATATTATCAAAGGTACTGTTCACATTGTGTGATTTCTAATGGTTTTCATTGTTTGCTAATTTTGACTGTATGTGATTTGGAACTCATCACTTGAAGGTTGCCAAATTAATCCCACAGTTATAACAATGTTGCTTGAATTGTAAGTTACTGAATGCTGACTTCCTCCTAAATCTTCAGGAATAGATTTAATACATTCGGGGCTGTCTGAACACCATTTACGTAACAAGAATCCTCCATGGTTGATTAGAGTCTGAAGTTTTGTTTGAATTTCCTTGAAGTTATCTAAGTTGCTTGTACTTGACAGACAGTCATCAGCATAAAAGTCCTTCTATAATAAGGGAACTGCACGTGGAAATTCATATGCTTCATCTAATGCGAGTTCTGCAACTGACTCTCCAGCTGCAAATCAGATCTGATGAAAAAAGCTAACATCTGTTCATTGTTTTCTTGCCTTGTGGTTGCTGATATTCTCCGCTGAGAATCAAACCCAAATGTGTGCTCTGCATAATAGGGTATCCAGGACGACATTTCTTCTCTAGCTTTAGAAGTTGCAAGAAGAAGTGTGCACCAATCAACAATCCACTAGCTTGTTAAGACACTGAAGTTGAGATCGGCAAGAGTAATATCTTGTGGGATGTTCCAATTTTCAAGATTTATGTACAATGCTAAGATCTTACCAGTAATCTTGAGAAGGACTATCCATTCCATACTGAAGTGATAATCATTTGGTGTTGAGAAGATTTCAACACTGACTGCCATGTCGACTTGAGACGTAAGATCATCAAATGCTTTAAGAGTTATGGGACTTTTCTTTAACCTTAGTAGCTGCATAGTGTTTTCAGATATGAAAATGCTTTGGGATTCATTATCCGTTATGGCATGAACTAAATGGAATCTTCCTTGGGCATCCTTTACTTTACCTAAAGCAGTACTTAGAATAATTCTATCTTTTCGTTGTGCTTCTCATAGAATCTATATATATAAAATAAGAGTTTTGTAGGTACATTGCTCAGAATTTAAAAAAGAATGGTATTTCTGTATCGGCCGTGTCCACAGTAACAAAGAAATGCACGTTTTAATTTTCCGTAACTTCTGCTTGTATGCCTGTATGTATGTACATGCATCACGAGAAAACAGCTGAAAAGAATTTTATGAAAATTGATATGTGAAGTCGGGGCATGAGCCACTAAAATCTAGGCTATAAATCATTTTATTCACGCTGAGTGAAATGGTAGTTTAGGGGAAGACCTAAAATTTAATTCTCAAATATATTGTTTAGTGGTCCTATCGATAAATACTACATAACTAAAGTTATATAGCATTAAATTTCCGATCATTTATATCATACATTGTTACCATACAGGCTATGATAACACAGATATTTGTGAATTTGTATTTTTGTTTAAGTCTATATCAACGCTGAGCCACGAGAAAATGGGTTAACAGAATTTAATGAAAATCGATATATAGAGTCAGGGAATAAGAAACTACAGTCTAAATTATAAACAATTTTATTCACCCTGGATGAAATTGTAGTTTAGGGGAAGGCGCCTAAAATTTAATTTTTAAATACCTATGTTATTGGTCCTATCGAAAAGTACTATTGTACATAACATAAGTTACAGAGAATACAATTTCCAATAATTTATGTTTTATTCACTTTTACCGTACCAACTATGATAAAAGTAGTATTTCAGAATCAGAAGAAAACTAAATGTGAAGGCCTACAATATCGAAAGCACAAACACTGATCAACAATAACATTACATTGACCATTGTTTGTTGTGATGTTCTTTGTCTCTTATGCCGCCACTCAACTCTGATAGATGAGATTACTGCTGCGTACCGAGTATAATAGCCTGACTGAATATTGGCGGTAAATAGCTGGGGAGTTAGAAAACTTTCTTCTTTAGCATTCCATTCCTCTGGTTCTTACATTTTCTAATACTGCTGGTACGTAACACACTGGTTCATCATAGTATTCCAGCTATTTGATCCCTACTCTTACATGCTGTTTTGAATGAGCAGTGTGCACACTTAAGGCAGAGGCTCAGTAGTAGTAGTATGACCTGGTCTAGAATTACAATTTAGGCCTATTCCAAATTATAGCACCACAATTCACTACTGTCAATAACTCAATATTCAACCCTGAAAAGAGCCGTTTCTTAAGAACAACTTCTTTCTCTTCACTTTTAATAAATTCTACATTCATTTTATTCCAAATTAGCAGTGAAGAGGGGGTTTCTCCTCTGGCTTGGAGGAAAAATTTGAAGATAGATTTTTCTGCCGCCAGTGTAGTGAATTGAGATTTTCTGACTCATCAGGTACTCCTAGGAAACAGATTAGTAAAAGGGCATAGTTTTTGCCCTGGCACGTTCCGCTATTCGCCCCCCCTCCCCCAGCCCGAGAAAAGACGAAGAGTGTTCACGGATCATGGCTGTCTGCGGTCTGGTCATTCCAGCTCCGGAACTTTGTACTGTTAGAACGGCAATGTAGTATTGTTCATTAAAAGAAAATGTGTGGTTTTTAATTTGATCGAGTATTTCACATAAAAGCATTTGTTTTACTCGCGCCATTCCTACTGACGTCACTGTAATGACCTATGTACATTTAAGTTGGAAAAACCACTAAGACAGTGTTTCTGAGGATGTAAACAGGCAGGTGGAGAGTGAGTGTCTGCCATTATAATGAAATTCCCCAACCTGACTGAGACTGATGGTAGGCACGATGTTTGGTGATTTCCCCGTTGCATTTCTAGAGCTATGCAATTTAATACAGTCTTACTCACAATGTGTACACTACCTAACCTAGAATTCTGTATACAATGTAGAACTCCATAGCGAAGCACGGGTACAACAGCTAGTGATACAATAATTGTTGGGAATTTTTAATAGCAGGCGTTTGGAGTGATCAAGATGGCCGTGAGTAACGAACATGCAAAACTTTATAGCTCAGCTGAAAAAGAAATCAAAAACATATTTGAAGTTCTAAATAGTGACAAACGACTGGATAAGAAGTGGAAAGAAAATATTACTAACTCCGTGAGTATAATTAAAACAGTATTAGCAAACTTTCATGGGGATTGATCAAACTGGAGAATACCTTAACCTCCAAACCAGATCAACACGAACTACAGATCAACGAACACGAACAGCTGCTTTATTCTGACACAGTATCTCATACTCATATAAATAAACAAAACATTAAGAAGACTAGAAATGTGGTATTCATCTCACCAAAGAACAAAGACACGATAAAGAACTCCGAACAGACTTTACGCCTATTGCAAGCTACAACTAAATCCAGTAGGAGTAGGAGTAGGAGTAAATAAAGTTAAGAAAACTAGAAATGGAGTGTTATTCGAATTGAGGAATCATGATGAATGCACGAACCTAATCAGTCGCATTCAAGAAACTTCCCCGGACCTGACGGCTATAATACCAAAACACAAGAATCCTAGACTCATCATTCATGGTACTGAACCGGACTTTCTGGAGGAGGCCTTGTGGACGCCATTAAAAACCAGAACCCATGCATAAAGCAGTGCCTACTAGATCGTACGCAAGTCTTGGAGAAAAGATTTGTGAAGAATGCTCGGAGCGGCGACAGCCAGTATGCAGTGATAGAAGTGACGCCTAAGATCTACCATGCCGTGATAAAAGAAGAGAAGCTATATACTGGCTACCAAAGGTGCAATGTTAAAGACTATTTCCCTGTCATACGTTGTCACTCATGTTGCGGTTATGGCCATTTTGCAGCAGACTGTAATTTGCAAAGATGCCCAATCTGTTCAGAGGAACATACTGTAGATGTATGCCCACGAACAAGAACTGAATGTGCCAACTGCAAATCATATAACCAAAAAATGGGGAACAGGACGTCTTTTCAAGCCACACAGCAACATCCTCACAATGTCTGGCCTATATTAGAATCTTAAACATAATTAAATCCAAGATTAACTATGGCTAAAATAACAGTATATCAGTATAACTTACACAGATCTGTTATTCCTACACAAGAACTACCTATTGTAGCCGGAAACCTATCAGATACACAGCACATCAAACTTCTGTGCATTCAAGAACCATACACTCGAAATAATGCTGTTAAGGGACTAGGCACAAATTTTAACATTCATTCTGCTGATCCATCGGAGCACAGAGTAAGAGCTGCAATAGCTACAAATTATCCCAATGTTTTGAAGTTGGTACAGTTCTGTTGCCATGACTGTGTTGTAGTGTGTGTGAGTTGGCAGAGCACAACCCTATATGTGTGTAATGTTTACCTCAATCCAGATTGTGACTTTGACAATGCTTTGTGTAAATTGGATCTTATCTGTAAGTTACTAAACGGAAGTCAGTTACTGTTACTAGGAGATATAAATGCAAAACACCAAGCATGGGGGAGCCCCATTTCAGATGAAAAAGGAAAGAAGTTCTATGATTTTTGTTGTACACATCGTCTTCATATACTAGATGACGGAACTAGGCCAACCTATCGCCGTGGTAACTCCGAGAGCTTCATTGATATCACCACCTGCAGTGCTAGGCTCTTTCCATTTGTTTCTGATTGGATTAACAAAGACCCAACGACTGACCATGGGCTAATTAAAACCGAAATTAGCGATACAAGATGTCCTCCGGCTATTCCTGCAAACGTAAACTCAAAATGTGAAGTGACTCCATTTTGAATTATCTGCCAAACGAGCTCTCCAAAATTCAATTGAGAAATTGGAGGCTATCTCGACTGAACAAGAGTTAAACAACTTTACGCAAGATATCACACAACATATTGTAAATCTGTGCAACTCCCACCTTCCCAAACTGTCACACAACCACCCAAAGAACTACTGGTGGACACCTCAACTTACAGCACTCCAAAATCGCTTCTTAGCAGCTCAGAGAAGATACAAAAGATGCACATGTGACACTCTCAAGCTTGCATATGAAGCCTCGTATAAAAGTATCAGAGAACTATATAGAAAGACAATTATGCAAACTAAATTAAATAACTGGAAACAGTTCTGCTCCTCGGAATCAACTAGAAACCCCTGGGGGAAAATTTATAAAGTATGTCAAAAAACAGGGAACCTCAACACTACTCTGCATACCATTGACACTGGCAGTGGATTCACAACACCACCATTAGAAACTGCAAACGCCCTAGCAGAGACATTTTTTCCCAGAGACAATGCTGATAATGAAAGGCAGGCTACACTTTGAAAGGAAACCATGCTTGCACCAGAAACAGAAGATGAAAAGCCTTTTAGCATGGAAGAAGTTAATCATGTGATCTCGAAGTTAGATGATAAGAGAGCCCCAGGAATTGATGCCATATCTGCAAATATTGTGAAACATATTCATAGTGCCTGTCCTGACTTTCTCCTGAAACTGTTCAATAAATGCTTAGAACTTTGTGTTTTTCCAGACTGTTGGAAGGAGGCCACGATAAAAGTGATCCCTAAACACGGAAAGCAAAATAAATATACAGCCAATTGTCTACGCCCAATAAGCCTACTCCCTGTGTTAGGAAAAGTCTTAGAGAAACTCATAATTAATAGAGTGATGTTCAACTTCGCGATGAAGAACAGTTTACATGAAAACCAATTTGGGTTTATGCCGTCAAAATCTACGGAGGATGCAGTACATGAGGTGACACAATGGATGAAATCTGTCTACGATTGCAAAGAATTCGGACTACTAGTATCATTAGATATCTCCGGTGCTTTCAACTTTGCTTGGTGGCCTAAAGTGTTGCATCATCTGAAAGTGAAGGGTTGTCCAAAAACATTTATAGGCTAATGCAAAATTACTTCACAAATAGAAAAGTGCACCTGACCATTTGTGGCACAACTGTGACAAGAAACGTAGATCGAGGATGCCCACAAGGCTCTGCTTGTAGCCCGGGTCTCTGGAACGTACTCTATGATGACATTCTTCAACAGAAGCTTCCCGATAACTGTTCGCTAACTGCTTATGCAGATGATGCATTACTACTAGTTAGGGGTAGAACAACAAATACATTAACATCTGCAGCAAATGAAGCACTCGACATACTTCTAAGGTGGGGACAGAACAACAAATTGAAATTCAACGCATCTAAGACTGTTGCTATGCTGGTCACCAAGAAAAGGAAATTTGAGACACCGGTGGTTAAACTAGACGGCCAAAAATTAGATATTGTAGATAGCATGACATATCTAGGAATAATTTTAGACAGCAAACTTTTATTTAGACTGCATTTTCAACATTTGGAAACTAAAGCAGCCAAATTGTATAGGAGCCTGACAATGGTAGCATGACCCACCTGGGGACTAAACTCGGAAATTTTGAAGATTATATATCGTGGAGCTGTTGAACCAATGGTGCTTTATTGTGTCACTGCTTTCGAACATGTTCTGCATAAGAAATGGGCGCAACAGAAATTGTCTCAAATTCAAAGAGGTTTCGTGTTACGCATCACACGCGCTTACCGTACAATATCGACAGACGCTGCCCTTATTATTTCCAGTATAGAACCTCTGCATCTCACAGGGCTCAGCATGTCAACTTCTGTCAACTGTAAGAAGAAAAGAATACATCCACGGGATTTGGAAGGAGTGGAACTTGAACTTCCTGCACATCATACTGCCGCCGGACATCCAGCAGACTATATGAGATCTGTATTTGACCAACCATATACCAGAGATCACACCCATTCAATATACACAGATGGTTCTCGCATTTCCAGCAACGGAACATTAGTGGGCTGCGCCTTCGTGGCATATGAGGGTGAAGACGAAGTTCATTCTGAGAAAATAAAACTAAAGGAATACTGTTCCGTGTTTCAAGCCGAGCTGCTTGCAATACTGAAAGCAGTCGAGTGGTGCATAAACAAAAATATGTGTGCGACTATACTCAGTGACTCACAAGCGGCGCTGAATTCCATAAAAGATAAATATAACTTACACAATTTGGCAGTTCAGGTAAGAGAGAATATATCCAAGTACAATAAACATATATGTTTCGGTTGGGTGCGAGGTCATTCCGCCATAAAAGGGAACGAAAGAGCTGACCAATTGGCCAAAGAAGCTTGTAATTCTAACTTGTCAGAGAGTTATACTAAATGCCCATTTTCTTTTATCACAAGAACCGTAAAAGGATGAAATGCTCTCTCGCTGGAATGAACTGTGGTTAACAAGTAAAAATGGCTCGGTAACCAAAGACCTGTTCTTTCCAAATGTATATAGTAGGCTGGGATGTAAATATATAGTGTGCAACTTTCATTCAACTCAAGTGCTATCAGGTCATGGTAAATTCAATGCTTACTTCGAGCGATTCAAAATTCCAACACAAAATGGCTCACTGTGCTTCTGCACTGAAGACATTCAAACTGTAGAACACATTCTGTTCAACTGTCCTGCTTTTGAGAGAGCACGTTTTGACCTGAAGATGCATTTGTTAACTTGCAGTTGCTATTTTGAAAAACCACTAAATTTCATATTTCATAAAAAATGCTGCACTTCTCAGTTTTCAGAATTTATTGACTATGTACTTAAACATACATAATTTGATACTGTCTGCTTTATTAGCTGCTTAACATATGTATTGTATATACTGTATATATATTGTATGTCTGGTATTTTTAAATATTAGTACGGTACTCTTAGTATTAAGGACTGTATATATCATACTTTTATTTTTCCATTTCTGTTCATGTCTATTTTGCTGTTTATGTATTTTGAATTTTATCAGAGAAATTGTATATTTTGTATAAACTACAACCCTAACATACCTTATGGTAAAATAGGGTTCACAGCACTTTGGAGATTAAATAATAATAATAATAGCAGGCATTTCTTCTGAGGACTTGCACTGCTGTCCTCTTTGAGGTAATGAGTTCTTAGTGTCATTATATAACAGAGTGTGGTGATACCTGTTACAGAATCTGTATGTAGAATCAGATGTGCACTGTTTTCAGGTATGCATGGAACTTAAGCAGTTGGTGCAAATTTTGTTGTCATTTACGACCTTGAATTTCTGATCAGGATTTAAATTTAAAAATTCTGGGCATTTGCACATTTTCTTCTTTTTTTCAGGATAAATAAACACTGCTTTGAAATGGCAATAATATGATTGTTGAGTTGCCTTGGGCTTTAGAGTTATCTGCTTGTCTGTCTGATTAATGAATAGGCTAGAAGCAGAGGGTTAGTTTGACAATGTTTTTTGAAGAAGCTGAGTAGTTCCTTGAACTCTTCAGACTCAAGGTGAGAATACTTTGTTTCATATTCTGATCTAATGTTTCTATCCCCTTGCATGTGCAAAAGTTGAGCATTAAGGGCATTAAGAGTATCTACTGCACCTTGGAAAGTGTTTATTGATGTAGCTCAGCTTCAGTTGAACTGGGTTTGGTTGGTGATTCTAAAAGTTGTTTTACATAATCAGATGCTATCAATTTGGGAGAGTGATATCTATCTATCAGAACATCATAAGCAACTCTGAAGCTGGAATCTGAAATGCTTATGTTATTTATAGCTTATTTAGGCTCACCCTCAAATGAAGATAATTAAATTTCTCAATATCTGTGATTCTACCATTTTTAACAAGTGCCAGTAAGCTTTCAAATACGTCCTTGAAATGTAACCATGATATTAATGTTCCATTATGCGAGGGTAATCCCAAAAATAATGTCTCCTATTCTTTTTATAAATACAGAACTCTGTTCGTGTGGCTGTTGGTCACAATATTGTGAAGAGTGTTTCCCGCGCTCGCATATAAACATGTGCTCACCACGCTGAGGCACTCAGTCATGGCTTGGCCGCCATTGATAATGGAGCTCAAGTTTGATGTTACCGCCAAGTGCAAAGTGCACGCAGTGATTCGGTTTTTTAACGCAAAAGGTACTGAACTGATTGAAATCCATCGCCAATTGACGGAAGTGTATCTGTCGAGACAGTCGTGAAGGTTGAGCAAATCATGCGTGAAGATTGGCGGATCACCCTGGATGACCTCTGCACTTTGGTTCATGAGGTTTCCCGAAGCGCCGCTCACAACTTCCTGAACAGCATGGCAGCGAGCTGGTATGACATGGGCATACAAAAACTGTCACAGCGTCTACAAAAATGCATTGACCTAAATGGTGATTATGTAGAAAAATAGCTAAATGTTCAAGCTGTAAAATGATGTAAACCATTGTAGAAATAAATAGGTCTATGTATTTATAAAAAAATAGGAGACCTTACTTTTGGGATTACCTTCGTATAATGGGAGATAAATCTTTGGGAGCCATACATACTTTAAAGTGGTGTCATTTGAAAGATAAGAATGTGAGTCATCATTCACAATTATATCCTTTTGTTTAATGGCATTTCTTAATTTGGGTTTAAGAAGATCAATTGTATCCTCAAATTCTTCGCGACATAGGAAATGTTTGTCACTATCATCATAGTTAATTTCTAATTCAACTTGCACTAATTTAAATTCATCATTTACTGAAAGAAGTCTTTCAAGTTTTGCTTCAATCAAGCCAAGGTCAACAGAATTCAGTTCTGGAGTTACAAATTTTTGTATACAAGTTAAAAGTAGCCTTTAATATGCCTCCCCTTTTAATTAATTCACATTTATGAGATACATCCATTTTGATTTGAATGCACAACATACACAACAGAGCTTTGGTTGTATACTTTACTCCCTGCTTGTATTATAGTTAAAGCTATAGACCATGCCATCTGTTGGGCACATCTTGTTGTGTTTAGAAGGTTGTGAATTCTGGCACTGACTACATCTACAATGTTCGTATTGAAATAGCACTTCTATGTGAAGATGCAATGATGAATAATGTGTCACAAAACTAGTTTTAGCTATTCTTTAGTACCTTGAGTTGATGGATACTGTCTGGTACTTGTAGTTCTGTGAATCCCATTAAGGGTCAGAGGACCAAAATGAACAAGAATGTTGTTTACTAGTAGGTATTTTTACAATACAATTCCTTAATACACATTGACAACTTCATAAAGAAATATTGTTGAAGACTAAAAGAAACTTACCTTTAAATATCAAACAATATGAATTAAATGATAATTTTGTCTAATGAAAAAATTATGGAAGTGTGACAAGATCTGGTGCAAATAATACCAATGCACATATGTTCTATAACATCTGTACCATATGAATGGCCTAAGACTGAATTTTGAAAGACAAGCTACAGTAGAACCTCGATTATCCCTCAATTAACCTATCAATGAATTATCCAACTGTCTTTCTAAATAATCTATAATCCCAAAAGATTTTGGAATGAGAATATGTATAGAGAAGAGTAAAACAGCAATGATGACAAAATGGAGGGAGGGAGGAAGGAAAGAAGGAAGGAAGGAAGGAAGGAAGGAAGGAAGGAAGGAAGGAAGGAAGGAAGGAAGGAAGGAAGGAAAGGAAGGAAGGAAGGACGGAAGGAAGGAAGGAAGGAAGGAAGGAAGGGAAGAAATAAGACTAAATAGAAAACCAATAGAAGTAGTGAAAAGTTTCAAATATATGGAAAGTGTAATGACAGACAATGAGAAGATAACTCAGGAGACTGGAAGGAGAGTACCAAAACAAATGATTTTTATTAGAGTGTGAGAGATATAGTGTGGAAGCACACAAAGCCATTCTACAGTATACCTGAATAGGTAATTTTGTATATATTTGAATTAAAACCAGCGTAGTCTGTGCCAAATTAAATATCAACACAGTTAACCTGATTGTCAGTCAGTGTTACCAGGTCTCCTCATAATCAGTGTAGGTTGTAGGCTCAGATTAGATCTTCTCAACCCTCCTGTGGAACTCAAAACCCACACTTGATTGCACTGCATCATTCAAAGTGAAATCCCCAACCCACAATTACAGTAGAATCAGATCAGGATGGTAACTCAGAGTCAGCTGTGATCAGTACAGTTCATGTCCGACTCGTTGGCTAAACGGTCAGCGTACTGGCCTTCGGTTCAGAGGGCCCCGGGTTCGATTCCCGGCCGGGTCGGGGATTTTAACCTTAACTGGTTAATTCCAATGGCACGGGGGCTGGGTGTATGTGCTGTCTTCATCATCATTTCATCCTCATCACGACGCGTAGGTCACCTACGGGTGTCGAATAGAAAGACCTGCACCTGGCGAGCCGAACTTGTCTTCGGACACTCCCGGCACTAAAAGCCATACGCCATTTCATTTCAGTACAGTTCATGAATTGGTGATGTGTGCACAAGTTTATATTATGAGTTCAAGTACAGGTAAATCTAAGTACTTAAGCAGTTTCCAAAACCGCAAGAGAGAACGTGAAAAGGAAAAATCATTAAAAAGTCACAAAAATTGTTTCTTTAAAAGCGTAGGTGAAAATTCTTTAAAAGATTGTAGTAGCTGTAGTGTTACATATTGTGATAAATGCAAATCCAGCATGTTAGTTCAAAATTAAAATGAGAATGCAGCACAAAAGTCAGAGCAATGCAGTTCTTGCATTAGTGACATTTCAGCACAGAGTAATATGAAATTCATGTTAGTGACATTTCACCACAAGAGTGCGATTTTGAAATTGATAGTGCGGAAAATATAATTGAAACTGATCGTGGCCAGGGTACAGTGGTGAGTTAGATATTTGAAAATAAAAGTCTGTGACCGGATACAATAATGTTGATTCCCATAGGGAACCTGAAATATTTGTCCAGAATGAGTAAATTTATAATACCAATATAGTTGGTCCATTATTGGACATTATAAATTTTCCAGCTAATTCATTCCTGGTTGCCAGCATTTCACCCCAGTGTGCTAATGGGTAAGCCTACACCTACCAAGGCACATAGCTAGTGCATACCTTGGAGGCTGCTGCTGCTGCTGCTGATCGTTATTTCACTCTCCCAGTTTGGGAGCGGGCCACCAGTCCTACTAGGGACTCTTTGGCCAGGGAGTAGGTTGGTTTTGGGAGTTTTATTTGTTATTGAAAGTGTGCTATGGCACACGTGCTTTATGCTGTTGGTTAAGGTGTTTATTGGCGTGTGGATTTCTCAACAAGGCGTCACCCAGTGTGAGTCCCGCACCGCGCCCGCCCGGCTTTTGCCCTACTATCCCCCGCCTATTGAAGCTTTTTGATATACATATTTACAATATTTACATTATATGTTGTATTATGTTATCTTCTTTTAGAGTTTTTGCTCTTGATGGATTGATCATTATAGTATATTAATTTCACATTTCACATTATTTATATTATTACACTTTCCACTGTGAGTTCTTTCTTGATGTGTTTTACATTTTTCAATTTTTGTTTTGTGTATTTGTGACATTTGAGGAGTGTAATGTGTTGTATCTTAGTGTCATATATTCCAATCAATTCATCCTAATATTGTCATTTACTTTTCATTTTTGAGTTTTGATATTTTATTATTTAATAATTTTCTAGTTGTGTTATGTGTTGCTGTTACATTTGGTAGTCATGTAGTGTGTTGTTTGTGTGTTTGTGTGACATATATATTCCAATCAGATTCACTGTAATAATATCTTTTCATTTTCAGTTTTTTTTAAAGTTCTTTTTCTTGCTGTATTTGATATTTAACTATTATTATGGTTGTGTATGTGTTGATGTTACATTTTATATTAGTGTAGTGTGTTGTTTGTGTGTAGGGATATTATTTATTTATTTTTGTGTATTGAGTGGCTGGATGTTTATTTTAATTGGTGTGTTTATTCTTTAAGTGATGACGATGGTGTCGCCTTCCAGTCAGTATTATGTGTTGCCAATGGAAGGGTTTTTGTGAGGCCTTTGCCCTTTTTTGCGTCATCTGCAGTGGTTTGTTGTAGTTTTTAATCGGTGTTTAATTTCGGGCGATGGCTGGGGTTGGGAATAGGTAGGTAGTAGCGGGTGTTGGCTGTTGGTTTAGGATGGATTGGGCTAGCGGGGATAGGTTGATGGCTTCGGTGGGTTGTGGGAGGTTGCGGGAATTAGCATTTTTAAGGTATGAGGGAATTAGCATTTTTAAGGTATTGTAATCTGAGAGAATGGAGGTAGGAGCGAATGGTAAGGAATGTGTATAAATTGTTTGTTGCTTCTATTCGAGTTTTAGGTCCGAGGCTGTGCGCAAGTCGAATGGCGTGTCGGTCTAGTTTTAGTATGTCTAGGTAGTGTATGGGATGGGCTGCGATCCAGGTTAGGGAGGCATACGTTATGATAGGTCGGACAAAAACTTTATAAGTGTTTATAATTTGGTTGGCTTTTAGTCCCCAGGTTTGACCTTTCAACCAGCGTGAGAGGTTGAACCTGCTGTATGCCTTTTTATAAATATTATTAAAGTGTACATTCCATTTTAGTTTGTTTGGAAACGTGATACCTAGGTATTTCAGGGTTGAGGTTTCTGTAAGCGGTTGATTATTAAGTGTGAGGTGAATTTTGTTAGTGGGTCGGTATCTACGGTTGCCATTTCTAAACACTATAAATTGAGTTTTGTTAATTTTGATTTGCCAAAGATTTAGCCATTGTTCGAGTTGGTGGAGGTAGGGTTGTATGCGTGATTGAAGGGAACGGTTGTTAGATCCAAGGGCGAGGATTGCCATGTCATCTGCAAATTGATATAGTTTGAGTGGGGGTGAGGGTTGGGGAATGTCTATACAATATAGGACGTATAATAGGGGGCTCAGAGGGCTGCCTTGTGGTACTCCAGCTAATAAGGGAAATTTATATGATAGGGTGCTGTGGATGGTTATTTGAGCACTATGTCGGTTGAGGAAGTTGGCTAGGAAACGGATGATTGTGATAGGTAGTAGTAGATATCGCAATTTAAAAATGAGCCCTGAGATCCATACTTTGTCGAATGCTTTTTCTACGTCTAAACTGATTAATGCGGCTCGTTTCTTAGGTGGGAGATATGTTGTAAGGAATGCTGGGATATGAAAGAGGTGATCTTGTGTAGAATGTTGTGGGCGGAAACCTGCTTGTGATTGTGGAATAAGTTGGAGGGAATTTAAGAAGAATAGATTCTACAGGCTAGGATGATTTCTAATATTTTACTTAGTACTGGTAGCAAGCTTATTGGACGGTATGAAGTTATCTGGGAAGGTAGTTTGTTTGGCTTTAAGAATAGTAGGATTTTCGCATGTCCCCAATGGGGTGGAAAGGAACCTGTTTGTATTATAATGTTGTATATATTGCATAGTGTTTGAAGTAAAAGGAGTGGTGCTTCTTTAATATGTCTATACGTAATTTGGTCGAGGCCAGGAGCAGTGTTCCTTTTGTATTTTAAAAGCTTGTGTTTGTCTTGTACAGTGATTGGTGTGTTTACAGGGTGTTGTTGTTCTATAGGTGGAGGGGGGTCGAACGTGGTGTGTAGTGGTGCTTTAGTAATGTCTGTGTATTCAGTTATTGTTTCATGATCTGGATGGTAGAAATTAGGGTCGGTAGAGAGTGAAAAGACCTGTCTGCGAAGAGATCAGCTTTTGTTTTTGGATTGTTGGGTGCGGAGTTGTTGTGTATTATTGGATAGTGAGGAAATTATTTTTTAGTTTGTGTGAGTTGTTTCAATTTAGTCCAGTATATACGTGCGTCGGTTGTATTGGATAGTTCAGTGCAAGTGTTATTCCAGGCTTTTCATTTTATGGCTTTAATAAATGAGCGTGCGTGTCGTAGTGTTGTTCTGTGTTCCCAAAGAGTGTTGGGGTCTCGTGTTCGAAGGTAGGCTTTGTATAGGTCATGTGAGTATTGTAGTAGTTGAAGGGCTCTAGGTGGGAGTGGTGGTTTTGAGGGGTGTGAAGTATGGCGAGGTATGTGTAGTTGGTCTGCAGTGGTTAAGGCTGTTTCCAGTTGTTTTATTGTGTTGTGTAATTCTTCTTGATTTGTCGGTGTAGTAATATTTTGGATCATGTCTGTGATAGTTTGTCTGTAGGCTGACCAATCAGTGCGGTTATATTGTCGTACTGGTGGGGGTAGTTGGTTTTGTTGAAATGGGTTGGTTCGTAGGTTTGGTAATGTTACTATGCATGGTATATGATCACTTCCGATAGATGGTAGCATGAGTATATCACTATTGTTTCCTAGTGTTGGTGAAAGGATTATGATATCAGGGGTGTTATTGGATATAGGTCGTGTGGGAGAAGGGAAAGGGATGTCCACTCCCCGGATGTCATGTAGAATTTGTTCATAAGTTCTTTTTTGAACACTATCATATGATGTGACGTTAAAGTCGGCCATAATTAAATAGGTTGTAAAATTTTGGTTAATGTATTCTACAAATTCTGTAGGTGGGGGTGACTCTGGAGGAGTGTATATAGTAGCTATTGTGATAGTTTGATTGCCAATAGTTAGTTCAATTATCAGGTTTTCTGTTTGGTATTCTTGTAATTGATGGTAGTGTATTTTTGACGGAATTGATTTGTGTACACTGATTGCTACCCCTCCACGGCCCCTGTTAGGGCGGTCAGAGCGGTAGTGTGTGTGATTTTTGATTTGTGGTTTTTGTTTTTTAGTTAGAAACGTTTCATTAAAGATTATGACATCCGGGATGTGTTGGTCGATCTGTAGTTCAATAAGCGGTCGGTTGGTTCTTAATGAGCATATATTACCATAGTAGATTTTCACTTTTAAAGTAGTGGAGTTGGGTTTAGTGGGAAGAATGTGCAGTGCATTTTAGATCCTGAATACGTGGCATCCAGATGAGTCTGGAATACCAACCGAGCTGCTAACCGAACTTGATCGAGTACATGGGCACGTTGGAAAGGTAGAACATTCTGTAGGACTAGGGCGATGAATCTGAGGATGTTCTCCGTGGAGGGGGGAGGGAGAGTGGAGGTGAAGGTTGGGGTGGGTACGTCAATGGGTGTTATGGGTAAGATGGTTTCAGGTTGGGTTGGGATGGGTTGAGGTTTGCCCCTACATTTAGCGGAAAAAGTTGGGTGGTTTTCCTGGCATGTACTACACTTCGGTGAAGCCTTATTAGTGCAGCTAGCTGATGAGTGATTACCACTGCAGATGGCGCACACTTGGTCTCGGAAACACGGCTGGTTGGGTGGATGGTCGTATCCTTGGCAGCGTTCACAGCATCTACGTTGTTGCGGGGACAACCTTGACGACTCCACACGGCGTTTGGCGTAGATGAGGGCGCCATTCGATAGCAGCTGGTCCAGGGTTAAGGTGTCACGTGACAGGATTCGAATTAGTGAGGTTGGCCCTCAGTCGTTCCTGATGCGTATAATTTTTAAAATTTGCAGCCCTTGTTGTTGTAGTTGGTCTGCAACCTCGTCCTCTGAGTAGCTACATTCAACACTGGATGCCACAACTGATAATGTGGGCGCTGGGCGCGTAGATGGTGCATTGCGCCTAGGTTGTACGGCCATATTTTGGGCTATGGTGTGCTTGCCGAAGTGTGCTAGTCCAACAGAGTTGACCAGAATGGAGTAAAATGGCCTGGAAGTCTTGATGTTGTAGTACTCCTTACTTCTTTGTATTTCCAGATTATATTCCTTGCCACTGCACAGGCTACTTGGAACCACAGGCAGTGAAAAATGCACTATGAGAGACTTCGTCTCATTTTCAAAAACTGATGCCTGCCTGGCCACGAGATGATACAAATGTTGATTCCCACAGGGAATCTGAAATATTTGTCCCGAAAGAGTAAATTTATAATACCAATATAGTTGGTCCATTATTGGACATTATAAATTGGAATGAGTCAGCTGTGTTCAAGCAAGCCTCAAGGCCCAAGGTACTGATTTGCCAAATAATTAACAACAATTTTGAGTTCAAAACCCCACATTACTAACTTGGTGCTTTTGTTGTGTTTCTGTTACTTTTGCATAGATAAAACATATTGGTTTTCTCTGTACATACGCTTAGTAGTATTCCTACATAAACAAAGGACAATACACTGACTGGCCAAAAGTCAGGGGAAGGGGTGTCCCATTAGAAAATGTGCAGTGTGTAACCCCTGGGGGTAGCTGAGCAGTCTGTCAGACACCAGTGTCCTGAAGATGGCAACACGTCGCGGGTTAACCAACTTTGAACGTGGGATGATCATCGGCGCATGGATCAGAGCATTGCGGACATTACACGCGAATTCGGGTTTCTGAGGTCAACAGTATAGGATTTTCAATATCACAAGAGAATCCTGCTACTCACCTAAACCGCCACACAGGAATACCTAAGGTGTTTGATGATGATGATGCTTGTTGTTTTAAGGGGCCTAACATTGAGGTCATCAGCCCCTGATAGTACAAAATGAGACGAAATGCAGTGACAAAATAAAAATCCAAAATCCTCCACTGACCAGAATTCACAGCATGGGGACGAAAAATGAACGGATGGATATGAATTTACAGCAATCAGTAGAGTCAACCTGCAATGCCTCAGTTTCAAAAACTGACGGAAAACATGAGTAATACTGACCAAGGGACTACTTCTATAGCTCAAAATACTGAATCGATGATGCTTGCAAGCTAAAGGGGTCCGAAATATAGGTCATCAGCCTCTCATAATGGTACTTATCGCTTGGAAAGTAGAACCATGCTATTTGTCATGGTGTGGTACTAATCAAAAGTATCGTAGACTCGCGGTATTCCACATATTATGGTACTACTCACAGGTAGTGAAATTCGCACATGTAATACAGACCTACGGTGTTTCGCACATGGCAGCGCCATTTACAGGCAACGCAAACATATGGTTTTCATCACATAAGTGTACTAACCCCAGGGACTCGTACTATCCCGTAGTGTTCCGTGTATAGTGGGTACTAATCATAGGCAAGCCAGAACCCTGGTGTCGCTCATATAGTGCTACTAATCACAGGTACCATAAAAGTCTGACTGCGCGGTGCTCCTGCGTGCTACTAATCACAAACCTATTTGGTACCTAACATAGTGGTACTACGCGCAAGTAATAGAGACCCATGGTGTTCCCCGCGTGGTGGTACTAATCACAAGTAGTTTCATGGTTCTTATCCAATCATCCCTTGGTCGCCCCTTTTAGTCGCCTCTTACGACAGGCAGGGGATACCGTGAGTGTATTCTTCGTCTGCGTCCCCTACCCACAGGGGGTTGTGTGTTTGGTCCGCGAGAGGTATTTTATTTCCCTCAAGTCCGCCGGCAAGCTGGTTAGGACCCCCCTATCCGCCACCTGGGATGCGCCACGTGGGAGTATCACCTCTCCCCTTGCTATGCCAGCGTAGAAGGTTCGTGGCCTAAGGTGTTTAACGAACGGACATCACGTCACCTCTGCACAATCATACTGGGTGCTCGCCGGGCTACTGTGAGTCAGCTCACCACTCAGTTGAATGTTGGGAGTCAGGAACCCATTTCTACCAGGACTGTAAGGAGGCAACTACACCTCTTATACTTCACCAGCCGACGACCAACTTGTGTCCCTTTGCCGACACCTCGACACAGAGCTCAACAATGTGCATGGGCCCACAAACATCGGCAATGGACCATGGACCAGTGGCAGCATGTGGTAAGGTCCGATGAATCTCGGTTCCAGCTGTATCGAGCTGATGGGCATGTGAGAGAGTGGCACATGCCCCATGAAGCTATGGATCCTGATTGTTAGCAAGGTTGTGTCCAGGCGAGAGGTGGCTCAGTTCTCGTCTGGGTGGCGTTCTCATGGTCGCAATTAGGCCTCATTGTCCGGCTTCAGGGAGTGCTGACAGGTGCACGTTATGTGGACATTCTTTCAGACCATATACATCCCTTTCAGGCCCGAGAGTATCCTGATGGCGATGCTATATTTCAACAGGACAATGTGCCATGTCACCACTCTGTGGTGGTACACAAGTGGTTCTCCAGTGAAGTTACGACCATGGATTGGCCCTCCAGATCCCTCGATCTTAATCCAATAGAATATTTATGGGATGCTGTCGATGCTGGTGTACACTCCATGAACATCACACCAACTCCACACAAGAACAATAGCAGGTAGCAGTGCAAGATGCTTGGGTCCAGATCCCTCCAGAATGATTACAACACCTTGTAGAGTCGATATCTTGCCATATTGCTGCCGTTTTGAGGGCTCGCGGAGGAGCAATTCATTGTTAACATCACATTCAGTGTCTTCCCATGACTTTTGGCTACTCAGTGTAAAAAAGTGCACTAAACCAGAACATGCAAAATTTGAGCTCTGTATTTTATTAAGACACAAGCTTATTTAGGGAATTTTCTCTGAAATGAAAGACAAAATTTAGGGGTGCATGTTATTTATGGTGGCACATTATATACGGGCAACTGATGTATGTCTTACTGTTGTACCTTATGGTCTACGAGGGGCTGTCAGCATTCAATTCATGTTACAGCCATACTCTACAACACACCCATCTACAAACAAGATAACAGTGAATAATTATATATCATGAAGTACCTCACAGTTCCCAGTGGTTACTATCACACAATCACCGACGGTCTCTTAACAGAATAAAGAACAACACAAAACAAAACTTTGTGTTTAAAAAGATGAATGCAGAGAATGCTCCAAATACTACTTGGATGAAACAGTTCAAATTTCAGAATCAGATACACAGAACCCAACTCAAATATACTGTAACATACAGTAGAATCTGTATTTACCAATCATTTACTAGACACAGGACATGAATAGGACCTGCAAATTTCCCACATCTGTCCACATCTCTATAAAATGAAGAAGAAAACAGGAAATCCTCGAAGTTCAGTACTCAGCCCAAAGGCTGGTTGGATCACAAATAACTATCATCTGCTGTCGCAGATAGCCTAGGCTTCACTAAAGAGGCAAACTAGGGAAATAAGGAGCGACGTAGCTTACCCGTTGCTTTCCTCACTGAGCCAGAAAGCATTAATACATATCAGATGCACGCACCAACCAAACCTATGAGCTACACTTTCACACCATTTGCAACAGAGACTGGCTGCATAAGGAATGGCAGTACTAGTATTCACTTTCATATTGCCAAAGCCAAGGATGAGACAGAGACAAGTCAATGAAAGTAACAAATTTGTACTAGCCCATATCAGTGCATTGTAAACATTATGTCTCACAAGAATGGATCTGGGCTTCACTTTCAATGAACAAACATAATTCATAAACCATGCACTACATGACCATATCATACATACTTGCCTTTCTACCGCCAATGTTGGCGGTCACAAAACATCAAGTCATTCTGTACCAGGTGAAAGTTGCTAAGGACATTCACTCGCAAACAGCTATAAGTAATCCAATGATGTAATTTAATTACTTCTACAAATATAATTCTTCGTAAAATTTATCACCACTACATACGAAGGGCGTACTATATTGTTTTCCGCTTTATTTTTGTATGTCCGGGTATGGTTCACATTTCACTTTTGAAGGTTGTGACATGTAGTCACAATAATAATCATTAAATTAATGTCGTAAGGGTTCACCTTTTCAATACTATAATATGCAATATATTTGAATTACATTACTAAACTAGGGACTAGTTTTGGCCTTGGCTAGCCATCTTCAGCCTTAATGTAATACATCTAATAACTAAACAAATGTACAAACACACAATTGACATTAAAATCTGGGATCAACTAAGAGTAAAATTTGAAAAATAAATTAGGCTCTAAATTTTTAACATATACTCATCATCCAGACTCTTTCTTGAATTAATATTCATAGCACTGTTAGTTCCATCGCTGCTAATCATTACAAATTCAATTGGAAAATGGGAACTGGTAAATGTTGATTCTGTAGTCAGATCATCAATCACCAAATCTAATTGAGTGGTGTTAGCAGTATGCAAGCCACTGGACGCCACTGTAAATAACCACCAGCTGATGCAGAACTGCTAGTTGGTGTTTCCACATCAACCGATGTAAATAAAATTAAATGTTCCCGTAGTGCTTGTTAAAATCATGCTGAAATGTTGTTAGACATTGTCAGGACGGCACATGAAGATATGGTTATGGTTAAAACTGACACATTCTTAATTTGTGGCTGGTATAAATTAGTAATTCATTGCGGTGTCCATGAAGTTAACGTGAATAAATCTACACTGTATATATAAAATAAGAGTTTTGTCTGTACATTGCTCAGAATTTAAAAAGGGTGGTATTTCTGTTTCAGTCGTGTCCACAGTAACAAGGAAATGCACTTTTTAATTTTCAGTAATTTCTGTCTGTCTGTGCGTATAACACGCATCACGAGAAAACGGCTGAATATAATTTAATGAAAATCGGTATGCAAAGTTGAAGAATAAGTCAGTACAATCTAAGCAATATATAATTTTATTCAAACTGAGTGAAATGGTAGTTTAGGGGGTACAAACCCAGGAAATAAGTCGCTATAATCTAGGCCATAAATAATTGTATTCGTGCTGACCAAAATGGTAGTTTAGGGGAAGGCCTAAAATTTAATTGTCAAATATTTATGTTATTAGCGGTCGCAGGCCTACTTTAACGAAAATCGGTAGGCGAAGTCGGGGAATAAATCGCTACAATCTAGGCCATACATAATTGTATTCACGATTAGTGAAATGGTAGTTTAGGGAAGGCCTGAAATTCAATTCTCAAATATTTATATTATTAGTGGTCGTATCAATAAATACTACACAACTAAAGTTATATAGTATCAAATTTCCGATCATTTATGTCTTATACATTGTTACCGTACCGGCTATGATCACAGAGATATTAATGAATTTGGATTTTTGTTACTAAGTCCATATCACGCCGAGTCACGAGGAAATGGGAAAACAGAATTTAATGAAAATTGGTATGTATAGTCGGAGAATAAGGAACTACAGTCTACGCTGTAAATAATTTTATAAGATGCCCTAATATCACAGAGTCGAAAGAAAATTAAATGTGAAGACCTACAATATAGAATGCTCCTAAATTTGATTAACAATAACATTACATTGACCACTCTTTGTTGTGATGTGCTTTGTGTCTTCTGTTGCCACTCACTCCAATAGATCGGATTACTGCTGCGTACCGAGTATTTCTTTTTAATTTTCCTTACGTCGCATCGACACAGATAGGTCTTATGGCGTCGATGGGATAGAAAAGGGCTAGGAGTGTGAAGGAAGCAGCCTTGGCCTTAATTAAGGTACAGCCCCAGCATTTGCCTGGTGTGAAAATGGGAAACCAAGGAATACTATCTTTAGGGCTGCTGACAGTGGGGTTCGAATCCACGATCTCCCGGATGCAAGTTCACAGCTGTGCGTACCTAACCACACGACCAACTCGCCCGATCGTACAGAGTGTAACAGCCTGCCTGAATATTGGCGGGAAGCAGATGTGGAGTTAGATAACTTTCTTCTTTAACATGCCATACCTCTGGTTCATAAATTTTCTGATACTACTGGTAAGTAACACACTGGTTCATCATAGCATTCGCGCTACTCAATCCCTATTCTGAGGCACTGATTGGAATGAGCAGTGTGCATATTTAACGGAATAATGGCAGAGGAGTATTCATGGCTGTCTGCGTCACGGTCATTCCAGGTTTGAAACTTTGAACTGTTAGATCGGCACCATAGTACTGTTCGTTAAAAGTGAGAAAATGTGCGGTTATTCATTTGATTATTTTATATGATAACATTGCTTTTAATTGCTACTTTCCTACTGATGTTTCTGTAATGACCTATGTTGACTTCAGTTAGAAAAACTACAAAGTCAGTCTTTCTGAGAATCCTGTAGCGAAGCACGGGTACATTAGCTAGTGATAGATAAAATTAATGAATTGAAGGAGAGCGCGTGTTAGTCAAATGGCATAGGTTATATGAGACTTGACTCTCGTTGCGGCATGTGGTGCGTGGCCTATTGTTGTGTGCCTCATACAATCGGTTTTGAGATTCAAAGAAAAAGGGGCGGAGCAAGGAGAGAGAGAGAGGCGGAGCAAGGGGCGAGGGGGTGGGACAAGGGGAGAAGTCAGGTAGATGAGAGGGGGTGGAGAGGAAAAGGGGGGGGGGGGTTAAGGCGGGGCCGAAGGATGTGGGAAAAAAGATGGCTGCTGAGGAAAGGTGCTGTGAATATTATGAAAACTGAATTATGACTTGTTGGTTTGACATTTATAAAAATGGGAAATAGAAGGTCAAATAGGATATTTGGCTTTACTGAAATGTCATTAAAATTTTGATTCAGGTTAAAATATTGATATATATGTATGAAGCAGCTTTCACTGATGTTAAGGAGGGGTCCATTAAAATTTTGATTCAGGTTAAAATATTGATATATATGTATGAAGCAGCTTTCACTGATGTTAAGGAGGGGTCCTTTGTTGATGATTTTGAGAATTTCCATATCTTGTTTTATGTCTGCGAATTTGTGATTATAGTCATGCATATGCTGCCCTACAGCTGAAAATTCATTGTACTTCAGGGCATTGACGTGTTCCGAGTACCTTATAGACATGAAATCCTGTATTTCTAATATACTTAGGCCGCTGTATTTGCTTAAATTGTTTTGAATGATGGGGTATACCTTGGAGATTTGTATGCCAGGATACATGTTTACAATATTGAATGAGTGGAGAGTATGATTGGATTGAATGTTAAACTTTTCTTTATTTATCGATCAATTATTTACTATTGGTTGTAAAAACTACTTTTACATCATGCTTTTTAAAGATGTTGGTGACATTGTAAAGTTGTTCGTTGAACGTAAAGATAGAGAGGGAGGAGTTGCTCTCATCTATCGATATTTACATTTATTATTTTTTCAATAAACTGTTGTATCCATTAGATTTAGCTATATTACAAATGGTGTTCAACTCATTTTTGAGGTCTCTCTTAGACATTTGAACACTGAAGGCTCGGTACACCATGCTGTTGTAAGCTGCATGTTTGTGAATTTGAAGGTGTGAAGAATCTGGACGGACTGTAGTGACTGTTTGGGTGGGTTTTCTGAAAATCTTATATCTTAAGTAGCTTGGATGCCTGATAATAGTTAAGTCTAAAAAATTAATTTTCTGTTCAATTTCAGATTCAAGTGTGAATTTTATATCCGGGACAATGTTATTTAGAATAATGAGGGTGGTAGCAGCGTCTGTGATATTCTCATCCATAATTACTATGGTGTCATCTACATATCTTGCCCAGAAAAGGATGTTGTCAAAGTTATTATTATTATCAATTTTGGTGTGTTAAAAGCTAAGATACCGAAGCCAGTGATCCCACAGCTAATCCTTCTTGTTGATAAATGACATTATCGAAAGTGAAATAATTGTTGCTTATGACTAATTTAAGCACAGACATGAAATCCTGTATTTGTAATATACTTAGGCCACTGTATTTGGTTAAATTGTTTTGAATGATGGGGTATACCTTGGAGATTTGTATGCCAGGATACATGTTTACAATATTGAATGAGTGGAGAGAATGATTGGATTGAATGTTAAACTTTTCTTTATTTATCAATCAATTATTTACTATTTTAATGGATTTGTTCGACAAGAAATGATAGTTCCTTCTTAAAAATCTTTGAATGAATCGTGATGCTTTATATAAAGGACTCGGTCTATAGTTAATGATCGAGTGAATGGGGACGCCGGTTTTGTGTATCTTGGGGAGGGCTTTGGCTCTCAAAAATGAGTTGAACACTATTCGTAATATAGCTAAATCTAATGGATACAACAGTTTCTTTATTGAAAAATAATCAATAAATATAAATATCGCCCCCTCTACCACTCTGAAAATGTTTACAAGTTGTTTTACGTTGCACCGACACAGATAGGTCTTATGGCGATGATGGGACAGGAAAGGGCTAGGAGTGGGAAGGAAGCAGCCGTGGCCTTAATTATTGTACAGTCCCAGCATTTGCCGGGTGTGAAAATGGGAAACCACGGAAAACCATCTTCAGGGCTGCCGACAGTAGGGTTCAAACCCACTATCTCCCGAATACTGGATACTGGCCGCACTTAAGCGATTGCAGCTATCGAGCTCGGTCCTCTTTGAAAAAAGATAAACGAAACAACCCCTCCCTTTCTATCTTTACATTCAACGAACACATTTACAAAGTCATCAACATCTTTGAAAAGCACGATGTAAAAGTAGTTTTCAAAACCAAAAATAAGAATGCACAAGTCTTATATAACGCCACATCCATAAACAAGTTCAATGGTTTTTCAAAATCACCGGGCGAGTTTGCCGTGTGGCTAGGGGTGCACGGCTGTGAACTTGCAACCGGGAAATAGTGGGCTTGAACCCCACTGTCGGCAGCCCTGAAGAGGGTTTCCTGTGGTTTCCCATTTTCACTCCAGGCAAATGCTGGGGCTGTACCTTAATTAAGGCCACAGTCACTTCCTCCCCAATCCTAGGCCTTTCCTATCCCTTCATCGCCATAAGACTGTCTGTGTCGGTGCGACGAAAAGCCAATTTCAAATATTAAAAATCAGACACAATTATTTGCAACAGTTGTAATTCTTCTTATGTCGAACAGACCAGGAGGAATTTTAATATAAGGTACTCGGAACACGTCAATGCCCTGAAGTACAATAAATTTTCAGCTGTAGGACGGCATATACATGACTATAATTACAAATTCACAAACATAAAACAAGATATGGAAATTCTCAAAATCATCAACAAAGGACCTCCTTAACAGCACTGAAAGCTGCTTCATACATATAGATCAATATTTTAATTCGAATCATAATCTTAATGACATTTCAGAAAAGCCAAATATCCTATTTGACCTTCTAATTCTCATTTTTATAAACGTCAAACCAACAAGTCATAATTGAATTTTTCATAATATTCACCGCTCCTTTCCTCAGCAGCCATCTCTTTTCCCCACATCCATCGGCCCCGCCTTAATTCCCCCCTTTCCCTCCAACCCCCTCTCCTTTACCAGACCTGTCCCCTTGCCTCACCCCCTCGCCCGCCTCTCTCTCCTTGCCCCGCCCCTTCCTTTTCCTTTGAATCTCACAACCGTTAGTACGAGGCACACAACAGTAGGCCACGCACCACATGCCGCAACGAGAGTTAAGTCTCATATAACCTATGCCATTTGACTAACACGCTCTCTCCTTCAATTCATTAATTTTATCTAATTTTCTATATCATTTATTCAGGTTAATTTCATGGACACTGCAATGAATTGAGAATTTATACCAGCCACAAATTAAGAATGTGTCAGTTTTTACCATAATATCTTCATGTGCCGTCCTGACAATGTCCAACAGTATTTCAGCATGATTTTAACAAGCACTACGGGAACATTTCATTTTATTTACATTGGTTGATATGGAAACACCATCTAGCAGTTCTGCATCAGCTGGTGGTTATTTACAGTGGTGTCCAGTGGCTTTCATACTGCTAACACCACTCAATTAGATTTGGTGATTGAGAGTCTGACTACAGAATCAACATTTACCAGTTTCCGTTTCCCAATTGAAATTGTAATGATTAGCAGTGATGGAACTAACAATTCTATGAATATTAATGCAAGAAAGGGTCTGGATGATGAGCATACTCCTGATGCTTAGAATTTAGAGCCTAATTTATTTTTCAAATTTTACTCTTAGTTCATCCAGATTTTAATGTCAATTGTGGGTTTGTACATTCATTTTTTATATCAGTTGTGTGTTTGTACATTTGTTTAGTTATTAGATGTATTTCATTAAGGCTGAAGATGGCCAGCCACGGCCGAAACTAGTCCCTAGTTTAGTAAGGTAATTCAAATATATTGCATATTGTAGTATTGAAAAGGTGGACCATTACGACATTAAATTAATTATTATTGTGATCACAATTCAATACGGATCAAAACCATTAAGTTTATATCCTATGACATGTAAATAGTGTCTTGTTCCACTGTTTGGTAGCAGCACATGCACAGGGGGCCAACGAATGCACTAGTCATAGCCTTTTCATAACTACACTGTCAGCGTATGAGCAGACAACATGGAAAGCAACCGTCCGGGACAGCGTTACACGACTTGATTTCTACGGAAAGAAGGCATGACCACTGCAGAAATCATCTGCGCTCGGTGGCAGTCTGTGGAGAACATGCGCCGTCACGGAAAACAGTTTACAACTGGGTGGAAGGTTGGAAAACAGGGCACACATTGGTGGACAAGGGAACAAGTTCTGGAACAGCGTCAACACCACCCAACATTGCCCGGGTCAAACAGGCCATCCAAGGAAACAAATGCATCACATTTACGGAAATGGAAGCAGTCACAGCGGATCGTGCATGGCCACTTACAGTTGGGGAAGGTGTCATCCATGTGGGTGCCTAGACTCTTTGTCTGCAGACAAAAAGCAGAGACGTGTGGACGTGTTCAGAGAACTTCTGCAACGCCATGATCAAGATCCAGCTGACTTTATGGCTAGGCTTGTGATTTGTGATGAGACATGGCTCCATTACCATGAGCCCTGTTTTCCAACCTTCCACCCAGTTGTAAACTGTTTTCCGTGTCGGCACATGTTCTCCACAGAGTGCCACCAAGTGCCGATGAATTTCTGCAGTGGTCACACCTTCTTTCCATAGAAACCAAGTCGTATAGCGCTGTCCCTGACGGTTGTTTTGCATGTTGTCTGCTCTACGCTGACAGTGTTGTTATGACATGGCTATGACAATTGCATTCGTTGGCCCCTGTGCATGTGCTGCTACCAAAGGGTGGAACAAGACACTAGTTACACGTCACCACCTTCAAAAGTGAAATGTAAACTATACCCGGACATACAAAAAATAAAGTGTAAAACAGTATAGTATGCCCCTTGTAATAGACACAAAAAATTAATAATAATTTTTAAAGAATTAAAAAACTGTAAGATTAAAGATGTCCTATTAGAATGCTTAAAAATTCATTGAAGTACACTCAACCTCTGATAAAAACTTCCTTGAGTGGAGTAAAATAAATAACAGGTGGAACAAGAGTAAGGAATCGCTGGTGAATGCAAGTGTGGGTACTACAGGTGTGAGTCAGCATTAAGAAACATAAGTGAAGAGTTAGAGAGTTTGAAGGAGATAATTAGGCTTTTAACGGAGGACAGGAATGAAGGTAAGTCTCACTGAAACAATGTACAGGATACAGTACATAGAAAAGAGGGAGAGGGAAGTACGGGATAAGTTGTGTAAGATAGGTGGACCAATATCTTATGGGGAAAGAAATTGAGGGCTAAAGGGAAATGTTATGGAAGAGATGGTAGGGAAGGGAAAAGTAAGAAAGGGAAACGTTAGAGTGGAGGTGGAAAAGGGACATGAGAAGGAGAGAAGGGAGGAGAAAGTAGTCTCTGCAATCACTGGGAAAGAGATCTAATGATCGAGTGGGATTGAGGTTGTGGTTATAGGGGACTAAGTCATCAGGCATGTGAGGAAAGCAGGATAGAATATTATCTAGGAATTAAGTTAAGGCAGATATCGAGGAAAGTAGAAGCGACAGAGTAGGGTAAGGAGAAGGTGGTACTTTTTCAAGTTGGTACCAACAATGTAAGGTCCAACACTGTAGTTGATGTGTGAGATATGGGTATGACAGCATGGGAGAAGTGTAAGGGAGGAGAAAATGTTATCAGAGGGATACTGTGAAGGAAGTATACTGACTACAGGGTGATTGGGAATTTAAATGAGGCTATGGAGTGGGTGTGTGGAACACTGGGAGTAAGATTTGTAAATCCTAACAGTATATAATATTGTACATCTTCTCCTAACAGTAGGGTAAGAAACAGGAATTTGTGCTCAGATGGCCTTCACTTGAACCACAGCTGTATGTATAAGTTAGGGGGTATATTTAGAAGGGTTACAGAAGATAATATCCAGGGAAACGGAATGTACTAGGGAGCGGTAATGAGAGCACAGGGAGTTGGGAGTCAAGTAAGGATGATGTTAAGTTGTTAGTGTTAAACTGTAGAAGTATTGTAAAGAAAGGGTGGGGGAAAAAGTAATTTCATAAATACATATTTACCAGATATCGTAATAGGAGTTGAATCATGGCTGGAATGGGAGCGTTTCTCGTAGAGACAGGATAGGAACAGTAAGAGGATGAAAGAAGAATTTGTAAGCTACGTAAAATTTAAGGATGAGAAACATAAAATTCTAGATGTAAGGTTCATATCTTAAGATAATAGGCAACATGACATTTTTGGAGCATACAGATCTGGAAGGAGTGATGAAACAGGATTGTGAGGAACTGCAAAAAGACCTCAATAAAGTTGTAAGATGGAGAGGTATGATGCTAAATGGGGTGAAAAGTCATGCTGTAAGTTTCACCAGTTTTAATTACTGTGTTGATTGAGTCAAAGTACCACATGGGGATCACTGTAGGTATCTTAGGTGTTAATATAAGGAAAAATCTTCATTGGGGTAAACAAAGTTACAGATCTATTCATATAGTTATGATGGAATTTGAGATTTGTAATAAGGACGTAAAGGAGAGGGCATATGTCCCCAATTTAGAGTATGGTTCCAGTGTATGTAGCTCTCACCATGATTACTTGATTTGAGAATTGTAAAAGATCATAAGGAAAGCAGCATGATTTGTTATGGGAACTTTCCAAAAAATTAGTAGTACTGCAAAAATGTAGCAAACTTTAGGCTAGGAAAACTTGGGATTGAGGAGATAAGCTGCTCGTCGGTGGGGTATGTTACAAGTAGCAACTCTCATAATTGTTCCATACTGAAAATGATGTTAGGCAAAAATATCTCAAGGATAATAAAACCACCTATTCAATACATTTTAGTTTTGGACATTTTAAAAAATCAGACAGAATAGGAGTGACAAGTTTTAATTGTGTTAAAATACCATTAATTTATGTCATTCACATTTATGTATTGTTCACATTTTTAAAAATATTATTGTGGCATGTTAATTTTAAGAGGTTATAACAGTGTAACATTAACGTCCATATTTCATACTATATATGGTTAAATAAGGTCCCGGACCTTGAACTTAAGGTTGTCTACAGGCTGAAGATGCCCAAAAAAGGGTGAAACCTGTACCTGATAAGTCTATATAAATTAATGTAGATTTAAACCACATTAAACGTGGTATGTATTGAATAGGTGGTTTTATTAAATTATCCATGAGATATTTTTGCCTACGGGATATGTTCCGAAGTGACAGTGGAGGGGTGGTTTGGATTAAATCAGTAGATGAATAAGCTTGAATGGAGGTTTTAAAAGTAGGAAAACTACAATATGAAGATACGGTTGGAATTCGAGAGGATAAAATGGGGCAAATATTTGTTTACATGAAGAAGAATTAGAGAGTGGAATAATTTACTATGGAAGATGTTCGATAAATTTCCAACTTCTTTAAAATCATTTAAGAAAATAGCATTTAAACAATTAATAAGGAATTTGCCACATGGATAACAGCTCTAAATGTAGATTAGCGCTGAGTGACTGATTGTGTTCTAGTTCTTTCACTTTTTGTCCCGTCTGCCTTGTTGAGGGAGCTCCTAAGTCAGACTGGATCACTGACCTTTTCATCCTCTTCTTCCTACACTCTTCTTTATACATTGTTTCCGTCTCTACTTGTCACATCTTCCATTATCCTTCTTGATCTGGTCCTCCCATCTCTTGCTCAGTCTCCCTATTGGCCTCTTTCTGTCACACCTCTACTCCAGACTAACTCTTGGAATTCTGTTTGATTTCACTTTATTCACATGCCCAAACTGTCCTAAGGCAAGCTTCCCTATCTAGACTCCCAGTCTTTCAACATCCCGCTTTCTTCTGAACACCTCATTTCCGATTTTGATGTTTGTTGTTTAAAGGGGCCTAACATCGAGGTCAGCGGCCCCATTTCTGATTATTAGCTTGCTGTATTCTTTGAGATTTCCATTTTAACAGTTCCATCATTCCTTATCACGCGTTCTAAGTACCTGAAGCTATCCACCACTTCTAGTGTCCCTCCTTTCAGTTTTGGTTATTCCCCTTCTACTCCTGTTTTCTCTTATCATGACCAGGGTCTTATTCTTATCTCTACTAATTTCAAGACCCCACTCCTCTAATGACTTGCTCCAAGTGTCCAATTGAATCTGAACTTCCCAGTCATCATCTCCAAAGATTATTATGTCTTCCACAACCAACCATGCCAAAGGGCAACTTTTCTTTCATTTTCTTGTGGGTTTCATCCATTATGATGACAATACAATAGGTGAAAATACACTACCCACTTTCTAGCCTGCTTTAACTTTAAATCTTTTAAATCTTTGTCTTGACACAGTTCTTTGAGTCCTTATGTCCTTTATCATGTTTACAATTTCTGCGCTGATCTCTTTATTTTTTAAATCCTCCTGTATTACTTCCCCTGGGATACTGTCATAGGCTTTTGCTAGGCCTATACATGTCAGCACTCTTTTCTATATTCCCATCTCTTCTCCATCATTCGTCCCATGGCAAAAAAACTGGTCCACTGTAATCTCCCTTTCCTGAAGCCATATTGTTCCTTTTCTAAAGTTTCCCTACTTCTTTACTAATTCTTGTTTCAAGAATTCTTTCAAAGTTCTTAACAGGATGAGGGTTCAATGTAACTCCTTTGTAATTATTATGCATCTCTCTGTTTCCTGAATAGAGGGACTATTATTCCCTTTTTCCAAATTTCTTTATCCCTCCATACTGCCCTTAAGATCTGATTTAATCATATTATTCCTACATGGCCTGAGACTTGTATTATTTCTGTTATTAGTTAATACTTCATCTATTTATGGAGCCTTCCCTTTCCTCAACTTGAATGCCATCTCAGTCTCCAGATACGTGATCCCTTCTGAATTTTTTTCTCTCTTGATTTATATCTTGAGTTTTACTCTCTTCGCTGCCCCTTTGGATATTTTTGCGTATATTTAGAAGTACAAAAATTTTTCCATCTGGTCCTTATGTCATGGTAATTAATACAGATATCTTAATTCATCCTTCATCAACGTACAGTCTTCTTCCACAGCATTTGCCCCACATGCTGGTAGTATCTGCTGTTTTGGCCCTCTGTCACCACTTTACACAATCATGTGCCTAATCAAGGTGCAGGCCTGTAATCTTGAGATCGTCATACACGGTGTCAAGCCAACGCTGCTTTGGTCTTCCTACCAGCTGTTTCCCAACTATCTGTAAAGCAAAACTAGTCTTTACCACTGTTGTTCCTGCTCAAAGTACATGCCTATACCAGCAGAGACAGTTCCTCTCATTTTTTTACAACTGGCACCACTCCATATTGCCTGCAAACTTCGTCATTCGTATGGTCATGCAGTGTCAGACCAGATGTCCAACTGATTTTCATTTCCATGATGGCAAGTCATTATTCCAATTCTTTTCATCAAGGCCAATATTCAGCACTCTCTACAGTATCATCATCATCTTATTTTCCTATTTACAACTTCCCTGGTCAGGTTGTGAATCAAGGACCTCCATCGCTGCCTGTCTCTCCACCACTCTTCCCCTTTTTTAAGTACTTCTCCTGGTTTTCCTCCTCTCTTATCTATGCACTCCCACACTGAATCTGTCCACCTCTTTTGGGGTCTTCCTCGTGGTCTCTTTCCTGTTAACTTATTTCCTGTTAACTTATCTGAAAAAGCTTTCCTGGCACTCTCTCTTCTCCCATTCTCATCATATGCCCATACCACTTTAGATTTGTTGTTTCTATCCTGTCTTGAAGTTTCAAGATTCCTGTCCTTTTCCTTATCTCTTCATTTCTAATTCTATCCTTTCTGATCTTGCCCTCGGTACCTCTTAGGAATTTCATCTCCGCTACCTGTATTCTACTCTCCTCTAGTTTTGTTGTAGTCCACGATCCAGCTGCATAGGTTAGTATGGGTTCATAACAGGTTGAATCTAATACTTTCTTACATTTCTTCGGGACATCTTGGTTCCACAAAATACCCCTTACACTCTGATAGAAGCTGTTTGCTTGTTGTATTCTTTTCCCAATTTCCTCTGCGATCACAATTCCCAAGTACTTGAAACTTTTAACCACTTCCAGAATTTTACCATTCAGTTTTATCTTTCCTCTTCCTTCCCCTTGTCATCACTATTGTTTTACTTTTCTCTGTGCTTACTTTCATCCTAAATTTTTCTATCTCTCAATTTCATACATCTACTTGTTTTTGCACTTCCGTTTCATCCTCACCCCATATTACTATATCATCTGCAAACAACATGGCTTTTGTCTCTGTTTAATGTTCTTATGAATTTCATCCATGACTATGATGAATAGTATGGGGGATAGTACAGTACACTTCCCTGTTGGAGACCAGTTTCAACTTTAAACCATTTTGATTTTCCTATACTAGCCTTCACACTACTAACACAATTTTTGTACATAGCTTTTATCATTTGCACTTCCACTCTGTTCATTTGTTTTTTCCTTAATGTCTAGAGTATATATATAGAAAATAAGACTTTTGTCTGTACGTTGCTTAGAATTTAAAAAGAATGTCATTTTTTTATCAGTCGTGTCCACAGTAACGAAGAAATGCACTTTTTAATTTTCCGTCACTTCTGTCTGCCTGTCTGTCTGTATGTATGTATGTACAGGCATCATGAGAAAATGGCTGAGCAAAATTTAATGAAAATCAGTACGTAGAGTCGCGGAATAAGCCACTACAATCTAGGCTATAAATAATGTTATACATACTGAGTGAAATGGTAGTTTACGGGAAGGCCTAAAATGTAATTTTCAAATATCTATGTTAGTAGTGGTTCTATTGATAAATATTACATAATGAAAGTTATACAGAATTACTGTAAATTCCCAATCACTTATGCCTTATACACTTTTAGCATACTGGCTATGATAACTGAGAAATTCGTGAATTTTGCTTGTTGTTGATAATGATGCTTGTTGTTTAAAGGGGCCTAATATCGAAGGTCATCACGTGAATTTTGATTTTTGTTGCTAAGTCCGTTAAAATTAAACTGAAACAAGAAATTGTGATACAGTTCAATACGGAACATTATGAAATTTTTATCTTTAAATGCTAAGTCCATATCGAAGTCAAGCATTGCTAACATGGAAATATTGTTCAATCGTGTTAACTGGCGTTCTTTTGTCATGATTGTCTTAAGGTGTAAAACCGCGGTCATTGGTCCATATTGATAAGAAAAATTGTGAAGATGATTATAAAAATGAGAAAAAAATCGTAAAGGGATTTGATAAATTTCCAACTTCTTTGAAATTATTTACGAAAAGACTAGGTAAACAACTGATAGGGAATCTGCCACCTAAGCAACAGCTCTAAATGCAGATCAATGATGAGTGGCAGATTGATTGACTGACTGATTGAATGATTGCAGCAAAGCCTAGCCTTGTCGCTTAATGCCTCTGTAATTAATGATGGACATTTTACCACACACCCAGGTGACTGGAGTGGGACACTGATGATGATGATGATGATGATGATGATGATGATGATGATGATGACGATGATGATGATGATGATGATGATGAATTTACCACGTGTCCCCAAGCTTTCAGTCGTCATCTGCTGAAAGCTATTAATTAACTCTACACAGGGTTCCTAATGAATAGATTTTCCCACCTACCAAAACTCAAAGTTCCTTACCTCATACCCTCACACAGAGACAGAGAATAACAATGCCTTCACAAATTGAAGTCCTTCTTAGGCAGAGGATGGTCAAAGCAAATACAGTATCATTACAGGGTCTCTTCTGTTAGTACAGTGCAGAAACATGGGTCCTCAAGAACACCTCAGTGTGGACGCATGCTGAAAATTTCATAGGTTACTTGGCTAATAAATGAGGAAGTGCTAAACAGGGCAAAAGCTAACAGAAAACTCATGACTACAATCAAATGTAGAAGGATCTCTCACTTCGGCCACATTCTAGGAAATGGCCACTACCAGATCTTTCAGCAACTATTGGAAGGCAAAATGGAGGGTTGAAGAGGTGTTGGAAGAAAGAGAACATTGCGAATAAGAAACATCGAGTAGATAGGAATTTCTAACCCTTGCCATAGTGATCACCAACACCAGGGGGGCCTAATATAGTAGTAGTAGTAGTAGTAGCAGCAGCAGCAGCAGCAGCAGCAGCAGCAGCAGCAGCAGCAGCAGCAGCAGCAGCAGCAGCAGCAGAAGAAGAAGAAGAAGAAGAAGAAGAAGAAGAAGAAGAAGAAGAAGACCCTCCAGCAGCCAAGAGCTTGAACCTTTGCCTAGCTTTGCAACAACTAGTTCCATTTCCAGCACAAGCACAATTCTACACTACTTTTCTCTTCCACCCAGGCAGCATTCCATCATCCTTACACATGTTTTGAAAATATGCAAGTTCCAAAATGGTATTTTTACTTTGAATTAAACAGTATAATATTCAAACAAGTTTTTAAAACTTTGTGTTGTATAGGAATGTCAAGGGATCGTGAGAAAATTTGAATTATTCAAACACTTTAATTATAAATGTTCAAATTAACCAAATCCAACTGTAATAATAACAATTTATTGTATTAGTTTCCTGAGAAAATCAAGGCTGCCAAGAGGACAAAGCATAAAAAATTGAAATAATATTGTTAAGATAATCACTGATAAAAGATAGGAAAATAGTAGAAGAGATTAACAACAATAACACAGTTACATAGCATGTAGGCGATTTTGTAAAATCATGACAGATCCCATAACTGCCGAGACTGCTATTTCTTTGATGGTATTATTTAGGATGCCTAGCATTTTGCAGGTCTTTACAAAAAGGCTTGGAATTGTTCAGCGAGTACCCACCATGAATCCAATCACCTCAATATGTTCAGGGTTGTATTTATCTTCATAATAGGGCACTATAGTTTCATAGATGGCTTTCTTCTCATAGCCATCCTCCTGTGGCTGATCAGAACTCAGTTCAAACCTCACAATTGGATGTAGTATATAGCAAGTTTTTTTTCCCATCTCTAAAGGCTAAGATTCTATTTGCTTTGTGCTCCCTTATATAGCGATTCCAAAAATTTCCTCATGAGTGGTATATCCTCCCCTATGTAAAGAGTCAGCTAGCATGCGATGGATGGTATGGTGATGGGCATTGTGAAGAGTTTCACCATGCGGGCAAAAGCTAAGGGCATGTGGAAGGGTTTCCATCTCACTCTGGCAATGCTGACAGTGGTTACTGCCCAGACTTCTTCCCAGCACAACTCAACTGCAGAAACATTGCACATCATTTTGAGGGCATCCTTCCATTCAAAGCAGGAGAATCAATTGTGGTGCCAGATCCAATTATTAGCAGGGTGTAGTCTTTATAAAGAATTACACAGATCCAATTATTAGCAGCATGTAGACTTTATAAAGAATTACACAGTTCTAATTAGCAGGGTGTAGTCTTTATAACCCCCCTGCAAACCAAGTGACTTTGCCGCGGTGGGGAGGCTTGCGTGTCCCAATGAAGCAGATAGCCGAGCCGCAGGTGCAACCATATCGGATGGGTATCTGTTGAGAGACCAGACTAAAGAATGGTTCATCGAAAGGGGGGTAGCAGCCTTTTGGAAGTTGCAAGGGCGGCAGTCTAGATGATTGACTGATATGGCCTTGTAATAATACTCAACATGGCTTAGCTGTGTTGACACTGCTACACGGCTGAAAGTAACGGGAAACTACACCCGTATCTAACTCCCAAAGACATGCAGCTCTCTCTGTATGAATGATGTACTGATGATGGCTTCCTCCCGGGTAAAATATTCTGGAGGTAAACTAGTCCCCCATTCGGATCTCCGGGTGAAGACTACACGAGAGGGGGCGATCATCAGGAAGATGGATACTGACATTCTGTGAGTCGGAGCATGGAATGTTAAGAGTTTGAATCGTTGTGGTCACTTAGAGAATCTGAAAAGGGAGATGGATAGACTAAAGTTAGATGTAGTTGGTATAAGTGAAGTACGTTGGCAGGAAGAAGAGGATTTTTCGTCAGGCGACTACCGAATTATCAACACAAAATCAAACAGGGGAAATGCAGGAGTTGGTTTAATAATGAATAAGAAAATAGGGCAGCGGGTAAGCTACTATGACCAGCAGAGTGAAAGAATTATTGTCGTCAAGATAGACACCAAACAAATGCTCATCACAATAGTGCAGGTCTATATGCCTACTAGTTCAGCGGATGATGAGGAAGTCGAAAGAATATATGAAGAGATAGAAGATTTAATACAATATGTCAAAGGTGACGAGAATCTAATTGTGATGGGAGACCGGAATGTAGTGGTAGGCCAAGGAAGAGAAGGTAATAAACAGTAGGAAAATTCAGATTGGGACAAAGGAACGAAAGAGGAAGTTGGCTAGTTGAATTCTGCACTGATCGTAATTTAGTCCTTGCCGATACTTGGTTCAAACACCACAAATGCCGGCTGTACACATGGATAAAACCTGGAGACACTGGAAGGTATCAAATAGACTTCATTATGATTAGGCAGAGATTCAGAAAACAGGTGTTGGATTGCAAAACTTTCCCAGGAGCAGATGTGGACTTTGACCACAACTTATTGGTCATGAAATGCCATCTGAAGCTGAAGAAATTGCAGAAAGGAAAGCATGCAAAAAGATGGGATCTAGACGAGTTGAAAGAAAAGAGTGTGAGGGATTGTTTTAAGGAACATGTTGCACAAGGAATAAATGAAAAGGTTGAAGGAAACATAATCGAGGAAGAGTGGATAGTCATGAAAAATGAAGTCAGTAGGGCTGCTGAAGAAATGATAGGAAGGAAGAAAAGATCAACTAAGAATCAGTGGATAACTCAGGAAATACTAGACCTGATTGATGACGATGAAAATACAAGAATGCTAGAAATGAAGAGGGCAGAAAAGAATACGTGTGTTTAAAGAATGAAGTAGACAGAAAGTCCAAAGTAGCTAAGGAAGAATGGCTGAAGGCGAAGTGCAAGGATATCGAAGGTTGTATGGTCCTAGGAAAGGTAGATGCTGCATACAGGATAATCAGGGAAACCTTTGGAGAAAGGAAATCTAGGAGTATGAATTTTAAGAGCTCAGATGGAAAACCAGTTCTAGGGAAAAGAAGACAAAGCAGAAAGATGGCAGGAACATATCCAACAGTTGTATCAAGATAGAGATGTAGATAAATTGGTTCTGGAATCGGAGGAGGCTGCTGATGCTGATGAAATGGGAGACCCAATTTTGAGGTCAGAGTTTGATAGAGCTGTGAGTGACCTAAATAGGAACAAGGGATCTGTAATTGATGACATTCCCTCTGAATTACTGACTGCCTTAGGAGAAACCACCATGGCAAGGTTATTCTATTTAGTGTGTAAAATGTATGAGACAGGAGAAGTCCCATCCGATTTTTGGCAGAATTTTGTTATACCTACTCCCAACAAAGCCGGTGTTGACAGGTGTGAAAACTACCGCACCATTAGTTTAGTATCTCATGCCTGCAAAATTTTAACACGTATTATTTACAGTGCCTCCTCTGCGAACAATGTGACCTTGCCGCGGTGGGGAGACTTGCCTGTCCCAATGATGCAGATAGCTGAGCCGCAGGTGCAACCATATCGGATGGGTATCTGTTGAGAGACCAGACTAACGAATGGTTCATTGAAAGGGAGGTAGCAGTCTTTCGGTAGTTGCAAGGGCGGCAGTCTAGATGATTGACTGATACAGCCTTGTAATAATACTCAACATGGCTTAGCTGTGTTGATACTGCTACACGGCTGAAAGCAACGGGAAACTACAGCCGTAACCAATTCCCGAGGACATGCAGCTCTCTCTGTATGAATGATGTACTGATGATGGCTTCCTCCCGGGTAAAATATTCCGGAGGTAAACTAGTCCCCCATTCGGATCTCCGGGTGGGGACTACACGAGAGGGGGCGATCATCAGGAAGATGGATAATGACATTCTGCGAGTCGGAGCATGGTATGTTAAAAGTTTGAATCGTTGTGGTAGGTTAGAGAATTTGAAAAGGGAGATGGATAGGCTAAAGCTAGATGTAGTTGGTATAAGTACGTTGGCAGGAAGAACAGGATTTTTGGTCAGGCGACTATCGAATTATCAACACGAAATCAAACAGGGGTAATGCAGGAGTTGGTTTAATAATGAATAAGAAAATAGGGCAGCGGATAAGCTACTACGACCAGCATAGTGAAAGAATTATTGTCGCCAAGATAGACACCAAACCAATGCCCACCACAATAGTGCAGGTCTATATGCCTACTAGTTCAGCGGATGATGAAGAAATTGAAAGAATATATGAGGAGATAGAAGATCTAATACAATATGTCAAAGGTGACGAGAATCTAATTGTGATGGGAGACTGGAACGCAGCGGTAGGCCAAGGAAGAGAAGGTAGCACAGTAGGAGAATTTGGATTGGGACAAAGGAACGAAAGAGGAAGTCGGCTGGTTGAATTCTGCACTGACCATAATTTAGTCCTCGCCAATACTTGGTTCAAACACCACAAACGACGGCTGTATACGTGGACGAGACCTGGAGACACTGGAAGGTATCAAATAGACTTAATTATGATTAGGCAGAGATTCAGAAACCAGGTGTTGGATTGCAAAACTTTCCCACGAGCAGACGTGGACTCTGACCACAACTTGTTGGTCATGAAATGCCATCTGAAGTTGAAGAAGTTGAAGAAAGGAAAGAATGCAAAAAGATGGGATCTAGACAAGTTGAAAGAAAAGAGTGTGAGGGATTGTTTCAAGGAACATGTTGCACAAGGACTAAATGAAAAGGCCGAAGGAAACACAGTAGAGGAAGAGTGGAGAGTCATGAAAAATGAAGTCAGTAGGGCTGCTGAAGAAATGTCAGGAAGGAAGAAAAGATCAACTAAGAATCAGTGGATAACTCAGGAGATACTAGACCTGATTGATGAGACGCAAATACAAGAATGCTAGAAATGAAGAGGGCAGAAAAGAATACAGGCAATTAAAGAATGAAGTAGATAGAAAGTGCAAGGTAGCTAAGGAAGAATGGCTGAAGGAGAAGTGCAAGGATGTCGAAGGCTGTATGGTCCTGGGAAAGGTAGATGCTGCATAGAGGAAAATTAAGGAAACCTTTGGAGAAAGGAAATCTAGGTGCATGAATATTAAGAGCTCAGATGGAAAGCCACTTCTAGGGAAAGAAGACAAAGCAGAAAGATGGCAGGAGCATATCCAACAGTTGTATCAAGGTAACGATGTAGATTATTTCGTTCTGGAACATGAAGAGGCTGTTGATGCTGATGAAATGGGAGACCCAATTTTTTAGGTCAGAGTTTGACAGAGCTGTGAGTGACCTAAATAGGAACAAGACACCTAGAATTGATGATATTCCCTCTGAATTACTGACTGCCTTAGGAGAAACCAGCATGGTAAGGTTATTTCTTTTTTTTTTTTTTTTTTTTTTTTTTGCTAGGGGCTTTACGTCGCGCCGACACAGATAGGTCTTATGGCGACGATGGGATAGGAAAGGCCTAGGAGTTGGAAGGAAGCGGCCGTGGCCTTAATTAAGGTACAGCCCCAGCATTTGCCTGGTGTGAAAATGGGAAACCACGGAAAACCATTTTCAGGGCTGCCGATAGTGGGATTCGAACCTACTATCTCCCGGATGCAAGCTCACAGCGTTTTCATTTAGTGTGCAAGATGTATGAGACAGGAGAAGTCCCATCCGATTTTCGGCAGAATGTTGTTATACCTATTCCCAAGAAAGCCGGTGCTGGCAGGTGTGAAAACTACCGCACTATTAGTTTAGTATCTCATGCCTGCAAAATTTTAACACGTATTATTTACAGAAGAATGGAAAAACAAGTTGAAGCTGAGTTGGGGGAAGATCAATTTGGCTTCAGAAGAAATGTAGGAACACGTGAAGCAATCCTGACTTTACGTCTGATCTTAGAGGATCGAATCAAGAAGGACAAGCCCACGTACATGGCATTCATAGATCTAGAAAAGGCATTCGATAATGTTGATTGGACCAGGCTATTTATGATTCTGAAGATGATAGGGATCAGATACCGAGAACGAAGAATTATCTACAACCTGTACAAAAATCAGTCTGCAGTGATAAGAATCGAGGGCTTTGAAAAAGAAGCAGCAATCTAGAAAGGAGTGAGGCAAGGCTGCAGTTTGTCCCCTCTCCTTTTCAATGTTTACATAGAACAGGCAGTAAAGGAAATCAAAGAGAAATTTGGAAAGGGAATCACAGTCCAAGGAGAGGAAATCAAAACCTTGAGATTTGCCGATGATATTGTTATTTTATCTGAGACTGCAGAAGATCTCGAGAAGTTGCTGAATGGTATGGATGAAGTCTTAGGTAAGGAGTACAAGATGAAAATAAATAAGTCCAAAACAAAAGTAATGGAGTGCAGTCGAACGAAGGCAGGTGATGTAGGAAATATTAGATTAGGAAACGAAGTCTTAAAGGAAGTAGATGAATATTGTTACTTGGGTAGTAAAATAACCAACGATGGCAGAAGTAAGGAGGACATAAAAGGCAGACTAGCACAAGCAAGGAAGAGCTTTCTTAAGAAAAGAAATTTGCTCACTTCAAACATTGATATCGGAATTAGAAAGATATTTTTGAAGACTTTTGTGTGGAGCGTGGCATTGTATGGAAGTGAAACATGGACGATAACTAGCTCAGAAAGAAAGAGAATAGAAGCTTTTGAAATGTGGTGTTACAGAAGAATGCTGAAGGTGAGATGGATAGATCGAATCACGAATGAAGAGATACTGAATCGAATTGGTGAGAGGATATCGATTTGGCTACATTTGACGAGAAGAAGAGATAGAATGATAGGACACATCTTAAGACACCCAGGACTTGTTCAGTTGGTTTTTGAAGGAAGTGTAGGTGGCAAGAACGGTAGGGGTAGACCAAGGTATGAATATGACAAACAAATTAGAGCAGATGTAGGATGCAATAGTTACGTAGAAATGAAAAGGTTAGCACAGGATAGGGTGGCATGGAGAGCTGCATCAAACCAGTCTATGGACTGATGACTCAACAACAACATTTACAGTGAAGAATGGAAAAACAAGTTGAAGCTGAGTTGGGAGAAGATCAATTTAGGAACACGTGAAGCAATTCTGACTTTACATCTGATCTTCGAGGATCGAATCAAGAAGGACAAGCCCACGTACATGGCATTTGTAGATCTAGAAAAGGCATTCGATAATGCTGATTGGACCAAGCTATTTAAGATTCTGAAGAAGATTGGGATCAGATACCGAGAACGAAGAATTATCTACAATCTGTATAAAAATCAGTCTGCAGTGATAAGAATCGAGGGCTTTGAAAAAGAAGCAGCAATCCAGAAAGGAGTGAGGCAAGGCTGCAGTTTGTCCCCCGTCCTTTTCAATGTTTACATAGATAGGCAGTAAAGGAAATCAAAGAGGAATTTGGAAAGGGACTCACAATTCAAGGAGAGGAAATCAAAACCTTGAGATTTGCCGATGATATTGTTATTTTATCCGAGACTGCAGAAGATCTCGAGAAGCTGCTGAATGGTATGGTCGTAGTCTTGGCTAAGGAGCACAAGATGAAAATAAATAAGTCCAAAACAAAAATAATGGAGTGCAGTCGAACTAAGGCAGGTGATGCAGGAAATATCAGATTAGGAAATGAAGTCTTAAAGGATGTATGTGAATATTGTTACTTGGGTAGTAAAATAACTAACGATGGCAGAAGTAAGGAGGACATAAAATGCAGACTAGCTCAAGCAAGGAAGAGCTTTCTTAAGAAAAGAAATTTGCTCATGTCAAACATTGATATAGGAATTAGAAAGATGTTTTTGAAGACTTTCGTGTGGAGCGTGGCATTATATGGAAGTGAAACATGGACGAGAACTAGCTCAGAAAGGAAGAGAACAGAAGCTTTTGAAATGTGCTGTTACAGAAGAATGCTATGGAAAGACTGAATCACGAATGAAGAGATACTGAAATGAATTGGTGAGAGGAGATCGATTTGGCTAAATTTGACGAGAAGAAGAGATAGACAGCCAGGACTTGTTCAGTTGGTTTTTGAAGGAAGTGTACGTGGTAAGAACGGTAGGGGTAGACCAAGGTATGAATATGACAAGCAGATTAGAGCAGATGTAGGATGCAATAGTTACGTAGAAATGAAAAGGTTAGCACAGGATAGGGTGGCATGGAGAGCTGCATCAAACCAGTCTATGGACTGATGACTTAAACAACAACAACAGTCTTTATAAAGAATAACACCTTTATCCTTACGAGGTAGTTTACACCATGCTTGATATTCCATGTCACGGAGTGCAGTCCTAACTTTACAAGCATCTATACAATTGTCTTATTAATTTCAAATGATGCAGACAAATGACACTTTTGTCATCCAAACTGCAGGAGTTAGTGATATATGTGTTTGCAGATTTTTTTTTTTAGTCCTCAATTCATTGAGATGTTTGACAGTGATCTTACGGTGACACTGGAATAGGAAAGCCTAAGAGTGGGAAGGAAGCGGCCGTCGCCTTGATTAACATTCAACCTCTTAGGTCATGTTCAGTACACGAAGCAAATTGATATAAAGACATTTGCCTGGTGTGAAAATGGGAAAACACGGAAAACCATCTTCAGGGCTGCTGACAGTGAGGGTCGAACCTATTATCTCCCGGATGCGAGCTCACAGCTGCACGCCCCAAACCGCACGGCCAACTCGCCTGGTCTGATTTACTCTACCAGATGGCAGAGTAAACCAAATCTCTGTTGGGTGGTCTATGGCTGAGCTTTAATTAATGTCATCGGCTAGACAAAATGTGTCACCAGATATCTTTAAAGTGCTGACATCATACAACGTGAAGTTTCAAGTGGACTTTCTTAACCACCTTTTAAAAATTCGACCACATCTATTCATTTTGAACCCACATCTTGGGATCCAGAGGAAATTAAAGGATGGAGAACTGAACTGCATTAAAGGATTAAGTAATAAATTATTGTAAAAGTCCTTCTGATACTGTCATATGTCTGTTATGTCTTCAGCTTGAAGGTTGGATGAATCTTCAAACAGCACAACCAAAGGTTATGTGGTTACAGGGAAACCACAAAAACCAACAACGGCACAATAATGAGAAGCATAAACCTAAAGGAAGAGTGAGGTAGTTTGCCACTGGACTAGAAAGTGCTATTGCAGCATAACTGCCTCTATGAGTAGCATAACATTCAGATGTACATGTTGGGCTTCGAAGGCCATCGCTCGGCATCACCCATACATGAGCAGCTTCCATACCGTCATAGCCATAAATGAGACTGACATTTTAATGGAAGCTACAATGTACTCTGACCAGTGCCAAAAGACTGATGCAAAAATACTCCAGTCATCAAGAAAGAGCAAAAGGTGCATCGTAACATATAGAGCAACCGATGCAAAATCGGGAGGTTGTGGGTTCAGATCCCACTTGTGTCAAGCTGGCCAGTTTTATTTTGTACTTAACATCTTTTCAACAGGTACTATGTGTAATGAACACGACCTAATAGGTTGAATGTTTATTTCTATTACAATGCAGTCGTGTAAATTCAATATTCATCAGCAGAAGTATGTTTCAGTGTTCAAAGACAAATATGATGTGAGGAGAAATGGATTTGTAGAGCTGAGGTCTTTTGAAAAAAAAAAAAAAAAAAAAAAAAAAAAAAGAGCTTATAAATATGCATGGAAGGGTAGGAGCACATGAGGTTTACAAAATAAATATATCATACATATTACAAGGAGCCTCTGTCGCTTAGTAATTAAACAACAGGATAATACTCAAACAAGTATAATGCAAGTAAAAACACAGATGAAACTGTACACAAAAGAAAGCACTTTATGTGACCTCTAATAGATCAATTGTTTGAAAAAAAAAAACTATCGACAGTCAAATCATCATAATCACTGACCTCACACATGGACATCATAACAACGCAGTATACAATAAACATTATTAACTTGGCCTGCTTCTTACATTACTTTGATATGTGTTTAAATAGCCATACAAACAACATGAACTAGTATTCCTCACTCTTCAATATACTAGTACTTATTAACACAAACCACTTCTCCCCAATGCTTAAAATTCTGAACTGCTCATCAACACTCCTATATCCACTTGCCTTCAGGGGTTTAGAGACATACCATGGATTTCATTTGTTCCCTCCACACATTTCCATTCTTTACTTTTATTTTTTAATCATAAACACACACCACTAGCAGCACCAGGATACTGCCGTGTCTGAAGAAAAATCTTACTATAGAAATACAACAGAAAATTTAAAACATTGTGCTGACTTCGGTTTTGAGTGCATGTTTCAACTGTGTTTTTATCAGATATGTCATTGCTTATTACCATCTGATATTGCATTATGCAAACTGTAGGATAAAAGAAAGATTATGAAGAATACCTGATAGAGTATCTGTTGAACAGCTACTACTACTCGATTCTTCATCCTTCGGAAGAGGCTCCGCCTTCACTTTCTCTCCCTTTTTGACTTCTTCGCCATCACTTTCTGATTCATTGAAGATATCTTCAACTTCACGGTCCATACTGGCAATGTCTTCAGGAGAAAAAGACATCAAAGGATTAATTGTGTCCATGAATCGTCCACTGGGGGTTCTACGTCGTATGGCTGGCTGCTGATGAACAGCATGCACAGCAGGGTTAGGTTCTGGACTGCCACAGTGAGGGGGCGGATGTCTATTTGTCGTTCCTGAACGTTTCACAGGATATAACAACTCATTTACATGTTCCCAGCGTTCAGCACAACACCACAACCATTCCGGAGTAACAATAAAAATTCCTTTCATCCGCCGAGCTATATTCACTTTTGCTGTGCCAGGCCTCACTGCTACTAAATGGGTGGTTTGAGGGGTAATGTCTTGAGTCACTTTAGCACCTAATGAAATAGCCACTTGATAAACTCTACTCTTCTCAAGTTCAACATTTGTAGGAACCAGGCCGCTGAACACTAGATGGGTTCCGGCAAGCACTTTACGACGCACATATGGTATTACACTCTTTAAATCAGGTATGTCTTCTTGCTCTTCATCATAGAGTTCATAGAATGCATGGTGAATAGTCTTCAGTATTTCCTCTAAATACAACAGATAGTCATCAGTATCTTCTACCTCAACCAACTCGTCTGTATCATTACCATCAACTTTTTTACATTTATCATTTGCAACATCACTAACCTTCTCAGGAGTCCTATCTCTATCACAACCACTTTCTTTAGATTTGACAGTTTTGCCATCAATAGAGTCTACAATTTTAGATTTATTCACATCCTGTTCATTTTCATCATCTGTAATCTCTAAATCATCTTTAACATTAGAAACAGCAACACAGTTTTCACCAGCATGTTCACCACTTTCAGTCTTAGTTTCACTCACTTCTACACCTGTTGTTTGTTCTTCTTCACTCAAAGTTTTCTTTTCACTTTCTAGTTCAGTGTGATCTTTCTTACCACTTTCTTGCTTACTTTGAACTTTCTTATCCTCATTTCTATCTCCTTCTTCAGCAGCAGGAGCTTCTGTCTTTGAACAGTTTACAACAGATTTCTCCTTTGGCATGGACTTTTTCCCTTCATTCCCTGAAATATTACAGAAAAATACAGTCTACAAACTAAATCACAAGCTGAGTAATATTAAGGTATGATACAGCAAAATAGTTTATATCAACTTAAAATCAAAACTTTCCTAACCATTATAACAGGACATTTTAATGAAGAATATAAATTACGCACTGCAGTACTATGAGAAACTTCCATATCCCTTCAAAAACAAGCAAGATTTAGAGGACTATTGATATTGTGATCATAGCCACAGAACCTCTCATTTTACGTGGCATCTGAACCACTGTTTTTAAAAAGGCAGCAATGATATCACAGGGTTATCATGCCCCAAACTCCCATATCTGTTCAAGAAATTTGTGGTAAGACAAATGAAAGTAATTTAATTTACCATGAAATAAAGCCTATCATTAGAGATGGTGATATTTTGCAAAAGCAACATCAATATATTACCATTCTACCAAAACTATTGCAACTAGATAATACCTGGAAGAGAAAAAATGTAATGAATAACAGAATGACATGTTTCGTTCATGAAAGAACATCATCAGATTTTTTTAATGTGTATATGAAAATGAAAATCCACAGCCTGTTGTCAGTCATTCAACCGGGTTACGAATGGAATGAATGAAGCCCCATCTAGCGGCGAGGATAGGAATTGTGCCTGCATGCCTCGGGGGGAATGATTACTGAATGAAAGATCTTTATTTTATTTTTATTTTTTTATTTTTTTTGCTATTTGCTTTACGTCGCACCGACATAGATAGGTCTTATGGCGACGATGGGATAGGAAAGGGCTAGAAGGAAGCAGCCGTGGCCTTAACCCATTTATGCCCAGGTGGGTCGTTTTTGATCCATCAAATCATGCTATCTTTCTTGAAGCTATCACATTCTTGACACTTGTAAGATCGATTAAGTTAACCATTATATACTTTGTCATGTGTTTGGGTGGGAATTTGATTCACTGTTGACGTTATTCTTGATCTGGAGTCAATAGAAGAAAGATGGATTGTCCGCCCTCTGCACGCGGGTGAAGAATGTAAGCAGAATTGACAACTATTCTCGTTGGCATGTTATTCATTGCAGTATTTACTATTTAAAACTTCAATAATATACATGCATAATTTTATATCCGCATTAACTTGCTTAGAATTTCCGGTATTTTCAATAGAACTTAGTGTGGATCGCTAACGACCCGCTGAGCAGTTACCCGACAACTATCACTGACTTTCAGATTCGCTCAATAATGACCATATATTTAGCTTAAACCTTACACATTTAGTCTTAGTATCCATAATTGCTCTGTAATATACTGCAAAGTGCAGCAACTAACAGTTGCAGAAATTCAGGATGAGCTTGAAGCGGCCGATCCTTCAGATATCCCCAACTCAGGTGTTGATATCTTTACTGGGCTGCCTGAAGACGGATGAGAAGAAAAAGATGCTGACTCTGGTGATGAAGATTGTTCAGATCCTGACAAACTAAATCATGCTCAGCTTCAAGCTCCAGCAGAGATAGTGTTCAGAACAGCATACGCTGGAATAGATTTGAGGAAATATTCCGATTTCTTCATGTTTGTGACAATTTGGATCTCCCGGCAGGTGAGAAAATTGGTAAATTGAGAAACAAGTCATTTCTTATAAATGCTCCCAATGAAGACAAAATATCTATTGATGAGTCTATGATCCTGTATTTCGGGCACCACGGGTGTAAGCAATTCATCCGCAGCAAACCAATTTGTTTTGGCTTCAAAGGCTCGGTAGCCACTCAGTGGACAGGCTACTGTCTCCAGGTTGATATTTACGAAGGATATGAAGGAGGAGGAAGGAGGGAGAAAGGAATGGAATTAGGTGAAGCAGTAGTGGTGACATTTGTGGATATTCTTTCTGAAGTATTTCCTGGAATTGTTTTTCTTTCTATTTCGACAACTTTTTCCCGTCAACTAAGCTTCTATGTAGGATCACTGAAAAAGGCCATCATGCTACAGGAATTCTCAGAAGCCTGTCATCGAAAAGAAAGAGTGTGGTTACTCTGAATCTTGTTTTGATAAAGAGCATGGTGTTATAGTTGTGTCTTGGAAAGACGATGGTGTAGTGAATATTATGTCAAATCAGTTTGGTGTAGTTCCCCTTCAAGAAGTTACAAGATACTCAGTCAGCCAACATTTGTGGATATTTATGAACTTCAATTCGTGGCAATAAATGGTACATTCCTATTTTGTTTTGGTTGCTCGATTTATGCATGAAGAATGCTTGGATTCTTAGCAGAAGCTATGGTGTGTCTCTTGATGCCCTAACTCCCGTCAGGAAGCAACCAAGACAATTCTCTACAAATATGGGACAGCTCCTAAGGGAAGAGGTCGACTTATATCGCTTGACATTATCAAGAAATAACAGAGGAAGGACCATTGACGGCAGCTGCTGATAAGTCAACAACCCAGGCGCCAATGCAAGATTTGTCGCAATAAAATACCGAAGGCCTGTGCGAGATGTAATGTTCCCCTTCATGACAGGTGTTTTGTAAATTACCCTGAGTGAGTCTCAGTTCCACTATCAGTTATGGAATCTGAAGTTACGTGTTTTGGGTACTAAATATTATTATAATTAAACAGAACAATGACAATTATTGCTTTTTATGTCATTATAATACTCATTTCTAAAGGTATGTGAACTGTAAGTCTGTAGAAATAAATTGTTGCTAAGGTTCATGTTCAGAATATTGTTTCTCCCTGCTTCCCGACCAAGTGCTTAGTGGTTCATTAACGATCCATGTGTTTATATGGGTTTTAAACAAGTAAATATGGTTTTGTTCATTTCTACATGAATAATGGGTCATAATAAGTGTTTACGAGGCGTATTTTTTAAGTAAGGTCCGTTTGAAAATAAGTACACAACGAAAGGTTATTTCAAAAAAGTAAATTTATTTTCAGAAAGTACATACTTCACTCTATTTTTCGACATAGTTGCCAAGTTTGTTCAAACACTTATCATACCTCGTAACCAATTTTAAAATACCCTCTTCATAGAAACTTGCCGCCTGCTCGATAATCAAGAGTTCACTGCCGTTTTCACGTCGTCATCATCATTATAATGGTTGCCACTGAGGTGATGTTTGAGGTGGAGGAACAGATGGTAATCACTTGGCGCAAGATCAGGACTGTAGGGTGGGTGGTCTAAAACTTCCCAGCCAAAACTGTCCAATAAATCGCGTGCCTGACCTGCAGTGTGAGGTCTTGCATTGTCATGGAGAAGGACAATTCCCTTTGTCAGCACGTCGCGTCTTTTGTTTTGAATCGCTCTGCGTAGCTTTCTCAGGGTTTGGCAGTATGCTTCTGTATTGATAGTGGTTCCTTGATTTTGCGTGGGACAGAGTCTGTTTGGCCTTCACCTTTACAGGCAAGTGTGTGTGTCTCCATTCCATGCTTTGTTGCTTCGATTCGGGCGTGGTATGTGAAACCCATGTTTCGTCTCCAGTTACGATCTGACTCAAGAAGCTTGTCACCTTCTTCGTCGTAACGAGTCAAGAACTTCATCGCACACTCAAATCTTTGGTCTTTGTGGTCCTCTGTTAGGAGTTTCGGGACCCAACGGGAGCACAGTTTCCTAAACTTTAGGTGTTCAGAAACAATGTTGTAAAGCACTGATCTCGACACGTCAGGAAATTTGTTTGAGAGACTTGTTATTGTGAAGCGCTTTTTCTCACAAATCTTCGCTTCAACTGAAGCCACCAAATCGTCTGTAATCAAAGAAGGGCGACCGGAGCGGTCTTCATCACGGACGTTGTCATGGCCATCTTTGAATTGTCGTACCCTCTTACGCACTTTGCATTCACTCATAACAGTATCACCGTACACTTCGTAAATCTGTCGATGAATTTTTGCAAGAGATAGGTTCTTTGCTGACAAAAACCGTATCACTGACCGAACCACACAAGCGGTGGGTGAGTTGAGAGTCTTAAACATTTTGAAAGCACAGAACAGAACCGTAAAGGCTAGCTACAGAGTTGAAACTGAGCACAGTTGTTCCTGAGGCATGCCAGTACACAACACACACGCTCGTTGCGATATGCACGCGAACTACTAGTGTCTACAACAAAACGGACCTTACTTAAAAAACACGCTTCGTATATACACAAGTTATCAATATCACAAGAAAAAAATAACTTGGGCATACATGGATTAATTAAGGTACAGCCCCGGTATTTGCCTAGTGTGAAAATGGGAAACCACGGAAAACCATCTTCAGGGCTGCCGACAGTGGGGTTCGAACCCACTATCTCCCAAATACTGGATACTGGCTGCACTTAAGCGACTGCAGCTCGAGTTTGGTGAATGAAAGATGAAATGATACTGGAGAGTGTTGCTGGAAAGAAAGATAAGAGGGAAAACCAGAGTACCCAGAGAAAATGTCCCGCCTCCACTTTGTCCAGCTCAAATCTCGCATAGAGTGACCGAGATTTGAACCACGGAACCTAGCGGTGAGAGGCACATGTTATTGATTAAAAATGGGTGATATTAGTAGATGTGGAAATGTTTTTCAACTTCCCTTATACGTCCTCCGCTCTCCAGTCCAGTCCTAGCAGCAGAGAGGAGAGGATGTATAATAGGCAGAGTACAATAAGATAAGTTCAAAAAACATTTCTACATTAAGACAATGTGCACAGAAATTAAATATAAAATGGTTTTGCACTTGTTGTTGTTCTTCTTTTATGGCCACACTGTACCACTTCAGTTAATCATTTTATGGTCATCAAGTTTTCTTTCCAAATTGCCTAGTACCTTTTCATTCGAGAGGTTCATACCCACTATCTCGTGAATGAAAGCTGGCTCTGTATCTTATATTAGAGCATGTAGTTTTTCCTATTCTCTCGGTCATCTTTTGAACAGACTAAAGTGGAAGTAACGTCACTGGCTCGTCACACTCGCCTTGGTTGCCAAATGAACTGGCGTCTGATTGAAATTGTACTGCAGCACTATGACTTGGTATAGTTCACCAATTGTAACGTAAACACTTTTAAAAGGATTAATGCATTAAGACATTCATATTAGTGGAGTCTCATATCTCCACTTAATGGCTACATTTTAAAATAATTAATTTACTGAATTAAATGATGTATTATTCACAATTTCATGCTTAAAGCATTGTGAATAAATTCTTTTGCCATGCACAATAACCATTACATACATTGAATTATTATTATCATAATATATATTATTATATATTATTATCGTAATATATATTAGGACTACATTATTTTATTATTTATCAATCACTATTCTTATCTAAATATGTGACCTGGTTCCAATCGAAGACTGGACCAGGAATGGAATGATGCTCCACCTAACTCCAAGTATTTGAATTGCACCAGCTGGAGAGGTCTGTCAGTACTAATTCAACGAACAACATTTTTCACTCGGAAATGCTTATAAACAAAGAGAACCGGTTCTCTCTTGCCAGACATAAAAATCTTGCGTTTTCTTTTCAACTGATAATAGTCTGGTGAGTTTTTCTTTGGATCCACTGCATGAAGGTCTATGTAAACACAATAATATTCAATAACAAGAAACACCTCGATCTGGCAGGAGCTGTACAAGGGGAAATGAAAATGATGATGAACGAGAAAGAGTAAGAATAAACCAACAAACTTATAAGAGGTTTGAAGAATTAATAATAAGCAATATGCACACACACTTTTCTTTTTTAAGCCAGACTGAGAGGCCTTGTGTTGGTAGATTTACTGGCACGTAAAAGAACTCCTGCAGGACTAAATTATGGCACCTCGGCATCTCCGAAAACTGTAAAAGTAGTTAGTGGGGTGGGATGTAAATCCAATAACGTTATTATTACGAGGGTAATCCCAAAAATAAGGTCTCCTATTTTTTTTAAATACAGAACTCTGTTTGTGTGGCTGTTGGTAACAATATTGTGAAGAGTGTTTCCCGTGCTCGCATACAAACATGTGCACGCTGCGCTGAGGCACCCAGTCTTGGCTTGGCAGCCGATGAGAATGGAGCTCCCATTGGATGTTACCGCCAAGTGCGAAGTACGCGCAGTTATTCGGTTTCTGAACACAAAAAGTACTGAACCGATTGAAATCCATCGCCAATTGGTGGAAGTGTATGGTGAGTCATGCATGGATGTCAAAAATGTTCATAAGTGGTGTAGAGAGTTTGCAGCCGATCGGACTGAAATTCACGACAAACAAAGGAGCGGGAGACTGTCAATTTCCATCGAGATAGTCGTGAAGGTTGAGCAAATCATGCGTGAAGATCGGCGGATCACCTTGGATGATGTCTGCACTTCAGTTCCTGAGGTTTCCCGAAGAACCGCACACAGAATTTTAATGGAAAAGTTGAAATACCAGTAGGCGTGCACTAGATGGGTGCCACGCATGCTGAGTGAAGACCACATGTGGCGATGAGTTCATTCTTCCCGCACATTTCTTCAATGCTTTGCAGCCGAACAGGACAACTTTTTGGACTCAATTGTCACGGGTGACAAAACCACGCCAGTGCCGCGGAAATTCAAGCAAACACAGTCTGCCCGTAAAGTCATGACATCTGTGTTTTAGGATCAAAAAGGGGTATTGTTGGTCGACTTTATGCCCGCTGGGACCACAATTAACGCTGACAGGTACTGTGAGACCCTGAAAAAATTCAGATGGGCAATTCAGAACCTGAGAAGAGGAATGTTGAGCAAGGGTGTAAACATCCTCCATGACAACGCTCTCCCGCACCTCGCCCGGCAAACCGTTGCTCTCCTACAACAGTTTCAGTGGAACATCATCACCCACCCACCCTATAGTGCCAACTTGGCGCCCAGTGACTATCACTCATTCCGTAAGTTGAAAGAACATTTGGCTGGAAAGCGATTTAGCACCGACGACGAGGTGAAAAATGAGGTTCACAACTTCCTGAACAGCATGGCAGCGAGCTGGTATGACATGGGCATGCAAAAACTGTCACAGCGTCTTCAAAAATGCATCGACCGAAATGATGATTATGTAGAAAAATAGCTAAATGTTCAAGCTGTAAAATTCTGTAAACCACTGTAGAAATAAACATGTCTATGTAATTATAAAAAAATAGGAGACCTTATTTTTGGGATTACCTTCATATTATTATTATTATTATTATTATTATTATTATTATTATTATTATTATTATTATTATTATTATTATTATTATTCTGATAGCAAAGCACACCAATAAAATCAAATTATTACTGGTTTAAATGGGCTATGACAGTAACTGCAACCACATGGTCAAGGCATTTAAGGAGTACGTATTGCCATTGCATTGCCATAACTCGTGCTGACAGTAGGCATGAGACACGCGCCCCCTTGTCCCTCTCCTACCATGTGACAACACCGCAGCCGCAGTCCCCCTCACCCACGTGTTTCCCTGGCCTGTACCATCTCTTCCACTTTAGTCTGCTCAAAAGGTGGTCCGGAGTATATATCCCATATTTAATTCGAGCATATCCGTACAGATTGTAAACAAAATAATTCTAAACTATAGGGAAATAGGTACTGATACTATTTATTCTGTCGCAGACTAAATCACTTATTATGCTCAGAAAATGTCTAAATCATTCCAACAACTTCTGCCACATATGCAGTTCCTTCACTCCAAAATTACAACGGCATAAAATCTCTTCACAGCTTCAGAAATTGTACCAATAGGATATGCTTCAACATTGCAATGACTTTCAGATTTCCACTCATATGCTGCTGGTGGAGATTGTATTGAATTGATTCGAGGACTCTGTTTACATTTTCATAGTTTTCTTTTAAATGAACCAAGTGAGCAATGGATAGAAAAGGCTAAAAATTGCCATTATGCAAAACAATGGCCTTTAAACTTTGCTGGAAAGTGTCAATAGAACAGCCTCCAATGGTGCAATATATGTTTATTTTAGTTCTTCAAAGAGACCACGCACATTGGACCATCTAATGAAAATAATTTTTCTAGAGACAGGCCTGAAGATGATTTTCTGTAGTTTTCCATTTTCACAGCAGGCAAATGCCAGGGTTGAACCTTATCTAAGGCCACAGATGCTTCCTTCCCACTTCTAGCTATTTCCTACCTCGTCATTGCCATAAAACCTAATTGTATCAATGCAACATTAAGCAAATTATTTTTTAAATCATTTTCTATAAATGTTATTGATTAAGAATTACTGTGAATAAGATGTGACATATGGAAGCAAAACTCTTTTCTTAAATCACTCAGAGAGACAGAATTGACAAAATCCTAAAAGTAGAGAGAAGAATAGCTAGAACATACATAAATAAAAAGATGGACAATGATGGATAGTGCCAAATGAAGTGTACAGAGAACTGGAGCCCACCACAGGTACTATACAGAAGAAGAATATATCTTTTTTTTTTTGGTCACATTATAACAACACCAGAAACCAGATAAGTAACTAACCAACCCCATGGCACTACAGCCCCTGAAGGATCTTGGCCTACCAAGTGACCGCTGCTCAGCCTGAAGGCCTGCTGATTCGAGGTGCCATGTGGTCAGCACAACAAATCCTCTCAGCCGTTATTCTTGGCTTTCAACACCAGGGCCGCTATCTCTCCGTCGGATAGCTCCTCAATTCTAATCACACAGGCTGAGTGGACCTCGAACCAGCCCTCAGATCCAGGTAAAATTCCCTGACCTAGTCGGGAATCTAACCCAGGGCCTCCGGGTAAGAGGCAGGCATGCTACCTCTACACCACGGGGCCGGCAGAAACCAGATTACCACGAAAAATTATAGAAAAACTCTGGAATCTGAAGTAACAAGTAGGATGGATTAAGGAAACTAGAGAGGATATGGAAGAACTAGAAATAACTCTGGACAATTTTAAACAAAATGGAAAATTTAAAGAAACTGAAAAACACAAAAGATTTAAACCAAAAATAGACAAACGACATATAATGAAAAGGGTGTTTACAGATGAGGAATGACAGAAAAGATCACAACGAATTAATTTAATGTATATTACATGACACCACAAAAACTTCTTATCACCATCACACAAGATTCATTATTACTAGTACTAGTTGCATTCAATATACAAACTGTGAATGAGGAAGACGATTCCAAGTAGATGATAAGGACGAGATAACTTTTACCTATGACATGAAGTTGTGCATCAACAGAATATAAGATAAAAAAGAAATATCAGTGCTTCAAGTGCTGTGCAGGGAAGTCTTGCAGTCAGCTGCATGAAAATAAACAAAGCAGATATTACAAATAAATAGAAAATCATATGTGATAGGACAAAAATGAAACTAGACCTGAAATAAAACATCAATCTCTACCTCACATTAGGCTACTTCTTTCAGCAAAAATTAACTGTTGACCAGTTTAATTTGACCTGTAATACACTCATATTCATAAAAAACAGAACACCTTGAAAGACTAGAGATAGGAAGTTCATACTCGCAGGACATGTTCATTAGTACATTCTGCAGAAACGATTAGCATTTTAGTCATCTAGGTTCAGCATGTGTCCTGTTGCTTAGTAGGCAATGGGTCCTCCTTGGGCACTGATAACTTCTTCCATGCGTGATTGGCTTTGATGCGTATAAGGTGCGAATGGCGCCCTGGGGTATAGCCATCCATGCTGCATTCACCTGGTTCCACAGTTCATCTTTGGTGGTTGGCATTGGGTCACAGCGCCGCACCCGTCGTTACCACCATGTTCCACACATTTTCAATTGGCGACAAGACCGGTGATCCGGCGTGCCAGGGAAACAGTCCGACATCCTATGACAGCAAGAAGGCACGTGTTCGTGCAGAAACATGTGGTCGCGCACTGTCGTGCTGAAATATGGCGTCTGGGGTGTCCTGCAGAAAGGGCATGGCTACAGGTCGCAAGATGTCATTCACGTATGTCAAACTGGTCACAGTTACCAGGATACGCACCAACTGTGATTTGTGGTTGTAACCAGTAGCATCCCACACCATAAGGCCTCGAGTTGGCGCTGTAGGTCTTGTGCGAATGCAGTCAATGTGATGCCTATCCCCCTGTCTGCAGCGAACCAAAATTCGGCCCTCATTTTCAAACAAACACAACCTGGATTTCTCTGAAAATCTGCTGCCATTCCTGTCCCCAGTGACGTCGTTCCATACACCATTGCAGTCTAGCATGTTTATTCACATTAGTCAAAGGTAGGCGGAGAAGAGGACAACACGCTGGTAACCCAGACCATAATAAATGCTGACGAACGGTCACTCCTGATAGTGTACGATATATTACACTGTTCCATTGTGGTGCCAGAGCTGAGGAGGGCGCAGATCTGTCCTGCAATGCCATTCATATGAGGTGTCGATCTTATCGGGGGGGTGGTCTGGGTGGTGTGACCAGACCCATTTCGTCGTGTTCTACGGCCTTCTGTGAACCATTCTGTACACACCTGTTGTGCTGCCGACACAGTTCGTCCCACACGAGCAGCAATTTCCCGGATGGTTGCATCACGTTCTCTCATGCCAATAATGCGCCCTCTTTCAAACTCACTCATTTGATGGTATGGTTCTCGCATACGTTTGCAAGGCATCCTGCACATCCGCTCAAGGCACACTGATATCCATTACCTTCGGTCTATAGCGGTAACAAGAGCCAGAGGCACATTTCACCAATTGGTGGTGGTGTGCAGCGATATCGATGTGGACCTTGAACGTGAGGGCCGACATGGTTCAAATGCTAATCAGTTCTTCAGAACATATCAAATAAATCAATCAATCAATCAATCAATCAATCAATCAATCAATCAATCAATCAATCAATCAATACTGATCTGCATTTAGGGCAGCCGCCCAGGTGGCAGGTCCCCTTTTCTTAAATGATTTCAATGACATTGGGAATTTGAACATCTCCCTTGGCAAGTTATTCCAATCCCTAACTCCCCTTCTTATAAATGAATATTTGCCCCAATTTGTCCTCTTGTATTCCAACTTTATCTTCATATCGTGATCTTTCCTACTTTTAAAGACGCCACTCAAACTTATTCGTCTACTAATGTCATTCGACGCCATTTCTCCGCTGACAGCTCGGAACATACCACTCAGTCCAGCAGCTCATCTCCTTTCTCCCAGTTCTTCCCAGCCCAAACTTTGCAGCATTTTTGTAACGCTACTCTTTTGTCGGAAATCACCCAGAACAAATCGAGCTGCTTTTCTTTTCATTTTTTCCAGTTCTTGAATCAAGTAATCCTGGTGAGGGTCCCATACAATGGAACCATACTTTAGTTGGGGTCTTACCAGAGACTTATAAGCCCTCTCCTTTACATCCTTACTACAACCCCTAAACACCCTCATAACCATGTGCAGAGATCTGTATCCTTTATTTACAATCCCATTTATGTGATTACCCAATGAAGATCTTTCCTTATATTAACACCCAAATACTTACAATGATCCCCGAAAGGAACTTTCACCCCATCAACGCAGTAATTAAAACTCAGAGGACTTTTCCTATTTGTGGAACTCACAACCTGACTTTTAACCCCATTTATCATCATACCATTGCCTACTGTCCATCTCCCATCATTATCGAGGTCATTTTGCAGTTGCTCACAATCTTGTAACTTATTTATTACTCTATAGAGAATAACATCATCCGCAAATACTAATGCACATGTCCTGTGAATATGAACTTGCTATCTCTAGACTTTCAGGGTGTTCTGGTTTTGATGAACATGAGTGTAGTTCCAATAATATTGCCAATAATGTTACTATCACTCACGATATTTATGCTCTTTATGTGCATTTGCACGCACATGCAGAGTTATAAGTTTAGGGCAAACCATTTTACTTTCCAGTATAAACTGAACAAATATTACTTTTTTAAATTACCATCAATCAGACATTATTGTAATTTAAAAATCAACAATGGAAATATTGTTTTGCAAATTACAAACAGTGTATGTCTTCCTACTGGTGCCTCCCTTCACCCCCTCCAAGGGAACGACCATCCTGTCAGAGAATAAGAGTATCTGAGTTATGCTCTCTGGTCATGTGCTCTGTGGGAAAACAAATTATAGGGAATTTTTCACCTGGGCAACAGCCCTAAATGCAGATTTTTGATTGATGATAATGAACTGATAATGAATGAATAGTAAACTAAAATAAAGATCAATATTGCAAATAAATGTTTACAGTATATCAGCTAACTTCATGATAAAGTTTCCAGCAATGTTGTCAGCTTTTCCAAAATTTTGGAAGATCTTCTGATTTTTAAACATATTCCAGAAAACAGGTAATTAGATGGAAATCTAAATTCTTTCAGTCCTCACTTCTAAGATACAAATGACTAAACAGAAGAAACTTCTACAGTTCACCATCAATGAAACGTGTTTAATGTGCCTTCAACTGCTAATTGTTAAAGGAGAAGTTGTAGTGCAGGTATATAGGCTTAAAAATATTTTTCTTTCTTTCTTTCTTTCTTTCTTTCTTTCTTTTTTCTTTCTTTCTTTCTTTCTTGTAAATGCTGGTAGTGTGAATCTCTCATATGAAAGCACACTTGAATGTCAGTTTACCAAACTGCGATATCAACAGAAGAACTATCAAAGCATTCCTTGAATTCTCTTGCTAGGATTTTGAAATTGGCACAAATTTTTATATCTGGTGAGAATGATTTCTACAAAGGTTATGATGAATCTTAGATTAACAATTGAAAGTTGTGTAAATCATCTGACAGTATTAAGTATGTCTATTTAATTTTCGGTAACATAATTAAAATTAATATACAGTGAAACCTTGTTAGTGCATTCCTCATTAACATGTTTTCCCGCTTAGCACATCATAAATTCAAAGTCCTGATTATCATCATATTAAATCTATATAACAAATATCTCATTCACCACGTCAAAAATTTTCGCTATTACCCTTTAGATGATATAGATATTGATTCCCATAGGGAACCTGAAATATTTGTCCCGAATGAGTAAATTTATAATACCAATATAAATGGTCCGTTATTGGACATTATAAATTTTTCCAGCTAACTCATTCCTGGTTGCCAGCGTTTAGTCCCTGTGTGCTAAGTTGGGCTCATCTTAGCTGGAAAAATTTATAATGTCCAATAATGGACCATTTATATAGGTATTACCGCTTAGTACGATCACATATTTCCTAGACCTGAAAATATTACTGTATTTGTCATCTCTTCTCGGGTAAGAGCCATCGCCACAGTTGTGTGATTACAGGAAAAGGCCTTCCTGAACTTCAAAGGATAAGTTGCACTTTTGGGGAGCAAGCCATTAGCCTCAGCAATGTTCAGTTTTGCTTGCCGGTTAGCAGCAAGATTGCTGAATAGCACAGTGAGCCTGTTTTGCTTATATTTCCCATTCCATTTGTAAGTGGAGTGGTACAGTGAAGTGTAGCTAATATTTGTCGTATGATCTTCTTCTTCTTCTTTGTTTTGCGTCATGACTGAGGCATCGTGACTATCATAATATTCAGCCATCTAGCCGATGAACCATACTCCGCCATTGTTCCCTATCTAAAGCTTTCAATGTGGTTGCTCTGAGAGAACTCTGTAGGGGGCCGTTCACCATGTCAATCCATCGTGTTGGTACTCATCCTCGTTGTCTGGTTCCCTGGACTTTGCCCTCAACAATCGGCTTTCGAAGACTACCATCTCGGCGCATTATATGTCCCAAGTCATTCCTCGCAGTTGTACATGGTCGAATGCACATGTCCAATTCATTGTCTTAGAGTGTGACCAGGAAATAATGTTTAATAACCCACTACTCTGAAATGAAATGCTTCTATAAAATTTGTTTTAGAAAGAGTGTGATCCGCAATAATACTTCAATATTTTTGTGTGCCCCTGAGCACGTTTTCATATTTGTTGTCTGATATTTTTCACAACTTTCAATGTGCCGGTTCTTGTTATTTTATAATCCCCAGCAGAAAAGGTTTTCATATTTGTTCTCTCATGTTTTTCATACCTTTTAATACTTTCCTCTCATCTTTAGAAATGGCAGATAGGCCTATAGTTTTCACTGCAGCTGCAGATATATGATGTAAAATGCCCTCATGTCAGAAAAATTTGTATCTAGTGTTTCCATATCACTGTTGGACAGTTTTTCAGTATATTCATTAGTACATTTTCTCATTTAACACGTTCTTTTTCCTTGACCCCTGCAGAAATGTCTTGAAGAGGTTTCACTGTATACATTATGCAGCAAAATAGATGATGGTAAATTATTGTTCATTTACAGTCTATGTTTCCCTAGCAACAAAATACTTATTTACTGAATATAAGAAATGGATATCATAACAGCACCCAGATGGATAACAGTTGGGAGGGAAAGGATTCAGAAAGTGGAGAAATAACTTGGGGAGTGGATAGACAATGTGTCGGAAAGAGAGGTACTGTTAACAAGAATCAACAAGATGAACTTGGCATATAAACCAAGTATGAACACTTACACCAAGAAGAATATCTCAATCAATGCAAAACTCAAGACACTACCCGACAGGGATCTGCTCGGAGGCTTTATACACAGCTGAAAGTTTGAACCTGATAACAACAGGATTGGTCAAGAAGTTGGAACTGGTGGAGAGAAAGATTCTGAGGAAGATACTGGGACCACAAAGGATGGATCACATAGAAAGAAAGGAAACCAAGAATTATACCTCAAGATTGAAAGATCTCAGATACCACCCAGAAGAGGAGAGCCATGTTCTTTGAACATATCTACTGAATGAACCCGGGAAGACTGACTAATCAGATAATAAGATTTATTGAGATCTGGAAAACTACAGTGCGTTGGTACCAGGAGGTGAAGAAGGATCTGGAAAAAATGGGAATACAAGGAATAGAAATCAGCAACAGGGATGCTCACAAGTCAAGGATCAAGGCCACGAAGAGATTTCAAGGAAAAGTTAGATCCCGTACCCAAGCGCCATTGACAGAAGAAAGGAGTAGACTGCAGAGTGAAAGAATAAAGGAGTACTGGACAAGCCCAGAAACAGATGAAGTTGAATTCGAATTAATGTGATCCACAGTTGACCAAAACAAAAAAGTTGGATATATTGTGAATACATTGATTTGATTGAATTTCTGAAACTGCTCATCTGGAGTTCAAATATCCCTAGCAATGAAGTATTTATTTATTGTATAGAATAGTTTGACATACTGTGAATTCACTGGCTTGATTGAATTGATTTCTGCAATTACTGTTTTCACAACAAAGGAGAAGGTGCTTATTGTGGAACATTATTTCCCATCATACAGAGTGGGGCGCCAGAATGGGCTGAATTTGCTACACATTAAAAAACAGTACGAGGAGAGATTTAATAAGGGGTACCAAATAACAGAGAACAATGTTAGCTGTCATTGAGAAGTTATGTCATACAGGATCCTCTTATGTCAATGAAAGGGCACATAAGAACTGTCACCACAAACGAGAATTGTTGACGACTTTTCCAAGAGATGTTACAGTCCCCCACAACAACTTTTGACTCAAATGTTTCCAGACTACAGTTCATCTCAAATTGATCCATTTGCCATCCTCTATACAATACAATACAATACAATAGATTTATTTTGTCTGGCAAGATTAAGGCCATTAGGCCCTCTCTTCCATCTAACCAGAAAAGACAGTTTTTACATGTGCAAAATTGAAATAAGTACACTTACAATTGAAATATCTTGCAACTACTAAACAATACAATATTATGATTAAAAAAGGAAAAAAAATAGGAGAATGATGAAGATGATGATGATGATGATGATTATTTACACAATCATGACATGATTAGCTAATTTCTATTATCGTTAGTAATAACAGTGGGATTATATAAAGTCTCTAGTTTGAGGGAGGTTAAATCTACAATATCTCCATAGCATTACTTAGTAGGTAGCGGTGACAAAGTTGCCTAAAACTAGCAGGCGAAGCTCCTCTGACAGAGACGGGCAGTGCATTCCATTGTCGTGCCGAAGAAATAACAAATGAGTTTGTGTATCGTGTGGTGCGGTGAGGTGGAATAGATAAGAGTGTATCAGATTTTGACCGTGTTCCAAAACTGTGATTGGATGAGAGGTGATGACATTGACTGTACAAGTAGGGAGGTGAGCATGAGGAGAGTATTCGACGAAGAAGGCATAAAGCATGAAGATTACGGCGCTGTTTGAGTTTTAGCCAACCGAGTTCATCGTAGGCAGGTGTAACATGGTCAAAGTAACGTAGGTCACATATATAGCGAACACAGGCGTTTTGCGCGCGTTGTAGTTTGTCGTTAAGAGTAGTAGTCAGGTCGTTGTACACGGCGTCACAGTAGTCGAAGTGAGGCAATACCAGAGTGCAAATAAGGCGTTCTTTTAATATTCGAGAAAATATGTTGCGGAATCTTCTAAGTGAGTTGAGTGTCGCAAATACTTTCCTGGAGATGCTGGTAACCTGCTGCTTCCAAGAAAGATGTTCGTCTATCATAACGCCGAGATCTTTGACAGATTCACTGAAATTAATGGGTGAATTTTGTAGGTAAAGTTTTGGTAAAGTGAATTTGCTTATAGTTTTTGAACAAAGCCGAGGATGTGAAATTATTATAGCTTGAGATTTTACGTTATTTAATCTAAGTCCATGCATGTCAGTCCAGTTACAGATTTCTTGTAAGTCTCTATTGAAATTTTCGTCGGTTAGTCTTTCCGGTTCACAGTGCAAGTATAATTGTATATCGTCAGCGTACATGTGGTGTCTGCAGCTGTTTACCGACGACGTAATATCATTTATATAGACAGAAAATAGAAGCGGTCCTAGGACAGACCCCTGTGGAACACCAACTTCTACGGATCGCCAGGATGAATATTCATTGTTGTTGTTTCTTACACACTGCAGACGACCACGGAGGTATGAATTCATCCACTGAAGACTGTTTGTCGAGAACTGGAGTTTAAATAGTTTGGAAAGTAGTATGTCTATGTCAACAGAGTCGAAAGCTTTAGAGAAATCAAGAAGAGCTAGTATGGTAACTTGTCTTTTGTCCATCGCATTGCGAATGTCGTCTGTAACCTTAAGTAGTGCAGTAGTAGTGCTGTGGTTACGTCGAAAACCAGACTGGTGTTCGTCAAGAATATCGTGTATTTGCAAGTAGTTGGAGACTTGTTGGTGTACAATGAATTCTAGGGCTTTTGAAAGGACCGATAATATGCTCACAGGTCTATAGTCAGTTACGTCTTCAGGCGGTGATTTTTTAGCGAGTGGGACGACAACGGCAGATTTCCATAAGGAGGGATACGTGCCAGTCATTAGTGAGTGGTTAAATATGTGAGTTATAGTAGGTAAAATTATGTCAATTATTGTCTTAATAAGTTCTATTTCTATGTTGTCTATCCCTTTGGACTTCGATTTTATTCTAAATATGGCTTGTTTAACTTGCGAGGGTGTCACATGTGAAAAGTAGAATTTTTCTCTGTCAGGTGCAGGGGAGTTGTAATTGCTGTATAGTGTTCTATGTTTCCTTTCTCTGTCAATGGTATGTCCGGGAGTGGTAAAATATGTATTGAGGGAGTCGAGGGATACGTCAATAGGATGGTCGTCTCTTTGTTTACCTATTCCCATGTGTCTTAGTTCTTTCCAAGCCATAGCAGGTCTAGTATTTTTATTTAGCAGGGTATGTGCATGTCTAATTCTAGCGTTGCGTACAGACTGCGATGTTTTATTTCGTAGCCGTTTAAATGCGTCAAAATTGTCTTGTGTCGGTTGTCGCTTAAACTTTCTATGTGCGGCATCTCGTCTTGCCATTAACTCCTTTAGCTCTAAGTTTAGCCACGGTGCTGGGGCTCGCGTTACCCGTACTGTTTTCGGCGGGGCGTGTCGATCATAGAGCGCTGTCAGATATTCGTTAAATATGTTTACTTTAACGTCAATGTCGTCAACTGTTAGTATATGGTGCCATGGAACATCTAGTGCGTCTTCAGTGAACATACTGTAGTCAATTTTAGAGAGATCTCTGAATGTAATAGTCCTTGGTTTTGTCTTTCGGGTCTTTAAGGAGTAGGATATGTATATTAGGTCATGAGCTGAAATTCCTGGTACAGATGTCTGTCCGTGTTGTAGTACTTTGTCTGTATTCTTGACAATCATTAAGTCGATTGTCGTGTGTGACGTGGCGGTGTGGTGAGTAGGGAGTGTTTGCAAAATGCTCATATCGCAAGATGTAGTCATGTTTAAAAGCTGCCGACATTCGGCATTGTTGTTTCCGGTGTCTGTGTTAAAGTCGCCCATGACAATTACATGTTCATATTGCGGGAGTACGCGTAACAAATTATTTTCTACGTCCTCCAAATGTCCAATCGCAGGTGGCTTGTACACCACACAGACAGCACATTTCTGATGGGCTACGATTATTTCCAAGAGCAGGAACTCCGGTCTTCTATTGTATTCGCTATCTGAACATGCAATTATCGTAGGCTTTAAACTGGTTTTGACTATCGCTGCTACACCTCCTCCCCTCTTTCCAGCTCTGTCGTTCCGAAGTAAACAGTAGCCAGGTATGTTGAAAGTCTTCGAAGGGATCAGATCATGAAGCCAGGTTTCAGTGAGAAGGCAAACATCAAATACGTCCGGGACAAGTTCTTGAAGTTCGTGGAAATGGGCAGACAATGAATGTACATTTAGATGGGCTATATGGAGACCTTTCGGGAAAGAGGAAACTTTAGCTAGTAGCAGGTCTCTAGTTGAGTGAGAAGGAAGGGGGGTAATTCCAGGAGGGGTCAGTGGACAGTTGTCACAAGGTCGTGTTCTGTTTGTGGAGAGCGGAGGGGTGAGTGAGGCCTTGAACGGGATTGTGGCTGGGAAGGAATGTCCGGTACTGTCAGAGGAGAGTAACCCATTAGTGCTCGTTGCCACCTTATGAAAAAGTAATAATTATGCGAATGAGATAATCTAACTAAAGTGAGCTAATCTAATTACCTTATGAAAAATTAATAATTATGTGAATGAAATAATCTAAGTACAGTGAACTAATCTAATTAAATTACACTAAGGTGGTATTTAAATAAAATGAAATATAGTAAATAGAGATCAGAACAGTCAAGTGAATTGTCCATTTAGTTGCTATCTCTATCCTCCGGTAAGTCACACAGCCGGTTAATGCGCACTTTGCCCCCATCGGGTTTCTTAATGATGATATCGCCGTCTGCAGTCCAACAGTTCGCTACATGGAAACGGTGAATGGCAGCCTTCAGTATGGAGAGTCTAACGGACGTGAGATCTTCGCGGATGGTAACATGAGTGCCTTTTAGTCTCCTTTTGTTACGGAATACTTCTTGTCGTGTACGATAGGAAGTAAACTTGACAATGATAGGCCGAGTTTTCCCTACTGATTTAGGCCCAACACGGTGACTTCTATCAATATCATTGATGTTTATATTCACGCCTATATCTCTGAAGACGTTTACAGCAAGTTCGTCAGTATTTTCTTGTGAGCTCTCCTGCACTCCAAAGATTCTAAGGTTATTTCTCCTACTATATTGTTCGAGAGAGTCGCTTCTAGCTTCGAATTCTGACCTAAGTGCCTGGATTTCCTTGTCCCGACACTCAAGTTTCTTCTTTAAATCCGCTACAAGTTCAGCATTGAACTGGAGAGATTTCTCTAGTTCCTTAACGACAAGTGTGGTCACTCGCTCCGATATCGCCTCTATAATTCTGTCCAGAAACTTACCCGAGCTGAGAGTCTCATTCAGGATCCTCGTGACGGTCTCTTCCACGAGGTTGGCACTACCGTTCGCTTCCTTGCTGTTGCGCTTGTTACTCCTGGTCATCTTGTTTTACAATGGAATATTTTAATGAACTGATAAAAATATGACCACAACAGGGAGACACTTTCACTTTAAACACTTTCAAACTATGTTTGCACACTTTAACACAACGTTTGATATATGTTACTAGGAAATAACACCTGCTAATTCACTTTGACTGAGGAGCTGATCTCACGCACGTCCGTCAGCCATCAAGGTAGAATAACCCTAAAAGTACGTAACACCATCATGGATACACCCTGTATGATTCAAAATATTCACTAGATCTTCCAAAATGTTTAAGCCTCATCATCCAAAAGATTATACTAGGATCCGGTAACACTGGTGTCCAGCCGTGTACTGTATATAAGAAGAAGGAGTTAAAAGAATGACAAACTTAGTTTTCAAATTTAAATTTTACAAAATGAATGTGACTGTGTGGGCGTCACGCTCACAAGTTATGATGTAGAATATATACCACATGGTAGGTATTGTTGAAATAAAGTATCTAGTCACTACAGGTTTGGAATGTTACTGATTATATTTTATTTCTTAATTCTACATAAATTTACATATATTCAACACAAAATCGGTCAGATCAGGGTGATCAGTATCCAAAGCCTTGAGTTCCACATCATTTTCTATCAATGGGGCAGTACATGTACTCAGAGGGTGCTCCAATTGCGCAAAACTTGCCTCAGAGTGCTCAGATGGTCATGATAGGTTTTTGATGCTTGGCATGGTTTGTAAGTTTCCCTCATCTGTCCCAGATAGAACCTGTGTGGGATCAGCCTTGGTATGAACTTGAAACCTGTGCCAATCTGCAAGATTTTGATGGCCAGTTACAACCGCCACTGATTGGACTTACACATGATAAAATTCATATTTAGAGCCCGTATTGTCGAAAAGTATTAACTTCTGAAAATCCTTGAATGATAAGAATTTCAATTTAAAAAATGTTCCACCTTTACAATACCATAAATCATCTTTACTGATAAGACTACATTAAAATATATTAGTGATACATGTTTTGTCCCGCTTTAGAGACATCTTCAGTCACAAAAATATGGTAAGATAAAAAAGATAAAAAGCCTATGGATCTTATGGCAAGACATATTGGCGTCTTGTCAAGTCTTGAGTCTTAACCCGATGAGTGCTACGCCCGCCTATAGACGGGCTGACACGGCCGGTCGACCAGTGCTACGCCCGTCTATAGACGGTGCGCGAGAATTTTTTTTTTTTTAGTTTTCCGGTTCACTTTCGAGTCCGAATTTGATCTCTGACATGTTCTGCCATCTGTTGGACATTATTTAGAACTAAATGATCAGAGATTATAGCTTCGGGAAGTAACTTACAGAGCTTTTTGTAGATGTCTGTGGAGTTCATCTGTGATGTAAACAAACATGGCGCAACAACAATTTACTTGCTCTTGCAACGATGTTATTTCGGATCACAGAATCTTTCAGTTATTAACCATAGTGGAGATAATCATTTTTAAGGAATTGTTTAGCGATTTTGAAAGTGAGAGTGATAGAGAGAGTGCCGAAAATATTGTATGTGAGAGAGAAACAGAGCCTCCTTCTAAACAAAAGAAGAAAAACACGGTGAGTACAAAAGCTATTTTATTGCTAATTTCGTGGCGGATGGATTACTTTTCTTCACCAGAGTTTCAGGTAACTGTGACAGGCTCTGAAGGCCAAGTAATGTTTGATGACAAACCCAAAAATCATTGATTTTTTAGAAACTTTTGTGCCAGTGGAGTTGGTGCAGATAGTTGAACAATTCGGCATCACAAACATCCAGTAGAAAACATTTAACTATCACCACATTCCAGGTTTGGAAAGTATTTTAAAATATCAACTTATATACTTCTAAGAAGTTACATGTAGTAGTTGCCTGCAGATTTTAGGAAATAATATTATTTTGGGGTCTTTACTTTGTATAAAGATAATGCACGCATGGGCACATAAGTGAAATTTTGTTTTCTCTCAAAATAATATTGAACATAAGTGTAAGATTTTCCATTACCATTTAGATTTATAAACAACCAACATTTATAAACATTTTAAGCTAATCACCCCACTGATATGTTAAAAATTGAGGCTTCTACAAATTTTTTTACATACGAATGAAAAAACTCAGCACTGAGGTACCAAACAGTCAACTGGTAACTCAGCACTTAAAAGGTTAAAAAAACTATAAAAATAAGCAAACACTCAGTGTGAAACAGATGGCACGAGACAGGCGAGGAGGCCCACATTATCAACGTCACCTATGATCAACATGTGCTATTCAACAAAAGTCTGCCTTTCTGTGACTCACTGCATGAAGCTAATTTCAATGTGGCATTAATCTTCCAGTCTATGTATACAGTTAATAACGTGTGCAATATTTTTACAATGTTGGGTTATCAACATGATTAATTCATTTTATAAAGCCACTCATATTGTATTACATCTATGCAATCCACGGATGTAGTGATATTTTAAACCGTGCAACATTTTGACTTCGTGATTCACCTCAGATTCATGTTTGTGTTATTTTTAAGATGCAGGACTTGACAAGACACCAAAACATCACAGCATAAGATCCATAGACTTTTTATCTAATGTTATTGTGTCCTTACCATATTTTTAAATGATTTTGTTTGTGATTGAATATGTCCTGCAAGCAGGACGAAACATGTATCACTAATATATTTTAATGTAGTCTTATCAATAAAGACAATGTATGGTACAGTGGAAGTCCGCTATAGCGAGTATGGCATATAACGAGAGCCCCGTTATAACGACAATTTTTGCCGGTTCCTTCAAAATTCCTATATCAAACTGTGTATTATCCTCCGGTTACAGCAAGAGCACTATCACTGACGCATCCGTTATTACGAGCAATTTTTTCTGTTACAGATTTTTATGCACCCCAGCGATTATGTTGCATGCAATTGATCCTCCTTCAGTATCATTTCCTCACTATGTCAACTAGCGAGTTCTCTCGTCTACATTCGAAGGCGATGTCGGAGTTGATTAGTAAAACCCGTCAACTGCTGTTCCGTAAAGAAAATTCAAAATGAAAGAGGACTTTTTGCGTAATAAATGCGTAAATAACGTGTCTGATAACAGTTGTTAACTCGTTAAAAACAAAAGCTGAGGAAACGATCACTTAATTTTAATGCTAAATACTGCAATTAATTAAGGATGAAATACACCTCAAGATATGGCAGCGTGCATAATTGATTTCAGAAGTTTGTTTCTATTTTCTCGTGTCTGTTTAATTTCAGAAAGGCTATTATCATGTTATTTTATAGCGAGAAGAGTATTTTCTACTGGCGCTAGAAATAACGTACGTAAGTATTCACAATAAATGTAGTATGGTTAAATTAAGTTAGGTGACGCTGTTTGAAGAAGAAAACGGAAATGTATGCCACAGAAGCCCGCGGAGTGATACCGTATTTCTCCGAATCCAAGACGACAATTTTTTTCCTCAGAATATCATGTGAAATATCAAGGGTCGTCTTGCAATTGCAGCGTGGGCATTTACCGTAGTAACCACGGTACTACTACTACTCCTCCCCCCCACACATAAAACTTGTCGACAATAAATGACCGTCTCTATTATACATCGCTAGCCCGCGGTGACCGGTTGTTCGGTGCCTATGTGTAACGTCGCTGGATCTCAGGAAATAGTGAAGAGAGAATAACATTATATTAGCCTCTCTACACAATCGTTTCTCAAATCTGCAGAATGGCATAATAAAATGCGAGCCTTCGAATTCTTAATAAGAAAGGTCATGGCTACTCAGCAGCAGAGTTAAAACACGTTCACTGTACCTGACGCTTAGTAAAATTAGGTTTTATAGATAGCAGGAATATTTTCATGATGGATCGTCGTACTCTAAAGATACGTGGAACATGTATTGCCGGCAAATTTTCAACGGGTGCTCGTCGATATTATGATAATTTTAAGTTAAAGGTTATTAAACACTCGTAAATGTAGAATAATCGTGCAGCCGAAAAAAAATACGGCATAGGCCTAACTAAAGCCAACATTCGACGTTAACGTGAAGACAAGGATAGCTTAATGCGTATTGCACAAAAAAATGCATTTGCGGTCCACAACATGGACACTTTAAAGAAGTCGCAGATGAAATTGTGAAGTATGTGCACAAAAACCGCAAGGGCAGAATTGCCATACCGCGGCGCAATAAACTCGTTCGTTGACCTTCTACGTCCGTGATTAGGCCTATACATCGCTAGCCGCTGAATTTGGCCGAAGCCGGCAAGTGAGACGTGCGTGTAGTGACAGCCAGTTATATTTGACACTGAGTGAAAGTAACAGTTTTATAGTAAGGAAGAATATTTTCCTGATGATTCGTCGTGTTGTAGAGACGCGCGAAATGGGTATTGCCGGCAAATTTTCAAGGGTTTCTCTTCGATATGATGCTAATTATAAGTTAATGGTTATTAAACCTGCTGAAATAGAGGATAATTGTGCAGCCAAAAAGTAATACGCCACAAATAAAGCCAATGTTCGGCGTCTAAAAAGTGTACTGTATAACAAAGGCATTCATATGATTTTACAAAGCACTTTTTAATACTGATATAAATTTTCTGAAGGAAAAGGTAGGGGCATCTTGGATTTGGAGAAATATGGTACTATAATATTTCAGAATGAAATTAAACATACTTTCACGTAATATCAGATTTTGAAAAACAACAAAAAAGTAAGCCGTAGAGTGGATATTATCCGTGAAAATGCTTTTTTTTGTGCAAGCTGTCGTTTCATACTGATTTTAAAGTGTATGGGGGTTTTGCTGACTTTTTATTTTTTAATACAAAAAATTGGATATAACGACAATCCGATATAGCAAGTAAATGTTTCGCTGTTATGAATTCTCGCTATAACGGACTTTTACTGTATTAAAAAAGTAAACTTGTGTCCTCATCCCAAGGTGGTGCAGCTCCTTTCAGGCCCATCCCTAATGGAGGTGAGCTGCATGTACCATTTCAACCACATACCAGCCCTCCTGCCATTCTTAAATTTCTGGCAGTACTGGAAATCGACCCAGGTCCCACAGGACGGCAGCTAATAACACTAACCATTACACTACGGAGGTGGACATTTATGGTATTGTAAAGGTGGAACATTTTCACAAGTTAATACCAAGTGAACTACCTCACGACAGAATACAACAACTGTACGATTACCTTCCAAACCAAATCGCCACAAGTATTCTTTTTTGCAAGTTGCTTTACGTCGCACCGACACAGTTAGGTCTTTTGGCGATGATGGGACAGGAAAGGGCTAGAGGTGGGAAGGGAGCAGCCGTGGCCTTATTTAAGGTACAGCCCCAGCATTTGTCTGGTGTGAAAATGGGAAACCACGGAAAACTATCTTCAGAGCTGCAGACAGTGGGGCTTGAACCCAATATCTCCCGAATACTGGATACTGAATGGAAAATTCCAAATTCCCATAGAGAAATTAGATATTTCTCACCAATAGAGCATGTCAAAAATGTCAAAAACAGATCAGATGTAACGCTTTTCAGGCGTTTGCTCTATTAACCAGGCCTCTTAGAAGGGCTTCTGATAAGTTCACCTGCATACACCCGAGCGTCAGTAGGTAGGGTCTGACACATCCCACTCTGATGAGTCTAGTGTCAGACCTATGAAGAAACGCTGGTTAATAGAGGAAACGCCTGAAAAGCCTTACATCTGATCTGTTTTTGACATTTTTGACATGCTCTATTGGTGAAAAATATCTAATTCCTCCATGGGAATTTAGAATTTTCCATTCGGAATTGCTAGGCGGGCAATAATTCCACTGTGGAGATTTATCTCCCATATGCAGTTATCAGACTTGCCTCTTATAAGGGCTTCTGATAAGTTCACCTGCATACACGAACACACAGAACACATTCGCAGCCCAGCGCTCATACCGAGCAGACCAGCCAGAACCAAGCTCCGGCAATCTGTACACTAGCACCCAGAACGCTAGCTATGCTGCCGTTATCTGAGAGACTTCGGTCCAATAATTCCAGCTAAGCTCCGGAATTCAGCTACCAGCGAGCTCCTACTCACCGAGAATAGGCCATCTGCATCACAACCTATTCAAATACAACAATCACCAACTGCCACCAAGAATCAAGGCAGTTACACTGCCCATACCAGAAGAAGAAAGCAAATTGTCAAGCTCTCGGTGAAGCGGTTGCTCGGGTCTTGTCACGGCGTGATCAGTAAACTATACCTGGCCCGACGATTGCCCAACAAGTAGCACCAACATCGAACCTCGTCCTCCTAGGAGTTTGACCATTTCCAGTGCTTTTTATCCCAATCCCATCCAGACTCAAACTCTCATACGTACCAATCACTCCCCACCCATCCGAAAATGGACACCCCGGTGGATTGAGTATCTGGGGCCCATATTCGGATTTCACATTACCCCTTACAATCACCTTCAATCAAACCCACCCTCCTGATCACTCTGTCTACATCACCACAGGTGGTACAAAAGATCCGACTCCAGAGAAGCTACAGCGAGCCAGAAGAACCTTAGCCCGAATCCTTTCACCAGCCATTGACTTCATCCATAGCATCATAGAACAGAACTCCTTTCTTCATGTCATCCCTAATAATCCCAACGATATCCACATAATTTCTCAATACCTCAAAGCAAGCAATATCCGTTATAAAATACAGCAGTCCGTAAACCCAGCCACCCCTCCACCCTCAGCATCAACCGCAATGGAAGAAGAACTACAGCAAGAAACTGAAGAACTAAAAGAAGATGAACACCCCTTCGAACAACCATTCCACTATACCAAGAAAAACACATCTTTCCCAACAGCCTAAAAATGTAACTTCCTTTATAGTGCCCCTTACGAGCCCAGGACCCGCTCCAATCACTCGCCAAGCAGTAATCACAGCCATTCAACCAATCATCAGCCGCCATGTTGCTATTGTCGAAGAAACTCACAACAATCATCTAATTGTTACTCCTCTCCGCAACAAGTCCATACCTATTATACTAAACTCACTCCTACACATAGGTATCCCCACACCCATCCTGGTAAATCCAGTACCAAATACAGCTAATCAAACTGATTCCCCTACTATCTATCCTCCCACCGCAGACTCTGCCAACCAAACTGACCCCCTTTCACTACACACCAGCACACCCACCATCATCTCCATTCCTCCCACCCCTGTACCACCCCAAACCCCAGCACAAACCCAAACCAGCCCCCCTTCACTACTCACCAGCATACCGACTATCATCTCCATTCCCCTCACCCTCACTCCACCTCCAACCCCAGCACAAACGCAAACAGAAGTCCGGATTGCAGCTGAACTATCCACGGAAACAGCTAAAAATCTGACCACATGTAACTCAAGTACACAGACCAGGAAAAGGCGAGCCAACCCTTCTCCTAGGTCACCACTGTAGACAACACCAAATACTACCACAAGAACTCGAGCCCGCACACCTACCTATCCTACCTTAGTTACACAATGCTTCAACTGCCTGAAATTATATCACTCCGCTGCCAACTGCACAGAATCTGCCCGTTGTAACAGATGTGGTGGCTCATCCATCATTCTGTATGCACGGTGCCACGGGACCAGCCGAAGTGCGCGAACTGTGAAGGCAGTCACGCAGCTTCGTATCCTGGCTACCCATATCTTAAACAGGCAATAAGGAAGCACTACAGACTCCAACGACACCTCACAAACACCAACACTCATCCTCCCTCCTTACTCACCCTTAACATCACTCCACCATCGAACCCAGTACCCTCTCCAGCTCCTGCATACCAGGCAAACAACTTGCTCCAACTCCTACTCCTAAACTTACTCACGAACCAGAACAGACAAAACCAAATCCCAACCATCACTACGTTCTAAAACAAGCCCTAATCAGACCCCCCCCGTACACTACCTCCTGTCCAGCATAAGACATGATAGGTTCTCACTTCCTTAAACCACGGTCTTCAAAGCACTGGAACCACGGCACGACCGGAGCGGAGTGCAACATGCTGTTTCCCATTAATAATGCTGTTTTCTAAATTACATCTGCATACTCGCATTAAATGCAAACGCAACAGTTTGCAAAATGTGTAGTCCCTGCATAATCACCAGATAAATGCCCGTTACCACATAAAGGTAAATTCCGGGCGTGGTTAGTGTTTGGATGGGTGACCGTCCCAACACTGCCGCGTATCTGACACATTAATTACTGTGTCAGCCATGCACTAGTGGACGCCCCTTGAGCTCCATTTTAACGCATTAATAACTACAAGCAATCATTAACTCACTCTCAAACACACTCAACCTTAAGCAACATCAGGCATGGTCACCCAATGGATGGGTGACTAATGACAAAAACTCTTACCATTCTTTAAATAGCTATCCCACAAATAATATTCATAACATAATTCAACCATTAATAAATCTTACCCTACAACTTATTTCCACTAAACTGCTAGGTGAGGAGCGTAATAACGCACCGGTACTAGCAACCGAACCAAACCACCTCCTCCCGGCGGGAGAAGGGGGCTTAAATTAGATTCTGGATACCTGCATACACCCCAGCGTCAGTGGGTAGGGTCTGACACATCCCACTCTGATGAGTCTCGTGTCAGACCTAAGACGAAACGCTGGTTAATAGAGCAAGCACCTGAAAAGCCTTACATCTGATCTGTTTTTGACATTTTTTACTGGATACTGGCCGCACTTAAGCGACTGCAGCTATTGAGCTTGGTCACAAGAATTCAACCCCCTAAGGTTATTGACATGAGAACAGTAGCATGCCCCCTACTGTCACACCGTTGTCCATTTGATATGATATTATAATCATTGCAATACAGAGACATGACCTCTTAACACATATAATTTCATTTCAATTTCACCCCTCCCTACAGGTGGTTAACATTCTTTGCCAATGAGTGTAACACACAACAAGAAATATGTTGTGACCCTAAAGACTATTATATAATATTCTTATTTGAGTGATACAGGGTATCTGAAAATAAATTATGGAAAATTTATGGGCATAATAAACCCAACAATATAAGAGAGGATCCGTCATCCATATTTTCTGAAACCCTTTAGTTAATCGTCAGGGGTAACTGGTTCATATCTCTTATGTCCTGCAACGTAATACACTGAATTCACTACAGAACGTTGGTGGTGAAGAGTATTAATATTAGCATTCAAAATTCCCAAAGAAAGTGCATGGGGTAAATGCATGGTGTATGCAGAAATGATCAGAATCTCTTCTAGCGAACGGAGTATATACATGAGTGTGTGACTAAAGAATGCACGGTACATGTACTCTGCAGTTGGCATGCAACAAAGTAGTGTGCATTATGTGACTCAATACATGTAGGGAGGTAAGTGGACAAGTGGGGCATCGAGAAAGATAAATTTAAAGCTTCATTTCCTGTCATTTTTCTTGTGCCCTGAGCCACGTGAAACACACTACAAAAATTAAATAAAAATATTAATGTTCACAGTATATATGATACATAAACAACAGAATTCAATGATCACTAAACATATCACCTCAATGGAAGTCAAGCTGGGAAGGCCTGGGCTGTTATGCCAGGAATCTAAATAACGTAAAGAAGATATTTGGCATTAATAGTGGTGTGTATTTCTGATTAACACCTAAACAAAATAATAATATACAAATCTATTTTGGACTTATCAGCCTATCCTAGGATACTCTGTTCTAAATAGCCTTTAATACCTGTCAATACCACAGGATGTGCTTGCAACATTTACTTTTATTGCGTAGCCTATGTTACATGTAATTATTTTGTAGTGTGGCGCACTTTGACATGCACAAAATGTTGTGTGTTTACTGACATGTTTCATAAAACCTGTGCTCACCCAAATCCGGCAGGCATTTTACTACTAACATTCCAGATTTATGTACCAGTCAGTTCAGGATATCTTAGCGCATGATGATAATATTAATAATAATGATAATAAAGACGCTGCATTATCCAGGCATGAGGATCAGATGTTGCTCAGCGATACGCCGCCAGTACTAGCAAGGTAGCATATGAGTGAGCGATACGTCAGTATACTACGGCAGCGCACTGCCCAACGTTATCAAGCAAGACAGCTTGGCCGGCTGCATAAGCTAGCACAGAAGTTGCTCGCGATTGAACTTATATCTCTTTCACAACTAAGTATTTTTTATTTTCCACCTTGTCGATACATTTGTTGCTTATGGCAACTTATTGGTTTAAAGTGGTGCATGTTTTGGATATTATTAACATCTTCAGTCTAGGACACTTTCTCTCAAAGCATTGATACTTTGTCAATATATGAATTTTTCATCTAAACAGTGTTATGTGGCTGAAGATGTTAATAACATACAAAACATGTACCACTTTTAAACAATAAGTTGCCATAAGCAACAAATGTATCGACAAGATGGAAAATAAGAAATACTTAGTTGTGAATCTGTTAAAGTGGGATACGGACCATGAAGTTGATTTTATGTAATTACATCTCTTTGTCAATTTCCTGGTGAGCTTTCACTAGGAGGAAATAAACGCCGCAGATCGGTTTTTCTTTCCGAACACTATGTCTTCTTACAACATCCATAACTTATTTTCAGATACCCTCTATAGTGTCATCCAGTTGGCTCTGATTGCTAAATTATGAAGTAAGTCATCAGAAATATAAAATTCTGTTAATTCCCTATGATATCTAATTGCATATCACATAAAAATATTATTTTAAAGGATGTGTAGCTTTTTACAATTTTTAAATTAGGCCTATGTACTACAGAATTAGACAGCCTAAATAAAATCATCAAAAAGGAGAGAGCGAATACCTACCTAACTTAGTGAAGTCATATCCTTCTTTTTCATCATTCTCACACTTTGCTAGTCCAGGTGGTGCATTAATGTCTCCAGTATGTTGAAAAAAATGGTAGGGTTTGACATGAATCAAATTGGGAGCATAATTCCACACATCCTCCCGATCATCAATAATGCAAACCATGTTGTCTCCACATGGAAATAGAGCCCTAAAAAAAAAAGGACAATTAATGGTAAGATGCAATGTCTACTCAACTAATTTTGAGTAAACTGCATTCAATACATCCTCAAATACACAGGAAAATAAAATCTTTCCAGAAGGAACAAATTAAAGGGAAAATATATTCCATGGTACACAAGAATAGAGAAGAGCCGACTAAGATGGTTTGGGCACATAAAGCGAATGAGCGACGAAAGAATGCCAAAAAAGGTGATGGAAATGCAAATCCAAGGAAGGAGAGGCCGTGGACAACCACGATTGAGATGGAAGGATACCATCCAACGCAGCATTACAGAAAGAAACCTGGACTGGGACACAGTGTTGGAGGAGGAGTGGTGGAAAGACCGAAGAAAGTGGAGAGGAACCATATTTGCCCCTACCCGGCTACAGCTGGATAAAGGGAAATGATGATGATGATGATAATGATGGTACACAAGATATCTGAGGACATGTAAATCAGTGCCTACAGTTATGTGAAAATTAATCACTGTACTTATATCTTTTCAGAGCATCAAGGTCCGATTAATTACGAACTAATATCTCCCCAATCACCAAATATTAGTTCATAATTAAGCTGTATCAATACGGACCTACATAATGAAGTTTGTAAACTGAAACAAGGTCAGATTATCCACTAATGCAAGAGATGAAAAGGAACGCTATCAATCACAACATTCGGACAGTATGACTAAAACACATTTCGTACAGTAGGGGCAGAACGTTATCAATGAGAAGCCCAGAACATCTGTGAGAGCTATTATCAGAGATCTTACAGGTGCACTGTGATAAATGAGAACATTTCACATAAGTTATATTTTATGACTTCAAGTCGGTACACACTCCACACAAAACAATCAATGAACAAGTTCAAACACCAGGAAGAACCTGGTTTATTTCTTTCTTGATGAAAAGGCTTTCTACCAGGAACAAAATATGAACAGGAGAAATGACAGGTGTTTATGTATGGATCCTTCTAATGTCCACCCATGTTATGCACACCAAGTTGCTGCAACTGTGATAGTTTTTAGGGGGTGATGAATAGCGAAGGACACGTCAATACAACCCAATTCTTTCCACAGATCCTTTGGGTGAATGCTGCAGGGTAAATTGGGGTGCTGGAGAATTGTTAAGCTCTTGACAGACAGTGCACATAATGGATGGCAGTGGGGCATGTTTCAGCAGGACTCTGCATAAGTGCACATGCTCATGACACAAGTTACGATAGCATCTAATCTGCATGACCACATTACACAAAATGTGTGGTGAAGTAACTCACTAGATCAGAGGATGCAGTTTATAAATTTAATTTTAGGTTCCATATTGACATATAACGTTGATCAATTCAATTCATACAAAGAATTTATGATAAAGTTCCACCTGTTCAGTACTTAATCATCTCAAACATCTAGGACATATTTTTGCCCTTTTGTGGTCATCATCAACTAAAACTGGAATTATTTGATCACTTAAAAAAGAGATACATTTTAATAAAAATGCACATTTTAAAACCCACATAAGTACAAATTAAAATAATGTACCATTTGTATGACGTCGTGTGAAATGTTCTGATATAATCTTTAGTGAAATTCTGTTGGTGTGAAGAAACCACTGTTTGTTTGCGACATATGCTATGGTGGATGCCGATCAAAAGATGCTGGAAGCACTTGGTGAAATGCTGTCACTCATGTGTATAACAATGTGTGTTATTTTAGTTGTCAATATGGAACCTGTGGAAGGTTATGTTATGCTAGTTGAAATAGTAAATATCTTTGCAAAGAAGTTGCCGAAATCTAAAAAGAAAGAGAGAAAATATAGAAAATGATAGTACAAATTGCTGTGAAAATTACTGTAATGATAACATATGGTAGATAGATGGTTATTTTAACTGTAACTGGCAAAGTTAGGAACACATGTCCCTGTCTTACCCTTAATCAGTGAATACACAAATAACATAAAATTAAAATATCAAAATGTTTTAAAAATTAGACTGAAACAAATAACTATGCTACTAAGCTACCGTATCTCGAATACCACCTGCCACAGAACAAGACTCGCACCCTAAATCTGAGACAGCAAAATACGGAAAAAATAAAATAACTTACATACCTATTTAATTTTCTTCAAATATACCACAAATATAAATTCAAACAGCTTACAATTAATCAAATCATCACAAAAATCGTAAATAAAATTGGTCCAATACTTAGATCATTCACAAGTCACCGTTGTCATCTGAAGTTTCACCATAGGAACTTTCGTCGCTGGCATCTTTCCACAAATAGTCATCCTCACTACCGTCCACTGAATTTGAAATTCCACATTTCTTAAAGCTTTTGGACACTAGATCATTGGGAATGCGCGCTCATGTGATCTTGATCCAGCTGCATATTAGTCCCACTTCAGGCCTCTTCACTAGTCCGGTTGGTGCTAACGTGTGATCACGATCAGACATCCATTCGGTGTAGAACAGTTTCATTGCAGTTTTGAAAGGCCGATTCAAGCACACATCTAATGGCTGTAGAATAGAAGTGTGTCCTCCGGGAATTATCGCAAGATTGGTTTTTCCTTTCCTCATCATATATTTTACGGCATCAGTTGTATGTCCTCGGTAATTGTCCAACACAATCATGTTTCATTTTTGTAACAAAGCTCCCGGGCGATGTAACCAAATGCACTTCACCCAGTCTTCAAATAACGCATTGTACATCCAGCCGGACTCGTGTTCTAACAATAACACTGGACGGCAAGTTTCCTTTCGGAAGAGTTTTCCTTTTCAGAACCACATATGGAGGGAGTTTGGTTCCATCCGCTAATACACACAACATTACCATGCATCGTTGCTTTTCGTTACCACCTGTTCTGATGGTTACACTTTTAGAACCCTTTGTATCCACTGCATTTTTTCAATGGCATTTCAAAATAGACAGGTGTCAGGTCAGCATTCCCAATTTGTGACAGCAAATAAGAATTTTGCTTCCTCAAATGAATAATGTGACGCTGAAAGGCCGTTAATTTTTCTTCATACGCTCCAGGGAGGCGTTGTGAAATAGACGTACATCTCCGAATGCACAATCCCTTTCTCCGATAACAGTTTCGGATCCATCCGCGGCTTGCAGTAAAACCCTGTGTTCAGAGTTCTTTCGAGATCTCTAGTGCTTTCAATTGACACATTTCACTAGAAACACCATATCCTAACTCACGTTTTTCAACCACAAATTTGTGGAGTCGTTCTTCAATTTCCAGAAACACTGCATTCCGCCCGCAGAACGCTCTGCGATCGCCATTACTTTTTAGAAGTTTTCCCTTCTTCTGCCAATCATGAATACACGATTCATCAATATCGTACTTTCTGCCAACGGCACTATTTCCATATATTTCAGCTTACAACTTTAAGTTTCTCACGCACAGTAAATGACCGCACATGCCGTTTTGAATCTATAGCTTACTATCAAGACAGCACTTTCATGGGACAGATACGGAACTCGAATGTGAACGAGGTAAACTTCCGTAACCAACAGTCTCGACTCTCGCAAAGTACGATATCGCACGAGATCAGCTATTCGCGCACCCAGCATGCCAGCAACACTTGTAAAACAAATGACGATCGAGCATCCGCAGCAGCGGCTTTCATATTTACCACATATTTACCCATATACTTCGATTTTCCGTATTTCATTACCTTACATTTCGCGTTTACATGCCACTGTAACCGTATTGAGAAAAAATCGATCTTGTTTTCTAGAACGCAATTAAAACACAGTAAGACTTGAATGACAATTTACATGTGGTATATCAAGTACGGTAACCATATTCAAATCTATTTCAATGCTCCATGTAAATGTAGTAAATATTTACGAGAATGAACGCCCCCAAGATTTAGAACCAATATTTTGGGGGGAAAAGTGTGGGTGGTATTTGGGATTATACGGTATCTTTCTGTATATAAAATATATATTATACTACATAATAAAAAATAAATGAACATTTTGCTTCTGAAGTACATTGACATATCAGTTCCTTTCCACCCCACTGGAAAAAATTCCCCAACGATTTTTAGATGATGCCAACAGAATGGTTAAGAGATTTCATCACTTCCAGCTGACACATCGGATGCCAAAGCAGTTAAAGGTCTGAGTCTTTTTCGTACAAGGTGGGAAGCAGCACTCCAAGAGATCAAATATTAACATCCTCTGCCTGTAACATCCTCCGCAAAGCTGGCAATAAGAACAATGAAGCAACAAGAAACCTCAAAGTTGAAACTACTCATTGCGCGTACACCCTTAACATCAAATGTCTCATCGAAAATGCTGATAAATTGCAGACATGTGATGGCCTGTTGGACACCATGAAACTCAGGAGATCTCTCAGAGACCAGGAATATAAAAAATGGTGCCTATTAAACCAGAAAGGCAAAGGCATATGCATATATCAAGAGTTTACTCCAGTCAATCGGTGGATAAGAAAACAGGACAGACTCACAAGCATCGAGTGGAAAGATGCTCTCAAAATGACGGCAAATGTAGCTCCTGTATGTGTGCCATACCAGGCAGATCCAAAGATGGTAACCACTGCAGACAATGCAATACAACCTTGAGGACATCGAGGTCATTGGACTCGTGCTGGGTGCAAGGGGCACCATTCCTAAACCACTGGTAACCTACTTACGACGCTTTGGTGTGCCGAATGAAACTCCTGTGAGCCGGGACATAGATACACTGAAAGCCTCAATACAGATCTTGAGGAGTACCTTTACGCTCCACCCATTTAACTCAATCAATTAAAGTAACTATCTGCTGCTTCTTTGTGACTTAGTATTGTTTTCTCCACATCATCAATAAAATTATTTTTTATTCTGTATAGTAATTAGATTAGGTACTAAACTTATATTGTACGATATTTTTTGTCGGTTTGGCAACCTCAGTCATTTGAGGAAGAATAAATATTATTATTACCTAATGCATAATTAAAATACAATAAATTACAACAACAGTAACATATATAACCATACTATTATTTACAATTTAGTGTTCAATTCCAGAAATTTCTTACACTGATGTAAGTTTCAATTTTCATGTTATGACTATGGAAGAAAAACATTACAAAAGAGGGATTGGGATAAGGATTACTATACACGGGACCACACCTGAGTAATACTACTACTGCTCTAACTGTAACGATGATAGAAATGAACCATCATAAGAAGTATTTCTTTCTTTTTAAAATTTGTTTTCCATTGCACCGACACAGAGAGTTCTTTTGGCGATGATGGGAGAGAAAAGGGCTAGGAGTGGGGAGGAATCGGCCCTGGCCTTAATTAAGGTCAGCCCCAGCATTTGTATGGTGTGAAAATGGGAAACCACAGAAAACCAAATACGGGGCTGTCGACAGTGGGGTTCGAACCCACAATCTCCTGGATGCAAGCTCACAGCTGTGTGCCCCTATCCGCACGGCCAACTCGCCCGGTAGAAGAACTATCTTACTATGAACTCATCTCATGGAGATATTTTGAGCACCCTCTTTTAAATCTTTCGTGGTTTGATATTCCTCTGATCTCCTGCAGAAGGAGGATCCATTCATGGCTGGCCAAAAATAGAGAAGAATTGTTGTAGGTTGATTTACGCTTAGGAATAGTGAGCAATGTCATGTTCAGCGCTCTGGTATTTTTATCATGTGTATTCAGAAAGGCTATGAAATCGTTGTGGATTGTAAGGTGAGGATTCGGTGCAATGAAGTCAAGGTAGGCAGCGTACGCTTGCCTTCGAGACGTGGCCATCCCAGGTCAACGTGAGACTTGGCAACATGATCTGAAAATGTCAAATTACATATATTACACAAGCATTCTGTGCATGTAGTAGTTTATCTCAGAGTTTGGTTTTCGCGTCTTTGTAAACTACGCCAGAATAGTCGAATAATGGAAGAACAAGGGTTTCGACTAGTTTCTTGTTTAAACTGCATGGGAAAGTAAATTTGAAATTGTTTAAAGTGTGCAACATGGCAAAAACTACCCTACTCACAGATAAAGGGTCTGTTGCATAAAAATAAGTGTTTGCTTTTACTTGCTGTAATTTAAGTACTTACTTATCATTCGTTGAATTAAAGCCAGGTTTTACTTATTGAGGTGAGTAAACACTTCAAGTCTTGAGCATTGCTTTAAAGTGTAACTAGTACCTTAAAATAATAAAAATCTTCCGGGCTATTATGCCGTGGAATATGCCCGGAAGATTTTATTATACTGATACCGGCTGTGAAAGCCTTCATACTTTAATAGTACCTTAAAATTTTTCCAGTACTCTCTTGTCTCAGTTGAATAAAGACAAGTATTGTCTTAAATCAAAAAGTAAGCTCTTAAATATTTTCAAGGTAGCTAAAGGAAATACTTATTTGAGCTTACCTCACTTTGGACATGGCAGGACTCGTGAATTTATGCAGCAAGAAGTGTTACAAGGACAGAAATAATATTAGCCCTAGCCGATCCAAACATATGTTACATTTTGAAAGTGTTGAAACAGTGTTGATTATATGACAGATCATTTTTTGACAGATATTGATGAAACAAGAGGAGGAGTATTTAGTTCACGGCAAAAGATGGAGATATTTCTTCGTTTTCTGAGTGATCCTGAATTCCAGACAGGTGTTGCCACTGATCTCTATACATGGATGGCTGGTAGCTTGGGTAGCAGTAAGCCGAATAGAAGATGACTAGCGTAGTAAGATGGCAGCGAGCGCACGGTGCAGTAGACCACGAGGAGCGCGCTTGCTTTGTTTATGCTTAGTTCAGTGACGCCAGGTCTCCTGATTGTAGTTCCAAGGGTATTCTGTGCTGTGTTATTGCAATACCCCACACATTTACAAAGGAATTAAGATGAAATACATCAATGAAAAATCACTAGTTTAGATATTTCACTCGCTGAATTGAAACCACATGTTACTTCTGCATGATAGTAAAATATAAAGAAACAAGGGAGCCATGCTTGTACTACTGCGATTAACACAAATACAAATTCCTAAATGTAAATAATACAAATACATAATATATTTAAACTATCAAAGATACATGTGTGGCAGATATAAATTGAGTACTCTTTGGAAGAGGTACAACATTCTCTCCGTCACTTCAAATTACAATATTTCCTAACATAACGTAATAGTATTGATTACGTAGTAAACAAGTGACTGTCAGCATGCCGAAGTGTTCTTCTACGGAAAATACGCAGCGAAATACTTGAATATCCATAGAAAAACACACAGTAAACTATCATTATACCGTTACAGGAGAAGTGGGTGTGGTTCTGTGCTTTTAAATGTCCTGCGGGCTCACATTAAATGGCTTCTACAAGCTTTAAACAAGCCGGAATTACTAAAATAAAAACATTTTCTGAAAGAAGAAAAATAGGAATATTTTTGTATAAATAAAAAGAAAAGCCAAGTTTTTGGCTCAAAATACAAAAAACTCAGTCATACCTCCCCTTAAGAATGCATAATTTCGTGGCATACATGTATAAAATTTACAGCAATGTTTCCAGAAACTGTTTTTCACTCGTATTGTATTACTGATCCCTAATTGCATGTATTCAGCACCTAAGTTAATATTCGTCGGCCGTTATTATACACTCATTTTTATTGCTATCCCGGAAATTTACTGACCTCAGAATGACGTGTCGCTGGTCCCAATGTCCTTATGCTTTGAGTGAACATGTCCCTATATATTTTATTATTCCAATGCACCATTAATTGCAATTTAAAATTGATTATATTATCATTGCTTTCCCATAAGGAGAGCTCTAGGATGGGTACACCAACATGGCGGACCGCGCGCTCAACTTGGCGTACTTTCTCCTGCAGCGGAGAGATCAGTGGGTGTTGCAGAAGATTGTGGAGTTCACTATACAACAGTCTGCAGGACTATAAAAAGCGTCACTGATAGCGTAATGGAGACATACCAATAGATAAAGTTTCCGTCTGATTTATGAACCATGGATGAGGCTACAGTGAAATGGTCAAACAGGTTTCAAATACCGTATTTACGCGAATAATCCCCGCACCCTAACTTTAGGTAGGATTATTTTGAAAAAAAAAAATGCCAACATTGACGCAAAAAAAAAATAAGCATCCCAATTTCGTGCCTCAAATCTTTAAAAAATGTGCGGGGATTATTCGCGTAAATACGTATTTACGCGAATAATCCCCGCCACGGTATTCACGCAAATAATACCTGCCACCGAATAATCCCGCACCCTAAATTTAGAAAAGCTGATTTTGAAAAAAAAAGAAATGCCAACATTGACGCAAATAAAACCCGCTCCCCAATTTCATGCCTCAAATTATTTTTCTTAAATGTGTGGGTATTATTCGCGTAAATACAGTACCTACAGTCATTGGTGCGTTAGACTGCACTCACATAAAAATTTAAGAAAACCTTCAATGTTTAGAGATGATTATGTAAACCAGTAAGGATTCTCTAGCATATATATGCAAGTTACTTGTGACACAAGTGAACTTGCAAGTATGAAGAATGAGATTTCCACCTAATCAATACTTTATTACAAAATGTTTAAAGTTATCTGCATTGAAACAGTACCGGTTTCGACCTGTAAAAAGGTCATCATCAGCTGTTGGTGAACCTGCTTAATAGCGATTGTACACAAAACATTACTAAAACTAATTTAACAAGAATGCCATATTCTAATATAATATTACTATTAAGATATATACATATGGTACAATATGGGGCTTAGACTCGTTGGAGTTCCATTCAAAAATCTGTGCTGTTGCCAACATTATGTCAAACAATATACTTATATACATATGGTGCAATAAAGGGCTTTGGCTTGCTGGAGTCCCTTGAATGCTACACACTCCAAAAATTGTATAACAGAGGTTGAAAATACAGTTCCTATAGAATAGAGGATCACTGAGGTTTCGGTGTCAAGTTGAAACGTCTATGCAGCATGTCCGCACTGAGACCAACCGTTCTGAATACACAATCAAATTCTCAGATTTTTGAATTTACCTGAGCACAAATGCAAGTGTGAAGAGGGGAACTCTATCAACCTTTCTTTAATTTCAAAACTTCATCCATAGCATGACATGCCTCAACAAGGAACCTGGAAACTAGTATTTATCAGCAACATCATACACTAAGAATGAACAAGCTACAGAACCTCAATCGATTGCGCTCCCCGCAAAATTGCGGTCCAACAAAGCACCTTGATTGTGTATTCACAACGGTTGGCCTCAGTGCCGACATGCTGCATAGACGTTTCAACTTCACACCGAAACCTCAGTGATCCTCTATTCTATAGGAACTGTATTTTCAACCTCTGTTATACAATTTTTGGAGTGAGTGGCAATCAAGGGACTCCAGCAAGCCAAAGCCCTTTATTGCACCATATGTATATATGTATATTGTTTGACATAATGTTGGCAACAGCACAGATTTTTGAATGGAACTCCAACGAGTCTAAGCCCCATATTGTACCATATGTATATATCTTAATAGTAATATTATATTAGAATAAGGCATTATTGTTAAGTTAGTTTTAGTAATGTTTTACGTACAATCGCTATTAAGCAGGTTCACCAACAGCTGATGATGACCTTTTTACAGGTCGAAACCGGTACTGTTTCAATGTAGATAACTTTAAACATTTTGTAATAAAGTATTGATTAGGTGGAAATCTCATTCTTCATACTTGCATTCTTAATTCATCAATACGGACAATGAAGCTGATAGGTTATAGTACAAGTGAACTTATCACAAGTGTAGATGCTCAGTGGCTTGGAAGTGTACATGATTCCAGGATCTGGAAACAGAGTTCCATATATGAAACCACTGCAAGATTTCATGGTAATTACTGCTTACTTGGAGACAGCGGATATGGAATCATTCCATGGTTAATTACTCCTTTTAAAAATCCTTGTGGCCGAAAAGAAGAATTATATAACATAGTGCACTTAAAGGAGAGAGTCATAATTGAAAGCGTATTTGGACAACTCAAACATAGGTTTCCCATTTTGGGTAGCAAAGTATGGATACATTTAGAAAAGGTTCCAAAAGTAACTGTATGCTGTGCTGTTTTACACAACATCAGCAAATGTTTACAGGATGACTTGGAGTTTACAGAGGAAAGCTTAGAAGACAGCTGCGAAGATTATCCAGGTGGAATTGAAACTAGTGACCTATAGCACAGAGGCATCAGGAAGCATAATACAATAATGGAAGTACTTGATATTCACCGCACTTAAAATACGAACTGCCGTAATGCCATAAATATAGGTTATGTAATGTACCTTAATATAGTTTATGTATTAGTGCAATGGATATTGGAAGTTGTGTACTACAAAGAACATGAAAACAAAATATATGTTGTACTGAAAGTATGTAATGATAAGTACCCCGCAGGTGAAGTAAGTGAAGAAAAATACATGGAGGAAAACTGTCTGATTCTATTTGCCAAAGGAAATTTATACTAAACTTAAATTTAAATTTAAATTATTATTACTGGCTGTTCAAGAAACAAGATACAGAGACAAGGACTTACTCGATACTGGAAAGTTTAGAATATTTAAAGGAAAACCAGCCATTATAGTGGACCACACTAAATCTCTCCCACTATTCGGAACAGCATTCATTGTAGACAAGTGTTTAATAGACTCCGTTGTAGGTCTCGAGAGTTTCTCTGAACGCCTATCATTTCTGCATTTAGGATGTGGAAACAAAACGTACACATTAATCAATGCCCACGCCCCGACCAATGAAGACAACCGCAAAAAATCAGACAAAGTTGATAGTTTTGGGGAGGAATTGGAAGATCAGATCTCCCGGATTCCCAAAAGAAATGTGAAGGTATTAATGGGGGACTTCAATGCTCAGATAGGAACAGAGAAAAAGTTCAGAAAAATAGTAGGGGAATATCCGGCACACAGGCGGACAAACAGGAATGGAGAGAGGCTTATTGAGTTGTGCCGAGCCTTTAATCTACAACTCATGTAGACTAAATTCAGACACTTGCCAAGAAAACAAAAAACGTGGAGATCTCCCAATCCGATTCTGGGTGAATTCCAAATTGACCATGTGGCGATCTCTAAACAAGCGCAAAAAGAAATCATGAACGTGAAAGTATTACGAGGTGCCCAAGTTGATTCTGATCATTATTTAACCAAAATAAAGATGAAACTTCTCCCAGTCAGGAAAAGACGAAAGGGGAAAAGAGTACCAAGATACGATGTGGGAAGATTTAAACTTAGTGAGGAAATAAAGCATCAATACCAAAAACAGCTGGAAAACATTAATTCAGTAAACTGGGATGACATTCGAGACAATATTAAACATGCTGCAAGTAAAACCATTCTCTTGGCGAAACGAAAGAAACGTGAATGGTGGAATGAAACACGTGAAGATGCACTCTTGCACAGAATGGAGGCATGGAAGAAATGGAGTTCCACCAGAAGGAACTGTGACTTGATTGCCTTCAGAGATCAAAGAAAATTGACAGCACAAACTTTCAGGCAAGCGAAAAGACAATATGAAACAGATCAGCTGAAGAAGACCTCTTTAAGCCTCTAAGACCCCTTAAGATTTCCAGAAAAATAACACCAGAAATTTCTATCAGACCTTTAAGTCACGGTTAAAAGGATATCAATCACCTGGTCTATATTTTGAGGATGAAGAGGGTAAACTAGGAATGAACAATAAGGAAAACTGTGAAATTCTCGCCAGATATTTCAAAAGATTACTGAATTGCGACGGTCCACAAGAAAGACTGGCAATTAAATGACCGCAGGTAACAATGCCAGATTCAAAGCCACCTGACGAACGTGAGGTATCCAAAATCATCCAGGAGCTAAAAAAATAACAAGGCAGCAGGTGAAGATGGTATTGTGGCAGAACTGCTCAAAATGGGAAATGCAGAATTAATCTCATCATTGACCCATTTATTTAAAATTATTTGGGAAATGGAAAGAATTCCAGAAGACTGGCTAACTGCTTTAATACATCCATTACACAAAAAAGGGAACAAGAAGGATGTCAATAATTATAGAGGAATTTCGCTGCTTTCGGTCCCATATAAAATGCTGTCTAAAGCCCTTCAAACCAGGGTTGAAGAAAGACTCGATGAAGAACTGGGCGAGTACCAAGCTGGATTCCGGAAAGGCAGATCATGCGCTGAGCAGATTTTTAATCTCAAGAACATCATAAAGTACAAGATGCTGGGACGAAGCAAATATGTTGTAGTCTTCGTGGATTTTAAGAAGGCCTACGATTCGGTAGATAGAGGGACGTTATTCGGAATACTGGAAGAATTTGGTGTGGACAGTAAAACAAGGAATATCATCAAACAGACACTTGCCAACACCAAGTCAAAGGTCAAGTTCATGGGTGAAATATCGGAGTCCTTTGAAGTCAAGACTAGTGTGAGACAAGGGGATGGACTCTCACCAATTCTCTTTAACTGTGTCTTGGAAAAGGTGATAAGGAAGTGGAAAGAAGGAATCACAGACAAAGAAGCATTCCGTATTGGAAGAGGGGCAGGTGCTATACGGATAGACTGCCTGGCATATGCTGATGATATCGCAGTCTTTGCCAGTGACATAGAAATAGCACAGAAAAGAGTGGTACACCTCCATAGCATAGCAGAAATGACTGGACTGCAAATATCATACAGTAAGACTGAATTTATGACCAACATCAAAGAGGCTCCCCAAATGTTAAAGTTGAAAGAGGGGAAAGTCAAAAGAGTAAAGAGCTTCTAGTATCTTGGAGAAATAGTTCAAGAGAATGGATCAGAGAAGCTAGCTCTGATAGAACGAGCGAGAAAAATTGAAACAGCGTATCAGCTCACTAGAGACACCTACAACAAGAAAGCTTTGTCATATGGAGCCAAATTAAGACATCTGGACACAGTCATCAGACCTGAATGCTTATACGCAGCAGAAACATTGGACATGATTGGAAAGGGAGATCTAGAGAACATCAGAAAGAAAGAGAGGAAAATGCTCCGGAAGATCTTGGGCCCGAAAATGAAAGGTGGGGAGAGGAGACTTAGACCCAACAAAGAACTATACCAGAAGACAGAGGAAGTCGTCGTATTGATGAAAAAGCGAAGGCTTCAATTTTATGGACATCTACAGAGAATGGACACCAACCGACTGACAAAAAGGATTTTCAGCTTCTTCAGCCTAAGGAAGACGGAACCAAAATGGTTTCGGGAAGTAAGGACCGACCTGGCCAGGATAGGAGTAGAAAAAGAGGACGTACTGGACAGAAACAAATTTAGACAAAAAGTGAAGGAGTTCAAGGGTTTCCAGGAGACTGGGGAAGAACTTGTGAAGAAGAAGAGAACCTACAAAGAAGAACAGAAGAAAGAAGTCGGTGCAAGGATGAAGAAGTACTGGCAGAATGTGAAGTCAGGACTGGTGAAAAATAACGTAAAGACTGTAAAACGTGGTCCATAGATGGCCGGAACGATAATAAATAATAATAATAATAATAATAATAATAATAATAATAATAATAATAATAATAATAATAATAATAATAATTTATTATTATAATATTATAATAATATAATATTATAATAATTTATTATTATTATTATTATTATTATTATTATTATTATTATTATTATTATTATTATTATTATTATTATACACTGACTGACAGAGCAAATGCAACACCAAGAAGGAGTGGTTCGAAAGGGATGAAAGTTGGGGGGAAAACTGAGACGGCATGGACGAATAATTGATGTTTATTTCAAACCGATATGCAGGTTACACAATGCGCACGGCATCGACTCAGTAGGATGTAGGACCACCGCGAGCGGCGATGCACGCAGAAACACGTCGAGGTACAGAGTCAATAAGAGTGCGGATGGTGTCCTGAGGGATGGTTCTCCATTCTCTGTCAACCATTTGCCACAGTTGGTCATCTGTACGAGGCTTGGGCAGAGTTTGCAAACGGCGTCCAATGAGATCCCACACGTGTTCGATTGGTGAGAGATCCGGAGAGTATGCTGGCCACGGAAGCATCAGTAACCTCGTAGAGCCTGTTGGGAGATGCGAGCAGTGTGTGGGTGGGCATTATCCTGCTGAAACAGAGCATTGGGCAGCCCCTGAAGGTACGGGAGTGCCACCGGCCGCAGCACATGCTGCACGTAGCAGTGGGCATTTCACATGCCTTGAATACGCACTAGAGGTCACGTGGAATCATACGCAATAGCGCCCCAAACCATGATGCCGCGTTGTCTAGCGGTAGGGCGTTCCACAGTTACTGCCGGATTTGACTTTCTCCACGCCGACGCCACACTCGTCTGCGGTGACTATCACTGACAGAACAGAAGCGTGACTCAACGGAGAACACGACGTTCCGCCATTCCCTCATCCAAGTCGCTCTAGCCCGGCACCATGCCAGGCGTGCACGTCTATGCTGTGGAGTCAATGGTAGTGTTCTGAGCGGACGCCGGGAGTGCAGGCCTCCTTCAACCAATCGACGGGAAATTGTTCTGGTCGATATTGGAACAGCCAGGGTGTCTTGCACATGCTGAAGAATGGCGGTTGACGTGGCGTGCGGGGCTGCCACCGCTTGGCGGCGGATGCGCCGATCCTCGCGTGCTGACGTCACTTGGGCTGCGCCTGGACCCCTCGCACGTGCCACATGTCCCTGCGCCAACCATCTTCGCCACAGGCGCTGCACCGTGGACACATCCCTATGGGTATCGGCTGCGATTTGACGAAGCGACCAACCTGCCCTTCTCAGCCCGATCACCATACCCCTCGTAAAGTCGTCTGTCTGCTGGAAATGCCTCCGTTGACGGCGGCCTGGCATTCTTAGCTATACACGTGTCCTGTGGCACACGACAGCATGTTCTACAATGACTGTCGGCTGAGAAATCACGGTAGGAAGTGGGCCATTCGCCAACGCCGTGTCCCATTTATCGTTCGCCACGTGCGCAGCACAGCGGCGCATTTCACATCATGAGCATACCTCAGTGACGTCAGTCTACCCTGCAATTGGCATAAAGTTCTGACCACTCCTTCTTGGTGTTGCATTTGCTCTGTCAGTCAGTGTAAAAATAATATTATTATTATTATTATTATTATTATTATTATTATTATTATTATTATTATTATTTATATTTTATGGCCTTCATTGGACCACTCTAGCCAACTTTATACAAAGAATTTTTCAGTTTCCTGTCAGCCTAGTACTTCTTCATTCTCTCTGATCTTATCCTTCTTTCTTCATTGGAAATCACCATTCCTATTGTCTGTTTGTTGATTCTGATTTGCAGTCTGGTTTGTTTGTCTGTGAGTTTCTTGATTTTGTCGGTTTTGTTTCTTAGGTCTTCCACTGTAATTTGTAGTTCATCCATATCTTCCTTGATTTCTGTAATCCACTTAATGTTGCACTTACTATTCCATAATTTTTCTATTATTCTCCTGATGATCCTGTTCTCTGGTGTCTTGATTAAATGTCCAAAAAATGAAATGTGTTTCTTCCTGATTGTGCTCATTACTGGTTCTATTTCCTTGTAGACTGTTTCATTAGAAGCTACTCTCCAGTGTCCATCTTTTTGGTATGATTTGTTGATTCATGTTCTAATGATTCTTCTCTCTATCTTGAGTATTTTGTCTATTTGTGCAGTGTTAGTTGTTTTGAAGATGGTTTCGCTTGCGTATGTTATTTCTGGTTGAGTGACTGTTTTGTAATGTTTTAATTTTGTTGCTATTGACAGGCCCTTTTTGTTGTAGGTATTCTTGGTGACATATTGTGCTCTGGTCAGTTTATTTATTCTGTTATGCCATGCTGGCTTTTCATTGAGGTTATATGTTATGATTTCTCCCAGATATTTAAATTTGTCTACAATTTTGATTTCTTGGTTTCCTATGGCAATTTTGTTTATGAGTGGTGGGTCAGTAAACATGATTACTGTTTTTTCAAAAGATATTCCAAGACCAATTTTCTGTGCTATTTCCTGTAGTGATATAACTTGTTGTCTGGTTTCCTGAATATTATTGGACAAGAGCGCAAGGTCATCGGCAAAACCTAGGCAATTTAAACTTATGTTGTCTTTGGGTCTTCCAATTCGGATGTTCTTTGAGTTACTCTTGTACCATTCCCTCATTATATATTCCAACGCACAGTTGAACAGCAGTGGTGAAAGCAATCTCCTTGTCTTAAGCCTGTTTTTATGATGAATGGCTCAGAGAATTCCCCTCTGAACTTGACTTTTGATTTAGTGTTGGTTAAGATGAGTTCAATCAATTTGATTCATTTTGGATGGAGCCCGAAATTTCTTAAAATTTTCAACATTGAAGGTCTATGGATATAGTTGTAACCTTTTTTAAAGTCCAGGAAGGTTATTGCAAGAGGTTTGTTTTGCTTCTTGTAATATGCTATGACTAATTTTAAAGTGATGATTTGTTTTGCACAGCTTCTCCAAGGTCTGAAGCCTCCTTGGTATTCACCTAATTCTTCCTCTAGTTGCTCTCTGATCCTCCTGTATAGGATTCTGGAGAAAATTTTGTATGTGCAGTCAAAGAGAGAGATACCTCTGTAATTATCTGGATTGCTTTTATCTCCTTTTTTGTGGAGTGGGTGGATTATGGCTGTGGTCCAATGTTCGGGGAACTTTTCTGTTATCCAGATTTTTGTTAGGGCCGTGTGTAAGGATGTTCGAACTGTATCACTAGCATATTTCCACATTTCTGCAAAAACGTGGTCTTCTCCGCATGCCTTATAATTTTTCAACTCTTTGAGTGCTGTTTCCACCTCTTAGTTTGTTGCGGGGTTTATGAGTTCAGGAGGGGTTTTGATGGGCTTGTCTGTATTAATTGCTAAAAGTTCCTGGGGTTCTTCAAAATTCAAAAGTTTAATGAATGCTTTTGCCATGATTTCGGCATTTTCCTTGTCATTATGTGTCATTTTTCCATCCTCACTTTTCAGCATTAATGTGGGAGGGGCAAATTTTTGTACTTGTCTTCCAAACATTTTGTAAAAGTCTCTGGAATTGGTTTTGTGGTAGTTTTCTTCTACTGAGTTGATTGGATCTTTCTGTGATTGTCTCTTGGTTTGCCTGATAATTTGTGTGCACTTTTTCCTGATATTTTTGAGGTTGGTTGCACTTGTTCTGTTTTGTGTGTTTGAAATTTTAACCATGCCTGATGTCTTTCTTCATGAATTTTGTCACATTCTGAGGTCCACCAGGCATGTCTTTTACGTGTGTTCAAATGGGGCTAAATTTTCAGCTTATTGCCTGAGAATCTGTCAGTTTTATATTTTGTGTGACTTCTCTATATTATCATTCCTAATTAATTGGTGTGGATCAAAGTTCCTCTTTTGTTTATTGCGTTTTGGTTTCTTTTTTAGTGGTGTGAACTTAATTTTGATTTTGACTATGTAATGATCTGAACCTATATCTACTCCTCATAATACTTTAATACTGTAGATTTCTCTGTGGAAGGTTTTGTCCATAAATATGTGATTACTAAACACAGGATCACACAAAAGTAAATCAAATGAAACTAAGTCCTTAAAAGTAAATGAGTATGACCGAAAGACACAGTTGTGAATTCTTGTAGTTTTGTAAGTAAGCTAGAATCCAGTCTCATCTCACTATTTGTTGCTGTTAGATATGAAGGTTGTGATAGAGCACTAAGTCTTTGTATCACAAGTTCTTTCCTTTTCATATGTAATCTATGTTCTAGTAGAACAAGACGCTGCAGTTCTAGAGTTGATAATGTTTCAGCTTGTTCTCTTTCCAACTTTAATTTCTTCTTTAATGGTCATTTGTTTTTATGTTCAGTGCCTGCAGTTGCAGTTGGAGAAAGTTGTGAGATTGTCCCTTCTTGAGTTTCCTGGGATACTCTTCTCTTCATTTGGTCCAGAACCAACAGCACAAGCATCCGGAATTCTCTTGAAAACTGGACTGTGTACAAAATCTAGAAGTTCTAAAAGTTGTTTTTCTTACTCACATAACTTATTTTTTTGTTTCCTGTTGCATTTTTGTTGGGTTTTTTCCCCACATCTGTTTTCATATTATTGAGAATTTATCTCAACTTTTCAGTAGTAATACTTTTTAGTAATACTTTTCCCTGTGTTCTTCACAAATTCCTCTGTAATGTCTTTCCATGCTTTTTCTTTTGTTTAAAAGAATGGTGAGTTCTTTAAGCAGCTTGGTAAAAATCAGCCTTTGACATCTACTTTCTACAGGTAATTCTTCTTCACTCAAAGACATGCTTGTAGCTACTGGTTATATTCATACTAATATACAGTTTCCAGTGAGGCATCAAAATAAGCTGACTCCAGCAGCCATCATTTTTACTTACACTTATAAGTGCAAGTAAATACTTGATTCTTTCAGAACTTCTCCAGTATTTACTATTAAGTAAAAGGTAGATCTTATTCAACTGACTTCAAGTAATAGCTTAAAAGTATTTACTAATCACCTGAAGTAATCACCTCTCAGGCTTTTACTTATTTTTATGCAACAGACCCATTGTCTGATCCAACCACGAGAGGTGCTGGTCAATGATTACTCCCAGCTTTTTTACGCTATTGCAAATGGGCAAAACTTGGTTTTGAAGTCGTACGTCAGGGATGGACATACGGTAGTTACTGGAAACAAGTCTTGGGTGGGCAACTGCTATGGTTTGGGATTTTTCGGGTTTAAGATAAGTCCATGATGGGAAGACAATTTGCTTACGGCCTCTAGATCCATGTTAATTTGCTTGATTGCTGTCAAAACGTCTGTTGATTTTGCATGGATGTACAATTGTACATTGTCAGCATAAATGTGCCGTTTACAATGTGTCAGCTGTTTATCAAGGTCGTCGATAAAGATTGAAAATAGCAAAGGAGCCAGGGTTGACCATTGTGGGACACATGCTTTCACATGTTGTCAGGAAAAGAAGTACTTTGATTAACGATAACCATCTCAGAGTACTGTAGGATAAACCTAGGCGATAGATAAAGTTTGGTTAGGAGCAACTCATGCTCTACAGAGTCAAATGCTTTGCTATAAAGTCCAATATACTAGGATTGTAAATTTTCACTCATCAATAGCCTGTCCTTATATTGTCAGTAATGCTTAGTAAGGCAGTACATGTACTGCGATAGCATAGGAAACCTGAGTGGTGGGGGGTTTAGTATCTTGAGGTCGTTGAGATAGTTTGTGATTATGTACAGTGTGCTCAAGTCCCTTGGCTACTACTGACAGTATATTAATGAGTAGATAGTTAGTAGTCTAGATGATTTTCTCTTCACTAAAGGGCCATTTTCCAGGCAGTTGGAAGGGACAAGTTCTACATAAGTGTCAATACTGGAATAACAGCATCAATAATTTTCTTTAGCAATATTAATAATTTAATTTCATGTGGCTATTTCTAGCCTGGTGCAGCCCTTGTAAGGCAGGCCCTCCGATGAGGATGGATGGCATCTGCGTGTATAGGAAAATGTGTGTAATTGTGGTGGAGGATAGTGCTGTGTCTGGTGTAGGAGTTGCAGAGATGTAGGGGACAGCTCAAACACCTAGTCCCTGAGCCAGGGAAATTAACCATTTAACCCTTTTGATGCCAGGCTGTAATGTAGTGGGTGCACTAAGAATGCCAAGACAATTTTAATAAAAATGCATACACTAAGGAAAAACATTCTACTAATATTTTTGGAGGTAAATCCCTGTACTTTTTTCGATAGCACACAGGTAAATAGAGAGCATGTGAATGTGATTATAACTGCAATATGTTTTCATGGTACGAGTATGTTTCTTACTTTCAACAAGATGGGCAGGTCCACCTATTCAATACCATATGTTATACTATCATTGTTGTTTATTATACATCGGCACTAGTTGCGACCTTTCCATTTATGTCATCTTCAGCCTAGATACATCACATTGGGGAGGATACAACTTGCATATATGCTTAACTGAATCTAATACTGTATATCACAAATAGACAGACAGACAGACAGACAGACAGACAGACAGACAGACAGACAGACAGACAGACAGACAGATAGATAGATAGATAAAGCCTTTATTATCTGTGGCAAAGGTCCTGACCCTTTCTTACACCTAACCATACACATATTATTACTTATTAATACTATGAAACTGATAAACTTAAAATACTAAGAACCCAAATAACACTAATGTTTGAGACAAAAATATGAATATACACACACAAAGAAGAAAGAAAGGAAAAACGAACTGCCTACATAATACAGATTTGAAAAATACTTATTTCAATACACACGAAAGAAATACAAAAGTAAAAATACTAGTAAAAATAAAAATATTAAATGAAATTTAACTGTATTCTTGCAATACTAGATCTAAGTTAAATACTGTAATTACTAATAACTACATTTACTTCTGATTGGTAAATACAGTACGGATGTTTTTAATTTAATTAAATTATTATTGATACACTTAAATCAGAAAGTCATTAAGTCCAAAAAAAAAAAGATTAATAAATCTAATTAGAATGAAAGTTGCAGATTGAAAAGTTACAGAACTAAACTTAATTTGAATTATCGTATTAACCCAATATTTAATTGTACAAAAATCTCATAACATTATTTTCACACACTATCACTCGTTCCACTCATACAGGTACCTTGCTGGAAGCACTTAACGAGGAACTGCTGGTAAGAGGTTTTAAATATACTTTTTAATGTAGCATCCTCGATGTCTTTGGGGAGAGCATTCCACCATCCCGAAGTGGTGATAGTGAATGATCCATGGTATGTGGTTGTTCGGTGGATGGGTATTTCTACGAGGGATACTGAGCGAATATCATGGAGATGTAAGGAACCAAGGTGACAAAAATTGCTGGAGAGATGAGCAGGGATGTCTTCCGAAAGTACCTGGTACACAAGAGCATTTATATTGGTTGAAAATGTTCAGCTCTCAAAACTTGCCCGGCAGGTAAAGTCTTATCGAGCCCTCGAAATGGCCGATAAATTACGTGCCGGGTAATGACGATTAATGCTGCCGATAGCGCTACCTGGGAGTGGTATAACGAAAACATCCTTTTACGCGGAGGGCAAGTTACGCGCTACTTTAGCAGTAGGTGGTAGAACCGGCCCATAATGGTACGAATATGGTTAAGTTAGGTTAGATAACACTGTTTGAATAAGAAAAGAAATGTTTGCCACACAATGCGATCGATCATTCTGCCGCAGCATTTTCTCACTATGTGCATTTGCGAGCTCCCTCATCGGTTATAAAACTGTCGACTGTTGTTCCATAAAGAAAGTTATAAATGAAAGAGAAGAACATGTTATCGTAATAAATACATAAATGATGTGCTCGATAGTAGTTGTTAGAAATAAAGGATAAAGCAAACAATCACTTAATTTTAATACTCTATACTGAAATTAAGTAAGAATGCGATACACTTCAAGAAATGGCAGAGCGCATCACTGATTTCAGAGGTTAGTTTACATTTTCTCACGTCTGGTCAAATTTTGGAAGGGCTATTCCTGTGTAAATTCATAGCGAAGTGGTTATCATTTTCCTACTGGTGATTGAAATATGTTCACATTATATAATACAGTTTAGTCAGTTAGGTGCGGAAGCTGCTTGAATAAGAAAATTGAAATATTTGCCAAAAATGCAATCGATCATCTTCGGTATTGTTTACTCTCTATGTGCAATTTTTTTTTACAAGTTGCTCTACGTCGCTCTGACACAGAAAGGTCTTATGGTGATGATGGGACAGGAAAGTGCTAGGAGTGGGAAGGAACCGGCCATGGCCATAATTAAAGTACAGCCCCAGCATTTGACTGGTGTGAAAATGGAAAACCACGGAAAACCATCTTCAGGGCTGCCGACAGTGGGGTTCGAACCCACTATCTCCCGAATAATGGATACTGGCCACACTTAAGCGACTGCAGCTACCGAGCTTGGTCTCTATGCGCAATTGAGAGCGCTCTCATCAACATTCGAAGGTAATGTCAAAGTCGGTTAGTAATACCCGTCGACTGCTGTTCTCTAAAGAGAATTTGAAATGAAAGAGGATGACACGTTTACGTAATAAATGCGTAAATAATGTGGCCGATAGCAATTGTTAACTCGTTAAAAATGAGGGCTGAAGGCTAGAAAAGCCGGGGTGGGGTTAATACGCAAGGGGATCTAATACATGAATAAATACGGTATAGTGTTCCCATTAAATTTAGGATATGATAATCATTGGTCCAACTTTTACAGTTCTCTTGTTAGACAACTGATATAATACTTTATATGCAATGGTATTCTTTAGTGTTCAGTTCAATGTAATGATCTCATTTTTGATGGAGCCAGATCTAAATTACAAGGCAGGGTCTATTTTGAACACTTCTGAAGTCTCCTGAGTCTTCAACTAAAAGAAAGCTAATCGACATCACTTCCACCAGATGAGAATCTTGTGACGGACGGACAGGTGGGTGGGTAGATAGGTGGAGGGAGGGAGGGAGCGAGGGAGGGAGGGAGGGAGGGAGGGAGGGAGGGATGGGATGGGATGGGATGGATGGATGGACAGATAAAAAAGCATTAAAGCTCCATTTAACATCTTAACAAAATTGGCCTAGTGAGTTCTAGCAAAACAAAAAATATCTAATAGAGAACCTGAGGATAAAGCAAAAGAGCTCCAACTCAAGTCAATACATTTCTCACTTACTTGAGATTTGCAGTTTTTGAATTTGGATTAAAGCACTCGTCTCGTGACAGAATTCGATGAGAAAAATATTGTCCATCAGGATCCAAGAACATAGCAATCATATGAGCATAGTTGCGTGCCCCAAATGTACAGATGTGTAACTCATAAAACTTGCTCATTTCACTAAGAAACTTCTGGGTTCCAGGCCGAATGCGAGTGTGATACCAAGGAGAATTAGGTCCATACAACTGGAAATGGTACACATCCTGAAAAAATATCACCAGTATTATAAAATTAGGTAAATATTTTCATTAATTTTCACAGAGATAAAATATTACACTGAGGACAAATTTAACAGTACGGTATGTAGCCTATGTCTACCCCTTAGTCCCATTTCCTGACACAGGGTCGGGAATGAAGTGAGATGAAATTATATGGCATAGCTTTTATATAACAGGATGGCCTCCCTAATGCCAACCTCAGTTGAGGAACTAATGAAGATGAAATGAATGATGGTAAGTGAAATTGGGTAATGAGGTTGAAGGAAGCGGTTATAGCCAATGAATAGAAACTGTCCCAGCATTTGCCTGGAAGTGAAAATGGAAACCAGAGAAAAAACATTCTCAGGACAGTCAACGGTAGGGTTCAAACCCACTATTTCCCAAATGCAGAGCTTGGCCCCATAGTCATAGCGCATTAACACATGTGGCCACTCCGCTCAGTTACAAGTGCTAGACTGTCCACTTTGTGCCTCCCCTGGAAGCACAGAAGACCTTCATTCAGCAATGACTGAAGCAGTGCAATGGGTACAAATTCTAGATCTCCTATAGTCCAGTCCGAAGTGATGTAAATGCTGACAGTAATGAGAAGTTATTTGTATTCGTATCTTCTGTTGCTGTGTAATGTACCAGAAACGCTGGTCCAAGACAGAGTTCCCGATGTTTGAAATCGAACTACGTGCCGTGCGCTATCACCCAGCCAGGCTACAGCAGGTCAGCTGAGAGCAACGTGGAACATGTGACATCACGTCCTGCATATCTTCGCGAAGGCTATATTACGTCAGCCAAGAGAACATTCTAAATGTTCTATCACTAATTTTTTTTTTTTTTTTTGGATCGGAGTACAATTAAAAGCACAATGCATCATGTTAACCGATTTTTTATCACCATAGTCCCAAAGTTTAAAGAAAATTCAACCAAGGTTAAGGGAGATATTCAATAAAATGTAATAGCCTTAATTTTCAAGAATCTGATATAAAAGGAAGGCAAATTTGCATGTCCATGTCAGTCAACTAAGTACCACAGTCGAGGCTGATCGGTCGACTGGTGGTCCTATACCATCGTAATGTGAAGTACGGGTTTGGTTTGTATCAAGTGTTTGACAAATTCTGCATGCTGAGAAAACTTTAATTCTGCAATAATCTGTGTCAGACTTAGAAATTCTCAACACCATTCATGAGTAAAAGAAGAATTTCCAACATGAATTTAAACAATTCAATTTAACTCGTATTTCAAGTGATTAACTATTTCTGAGACCAACTCAAGTGTTATTAGAACTTGTCTTATTTTCTCACGAGCGCAATATTTCTTCAAGTGATTGAAATAGTTTGAATAACTCAGTATTCACATTCTAAGGTGATAGGAATATTTCTCCGAAAATAAACTTTGAACTGTGTGTTTAGTTTCATCAAGTGATTGAAATGTTTGACTAAGTATAACATTACAATTGAACTTGAGATTTTTCAAGTGAATAACATTCCAAGTAGTACTTTATAAATTATCAATATTTTGTGATTAGTTCATTAAACTTATGTTTTGCTAGTGGAGGACATTTCTCTTGTACTTCATAAACATTCTTAAGATTCTTGATAGAACTTGTGTCGGTAAATAATAGTTACCTTTCGTATAAGTCGAACCAAAGACTGTGTTCGAACAGATTATATTTGTGTTACGACATTGTTGCTCATAGTTAAGTGAAGTGAACAGAACTAAATTCACGAGATGGAAATATTCATTGATAATTTATTGAAGTGATTAATTTCAAATTAGTTGAAAACTGTGTGAACTTATCATCGAGTGAAGTACATTATTTTTTTTCCCAAGTATCACGTTATCCTTCAGTCGATTTTATTAACATTTGACAGTGATAAGGGACGTAATTTTGCAATTTCCTAAGTGGCTGTTTTGCATTACGAGTTCAGTTCCATTTCACATTCAATTCGGTCTAATAACATTTTCAACTGTATAACTCAGTTGCATGTTCAACTCTAGTAACATTCAATCTTATTTCTCTCAAGTGATTGATTTGTAAACGCGATCAGATTTCATTCACATTCTGTCGTGTGGAATTCATTAACTAATTATTTGAGTGTACAATCCACCAATGTAGTGATTCATTTTGAAGCCGTTGCTATTAATGATTTTGTCTGTGCAGAAGCTATTTGCCTAACCAAATACATTTCGGGCATAAGTACACTGCCGTGTTCCATCTCAACGTCTACAAGAACTTCGAGAACATCTAGAATTTCGAGAACTTCCAGACCTCCCAAACCGTCCAGACCCCATCAGAAGACGATCCAGGGGTGAACGAATATAATAGCAGGTACGCAGTGGATATTACCAGCCCAGACAAAGGAGTGGGCATTCACAAAACCTTCTGTACAGAGGTGATATGAAATCTAACATTTATTTTGTTAATAAATTCTTCAGCAATTTTAAATAATCCATTATACTTATTTCATGCAAACCTCTCCTTCTCTGTAACGCTTCAGTCAAGAACCGGACACACCTTGTGTCAGTCTCATGCTCAGCTAGCCAACCAGATCAATAATTACGGTTACAGTATATATTATTTGCTTTATGTCCCACTAACTACTTTTACGGTTTTCGAAGAGTGTATATATTAGTCATAATATAGTTAATCTAACAGCGTTATGATTACGTAGAACCTCGATTATACATTCCTGGAAGCTACGTTTTCACGGATTATTCGGTGAAATTATGTGGCCCCGCGAGAATCCTAACTGAATCACGTAAAAATCCCACATTATCCATTCCTCAAAGAAACTATTTCCTGGATCGAGCGTCTAGAAATTTCAGTCCCATCAACGCTAAATCCTCGATCAAGCGTTTTTTCAAGAAACTGAATCTCACAAAAGGACGGCTATGGCATACTTATGGATCCTGGTGTTAACATACCGTCATTGCGATAATTAGAGCACGTACTGTACTGTAAAAGCGATCGGCGGTGAACTTGCATAAGGGGCCATCGTATTCGGGTGGTATTGTTTAGAGAATCCTCGGAAATCATAAAGCAGAGAGTGGTCACAACAATTGGAAGGAGACAGAGCACATTTCGACAGCTCTACTGGAAGACTGGATGAGTTTCGTTAAGTGTTCGTACTTGTAAAACGTCTACATTATGTCCAGGGCCAGATGCTTATTTTTTTAATTTATTTTTTTACTTTTTTCGATTGTATTGCCGAAGAGGTTTTCAGCACTTCCCTCAGGCCACTGTATAGTCACTGGGCTTTAAGGCAGGAATCAAAACTGCTCCTTCTTAACACAAATTTAGTATTTTAATAGTATCGTATACAATTATGTTACAAACCATTATTCTCGTCATCATTCCATATTGAAAATAGCTATATCACAAAGTAAACTTGTGTAAACTTAGTGATATACAATTATGTTATCGAGACGAGATCACATGTTGCACCTTACATACATAAAGCTATGGGAGGTCTTGGGATTAGCGATTACTGTTTTGGTCGTAATATAAGACTGGGAATTTTACGTTTTTGTGTTAAAATGTTACAAAAACCATAGTTGTTTTACGTTTTATTTGCACGCGTTACATTTAAAAAGTCTGTATCATTTCCCACCCGTACTGACTTATACAGCGAGCACACTTTCCAGCTGAGCTCAAGGTCATGTATAATCGTAATTTCCAAAGTTTTGATGATATTTCATTCTTTCCAATTTGATTGTGGATATAGAGTCCGCTCCAAAAGGATTATTACATAATATGTTAGCTTCAATGCCGCTCTTCTTACCTAGAAATGTTTCTGGAGGAGAGATGTGTTCATTATGCCTGCCAGGGTCCAACCCACCCACCCCTAGGAGTATATTTACTTTTATAACCTAAAGTAGTGGTCCAGGCACCATTATCCATTGCTTCTGTCAAGGATCACGGGCATTGGTCAACGTTACCAACCACTGCAAAAGAAAGTTTGAAAGTGTCATGGTGTCGGACGGTAACCTTGCACTTTCTCAATTCCTCCTTTAATCTCGGGGCTTACAGCATGAAATAAAGGTCATTTATTAGCTTTAATGTATTTTTGCACATCCAGGCCAATCTCTGTCATGAGAACAGTGGCCGCTTCGGGGCCATATGCCCTTCGAGAGGCTCCTTGCTATCGCCGCGGCGTATACTGTCCACATTTAAAGATAAAAATTTCATAATGTTCCGTATTGAAATTTATCACAATGAAATTGAAATAATAAATAAGGTAGTTCAACCTATTCAATACAAATAAATATGAAATGTAGTATTACATTCCTATTTAATTAAAAGTGGAAGCGGTTTCGACCCTAATCTGGGTCATCATCAGCGAATAAAATGCAAAAAACAATGCATAGGCAAATAAGAAATTAAAGAGTGAGTCTTTCACAAAAACAGTTGAAGAGGCAAAATATGTTAATGGGGATTGGCACTGTGCAATTTTAAATTGTAAAATCTAGAAGATGTAGAAAATCAGTCACTTATAAGAAGTAAGGCACGATCTTCTGAATAGTAGCACAACACACGCAAATTTCAGCACTGTCTCATAATGTTTATAAGAAGAGGTGAAAAGTTAAATGAGCCAGCGAATGAGGCGCGAAGTCACAATATACTGTAATTTAATGAATATGAAGTTCCAAAACTGTTTAGAAGTCAAAGACAAGTCGCTTGATTGACGCGAATTGCTAGCTCCTGAAGATCAGCGCAACACACTCAATGTCTGGCACTGTGCTTTCAAATGCCGACGGAACTCTGTGAATAGCTTGATGAACCAGTCTGTAACTGCTAAGGTTGCGAAAATGTGTACACACATATATATATATATATATATATATATATATACATACATATAAATAATACAATTTAATATAATTTAAGTACATAAACAATTGTTTTTTACGTCAACTGTTCTAAAGAATCTACAAGATCCTGTTTACGTACTTAAATTATATTAAATTGTATTATATATATATATACACACACACACATATTTTCGCAACCGAAGCAATTACAGACTGGTTCATCAAGCTATTCACCGAGTTCTGTCGGCATTTGAAAGCACAGTATGTGTTGCGCTGATCTTCAGGAGCTAGCAATTCGCTTCAATCAAGCGACTTGTCTTCGACTTCTAAACAATTTTGGGACTTCATATTCATTAAATTATATTGTGACTTCATGCCTCATTCGCTGGCTCATTTAACTTTTCACCTCTTCTTGTAAACATTATGAGACAGTGCTGAAATTTGCGTGTGTTGTGCTACTATTCAGAAGATCGCGCCTTACTTCTTATAAATGACTGACTTTCTACTTCTTCTAGATTTTACGATTTAAAATTGCACAGTGCCAATCCCCATTAACATATTTTGCCTCTTCAACTGTTTTTGTGAAAGACTCACTCTTTAATTTCTTATTTACCTATGCATTGTTTTTAGCATTTTATTCGGCTGATGACCCGGATTAGGGTCGAAACTGGTACCGCTTCCGCTTGTAATTAAATAGGAATGTAATACTACATTTCATATTTATTTGTATTGAATAGGTTGAACTAACTTATTTATTATTTCAATTTCATTACTGTCTACATCGCAAGAAAAAAATATATATAGCCATATCAAACCAACAACCAACAGTTGGCGGCAGTGCTATTCTACTCACCTCACAGTCACTTCACGTGCGCCACATAGTGGTGCCTTGTGTTACTAACATTGCGGAGCAGACTCTATAACATTGCCCTAATGTGCTTTATTTTATTAGATTAGAGAATTAAAAACTACTTATAGTCAACTGTTGTTTGGCTTGGCGTTATTAGATTTGTTGAAGAGTTTGGCTGATCAAAGTTACAGAAGTGAAAGAAGTTTACACGGAAAACTGGCGAAGTTTCCCCAGTAAAACCGAATGTAAAGTTTCGAGATTTTTAACTCGCGTACCAGTAATTAATGTTTGAAGCCAGCCCCGTGGTCTAACTTGCCTGCCTCTCACCCGGAGGGCCCAGATTCGATTCCTGACCAGGACAGACATTTTTACCTGAATATGAGGGCTTCTTCCAGGTTCACTGAGCCTACGATTACTTTTAATTAAGGAGCTATCGAATGGTGATATGGTGATCCCGGTCTAGAGAGCCAGGAATAACGGCTGAGAGGATTCGTCACAGTGACCATGCGTCACCTCGTAATCTGTAGGCCTTCGGGCTGAACAGCGGTCGCTTGGTACGCGAAGGTCCATTGGGGCTTTAGTTTGGTTTGGTTTGGTTTGGTTTGGTTTAGGAGTGTTTGTAAAATTATGCATAATGCATTTTTGTGAAGTTTATGCAAATCGTTGATGGTTCATTCTTTCCCACATTTTCCATTTTCCCAGGATCCCTCCAAAAACGGAGAATCAAGGTTCCACTGTATTTATTTTTGTTTACTACTAAGTGCAGCATTTCTCATAACAATTTCCCCATTTTCCTTCATAATTAGTTACTTTCTGTTACTTTGGTTAGTTGATTATAATTATAGTCTACTAGTATTTAAGTTTTTGTTATTTTGTAATTTCTGAAGGTGTCATATAAGAATATGCCTTTGCTGGCGGGACCTAGTGTTTACAGTGCACTATGTCTTCTGGTATAGGCTAGAGCAATTTTGTTACTTTCATAGATCTGTCTCTCTCTTATCCTTTGCTTTGACAATATGAAAGCGACTGAGGTATGAGTGATGCTGGTAATGCCAATCCTTATGCAGCCAGTCCCTGCTATGAATGGTTTGAAAATGCTGCTCATAGGGTCGGTTGGTGTATGCATTTCAGTGGGCTTGGCAGACTGATATGTAATAGCAACTCTGGCTTGGTGAGGAAAGCAACGGGAAACTACCTCACTCATTTCCCTAGTACACCTCTTCAGTGATGCCTAGGCCATCTATGACAGCTGATGGCAGAGCTGCTGAGGATCCCACCAGCGTTAGCGCTGACGGACTGAACATTCATACATGTAAGAATCATATGCTAAATAAATAAATTCTTATTTATGCACATAATCTAAATATCCCTAAAATGAAAAAGAAAGGGAAAAGTAATAAATAAATCCTTCACTTCTCTCCGACTGTTAAATTTAACCATGCAGTACAAATTTCTTTCTTTGGCCTTCATCTGAAACTGACAGCAGCCTATACGGGTCAAGGCCATGTTGGCTGCTAGCTCCATTCATAGTCAATTTCCTTTCGCACTTGTACTTAAACAATTTTGACCAATAATAGCATGCATACAATATTACAGTATATTTCATAATGAATACCAACTTACATTACAAGAGTAGTTCAAAGTACTGTAGTATGTCTACAGTTGCACATTCCTGAAATCTTTTTGACATATTTTCATCCTCCCTGCTTCCATAACCTTTTCCATGTCTGCTCTGATATTTTCAGTAAGTTCCTCTACAGTAGCCAGCCCTGCAATCTAGTGGTCACTGCCTGGCTCTTACCCAAAGGCACCGGGTTTGATTCCTGGCCAGGTCAGGGATTTTTGCCCGGATCTGAGAGCTGGTTCGAGGTCCACTCAGCCTATGTGAGAACAACTTAACTATCTACAGTGAAATAGAAGCACCGGTTTAGAAAGCCAAACATAATGTCCAAGAGGATTAGCTGCACTACCCTGTGTCACCTTCTAATTATTTTTTTCCCAAGTTGTTTTATGTCGCACCAACACAGACAGGTCTTACAGCATGTCCCCCACAGATGAAAGTTATAGCTGTTATGGTCAGGAAATGCGCAGGCCATTACCCTGAACTAATCACTGTCATTGAAAACCTCCTTTATTGATTCCAAAGAAACCAATGCACTATCATCATCATCATCATCATCTTCATCATCAGCCAATTCTATCATTACATGATGTGGCCTCTTTAAGTCGTGAACTCAGGTAAGTCTTTAGCAGAACTCTCCAGGTGGAACGGTCTTGAGCAGTTCTCTGCCAGGTAGCACCAGCTATTCTCTTGATGTCTTTGTCCCATCTGCCTGGCGGTCTTCCTCTAGGCTTTTGATGATCTCAATTAAATTAATGTAGTAATGGTCCACCTTTCAATACTATAATATGCAATATTCTAAATTACATTAATTAGGGACTAGTTAATAACTAAACAAATGTACATGCACACAATTGACATAAAACAAGTGAAACAAATATATACAAATTGAGATTAAAAACTGGGATGAAATTATGAGTAAATTTGAAAATAACTAGGTTCTAACATCTTGAGTATGCTCATCATTGAGACTCTTTCATGTATTAATATACACAGAACTGTTAGTTCTAATACTGCTAATCATTAGTAATTCAATAGTAAATGGGAACTGGTAAATGTTGATCCCGTAGTTCATCACCAAATCTATTTGCGTGGTGTTAGCCATATGCAAGTCATTGGACATCGCTCTAAATAACCACTAGCTGACGGAGAACTGTTAGATATTGTTTCATCATCGATCAAAGTAATAAAATGAGATGCTCTCGTGGTGCTTGTTAAATCATGCTGAAATGTTGTTGGACATTGTCAGGACGGCACATGAAGATGTGGTTAACACAGATACATTGTGTCTGGTATAAAATTTGCAATTCATTGTGGTGCCCATGAAGTTAACGTGAATAAATTAGATAAAATTAAATTAATGAATTGAATGAGAGAATCTGTTAGTTAGATGGCATAGGTTTCATGATACTTATCTCTCAATACAGCATGAGGTGTGTGACCTATTGTTGTGTGTGCTTCAGACTGTTGTGAAAAGGAAGGAGAGGGGAGGGGAAGGTCGTGAGGAGAGGGGGGAGGGGAAGGGGTGGGGTGGGGGAATTAAGGCGGGGCTGAAGGATGTGGGAAAAAGGATGGCTGTTGAGGAAAGGTGCTGTGAATATTATGAAAAACTGAATTATGGTTTGACGTTACTGAAAATGGGAATCAGGTCAAAAAGAATATTTGGCTTTTCTGAAATTTCATTAAGATTATGATTTGGGTTGAAATATTGATCTAAATGTATAAATCAGCTTTCGGTAATGTTAAGGAGGGGTCCTTTTTTGATGATTTTGAGAATTTCCATATCTTGTTTTATGTCTTTGAATTTATGATTATAGTCATGCATATGCTGTCCTACAGCTGAAAATTTATTGTATTTCAGGGCACTGACATGTTCCGAGTACCTTATATTAAAATTTCTCCCGGTCTGTCCGACGTAAGAAGAATTACAACCATTGCAAATGATCCTGTATACTCCTGATTTTGAATAACTATTGAACTTGTTTATGGATGTGGCATTATGTAAGACTTGTGCATTCCTATTGTTTGTTTTGAAGAGGTGGACCATTATTACATTAATTTAATAATTATATTGTACTTAAGATTCAATACGGATCAGAACCATGAAGTTTATAACCTATGATTTTGATGATCTCTTAGACTCCATTCTAGCACTAGCTTCGTCCATCTGTCATCTTCCCTTCGAGCAATATGTCCAGCCCATTGCCATTTTAAGGTGGCTATTCTCTCAAGAATGGCATTAACTTTAGTGACTGATCTGATGTCATCTGCTCTCTTCTTATCTTTCCTTGTAAAACCCAGCACTGACCTTTCCATGCCTCTCTGCGCTGTTCTAAGTTTCCCTTTCATAAATTTGTTCAATATCCAGGTCTCACAGCATAAGTCAGCACACGCAGAATGCACTGATCATAAACTATTTTCTTCAGATTTACTGCCATATTTGATCTGAAGACAGTTGAGTTTCTTCCATATGCCTGTCATCCTAGCTTAATGCGTCGAAAAATTTCTGACCTTTCATATTAATCAACTGGCCCAGATAGATAATATTCAGTGAGTGACCTTCTCTAATGGCGTTGTTGATGTTCACATTTCCTGCTGTGACCCACCTGATGAACATGACTTTTGTTTTGGAAAGGTTCATCTTAAAGCCGAATGACGCACATTCCACAATGCACTATATATATTGTAGTTGATTATATAAGGATTCTCTTTCATTATTACACAAAATTCAAACAGCAACATGAATATTTGCAAGCAGTACCATACGGAATTGACAGAATTAAAAAGGAAAAAAGAAAAGGAGCCCTATTCATCTTCCCACATACAGGCATCTTTTACATCACCCCAGTGGACTTCTGTGCTTTAATCCCTCACTGTCATAGGAGGTTTAAATGGCTGCTGCTGATCAGGACACAGGAGATTTAAAGATCCATTGCTTTAAAATGCAGCTGTACCATAACAAACAATGTATCCACCTGATTTGAGGAAGCCTACTTTAAAACATGCAGATTCTTATTCGGTATGTCAATAAATGCAGTTTTAGTTATTCAGCTGAGTGTAACAGGCCTCAAAACAGTCCTCCAAACAGAGTCTCACATCACACTCCCTTCAGATTGTTGCTTAAATATTGGTGTGCTTACTACAAGTTTTCATAGGAAACCCCACATCTTCCTGCTGAAATAAATAAGGTCACTGTTTCGATCCACCATTCCTTTTGAGTGGCATCCATACCGGACAAGAGCTCGTTAGCAATATCGGGTCACCATCTTGTAGGCATTCACTACAGAGGACATTGCTCTTAGTGCTCCAGCCAGAAATGTATTCTTTTCCACAGCTTCTGAGAATGATAATCTTACAACGAAGGGTCATGATATGCTGCAGTGCCAATTCTTCTAATATACTGAATTTCTTTGTGTATTAGAAACCCACCCCCCCCCCCCCACACACACACACACACACACGCACGCACGCACGCACACACACACACGCACACGCACACCCCCCTACCTTTTACAGCCTCAAAAAGTAAGGGGCAAGTGGGGAGGGAGGGTCCGATATGCAATAGCCTCCCATTTCATACAGTGACTTCTTGCTACAAAGAACTATATAACTTACTGTACATGCATGTATCCTACATTATTATTTAACAAATTTAGGATTGTATTCTGAGTCTTGCTGGCTACGCTTTTTGAAAGGTAGTATTTTTACATTTTTAAAAATAAATAAAACAATATATAAACACTACATTTTTATGCCTACATATAGGCTACTGTAACTAAAATCAGTTTTATTACTCTTATATCACCTCAGTCGTTTCATCTAACTCCTCTGATGAGATTGATGTCAGGAAGGGCATCTGGTCATAAAAACTTGACGATTCATCTCACTTCATACTCAATGTCATAGAGAGAAAGGGGATAAAATTGGACATACAGTTTTATTTATCGTATTATGCAATATTAATATAAAAGAACGAAAAAGAACTTAAATGGTCAGTCATTTGTCTCTGGTCAGTTGAGCAGTAGGCCTTTCACACAGTAAACCTACTTCTTTCATTTAATTACCGTTGTCTTGTGCAGCCAACTTCCCTGCTACCAGTGTTATCACCATCCCAAATGATGTCAACTTCACTGCCATCGAGAGCATTCGAGATCCTGGTCTTTTTGAAACTTTTAAAAATAGTTTCATTCCAGATTACAGAATCCAAACAGTGAGAATCTATTCGCAAATAGTTTCTAGAGATGATCTCTGGATTTTCCCAGCTGGTGTATGTGCAGCAGAAGCCACCCCTTCCGAAAAAACAAAAAATGGGCTGTAGAAAGTGCACCAACCCACCAGATGATCACCAGTGAATGTTAAGAGTTGTACCTCCGAATGTAGCACATAATGACCAGAAGCGTTCTTTGGATAACTGCAGCTGCTGAACGCCAAACCTTTATTTTGAAGTGCATTTCATGCTTGTTCTCTGCCTGGATAGTGCCAGAAGTTCTACGACGAAATAAATAAATAAATAAATAAATAATGGTGGACCACTACATGTGACCGTGCTATAGAAGATAGACGCAGAGCCTCGATCACGTGGAACCAATGCAAAAATGAGGCTAACTACCAGGCCTTCCTTACTCAAAGGAAAATAACTGCCAGTATAGTACGACAGGCTAAGAGGAACCATAACAAGGCTCTAATACAACAGGCAGAAGAGGACTTTAAGAGGCACAACTCAAGAGATTTCTACAGGGAACTCAGAAAACAGACAACGAAGTACACAGCTCCCACCCTTCATTTTCGTGGACCTGATTGGGAAACTTCAGTTCAACAAAAAGGATTGTACCGATACTCTTGCAGGGTATTTCAAACAGCTCCTCAATGCAGAGGAACCTAAAGAGAGACTCGCATTCTCTGAGCCTATTTCCAGAAACCCAGAGTCCACACCACCAACCATTGAAGAAATAAGGGAGATTATCAAGAGCCTAAAGAACAACAAGGCCTCAGGTGAAGACGGTATAGTAGCGGAGATGTAGAAACATGCTGACGAACAATCCATACAAAGTATCCATCAGATCATAGAGGATATTTGGGCAACGGAGACCTTACCTGAGGAATAAACCTCAGCGGTGATCCATCCTATACACAAGAAAGGTAGTAAGATAGACCTCGACAACTACAGAGACATCTCTCTAATATCGGTTACATACAAGATCTTTTCTAAAGTCCTGCAAACCAGAGTGGTCAGTCAACTGGATTCCCAATTAGGTGAATATCAGGCCGGTTTTCGCGCAAATAGATCTTGCACAGAGCAGATACAGAACCTCAAGACAATCCTGAGGTACAAGAATCGTGGCAGACACCAATGGGTAGTCATACTAGTGGACTTCCAGAAGGCATATGATTCAATAGATAGGCAGACCCTCTTCTCCACCTTATGGGAATTAGGCCTGGATGAGAAGACCACCAGACTAATCCAGGCTACGCTGAAGAACACCACCTCCAAAGTAAAGTTTAGAGGTGAGCTCTCAGTGAGTTTCTCTATCAAAATGGGAGTTAGACAAGGTGATGGAATTTATTGCATTCTCTTTAATTGCGTTCCAGAGAAGATTATCAGGGAATGGACTGCCACATTACCTCCAGGAAGTGGACTGAAAATTGGCTACAAGAAAGATAATCTCAGTGTACCTTGCCTGGCCTTTGCCGACGACCTTACCTTATTAGCCAACGACATAGAAGAAGCTACTCACCGGCTACAGAGCCTCTATACCATAGCAGCTAAAACCAGCTTGAGGGTCAATATAAAGAAAACTGAGTTCATGACTAACATAAAGGGAGTCCCACATACTATGCCAATGGAAAACACCACCATTTGTAAGGTTCCTGCAGTGAAGTACCTAGCGGAGTGGATTTCAGTAACCGAGAATGAGACATTAGCAACAGACACAAGATGCACCAAGTTGGAAATGATCTACCATACCTGTAAGAGCATCTATACACCCAAGTGTCTCTCTAAGAACCTTAAACTCCAACATTAAAATTCATTAGTAAGACCGTCCAGACTGTACGCCTTTGAGTGTCTTCTGATGAACAGAAAAGGTCCACTGAGGAAGCTAGAGCTCAAGGAACGAAAAATACTAAGGAGGATTTTAGGACCAATAAGAGAAGGCGATGGTACTTACAGGATATGCCACAACAATGAGATCGATGACCATCAAGAAGACATAGTTACATCCATGAGGAAGAGACGACTGACTTTCTATGGGCATTTGACTCGTATGAGTACTTACAGACTTACCAGCAAGATCTTTACCACTACAGGCAGAGGGAAAGCGTCCAAAAATAAATGGATCACAACAGTGAAGTCCGACTTAGAACAGCTGGGGATTTCAGAACAAACCATACAGGATCGTGTATTATTCCGGCAGTGTTAGTGGGACATAAAACTATCATTATTTTTCTTCTTCTTCTTTGTTACGTACGTTGATGAGTAAAACAATCGTTACGATTGGATTGTTTTTATCACACTTTAAACCTACTTCTCCAAAATATACCTACTGTATATTGCCCTGAATTACAAGATATTAAACAGTCACTTTGCTAATGATCTTGCCTGCCATATTAATAGCAATAACTGCAAATATTTCCTTACTAAGGTAAACCTGTGTCCTCATCTCAAGGGGGTGAGCTCTTTTTTTAGGCTCGCCCCCAATGGAGGTTACCTGCATGTACAGTTTTACTGCATACCAAACTTCCTGCTACTGTTAAATCTCTGACAGTACCAGGAATCAAACTCAGGCCCCCGAGAAGGCAGCTAATTTCGTTAACCATTACGCTGGTGGACATCCTTACCTACAAAATATAGACATATTGCATAAATGATGCATGCTGGCAATGCGCAGGTCGAACATACGAAACTATTCACCTACTTGTGCGACATCATCAGAACTGCAGTACACTACAGAGGTAGACATTTCTTAACTAAGAAACGCAGACAATCAATCAATCAATCAATCAATCAATCAATCAATCAATCAATCAATCAATCAATCAATCAATCAATCAATCAATCAAACAATCAAACAATACTGATCTGCATTTAGGGCAGTCGCCCAGGTGGCAGATTCCCTATCTGTTGCTTTCCTAGCCTTTTCCGAAATGATTTCAAAGAAATTGGAAATTTATTGAACATCTCCCTTGGTAAGTTATTCCAATCCCTAACCCCCTAACTCCCCTAACGTACTGCATGACTTTGATGTGTGTTTTCATTGCGCGGGTCAGACAGACAATGCTTAAAGTAAATACAAAATTTTAATATTCCACCTTCTCAATACTAAAAAATCATTAATGTTTTTACAAAAAATACAATGACGTTAAAAGGTACTAGTTTCGGTCCACTGTGGACCATCATCAGCCTAGCCAAATTACAACAGTAAAAGACATAGTGATAAAAATAGTATGGAAAAATGAGGGATGATCTAGAAGGATGGGATGGTGGTGGAATGACAGATAAAAGTGAAAAAAACCGTGTTTGCGAATAATGATAAAAGTAACAGAAGTGTTCACAATGACAAAATCTTGTGAAGTCACGTAAAAACTCTTGATGAGATAGTCTTTGGTTGGCAGTTGCTCCTCTGTTGCACGATTGACATATATAACTACGTATATGCTTCTAGAAAGTTGTAGATGTAAGTTCCACTTTTGCGTAGAGGGAAGAATTGTCCGATGAGACTAGCACCAGATTAAAATTGACAAAGTTGAACCTGTTCTATGGTGGAATTAAAGGCTTTCTGTGTTAAACAGAAGTAGTCTCAGTTCAATCGGGACCCCAATGAACCTGGGGAAAGAAGATAGTATTAACGCGGGTAATTGGATAGAGGACAAGCGAGGCACCGGAAAATATAAAGGATGACTCACCTTGCGCTGCGTGGAACAAACTTGCTGGATTGAATGCAACTTGCAGAGTGAGCGTGGCGCGGAGTAGATCAGCAGGAAAGGGGTAGGTGAATACGGAGGGAAGGAATGACGTAAGTGGTGGAGGGTGGGAGGGATGGGAAAGGTTCAAGGCGGGGTGGACGGGAGAGGAAGTGATGGTGTTTGTACTGTCGGGGGACCCTTAATTGACTTAAAGAAAGAATTTTGAACAACCGATTTCTTTTTTCTGTAATAAGTAATGAAAAGGTCAAATAAAATATTGGGTTTCTCAGTTATTTTGTTAAGGTTATAGTTGGCATTAAAGTATTGATCTAAATGAATGTAAAAGTTCTCTATTATATTGAGTAGAGGTCCTTTCTTAGCTATTTTGAGAATGTCCACGTCTGTTTCAATATTTGTGAATTTGTGGTTATAGTCGACCATATGTTGGCCGATAGCTGAAAATTTGTTGTATCTGACTGCATTGAAATGTTCTAAATATCTAATGTTGAAGCTCCGGCCGGTTTGCCCCACATAAGAAATATTAGGGCATGTATTACATTTAATCCTGTAGACGCCTGATTTTGTGTACCTATTTATTTTATTAATATGTGATGTGTTATGTAAGATGTGTGTATTGTTGTTGTTGGTTTTAAAGGCTATTTTCATACCTTTTTTCTTTAAAACATTGGTGATCTTGTGAATTCCATTGACGTAAGTGAAGATGGAAAAAGAGTCATGTTTAGGTGGTTCTTTTTTAAGTGTGGTCTTGGGGCGAAATTTATGTTTGTTAATGATGTTTTCTATGAAATGGCTATTGAAGCCATTGAATCTGACAATGTAGCGGATAGTATTCAATTCGGTATGAAGATCTTTTTTTATTCATAGGAACGTTGAATGGTCTATGTACAAAACTGTTGTATGTTGCTTTTTTGTAGGGGAGGGGGTGAGCTGAATCTTGTCGGATTGTGACGGCCGATTGGGTGGGCTTTCTGTAGATCTTGTAGGTTAAAGATTCCTGTTGTCTAGTGATCGTAATATCCAGAAAATTGATTTTTTGATCTACTTCTGACTCCAATGTGAATTTAATATGCGGATCGATGTTATTAAGTGTTTGGAGTGTGGTGTGAGCATCTTCCAAGTTCTCGTTGATAACTACTAGGACATCGTCGACGTACCTAGCCCAAAGGAGAATATTGTCGAATTTATTGTCGATTTTAGTATTCTCGAGAAAGTCCAGATAGATTTCTGCGAGAATGCCTGATGCAGGTGAACCCATTGCCAGACCGTTTTGTTGATAGATGGTACCATTAAATGTAAAAAAGTTGTTATTTACAACTAATTTCAACAATGTAATGAAATCTTGAATTTCCAATTTACTCAAATGACTGTTCTTGTATAAGTTACTTTTGATGATGGGAATTAATTTAGAAATTGGAATGCTTGGGTACATGTTTACGATATCAAATGAGTGAAGTGAGTAATGAGGTTGCATGTTAAATTTATTAAGTTTGTCTATTAATTCAAAGGTATTTCTAACCGATTTATTGGATGAAAAACGGTAATTTTTGCTTAGGAACTTTTGAATAAATTGTGCGGTTTTATATAAAGGGCTCGGTCTAAAATTGATGATTGGACGAATGGGAGCACCTGCCTTATGAATTTTTGGAAGAGCTCTAGCCGTAGGAAGCCCAGGGTTCGTACTTATAAGCTGACTTTTTTCATGTTCAGTGAGTAGGAAGGAGGAGTTTTTTAAGGTTTGTTTAAGGAGTCTTTGGACTTTTTGTGTGGGGTCTTTTTTAATTATGGAAAAGGAACTATCTTTAAAGAAATCTGATGTTTTACTGATATATTCATTCTTATCGATGATTACGGTCGTGTTGCCTTTATCGGCCTTGGTCACGATTAGGTCGTTGTCCTTAATTTTTTTTGTTTAGGGTGTGCAGGAGCTTCAAATCGGTTAGTACATTCCTGTTATTAGAATTGGTGGGAAAATTAGGTGAATTATTGCGAAAAAGGATGTTATTAAGTTTCTTTAGATATGTCATATCTTAATTCATCTTGTGTGTCTAAAGGCGTTTTAGAGATAGCTAATTCCGATTCTGTTATCATTGTAATAATTGAATTGGTTGTGTTCAAATCGGGCCAGTTATGTTTGGGTCCCTTGGCTAAAATTCCTTCTTCATTTGGATTCAGGGGAGTATTGGATAGGTTAATTACGGGTGGATGAAAATGGTTACGATCGTCTGCTGGTCTACTATTGCGTCTAATTTGATCCCATCCTTCTAGATCATCTCTCATTTTTCCATACTATTTTTATCACTATGTCTTTTACTGTTGTAATTTGGCTAGGCTGATGATGGTCCACAGTGGACCGAAACTAGTACCTTTTAACGTCATTGTAATGTTTTTGTAAAAACATTAAATGATTTTTTAGTATTGAGAAGGTGGAATATTAAAATTTTGTATTTACTTTAAGCATAGTCTCAACTCAATACGGAACCTAACAATGAAGTTTATTACTTTTAAATCAGACAGACAAAACTATTCACTAAATTGTGTGATGTCATCAGAGCTGCAGTGGAACTGTTGTTCTCCTCTGACAAATTATGCTGGGGGGATCTTATATGCAAGCTTTTTTTTTTTTTAATTTTCTTTCTCTCAAAAAGCCAGGGAGGGGGTCTATTATGCGAGGGAGTCTAATACATGAGGAAATACAGTATATAGTGCAGATAATAGTGAAACAGAATACATATACTGTATACTGCATAAAGTTTAGCTGCTATGGTCTTTTACAACTGGAGCTCAGTCTTCACAGTGACAATGAAAATACTAAGACTATGGAGATATCATATGAATTATTACGAAACAATTGGATTACAGTAGTCTCGTTAATCCAAACTAATTGGGACCGGAGTCTGTTCAGATTACAAAATTACCGGGCGAGTTGGCCGTGCGCGTAGAGGCACGTGGCTGTTAGCTTGCATCCGGGAGATAGTAGGTTCGAATCCCACTATCGGCAGCCCTGAAAATGGTTTTCCGTGGTTTCCCATTTTCACACCAGGCAAATGCTGGGGCTGTACCTTAATTAAGGCCACGGCCGCTTCCTTCCAACTCCTAGGCCTTTCCTATCCCATCGTCGCCATAAGACCTATCTGTGTCGGTGCGACGTAAAAAAAAAAAACCCCTAGCAACAGATTACAAAATTTTCGGATTAACCGGAAAATATTTTCTAATAATCATGTTTTTGTTTTCACGTCCCGCTAACTACGTTTACGGTTTCCGGAGACGCCAACATGCCAGGATTTTCTTCCGCAGGAGTTCTTTTACGTGCCAGTAAATCTACTTACACGATGCTCACATGGTTTACTGGGCAGCAGAGGCATGGGAGGATGTCAGTGAGCAGTTCATGAGGAAAACATGGAAGAAATTGTGGCCGAGTCTCGCATTAATCGAGAGTCCAGCGGAAGCGTCTGCAAATGTCAATCTCCTTGAAATCGTTCAACCGGGCGAGTTGGTCGTGCGGTTAGGAGCGCGCAGCTGTGAGCTTGCATCCAGGATATAGTGGGTTCGAACCCCACTGTCGGCAGTCCTGAAGATGGTTTTCCGTGATTTCCCATTTTCACACCAGGCAAATGCTGGGGCTGTACCTTAATTAAGGCCACGGCCGCTTCCTTCCCATTCCTAGGCCTTTCCTATACCAACATCGCCATAAGACCTATCAGTGTCGGTGCAAAGTAAAACAAATAGCAAATAGCAAAAAGAAATCGTTCAACAACTTCCTGGGTGTAAGGAAGTGAATGAAAATGACATTAGTGAGTGGATGGAAGCTGACTGTCATCAATTACAAACAGACCAAGAAATTGTGGCTATGGTGGAGAAAGAATCTGGAGTTGATGAGGAACAGAGTGACGACGAAAAAGACCACAATAAACAACTAGTGTGACATTCAGATGCCGCGGCCGCCGTAGAACTTGCCGTACGCTACATCGAGCAACGCTCCGCTGCTACGTCCACTGATGTGATGTTTATGAGATGCTGGTTTAACACTGCATCTTCGAGTAGGTTCCAATCACTACGGCAAAAGAAACTAACAGACTTTGTAAAGATAAATGACCAGTGATTGATGGTTTATGATGTGTAATTATGTTTACATTAAGGGAACCGGGTAGTGTGGAATGACCAAAAATAGCATGTTTTTGTTTTTAGGTTAAAAAAATTCTCCATTCTTTCCCGATTACAACAATATATAACACATGGGTATAGAAACCATATTTGAGATCATTATTGATATTTTAATTTAACCATGCATACGTCAATTACATGTTTTGTTTTACGGGAATATTTTTTGTTCTACATTGTGTAACTGAAATCGGGAAAGTTTGTTATCTTGGGAGATTCTTTTGTTCATCACATTGGCAAGCCTGAGCACGCATTAACCACTGTCAGTTGTTTTACCGCCTTTCTAATGTTTATGTTAACCTGATGTTTACATTGTGATTGTGCTCGTATTCAAACTTCAACCTCATTTTTCTTGGGTGATACGTCAAGAGTCCATAAATTTCCAAAAGAAGAAGAACCTAATTCTTCTCAAAACACAATTGTTGATCGGTTATGTACCTTTTTCTCGGGAACTGAAAACTGTACAATCCTGAAATTTCTACCACATACTGTGCAAGTACCAGTACATGGCCTGGAGCAGAATCGCTCTGAAACCATTAGTAGTTATTGAGATAAGTTATGAAGTATAACCAAAAAATGCCATTAAAAAATGCTCAAAAAGTTTGCTCGATTAGATTTGTGTTTAAAAAATCAACCATCAAGCCCATCAAAATAAATCTGTTACAGGCTATTATTGCCTTTTTGGCAGGACCTAGTGTTTACAGTGCACTATGTCTTCTGGTATGGGCTAGAGTAATTTTGTTACTTTCATTGATCTGTCTCTGTCTTATACTTGGCTTTGACAATATGAAAGTGACTGAGGTATGAGGGACCCTAGTAATGCTATTCCTTCTGCAGCCAGTCTCTGCTACGAATGGTGTGAAAATGTTGCTCATAGGCTCGGTTGGTAAATGCATTTCAGTGGGCTTGGCAGATTGATATGTAATAGCAACTTCTGGCTCAGTGAGGAAAGCAACGGGAAACTACCTCACTCCTCATTTCCCTAGTGCGCCTCTTCAGTGATGCCCAGGCCATCTATGACAGCTGATGGCGGAGCTGTTGAGGATCCAACCAGCCTTAGGGCTGAAGACTGAACATACATACACAGGCTATTAACCACACATTTGCAAGTAAATACTCCAATACTCAAGGTTCTAAGTCTTCAAGATCACAGGAAAATGGTAAAAAAACACAGCAGACCCTTTTTTTTTATTTAACCTTACGCCACTGCTCATAGTTTTTTCAATCATCACGAAATTCAACTGATTTATACCCTTAAGTTATTGTAACAATTATTTAAAATCTCATAAATATAGCTCAAGTAGTTTTGGAGATATTCAAGATTTACTGGAAACTAACGTTTACACTACCCGGTTCCCTTAAGTTATTCTGGTAAAAAATGAATAATAAAATGCAAGTAAATCTTCATTCTAAAATATGTTCTTTCATTTCAATAAGGAGATTTTTAAAAAAAGAACTGAAAATTTCAATTCAGATTAAGCAGACTTTTGGATTAACGGGGTTCAGATTAACGGGACTCTAGTGTATTTGCTTCGAATAGTCAATACGACATAAAACACTCAACAACAGAGTTATCTGACCTGACTAGACGATTAGAGAATAAAAATATATAAGTCAACAATAACAGCATGGTCATGCATACACATTTCTCGCAGTGTGCACATTTAATGAAAGCAAGCTGGTCACTCTTCCATTAATCCTCCTTTGAAGCAGTACTCCAAGGATGTTTGAAATACACCAGAGAGGTCTTTGGTGTAGCCATATTGAAAATGAACTAATTCCATTGAGTTAAGAGATCTTGCTGCCGAGAACTGGAAATAAATAAACGATTGTAAGTAGGTCTTGGTGGGTGTGCCATATACCAACTGATGAGCCCAACTTAGCACACTGGGGCAAAACGATGGCAACCAGGAAGGAGTTAGCTGGAAAATGTATAATGTCCAATAACGGACCATTTATATTGGTATTATAAATTTACTCATTCGGGTCAAATATTTCAGATTCCCTATGGGAATCAATATGTCATCTGATGGCCAGGCAGGCATCAATTTTTGGTAATGAGCCAAAGTCTCTCATAGTGCATTGGCACTGCCGGTGGCTCCAAGTACCTTACGCAGTGGCCTCCACGGTATGCACTAGCCACGTGTCTTGGTGGGTGTGCAATTTACCAACTGAATGAGTCCAATTTAGCACACTGGGGCAAAACGCTGGCAACGAGGAATGAGTTACCTGGAAAATTTATAATGTCCAATAAGGGACCATTTATATTGGTATTATAAATTTACTCATTCGGGTCAAATATTTCAGATTCCCTATGGGAATCAATATGTCATCTGATGGCCAGCCAGGCATCAATTTTTGGTAATGAGCCACTCTCATAGTGCATTGGCACTGCCGGTGGCTCCAAGTAGCCTACGCAGTGGCCTCCACGGTATGCACAAGCCATGCATCTTGGTGGGTGTGCTATTTATCAACGGATGAACTCAACTTAGCGCACTGGGGCGAAACGCTGGCAACCAGGAATGAGTTAGGTGGAAAATTTATAATGTCCAATAACAGACCGTTTATAGTGGTATTATAAATTTACTCATTCGGGACAAATATTTCAGGTTCCCTATGGGAATCAATATCTATCTCATGGTTTGTTTTTTTTTTTTTCTGAACGTCGCACCGACACAGATAGGTCTTATGGCGACGATGGGACAGTAAAGGGCTAGGAGTGGGAAGGAAGCGGCCGTGGCCTTAATTAAGGTACAGCCCCAGCATTTGCCTGGTGTGAAAATGGGAAACCACGGAAAACCATTTTCAGGGCTGCCGACAGTGGGGTTCGAAACTACTATCTCCTGAATACTGGATACTGGCCGCACTTAAGCGACTGCAGCTATCGAGCTCGGTATGGCTATTTCTAGCCGGGTGCAGCCCTCATAAGGCGGACCCTCCAATGAAGGTGGGCAGCATCTGCCATGTGTAAGTAACTGCGTGTCATTATAATGGAGGATAGTGTTATGTGTGGTGTGCGAGTTGCAGGGATGTTGGGGACAGCACTAACAACCAGCCCCCGAACCAATGGAATTAACCAATGAGGGTTAAATTCCCCGACCCGGCCGGGAATCGAACCCGGGACCCTCTGAACCGAAGGCCAGCACACTGACCATTCGGCCAACGAGTCGGACCCCTCTTGGTCATATTAGTAGATTTGCTCGCAAACGCCTTAATATATGGTTAAACTGATGCGGAAGAACGGCCAGTGGGCTCTGATACAAGGACATACTGTACAAATGGGGTAGCAGCATACCATCCATCACAATACTTAGCATTATCACGTATGAGTGTGTGGTTGCCACTATGGATCCAACTGCACCAAAGATATGCTTGCTTCCCTTCACTGTGAGGGTTCGTCCAGACCGCAACTCTTTATCAAATCTTGATTGGTTGGGATTAATTACTTGATCTAGTAACAGACATTTTTTCTCAATGAGAGAACTGAATTCTCTCACGAATTCATGAGCCCTTTGTTCAATATCAGAAGCTCCTTCAATCAACTGCTTGTAAATTTTGTGGGTTATTTTGCAGTGAACAATCTTATCATTTCATTTTGAGACACCTGTTTCCTCTGGCAGATGTTGCAGGGATTTACTTGGAAAACAATGTAATATTCCTCCAAAAATTGTTGTTTCTGTAAGAACACGATGCTTTCACTTGTGAATGCTATCATTCAGATTTTCCAATTTTACATAATTAACAATCAAGTCTTCACACTGTACTCCTTTATGGAAATGGCTTGTCCGGAAATTTCTCTGTCTGCTATTGCGACAGGCAATGGTCATAGCCTTGACTCACTATGGGCTGCACTCAGTAGGGGAAAAAACTAAAAAATAACTCTACTTCTTCAAAAGTATCACTGTAAATATTTTATCATACAATAGCCCAATTAGTCAACATGAAAAATATTGCCAATACAGATGATTAATCTAACAAACACACTCCTCAACAGAGCAGAGGGGGAGAAAATTAAGAGACAGAATATAATAAATAATATATAACTGAAAATTATGAACAACAGCTTTGGAGGAAGGCTTCTCTTAAACTAGTAATTTTTCATACAAAAATAAATGAAAATAAGATCACTTCCAGAAAAATACAAATCCCTGCTCTTGAGAGAGAGAGAGAGAGAGAGAAAAGAAATTTGATCTCAAAAGTGGCCCTCATTTCAATATTTTCATAGTATAAAGTAGCCATCAATGAACACAAATCAAAACCTATCCTGGAATTATTCTAAGAAAATTACAACTAGTAGAAGGGCTATACATGTAAAACCAGTTGTAACTATAAATACCAAGTTACTGAAATACAGATTAAAATTTCAAGTGATGCGGTAGTAGGGTGAATTTGAACGCCCAGGTTCGCAGCTGACCTGAATTTGTGATGCTGTGTGGATCACATAACACATCAAAGAAGAAGAAAGTCATATTAATCCTGACCAATTAAATGGCTAATCCATCAGTTGATATTTTGTAATTTTATTTACATTTTTTGTATACACATTTTGCCCTTTGTAAGGGCTTCTTCAGTGCATTTCTTTACATCAATGTAATTTCAAATAATTAACAAAAAACAATATCAAACCATACACATACTGAACTATGAAGGTAATCCCATCTTTCACCTCGTCATCGGTGCTGAATCGCTTTCCAGCCAAATGTTCTTTCAACTTAGGGAACAAGTGACACTGGGCACCAAGTCGGGACTATAGGGTGGGTGGGTGGTGAATATCCAGTGAAACTGTTGCAGGAGAGCAACGGTTTGCCGGGGGACGTGCGAGCAAGCGTTGTCATGGAGAATGTATAGACAAGAAATGTGTCTTTCCAGCATAAATTTACTTGAATTCGCCATAAACAACAACTACTTCAGATTTCATGATACCATATATCAGCAACAAGGCCTACCTATGGGGTCTCCTGCCTCCGGAATATTAGCAGAAATATATAGAGATTATTTAGAACACACGTCAAATAATAAAATAGATAATATACGTTTTTGGTGCAGACTTGTTGACGATATCTTCGTAATTATAGATAATAGATCCACTGACGCACAAACTATACTAGACAAACTTAACACTTTAGACCCCCAAATTAAATTCACTAAAGAAACCAAAAATAACCGTACACTAAATTACTTAGACTTGACAATAACCAGACATGACAACCACTTATCTTACAAGATCTACAGGAAACCCACACACACGGTGAATACCATAAAAAATGACTCCATCCCAATACACACAAAAGAGCAGCCTATTATAGTATGATATATAGAGCTTTTAACATCCCAATAACAACAGAAGACCAAAATAATGAATTGAAATTAATCCACGACACAGCTAAACATAAACGATATAGCAAAGAAATGGTCAACAAAATCATTCACAAAATAAAATCCCAACCTAAAACTAAATTAACTAAAACAGCCAAACCAAAAAAAGATTATGCCCTATTTACCTTCAACAACACCCATATATAAACTATAATTAATATTTTTTAAGAAGCACAACCTGAAAATAGCATTCAAAACCACACACAACAGCACCAACACTATACATAACACTAAAACAGTCAACAATAATAACAAATACAACCAATCAGGTGTCTACCATATCAAATGTAACAATTGTGACACAAGTTATATTGGACGTACAGGCAGAAACTTCACCATCCGCTATAATGAACATATAAATGCAGTAAAACATAATCATTTCTCATCAATAGGCCAACATGTAGAAGAATCTAAGCATAGTTTCATAGACATCAATAACGATATGACGATACTAAACATAAACTCTAAGGGCCCCCTGCTCAACATAACCGAAGATTTCTATATTTCTTTGGACCAATACACTAATCCCAATCATAACATTAACGATATTACAGAGAAAACCAGCATCATCTTTGATAAAGCCATTCCGGCATTAAAGAATGATTACCTCAAAATAGTAGACACGCGCTCTAACAAACCGACGAATCACAAGCCCGACCCCACCCCTACTTCCCCAATAGTCACTCCTTCTTCCCCTCCACCTACATCCCCCTCCACAGCTATTATGAGCCCCAGACGCACTCGTAGTAGAACACAGCAAGCCTTCGGACATATTGGTACAAGACCTCCACAACAACAATAGTAAGTACTCTTTCCATATACACACCAGGCATTCCTTCATACACACACTATACTTATATTAGCTTATCTTTACAGACTACAACCACATAATGAACATAGACGAGAGAGGTGTTGCCACCAACAGCTCCTAAATTCAAACTCAAGACCTGCAATTTATTATATAAAAATTTACTGGAGTACATCACAGTTGGACTACATAATACAAAAAGATTTTCATGACAAATGTCCATACCAATATGACACATATCAGCCTCAGAACATTTCGAAGATTACTTCATACAGCTAATCAACATGACATAGAAGCAAAGGAACCACACAGAAGATAGAAGAATGGAATTAAAGCATTACAAACTTAAATTTTAATAAGTGTCTAACTTATACATACCAATGTTAATGTGTTAAAACTTTTTAAGTGTTTTATACTGTGGCCCATATGTTTTAATGTGTTCAGTATACTCATGTCCTAACTTATTGTAACCTTCACCTTTGACCACAGATATTTTAACTTCACGCTACTGTATATTGTATTTCCATCCCCCATTAGACATCCGGATGTCTAACATAATAACAACTTGTGATTTTGTCTAATGGCTGGAAATTAATCATGTACTAGCTGATGATGGCCATAAAGGGGCCAAAACCAGTACTAGTGTAATCTATTTACAATAAATTAAGTATTGATTGGTAGAAAAACACATTTCTTGTCTATACATTGAATCTATCGATACGGAAAATGAAATGTATAAATAATAGTCATGGAGAATGTTTACGCCCTTGCTCAACATTCCTCTTCTCCGGTTCTGAATTGCCCGTCTGAATTTTTTCATCGTCTCACAGTACCTGTCAGCATTAATTGTGGTCCCAGCGGGCATAAAGTCAACCAACAATACCCCTCCTCAATCCCAGCACACAGTTGTCATGACTTTACCGGCAGACTGTATTTGCTTGAATTTCTGTGGCTTTGGGGAAGAGGGATGCCGCCACTGGTGTGACTGTTGCTTGGTCTCAGGTGTAAAGTGGAACACCCCAGGTTTTGTCACCCGTGACAATTGAGTCCAAAAAGTTGTCCTGTTCAGCTGCAAAGAGTTGAAGAAATGCGCGGGAAGAATGAACTCGTTGCCGCATGTGGTCTTCAGTCAGCATGCGTGGCACCCATCTTGCGCACACCTTCCGGTATTTCAACTTTTCCATCAAAATTCTGTGAGCGGCGATTCGGGAAACCTCAGGAACCGAAGTGCAGAGATCACCCAGGTTGATCTGCCGATCTTCACGCATGATTTGCTCAACCTTCACAACTGTCTCGATGGAAATTGACGGTCTCCCGCTCCCTTGTTCGTCCGTCGTGAATTTCAGTCCAATCGGCTGCAAACTCTCTACATCACTTATGAACATTTTTGACATCCATGCACGACTCACCATACACTTCCGTCAATTGGCGATGGATTTCAATCAGTTCAGTACCTTTTGCGTTCCAAAACCGAATAACTGAGCGCACTTCGCACTGGCGGTAACCATCAACGGGAGCTCCATTCTCAACGGCTGCCAAGCCAAGAGTGAATGCCTCAGCACGGAGTGCGCATGTTTATATGCGAGTGCGGGAAACATTCTTCACAATATTGTGACCAACAGCCACACAAACAGAGTTCTGTATTTATAAAAAAAATAGGAGACCTTATTTTTGGGATTACCCTCGTAGGATACAATTACAGCCGAAACCGTTTACTGCAACACCGTTTTTAACGACGTATCTGATATAACGGCGAAATTTAATGGTCCCATCTAAATCCTATAAAGGCACTGTATTTTAAAAAATTGCTTAGTACGACATCACTTATTACCACATAATGGCATATTTTTACCAAATTTTCGGGGAAATGTATCAACTGCAACGTCCAATACTGATTTTTGTTTGTTACGCATTTGGAGATTGCTAACAACAATGTAAAGCCTATTTTCAAATTCGTTTGTTTTTGGTAGACTGTAGATTTTAAACCAGTCTCTCTGTTAAATTGCCAGGGCAAGCATCACCATGAAGATGTCACAAAAGAAAGGTGTTTAATATTGAAGAAAGTCACAAATAATAAGGTGATTACAAAACGGGGGAATAAACATCAGGGTTGCAAAGGAATTGGGTGTATCACACTTAGCAATTTCTACAATTTGGAAGCAGAGACAAAAATCTCATTTATTAGCCAAGACCGTGTGCAACGTTATTACTTTATGTTGTTACTATTTCTTTCCTCACTTATTATTTTACATTTTGCTGCCATATTATTTGCTGTACATACTGTGAAGAAAAGCTCCTCTTAGTCACACTTCACAAATACTGGAATGCAAATACAGTACTTCATTTAATTAACTTTTTTGAATTTTTAACTTTATTCTCTTAATTAACTGTGTAAGAGTTTAGCCTAAAACTTACAGATAAGACCTTCTTATCAGCAAAAAAGTTTGTGCAACTCACCTATAAAGACTGTTAATTGGTTTCCCTTCAGAGTCACTATAACCAGTTTTGACTATATGTCAAATTAATGTACATGATCAATTTAATAATAATAATAATAATAATAATAATAATAATAATAATAATAATAATAATAATAATAATAATAATAATAATAAATATTTCAGTACCTTTTGCGTTCCAAAACAGAATAACTGAGCGCACTTCCCACTGGCGGTAACACCCAACGGGAGCTCCATTCTCAACGGCTGTCAAGCCAAGAGTGAATGCCTCAGCACGGAGTGCGCATGTTTATATGCGAGCACGGGAAACATTCTTCACAATATTGTGACCAAGAGCCACACAATATTTATTATTATTATTATTATTATTATTATTATTATTATTATTACCATCATTATTATTATTATATAGTAACTGGCACATGTTCTCTAGCAGGCCATAACGGGAAGAGAATATTAATAATGGTGTAGTGCCTCCAGAAAGGCACTGTCTTTCAAGTTGACACCCTACGTCTGTAAGGATGGGGCCCTAGATAAGATGAATTCTAATGCTGAGAAAGACACAAACACCCAGTCCTTGAGTCAAAGTAATTAACCAATGAAAGTTAAAATCCCCAAGCCGGCCAGGAATTGAACCCGAGACACCTTGAACCAAAGATCAGCATGCTAACCATTAGGCATGGAGCTGGACTGCCAGTCTAATAACACCTACGCATGAGACCTTGACTGTCCTATTTTAAATATGTGTAATTGAAAGATTTTTAATTCTAAAATTTTATCACGTGTGTTCATTTAAAATTTTTGTCGTAAAGTTAATGGTTTGATGAGTTATATTGTTAAATGTTTGAAATGAAGCTGATCTAAAGAATGGTATTTATTTAGGAAGCCCTTTAAAACAAAGGCAAAACATGCATCGAAATTATATAAAATTAAAAAGTATTAATGAGTAGATTAACAGTAACTTTATTAGAAACACATGGCATACACACTATCTACACTGTGGAGGAGGAGATTCACAACATCAAGCTGAAGCACTGCTTGCATTCTTCATAAATTTCACTATGTATTTTGCAGTTTGCAGCCTTGCAGTTGAAAGTAGCAGTTGATTTGTTTGCAAATGGCTTGTCTACATGGTATCAATTTTCTCGGAAATATGTTAAGGTAGGTTCATTACATGACTGGTGCAATATTCACAAAACAATAGGGGCAAAAGTTAAAACGCATACAAGACACTTTCAAAAAGTGCACATTCTAAGATATTCTTAAAATTTATCATAATTAACAGGTTAATGACTGTATTCTTGTCTGATAAGTGACTGCTCTCCATCTCTACCCTTAACTTGTATCATTTTAGTCACAGTAGCTTTCCTACCTGAGTATTTATATGGTAACATTCAAAATAACCAAAACCAAGCACTGAAATAGTAAAGTATAAAGGACTTACTAGAGGAAATGCAACATGGTTTTAGAGGGAACAGTGCACCAACAGACCTCATTTTTTAAATGTCAGAATGCTCATGGGAAATCACTGGGAGGAATGAAGAGATATTACTTTCTCTTCCTTGGTATTGAAAAGGCTTATGATATTTGTTCCCAGGGACGAACTATGGGAATGCCTAACACACATAAATGTGCCAGCAACTCTTATCAGAAAAGTACAAATGTTGCACAAGCACTGCCACCGTTGTCCAAATAGGCAACAATTATTCAAAATGGTTCGTGACAAAACAAGGAGTTCAACAAGGTTTCAGTTTACAAGCGGCCACGGCTAGTCCGTGGTCCATCAGCTCTGCACTCCGACCCCTGTCACCTCTGCTATTTATCACTGCCATGGACAAAGGTATGAACAGGATTAAACATTACGATGAGGATCATGATTTCAAGGCATTTGTATTTGCAATGCAAATACAAGGCTATACAGAAAGAAAAGTAAATGTGTAGAATGTCCATTTCCAACACTTCAGACTAAAAATAAGTTACACTGAAACTGTGAGTATGACAGTAGACAAAGGGTATGGGCACACATCATGCTGGATGGAGTTAAACGGGAAGAAATAGATCACTTCTAATATCTTGGTAGTACTCTGTTATCTATATAATTGAGTCAGAAATATGAGGTGAGGAAGTATATATAATGAGGAATGCTTGGTTGTTTGTTAGCAGTAGCGATCTGGCAGAGCAAAGCCTAGCACACCTTGCGCCCGTTTTCAATACGAGCTCATTGAAAGCGTATCCTGGCATCAATTATATTCATTCTCTAAAGAATGGACAAGGAAATAAATCTTATACAGCGAACAGAGAAAGAACCCTGGGTTGACGTGCAAGTGTTTTCGACGAGAGGTTAAAATGCCAACTCGGACATAAATTCTCACGAGGACTGACCGGGAAGGACAACAGTCGGGTTGGGAGCGAGGAAAGACAATTGACCAGGAGGAAACAATACACTCGATATCCAGCTTCACGGTTAAAAGTAGTGTGACGGAAGTGTCATAAAAACAATTGAAAAGTAACGCAATTGAGCCCAAGTGATACATTCACAACAGATCTGAACTAACGTCAAAAATACAAAGTGGAGGCCTAGAAAATATGACCAAGCTCGTACAATAGTAGAAAGTTTAACCCAAGCCCGCACAAACAGGGGAAGAATCGAATTCAGTGCAAGGAATCACCACAAACCAGCCAATGAGGAAAAGCGTCATGTAAATTATCCCTGCAGGATTGGTTAAAGGCAAGAGAAACCAAAATGAAGAATATACTGGAGGGAGAAAACCGAGTTGATAAATTTAGCCACGCAGGACATGGAAAGGCACTCTTTAATCCTTAGTGGTATCATATTCGCAGTTGTAGTCTTATCGACATCAGAATTCTTAGTACTGTCGGTCTTAGCATCATTCGTCGAACAGTTTATTTCTCGTTCATAGATTGTCAGACTCTTGTACTTGTGAATCGGCACGCGAGTTCGTGTTACTTTGAACGTCTCACTGGTACACTCTACATATTGACTGGTGATGTTCGTATTTACAGACAGATGCATTGAGACACTGTTATATCGTAGTAATATTTAGATATCACTTTACCTCGTGTCAGAGAGTTGTCTAGGCACTCTGAATCAAAGTTCGGGAATGCAGTTATCTGAACTTATAAGAAAATAATAACCAGAGAAACAGTTATTTTAATCAGAGTTATCATTTTACAATCGAGTCCACTGGAACATGCGCGGCGGTGGAAGGCTATTGTTCACCGCATAAAGTGACTAACGGGGCTTGACCGACGTCGAAGTCCAAATCGTGTCCCGGAAATACAGAACAGTGTTAATTGGCAGTGCGGGAAATGTTCTGTCGGGCGACCGCGGCGCGAACGAGAGGGGAGACCCATGAACTGTGAGCAGAGGGAGAGATAGACAATGTTAGCACCGACATTTAAAACCATTACAAATTCTAGGATGCTATAGTAGCCACACAAACTCAGGAGCTCAGTTACACATAGCTCATAAGGTGACCGTAATTTTATAGTGTCACTAGGCTACCGACAAGACAGCAGTGCATGAGATATTCCGGAGACGCAGCCTCAAGAGCAACCTATCTAGGACGAGGGTGCGACAATGGAGAACAGCAGCTGGACCACAGGGAAGACGGAACTGAGATCTGGACATCCAACGCCCACTACAATGATGGCTTAAACAGGATGGGGCCGTCCGATCCGAAGCAAGGAGTGACCTGAAGGCTGAGTAGCAAACATACCATTTTAATTATGTAGCACTTTACGTAGATATTTAGAGGGATTTGTAAATAGTAGTTTAATATGTAGAACTTTGTATTTTCCAAGAGGCAATCGCCAGTAACGTAAGAGTAAAAGCTAGAATTGGTAAATGAATCGACCCATTTCATCTCATTTCATCTTGTGTTGTGTGGGAGTTTAACATAAGAATGCATGTCATTTGGAAATAAACTGTAAATAAGGGTCAAATCAATGTGGATAACTACATTTCACTCAGTGATAGTTTTCCTTTCTTAATAAACGCGCAGACAGGCCTCAAATATAATGTCAGGCCTAGTGTAATCTTGTAGTATGCATGCTTTGAAACGAATGAGGACATGCGTGGATATGTGTGATTTTCTACGTATGCTAGAGAATGAATGTGATCGTTACATGCATGTTGTCAATTCTAAGAGGAGAATCATCGAGAGAATTCAAAGTGTTAAATTAAATTAGTGAAATGTTCGGCCGTCAAAATGTGTGTTGAGGAGTGTTAAAATTCAGCATCTAGGAATGAACCAAGTACTCAGATGTAAATTTCAGGGAATAATGCCTGTTGTCGTAGGAAGCCTTTATATTTGCAGGTCTTCGTATTAGTAGAATGGTCTAACTAAACGTGAATAGAGTCTTCTTTGTAATGACACGATAGTCATGTGAATCAGATTATAGTGTACAGACAGGCCTTGGGAAGGTAATGGTGAGATTGAGAAGTGTAATTCCTCAAGCTATAGAGATAGTTTGAGATTGAGATGTGTCATTCCTCAAGTTATAGAGATTAGGGAGCGTGTGTGATCTCCCAGAGTGTAGAAATTCCGCCAGGGCTAGCGTGGTCGGGCGAAGTGAACAGTTACTGTAATTACCCCAAGGATTGTCATAAACGAAGGCCCACGCGCATTCATCACCCACAGTTTTGTTTAATGAGTTAAACAGTGCTTTTGGGAAGTGACCTGGGAAGGGCATATGCTAGGTTCATTTCAGAGATAGTCATCGTTGGAATGAATGACAGGCGAACAGTGTTCATGGCTGAATGTTAATATTATGTATTTTGGTTTGTATGTGAGACTGACATTATGTTTACAGGTGTTGTGAGTGCGTCATGTGTTTAATTTATATTGTAAATAATGTGTGTCCGTGGGAAATTGAAATCCACGTGAGGGATGATATAATTGATTTGTAATATTGTTTGTGCATAAGTAATTTATTATTGCGATTCATTTTACCAAGCTTTAGAGTTAGCGTTAGTCATCCCTTAAATATTTACGTACAGGTCGGATAGGATTTCACCACAATGTTTTGTGGGCATGAAATTTAGCTACTCACGCCATTCAACGAGAAATAAAATACAAGCACAGTTTCCGTTTTGTGTCAACATTAAAGAATTAAATCCACGAGTGTAAGATGGTATATTCGTGTTCATTAGATATAGGACTTTGGACGTTCATATACGCAATGAATTTTACAGTTATTGAATCCAGGGATGTTTAATTTGTTTTGTTTAATTTACCTTGCTATTTATGTGTTTATTTTGAATAAATTAGGATCTGTTTTAAATCAACTGTTGCCCATTATTCAGTAGATAGCTTCACCCATTATACAATGTCTGTTTATCGAAGTATATGTTCCCAAAATCTGAAATAGCGGTGTGAGTTCGAATTTTTCATAGAGGGTTAGGACCGGACACACCTGAGTGGCTGGCTAGTTAGGGCATCACCAGATTTTGGTGACTATATGGGGACAACCTATCTCCTCAGTCCCTGCACCTATCGGACATCCAGCAAAAAGCCACGCAACGTGAGTCGAGGGGACAGGCATACAGAGCCCATGCAGAATAATAATAATGTTATTGGTTTATGTCTCACTACTTTTACGGGTTTTGGAGGTACCAAAGAGTCAGAATTTTGTCCCACAGGAGTACTTTTACATGCTGGTAAATCTATCAACACGAGACTGACGTATCTGAGTACCTTCAAATGCCACCGGACTGAGCAGAGATCAAACCTACCAACTTGAGCCCAGCACTCTACTGTCTCAGCTACTCAGCCCGATTCTCATTCAGAGATCGCCACCAGGATTCAAAGAGGACTCCAGTTCTACCATCAAGTTAGAAATCTCCTGTGGGATAGTCATGTTTCGTTTTAAGATCCAAACTAACACTCTATGACATGTACTTTTTGTCAATTACCATGTATGATCTTGAAATGCATACAGTTACCAGCAGATGAGATTTTTCTTTTCTTTTTTTCTTTTTGCTAGTGGCTTTACGTCGCACCGACACAGATAGGTCTTATGGCAACGATGGGATAGGGAAGGCCTAGGAGTTGGAAGGAAGCAGCCGTGGCCTTAATTAAGGTACAGCCCCAGCATTTGCCTGGTGTGAAAATGGGAAACCACGGAAAACCATCTTCAGGGCTGCTGACAGTGGAATTCGAACCCACTATCTCCCGGATGTAAGCTCACAGCCATACGCTCCTAACCGCACGGCCAAGTACCCTGGTAGCAGATAAGAGCAGACACCAAGTTGCAGAGACAAAATTTCTCAGGACCTTGGTTCAGAAAACATGAATGGATAAGATCTGTAGTGAGAAGATCTGTCTTGAGACCCAAGTTGAATAGCCACTCTGTAATGTACCAGTAATAGCAAAATCAAGACTGGAATGGTTTGGACATGTTAAGAAAATGGAACCAAACTGGCCAGCCAAGTGGATCAGGACCAGGCATAGAATGGCTCGAAGTAGAACAAGAGAAGCTATACCTGGACAGACACCGTTGGAGAGTGTTCGTATAGGCCTACCACACCACAGCAACAGGAGATGGTTAACATGATGATGATGATGATGATGATGATGATGATGATGATGATGATGATGATATTCACATTACACATGAAAGTATAACATAACTTACCTTCAAATTTGGAGGAATATTATCGTTTGTAGTATGAATCAAGGTCTGATCCAAGTCCACCAACAACACAAGCTTTTTCTCCTTCAGTAAACGAACTTCATCTGCCTTCCCCAAAATTTCCGCTTGCTATAAAATTGACAAATTTATTCATTACTAGCATCATTCCATGCAAGGGTGAGTCATTCTAGGAGAAATCAAATATCAATAAACCCATGTTATTAAGAACAAGAAGAGTTAAAAAAGACCTTGTCATTTATCAATATCTATCTATTCAAGGAATCTGAATTAATCGGCTAATTGATACATTTAAAATAATTAGAAATAAGGATTCCACCTAAACAATACATATTTATTATGTGTGACTATATACTGTATGTCACATTGTGAGACTAGTTTCAATCATATAATGATCTTCCTCAGGCACATACCGCTAAAAATTGACATAGCATTAGACTCTGTACATATACAACAATGACAAAACTTACACAGAACATTAAAATTGGATGATGTGCTCATGAGCTGTGTTATGAAATTTGATGTGCCTTAAAAAAGTAAAACAGGTATACATTCTTGAAATTAAAATTACTTCTAATGACATTCACAACATTGGATAAAATAATATTTTGATGAATCCCATTTGATTAGTTGAGTCTGTGGAAACTATGTCTATGAGAATTTCAACATTCACTATAATCATGAATGCCACATGAGTGCTATAGGTGAAATCCACAAATTGGATGATGATGATGATAATAATAATAATAATAATAATAATAATAATAATAATAATAATTTTAATTTTGTGTGGCTATTTCTAGCCGGGTGCAGCCCTATTAAGGCAGACACTCCGATGAGGGTGGGCGGCATCTGCCATGTGTAGGTAACTGCGTGTTATTGTGGTGGAGGATAGTGGTGTGAGAGTTGCAAGGATGTGGGGGACAGCACAAATACCCAGTCCCCAAGCCACTGGAATTAACCAATGAAGGTTAAAATCCCCAACCCAGCCAGGAATCGAACCTGGGACCCTCTGGACCAAACGCCAGCAGGATAACCATTTAGCCATGGAGCCGGACAATAAGATGATGCTGAGTTTTTTCTTGAGAGAGCTTCAATAGAGTTGATTGCCTGTGTTTAATATGTAAACTTCCATCGATTTCTGGAAATTTGAAATCAAGGTGTGGTAAATCGTTTTCTGGAAAACGACAGAAGGTTACAAATTAAACACAGGCAATCAACTTGGGAAACAAAAACTGATGACGAATAGTGTACTCATACTATTCCCCGACTACTGAGCTGCCTCTTCCACCATCTCCATTGTTCTGAAGTCCATCTTCTCCGCTGTACATTCTGTTGAGGTTTTCACTCGTAACCCTGAGCTGGGACTCTTACTAGATGCTACACACTGGGTCAGTGCACTCTGGGACTCACGTAGGCAGAGGTGCCAGCCACTCCCTGGGTTGGGCTGCCTCCAAAGAGGGTCCTTACCTATTACCTACATATGAGTGGCTTGGTAGCGGTGGTGATTATTGTTTTAAGAAGAAGTATAATTGAACCACCATCCTCTCTTAACACTAATCAGAGGGCTCCATGGCTAAACGGTTAGTGTGCTGGCCTTTGGTCACAGGAGACCCGGGTTCGATTCCCAGCGTGGTCAGGAATTTTAGCTATAACTGGTTCATTTCGCTGACACGGGGGCTGGGTGTATGTGTCGTCTTCATCATCATTTCATCCTCATCACGACGCGCAGGTAGCCTACGGGAGTCAAATCAAATGACCTGCATCTGGCGAGCTGAATTTGTGCTCGGGCGCTCCCGGCACTAAAAGCCATATGCCGTTTTATTTTTTCAGAGGGAAAATTGAAGAAAACCGATACTTTGAAAAGTGAAATTCTCTGTAAAAGAAAGGAAAGGCCTATGAAGGGCATAAAAATGAAGGATTCCTTACGCCTCATAAACTTAATACCATCAGAGCCAGAAAATAACAAGATTTGATCAAGGTTGGTTAGACAGGGAAGATGAAAGCAAGGAGCCTGATATAAGTAAGTGAACGCAATATCAGACTCAGTTACGGGAACCATACGATTGGCTTGGGAGAGACAGTTATTTTCATACTGCAGTTTCTGCATGAGACCTCCATCGATCCAAACATTGTGAATTCACTCCTAATTTGTTAGAAGCCTCAATAACAACACTGTTTTCAATATATAGTACTAAACTTACACGTAAAGTTTTGTCGATCGCATGATGGAAGGATCCTGAGGATATTTCTTCACAAAATTATCTGGGAGTAGAAGAGCATCCATGTATTCTGTTTGCCTTTATAGCACCTATACAATTGTATTTTGTCTGCAGAGCATCTTTAAGCTTCAGATGAGTGAGGAAATGATCGAAGTAATCAGTTGGCAGTTCCCGTAAAACATCACAGTCTACAAACTATCCTACTCCCACCTTTGGTATCGTATTTTTCTGTAGAGGCACACTGATATGGCTCAGTCAGCACCACACAGCCCAGTTAAGTGTACCATCATTTTTAGCCAAAACGCATTGGCTTTCCATGAAAGTGCTACTTTTTTTTGCTATGATGACCAAAGTATACACCACAAATTATCCACACTCATATGCTCCAACATTCATTTCCTTCTTCTTTAGCACAAGGATTACTAGAAATGATGATTAGATTACCGTATTTGCTCGCATTATAACTCGCCGCCGCGTATATCTCACACCCCATTTTTAACATTTGAAACTGCAGGAAAAAAATCCCCATGCATAACTCGCATTAATCTCTGACATTGTCATAAAGACATACGGTACATACACTAAATAAAGTTTGGGTACCCCGTGGATGTGCCTACATTAACCCTTTCAGACCTGAAAGAAAACTGGAGGTGTGAATTTTTGTTTGTATGTCAAAAACTGACTAAAATGCTCCTCAATACACATACTGATACTTTATTTTACAAAATAAAAACTAACATCCGAATAAAAGGATCCACACAATTGTGCGTATCAAAATTCAAAGCCTCGTTGTATCACATACGATAATGTATCTTCAAAATTTACGTTCACTAACCAATGTACACACTTCATTGAATATATTCCGGTATTCAGTAAAGCTTCTAGATTAATATAAACGCAATAATAAATACTTACTTTTGGCAATACTGGTTCCCGCCATCTCGCCGATCAACTGTGCTTTTTAAACTCTTCTTCCTTCGCCCTGACGGTCAGCGCATACTAAAAACAATTGAAATACACGCCACGTGTCCTGCACAACCACTGCAGTCCGGTCTAGTGCCGAAAAACGTCAAATACTGTCAGGGATAAATAAAATAGGAACCTGCACAATTGTGCGTACACGGTCTGAAAAGGTTAAATATTGGGACTGTACCAATTGCTGTTATGGTACTTTGCATGTGACAGTACAAGAAGAAGCTGCACTTCTTTCTACCTGCAGAACGGTTGAGGCTCTGTTGCAACAAAAACACCTAACTCGCAAACCCCCGCCCCAAGGCCGCATTCCTAGCCAGTCAGTCACACTCAGCCATCCCCCTCACTCTTCCGCCTTTGTTAATATGCTTGTCGCTACCTGTCCGGCAAAGCTGATCACGTGAATGGGAGCGTTTCCCTGTCCAAGCAGTCAAGTGATCATGGTATTAGGTATCATCCATCTGTTGTATTGTTGACGAGTACCAGTAGTGTGTCTTCACGTTTTGTTGCTTCTCAGTTAAGTTTTCTTGTGTAGATCAATCTTTAAGTTACGGAGAAACGTGGGAGTTATACAGCTGGATTTAAACTCAAAGTGATAAAATCTTCTGAAGAACATGGTAACAGAGCTGCTGGTTGAGAATTCTGTGTGACTGAGTTTAATGTTTGCTACTGGCGTAAACAGTAAGCTGCACTAGAAACCACCAACCGAACATGTAAGACATTCAGAGGGCCGAAAACTGGTAAGTTTCCTGAACTGGAAGACGAGTTGCTTCATTATGTTACAGAGTTGGGAAATGATGGCTTTCATATCTCGCACGAGATGCAACATATCAAAGCGCACGAACTAGCGATTAAAGGAGGAATAAGCTGTTCGGATCTGGAAGTGAGTCAGGGATGGATCCGTAGATTCATGACAGGAATGGGATTGTGTCTGTGAAGGCGAAAATCTCTCTGTTAGAGAAGGCCAAGTGATTTCAACGACAAAATCATAGATTTTCATCACCATGCGATAGCAATGCAGAAGGAAAATAACCTCTCATCTCAAATTGGCAATGCGGATCAAACCCTGATAAACTTCAACATGCCATGCAACACCACCATCAACAAGAAGGGAGAATCTAGCGTGCTTGTACGTACAACTGGGTGTGAAAAACAGCGATGCACTGTCATGCTAGCAATAAGAAAAACAGTGCCTAAAGCAAAGTTTCTCAAAGGCATTCATGTTCTCACTTAGTTTACAAAAGGAGTACTTTTATTGTTCCACCTTTTCAATACAATCAGTACCACGTTATGTGGTTAATTAGACATAGAAAATCTGAATATTATGGGGACATGTTTCGCCCTTCTTATTGGGCATCATCAGCCATATTAATTTAATCTTAAAACAAACAATGTTTAGGGCACAATGACATTTATAATTTGTAAAAATTGAACTGTGATTTCTTATGATATTAACTTTACAGAATAGTGGTTATAAAATATGATGTTGGGACATACAACACAAACTAATTTAAAATCTTGTCTAATAGAAAATTTGTGTCAATACAAAGTTCTATAAAGTTCTCCGCCCACCTCCGCTTCCCCTCAGCATGCCCCCTCCCTCTATCACATTGTTATAACATGTGAAGTAGAAACTCCAGACAGACCAACACTGCTAATACAGTAAGATAAATATATATACGACATATGAGTAAGTACCCACTTTACATAATACACAATTCTTGGACATTAACATATGATTTAAACGCACACGTCAAACACGTCTTTTTGTTCTTTTGCAGTATAACCACATTCTATTCATCGATGTTCCACATCTTCTAGAAGGACTACATTTTCACGTGAAAATCAAACATAACCTGTCAAATACTCAAAATAAACTCGTCTCAAAGCAGCCTCAACCAGCACACTAACGTCTGTTTGCAATGGTTTTATCAGATAATATTTTAGACCAATCAACTTAATGAGGATAACACAATAACATTAGCCTTTTCTCTTAACCAATCTTTTAATGTTGGAACGCAAAATATAAACAAAATTCACCCTCAAGTTTTCAACCATTTTAGTCTATTGAAAACTTACGTTGGCAACTGCCCCAGCAAATATATGCTGACTTTTATAACGAAGAGGATCCACTTCAGTACCAGACATGTGCCGTTTTTAGAACTTCATATTGACACAATTTTTCTATTAGACAAGATTTTAAATTAGTTTACAATAATTTTAGCATGTGTTGTATGTCCCAACATCATATTTTATAACCACTATTCTGTAAAGTTAATATCATAAGAAACCACAGTTCAATTTTTACAAATTATAAATGTCATTGTCCTCTAAACAATGTTTGTTTTAAGATTAAATTAATATGGCTGATGATGCCCAATAAGAAGGGCAAAACATGTCCCCATAATATTCAGATTTTCTATGTCTAATTAACCACATAACATGGTACTGATTATATTGAAAAGGTGGAACAATAAATGTACTCCTTTTGTAAACTAAGTGAGATCGCTGTTTTCAATACAGATCAAAAATGAGAGTGATGATTTGTAATTGTAAGGCATTCATGTACGGGTTCAAGAGAAATTTTAGATGAATACAACTCTTGTCCAGGACTGGGTCCATACGGTGTGGGGAGCACGGCCAGGGGCACTGCTTCGATGCCCAGCAATGCTAGTGTGGGACAATTTCCATGGACACTTGGTGGTAGACACAAAGAAACATCTTCAGAATATGAAAACTGATCTCGTTGTGATTTCTGGTGGACTCACACATTGTCTACAGCCCTTAAATGTTTACGTCAACAAGCCCTTCAAGGACAACATAAGTAAAATGTATGCCAAATGGATGACAGGAGGGGAGAATGAGCTGACACCAGCAGGCACAATAAAGAGGCCGTCAGTTGAACTCGTGTGACTGGGTTATGCAGGCATTGGTTATGGTGTCGATAGACGTTATTGTGAAGAGTTTCTTGAAGACGGGCATCGCAAATGCGTTGGACAGAAGTCAGGATGATGCACTATGAGATGGTGACAAGAATGATGCATGCGAGAATAGCCTGGAGATTGAAGGCAGTGACAATGAATAGGATAAGTATGCCAGTTGTCTTGTTTCAATAGCCTAATGCAAATTTTTACTTTTCAGGAATACGATCTTTCACACACAAATCCCCGCATTTATCACGCACCGAAAATGTTCACACTTATTTTTGGTCAAAAAAGTGTGAGTTATATGTGACCAAATAAGGTAACTCCTTTCTCAAAGAAAATTTGAAATAAATCCTTCATCGGCCACTCTGGCTGGTTTCATGTACCTTCTTGTTTTAAATGTGACAAAGGCTTTTCAGTCTGTCAAACACACAGCAAATACAATGTAAATTAAAACACTATAAACATATCTGTAAAACACACACTAACATACAAAGAATGACATGTTTCGTTCTACAAGAACATTCTCAGATTCTATCAAATCACTTAAAAACAAGCTTATATATGTATAGTATTGTTTACGTAGCGTAAACTTGTCAATGATAGAGAGATTAATGATAGCATGAAACAGTAATGACAAAAAATAAAATGTATACAATTATTAATATAATGAAAAACTTACGTATTTATCTAGACTGCCGATGTTAAGTCCGTTGTCACCAAACACTATTTCAGGACTGTGGTCATGGAAAGTTTGTGGTGAGCCAAGCTGCACATGGAGAGGGGAGGGCAAGAAAGGGAGGGGCCTTGTAGAGCGATGTGGATCTCTCCTATTGGATGATTAAATCGAGTAGACTATAGAATGGAGAGGGGAGGGAGATGTAGGGCGGAGCGGCTGGAGCGCTGTGGAACCTTCCATCAACATTGGGGAGGGGAAAGATGTTACTGACCTGTTTCATGTTAATTGTACCTTTATGTAATATGGATGAATGCAAATTAATAATTTTATTTTTATTTTTTATAGGTGAATAAAGTAAGGATTTTTAATTCTTTTGTAGTCATCTACATTGTTTTCCTTTCTGGGCTTATTCCTTTCTTGAATTAGGTTTAATAATTCTTCTGTCATCCAAGGTTTTCTGGGCTACAATGTCCTTTTTCCTAAAAGCTCATTTGTTGCTTCAATTATCCTTATCTTGATGTTATTCCACTGCATTGGCTCATTACTTCCATTATCTACTTTATTGGTTCATTCTTCAAAAGCCACCTTTGTTGCTACTTCTTTCAGTCCTCCTAGTCTCCACTTCTTTTTGATAGATCTTTTGGTTCTTTTAAATCTAGTATTGCACCTGGCTAACACAAGTGGATGGTCACTATCTATATCAGGACCTGCGTAGCTGTGGCATGATTTTATCTGATTCCTGTATCTTTGCTTCATTAGTATATAATCTAACTGAAATCGTATTTTGTCTGGCGCCTCCCACGTGTACCTTCTTCTAAGAGGAACTTCAAATAATGTGTTTGTAACAACCATATAATTTTGACTGCAGAAATCTACCAAAGTTTTACCTCTTTCATTTGTTTTCCCCAGACCAAAATTTCCTACTGTTTTATTGCCTGTATGGGATCCCACTATTGCATTAAAATTGCCCATTATTGCGACATTATATTTTTCTTTAGTTGGTTTTAATAGTTCTTCAATATCTTCATACATAGTCTCCACTTCTTCCAAGTCATGAGCCGATGTTGGAAAATATGAATTAATATATCTATCTCATTCTTTCTCATCTAGTCCTTTACTTCATCCAATTTTCCCGCTTTCAATAGTGTTCGTACATTCCATGTTCCCATTTTCATGGCGGTTTTAAAGGGATTTCACTTGCTAATGACCTGAGAAGCCCTCTTACCTCTCCTGCCAGATCTTGGGTTCCAAAATCCATGATCAGTAATTAACGTTTCCTCATTAATGTCAGCTTCCATGGTTGCATTCTACTTGGGATATCCTTACGATCTTTAATGGAGTGGTTTCCCATTGCTTTCTCCATTCTATGCCGTTGACCAATATATATATATTATATATATATAGGTTCATCCACCTTTAGGGGCTTTTATTTGCTCCTAAACATTTATAGCCTAAATATATCATTTAAGAGCATGTGCTACCTCCAAAATCGTGAAAGATAAATACAGGTCATATAAGATAGAAATTCACATTTAAAATACAAGTAGTAGAGACAACACAGAGAACTTTAATTCGAGGGGTAAGGGTTAAATATCGGAACTGTACCAATTGTTGTTACGGTACTTTGTTCATGACAGTACAAGAAGAAGCTGCATTATTTCCTACCTGCAGAACGGTCGAGGCTAGCTGTTGTAACAAAAATAACCATCTCACAAACCCCTGCCCCAAGGCCACATTTCTAGCCAGCAGTCACACTCAGCCATCCCTCTCACTCCTCCGTCTTTGTCAATATGCTTATTGCTACCCATCCGGCAGAGCCGATCATGTGAAGTGGGAGTGTTTCCTTGCCCAGGCAGTCAAGTGATCACGGTCAGGCTGCCAGTTGAACTCGTGTGTGACTGGGTTATGCAGGCATGGTTTATGGTGTCAACAGACGTTATTGTGAAGAGTTTCTTGAAGACGGGCATCGCAAATGCGTTGGATGGAAGTCAGGATGATGCAGTATCAATCAATAAATACTGATCTGCATTTAGGGCAGTCGCCCAGGTGGCAGATTCCCTATCTGTTGTTTTCCTAGCCTTTTCCTAAATGATTTCAAAGAAATTGGAAATTTATTGAACGTTTCCCTTGGTAAGTTATTCCAATCCCTAACTCCCCTTCCTATAAATTAATATTTGCCCCAATTTGTCCTTTTGAATTCCAACTTTATCTTCATATTGTGATCTTTCCTACTTTTATGAACGCCACTCAAACTTATTCGTTTACTAATGTCATTCCACGCCATCTCTCCGCTGACAGATTGGAACATACCACTTAGTCGAGCAGATCATCTTCTTTCTCTCAATTCCTCCCAACCCAAAACTTGCAACATTTTTTTAACACTACTCTTTTGTCGGAAATCACCCAGAACAAATTGAGCTGCTTTTCTTTGGATTTTTTCCAGTTCTTGAAACAAATAATCTTGGTGAGGGTACCATACTCTGGAACCATACTCTAGTTGGGGACTTACCAGAAATTTATATGACCTCTCCGTTACATCCTTACTACAACCCCTAAACACCCCCATAACCATGTGCACGGATCTGTGCCCTTTATTTTCAATCCCATTTATGTGATTACCCCAATGAAGATCTTTCCTTATATTAACACCTAGATATTTACAATGATCCCCAAAGGGAACTTTCACCCCATCAACGCAGTAATTAAAACTGATAATTCTTTTCCTATTTGTGAAACTCACAACCTGACTTTTAACCCCATTTATCATCATACCATTGTGTACTGTCCATCTAACAACATTATCGAGGTCATTTTGCAGTTGCTCACAATCTTGTAACTTATTTATTACTCTATAGAGAATAACATCATCCGCAAAAGCCTTACCTCCGATTCCACTCCTTTACTCATATCATTTATATATATAAGAACACATAAAGGTCCAATAATACTGGCTTGAGGAATTCCCCTCTTAATTATTACACGGTCAGATAAAGCTTCACCTACTCTAATTCACTGAGATCTATTTTCTAGAATTATAGCAACCCATTCAGTCACTATTTTGTCTAGTCCAATTGCACTCATTTTTGCCAGTAGTCTCCCATGATCCACCCTATCAAATGCTTTAGACAGATCAATCGCGATACAGTCCATTTGACCTCCAGAATCCAAGATATCTGCTATATCTTGCTGGAATCCTACAAGTTGAGCTTCAGTGGAATAACCTTTCCTAAAACTGAACTGCCTTCTATCGAACCAGTTATTAATTTCACAAACTTGTCTAATATAATCAGAAAGAATGCCTTCCCAAAGCTTACATACAATGCACGTCAAACTTACTGGCCTGTAATTTTCAGCTTTATGTCTATCACCCTTTCCTTTATACACAGGGCTTACTATAGCAACTCTCCATTCATCTGGTATAGCTCCTCTGACCAAACAATAATCAAATAAGTGCTTCAGACATGGTACTATATCCCAACCCATTGTCTTTAGTATATCCCCAGAAATCTGATCAATTCCAGCTGCTTTTCTAGTTTTCAACTTTTGTATCTTATTGTAAATGTCATTTTTATCATATGTAAATAATATTACTTCTTTGGCCTTAGTCTCCTCCTCTATCTCGACATTATCCTTGTAACCAACAATCTTTACATACTGCTGACTGAATACTTCTGCCTTTTGAAGATCCTCACATACACACTCTCCTTGTTCATTAATTATTCCTGGAATGTCCTTCTTTGAACCTGTTTCTGCCTTAAAATACCTATACATACCCTTCCATTTTTCACTAAAATTTGTATGACAGCCAATTATGCTTGCCATCATGTTATCCTTAGCTGCCTTCTTTGCTAGATTCAATTTTCTAGTAAGTTCCTTCAATTTCTCCTTAGTTCCACAACCATTTCTAACTCTATTTCTTTCCAGTCTGCACCTCCTTCTTAGCCTCTTTATCTCTCTATTATAATAAGGTGGGTCCTTACCATTCCTTACCACCCTTAAAGGAATAAACCTGTTTTTGCATTCCTCAACAATTTCTTTAAACCCATCCCAGAGTCTGTTTACATTTTTATTTACCGTTTTCCACCGATCATAGTTACTTTTTAGAAACTGCCTCATGCCTGCTTTATCAGCCATATGGTACTGCTTTTCTAGTTTTCAACTTTTGTATCTTATTGTAAATGTCATTTTTATCATATGTAAATAATATTACTTCTTTGGCCTTAGCCTCCTCCTCTATCTCAACATTATCCTTGTAACCAACAATCTTTACATACTGCTTCCTGGAATGTCCTTCTGATGATGATAGCTCGGAGACTGAAGGCAGTGACAGTGACAGTGCCAGTTGTCTTGTTTCAATAGCTTAATGCTAATTTTATGTTGTTTTTTTTTAAATACGATCTTTTGCACTCAAATCCTTGCATATACCATGCATAAAAATTTACACACTTATTTTTTGTCTACTTAAGTAGACTTCTTACTGCAGCATATACTAATTTATCACATTCATACATTTATATGATTAAAATGTAAACAAGAGCTGGAGCTGCCTCCATTTTGCATAGAAATGGCTAGAATTTAACAAATTTTCACTGAATATGCAGTTTATTCTATTAACAGGATTGTTACGTGTCAGCCCTGTTATAGTCCCCTTTGGTACTTCCTCGAAGGAATTAGTGAGTCAGACTGGAGATGACCCAACTAGCCTGGATGGCACGGCTGAACTCTCCTTGCACTGTGCTTTTGTCTGGTTGCACCGTGGGTCTTCGAGAAATGAGAAACAAGAAACTCCCCCCCCCAGGTACATCACAAAGTTTTGAGTACTTCATCACCCAAGACATAAATACAAAGCCGCCATGAACAAAGAGTTGTAGTTGTTGTTGTTTTATTGTGTTCGAGTGTCGAGTGAGTAGCTGGACTGGGATGGTAGTAGTGCTGGCTGCCATCAGTATCCCATCAGAGTCAGAGTACTGTCGTGTACTGAGCGGAGTACTGTGTGAGTGGCGGACTTTCTCTGAAGTCGAGTCAAGGAACAGTCGTACACTGAGGCAACTTCCTTAGGATTCGAGCCAATGAACAGTCGTGTGTTGTGGTGCCAGTAGCCCTGTGTTTGAGTCCGTCTATGAGCAGCTTCTGTGTGTGAAGTGACTGAGCGGGAAAGGTGAGTTGTCAAGAAGTGAAAGAAACAGTACACATTCAACATATAAGTAATGATAAATGTACTTCAACTGGCAAGTCACACATAACACATAACAACCTTCTTTATTCACACTCCTTATTTTTTGTCCTTTAAAGGACTAAAAGCACCATAAAAAAGGACAACTTAAGGACATCTCTCAGTTTTGCAAGATAACTTTAAACTTTGTTTGTAGCAAAAAGAGGTAGCTCCAGGAGCTTTTTTTTTTTTTTTTTTTTTTTTTTTTTTTTTTTTTTTTTTTTTTTTTTTTTTTTTTTCACAAAATCAAACCATGCATCAGCTCTTACTGCACTGTAATGTACTGGCTAAGGGTCAGAGTGACACCATTCTTGCACCAAACTATCTGGAAAGTTTAATACTGTATGAAACCATTAATACATGAATTTGACCAAACAGTGACCATTTTTGCAACAGAACCTTCATTTTAACCCCTCAAATGTCCACAAAACCTAAGCCTGTCTTAATAAATACTACAATTCACAAGAATAACCTTCAGCAGTCTGAGAATCACTTGGAACCATAACCCACATAATTTCCAGAACTAAACCCTCACCTGTGCAGCATAAATGCCCACCAGCCTTTTCAAAACTTCTATCTTGTGGAGTAACATGAAATCAAAGCTGTCTAGTATACATTCAGCTAACTTGCAATTTTTTTTTTTTTTTTTTTTTTTTTTACATGATTAAAGGAATAGAATATGGAGTAAAACACATTGAACTACACTGTTACTCAAGGAAACTTACCGTACCACCAAAGAACAACATATGTGCATTATCCTAGAAGTCATTCCCAACATAAAATGAAACTTAACAGAGTATGATTACTTTTGCAAAGATAAAAAATGTGTTAACTGTCTACTTGTTCAGTTCTGAGGAGAAGACAACCTGAAAATTTACTGAACACTCACCTCTTTGCTCACTTTCAATTCAGGTATGCTATGGACCATGGGAACTGAAGCACTCAGAGTCTGGTTTCCTGTCTTTAAATCTGCTCCACATTCTGCACACATTGCATTCATAACAGTTGGATGAGTACATTCTTCCAATTCCAAAATTGCCATCCTACAAGAAGTAAAAAAAAAAAAAAAAAGGGAGAAGTTGACTAGCATTAACATACATTGTTCTGTAAATATACAAAGAAAAAATAACATAACTTTTCATTTTTCAGTAACTTGTTTGGTATATACATTACTACACCACTTTAAGATCCATATTTCTGACATTCAATGTAAAATGCTTCCTTCTTGTATGGCAATGTAATTAGGAATTTTTTACTTTTATGAATATAATAAGAAGGTCTATGACCAAAGTCTCCCATGTACAATAAATGACCAAAATGTTGGGTGTTATCAATGTTTGGTAGTCCGACTCGTTGGCTGAACGGTCAGCGTACTGGCCTTCGGTTCAGAGGGTCCCGGGTTCGATTCCCGGCCGGGTCGGGGATTTTAACCTTCATTGGTTACTTCCAATGGCCCGGGGGCTGGGTGTTTGTGCTGTCCCCAACATCCCTGCAACACACACACCACACACACAACACTATCCTCCACCACAATAACACGCAGTTCCCTACCCATGGCAGATGCCGCCCACCCTCATCGGAGGGTCTGCCTTACAAGGGCTGCACTCGGCTAGAAATAACCACACGAAATTATTATTATTAATGTTTGGTACAGTGAAGAGGAAAAGAATGGATGGCAGTGGAGCCAATCATAGTAATTAGTCATTTTGTTTGATTCTGGATCTTCTCTATTTTTTAAATATTTTCTCCAGAAATAGATTGCAAGGATTTTAAGCCATATAAGAGTACCCATTATAATTATACACTACACAACTCTTATAGCATCAAACTACCAAGAATTCTGCCAGCCATCCTTCTAACTTCTGTTTGGATATTCTATTTGAGATATGATGTAATACACTTGTCTGTACTGCACAGGTTACATGCCAGTGGTATGACAGCAGGAATCTGCTGCCACAATAACAAATGTAGTGCCGCACACTGACTGGCGGAGTGCCAGTGTCGGCACTAATGTGTATGTACACTAGTGTCCAAAAGTTAAGCATAAGTTACGAGTAAGCAGGGCAACAGGAAATAGACCACAAATCGCATGACATATGCACCTACCAACCTTACGTGTTCGCTCTGTATAGGAAAGGAGTGTTCCCTGCTTTGACTAGCAGTGTAACCGCAAGGTAAACAAAGCCAGTGCCTGCGCCCCATATTCCCTCAGTCATGTTTGCCATGTTATAGCGTGCGGAGTGTAGCCTCGTGGTGAACATGACAAGATAATGGCACAACGACGCCATCTGGACCCCGTTTTACAGGGTAGAATACTCGGCCACCTGGAAGCAGGTCAGACAATGACCGAAGTCGACGTATCCTTGAAAGTGCCACAAAGTGTCATTTCCAGGCTTTGGAGATGATTTTGAGACACAAGAGATATTAGTCGTAGGCTAGTACCAGGTTGACGAAGGGTAACCACCCCACAGCAGGACCGATATCTCACCATAACCCCACGACAAAATCGGAGTGCACCTGCAAGACAATTGTCGGAGAAGCTTGCAGTCATCTCAGGGGTTGCCATTTCCCAGCAAACTGTGTACCGGAGGCTTAGAACAGCAGGGCTGCTTGCTCGATGTCCAGCGGTGTGCTTCCTGCTCACACCAGCACTATGGAGCCGTAAACATCGAAACTGGACCATGAATGAATGGAGGCATGTGCTCTTCACAGATGAATCCTGCATCAGTTTGCAGAACGATTCCCATCGCACATAAATCTGGAAAGAACCGGGTAGCCGATGCAACCACAGGAACATCGTGGAATGGGGCCAGTATGGTGGTGGTGGTGGTGGTGTCATGATGTGGGGCAACATCACGTTGAATGGCCGTACGGACCTACACATCTTCATGGGCGGATCGAGGAACACTGTTAACGCTCGGAGATACACGGATGAGGTACTGACTCCATATGTTCGACTCTTCAGAGGTGCGGTTGGTCCAGACTTCCTCTTAATGGACGACAATGCCAGACCGCACCGCGCTACTCTGGTGGATGAATTTCTGGCTGGGGAAGACATTCATCACATGAACTGGCCAGTGAGGTCTGCGGATCTGAATTCTATAGAACATGCCTGGGATGCATTGGGGAGGCGAATTGCATTCCATCAGCCTCCACCAAGGGCCCTCTAAAACCTTCGAATTGCCCTTTGGGAAGAATTGGATCGACTACCACGAGAGCTCTTGGACCATCTGATAGAGAGCATGCCACGTCGCTGCGAAGCATGTGTGGCCGTTAGGGGTAACCATACACCCTACTAACAGCATATTTTGTTGTGGAAGACATTGCCACGTTTTGTTATTTGTTGTCAAAGGTGTACCTTACCTATCAGAACCTTTCTGACACTGTTTTTTGGACAAGTTGTGTGACATATGATGTATGAGTCGGCTTCCGTTTGTTCAGCAATCCGTCTGACATTCCTATCGGGCGGTATGGTCTCGTTTAGTGATTATGCTTAACTTTTGGACACTAGTGTAGTACTACAGTCCACCAGATGGCATCTAGCTCTTTATATGCACTACAGAGCAATGGAAGCACTGAAACAGTTTAGTTGAGTTGTGTGAAACCGAGAAATGATCCTGCATTTAGAGCAGTTAGTGGAAGAGCAAAGTGATCTCTACTGTTACTCATAGAGTAAGTACTCATATAAAATAATATGAAGGAAGCTTTGGATAGAAGTGGAAGAGGCATTGCATGAAGATTACAAGATATTAGAATCATTCCGTATTGACGGTTTTCACTTTACAATGGCGAAAAATGAGGGTATCCTCCTATTCAATACATCATATATTCCGTCATTAGACGGAGCAAACAAATTCAGACATGTTTCGGCTCGCTTGAGCCATCTTCAGTGAAAAAAAAAAAAAAAAAAAAAAATAGGGGGGGGGTTGGAATAATTTACATAATATAAGTTGAAAAAATGCTAAAAAATACAATGAAAGAGTAAACAAAAAACAAAAGAGGGCTTAGACGGAAAACAAAATTAGCACAAATATACAATATTTACATCAATATGCAGAGCAAAAAACTTACTGCGACAAAATTCAGTGAAACAGGTGTTAATTTGAAATAATAATTGATACTAAAAACTGCGTTAACCTAAGAAACAAGGGGATGAGAAAACAAATGATGCAGATGGAAATGAATAATAGTAGCGCATGGTAAGGTTGTGGACCTCATAGTTTACAAATTATTGGTTTAAAAATGACAAAACAGTTTGAAATTGCTGTCAAAATCATCCTAGTGGAAACCCAACACATCAAATTGGTCAGGAGGAGAGCGGGAGCAAACATTTTTGAGAGAAACCAAGCCTGAATTAACCTGCAGGCGAAAAGCCTGTGACAAGGAGAAAAAAACACCATGAAATTTAAGGCTTTAGAAATAGCAGCATTCTCAATATCTTCTCAATCTAGCGGTCCCTTTCTTCATTATTGTTTCATAATGTTGGCTGGTGTTTTGCCTTATTATAGAGGGGTCGGAAGGGCCGCATATAAAAATATGAGAAGCTGTGTTAGGTAGAAGACAGATGCATAGTAAATTGTAGTAATCTAGTGGAAACCGTCAATGAAGTTCTAATCTGTAATGGAAAAAAATGAGGTTGTATGAGAAACATGGGTTGATAAGTAAAAAGTGTGGAATGGTTGTGAAGAAAGCTTAAACTTACGGTGTGCAGTAGGTGGTTGTCCTCTCTAGTGGCCTGGCTTTCTCAAAGTAACGGTCTCGTTCGCGTGATCGAGTCTATTGTTGGTTCGGCTGTGTTTGCTAGGATGGAAGGAGCGGAGGGGGAAGGGGAGGTGCAGGGCTGGTTTGAGGAAGGGAGGGGTGTTGAGTTGGAGAGATGGAGGTGGGTTTGTTTGGCAAATATAAGGAATGAATGTTTCAAGAGGATGTTAGTTTACTCGCTGACTTCTAAAGCTCGAATGGTGTGGCCTTCACAATGTGATGGTCTCGGTCGCGTGATCGAGTCTATTGTTGGTTTGGCTGTGTTTGCTAGGTTGGAAGGAGTGGAGGGGGAGGGATGGTGTGAGGAGGGGGGGGGGGGGGAATGGTGGTGAGTCGGGGAGATGGAGGTGGGGTTTGTTTGTGTTATGGAAATTCTGACAAATGTATGGAATGAATGTTTCAAGTAGAATGTTCTTTTTCTCGCTGACTTCATTTAAATTGTGAGTGGGGTTCATAAACTGATCTAAATCGATGTGGATGCTCTCGAGAATGTTGAGCAAGGTGCCTTTTTGCTCATAATGCAAGATCTTCAGGTCTTTATCTATAGAAGTGTATTCGTGGCTGGATGCTTTATGGTGTTCGCTCATAGCTGAAAAACTATTATATTTGAGAGCGTTGCGATATTCGGCGTATCTTATGACGAAATTGCGGCCTGTTTGACCTATGTAGCTGGAATTACAGGATTGGCACTTTAATTTGTAAACTCCGGAGTTCAAATATTTGTTGTTGATGTTGCTATTGTTATTGTTGACAGTGTGTGGATTGAAAATGAGTTTGGAGTTGGTGTGGGAGGTTCTGTAAGCTATTTTGATGCTGTGTTTCTTGAAAATATTAGAAATTTGGTAAATGCTACTATTATTGAAAGTGAATGTGGAAAATTTTTCTTTTGGAGCGGAATCTTTTACTAGGGTAGTCTTGGGTCTGCTTTTGTATCTATTGATGATTCTGTTGATGAAGGTTCTATTGAAACCATTGTGTTCTGCAATGTTGTAGATGGTATTAATTTCTTTTTTGTAATTCTTGCGAGATAAAGGGATAGTTAATGCTCTGAGGACCATGCTATTGTAAGCTGCTTTTTTATGTATGTCTGGGTGCACAGAGGTCTGATGGATGGTATTGATGGTGTGGGTGGGTTTCCTGTATATATTGAAGGATAAAGTGTTGTTGCTGTTGCGCATAATGGTTAAGTCCAGGTAATTAAGGGCTTTATTGTTTTCTGACTCTATGGTGAATTTTATATGTGGGTCAATAGAGTTGAGAAATCCAAGTACTGTGTTGCTGTTAGTAACGTGGGAGTCTAAAATAACAAAGGTGTCATCTACAAAGCGTGTCCAGTGTTGAATGCCATTGATCTTGCCAATGATGTGAGAATGTTCTAAATGATCAATGTAGATGTCTGCAAGGATTCCTGAAGCTGGTGACCCCATGGGAAGACCTATCTGTTGGTAAATGACATTATTGAAAGTGAAGAAATTGTTGTTCAAAGTAAATTCCAGAATTCGAATAAATTCATCTATTTCGCCTATACTTAAATTGCTGAATTTGGAGAGATTGTTTTTGATCAATTGTACGGTGCTGTTAACGGGAACATTAGCGTACATGTTAGTAATATCAAAAGAATGAAGAGTGTGGTGTTTGGATAAATTAAAGTGTTTGATCTTAGTGCAGAATTCTAAGGAGTTCTTTACTGATGTGTTGGCTTGAAAACGATAGTGTGACTTGAGGAATTTGTGAATGAATCGAGATACTTCATAGGTCGGACTGTTTCTGAAATTGATAATGGGTCTTATGGGGATGTCTGTTTTATGGATCTTGGGTAGCGCTTTGGCTGTGGGAAGTTTTGGATTCATGATAATCATTTTGGATTTTTCAAGGTCATTAAACAGAAATGAAATGTTCTTGATGATGGTTTTTAGGTCTCTTTGTATTTTATTAGTTGGATCTTTTTTAGAGGTTATGAAGTTGTTGTCTGCAAAAAACGTGTGTGCTTTATTAACTTAGTCACTTTTGTCCATGATTATGGTAGCATTTCCTTTGTCGGCTTTTGTTATAATTAAGTCGTTTTGTTTCACTTTTTTCTTAAGTTTGTTTACTTTAGCTACGTGCACTGTGTTGGGTTTAATGGTTTGTTGTTGATTGAGGATGGAAGATAGCTTGTGTTTGACTTCATATCGGACCTCTTCTTGTATATTTATTGGTAATTTATTAATGGCCAATTCAGATTCAGCTATGGTAGAAATTAAATTATCACGGTTAGAAGGATTACCCCAATTATGTTTAGGTCCCTTGCTCAGCACATCAACATCATCGGCATCAAGAATGATTTTACTTAAGTTTACTACAGGTTGGTGAAAATCATTAGGCCTTGTGTTATTTGAGTTGTTATGTTTGCTAAGTATTGTTTTTGTTTTTGAAAGAGCATTCCATTTCTTGTCAAGTGTGTTTTGTTTCTTTAACAAAGTGAGGTTAAGTTTGTTGGAGACGTATAATTGAAAGGACGTCCATTCGAGGGGGCAAAGGAGAGTGGAAACTTCTAAATGAGTTTCATATAGTTTGTGGTTCAGGAGAGATTTCTTTTTATGGAGAAATTTGATTTCCTCTTTAATCCAGATTTTATCGGTTTTAAGTTGAGTTGCGCGAGTTTTTGCTGTATTTCTGTGAGTTTTCTTAGTAAACTTTAGAAAATTGGGGGTTACGTCATTAATCAAGCATTTTTTCAAAAAACGTAAATCTTGCCCTAATTTGGCGACCTTTATTTTGAGATTGCAATAAAGGTTAGCTTTCTTCTTTGCCTGGATGGCATTTCCATTACAAGATATTAGAATCATTCCGTATTGACGGTTTTCACTTTACAATGGCGAAAAATGAGGGTATCCTCCTATTCAATACATCATATATTCCGTCATTAGACGGAGCAAACAAATTCAGACATGTTTCGGCTCGCTTGAGCCATCTTCAGTGAAAAAAAAAAAAGAATAGGGGGGTTGGAATAATTTACATAATATAAGTTGAAAAAATGCTAAAAAACACAATGAAAGAGTAAACAAAAAAACAAAAGAGAGCTTAGACGGAAAACAAAATTAGCACAAATATACAATATTTACATCAATATGCAGAGCAAAAAACTTACTGCGACAAAATTCAGTGAAACTGCTGCTATTTCTAAAGCCTTAAATTTCATGGTGTTTTTTTCTCCTTGTCACAGGCTTTTCGCCTGCAGGTTAATTCAGGCTTGGTTTCTCTCAAAAATGTTTGCTCCCGCTCTCCTCCTGACCAATTTGATGTGATGGGTTTCCACTAGGATGATTTTGACAGCAATTTCAAACTGTTTTGTCATTTTTAAACCAATAATTTGTAAACTATGAGGTCCACAACCTTACCATGCGCTACTATTATTCATTTCCATCTGCATCATTTGTTTTCTCATCCCCTTGTTTCTTAGGTTAACGCAGTTTTTAGTATCAATTATTATTTCAAATTAACACCCGTTTCACTGAATTTTGTCGCAGTAAGTTTTTTGCTCTGCATATTGATGTAAATATTGTATATTTGTGCTAATTTTGTTTTCCGTCTAAGCTCTCTTTTGTTTTTTTGTTTACTCTTTCATTGTGTTTTTTAGCATTTTTTCAACTTATATTATGTAAATTATTCCAACCCCCCCCCCCCTATTTTTTTTTTTTTTTTTTTTTTTTTTCACTGAAGATGGCTCAAGCGAGCCGAAACATGTCTGAATTTGTTTGCTCCGTCTAATGACGGAATATATGATGTATTGAATAGGAGGATACCCTCATTTTTCGCCATTGTAAAGTGAAAATTGCATGAAGATGTTAATAGAGCGATTCAATATGGCCCTTTATACAGTATACTATTCATCTATATAATTTTGTTACTATGTTGCAAATGTCAGTATGTCAAAATGACTTGAGCATAAGTCTGTGGTGTAAGTTTTTAAAACTAACCTCAATGTTACTAAACTTGCAATATTTTAAGTCCCAAAATATCAGTCCAAAATGCAGACGCTAATACAGATTTATTTGATAAGATAATCAACTATGAAAAAAACGATAAGGAAAGGAATATTGTTGTAGCAGGTGATCTCAATTTACCAATCGTCAATTGAGAAGGTAATGTGAATGACAGGAAACATGAAGAAGAAATGGCAAATAAGTTAATCTGGGAAGGATAACTGAATAAGAAAGGGATGGAACCAACTGGAGGGAAGAATATTCTGGACGAGGTGCTGGTAAAACTAGATGAGCTCTATAGAGAAACTAGTAATAGATGGTATTAGTTATCATGAAGCTGTTTTTGTCATTAAAAATAAATGTGATAGAAAGGAAGGTTGTAAAAGTAGGACTATTAGGCAGTACTATATGTTTAATAAAACATGCATGAGGGAGTTTTTAATAAGTAATTATGATTGGTGGAAAACAGTAAATAAAAATGTAAACAGACCGTGGAATGTGAAAACAGGTATGTACCTTTAAAGGTGGTAAGGAATGGTAAAGACCCGCTATATTATAACAGAGAAGTAAAGAGACCAAGGAGGAGGTGCAGGTTGGAAATAAACAGAATCAGAAATGGTTGTGGAAGTATGGAGAAATTGAATGAACTTACTATGAAATTGAATCTATAGAATAGAATGCTAGTGGCTTTACATCACACCGACACAGATAGGTCTTATGGCGACAATGGGATAGGAAAGGCCTAGGAGTTGGAAGGAAACGGCCATGGCCTTAATTAAGGTACAACCCCAGCATTTGCCTGGTGTGAAAATGGGAAACCACGGAAAACCATCTTCAGGGCTGCTGACAATGGGATTCGAACCCGCTATCTCCCGGATGCAAGCTCACAGCCGCGTGCCCCTAACTGCATGGACAACTCGCCCGGTGAATCTATAGAAGAGGTCAGCTAATGATAACATGATAGCAAGCATAATTGGCAGTCATACAAATTTTAGTGAAAAAAATGGAAGGAATTTTAAGGAACTTTAAGGCAGAAACAGGTTCAAAAAAAAAAAAAGGGGACATTATAGGAATCATTAATGAACAAGGGAAATAAGTATGTGAGGATCTATATAAGGTAGAAGTATTCAGTCAGCCATCTGTAAAGATTGTTGGTTAAAAGGATAATGTCCAGATAGAGGTGGTGACTAATACTATGAAGTACTGAAATTTACAATAAGGTACAAAAGTTGAAAACTAGAAAACCAGCTGGAATTGGTAAGATTTAGGGGGCTATACTAAGGACAGTGGGTCGGGATATAGTACCATATCTGAAGTACTTATTTGATTATTATTTGCATGAAGGAGCTATACCAAATGAATGGAGAGTTGCTATAATAGCCCTGTGTATAAAGGAAAGAGTGATAATGTTGAAAATTATGGGCAAATCAACTTGACAAGTGTTGCATATAAGTTTTGGAAAAGCATTCTTTCTAATTATATTAGGCATATTTGTAAAATTAATAACTGGTTTGACAGAAGACAGTTTGTGTTTAGAAAAGGTCAACTTCTAAGATTCCAAAAAGATATCTTCAGAATATTGGATACTGGCCGCACTTAAGCGTCTACAGCTACTGAGCTCAGTATATCTTAGATTCAGGAGGTCAAATGGACCGTATCATGATTGACCTATCTAAGGCATTTGATAGAGTAGATCATGGGAGCCTACTGGAAAAAATGAGTGCAACTGGACTAGACAAAAGAGAGACTGAATGGGTGGCTATATTTCTGGAAAATATAATTCAGAAAATTAGAATAAGTGAATCTTTTTCTGATCCTATAATCATTAAGAAGGGAATTCCTCAATGCAGTATTTTTGGACCTTTATGTATTCCTATATATATAAATGACATGAGCAAAGAACTGGAATCAGAGATAAGGCTTTTTATGGTTGATGTTATACCGTATACAGTATGTTTCTATATTCCCATTACAGAATTTGAGGGCTTGCAGTGGGAACCAAGACAGTTAAGTTTAGCATAGGAACTTGTGTCCGGAAACGTACCATCTTCCCACCACCCATAAAATACCACCACAGCACACGTTTAAATCTCCCGCATTTTCGGCGCCACTGACTAGAGTACGTACATCATTGAACAATCACGTGATACCCCATACCCCAACAGGTTTGTAGGCATTCCATACCACTCAATTAAGTGTGTGATCCGCACGGAGACGTGTTGTACATGCTGTTGTACTTGTGATTTTCATCCATACTACAGTACAGCAGTAATTCTTTACTACGTACACAGCAGTAAGCTGTACATACAGTAGTTCATCTACACCAAAGATCTGGACAATAGTGGACAGGTCGTAGTGGTCCGATTACTTGGCCTGCACATTCACCCGACTTGACACCGCTAGACTATTACCTGTGGGGTCGTACGATAACTTGATTTACGAGACCCCTGTGGAATCTGAGGAAGATCTACTGGTGCGGGTTATGGCTGCGGCAGATGTTGGAGGACCAGGTATTGATGATCATGTGTAAAAGAACATGATACGTGGGTACCGCTTGTGTCTGTGTTGACATCGGTGGTCATCACATCGAGCCCCACCTGTAGCTGGACCCAGACGACAAGCAGCAGAAGTCGGACAGAGCGCCGAAAATGCGGGAGATCTGAACGTGTGCTGTGGTGGTTTTATACGGGTAGCAGGAAGACAGTACGTTTCCGGACACAAGTTTCTATGCTAAACTTAACTGCCTTGGTCCCCACTGCAAGCCCTCAAAGTCTGTAATGGGAATTTAGAAACAACCTGTATAATAAATGTTATAAGATTGTGAGACACTGCAATAAGACCTCGACTATGCTGTGAGATGGACAGCAGGCAATGGTATGATGATAAAAGGGGTTAAAAGTCAAGTTGTGAGTCACACTAACAGGGAAAGTCCTTTCAGTTTTAATTACTGCGTTGATGTTTCTTATGTGTATCCCTGTAAGTACCTAGGGATTACCGTAAATATGTAGGAAGAGCTTCACTGGGGTAATCAAATAAATGGGATTATAAATAAAGGGGATAGTTCTCTGCAATTGGTTTTGAGGGTATTTAGAAATAGAAATATATTTCGAAATGGACTTTCAACCTATTAGGTCATGTTACGTACATTTAGTAAGTGTTGAAGAGCTGTTAAGAACAGAACAAAAATGGCCAACTGGACACCAGTGGGCTCCGAACCCACAACCTCTCGATTTCGCGTTGGTTGCCCTACCAATTGAGCTATGGTGGCCTAGGCCATCTTTGTTCTGTTGGAAAGGATCTGAGCTACAGGTCTAGCACTACTGCTATCACACTGTAGAGTGCGTATAAGTCGCTCGTTGAGGGCCAAGTCAATGAATATTAAATTTTCACGACCGCATTGTAATCGAAACCGACTTTCAACCTATTAGGTGTGTTACGTACATTTAGTATGTGTTGAAGAGCTGGAGTTTGTTATTATATTTCTCTGAGATATCGTTGTAAATTACAGCGCCATAATCTAAAATTGGAAATACCATAGTTTGGATCAAAATCTTTCTCACTGTAAAAGGAATATACGGCACGTTTTGTCAAAACTGATGCAATATACCAGACATATTCTTGACCAAATGCTTGGCATGGAAGGTCCAGGAGAGTGTGTTATGCATTAGAATACCCAAATTCTTAACACATTCCTGATATTTGACTACAGAACCGTTTACAATTACTGGAGGAATGTCCCTGTTGAAAAGATTTGATAAATTTCTTCGATATCCTAGAAAAATAGCTAAGGTTTTATTTTCATTTAATAGTAATTTACAACTTAGTGTATATTGATGTAGTCTTTCTATATCTAGATTTATTTTACTAATACTTTTGCAAACACGATTCACAGGAAAGTGGTAATAGATCTGTAAATCATCAGTGTACATATGATGTCTTGTGTGGCGTAAAACTGCAGGCAGATCGTTGATATACAGTGAAAACAAAAGGGGACCCAATATGGAATCCTGAGGGGTGCCAGAATGTACACTAGACCAGTTCGAGAAATTTTGTTTGTCAAATACTACACGCTCAGACCTCCCTTTCAATAACGCTTCAAACCACAAAAGAGCTGATAAGAGTTATGCCCATTGTATGCAATTTAGTCAAAAGGAGGTCATGATGAACTCTTATCTCTTGCTTAAATTGAATAGTACCAGAAGTGTTAGTTCCTTTCTGTCCGCTGCAAACTTGATATCATCGGTGACTTTGAGAAGTGCCGTTGTAGTGCTATGGCCTGTTTGAAAACCAGACTGAAACGTGTTAAGAACAGAATGAGTATTTAAATACGAAGTGAGTTGTTGATAAACAATCCTTTCTAATCCTTTACCTAATATGGACAAAATACTGATTGGTCTGAAATCATCAAATTTTTTAGAAGGAACTTTAGGAACTGGTTGGATATTGGCCATTTTCCAGACAGCTGGAAAGACCCCTGACTGTAAACAGAAATTATACAGGTGAGCTATGACCGGAGTGATTATATCCAAACAGTTCATTAGAAGGGAATGTGAGATACCATCTGGTCCAACAGCCTTTGTATTTATGCTCTTAAATACTTTGACTACATCCTCTGGATTGGTGTACGAAAAGTGAAAGAAAACATGTTGTGGTTCATTGGTGTTCATATAACTATGAATAATTTTGGATATTCTGTGAGAATTGTTCACTGGTGAAATTTTTATGAGATAATCGTTTTATAATTCTGCAGATATGAATGAGGATGTAAGTTGTGAATTTTTCTTAGCAATATCTAGTGATTTTAAAGTTCCCCATAAAGTAGACAGAACTAATCTCTTACTGAACTAAGAATGCTTGTGTTTAACTTTGGCATCTTCGATCGCGAGTCTGGTTTTATTACACAAGATGAGAAAGGTTTCCAAGTCTTTAGGTTTCCTGTTTTGTTTTGTTTTTGCCTCGTCTCGTGCAGAGATTAATTTCTTAATTGTAGACGTTATCCACGGGTTAGGTGGCATTTGGCTTGACTTACTTTTAATGGGGCATGCTTGTCGTACAACACAAAAATTAAATTATTAAATTTGATTACTTTATCATTGATATTACACTGAGAAAATACTTCACACCAAGGAGCTGAAGTTAGATCTTTTCGAAAATCTTCAGGATTAAAACTGAGGGAATCTCTAAATTTGATCCATTTCCCTTCATATTGGGGTATTGATATCGAGAAGACAGCATATAGCATATTATGTGCAGAAAATCTACTCGCACGGGTCTGCCCAAATTTCAGAAGGGTTTCATTACAATTTGATGCTATGATATCGAGATTAGAATGACAATATGCAGTGTGGTATGTGTTATCAAATGGTATTATAGTCAGATTGCATGAGTCAAGTGCATCATCAATTACTACAGTTTCTGAGGACCCTGATCCAAAATGCCCATTCATCATATCACCTGCAAGTATAACATATTTATAATGAAAAACGTAATTATACATCGCCTCTACAAACGACTCCATGAAAGCAATTTTGGGAGGACGGTAGATGCATGAAAATAATACTTTACCCACAGCTAATTCAATTTCGAGGAAAATATACTCTGGCTTACGACAATATTCTGCAGGGGAGGTATGAACTATTTTACAGTTTATGCTGCTCTTCACCTACACAGCTACTCCACCTCTCTTGCAGAATCTCGTTTCTATATAAATTAAAGCCAGGAATGTTAATCTCTGAGTCCGGTATGGACTCCTTGAAAAATGTCTCACTTACAGCAATAACATTAATATTTGAATTAACAAAGCAGTCAGAAAATTCATCAAAATGTACCTTATCAACTAATGACTGTGCATTTGAGTGAATTATTTTCAAATCAGAGGGATATATTTCTGATAGATCCTCAATAATTTTGTGAATTTCAGAAGACTTGAGTTTAGACTTGAATTTGGGTAGTTACAAAAATTCCAGAAAATGAATATTAAATTACAGGTCTTAATAACTTTACATAGAGTTTACATCATGCAAAGCGAAAGTACAGAAGAGAACAGTGAATAGAACATACTAATTTAACTTCAACAAGGAGAGATCTTTTTAAGTTCAGCAGTATTTTTCACACGGTATTTAACACCCCCTTGTAATACGATAACTGTGCCATCTGAAGTCCACACCTGCTTTTCGCCGAAGATGGAAATTGCCTGTTTCAAAAAGTGATCTTCACGATTGATGGTTATGAATTTCATGTTTTTGGTCCGTATTGAACTGAGAATAATATATAAGTAATAATAATAATAACGTAAATGTTTCCACCTTTTCAATACAATATATTCACAAAATTACAAAATTATACGGTACTAGTTTCGACCCATCTAGGGTAGGATTTCGCCACAAATGATCTTTGCTCCAATACGGCTGATGATGACCCCTAGATGGGTCGAAACTAGTACCGTATAATTTTGTAATTTTGTGAATATATTGTAGTATTGAAAAGGTGGAAACATTTACGTTATTATTATTATTATTACTTATATATTGATCTTCACGAATCATCACCTTGGATCCACGTAGCAGCCTCTTTGCATGAAAAACTGCTGATCTCTTGGTGTAGGAGACATATTTACATATAACAGCCCTTGACTTCCCAGACCCAGGGACTCCAACCCTATGCGAGCCGTCAATATCTTCCACGCTTAAGGGGACCTTCAATTTTTGGGCCACATTGAGCACTAAGTGAGTTGTATCCTCACCAGATTCTTCAGGCCTATTTCGCCTTTGGTAATGCTCAATTTTGTCCATTTTGTGATTTAATAAAGACTTCAACTCCAGAATTTCATTTTTACAAGCGTTTAACTTATTTCTTAAATCGCTGATAACTTTAGAATTGAAATCTATTGTTTCTTCTAGTTCCTCATAAACTTTTTGTGCAAGAACTGGTACCAAGGGTTGAAGGAAGTCCCTATTTTGTAATAAGTTCCACCCTATACTTTGCACCAAGGTCACATTAACTTGTCCTCAGTTGAATTAGTATTACCTGTGGTGTAGGAGGGCACTGTGTATAGCAAGCTGGTGTTGCAGCTAGTTAATGTTATAAGGGAGAGCTGCTCACTAACAGCTGACGATTGTGAGGCACGGATTGAACCAGATGGAAGAGAGGGCACTGCTTCCTGCGAGGTGGCGGTGCCGTTAGTCTCCGAGGGAGAGCGCTTGCGTTCAGCCAAAGGTACGGTAGCAGAAGGGTTGGAGGGTTGACCGTGTTTGTGAACGCTGTCTAGAAACAGTTGACAAGCATGATGTGGGAGTCATATCTGCACCCTGCCCCTGGACAGCTGAAGATCGTGTCACATTTCTTCTGTTTTTCTTATTTCCGGCCATACCTACCGTAGCTTTGAAATTTCTTTTGGATTTGAAATAAATGCTATATTTCTACAACGAGATACAATGCCCTAACACATTCACAGGTCACTTTCACTTCACAGATGATGATGATGCTTGTTGTTTAAAGGGGCCTAACATCTAGGTCATCAGCCCCTAATGGCATAAAATGAGACGAAATGTAAGGACTATTAAAAATCCATAATCCTCCACTAACCAGAATTCAAAACGTGAGGACGATGAATGAATGGATGGATATGAAGTTAAAATAATCAGTGGATCCAATCTGCAATGCCCCACAGTCCCAGAAACTATGAGTTAAACAATAGTATTACTGACCAAGGGACTACTTCTAAAGCACAATACTGAATCGATGATGCTTGTAGTCTAAATGGGTCCAAAATCCAGGTCATCGGCCCCTCATAATGGTATTTATCGCTAGTAAAGTAAAATCGTGGTATTTGTCACGTAGCGGTACTAATCAAAAGTAGCGTACACTCGCAGTATTCCATACATTATGGTACTACTCACAGGTAATGTAATGCGCACATGTAACACAGACCTATGGTGTTTCTCACATTGTGCCGCTATTTACAGGCAATGCAAACAAACCTATACAAGCAACGCAAACCTATGGTATTCTTCACATAAGTGGACTAACCACAGGCACTCGCACTATCCCGTGGAGTTCCTCACATAGTGGGTACTAATCATAGGCAAGGCAGAACCATGGTGTTGCTCATGTAGTGGTACGAATCACAAGTACTGTAAAATGCAACCGGAGCACACACTGTCGCTACTAATCACAAACCTATTGTGTATCCAACATAGTGGTACTACTTTACAAAGGTGGAAATGAGAGTATCCTCCTAATTCAATACAATAAATATTCCGTCATTAGACGGAGTAAACAAATTCAAACATGTTTCGGCTCGTTTGAGCCATCTTCAGTGAAAATGAGGGGAGATTTGAAATAATTTACATAATATAAGTTGAAAAAATGCTAAAAAACATAATGAAGTAGCAAATGATAAATCAAACAAAAGAGAGCCTAGACGGAAACAAAATTAGTACAAATATACAATATTTACATCAATATGCAGAGCAAAAAACAACTCATTGCGACAAAATTCAGTGAAAAGGTGTTAATTTAAAATAATAATTGAAACTAAAAACTGTGTTAACCTAAGAAAACAAAGGAATGAAAAAACAAATGATGCAGACGGAAATGAACAATAGTAGCACATGGTGAGGTTGTGGACCTCATAGTTTACAAAATATTGTTTAGTAACAATTAAATTAACACCTTTTCACTGAATTTTGTCGCAGTGAGTTTTTTTTGCTCCGCATATTGATGTAAATATTGTATATTTGTACTAATTTTGTTTCTGTCTAGGCTCTCTTTTGTTTGTTTTATCATTTGCTCCTTCATTATGTTTTTTAGCATTTTTTCAACTTATATTATGTAAATTATTTCAAATCTCCCCTTATTTTTCACTGAAGATGGCTCAAACAAGCCGAAACATGTTTGAATTTGTTTACTCCGTCTAATGACGGAATATTTATTGTATTGAATTAGGAGGACACTCTCATTTTTCACCTTTGTAAAGTGAAAACCGTCAATACGGAATGATTCTAATATCTTGTAATAGTGGTACTACTACGCGCAAGTAAAAGCGACCCATGGTGTTCCCGGCGTGATGGTACTAATTACAAGTAGTATCACGGTTCTAATTTGATCATCCCTTGATCGCCCCTTTTAGTCGCCTCTTACGACACGCAGGGGATACCTTGGATGTAATCTTCGTCTGCACCCCCCACCCACAGCGGGTTGTGTGTTTGGTCCGCGAGAGGTATTTTATTTCCATCAAGTCCGCCGGCAAGCCGGTTAGGACTCCCCATCCACTACCTGGGATGCGCTACGTGGAAGTATCACCTCTCCCCCTGCTACGCCAACGTAGTAGGTTCGTAGTCACTTCACTAAATCAGTGCTTGCACACAGGACCATACTAATAGTACAATACACCTTCAATACACCTGGAATTATGAGCCGCAAATTACGCCACCATGACACGTAGTTACAGTTGAGACTTGTTGTAATAAGGATGTAAAGGAAAGGGCATGTTAAGTCTCTGGTAAGATCCCAACTGCTATCTGTGTCTGAAGAGAAGTCGCGGCAGCTAGTAGGTATGCCACGAGTTACAGATACTACACTCTTAGCTACCAACATCAGTCGTGACAGACAATACAAGTTCTCTTAATGAATGCAAATTCACCACCAAACTGTTCATTATGCAGTACATACAGTAAATGTGTAACTAAAGCACAACTACACTACCACTTTGAAACTTCACGACAGCACCTTAATTTGCAAGAGGCACCGTGGATAGAACAGATGTTTACTGTCAGGCCTTTAGACATGAGATCGGCGTATGCGCAGCAGCCACGTTTACCCCTCGCGCCTCTTTGCCCACATGCACAAGACTTCTCGTCAGACACCATAGTAGAGTATGATTCCAGTGTACGGATTTCATCCTCATCGCGACGCGCAGGTCGCCTACAAGCGTCAAATCAAAAGACCTGCACCTGGTGAGCCAAACATGTCCTTGGACACTCCCGGCACTAAAATCCATACGCCATTTCCATTTTTACCAGGATTATTTGATTCAAGAACTGGAAAAAATCCAAAGAAAAGCAGCTCAATTTGTTCTGGGTAATTCCTGACAAAAGAGTAACATTACGAAAATATTGCAAAGTTTGGCCAGGAAAGACTTGGAAAAAAGGAGATGAGCTGCTCGACTTAGTGGTATGTTCTAAGTTGTCAGTGGAAAGATGGCATGGAATGACACTAGTAGACGAACAAGTTTGAGTGGTGTTTTTAAAAGTAGGAAAGATCACAATATGACGATAGCAGGAATTCAAGAGGACAAATTGGGACAAATATTTGTTTACAGAAAGAGGAGTTGGGGATTGGAATAATTTACCAAAGGAGAAGTTCAATAAAATTTCCAAATTCTTTGCAATTAATTTATTTTTTAAAATGTTTACATAAACAACAGATGGGAATCTGCCACCTGGGCGACTGCCCTAAATGCAGATCAGTGGTGACCGACTGATGAATGACCCAGTGACAGCACACAGAGCCTATTGTTTGAGGGAGACCTACCTTCATTCCTGTCCTCTGTTGGAAGCCTAATTATCACCCTAAGATTCTCAATCCTTTCCCTCATACTCCTTAATACCCACTCACACCCACGACCCCTACAATTGCATTCCTTAGCCATTAAACTTCTTCACAGAAATATGAATTATGAAAATAACAAAAATAAAATAACAATCTGTTCTTTGAATTTAAAAAGAAATGTCAATGGAAAGAAATACTGTATACTACACAAGGATTATATGACAATGAAACCTGCAATATTCTATCTATTAAATAACTACACTGCAATTCTACAATAACAGGAATACCAGTCTAAATGAAACTATAGAAATGTAGTTTAAATTAATATGTAAATCTGATACACAAATTATGATGATCATCATCTTCAAGCACTAACAGAAATTAAAACTGCCATTTAAAGTTGAAATATTGAATGGATTATACAAGCGTTACACAGTAACAAAGCAAGCAAGAGACTATCTAATAAAATAAGTAGTTCATTTGGGTTCATCATTCTGAATGGAATAAATATGTTCAATGGGCTAAATGAAGATGATCTGTTTATCTCATGAAGGAAACTGTCCAGAAACTTTATACCAGGCCATCTCCCAACAACTGCTGTCTCTCTTACTTTCCACCTGTTGCAATTTCTTGATAGATATAGTATTTTTGCATCTGTCTCTTGGTACAGGCAAAAGCAAAACTGTAGCTACCACCAAAGTCCAGTCCTCATTTCTGGCTGTGATAGTATGAAAGCTGCCTGAGGAATGTGCGGTACTGACTAATGACATTCAGAACATGACTAGTATATTATAAAATGTGCTACTCCTACGAATGGTCATGCTGCAATAGCATTTTCTGGCCCCACTGAGAAAAGCAATGACAAAGTACCTCATTCTGCATTAAGCCTTGTACGTCTCATTATGGTGAACGCATAATTTTTTGCAGTTTTCCTACAACTGCAGAACCTTTTGTGGGTACATTTTAAAGATTAAACTAGCCTCTGGGTGGAAGACTTAACAGACAAACTTGCTTATATATGTTTTGATAATACTGTCAGATAGATTAAGTGGGTCCATTTCGTATCCTTGAATTGTTTGTTCAGAAATATGAAGAGTCAATTTCCAAATGTTGATGAAATTCTCTTAGCTTTCAGAGGAAAGGACAGGCTGCATTTTGTTGTTACGACAATTATGCAATCAAGGTATATGTGATAAAGTTACTTTTTTACTTCAAAATAGGGAAAACCGAGCTCGATAGCTGTAGTCGCTTAAGTGCGGCCAGTATCCAGTATTCGGGAGATAGTAGGTTCGAACCCCACTGTCGGCAGCCCTGAAAATGTTTTTCCGTGGTTTTCCATTTTCACACCAGGCAAATGCTGGGGCAGTACCCTAATTAAGGCCACGGCCGCTTCCTTCCAACTCCTAGTTCTTTCCCGTCCCATCGTCGCCATAAGACCTATCTGTGTCGGTGCGACGTAAAGCAACTAGCAAAAAAAAAAAAAATAGGGAAACTATAGGGAAAAGCAGCTGAAAGATCACAGAATACCATTTGCAATAGCTCAAAAGAAATAATGAAAGATTAATCAAGTCATATAGAAGAGTGATAGGTAGGAACATGAAAAGGAACCCACAATAGGATCAACACATCAGATCAGATTGGTAAGAGGGAGCAATAGACTACCGGTTTAAAAAATGCATATAAGATTATCTTTGGGGTTGTGCGTTTAAAGGGGGAACCTTTGTTCTGCAGTGGATGATGATTATTATTATTATTATTATTATTATTATTATTATTATTATTATTAAGAAACAGAATCACTGTACGACACAGTAAAATAAAGAAGCGTCATCTATTTGAACACCTTATAGCAGGCCTGGCTATTTCTCACGTCAGATGCCACAAAGAATCCTTTACTCTGCTCTGGTTTTTCTCAAAGAATGTGGGAATGATGCTGGAATGAAATCTTGTTTCATGTGTTCTGGCAAACATCATTGAGTTTGGAGAAATATTCCACCCTCGTTCAAGAAGATGCAAAGACTAATCGTTAAAATTCTGCAAGTTATTGGTCAATTGGTTCCCTTGTTTTGAAAGGGTGCTGCATGCAAACTGCAGGGACGGTATTCTGCGACAGATTCAATCAACAAAGAGTCATCCACACAGTCACCCCTACAGCACTAAAGGGGTCAATCAGGGTATGGAGACATCATCTACATGCATCCTTGTGTTAATGCACTCAGTGCACTGCAATCATACATCTTTTTCTTTAATATTATATTTCACCTTAGCAGTTAAGAATACACTCATCAAGCAGAAGGCTATTCACCTCTAATAAACCAAAAGCTGGCTTTATTTTACTACTGTACATACCATACATTATGTTAAGATTAGCAATTAGAAATTATAGAGCGTTGGAAAGAACATTTCTCTGCGCTACTAAATCGTACCTCCAATGTTGCTGAAGACTTCCTTTGTAATGTCCCTCAGCAGCCCCAACAACCATGGATGGCAGTTCCACCCACATACAGAGACTTCACCAAAGTACTCAATCAACTAAAACCGAGAAATGGTCCTGGTAACATCCCTCTGGAACTGATACAAAATTAAGGTATGCCCTTGAAGACTAGACTTTTCACACTCATCCTCTTGATGTGGTAAACTCGAGAAGTACCTAACGACTTGAAGAATGCTACCATCATCACTATCTTCAAGAAAGGCAATCGTAATGTATGTGGGAACTACCATGGTATATCGCTTTTGTCAGTTGCAAGTAAAATTCTTGCAAGAATTCTATTAACTGGCTCCAAGTTATCTCATAGAGGATTTTGCCCGAGTCTCAATGTGGTTTCCGAACCTCCAGAGGCACAACAGATATGATCTTTTGTGCTAGACAACTCCAGGAAAAATGCAGAGAGCAACAGCAGCCTCTGTATTTAGTTTACTCTGATCTGGAAAAAGCCTTTGATTCAGTACCAAGATCTGCTATGTGGAGTATTGGAGACACTTTGGATGTCCTGAACGTTATGTGGAACTGGTTCAAGCTCTTCATGATGGCATATCTGGACAGTTCTTCATGGTAACTCAGTATCAGATTCATTCCCAATCACTCATGTATTGAAACAAGGCTGTGTGCTTGCTCCTACACTCTTTGCACTGTACATGGCTGCCATGCTGCATGAATCATCTGCAAACAGTTTAGGCATAGAGATTAAATTTTGTTTTGATGGAGACCTTTTCAATCTGGCAGGACTTTGCTCATAAAGACATACTCTGGTTACCCGGGTGACAGAACTGCAGTGTGCTGATGACACCGCATCCCCTGCTCTAACACCTGCAAAACTACAAGTCAGTCAACTGCTTTAAAACTGCATGTGATCGCTTTGGTCTTGCCATTACTGCGAAAAAAACCTAAGGTACTTGCACAACCTGCCCCAGGTTTAACTCTTCCTGAGTTCAGTATCTCCACCTTAGACACAACACTGGAACAGGTTGATCACTTTTCATATCTTGGAAGCATCTTCTCTTAACGGTGTAGGGTCTACCTGCAAACAAGATGTTGATAAAAGAATTGGGGATGCTCATGCAGCATTCGGACAGTTAATGCACAGATTCTTCAAGAATAACGACCTAAAACTGCATACCAAACTCATCGTGTACAAAGCTGTTGTCATTTCCACGCTGCTTTTGACTGTGAAATTTGGACACACTGTTGCCGTGATATCAGTAAACTTGAGCGCTTCCACTAACAGAAAATGAGATACATCTTGAATATTAAGCGAGAGGACTATGTGACCAACACAGCAGTTTTCGACAAAGTGCAGCTAAATGACATTGAGGCAACAATCATCGCCCATCAACTGAGATGGTTAGGTCATGTTCACCGCATGGGTGATACCAGGCTTCCCCGCCAAATTCTTTATGGTGAACTTTGCTCCGGCAATAGACCTCATAGAGCCCTCTTAAGTGTTTTAAGGACCAGCTGAAACACATCATGAAGGCAACCAGTATAAATATACAGACATGGGAAGAATGTGCTGTAGATCAACTGTGGCGAAACACTACACCCACCACTGTCAGCTGTTGTCATTTCCATGCTGCTCTATGACTGTGAAATTTGGACACACTGTCACCGTGATATCAGTAAACTTGAGCGCTTCCACTAACAGAAAATTAGATACATCTTGAATATTAAGCGAGAGGACTATGTGATGAACACAGCAGTTTTCGACAAAGTTCAGCTAAATAACATTGAGGCAACAATCATCGCTCATCAACTGAGATGGTAAATAAAAATGTAAACAGACTCTGGGATGGGTTTAAAGCAACTGTTGAGGAATGTGAAAATAAGTTTGTACCTTTAAAGGTGGTATGGAATGGTAAAGATCCACTACTGTATATTATAACAGAGAAGTTAAGAGAGTATAAAGGAGGTGCAGGTTGGAACGAAATAGAGTTAGAAATGGTTATGAAAGTAAGGAGAAATTGAAGGAACTTACTAGGAAAATGAATCTAGCAAAGAAGTCAGTTAAGGATAACATGATGGCTAGCATAATTGGTGGTCATACATATTTTAGTGAAAAATGGAAGGATATGACATTTACAGTAAGATAAAAAAGTTGAAAACTAGAAAAGCAGCTGGAATTGATAAGGTTTTGGGGTCTATACTAAAGAAAATGGGTTGGGATATAGTACCATATCTGAAGTACTTATTTGATTATTGTTTGGTCGGAGGAGCTATACCAGATGAATGGAGAGTTGCTATAGTAGCCCCTGTGTATAAAGGAAAGGGTGATAGACATAAAGCTGAAAATTACAGGCCAGTAAGATTGACATGCATTGCATGGAAACTTTGGGAAGGCATTCTTTCTGATTATATTAGACTTGTTTGTGAAATTAATAACTGGTTCGATAGAAGGCAATTCGGTTTTAGGAAAGGTTATTCCACTGAAGCCCAACTTGTAGGATTCCAGCAAGATATAGCAGATATCCTGGATTCAGGAGGTCAATTGGACTGTATTGCTATTCACCTGTCTAAGGCATTTGATAGGGTAGATCATGGGAGATTACTGGCAAAAATGAGTGCAATTGGACTAGAAAAAAGAGTGACTGAATGGGTGGCTCTGTTTCTAGAAAATAGAACTCAGAGAATTAGAGTAGGTGAAGCTTTACCTGTCCCTGTAAAGATTAAGAGGGGAATTCCTCAAGGCAGTATTATTGGACCTTTATGTTTTCTTATATATATATATATCAATGATATGTGTAAAAGAAGACAAATCAGAGATAAGGCTTTTTGCAGATGATGTTATTCTGTACAGTGTAATAAATAAGTTACAAGATTGTGAGCAACTGCAAAATGACCTCGATAATGTTGTGAGATGGACAGTAGGCAATGGTATGATGATAAACCGGGATAAAAGTCAGGTTGTGAGTTTCACAAATAGGAAAAGTCCTCTTAGTTTTAATTACTGCGTTGATGGGGTAAAAGTTCCCTTTGGGGATCATTGTAAATACCTAGGTATTAATATAAGGAAAGATCTTCATTGGGGTAATCACATAAATATGATTGTAAATAAAGGGTACAGATCTCTGTACATGGTTATGAGAGTATTTAGGGGTTGTAGTAAGGATGTAAAGGAGAGAGCATATATGTCTCTGGTGAGACCCCAACTAGAGTATGGTTCCAGTGTATGGGACCCTTACCAGGATAACTTGATTCAGGAACTGGAGAAAATCCAAAGAAAAGCAGCTTGATTTGTTCTGGGCGATTTCCGACAAAAGAGTAGCGTTACAAAAATGTTGCAAAGTTTGGGCTGGGAAGACTTGGGAGAAAGGAGACGAGTTGCTCGACTAAGTAGTATGTTCCGAGCTGTCAGTGGAGAGATGGCGTGGGAGGACATCAGTAGACAAATAAGTTTGGATGGTGTCTTTAAAAGTAGGAAAGATCACAATATGAAGATAAAGTTGGAATTCAAGAGGACAAATTGGAGAAAATATTTGTTTATAGGAAGGGGAGTTGGGAATTGGAATAACTTACCAAGGGAGATGTTCAATAAATTTCCAATTTCTTTGCAATCATTTAAGAAAAGGCTAGGAAAACAGCAGATAGGGAATCTGCCACCTGGGCGACTGCCCTAAATGCAGATCAGTAGTGATTGATTGATTGATTGAAGATGGGAGTTAGCATCTTCTATTCTATTCTTCGTTCTCTTGCCGGGCTGAGTGGCTCAGACGGTTAAGGCGCTGGCCTTCTAACCCCAACTTGGCAGGTTCGATCCTGGCTCAGTCCGGTGGTATTTGAAGGTGCTCAAATACGACAGCCTCGTGTCGGTAGATTTACTGGCACGTAAAAGAACTCCTGCTGGACTAAATTCCGGCACCTCGGCGTCTCCGAAGACCATAAAAGTAGTTAGTGGGACGTAAAGCAAATAACATTTTTTTTAAAAATTAATTAATCTTCGTTCTCAGTCAGAGTGTACATTATAAGTTGAGTTCTAGCTCTGAAGGGGAGTCTGGCCTGATGGGAATAAGGTAAATTTTGTTTTTGTTATTATGTCTTAAATTCACTTGTTTCTCTTGCAGGAATTGTCTGGGGAAGTCTTGCATCTTCAATGATTTAATTTAGTCGAAACAGTGATTTTCAGTGCTGTGATGCATTTTTATTTGGGAGCAGTAGAATTTACCATGTGAATTGTAATATAAAAGTAATATCATTGTTTTGTTATATTTTGTCTGCCTGTTCCCAGTAGAATGGAACTAGCCCAGTGAACTACAGGAATATTTAATTCTGAAATACGAAGGTCGATCAATTATAAACAAGATTTTTGTTCTTGAACATCAACAGTTGGTAGAACTGGCCCCACGCTTCTGTTATGCTTAGTTGAGACCGTTAGGAGTGGTGAGAGCATGCTGTTAGATATTTCACGCCGTTTCATCAGTAACGCTAACAATGTCGGAGCAACAGGTGCACGCCTCCACTGCGCAATGCGTAAAATTTCTTGCATATGAAGGAGTTACAGCCACGGAAATTTGCCAGAGATAGACTGCACAGTTCGGTAATCAAATATTGTCAAGGAGGCATGTTTGCCTGGCATTAAAAGTTCAAAGAAGGACGAGAACATGTGGAAAATCAGCAACACGATCGCCGTCCTCGGACCAGCATTAGAGATGAAAACATTTGTGCGGTTAAAGACATTACTGATGATGATCGACGGGCATGAGCAACGCATAATCAATGCTGCTTATTACTGCGAGCTGTTGAACAAGGCGAGGGTTGCATATCGCCACAAAAGACGAGTTACTTATAAAGACGAGACCAACCGATTCGACAGGTCATCCTCCAAGTTGTGAATCTCATTGTAGAGCCGTATTAAAATTCAGAATAAGAAGTTGATAAATTAATAAAAACCACCTTTCCAATACATAGTAATCCTCTATATTTAGGATAAAACCATTAACAGATATTAAAATTATCTAGGTCATCCTCTTCCACGACAATGCGCGGCCCCATACTGCAGCTCTAACTGTCTCCAAGCTACAGGAAATGCACTGGACTACACTTGATCATTCTCCTCACAGTCCGGACTTATCGCCCTGCAATTTCCATTTGTTCTAACCGCTTATAAAAACTCTAGGAGGTCAACGATTTCAAGATGATGAGAGTGTGGAAGACTTCGTGCGCGACTGGCTGGTGACAGAACCCTGTTTTTACGATGAGGGCATCAAAAAGCTGCCCGTACGCTGGGACAATGCATTTCCAAAGCAGGAAACAATATGGAAAAATAAATGGTAACTGCCTTGTGTTTTCCAATAAATGAATTTAAATAAAATCCCGTTTATATTTGATCATCCCTCATAGGTTTTGTTAATTACATGGTTCAGTCCTTGGAATCGCCTTGATGTCCGTTGATGTCCATTAGGTTACTTGCTATGTTCTAATTTGCTACTGTTGACCTTTGTTTCTAAAATGTTAAATTCCTTTGATATCACTTTTAAACCTGATGGCGTTTATTTAGTGCATGAAAAATCCCCCCCCGGGTTCTGAGGCAGGACCACGAACCCAAGTGCATGTCTGCACTCTACGAATGAAATAGTTCATTAAAGAATTTTGTACGTCATGAACTGTGTATTTTAACATCAACTGTGCCCTTAAATGTCTTTGGGCTATCTCCTTTTTAATCTTTTTCAAAATTCAGTTGATTATGTTTAATAAACAATATAGGCCTATTAAAGAACATGACTGCCAGAGTTCAAGAACTTAAGTGCCTCCAGGTTACAATCCCAGGTTGGGTTTTCCAGCATCTTCCACATCCTGTTCTCGGTCTGTTCCTATTGCCTTTAGGTGTCCTTGTTAAGTTTATCTTGTTTATCTTTTATTTGCCTGTTTATTATTTTTTTCTTTTAATGTGTATAATGTTACCACATGGTACAAATAGAAAGAGGAGACAAGGACAAACACGAAAACACAAATGAAATGGCGTATGGCTTTTAGTGCCGGGAGTATCCGAGGACATGTTCGGCTCGCCAGGTGCAGGCCTTTCGATTTGACACCCATAGGTGACCTGCGCGTCATGATGAGGATGAAACGATGATGAAGACGACACATACACCCAGCCCCAGTGCCAGTGAAATTAACCAATGATGGTTAAAATTCCCGACCCTGCCGGGAATCGAACCCGAGGCCCCTGTGACCAAAGGCCAGCACGCTAACCATTTAGCTATGGAGCCGGACAAAAGGACAAGGTCAAACTTCACGTTTTCAAACACTGCCATCTTGAAATAGACGGGCTCTCTCCTCATCAATGCCAGTTCTTCTACATCAATCTCTTCTCAACCCCTGACGAACCATCTTGACAATCTAGAATCTTGATGTGGGAATACTGGATAGGAAGAAAGCTCGATAAACACAGGAAAAGAGAAAAATAAAATGATAAAGATTAATACAGTTAATACAGGTGGTAAAAGGTTAGAACACAGGGTAAACAGAAAAGAAGAAAAGGACCCCGACAGCATTACATAAGTATTGAATTTAAAGGAACAAGCAAGTGTCAAATCAAGTTATACCGGGTGGTCCACCAGCCCCTTGTGATCCAGTTTTATGCATCCCTTCACATTTACTACAATACTGAAAGACATCGGTCCCTCTCTATACCAGGGTAATACGAAGGTAATCCCAAAAATAAGGTCTCCTATTTTTTTTAATAAATACATAGACCTGTTTATTTCTACAATGTTTTACATCATTTTACAGCTTGAACATTTAGCTATTTTTCTACATAATCACCATTTTGGTCGATGCATTTTTGTAGACGCTATGACAGTTTTTGTATGACCATGACATACCAGCTCGCCGCCATGCTGTTCAGGAAGTTGTGAACCTCATCTTTCACCTCGTCATCAGTGCTGGCACCCATCCTGCACACACCTTCCAGTATTTCAACTTTTCCGTTAAAATTCTGTGAACGGCGCTTCGGAAAACCTCAGGAACCAAAGTCCAGATATCATCCACGGTGATCCGCCTATCTTCACGCCTGATTTTCTCAACCTTCACGATTGTCTCGACAGAAATTGACGGTCTCCCGCTCCTTTCTTCGTCGTGAATTTCAGTCCGACCGGCTGCAAACTCCCTACACCACTTACGAACATTTTTGACACTGATGCACTTGGCGGTAACATCCAACGGGAGCTCCATTCTCAACAGCTCCCAAGCCAAGACTGAGTGCCTCAGCGTGGCGTGAGCATGTTTATACGCCAGCGCGGGAAACACTCTTCAGAATATTGTGACCAACAGCTACATGAACAGAATTCTGTATTTATAAAAATAAATAGGAGACCTTATTTTTGGGATTACCCTCGTATAACGAGATGTGTGTTTATGGGCTAGAAGACAATAGGAATCGTTAGCGCCATTATTAATTCATTATGGGTACTTCGAATGAACCTGCAGAACAAGTACAGATATGCAGAACATGTACTTTAAAACAGGAGGAGAATGCACAGACCGGGAGCACTGTACTGTATAGGATGGGAAGTGGGCGCAGCAGGTCAAGTGTCACAATAGCTCACATGGCAAGTGGGCGGGGAGATATGTTATATTGGACAGTGTTCAAGATGTAATAATCGTGGTCGCCACGACATTTACATAATTTGATTGCCCACCCGAATTGTATATATATATATATATATGTATCATGTATCATATGTAATTTTATTCATTATTAACGTCCATCATCATCATTTATGTAATTGTACGTAAGAACGAGATATAATTTTTAATTGTAATATATTAGAATATTCCGTGGTAATGTCAAAACAGGTCTTGCGCTAACAGGCTACTTGGTGTTTCGCAATAGTCCAGGAAGGTTAATTTTGGATGGTTCTTGGAAACGTACGCAACAGCAAGAGGAAGCTACCTAATTTTGTTGTTGCGACGCTAAATTACCCCATATCACGTGCTCCTATCAGGGGGGCTTTTTCTGTCAAGGACAGACACTTCATCTATATATCGAGAGGGTAGTGACGTATATCGGCTCTCACTGAAGCAAGATGTCATGTGACACCAAGGGAGGAAGTGGGAATCTGAAGAGGATTTATATAGATCTACACGGCGTGGTGAAGATCATTCCTCTTCATTCTGTATTCTGCATCCGACTCTGCTATTTGGGTGCATCGCTTACTATGTGCTTATACTCAACATTTCTTATCGGCTCTGTGAGACTTACTCAGATTATTTAGAAAGACAAGTTCAAATAATATAGAAGGACTGGATGTTTTCCGTTCTCTCTATTCAATTAATTCCGATGTGGAATTTCACATTGTAAGGCTGGTACTATGGGTTTGGTACTCAGCAAAATAGGGAGTGATAGATTCAGGGTGGAATCCATTCCATGAAGCAGATGACAAGGATGATGCTGTTGGAAGAGGGACGACAACGATCAACCACGGAAGCAGACTACGAGAAGATCAACTCCGGTGAGCATGAGTTAGCCCTGTTATCGCAAGTCCACGAGTGTAGTAATGAATTGCAATCTCAGTCAGTAATTTTTAATTTTGATAAAAAAAACTCATTTTTACGTAATTTCATATTTTTTTTGAATAAAACTTTTTGCTTTTTACATCGTTAGATAATTTGACTTTTTAATAGGTTCCCTTTGTTTTTCCATATGGTATTTAATGGTCAGTATCCTCATTACTCACGACCGGGATAGTCTCATTAAATTATGTTTATTACTTTTTATATCTAAATTCGGTTTCAAATTCAATTTAATTTCGAAGCCTGGCGCCCAGCTTGCAATTGGTTTTAATTATCTATATCGGGTGTTTGATCCGTTACAAAGATAGGAGGCTCGAATCCCACATAAGATTTTTTTTTAACAGCCAGCTGCCCGGGACGTGGTAAGGTTGCATACTTGATAGCTTCTACAGTAAGGACTGATTTGAGGAGCATCGTTTCAAAACGTATTAAATGCAGTCGAGATCAGAATATATTTTGATGGGGTTTCCCACCAATTAGGATATGCTCTTTAACGCTGTTGAGTTAGATCGGGTCATTTCATACTCTTTCCCATATGAATTCAATGCTGAAAAACATGATTCGGAACAAATCGCCTGTTACGTAGTCGCAGGAAAGTAGCCGACCTTAGATTCCTATATAACACTGTTAATGGTTTATTTTGTTCTCCTGAACCTGCATCCTTCTTTTCCCTACATGTTCCAACTCGCAAAACCAGGATTAATCCGCCCCTCCATATTCCGTATTCTCGCCTCTCTCTCGTTCAAAGAAGTTTACTTATCCACATACCAACCCCCCTTAACTCTTTATCTTCTGACAGGAACTTGGACGTTTTTTCTTCATATGCCTCCTTTAATCGATTCTTCCTTAACTTAACCTAGTACGTTTTCTTCATATTCCTTTTTTCTCTTTTCATTGCTGTTCCCTCTTTTGTACATATTGTAATGTTTATTTATTTATTTATTTATTTTTCGTACACAGTTCAACATTGGGTTTGGGACACCATCCACGGATGCTTGCAGTTACCGCGCTTGAATGCTCTTTCAGATTAAATCTGAAAAAGATAGTGCTAAAAAGAACTAGCTGATTTATTTCTGTACTATACCGTTACTTATGTGTTACGTCTGTATTTATCTTACTGTGCCTAGCTATAAGTTCTCTTCATTTTACGTTCATTCCTCAGTTTTCCTCATTGTTTCTTTTGGCTTTATGTTTTGTTGTTAATTGTTGTGTCTCTACAGTTATTTTGTTAGTTTTTTAATTTTTCTCTATTTTTAACATTAGATGTTTTTTCTTCATTGTTCTTACACTTATTTTTTTATGCTTGCCTTGTGCTACTCTATTGTAAATATATTTTTCTTTGCGGAACTCTGTAATTTGACTTCTCGCTGTTTTGGGTTTCCCAAATAAATGAATGAATGAATGAATGAATGAATGAATGAATGAATGAATGAATAAATAAATAAATAAATAAATAAATAAATAAATAACGAGCAGTTCAAAACTTATTATGTTCACGATAATGTTTCCCAGCCTGCATTTATTCCTCTCTTTTGTTGGCTGTTCCCGCTATTTTTATATCGTACTTGACAGTGTGGTATTGCTTGCATGCCCGTTCACTTTCGATCACCATGGAGGGCTACTTACTCGTACGAGAGTGTTTCCGTGTACCTGAAAGTGAAAAAAGTGGTTCTTCCAGAATATTTTCCGTACACGGTTCAACATTGGGTTTGGGATACCATCCACAGATGCTTGTAGTTCCCGCACTCGAATGCTCTTTCAGATTAAATCTGAAAAAGATAGTGTTACAAAGAACCGTTTACTACCTGATTTGGGAGCAGATAAAATTCGCTCACATGCTTTTCACAAACTTATGAGGGAACGACCTGCTGACACAATGTCCTTCTCCTTTGATTTGCGACAGGTACAACCACTTCCTAAATTATCAATTGGCGAAGCATTCTATTTGCGCCAAATATCATTTTATGCTCTGTGTGTTAGAGATGTCAGTATTCAGAATCCTTAATTGTATGTATGGAATGAGACTGAGGCTGGAAGAGGGCCAAATGAGGTGTCATCAGCTGTTACTTCGTTTTTAGATGAAGTACATTTCGATAAATCGATAACCTGTATCAGGCTGTTCGCAGACGGATGTGGAGGCCAAAACAAGAACATGCTTGTTATATATGCTCTAGTTTACTGGCTACAAACCAAAGCACCTGCTAACATTTCCATGATTGTTGTCATCTTTCCTGTCATAGGACATTCCTTTTTACCCGACGACAAGGTTTTTGGTGTTGCAGAACAGTTTCTTCATATGTGCTCTGACATCGTTACTCCCAAGGAATACCAAGAGATCTATCAGTCTGTGGGGACTGTAAAACATGTAGAAAAAGAATGGGTTATAAGGGACTACAAGATCCTCACCAAGCATTTTAAGAAATTGGGACGGGAATACAAAAATGAAGATGGTGATTCTGAAGAAAATCGAGAAAAGTGGTCAGTACCATGTTACAGTAAAAATGGACCCAACGTACAGGTTTGATGACCCCTCCAAGCGATTCGTAACCCTTCTGAAACAAGGCATAAGGCTGGGCCACGTACATGAACCTCCCGTAATCGATAAACCGAGAGCATTACCTGAAGCCAAAAAAAACTGGATGTCGAGAACCTGCTGAAAGCCAGATTTGAAGACAACTGGAAGGAGTTCGACAGTTTACAATTTTATGTCTCAGCACTAAACATCGGTTCAACGTCAGATACTGGTAGGCCGACTCATGATGACGACTGTGACTGTTTGCATGAGGAAGAAGGATTACTTGCAAGACTGTAAACATCCATATAGCATTAACAATGTGTTAATAATAACTTAAATTTACTGTACATGATGTGCGGTAGCTAACAATAAAGTCAATAAAAATCTTCGGAATCAAATGAACGTTCCAAATGTGAATAAAAGGTTGTAACAAAACGTATTTTGTTCAGTGAATTGGTTCAAAACGTATTAAGTAAAATTTTATAATTAGAATGACGCCTTCATGTATTGGGAAATGATCTGAATCATGACTGATTCGGGAACATAAGCTCAATACATAGATTTTGCCGTTTAGAATTTTGACATGTCTTATTTGGTTAGGAAGTAAAACGTTCTTTTTAATTTCCTGTATAATTATAATCTGTGCACTTAATACGCTTTGAAACGATGCTCCTCACTGTTTATTTGACCCTGTGAAAGACCATTTGTATCGTATTGGGTATGGTATTGGGTTGGACGAGGATGAGGAGATGATGGCCTGCGGCCAGTTAGCTACGTTGTACATGTTCCAAGCTTCGTAGACCACAAGTACGGCGAAGTATGCCCCACTGGAACGATAACAACATGCGATGCCAGGTAAGTATGTAGCTGAGCGAACTTCCCTCCTTCAAAGCAATTCACAACACAAAGTTTATTCACTGCCTTGAGATGTATTCCAGCAACGAGTATGTAGATATGTTACTTATCTATGGAGAAGCTAGACAAAATGCATACCAGGCACAACGCCTGTACTAAGAACGTTATCCAGATAGACAACAACCGACAGGCATGACATTTCGGAATGTGGAAAGACGTCTGCGGGATACTGCATCCTTGGGAAGGACACAGCCTGTCTGAGATCATCCGATGACATGTGCTGACAATGAAGAGGCTGTGTTTAATGCTATCCGGTGTAACCCTCATACTAGCATACGAGCCAATGCACAGGAAACGAACATCAGCCGAGCGTCTTTTATGTGGATAATGCATACTCACCGGTTTCACCCATACCATTTGCACTTACAACAAGAGCTCCATGGCCATGATTTTGATGCCCGGGTGACGTTCTGTCAATGGATCCTACAGCATGTGGACACTAATCCTACTTTTCTAGGAACTCCCGTATTTACGGACGAAGCACGATTCCACAACAATGGAACCGTTAGTATAGATAAGATAGATAGATAATAATGGAACCGTTAATCGCCATAATATGCATTAACAAAGTTTTGAAAGGAACTTATTGGTCCATCTTTTTCAATACAAAACAATATTAATATTACAATATTACAACAATAATATATTCTATACTAGTTTTGACGCTGTTTGGTGTCATCTTCAGTCGAACAAAGATCACAGAAACGGGCAATCATATAAGAATTACACTTACACAAATAAAATACATTATAACATTACATTTTAAATAATTCCTCAATAAAATGACTAGAATATTAATCTTCTTTTTAGCAAGTTTAAGACTTGTGGGTCGAATACAATAAGTTAAGAAGACATATAAAGAGTGAATTTCTGCCAAACTGGGATCATGAGAGTCCTGGGTTCGACTTTTGTCACACTTAATATCTGATAAAAAAGAGTTTTATTTTAAAATTTTTTGCACTTTGTACAGAGTAAGAATAGTAATTCTGTGAGTAATGAAATCAAACTTGAAGGACACAGTTGCGAACAGTCGCTTGCATCTGATCCATTAGCTTATTAATGCAGCATGTCAAATGAGGTGGAAACGTGTTATGAGTGAAGTCCACAAGATGCTAAAAGAACAGTGTTTCCCAGTTCAATGCTGGACCTAAAGAATAAAGAGAACAATACTAATTATAAGATGTACAAAAGAGGGGCAGGGGAAGAGGCAAAGTAGAAAATCTCATCGTGTAATTATATATTTATATGAGACTCACTTCAGACGGCTGTTGAATGGCACGAAGTGTGGAGAGAGAATGTGCATCATGACAAGCTCTGATCAAGGACGTGCCGTAGGCCGGGGATGGTGGGGGGAGGGAGGGGAAGCTGAAGGGAGGGGCTGAGGAGCTATTGAGTAAGGGGAATCTGGGGGGGGGGGGCCGTGCGTTGTGGTGGAAGCGGATAGTGAGAAAATGTGCTGCGCATGATGAGAAAGACCCTATTGTCAGGAATTTTAATAATTTTAAGAAATGCTATAAGAAAATCGAAAAGTATTTCAGGTTTTTCAGAAATATCATTCAAACTAAGATTTGAATTTCTATACCATTGAAGGAGAGTTTTAGATCGTGGATATGTTAGCCCACAGCGGAAAATCTATTGTACTTTATAGCATTGACATGCTCAGCGTATCTAATCTTGAAGCTGCATCCGGTTTGTCCTAAATATGAACAGTTACAGTCATTACAACAAAACCTGTAGACACCTGATTTAGAAAATGGATTGGACCTGTTTATTGAAGTGGAGTTGTATAAAATCTCCATACTTCTGTTATTAGTTCGAAAAGACATTTTGACGTTATGTCTTTCAAAAACGTTAGTGACCCTATATATATCTTTATTAAAAGTGAAAGTTGAAAAGGTGTTATAACTGGGTTTATCTCTAATTAAGAAGGTTTTTCGGCGGTGTCTGAATTTGTTGATTATACAATCAATGAACTGCCCTTTACAGCCATTGAATTTAGCAACTGAGCGGATGGTGTTTAACTCTTTAATTAAACTAGTTTCTGACATGGGAATCTTAAAACCGTAATCCCCCAAACTGTTGTATGTGGCGCTTTTGTGCGTTTGAGGGTGTAATGAATCTTGCCTTATTGTAGTCGCTGTTTGGGTGGGTTTTCTACACATAATGTATGTAAAGGAAATAGGAAGTCTGTTAATTGTCAAATCTAAGAAGTTAATTGATCTATTATTTTCAGATTCTACGGTAAATTTAATGAGTGGATCTATACTATTAAGGTTTTAAAGGGTAGTAGTTGTGTCAATGGTACATTCATCATCGAGAATTATAAATGTATCATCGACGTACCTAGCCCAAAATTGTATGTTATCAAATTTGTTCTTGTCTACTGCGGTGTCCTCCAAGAAATCTAAATAAATTTCAGCCAAAATCCCTGAGGTCGGTGACCCCATCACTAACCCATCCTGTTTGTATATGACAATGTCAAATGTAAAATAGTTAATATTAATTAACAATTTTAAAACAGCCATGAAATCATGAAATTCAAGTTTGCTTAACTGGCTGTGAGCATTTACTGTTAAGTTCTTTTCGATGAAAGGAAAAAGTTTGTTGGTTTTGATGCTTGGATACATGTTGACAATGCCAAAAGAATGCATAGAATGATAGAGCTGGAGTTTAAAGTTCTCTAATTTATTGACTAATTCTGTGGTATTCTTAATAGAGTTGCTGGAAGAAAATGTATAGTGTTTTTTAAGAAATTTCTGGATAAACTGAGAGTCTGTATAAGGGGCTAGGTCTATAATTTATTATGGGTCGAATGGGGGTCACCAGAAATTTCTTAAAAAACACTATAAATGGAAAACCGTAGATAGCGTTGGCTGGTCAGGTGGCCCTCAAAGAAATGGGTACCGATGAGGTGATCACCCATGATTCCACACGATATATTCATACCCCACTATACCCGAAAAGTTGTCTGTCGCACCCAATGGGGATTATCCACACTCTGGTAATGCATATTATTTAGAGTTCAAAATTTCATCTTGGGTCCGTATTGAACTGTGAATAACAACGTTTTGAAAGGAACTTATTGGTCCACCTTTTTCAATACAAAACAATTTGTTGTTTACATTAAAATACAACAATAATTTTTTCAACACTAGTTTTGACACTGTTCGGCGTCATCTTCAGTCAAACATAGATCATAGAAACGGGCAATCATATAAAAATTACATTTATACAATATAAAATACATTATAACATTACATTTAAAATAATTCCTGAATAAAATGACTAGAATGACAGCTGCAGGCTGTGGTTTCAACATGACGAAGCTCCACCGCACGCGGTGGCGGTCATCTGGAACCATCTACATGCTACGTATCCAGATAAATGGACAGGAAGGGAAGGACCTGTCCCCTGGCCCGCCAGATCACCCGATCTTATGCCCCTGGATTTTTTTCTGTGGGACCCATGTAAAACAACTGGTGTATGCATAGGAGCCGGCCAGTCCTTGACGCCTTAGACAGCTCATCACCGAGGCATGACGATCCTTTTTGCCAGAGATGCTGAAACGGGCCAGAAGGTCCTTACAACATTGTGCGCCGCTCTGTATTGACCACGGAGGTGATCAGTTTGAGCAGGTGCTGCATTAAACGACGTGGATAACTGAAATCCAATCACAGGTTTCCTAGCCTCTCTCAACCCAGCTCCATACCAAGGGCCCTTTTCGGGGCCAAATAAACAAATCAGTCTGTGAGAAATACTGGTATTAAGTATACAATCTTGCCACATCCCAGGCAACTGGCTTAAAAAAAAAATACTTGCATGGGACTTGAACCTTCTAACCCTCGAGCACTGTCAACTATCACACATCCTATCGTGTGCTAGCCATGTGAGCTACTGCAACACTTGACCTACGGCGCCCACTTCCCAGCCTATACTGGCCACAGACCATCATATCTACATCCTTGTCAAACCCAGCACCATACCCAATGCAATGATACATATGGTCTTTTACAGGGTCAAATAAACAAATCAGTTCTTGGAAGCTATCAAGTATGCAATCTTCCCACATCCCAGGTAACTGGCTGTTAAAAATAATTCTTAAGTGGGATTCGAACCTCCTACCTCAAGCACTTTCCACTATCACGTATCTCCCTGCCCGCTAGCCATGTGAGCTACTGCAACACTTGACCTACGGCGCCCACTTCCCAGCCTAAACAGTACTGTGCTCCTGGTCTGTGCATCTACCTCCAGTTTTAAAGTACACGTTCTGCGTATCTGTTCTCGTTTTACGGGTTCATTCGAGGTACCCATAATGTGTTAATAGTGACGCTCACGATTCCTGCTGCCTTCTAACCCATAAACACACATCTCGTTATATTACCCCTGTTTAGGGAGAGCAACTGGTCTTACAGAAATGTAGTACATGTGAAGGGATGCATAAAACTGGTTCGCAAGGGACTGGTGGACTAACCGGTATATAGAAAGATACGAACATGTTACAGGCTGAGGACAAATGTCTACTTCTAGGACAAGGAGAAATGTCACTGTGGACAACTGGTTCAGTAGTACTACTCTTAACAAGGGGGCATGCCCTACTCATCCCCACCAATTTTGCTCAAATTTATAGAACATGCAGGGCTTGGCTAGAAATGAAAGTACCCGAACTGGGAACTCCAGATGGCCAAGCGTATAGAAAATATAAATAATAATGCTGGCGCGGCTCTCGCACCGTATAGGCCACTTACGTTACTGCTCACGCCAAGCGGTAGTTGGCGTAGCGGTAAGAGCTTGGGCTGGTAATGTGATGGTAGGCCTAATGGCTTCAACTGCCTGTTTGGAGACTGCTTTTTTTTTTCTGTCAATGTTTATATTATTCACTTTCCAATTAAGCAAAGAGGTGAATAATTCATTTTATTTATTTATTTATTTATTTATTTATTTATTTATTTATTTATATATATATATACACAAAAGGCATTGAAAAGGTAAAAATTTGGGATTTCATTGTCAGACTTTTTTCTACCTGTGCCAAGAATCTATTGTTTGTGTACAGCCGCCAGGAACAACCTTCGCTTGTCAGGTGGAAACGAATCCTACTTTGAAACGACTATTCACATTTTTGGCACATTCCCCAAGGAGGGGAGATAGCTAGTAAAGGAGAAAAATGAAGAATTTCAGTTTGAACACGTCGGGAAAGTTCGCAACTCCAAATTTTCTACAATTCTACGATCATAAAAAAACGACGTCATATATGCCTTTTGCATATAAATAAATAAATAAATAAATAAATAAATAAATAAAATTAATTAACTTGTTACTGCTAGACGACATACGGCTAAAATCATCCAAAGGGTTAAGAGAAATTATCACACGGAGATGTTACACTCTATTGACGAAGCATTTACTCAACATAAGACAAGAGATTACTATAAAACATTTCGGCAATACCAAACTAATTATACTCCCCCAACACTCCTAATGAGAGATACTAATGGAAAACAGGCACATACTAATCAAGGAAATGCAGAAATTTTAGCTAGATACTTTGAGAACTTACTTAACAGTGAGGAACCTTCAGAATATCTGCAATATGACACACATCCAAAAAATAGGATACCTTTAGAAAAGGTTACACCGCCCATTTATAATGAAGTACGAGCAGCAATTGATTCCCTTAAAAATTATGAAGCACCGGGAGAGAACCAAATCGTCGCAGAGGTATGGGAGAATGGATTATGAAACATCATAGATCTAGAAACAAAAATTTAGTTATTACGTTTGTTGATTTTCAAAAGGTGTATGATAGTATACATCGTGAATCACTGTTGAATGTCCTTCATCAGGAATTTTTTTTGTTTGCTAGTTGCTTTACGTCGCACCGACACAGATATGTCTTATGGCGACGATGGGACAGGAAGGGGTTAGGAGTGGGAAGAAAGCGGCCGTGGCCTTAATTAAGGTACAGCCCCAGCATTTGCCTGGTGTAAAAATGGGAAACCACGGAAAACCATTTTCAGGGCTGCCGACAGTGGGATTCGAACCTAGTATCTCCCGAATACTGGATACTGGCCGCACTTAAGCGACTGCAGCTATCGAGCTCGGTCCTTCAGGAATTTGGTCTACATTCCAAACTTATTAGCCTGATTGGTATGACTCTTAAGAATACTCAATCTAAAGTTAGATTCAGAAATGAGTTATCTAAATCATTTGCAATTACAACAGGCCTCCGCCAAGGAGATGGACTTTCGCCATTATTGTTCAATTGTGTATTGGAAAAGGTCATGCGAGAGTGGACTAAGGTATGTCCTCCAAAAGTCAAAATTGGAAAAAATATCAAACTAAATTGCTTGGCATTCGCGGATGATCTTGCGATACTGGCAAATGGTTTCGAAGAGGCTAAAGTTCAATTGGAAGAACTTGCAAATGTAGTGAAAAAAGTTGGATTGCAAATTTCGTATGATAAAACAAAAATAATGCCTACTTTCAGAACTTTAAATTCAGAGCTATTATTAAATAATAACAAACGAATTGAAATTGTAAGTACATTTAAATATTTGGGTGAAAATCTCACTTGGAATTGCAATGAAAAACCATCAATAGAGAGCAGAATATATAAACTGAAGCAGGCACAACGGATAACTTGGCCTACATACAAAAAGAAATGTCTTTCGATTAATGCTAAATTTAGGCATTATAACTCTGTTATAAAACCAGAAGCAACTTATGCTTGTGAAACATTATTTAAACTCAATACTAGATCAAGAACAGAACGCTTACAACGAGTTGATCGAAGAATACTCAGGACGATCATAAACAAGAAACATCAAGTGGATGGACAGTGGAGATTGTTGCCGAATGAGGTTATCTATCGGGAAAGTGAGTCCATCACAGACACGATGAGAAAAAGAAGAATTGCCTTTTTTTGTCATATACTTCGACTAAGTGATAACAGAGTTTTAAAACAATTATTTAATTACTTTTGAAATAGTAAATCAAAAAACAATTGGTTTAAAGAAGTTCAAAGTGATTTGGAGGAGTTGAATATTACCATGCAAACCATAGAAAACTGAGGCGAGAAAAGTATTTTGAAGAATAAATGCATCAGGCTTCCTCTGACCACTGTACAGAGGAAACAATATGTTATAACGGATGCGGAGAGGGCAGCCAGGTCAACCAGACTCAAGACTTTTTGGGAGAAGAAAAGGAAGACAAATTTGTTGTAGTCTGATTTAAGTGCTCCAATGTGGGCATAAACTCTGTAAATAAATGAATACTATAAAAATTTAGAAAAATATTCTCCACACGGGGAGTCGAAGCCACGACCACCGAATTACCAGTCCAAGCTCTTACCGCTTCACCAACTACTGCTCGGCGTGCACACTAACGTAAGTGGCTTATACGGTGCGAGAGCCGCGTCAACATTTTTATTTTTATTTTCTATACGCTTGGCCATCTGGAGTTCGCACTTTGGGTACTTTCATTTGTAGTCAAGCCCTGCATGTTCTACAAATTTGAGCGAAATCGGTGGTGATGAGTAGGGAATGCCTCCTTGTAAGTAACATGAATTGTTTATTTTTTGCTAGTTGCTTTACGTCGCACCGACACAGATAGGTCTTAATGGTGACGATGGGATAGCAAAGGAAGGAAGGAAGCGGCTGTGGCCTTAATTAAGGTACAGCCCCAGCATTTGCTTGGTGTGAAAATGGGAAACCACGGAAAACTATTTTCAGGGCTGTCGATAGTGGGGTTAGAACCCACTATCTCCCGGACGCAAGCTCACAGCTGCGCGCTTCTAACCGCACGGCCAACTCACCCGGTATGAATTGTTTAATCATCAGAATAAACTCACATTCTTATTAGGAAGAACAAGTGCCAGCTGCCTAATTTAAGAACAGTCCAGGGATGTAGGAATGTGATTTAACACTACTAACATATATTTCATGTGTACTACACCATATGTTTTCTGTGATTTCAAATTTACGTAACTACCCAAGAGAGCGAGAAAAACTACAATCCCTGACCGTTGCTGCATTTCAACGTTGCAAAGTCGGATCAACTATACTTACATCTCCAATTTCTCCATTGTTAACCCACGAGGTATCGAATTTTGGACATACGCCACAACATCCGGTCTCTCGGACTTCCAAATAAGATTTTGCCTCAAAAGTAATGTAACTAAATACTAATTATTATTCTTATCTTAAATGATGATGATGATGTTTAGGGAATCTGCCAGTTGGGTGACTGCCCTAAATACGGATCAGTAGTGATTGATTGATTGATTGATTGATTGATTGATTGATTGATTGATTGATTGATTGATTGATTGATTGATTGATTGATTGATTGATTGATTTATGCAGAAGGAAATTTTCACAATTGATGTCCTGAAGAGTGTTCTGTATTTCTAACTTGAATTGTTTAACAACATACTCAAAATTAGGAAGACATTGGAATTTGGGGCAGATCTGCTTTAGAACCAAGTAAAATTACTTAACCTCACGTTACTTTTTTTGCTACGGGCTTTACGTCGCACCGACACATATATGTCTTATGGCGACGATGGGATAGGAAAGGAGGTCTAGGAGTTGGAAGGAAGCGGCCGTGGCCGCCCCAGCATTTGCCTGGAGCGAAAATGGGAAACCACGGAAAACCATCTTCAGGGCTGCCGACAGTGGGATTCGAACCCACAATCTCCCGGATGCAAGCTCACAGCCGCGTGCCTCTACGCGCACGGCCAACTCGCCCGGTTCACGTTACTTTATTAGTCCAAGTATCTATATACAGAGCCTGACTAAAATAAAAAAGTTAAGCACCCACAAGGAGTGGTCCAATATTATCCTATTTCGGTATACATGCATACCATTGATGTGTGAGTAAATGATTAGATTTACAAGGATCTGTAATGTGTAGAATGCCCACCAGAGTGCATTTGTGATGGCTCCATCCTTTTGTTGATAAGTTCTTACCAGTCAACTGCTGTGAGTCAAACAGTTAAGCAAGAGGTCCAGAGAGGACTACGTATGATACACCCGCAATGCCTCACATACGCGTTAGGCAGCCTACCCACCAGCTGACAACATTTGACAGAGGCCACATTGTGGGACTGCATGAGGCTGGTTGGTTGTATTGTGCAATTGCCAGGAATGCGGGCCATTCAGATGTCACAGTGGCCCGATGTTGGACTCAATGGGTACACGAGGGCACCCAACCGTGTCGTGCAGGTTCGGGTCAACCAAGAAACTCCACCCCGAGCAAGGACTGTCGTATGTTTCGCCAAGAATTGCGGGATCTCATAACTTCGGCACCCACCATCCACAAGCATGTTCTGGAGACTCTACAACATCCTGTGAGTTCCCACACAGTGTCTCGACGACTCGCATCCACTGGATTGGGGTCCCACCTCCCCATGCGTCAGTTGCCATTGACACCAGAACGCCAACGCCTGCGTTTGGAGTGGTGCCTTGCCCGGGAGGCATGGACAGAGGACGACTGGCATCACATCATGTTCAGTGATGAGTCCCACTTCTCCATAACCTCCGATGACCTCGTGTGCGGGTTTGGCAGTGTTGAGGGCAGATCCTTCCCAGATTGTGGAAAGACATACAAGTGTAATCCCTGGCATCATGGTATGGGGGGCCACAGGATATTCATTCAGGTCACCTCTAAGAGTGCTTCAGCAGACTTTGACACCACAGCGATACGTCACAGACATTCTGCATCCGCACGTCCTACCCCTTATGGCACAGCACCCTGGGACAGTGTTCCAACAAGATAATGCATGCCCACACACAGCACATGTGTCTATGGACTGCCTCGAGCATGTTGAGGTCCTCCCGTGGCCAGCAAGATCCTCGGACCTCTCCATCATTGAACACATGTGGGATGACATTGGAAGGGGATTCTGTACCAGTATCAGCCTGTGGGATTTGGAGGGACAGCTGCAACAATTCTGGATGAACTTGCCTCAGGAGAAGATCCAAAAGCTGTGTGACACCATTCCGAACCGCATGTTTCATTCTATTGCAGCCACCAGGGGGGGTGCGACACCTTACTGACCTTTACATAAAATCAGCTTCATGGTCCGTATCGCACTTCAATAGATTCACAATTAAGTATTTATTTATTTTCCACTTTTGACCATTAATAGTTGCCTTAAGCAATCATTGTATCGACTAGGTGGAAAATAAATAAATACTTAATTGTGAACCTTACTGACCTGGCGTCAACATTCCACCTGTAACTGCCAACGGCCTTGTCTCCATTCCATATTGTAATCAGTTCAATAAAGGCGCATGGTCTTTCACCATACGTAGTTTCATTCACTTTCAACCACTCCTTCTGCATGAATACTTTTTTTCAGGCAGTGTATAATCAAATAAGATTTTTAATTTCACATTTAGATTTTTTTTTCTTGCTAATGGCTTTACTTCGCACCGACACAGATAGGTCTTACGGCGACGACGGGATATGAAAGGCCTAGGAGTTGGAAGGAAGCGGCCGTGACCTTAATTAAGGTACAGCCCCAAACCGCACGGCCAACTCGCCTGGTCATTTAGAATATTGTAGCACTATTTTTGGTGTTTCCATTTCTACAAAAGACAGTATAAATATTTATCATTATTTTGAAAATGTTCTAAATTCACAGGAGGGGATTTGTTTCACTTTATTGATATCCTTTAAGTAGCAAAAACAAAGTAATGTGTCACAGTTATAACTTGCATACTATAATAAAAATAAACTAAGATATATATCAGTTAGGAAACAAAACTGAGCCAGGCTTTTAGAACTTTTTTTTTTTTGCTAGTTGTTTTACGTCACACCGACACAGATAGGTCTTACGGCGACGATGGGACTGGAAAGGGCTAGGAGTGGGAAGGAAGCGGCCGTGGCCTTAATTAAGGTACAGCCCCAGCATTTGCCTGGTGTGAAAATCGGAAACCTCGGAAAACCATTTTCAGGGCTGCCGACAGTGGGGTTCGAACCTACTATCTCCCGAATACTGGATACTGGCCGTACTTAAACGACTGCAGCTATCAAGCTCGGTGCTTTTAGAACCGAGATATTCGTAAAAATAATACTATTTATGCTGACCTTTATCTATTATAATTCTTATTTTCAAATTGTACTCTGATTACTTTCAGTTTGTCACTCACAAAGTCCAACAACACACTTCTTCGAAAGTTTCTTGGTACATTCAGGAAACACTGGATTCCTGCATGCAGAGAACTGGTAGGCAGTTCAGAATCTAAATTGTGATCACTTTTACTGATGTAGGCTAATTTGGATCTGTATAAAGATCTTCTACATCACTGAGGTCTTCTTCTAAGCATGTTTCTATGGCCTACCCTGTTCGTAATTAAGAGTCCCAAGCACTAACCTTCCGAATGCCACTTATTACCATAGAACTACACCAACCACAAGGTCTGGTCTGGTCTGTGTAACTGCCACAAAGCTGAATACCTCGCTCTGCTTAATATGAATTGTAATTGACATCAACAATGCAGAGGGGAGAGGTGCAAAGAAAGATAATTAGAAGGAGAAGACACTCAGCCAATCAGCCATTACAGAATGGCAATTTGAAAAGTCAAAGTGGTCAAGGAAACTGCATCTCGTGACTTACTGATTAAGCAGGAGGCTTAACAGAAACAGTGGTTATGTGACCTGTATTATTAAGATCTGCTTGGAACATTATTTAGCAGCCGAGGATTTCATTGGTACTGAACTGAATAACTACCATAAATTGATTAGTTTAACTTAAGAAATCATGACAAAATAATGATTTAGTGACAATTCAGAGTAGTAGATATGATATACAATGTACAGTTAAGACTTTTGATCTTTGAATATACTTGCACCACAGAAATGAGTTCAAGAGCACGAATTTTTGAAAGTAGACAAGAAAGCGATATGGAGATGGCATAAGGGTGAGAGAACAGCTTATGAAAAATGTTGAACAATCATACAACAAACAAGGATCATCTCCAGATGTGCTAGGTAACAAAGATATTAGAACACAAATAACACAATGCAGTATCCTGGATATTGAAAATAATAGGCAAATACAGATGTGGTAATACTGAGTACTAGATTTGAGGACAAAGATCATTTCAATTTATTTCTTCTATTATAGGAGGTATCGTAGCAGGTGGAGAGATGATACTCCGATGTGGCGCATCCCAAGTGGCGGATAGGGGGGTCCTAACCAGTTTACCGGCGGACTTGAGCGAAATAAAATAGCTCTCATGGACCAAACACTCTCCACAATCACATGTTTCATCAAATATTTCACTCATCACCTTTCCAGATCACATCTGGAATTGTAAACCCCTTCCACGGTCAGACTCTTGATCACTGATCAATCAACCTAGTATGGGAAGTCTTCTATTGAAAGAATCCACCAGTTTGGACAGCTATTATATAATCATCCATCCAACTTAGTCTCACTATCTATAGCCCTAATATACTACTTGTAAAATAGGGTTTGTAATGGGAAATTTAATAATAATAATAATAATAATAATAATAATAATAATAATAATGTTTTTTTTAATTTCGTGTGGCTATTTCTAGCCGAGTGCAGCCCTTGTAAGGCAGACCCTCCGATGAGGGTGGGCGGCATCTGCCATTTGTAGGTAACTGCGTGTTATTGTAGTGGAGGATAGTGTTATGTGTGGTGTGTGAGTTGCAGGGATGTTGGGGACAGCACAAACACCCAGCCCTTGGACCATTGGAATTAACCAATTAAGGTTAAAATCCCCGACCCGACCGGGAATCGAACCCGGGACCCTCTGAACCGAAGGCCAGTACGCTGACCATTCGGCCAACGAGTCGGACATAATAATAATAATAATAATAATAATAATAATAATAATAATAATAATAATAATAATAATAATAATAATAATAATAATAATAATAATAAAGACACCATTTGAATACGGTGGGGTGTCAGATAGAAGATTAAGGCGTCGGAGCGCCTAGAGACATGATGAACAATCATGCATACTAATCAAACTAAAAATGTACTTAAGTTCAACAAGCCAGGAAAGTTCTTGGGAGTCGGAGCACTAGAGACATGATGAACAATCATGCAGACTAATCAAACTAAAAATCTACTTAAGTTCAACAAGTCAGGAAAGTTTTTGTATTTGGCAACATTAAATATCAATTCATTGATGAAGGTTGGTAAATTAAAGCATCTAATTGATATTTTGGATCAACACAAAATTGTGATCACAGTTCTTCAAGAATTATGTAACACTGATCAGAACCCAACTGAATCAGGTGGGTATCGTCTCTATAAAGGACCTCCAGTTGAGAGAGTTATGAGGAATGGTCCTCAATTCGGAGTTGGTTTCTTGGTACACAATAGAATTCTAGATTCTATTATTGATTTTTCCTCAAATTCCTCACGAATAGCATTGTTAACAATTAGAGTGGAAAACAAGATATACACATGGATAGATGTTCATGCACCAACAAATGAAAAAAACAGAACTGACAAGGAGGGACCGGATCAATTTTGGGACGAACTTGACCAACTGGTAACAAATATACCCGATACTAATATTACAATTTTACTTAGAGATTTCATTGCAAAGACTAGACTGAGAGGAGATTTCGTGTAGTGGTGGGGCGATGGCGAGCACGTAAATTGACAAACAAGCATGGTGAACGGTTAATTGAATTTTGTATTTACCATGGACTAATTCTGGAGAAGACAAGGTTTAAAAGAAAACCGCATAAATTAATGACCTGGAAATGTCCTAACGTTACGTCAGGTGAGTCTCAGATAGGTCATGTGGCCATGGATCGTAAATTTATTTCATGAAGAAATTTATAATGTAAAGGTTCTTTGTGGTGTCGATGTTGATTAAGATCATTACATCTCAAAGTTTAAAATCAAATTAACTCCTAAAAGGAAAAATAAACTGCAAAAATTCATTAGGAAAAGAATGTATGATCCTAGTACAGTCATTAATAATCCAGTATACTTTGAGAAATCCATAATGCTTGTAAGTGACAACTTGGAGATCACTGCTAACAAATTAAAAGCCTTAGCAGAAGTTGCTCCAATTAAAAAACAAAAAAAAACATGCATGGTGGAATGAACAGTGTGATATAGCAATACTATGCCGGCATAAAACTTGGTTGAATGACCAGCAACAAGAAACTGAAAGTTCTAGGGAAGAATTAATCAATGCTTGACGATTAACGTCCAAAGGAATCAGGAGGGTTAAAAGGAACCATCAGAAGGAAACAATAAAATCTACTGATGAAGCTTTCAATCGCCATAAAACAAGAGACTATTATAGGGACACTTAAACAATACCAAACAAATTATACTCCCCCTACTCTTCTGATGAAGGATACGAATGGAAAGGAGGCCCATGATGATGACGACAACGCAATAATTTTGGCTAAATACTTCAAAAACACTACTTAATAGTGATGAACCTGAAGATTATTTTTAATTTGATCTGTATCCCAGAAATAGAACACCTCTGGAAAAGATCATACCACCGGTTTACAATGAAGTGCGTGCAGCTATTGAGAGAATCAATTAGTAACGAAACTTTTGAAAAATCAAATGTACAGACTATTCGGAATTTACATAAACATCTCACTGACATATGGAATAGGGCCTACCGAAAAATTAGCTGAAGAATGGAATGTTGCAATTATACACCCATTACACAAAAAAGGCAATAGATCAGATCCTAGTAGTTATCGAGGAATTTCTTTGCCGGATATCACTTATAAGATTTTTTCTAAGATTTCATATTCCAGAATTCGTGAACAACTTGATAGTGAATTTGGTAATATCAGGGTGGTTTTCATCCAGGACAAAGCTGTCCAGATCAAATTATCAGTCTCAAATGGATTATAAAACATCAAAGGATTAGGAGCAAAAATGTAATAATCACTTTTGTTGATTTTCAAAAAGCTTATAATAGTATCCATCGTGAATCATTATTGCATATCCTTACTGAATTTGGTTATCATCGGGAACTTGTTAACCTTATTGCGGTCACTCTTAAAAATACAAAATCTAGAGTTAGTTTCAGAAATGAAATCTCTGAGCCATTTCAAATTCATACTGGTATTTGACAGAAAGATGGATTATTCCTGTTGTTGTTTAATTGTGTGCTGAAAAAAATGGTGTGTGAATGGAATAATGGAATAGTCCCCCGACTGTTAAGACTGGAAGAAATATTAGACTAAATTGTCTAGCATTTACTGATGATCTAGCATTATTAGCAAATAGTATTGAAGAAGCTAAATTTCAAGTACAGGAATTGGAACGATTAGCAGCGAAGGTTGGGTTGAAAATTTCTTTTGAGAAAACAGAAATTATGCCATCTTTTCAAGTTGACACTTCACATATTATGTTAAATAATACTCAGAAAATAAAGCTTGTAGACAAATTTAAATATCTCGGTGAGATTATAACTTGGAATGCTAACGAAAAAGCATCCATAGATAGTAGAACTCAAAAATTGAGACGAGCACAACAAATTACCTGGCTGAGTTACAAGAAACAGTCTCTTTCGATTAATGCTAAATTTGGAAATTATTACTCCGTCGTTAAGCCAGAAGCAACATATGCAAGTGAAAAATTATTTAAACTGAATACCCAATCAACAATAAACTGGAGAAAGTTGATAGAAGAATTCTTTGGACAAATATTAATAAAAAACACCAGATTGATGGCCAGTGGAGACTTTTGCCAAATTCAATACTTTACAAGGAAAGTGAATCGATCATTGACACAATGCAAAAATGGAGGATTGCATTCTTTGAACACATATACTGCTTACCAAATACTAGACTCCTGAAACAATTCTTTGATTTCTTTTGGAATAGTAAAACAAAAAACACTTGGTTTAAAGAAATACAAATGGATTTAGATGAATTGAAAATTACTAAAGATCAAATTGAAAATAGAGAAGAGAAACGGATTCTAAATAACAAGTACACAAGACTATCACTAAAAATATTGCAGTGTAAGCAGTATGTTATATCTGCAGGAGAACAGGCAGCAAGATCATCCAGAATGAAGAAGTTTTGGGAAAGGAAAAAGTTGTCAAGTGTTAAAAGTTGAACTTATTCTTTGAAGACTTTGTTGTATAAGGTTTGATTTTGGTGCTCCAATGTGGGCGTTAACAGTGTAAATAAAAAATAAATAGGAGGAAATTACTTAATTTTACAGTTTTTCACTTTCACTCACAATAATGCTTTCTTTTGATTATAATGAAAATGAGGGCGAACAAGTTGGGTGTTGAAATGAGACGAGCGTATGGTATCTGAAACTCGGTACAAGGCCAGATATTCAATATCAGGATTAGTTTCATGTTCTGCCAGTTCACAGAACTGAATGTCTGGCTACACAGTCCTCGAAACTTAGAATGATACTATCTGCACATGTTCATCATATATGAAATGCAAGAACTTTGAAAGAAAGTCATCTATGGTATTAGTCTACCACTATTCAAGAAGTACTGGTACCCCACAAAGCAGGAGATGACAGATTCCATCGAAGTCTTCACAGTATGCATGTCCAACCCTTACCCCGTTTCTCTACAGAGCCGGGTATGAAGTGAAATGAATCTTTGTAGCGAGTTTTTATGACCAGATGCCCTTCCTGACATCAACCTCATCAGTAGAGTTAGTGAGATGAAATGAATGGCGTGATAAAACTAATAAAAAAAAAATGAAAAAACAACAACTCCACAAGCAATCTTCTTCAATTAAAAACTGAAGCATAATTAACACTCCAGTGCAGCCGATTCTACATACAGGCTTCAGTTCTTTCCATAAACTGTCCAAGCAATAATTTCTACAGGCTTGAGAATAAGATTTTTTAATTTAAAATCCCCGTCCGCAACTTTAAGGGCTTGGTTATTACTAATATCTGTGGTACTAAGGACGGAAAAGCTCTGTTGCTAGATGGCGTTTGATATCAAAATTCATTATATGGGAAACCACAAAAATCATCTTCAGGGTTGCTGACAGTGGGGTTCGAACCCACAACATACCAAATGCAAGCTGGCAACTACATGACCCTAACCATGTAACCAACTCACTCGGTAATTCATTGCTATTTAGTGTGAAAACGGGCAAGAGCAGAAAACCATCTACAGGGCTGTCAACAGTGAGGTTCGAATCCACTATCTTCTGAATGCAAGCTGACAGATACGTGACCCAAATCACGTAGCCACTTGCACGGTACATATTGATCAGGATTGCTCAAAGAGCAAATTCTCTGGATCTACAGACGACTTCTTAACCCATTACCGCCGTGCGTTGCCATATGGCAACAACTTTCTTCTTATAGTACTGTTGGCAACAACAAAGAATCTGGAAGACTGTTGTGTCATCTGACAGTTAGAGGAGTGTTTGTAGAATCGAGTAATCACGTTTATTTAATTTCAAAATCTACTGTTGTGAGACAAGGAGTGGTGAACTCTTGGTTATTTTCAGCTTCGCATAAGAAGGATATAAAATTTATAAATGAAGATGTTTCATTAGATTATGTTTACAATAGTGTTATGCACGCTTAATTATATATGTTGTAAACCTCTGAAATAATACGGGCGCACAATGCCATAGTAGTGCTTGTTGAATCATTAGTGTTGCCATGGCGTTTATACTCAGTAAAATTTCTTCAGCTGTCAGATCATGTTACTTTACCTAATTCATACATCTTCCTCGCATGAAGGGATTTTCCCTTTCAGAAGCACTGGATATGCTACTGACTTAAGATTTCAATGGGGATATTTTAGTGGAAACACCCAATGTAAGTGTAGTTACACACGAGGGCTTCTGGTGATGAAGATTTTGGCGGGTTATTGATAAACTCAGCTACTGACAGTTATGTGCCAGTGCTGAAATGAAGCTTGTTAATAATGAAAGAATTAGAATTAGTTATGATCGTGAAGGTGTGTTACCAGAGGGTGAAGTGCTTTTTGCGTCTATTGATGCAAGATCTGTTTCAATACATGAAACTGCAAATGAGCAGGTAACTGATAAAGAAAATAATAAATCAAATTACTAACCAAGATAGACCGGAGGGGCAGATTTCGATAATGGGTGATTGTTAACATTTCCGGAGCCTAATTACAGAAAGTACAAATCCATGTATATTGTTGACATTTTTTAATTGTTTGTGGATAACCAGCTGACTGAACATTCAGTCAATGTTTTTAAATTGTACAGACCCAAAAATAACTTCTGATTAAATTCTTTGCTCTCTCACCATATTTTTCATTTATAGATACAATAAGTTACCCTCCAAGTGTTCTTATTGGGACACGCAGGATGATACGAAGACAGCAAAAGTTTGTCAATCTCTATCTCTGCGCTTAACGCGCAAGTAATGAGCGAAGGCTTTTATCTGCCTAAGAAAATACTGACTACTGTAGTTACTCTATAGTGCGTAACTGCATCTGAAGTTCTTTGGTTCTCCGTTTTCCTATTTTTTTTTATTTTATTCTACTGTTCCAGTGAGAGTTTTGTTTTGACAGGAAAAAAACTACATATATGTCTCTCTGTACTGCAAACAAATAGATTTTCTTTTATTCAACAATTCTATATTTTTAGTTGTGATGTGAATAAAACGTAATAGTGGATATTCTTACAATAAATAATACTGAGATTTTTCAACACCGTTATTTCACAACAAACAAAAAACTACTCCATAACTAAAATTCTTCTATCAAAACTCATTGTTAAAAAATAGGTAGTGCAAGCGCCTAGCGTTGCCGTTTGGCAACATCAAATATCTTATGACCTAGCATTCCCAAAATTCTGAAACTTCTTTCATTAGTTTATTTTGGTCCAAAACGTGTGGTAAAATACAATAAATGAATTAATCTCAGAAAAAAATTAATTCAGGTGCTAATGGGTTAACATGCTAGGCCTATACTGTAAAATGGCTGGACAATTTGGACATTATATCATGACTTCCCCAATGCTTTGCAGACTGTCAGTTTATGATATATATGTAGATGTATGTAAACAGTACACTCAACCACACAAAACTGGCCAGCAAAAAATATTTAATTTTTATAACTTTTTGAAACACGAGGATATTCGTAAACTGTGGATGAACAGCAACCAAAGAGATGATACTTAGAATCATACTACCTGCACAATATGTTCATCCTATTTGGAACACAAGAACTTTGAACTTTGAAAGAAAGTAATCTTCTGCAATAGCCAATTTTTGTGCGGTTGTGTGTTCATTTGAATATATGCACCACCATAAGCTAAATAAATAATCATATCATTTCACCTTATCATAAATGCTGTCAAGTTGGGGAAAATATGATACCACACCTTCATTTTAAGTTTTCCATCTTCCGAACTCAATAGCTGCAGTCGCTTAAGTGCGGCCAGTATCCAGTAATCAGGAGATAATGGGTTCGAGTCCCACTGTCGGCAGCCTTGAAGATGGTTTTCCGTGGTTTCCCATTTTCACACCAGGCAAATGCCGGGGCTGTAGCATAATTAAGGCCACGGCCGCTTCCTTCCAACTCCTAGGTCTTTCCTATCCCATCGTCGCCATAAGACCTATCTTTGTCAGTGCAACGTATAGCAAATAGCAAAAAAAAAAAAAAAAAGTTTTCCATCTGTTTTCATCTTCTAATGTGTTCCCCTCAAAGTCATTTTGCATTAAAAGCCTACTTCTATCCTTCTAGATATTTTAATGTGTTACAGTCCAAATCGAATCATCAATCACCACTGATCTCCATTTAAGGCAGTTGGCCAGGTGGCAGATTCCCTACCTGTGGTTTACCTAGTCTTGGTAAATTATTCCAATCCATAACTGCCCTTCCTATAAACTAATATTTGCCCCTTTATCTTTCTACAATTAAAAACACATTAAAAAATACATCTACTAATGTAATTCCATTCCATCTCTCCACTGACAGTTTGGAACATACTAGTTACAGAGAGTTACAATAATTGAAAATCTTCCACCTTTTTGAAACTTTTTATTTGCTTTTTAGCAAATTATTAACTGTCAACAGTACATGTTTCGTTCTCACTTGAGAACATCTTCAGCTGTTGTTAAGCTTAGGTGAATCGCTAAGTTTTTGAATACGTGGAAGATTTTCAGTTATTGTAACTCTCTGTGATTAGAATTTGATACGGAAAATGAAGCCGATTACTTGCAACATACTAGTTAGTCAATCAGCTTATCTCCTTTCTCCCAAGTCTTCCCTGCCCAAACTTTGCAACAGTTGTTTTTTTTTTTTTTTCAAGAATTGGCTTTACGCCACACTTCCAAAACACATATAGTACGTAAATACCACACTGGGGTCTGCTTGACCCAATCAAATTGTAGTCATTAATATCATATCCTTCGAATTTTAGCACTTGTTCTTATTCAAGCTGTCTACTGTATAGTTAGAGGGCACCGTTAAATGACTCTTATGGTCTGTAGCGCTTACATATTTTAATTAATTAAATTATGATTACAGTGAAAGCAGTTACAGCCTGAAAATTGCAGAGATACATAAATACATCTTTCTTGCTGGCACAATCGATAATTTTCATCAGTTTTTGGAGCATTTTTGCAGTAAAGATATTAAACAGTTAAAAAACAGTCACTCCAAATTAATAGCAATGATAGTTGATCTTAGTGAGAGGTTACAAAATGCTTCACAGGAGATGTTCGCAATCAACATATACCATGGCACGGTGACTCTGGCAGAACGGTTTCGCACACTACGAGCAGACTGCGTTGCTTTTTCTGTCATTCTGCCTTACCCCTATAGCAAAGAGGACTGGGATGAAAGGAAAAAGACAAACAAATTGGCCACAATAAGAGAAGTATGGGACTGCTTTGTTGAAAATTGTAAAACTTATTACACCCCATATGAATACTGTACCGTGGATGAACAGCTCATGGGATTCCATGGCAAATGTAGCTTCCAAATTTACATAGGTTCCAAACCTGATAAGTACGGAATAAAGGTACTCATGCTGAATGATGCTAGAACATCCTACATGATAAGTGCAATGCCATACATAGGAAAAGTTCAGTGCGATAAAAATGAATCGATGCCTACTTACTATGTTCGCAAACTGACTGAACCTATTCATTTTTCTAACAGGAATGTAACGGTCGACAACTGGTTCACATCAATTCCACTTGCTAACATGCTCCTGAATCAGTATAGTCTTACAATGGTGGGAATGCTAAGGAAAAATAAGAAAGAAATCCCACCAAGTTTTCTGACCAAAAAACCTACAGGAACATCTAGATTTGCATTCGATCGTGAGAAAACACTTCTGTCGTATTCAGCTAAAAAAAAAAACAAGTTGGTAATTATCAACTATGCATCATGATAACTCTGTGAATGAAACCTCACATAAACCAGTCATGATTCACACATACAATGAAACTAAAGGTGGCACTGACACCTTTGATCAACTGTGTAAGAACAAAGCGGTGGCCACTTCACGTCATGTTTGGAATCTTAGACAGCGGTGGAGTCAATTCTTTTATTCTTTTTATTCTTGCCAATTTGGGATTGCAACAAGGAAAGAGGAACCATAGACAGTTTTTAAAAGACTTAGGCATGTCACTTATTGAGCCTCACCTTCACAATCAGCTCTGTATACCTACAGTACAGTAAAGAATTGCTCAAATTTTGAACATTGAAGTGATTAATCAAGTGCCTATCCAGCGTGATGTTCGTAGAAAGCTTCTATGTGTTAAGACAATTTAACAAAAAAAGGAGATAAGAAGCAAAGTTGCATGTTACTGTTGATAAAGAAGTGGAGAGAAAAGGTACAGTTTAATGGCCTCTGGATAAAAAAAAAATACATGGATCGGGAAACATAAAGAGATCGGGCTAAATTTTATTCGTTTCCTCAGGCCCAATTTCAGCACTTGAAGCAGCTACTGGCACCGTCATTATCGCTCATGAAATTGCAGAACTACGAAGAATTAAAATTCATAAACGAACGAAATATTACAGGCCGTATCCAGTCTAATTTCGCATGTTATTTAGAATTATTGTTGATAAATATATAAGATGATCCAATTTCATTCAGCTCTCGAATCAATGACCTTCAACCATAGTGTTTTTCACGTTCAGCAGTTGGCCATATTGTAAAAACAAATTCAATACAACGCAATAACACAAGCTTGTCGTTATCAACACACTATTGCACAACTTAACGCAATTAATTACGACTAAAATACGAACATTTCATAACAATTAGCAATAATCTGCACAAGAGATATGCATAATTCGCTCACCCTGGCTGAATTATTTCTCCTTCCTTGGCCAACAGCTTGCGTACCATTCCCATTTGTGTGGCCTTTAATTTCTTCTGTTCTTGCTGCCCGTTGCCGGTATTTATATCGTACAACAATAATACACGTCCCACGGACACAAATGCTCCTTCTTTCACTTTCCATTTTGAAACTTTTCCTGATTTTCCTGGAGGGAACACTATCAACACACTACTGGCGCCCATATTTACGGATGTGACATCACTGCAGGATTGCCACTTAAATGTTCCCCTAAACAAACGTACTAACAACGTCAAAGGCTTGAGATTTGAAACGTTCTAATAAGTATCCCAATAACTAATTAAAGTAGGCTGTCGACTCTCTCATCATGTCAGTATTTTGGGTTTGTTCTTATATCTTAAATAACCACATCTTTTCGGGCAGTCATTTGCATGAATTGTGATTATGTTTACGCAAAAGACAAAGGAGGGATAATTTCCATCTGTATTATGATTCTAGCCACGTCATGTCCAGTTTCATGATACCCTAGTGGTTTCGTTTTCTATTCTTCACAGTTTAAAAAATCATTTTCTGTGAAAAGTAGAAATCGAGGTTATGGGAAGAATAGAACGTCAGTTTTCAGGTCTTTGTTGTCATGCCAGGAAAAATCGAAGTTTCTGGATCATACTCAACTGCCATGATAACAGCACACGTAGACTAGAAATGTAGATATAGAAACTTCTTCAACCATCATAGATGTTAAATACTGGCCTTTTATTAAAGCATGCCAGATCTTTAATAATGGCTGCCCTTCCTTTTCTCAAAGTGGTGTTGTTGTCGCACCTCTGCCTAACATTAACTACCCATGTTTTGTTTTTGTTTTTTCTTTCTTTCTTTCTTTCTTTCTTATCAGTACCTTCCCAATTACTGCAAGTTCTCTACTTCTTGTTAACTCTAGGAGAAAATTTGCATTTGAACAACATTCTCTATAGGCCATCTAACCTACAACATTTCATGAAAATTGTAATTGCATACGGTAACTATTTACTTTCTAGGTACTTGCAGCGTATTTCTTTATTGTTTCTGCCATAAACCAGTAACATTTTAATAGTGCTCTGCCCTTTTGATACTAGACGCACTTTTATGTAATAGATCAGCCCTGACACACATCTTATGATTCCTTTGACACCCTGGTGGAACTAATTTAGGACTCGGAAATAATGCATTTGGGGGGAATTGTGTGATGATTAGGTAGTCTACTTTACCGGGAAGTATCAAATACAGTAGAGACTGTCTTTGGAAGTATTCACCTCCTAACAGACTTATAACTGGAAACAAGCCAAACAAGCACAAATATGGAGAAAGAAAACAATTCTCCTAATAATATTAAATTCTTTCTCTTATTCTTTAGCAGAGTCTGGATTCTAATGTCCTAAAAATCTTTTAAAATAACTTTATGATCTTCAACTAAAAATGTCATGATAAATATTTTAAAATTATTTTTATTATAGTATTCATGTGCAATCATTAACTTACTCACTGCATTGCCATGAGTTGTAAACAATTTTGTAGATTTTCAGTTGTGGAAGACTTACAGTTATCAGAAGAGCTTTATACAGGTGCATACTTGAAGAAGCAAATCCAGGTTTCAGCTGTTCCTCCACACCATCCTTTGTAATATTTGCCACATGGGCGACAGCCCTAAATGCAAATCATTCATTATTGAACATATCAGCAATATTGCATACCGGTAGTGTGTCAAACCTACTTTCTTCTTCAAAACAGTTTCAATTTTAAAAAACACAGGTTCACCAACTTCCCTTCCCACACAACCTTGTTTTTTTTTTTTTTTTTTTTTTTTTCATTTGATTTCACTAAGTCTAGTTGATTTGACACCAAACAACCACGTTTGTTGAAGGATGTGATGGTATCAGGCAAAAATCCAAAATTTGCGGCTTAAAAGCCAATTTACCTTTCACTTCAGCACTGGATACTGATACTGAGAGGTGTTGCACTATAACTGTCAAGTGAGATGATTTTTTTTCGCAAGGTACTCAAAAAGTTCATAATAATAAGATACATACATCTTCATTACAGACTGTTATGCCTTTTACGTTCAGTCTGCAAGCCTCTATGAATTAACCAAACATTGCTACAACCCCCTATTTGTAACTAACTAACTATGAATGCTTTAATTCCCCCTATTTGTAACTACTTACGTGGCTTCATTTAGTTCTATGTCTCATATCTTTAAATTATTAGAAACTGAGTCTAATCATCATTGCCATGGTCTCCATCTACTTCTCTTATCCTCCATGACCGAGTCCATTATTCTCTTAGGTAACCTACCCTCCATGCGCCTCACGACCCTACCACCAAAGCCGGTTTATACATACAGCTTTATCAATAGAGTTCATTCTTAAATTAGCCTTTATCTCCTCATTCTGAGTACCCTCCTGCATTGTTCCCACCTGCATGTACCAGCAGTCATTCTCACTATTTTCACGTCCATTACTTCTAAAGTAAAGATATCCTGACTCCACCCATCTTTCACTCCCGTAAAGCAAAGTTGGTCTGAAAACAGACCGGTGTAAAAGTTTCGTCCAAGAGCCGACTTCTTTCTTACAGAACACTGTTGATCATAACTGCGAACTCACTAAATTAGCTTTGCTGCACTTAATTCTATCTCACTTCCTACACTACCATCCTGAGAGAACACATATCCTAAATACTTGAAATTATCTACCTGTTCCAGCTTTTTATTCCCAATCTGACATTCAGTTCTCTTAGGTTTCTTACCTACTGGCATCACTTCAGTCTTGGAAAAGATAATTTTCATATCATGCAAGTTCCAAGATATTAGACTACAGGCTTTCAGCATAATGCCTTTAAGACCAAGACGTGGGGGCAGTACAATAACACCCACGATATCTCCTACCTGTTGTAAGGCAACTAAAAGGGGTCCCAGGGGCTCTGAACTTTGGTGACCACAGGGCCCTTAACTGAGTCCTCGCAATGCTTTCACTTACTTATGTCAGACTTCTCACTTTCATCTATCCTATTCGACCTCCCTTGGTCAACACTTGTTCTTTTCTGACCCCGTCGGCATTAGGTATTGAAGCCTAGGAAGCTTTTCATTTTCACACCCTTTGTGGCCACTGCCTTTTTATGGCGGATACCTTCATTTTTCGAAGTGTCGGATCCCTTCCATTTTTTCTCTGGTTACTGTTATATAGAGGATGGTTGCGTAGTTGTACTTCCTTTTAAAACAATAATCACCAACACCACCACCTTCATAATCTACCATTAATCCCGTAGTCTCCAAATACGGCAAATATATTTTCCCTCGGTACTCTGGCATACACCTTGTCTAGATCTACAAAACATGCACATAACTAAAGACAAGATGCTGTATAGGGTTTTGGGCTTATGCCATGACAAGAAAATAAGGCCTATACAGCATCATGTCTATAAGTACGGGCCGTGAAAGCATCAATAGCAACATACACATAACTGTCTATTCTTCTCGTAGCATTTTTCATTTATCTGGCGTACACTGATAATTTCATTCTGACAGCCCCTATGTGGTCTGAAACCACACTGGTTTTCATCCAACTTCCTCTCAATGACTGATTGCACCCTCCCTTCCAAAATGCCAGTGAACACCTTGCCTGGTATATTGACCAATGAGATACCTCGATAGTTGTTGCAATCCTCCTTGTTCCCTTGCATATAGATAGGTCCAGTTACTGCTTTCGTCCAATCCGAAGGTACCTTATTAACATTTCATGCTAATCTTATTCCTCTGTAAAGCAATTTCATCCCGACCTTCCCATTATATTTCATTATTTCAGGTCTAATTTCATCTATTCCTGCTGCTTTATGACAGTGGAATTTATTTACCATCCTATACACTTCCTCGAGCGTAATTTTGCCAACATCATTGTTTTCATCCCCATGCGCTTGGTTGTTCATGACCTTACCAGATTTCCTTTTACTTGAGAAAACCTTGAAAATATTCCTTCCACCCGTCCAGTGATTCCCTGGGATTTATTATGAGTTCACCTGATTTACCTGATTTACCCAAAACACTATTCATTTCATTTTTCCCTCCTTGTAATATACATATTATTTTACTACGTAGAAAAGTTTTCCTGCCACTTCATCTACCCTTTCCTGGTTATTAACAAAATCGTTCAACGACTTCCTCTTCGATTCATCAATTATTTGTTTCATTGTATTTCTTTCATCTACTCTGTCTCTGTCTGCATCAGTCCTTGTTTGGAGACATTTTTGATATGCCTTCTTTTTACATTTCCAAACTGCTCTCACATTATCAATCCACCAAGATGTTCATTTTTTCCCATCTCTACACACAGTTGTTCCAAGGCATTTCCTTGCTGTTTCTACGACAGCATCCCTATATGCCATCATATGCCATCCGTTCTCTTTCTATATTCTGAACTTGATTACTGTCCATTATTTGGAATTTTTCACTAATCATGTTGATGTACTCCTGTCTCATTTCTTCGTCCTGGAGATCTTCTATGTTGCGATAGTACATATATCACACCTCCACACTGTATTTGTTGTTGTTATTATTATTATTATTATTATTATTATTATTATTATTGCTTCATTGGTATATTGATACAAGTACACTTAAGAAAATAGAAATTGCAACACCATGAAGGCATTGGTCGTTTGTGTTGATTTTCAAGACGTGGAACGATGCCATGTAGGTATGTAAACGGTCAAAGTTTCATACCCATTGGATTGTTGCTACAGGTCTCCCCACGTGATTGGTCACGGAGGAATCAACTCCAGTATACGGACTCTGTGCAGTGAAGTGTTCCCCGTCAAACATGCCTCGACAACAGAGAAGAGCACGCTATCAACAAATGTCGCCGTATGAGAGGGCTCGGATAATTGGGCTGTGTGAGGCTGGATTATCGCTAAGGACTGTCGCTGCACGTGTTGGCCAACAGTCATCTACCGTACAACATGTATGGCAGCAGTGGTCAAATGAAGGTACCCACACTCGTAGACCTGGCACAGGCCCAGCGCGACAGACAACTGTGAGAGAGGATCGCCGCATCATTCGGATGGCCCGGATGGAACCCCATGCAACAGCAGCGCAAATTCGAGCAGCTGTGGCACCCCACGTTACACAACAAACAGTTGGTAATTGCCTGCCTGCAGCTGGCTTACGAGCCCGTGTCCCTGCAGAAGGTGTTCCATTGACCCCACAACAGCGACTTGTAAGGCTGGCCTGGTGTCGAGAAAGATCGATGTGGGTGGACGAATGGCATAGGGTCGTCTTTAGTGATGAATCGCGCTTCTGTCTTGCCCACAGTGATCGTCGGAATCGTGTGCGCCGACGTACCGGGGAGAGAGTCCGCCAAGATCTTATTGTCGAAAGGCACACAGGGCCAACATAAAGCATTATGGTCTGAGGAGCTATTGGCTTTAATGTGAAATCGCAATTAGTGGTTGTTGAGGGCACTATGACTGCTCAACAGTACGTTGATAGGGTACTCAATCCAGTGGTTGCTAATGGGATGTTGCAGCAGGACAATGCCCAGGTTCACACTGCACGCATCTCCAGAGAAACACTCCACGACATCACAACCTTAGAATTGCCCACCAGTTCCCTAGACCTCAGTCCTATTGAGCATGCGTGGAACATGATGGGTCGACAACTGGCCAACCGTCCTCAGCCACCCACAACTCTGGAACAACTGACCCGTGCAGTGCAGCAAGCATGGGCCACAATTCCTCAGGAAGCGATCCAGGGCCTTATTGACTCCATGCCTCGACCAATTCATCAATGTATTGCAGCTCGTGGTGGGCACATCCTGTATTGATTGTTGTCCAAACTTGCGGTCAGAGGGACCTGAAAGTGTAATCATCGAATCACAACCTGACACTCGTCCTGCATGTTCAATTGCAGCAATGTAGCACCACTCCTTCTGGGTGATGCAATTTTCATTTTCTTCAATGTATATTTGAAGCTGGAAGGTCTCCATTTTAAATACTAGTAATTTAGTTTGTGTAGGCAGTTGGGAAACATACAGCTATTTCCAAGTTTGGAAAAACATCCAGGGAATGTTTAGTAAGTCATGGAGAGTCCACATCATGATACATGGATATCCAGAAGTCAGCCCGGTAACTAGCGACGAAACCATAGGTAGATGTTCGGGTATGTTGGGATATAACCATGTGCTATCATAGCGCGAAATATCTCTTGCTCTTGATTGGACAGGTAGGCTGGCACAAGTTTCTGAAGAGATGGAGATGGAGTGGGGAGGGGAAACTCTCCTTATACACTGCGAAAACGCTAGCCAAATACACAATTTATGCAGGACCATTACCGTGAGCATTAACGAGTGTACAGTTGATTTGTTAACGAATATAGCATTGTTAATAAACTTAACCATGATAGGTTAATATAGCATTAGCGGTTGTTCATCCTAATCAGTACAATTCAAATTCGTACACATTTATATACACATGGTACTAGTTTTGGCCCTGAAATCTTGGGCCATCTTCAGTCATTCAACCTTAATAATATTAAGAACTACCTAGCTTACAGAAATGTCTTACAAATTATACACATAATCATCTTGTCAATTGGGTTTTTAGTGCATTGATGCACATTGAATAAAACATGAACCTACACTTGATGTATTAAAATAATTTGCACATGTTACAATAATGTAAGTTGGTTACTGTATTGTATGCCATGTTAATAACACTCTTTGTTCATTGTTGTCTATAAGAATAAAAATGAGGTTGGTTGATTTCACCATACAAACACAAGTCTTTCACTATAATCAGGTGGCAGATTCCCTGTCTGTTGTTTTCCTAGCCTTTTCTTAAATGATTTCAAAGAAATTGGAAATTTATTGAACATCTCCCTTGGTATTTTATTCCATTCCCTAACTCTCCTTCCTATAAATGGATATTTTCCCCAATTTGTTCTCTTGAATTCCAATTTTACCTTCACATTATGACCTTTCCTACTTTTAAAAACACCACTCAAACTTATTCGTCTACTAATGTCATTCCATGCTGTCAGTCTGTTGCATTGATACATATTGCGTATTGGTGAAGTCTGTACTCAATATAAATAAAATAATTTGTGCACATTAAAGGTTTATAAAACTAAAATAAAAATTAATTGTGGTGCTTGTCATTGCTGAATTTAAAAAAATATATAAAATGCTATTTTTTCGGGGTATTGCCCCACGTGGATCTTTGGCCCCTACTGGCACCATATTGTATGAACCTGCATGTAATTGGAATGGCAGTAGTGTGAAATGTTGTGTGTGAGGAAAGGAAGATTAAGGATGTCACAAACACCTAGTCCCCAGGTCAGGGATATTAATCATTACAATTAAAAAACTCTGACCCGGCCAAGAATCAAACACGGGGCTGCCAGGTGACAGGCGGACGCGTTGCCCCCTACACTGTGGGGCCGGACTGTCATTGATGATACTGTCTTGGTTGTTTTCCATACGAAGTAAAATTGTACTTGTTGACTTCACAATGTTTAACATCATTAACATAATATTATTTATCAAGTGTCACACATGCTATTTAACTCTGCGCTAAGTGTCAGGTGGCTGAAATAACTCGACCCCACTAAGAGGACCAACAGCTTCTGGCAAATGAGTTCTCTTAGGTGGGGTGATGGCCCCTCAGTGTAGGAAATTACAGTGGAACACATTAATCAGTGTCTGTCCCCAGGTTAGGGGTGATTGCAGAAGGCATCTGTACTCCATGTTAGCAGCAGCCTCATTTCTTTCTGGCAGGGGCCGATGACCTTCGATGTTAGGCCCCTTAAAACAACAAGCATCATCATCTTTCTGGCAGGAGCTCTAAACTGCCTTTGGGAGTGGTAAACCCATCGTAATAGCAGCCTAAAATGTGTGCAAATATGGTGAGCCTTGGAAAATGCTGGGGCATCCCTAGTAGGCGATGCGCAGTTCTTCAGATACTGGGGGACCTGTGAGAAGTGGGTGACCAGTATCACAATATATCCGAATCGGGACAGTCAAAATCCTAACCCTGACTGACAAGATGGAAGAACTGATAGAATTCATTAAGCTTGTCCTTAGTGAAAGAAAATGAAGAGGAAGAGGGAAAATAAAACTGAAGGAAGGCACAAGCTCTTTTCGAGGATGCAGTAAATGGATTGGAAATGACCATTAAAAAGAATGTCCTAGAATATGTAGAGGAGATGAAGAAGATCAATGACAATGACCAAGAAAGGGATACAGTTTGAGACAGTAACGCAAGATCTGTTTCAAGAATATGCTCCACAAACTGGAAATAAAGAAGAGAATGCAGAACAATTCCTTGAAGAAATGGAGAAGTATGTAGAAGACAATGAAGTAATGATAATGGAAGATCTGAAGGCACAGGTGGGAAGAGAGAGATTGGGAAGAGAAGAGATTCTGGGACCATATACATATGGCAACAAGAATCAAGAATGGGATATGTTAATGGAATTTTGCCAAAGGAACTGGCCAATAATAGGAAACACATGGTTGGAAAGAAAAATAGCCAGAAGATTACCAGGTATGGATGGGGAGACAGAAGAACGAAAATGTTGATTATTTATTTACATATTTTACGCCCGCATTGGAGCACTTAAATCAATACATTTGAGTTAATTTCTTCCTTTTCTTCTCCCAGAACTTTCTCATCCTCTCCGACCTGGAAGCCCTTTGTGTGTCCAATATAGTATATTGTTTCCGTTCAACTGATTTTAGTTTGAGACTTATGCTTTTGTTCTTCAAAATCCTCTTCTCTTTTCTGTCTTTGACTTGTTGCCGAGTTATACCCAATTCTTCCAAATCATCCTGAACTTCTTTGAACCAATTATTATTGATTTTATTTTTCAAAAAGTAATCAAATAATTGTTTCAATATCCTGGTGCCTGGTAATCTTGATATTGGCAGAAAAAGGAAATTCTTCTTTTATGCATTGTAGATGTTATTGATTCACATTCACGATAGACAATGTTGTTAGGCAACAATCTCCACTGTCCATCAACTTGGTGTCTTTTATTAATAATTGTTGTAAGAATTCTTCTATCAGTTTTCTGTAATTTGTCTGTTGTAGATTTTACATTTAATTTGAATAAAGTTTTACTAGCATACGTTGCCTCTGGTTTAACTATGGAATTATAGTATTTCAGGTTAGCATTTATCGAAAGAGAATTTTGTTTTTATAGGTTGACCAGGTAAGTCTTTATGCTTGTTTAAATTTAGTTGTTCTGTGTTCTATTGCTTCTTTTTCATTTGTATTCCATGTTATTATTTCCCCAAGATATTTGAATTTCTGAACAATTTTAATCTCTTTATTACTGTTCAGTTGAATAACTGGTAAATCAACTTTAAAATTTGGCATCATTTCTGTTTCTTCAAATGAAATTTGTAATCCCATTTTTTTTTTTGCTATAATTTCTAGTTGTTCAGTTTGAAATTTAGCCTCTTCTATTGTATTTGCAAGTAATGCTAAGTCGTCCGCAAAAGCAAGGCAGTTGAGTTTAATATTTCTACCGATCTTGATAGTTGGTTGGCATTTCTTGTTCCATTCACGCATAACCTTCTCCAATGCACAATTAAATAACAATGGTGAAAGTCCGTCTCCTTGTCGAAGTCCAGTTCTTATAGTGAATGATTCTGATAATTCACCTCTAAATTTAACTTTTGCCTTCGTATTTTTAAAAGTTATACTAATGCGGTTAACAAGTTTTTGGTGTAAGACAAATTCTTTAAGGCTTTCTAATAATGATTCACGATGAATACTGTCGTATGCTTTTTAAAAATCTACAAACGTGATGACTAGACCCTTACTTCGAAAAATGTTGATTATTACATATTGGTGGCAAAGGGACATTGGAAAGATCTTATGTATGTTACAGCTATGCCTGAGGAAGCCTTTGGGGGTGACTATAGGGCAGCGGTAGCAAAGTTGAAAGTATACACGGTCACAAAACTACCAGGGAAAAAAAAGAGAAAGAAGGATTAGAGTCTGGATATTGAAGGAAAAGGAGGTTCAGGAGAAGCTTAGGAAAGAACTACAAAAACTGATAACAAGGACAAGTCATGTTGAACAGGAATAGAATAAATTTAAGAGTGTATTTGTAAAGTGTGCAGAGAAAACTGTGGCAGAACATCAGGAAAGGTTAGGGAAAAAGAAACAACATGGTGGAATGATAGAGTGAAAGATAAAGTAAAGGAAAAGAAGAAAATTTGGAAGGAATGGGAAACACAAAAGACTGAAGAGAGTAGAGCAAGATGCATAGAAGTGAAAAGAATTGTCAAAAAAGGAGTAGCCAAAGAAAAGAAGAAAAATTGGGAAACATTCGCCCAGGAAGTAAAGGAAGATATCAAGTGTGGAAAAAAATTGTTATTTGGATTTATAAGAAACTGTAGAAATGAAACAGCGAGCACAGGGTTTGTAAAAAAATAAAGGAGTAATCCTGGCAAAACCAAAATAGCTAATGAACAGATGGAAATAATATTTCATTGAACTACTAAATATGAGAAACCACTCATGTGGAGAAGGTATTCAGGCAGTAGGAATAGAGAAAGTAACAGAGAAGAAATCAGACATTACAATGACAGAGGAGGAATGGGCAATTAAAAATATGGAGCTGGAAAAAGCTGAGGGAATAGAGGAAATAGCCATAGAAATGGTCAAGACTGCAGGACCAATGGATTAATAGAATACTTAAGGCTCACAAATTTTCAGCAGAAATGATGCATAGAAGAGTTACAGTGATTTCAGACAAATTGAGAAAATTACGATTGGAACGAATGAAAAAGTACTGGCAGTAAACAAGAATCAAACAGTATAACCTTCAAAGAGAAAGTGAACGTGAAATGACTCAAGTGGTATAATGTAGCCAATACAATTATTAATAATAATAATAATAATAATAATAATAATAATAATAATAATAATAATAATAATAATAATACAATTAAGTCAATATGGAACCAAAGATGAAATTTATCACCTGTAATAATTATCTGATTGTCCGACTCGTTGGCTGAATGGTCAGCATACTGGCCTTCGGTTCAGAGGGTCCCGGATTCGATTCCCGGCCGGGTCAGGGATTTTAACCCTAATTAGTTAATTCCAATGGCGCGGGGGCTGGGTATATGTGTTGTCTTCATCATCATTTCATCCTCTTCACAACACACAGGTCACCTACGGATGTCAAATAGAAAGCCCTGCACCTGGCGAGCCGAACCCGTCCTGGGATATCCCAGCGCTAAAAGCCATACAACATTTCATTTCATTATCTGATTACTGTTCGCATGAAGGAGATAAACCAAATGAATGGAAAGCTGCTATAGAACCCCTTGTGTAGGCCTACAAAAGAACATAAAGCTAATAATTGCAGGCCACTCAGCTTGACAAAGCTGATTATATTAGACATGTTTGCAAAATTACTAGACTAACTGTGTTGATAGAAGGTAGTTAGGGTTTAGGGAAAGCTCAACTTGTAGGATACCAGCAAGATATAGCAGATATCTTACAGACCTATCCAAGGCTTTAGAGAGGGTAGATCATGGAGGACTGTAGTGTATTTAAAAAATAATAATAATACAGTGAGTGCGCTAGTAACAACAGCGTAACGACACAGAGATGTATAGGCCTACTCTCGGGAGAGAACAGCTGTTCTTCTCATTGGAACTTTCATTGTAATGAAGAGTTACGCCGTGCTGTGCAACAAATGCATATCCTAATAACATAATGTTAAGTACTGGATAAGTATATTTAGTAGAGTGTTCAGAACATAATAGGGACTAATAACAAATAATGAGGGCAATTGGACTAGACAAAAGAGTGGCTGAACGGGTGGCTACGTTTCTAGAAAATAGACCCCCAAGAATTAAAGTCGGTGAAGCATTACCTGATCCCCTATTCATTAAGAGAGAAGTTCCTCAAGGCAGTTTTTTGGACCTTTGTTGTATCTATATGTTGCTTGAGTCATCAGTCCCTAGACTGGTTTGATGCAGCTCTCCATGCCACCCTGTCCTGTGTTAACCTTTTCATTTCTACGTAACTATTGCATCCTACATCTGCTCTAATCTGCTTGTTATATTCATACCTTGGTCTACCCCTACTGTTCTTACCACCTACACTTCCTTCAAAAACCAACTGAGCAAGTCCTGGGTGTCTTAAGATGTGTCCAATCATTCTATCTCTTCTTCTCATCGAATTTAGCCAAATCAATCTCCTCTCACCAATTTGATTCAGTATCTCTTCATTCGTGATTCGATCTATCCATCTCACCTTCAGCATTATTCTGTAACACCACATTTCAAAAGCTTGTATTCTCTTTCTTTCTGAGCTAGTTATCGTCCATGTTTCACTTCCATACAATGCCACGCTCCACACGAAAGTCTTCAAAAACATCTTTCTAATTCCTATATCAAAGTTTGAAGTGAGCAAATTTCTTTTCTTAAGAAAGCTCTTCTTTGCTTTGCTAGTCTGCATTTTATGTCCTCCTTACTTAGTGCCATCATTAGTTATTTTACTACCCAAGTAACGATATTCATCTACTTCCTTTAAGACTTCATTTCCTGCATCACCTGGCTTTGTTCAACTGCATTCCATTACTTTTGTTTTGGACTTATTTATTTTCATCTTGTACTCCTTACCCAAGACTTCATCCATACCATTCAGCAGCTTCTCAAGATCTTCTGCAGTCTCAGATAAAATAACTATATCATCAGCAAATCTCAAGGTTTTGATTTCTTCTCCTTCGATTGTGATTCCCTTTCCAAATCCCATTTTGATTTCCTTTACTGCCTGTTACATGTAAACATTGAAAAGGAGGGGGGACAAACTGCAGCCTTGTCTCACTCCTTTCTGGATGGCTGCTTCTTTTTCCAAAGCCCTCGATCCTTATCACTGCAGACTGATTTTTATACAGATTGTAGATAATTTTTCGTTCTCAGTATCTGATCCCAATCACCTTCAGAATCTTAAATAGCTTGGTCCAATCAACATTATCAAATGCCTTTTCTAGATCTACGAATGCCACGTACGTGGGCTTGTCCTTCCTGATTCGATCCTCTAAGATCAGATGCAAAGTCAGGATTGCTTCACGTGTTCCTACATTTCTTCTGAAGCCAAATTGATCTTCTCCCAACTCAGCTTCAACTTGTTTTTCCATTCTTCTGTAAATAATACGTGTTAAAATTTTGCAGACATGAGATACTAAACTAATGGTGCGGTAGTTTTCACACCTGTCAACACCGGCTTTGTTGGGAGTAGGTATAACAACATTCTGCCGAAAATCGGATGGGACTTCTCCTGTCTCAAACATTTTACACACTAAATGGAATAACCTTGCCCTGATGGGTTCTCCTAAGGCAGTCAGTAATTCAGAGGGAATGTCATCAATTCCAGGTGCCTTGTTCCTATTTAGGTCGCTCACAGCTTTGTCAAACTCTGACCTCAAAATTGGGTCTCCCATTTCATCAACATCAACAGCCTCTTCTTGTTCCAGAACCAAATTATCTACACTGACTTAGCAAATATCATGGGATAGTCACCTAATAGCGTGTGGGGCCTCCTCTGGCCCTGCGAACTGCAGTGAGACGCCGTGGAAGTGAGTCGACAAGTCCCTGGTAGTCCACTGGACGCAGCTGACACCAATTCGCTTGCAGAGCGGCCGCCAATGCTGGTCTGTTCGTGGGTGCAGGATCCATGGCATGGAGCCTGTATTCCAGGACATCCCAGATATGCTCGATAGGGTTCATATCGGGGCTCCTGGGTGGCCATGGCAGTTGTTCGACCTCCGCTGCATGTTCCTGGAACCATTCCCGGATGACATGGGAGCAATTTGGTGGTGCGTTATCATCTTGAAACGCCGCAGAACCGTCTGGGCGCTGGAAGGCCAAAAAAGGGTGGAGATGGTCTCCGAGCAGTTCAACATTGTAACCGTCCAGGCTTCTCCAGCCCTACTAATTTAATATAATATCATTTTAAGCGATATCATTTGATATCAAGTTTATCCGCCATCGGCAATTATTCGTAATAACATATGTATTCTACGTCAAGCATTTGTAAATAAGATTTTTGCAATCATATTGTATATATTATAACATCATTTATTATTTATTATTATATTATGAAAGATAGGAATTTATTATGTATTGGATTTGGTTAATATGTTGAGACATAGTTGTTGTCATTTCATCTCATATTTGTGTATACGGAGAAGGTTATTCTTATAGCGTGGAAAATTACATGACTCATGGGCTTAACTCTTGAGCACCAAGAAGTAAACAGCGACCCGCGCGCGAGGCTTGCAAGCTGGTCAGCTACATCATTGCCACGCCTACTGGACTTGTCATGAAAGAAGAGAAGGGGAGTTGATAATTCGATCCACGAATCAGATACTTCATTGTATATGAGTTTTGAGATTGAACTGTTACCAAGAGTGGGGGTGAGCCCGGATATATAGAGATTCTCACCACGAGAACGGGAACCTAACTACAGCTTCTGCTGTGATCCTATCTACTATTAGAACATCTACTTTGAACGATGTTATTGATTTTGAGACGGTATGTGCTCGCTTCGATGCAGTACTTAGCTGCGGTTACGTTATAGGATCTGCGTGAGACGAAACAAGCTTACGGCTTGTGTTATATTCAGTAAATCTTCTGGACGAAGAACTATGTTTAGTTCAAGTCCATGGAAATTGATACAAGTCTGTACAGTATAAATAGTATAGCTCAGTTGGATTGAGATTTCTACTAACATGGAAAAATTCATATCTCTGAATTTTCTCCTCATACGATCAACGCTGATCAGTTTTTACAAGTATAGGGCCAATGTCTAATTTAAAGACTAGGCAATTAGGGAGTGCTAGTCCAGATAGCCCTACCACATCAGAGAAGGAAGGAAGGATGCCCATGGAGCCAATTCTACATCGTGAAGAAGAGAATGAGTAACCACGGAAACCCGATGACTTCAACGAAAGCTGCAATTGGTGAGCTTCAATTAGATAAAGCAAGCAATTCGTAAATTCAGTAAAGTAAATTCTAAATTCCTCCACGCTTTAAGGAACTTTTCCCATTCATCTCATTTTTTGTATAATAAATTCATTTGTATTTTATATTGCGTTGATTTTCTTTCTTGAGCGATACTTAATGGTTAATTATTTAAAATCCTACCCCTGTGATTTAAGTATAAGTCTCTATGCTAGTAAATATAAATTATGGTTTACAGTTTTGTTTAAAACTGTAACCCTGGTGCCCAAACATCACATAGAGAAATGGGAAACCATGGAATGTTAATTGTTTCTATTTGCGTGGCAATTTGCGGGCAAGCCACAAATAGTTTATTTGATATTCATGTGTCCCAAGGTAATAACTTTCATCTCCCCAAGTGTCTTGATGAGGAGAGCGAGCAGTTACAATATACCGCGTACCATTCAAAGTCTCTTCCAGAACAACTAGGGGGCCCATTCCATACCAGGAAAATGCACCCCAGACCATAACAGAGATACCAGCGTCCTGGACCACACCTTCGAGGCAGACGAGATCCATCGCTTCATGTGGTCTGCGCCATAAACGCTGCCTCCCATCGGCATGGTGCAGTTGAAATCATGATTCGTCCAACCATATCACGTTACGCCATTGTTCCAGTGTCCATCCCTGGTGACTGGTGAAAAATGCGCGTCGTTGTGCCCGATGATTTTGGGTTACCAGTGGCCCCCGTGTGCGGCGCCGGCTCCCATATCCCATAGAACCCATATTCCTACGGATTGTCCACTGGGAGACGTGTCTAGCACGGCCGGTGTTGAATTGAGCCGTGATTTGTTGCATGGTTGCCCGTCTGTTACTACTGACAATCCGTCTCAGTTGTTGCCAGTCGTGTTCATCGAGGGTGGCTTGACGGCCGGTCGTTCGTCTGTTGTGGATGGTGACACCCGCATTCAACCATTCACGATAAACCATGGACACGGTTGATCGTGTGAAGCCGAATTCCCGAACCAATTCCGAAATCGCTCTTCCCATCCGTCGGGCACCTACCACCATACGCCGTTCGAGCGGTGTCAGCTCACGACTACGTTCCGTGTTACATCTGTCACATGCACAGCGACTGCTCACAAGGTCTCCTATACAACTGCCACTTGCACAGGGGGTGTGTGGTGCACAGACAACACACCTGCACATCAGTGCTCTGCTATCCCATGACATTTGCTCAGTCAGTGTACATCTCCACCTTGATACAACTGTCGGATATGTTCCTGCCATCTTCCTGCTTTATCTTCTTTTCCTAGAAGTGGCTCTCCATCTGAGCTCTTAATATTCATATACCTAGATTTCCTTTCTCCAAAGGTATCCTTGATTTTCCTGTATGCAGCATCTATCCTGTATGCAGCATCTACCTTTCCTAGGATCATACAACCTTCGACATCCTTGCACTTTCCCTTCAGCCATTCTTCCTTAGCTACCTTGCACTTTCTATCCACTTCATTCTTTAATCACCTGTATTCTTTTCTGCCCTCTTCATTTCTAGCATTCTTGTATTTTTGTCATTCATTAATCAGGTCTAGTATCTCCTGAGTTGTTCACTGATTCTTAGCTGATTTTTTCTTCCTTCCTAACACTTCTCCTACTGACTTCATTTTTCATGACTATCCACTCTTCCTCTATTGTGATTCCTTCAGCCTTTTCATTTAGTCCTTGTGAAACATGTTCCTTGAAACAATCCCTCACACTCTTTCCTTTCAACCTGTCTAGATCCCATCTTTTTTTCATGCTTTCCTTTCTTCAATTTCTTCAACTTCAGATGACATTTCATGACCAACAAGTTGTGGTCCGAGTCAAAATCTGCTCCTGGGAAAGTTTTGCAATCCAACACCTAGTTTCTGAATCTCTGCCTAATCATAATGAAGTCTATTTGATACCTTCCAGTGTCTCCAGGTCTCGTCCATGTATACAGCCGTCGTTTGTGGTGTTTGAACCAAGTATTGGCAAGGACTAAATTGTGATCAGTGCAGAATTCAACCAGCCAACTTCCTCTTTCGTTCCTTTGTCCCATTCCGAATTCTCCTACTGTATTACCTTGTCTTCCTTGGCATACCACTGCATTCCAGTCTCCCATCACAATTAGATTCTCATCACCTTTTACATATTGTATTAAATCTTCTATCTCTTCATATACTCTTTCGATTTCCTCATCATCCGCTGAACTAGGCATATAAACCTGCACTATTGTGGGCATTGGTTTGGTGTCTATCTTGACGACAACAATTCTTTCACTATGCTGTTCATAGTAGCTTACCCGCTGCCCTATTTTCTCTTTCATTATTAAACCAACTCCTGTATTTCCCCTATTCGATTTTGTGTTGATAAATCGGTAGTCGCCCGACCAAAAATCCTGTTCTTCCTGCCAACGTACTTCACTTATACCAACTACATCTAACTTAAGTCTATCCATCTCCCTTTTCAGATTCTCTAACCTACCACAACGATTCAAACTTCTAACATTCCATGCTCCGACTCGCAGAATGTCAGTATCCATCTTCCTGATGATCGCCCCTTCTTGTGTAGTTCCCACCCTGAGATCCGAATGGGGGACTAGTTTACCTCCGGAATATTTTACCCGGGAGAAGCCATCATCAGTACATCATTCATACAGAGAGAGCTGCATGTCCTCGAGGTTAGTTACGGCTCTAGTTTCCCGTTGCTTTCAGCTGTGTAGCAGTGTCAACACAGCTAAGCCATGTTGAGCATTATTACAAGGCCATATCCGTCAATCATCTATACTGCCGCCTTTGCAACTTCCGAAAGGCTGCTACCCCCCTTTCAATGAACCATTCCTTAGTCTGGTCTCTCAACAGATACCAATCCGATATGGTTGCACCTGCGGCTCGGCTATCTGCTTCATTGTGACACGCAAGCCTCCCCACCGCGGCAAGGTCACATGGTTCGCAGGAGAGGATATATATTGCACCGTCCACCCTCTGAGTCCTAGACTACCATTAATCTCAGGGGTGTTTGTTCATTTAAGTCAATAAAATCATAAATTTAGAGGCATCAGTGAACACAGAGATGAACGGGGCATGCGAAAATATAAAGCGGGAGACGCTCAATCATAACCTGAATTTAAGGACTCCATGATAGGACTAGGAAGTGACATTTTATCAAGGGCATCATATCTAACTACAATAAAAAGATTTTGGTTTCCTTTGAAAATAAATGCCACAAAGAGCAGTTTATTGCGCCATCCGGCGCGCTGAATTTAGATACATTTTACATTTTAGAAAAACAATTATTTTACAACACATTAAAGAATAAGGTCACTTGCTTCACCGTAAGTGGTGACAATACACTTATAATGTCCATCCTGGAAAAGAAACACAAATTCGGGGTATGATTCACTAATTGATCACGTTGGGATCGAACCAGTGTCCGTATGATCTGATGCTCCACAAGGACGAGCCTTCTTTATGTCGAGAGTCCGAGGATAATCAATTTTATCGTCGGCTTCCGGATTCAAATTAGATTGAGTACCTCCGACAATATCTACAATTCCCGACGTCGGCAATCGGGTTGAGTAATGCTACATGGTTTAGGAACGTGTATTATTTCATGGACGGATTCTATCATTTACCCAGCGGATGCCATGCCAACTGGAATTCGCCTCTACAAATATTTACGCATGATATAATTACTGCCAAGCTCGTCCACCTGGTCTCAATAGGTCACTGTCACGATGAGATAACAGGAGGTGTGGTGGGAAATACCGGGCGATGACCTCCTCCCACCCCTCAAGCAAAAATAAACAAACCGGGTCTTACGGTATTTACGAGACACCATATGATTACCATCTCCGATCAAATTCTTACGCTGAGGGATATCGCCGTCAATAATTTAATTTATTATTATTATTATTCCACGAAATTATCATTTGCGTCCATTTATCGTACTCATACGAATGACGTCCGCGTAACTTTTAATTTGTCCCGATCAAACATTATTATTATTATTATTATTATTATTATTATTATTATTATTATTATTATTATTATTATTATTAAGGGGTTACGGGAAGGCAGAGGTGAAAGAAGGTGCGAGCTGGAATGGGTCTAACTACAAGGCCCAAAGATGAATTAAAATTTCAATAAAGATATATTTTCAATAGACAACAAGATTTAACAAATTTTCACTAGGTGAAATAACAATAAAAACACAGGTACAATGATAACTTTACAAACGAAAGCACAAGTTTCGGGGTCTTTACAAGTTCTGGCTTCGAGCCCCAATTACATAATCCTTGAGCTACTAGCCCAACTTTACCAAGGTACACTCATTTGTTCAAAGGGCAAAAAACTCCTTCATTCAAGGAGCACTTGCTCCCAACTTTTAACCTCAAGCCTCCCAGAGGCACTGTTCAAACACAAGAAAGAGCTGACCCGCTCTCAATTTTTCAAGTCTATTAAAGGCAATACCTGACTTTTACACATGATTGCCATCAAGGCACAACTTACAATGAAACAGGGGTATCTAGTACCCAGCCTACTGGGCCTAAATAGAAAATTAACAGGTTAACTTAAATGCCCCTAAACGCAAAAGGAATAGAGGCGAGTATCAGCACTCCCAAACACACATTTTAAAACCTAAGAGGCACTAGGCCGATGACACAGGGGCTATTTCCAAACTAGGGAGGTGACTCGTATAAGAAAAATTTCAACACATTATTATTATTATTATTATTAAAGCGTCTTTATTGTGGCGAAGTTAGGGCTCCCGGCCCTTTCTTACACTTAACCACTTCATGTATATACAATGTATATTTTACATAAAATTTAAACATATGAAATCTTTACAACCTAAAGTATAACTAAAGCAACTAAAGTATCACTAACTAAACTAAGGTGAGTAAAGTATAACTAAATTATATACAGGAACACATTGCAATAAACAACCATATTCACTCTCATTCATGCATCCCATTCACACTCAAGAAAGACTGGAAGTGCTTAAAAGATGACGCTGGCAAAGGATTTTAAATTTTGTCTTAGATTTAGCTTCCCTGATGTCATTGGGGAGTTCATTCCACCAGCTCGTGGCGGAGATTGTGAACGATCTGTTGTACGTTGCGGTTCGATGCACAGGAATTTCTAGCGTACAACCTGACCGGGTATTGAACAGGTGCAGGGAACTAAGGTAGCGAAATCTGGTGGATAGGTAAGGAGGAGTGTTTTCAGAAAGCACTTGATACACCAAAGTAGTTGCGTGGAGTCTACGTCTGTCATTCAGTCGTAACCAAGATAATTGTGTATAGAGTGGGGATACATGGGCGTATGGTTGTATGTCGAATGCATACCTGATGCATGCATTTTGGGCACGTTGCAGTCTCATGCTTTGCTCGTTATTGATATCAATAAAAACTGTGTCACAGTATTCGAGAATTGGAAACAAGAGTGATTGAATGAGCTTTATTTTCAAGGACCGAGGAAATATATTTTTGAACCGCTTCAGAGGATGCAGGCTTTGATATACCTTTTGGCACACTTTCATCACATGTTGCGACCAGTTCAATGTTTCGCTTATAGCCACACCAAGATTCATAACTGTTTCACAAAATGGAATAATGGTATTGTTTAGTGCTACAGGAGGAATTTCGTATTGTTTTAAGACGTGTAAGTTTTTTGAAGTACCAATGATTATTGCTTGCGTTTTAAGAGGATTAATTTTGAGATTGTTACTCAATGCAAAATTACTTATGAGACTTAAATCAGCATTAACTTTTTCTACAGCACTCTGAATTTTATCAGTTCTTGAGTGGTAGTAGATCTGCAGATCATCAGCATAAAGATGATACTTGCAATGTGTAATCGATTTGGCAACATCGTGTAAGTAAATTGCAAACAGCAATGGTCCAAGTACAGACCCTTGGCGGACACCGAGGGTTTTGTTAAGCCACACAGATCTGCTATTATTTACTTTGACACACTGACGGCGATTTTTGAGGTACGAACTGAAAAAGTTTATTGCCGTCTTGCTGAAATTTAATGAATCCAATTTTGAAAGTAGCAGTTGGGGAACAACAGTATCAAAAGCACTAGAAAAATCAAGTAGAACCAGTACAGTCACTTGTCGAGTGTCCATTGCCTGTCGGATATCATCAGCTACTTTCAGTAGGGCAGTCGTTGTGCTGTGTCCTTTCTTGAAACCAGATTGGTAAGGGTCAAGCAGTGAGAAGTTAGTCAAGTAAGTGAGGACTTGTTCGTGTACCAAGCGTTCTAGTACTTTGGAAAGGGGTGGGAGAATGGATATAGGGCGATAATCTGATGGTAAACTAGGAGAATTCTTCTTAGGAATAGGAATGACGATACCGTGCTTCCACACAGTTGGGAATACTCCCTGTACAAGGCAATGATTAAATATATGCGTCAGAATAGGTAATATGGCACCAATAATATTTTTTATGAAAGATAATGGTATGTCGTCATTACCCGGAGCATCAGACTTGAGGGAGTAAATTACACGCTTCACATCGTTCGCCCCAACTTTTTTGAAAGTGAATTTTACTTGATTTACTCGGGAATGAGCATTTATGGCGTTAATATCATCATCAGTTAGGTCATCAACTGGTTGATTATTATTATTATTATTATTATTATTATTATTATTATTATTATTATTATTATTATTATTATCATTATTAGGATAGTTAGCATCATAGTCATTATTGTCAGTAATATCATTATTAGTGTATGCTGCTTTCGTAAAATGAGAATTTAGATCATCAAGTGGTATACTGGGTGTCTGCATGGTCAGGCTGCGACCTATACCCATCTGATGCAAATGTTTCCATATTAGTGCTGAATTTCGTCTGTTTGTTATCTCTTGAATATATTTATACTTGCTGTTACGAATTAATTTCTTAACTTGATTTCGGAGAATACGGTAATTTTCGAAATCACTAGTGCTTTCAGTTCGCCTAAATCGCCTATACCAAGCATCACGATTTGCCATGACGGACTTAATTTCATTTGTTAGCCAAGGAGACGAAGGGTGAGAAACTCGAATTTGCTTTTTCGGAGCGTGTTTGTCATACAGTCCTAATATTAAAGAGTTCAGTCTGTCAACCTTATCATCAATGTCATTAGTCAGTAGAATGTCATTCCACGGCAATTGATATGCTTCATTTCGTATTATCTCAGTATTAAAATGCTTGAAGTCTCTTTGCATTATGTACCTGGTTTTGTACTTTGGTGCCTTGAGAGAGTAACATAAGTATATGAGATCGTGGGTCGAAATACCTGGTACAGCAAGCTGTCCATGTTTTACCACTTTCTGCGGATTGTTTGTTATAATAAGGTCAATCAGTGTGTGAGACGTGTGGTTTATTCTGTGAACATGGTTAGTCGCGTCTAGTGTTAGTATATTGTAATCCATGCCATGGAATAGGTTTTGTAAGTATGTTGATTCGTTACTTGTAACTAGGAGATTAGTATTGAAGTCACCAAGAATGATTATGTTTTCGTACAGCGGAGTTAACTTCGATAATGCCACTTCTAGGTCAGATATATGTTGTATGTCCGGCGCCTTGTATACCACTCCGATCAGTAGTTTTTGATTATTAACCAAGAGTTCAACAAACATGAATTCAGGTCGAAATGGAGTCTTAGGATCTGAGGTCATAATTATTTTACTTTTTAAGTCGCTACGGCAGTATATAGCGCAACCGCCCCCTACACGATTTAAACGATCTAGGCGATGTAACGTCATGTTATTCAGCTTTACGAGATCAGATTTGAGTGACTGCTGTAACCATGTCTCTGTTACACAAATACAATGCAAGTTACTGTTACTAAATAGAGCCTGTATTTCGTCAAAGTGACAAAGAAGCGATTGTGCATTGATATGATTAAGGAAGAGTAGAAAATCGGTTACGCAAACGTAGTCACCTCCGATCAAATGAAGGGGAGTTCGAGAGGGTAAAGCACCCTCTATCCCCGAATTACAGTTAAAGATAAATGCAGTTTTACAAAGACTGAAAAAGGTTTACATGTTTCAAGAGATAGGTTACATATTAAAGGTTTCGGACCTTCCCCGCGGTTTAGACTGCTGAGCTAGCGAGAAATAAAAATGTTAAGTGGCCATTACCTTGTAGAAGAGGTGCTGCCGGATGAAAGAGGTGCTTCCCGCCTCCTGCTACACTTCCATACACCAGGCTAGATATTGTTTGAGTGGCCAGGAGCCGTGAAAATCAGCAGTTTGTATACACTCAGGGAAGATTCGAGACCTTTCATGATTAATTAAGACACACCCACTCAACTTTATTTGCCGGCTAAAAATTACACATCAAAATAGAAGAAGAAACCTAGGATTGGTTGGAAATTAATTGCAGAAATTACTGATTGGCTAAGTTTAAAACTGGCGGAAAGAAAGATTAATATTGCCAACCCACAAATGAAAGAACAAAATTTAGTAAAGGCAAAAACTTCTGAATACAAAATTTCTTCAAGAAAGTTCATTCACTTCGCACCAGGGTGCACGATCCCAGTTTTACAGTAGAGACATCTATGAGAGAATGTCCACACTTCTTGATCAATAGAAAACAAAATACGTTGAAATCCACACAGTACTGACAACATCGTAATCACAAAATTTCCGGTAGTGACATTTTCTGAGAAACTTATAAATTGATACAGTTGTTGAAGTTCAGAGTTTCTCCTGTAGAGGAGTACTTTAAGGCGGAAAATTCAAATGTGCGGCGTAGATCTACGATTTCTGACACTGCCACATTTTCATTATGATCATTATTATTACTGGACGCAAAATACAAATGTTATGATTATTATTATAATGATATTACTCATATGATATTATTATTATTATTATTATTATTATTATTATTATTATTATTATTATTATTATTATTATTATTATTATGAGTTGTCACGTCCGCAGACATCTCGATATACCCATCGCGTTTCAAATATTCAATCATCCACAAAAAATTCCTTATTATTATTATTATTATTTGATAATAATAATAATTATTATTTTGATCACTGCGATTTATCACCGTCCTAACGTTATCATTATTATTATTATTATTATTATTATTATTATTATTATTATTATTATTATTATTATTATTATGACTATTGTTCCAAGGTATCTGTGGAACAGCAGAGGTGAAGGGAGGTGCCGGGGTGAACGGGCCTAACTGCAAAATCAAAGTTAATTTAAAACTGTAACAAAGGTTATATTTTTTCTCTTTTAAAAGAAACAACAAGTAACAAGGTACCAGTAACAACAATTTAAGTCTAGGAAAGACAAGATTGGCGGTATAAACAGAACTTGGGCATCAAGCCCTCACTTTACATTTCCTGAACTCTCAGCTCACACAACACATATTTACCAATGGGCAGAAATCCCCTTCATACATGGAGCACTTACTCCCAACTTTTAATAGCAAGCCTCTCTGAGGCACTTTTAACACAAATAAAAAGCTGTCTTGCTCTCAATTTTCTGAGCCTATTAAAGGCCACAATAGACTTTACCATTAACTGCCCTCAAGGCACACTTACAAGGAAACAGGGGTATCTTGTACCCAACCTACTGGGCCTTAGCAAGAAGGAACAGGTTAAGTAAATGGCCCAAAATACAAAGATGAATGGAGACGTGTACCTGCACTCCTATATGAAACTTCTTAAAACCTAAGAGGCACTAGGCCGATGAAAGATGGGCTATTCCCAAACTATGGAGGTGACTCGTATAAGAAAATGTTTAGGGTATTACAGAAGGGAAGAAAACCAGTTACCAAACGTAGTCACCTCAAACCAAAACGGAGGGGAGCTCGAGAGGGTAAAGCACACTCTATCCCCGAATTGCAGTTACAGATTTAATGAAGTTTTTACATCAAATGGCAAAAAAATTACATGTCTGAAAGATAGTTTACATTGTAAAGTGATTCGGACCTTTTCCGAGGGTTAAACTGCTGAGCTAGCCAGAAATAAAGATGTTAAACGGTCATTACCTTATTGAAGAGCTGCTGCCTGATGAAAGAGGCGCTTCCCGCCTCCTGCTACATGTCCATACACTAGGTTAGAAGTTGATGAAATGGCCGAGAGACAAGAAAATCAGCAGTTTTTATACCCTAGGGAAAGGTTCGAGACCTTTCATGAATAAAACAGCCACACCCACTCAATTTTATTGGTCAGTGTAAAAGGTACACTCAAAATCGAAGAAGAAAGACACGATTGGTCACAAATTAATTACAGAAATGCTGGATTGGCTCAATTCAAAACAGGCGGAAAGAAAAGATTAATAGTGCCAACCCACAAATGAATGAACGAAATATAGTAAAGAGAAAACTGATGAATATAAAATTTCTTCAAAAAAGTTCCTTCACTTCGCACCAGGGTGCATGATCATAGTTTTTAGTAGAGACATCTATAAGAGAATGTCCACACTTCTTGATCAATGGAAAACAAAATAAGTTGAAATCCACACAGTATTGACAACTTCGTAATCACAAAATTTACGGTAGTGACATCTTCTGAGAAACTTATGAGTCGATCCAGTATTTAAAGTTCAGAGTTACTCCTGTAGAGCAGGATTTATTGGCGCAAGATTTAAAACTGCGGCGTAGGGGTGTACCGCCCGGTAGAATTATAATTATTATTATTATTATTATTATTATTATTATTATTATTATTATTATTATTATTATTATTATTATTATTATCGGTTTCACATCATTAGTAATATTCCTCTTTAACACATTTATCATCGTCCCTTCATTTAACACGGCCCAACTTAAGACCTGCAATACCTATTATTATTATTATTATTATTATTATTATTATTATTATTATTATTATTATTATTATTATTATTATTATTATTATTATTATTATCACGATTATCAGCACTCGTCATTCTAAACCATCACACCCCACGATCATTTATGTGGAATCTTAACCTCTATTCATCTTTGGGTCCGTAGTCTTGCAAACGACTGTCGGCGCATCCCGTTTATTTCGTAAGTACGATTACGGGTTCGAATCCTGCCCTCTATGTAATTCAATTTTACTCTGTTACATTGCCCGTATTTGTACACTCATTTCGCTGTATTTATCATTAATTTCATACATTTCTTCGTATCACTTTATCTTTCAACACAGCTTCATTATATGGTAAGTGTCCCCATACGTAATTTCTCTCTCTTCATATCTCAACATCACTTTATTCAATTATTAATCACAGAGTTTTCAATTGACTTATTTCTCATCGACAACATCGTACGACATATTTATATTCTGACTCCATGATCTTTACATCTCTCTTCATATCTGATTTACTTCTGAGGTCACTTTCCACAAATAATCACAACAGCCTGAAATTATATTCGCCGAAATTCGATAATCATGATCACGTAATTATTAGTCCTACGGGTTCCGGCTAATACTTGTAAATTAAATATCTGACATTTATTTATAAAATATTGGACCGAAATTTAAACAACACGTTTATTAGCATTTAAGGTTTATTAGCACCCGTATTATTACTGATAATTATTAATTCATACATTTTAATTATCACAAATTTTAATTCCGAATAACAAACTATTCTGTCCTCAAGGATTCCCGATTATCTTAAAATTTTATCCATTCAAAATTTAATGTTACTCAACGTTCATATTGAAAGACGATATCTTATGAATTATTATTATTAGTGTGTGACATTCCCTACAAATTTTGTCAACGTCATTTTTAAAAAATTAACACAAGGGAAAACGCTGGCATCGCACGTGGCTGGATTTTCCATAACAATATCATACAAATCGTCGTCAATTGACTGACATAAAAAGCAAACTCTAGGTCAGTCGAGAAAAATGTTGAAAAAAACTCGACTAGATTGATATTATAATCCATGCATAACTTTAATCTCTACCCTACACCTACGGAATTATATGTACAACAAATAAAATACATTACAGGACCCAACATTTACACTACTACAATTTAATTCCGTCCATGTATACTAAATTTAGAATGAACTCGGGAAGCGATCCATTTTATTACATGAAGTAACCTAGTCAAAAATGAAATTGTTTCCCTTCCCAGTCATGGTAACATCCCCAAATAAATTTACATGTCAGTACTCATCTGTAGTTGAAATCCTTGGCAGGCTTTCCGGACGAGAGGCCCATTTGGCCCCTTTCCCGGCTTACGCCCTCATAATGGCTGGCTTCATATTACCTTCATTTTGTAATCCACGACACTCCGCCATTTTGACACTGATTTAATAATTATGACACTGATTTAATAATAATAACATATTAACACTGACACACTGAAATTGAACTTTACCATATAATACCACTATGGCACCACAGACCCAATTTTATCTATGTACACTATTTTATCTTCGTCCTTTTCCCGCACAAAGGTCTGGACACAACACGGCGGAGTGTCGATTTAATCGCCCGGCGCGTTTCACGGTTTGCGACACGGCAGTCCGAATTCATATAAAGTCCCCCTCTTGATGTGTTCATTATTACGGCGGTTTTATTTCAGTTACCTACAATACAGGCTCAATTATTCAGTAAGATTTTCATTTACTGTCCGTCACACAGTTTAGTACACCTAATTTCACTGTTACTTTCAAAGAAGCTATTTTATCACTCTTTGCTACTATTACATCTTTACGTGAAGTCACAATATCCAACTCGTAGGCTCAGACCGTAGCATGATCTGGCGTGATCTAACTTTACTCGGCCCGCGGGTGACTGGAACACAACAACATCGCCCGAGCTCTGAATACAGTACCATACGTAAGTGCGGTTGTTAGTACCTGCGGTCGTCCGTAGAAATGAGTTAGTACGTAAACTGAGGTAAACTGTGGTAATGAGTGTTTCTTCCACTCGTATATATTGACGCAGGACCTTACTGATGGATTAGCTGACGTCATGCCTTGGAGAGGGGGTGTGGATTTCTCAAATCGGCACTCGCAGTCTGAACTGGAAGTTATAATTGATACCAAATTAATCCCCTCATCTGGAACATACACCTGGTTTCATATGATCTCCTAACGATCGCAGATATGGACAGATATTATTCCACGATAATTCGCGGGTTTCGTAGCGTCTCTCATGGCGTGGTCATCCTTCGGCCAATAACATTTGAGATGCCCTGTTTCCAAGAAATTCAGTCTTCAATTTATTTAATTTGGAGCTTATTATTTATTATTCTTATACGCATGACATCTAAAAATCTCCTTAATTTTATTCATATACTTGCAATAATTGATTAATGATTACTTTCGAAATTAATTGACACTCTATTTCATATCTTTCAAGATGGTACTCCTGGCTGGCCAAATGAATTTTGTAATTGGACTAGAGCAAACGGTTCATTTGAATTTTCCTTTGTAACAACTTGACAACACATGCCCTGAGGCTCTGGTCAGTCCCATTCTCCAATTCCGAGAATACGTGACATCACCGAAAGTTTCTGGTTGACACAAATATATCTTCGCAGTGCTAATGTTGCACCCGTTGTATTGTTTTCTGGCTCGCCTTTCTCTTGTATGAAACATATTTGTGGACATCCGTATCTTCTGGTCGCTAAATTAATAGGCCCCCTGCCGAGAACAGCACTCTACCCATTGTGACAGGCTTAATCCTCACGTCTCCTCTATGTCGCGTACTCATTTCGTATTTCAACATTGTCATTATTTCAATATTGTCAACCAATTTTCTTCATTTCAATACGCGTACCATATTCTACCTCGGATATCATATCATGATTAAATTACGACCCCTACCACTCGGGTTCAATATATGCATGATATGAGTAAGGAACTGGAATAAAAGATCAATCAATCAATCAATCAATCAATCAATCAATCAATCAGTCAATCAATCAATCAATCACTACCGATCTGCATTTAGGGCAGTTTTCCACGTGGCAGATTCCCTGTCTGTTGTTTTCCTAACCTTTTCTGAAACGATTTCAAAGAAATTGAAAATTTATTGAACATACCGTTTGGTAAGTTATTCCAACCCCTACCTCCCCTTCCTATAAATGGCTATTTGCCCCCAATTTGTCCTCTCGAATTCCAATTTTACCTTCATATAATGACCTTTCCTACTTTTAAAAACACCACTCGAACTTATTCGTCTACTAATGTCATTCCACGCAATCTCTCCCCTGACAGCTCGGAACATACCATTTAAACTCAAATAATAATGCTAGATAATAAATTCCACCTGTTCAATACATAAGAGTTTTTTTTATTAAATATAAGAAATAGTTCTTAACATATTAGATATAGGGACATGATTCACCCATAATGAGGGCATCATCAGCCTAAAAATCGCATACCTGAAAGAAAGATAGATCAGAATCATAAGATATAAATAAGAGGATGCTTTTTAGGTACAAATGTGTATAAAATGACTAGCAAGTAGAATATAGTAGTTATAAGTACTCTTATGATAAAGTCCTACAATCAATCCTTATTGTAGATCATTATGAATGTCTTGTTTTTCAAATGTGGTAAAAAGTAATTAGTTAAAAGTTCGAAAACAATATATAAATTGCTGCGTTCAAATGAAATCTGGTAAATATGGTGCCTTCTTCTGGAGATGGCGTAAGGAGCTTATAATAGTTTAATATTTATGATAAAAGTCTTTCTTAGTGGTAGTTAAATTTAAATCCAAAGTTGTAGTTGTTAATTTTATATGAGAAGATAAGATGACAAACTTCTTGAAGCACTCAGGATCGAGGACAGATACTTCTCAGAAAACATAGTTATATTTATTATTAGCTGGTAGACGTGGTTGTAGCTTCTTGTATTGAACGTCGAAAGGAAAATGTGCAAGGTTGAGTAAAGCTTATGGTGTTATGTCTGACATAAGAGGAGAGCGATATAGTCCATTTGACCTCCTGAATCCAAGATATCTGCTATATCTTACTGGAATCCTACAAGTTGAGCTTCAGTGGAATAACCTTTCCTGCACATGAATTGCCTTCTATTGAACCAGTTGTTAATTTTGCAAACACGTCTAATATAATCAGAAAGAATGCTTTCTCAAATCTTACATGCAATGCGTGTCAAACTGACTGGCCTGTAAATTTTAACTTTATATATATCACCCTTTCCTTTATACACAGGGGCTACTTTAGCAACTCTCCATTCATTTGGTATAGCTCCATAACGCAAACAATAATCAAATAAGTACTGCAGATATGGTACTATATCCCAACCCATTGTCTTTAGTATATCTCCCAAAGTCGTATCAATTCCAGCCGCTTTTCTAGTTTTCAACTTTTGTATCTTATTGTAAATGTCGTTATCATCGGAAGTTTAATACTTCTTTGGTATTAGTCACCTCTTCTATCTGGACATTATCCTTGTAACCAACACTCTTTATATACTACTGAATAAATACTTCTGCCCTTTGAAGATCCTTGCATACACACTTCCTTTGTTCACTAATGATTCCTGGAATGTCCTTCTCGGAACCTGTTACTGCCTTAAATTACCTGTACATACCCTTCCATTTATCACTATAATTTGTATGACTGCCAATTAATTATGCTTGCCATCATGTTATGAGTCTTTTGCAACAATGTTATACTGTGTATAGTAATAAATAAGTTTCAGGATTGTAAACAAATGCAAAACAACCTCAACAACCTTGTGAGATGGCCAGCAGACAATGGTATGATGGTAAACAGGGTGAAAAATCAGTTTGTAAGTTTCACCTATAGTTGGGGTAATCACTTAAACTGGGTTGTAAATAAAGGTTACAGATCTCTTCATGTGGTTATAATGGTGTTTAATGGCTGTAATAAGGATGTCAAGGAGAGGGCATATAAGTAACTGGTAAGACTACAATCAGAGTATTATTCCAGGATATGGGACCCTCGCCGGTATTACTTGATTCGTGAACTGGACTAAATCGAAAGTAAAGTAGTATGATTTGTCGAGGGTGATATCCAACAAAAGAGTAGTGTTACAAAAATGTTACAAATTTTGAGGTTGGAAGAGTTGGGCGTAAGCAGACGAGCTGATCGACTAATGAGGGGAATTACAAGTAATCAGCTTCACGGTCCGCATCAAAATTTGTGTTCAAAATAATTCTATGATAAATAAGACTACCTTTTTGGTACTATATATTTGTTTAAAGCAAGCTATCTAGTAGTACATATTTCGTTCCTTAGGAACATCCTCAGCTACTTATTTCATTGCTTAGGTGAAATGTTTTCTACAAAGTATTATAATCTTCATTATAAAATATCTTAAAGTTGTACTTTAATTATACTTAAAATACAACTAATTAAGAAAGAGGAGGAGAATTGGGGCAGGTAAATGGTGGCAGTGGGGTGAGCAAGAGAAGGTTAGATGTACTTACCCTTTAACTTAGTTTGATTAGATCTTAAAGTTGTTACAATTTAACTTTTTGTTTCTATGTCACATAACTGTCTTCATTTTATAAAAAATCAAAAATCTTTTTGTGGCTTTAGAAATGTTCCTCAGCTGGTCTTCTATGTTGGAACAAGATTTGTCGTAAGCTGATGTGATAACATTGGACCTCTTGGGTATTTGTTGTTTAATGATCTCTCTAAAGCCAAGTACATTCAATTTAATGGGTTGTAAAATAGCATTCCAAAATTTGTAACATAATAAAAAGTGGAATTTTCTGTATGAATGTATATTAGAACCTGCTCAAGAGAACCTTGTATTTTAAGAAATGGTATTTCGCTTATTATGAATGTAGCCATCCTTCTGTTGTCCTTGGAGAGGTTTGTTGCAGCGAGTGTGTCTTTCCAGCTGGTGAAGTAACGGTGTGTATATTCTGAAGCTTCTTCCTTAGATAGGGGAGGTCAGAGTGGAGAGTTTGGAAGAAGTTTTTTACTTATGGCCACAGTTTTAAGGGCTGTAGAGGAGGGGATAGGGATATTGTTACTTGTGAAGAAATAGGCTTGAGGAGGTTCTTGTTTTTACAGTCTCTATTATTTTTATGCCTAAAGCTTCTAAATGTACAAGTATTCCATCAAAAGGGGTTCTTATTTTCTATGTTGTCATTGAGATTATTGTCCTGATTATTGGGTTGATCTAAATAAATATATATATTTTTTCTAGAATGTTTAGAAGGCTGCCTTGGTTTGTTTTGCATAAAATGGTGAGATCTTGTTCAACTGTAGTGAACGGATGACCGGATGCACTCATGTGTAGGTCCATATATGAAAACTCTTTGTGCCTTTCAGCATTAATGTGCTCAAGATATCCGACCGTAAAGTTTCATCCGATCTGTCCTACATTTTGCCTTGGTGACAAATTAATTTGGACACCCCTGCGTCCGAATGGTTGTTCTTCACTGTGGAATTTACACTGTTTTGGTTGAAAAATTTGTACTTTGTATTATTATTAGCTGAATATGCAATTTGTAGTCATGCTCCTTGAACAAATTCGTTATTGTATGTATTTTGGGATCATTAAATGTGAATCCAGCATATTTATCTTTCTTCCATGGTTCAGAAATCAGATTTATTTCACGTTTCTGTGTAAATTTTCTGATAATTTTGTTCTTCATATTAATGCTAAAACCATTGTGTTGAGCTTGTTTGTGGATAAAAAGTAGTTCTTTCCCTCTCTCTATGTGGGAGGTGGGTGTGTTGGAAGCTCTGTGTATATAGCTTGTGATGATAAAACTTCCATGGAAGTTAGTTACATGGAATGTAGCGTACTGGAACTCTTTCGATATATGTGCAATTTGATATATTGTTAACCTAGTTTACGTATTACGTAACAGAAGGGTCTCATACCCATATGCTGAGATTTGTTTAATAAAACCTACATAAAGGTCAACAGTCGTTCCTAATACTTTTTTAACAATTTATTAAACAAATCTAATGGATCACCACCTGAAACCAACTATACTCGACTGGGATCCAGATTCGCTAACAGCCACAACTCGCTGGAATAATTGGTCCCAAACGTTCCAAAATTTCCTAAGAGAATTTTCCGGTAGCTACAGAAGAGCAATGAACTATATATCTCCTGTAGTCTACGAACACGTAAGTCATTGCCGTTCTTATAAGGATGCAATATCTATCCTTAAGACCTTATTTGTCGAGCCGGTTAATGAAATATTCACTAGATATCAACTCTTTACTCTGTGGCAACAACCTAACCTAACGAAGAAATCGACCGCTATCTAGAATCGCTGAGAATTTTCAGTACCTATTGTCAATTTAAAGCCGTGACTGCTGAAACTAACTGTGATGACTGCATACGGGATGCGTTTATTAGAGGATTAGTCAGTCCTGTTATTCGCCAACGCTTATTTGAGAACACGACGCTTAACATTTTGGATGCTTACACTCAGGCACAGTCATTTTTTTTTTGCTAGGGGCTTTACATCGCACCGACACAGATAGGTCTTATGGCGACGAAGGCACAGTCTTTAGAACAGGCCCAACTACATTCTCACTTACACGACAATGCTCAATTAACATTATTGGTGATAGAGATGACATGAGTCGAAAAGTAAATAAGGAAAATGCTCTTCTTCCCGATTCCACAGCGACAAGATTGCTCTTTAAATGCAAATTTGTGGTTTATATAGGCATCACAGGAGCAAATGCCCAGCCAAAAATTCCGTTTGCAATACCTTTGGAAAACGTGGACATTGGGCTACTGTTTGTAGGTCTACCTCGGTTAGACCTAGTAAATTAAAACAAACTGCCTATTGTCAGAGATCACTTCGCGCTCCATGTCTTCTCAAATATCTAAGGTTAAGACAGGCGTGATAATTAACGGACATTCTATTTCGGACATGCTCTACTCTGGTAGTGATCTGAGTTTTATACACAACCGTCTCGCTCGAGGACTGAATTTAAAAATTCATCGTACCTCTGTAGAAGTGGGTCTTGCTTCTAAAGCAAAAATCATTGGTCAATGTACCATAGATATTAAAATGTGTGGTCACCATTATTCAAAAATAGTATTTTCAGTCCTGCCTAACTTCTGTTGTGATCTGATAATTGGTCATGACTTAATGAAGATGCACTCCTCTGTCCAATTCGACTTCGGAGGTTCTAAAGCCCCTCTCCGTATTTGTGGACTAGTGGCAGCCGAAGTTAAGCCTACTGTACTATTTTCTAACTTATCGCTTGTTTGTAAACCCATAGTTGTTAAATCTCGTCGCTATTCTGATAGTGATTCGAAATTCATATCAGCTGAAATTGAAAAACTACTGAAGGTGTAATTGAGAGTAGTATTTCCCCTTGGAGAGCTCAGGTACATGTCGTATCGACATCTAATCACAAACGTCGCATGGTAGTCGATTATTCTCGGACTATTATTTTTACCGTTTTGGATGCCTACCTCTTGCCACAAATCAACTATATAATTATACAGGTGGCAATATATGAAGTTTTCAGTACCATTGATTTACGTAGTGCTTACCATCAATTACCCATCCCTGAGGACGATCGCCCCTTTACTGCTTTCGAGGCTTGTGGAAAATTGTTCCAGTTCACCAGAATACCATTTGGTGTGACAAACGGAGTAGCAACATTCCAGAGAGTAATTGAAAAGGTCATTTAAGCTGAAGGTCTTACGGATACCTACCCTTACCTAGATGATGTCACAGTATGTGGAGCAAACCAAGATGAACACGATGTGAACCTCGATAAATTCCTTAAAGCGGTCTTCAAGTATACTCTAACAATCAACTCTGAGAAAAGCTACTTCTCACAAAAATGCATCAGACTCTTGGGATATACAATCAGTAACAAGACTATTAGGCCTGATCCTGATCGACTGAAACCGCTCAGAGCCTATCCTATTCCATGTGACCACCAATCCCTTAGGAGAGCGCTTGGCATGTTCATACATTATTCGCCCTTCGTGTCAAACTTTTTGGCAAAAATTCAACCTCTGTGCCAAGCCTCACTACCTCTAACTGCCACTGCTGTTAAAGCTTTTGAAGATATCAAGTCTGCTATAGAAAATGCCGTGCTTGGTAGCACAGACAAACAATGCCCCGTTCACAGTCGAGACTGACGCATCAGATTCTACTATTGCTGCAATCTTCTCCCAAAATAAATGCCCTGTTGCATTTTTCTCTCGAATACTCTCAGCTTCTGAGCGCCACCATTCAGCGATCGAAAAGGAAGCCTATGCTATTGTGGAAGCCATTCGTAAATGGAGGCACTTCCTCATGGGCCGTCATTTCCACCTTATCACAGACCAGAGCTCCGTAACTTTCATGTTTGATTCAAAACAATCCAGAAAAATAAAGAATGAGATAATGCGCTAGCGTTTGGAATTATCCCCTTATTCGTACGACATTGCATATCGACCAGGCAACCATAACCAAGCTGCTGACGTCCTCTCCAGAGTAGGTTCCATCAGTCAGAATACAGATTATCTAAAGCTACTGTATCTTCAACAAAAACACTGTACAGAGCTGACCGTGCTGGCAACTAGACTAGCGTGTTTGCCTCAGTCGAGAGGCTAGCAGTAATAATATGCAGTCTTCAATGGTGATATTTAGGAGCGTCTCTTGTGCTTGCTGTGGCTTTCTTGTTTAGGGGAGTTTCAGTTATGATGGAGGACGAATGCTGCTGTGTTACTGAGGACTTATTATCACATTCATTCTCTAGCCGAACTCTTGATGCTTAGATACTCCTAGCATATCAGCTATGGTGACAAACAGAAAGGGAAAAATGCGTCATTTTAATGATTCCTCGTACACAAATGATACATGGTTGCGTGGCTGTAAGAAGTCGTGTTCCTCGTATTGCTGGCCTTGCCTTTTATCTTCAACAGGTACGAATGTTTGGACAACAAAGGGAGTTTGTTATGTTAACAGTTATTATGTACCAAAACAAAATTAAGAATCTGTAGACTTTGTTAGTTCCAAAATAGCTTTACTGAAGTTTGGTAGTTACAAGGATAATGTCGAGATAGAGGAGGAGACTAAGGCCAAAGAAGTAATACAATTTACATATGATAACAATGACATTTACAATAAGATACATAAGTTGAAAACTAGAAAAGCGGCTGGAATTGATCAGATTTCTCGGGATATACTAAAGACAATGGGTTGGGATATAGTACCATATCTGAAGTACTTATTTGATTATTGTTTGGTCGGAGGAGCTATACCAGATGAATGGAGAGTTGCTATAGTAGCCCCTGTGTATAAAGGAAAGGGTGATAGACATAAAGCTGAAAATTACAGGCCAGTAAGATTGACATGCATTGTATGTAAGCTTTGGGAAGGCATTCTTTCTGATTATATTAGACATGTTTGTGAAATTAATAACTGGTTCGATAGAAGGCAATTCGGTTTTAGGAAAGGTTATTCCGCTGAAGCTCAACTTGTAGGATTCCAGCAAGATAGAGCAGATATCTGGGATTCTGGAGGTCAAATGGACTGTATCGCGATTGACCTGTCTAAAGCATTTGATAGGGTGGATCATGGGAGACTACTGGCAAAAATGAGTGCAATTGGACTAGACAAAAGAGTGACTGAATGGGTTGCTATATTTCTAGAAAATAGATCTCTGAGAATTAGAGTAGGTGAAGCTTTATCTGACCCTGTAATATTTAAGAGGGGAATTCCTCAAGGCAGTATTATCGGACCTTTATATTTTCTTATATATATCAATGATATGAGTAAAGGAGTGGAATCGGAGGTAAGGCTTTTTGCGGATGATGTTATTCTCTATAGAGTGATAAATAAGTTACAAGATTGTGAGCAACTGCAACGTGACCTTGAAAATGTTGTGAGATGGACAGCAGGCAATGGTATGTTGATAAACGGGGTTAAAAGTCAGGTTGTGAGATTCACAAATAGGATAAGTCCTCTCAGTTTTAATTACTGCGTTGATGGGGTGAAAGTTCCTTTTGGGGATCATTGTAAGTATCTAGGTGTTAATATAAGGAAAGATCTTTATTGGGGTAATCACATAAGTGGGATTGTAAATAAAGGGTACAGACCTCTGCACATGGTTATGAGGGTGTTTAGGGGTTGTAGTAAATATATAAATGAGAGGGCATATAAGTCTCTGGTAAGACCCCAACTAGAGTATGGTTCCAGTGTATGGGACCCTCACCAAGATTACCTGATTCAAGAACTGGAAAAAATCCAAAGAAAAGCAGCTCGATTTGTTCTGGGTGATTTCCGACAAAAGAGTAGCGTTACGAAAGTGTTGCAATATTTGGGTTGGGAAGAATTGAGAGAAAGAAGAAGAGCTGATCAACTAAGTGGTATGTTCCGAGATGTCAGCGGAGAGATGGCGTGGAATGACATTAGTAGACGAATAAGTTTGAATGGCGTTTATAAAAGTAGGAAAGATCACAATATGAAGATAAAGTTGGAATTCAAGAGGACAAACTGGGGCAAATATTAATTTATAGGAAGGGGAGTTAGGGATTGGAATAACTTACCAAGGGAGACGTTCAATAAATTTCCAATTTCTTTGAAATCATTTAGGAAAAGGCTAGGAAAGCAACAGATAGGGAATCTGCCACCTGGGCGACTGCCCTAAATGCAGATCAGTATTAATTGATTGATTGATTGATTGATTGATTGATTGATTGATTGATTGATTGATTGATTGATTGATTGATTGATTGATTGATTGATTGATTGATTGATTGATTGATTGATTGATTGATTGATTGATTGATTGATTGATTGATTGATTGATTGATTGATTGATTGATTGATTGATTGATTGATTGATTGATTGATTGATTGAATAGAGAGAACCCTAAGCTTTGCCTTCAAAATTAATTGGGATAAGCCACGGCCATCTCGAATTTCCGGCCTGCTAGACATGACAGTTCCATAGTGATGACGTCAGTTTTTTAGTGCAGCGATATGTAGGCACGAATCTTGTTTACATGGTGGTTTCGTAGCACGTTGTTGTTATTTCAACGTTATTAGAGGTGTTCGTTCGTGTTTAAAAGTCATAACTGTATGAAAAAGCATCAGTAAAGGATGTATTTTCAGCAATAGTATGTGTTAAATACTGTAGAATTCTAATTCGAGCAGCCTGATGTTAGGAAGTACTGCTAGGTTATGTGATAGGTTAAGTGTACCCACTGAGCTATTATGAATTGTATAGTATTGTATTGTATTTTATTTCGTCCAACTGATCATACAGTGATATGGGACACGTCAATAATCATATTTACAGTAACAAAGGATAAAACAGTAATATACATGCCATGATAAATAAAGAGAAATATACAATGTGGTAAAGAGGCACAGATTTTTAAAAAAGTGATACATAAGTTAATTTTCATGAGCTAAGTATTCTTCAATAGAATAAAAACAATGGTTAGAAACAAATTTGAATAATTCTTTCTTAAATTTTGAACATGGTTTTATCTGCTTAATGTAGTCTGGTAATTTATTAAATAAATGTACTCCTGCATAACTCAAACTTGATTCATATAGCTTAGTTTTGTGTGGTTCTATGTGCAGACTGTGTCTATTTCTAGTATTATACCTATGTAAATCAGAGTTTATGGTGTAGCTGTTTACATTCTCCTTCATATATACAAGTGTATGGAAGATATAAAGGCTAGGCAATGGTAAAATAAAATAAAGTTTAAAGTATTTCTTGCAGCTTGTCCTCCTGCCGACACCGGCCATTCCTCTAATTTTTTTCTTTTGTAACTTAAAGATGACTTTGCTATATCGTGAATTCCCCCAGTAAATGATTCCATAGGTTAGTATGGGATGGACATATGCAAAATACATAATTTGGCAAGCCTTTAAATTAAAACTATTTTTCAAAGATATTATCATGAAATAAATTCTACTAAGCTTTCTCCCTATAAAGTCTGTATGTTTTTCCCAGTACTGAAATGATTCCAAAATGGCGCCTGTCGGTCGTGTTACTCCTCAAGCTGTTGAGAATTTTCAGAAATGTAATAGTTTAATGGAAAGTAGTGAGTGCATAGAATTTAACGACGGGAAGAAGAAGGTGTCAAATACCAGTGGAAGTGTGGACCAGGTCATAGGCCAAAGGAAAAATAGTTCGCGAAATGTTTGTGTATGTGACGCACGCATCGCTCATGCGGAAGCGGGAAAGTGTGTTAATTTATTATCCGAATTGGCCTCAAGGGATGAAATTATTACTCTAAAGTTTATCATTTAATTATGATTATTACTATAATGTGTTAGTGTAGTGTATGCTCCTCTTTGCAAAATGGGGCGAACGTGTAGTGTGCCTGGATGTAGACCTACATACAATTACCGTTCAAATAAGGAGGTGGCTATCTCAACATTTGCGTTTTCTATGTATGAGGAGAAGCGAGCTAAATGGGTTCATGCTATATACCGATCTAATTTTGAACTCGGTAAATATTCCTGTGTCTGTATTAAACATTTTTCCGAAAATCACATATTTCGAGTTGATACTGCAAAACGACCAGGTGGTTCCGTTTTAACTGTGCCTAGGTTAAAGCCAAAACTAACTGACGATGCTGTGCCAACTATATTTCCTGGGCAGCCGTCAGATATACGTCTCAACCAACACCTGCCAAACGAAAATCGCCAGAAGAAGGAGACAAGGTATCATATTATGAGGACTTGTTGGGTAAGTTAACAACCCTAAATGTACTTGAATTTTCTTCCAAAACTGATGTCAGTAAAGTTTTGTTTTACAAGCTTCAAACCAAATTCATACTTGCTAAAGCTGTGCAGAGAGGGGTTGAAACAGCTTACAGATTTTGTTTTTCAAATTGCTGTGGAGGGCTACACTTTATTTCAGACCTTGATATCTGATTTTAAAGATGCCTTTTTGAACACCAGAAGTCACAGGGATGTTTTTACAAACTTTTTGAAAATGAAAGCTGAAGAAACTGCCAATTACTGTGATAAGTATGTGTGTGGTATAGGGTTCATTAGTATTGTGTCCAACACAGGCCCGGAACTAGGGCGGGGCATGGGGAGCACGTGCCCCGGGCGGCAGATTTCAGGGGGCGGCAAAATTTGAAAAGTTTAATAAGAAATAATAATTTATTCAATTTTTCAAAATAATAATACCACAATTAGTACTGTTTAATTTTATTTACTTCTGTTGCCCAGTTTATCAACTTTATTACACTGACACCGTATACCAAGTTATTTTCTTCATTATAAGACACGACACAAGACTTCATGGGTCTGAAGTGAGTCTGATAATGTTATGCCTACTACTGATATGAATAATTAGTAGCCTGAGCGCTCGGCAGTGGGGTCAGGGACTCGAAAACAGTCTGACCTTGACGCGATGCGCGAGCATCTCATCTGCCTCACCCCCTTTCTCCCCATGCTAAACAGCAGCCATCGTTGTCGTCATCGACGGCTACACATGCAGCCTGCGTTGACTGTTGTCTGCGGGTGTTGATACGAACCGACAGTTGTTTTATTTTATTTGCATTTACTGTTTAGTTATTAGTGTTCGGAGCGTTGGTTTGTTATTCGTGTTACCGTGTACCATCGTTTGGAAAACGCAATTGTTTAGTACACTTTGAGCTGCGTTTTTTCAGTTTCCAAATTATGGATGGCAGAAAACGGCTCAGTGGAGCCGAGTATAGAAAACTTGCCAAAGAAAAAAGGAAGAAAGAAAGCGATGTGCTGTCACAAACACAATGTTAATGAAGATGAAGGCTGAAAAGAAAAATCAGATAAGTAAATATTAATTTTTATTTCAATAATTAAATTATAGCACATAACTCTATATTGTGTTCCCTGCAGGCTGTTTTCACACTTAGCATCAAATCAAGTGCCTCCCTTAGCTAAAGAAAAAGGACTTACAAATTGGAGAAAACTCAGTAAAAAATTGCCTCAACATGAAAATTCATCCATCCACAAACTTTCCTTTTGTTTGTGGAAAGCTTTGGAATCTTGTTTAGGAAAGAGAGGTATTGATGCAGAACTCCAAAACCAGATCCATCAAGAAGAGTCTCACTGGAAGGCGGTATTGCGCTGCATTATCGATGCTATTCTATTCCTAGCAAAGCAAAGGGAGTTCATTCTGAGGAACTAAAGAAGACTGTGGTTTCAGCGACCCATCCAGTGGAAAGTTCTTGAACACAGTAGAACTTAGAATGTCCCTCTTCTACAACATATTGAGCGGCGTTAGAAAGGGCAAATCTCGTATTTCTCACATAAAATACAAGATGAGGTTCCTTGAAATTATTGCCAATAACATAAGGCAAAAGATAATACAAGACATTTTGGATGCGAAATATTATTCCTTAATATTCTACTGCACTCCGGGTATCAGCCACAGTGAGCAAATGACTCAAGTAGTTCGTTACGTCAAAGCAAATATATCTGAGGTAGAAGACAGTTTTATTGATTTTTTCCCGGTTAGTGACAAAACAGGTGAAGGTCTCAGCCAAGAAATCCTAAAAATAGACAAAGATTGACTAAACTTAGAGAACTGTAGAGGCCAATCCTACGACAATGGGGCAAATATGGCCGGGAAGTATAAAGGAGATCAGTCCAGACTACCGTACTTCAGGGGAACGAGCTAACATATTGTGTCCGATGTGATGCTCACTCCCTCAATTTAGTTGGTGGTTATGTGGTCAGTGCTACTATTGTGGCGCATTTTTTTTTCGAAACTTTGAACAGTATGTATTCTTTCTTTGCGGTTTACACTTCGCGCTGGGAAGTTCTCCGAAAGTATGTGCCACTGACATTGAAACCTGAAAGCAATACAAGATGGTCTGCAAGATTAGATGCGGTCGAAGCTGTGTATAAACATTACGGTAAAGTTGTGCAGGCTCTAGAGGATCTTAAAAACCATGACCTCTCAACACCTCAAACTAAGTGTGAGGAATATTGGGACACTTGAATTCATCGTTTTCACATGTTTTTGGCATGCTTTCTTCAAAACGATCAATCATGTCAATGAGTTTTTGCAAAGAACAGATGTAACAGTAGATTTGGCTACCCGGAACCTTCAAGGACTTTTAACGTTCTCGAAGTCTTGCAGAGAGTTTGCTCCATCTGAGGCCATTACTGAGGGTAAATTCTTAGCAAGCAAGAGTGATCTACCATCTGAGTTCTCAGAAAAAAGACAAAGAAAAAAGAAAAAATGTCTGATGAGCTGTGTGGCAATGAAGCTCCGACAAGTACTGAGAATGTGTACCAAGTAGCTATGCTAGAGGTTATTGACCAGATGATTACGGAACTCAGTGACAGGTTTAAGGCTTTGGACAACATAAACTGCAAGTTTGGATTTTTGAATGCAGTTCGAATTAAAGAAATGCAAATAAAAGATCTAAAAATGAAAGCAGAAGAATTGGCAAATATCTACACTGCCGATCTCAACAATGAAGAATTTAAATTTGAAATATAAAGTTTCAAGCACCACGCTTTATCAGTTGATGGAAATTTAAAAGGGGCCACATCAAGAGAAATGTTAAGTCTTATTTATAAAAATAAACTAGAGGAAGGCTACCCTAAACTTACTACTGCACTGAGAATGTTCCGCATGTTGTGAGTTACAGTTCCATCTGGAGAATGAAGTTTTAGCAACTCAAAATCATCAAAACTACATGAGAAGTACAATGGGAAAGGAGAGACTCTCTAATCTAAGTATAATATCAACTGAACACAAACGAGCATCCCTTATCAACTTTGATGACATCATCAGTACTTTTGCAGCTAAGAAGGCTCGAATAATTCAATTTTGAGATACAATACATAACAAATTTTTGCGTAGTTACAATTGAGTTACACTACAACAAATTATTTGTAATAGTCATATATAAGTGTTTTTCAATATAAGTGTAATGTATGTATTAATATGTATAAGTATATTAATATAAATGCTTTTTCATAAATAAAACTTCTTAATAGTATACATATGGTGTGTAATTTGAACTGCCGCAGCTAAAAATATAGCTTACGGAGGTATTATATTTTAATGGTAGCGGAAGGGGGAGGGAGGGGGAGGGAGGGGGTCGGGGGATGGAGGGCGACAAACTGATCTTTGCCCCCCTGACAAATCTCCTAGTTCCGGCCCTGGTCCAACATCTGCCACATTTTCGGAAACATTTTAGTAACAATTACTCAAAAATAATTAACAACAGCACTGTGCGCACAAACAAGCGTAAAATAATAACATTTTAGAGACAACAGTTCGCCTATTAAGTATCAAATGATTTGTTATGGAGGGCTACATGTTAATTCAGGCCTTGATATCTGATTCAAAGATGTATTTTAAAAAGGTGGAAATCGTAGGGATCTTTCTTTCAATGATTTGATAATGGAAGTTGAAAAACCTGGTAATATCTGTGCCAAGTGTGGGTGTGAGCTGCAGAGTTAATGAGTGTTGTGTCGAAGATCTATCATATCATGGCAAATATTTTTCCTAACTGTAATTCATAAATAATTAATAGCATTATGAGCTCAAATAAGTGAACCATAAGGGCATTTTAGAGACAGCAACAGTTTGCCGAATGACCATCATACTACTTTTCAAATTGTGGGAAACTACACATTAACTCAGACCTCAATATCTCATTCAGTGGTAATTGTAGGGATGTTTCTTTCAATGTTTTGATAATGAAAGTTGTAAAATCTGGTAATTTCTGTGACAAGCGAGGGTGTGTGCTGCGGAGTTAATAAGTGTTGTGTCCAAGATCTATCATATCATGGCACATAATTTTGCTGTCATTCATAAATAATTAATAATACTATATGCTCAAATAAGTGTAATGTGTAATATAAGGGCATTTTAGAGAGAGCAACAGCTTGCTAAGTGACCATCATAATACTTTTCAAATTGTGGAAAGGTACACGTTAACTCAGACCTTGGTACCTCATTCAGTAGTAAATGTAGGGATGTTTCTTTCAGTGTTTTTATAATGAAAGTTGAAAATCCTGGTAATTTCTGCGACAAGTATGGGTGTGAGCTTCAGAGTTAATGAGCGTTGTGTCCAAGATCAATAATATCAAGGCAAATATTTTCCTGTCATTCATAAATAATTAATTAACAACACTATGTGCTCAAATAAATATAATATAATATAATGGCATTTTAGAAACAACAACATTTTGCCTAGTGACCATCATACTACGTTTTAAATTGTGGAAAGCTACACATTAACTCATACCTTGATATCTGATTCAAATATATATTTTTAGACAGTGGAAATTCTAGGGATGTTTCTTTCAATGTTTTCAATGTTTTGATAATGAAAGTTGAAAAACCCGTGACAAATGTGGGTGTGTGCTGCTTAGTTAATGAGTGTTGTGACCAAGATCTGTCATATTTTGGAAAATAAGTTTTTTAATTATTCATGTGCTCAGACAAGCATAAAAAATTGCATTGCCTATTCACCGTTATGGTACAGTCCTCCGTACAGTAGCCTTCAGTCGAACATTTTACAATATGTAATATTGTGCCGTTTCACAGTTCTTCATAAGAGCTGTAGGAACAAAGATGGAGTCCCTGCGATCAAAATGTCAAATAAAATGCATTTAACGTCAGTACGGGCCGAAATGTAAGTCCTTTCGTCGGTCGATTACGGAAATAACCGCGTATAGAAGGCGCTGAAAAAAATTACAAATGGACATTATTTAAAACCATTATTCAAGAAAAAATGTGCTCATCACTTATTATATAATCTGAACTCGAAGCTGTAAGAAGACTCAAGACTAGATTGAAAGGGATTATCCAGCGGAGCTAAAGATTATAAGTTGGAAACGAAAGATAATTCGCGACTACACGCCAATCAGCTGATATCAAGATTAAATCGTTGCGCGGAAGATTAAATACGTAAAAAAAGAGATAAATAGACTACAGTAGAACTACGTCACGAAGTGGCGCAGGGCTTCAATAAAATTTTCCCGATACTGTTTAATGTTGAAGGACACCTACTGATCAGTTGATGAGTGCATTTACGCCAACAAAAAGATAGCGGAAAGAAATTTATTTTCAAATTCGAATATATACAGAACATCTGTCTTAGTCGATTTGGAACTAGTTTATTGGATCAACTGTACCCTAACGAAATCTATGCAATCTGAGCAACGCAAGAGATATATTAATTGGAAGATGTCAGCAATGTATCAAATATTCTATTATTGTTCTGTTTCATACGCACGAGTCTCCACCATGGGTCTGTAAGGAAGCAAGGCATTGCTGCTTGGATCCTGACAAGGCGATACGATGTTAGCTGTCCCGGATGACCAGTGATCAGTGTTGAGAAGCTACGATGTACCCGACCACTTGTGGAGGAACCAGATGACGAGATCCTAATCTCAGATGACCGGAGATGAGGAAACATCGAGACCATCTTGAGCAAAGCTAAGTCCATTATCTAAGTCGTTTTCGTAAGTAAGAGTATATTATTTCTTTTATTGCATGTTGATGTTTGTTTTGTGCGAAGACAGTGCGTAGATAAACGTCTTGCTGATGTGATTGGAAGTAGGTATTCATCCATATTGTGCCCTGACAGCAGTCCCTGTGACCATTTTGTATATTTTAATTCTATATCTCAGTGTTGGGTTCAGCCGCGGCGAAGCAATGCAGTCGGAGATCCATGAAGGCTCCACTCAAGGGACGTGCAAGTCCGACGAGTTGGGACACAGGTTAATTAAGTGGACTGTTATCATCGTGGCTTTTAACGTAGAATGTAATCATCATTTTCTGCCTAAATTACGTGAGTGTTCCGCAATAGAGTATTAAGAGATCGAAGATATTGGCATATTCGACGAGACACATTGACCAACATTTTATCTTATACTAAATTAAATAACTAACCTAATGTTCCTACGCTACTTTAAATGAAAACTCCATAAAATGTTTTATTTTTATGGAAGGATCTCCCGTTTAATGACTTAAAAATAACTTTAAATGCATCAACTACATTAAAAAAACAAATTATTGGCAACACAAACGGATATAAGAGGAAAATATTCTGTTAAATTGAAAATAAATACCTAACTTCAAGCTCTTGTTATAAATAAATTATAACATTGTCAATCGAAACAAAGGAGACAAAGTGCCCCTCTGCTGAAGGCTTACATGGAAAGATCAGTTATCAATCTCGCACTTTTCAAAATAAATCACTGGGAATTATAGAATCGTCCACTTCAGAATGTTATTTCCTACCCGAATATCTCATAATATTCCGTCATTTCTCCTTTAAAAATCATCGCACTATATGTCAGTATCTGTCTATCTAGCAACTTGAAAATTACCGTTATTCTAACCATATAAAATCACCATACATGCAATAGAAATGTTTGAAAAACACAGGATCGTAACATAATATGACATCCATCAAAATCATGCTTTACAAGACAGACTCGATCCTCCCGTACATTCATCGGTGACCGCACCTAGATAAAAACATCAAGAGACATTGCAACATCTACAATAACCTTGTCTAACTACGTTGATTCTGCGCCTCTGGATACCACTGCGACGTTTGACCTGGAATACTACATTAGCACTAGGCGTCAACTCAAATGATCTACAAAATCCAACTAGCAAAGAAATGGTTTACTTACCATAGAAGATCATATTTCCTTTACGACATGACCTTAATATCTTTACGTTACCGATTATCTTGCGAAGATCCTAAACATCCCTTTAAAATCGTGCGCTCTGGTCAATCTTGTATTTAAATAGGATAAATGTGACGACCAACTACTAGTGTTCGTGAGTGCAACATCCTATAACATTATTCTAAAATACGGCCTCGTACCTAAATAAATTATTCATCACGACAACATCAAAATTCACGCATGACCAACATAGTTCCTACCGTCAATACCATCATCAGGACCTTCACATAACATCATCATAAAATTCGCAATCCTAATGACACGTCTATAATCATCACATCACTCTATCCACGTAAATATTTTCAAAGATCCTACCGTAACTAATACCTTATTACATCGCACAACTCGTCATGCACAGCGAATTCACAATACTAAAGAACAATCTATTCAGGCAATTACGTAAAATTACTAGATACGTTGCCGCATTAATTCCATATCACCACAATAGTATCACACTTCTATTATCAAACACTGTATTTCCACACAAGCACATAACATTTTGAAGACCACAGGATCGCACGTCGCAAAATACCGAGCTCCTCCGAGGTATTCTGAGCTACAAGTTAAATTAGCGTTCATTACCATAACACCATTACGGTACCAATAACATCCATGTCGAAGAAACTTTCGTAAAATCTTGCTAGCAAACATTAAAGAAATCTCACACAACTATCGCATATTATCACAACGTAGTCTGGCTCACCACACTAGACGTAATGCTCATAAATATTACAACGCAATGTCCAACAAATAACGGTCGCTTTCAAGTTAAAATTGTTCATGTCAAATTGACAACAAAATAAATACTACTCTACAACTACAATAAGCAATTACGTGGCGGAATATATATAAGATATTCAAGTACTCATCCTGGGTTGTTGCTCCACGACGGTGTCACCCTCCGAGTTCAGCTCTCACTCAATAACATTATCAAGTATTGTCCATCACATTTCAGATCAGATCCTTTGAGGTCCCTCTATTTTAGTTGTTCATGTTGATACGTGCACACATTGTAACTGAATAAGCATCTGCTGACGGTTCCATTTTACCTGAAACTTAGAGATATCAATTAGAACAAGGTTATACACCTTAATACAATTTTAACAGTTCAAGCGATACACTTGCCTTTTCATTCAATAACAAGATATCTTGTTTTACAATATTGTATGTTTATAATATGCCAATATCTCTTTAGTAACTCCTTTCAATACAATCTTTTCCCTATGAATTCTTGCTTCCGATCTTTCTGATGTGCAGATTGAGAGTGTATCAACTTCTTCAGAGACAAAACAGATTCTACCACAACATAATAATTGGAGACGGTTTGCTTTTCAAAATTCTTTTCAGCTTCTAGCTCCCATATGTTTCTGACAATTGGAAACATTTGACACATAATGTAAGACGATCTCGTACAAATCAGCTGTATTAGTAAAGGAACTTATTTAATAATTGCCGCCTCGTATTTAGGTTAGTAATCGACAGTTTCCTTTCTTCATCTCGATCGTCGGATCGTGCGAGACTAGATGTACAAGGTATGGCCCTCTCATATAAATTTATTGTTTACATATTTCATGGCCCTCAGTAACATTCTGTCGCAGATATACTGCCGTTCATGCATTTCAAAAACTTTGCTTGAAGAATGCGTATTATTCATATAATCCTGCCCTATGTTTCACAATATTAACTATCTACCAACATTTCCAAGATACCACGGGGTTCAGAGCTGGTTATCAATCTGCTGATATCTTCAATTCGGCGATGCCGTTCACGTAATTAGACAAATCAACTGCTTTCTAATTCATCTGGAGGTGTGATAACCGGATATAAGATTTCATTGACATCATTTCTCGACATAAGCTTCCAATGTGTCCACCAATCTCATCCTGATATACATTGGAAGGTTATATTCCTCCTCTACTCAAAAATGAAATTTCGTATGAAAGGAGAAATTTCATATTCATACCAGATCTTATCATAATTCTCTTCTTCAATGAAATCTTCTTTTATCACGTCTGAAATGAACGAAAAATAATTCTGGTCTTGGGATACCGTTATACCATATCCTGTCTTCCAATCCTGTCTGGACTTCATCATTCGTCATCTGATCCGTCGGTCAGCGAATAAACATCCCAAGCATCTCCGTTTCTTTCGTCTTCCACGATGATATTGACTTCCTCCTCTTCAACGATCGGGAAACTGTACTGTTTAAGACTTGAAGCATTGAAAATAGCAATGTTGTTGGACTCCAAACTCTGTATTTTATATGCGTTATTGCCCAGTGCTTCAATAACTTTGAACGGCCCGATATACAAATGTGCAAACTTGGAATAGAATTTTTCCGTGGGACAAGATACGGCTGGTTTTCTTACAAGAACATAGGTTCCAACCTCCAAAGGTTCTCGAAATTTCTTATGCCTTAACTTCTTGAGACGTTTTTCGGCCTGCCTTTTCATACATGCCTGAGCTTGCTTTATGTTCTCTTCGACGCTAGGACTTTCTTCGACTGGTCTAGCAATGATCTCGTTCCAGGGACGTCTTGGCTGCTCGTTCATGTGAAGAACGCTTGGAATATTGCCGATAGACTCGTGCCATGTAAAATTTATACAATTGGCTATTGTCGGTAAACATGAAGTCCATGTCCAATGACGTTCATGGCAGAAAATCCTACAATATTTCGCAATTTCCTTCATGACCCTTTCAGCTGCATTGGATTCAGGGTGCCTTATGGAACTAAACCGGTGTTGAATGTTCATTTTCCTTAAAGCTTCCGCAAATTCGTTTGACGTAAACTGTGTTCCATGGTCCGTTATTATGCATTTTGGTTTACCCATCTTTGGTATCGTTACTCTTTCTAAACTCCTAATTATGGACTTAGAGTTGGCCTTCCTAATGGGCTGAAGTGATACAAATTTTGACATCACATCGAGGACTACCAATACAAAACGGTTTCCACGTTTACCTACGGGTAAACTCCCATACAAATCCATGGCATATACTTCCCTAGGTCGGTCTGGTATTACAGCCATCGGTGGTTGATACAATAATATGGAGTTGTATTTCACCCTCTGGCATATATCGCAGGTTTTTACTATTCTCCCTATGGTTCTCCGAAATCCAGTCCATGTGAAAGTCTCTCCTATTGTAGCCGCTAATTTATCTAGACCACCATGACCAATCATTCTATGGATGTACCATATGAGTTTACATCTTAATTTGCGTGGCACCACCACTCTTAATTTCTTCCGATCTTTGTCTATGTACTTATACAAGATGTTATTCGTCAGCACATAATCATCCATTTGATCTTCGGGTCCATCATTAGCTGACCTTCTTAGACAATATTCAATAATCTCTTTCAGAGATGAATCCTCAAGTTGCAACTCCGGCAATCGTTTTAGGCTTTCCAAACATTCTTCATCCTCTTGAGTTATTTCGATAACATTGACCTCCAGAGGCTCTTCTGTTGGATTTCGGCTTAGACTGTCTGCCAACACATTACTTTTACCTGGGCAGAACTCAATTCTTAAATTAAATTGCTGCGCATAAAGTGCCCATCGTGATACTCTCTCGCTGGATAATGTGGTTTTTAACACAAACGTTAGTGCTTTATGGTCCGTCCTAACAACTATCGGATACCCATACACCATTTTCCTCCACTGTTGTAATGCGTAAACAATGGCCAACATTTCAAGCTCAGTGGTCGTATACTTAAGCTCATGGTTTCTTAATTTCCTACTAACGAAAGCCAAATAGTTTATATTATTCTCCCCATTATTCTCCTGATACAATACAGCTCCAACTCCAACTGCTGAGGCATCAGATTGTATGATAAACTCACGATCGAAGTCCGGATATCCAAGTTTTATACTGTTAGCTAGTAATTCCTTCGCGTTAACAAAAGCTCGATCATGACTCTCATTCCACCGCCAACGATTATTGGTCTTCAATAAATCTTGCAGGGGAGCTAATATCTCTGTATACCTTGGACAGTGGCTAGCGAAAAATCTTGTCATTCCCAAGAATTGTCGGATATGCTTAATCCTTCTGGGCTTCGGAAAGTTACATATGGCCTGTATCTTAACTGGGTTTGGTCTTATTCCAGTTCCATCAATTACGTGTCCAACAAACAAGATTTCAGATTGGCAGAACTTTGACTTGGATCGATTTATTTTGAATCCAGCCTCCTCTAAATTTCTTAGCAGCTGTTCCAACTTGACTACATGCTCCTCGAAAGTTGCTGTCGCCAGTACGATGTCATCAACATAAATGGTTATAAATTCTTTTACTTCCGGTTTCAAGTTCCTGTCTAAAGCTCGTACCAATGCAGCCGCAGAGTTAGAAATGCCGAATGGGAGTCTTTCAAAGATATACGTTTGATTATCAAACATGAAACCAGTAAATAGCTTGGATTTATTCTCCAAAACTATGTGGAAGTATGAGGAAGTCAAATCTAAGATCGTGAAAAATCTCTTGTTCCGAAATCCTCTTATTATCTCTTTTATTACTGGGGCTTTATCATACTCAGGAATTAATTTGGAGTTGACCTGTCTCGCATCAATGCACACGCGAATCGATCCATTGCTTTTTCTTACCACTACCAGAGGGCTAACGAATGGTGTATGTGCTTTAGATATTATACCATTATCCATCATCTCCTGTATTACCTTCCTAGCCTCGGGCATGAATTTATCTGGTATAGGGTACGGTTTAATCTTAAACGGCCTCCAATCTTTCACTAATGACTTGTACTCAAAGTTCTTTATTGCTCCAGGTTGGCTCTTAAAAGCATTGCTATACCTTTTCAGCAGATTCTCAATTATCCCTTGCTGTTCAGAATTTCCTCCTATTCCACTGTCGATTGTCTGTCCACATACAGCATCTTCTGTGTCGTATCTTTCCATTATCTTCTCGGCAACATGTGCAGCTTCATTTATTGAAATGTTCATGGTTTTCTGTAGCTCGCTCGTTTCCTTGTTTTCTATTCTAGCTGTAATGTCCAGTCCTCTTTCACCGTCACATCTGATCCTTATTTCTTCTTTCTTTAAATCAATTACTATGTTGTTTTCCCTGATAAAATCTGATCCAATAATTAAGTTATATTGGATTTTGTCCATGACTACAAATGGATGTTCCATTAAATTTCCTCCAATTTCTATTGGCAAAAAAGTTTGTAACTTGCATTTCGTGACCTTGTCTGGAATTATGCCCTTGATTTTCATGTTGGCAATCGGAATTACAGGCAAGTGTGCTTTGTCTTGTAACTCTGAGAATAGTAGTTTGGAGATGATACTTATACTTGCTCCAGTATCCAATAATGACAATACTCGAATACCCAATATTGTGACGTAGATAACGGGTAGTCCTCTCTTTAATCTTGTTCCTTCAGGTAGACCGTCTTCGTGCAACAATTCCTCGGGTTCAAATTCCCACGATTCGATTCCTGCTATGACCCATTCGTGCTGCCTATAATTTGGATTTAACTTACAAATTCTATTGTTTGTTACTGATTCCAAAACGAAGTTTTTTTTTTCACCCCGTCATTGCCTTGATTATTCTTGTCAAATGGTGTGGCTGCGGGATTTAACGTTTTATCAGTACCTTCTTTTCTTTGTTCTTGTTGATACAACAGACTAGTCGCGCCTACGCAATCAGCGTTCATATCTTGATTCAATATCGCTCGTTCCCATTGCTTGCATTCCTGCTGCTTTCTTAATTCGCCAAGGTACCTTTCTCTTTCCTTGTTTATCTCCTCGTCCTGTCGAATATCTGATTGTCTTGAATTTTCTCGATACCTATTTCTGCGGTACGGCCATTTATCTCTGTTTCGACTCCACCTTGTATTTCTGTAATATCTAGGATATCTCCGCTCTTCGTTTCGAGACGGTGCCCACTTCTGGCGTGTCTTGTCACTCCTCTCGTCCCTATGTTCCACTCTTCTGTAGCCTTCATTCGTCCTAGGTCTGTCTCCTTGACCATGACTATTGTATCCCTGATTTCTTTCTACACCTTCATCTCCTGCTGGTGTTACCACATTTACCGTCGGATCGACGTGTCTTACTATGCGGCTATTAGTATGTGTTGACGTGCTGTCAATTTGCCGAAGTATCGACTCCGCTTGCACGGCTGATTGAATATTTGCCGCCGTCAATAATCTCTGTATATCCGCAGGGAACTGTTTGATTATTGCTCGTACCATTTCTGTTTCTGTAGGTGGAGAATCAAGCTCCTTCAGTCGATGAAATTGCATCGTGAAGTATTCGGCAAACCGACTTGGTCCCGTTAAAGAATATTTCTTTGAGTATAGATCGAGTCTGATTCCTTGCTGTACGTCGATCCCCCAGAATTTATCCAAGAAAGCTTGTTTAAAGCCTGCATAATCCTCAAAAACGTAGCGAAAAGCTTTAAACCAAATGAGTGGTGCACCTTCTAAGTGTTTCTCCACTGTCTTTAACTGGCGCTCTGTAGATACCTTTGTTTCCCTAAAGTATTCCTCAATCTCTCTTAGAAAACCACGAGGAGTCATACTGGATCCTATATTTCCGTTAAATTTCTTAGGCCTATCCTCATAAGTGCGTATAATGTTAACAATCTGGGTTCCACTTCCTGTATGAATTGTCCCGTTGTCATTAATATCAACGCAAAGCTGTGGTATCTCAAATTGACTGTTTACTTCAGTCTTCCTTCCATCCTCAATTATCGTCTGTCGGTCGTTCAACGATGATACCAAATTTCTATTTGTTTCGTTTTCGATTCTTAGGTTCTGTACGTCCTTTTGAATAGCATTTAAATCGTCTTTTAATCCTTTTATTTGTTGGTTCATCAAAGTTTTATTCTCTTCAGTTTCTTCCGTTATCAAATTGAATCTGTCATTGATCTGCTCTCTTGCTTGGGTTATCTCTTTCCGTATACTCTCATTGGTGATAATGACTTCATCCGATACCTTCTTGAGTTTTCCATCCCAACTATTATCGGTCTCTTTTATCTTCTCCTGCATCACATCCACTTCTTCTTTGAGCTCTTTAAGATCATGGTCGACTTGAACTCGCAACTCTTGGATGCTTGACTTAAAATCATCCTTCAATTCTTCGAATTTTTCTTGAAAATTCCTCTTATTCTCATTCATCGCTGCATTCACTTCTTCTTTTAAATTTAATACTTCTCCTTGTACTTCAGCGACTTTCGATCCTAACGATACAATCTCTTCTTGCATCACCTTCATATTTTCTTGCACCATATCGGTGATTCTGTCGAAAGTTCCTTGCATTTTTTCGTGTGATTCGTGAATTTCTGCTCTAGTAGTTCTCTGTGATTCCTGTATTTTCTTCTCGGTATTTTCTTGTGCCTCCTGAATCTTTTTCTCAGTATTCTCTTGCGACTCACGTACTTCCTGGATCTTTTTCTCAGTACTTTCTTGCGATTCTCTCACTTCTTGAATCCTTTTCTCAGTACTTTCCTGTGCCTCCTGAATTTTCTTTTCTGTATTTTCTTGTGCTTCTTGAATTCTCTTTTCTGTACTTTCTTGCGATTCCTGCATTTTATTCATTTTTCCAGCGAGCTCCTCCAATAACAGTTTTACTTGAGCAAGAGACGCCATCGTAATTTCCTATATCGTACCTTAACAAGAATATATCACTCTCAATATCACTCTACAGTCTTTATCTAGTGTTTCCACAACACCTATACCTGCCTAGCACCTCACGAATTAGATTCAATAAATGAACGTATGGGTCTCTCCGGATCTGACCCGAAATATGACGGACATCCTACAATAAGTGACACGGAACAACCTATCGCTCTATCCGAGTTAAATGACTCATTATCCCGATTAACAAGAGCTGAAACTTTACGGAAAATCCTTCCATAATGTCATAAAATGAAACTAAGTAAAATCGTAGTACTGATTAACGGTCAAATCCTTCCAATATTACTCATAAAATATATGATTAAATAAATATTTCAAACATTCTTCACCAACAATGTTGTAGATTCAATGTTCTCTGATTACCGATGTCTCTCCGAGTTTTCCTTTCTTGAAGTCCACTGCCACGCGATAAGTAATTCGAGTCTAGTCGTTCGGTAATAAAATAAATCAACTCTGGCCCCACAGTTGGGTGTCAAGTAAAATTATAAAACCTATATGTGCCCTGACAGCAGTCCCTGTGACCATTTTGTATATTTTAATTCTATATCTCAGTGTTGGGTTCAGCCGCGGCGAAGCAATGCAGTCGGAGATCCATGAAGGCTCCACTCAAGGGACGTGCAAGTCCGACGAGTTGGGACACAGGTTAATTAAGTGGACTGTTATCATCGTGGCTTTTAACGTAGAATGTAATCATCATTTTCTGCCTAAATTACGTGAGTGTTCCGCAATAGAGTATTAAGAGATCGAAGATATTGGCATATTCGACGAGACACATTGACCAACATTTTATCTTATACTAAATTAAATAACTAACCTAATGTTCCTACGCTACTTTAAATGAAAACTCCGTAAAATGTTTTATTTTTATGGAAGGATCTCCCGTTTAATGACTTAAAAATAACTTTAAATGCATCAACTACATTAAAAAAACAAATTATTGGCAACACAAACGGATATAAGAGGAAAATATTCTGTTAAATTGAAAATAAATACCTAACTTCAAGCTCTTGTTATAAATAAATTATAACATTGTCAATCGAAACAAAGGAGACAAAGTGCCCCTCTGCTGAAGGCTTACATGGAAAGATCAGTTATCAATCTCGCACTTTTCAAAATAAATCACTGGGAATTATAGAATCGTCCACTTCAGAATGTTATTTCCTACCCGAATATCTCATAATATTCCGTCATTTCTCCTTTAAAAATCATCGCACTATATGTCAGTATCTGTCTATCTAGCAACTTGAAAATTACCGTTATTCTAACCATATAAAATCACCATACATGCAATAGAAATGTTTGAAAAACACAGGATCGTAACATAATATGACATCCATCAAAATCATGCTTTACAAGACAGACTCGATCCTCCCGTACATTCATCGGTGACCGCACCTAGATAAAAACATCAAGAGACATTGCAACATCTACAATAACCTTGTCTAACTACGTTGATTCTGCGCCTCTGGATACCACTGCGACGTTTGACCTGGAATACTACATTAGCACTAGGCGTCAACTCAAATGATCTACAAAATCCAACTAGCAAAGAAATGGTTTACTTACCATAGAAGATCATATTTCCTTTACGACATGACCTTAATATCTTTACGTTACCGATTATCTTGCGAAGATCCTAAACATCCCTTTAAAATCGTGCGCTCTGGTCAATCTTGTATTTAAATAGGATAAATGTGACGACCAACTACTAGTGTTCGTGAGTGCAACATCCTATAACATTATTCTAAAATACGGCCTCGTACCTAAATAAATTATTCATCACGACAACATCAAAATTCACGCATGACCAACATAGTTCCTACCGTCAATACCATCATCAGGACCTTCACATAACATCATCATAAAATTCGCAATCCTAATGACACGTCTATAATCATCACATCACTCTATCCACGTAAATATTTTCAAAGATCCTACCGTAACTAATACCTTATTACATCGCACAACTCGTCATGCACAGCGAATTCACAATACTAAAGAACAATCTATTCAGGCAATTACGTAAAATTACTAGATACGTTGCCGCATTAATTCCATATCACCACAATAGTATCACACTTCTATTATCAAACACTGTATTTCCACACAAGCACATAACATTTTGAAGACCACAGGATCGCACGTCGCAAAATACCGAGCTCCTCCGAGGTATTCTGAGCTACAAGTTAAATTAGCGTTCATTACCATAACACCATTACGGTACCAATAACATCCATGTCGAAGAAACTTTCGTAAAATCTTGCTAGCAAACATTAAAGAAATCTCACACAACTATCGCATATTATCACAACGTAGTCTGGCTCACCACACTAGACGTAATGCTCATAAATATTACAACGCAATGTCCAACAAATAACGGTCGCTTTCAAGTTAAAATTGTTCATGTCAAATTGACAACAAAATAAATACTACTCTACAACTACAATAAGCAATTACGTGGCGGAATATATATAAGATATTCAAGTACTCATCCTGGGTTGTTGCTCCACGACGGTGTCACCCTCCGAGTTCAGCTCTCACTCAATAACATTATCAAGTATTGTCCATCACATTTCAGATCAGATCCTTTGAGGTCCCTCTATTTTAGTTGTTCATGTTGATACGTGCACACATTGTATCTGAATAAGCATCTGCTGACGGTTCCATTTTACCTGAAACTTAGAGATATCAATTAGAACAAGGTTATACACCTTAATACAATTTTAACAGTTCAAGCGATACACTTGCCTTTTCATTCAATAACAAGATATCTTGTTTTACAATATTGTATGTTTATAATATGCCAATATCTCTTTAGTAACTCCTTTCAATACAATCTTTTCCCTATGAATTCTTGCTTCCGATCTTTCTGATGTGCAGATTGAGAGTGTATCAACTTCTTCAGAGACAAAACAGATTCTACCACAACATAATAATTGGAGACGGTTTGCTTTTCAAAATTCTTTTCAGCTTCTAGCTCCCATATGTTTCTGACAATTGGAAACATTTGACACATAATGTAAGACGATCTCGTACAAATCAGCTGTATTAGTAAAGGAACTTATTTAATAATTGCCGCCTCGTATTTAGGTTAGTAATCGACAGTTTCCTTTCTTCATCTCGATCGTCGGATCGTGCGAGACTAGATGTACAAGGTATGGCCCTCTCATATAAATTTATTGTTTACATATTTCATGGCCCTCAGTAACATTCTGTCGCAGATATACTGCCGTTCATGCATTTCAAAAACTTTGCTTGAAGAATGCGTATTATTCATATAATCCTGCCCTATGTTTCACAATATTAACTATCTACCAACATTTCCAAGATACCACGGGGTTCAGAGCTGGTTATCAATCTGCTGATATCTTCAATTCGGCGATGCCGTTCACGTAATTAGACAAATCAACTGCTTTCTAATTCATCTGGAGGTGTGATAACCGGATATAAGATTTCATTGACATCATTTCTCGACATAAGCTTCCAATGTGTCCACCAATCTCATCCTGATATACATTGGAAGGTTATAATATGGTATGTCAATTCCACTTGTAGGCGTGGTCACCAAGTGATTTTCCGATCGTAATGTTTTCCAGTGATATGTGAGGAGAGATAGCTAGAATTATTATTACCAGTGTTGAGTAAATAGTGAAGTTGGCATTAATACCTGTGTGTCCTAATTTAATCAATGTCAATCAGTTCGAGATCGTATATAGGATGTGTTTTATGAAGGAATATGGCAGTAGACTACTCCAAGTTCATGTTAAATTTGGCACTATGACAGCAGTAAGTAAAGTAGGCATTTTATGAATGTTACGGCACGTTGATGTGCAAGTTAAGGTAGTGATTTACATATGATGAAGTGAAAGAGTTGTTATATATGAAATATGAGTATTAATTAACGCGTCATAGATATGATATAAGGATGTTAATGATTTATGATTTATGATGGTGGTATTTATTGTTTTCTTCGAGAGAGAAATAGTCATAGTTGTGCGAAGTGAGATCTAGTCATTTCAAATGATGTTTCGGAGAGTGTCACAGAATTCTCGCCAATTCCATGTAATCATTCTGGATCATACGCATTGTACATAGCTTAGGATATGATCTCGAGACGAGTAGTGCAATGTTTTTTATCCATGTTAGGATTACCTAGAGAATCATATATGTACTCCAGATAAGATTTGAGCCTTCACTGATTTACTTAGGATGATCTTGAAAACTCACACGGTGTATAACTTTATTTCTGGACAAATTTCAACCTAATAGGCTGATCACTGGTGACATAGATTTTCAAGGGAGAATTATTGTTTTTTTTAGTCCGAGATAGTGTCATCTGACCAAGTAGATTTTCCGTTGATAGTATGTGTTATGATAGCTACATATGATATGTGTGGTGACGTTTTTTTTTGCAATCATGTATGCACGTAGTCTGATAATCAATAAGCTAAGGTCATATTACCTTAAGTTCATAAATTAAATCTTGCGATAACGTTACTTGTAGGGTGATTACGACTTACAATGGACGTAGCTTAGCTTATGGTGTGTGACACAAGGAAATATGAGCGTCTAAGAGGCAACTAAGTAGGCGGAAGTGAATGTTTAAAATGTAAAACATACAAGAGAGTACTTGTCAAATCAAAGGGAAGAAGAGCTTTGTGATAGCCTTTATTGAGAATTTTAAAACTGCATCTAGACAAACAGTCAGTGAAAATTAAGTAATGTGACAGTTTATAGAGTAAGGAATAGGTGGTAACTAACAGAATCTAATGCTTAACCCAAGAATAATTGATTCAGACAACTTGAACTCCATTTCTTGACTGAACATTAACTCGGCAATTCTACTAGCGTTTCTTTATTTTCTCAAGAGAGTATCACTAGAAATTCTGTAAATAGTAATTAATACAATTTTTTATTTTTCTTCTTTGAGGATGCATCCTATATTCTTAGTATACTTGATTTTAATGTTTATTTTCTTGCCAGTATGGCACATGTAAATATCATTATCTGTATTCACATTAATTTATTTTATTATCGCCCAACTTTGTAAGTGAGTTGTATACGAAGGAAAACATAGCGTTTTCAAAAGTTTCCCAGATGTTACATAGAATTTATTCTAATAATTTATGATTTTGGAGATCAATGGGCTTATGAAAGGAAATAATATGATCCGAGAAGACATTTATTTAGGATGAATTCGGAAGATGTAATTTTTCTGAAATGTTGTTGACGGATATAGACTATAGGGTTGACAGGGAGTCACTCATTTCAAGAACTCTTTCATTGGTAAAAATTTGAGATAATTTTCTTGAATATTTTACTTAATATTTAAAATAAATATGGAATAGTGAAACCTAAACACTCTTTCTCTGTGTTCTTAGAATAAGAATTAGTTGTAAGACTGTAGTAGTTTCAAGCGACGACAATTTCTCTAAGAGCTAATAAGAGTATGGTATCTAACTAGATACGAGTAAGAGACGTCTTTCTGCGTTAGTTAGAAACTTCCATTAATCGACCTGGACGTTCTTCTATTACGGAACTCACACCCGTAAACTCAGTCACCGGATTAATTGAATTTAGAGCTAGTCAGGATCTCTTGTGTCTATGCCTGGACGCGGGAACGGCGCAATATATTACCTTGAGTGCATATATTTGTGTATTCGTATGTATACTTTTGATAGGGTTTCTTCAGTGTTTTGTGTTTATAGGCTTATTATTGCATTTTCTTTGTCAAATTATGATAAAAAGTATCGTATCAGCAATAACTTATAGGAATTACACGCAACGACGGAGAGTGAACACTATTCGCGTGACGTCACAATTGTTGGTATCAGGCCTCTATATATCAAGATGGCCGTGGATAAGCCTAAAGGAAAACTTAAAGCAAATGCGTCAGAGATAGGATGATGGTGATGAAACTCCAATTTGAAAATGGCGTGAAAGATCTACTTCTATTGTATGCCATACAAACGGGTTGCATAGATGAACATATAGAGGACTTCTTAGAGGTAGTGGAGAGACAGATAGAAGATAATTAAGTGCTATTGATGGGAGATCTAAATGCACAAGTTGGAATGGAAAGACAAGGAAAGGAAGATGTTGTAGGGCCCTTTGGATATGGAAAGGTAAATCCAGAAGGCAAGTTGTTGGTGGATTTTTGCATGAGGAACCAAATGATTGTTGGAAACACATGGTTTAGGAAGAAGAACAGTCAGAAAATTATAAGGTATGGTTGGGGAGACAGACGAACAAAGACCATGAATGATTATATAATCATAGAGAAAGAACACAAGAAGAATCTTTTAGATGTTACAGCCATGCCTAAAGAAGCCTTTGGTGGAGATCATAGAGTTGTGATAGGAAAAATGAAAGTGGGAAAGATTGAAAACCCCATTAAAAATTGAAAAAAGAATTAAAGTATGGAAGTTGAAGGAGAAAAGCATACAAGAAGAATTTCAAAAGGAAATAATACCCTTGGTACATAGGATGGAGGTGGGGAATGTTGGAGATGAATGGAAAATATTTAAGGAAGCACTGGTTTGATGTGCAGAAAAGGTATGTGGTAGAACATCAGGAAATGTGAAAGACAAAGAGACACAGTGGTTGAATGATAGGGTAAAGATTAAAGGGAAGGAAAAGAAAATGGTATGGAAAGCATGGAAAACATCTAAGACTGAGGAAAAGAGAAGAAAATATGTGGAGGTAAAGAATTTGGCCAAGAAAGTAGTGGAGGAAGTAAATAGGAAAAGCTGGGCCTTATTCACACTGAAATTGAGAGATGATATGCGGGGCAGCAAGAAATTACTGTATGGTATCTTAAGAGACAAAAAAAGAGATCAAGTAAACACCAGATTTGTGAAGGATGAAGGCGGCATAATACTAAGAAAGCCAGAAGAAATAAGAAATAGATGGAGAGAGTATTTTCAGACGTTGCTGAACATAAGAACTGATGAGTGATAGTCATTCAATGGATGACGAGAAAATGCCATTAGCTGATGACGAATGGAAAAACTGCTGGAATAGATGAAATTTCAGTGGAGATGATAAAGGCAGCTGGAGCTGTAGGCGTGCAGTGTATATATATTCGGTTCTCAAGAATGTCTGGGAGAAGAAGGAGGTCCCCGAGGTTTGGCGAGAAGGAATAATCATCCCAATTTTCAATAAAGGCAATAAGAAATAACTACAGGGGAATTACTCTAATATCCCATATTGATAAGATAATGGAGAGGATACTGGAAAGTAGAATAATGTTGAGGGTTGAGAATCAGATACAGAATAATCAGTTTGGTTTCAGAAGTGGAAGGTCAACAATAGAGTCCATTTTCATTATGAGACAACTAATGGAAAAGTAATGGGAATATGGGAATGATATGGTGATGACATTCATTGACACTGAAAAGGCATAAATGACAGTGTCCCCAGAACTAAATTTTGGGACAGTCTGGTGCAAAACGGAATTGAACAGCGATTAACAGAAAGGATCATGGCAATGTACAAGGGATGTTGTAGTTGCGTGCACAAACACAAGTTGGCAGGACAAGTCGGTTCAAAATAACAAGTGGGCTGAAAGAGGGAAGTGTTCTTTCACCAATCCTGTTTACAATAGTAATGGGTGACATCATAAGAATAGCAAAAGCAGCATATGGAGGAAGAGAAATAAACATGTTATTTGCAGATGGTATTTTGATTTGGGGAGAAGACGACAGGAAGGTTCAAGAACAGTTGGATGTGGTGAATGGGAAGATAAATGTATGTGGATTGAAAATGAGTGTAGAAAAGAGTAAATATCTTCTCATGACTACAGGGGAGAAAGAATGGAAAGGTCAGATTATACTTGCAGACAAGCCCCTAGAAGTAGTGAAAACATTCAAATACCTGGGGAGTGAATTAATGGAGAATGCTCGACTGGATGCTGAGATTAGTAAGAGGATTCAAGCTGAAAGTTGTTTCTATCACAGTGTAAGAAACATGTTATGGGGCAAGGATGTGCCAATGGAAGCAAAGGAAACTATGTATAAGATGTATTACGTACCCATAACAACTTACGGAGCAGAAACTTGGACAATGACGAAGAAGAATGAGAATCGAATACAGGCAGCCGAAATGAAGTTCTTGAGGAGTATGATACAGAAGAGAAGAAGAGACAAAATACGGAATGAGAAAATCCGGGAAAAAATTGGAGTAGAAAAAATGAATGACAGAATAGAGAACAGCCGACTAAGATGGTTTGGGCACATAAAGCGAATGAGTGACAAAAGAATGCCAGAAAAGGTCATGGGAATGCAAATGCAAGGAAGGAGAGGTCGTGGATGACCACGATTGAGATGGAAGGATGCAACCCAATGCAGCATTATAGAAAGAAACCTGGACAGGGACACTGAGTTGGAGGAGGAGTGGTAGAAAAAACCTAAGAAACTCGGCTACAACTGGATAAAGGGAAAATGGTGATGATGATGATGATGATGATAATGATGATGATGATGATGACTGAAAATCACTACTCAGCAGAAGATTTTTTTGAATTGCTCCACTATAGAGCCAATTATGATAAAAATTAAGGAATCAGTTGGCAATAAAGGGTTAATAAAGGGTACAGATATCTGCACATGGTTATGAGGATATTTAGGGGTTGAAGTTAGGATGTAAAGGAGAGGGCATATAAGTCTCTGGTAAGACCCCAACTAGAGTATGGTTCCAGTGTATGGGACCCTCACCAGGATACTTGTTTCACGAACTGGAAAAAATAAAAGAAAAGCAGCTCGATTTGTTCTGGGTGACTTCCGACAAAAGAGTACGGTTACAAAATGTTTCAAGGTTTGGGCTGGGAAGACTTGGGAGAAAGGAGACGAGCTGCTCGATTAAGTGGTATATTACAAGTAATAAATCTCATTGTAGACTGTATTGGACATCAGATTATGGACATTAAAATAAGAATAATAGTTTACACAACCTTTCCAATACTTATCCTTCCTTATATTTAGGATTAATTTAATATTTAGTGCTTGACAATAATGTACCTTAGTGTACCATTTGCCACCGAGATAGACACCTCATTTCCAAATAAAGAGATTTTGATTTGATTTGGATATAAACATTACAACAGGCTTTGTAAGATGGGAAATCTTTCGCTTAACAATCGTAGGCATCATCAGCCGAAATAAATCTTAGCCTAAAGTAAGGTCAGGGCCACGAACCTAGTGTCCTTAAAATATATGGCACCCTAAGGATCAACAGTTACATTTAGAAAATCAAATAGGCTTAAAACTAGTGTGAAAAAACATAGATTATTACAACATGGTTAAGAGAAAAACACACACTCGTATTGAAACAGAGGTTAAAATCAGAAAGTACAATACAGAGCTGGTAGTGAAATAATTAAAATCATTACGATATCATTGCTACCAGTCAGTCAATCAGAATGTTCAAACATTAAAAAAGTGAAAATATATAAGAGTGTTCATCATAGCTAAGTGAAAAAACATGTAATCGTGTTGCCAGAGGTCAAAGACATAAGGTACAACATAGAGCTGGCAGTGTAATAATCAAACTCATTGCTACCAGTCAGTTAATAAGAATGTTCATACATAACAAAAAATTATGATTATATTCTTTTGAATGAAGAAATAATTAAATCCCATTCTTGTATGGATACGTGAGTCGGGCAAGAGAAACCACATATTGTAGCAGACGTGGAGTAGTACCCTAAAACTTCAAACAGGATTGACCACGCCTGAAGCTGCTTATAAGGTAGAGGCCAATATCCACTTCATCCTTAACAATGGTTAAAGCTGAATAACAGGTGTCTTCATTTTTACTGGGAGTTCAAGACCAAAACGGAATAAGATGCAAAGTGCGCGAACTGAAGTATGAAAAATGGAAAAAGGAAAAAGATGTACTCGGGCCTTGAAAATAGGGTGTTCAAAATGAGAGTCAAAGATCGCTTACCTCTTATGTTGGATTGACTGGAGACATTAGCCGTTCGAGGTGGGCTGTTAACCGTATGCCCGTTGCTGCGTGTGTTGTATCTGTGTGCTTGCTTAGGCGGAGAGTAAGTTGGGACGGGATGGGTAGATGCAACAATGAGAGTGGTGGAAGCCGGCGGCGGAGTTGTATTGTGGGGAGGGGATAAGGTGGAATCTGTTATGATGATCGGAGGGATTTTTAAAGGTTTATAATTGAATATTTTTGTGAAATTGTTATGATTTATATTAAAATTAATGAGTAACTTGGGGACTTGTTCAATTAATGGGCTGTTGTTCTCAGGGACATCATTCAAATTATTATTATTATTATTATTATTAAAATGTTGATCCAAGAAATTGTACGTATTTTCCAATCCAGTCATTAAGCTGCTTTTATTTACATATTTTATAATGTGGAGGTCCTGATCAATTGTAGAATAATTGTGGCCGGAATCCCTCACGTGGTTGCTCATGGCAGAGTAATTTGTATGCTTTAAGGCATTATAATGTTCCAAGTATCTAGTTCTAAAACTGCGGCCAGTTTGTTCGATATAAGAAAATTCGCACTGGGGCATTTGAGTCTGTAAATACCAGAGTTCGAAAAATGTGTCCTGAGAAGTATTTACCAAGTTGGAATTAAAGAATATATTCCAATTAGTGTTGTGAGTTTGGTAGGCGATTCCGATGTTATGCTTCTTAAATGGGTTAGTAATGCTGTATATGGCGCGGTTAGTGAAGGTGAAGGTGGCAGTGTCTATTCTTTTGGGCTTATCTGGCATTAAATATGTAGTATTTTTTAATTTTATTTTACCAATAATCTTATTGATCAGATTAGGTTTATAGCCGTTAAGTTTTGCAAGTTCTTTTAGGTATTCGAACTCTTTTTTCCGGTTAGAAGGGGATAGTGGAACATTTAATGCTCGATTAACTAAACTGTAGAAAGTTGCTTGTTTATGAGATTGAGGGTGTAAAGACTCATTCTTTATTGCCAAAGGAGCAGCGGAGGGCTTTCTGTAAATTTGGAAAATAAAATTATCACTGGCTCTGGTCAAAGTTATGTCCAGAAAGTTTAAAGACTTGTTGATTTCATCTTTCTTAGTGAACCTGATAATGTGGTCAAGGTCATTAAGGATATTTAATATGTTATCACTATTATTGCGATGTGTGTCGATGATGGCAACTGTGTCATCGACGAATCTTAACCAAAGCTGTAGACCATTGATTTTATCGATTATCTTCTTAGTCTCAAGGTGATCAATTAAAATGTTAGCAAGGATTCCAGATATCGGTTCGTCCATCGTTAGTCCCTTCTGTTGGTAAATTTTGTTATTGAATGTAAAGAAGTTATTGTTTACTACAAATTTTCGCAAGTTGATCAGTTTTTCTATTTCACATTTGCTTATAGTGTTATGTTGCAAAAGTTTAGTTTCTATTAAACGAAAGGTTTCATTTAGATATTGGTGACATCATACGAAGCCATGACATGATTATCATGTAACTTAAATTTAGAAAGTTTATTAAAAATCAACTGGATTTTTAACATAGCCTTCATTATTGAACTTATAATGGCTATTTAAAAATGCAGTAAAAGTTTAGAAATCTTGTAGATGGGACTATATGGACAGTTTATCATAGGGCGCATTGGCACCCCTTTTTTATGTATTTTTGTAAGTCTTCAGCAGTACGTAATCTGGGATTCATAATGGTGAGTTTTTGCGTTAGTTTTTGGTTCTTGAAAAGTCAATTTTTTGTCTAAAACATCTTGCTTTATATTTGCCGCGATTGACACCTTGTCGTTAGCAAATTTAGAAAAGGAGTCCCATTCTACAGGCGACATATTAGACGACGTTTTAGATGAACTTTGTAAAGCTGCAAGTTAACGGGTGATTTTTTCCTGTAGGGTGTTTTGATTTCATTTTTCAGCCAAATAAATTTAATTTTTTTGGGTGTTATGTAGATTTGGGGATGAAATGTTCTTTCATTGTAAATGTTGCAAGAATCTGGGAACCAATCCGTATCTTAAGCACTCCTTTAAAAACGTAATATCCCTGGATATTGTATTGACCTTAACTTTGAGGTTAAGATATTTATTCTTTTCTTTTGCCTAAATTCGTCAAATCTTTCAAAACCACAGGAACACCCTCTCCCCAAACCAAAGTTGTTCCAAACACTGTAGATTTGTCCAACACTAACATTTCAAACAGTGAAATGGATCTTTTGAACAAAGGCTTCAAATTCAACTGGCCCAACCCCAACAAAATTGATGATCAGGTGACCAACATTGCCGAAATCGAATCAAATTTTTCAACACCTCCTATAGAACACCGTAATGATGTTAAATAAGAAATTAAAAAGAAGATCCCGTTACTAACCAGGGTAATAAATTCCAAGCCTTCTTTAAATCTTAACAAGCAAATAATTGAAGTAAAGAACAAAATCAGAAACAATAATATAATAGTCACAAAAGCCGACAAAGGCTCTACAACTGTATTATTGAACAAATATGAATATATTAGTAAAACTGAAGACTTCTTTTCCGCCAATAACTACAAACTAATTAACAAGGATACCACTTTAAATATCCTGCGTGGTTTAAAGAACTTACTGAAAAATTCATCTTTTCGCTTTCAAGAGCATGAACAGCAAAAACTCATCATTATGAACACCAGATTACCTACTGCTAAATCCTTACCAAAAATACATAAAAATGAGGTGCCAATGCGCCCTATTATATGCTGTCGAAATAGTCCCACCTACAAGTTTTCTAAATTTTTACACCATTTTTAAATAGCCATTATAAGTTCAATAATGAAGCCAATGTCACAAATCCAGTTGATTTTTGTAATAAACTTTCTAAATTTAAGTTACATGACAATCATGACATGGCTTCGTATGATGTCACCAATATTACGTAAATGAAACCATTCGTTTAATAGAAACTAACCTTTTGAAACATAACACTATAAGCAAATGTGAAATAGATGAACTAATCAACTTGCGAAAATTTGTAGTAAACAATAACTTCTTACATTCAAGAACAAAATTTACCATCAGAAGGGACTAGCGATGGACGACCCGATACCTGGAATCCTTGCTAACATTTTAATTGATCACCTTGAGTCTAACAAGATCACAGCTTTGGTTAAGATACGTCGATGACACATTTACCATCATCGACACACATCGCAATAATAGTGATAACATTTTAAATATCCTTAATGACCTTGACCACAATATCAGGTTCACTAAGGAAGATGAAATCAACAAGTCTTTAAACTTCCTGGACTTAACCTTGACCAGAGCCAGTGATAATTTTATTTTCCAAATTTACAGAAAGCCCTCCGCTGCTCCTTTGGCAATAAAGAATGAGTCTTTACACCCTCAATCTCATAAACAAGCAACTTTCTACAGTTTAGTTAATCGAGCATTAAATGTTCCACTATCCACTTCTAACCGAAAAAAAGAGTTCGAATACAAAAAAAAACTTGCAAAACGTAACGGCTATAAACCTAATCTGATCAATAAGATTATTGGTAAAATAAAATTAAAAAATACTACACATTTAAATCCAGATAAGCCCAAAAGAATAGACACTACCGCCTTCACCTTCACTAACCGCGCCATATACAGCATTACTAACCCATTTAAGAAGCATAACATCGGAATCGCCTACCAAACTCACAACACTAATTGGAATATATTCTTTAATTCCAACTTGGTAAATACTTCTCAGGACACATTTTTCGAACTCTGGTATTTACAGACTCAAATGCCCCAGTGCGAATTTTCTTATATCGAACAAACTGGCCGCAGTTTTAGAACTAGATACTTGGAACATTATAATGCCTTAAAGCATACAAATTACTCTGCCATGTGCAACCACACGAGGGATTCCGGCCACAATTATTCTACAATTGATCAGGACCTCCACATTATAAAATATGTAAATAAAAGCAGCTTAATGACTGGATTGGAAAATACGTACATTTTCTTGGATCAACATTTTAATAATAATAATAATAATAATAATAATAATAATAATAATAATAATAATAATAATAATAATAATAATAATTTGAATGATGTCCCTGAGAACAACAGCCCATTAATTGAACAAGTCCCCAAGTTACTCACTAATTTTAATATAAATCATAACAATTTCACAAAAATATTCAATTATAAACCTTTAAATATCCCTCCGATCATCATAACAGATTCCACCTTACCCCCTCCCCACAATACAATTCCGCCGCCAGCTTCCAGTACTCTCATTGTGGCGCCGTCCCCTCCCGGCCCATCCTACTCTCCGCCTAAGCAAGCACACAGATACAACACACGCAGCAACGGGCATACGGTTAACAGCCCACCTCGAACGGCTAATGTCTCCAGTCAATCCAACATAAGAGGTAAGCGATCTTTGACTCTCATTTTGAACACCCTATTTTCAAGGCCCGAGTACATCTTTTTCCTTTTTTCCATTTTTCATACTTCAGTTCGCGCACTTTGCATCTTATTCCGTTTTGGTCTTGAACTCCCAGTAAAAATGAAGACACCTGTTATTCAGCTTTAACCATTGTTAAGGATGAAGTGGATATTGGCCTCTACCTTATAAGCAGCTTCAGGCGTGGTCAATCCTGTTTGAAGTTTTAGGGTACTACTCCACGTCTGCTACAATATGTGGTTTCTCTTGCCCGACTCACGTATCCATACAAGAATGGGATTTAATTATTTCTTCATTCAAAAGAATATAATCATAATTTTTTGATATGTATGAACATTCTTATTAACTGACTGGTAGCAATGAGTTTGATTATTACACTGCCAGCTCTATGTTGTACCTTATGTCTTTGACCTCTGGCAACACGATTACATGTTTTTTCACTTAGCTATGATGAACACTCTTATATATTTTCACTTTTTTTAATGTTTGAACATTCTGATTGACTGACTGGTAGCAATGATATCGTAATGATTTTAATTATTTCACTACCAGCTCTGTATTGTACTTTCTGATTTTAACCTCTGTTTCAATACGAGTGTGTGTTTTTCTCTTAACCATGTTGTAATAATCTATGTTTTTTCACACTAGTTTTAAGCCTATTTGATTTTCTAAATGTAACTGTTGATCCTTAGGGTGCCATATATTTTAAGGACACTAGGTTCGGGGCCCTGACCTAACTTTAGGCTAAGATTTATTTCGGCTGATGATGCTTACGACAATTAAGCGAAACATGTCCCATCTTACAACGCCTGTTGTAATGCTTATATCATAAATTTAAGGTAAGATTCGTATTGGAAAGGTGGTGTTAACTATTACTCTTATTTTAGTGTTCATAAGTGGTGTGTTCCGAGCTGTCAGTGGAGAGATGGCGTGGGAGGACATCAGTAGACGAATAAGTTTTATTGGTGTCTTTAAAAGTAGGAAAGATTACAATGTGAAGATAAAGTTGGAATTCAAGAGGACAATTTGGGGCAAATATTTGTTTATACGAAGGGGAGTTGGGGATTGGAATAACTTACCAAGGGAAATGTTCAATAATATTCCAATTTCTTTGCGGTCATTTAAGAAAAGGCTAGGAAAACAACAGATAGGGAATCTGCCACCTGGGCGACTGCCCTTAATGCATATCAGTAGTGATTGATAGATAGATTGATTGAAACCTCTTCTGCTTTTCTTGATACTTCCCATGACATTCGTAACAAGTTAATCAATTCAGTCCTAGCTCTTTTTTAAAATAAAAGAAAAGAGGAGATCAAAGAATCACCATTTGTAGCTGTGATAGAAGGTGAGGCCACGGACTCAACACGAACATCTCAGGTTTCTTCTGTGCTTTGTTATGTTACAAATGATGATATTCAGGAGATATTTATTAGGTTTATTGATGCAAGTACCGATCACTCTGCTGTTTCTCTGGCTGGGCATTAATCCAGTTTCATCAATGAATTCAAGTTTAGTGACCCATTAGTCGCTCAAAAGAACGATGGGTGTTCTGTTATTGCTGGAGCAATAATAATAATAATAATAATAATAATAATAATAATAATAATAATAATAATAATGATAATTGTTACCGTGTTTTAGTGGTAGTTATGCATGAAAGAAGGTGCTGGGTGGTGAATAGGTCTCAAGCTACTAAAGTGAAATTAATTTTAAAATTTAACAAGGTTATATTTTCTTTTCAAAATTAGGTAACAACAAATAGAACAGGTACTTAGTAGACGAAACACAATTGAAAAATACATTTACATAGGTACCCCATTTGGGGCTTCAAAAGTCAGAAACATAATTCTTGGGCAATCAGCTCAGTTTTACCCCAAACACAATTTTAACAGAGGGGCAGAAAACCCCATTCATACCTAGGAGCCCTTGCTCCAAATTACACTGAAAAGCCTCCTCGAGGCATACAATATACCATTTTCAAAAGAGCCACTCGCTCTCAATTTTAAGCCTCTCCCAGGCCACACCAAACTCCACCTTTAAGCTGTCCTCAAAGGACATATACACAGGGGTAAAATACCCAACCTACTGAGGTCTATTGAATGACAAGAAGGTTAATACATGACCTCTAAAATACAATTTGATGGGAGGCGAACTTGCACTCCTAATACACTTGTTTAAGACCTACTTGGCCTTAGGCCGTTAGAGCAAGGGCTAATCCCATACTACAGAGGTGACTTAAGAAAATAACAATTTACATTACATTACGGAAGAATTGGTTGAGAAAATAAGTACACCTCCAGACAATGTGAGTGGGAGCTCTAGAGGGTTAGCACTCTCTATCCCAGTATGTAGCTTTACAAGAGAATAGATGAAAAGAGAAGTTACATTTTAGGAAAAGGTTACATAGTGGAACGCTTAGAACCCGCCCCGAAAGTTAAACTGCTGAGCTAGCAAAGAAAGAATTTATTAATCGGCCATTACCTTGTTGCTGACCGCTGCCGAGGAAAGAGGCGCTTCCCGCCTCCTGCTATGTACTTAATACACTGAAAGATGGAACAGAAGTGGCCGAGAGACCCAAAAATCAGCAGTTTAAATACTCTCGCGGAAGTTTCTAGGCGTTAGGGGAATGAAAACACCCTCCCACAAACACTTTATTGGGTAGGACACAGCAACATATTCAAGTTGGGGGAAGATACATCTGATTGGATAGAAATTAATTTAAGAAATTCGGGATTGGTTAGGTTCAACACAAGGGGAAAGAAGGGGTGAATATTGCCAACTTAAACAATGACTGAAAGAAATTTAACAAAGAACAAACTCTTGAAATTAAATTTTCTCCAACAAAATAGTTCTTTGACTCCGCACTAGGTTGCACTATTGTTGATCTTCAGTAGTGTCCTCTAGGAGAGAAAGTTTACACTTCTTACTTCAAGCGAAACAAAAACACATCAAAAATGACACAGTTCAAAAACTCAAAATTTTCCACGTGGTGACATCTTCTGAGAAGGTAAAGAATTAATAGCGTAGATAAAGTTCAGACTTCCTCCAGCAGAGGAGTTTCACCTGGCGCAATTTTTAAATTAGCGGCGTGGAGGTGTACCGCCCGGTACAATAATAATAATAATAATAATAATAATAATAATAATAATAATAATAATAATAATAATAATAATAGGTGCTGATGATGATGCTTATTGTTTAAAGGGGCCTAACATCGAAGGTCATCGGCCCCATCATCATAATAATAATAATAATAATAATAATAATAATAATAATAATAATAATAATAATAATAATAATAATAATAATAGTAATAATAATAATAATAATAATGCTATTTGATTTACGTCCCACTAACTACTTTTACGGTTTTTTGGACACTCCGAGGTGCCATTATTTAGTCCTGCAGGAGTTCTGTTACGTGCCTGTAAATCTACCGATACGAGGCTGACATATTTGAGCACATTCAAATATCACTGGACTGAGCCAGGATTGAACCTACCGAGTTGGGGCCAGAAAGCCAGTGCCTCAGCCATCTGAGCCAGGGGGGCTCATTCCCGACTCCCGCGCTTTGCTGCCGGCATTGCATCGCCTCATACTGACGTCACGTGGAGGTCTCCTGTCAGCAGCTGTTGCGGTAAACGATAAGGGACTCGCTTTCAGTATAGGTCTATTTTGCGGTACGGTACGCAGTCTTGTAACATTTTCCGTATTCTGATGATTGTTGTGTTAAAGATGAGTAAGGTTTCTAAATATAAATTTAATTGTGCTATGGCACAATGTACTAACTGGGGATCGAAAACAACTGGTGTCTTGTAGTACAGATTTCCAAAACGTGAGATCAGGCGAGTGTGGGTGTTGCGCTGTTAGCGAACTGACATATTTAATCCTGATAATGCCAGGGTATGTTCCATACATTTTCGTCAAGAGGATTATGAACGAGATTTGAGAAATGAACTACTGGGATTACCGCAGAGAAAAATCTTGCGGGCAGATGCTGTTCCGCCTGTGTCCATTGCAAATTGGCATGGCGATAAAGCTTCGTGTTCAACCACTAGCACCGTTCCCAGCCAAACAGCACAGCATTTTTCATACAATATTTAATAATTAATAAACACAATATTTAATAAATCGTAATAAATTTGACCAGCTACGTGGAAGTATGAATAAACTGATTCTGTCGTACTACGGTATTGTATACTGGCTAGGGTAGCTGACTTTCGTTTAGAAGGCTTGGGTTCGATTCCTAGTACTGGAACAATTTTTCGAATCTTTTTACTTTGTTCTGTTGTTTGCCAGCAGAACGTTTTATGTGTGAACACCGAGTTACGACAGTATATTAACTTATAACTCTTCACATACTTCGAACGTTAAGTAGTTAGGCTTAATTTACTTAACGATCGTAGTTTAGATTTTATAAATGTTTAAAACGTGATAGCTCATAAATGTTTATCTTCATTTGCAGATTTCCAGTGATAGAGATTTGCGTCATGAAGTTAGGAGCGTGAAGAAGCGGGCGCGGTCAACATTAGAGACTTTGTCACCAAAGAAAAGGAAAGTTGACCAGGCGACTAGCACTGAATCGCTTCAAAATGAGATCTTAAAACTCCGTAAGCGAGTGGAGATTTTGGAAAAGGAAAACGCGATTTTAAGACGAAGGGAGGCTGCTCTAAAGAAGCTCAAAGGACCTAGGTATCTAGTCTCGAAAAGAGACAACAACCGTCTCCTCCGGAAGTAAAGAAGAGTGCACACAGAGAGGAAGTAGTTAATATTCTGTCCAAATGTTTTACGCCAGGGCAGATTCGATGTCTCTTGGGAGGCAATAAACGAGTGAAATGGTCCTCGGAGGACATAGCAAATGCTTTGTCATTGAGATCGCTTTTCAGAAAAGCATATGATTATTCGAGGAACCGGAATATGCCTTTACCATGTCGGTCAACCTTACAAAAATGGATTCGGCGCTTTAAATGTAGGCCCGGAATTTTAACAGAGGTGCTATATCTGTTGAAACCAGCGCCGTAAATTACAAGGAGTCTGAAAAGATCGCGGTTTTGATATTTAATGAAATGAATGTAGACGGATGCATTTCATACGATTCATCTGATGACCGCATACTAGGGCCTCACAGCAGTGTCCAGGTAGCGATGATTCGAGGGCTCTTTGCTGCATGGAAGCAACCCATTTTTTATTTCGACGTGACAATGACGTCAGAGTTGTTAAGAAACATAATTTGTAAACTTGAGGCTTGTGACATTCATATTGTCGCAGTAACTTGTGACATGGGGGGGGGGGGCAAAAATGCCAAAGTGTGGAAGGAATTAAACGTACACAAGGACGAGAGCTTTTTTACCAATCCAGTGAACGATAAAAAAGGAAGGTGTGGGTGTTCTGTGATGTACCCCACCTCTTGAAATTATTGAGAAACCACTTTTTAGATGAAGGTTTGACGTTATCTGATGGTTCAGAATTTCAGAAGACGACAATAGAACACCTATTACAAACTCAAGCAGGGTATCTATCAAGTACACATCATATTAATGAGGCTCATCTGAGTGTAACAGGCAGATCCCGTCAAAATGTGAGAATGGCTGCGCAGTTATTTTTCGGGCGCACAACTCTGGCACTGCGGTATACTTTAAACAAGGGCGCTGAAAGCAACTTCATCGAGCTAGTCAATGACACCTTCGACGTGTTGAACTCCAGAGCACCTAAAGATGAAAAGACTCCCCTTAGGAGTGGATACGGCTTAAGGAGTCAGGAAAATACTCTGAAGCGCTTTCTGGAGGCGGTTATACAAGTGAGATTTGGTAAACAGAAAACTTTACTTCCGTTTCAGAAGGGGTTCATAATATCTATAAATTCTCTCTTAGGGCTTTTCGAAGACATGAAACATGCAAATATGTCTTATATTTTAACTACCAGATTAAACCAAGACTGTTTGGAGATTTTTTTCACGTGTCCGTGGACTAGAAGATTTTTATAGCAATCCCTCCCCTTTTGAAGTTCGTAACAGAATTCGACTTGTTACTCACAGGGAGTAATAAAATCCCCCTCTCCTGTAGCGTGTCAGTGGAAGCTGAAAATAATTCATCGCCAAGTGATACGGGTATTTTTCATCCTGATGCTGATAATGAGGAAGATTTCTTGAGCTTCGTAAGCAATGAACTATGTATAGATGTTTTTCAGGGGCCATTAACAACTGTACCCGTAGATGAACAGGAAGAAACGTTGGAGTTGTTAAGGATGGAAGACTTGAGCCAGGACTTCGAAACTGAAGACGTAAACCAGGATGCAATTAAGTATCTTGCAGGCTACTTGGCATTCTAATGTCGCTCTGTTGATGACAGCTGGGGTGATAAAGGTGAAATGTTTGCCTTGCCACAGGAAGTGCCTCACGACTGGTTATCAATCATTTCAAAAGGAGGCCTTACTCGTCCAACCGAAGAATGTTGTCAAAAAGTTATGCTGTTTGAGGTACTGTTTGGCAGTTTTCACGGGATTTATATTTCTAAATGTGAAAGACTAATGCAGATTTTGATTTCTATAATTAAATAAAAATTTCCAGAACTTGACGAGAATATTATATCACTGTACGTCAGAACTAGGACTTTTATTAAAATACGTCACCTCAACAAAAAAACAACATATAGAGCTATGAAGAAGTATTCAGTGAAAAAGAGTCGACTATGGGCAGCTTCAGCTTCTTCAATAGCTTCCTAAGTCATCAAAACGTGGGTTTTAAATACAATTACACCAATAACTATTCCAGTGTTTCTATGTATGTATTGTTCTTACAGCCGGCTTTTAAGATGCAATTACTCAGAGTTTCTTCTATTTTTCTATGAACAGTATTATATCACTGATTGCAGGTGGTATGTAAAGTGCCACTTTATTATAATAATGCCAACCTTTTGATTATTTATAAGAAATTCAACTTATTTTATCTAATTATCGAGGTTCATGCTGCATGCAGGCGCGCGCTTCTAGCCCTCTCGGCTACGTCACGCGCGATCAACCAATGAGAGCGCTGTGAGCGGGAATGGCCTACCTAATATAATCTATCTACCTTTCATCTGAGCCACTCAGCCCGGCATGGCTGGAGCACATAACGGTCTACAACAGATTGTTCTTGCCAAATATCAGTTAGCCTTATTTGTGCACTGCTATGCACACAAGCTAAACCTAGTACTAAAACAATATGTTAAAGGCATTAAGAAATGTAAAGTATTCTTTGAAGCTCTATCTGGGTTCGCGACTTTTTTCCCGAGATCTTCAAAGACAAAAGCTGCATTTCAGGCATTTACTACTAAGCATTTGTCATCAGTTGCCTCGACCCGCTAGATCATTTTGTTGTAGTAAAATCAGATGTAGGAAAAAGGATCTGAAGGCATCCTTCAAGTCAGTCATAAGTAACACCGAAGGATGGGATGATGAAACAAGAAACTTTTTGAGAGGTTTCTTTGCCACTCTACAAGATTTTGAATATATTTTTCTTTTAAATGAATTCTCGTCTGTATTATCTCAAGTAGAAATCGTGTTCAATATTTTGCAAACCAAAAGTAACGACATAAGATATCGTGCTGCCAAAGTCGACGAATTCAAGACATTCCTGAATGACAAACATGGTAAATTATATTTGTTTTGGAACCAGTGCACAAACAAACTTTCATCAGTTTTTTGTGTAAAATGAATTTAGAATTAAAAGGCAGAAAATTGGTGATGTGGAAATTGACAAACTGCAGACTGCATTGTGAAGTACTTGATACAATGGTTCGACATACAACGTACCGGTTTTTTTTCGAAATGAATAAGCAGGAATTTATTTCTCTTTTCGATTCTGACTTGTTTGGAAGATACATGGACACTTGTCCTGCTCGGCCATTCGAGTCCCTGGTTAAATCATGTGGTAGCAACTTCATTGTCCTCGCACTCAAAACCGAGCTGTCGGCCATCTACCCATCAACAGAATTAAGAAGTCCTGCATACTAGAGCTTTATCAATATTTAACATGTTCAGGATTAAATGTGGTATTACCTGAAGTAAGCAAACTCTGCTCTTTAATTTTGACTATTCTTGTTACTATAGTTCAGTTCTTATGAGATTCAACTTAACATTTGAGCGCTGGCTTTGGACGGAGGCTAATCATAGGCAACCGATCGCTCCGACAGAGTGTGTTAGACTCTAATTTCAGTTACCAGTGTTGTTGATCTGTTGCATTCTGTAACTACGTGCTATCAGCTGTGTATTGTATTGTGCTCAATTTCTTCCGCCGTATTTGTCAGTTCACTCGGTCATTCATGACAAAGCACCAACACTAGCAGATAGAAATAATCATTTGACCGGTTGAAGGAGCACAATATTTCGGTTCGTGATCCCATAAGGAAGAGGGGAACTCGCGCACCTTGTGAAACATAAACCCCTAGTACCCAGTTTACGCGGTGGATGAAATAGCCAGGAGAGTGAAACCTCAACAGACGATGACTGCCAACAGTGACTTAGAAATGAGTGGTGTATTCCCGTTGTAGAATGTTTCCCTCCCTTAGGAGAAGTTGAATCTATCAGCAACGTGTGCTCTTCTAAATGGTGAGTAGAAATTTACATTTTCTCGCGTTTCATCTGTTCGAGCATTCTACTTTTTTAAATCTTATAGCCTTATTCTAAATATGTTATGTGTTATTGTTCATCTTATGTGAGTTATGCATTTTGCTACAAAGAATAATTAATTCTGGACTTATATTCGAGTATATACGTTTCCGTTCGTGTTGTGTGTTGGGAATCAGCTGTCTTGTTTTCGTAAAAGTTTGGCACCAATGTCTGACTTCCAGTTAACTGTCAAGTCGAAACTCATAGAAACGGAATTATCTGTCGAACGATCTTTCTCGGTAATGAAGCGGATGAAAACTTAATTAAGAAGTACGCAAGAACAAGGAAGATACTTACAATTGTCATTAATCTCGATTGAGAATATTCTCCTGAAAAGCCGTAGTAAGAATCGGGGTTCCATGATTCTGTTATAGACACATTTACTGCCAAATATCGCCCGATAGAGCTATGTTATAAGATATAATAGGCTATGTACAGAGATAACTGATTTGTGTAAGATTAAAAACGCATGATACTATTTGAGCTTTAATATCCATACCAACACTTTGATAAGGGTCACACGCCGCCACTGAGTGGGATTCATTTCAAAGATGCACGAAAGAAAGAGAAAAAAAGAAATATGGAAATCATTCTTAACAAGAAACCCTTTAAAGCAAATTATTGTGTTTTAAAAATAGAGGGGTCAAAGAGAGAAAACGGTAATTTTCAAATTCAGAATTATTAGAATTTCCTCCTCTCATTAAGAACCTTTCCAAAGTTCACCTTACCGAGGAGCAAAGACATACGCTACGTCAAGGCCCAAATTTTAATTTAATATAATTCACTACTACTATCGCGGAAGTCGAAACGGTTATATTTTTTTAATTATAGAATCTTCCTGCAACAGCTTTCCGATGACGTACAAATCGACTTACGCTACGAAATAAATTCCAAACCTGTTAAACAGTTTAAAAATCTCTCAAAACCGTAATAAACCTAATACAGTATAAACCTCTCACGTAAAATAAAACAGAATGGAATTTTAGTTACCAAATCGGACAAGGGGGAACAAGAGTGATTCTAGATAAGGCGGAATACATCAGCAAAACCGAAACTTTTTCACTAAAAGTTAATTTATCAAAATAGATCAGGCTCCCACACGTACCCAGGAAAAAACAAAAATCAGTACTGAAAAACGCAACCTTCATCCTTAATGAACATGTCCAGAAACTAACATGAACCCAAGACTTCCAAGCACCAATACTGGCAGCTAGAAATAATGATTTGAGCGGTTGAAGTAGCACAGTATTTCTTAGCAGTCACTATGTTTTTCACAACGAGATGCCAATAAAGAATTCAGTTGACTTTAGTGAAGTGTCGTCAAACGGGGCGATTTCGGGCACAAGGTAGTCTCGGACAGTGTAGTAGATTTGCCTTCTTTTGTTGCATAGCAACGAGTTAATATAATAAAATTTATTGCCGCTGCTTTGCACTTCCACGCGCGTTTTAGTTTGACCTTGAGGTTACGCTTCCCGCGGCCGCGTTTTTTATTATGTGTCGACTTCATACTATGAAAATTTCCAGTGCGCACTGGCATTGTTGAAAGTTCATGCATTATCATTAAGTGGATACTTACGATTGTCGCGACCGGAAGGAATGCATTATTATTAATATGAAATGCGCACAAATGTGCATATAGTTATGTAACATAATATGAAATATACTACTGTTCACTGCTGTATTTCATGTATTATAAATACCGGTAGTGAAATCATCTGACTGGATTGTTTATAAACGAGTGTTGTGGAATTTTGGTGTGATTTAGTGGAAAGTAGTTTTACGCACATTTTATTAAAATGGAGCTACGTCAAGGTGTAATTACGAAACAAAACTATTTAAGAAAGCCGTACGGTACGTGATGTTAAAAGTGGCCAGTTGCCTTATAGGAAAGCATTAAATTTGTATTGTATACCTTGGTCTACCCTACAAATAAAGTGCAGAAAATACATCCGAAAAATAATGAAAGGATAACCAGTGCTAAGCGAGGAAAAAGGAAATGCTCAAGGAAGCTCGTTACCCTCCAACCAAGACCGCTCCAACACGACCTGTTACTTCCCGCCGCCGCAAGTGAAATGTGCCTTGTTGCAGATTATATAAGATATACAAGTTTGGGAACAAAAAGAGCATGCGAGGCAGTATTTTGGCGTGGCCTCAAATATTCGTTCATGGGATGCGGATGTCAAATAGCTACTTGCGCCCACATAAAAACAGCAGAAAAGTGTTTGTGTTCCCTAACATCCCTGATGAGGATACAATAGCTAAAGAACAAATTTCGAAAATACTTCCAGCCCAAGTGAGAAGAAAGGAATGTTTATTTTCAGAGAAAATATTGTAGATTTATAGGCCATGGCAGCTACATGTTCATTGTATCGACCCTTTTTTCTTACTTACGATTTGTATCGTTTGTAAGAAAAAATATTAAGATCTTTCAGTAGGATTTCTGTACAGTTTATAAATATAGACCGGAAAATTTTACATTTATCTTGTTATAAAATAAAGATTGATCAGTAACACATTGAATTTATCACAATGATTTTTGTCAGATAGTCATATTTCGGACACCCTCAGAACATCTTAAAATATCACAACACTAAAGCAGATAGAACGTAGAATTAAAATAAAGGTCTATTTAGTCCTATTTACGCTGTGATTCTTCAGACAGCGGTTTAAAAAGCATGTGCGTTTTTCAGTTTTCTCAGGAACACATATGATGGTGTACATTTTTCGTTTGTAGTGTATTATATTAATTGGATATATTCCTCATTATCAGGATGATAAACAATACCATTTAAGTTTCTCTTCGAGAGTTAAGATGAAAATAACCTCAAAACCGTCTGAAATGTCCCCGTTTGACTGTACGGTACTTACAAATGTCATATTGAACCCGCATCGCATACCGGTAACATGTTTCTTTGACATCAAAGACATGTACACAAATACTCCAGAAGACGAAACAATAAAAATCATTAGAAATAACGTATTAGAACACAAACAATTTAGCTGCAAGAAATAAACGACTTTATCAACATACCGTAGCCTTCCGCGGTAACTCGCGCGGCGAGGAAAAGACCACATGCTGGCTCTTTTACTCTGCCATTGATCGTGCGGCTGGCAGACGGGTAGCCTAGACTGGTTGCGCAGTTAGTCTAGTCAAATACAGTATTTGGTCTAGTTTTCCCTCGTTCTGCTCGTGACGTCATCATAGGACCACCGTGACTGTTTAGCATACAACCACGCGTGTTGTTTACCGCTGCCTGTCTTATAAAAAAGTGACTTCCACGTAATATCTGAGTTAATTTATTTAACGCGCACAATGTGCAAAGAATTAATATACAAAACATGAATCTTAATTACAAAATTTCACCAGTGATTCTGATCGCTGGTTACAACTTAAAACATGGTACCTGGTACCTAATAGGTACTGTATCACAGGAGACACAACACGGGTTATCACATTTATTAATGTATAGCACATCAAGTTGAATATTATTTTTCCCACTTCGAATACCTCGATGAATGTTCCACCAACACCTCCTAGGAGGTGTTGGTTCCACTGATAAAATACTACCAGACATTGTCATCGCATCAAGTGCATGTACTTCCAAACTGGCCACTCGTGACCAAAGAGTACCCGTGACTATAATTAACAATAATGTTTGTACAGCCTGTGTAGGAGTCACAGATATTGTGAAATGTAATTTAAGCTCATCTCTACCCCGAAGGCTAAGGTTCGAAATTCGATCGATCCTGGGGTTAGATTTTCATGTGAAAAATGAAGCAGCTGCAGCGTCATGAAGGGCGTTTGGCCTAAACTGGGCATTTTACGGTTTCACTCACTAAACATATGTGTACACTTAGTAATAGGATTTCACACTGCACTCACGTGTCAAACTTTCCTAAAACGCAATGAACTTTAACGTTTTCGCGAAGCTAAACTTCCATGCAACCGTACTGACCACCACATACAAATTATATTGTTAAAACCAAACAACGAACAAAGTAGAGGTGTGTCGGTACTGGTGTACCGGTACGCGTCACCTATTCTCGGAATGGAGCAGTGACAACCTGCTCCAGGAGTCCCTTCTCTACCGGTCCACTGCTACCTACTGTGTAGAGATGGGACAGATTAAACGCAACAGCTATTTTGAAACTGTTTCGGTATTGAAACCTTTTCAAAATGTAGCTGTTTCACAAAACACCCTGTTACAACCACTGCTTCTGAAACTGTTCTGTTGCTACCTCGCTAATCGAACTATTCGTCGCTCGCTCTGCGTGACCCGGTATCGTAACCGTTTCGGAATGAAGCTGTTTCACAAAACACTCTGCTACGACCACTGAATCTGAAACTGTTCTGTTCTCTGTTGCTACTTTGCTAATGGCTATAACTATTGGCCGGTCTACGTGCCCAACGAGATCGTCAGTGCCATCTGGCAGAACACCAATGAAAAAGATGCACAAGCCCGGCGCCGAGAGCGATTTAAAAGGCTCACAATCCTTACACCGCGAATTTTAAATACTCGAAGTTAATACGATTTAACTGACGCCTGAACGTAGTAAAGAACAAAAAGGAAACAATCCACTGGCAATTATATACGCTTAATCATTACCGTCGTTCTAGTATTAACGAATTCTGTATTGAAATGCAATAATAGAGAGAAATAATATTCTGTTACCTGACCATGTGGAAAATCGCCATATAGTTCAAAATTTGCTGAAATTGCAAAATCATGATATTCACTTCCCGCGAATTCTGTATGCAATACGCGCAGGTCTACGCTTCTGTAATTTTGAGTTATACAGAGTGAAAATCAGGATATGGCTGACTTGTGAGTGCAGTGTAAATTTTAAGTGTGATTTATTTTGGTTCATTAACTTGTTCGTGAACGCATTTTGTTTACCACTAATAAATTATAGTATTTAAAAATGAATGTGGGGGCCAAGAGGAATAAAACCAGCCCATTATGATCATTTTTACAGAGGTAAGGGACAGTGACCATGTAGCACAATGTGATATCTGTAGCCAGAAGCTGTCGTATAAATCATCAATAACAAACTTAAAAACACCCTACAGTGATAATATCGAAATCAGGTGAAAATTTTTACAGTGAAATAGTCAATGTGGATAATCCTCAAATTTCTGCTCCCATTTCAAGAAAAAGTACTGCTTCAGGGCCACCTTCCCACTTACCTTACAATTCAGAAAATCAAAGCAATCCTCAGCAACCTCCTGTGTCTTCTTTCCTATCTCATAATCAAGATCTTCACATTCCTTCAACTTCAGTACCCACTTCAAGTGTCAACTCTTCTTCAGGGCTTAATACTACAGCAACAAACACCAGCAGTTCATCCCACCAGTCACATATATCAAGTTTTTTTTACAAAAAAATCAGTCATTCTGTTCAGAAAAGGCTCAATCACCACTTAATGAAGCTGTTTGTGCTGGATTTTCAACCTTTCTCTATAGTGGAAGACCGTGGGTTGAGGGAATTTGTGAAGGCATTAAATTCTTCATATGAACTCCCCAACAGGAAACTCCTATCTTCTAGTTACCTACCAGCAGCGTATGAGCAATATTTCAATGCTGTCTCACAACAGTTGTTATCTACTAAAAGTGTTTGCCTTACTACAGATTGTTGGACTTCTAAAAATAATGATTCTTATATAGCTGTCACCGCCCACTACTTGGATGAAAACTTCAAGTTTATTACAACATTACTGGACTGCAGGGGCGAAGCGTCAGGGGAGACAGGGTAGACAGCGTGTACCCTTAACATTATGTGAAGGAAATATTGTCTAGTTAATTCAGTTACTTTTTAGAACATTAGATATTTCCAGATTCGTGACATTATTGTATTCCCCGCTTATTTTCCTCTCACTTCGGCAATGCTAAGACTCGCGTTAGTTACACGAAGCATGTAGGCGAAAGTAGACGCTGTCCATTCTGTGTATTTTCCCTTTGATTTTCAAAGCTTTCAGATAGAGCAACACTAACGCTATCTGTAGGGGCTGACTGTGGAACTATGACTTTCCTATAGCGAGATGTCTCCGCCCAGTAGACAGACTTACCAGCGTCTCTTCTTGCTCTCATTGGCTAGTATTTGGATCTCTCTTATAAAGGTGCTCTTATTGGCTACCATCTTAGACGTGCTTTAAATGTTATTAATTTGCATTTACTTTATTATAAGACACGACTAAAAATAAATTAATAATATTTAAATACGAAGTATAGTAAACTTACACCTAATAAATGAATGACAGCATCAAAACCCTTCAAGTACGTGCATTTTCTTGCCCGCCGATATTAGTTGCGGTATTATAACCCCAATAACTATTGGCTTCCAGTCTTGATAAGGTACTCCAGAGTACGCATACGGAAAAAATTGCTTAACTTGATGCTGAATATTCCGTTAAAGTCAGTTTCTAGTGAACGCGCCATGAGTGCATTCAAATGAATTAAAACGTATTTAAGGAATTGGATGACCAACCAGAGACTGTCTAACTTGGGAACTCTAGCTATAGAGAAGAAATTTCTGTGGAATCTAAGCAAGACGCCTGACTTCAAGACGAGAGTAATAGATATATTTGCCGAAATGAAGGACAGGCGGATTAAACTCATTTACAAGAATATTGTTTAAGGTGACTTGTACGAACAATTATTTATTTCTTATTTCTCTTATTAAATCTACATAACAATGAAATATATTGCTATTTTTATTCTAAAAGTACGTTGTTATTTGACAACTCCCGCGGCCTATTTCGTCTATATTTAAAAATAAAGCAAGTGCACGTAGGGTTATAGGTTGTTATAAGGTTTGTCTTATTTTCAGAGTCATTAATATAATACTGAATACAGATGTATGCGTCGAAAACAAAATTCCATATAATAATATGATTAAAACAGTTTAAATAAAAGAAATCTCTGTCTACCCCCTTACTTATTTCACGCTTCGCCACTGCTGGACTGTACACCAGTAGATGGGCCACATACTAGCAGTAATTTGGCTACACATGTAGGAAACATAACAGATTAATTTAATTTATCTGAGAAAGTTCAATTGGTTGTCACAGATAATGCAAGTAACATAAAAAATGCTGTTAAGAATGACCTAGGGTGGAAGCATTTTGGTTGTTATGCACATACCCTGAACCTGGTTGTTCAGGAAGCTTTAGATAAAGTACAATCACTACAAGAAAAGGTCAAATCTATTGCTGCCTTCTTCAAAAGAAGTGCAACTGCAACAAGAAAGCTATTGGACTACCAGAAAGCTCACAGTGATGTTATCCCTAAAAAATTAATTCAGAGTGTACCAACTAGTTGGAACTCAACATTTTATATGCTGAGTCGCTTTGTAGAGCTCAAAGATGCAATAAAGGTAACAACAGCATTGACCAGCAACACCTTACCTGTACTCTCTGAAGAAGAATGGGGAATTTGTAAAGATCTCTGCACAGTGCTGAAACCATTTGAAGAAATCACAAAGCAGCTTAGTGGAGAAAAGTACATCACAGGTAGTGATGCTATTCCACTGACACGTGTTTTATCATCAGTTTGCAAGTCTATGCTGAGACAAAAAATCTGTGCCACCGTGAAGTCGGTACTGGAAATTTCAAACCAGGAAATTGCCACAAGATACCATAATATTGAGCATTCTGGAACTCTAGCTCTGTGTACATTCTTGGATCCCAGATACAGGAAGCCTGGATTTGTAGATACAACTGCTGCGGAAGCAGCAAAGAAACATGCACTAGAACTGGCTACAAAAGTATTCAGACAAGAAAAACAGCCAGAAACACAGCCAATTGCACCACAAGAAGCAACTTCCAACTGTGACTCGTCAGTCTGGGAGGAGTTTGACAGAATGATTGCCAACACTCAACCACAAGGTAAGGAAAAAGTTCCATAAACTAATGTGATGGTTATTAATTTACATTTCAAGAAAATTATTTTAAATATTTTTATTCCAGGAACAGGTACATCTAGGGCTATAGTAGAAGTACAACGGTTCCTGCAGGAGGCATACTATCCCAGGACAGCGGATCCTTTGTTGTGGTGGCAAAAACACAGTAATAATTATCCACTGCTGTCAAAAGTTGTGCGAGAGAGATTTGGCATGGTTGCATCATCAGTTCCTTGCGAACGTATATTCTCGAAGGCTGGAGTGTTTGTCAATGAGAAACGCACTAGACTAAGTCCACAACACTTGCGGCAGTTATTGTTCCTCAATACCAATTATAACCAGTGGACTGCATCATGGCTTCTGGGTATCATGTTACAGTATTAAAGGCAGTGCAACTGGAGTATGTAAGATACAGAAGACAGTGAAATACAGTGCAATTACTAAGCCTGTGATTTTAATTTGTATATAAAATATTACATGTAATGTTGCTGTAAGTTCATGTACATTCTTGGCATGCTTGTGTATATTTGTAAATATCTCCTCAGATTATAAACTTACAATTTAAGTTACTTATGTTCCACTCTAGTGAGGCTATCAATATTGTTTTTACACTAATTCAGTTTATTGTGTCTGTCAGATAAATGTATGTAGATCAGTAGTATAATTGGATGGTTCTGCCGCCACCACCACCACAGGCTCCCAGAGGCCTCCTCCACCACCACCACAGCCAGAGGCCTCCCAGAGGCCTCCTCCACCACCACCACAGCCAGAGGCCTTCCCAGAGGCCCGCTCCACCACCCGCGAGAAATTTGAATTGGTAAACAAAGCCACGTGCTTTTTGACAGCTATCATCGACAACAACGCATCACTAACCTCACTGCTGCCATCTTGACGGGCCTAAACTTCAGTAGTACCAACTTAACCTCACTAGCGCGAGATTTGAATTGGTAAATAAATCCACGTGTTTTTTGACAGCCACGTGCTTTTTGACAGACAACAACGTATTGCAAACCTCAGTACTGCCATCTTGACGGGCCTAAACCTTAGTGCTACCAACTTAACCTCACTAGCGCGAGGTTTGAATCGGTAAACAAATCCACGTTCTTTTTTGACAGCTGTCATCCGCCATTTTTAATCTATAGAACACAGTGCTGCCCTCTTTAGCTACTTACCTTTGAAATGTGGTGGCGTATAATTTGAAAAATGCTTTTTGACAGCAGCCATCTTTAATCCTGAGAGCACCGTGCTGCCCTCTTCAGCTAGATACCTGTGGTGGCAGGCAATTCCACGTGACAGCAGCCATCTTTATACAAGAGAGCACCGTGCTGCCCTCTTCGTGGCGGTGGCAAATTCCACGTGCTTTACAAACTCTCGTGCTTTTTTCTGACAGCTGTCATCCGCCATCTTGCGTCACAAACCTCAGTGCTGCACTCTTTAGCTAGATACCTTTGAAATGTGGTGGTGGCAATTTGAAAAATTCTATGTGCTCTTGTTTGGAGACAAAGCCACGTGCTTTTTCGACAGCACTCATCCGCCATCTTTAATCAATAGAGCACTGTGATGCTCTAATGCGGGTAATTTCGTCAGCTGTCATCCGCCATCTTTAATCCACAGAGCACGATGCTGCCCTCTTTATGACATGTAGTAGCGGGCAATTTGAAAAGTTCTGTTAGCTGTCATCCGCCATCTTTCATCAATAGAGCACTGTGATGCTATCATGCGGGCAATTTCGTCAGCTGTCATCCGCCATCTTTAATCCACAGAGAACGGTGCTGCCCTCTTTATGACATGTAGTAGCGGGCAATTTGAAAAGTTCTGTTAACTGTCATCCGCCATCTTTAATCAAGAGAGCACCGTGCTGCCATCTTTAGCTAGATACCTTTGAAATGTGGTGGCGGCAAATTGAAAAATTCCACGTGCTCTTGTTTAGTAAACAAACTCACGCGCTTTTTGTCAGCTGTCATCCGCCATCTTACATCGCAAACCTCAGTGCTACACTCTTTAGGTACATACCTTTGAAATATGGTGGCGGATAATTTAAAAAAAAAATATACAGCAGCCATCTCTCGACGCTAATTGCACAAGATGGTGGCTATACATGACTCCTTAAAGGTGCTTATGCAAGATGGCTACTATACATAGGTTCTTATGAGACTCCCTTGGGATGCTTGCGCCAGATAGCGGTTATACAAGGCTCCTTATGAGACGCCCGAGAGATGCTTGCGCAAGATGGCGGTTGCTCTTATGAGGCGACAAGACGGTGACTGTACACAGCTCCTTATGATACGCCCTAGAGGTGCTCACACAAGATGGTGGCTGCTCTGATGAAGAAAGCTAGCTTTGCATCGTGCAGGTATCTTTACAGCACTAAACCTCATACCTTTGAAATGTGGTGGCGGGTAATTTGAAAAATTCTACGTGCTTTTTCTTAACAGCAGCTATCTTTAAACAATAGCGGCTATACATAAGCTGTTAAGGCCTCCTCTTATGTCAAGGCATAGCTCTATCGGACAAGTTTAAACCTGCATCGGGATAGCTAGAGTAAGCACGTGCTGCATTGATGACGTCATTATGCATGTTTAGACTTGCAAATCACTAAAGAAACATAACAAGACTAGAATCGAACACTGCACTCTACGCCGTTAACTTTATCATGTGATCGGAACATTGAGTGAAGTGTTTAGAACACTAAATTAGTGATCAAGACTAAAATAGAACAATGTACTCGATACAACATGTGTTTAGAACATGTCAGGGGATACCTTTGTTCTAAGAAGATTAGATTACCGCACATTCCTTGTAGAGCTAATAGGCTAAAGGGCTAATGGGCAAAAGGGCTAAAGGGGCTAACGGGCTAATGGGCTAAAGGGCTAGGGTGCATCTCCTCTCTTTATCCGGGCTTGAGACCGGTTCTACAACTAGAGGTGGAGTTAACACCCTAAGGAAGGGAGAATGTTGGGAAATAATCTATACGAATATAGCTACTCGATCGACTATATACTACAGATGGATGACTTAGGTGAGGGTAAGCGCTTAGTTAATAATACTTACACGACGTAATTCATGCTCTATTTCAAAAATATCTTCTTTGTACTGTGTGTAACCAGCATCATGATAGACCCTTAGCAGTTGTAAACGTTTTACGAGTACGTTGGGATCTTTACTGTATCTTATATCTACATAGGGTAACAGAGGCATGTTGTGAACTTTGAGTCTATATGCAGACAGTTGAAGTGTAGGGACTTGTTTTGATGTAATACGTGCTTCAGCAGTAGCGTTTCTAGGTACAAACTTAACTTGTTTCGATAGCGATGAAGCGTTGAAATTTCCTTCTTCTTTACCTTGCATCTCTTCTTGAGATGTTTGCACTGCAACAGAACGTGTAGTAGGCTTAGGAAATTAAGTAAAATCATCAATCTGTAATGGAAATGACACATTAAGATTTTCTTCTTCTTCTTCTCCTTCCACTTTCCCTTTACTACTGTTTTGATCAACATCATTATCCTTATTATCATAATCATGATCTTGCCTCTCTTTATCTTGAAGTTTGTGCTTAGTAACAGAACTTGCAGCAGGCCTAGACAACAAGGGAGAATTAAAAATCTCTCGCAGAGGTGTACTTTTTAAACATAAATCAGTGTTCGCTTCAATATGGTTGAGCTCTTTGTATTTTGTTCCCGATGAAGCTACATTACACGCGGCTTCATGACGTTGAGCGTTGTATGCGTTCTTGAACTCTCTCCTACAATGTTTGCATTGAAAAATTGTCCTACACGATATCTCATGATGTCTCTTGTGATAGCTTCGGGAAAATGCTTTTCTACACTCTTCGCAAATATACCTAGAAATAGGTTTTTCCATGACGGACTTTTATCTTCTGCTAACAGATTCTTCTTTAAATCTACTTGGCATTTGTTACTCTCTACTTCGATGATGCGAACAGCTTAGCGATTAACAGTAAACTAACACAAAAGCGTATAACCAAGGTAGCAACAGTAAGGTTTAAGCCCATCAAGACGGCAAGAGTGAGGATAGCGACGTTCTGTTGTTGGATTTTAAATTCCACGCTATAACATGCATAAGGTGGCAGCCTTGAGGTTTACCGCCGTAAAGATGGCAGCAGTGAGGTTAGCGACGCTCTATTGTCCGTCAATGTGAGGTTAGGGTCCGTCAAGAAAACAGCTGTCAAAAAAGCACGTGGCTTGGTTTACTAAACAAGAGCACGTGGTTGTGACTTCACGGTGACGTAGTATGCTGCCTCAGCATGCAAATTCCAATGTCTACACCTACGTAGTTAACATTCTGCTATGTTCACAAGATTTTTTACACATAACTATTCTTTATGCTTTAAGTTCATGTACATAGGTTATGTTAAGATAGCAGCAGATACAAGCGATGGTCACATGCTCTAGTAGAAGATGCATGCATTATCAAAAGGTGGTGTGTACACGCTTTTAAACCTTGCTATTCTTACCGCTGCTATGTTCACAAGATTTTTAAACATCGCTATTCTTTGTACTTTAAGTTCATGCACATAGGCTATGCTAAGATAGCAGCACAAACACATGCGAACTTTGTACATTCTAGTGGAATAAGTTTAGTACTGCGTGCATCATGGATACATGATGTGTACACGCATTTAAACATGGCTATACTTAATGCTGCTGCTTTGTTTACAAGATTTTTATACATTGCTATTCTTTATGGTTTAAGTTCGTGCACACACAAGCGATAGTCGTACGCTCTGGCAGGAGAAGTTTAGTACGATATTCGATACATACATTACCGATAGGTGATGTGTACACGCTTTGGAACATAGCTCTTCTTTGTGCTTTAAGTTCGTGCACATGGGTTAGGGATACACAAAAGCGATTGCTATATGCTCTAGCGGAAGAAGCCTAGTACGATAGTCGATGCATGTAAAATCGATAGGTTATGCTAAGATAGCAGCACACTTACACGATTTTAGCATAATCTAGTGGAAAAAGTTTAGTATGATAGTCGTTTCGTGCAAAATCAATAAGTAATGTGTACACGCTTTGAAACATGGCTATTCTTTGTACTTTAAGTTCATGCGTACAGGTTATGCTAAGATAGCAGCACAATCTAGCGGAAGAAGTTTAGTACGAGAGTCGATGCATGCAAAATCGATAGGTGATGTGTACACGCTTTGAAACATGGCTATTCTTTGTACTTTAAGTTCATGCGTATAGGTTAGGCTAAGATAGCAGCACAGTCTAGCGTAAGAAGTTTAGTACGATAGTCGATGAATCCAAAATCGATAGGTGATGTGTACACGCTTTGAAACATAGCTATTCTTTGTTCTTTAAGTTCATGCGTCTTAGTTATGCTACGATAGCAGCACAATCTACCTGAAGAAGTTTAGTACGAGAGTCGATGCATGCAAAATCGATAGTTGATGTGTACACGCTTTGAAACATGACTATTCATTGTACTTTAAGTTCATGGGTATAGGTTATGCTAAGATAGCAGCACAATCTAGCGGAAGAAATTTAGTACGATATTTGATGCATGCAAAATCAATAAGTAATGTGTACACGCTTTGAAACATGGCTATTCTTCGTACTTTAAGTTCATATGTGTACGTTATGCTAAGATAGCAGCACAATCTAGCGGAAGAAGTTTACTACGATATTTGTTGCATGCAAAATCGATAAGTGATGTGTACACGCTTTGAAACATGGCTATTCTTTGTACTTTAAGGTCATGCGTATAGGTTATGCTAAGATAGCAGCACAATCTAGCGGAAGGAGTATGGTACGAGAGTCGATGCATGCAAAATCGATAGGTAATGTGTACACGCTTTGAAACATAGCTATTCCTTGTACTTTAAGTTCATTTGTATAAGTTATGCTAAGATACCAGAACAATCTAGCGGAAGAAGTTAGTACGAGAGTCGATGCATGCAAAATCGATGGGTAATGTGTACACGCTTCGAAACATGGCTATTCTTTGTACTTTAAGTTCATACGTATAGGTTATGGTAAGATAGCAGCACGATCTAGCGGAAAAAGTTTAGTACGCGGGCGTCGATGCATGTAAAATCGATAGGTGATGTGTACACGCTTTAAAACATGGCTATTCATACTGCTGCTCTGTTCCCAAGTTTTATAAACATAGCTAATCCTAATGCTGCTCTTAAGGACGTAGAGCTAAGGATTGATTACGTGACCGTGACGTCACAACCACGTGCTCTTGTTTAGTAAACCAAGCCACGTGCTTTTTTGACAGTTGTCTTCTTGACGGACCCTAACCTCACATTGACGGACAATAGAGCGTCGCTAACCTCACTGCTGCCATCTTTACGGCGGTAAACCTCAAGGCTGCCACCTTATGCATGTTATAGCGCGGAATTTAAAATCCAACAACAGAACGTCGCTATCCTCACTCTTGCCGTCTTGATGGGCTTAAACCTTACTGTTGCTACCTTGGTTATACGCTTTTGTGTTAGTTTACTGTTAATCGCTAAGCTGTTCGCATCATCGAAGTAGAGAGTAACAAATGTCAAGTAGATTTAAAGAAGAATCTATTAGCAGAAGATAAAAGTCCGTCATGGAAAAACCTATTTCTAGGTATATTTGCGAAGAGTGTAGAAAAGCATTTTCCCGAAGCTATCACAAGAGACATCATGAGATATCATGTAGGACAATTTTTCAATGCAAACATTGTAGGAGAGAGTTCAAGAACGCATACAACGCTCAACGTCATGAAGCCGCGTGTAATGTAGCTTCATCGGGAACAAAATACAAAGAGCTCAACCATATTGAAGCGAACACTGATTTATGTTTAAAAAGTACACCTCTGCGAGAGATTTTTAATTCTCCCTTGTTGTCTAGGCCTGCTGCAAGTTCTGTTACTAAGCACAAACTTCAAGATAAAGAGAGGCAAGATCATGATTATGATAATAAGGATAATGATGTTGATCAAAACAGTAGTAAAGGGAAAGTGGAAGGAGAAGAAGAAGAAGAAAATCTTAATGTGTCATTGCCATTACAGATTGATGATTTTACTTAATTTCCTAAGCCTACTACACGTTCTGTCGCTGTGCAAACATCTCAAGAAGAGATGCAAGGTAAAGAAGAAGGAAATTTCAACGCTTCATCGCTATCGAAACAAGTTAAGTTTGTACCTAGAAACGCTACTGCTGAAGCACGTATTACATCAAAACAAGTCCCTACACTTCAACTGTCTGCATATAGACTCAAAGTTCACAACATGCCTCTGTTACCCTATGTAGATATAAGATACAGTAAAGATCCCAACGTACTCGTAAAACGTTTACAACTGCTAAGAGTCTATCATGATGCTGGTTACACACAGTACAAAGAAGATATTTTTGAAATAGAGCATGAATTACGTCGTGTAAGTATTATTAACTAAGCGCTTACCCTCACCTAAGTCATCCATCTGTAGTATATAGTCGATCGAGTAGCTATATTCGTATAGATTATTTCCCAACATTCTCCCTTCCTTAGGGTGTTAACTCCACCTCTAGTTGTAGAACCGGTCTCAAGCCCGGATAAAGAGAGGAGATGCACTCTAGCCCTTTAGCCCATTAGCCCGTTAGCCCTTTAGCCCTTTTGCCCATTAGCCCTTTAGCCTATTAGCTCTACAAGGAATGTGCGGTAATCTAATCTTCTTAGAACAAAGGTATCCCCTGACATGTTCTAAACACATGTTGTATCGAGTACAGTGTTCTATTTTAGTCTTGATCATTTATTTAGTGTTCTAAACACTTCACTCAATGTTCCGATCACATGATAAAGTTAACGGCGTAGAGTGCAGTGTTCGATTCTAGTCTTGTTATGTTTCTTTAGTGATTTGCAAGTCTAAACATGCATAATGACGTCATCAATGCAGCACGTGCTTACTCTAGCTATCCCGATGCAGGTTTAAACTTGTCCGTTAGAGCTATGCCTTGACATAAGATGAGGCCTTAACAGCTTATGTATAGCCGCTATTGTTTAAAGATAGCTGCTGTTAAGAAAAAGCACGTAGAATTTTTCAAATTACCCGCCACCACATTTCAAAGGTATGAGGTTTAGTGCTGTAAAGATACCTGCACGATGCAAAGCTAGCTTTCTTCATCAGAGCAGCCACCATCTTGTGTGAGCACCTCTAGGGCGTATCATAAGGAGCTGTGTATAGTCACCGTCTTGTCGTCTCATAAGAGCAACCGCCATCTTGCGCAAGCATCTCTAGGGCGTCTCATAAGGAGCCTTGTATAACCGCTATCTGGCGCAAGCATCCCAAGGGAGTCTCATAAGAACCTATGTATAGTAGCCATCTTGCATAAGCACCTTTAAGGAGTCATGTATAGCCACCATCTTGTGCAATTAGCGTCGAGAGATGGCTGCTGTATAATTTTTCTTTTTAAATTATCCGCCACCATATTTCAAAGGTATGTACCTAAAGAGTGTAGCACTGAGGTTTGCGATGTAAGATGGCGGATGACAGCTGACAAAAAGCGCGTGAGTTTGTTTACTAAACAAGAGCACGTGGAATTTTTCAATTTGCCGCCACCACATTTCAAAGGTATCTAGCTAAAGATGGCAGCACGGTGCTCTCTTGATTAAAGATGGCGGATGACAGCTAACTGAACTTTTCAAATTGCCCGCTACTACATGTCATAAAGAGGGCAGCACCGTGCTCTGTGGATTAAAGATGGCGGGTGACAGCTGACGAAATTGCCCGCATGATAGCATCACAGTTCTCTATTGATTAAAGATGGCGGATGACAGCTGTCAAAAAAGCACGTGGCTTTGTTTCCAAACAAGAGCATATAGAATTTTTCAAATTGCCACCACCACATTTCAAAGGTATCTAGCTAAAGAGTGCAGCACTGAGGTTTGTGACGCAAGGTGGCGGATGACAGTTGTCAGAAAAAAGCACGAGCGTTTGTAAAGCACGTGGAATTTGCCACCGCCACGAAGAGGGCAGCACGGTGCTCTCTTGATTAAAGATGGCTGCTGTCACGTGGAATTGCCTGCCACCACAGGTATCTAGCTGAAGAGGGCAGCACGGTGCTCTCAGGATTAAAGATGGCTGCTGTCAAAAAGCATTTTTCAAATTATCCGCCACCACATTTCAAAGGTAAGTAGCTAAAGAGGGCAGCACTGTGTTCTATGGATTAAAGATGGCGGATGACAGCTGTCAAAAAAGCACGTGGATATGTTTACCGATTCAAACCTCGCGCTAGTGAGGTTAAGTTGGTAGCACTAAGGTTTTTGCCCGTTAAGATAGCATCACTGCGGATGACAGGTGGCGAATTTACATATACTACGATAAAGAGGGCAGCATGGTGCTCTCTGGATTAAAGATGGCGGATGACAGCTGCACGTGGCTTTGTTTGCCGATTCAAATCTCGCGCTAGTCAGGTTAAGTTGGTAGCACTAAGGTTTAGGCCCGTCAAGATGGCAGTACTGAGGTTTGCGATACGTTGTTGTCTGTCAAAAAGCACGTGGCTGTCAAAAAACACGTGGATTTGTTTACCAATTAAAATCTCGCGCTAGTGAAATTAAGTTGGTACTACTGAGGTTTAAGCCCGTCAAGATGGCAGCAGTGAGGTTAGTGATGCGTTGTTGTCGATGATAGCTGTCAAAAAGCACATGGCTTTGTTTACCAATTCAAATTTCCCGCGGGAGGTGGAGGAGCCCTCTGGGAGGCCTCTGGCTGTGGTGGTGGTGGTGGTGGTGGAGGAGTCCTCTGGGAGCCTGTGGTGGTGGTGGCGGCAGAACCATCCAATTATACTACTTAGATCATTTAACAAGGACATCTTCTGTTCATACATACAGTTTTCTGGTAATTAGTTTTATATTATTTAATTTTAATTTGTACATAAAATATTAGCTACAATATTGCTGTAAGATAATGTAACCTTGTTCTTAAATTACGTACATCCTTAGCATGCTTGTAAATATTTGTAAATATCTCCCCAGATCGACTTACAATTTAAGTTACTTAAATTTCACTGTAGTGAGGCTATGTGAATATTGTTTTTATGTTAATTCAGTTTATTGTGTCTACCTGTTAAATCTATGTTGGTCATTTAACAAGGATAGCTTCTATTCATACAATGAATCATATATACTTAAGTACTCCAGTGTTCAGGTAATTAGTTTTATATTACTTAATCTTAATTTGAACATAAAATATTAGATGTAATGTTGCTTACTCTTTAAAAAACTCATGTAGGCCTAACCTATATTCTCAGCATGCTCATATATATTTACAGTTATCTCTGCAGATTATACAAGCAGAATTTAAGTTGGTTTGAATCTGTTACTTATCTCCCCTTCTAGTTAGGCATTGTTAACATCATAATTTTTCCTTAATTCAGTTTATTGTGTGTCTGTCATTTAAATCTGTGTACATAGTTAAACTAGGATATCTTCTATTCATACACTGTATGTGCCCCAATTTTCTGATAATTAGTTTTCTATTATGGATGCTTATATTACTTTTGTAGGCATAATCCACCAATGTATCTAAATTTCGTCCTGTTATTAGTACTGGTACTCTTAATTCCCTGAGCTCAATTTGTAAGGACACACCCCATAATTTTGTGTACAGTTCTTCTGTACGAGTCTATGGCCTTTTGGTATTAATGGATATAATAAATGTTAGTAGCATTGGGAAAGGCTATTCTGTATAAACTGTAAAAACACAACCATGCTAATAACAAGTCATTGGACCCAACCACAGGCACAGTCCCAGTTACGCAGGTTCCCCTTGACAATATTATAACTTACAACCGAAAATTTTCTAATAGCTGTTTGGAAAGGTATTTGTTTATGAGCAATATTAGCATGTCTTTATACTGGTATCAAGGAGAAAGAGCCAAATTATAGTGTAAAAATCACCAATATAATCTAACCTCAATGTTTACTTAATTGTGTAAAAGCATTAACGAGAGCATTTAAACAATATATTAAAAAGTAATCATGTTTAATTATTAGTTGTAGCTCTTGAAGCATCACTTCCCTGGCAAAAACAGTTTAGTTTAATTTGTTTTTATGTTAATTCCTTCTGTACAGCAGTTTTTAAGTCGCTATTAGAATAGCAGTGTGCAACAACACAGTAGTAATCGTGCCATAACACTATTTGGAAGAAGCAAAACTGCTATTCGAAACTGTTTCGAGCTCGAAACAAGAACAATTGAAACTGTTTCACACAAACAGCAGTTTAGCGCACCTCTACTACTGTGACAGTGTTGCGCTGCGACTCGCAGTTTGCTGTACCGGTCCGGGTCCACTGCTACGGTGACGGTGTTGCGCTGCGACTCGCAGTTCACTGTTACCGGTCCACTGCTACTGTGACAGTCTTGCGCTGCGACTCGCAGTTTGCTGTACCGGTCCGGGTCCACTGCTACTGTGACAGTCTTGCGCTGCGACTCGCAGTTTGCTGTACCGGTCCGGGTCCACTGCTACTGTGACAGTGTTGAGCTGCGACTCGCAGTTTGCTGTACCGGGGAGTGTTGTTACTGCTATTTGCAAACGGTCCAGTGAGGTTGTGACAAGAACAGGACGGAGAAATACCGGTACGGTGTTCATTATTTCATGCGAACGAAAGAAATCCGCAGTAGTCTACTTCAACACTAAAACGTTTCTATAAATAATAATAATAATAAATAATAATAATAATAATAATAATAATAATAATAATAATAATAATAATAATAATACCTTACTATTATTTTATTACTGTGATTATTATTAACGGTTGTTTTTCTTAACATAGTTAAAATATGGTCAAAGGTCATTTGTGATACTATAACTAAACATTTAATCTGGTGAATATTATCAATGAACATTTTAAATTCACAACACTGAATACATTTAAAAGCGCCAGATGTTTCAAAATGATTCTCGGCGATATCTAAAACCATTCACATGTCAGAATGTTAGGTAACAATTGAACACAAAATGCTTTCATTTTACAAGTTGGGAAGTAATTCGGTAAAAGTAATCTGATTACTTGTAACGATTACATTCGTAGCATTCACAGCAAATTTTACTTGTAATCGTTACGTGTTACAAAAAGAAGTAATTCTTACTTGTAATTTACTTCTTGAAATAAAATTGTGCCGGGCGGAGTAGCTTGGTAGGTACAGAGCTGGCTTTCTAGCCCCAACTTGGTAGATTTGATTCTGGCTCAGTTCAGTGGTATTTGAAAGTGCTCAAATTCGACAGCCTTGTATCGTCTTCTTTCTTTTTTCTATGATTTTTTTACAATCTGCTGTACGTCGCACCGACACGGACTTGTGATGACGGCATAGGAAAGGACTAGGCGTGGGAAGCGACCGTGGCCTTAGGTAAGGAGCATACCCAGCATTTGCCTGTTGTGAAAATGGGAAACAACGGAAAACCACTTACAAGGCTTCCGATAGTGGGCTTCGAACCAATTATCTCCCGAATGGAAGTTGACAGATACGTAACCCAAACCGTACAGCCAGTTGCTCGGTCAGTAGATTTACTTACACTGCCGGACTGAGTGGCTCAGACGGTTGATGCGCTGGCCTTCTGACCCGAAGTTGGCAGGTTCGATCCTGGCTCAGTCCAGTGGTATTAAAAGGTGCTCAAATACGTCAGCCTCGTGTCGGTAGATTTATAGGCACGTAAAATATCTCCTGCGGGACTAAATTCCGGCGCCTCGGCGTCTCCGAAAACCGTATTAGTAGTTAGTGGGACGTAAAGCAAATAAGATTATTATTAATAAATTTACTAGCAAGTGAAAGAACTCCTGCAGCACAAAATTCCGGCGCCTCTCTGTCTCCGAAAACCGTAAATGTAGTTATTGGGACGTACAACAAAATAACATTATTATGTATGTAATTACTAATTGAAGATAAAACATATTTTCGAGTCTTTCAACCTACCACCAGTGTGCCATTATCGAATCAGATAAGACAGGCGTGATCATGACATCATCGAAGAACAGAGCAAATCGTGCATTCCCTGGCTACGTAAGCCTACTATACTATGTTCCTCAGCTCCATTTACGCTTGTACCGGTTGTCACTGGAGTAGGGTCACCAACTGAAAATTTTCAAATGCAAGACATTGTTTAGCAAAAAGCAAGGCATTTAATAAAAATGCCTGAGAATTTCAATCGATAACAAATTTATACATATATTACGCACAACATTTTACAAAAGAAATACCTTACTTAATGATCAGTCCTTGCTGCAGTTCATTTCCTTGAAGCTGTATTTTTCAACAGAACGTACTTTTGAAAGAAAACGCGAGTTATTGACTTGAAGTACATATTTAAAAAATTCTTCACACGACACATCTTTGAAATTGAAATTCACAAGTAACATTCCTTTCACTGATTTTACTAACAAACGGTTCCTTTCTTTGTTCATTGAGCATTTATGAACGAAAACACACGTTCAGTGGAGGAATTGCTGCCTGGTATGGCAAAGAAAAACTGGCAAATGTTCAGAAAATACCTCAATGTTCTGGCACTTATTAAAAAAACAGACAATTGTTAGTCTAGTGTTGTATCTTTATCCAAAGTTGAAGTTTTAGAATAAGCCCTTACGTTGCAGAACTATTCGAATCATTTTGAATCATCTATTTCTACACCTTTTGACTGTAAGTACTGAATACATGGTACAATATCGTCAAAGCTGATGTCTTTAATGTTTTGAAGTTTCAACCATTTGAAACACTTGAATTCCTCTATAGGATGCATCCATTCATCCAACTACTCAATGCAGGTTTCATAGAAACAAGATACATTCTCCATAAATACTTTGCATTCTTTATCGAAACCATCTTATGAAAATGTATTTAACATCTGTCTGACTTTAAGGGGAATGAATTGACCTTCAAGTCTGCCTTTCAATGAATATTGGACAGATTCTAATAGTTCAAGCACTTCTACAACTGAATTATATTCTTTCTCAAGTGACAAAATGTTAGAGTGAAAAATGTGCATGGTTGAGGAAAGAAGCAAAAGATAGAGCTCTGAAAAGTCATTTTCAAGGAAGTTTCTAATTGATGAAGGTACTGACTTCCTACCCTGAGAAAGAAAGTAGTATTTCAGAGCTGGGAACAATTGCAGGATTCTTTCAACTGCTGGATACGACGTTAAACATCTAGTCTTAGAATGATTTAAAAGATGCAGATAATTTACATCAACAAATTCACAAAAGTCTTTCAGTTCCTGAGTGCGCACTGCATATATATGAAAGAAGTTGAAAATTTTCATCACCACAGACTCAATATCAACAGGAAGAGCATCAGCTCCATGTTGCAAACAGTTATATAGAATGTGAGCAGGACATCCAACACCTAACTTACTATGTTTTCATTCAAGTCTTTTTTGAGAGCAGAGAATACATTCTTCCCTTCCCTGCGTGCAAGGCCTCCAAAATTAACATTGGCATTGTCTCCAGAAAATGCAATGTATCTAGTAGTAATTTTATGCTTTTTGAGAGTAGCCTATCTGAAATATAGGAGGAAATACATTCACAACTTTCACTTGGACATGCTTGTAAATCAAGAACTTTTATCTGAATGCCATTATTTTTGTAATCAAAGAATTGGATGACAATTGGAAACAACTTTACCGCACCATAATTGCTTGCATCTGTTCCTAGGCCAAAAAATGGAACTTTATTGTTAAGAGTTTCAATTATAATATATGTCGAGTGAGGAGCAATAACATTATTTATTATGGCTTCTGTTTTAGTTCTTGCACAGGTCAGTATTTGTGCTACTTCAGAACCTAAGAACATGCTCTTATTCAATTTAGCTGCGCAGTCCATTGACTTGTACGACTGGTGATGGAAAACTTCTGCGGCTTGAACTTTTTTTATCATCTGGTGAATTTTTGTGAGTGACAGTTGATAACATTGAACATGATATTGACCTAGTTCTCACCGTCTTTTTTGTGTTTTTCACTGTTAACGTTTCTTTCCAAGTCACCAACACCTTTGTATCCGACATGAACATAACTATCACACACTGCACATTTCGCTTCACTTTCACTGCGTCTGTGAGTAAAGCAAGGATACTTATGTTTTAGTTTATCCGAAACTTTACACTGTCTTTTTTTTTTTAGATTCACTCCTTTCAGGTTCCAAAGATGACATACCGGTACGTAATAGGATGCAATGAGATTAATATTTCACTCCACTCGCTGCATACTCGCACTATAATTTACGGCGACAACCAGATAACCAAACACGATAGCTGCAAATCATATGTCAAGCACAAAAGTACATGTAAACTGTAGCTCTCGACACTTCCGGTTTCTCTCAACATAAACGTGGAAATGAACCGCGTTGATTGGTTGATCGATGCCTGGACTTCGAGTTACATATATCGAATATTAGTATTACTTATTTCCACCCTCGGAAGTAGCGCCCTGAGCACGTGGAGTTGATGTACGATACAATAACATGCTGTCTTCAGCCTAAAACCTAAGTGAGCAATCTTGTAACGAAAGATGCCGGACAATGTTGATTAATTAGAAATGCCGGCCGGGCATAACCAAAATGATTGAAAAGCAGGACATGTCCGGCAAAAGCCGGACGGTTGGTAACCCTACACTGGACTGGCAGCGTGTCACCGCGTTCTCCGTGCTATGCCATTGCCTACGAGATATAAAAGGTCGGGACATGACTACTAATTTGTCGCTGAAAAAGCGGCCCGACCGTGTTCACGGTTTGGCAGCTAGATGTCAGGTTTCCGTTCTGTTCTTGGCGGATTTTAACCATGCGGAGTAATTGTGATGTGTTGATTTTGTGCAATTTATTGTGAATATTATTTCTGTTGGTGAGTGTCTGTGAGGTTGAGAAGAAGGTGCACTGTTGTGTACCTCTCTGTATTTCGGATAACACTAAAAAAGCATGAAAATTTACGTTCCATAGTTTCCCATCCGAGTGCGGTTTAAGGCAGAAATGGAAGCAAACTACTTCTACGCAAGGTGATGTAGTAGGATCTCTATAGGTACCTAGCAATTCTTCTCATAAAACCGATTTCAATGTAATCACATCAATTAAACTTCCTTCTGTTTTCATTGCGCACCCTGTTCACAAACAGGAAAATATCAAACGCAGGAAGCGTCCAGCTCCCAAAAATAATGTATTGCCATCAAAATTTAGTAAAAGTTCCGATTCAGATAAAGATGAACATACCATATTTTCATTCGTCAGCCACAATCTAAAAAGGAGTAAAAGTCTCCTTTCTATATCAAGGGAAGTCTACGAGTATCTACCTCTGTCAAATTTAAAAAAATATACGGATGAGAAAATTAAATACCAGATTACAGTAAATAATATGTAAATTGAGAAGTAGGATACGGGTAATGAAATCAGAAAAAAAGTTTTATGGTATCTGAACTTAACCAAAAAGCAAACCAAATTGAAAAAAAAATGGTCATTTAGGAGTTTTATTCCTGTTAGAACGAATTTAACTTTCTTCTTCTTTCTTCATCCGTTTACCCTCCAGGGTCGGTTTTTCCCTAGAACTCAGCGAGGGATCCCACCTCTACCGCCTCAAGGTTAGTGTCCTGGAGCACCAGACTTTGGGTCAGGGGATACAGCTGGGGAGGATGGCCAGTACCTCGCCCAGGCAGCCTTACCTGCTATGCTGAACAGGTGCCTTGTGGAGGGATGGGAAGATTTGAAAGGACAGGCAGGGAAGAGGGAAGGAAGCGGCCGTGGCCTTAAGTTAGGTACTATCCTGGCATTTGCCTGGAGGAGAATTGGGAAAACACGGAAAAACACTTCGAGGATGGCTGAGGTGAGAATCGAGCCCACATCTACTCAGTTGACCTCCCGAGGCTAAGTGGACCCCGTACCACTTTTCAAATTTCGTGGCAGGGCCGGGAATCGAAGCCGGACCTCCGGGGGTGACAGCTAATTACACTAACCACTACACTCCAAATTTAATTTTGCAGGGAAAAAAGAGAAATATGGTGAAACGACGCTAAATATTTGCGTATCGGGCATAACATCGCTCATCAAACAGCGGCTTCAATACGAATGTCAAAATATCAGATGTGCGGAGGAAAAGATTGGCTCGCTGATAATTGGTGAAAGGACGATTAAACCCAAAGTTATTTATGACCGCAATCTGGATCCGCTTATCGTATACTGTGAGGCACAATTAACGTAATCGGTAAGAAGTGACAAACTCGCTATCAGATTTCTCTGCTTCTTTCGTGAATTATTCGTTTAAGCATATTGGAAGAAATACGTTGTAGAATAAAGTCTAACAATTGCTCTTGGTCTATCTTTGATCTCATATCTGTTTGCTGCCTTCTGAAATTACTAGTTTTAATGAATTTTTATAGTTTTTTATATTCGAACGTGTTGCAATGAGCGGGCGAGACAGATCAGTAAAGAACTCTAGCTGCACTTGCCGGAAGTATCTCGAGGACGAGTCTAGTGTGCTGTATTTCCCGGCCGCCTGGCGTATCTCGTAGGCAACGACTATGCCAGCATGCTCCTAAGCTCCATCTGTGGCTGGACCGGCAACGTGTCACTGCTCCAATCGTGTCACTGGAGCAGTTACACATTATTTCTGTACCGTCACCCCTCTAGAACAAAGCTTGAGTAAATACACCAACAATCCCACGCCCATGGCATAATTGGTGGAATAATTATCATTCCTCATTACATGAGTTCATTCACAAGGAACTTCAAAAAATTAGATGTACTTAGAGTACACAGTACACATATCGCAAATAAAACTATCGACGACGAATTGCAATCAATATTTTTATATCACAATATTTGCCATTATAACAAGAGTTATAACATCGGGATAGCAGGGGATTAGAAAATATTGCATCAACTTAGCCTTGACTTTCACTTTTGTCTAACAAAAGATTTTTTCTACCATTTTATATGGTCGGTTTACTCGATAGATATGGTATAGGATCACATATTTCTATAATCTAGTACATAAGACACCGACACGAACGCTAGAAATTAGGCCATTGTTCAGTAGCGTATACGAGTCCAACACTCGGCCACCTGGATTCCTCGCTGCACATCCTCTTTTCCGCGCAACTCGTAAGCAAAGAGAATGCTTGTAAGGAGAGGTTAAGAGTCACCATTTCAGTAATAGCGGTGTGAGCGCTAAAGGTGTGGTATGTGTCATCTCTCAGCATTCAACTAAATTATTAGAATAGCGGTAATAGCCGGCGATTTTAATTTCTGTCGCGTACTACTTCCTAGCGAATTGGGATTTTTACCGCGTTCTACTTCCTTGCGTTTGGCGGAAAGGATCGATGATTTGAATTTTTTGATGGACGTTCTTCGTAGCGTTGCGTAATAACCTGCCAGAACAGACTAAGTGCTTCCAAATACAGTAGAGATAATACGCGACACTGAGCGAGATATCGAGTGACAGCTACTGTAGCTCACTCTAGCGGATAGACCTGAACAGTACTGATTCTCTCATAAGAGCACGTGTATTTTTGTGTGAAGTTTTTGGTGTTATTTATGCGTTTTCAGTGAGTTGACATAAATAAATAGTAGTGTGTGTCATTCCTTGATATCTCCCCTCAACAAGAGGGGAAAGGTATGTGCTGCGTTTGGCTGTAGTACTTACGAAGTAGAGAAAAATGCGCGGTCGTTCTTCAGGTTCCCTCGTGACAAGAACATGTAAGTAATATTGTGTTTGCATATATATTCTTCCAGTGACAGAGATTTTTATAGTACTTCATAATCTTCTGACCTGCTCGACCCATATTTTAACTGGCTTAACATGTAATACGCATATTTTATTGTATAGTGCAGCAGTTAACCTTCAATACCGATATGTTGTTGTAGGTGTGATCTGTGGGTTTTGAAATGTCACAGAAGTGATTTGGATAAGGTGTACAAGAAAGAAGGGGCGTTACGCTTATATAAGAATTATAAGATCTGTTCAGATCATTTCCAGGCAAGCGACTTAAAAAATCCTCGACTATACAGCCAAGGGTGTGTTACATTTTTACTGTAATTGTACGTAAATATTTCTCAAAGCATCACTATCGACAACATTTTCACACTTTTCTTTCTTTTATCCCTCTTCTCATATTAAAGCTGGGATTTTATAAATTACCTTTCTGTTAGTAGGCTTCATGTTAAGAGGAAAATTGTCCAGCTATTAAATGCTAATTCGCCAGGCTGAGTGGCTCAGACGGTGAAGGCGCTGACCTCCTGACCCCAACTTGGCAGGTTCGATCCTGGCTCAGTCCGGTGGTATTTGAAGGTGCTCAAATACGTCAGCCTCGTGTCGGTAGATTTATTGGCACGTAAAAGAATTCCTGCGGGACTAAATTCCGGCACCTCGGCGTCTCCGAAAACCGTAAAAGAGTAGTTAGTGGGACGTAAAACAAATAACATTATTATTATTATTATTATTATTATTATTATTATTATTATTATTAAATGTTAATTCATTGCATCATATTGTACCCGCTCATTGCCTGAGTCCCAACCAGCATTTATCTCAGGGAGTGTTACGGTCCGAATCCATCGCAACTAATACTCAATAAAAAATATTTTGAGATATAAGATCTCAAACTAAATGAGTAGCTTATTTTCATAATGACTCTTGTCCACTTTCCTAAATTTGTGGTAAATAACGAAAAACGTTTTCAGACCTAAAATCTCTACCAGACCCCTTGGAAATACTTTCTTGATATTCTTTGTATCATCAGTTATATTTTTTCTCAATATTGTCTGAACAGACTCATCAGTTCTGCTATAATGTGAAAAATTAATTTGGACAAAGGTCATTTTGAAACTAAAGTATGGACAAGAGACAATTTGAAAACAAATACATTGGACAAGAGACTCTTTGATTCTAAAATGAGGATAGAAACACAATTGCACAATATTAAGCATGGTTAGTAAGTAATACGATTGCAATAAAAGTAATAATTGAGTTGAAAATTAAATTGAAGGATATAGTACTGAAAACAGCTTTTGTTAATGAATAAGCATACAAAAGTCAGATATTTATGTTTGTGTGGTACTCTCAGAATAAAGTTCAGGCTAAATTAAATAACATTTGTTTAACACTTTGAAAGCGAGTTTCCAATCCTTAGAACTCAGCAGCATCCCCCTTCTTACCCCCCTCCAAATCATCCTCTGACACTTCATCACTTGTATCTCGATTAATTGCCGCACTGCAGAACTGCAAATCAGGATTTTCCTCCCACCGATCACCAAAATGAAGTTCCAGCAGCCTTTTTACACCAGCAATTTTTGATCCGTTTATTGGAACACCAACGGGAATCAATGGTAAAGGTAAACGTGAAACATCCACACTTGGTTTAAAAACCTTCTTTGACATTCCTATGTCAGTATTATACCAGGGTTCACCTCTAACTAGAATAGGAGCAGATAGAGTCACCCCTCGAGTAATGATGAATCTCTTTGCTGTTGTAAATTTGAAATGCCACTGCCCAGGTTTCTTCATGCGTTGTTGTGAAACAAGCTTCCAGTCATATACAGGCCAATCATTTCCCATTCTGAAAACTGTTCCATGGTTACCAAAGACCTCCCAATATCTTCCAGGCTTGATAATTGTGTCAATTTCACGGAGTTCAAGTTCTATCCGTCCGAAAACCCTATCTGGCGGTATGTAGGAGTGTCCTGGCACAGGAAAAAGTACATGCACTTCCCTCACGTGGCGTGGAGCACAGTTTGCAAGCCAGTATATGATCATACATATCACTGAGGATTTTTTGTTCTGCCCCCCACATCCATATGCAAACATACAGAGGATGGAGGAGTCTTCGAAATTCATGTTACTTAATCTGTGATACACAGCAGATGAAATCTGTGCTGATCCCTTCGCTCCATCTGCCTCAGTCCATGTGTAAATGAAGACCTTGTCTTTGGGCTGCTTATCAGTGGAAGTACCTTTACATATTGTAAAATTATAGATGTACATCTGTCTACTGTAGTAGGCAGCCTGATCAGGTACCCTGGTGAGAACTTGATTTTTCTGACAGTCAAACGAAATTGTTATCTCTTCATCATTCTTGGCTCGTAGTTTTGAGAAAAATGCATCACTTCTTTTCTTGTGTACTTCAAACTCTGCAATGCAAGATTTATCTCCAGCTTGTATTTTGTATTCATACATTTTGAGTATTTGTCAACAGCTGGTGAGCCGAAACTTAAGTTGTATTCATTTATGAATCATCATAGACTTAAGAATATGGGACTTTCAGTTCTACGGTAGTATTATCATTGTACATCGTACAGAGTTTCTGAATTGAAAGATAACTGGGCAAATATTGTCTCATTTTATCTGATGCACGACAATAGTGTTTCTCAAGTGAAACAAGTCTTTCGATGAAAGACTTCACGGCAGTCCTTTTGTTGACAAAGAGGTGAGATTTGTGGTCTTCACCCCTATTTTTTCTTGGCAACTGTCAACTTCTGACACTGTCTTCATTAGATTGTTCACTTACCATTCTGTAGGTCACCAGTTCTTGATCACTAACCAGGCAGAATAAAAAGAAGAAAAATAGAAATTGAATAACTTTCACACTACAATCATTCATGGAGTATACTGATGAACTCTCTCATTCTTGAATAGTCTACATGAAAAATAAAAGTACTGTAGAATTTTAACTTTATTGCCTTACATCATACCTTCTCACAATTAAGATCTTCAAATAGAAAACTTTTGAATCCAATCACTGTTGAAATCTTCGATGTTATTCACTTAATCCACTAGAAAACTGCTACTGTTGATCACCAACTTTCAGAGTAGTGTACGAACATAACCTATCGTTAGAAAGTAAGATATTGATGTTCCAGATTATCGTCAGGCCTTCTACTCTGAAAATTTTCTATTGTACAAGGAGAAGTCAGTGAAATTTATATCAAAATGTGCTCTTTCTCCTTGGTCTGTAGGATACTTACCAGGCGGACAAGGGACATTTTGAAAACTAACAGGCTGGATGCTTTCAATGTCATATGGGAAGATGAGCCATTTTGATCTCAAAATGAATGTATTATAAGTCAGACATTTTGCTATGGACAAGAGCCGTTTTGATTCCAATAGCTGTATTTAAACAGCTTTTTTGGTAGTGTCTAGGACGTTTTGGTGCACAGTGATGGTATTATTATATATAAGGAAGCTTAAGGAATGCACTGAGACAAGAAACTAAATTTCGACCTAAGGTGGACATAGGCCGTTTTGAAACTGACCACCTCAAATGTAAGGGCGCCATCCAATCAGTACTACAGGGTTGAACGGGACACTCTAATCTTTAACTTTAAGGCTCATCATAAAACACACAAATTATATATATATATATACACTGACTGACAGAGCAAATGCAACACCAAGAAGGAGTGGTTCGAAAGGGATGAAAGTTGGGGAAAAACAGAGACGGCACGGACGAATAATTGATGTTTATTTCAAACCGATATGCAGGTTACACAATGCGCACGGCATCGACTCTGTAGGATGTAGGACCACCGCGAGCGGCGATGCACGCAGAAACACGTCGAGGTACAGAGTCAATAAGATTGCGGATGGTGTCCTGAGGGATGGTTCTCCATTCTCTGTCAACCATTTGCCACAGTTGGTCGTCCGTACGAGGCTGGGGCAGAGTTTGCAAACGGCGTCCAATGAGATCCCACACGTGTTCGATTGATGAGAGATCAGGAGAGTACGCTGGCCACGGAAGCATCTGTACACCTCGTAGAGCCTGTTGGGAGATGCGAGCAGTGTGTGGGCGGGCATTATCCTGCTGAAAAAGAGCATTGGGCAGCCCCTGAAGGTACGGGAGTGCCACCGGCCGCAGCACATGCTGCACGTAGCGGTGGGCATTTAACGTGCCTTGAATACGCACTAGAGGTGACGTGGAATCATACGCAATAGCGCCCCAAACCATGATGCCGCGTTGTCTAGCGGTAGGGCGCTCCACAGTTACTGCCGGATTTGACCTTTCTCCACGCCGACGCCACACTCGTCTGCGGTGACTATCACTGACAGAACAGAAGCGTGACAACGGAGAACACGACGTTCCGCCATTCCCTCATCCAAGTCGCTCTAGCCCGGCACCATGCCAGGCGTGCACGTCTATGCTGTGGAGTCAATGGTAGTCTTCTGAGCGGACGCCGGGAGTGCAGGCCTCCTTCAACCAATCGACGGGAAATTGTTCTGGTCGATATTGGAACAGCCAGGGTGTCTTGCACATGCTGAAGAATGGCGGTTGACGTGGCGTGCGGGGCTGCCACCGCTTGGCGGCGGATGCGCCGATCCTCGCGTGCTGACGTCACTCGGGCTGCGCCTGGACCCCTCGCACGTGCCACATGTCCCTGCGCCAACCATCTTCGCCACAGGCGCTGCACCGTGGACACATCCCTATGGGTATCGGCTGCGATTTGACGAAGCGACCAACCTGCCCTTCTCAGCCCGATCACCATACCCCTCGTAAAGTCGTCTGTCTGCTGGAAATGCCTCCGTTGACGGCGGTCTGGCATTCTTAGCTATACACGTGTCCTGTGGCACACGACAACACGTTCTACAATGACTGTCGGCTGAGAAATCACGGTACGAAGTGGGCCATTCGCCAACGCCGTGTCCCATTTATCGTTCGCTACGTGCGCAGCACAGCGGCGCATTTCACATCATGAGCATACCTCAGTGACGTCAGTCTACCCTGCAATTGGCATAAAGTTCTGACCACTCCTTCTTGGTGTTGCATTTGCTCTATCAGTCAGTGTATATTCAGATCAAAGGGAAATTACGAAGGCTCCATCCTAGAGATGGGGACGGATATTTAAACGGTCACCAAGGGTTTACTATTCTACAAGAACAAGAACCTGGAACTGTTTCCTTGCAAATGCTAAAGGAGCATTTTATTTAAGTAAACAAATTAAATTTTACACACAACAAAATCTGTTGACCCTTGATTTGCCGGTAATTTGGCAAATTATTCCTGAAAAATGATTACATGATATTTATCAATTTTGACCACCCTACCATTTTGGGTGGCGGGACCGTTGATATCTGAAGGTATCAGATTTACCTTCGTTAACACCATGACCCTATTTGGTCATGGACCAATTACCTGTTGGCTAAGTGGGTGCGATAACATGGACTATGTTATCGCCTCCACTTTGATTGAGATGAGACCAACCCGGGAAACTACAAACTCTCCCCGGGTTCCTAACAAAGATATGCTAATCGTTAGTTGAAGGAATACGACAAAGGGACTCTAACCTAATGGTCCAGATGTAGGGATTTGCCTTCATTTTACACATATTAACTCAACTTATTATTTACAACCAATTGACATCATTACGTTAATTCGCCAGCTGACTTCCCTAGTATCATCTATCATCAGCATCCGAAATAATAAGAAAAATAAATAAAATAATATTTTATTTATTATTATTATTATTATTATTATTATTATTATTATTATTATTATTATTATTTGTGGAGATCATGATTATCGTAACCCGTAATGATCCTCGGAATAATATTTCAACTTTTCGCGATTTTTATTTTCATCTGAAATAAATAAAAGTAGCTTCTTTGATTATTCTTCTTCTCCTTCTTCAAATATTCTCATTATTATTATTATTATTATTAGTTAAAAATCTCAAATTTTTCATTTCAACTCCGAACATCATTATTATGTCCAAAATATAAAAAAGTAAATTCTTCTTCAAAAAAGTAGTTTTTTATATATTTATTATTATTATTATTAATTTAAAAAAATTAATTTCGCCTGTTACACGGTAGTCCACTCTATATATATTTAACACATAACCCCTTTTACAATTCCGATTTATTTTGGCACTAATCAATCCAGACATGATTTACTTGGAATATTATTATTATTATTATTATTATTATTATTATTATTAATATTCTTTCGAGAATCTTTATTTTTATTCCCCATCTTTATAATTTAGTCACATACGTTCTCTTCCAAACAGAAATCACCAAGATCCGAATTCACATCTGTCGGGACATAATAGTGTTCGAACCCGCAACCTTATTTTCGTACTGTCGTTAATTCATGGAGACCATATGCTCCTAAGACAATTCTCAAATCCCATAACACCTCGCAGTTGGGCAAATACCTCCAATCTGTGCAAGTATTAAATTATTCCTTCCTTTTCCATTTTGAAGTCCATTTGTCCATTGGAACTCTTCAAAACATTTTCACTAATTAACCTAATTAGCCACTCATATCACCGGTATAGAAATCCAACCTCTATGTAGGCCTTAAGATCCATCTATTTCTTCATCAACATCAGTACAATTCACTTTCATTTCGGGCCGGATTTCTGTCCCACAAAACTCCAAATCTCCACCTTTGGCTCAAATCACTCTGGGCCTCAAACATAGCGTGACCATATTATAAAAGTGCCTATCTCGTTTCTACCAAATTTATTTACGATTATTATGGAGTCCAAAAACGTTAAATCAAAAATTAGTGTTAAAACCGGATTCACTGCACAAATTAATTATTCATGCCACTTAATATCTCCACATTTAAATTACTTTAATTTGCAATCATTCTATCCAACTAGGCCCGTGCCTTTATTCTCAAAGATTATTATTAAACACGCCTTTATGCATTACCAAATTTTAATGTACTACTTCGACACTTGTACAGATTATTATTATTTTGTCCACTGGCGAACTTCGCGATATTTACAAACAAATCAGTGGACTACATTCCGTCCCACAACAATTTATATCACTTGGCAATCCTACCTCTGGATTATCTTAACAACATGCCTTAATATCTGTAAAAGTTCCAATAACGGAAAAAAACTTTGGAAGCACTTCTAAATGAATATTAACATTATCTTTACGTGAAACGTGCTCCATATCATATCAAACAACTCAAGCACTTGAATGAACAACTCAACCCTACTATACTCTATTTAATAATCAAAATTATGATGAGTGCTCGATCTAAACATGTACAAATTAATTTGTCCCTTTGTCTATCTATCTTTGAATTTATACGAGCCGGAAACGGCTCGTTTCACAATCAAGTTACCATGATAAAATAATATGATTCCTAGCAATCTACTAATATTTTAAAAGGATACTCATCTCTGCCATTGCAGTCTGCTAAAACCGGACGAGAAGCACAGGCCCCGTCCAGTCTTTAGCCCTGCATTCCACTGGTATTCATGCCAGCTTGAAGAATTAATCCTTGACCCTTTTCAACTTTACACATTTTGAATAAAAACAAATAAAATAACTGTTGCACTCTGGAATAATTTCCACCCTAAATTCTACTCACAAATTTTACACTCTCGGCCTTGTATCTAGCCCACTTAATGTAGATATACATTCTTCATTCCTTTCCCGGACACTAGGAACATGGGATACCTCGGGATCCCCTTTACAACGGCCCGTGCGCGCACTTGAATTCCCCGTCTCACGTTCGTGTAGCTGACCAGGTATCAGTTTAGAATCGACTATTTACTAGGTGACATAAACACTCGTGACCGTTCTCATGTAACGCACTTCCTAATCTGTTGGTAGAATCTCACACTCCGTAAGTTATGCTTTACTGTGTCCTGTCTATTTGAAACACTTCATACTAGTATACTGCTCAAGACTGTAATATGAGCTACATCACGTCATGAATCACTGTACTATGTAACAATATAATACTTCGAACTCTACTCCACGAGTAAGTACACACTCGCACCTCTGGCGTAATCACGGCTCGAACAAAATATCAGAAGTTGTCACGCACCCCTGGCGTGGTGACCGCTCGAACGCTTTGTCAAAAGTAGTTGTCAGTCCTTGTCCACGACCTCATATTTATACTTGTATCCCCTCTCTTCAGAGTTCACCGGAGTTCATCTTGGGACGCGCAGTCCCGATATCTTCATACGACACTTTGCGGTTTGGCCCGTGGCTTAAATATATGATCCAATGATGTAATTATGTTCTCAAATGCTCTATACCAATTCTCAACTATTATCGTTCGCTAGTAATCGTTATATTTGCGAATTTAGCTGCCGTATCCCGGCTCGGGGTTTCGCGCTCTTTTGTGGCTTCCTTTGCCTTCAGCCAATCAACGAATAGCGTCGATGAATTCTCAGAATTACACCATGCAATCTCCCGCAATTATTAACTTTTTATAAGTTTTATGATATTGTAAGGCTTCTAAATTCCACTTTATTCTGAAATGATAATTCCCTTCTATCAGTTTAATCCACGGAGTTAGCCTCGCTAGTGCTCCTTACAATACGAAGTTGTCGCCTTGCTTTGGTCAAGTGAATTTTTCCATTGGTCCACCTAAACCACGTGACCGGGAAGGCTCATATTTTTTTCTTCCAGTGCCAACCCTGCGTTCAACTCTCGCTAGTTACATGGAGATACCCGGCTATCAATTCTCAGAAATTTGCACCCGGCTCTCTGCGCTCTTGTCACTACCTTTTCGGCCCGGGGCTATGAAAACCAACCGCAACTAGTCAACAACTCGTGCCTTTCTCTTTCCCCATCGTCACAATTTCTGAGGATTCTAATTCTGCTGTTCATTGTTTTTGTTAATGTCAATGGAGACAACAGTCTGTGGTATGGTGAAACCTGCCATCTCGGCCTGGCCTGCCCTTACTGTATGTACATTAAGATACTATTTATTCTGAAAATGAAATATATATTCCTCAATAATTCATCATAATTATAATTGCATGACGCTTATCACACCCCCACCAGGGCGCAATATGTGTAAGGAATGTGCCGATATTTTTATTGACAAGTGTCTTAATGTGATGATAAAACGTTTTTAAATAAGAAAAAAGATAAATCCAACCGTAAGAGTTCAGGCAGGAATGCTATAGCTAAAAAAGTAATGCATAAATGGAAGATAAAGCCATTTCACAGCAGTCCACTCCTTGTTTATATGACTAATTTCAGTCTTTGAATGATAACCTTTTAAATAATTCTTCAGTCATTGATCCAGAATTGCTTTAGCAACTTCGAAGTTAATATCTCAATAACACTTTCTTTCTAGACGTAATTTATTTATCTATTTCCGTATATACATTTCCATTGATATTTGAATTTAGCGCGATTTGTTCAGGTCAAGTCACTAGCAGCGCCACCGTCGAATTGTCTCCCATTTTAGCAAGGCGAAATCCGTAAGTGTCGCGTATTATCTCTACTGTATTTGGTGCTTCCAAAGTGAATTCATGTATATATCAATCGGTAAAACTTTCGGTACCCACTGGGCGAAACTTAGGTTAAAGATCGAAGATACCGCGGACGCCACCTTTAAATCAATAGGCCTATAAATATTTCAAGTATGCTATATGTAGCATATACTATTTTTTTTAAATTTACTTCAACAGATTTATATACCGCAGATGAATCTTACATGGATATTTCCTTCCTGTCAACATCATTAGGAACTAAGGAATTATGTATATACCTAACCTCAAATTGTATTGACAACACCTTTCATAATAATTAGAAATACGTTCAGCAAGGAGCCTATATACTCAGTACTATCGATGAAAATGAGCGTACGAGTTCGGTAAAATATATATGGTAATAGGGCATAAGAGAAAATAGCATAAATAGGGTCATTATATTAATAGTATTCTTACAGTTGGACTGGATAACATAATACATATATGGTATTTTTTACCGGCTATTGCAACCATTCCAATAATTTAGTTGAATACTGAACCGACAGATGGCACATACAAACCACACCTTTAGAGCTAACACGACTATTACTGAAATCGAGACTCCTTACCGCCCCTTACGAGCATTCTCTTTGCACCTTTAGCACTCACACGACTATTAGGGCTGGTATACACGGGTAGAGCAAGGGGGTGACAGTCGCATAGATCCTACAATTCCGAGGGCCAAGACCACACTGAGTAACTTTTCCCGACGACCGACGTGCGCCGCTGTTGCACCTTACGTCACTTCACCAAACTTCACGTGACAAATACGGCAGCTCCTATTGGTAGAAACAACTCCCGATTGCTATTGGTCGACTTGAGTTTGAGAAAATCCCCGTCCTGCTTGAATCAATCCAAATCAATCGGAATCAATGACGCATCCTCTTTGTAATGACGCAGCTCACATTCTGTTTGGCAACCCAACGCAACTTGAACCGCGCGGAACGATCACTCTTGTAACACTTGTATTCTTGTTTGTTATTTCTATTTCCTGTTTGAAGAAGTACAATATTTTTGAGGTAAGAATCCTCATTGTCCTTATATAATTAACCTTCTGAGCCCATAACACTGAAACGTACCACACCAAGGCAAATTAATTTCCGATAAATTAAAACAATCGCGTAGGCCTAAATTTTCTATTTATTTTATTATATTGTTTGAATATATTTTGCTGGATATTCAATTCTATTTTTAAAAAAAATCATATTAAAAGGATAGTAGGCCGCAGGAGGATAATGAAGTTATTAAGTTGATGCTTTATAGCTACCTCTGTTCCCAAAAAACATTTTTTTTGTCTGTCAACCTTATTATTAGCTTTTTGCATGGTGGTTGATAAGATAGTTATATAAGCCTACTTGAAACAGACACTTTAAAATTCAGTTGTTGTAATGGTATATTATTCCTGATAAGCCACTATCATTTTGAGGGTATGGACATTAGCGGTAAAAATATAAACTGAAGAAAGATCCTTGATTAATTTCTTCTATTTCTTTTCATGTCTCAGACCATGCGTGAAAAGTGTCAGATCTGTGGCATTTACGCAGACAGCGAAGAGGTCCAGCAACAGGGAATCTTATTTCATCGTTTCCCTGTTGCTAGACTTGATATTTGCAGAAAGTGGTTGGACGTTGTGGGAGTTGAAAGGTTGCGGCAGCTTCCTGCGACGCAGCTGAAGAACCGCTTTGTGTGTTCGAGGCACTTTCGTCGCTCGAGCTATCCAGGACCGCTATCAAGGGTGCTGTATCAAGATGCTGTCCCGGAAGGAAGTAAGTAATTGTTGTTGTCATTGTCATAATTAATGTTCACAGAAGTGACCTATCAAATTTTCCTGCGATTCATTTCAAATCCTCTCCAGAGGTAATTATGATAAATTCATCAGTGGCAGATGAGGGGGGTACCTCACTTCTCATAATGAAATTTACTATAATGCCTTATCTCTAAGTTGGAATTTATATATTTATACACTTATACATATCTAGAGGCAGAGTGTGGCTGAAATTCCTAACATTTATTATAAACAGAATAGTGCACAAATGCACAAATTTTATTCCTTGTTATAATCCATCAGTGGCTTTACTCTTTTTGTGCAATTGCTGAAATGATATCGTTCATACTGTTTACTACACAGAAAGCAATAGAGCCTATAGAGAGCTCAATGAAACCTTTTTGCATGCATAATTTATGATGGAAAACTGTGAACCGCCAGTCTGTTTATTGGGCTCCTTATATCGTCGTTCGGTCCGGTCCATCATTTCAATGTACCAATTTTAATTTTAGTCCAACGTCCTCTCAGCATATAGGAGATCTTCTTTTGGTAGAAATTCAGTAAGGGTTACATTACTTTTATAGCATGATAACGATGTAATATGTTGGAAATCTTAAGTGGAATACCTTGTAGAGGAGAGATGTGTTCACTGCGACAGCTAAGAAGCTACTCGCTATCCCCCAGAAGTAATTTTGCTTTTATAACCTAATACAACACATCACGCGCCATATTTCATCGCCTAACTACATTCCAGCATTTCCATTGGGTGAGACACAATGGGATATGACGTCACTCGTAGCAATGACGTAAATAAATTCCGTTACCAACCCGCGCACAAGAAATACACAACTGCCCAGACCATTGGAGGTTTCATGTGGGATACTAAAGGCCTAGGGCCGCTTCTCGGCTTCTAACCTGGGGCTTATGCACCCAGACCCCCTTTACTTGATCCAGACCAATGGCTTTGTCACTGACCAATGGTCTAACCAATCCAGACCAATGGCTTTGCACTAACCTACCCTAACCAATCCAGACCAATGGAGGTGTCACGCGGGATAATAGAGGCCTAGGGCTGCTTCGCGGCCTCTAACCTGGGGGCTTACGCCCCCAGACACCCTTTGCTTCATCCAGACAAATGGCTTTGCACTAACCTACCCTAACCAGTCCAGACCAACGGAGGTGCCACGCGGGATAATAGAGGCCTAGGGCCGCTTCGCGGCTTCTTACCTGGGGGCTTAGGCCCCCAGAGCCCCTTTGCTTCATCCAGACCAATGACTTTGTCACTAACCTACCCTACCAATCCTGACCAATGGAGCTGCTTAGCGGCTTCTAGCCTGGTGGCTTACACCCCCAGACCTCCTTTGCTTGATCCAGACCAATGGCTTTGTCACGAGATTCGCATTTTCAAAACTAGCGCCGATTCTTTATATACACAGTTGACAGCTCTGTCCACTGCACGATCAAGCCCTTCGCGAGACGCGAGCGAGAAAGAAACAAATGACAGTGCAGTTGCGCCTAGATGCGTGCGCTGGAAAATGTAACCTGTTTTGAACTTTTGCAATGAGATTTGAAAATCAATAAGCCCTACCCAGGATTCACTGTAGTAGAAGAAGAAAAAATTATACCGTTCTTAGTGGGATTTTTTTCATATAGGTGTGCCTCGACATGAGTGTGGTTCTCGGCTAGGTGCTTCAATCAATCAATCAATCAATCAATCAATCAATCAATCAATCAATCAATCAATCAATCAATCAATCAATCAATACTGATCTGCATTTAGGGCAGCCGCCCAGGTGGCAGATTCCCTATCTGTTGCTTTCCTAGCCTTTCCTAAATGATTTCAAAGAAATTGGAAATTTATTGAACATCTCCCTTGGTAAGTTATTCCAATTCCTAACTCCCCTTCCTATAAATGAATATTTGCCCCAGTTTGTCCTCTTGAATTTCAACTATATCTTCATATTGTGACCTTTCTTACTTTTATAAACGCCATTCAAACTTATTCGTCTACTAATGTCATTCCACGCCGTCTCTCCGCCGACAGCTCGGAACATACCACTTAGTCGAGCAGCTCTTATTTTTTCTCTCAATTCTTCCCAACCCAAACATTGCAACATTTTCGTAACGCTACTCTTTTGTCGGAAATCACCCAGAACAAATCGAGCTCTTTCTTAGGATTTTTTCCAGTTCTTGAATCAGGTAATCCTGGTGATGGTCCCATACACTGGAACCATACTCTAGTTGGGGTCTTACCAGAGACTTATATGCCCTCTCCTTTACATCCTTACTACAACCCCTAAACACCCTCATAACCATGTGCAGAGATCTGTACCCTTTTTTTTACAATCCCATTTATGTGATTACCCCAATGAAGATCTTTCCTTATATTAACACCTAGATACTTATAATGATCCCCAAAAGGAACTTTCACCCCATCAACGCAGTAATTAAAACTGAGAGGACTTTTCCTATTTGTGAAACTCACAACCTGACTTTTAACCCCGTTTATCAACATACCATTGCCTGCTGTCCATCTCACAACATTTTCGAGGTCATTTTGCAGTTACTCACAATCTTGTAACTTATTTATCACTCTATAGAGAATAACATCATCCGCAAAAAGCCTTACCTCCGATTCCACTCCTTTACTCATATCATTTATATATATAAGAAAACGTAAAGGTCCGATAATACTGCCTTGAGGAATTCCCCTCTTAATTATTACAGGGTCAGATAAAGCTTCACCCAATCTAATTCTCTGAGATCTATTTTCTAGAAATATAGCAACCCATTCAGTCACTCTTTTGTCTAGTCCAATTGCACTCATTTTTGCAGTAGTCTCCCACGATCCACCCTATCAAATGCTTTAGACAGGTCAATCGCGATACAGTCCATTTGACCTCCAGAATCCAAGATATCTGCTATATCTTGCTGGAATCCTACCAGTTGAGCTTCAGTGGAATAACCTTTCCTAAAACCGAATTGCCTTCTATCGAACCAGTTATTAATTTCACAAACATGTCTAATATAATCAGAAAGAATGCCTTCCCAAAGCTTACATACAATGCATGTCAAACTTACTGGCCCGTAATTTTCAGCTTTATGTCTATCACCCTTTCCTTTATACACAGGGACTACTATAGCAACTCACCATTCATCTGGTATAGCTCCTCCGACCAAACAATAATCAAATAAGTACTTCAGATATGGTACTATATCCCAACCCATTATCTTTAGTATATCCCCAGAAATCTGATCAATTCCAGCCGCTTTTCTAGTTTTCAACTTTTGTATCTTATTGTAAATGTCATTGTTATCATATGTAAATTTTATTACTTCTTTGGCCTTAGTCTCCTCCTCTATCTGGACATTATCCTTGTAACCAACAATCTTTACATACTGCTGACTGAATACTTGTGCCTTTTGATGATCCTCACATACACACTCCCCTTGTTCATTAATTATTCCTAGAATGTCCTTCTTGGAACCTGTTTCTGCCTTAATATACCTATACATACACTTCCATTTTTCACTAAAATTCGTATGACTTCCAATTATGCTTGCCATCATGTTATCCTTAGCTGCCTTCTTTGCTAGATTCAATTTTCTAGTAAGTTCCTTCAATTTCTCCTTACTTCCACAGCCATTTCTAATTCTATTTCTTTCCAGTCTGCACATCCTTCTTAGTCTCTTTATTTCTCTATTATAATAAGGTGGGTCTTTACCATTCCTTACCACCCTTAATGGTACAAACCTGTTTTTGCATTCCTCAACAATTTCTTTAAACCCATCCCAGAGTCTGTTTACATTTTTATTTACCGTTTTCCACCGATCATATTTACTTTTTAGAAACTGCCTCATGCCTGCTTTATCAGCCATATGGTACTGTCTAACAGTCCTACTATTAGGACCTTTCTTTCTATCAGGTTTATTTTTAACTACCACAAAAACAGCTTCATGATTACTAATACCATCTATTACTTCACTTTCCCTATAGAGCTCATCTGGTTTTATCAGCACGACATCCAGGATATTTTTCCCTCGGTTGGTTCCATCACTTTCTGAATCAGCTGTCCTTCCCATATTAACTTATTTACCATTTGTTGGTCATGCTTCCTGTCGTTCATATTTCCTTCCCAATTGACATCAGGCAAATTCAGATCTCCCGCCACAATCACATTTCCTTCCATGCCGTTTCCCACATAACTGACTATCCTATCAAATAATTCCGAATCCGCGTCAGTGCTACCCTTTCCCGATCTGTACACCCCAAATATATCAAGTTGCCTATTATCTTTAGAAATGAGCCTTACACCTAGAATTTCATGTGTCTCATGTTTAACTTTTTCGTAGCTTACAAGTTCTTCTTTCACTAGAATGAACACTCCCCCTCCCACCCTTCCTATCCTATCTCTACGATACACACTCCAGTGCCCTGAGAAAATTTCTGAATCCGTTATATAATTTCTCAGCCATGATTCAACTCCTATTACAATATCTGGTAAATATATATCTATTAAATTACTTAATTCTTTTCCATTCCTTTCCTTACAATACTTCTACAGTACAACACTAACAATTTTATGTCATCCCTACTTGACTTCCAGTTCCCTTTTCCCTTATCACCGCTCCCTAGGCCATCCCGTTTCCCTGAATGTACCTCCCTATTACCCTTCCAAACAAATTCCCTAACTTATACGTACCACTGCGGGTTAAATGAAGGCCATCCGAGCGCAGATCGCTATCTCCTACCCACCCATTAAGATCTAGAAATTTCACTCCCAGTTTCCCACATACCCACTCCATAGTCTCATTTAAATCCCCAATCACCCTCCAGTCCGTATCCCTTCTACACAGTATTGCACTAATAACAATCTCCGCTTTCTTAAACTTCTCCCGTGCTGCATTTACCAGATCCCACACATCTCCAACTATGTTGGTACTTATATCAGCTTGCCTTACGTTGTTGGTACCAACGTGAAACACTACCACCTTCTCCTTCTCCTCCTCCCTCTCTTCTACTTTCCTAAACATCTGCATCAACATAATTCCTGGATAACACTCTACCCTGGTACCCTTCCTTCCACACACTTTCCCCACACGATGGAATCCCCCATGACCAGAGCCTCAACCCTACCCAACTCATTTGATCCCCTCCTCTCCTGGTCAGCCCTATCTTTCCTGATAGCTGCAGAATCTACTTCCTCCTCCCTTTTCTCGTTCCCATGACCCTGTTCCACCTGTCTTTTCCTATCCTCTACTCTACATTTTCCTTTCCTACCTTTTCCCTTCCTCCTTCTTCCACACATCTCAGCAACAGTTCCCTGTCCCTCATCTTCCCTTTGTTGTTCTAACTGGGGTGACTCGTACCGATTTCGCACAGACACCTGTCCTGAATTCTGATCCTGAATAGAGCCCTTAGCCTGCAATCTCCTTCCCCTTAGAACATTAGACCACCTGTCTTCTACAACTCCTCCCTTTCCTTCCCCTCCGTCTTGTACACCTACTGCAACCTGTACATTGTTTGAAGGAGTCCTATCGTCCTTCCTGTCCTCTGTGAGAATCCTAATTATCTCCCTTAAACTTTCCAACTCCTCCCTCATACCCCTCAATGCCTCGCCACACTCACAGTAAGTACACTCGCTCTCCTTAGCCATTGTTTACGGGGTGAAAATGAAATTAAAAATAAAATAACTTATTTGCAAAAAATAAATGAACGGAGGGATATATTGTCTGGGATAGTACACAACAATAAGGTAATTAATATACGACTACACTACAATACTACTTAGTCGTGCTCTATTTTTTTTATCCTACAACCCCTGACAGGATAAAAACTGCTGTTAATTACTGAACATCGACAGTAATAGCCTACACAATAACTACACAATTCCAAACTGCAATTTAGCCTATTCTAATTACAACAACAGTATTTTAGTAAGAGTTTCTACGGATACCTCTACTACACCAGTACTACACAAATATTTTACAATAATAAAATAATCACACTAAATTCTATTAGAATATTACTCGTATACTACTGTACAGTACACTACAGTAATTTTAAACTACTTTCAGACGTATCCAAATTACGATACCGGTACCGTACCGTATGTCACTAAACTAAGCACAACAGAAATGAAATTTGCAAGAACTACTGTACTCAAAGATTACCAACGAAGCTAAATGCTTAAACAAAATTATTATTAGTATTACGGTCTAATAGATACACACGAAAAATAACACACGAATATAGCAGGCAAGATACGGCACTATCTAAATGTACTGTATTTCAAATCAAAATCTCTTTGTTTGCAAATGAGGTGTTTACCTGTGTGGCAAATGGTACACTAAAATACATTATTGTCAAGCACTAAATATTAAATTAACAAGAGAAGAAAATTTTCCTATAATACAATATTATATAATTTACGCTAACAATTTTTTCTATTAAACACACAGCTCATCCTTAATAAATTTATATTGTTTACAAAATTCTACTTATAATATCTCCTGTACTACTTACAAATATAGTCATCTGATATACAGTATGTGGAATTACTTCAAATTATACTGTACAACTGGTATAAGATTAAAATTTACATTGCATTTATTTACTTTTTCTTTTCTTTACCTATTCTGGAACCTAAGTAGCATAACGACCTGCTGCGTCTTAACCAGAGCCCCTTTTACCACCACTTTTCAGAGTTCCTGAAGGGCCTTCACAGCTACCGTAGCGGTCCCAGGGCCCTCGAAGTCCCCACTGTACTTCACCCGTACAGGCAGTCCCCTACTTTGGCTGTCCAAACTCCTTAGACCAGGGGATGGAATTAATTTATTCACACACATTATTTACATTAACCTGCACTGGTCGAATGCCCTCTAACATTTCATTTATTTTCTCTGTTGCTGTTTATTCTCTTCTTGAATATCTGTACAGATTTTGGAAAAGGATCAAACACTACCCCTGGTAAACTGTTCCACTCATTCACAACCTTCCCAATGAATGAAAATTTACCCCAATCGCTTCTGCTAAAATTCCTTCTAATTTTATATTTGTGGTCAGTCCTGCCGATATAATTATTTTCCAACTGAAGCCTCTCACGGATATCTCCCCATGCTGCTTCTCCTGTATAGGCTCTATATAAACCTATAAGTCTAGTTTTCTCCCTTCTCTTACTTAAGTTCCCCATCCTAGTTTCTTTAACATTTCTGACACACTACTCTTTCTCCTGAAATCCCCTGTTACATATCTTGCTGCTTTCCTCTGCACACTATGTATTTCTTTTATTAGGTATTCTTGGTGAGGATCCCAAACACTGTTTGCATATTCCAATAATGGACGAACCATACTTAAGTAACTTTTCTCTTTTAATTATTTGTTGCATCCTTTAAGTAGCCTCATTATGACATGTAACGATCTGTATGCTTTCCCAACAATGTCATCCACATGACCCTTCCAGTGCAAATTACTTTCAAATCTTACACCTAAGTATTTGCACTTGCCATTCAAATTCAGTTTTAAAACTCCTGTTTGTAAATGTTGTAACAGTTGACTTGCCTCCATTAACCTTCATGTTATTATCTTCAACCCATTGTTGGATACTCTCAAGGTCCCTTTGTAATTCTGAACAATCCTCAATGGTATTTATTTCCCTATAAACAATTATGTCATCTGCATACAATCTTATTTTTGATGTTATATTGTTCCCTAAATCATGTACGTATATTAAGAAAAGTAACGGACCGATTATACTACCCTGTGCAATTCCCTTCCAAACTTTCTCTTCCTGCGATACGTTAATTCCTACTTTGACTTTCTGAACCCTTGAATTTAGAAATGTTTTTACCCAACGTGTAACCCTTACGTCCAATCCTATTCCCTCCAATTTCTTTAATAATATTCCATGTTCCACTCTATCAAAGGCTTTGGAAAGATCTATGGCTATGCAATCTAACTGGCCTCCTGAATCCAATCGATCTGATATGTCCTGCTAAAATCCCACCAGTTGTGCCTCACAAGAAAATTTCTTTCTAAATCCCTACTGGCTCCTCATGAACCAATTTTTATCATCACACATCCCTCTGATGTACTTTGCTATTAAACTCTCCAGTATTTTACAAACTATACTGGTCAGGCTCATTGGTCTGTAGTTCTCTGGTTTCCTTTTATCACCCTTTCCTTTATAAATTGGTATTATTATAGATTCCTTCCATTCCTTTGGTATTACACTATTATTTATGACATAGTCAAAGAGAAATTTTAAATAAGGCACTATATACCACCCCATTGTCTTTAATACCTCCCCAGTAATTTGATCACTTCATGTTGCTTTTCCTTGCTGAAGCAGTTGGATTTCTCTGAAAATATCTTCATTTGTGAATGAGAAGCTTCTTGTTTCCCTATGCGTCTCTCCCTCTCTATCTTCTGTTATGGTTTCCAAGTCCTGACAATCTTCTACTGAATCTCTGAATTCCCTACTGAAGAGGTTTGCTTTCTCAGTATCTGTTAAATAGTGTTCACCCCCTTCTCCCACCATTGTAGGAATTTGGATTCCTTTTCCTTTTTGATTCCTAATATATGAATACAGCTTTTTCCATTTCCCTTTGTGGTCATTACCCTCTTGAAGAATGCCATTCATATAATTCTCTTTTGCCTCCTTTTTCACTCTATTCAGTTCCCTCATTAGCTGTTTTCTAGTTTCTCTATTCTCCCTACCCTCTTTGATTTTCCTGTTTACTATTCTACATTTTCTTTTTAATTTTCTTATTTCCCTTGTATAATAAACAGGGTCTGAGGTCATTTTACCCTTCTTAACAGGTACAAATCTCTTCTCTCCTTCCCAAACCATTCCTTTGAATTTAGCCCAAAGTGTATCCACATTACTCCCTTCACTTAGTACAATGTATCTACACTACACTACACTGCGTTTGGTTAAATGCTTAAGTGTCGAAAGGATTGCCGTACACGAAGAAAAACACGAATATAACTGGCAAGATACTATCTAACATATTATACATTATCTTCACTACAATTCTACTGAAATGTGGTTATGTGATTATTACAGCTGGTGGATTACTATTATTTTCCCTACTCCACGGGACGGAGAATAAATGTGTCCTTAACTAGGCCTGAAAAATACGAGGTTGTCTACAGTAATTTCTCAAATATTTCTATCAAAACTACTACTACTACTCCAGGGACTTGAACTGCAATTACTGGGATATGTGAACTTTATTGTTATTAGCTAACCGCTCATAAATACTGAAAGATCGAGGGAGCGAAATATAAATTACGGATACTTTAACTACCTACTCAGCAGTACAAATGAATGGAATACAAGATCAGCTGATTTTTATTTATATTTACTTGACTACACTACACCCTTTGTTCACGACTGTAGCCAACAATGCAATATTTGAATATGAGGAGCGACAATAATCAACAACAATACAACGACTGTTAACTATTACCGTGTAATCTCTTTAACTTCTTTTTAAATGGAAGTTTACAGGCGTATCGTGTTTTTTTTAACCCTCAATGGTCACACTGGGGTCCCTCATACCCTGGCGAATTTTGTTTTCATAACGAATTGGATAGCACGGGAATTACGGCCTTGCCATTCTACGTAAATGAAGTTGGCACCATTGTGGAGCCAAGGCCAAACCAGCAGCTTCATTGTTTAACTGCGTTCCGGTTAGTAGGTGGTTGAATCGAGCGTGGGGTTGGTCGGACCCCAGTGTGACTTTTGTGGGTAAGTTTATATACACTGACTGACAGAGCAAATGCAACACCAAGAAGGAGTGGTCAGAACTTTATGCCAATTGCAGGGTAGACTGACGTCACTGAGGTATGCTCATGATGTGAAATGCGCCGCTGTGCTGCGCACGTAGCGAACGATAAATGGGACACGGCGTTGGCGAATGGCCCACTTCGTACCGTGATTTCTCAGCCAACAGTCATTGTAGAACGTGTTGTCGTGTGCCACAGGACACGTGTATAGCTAAGAATGCCAGGCCGCTGTCAACGGAGGCATTTCCAGCAGACAGACGACTTTACGAGGGGTATGGTGATCGGGCTGAGGAGGGCAGGTTGGTCGCTTCGTCAAATCGCAGCCGATACCCATAGGGATGTGTCCACGGTGCAGCGCCTGTGGCGAAGATGGTTGGCGCAGGGACATGTGGCACGTGCGAGGGGTCCAGGCGCAGCCCGAGTGACGTCAGCACGCGAGGATCGGCGCATCCGCCGCCAAGCGGTGGCAGCCCCGCACGCCACGTCAACCGCCATTCTTCAGCATGTGCAAGACACCCTGGCTGTTCCAATATCGACCAGAACAATTTCCCGTCGATTGGTTGAAGGAGGCCTGCACTCCCGGCGTCCGCTCAGAAGACTACCATTGACTCCACAGCATAGACGTGCGCGCCTGGCATGGTGCCGGGCTAGAGCGACTTGGATGAGGGAATGGCGGAACGTCGTGTTCTCCGATGAGTCACGCTTCTGTTCTGTCAGTGATAGTCACCGCAGACGAGTGTGGCGTCGGCGTGGAGAAAGGTCAAATCCGGCAGTAACTGTGGACCGCCCTACCGCTAGACAACGCGGCATCATGGTTTGGGGTGCTATTGCGTATGATTCCACGTCACCTCTAGTGCGTATTCAAGGCACGTTAAATGCCCACCGCTACGTACAGCATATGCTGCGGCCGGTGGCACTCCCGTACCTTCAGGGGCTGCCCAATGCTCTGTTTCAGCAGGATAATGCCCGCCCACACACTGCTCGCACCTCCCAACAGGCTCTACGAGGTGTACAGATGCTTCCGTGGCCAGCGTACTCTCCGGATCTCACACCAATCGAACACGTGTGGGATCTCATTGGACGCCGTTTGCAAACTCTGCCCCAGCCTCGTACGGACGACAAACTGTGGCAAACGGTTGACAGAGAATGGAGAACCATCCCTCAGGACACCATCCGCACTCTTATTGACTCTGTACCTCGACGTGTTTCTGCGTGCATCGCCGCTCGCGGTGGTCCTACATCCTACTGAGTCGATGCCGTGCGCATTGTGTAACCTGCATATCGGTTTGAAATAAACATCAATTATTCGTCCGTGCCGTCTCTGCTTTTTCCCCAACTTCCATCCCTTTCGAACCACTCCTTCTTGGTGTTGCATATGCTCTGTCAGTCAGTGTATTATATGAGTTGGAAATTTACTTGATTTATTCCTGTTTTGCTGTCTGTTTTCGTTACTAGAATGGAGCAAAATATTGAACGAGTGTTGTTCATTTCATGATTAGTAAAACTGTATATTGAAGATGGCGTCTTCGTTTCAACGTGTGGCTCTTAGGTCAGATGAAGATATCCGTAAGGTGCTTTTAAAGTATGTGAGTGATTTTGGAACAGACTGTTCTGATGCTGATGATGATTTTGTAGTTGTACAATCGAGTTCGGAGAGTGAAATGAGTGCGGTAGGAGATGAAGATGTACAAGCGAGAATAGGAAATACTTCTGTCTTGAAGGGCAAGAATGGTTATTTGTGGGGCGCAGATGAACCAGGTAGACAAGGAAGAGTTGTTGCAAGGAACATTGTCACTCATTTTCCTGGGAGCAGGGGACCTGGAAGACAAGTAAAAACACCCTTACAACTATGGGAATTTTTGATATACGATTACGTAATAAAGAATCTGGCTTCGGGACTGATTGAACCTTTCCTAAAAGAACGTCTGGATGTACCCACACTCAGCAGGTCTCTTCGGTTGTCAATCAGTGATATTTTGAAGATTAATCCCAAAACTCCACCACGTGACGTACTAGCTCGTAAGCAGAGGTGCTCCTTCTGTCCATGGGTAAAAGATCGGAAGACAAAACTCATGTGCTCGTCTTGCCGACGAGCGATATGCGACGAACATAGGGCAGTGTTGTGTATTGATTGTAATGAATAAACGCTCAAGTTTGAACACCCCTGTAACATTATGTAATAACCTAATTACGCACATTGTTACTTATACTAGACCAGTGGTGATTGTTAGCAAAGTGCATACAAGTGAATTGTTTATTACTGAGGAAAACCGCAAAAAATTAGAATGTTTTCAGTATTCTTCATTAGACACAAGATTATTTCAGTGTTGTTATTTTTTTATTGTAGTATCGATTTCATTTTATAAAACAATGACACAAATCGCTAAGAACATTCTTAATTAGTCTCTAAATCCATCCATGCATTATATTTTGCAATATGTTGTAAATTTTTACTATCTGCGCACTTTTTAGTGATAGATTTACACTCTAGTGCTGAAGCGGTCGACTTCGGTTATCTTCGAGATTCGTATTGGCAACCTTTGAAACACAAACTAAGAATCGCTTATCATCACTGTGCGCCATCTGGCATACACTTTAAATACTCGCACTGTTGTTGTTTACACAGCAAAGCCAAACTATAGAATTCATGCTAGGAACACGTTTCGCAACGGGAAATGTTATATAGTATTATATATTGTGTGTGTAACACAGTTGTTTGCTTAAAATAATAAAGGTTTATAAAATTCATATCGATCGATCATATTATCGATTCAATTCAGATTTCATTTCCATTCAGTTGGCAGTATTAACGGAACCCTTCTTACTTTTCCAACGAGTACAAAAATCTATCACTATAAAGTGCGCATACTATACTTAGAATTCATTAAAATATTGGGGTTCATCAGACCCCAATATGACCTTTGAGTTTCATTCAAGGAAGTGTGACCAGCGAGTGTTAATGTAGTAAATTATTACCTTCGCGATAGTTTGAAGGGATATCTATACGAAATACCGGAGAAGTTGCTGCAGAAGTTACGGTACTATTCCTTATGATAATCTGCCTTTGTAAGTGTAACCAACGAACCTACAGATATTTAGAAATATTTTTGAAGTTAATATTATTACCTAAAGTATTTCCTAAACCTAAATTCGAAACAAGGTACACCTAGCTAGCCTACTTAACCTAGAAAACGTAATTTACTGAAGACCAACTGAATTACTTGTTACAAAATTTAAATAAATATCACTACTCCCAATTTCTACCACCAAGCACTAAACACCACTATATAAACAGCACTAAATGAATCAGATATACACAAAATTTAGCTATTTTAATAGGTTTTCACTACTTTATCACTACAATAATGCAAGAGCTCTCTCAACAACCAACCGTTCTCAAGCGCATCCAACAATGCAAGTCAGCTGCTACGACTGCTGCTGCTCCCACCACCTGCACTACTAGCCTACCACTACCACCACGACTACTACTACTACTACTACTACTACTACTACTGCAGCTAGTGCCACGACTTTCACTCCTGCTGCTACTACTTCAACTGGAACTGCTGCTCTCACCACCTCCACTCCTGCTGTTGCTACTACTTCTACTACCACTGGTGGTGGTGGTGGTGGTGGTGCTACTACTACTACTACTACTACTACTACTACTACTATTAATTACTGTACAACCACTGTTCTTTCTTCTTCGTGTTTTCCTTCTTCTTCCTCATCTTCTTACTCCTCTTCTGATATTACTCTTACTGCCAATATTACTCCACAGGCAGTTGAGATTCCTGCATTTCAGATGCAGGTACCTTCAGCAGCAGAGCCCTTACCTGGACTTTCAACACCTACTGGCGAAGTAACTTCAGATCCTCTAAACTCCTAGGAAGCGTACACTGTGCAAGAGAATAATCATTCAGAAAAAAATGCTGCAACATTTACGCACAAAGTGCAAGATGCTGAGAAATAGTTCGAAGGGAAATAATGAAGATCAGGTGGGATCTTTGGTGACTTCCCTGCAGAACATTTTCTCGAAGCGTCGTAACTTTGCAGCATTAATTGGTGACTTGGTGAAGAATATTTCCAAGTTAGGTCGAGGTAGGCGCTGGAGCTCCAAGGTGAAGGCAGTTGCACTTGGCTTGTTTAAGCATAGCCATAGTTGCTATCGTCTTTTGCAGAAGTTCATCGATGTGCCTTCCCCTCGAACCCTTACCAGAATGCTGAATTCCTTTCCTTTTCCTACAGGCATTGGCAAGGCTTTCTTCGAACAGTTGGAATCTCGAGTCAGAACTATGAGTAGTGATCAGAAAGTTTGTTCTCTCATGTTTGATGAAGTTTCTTTGTCCGATAGACTTCATTATAATGTGAGTTTGGATCAAATTGATGGGTATGAAGACTATGGACACCTAGGCCGTACCAACAGATTTGCTGATCATGCCTTGGTGTTCATGGTTAGAGGTCTCCTCAGGAAATGGAAGCAACCTGTTGCTTACTTTTTCTGCAGAGGCACTGTACCTGCTGAGAAACGTAAGAGTTTTGATAAAGGATGTCATTCGTGCTTTGCAGAAAGCTGGCTTGGAAATTATGGCAACTGTGTGCGAAGAGGGACCCACAAACAGCAAGGCAATACATGATCTGTGCAATGAGACTCGCACTGACCAATCTGGTCCGTTCTTCATGGTGGAAGAGAAGGAGATTGTTACAATCTTTGATCCACCCCACCTTCTGAAGACGACTAGAAATAACCTATTTCGCCATGGAGTGTTTTATGAACCTGGGAAGAAAGCAGAATGGAAACATCTAGAGAGATTGTTTCAGTATCACTCGCAGATGGCATTCCGCTTTTGTCACAGGCTCACAAAAGACCACATTGTGCCTACATGTTATAGGGCCATGCGAGTGAAATTGGCAGCCCAAGTATTCAGTCGTGCAGTGGCGGCTGCTATTGGAATGTTGGCTGGCCAAGTCAGAAAGAGTGGAAAGGATGGTGAACATCACCTCGTGCTTGAAGAAGATGCCAAATATCTCGGAGAGTTTTGTGGTGTCATGGACCAGCTCTTTGACAGCTTTAATGGTCACACAGAATTCCTCGAAGATGGCAAAATGTTGCGATGCTGGCTTTCTAAGAATTCGGCTCATCGGAAATTTTGGGGGGAAATGATCGGAAAGATAGACAAATAGGACTTTGGAAAATCACGTAATAAAGTTAAGGACGGTTGTATTAATGATATTCGTGCTGTTGAAATGCTGTTTGGACGGCTTTCACGGGATAAGGGTGTTCAGAAACTTTGCGTTCGGAATCTGAACCAAGATCTCCTTGAAAATCTTTTCGGTGTCATTCGACAGCATGGGTGTCAGAACACCAACCCTACCTGCTGGCAATTTGTGCCAGCATTGAAGACCAGCATTGTAAACAATCTTCTCAGTTCCAGTTGTGGTGGAAGGGGGAACTGCATGGATGATGGTGATGATCTCCTGTGTGATCTTTCCCTGTTTCTGTCTAGGTCTAGAACGCAGTCTCCAGCAATGGAGTATTCACTGCAGGACATACAGTCTTTTTCTGCTGAGGTAGACTCTGTGTTTAACTCAGCGTATAAACACTGTGCTGGACCGTCACAAGTTTCAAGCCAGGGGCTGTTTCTTAAAAGCCGGTGAGAATCAGTTGCTTATGTTGCTGGCTATCTTGCGCGGAAAATTCTCCGTAAATATCCGTGCACAGCTTGTACATCTACATTGACCTCTTCTTCCCCACTTCCTGAACATTGTTTCATCCAGCTGAAGAAAAATACCCCGGAAGATCCAAAGCTGGTGCTGCCTTCTCCCACCTTCACTACCCATGTTTCTGATGCATCAGAAATGTTGTTGATGAAGCTTGAGGAAACGGCACATGAAACTTGTCTTCTGAAGAAGGTGAAAGCATACATCTTCTCGGAATATGAATGGAACGAGGTGGAATGTGTTGAACATTGCACCAGTGTGGTGGCAGATTTGGCAGCCCTCATGTATCTCATGTGGGTTTACCACTTCTGTAAGCGAAAGAACTTAGTTCTTTGCAGCCACACTGATGATGGGTCAACTCTTCCACAGAGGTTCAATCCATCTTGCAAGAAGATGAGGAAGATACAGCATTTGTAATGTAAGCTTTTCTCAAAAGGAGAGAATGTTAAGTTACGCACAATATAAATCCTTCTAACATCTCTTTATTATTGAAAACTGGCAAATAAGTCATGTCAGTGTTTTCCGGGCTTGTAGGTCATGGTCCAGGACTATGTGTTGGTCCCGACGTTTCACTGAAGACTGCACTGGTAATGCTGAACGCAGTCTTCAGTGAAATGTCGGGACCAACACATAGTCCTGGACCATGACCTACAAGTCCGGAAAACATTGACATGAGTTGTAACGCCGGCCAGGAAATTGTAATGGCTAAGTGGTAAATAAAGTTAAGAAGTTATAACACAGACAGTTGACTTAAAGTAATTTTCTTTTGCTGGGGAGTTGAAGAAATCATCTTCATTTTCATTAAATTGCTAGTATTGATTATGATAATACTGTTATGTACATTCTGCCCTTATGGAACTCTTCACAGTCTCATCACCATGGTGAAAAATGAAATTCATTAGTGAAATGAATTGAACTTTTAATGAGTCATCGCTCTGTGCTGACAGTGATATATGTACCTTAGAAAGAAATCTTCCCTTCCTGAGTGGATGTTGTTCATTGTAAGGAGTTGTTATGAAGAACTATTGAGGTAATTTCTTATTCTCTTCAGCCTGTGGACTGTAATTGTTGTTTCACTAATTGGAATATATGTGCTCAGTGTTCTCCCCAGGACTTTTCTGATGGGTGCAACGCCCTGCCGATTTTAGAGACCGCCCGGCTGATATAACCTAGACATGTGCTAATTACATAATATCAATAGGTACATATTTGAGTCATTGGGTGCTCCAAATTCACATTTTCATACTCTTATACTGTTAATTCAAATGATAAATTATTATTATTAGCATAATTGCATAAATTACATCGGAGATCACATGTTTAGCTTGACCACTATGTGGTCTCGAGCTGGGGTCTGGATTACCGTGGAATCGCATGCGAGCCCTCTATTCTGCACGTCACAAACCCGCATGGCAGTCCACGTGTCCACAGCAACCGAGTGGTAGGCCTAAGTTCACTGTTACATGATTTGGAAGGTGCAGTTAAACACTTAGAAGTTCAAAATACTCTGTTTTATCTCGTTTGTGATAATAACATGAAAATAGTTCGATTTTGCAGTTAATGTTTACCTATCTGTTATTACTGTTAACGCCCTGAGGGGAATGAATTTAAATTTCTTTTCATAGTGAAGTTTTACGTGGTATTCCCCTACCGCCACTCATTCTTGCCACCTGGCTGACAAACATTTCTGGGGAAAACACTGGTGCTAATGTTGTTATTGTTCAGTTTACATGTCATGGAATATTGGTGAGGAACTGAGTCATTTAAAACCCTGTCTAAACAGTGATAGGAGCCACATCTTACTGAAACTTCTACTGACTGCATAACTCCCGAGCTGGTATTCTCCATCTCTCATTCTTCCTTTCTAGCCTGCAGGCTGTGTCCTTTCTTCGTTATAAACTTCCATTGGCGGGAACACTTTGCGGAAATACACAAAAAGTCGTTCGACCCGGCTAACCGATTTTGTATAGCGCCACAGTAAGTAGTGGAGGCCAAGCTTTGCTTGTGCTGTGAGGAAGGGTAGCAGTGGTATATTGTTTTCGCCAAGGTCATGTACATTGAGGTAGCATTTACCCGCTTGCCACGCGTATTCGTCTGTCTGGCAGTCTTTTTAGTGTCTGACAGTTTTTCAGTTACGTATTCAAATATATTATTTTAATTGTAGACCTATAATAACGATGTATTTCTTTCTAATCGTAACAAGTGTGAAATATTGTTCCTTTCGTGAAAGGTTATTGTACAGTACAGTACTGAATTACAGTCGAAGAAATATATTATTACCGCACTTAAGTTGGTAAACCGTCAGTCGTTACCTCTCTGTCGAAGTTCGCTGAGAGAGCATTAGAAAACTTACCATTTTGTAGCCTTTATTTTAGTTTTGACGTATAACACTACCTCCAATCTCGTCCGCTATATCCCACAAACCCGGGTGCTGTTTTTTTGTCTGTATTTTTTTTTTTTTTGCCCCAGAACTTTTTAATTCCCAATCGCCGCTACTGTGTATGTATGAAATTGCGCTGGGGCAGTAGTGGATTCGAACCCCTCTGTCAGCAATCTTGAAGATGGTTTCCCTTCTTCACAATAGGCAGGCACATACTAAGGCCGTACCTTAATTAAGGCCAAAGTTGCTTCGTTCTCAGGCCCATTCCATCATTACCATGAATCAGTGCTCTATAAAACTAACAGGAAAAAAGTCATCATTACGAAGCCCATAACATCATTATAATTGTTCATAAAGGTGGAAAACAAGTACTGTACGTTCAGTTCATGTTGGGTGTTGTAATTCGAAATATGCCAAACGTCTGCATGTTTCAGACTCCATTTGTCTTGGTTACATTCATAATTACTTTTATAAATGCCTGCCATACAGTTGTTGTATAATCGAGCAATTTATTTAAACTTCATACAGCTTCTATTATTATTATTATTATTGCTATTAATATGATTATAAGGAGATTAAGTACAACATTGAGCATATCTGCTAAATGTGAAGTGAAAAACTGTAATGAACAATGAACCTTTCAAAACACGTGGTTTACTGTCCTCATAGATTGTTCCTTTATATGAGCTCATCATTTCTGTATAATTATGTGATAATGATCAAATACTGAACTGGAAGTGTCATGTTATATTGTGTGGATGAATTTTGTAAAGAAGTCACAGTTTTTTGGTTACGCATCCATTTCTACCAAAGGAGGTTTCACCGAAAATTTTGTATTTAGGAAACAATTTCTCACCAGAACACAGGAAATATGTTATACTCTCCCCTCTCTAATTTGCAGTTGGTATACACATACTCTACAGAAGTATGTACTGGTATGTATTCAGTGTCGAAGTAACTAAATTAATTTTTGTGAATTTTGTGATGTTGGTAACTCATTCATTTGATGTGATGGTAACAGTTGTACAAACTTTCCTTATCGTTGTCCCCCTATGGGTGGGGGCAGTAGAATAACACCCATGGCATTCCCTGCCTGTTATAAGAGGCGACTAGAAAGGGCCCCATGGGGGCTTTGAACTTGGGAGCTTGGGTAGGCGACTACGGAACCATTAGGTGAATCCTGGCATTGCTTCCGTTTACTTGTGCCAGGCTCCTCACTTTCATCTATCTTATCCAATATACCTCGGTCACCGCCTGTTCTTTCCTGACCCCGAGTGTATTACGTATGGAGGCCTAGGCAGTCTTTATTTTCACACCCTTCATGGCCCTGGTCTTTCTTAGGCCGATACCTTCATTTTTTGTAGTGTCGGCCCCCTTCCATATTTTCTCTCCCATTACTAATATATAGAGAGGATGGCTAACTAGTTGTACTTCCTCTTAAAACAATAATCACCACCACCACTCTTATCATAATTGGTACGATAAAACTGAATAAGACATAAATGATCAGAAATTGCATTCGTTATAACTTTTGTTATGTAGTACTTTTTGGTAGGGTCAAATAACATAAATGTTTAAAAATTAAATTATAGGCTCCTTCCTCTAAACTACCTGTGAGTCGTACCATAATTTGAGGAATACCGCAAGTGTACGCTACTTTTGATTAGTATCGCAACACGACAAATACCATGGTTCTACTTTTGTAGCAGTAAGTACCGTTATGAGGGGCCGATGACCTGTTTCTGGACCACTTAACACTACAAGACTACAAGCATCATCGATTCAGGATTGTGCTTTAGAAGCAGTCACTTGGTCAGTAATACTTTTGTTTAACGCTAGTTTCTGGGAATGTGGGGTATTACGGGTCGGATCTACTGATTGTTCTAAATTGATATCCATCCATTCATTCTTCGTCGTCATGTTTTGAATCCTGGTCAGTGGATGATTTTGGACTTTGAAATTGTCATTACATTTTGTCTCATTTCGTACCATTAGCGGCCAATGACGTAGATATTAGGCCCTTTTAAACAACAAGCATCATCATCATCATCATCATCATCATCATCATAGGCAAGGAGATTTGTGGTGAAGACATGACGTTTGGTGGCCATGACATACACTAAGAACTGTCCCATCATTCGCCTTACTGTAGACGAAAGGAAAACCATTCTCACGACAGCCAGTGATGGGGGAACAGTCCCTTTCTGTGTCCCAAATGCAGAGGTGTAGAGCCATGGCCACCCCTCCTCTGCTCGGTTGGCGAGTCACGAGTGCAGTGCTGTCGGACCACGGATTAGCCTACTCTGCAACCACTGACACAGATTTCTGCCTCCGATATACAGTAGGTACAAATGGCACCGTGTTTGAAGCGAGTTTCCATTGCCTTTGACTGGCGTTTCATCTAGGTCACGGCAAAGCCCCTTGCACGCGGTAATGTCGGAAGGTAGCAGCATATTGTTCATAATACTGCACATAAATTAGCAACTAATTCCTTGGATGTAGATCTTAATAGGTTGAGCTATCTTGTGACGTGGCATGGGATTGTTTTGTGCTGGATCAGCTGCCATATTTTTGTACGTAGATCCTGATGCTACATATTTCTTTCAATTTATTGGAACTCCTCCCCTACGGATGGAAGCATTATTTGTACTTCCTGCATGTTGTAAGAGGGGAACAATCACAGAATCTGTAATCACTTTCTTGTCTTTTAAGCCCATAAACATATTTGTGTTACTATCCTTTTCCTTGTAGTGGAGAAATTTAGATATATCTTACTGTCACATCAAATAGAACATTTTATGTACTGTAAATACATGGAATGCATACAATTTTGTAGCTTGACATTGTTTATTATCTAAATGCAGATGATTGATTGTATGATATGTTGTGTTTTGATGCAATATGTAGGAACAGAGTACATGCTTTCATGCCTTGGTTTCTTCAAACACTACTCTGCCAGAGACTTTCCATCCTCTAGCAGATATAAAAGAAGTACAAATATCAATATTCCTCAGTGTGTGGCCCTACGTGCCTCATTTCACAGACTGAAAGATGTATCATATAGTAAGTTTCTTGAGATAATACAAATGGTGTTGCCATAAGCTTTTGACGTTGGACTGCAAAAAGAGAGAAAAGTATTTATTATGTTGTAACTTGACAGTTCCAGTCTTTCTTTCATAAATGAATGATTTTGTATTGTATTGTTTTCTGGCTGATGAATATTAATTCATGATTAACACTACTGAATGTAACTTAATGAAATTATGATATACTGTGATCACAAGAAATTTGTGGAAATTTCTACACAATTTTTATACCTGTAATACTGTGGATAGTAGGTAGAATATAGCTCCATAAATCAAAAGATCATGTTTAATTTCAATTTACCTTTGAATCCTACAAACTCCCTCCTTAGCATATGAGTTTCCTTTAATCATTTTGGTTCCTGTGTATAGCTTTCTTTCTTACATTGTATTTATACTTAATTTTCTGCATAAGTGGCATATCTTGATACTATTGACTGTGTAGGTGGCTCAGAGTGTGTTAAAGAGGACCGAGGTACGAGGTGTTGTTAGTGTCTATTTCTGTCGTAGTTCTTAATCAGGATAAGGAATGCCGATCCCACTCACCTTCTGGTCACTTCCTTCCTTCCTTCCTTCCTTCCTTCCTTCCTTCCTTCCTTCCTCCCTCCCTTTGCTAGTTAGCTTCTTTTTTCCTCAGCAGAAAAAAGCAGCACAGGCCAGGCCAGTCCAGTTAGTCCCTTCCTTCATAGCTTTGTGAATGAGTATAAATAAAATTATGATAAGCAGCACAGGCTGGTAAGCTTCTTTTCTCCAGCAAGAAAAAAATAAAAATAATAATTAAATATAATAATAATAATAATACACAGGCCAACCTTCACGTGTATCGTTGTTCAGAATGAAGTATTTAAAAAGAAAGGTAAGATATGAAAGAAAAGAAATTAATATATTTCATAGCGGTGGGAAGGGAGGGTGAGAACCGGGGTACCCGACGCGCTAAACGATTTAAATCGCCCGCCCGGTAATTTTTGTTTTTCCCTACGACCACGCTATCATGCAAGTCCCGGCAGTCTTTGTGGCAGCCGCTGTGTACAGAAGTTAAAAATAACGTTGAGTGTCAACTCTTACTTATTCTCTTTGGGGTAGAGTAGCGAGGCGAGTAGAGTAGCCACGTTACTTTACTCTACCACTGCCTGGTAGAGTTGACACTCGTATCGTTCATATGGGAGTAGAGTAGTAGCACCATGTCAAGACGCAAGCACATCGTAACGAAGAGTTTGAAGACATTTGCTAACATATTAATGCAAGAGGTTAGTGAGGCGTTAGAAGAAGCAAATGAGGAAAGATGGCAATGGGTAAGAGGCTGGCTTAGCAGAGATACACTCGGGACATCAACATTAATTCTGAGAGAACTTGCAACAGAGTATAAAGAAGAATACAGAAAGTGTATGAGATTGACGCCTGATAACTTTCAGACACTGTTAGATGCTATAACACCGCAAATTCAAAGACACGACACAGTGCTGAGAGATGCAATAACACCAAGATTTAAGCTTGAGGAGACTCTGAAGTTCTTGGCCACTGATAATAGCCATCAATGCACAGTAAATCATGCTGGCGTGGGCCTAATTTGTAGTAGCTTCTTTGCCATAAATACCCCGATTACTGATCTATTTATATAATTTGTTTGTTCGTTGCTTGTACGGCCTAAGTGTAGAGCTTAAGCTTCAAGACCTGACATTGTACTGTAAACGATAATTATTTTGGATATTCCAAACAAAATATGAAAATTATTCTATTTGTTGTGGACATTACTGTTATTGCTTAAAATTAATGGCATTGGCAAGTGATGTGTAGAAGACCCTATGTACCGTATGTTATTAATATGATTGAAGTACACAGTCCTGCATCACTGTCTAACTTAAACACGTGGAGACACATGATGAACACGCTGTGTAACATTGAAACCTGAGAAACCTTCATTTAAAGGGACAATCCAGCTGACACTTGTTTATATTTGTTGTTGCATCTTCGAAACTATTATAGGTTTAGGTATTTTTAAAATCCTTCTTCCATCGACAAGAGGGAGGCCTGTTCTCCATTATAGGACAATACACCTGCATGTGTTTGATCTCCATAGGTGTACCTCCTCTTAATATCACTCAGCTATAATGTTACGTTGTGGATGAATAGGCTTTTAATATTTTTCTTTCTTTCTTTCTTTCTTAATCTGTTTGGCCTCCAGGGTTGGTTTTTCCCTCGGACTCAGCGAGGGATCCCACCTCTACCACCTCAACGGCAGTGTCCTGGAGCGTGAGATATTGGGTCGGGGGATACAACTGAAGAGGATGACCAGTACCTCTCCCAGGCAGCCTCATCTGCTATGCTGAACAGGGGCCTTGGTGGGGATGGGAAGATTGGAAGGGATAGACAAGGAAGAGGGAAGGAAGCGGCCGTGGCCTTAAGTTAGGTACCATCCCGGCATTTGCCTGGAGGAGAAGCGGGTAACTATGGAAAACCGCTTCCAGGATGGCTGAGGTGGGAATCTAATCCACCTCTACTGAGCTGAACTCCCGAGGCTGAGTGGACCCGTTCCAGCCCTCGTACCACTTTTCAAATTTCGTGGCATAGTCTGGAATCGAGCCCGGGCCTCCGGGGGTGGCAGCTAATCACAGTAACCACACCATAGAGGCGGACGGCTTTTAGTGTTACCTTCCAAATTATACTTTACTAAACCATTTAAGAGAGGGAGTGTAGATGTGGATGTTTTCCAGGTTGTTCATTAGATTTCCTTTATTGATCATACAGATGCTTTGAAGGTCCTGTCTGATATTAGTGAATTTGTGGTTAGTCTCTTTCATATGAGATCACATGGCACAGAATCTTCTGTATTTTTCTGCACTGACGTGTTCTTGATATCTAATTAAGAAGTTCCTTCCTGATTGCCCCACGTAAGTTCTTTTGCACTGTGTACACGTTAGCTTATAAATGCCAGAATTCTGGAATTCGTCATCCTTAAGTTTATTAGCTTTATTGTGGTTAAAGAACCTATGTTTCGTGTTGTTGGTCGAAATGCTACTTTGGTGTTGTGTTTCTTGAATAAGTTTGTGATTTCGTAAATCCTAGGGTTATTAAAGGTGAATTTGACATATCCCTTTGCCTTTTCAGATTGCTGTTTAATTTGTTGTTGATATTTGCAATTAGTAATGATTTTATTAATGAATTCCAAACTGAAACTGTTGTGTAGGGCTTGTTTACGAATGAAAGATAGCTCCTTCTTTCCGTCTGTTTCTGTTAGCGGTATTTCAAAGGCTCGGTTGACGAAGCTGTAGTAAGCAGATTTCTTTTGTGAGATAGGATGTAAAGAATCGCTTTTGATTGTGGTCGGTCTAAAGGTGGGTTTCCTGTATATTTTAAACTGGAAATGGTTAAATTTCCGAATAGTTTGGATATCTAGAAAATTAAGTATGCCTTTCTCTTCTTCTTCAGCTGTAAATTTTATGTTTGGGTCTAAATTGTTTAAAGTATTTAGAATACTATGACTGTTATTGAATTCCTTATTAATTATGGCATAAGTATCATCAACATAGCATAGCCAGAGATCAAGTCCTTTAATGTGGCCTACTATCCGAATGTGTTCCAAATAATCGAGGTATACGTTAGCTAAAATACCAGAAGCCGGTGCTCCCATTGGTAGTCCATCTTGCTGATATATTTTATTATTAAAAGAAAAGAAATTATGGTTCAAAACAAATTCCAACTTGTAATGCTGAGGTACTTGTTGGCAAAAGATGTTATCTGACTCGTGTCTTTACTTCACGAGTGCAGCACGCATGAGAAATGTCTGCTGACAATGATAATTGTTGGTACCGTGCATTACAACTTACCATTACTATAGACCAGCTCATCTAGAACACAGTGGGACTGTTGTCACAGAGCCGTGCCAATGTTTTCTCTTGTTGAAAAATACATAAATGCTCGGATTCACACCACAGAACTTGTGAAATCCTTACATCAAAATAATGTTCCACCTTTACAATACCATAAATCATCTTTATTGATATGACTGCATTAAAATATATTAATGACGTGTTTTGTCCCACTTTCGAGACAACTTCAATCACAAACAAAAAACAATTAATGGAAAAGTTTAAATACCGGAAGGTGTGCACAAGGTGGGTGCCATGCATGCTGACTGAAGACCACATGCAACAACGAGTTGATTCTTCCCGCGCATTTCTTCAACGCTTTGCAGCCGAACAGGACAACTTTTTGGACTCAATTGTCACAGATGACAAAACAACCAGGGCGTTCCACTTTACACTTGAGACAAAGGAACAATCTTCCATCCGTCCTGTTGGCGATTCATTTTTTTAAGGGGAAGTACAACTAAGAAACCATCCCCTCTCAACACTGATCAGAAGAGAAAAAGGAAGCAGCTAGATCCTTTGAAGAATGATTCTATTGGCAAAATAAAGCGAAGGGCTACAAGAAGTGTAAAAGCTAAGGACTCTAGACCTCATAAACATACAGTAATGCCCTTGGGGTTAAAAGAGAATCCATTCTTCTTGGTGCAAACCACAAGAATGTTTCTTCCCATTTTTTCAGGTACACCTACTTGTAATGGAGCTTTTTATCTTCTTTCTTGGAGGAGTGTATGGGCATACTGAAGAAGTGCCTAAGTCTAAATTATGCTTGGAGAATTGATATTACAAATACTGGTATGTATGATTACTGTCATCCTCTACTCCTCCTTACTGACTACGCTGTGATACAAATCACACTAGTTTATCATTGCCGAGACATAGCATACACACTAACCAAGCTTTTCATCCTCGATGTGCAACACATGGGTAGATTCAGATATATGCGGCTGGATATGGCAGAATGGCATGATATTCTTAAGCAAGATGAACTAAAACAACAGACAGATGTTCTACATTTCTCGTAATGCTTATAGCAAATGTAAGGAGAGAAATTCTTACCAACTGCTTGCCAAGGTATCATGAAAATAAGGAACCAGTCTGCACAGCAAACTTAACCATGCATAATTATTCCACTCTATGCAGGGTTGCTGTTTCTAATGAGTCTCTTCCATTGTTCTCTGTCTTGGGCTACTTCAGTATTTAGTTTCTTTCCATCAAGTCTTCTTGTATCAGTTCCATCCACAGCTTCTTTGGTCACCCACGCTTCTTTTTCCCCTCAATTTCTATGCGTGTAATCTTTTTGCCAATGTAGTCCTTGTCCCTTTTCAGTGGATGCCTCCTGAATCTTTACTCCAATGTTGGTAGTTTTCACAGTGATCCGCATGTGGTCATTTCAGATACACCACATCCATCAAAGCATCCTCATCTATGCTACCTCTAACCTGCTGATATTTTTCTTCTTCAGAGGTGCGGTTTCAATGGTATACAGCCTAGCTGGTCTCACAGCTGTCCTGTAAATTATTTTTAAGTTTTATCAGCACCTTCCTATTGCAAAGCACTGCTGACAACTCCTTCCAGTTTCACAATCCTTCTTGGATTCTAGAAGACACTTCCACTGCAAGCCTCCATCCTACTGTATAACTGATCCCAAGTAATGAAACTCCGCAACAGACTTGATGGCATGGCCTTGCAATTTCAGAGCTTGCACTTCTCCTTGCTTTGGCTCAACTTCATGCCTCTTTCCTCTAGAACCCTTCTCCATTGTTCCAGCTTGTTTGCAACCTCTTCTCTTGATTTAATGCACACCATGATGTAATCCACATATAATATGGTTCAGGGTGCTTCCACTCACTTCTTTGGTCAGCAGCTCCATGAGAACATCAAATAGGAAAGGCTGACCCTCGATTCAATCCAATCTTTACCACAAGACTATCTTACTCTCCCAGTCAGCTTCTGACTGTGGTTTTAACATTTCTTCAGTAAAACCAGATGTACTTTTCTGGTACTATCTTTTTCCTCAGACACCTTCAACCTTCTTGTCTGGGTACCCTAACATACACTTTCTCTGTGAATGTGGATACAACTCCTATTGTTTCTCTCGGAACTTTTCCATCAGTTGTTTCAGCATAAGATAGCATGCAATACTGACTGACCAGGCACAAAGCCAAACTGCTACAGACCACCTCTTACAGTCGACCATCACTAATCCTTTCCCATGTCTTCACGATTGGCGACAGGCTGTATTCCCCTTTAACTCTTGCAATCCTGCACAACACCTTTGCCCTTGTATATAGGAACAATTACTATACTGTCCCTTCAAGCATCAGGTATTTCTTCTTGATGGTAAACTTTTATGAAGAGATCCCACAGCAGATCAATTCCCTCTTTCTATAGGGTTTTCCATACCTTCACAGGAATCCTGCCTGGACTGACTGACTTTTCATTCTTCCTCCTCTTTACAGCCTTCTCCACTTCCAACCCACTGATATTCTGTGTAAGACCCTCATTGGCCATCCATCTTGACTATATGTTCTATAGGTCTCATAAGAAATAATTTTCATATTGATCCATATTGATGAACAATTACAATTCAAAATAAAAAAATATGATCCACCTATTCAATACACTTTTCTTATGCAATTATATGAACATAAAGACCTTGTGATACTAGTGTTAGGTCATCATGGCTGGCCCCAATTGTCGGCTGTCCTGAGAATGGTTTTCTGTGGTTTTCCATGATCCTGCACTAAGGTGAATGCCGGGACAGTTCCAAGTATAGGCCACGGCCACCAATCCCCTCACCTTCTCCGAAAATCTCCTTCACCGAACAAATCTCCCAGCCTGCGAGAGACGGTGTCACCCTTTAAGAGGCTCGCCTCCCCCTTCAGGGGAGGAATGAAAACATTTTAGTAGTAGTAGTAGTAGTGTTAGGTCAAAACTAGTATCTTATAGTGTGCTCTTTTCGCTAAGATATAGTCAATCTGCAAGCATTTGTTTGCACATCTTAAAGTTATCAGGTGTTCTTGTCTCTTGTTCAAAAAAAGAGTTTACAATGGACAGATTGAATGCCATTGCAAAACTGGCAATACTCTCTCCCTCCATGATTTAATTCCCAACACCATAACCACCATACACTCTTTCGAAGGCTATATTCTGTCCACCTATGTGGCCATTCAAGTCACCATCAACAATTTCTTTCTCACACCCCTCCAATTCGCATTACAGAACAGATCATTCTCCTTTATTGTGACACCAGCTTGTGGGCTGTGTACTTAAAACCACTGGCTGTAGTTCACCCATACACAGTTTTACGGGCATGATCCTATCATTCCTTCTGCCGACCTCCAGTACCTTATCCGTCAACTTACTGGATAGCACAATCCCAATGTCATTTCTCCCTTCTCGATTTGTTCCACTGTAGAAAAATTGGTAGCTATCTCTCAGCTTCTTGACCTTATGCTCTCTCTACCTTGTCTCCTGCACACACGCGTGCCCACATGCACACGCAATGTCAAACTTCCCGTTTACCATCATATCTACCACTGCCCTTCCTCTTCCCGTCACACTCCCTACATTCATTGTGCCAATCCTCACCACTCTCCGTAAACTGGACTTTTTTTTTTTTTTACGAGGGCTATTCTTTTTTCAACCTCTGATCGGTTGCGAAATTAAAACCACAGTGAGAATCCAACGAAGCATTGTACAGATGTGTTGCCATTATCTCTGGTATGCATGCTGACCGCATCACAACATACTTGTCCGTTCTGTGCGCGCAGTGAACACGTAAACATGTCTAGGACAATAGAGTCTCCTACCAAGTGTGAAATGCGTGCTCTCATTTGATTTTTTCATGCTGAGGGGTGCACTGAAGCTGAAATTCATCGACAAATTAGTAATGTGTACGGTGAACTTTTCTTGAGTGACAGCGAAATACCGCAATGGTGCATGTGGATTAAATACCGGTATGTTAATGTTAGTTAAGAAGATATTCATCCAATGACATGAATGGTCGAGAATAAAATGCAATATATATTCCTGCAAAGAAATTATGTCATATCTATTCATGATGCACGTGATCAGGGAAGAAAGCGAGTCTCAACCGATGATCTTCTTCAGCGAGTGGATCAGGCGATTAGAGAAAATTGCATTGCACCCCTCAGCATGAAGAAATCGAATGACAGCACGCACTTCACATTTGGCAGGAGACTATTGTCCTAGGCATGTTTACGTGCTCACAACTGACAAGTGCAACATGATCTGGTTGACAGGCATACTAGAGACACTGCGCAACATTACATTGGATTTTCACTGTGGTTTTAATTTTGCGACTGATCGGAGGTTGAAAAAAAAATTAGCCCTCGTAGCTGCAGGCAGCCCTTGCCCATTTGTTACAGCTGTAAGGCGATGTTACTGCACGTTGCTTAAAAGGGTTCACTCTAGCCCTCATTTCCATATTTTATTCTACACTGTATTCCCTCAAGACTAAATAGATGAAATGGTAAAAATGTTTTATGGCCAGATGCCCTTTCTGATACCAACCCTACTCCTTTATCTGGGCTTGAGACTGGCAAGAGCAACCACTGAGCTACTCAATTCAACCAGCAGTTTTAATCAATGAAGTAAACTAAAATAAGAAAAGGTCTCAAAGTAGACCTCAAATCAATGGATTAACAAATAGAAGAAACAGTCTTACGGGGAAAATAAAAACTTATAATGTGAGAGCAGAATGGGGGAAACTCTACTTTGTGGCAACACTTTCAGGAACTGCTGGGTCTCTCATACTTACTCATTTCTATCAGTCACATGTATCTCTGGGACTAAGTGTTTAATCCATTCTGTTCTGATGTTGACACTTGCAGCTTTGTTCTCTTTTGTAAGAAGGATTCTCCTGCGGTGATAAGAGCACCAAGAAGTCAGTTTCTTCCTCAACTCATTACAGTTTCAGCTTCATTGTCTTGTTGAGTCTTTTCATCTGGCATCACATAGGAAGCAATTTTGTTTGATGTGATGAGGGATGGAGAACACAGCATTATTGCTCAAGCTCTTGATATATTTACAATTTTTCTGCAGCTGTGTTTCATAAAGTTGATCCATTTTCTTTTAAAATTCCTTCAGCCAAACTTCTCATAAGATCTTCCCAGACCTTGGCAGTTTTTTCCTGAGAAATTACTGTTTTACTTAGCTTGATAATCTTCCAGTAGACCCTGTAAATCAGGTCAGTGACATGATATAGAGAGATTACATCATCAATCCTTTATGAGCTTCACAAAATAATCATGTGTTGCTTGAGTCATCAGTCCATAGACTAGTTTGATGCAGGCCCTCCATGCCACCCTATCCTGTGCTAACCTTTTCATTTCTACGTAACTACTGCATCCTACATCTGCTTGTCATATTCATACCTTGGTCTACCCCTACCGTTCTTACCACCTACACTTCCTTCAAAAATCAGCTGAACAAGTCCTGGGCGTCTTAAGATGCGTCCTATCATTCTCTCTCTTCTTCTTGTCAAATCAATCTCCTCTCACCAATTCGATTCAGTATCTCTTCATTCATGATTCCATCTATCCATCTCCTTCAGCATTCTTCTGTAACACCACATTTCAGAAGCTTCTATTCTCTTTCTTTCTGAGCTAGTGATCGTCCATGTTTCACTTCCATACAATGCCACGCTCCACATGAAAGTCTTCAAAAACATCTTTCTAATTCCTATGTCAATGTTTGAAGTGAGCAAAGCTCTTCCTTACTTCTGCCATCGTTAGTTATTTTACTACCCAAGTAACAATATTCATCTACTTCCTTTAAAACTTAATTTCCTAATCTAATATTTCCTGCATCACCTGCCTTCGTTCGACTGCACTACATTACTTTTGTTTTGGACTTATTTATTTTCATCTTGTACACCTTACCCAAGATTTCGTCCATACCATTCAGCAACTTCGAGATCTTCTGCAGTCTCAGATAAAATAACAATATCATCGGTAGATCTCAAGGTATTGATTTCCTCTCCTTGGACTGTGATTCCCTTTCCAAATTCCTCTCTGATTTTCTTTACTGCCTATTCTATGTAAACATTGAAAAGGAGGGGGGACAAACTGCAGCCTTGCCTTCTGGACTGCTGCTTCTTTTTCAAAGCCCTCGATTCTTATCACTGCAAACTGATTTTTATACAGATTGTAGATAATTCTTCATTCTCGGTATCTGATCCCTATCATCTACAGAATCTTAAATAGCTTGGTCCAGTCAACATTACTGAATGCCTTTTCTAGATCTACGAATGCCATGTACGTGGGCTTGTCCTTCTTGATTCGATCCTCTAAGATCAGACGTAAAGTCAGGATTGCTTCACGTGTTCCTACATTTCTTCTGAAGCCAAATTGATCTTCTCCCAACTCAGCTTCAACTTGTTTTTCCATTCTTCTGTAAATAATACATGTTAAAATTTTGCAGGCATGAGATACTAAACTAATGGTGCAGTAGTTTTCACACCTGTCAGCACCGGCTTTCTTGGGAATAGGTATAACAACATTCTGCCGAAAATCGGATGGGACTTCTCCTGTCTCATACATCTTACACACTAAATGGAATAACCTTGCTATGCTGGTTTCTCCTAAGGCAGTCGGTAATTCAGAGGGAATGTCATCAATTCCAGGTGCCTTGTTCCTAGTTAGGTCACTCACAGCTCTGTCAAACTCTGACCTCAAAATTGGGTCTCCCATTTCATCAGCATCAACAGCCTCTTCATGTTCCAGAACCAAATTATCTATACCTTTACCTTGATACAACCCCTGTTGGATATGCTCCTGCCATCCTTCTGCTTTGTCTTCTTTCCCTAGAAGTGGCTTTTCATCTGAGCTCTTAATATTTATACACCCCGATTTCCTTTCTCAAAAGGTTTCCTTGATTTTCCTGTATGCAGCATCTACCTTTCCCAGGACCATACAACCTTTGAGATCCTTGCACTTCTCGTTCTGTCATTCTTCCTTAGCTACCATGCACTTTCAATCCACTTGATTCTTTAATCGCCTGTATTCTTTTCTGCCCTCTTCATTTCTAGCATTCTTGTATTTTCGTCGTTCATCAATCAGGTCCAGTATCTCCTGGGTTATCCACTGATTCCTAGCTGATCTTTTCTTCCTTCCTAACATTTCTTCAGCAGCCCTACCGACTTCATTTTTCATGACTATCCACTCTTCCTCTATTGTGTTTCCTTCAGTCTTTTCATTTAGCCCTTGTGCAACATGTTCCTTGAAACAATCGCACACTTGTCTAGATCCCATCTTTTTGCATTCTGTCCTTTCTTCAATTTCTTTAGTTTCAGATGAAATTTCATGACCAACAAGTTGTGGTCAGAGTCCACGTCTGCTCCTGGGAAAGTTTTGCAATCCAACACCTGGTTTCTGAATCTCTGCCTAATCATAATGAAGTCTATTTGATACCTTCCAGTGTCTCCAGGTCTCATCCATGTATACAGCCGTCGTTTGTGGTGTTTGAACCAAGTACTGGCAAGGACTAAATTATGATCAGTACAGAATTCAACCAGCCAACTTCCTCTTTCGTTCTTTTGTCCCAATCCCAATTCTCCTACTGTATTACCTTCTCTTCCTTGGCCTATCACTGCATTCCAGTCTCCCATCACAATTAGATTCTCGTCACCTTTTACATATTGTATTAAATCTTCTATCTCTTCATATATTCTTTTGATTTCTTCATCATCCGCTGAACTAGTAGGCATATAGACCTGCACTATTGTGGTGGGCATTGGTTTGGTGTCTATCTTAACGACAATAATTCTTTCACTATGCTGGTCGTAGCAGCTTACACACTGTTCTATTTTCTTATTATTAAACCAACTCCTGCATTTCCCCTGTTCGATTTAGTGTTGATAATTCAGTAGTTCCCTGACCAAAAACCTGTTCTTCCTGCCAATGTACTTCACTTATACCAACTACATCTAACTTTAGTCTATCCATCTCCTTTTTCAGATTCTCTAACCTACCACAACGATTCAAACTTCTAACATTCCACGCTCCGACTCGCAGAATGTCAGTATCCATCATAATAATCATAATGAATTTATTCTCCTTTCCCTCCACTGATTGGGCTGGCGAAGGTAAAGTTTTCCCAATTTTCTCATTAATGACTGGCGACTCAAATGTTAATCAGTACCACCTGCCATCAATAACCAGACTGTCTAGTCACCTCCGCTGCTGACCAATAGCAGGTGGTTCTTGATTAATAGCATGTTTGCTTTGTCAATGACAGACTCCATGTAGAATCCAGCATGGATTTCAAAAGTGTGCTGTTCCTGGGGCTGACAGTGCTATGCTTTACATGATTACCTTCCTTAGTTCATTTTTGAATAAGTTGTGCTGGTCACTGTCATTATTAGCAATATGAAGGTCTTCGGAAGGCTAAAGGGTCAGTGGAATGCCTTCACCTGACCATAATAATGCGGCATGTGCAGAACATGAATGTTTAAACGTTAATATAAATGACTTTAGCGTCGTGTCCAATGTTGTTCCTAATAGGGGGCACTCCTTTGATTAGTGGCTCTAGATCATTTGATTGTGAGGGGACTGCTTCAGAAACTGAAAGCACTCACAGTGATAAAGAAACTGTGCATAATAACTATGCTGAAATGGTGAAAATTGTAACAGGCACCCTAAGCAGTCTCAGAGGTTTGCGTGCAATACATTTGATTACGTTAAGGAAGATAAGGTAAGCAAGGGGCTGATTGTGGAGAGAGCAAAAATTCTTAAACTGAATAGACAAACTATTATTAAACGTGTTAAATGAGGACTTAAAACAAAACAGAAAATCTCAAATGAAACTAAAGTGTTTGGCAGGATTGACAATTTCACATGTGATTATGTTTGATGTGAAATATACACGTTTTAAGCAAAACAGCAACCACCATCTCCTGGTGAACTACTGCTTGGATTGTAGACTATTGTGGATTTATGTACAAAGAGACTATGCTTAGGAAATTATTGCTGAAGCTTGGATTTTGGTCTTGCAGTTTAAAAAAAAAATCTGCTTTACATCGCACACACACACACACACACACACACACACACACACACACAGATAGGTCTTATGGCGACAATGGGATATGAAAGGGCTAGGAGTGGGAAGAAAGCAACCATGACCTTCAAGTAAACCCCAGCTTTTACCAGATGTGAAAATGGGAAACCATGGAACCATCTTCAGGGCCACCAACAGTAGAGTTCAAACAAGTATCTCCCAAATGCAAGCTGATAGCTACGAGACCCAAACCGCACAGTTACTTGCTCAGTTCTCGCAAGTGAAACAAAACAAGTGATGAAATTCATTTTTCATGTAGGCCTGTTGTACTGAATAGGTGGATATAACATTCTTTTTGTAATAGTTAAACAAAATGTGTAATTATGGAATAGGCAAGAATAGTGACTTGTACAAGTATTTCAAATTATCAAATGAGAAGGTCTGCCCAATTCAACACAATACGTAGTACACTTTTCAATTATACATTATTTTCCTATAGGAATACCTGTTTCATCCCGTTGTGGGAACAGATTCAGTTCCTTAATACGAGACTTAACATTACAAAAATAAAACAAGCACATTTAAATACTTTGAAATATGTTCTATTGCACATGGAAATCCTATAAAAAGTTTGTTTAAAGTTTCTGTGTTGTTATTGTCCATCAGTTGTTAAATAAGGTTAGTAGTATCAGTAAGCCCTGTTACATAACTTATTAGAGGAAGTTAATTGATTTATTACTAATAAAGTGAAATGATAATATTATTGGATTTACGTCCCACTAACTACTTTTACCATTTTCGGAGACGCCGAGGTACCCAATTTAGTCCCGTAGGAGTTCTTTTACGTGATAGTAAATTTACCAACATGAAGGTGACAAATTTTAGCACCTTCAGATACCACCGGACTGAGCTAGGATCGAATCTGCCAAGATGGAGTCAGAAGGCCAGTGCCTCAACCGTCCGAGCTACTCAGCCCGGTAAAGTGAAATGAAGTTCTCTAAAATCCTTAAAACAGTCGTCCATTAGTTGTAGTGTCAGGTTCCATTAATATTCTACAAGTTTCACCTTTCCAGAGAAAGCAGCGAGGAAACACACTAAACACTGAAATAAATCCTCGATACATCATTTTTAACGTGTTTCTGAAGATTTATATTAATTTATCATCTGAGAAAGTTTTTCCCACTTCTATATTAACTAGAATTTTTATAGAACATAACACTGCAACAAAGGAAGACTATTTTAAGGATTTTAAATAACTTCATTTCACTTTATTAATAATAAATCTATTAACTTCCTCAAACAAGTTATGTGACAAAGTGTTACACAGAAACTTTTTATCGGATTTATATGTGCAATGTAACATTTTTAAGTATTTAAATGTGCTTGTTGTATTCTTGTAATATTGAGTCTCGTATTAAGGAAGTCAAGATGTCCCCATGACGGGACAAAACTTTCATTCCTATTATAAAATAATGTATACAGTAATTGAAAAGCTTAATTCAAATTGTGTTGAATTGGGTGGAAATTCATCAATTATAGTACAAATATTTGACAAGACTACATTCAATGAGGGCTGCAGGGCATCACATCATCTATTTAGATGAAACATGGTACAACATGCACGATACTGTGAAAAGGAGTAGGAATGATGGCTCGTGTTATTGTCCCCTCAAAGTTACAGAGCAGACTATCATGATGAAATAAATGCCATTATATTTGAAAATTGGTTTGTAAATACTTTACTGAAAATTCACCAAGAAAGAACATATTGTCAACTTCACGACTATAGATACCAAACCCAATCCCACTGCAGTTGGTCTTACAACTACCAAAGATGAAAACTCACAAAAGGAATTAATTTAGGTTTTTCAGTCTGTCAAAACTAATTTATGAATAAATAAAATACCTGAAAAAGAAAATGTATAACAGATTATACCTGAATATGAAACAACTCAATTAAAATAGAACAATATGCAATGTTCTTGAAAGAACATCGGATTCTATCAAATCACACATTCTAAATTTTACTTATATACTGTATATAATATCCATCATATTAACTGTTTTTATGTTACTGTGGCTGTGTGGAGCAGGGAGAGAATATTTTTTTCTGCAAAGTGAGTGGAGCATCTACCATCAGATGGCTTTGAACAACCTTCAGTAACTGGGACTAGGGAAGTCATCACCTGTGTTAAAAAGTGTTTTGTATGTTGCAGAGTTTTGTTTTTATTTTATCAACACTAACAAATGGAGACCTGTGTAAATCCAAGTGGAGAGTTATTTGAATGTCTTAGCAATTGACTGCATGACTAATTCTAGAATGTTCTGATCATGAAATACTGGGTCTTTTTTAGCTGGTTCCACAGCACCACTCAGAGCACGGCACGGCTGGCGCAATGACACTCTGTCGCTAGCCGGTATAATATGTGCTTTTCCACCCCAATACTCACGGCAATTCACGCTTACAGAAATCCATTTCTAGTGAAACTATTGGTCTAAAACCTACCTGGCATTACATTTGATGTTCAATATGTTGTCCCTCAGCTGTTGAACACTCCTGACTCCTTGTAAATAGGTTTGCAGACACTCTGCAAATCTCAGCCCGTGTGATGTTTGAAATAACTTGTATAATGTTCTCTTGTGTGAGGGTTGTTCACATACACTTTTCCTTTCAGCATCACCCACAGGTAATAATTACAGGGATTTAAATCAGGAGATTTAAGGCGATAACACTAGCCAACATGATTTTGCAGTAAAATAGAAAATATGTAATTCTTATGGAAATCGCTGCCCTGATTCCGAAAATGATGCTATTTTTTTCCTATCACGTCTATTTTTGACGCAGTTCGGTTTTATAGTATCTGCATGAATTAGTAAGATGTAATGTTGAGAGATGTTCTTGCGCAACTATTTTTAGAAAACAATTATGCGATTTGATTTGTTATTGTTTGCATTTTATTATAGGTTTATTGCTGTCTAAATTTTCATTTTGTAGTTGGGGGTTTCCTGGTAAATTCATAAACTCCCCCAGATACGCAATAGACTGCAAGGTATGTAGGATTGAAAATAAGACTAGAGTTTGTCTTTCATCTTAGACCACTTGAATAAACAGACGTGTTAAAAGCCCCAGCCCTTGTGCAATGTTTATGATGGACTGATAAAGCAGTTTCCTTTCAAAGATAACAGCCTGAAAGTATTATACTCAAGAAGATGAACTTGTATTTTGTACGGATGTTTCAAATATTCTACGTCAATTGGGAGAGAAAGAGTATGATCCTAGTAACTGGCGTGTTTTTATTGACTCTTCCAAAATAAGTTTAGAGGCTGTTTTGCTGCATAATACAAATGTTCTGGCATCCATCCACTTGCACACTCCACAAAACTGTGTGAAACATACGAGACCTTAAAGTTGGTGCTTGAAAAATTTATGTATCATGAGCATGGGTGGCAAATTTGCAGTGATTTGAAGATCATTGGATTGTTGCTGGGACAACAAAAAGGCTATACAAAATTTCCCTGTTTCCTATGCGATTGGGAGAGCAGGGCATGGGATAAACATTGGGATAGAGTGAATTGGCCAGAAAGGAAACAACTACAACCACGATCCAAAAATTTCTTGAATGTAAGTCTTATTGACCGTGAAAAAAAATTCTACTCAACCCTTGCACATCAAATTAGGATTGATGAAACTGTATGTAAAGGCATTAGATAAAAGTAGCCTATGCTTCCAATATTTATCCACTAAATTTCCCCCATTATCAGATGAAAAAAATCAAAGAAGGCGTATTTGATGGACCACAGATTCGTAAACTGATGAAGGATTAAAATTTCACAGACACGATGACCAAAATTGAGAAAGAGGCATGGAATGCATTCAAAGATGTAGTGACTAAATTCCTTGGCAACATTAAGGACCCTCAATACAAAGAAATTGTAAGGAAAATGTTGGTAAAGTTTAAGGAACTCTGTTGTAATATGCACCTTAAGCTTCATTTCTTAGCTTCGCATCTGGATTATTTCCCTCCAAATTTAGGAACTGTCAGTGAAGAACAAGGTGAAAGGTTTCACCAGGGTCTCAAAGATGCAGAACGACGCTATCAGGGACATTGGGATGTGAATATAATGGCCGATTACTGCTGGTCGATTGCACAAGACGACCCTTTTAGAGATCATTCAAGAACTTCAAAAACCTGGAAATTCCACGGAAAACGGAAAAAGGCGGAAGTGTGAATCTAACCTGCATTTATAATGTAAGTAACAAAACTATGTATGATTAACCATGTAATTTTTATTCAAGGTACGGTTATATTAATTTAAAAGCAACTGTATAGCCGAAACTAAATGGGCGTTTTATGCTTCAGTTTCACGAATTTCAATATACATTAAAAATACAATACAAACAATCTACTTGCTTACAAAGCAGCATTTATGTGTATTCAAAGCATGCAAAATATGATTACATTTTGCAAGCTGAAATTTATATTAATACATCAAATTTAATCAATACTAAGTATCAAAAATTTTACGTACGAACAAAATATTATTTTGTAAAATTGCCACTAAACCAGACGTGATACGCCAAAACTAATTTTTTTTTCGAATCCTGCGTTAAGAAATTCATAAAACCCACCTATTTTCGTTTTTACCGCACAAAAAGTTTTTTTTTGCAGGCTAGTGTAATTAACCACAAAATCTTCAAAAACTTCCCGTATTACCTCATAGATCGATTAGCAGTGTGTGCCGTCGCGTTATCTTGCATAAAGTAACCATTACTCCTTCCATCAGCTCTTGAAAGAATGGTCTGAGAATGAGGTCTATATATCAATCAGCATTTATTGTTTCATGGAAAAATATAGGGTCCTATAATTCTGTGAGCACTTATTGCGCACCAAACTCCTATTTTTACACCATGAAGTGATGCAGCTGGTGGGGATTTTCTGCACACCAGTAGCGACTGTTTTGACTATTTACATAGCCACTTAAGTGTAGCCATGCTTCAATCACTATAAAATAAAAGTTCTGAGTCAACATACCCATCGTGAACTGACTGAAGCAACCAGTTACAATACCGAACACTAGTGAAACTGTCAAGTCCTCTGAAATATTGGGCAGGGGTGGGTTTGTATTGTTTTGCTTTTAACAGTTTTGTTGCTTTGTGGGCAGAAGATGACACATTAGCTTGTACGGCAAGACGCGGCAGGGATTTTGTTGGAGTTCTTTCCAAGAGAGCTCCAATTTCGTCAAGCTTTTCCTCATTTAAAGTTAGAAACTTCATAACTGTTCTGTATTGAACTGAGAATCACAATGTTAAAAAGAGAGTTAAGAGGTTCCACCTATTCAATACACTAATATACAGTTGCACAAATTTGTGTTACAACATTTTTAATTCGGGACCGGTTTCGACACATATTTGGTGCCATCATCAGCCGATAGAAAGAGCAGGGCAAAAGGTATACAATTATCAACACACATAACACAAAATATACGACAATGTTCACACTCTAAAGAACTTACATAAAAATGTAACACTATTCACGAAGATCAAATATTCAATTGAAGTTCATAAGCAACGTGACAGTCTTGCACACTCTTGCTGTGAGCGTTGAAATCACATATGATGATGTTGAATTAATGGATAAAAACGGGTTAAGGGACTTGATTCAACACATTCAATCTTGAGGGTTGCCTTGTTATATTGTGATAAAAAGGATCTTTAAGGATGCAGCTTGTGTATAGTTATTGCTAGGCAAGGAATAACAGGCTTTTGTTTTATCGGCACGTCTAAAGGTGGATAGCGACATATATGAGCTCCTAAGATATATTATAGGACCTACGTTCCTCAGTTCGATGTGGATATAGGAAGTTTATAGAAAAAAAGGAAAATTAGTTGGAAATAAAAACGGGGGGAAACTGATAAGTTAAAAACAACCAATATTATGAGGCTCACTTGTTCAGCTTGCCATGGTGGCTAGACGTGTTTAGAGGAGCTAATAAATAAATGAAGTATAAGTGGAAGTAAGAACAGATAATGAACAGTGGCAGGAGAAGGGGGAGAGATTAAGGGATGTGGAGGTAAGGGAAGTTGTCTAAGGTGGATCAGGGCAGCGTTGTGGTAGGGGCAAGTAGCGCAAGAAGGTGTTGTATATGATGTGAAAGATCGACTGCCTACTTGTCAACTTGAAGCTTTGAAAAACCAAGATAAGGAAGTCAAAAAAGATGTTCAGTTTCTCAGATAAGTCATTAAGGTTTAGGTTAGGATTAAAAAATTGACCGAGGAGTATAAAAAAAGTTTTCAGCGATATCAAGAAGAGGGCGTGGCATCCCCAGTTATCGCAGCAACGTCGCATGACATTCCCTGCACCAGCCAGCTAAAATCATTCTACCCAATAAAAACACACACTGGTATTAAGAAAGTGAATTCATTTGTGTCTTTCACAGTCATACAGCATAACCTTTGGATAAATAAATATCACAAAGTGACCAAGATCACATTTTTACAACCACCCTGAGCCGAGAAAAAAGTTACCTTTCAAAACAGACTTCTTTTTGTTGTAAACATAAAATTATGAAATTCATAAACAATATATAAAATATCCCAATGTATATAGTGTTAAAATTTGGATTCAATCAGATGAAGGGGTTTCTGAGAAACAACGTCTTAATGTTGATGCATGGTTGAAACATTTAAAAATGGGCACTTTTTATATTCCACCTGCAGAAAAAAAAATTAAAATATAAATTAAAAACCTACATGATCTAATGTGAAATGTACGAGGAAAATGATTGTGTTATTGGATTTTCTGTAGGCCTATTGGTTATTTCAGAAACAACCTCTGAACTCTAGTACACATCATATGAAGACTGGACATCAATAACGGGCTAAGTGCCAAAACAATTAAAAAATGTTTAGACCCAAAAAAGTGAGCTCTGTGCCATTGCCAACAACCTATAAAGCGCGCTATTTGCCACGACCATGATTGTAGTGCATACAAGGCCCGAGATATGGCACGAGAGGTATGTGCCGGGCCGCTGGTGAAGCTATTACGGGCTATGTGCCACCAAGCTTTTACTGTTGATTCTGAGCGTCATGACAACATTGCTGTGGATTTTAACCTAATTCTTTTGAGGAAAGCCTGTTGAGAGTTTTAATTTGTGGTAGTATATTTTAAGAACGATGGAATTAAACAGTGACACAAGCAAAATAGAAAGAAGGAAGAATCAATGTTTTATTCCCCTCAGCTTTCATGCTACAATCTGTGTGTCCATGTAGGTAACAACAACAAGGGGCTCGTCGTACTTGTGGCACGAGGGTATGAGTGGTCGAGGCGGTAATGAAATTGCTCCATGTCTGTTTAAAGCACTCTGTAGTCCTGAATTTATGACGAAACGAAAACTTAATGTCTAGTCTGATAACTGCAATGGCCAGAACAAGAACAAAATGATGTTTCTTTGGATTTTTGTGACGATTACTGGCAAGTATGATGAGATAAACCATAAATTTTTAGTCTCTGGCCATTCAGATTTATCTTGTGACAGATTTTGCACAGATCGAGAAACGTAAAAAGGTTGAAAATTGTCAAGTTCCTGACCTGGTCAAATTTATGGTGAATGCAACAGCAAACAATCCATTTACAGTTACTATGCTTCAACCTGATGACTTCTTTGATTTTAATAAAAGCAGCTGATTCATACATCAATACGACAAAACTAAATATTTTCAAATGCAGCTGGATTAAAGTTCAAAAAGCCGTGTCAAAAAAACTTGTCAGCTGAGAAGAGATTTGAAGGAAGATAATCGAGTATTCTTCGAAGAATTAATCAATTAAAATTGTTTTGTATTCTTAGAAAAACTATACTAGGATTTTCTAACTAGAAGTAAAAAAAGGTAAACTGTAATTAAATGCCTGAAAATGTACTTGGACACTTTTTATTATTGTAGAATTACAGAAATAAACAGTTAAAATTAATAAAAGGTTGAGATTTTTCATTGGCACTTACCTAGTTTTTGCTGACAAAAAATGTGGCACTTAACACATTCTACATTTTGCTGAGTAAAATTTTATGTTTTATTCATACGAGAAAGGAAATTAAGAAAAAAATGCAATAGGAATATGAATCTTACCCTAGATATTAAATAAAAAATATGGGTAAGGTTCTTTATCAAAAGATTTTTGACAAAAACAAAAAAAAATTAATAACTCAAAATCAACTTTTTGGCACTTAGCCCATTATTGATGTCCAGTCTTCATATTTTGGTCGACAGTAGTTATGTTTCTTCTTTTCACTTACAATTTGAACACGCGAATTACTGATGCTGGTGGTGATTATTGTTTTAACAGGAAGTACAAATGGGCAACTATTCTCTTTTAACAGTAATAAGAGAATTATTGAACTTAAAAGTACAAAGGGGTCTGCATGGTCTTGGTAAATGCCGGAGAGTGGCATGGCATAGCATGGCTTGGTAGTTGGCACAGATAATGTTATCAACAGAAGTCTACCAAAAATCATAACATATCAGGATTCTGTTATCCATTGAAAATACTTATTTCTGTTACCGAAGAGATTTAAAACTATGATAAATACTAATTCACACAACATATAACCGTTATAGCTAAATAAAATTATTTTAATGAGGTCTTACCTACAGATGGTGTGCAGCAGGCTGCGTTTACAAACTACCACGTGTTTGTGGGTGTAATGAAAAGATTTTTCCAAAGCCAAATACAGAATTCACATAAAAATTTCAATTTATAGTAATTTTAAGATTTAAAAAAAACTTTGGGAACAAATGGGTCAATTCTGAGCTTAATATTTGAAGAAAAGTTGAGAGCAAAAATAATTACGTTACCATGCCTCCAGAATTTTACTTCTTGTTACTTAATTTGTAATATTCTGCTCCCTCTCATGAGAGATATGACTGTCGCTGTTCAAGTCTTAAATACTAGCCTATTTTGGCAAATTTCAACTGTATCAATAATAATTGTTCTTGGTCACTTTGTGGGCTTTATTTGGTCATAGTTATAGCAAAGACCATATTGTGCTGTTTCTCTTAAATGAAAACAATAATGTTGAATCAAAAGATGTAAGGTCTACTTACTCTTGAAAGGAGCACACTTTCAGACATGCAAGTGGGAGGCAAAGAATCTTTTCCATTTCAACAAAACCCTCTCACCTTTGAAGTATAACACCTGGTAATGTCCATATTGAGCAACAGGACAGCTATAACATGAGCAGCAAGAGCAAGAGAAAGGATATTTCAGATCAATCTCGAAAAGTATGTTTTGAGACCTATTCAGACACACCTTATTCAAAGAAACAGTATGTTCCATAGAACCAGTTAAAAGTTGCACAATGCTGTCACCAGAATGAATGCTGTGTTGCTTCATTTTGCTGCTATGCTAATGCGAGTACTGTGGCAAACTGCGCAGGAAGTTCCTCAAACTAAGTGGGGGGGGGGCCAGATATAGAGTGTGCTGTTGTAGTGGACATCGGTTATGCAGTGTTGGAAGAGAAATGAAAATGACAATTATTTCTTTAATAATTTAAAAATATATAGCGTGTAAATTTACTCCCTTCAAGGCACACTACCAGTATTCAGAAAGAGAGCATTAATTTGAAGCCTGACAAGTTTAGTAGTTATTAAAAAATAAAAAATCTGCTACTTATCAATGCACAGATGGTCAGAAAGGATTTTAGGATTGTAAGGATTTTACATAAGGATTAATAACTTTAAAAAAGTAGGCCATAAAGATAATGGAACATGATATTTTTAAATTATTCATGAGTCAATACACCAGGTTTAGAACTAAGAAAAATGACACACAAAAGTTGTGAGGATGGATTACAATGTAAAATTTCCCAGTTTCTTCTTTTGTAAAATCAAGAACTCTGATACAGAGCATTTAATGTTAGGTAACGATAATATCTCGCTACTCAATATGCTAGTAGTAGATTGAAAAGAAAAGCACAGGCAGTACATAATGCAGTCAGTCATCTCTTGAATAGGTAGCTATGTACTGTACAGTTATATTTTCAACATAAATTAAGAAACTAAATTAACAGTGCAGTGCAGCTACAGAGTGTACCGGTACTTCATCTTTCCTGACCCTTAAGCAGTGTTGATTTTTATTAGTGGACAAAGACTACACACAAGGATTGAATGGAAAGTAATGGCAACTCATGGCATAATTGTGGAATTATAAAAGAGCATTTTATTTTATGCTTCATCTATATCACTAACTGTGAAGTCCTTTTCCAGTGTCATAATTATAATACCTTTACCAAAACTATCCTCCTTTCTTACTGTTACAAGTATAATCTGCTTAGTATATAGGCTCAACAGTACATTTTCTTAATATATAATGGCCAAAGGTACCTAATGCACACTGCATAAGACCACAGCAGGCACTGTGATTTTCTTATTACAGAGCCAATACAATTTTTGAAATTCATTAAATACGGTTAACAATTGAAATATGGATTTCAGTAATAAACTATATTTCTTGGAATATGTAAAGATACTTAAATGAAGCCCTCTATCTACAGTTGCCATTACTTTTATATCAAACATATTTTAGGATCCTGTCCCAATAAACAGTTCTAGAAATTTCTGCATTTCTTATGATAAAGAGTTCTTAACAATTACTAATTCAGAGCTTTTCTTTTTGTAACAGTTCAATAAATATCATGGCAGATGAAATAATCACCTGATAGAAATTAGAAGCAGTAGCTTATTCACAGAGTCCTTATTCTCTTAAATGTACACCAGAACTGTCTTTAACTAGTATTGCATTCATCATATTCCTTAAATCATTAATCGTCCATAAAATAATCTAGGTTTAGAGCAAAAATGGAGTATATTACTTAGTAAGTATGTAAAGATACTTAAATGTTGAAAAAAAAAAGTACCACTATGTAAAATTTAAAACTGCAACTTTTGTTACAATAAAATAGCAATGAAACTTCAGCTGTGACATATTCTGGTGTACATCTTGATGGAGCGATTTCTTTTTTACCACCTAATGCATTTCAATAAATGTATGATATGCTCAAGCTATATTTAACTTTACATATTAAAGAAACAGCAAAACAATACTCATTATTTACATACAGTGTAGTTGTCGATGCATTTCCATAAATGGAAGCAAATTTTCAACAGAAATTCATACATAACATTCGCAAAAGAATGTGGTGTAAGTATACCAAGTCCTGTAGGTCTGGCATAAATTACCACTCTCTGTGTTGCTACTTACCTTTATTTCAACCAGAAGAGAGTTAACCAACACTTTAAATGTGTACTTAATATTGTCAACAAAACATCAGAGTTCAATTTCTTCACAATATTCACACGTTTGACATTTTAATATTTAAATCAACTAAGAGAACACAAAATCTGCAGCTTTAACACTGGCACACCTTTGCATAACTATACTTTCCTAATCAAGAAAGTTACTGAAAGAGGGAGACTACATAATATGATATACGAAGTACATTTCAGAAGACATGATGGCAACGACGGGTACCAATGAAAATATGCCTTCACAAAATACTGGAACATAAAACTGACAGTCAAATAATTTTCAGTTTCATGAGATGGAATTACATGTAGACTATGTGGAAAAAAAAAAAGGACCACCAAGAAACCACAAAACCAGAAGTGTTTAGTGACATTAGGATAGCAAAGTTAGTTGTTTACTGGGGCAAGACAGTTGGAGCTACAAAGCATACATGTATAATAGAATAAAACAAAACAGCTCGAAACACCATACCAGGAACAGAAATACAGTGGGGAATTGTTAATAAGCAAGACTGAAAGAGGATAGTACAGTACTGTGAGGTAGTAGTTATATCATTCTAGATAAGTATCAGAGTTAACTGCATCTACATTAAAAAGGTAGAATATGAAATGGGTAGAATGCAATGAGGAAGAAGGCAATTCAGATGAGACATTAAAACAGGCAAATCAATACCGTTTTACAGTGGAATTGTAAACAAGTGCTTGGCATATACTATGTATTCAGACAGCATACTGTAATCCTATTTCAAACATCCTATTTCTGTTAATACTGAAACAACCAAAAATTTAAAACATACAAAAATACCCCATGTTTCTTTTCTAATAACATACATTCTGAAGATTCCAAGCAGGTTTACCTCAGTGCTGTATTGCCAGAATTTAAAGAACTGAGGAAAGAAAAAAAATTCTAGTTCAAGATAAACTATGCAAATTTAATGTAATCTGATGATATGTACAAATTACATGCTTCTTAATACTCTGACAAGACCTTTCTGATACAGAATATTAGTCACTTTGGTCTTCTGAAAACCTGCCAATTAAATGAAGGTTACATCTGAATACCCCTAACAGTTTAAATAATCCACCATGTATATATACTATCCCAGTAATGGACATTCATATTTCAATAATATCTCACCATCTACATCAGAGTATTTGTAAATATATCTTAAGAAGTGGAAGATATTTCAGAATATATCACTGTAAAGTCTTTACTTTTCACTCTGTTTTAATTCACTGTAGCTGAATTTAAATTTCATACTATGATATATAATGGGACTCAGAATGGGCTTGGGAGTATGTGAAAGATAATGGAAAAATGAACGTTTTATTTTTAAAGAATAATAATGTACTTTAATTACAAATGTATAAAATATAATATTAGCGTATTAAGAAAACAATGTGAAAGATGGCAGATAAGCTTTTCATATCAATAACTACAAAAGTGAAAATCTTGAGCAATTCGATGAAGCCTTGCCCAATGACAGCAAATAACACAATGAAGGAAACTACTATCAACAACACTAAAAATTCTGAATTTTTAGTCAAACCATTTGTCTTTTACCAATAATGTTAAACAGCAAAAATAAAATTTGGTAAAAGATATGAAGAACATACTTAAGAAGACTTACGAGGTGTCACTAATATTACAGAAATATTAATAAATTCCACTGCAGTTCCATGTAATTGTATTATGGTTTACACGTATGAAAGCAAGATTAATTTCCATAGCAGTATTAATATCAGCAGTCTGTCCTGACCCCTTCCATCAAGGTATCCATTTTAACATTCTCAAAAAATGAAAAACTTACTGTACAATCTGTAAATAGTTGTTATTCAACCTCTCAATGGAGGAAGTTACTAGTTTTTACTAGAAATGACTGATTACATCCTAAATTTGGAAATATTTTCAAGAACTACTCTTACCAGCTTTACATTTAGAATTACTGTATACTTAACTGAAAAAAGGTTCAGTCTGCTCTGACTAAAACCTACATACTCTTTCAGTGTCAAACATTTTTCTGCATACTTCATTTGACCTCATTTAAACTTCTTTTCTTTCATTTATCTCAAAGAATATGCAGTAAAAGTATTCTGATGCTACAGAACAATTTCAAATTGTAAGGATAATGGCATCAGTTTACTAAATACATATTTCATTTCAATACAAGAGTAATACAGTATATACAATCTTTATGAACATATGTACATATTATAATACATTTGCACAAACACACTCATAATAATGAACTGCATTATTAGAGATTCAAAACATAGCCCCAACCCATTGCATCTGGATAAGGAGATGATCAATAGCATTAACATGTGAACCCCAAACCTATATGACTAATGTTCAACAGATGCTGTATTAAGGGTTCACAAATTTGGCATTAAGGTCAAATGCAAAATATCTCAAATGTACAACATAAAATTGTGTCAATGTTAGTGGGGGACAGGAGGAAAAAAAGCCTAATTTTATTAAGATACTTCCATCATGGAAGAAAGAAGAATATTGTCATAATCTTCAAGTTGGTAATAAAAAAGAAAGTTTGTGAAGAACAAAATCTACCACGCACTTATAAAAAGTTACAGTTTATATTATAATTACACATTACATGTCCACTCATACTGAACATTTTAAAGTGTGTTTATATTTGAGAAAGTGAAAATGGTGTAGGAATGTAATGAAATGAGTATATTACAAAACCAAGTTTAATATTATTATTATTATTATTATTATTATTATTATTATTATTATTATTTTCGAACCTACTTCCAGTGGGTCATTTCTTCTTTATTTCTTTAACTAAACTTCCCTGGTTTCATAACTTTCCTCCAACACACTGGTTCTTTGAGAATACATTTCACTTTTACAACAGATGACATAGCTGGTTTCTCTTTTTTTGCAATCGCCTTGATGACCAAGTTGATACAGTTCTAGTTTTTTCTTAAAATCCATGTAACTCCCGAATTAAGATGAACATACAAACTACACAAAGTTCTTTAATAGTTCAGCATTCAATTGTGAATAGTAACTAGTTTCTTAAAAATTGTAAGAAGTTCAACCGTCAATATGGATCTAACATGAGATTTACAGTCTGTAATGGTAATTAGAATACAAGACCCACTAATGAAAAATGTTCTGCAATCTGAATCTACTTAACAGAATCTTGCCAACATTCAATGAAGAGTATTAAGGTGTAGCATATTTACTTTCTACACCATATAAAATTGTTTGGAAGGCAATGTCACGGCCTATAAATTAAATGATGGCAGGTTAGTGGAGTGCTGTGCAACAAGCAAGTTCCATTGTATCTAAAATCTACTGCACAGTGAACAGACTGATGGCTATTTCTGGAACTAAATGAAAGCCTACAACACTAAAACATTAACTTCATCCAATGGAGATGATGCTGCTGCAATGGTCGTTTGGCTTTACTCTACGAGACCATGTGAGGAACGACAATGTGCGTAAGAAATTTATTTTTACAACTTGCTTTATGTCATACTGACACAGATAGGTCTCGTGGCAACAATGGGATAGGAAACAGCTAGGAGTGGAAAGGAAGCGGCTGTGGCCTTAAGGTACAGCCCCAGCATTTGTCTGGTGTGAAAATGGTAAACCACGAAAAACCATCTTCAGGTATGCCGACAATGGGGTTCGAACCCACTATCTCCCAGATGCAAGCTCACAGCTGTGCGCCCCTAAATGTGTAAGAAATTCAAGGTTGCCCCAACTGCATAGAAAACTCAGGAATCTCACATCTACTTCACAGCATTGACAACTCAGTTTCAAAGGCCACCCTTCAACTGAAGTAGACAGAACTTGAAAGCTTTTTGAGTTATTATTGTCCATTTTTTGCAGGTATGTTATAGTGTTCTGAGTGTTACATTCCATGTTTTCAAACACCGGGACTGAAAAGCTTATACAGTTCTATTAACCGAGTCAACAATGAGGAAAATGGCTCCTTAAACTTCAACCGAAGATAGAGGATCACTGGCCTCAAGGACACCCAGCTTATGTAGCTAAAAATGTTGTCGTGCAAGGTCATCAATGAGCAAGTAAGGTAGGTAAATAATTACATAAATAGTCATAATATTTTGTGTATGCATTATAAAGAATATTCACAGTAAAGCTTCAACTGCACACTCATGTGCTCTGAAAGAATGGTGAAGATGCAGAAATCTATTTCTTATGATGAAAATTAGTATTTGTGCAATTGTTAGACACTATGTGCAGACAACTGAAATCTGCAATGTGTCATTGTGTCATTGTTTAAGCTTAAGTTGTGGATGTGGAAAAATATTTTGTAAAATCTGTTGTATTATTTGTTCAAAAGAACGAAAGTTATAAATAATGTTACCAATTTTACATCCCACTAAATACTTTAATAATTTTTGGATATGCCAGTATTTTGGCCCGTAGGATTTCTTTTACGTGTCTGTAAATGTATTGACATGAGGCTGATGTATCCGAGCATTTTCAAATACCACTGGACTGCCAAGTTGGGCTCAGAAGGCCAGTGTTCTACGGTCTGATCTACTCAGCCTGGCAACGAACAAAAATAAAACAGAAAATATACTTCAGGCAAAAATACACATATTTTTATGCACTATAAGTGTTCCGACAAGATATTTGCATATTTTTCGTTACAACATTTATTCTCACAGGCTACCAATTCAAGTGAGTGTAAGGTCATCAGGGAGGGCAATGGAAGTTTGATGCACTGGTTTGACCTGCAATCAAAAAGACAGTTGACGATCTGGGTATTCTAAAATGACGAACCTCTTGGTAAGAACAAGTGATGATAAAGAATTGGTGGGTAGTTTACGATTGGTGGATAATTTGTTCTCTACAGGGATGTGTGTTGTCACTTTTTCACTCCAAGAACAAAAACTGTCTATGCCAACTGGTATCTCGGCAAAGTTTTCAGAGGACTAACAGAAGGAAGACCATTCCACTTCATCAGGATTTCTGTTTCACCATGCCAACACCCCAACGTACAAGTCTATAATAATAATAATAATAATAATAATAATAATAATAATAATAATAATGGCATGAGGCCTCCAAAGAGGCCTGGTGCAGGTCTTTCGAGTTGATGCCTTATAGGCGACCTGCGTAGATGGGACCCTATCTATAATAAATTCTGATGCTGAAGATTGTACACACCCCGAACCTCCGTTAACCAATGAAGGTTAAAATCCCTGACCCAGTTGGGACTTCAACCCGGGACATCTTGGATCACAGGCCAGCACGTTAACCATTTAGCCATGCAGTCAGTTGTACAAATATACAGAAACAATTGAAGTTTTACAAAAATTGGGAGTACAGCTGGTGAACCATTTTTCTACATTTCTGTATAACCAACAGTGAAGGGAAAGCTGAGGTGCCATAGGGATGGAAGTCTACAAAGAGTAACTTTGTGTCATTGCTAAGAAAGCCTGGTGTGGAAGCTTTCACGATTAACTACAGCATGGAGGATGCAACTTTGTATAAAATAGAGCACTTTGATTGTTGGTTGACTGTTCTGTTTCCAACTTTCATTTTAGAACATACAAAATACATAGTTTGAATACAGCTATATATTTTTATATTTAAAATATATTGGGATACTTAAATAATACCATGTTTCTAAAATGAAAGTACTATAATCATTCATACATCCCTTCTCATATGATAGGCATTAGAAAGGGCATCTGGTACAAAACTGGCCCAGGGCCACATGTGCAATGCAGATTGTGCCTGCAATCGCAACAGGGGGGAGAAGACAGCAGGGGGAAAAAAAATAATTGATTTGATACAAATAAAACTCAGATTCAGACAGTGATGGGAAGAGTACAAGAAAGAAATAATTGGGCTTGATAACGGTTACCTGAGAAATATTTTCATTAATTATGATTAAAAATGACTTTCAACGAGTAATCAATAACATTAAGATTACTTCACAGAAAGCTAGGCTTAAGGAAATATATTTTTTTGCATGCAGCTGGAATAATACAAAAGTCTGCAAGGAAAAGATATTACTTTTTTTTTTATAGCATAGAAACATTAAGTGGTTATCATTAGGCAAGACCGAACATGATACCTTGGAACTCTCAAAGTTTACCTTTTCTATAATTTTTATTCTAGTAAATGACATTTAGCGTTTCAAATAATTTACCATTTCATTTGCAAATAAATTAATTGGTTCTTAAAATTCTCATTACTGGCCGAGTTGGCCATGCGGCTACGGGCGCACAGCTGGGAACTTACATCTGGGAGATAGTGGGTTTGAATCCCACTGTTGGCAGCCCTGAAGATGATTTTCCGTGGTTTCCCATTTTCACACCAGCCAAATGCCGGGGCTGTTCCTTTAATTAAGACCACGGCCGTTTCCTTCCCACTCCTAGCCCTTTCTTATCCCACTGTCGCCATAAGACCTATCTGTGTCAATGCGACGTAAAGCAAATTGCAAAAAATCCAACATCGTTGGGTGGGTGCGAGGGGTGGTACTTGCATTTGCTGGTAACATACTACAGGTGCACTTGAAAAAATACCTGTGTTTAATTTTAAGAATATAATTGGAATAAGTATGATGTCTGAAAGTACAGGAGAGGTAAGAAAGTACCTCATCCAGAACTAGTGAAGCTTCCGGTTCTGCTGTAGTAGAACTGGAAAAAATATCATTTACTTTTCCCCTCCATTTCTGCTACTGTGTGATGTACATCAATTACAATTTTATTTCAAAACGTAAAAAGTAACTGTAGTAATTGATGTAATTAAACTTAGGATTATTTCTATGTATAATTCACAAACTGTCGAGGATTACAGTATAATATCACTAGTGTTTCATAAACATTATTTAGGACATCAAGTTAAAATGTCCTAAATCCAGAGTTGGGAAGTAATATAGAAAAAGTAATTGACTTACTTATGAAGATTACATTTTTAGTAATTGTTGCTTGTAATCATAACTTTTTATAAAATGTAACTTACATAATTTGTAATAAGTTTAATTATAGCACTGAGATTTAACATTTGCACATGCCTGACTTGTCTGTTCTTGACAGCACATCATAATATTCTTCACCAAACCAAACCCCACAGTGCAACAGCCCTGAAGGACCTGGCCTACCCAGTGACCGCTGCTCAGCCCGAAGGCCTGAACTGCAATCATGTAGGCTGAGTGGACCTCAAACCCGAAGTACCTTTATGAGAAATCATTCATTTTCATTGCAGGCTACCCCTACACCATGGGGTCGGCTGGTATTCTTCATACTTGTACCAATCTTAAACATCATGGATGAAATTACCTTCCTCAGCAAAATATCTACAGCAGCAACTGGTCCATATCAACCCTCTGATACACAAGGAAGATATCTACAAATCAACCCAAAATATATTGCATTATGAAAGAAATCACGATTTTGCTTTATGTTGCATTGACACAAATAGGTCTTTTGGCGACTATGGTAGTGGGAAGGAAGCGGCCGTGGCCGTAATTAAACTATTTACTGCCAAACCCATATATGAGGCGGTCCGTTCCAAAACTAGTCTTATTCATTAAAAAAAAAATGGATTAGAGATAGCATTGCTTTCATGGTGATGTTTATGATAGTTCTATCACAAAATTAAGCACAAAACTCGCCTTTTCCAATAGAAATCTGTCACCAAACTTAGGCTCTTGTTCCATAACTCGCCTTATACACGGCACTTGACGTTCCAAAACTCGCCTTATACAATCAACCAATAGGAAGGGATAATTTTAGCATGTGACTCACGCTACAATTTACCCGCGCTTTATGACAGTCTTTCCACTCTTTGAGTTGTTCTTGAACTGTGTTAGTCTTTCATTCAGTTTTGTGCTGTGAACAGAGTATATTAAGATGACTGAAAATATTGCTCTTGTTGCGGAAGGTAAAGGGGGAAAAAGGAAGAGCGATTCTGATTCATAGAGAAAAACTAAGGAAAAAAAGATAGGTATGTTATGAATGTTACATCCTAATAGTTTAGTTGAGAGCTGCTACTTTTAAAATACAGTGAAACCTCATAACATGTTTCCGCGGGGGTAATCTTGTCTACTGGAAGTATTTTAATTTTGTCTTCACTAGTTAACGATTTAACGATTTCTCTTCTACATCTTAACTTTCTTGTCAGAAAACTGAATACACAAACCCATAGGAACAAGGTGTTATAGTATTCACAAACTCGACGAGCTTCAAGGTCCAGCTACCTGCTTGTTATCTCGCAAACTTCGTCTGTCCTGTGGCCTAAACAAGAGATCAAGGGAGGTTCACATTCCACAAGGGATGGACAAAGAATGCTTTCAGGGCCGCATTAAATGTTATCATACTAAGCAATAAAACGTATGAGGAAGGAACAAGGTTTCACTGTAATGAGAAGTAGAATATGGTTGTATTATGAAATCTTAAACATCAGCACTTTTGCGATACACAGTACATTGATGAGAAATCATTCATTTTCATTGCAGGCATGGGCCTACTAGTCCTCCAGACTACCCACAATGTAGTCACAATCGTCCAACCTTCAAATGTCGTAAATTGCGGATGATTGACATTCAGCAGTTTCATGGAAACTTTTATAAATGTAACAATAAGATTCAACAAGATACATTAATTTCAAAGTATCTGAGTATAGAGAAGCCCAAAAGGGAAAAAAAAAAAAACTGTCAAGGAAGGAAGTTCAAGAAAAGGTGTCAGTGTTCAGTACTATATAAAACTTGCTAATACAGAACAGTTTCACATTCAGGTCTGCCAAAGACATTCTTGAATGTATTGCATGTCAGCAAAGATTGGGTTCAGAGGATTGCCAGAAATCACTTCACGACAGGGAAGTTTCCAACAGAAAAGAGGGGAGGAACTAGTATCAAACCAGAGTACACTGAAAAGAGACACTCCGTGAAACGTTTCATTGAAAGTTTGCAGTAATGTGAAAATCACTATTGCCACAGAAAGTCACCGGTCAGACAGTATCTACCCGGAAATTTAAGTATCGCTAAGCTTTACAAAATGTGAAGCGGTGGTTCTTCCGTGAAATTTTTACGCGTTGCTACAATATAGGATTTTGTAAAGTGCTTGCTCAAAGTGCATAAGGCTGAAGGAGAAAATTAAACTTGAAAGTTCGACCGTATCACTGAAGAATGATTTAATCTTGGAATTTAGAGTACACAAACTAAGGGCTGCAGCTTTTTTCAAAAAGCTCCAAGAATAAAGGGACAGCATGGCAATATTTTCATTTGACTGCCAAAAGAATCTTGTGACTCCAAAAGTTCCAAATTAAATTGCCTATTACAGTCGCCCATTGTACACCTATAATTTTATCATTGTGAGGGGTACCTCACATGCCAAGTTGACAAAGGAGAATGTTTTTACATACACACAGATGGAGCATGAATTGAAGGAGGAGTGTAATGAAACGTCATCTGCAGTTTACCATTGGTTATCACAAACTGATTTGTCAAACTTCACAACTATATGACTTTGTGCGGATGGCTGCGGAGGACAGAACCACAATTCTACAATGATTGCAATGTACTTGACACACACAGCTCCACCTAATATAGAAAAGGTTGAATTGATCTTTCCTATGTCATGCCACTCATTTCTGCCCTCCGACAGGGTATTTGCTCAAGTCGAGAGAGAGATACGGAAATGCCATACAATCTGTAATCCAGCAGAATATGAAGACATCCTTAGCAAACACGCTGAAGTCTTCAAGTTTAGCAGAGATTGCTCGGTGAACAATTGGAAAATGGTTGCTGAAAATATAATGAAAAACCTGTATCTTGGCACTTTAAATTTTCTTCTGTGAAACGATTTCTTATTAGCAAACACTCACTGGGAAATGTCATCCTTAGGGGACAACCTCATTACAACTCAGACATCGGCTTAGGAAAATCGAAAATGAAAAAGGGAAAACGCCTGCGAGATACGCTAATGCCACCTGAATTATTGCCACGAGTAAACTTGAATCCCGCCAAAGTAAAGGACGTAAGAAGTTTGCTTAAAGAGCATTTTGGAATGGATTGGGAAAGGAACGAGTTGCTTTCTTTTTATAAGAATCTGTTCACCTCAATTTCTGTAGACAAAAACAATCTCGCTGAAGGAACAGAAGTTCTTTGTGATGGATCTCAAGAGGAGGGAACAGATTTGAGAGTTTGATTAACAACAAAGTGATGTTTTATTGTTCAAGTTACTTCTATTGAGAGTACAGTGTAGCCTATAAAGGAAAAATTCTCTCCAAATACTATGGATACGATGTAAATATGATAAATCACACTGCTGTGTTTAATTTATTAGTGAATATCATTATACTGACAGCAAAAAGGTGTATTAGTGTACTGGTGAGTTATTACAACATTATATTCTCAATTCTTTCATTTTTCTTGTTTTAAAATAAGTTGTGTGAGGTAATATATTTTGATTTTTTTTTTTTTTTGGATGCTCCAAAGCTAGTCTTATCCAAAATACAAATGTAATTTATTGACGTTCTACTAAATATATTTATAATTCTTCAGTAAGACGACCCTATGACATTGGACTTGAACGCGTCGTAATACATTTAAACAAGTAAGACTTATTTTACAAAAATTACAGGTTTTTTGCTTTTCCTGAAAAATCACTTATGGTGGATAAGACGAGTTTTGGAACGGACCGCCTCATATATTCGTTACTGAACGCCATGCCTCCTCCACCAAATCCGGATGGTAGCGGGAAGGAAGCGGCCGTGGCCATAATTGACCCATTCACTGTCAAACCCGTATATATACGTTTTGGTGCAGTGTGTACTTCTCTGATCTCACAAATGAATGCGATATAGTGTCATGCTTTGAGATTCCATGGAAATGTTCAAAGTAGTTCTGTGCGGCAGATATACCACTCTATTTTGTGTGCTTCGAAAGCAATCTGGAGTTATTTCAGCTTCGTTGGAGTGGAACATTTTTCCCGCTAACATGTAGCTATCATTGCGTCTTGAAGTATACATTCATCTCTTGTTAACGAAGAAATTGAATGTTTCTTCATAAATAGTGATTCTGGAGAGCTATATTTCGATAATAAAGATGGAGAATATATATGTGGCAATACTGAACTACAAGAAAGTGCGAGACAAAGTAGTAATGATGAGTATCGTGCGGAATTGTCACCCCTTCCTCAGATAAATTATTTTCTCCCCAAATGTAAGTGATTTTGATAATACCAATTCTTGGATCAACAATTTCATATTATATTTCAGTAATAGTATCATCGAGCGGTGTAGCCACGTGTATTAACATGATACGGCTATAGACACAAGCTCTGCACTCGGCAGGCGAGTGGGTTCGAACCTCATCGCCAGCTGTCCGGAGGATGTTTTCTCTCTCTCTTTTTTTTTGTGGTTCACCCTTTTGCACTCCCAAGCAAGCGCCGGGAGTGTTCCTATTCATAAACCACAGCTGATTCCTTCTACTTCCTTACCCAGTTTCATTCACTATCATTCATTTCATATTCATTATATTCTCAACTGAGGTTTGCGTCAGGAAGGGCATCCGGCCGTAAAATATAACCACACTTCATCCCCGACCTCGTATTGGGCTGCGGGGCTAAGGGGATGATATGCATTCCATTAATAGTATCAGTAAATATGTATCTGAAAAAGTGCTACTTCCTTAAAAAAAAACGCGGCCCACAAGCATTTGCCTGGTATAAAAATGGGAAACCAAGGAAAACCATCTTCTGGGCTAATGACAATGGGATTTGAACCCACTATATCACCTGAATGCAAGCTCACAGATGCGCAACCCTAACTGCATGACTAACTTGGGCGGTTTATCAAAGAAAAAAATTATTGTAATTCATCAACATGATGTCCTTATTGCTCATATTACATGTTTACTGGTAAGTAATTATATAACATTGAATTAGACTATATATTGTCAGAAACTGGCACGCAACTGACAGCACCAATTATCATGCAACATCCATGTAAATACCTTGGCCACATACTAATACTGGTTTTAACGTCATACTTTTTCAAAGATTTCAAAAACTCTAAGGTGCCAGAATTATGTCCTGCAGGAGTTCTGTAACGTACCAGTAAATCTATCAACACGAGGTCGACATATTTGAGGCTCGCTAAATACCACTGGACTGAACTGGGATCGAACCCGCTAACTTGAGCTCAGAAGACCAGCACTCTGAGCGGCCACACGGAAAAGGTGTGGCTAATATTTTGTACGCAATACAAAACTTGCCCATTCTTGACTGCATATTATTATTCCTCATATTTTCATCAATCAATTACTAACCATTCTTCGGGTTTTGAGGAACTGAACAGCAACTAAAATTTTATTTGAAAGTTGTGTAATTTTGCTTCATATATTATTAAGAAATATACAGTTTTAAAGCACTTAAAGAGATCAATGAAAGAAAAAGACATTTAGTGTTAAGAGTCATAACGGCAAACAAATTAAGGAGAACTGAAAATATAACCGTATCCAAGAGAAGCAATTTCTTTTAGCTTCACTAGTACTCTGTTTTGTCAGAGACCCCGTATTTCTTGGAATGTCACTTCTATCCGTTATTCCTGGAATTGTAAATTTCACAGATTTCTTTTGAGGCATGTCAGATATAATTTTATCAAGCAATTCTTGGAGCCATAACAGACTGTCATGTACCTTTTCTTGTAAATCCACTCACTAGATGTCTTTGAAAATTTTAGAGTACCTTCTACAATTTCTCTGATGTCATAATGGACATTATGATAGAGTACAGCTATCATTGATTTTATGGATATTCCTTGAAAAGAGATCCTCTTAAAACCATAATCACCACCACCACCTTCAAAAGAGAAATCCATTCATTTCACAATATATTTCAACTTTAGGTTGTGGTAAGATTTGAGGCTGAATGTGAAACAAAAAATATTAACATGTTCCAAATCACCCAAGAACTGTTTGTTCATAATTATTTCCAACAGCAATCTATTGCATGTTGCTTAAAAATATTTTCTATCCATGCCATAGTTTTTATCTTTTCACCACACAATTCTTCATGCTGACAAGAATTACATTTTTCACCTGTTTCCCATGAGTAGATATTGCTTACTTGTTGAAGAATTGAGATAAACTTCTCTTGAAGAAGTTCACTATCTCCCTCACAAGTAGCAGAAGACCACTATACATGGTTATACAATAACTGTTTCCATTCATGCAGTATGGAGCTTTTACCACAGCTTTCATTGATTTTCATGAAATATTTTGCTTCATGCCATACATCAAATTCATTAATTATATTTTTGAACTTGGTTTTCATGAGGGATCTCTTTCCTATATGCCAATCCAACAAGAATAATTTTATGGTTAATTTTTCAACCACCGATTTCAGTTTCTGCAAGCCACTCTTTCCCATTCTCTGCCCACTGTTCCTCTCTGTGAAACAAACTCCAAAATTCTGTTTGTCTTCAGATTCATAATAGAATACATTATGTTACATACTTCGCAGAGAAACCAGGTGAATTATACTGTCACGTGATATACACAAATTATCTTCTTTCAGAGCAGCCTCGAAATTTCTCTGCAAGCCAAGAACAACATACAGAAGGGAAAAGGAAATTTTTCATAAGATAAAAAGTCTGACCAGGGAAAAACAAAAACATTTAACAAGATTTTAAAATCTTTCATCAAGGTGAAGATCAATCTCCACAAATACATACCTAATGGAATAGAAATACTGCCTTCAAGACAAGATTTATCACCTGTAGTTGTTCAGATAAAAACATGTCCATTCGTACAATGTGTTTCAACAACAATGCTGGCTCCTTTATTTCCTGCGATAGTCTTGCACACAGAAGCACCGCAGATATGACACAATTTGAACAATAAAAAACTAGGCTGATTGGCTCAGAAGGTTAAGGCGCTGGCCTTCTGACCCCAATTTGACAAGTCTGATCCTGGCTCAGTCCGGTGGTATTTGAAAGGGCTCAAATATGTCAATCTTATGTAGGTAGATTTACTATCATGTAAAAGAACTCCTGCAGGAAAAAGTTATGTCATCTTGGAGTCTTCAGAAACCATCAAAAGTAGTTAGACAAAAAAATCAATAACATTAGTATTAAACAATTAAAGCAAAGCAGCAAATGTTATCCCATTCATATGGGAATTATGTTCATCCTCGCCATCATCAGTAGTTTTTTTTCTTTCGAAAAAGGCACTTTGGGTCCACATCTGACGAGGGTGATTCCATATGTACATCCCAATAACTTTCATATCAGTGCAAAATATACACATTCTAATTTGCACTGAATACAGGCACTCACATTTGCTATGTCTAGGATCTCCTGGCCAGGAAGTGCTTTCATCCTTTCTGGTATTACCTAGGAAATTCTTTCTGGAATGAAGATTCTATCATTTTTCCCACTGGGTCTTAAATATTTTGAAGGAATTACATTTTCTTTTGGCCTAGGGTGTCTAAATTTTTCCTTTGGTAGTAATCAAACTTTTAAAATGTCCAATTTGTTGAAATCAGTTTCAATGAAATGGCAACCAAAAATAACAGAATCTCTAATCAGAACAAATATGTTTCTTTCTGTACAATTAATCGATACTTCATGCAGTTTTGGGAATTTTCCTGTTATGACAAATGGTAAAATCCTATGTGAAAAACATCCAAAAACTGAACAAGCTAGCATATTAATCACATTTAAAACTATATTGTACAATAATACAAAGAATAAGTATATGTTGGAAGGTGTGACCGTAGGACAAGCATTGGCCTGACTACTGGCGGTAGCACAGTTTTTTCTGAAGGATAGGTGCAGCGAGTCTTCAGTTATTGTTCGGTGTAGTCTTGGTTGGGTACGGATGTTATAATTTTCATATTTATCCTCTGTGATTATGGCATGTAAACGGAAGAAAGTGATTGTTTTTATACCAGATATGTTGAGTGCGTTAAAGAGACTGGACAAAGGGGAAACTCTTCAAAAAGTGGCTTCAGAATATGGTGTTGGACGTGTTACAGTCGGACACTGGAAAAAAATAAGAGGGAAGAAATTAAAAAGTGGTGTTCTACTAGAACAACAAGCAATGCACTGAAAATTAGAAAAACAATGAAAAAAATGTGAGTATGAAAAAGTAAGAGAAGCACCATTTCTTTTGTTCACGCAATACCGGGAAAAGGGCCTGCTATTATCTGGCCCCATTCTGCAAGAAAAGGCGGTGTATTTCAGAAAGGAGTTTAATGAAGGGGAACCTAATATTACTGCCAGTCCTGGGTGGCTTGATCAGTGGAAAAAACGGTACGGCATTAGGCAGATTAGTATCTGTGGAGAAAAAATGTCAGCTAAATCCGATGAGGTTGTGAAATTTTAAAAGGAATTTCAAGAAATAATTCTTGCTGAAGAATTAACTGGTGATCAGATTTTTAATTGTGATGAGACTGGGCTAAATTTCAAGATGCTGCTATCAAAAACTCTCACAGCCCAAGCTGAGAAGTCTGCACCTGGTTACAAGCGAAGTAAGGAAAGAGTTACTGTTCTTGCCTGTAGTAATGTTACTGGGAACTTAAAAGCAAATATTGCTTATTATCGGTAAAGCAAAGAAGCCTTGGGCATTTAAAACATTTCTGTTAATGCTCTTTCAGTACACTGCACGAATCAGAAGGCTGCCTGGATGTCTGCTGACATCTTTAGAGAATGATTTTTTAACACAGTTTGTTCCAGATGAAGAAAAATTTCTAGCTTCAAACAATATCCCTAGATAAGCTCCATCACACCCGAATGAAAAGCAACTTAGAAGTGGTGACATCAAAGTCATGTTCCTCTCTCCTAACGTGAGATCATTATGCAAGCTAATGGACCAAGTTGTGCTGGAAACATTCAAGAGGAAATATCGGTGGAAACTCCTTTCATCCCTGATAGAGGAAATGGACAATGGCAACAACATGATAGAAAAGCTAAAACGAATTAACATGAAAGACGTGGTATACTGGATAGCGCAGTCTTGGGAAGAAGCTGAAACATCGACATTAGCAAAGTCTTGGAACATATTGTTGAGGGAGGTTGAACATCGAGAGGAGGTGGTAAAAGGAGAGACATGGAAAAGATTGTTCCCTTATTGAATTGCATTTCTGGCTGTGAGGATACTACGACTCAAGATGCAAGTGGTGTGCACAAAATCAGCTGTTTGAACTAACTGACCCTGATATTACCGATATTGATTTTGTGAATGCTAACGAAAATGAGAATGATGAAGAAGAACGAGGCGCAACAGAACGTTGAGCAACAGCCGGAAGCAAGCCCAGCGGAGGCGTTGATTTTTTCTACGATGGCGGGATCTCGCAGCAAGAAAACGTGAATCAGCAGACAAGCAGACATTGTTGACAAGTTTCATTTTGTGTAAACATAGTACCGTAAAACATGTTATTATTTTAGTAATACAGTATAGCCTTCCTGTTTGCTTTAGTTCATTTTCAAAGTTATTCTGTATTATCAGACATTTTTGGTGATCCGACGGACTCCAGGTCCAGTTTAAGTCGGATAATCGAGACTACTGAAATTAACTTTATATAATAATTCATGTCACTCATTTCCAAATTTTAACCATATGTTCACAGTTATATCAGCATAACTCAATTTAACATTTTCTACAGTTAGGTATATTAATTCTCACAATCTTTTCTCAGCAGTGATGTGTTTCTTCACAAATTGCTTTTGAAACCTTAATATCTCTCTCTCTCTCTCTCACAGACACAGAGCGAGAGAGAGAGAGAGAGAGAGAGAGACAGAGAGAGGCAGAATACCGACAAGAAGCCAAGTTGGATAGGGAAAAAAATAGAGAAGAGTGCCCTAGATGAATAAAAACGCAGGTTAGATCAATAGAAAGATGGGGTGTATTTTATATGGCAAGATGGACATAGAAACATTTCAGAGGAATTTCTAATCGTTCCACCTCTGTTACCACTTAACTCTGGTCCGGTTCCATGGCTAAATGGTTAGCGTGCAGGCCTTTGGTCACAGGGGTCCCAGGTTCGATTCCCGGCAGGGTAGAGAATTTTAACCATAATTGATTAATTTCACTGGCACGGGGACTGGGTGTATGTGTCATCTTCATCATTTCATCATAACGCGCAGGTCGCCTACGGGAGTCAATTCAAAAGACCTGCACCTGGTGAGCCGAACTTGTGCTCCGACACTCCCGGCACTAAAAGCCATATGCCATTTCATTTCTAGTGAAAAAACTGTCCTACCATCTATACATCTCTATACAAATGGATGAGAACTATAGAAGTATATACATCTACAGTTCATGCATATTTGTCTCTACCTCTTTTCCTACACTCAGAAAACTGATGATTTCACATTAACATTAGATCTAAGGCACACCCAGAAGAGAACATAAGACAGTACAACCTTCTCTTCATTAACAATTTCCCCCCACCCCACAAATCTGCTTTTAGCTTCAAACATTTTGTGCAAGAGGACTTGCCAGTCAAAAATCTCAGCTTCCATTTGCACTTTCCTTATCTGATGAAATACAAAATATAATTTTTTCCTCTTATAATTCTAATTAAGAATGTGCATGTCTTTCACAACTTAGCCGAAGGAAGTTTTTCTTCCAATTTAATGTTTCCTTGTTCAGCCTGATTTACAAAGAGAATACTTTCTAACAAGTATACCAAGTTCAACTAGTGTGCCATTTTGAGACAGTTCATGTAAAAAAACCAAACTCTTAGTTTATATAACTTTTAATCTTTTAACACGCGAGAGGTCGCACGAAGGCAAATTGCTCACGCTTAATATTTTAATAAGCTGCTATTTTCCTTTTGCAGTGAATGTTCTGATAAAAATATAAATATGTACCCTGTTTAACTGCCTTTCAACTAGTATTAACATAATTACCCAGAAACAATATTTCCTCAATGTAAAAAAATTAATGACTTTTTTTTTTTGCAATATCTGGTAAAATTACGTGAGTTTTTAAAGAGCGCGAGAGGTCATGCATTTGCATTTGCATGTGTACATTTCAATGAATTATTTGGTCACAATTCAAGATAAAACTACAGCACCACACTTCACTGAAAGCCACTATCAACCTCACAAACCTTACTTAAAACTTTTTTGGAAATGCAGTCAAGAAAGAATGCACTACGCAACGGGTTGCGCGAAGGCAATTTGCCGCGGCAGATGCGAGAGTGAAAGAAAACTTAAACTACTCCACAACGCAGCAAGCAATACACTGACGATAATCAATGCCAAGCGAGAGAGAGGAAGGGAGGGTTGAAACGAGCGTCCTAAACCCTACAGCAGCTAGCAACAAAATTATTAACAAATATTTAAAAAGTGCGGCAAACTAAAAAGCAACTATCTTTTGAAAGTCATCCTGGCTTAATAATAGATTTTAATATACAGTACTAGAATTTCTGAAGAGTGATTTTTTCCAAATAATCCAGTCTGACTTGGAAAACTCCACTAATTACCTCTGGAAGAAAAGATAAAAATAGTATAAGTAGATGTAGAGTTTTCCAACTTCTACAGAATATTTTTACTGATAAGTTTACCCCAAATTCAAGAAACGAAAAGGTCTAATTATACAGTGTGCACTGTGAAACCTGGGCAATCATGGGCAATAGTCAATTCTTAATGCAAACAAATTGTTTGTCAACGATTACTTGAAGGTGGTTAACATCTGTTCAGATTGATCCAAGAAATACAAGCTGATTAAAACAGATATATCACGTATAATATGATATCCGTTGATATTATGTACAGTTAGAAATACGACCCTAATTTCATATTTTTAAAACTCTATACCAAGATATTTAAAAGTCAAACCTTGGATTTCAAAGGAAATTTAAGACTTCCCTGAACTTCTAGTTTTCAACTATGAAGATTGTTAACTTAATAAAAGCAGCTGCATGAAATACCTTCACCAGAGGCTATCCTTCAACTTTCATCTACATTATAGAGACCTGCACAAGTTAACATGGTATTGTGCGAGTATAGATATTAATACTTGTTTGACAATTACGATGCATCTTTTAGTGTGTGTTATCATCAAAGTATGTGACGAGTAGCAGTTGGCATTGTATGATTATTAATTGGCATTATCAAGGGCAACTGTCCATTGGTATTACAAATGAATTGTTTGTCAACACTCACTTCAGTTAACATCTGTTCAGATAGATCTAATGTGAGTTGATCTTGACTGAGATCGTATCATGTATAATATGATGTTTATTAATATTACCCATAGTAAGAATGATTGTTTCGTGTAAGAATTTACTAGGATGGCAATCAAATATAAGAACATGGTGGTCTAGTTTCATGAAAATAAGCTTCACCTTGGTATAGATATACTGATACTGTAAATGAAGGACTAACAGATTGTTTCAGAATATACAATTAGATAAAAATGATATAATCACCAAGAAATTAGTAATAGGCTGAGATATCGTTTGGAAAAATATTTTGCAAACAACACAGGCAATTAAATTCCTGCTTCTCAGCACACAGGAAATGGGGCCATAGTCTAAACAATTGCTCACAAGTCATATTGTTGTGGTGATGCTGAATGCACGAATACACTTTTTACTTTCTTGTGCATGTCTCTACATTGCTTCAAATTGCAAAAACATGTGTAATTTTCAATATAAACCGTAGATTTTATACAACTGACAATGTCTATCAAGCATAGAAAATAAATTTATAACAAACAACTCAAACTTATCATTGTTACATAATTTTTATATAAAGGTACCTAATAATACTTAACAGGAGATAATGGTCCTGAAGGCTGCTCAATATGTGAATAAAGAGTAATGCTGTACCCAACAACACTAATGTTTATTAAATGGTACTGACAATTTTTTGCAATTCACCAAGAAAAGGAGTACAATAAAATTAAGTGCACATAGTAATACCAAAGTAAGCTATTCATCATCATCATCTTACCAATGAACAGTATGTGATGCTCCTTTCCACAAATCTGGTCACTTGCAAGACTTATCTGATCAACAACTTCTTGTAGTACTACTACTACACACTAAGTCAATCTGAAGCACCAATAAAATGGATTACCTCTAGTTTTGTAATCTATAAAAAATAAAAAGGAAGGCTACAGCCATAAATAAATAATTCATGACAAAACTGTTACTAGTAGAGACGAACTCACTCAAAGAAGTGCTTGCAGTATTACAAATTGATACGATTAGTCTTAAAGTACATAAATATTTATATTGCCTAACAGTCTTAGTCAACAAGATCTCTCAATTTGCCCCCATATTATACTAGACTCAAAACCATACCTGCAGGGACCTTTGACTCTTGCTCCAATTTCCCCAATCCTAATTTATTAAAATGCATTATAACGGTATTTCACGCTTATTGTTACCATACACTTGAGGTGACATATAGGAGAAATGTCAAACCATCTTAACAATATTAATGAATGTGACAACGTCTCAATACAATGTGTCCATATTTTAACATTCATACTTCGAATTCTCTTGCAACTGGAAATGCTTCAAGGGAGTAACTATCCAGCCCTTCAAACAGGATTCAAAGCACATCATGAAAAATAATATTCCGAAAGCTTGCAGATCTAAATAAATTGTCTTTTAACAGACTATTAACAGTTAACAGGTACCATGAAAAACCATCATACATTTGAAGATATATAATCATGGTTCATGTTTCTACATATAAGTAACAAAATTCAAGCACAAAAACGTACACCTGAATTAAAAAAAAAAATCACCAAAATAGATCATACAGCTTTGAACATAATCTTTCTATTTTACAATATATTGTAGATGCAAAGTTAAATTAGAAATAAGTTAAAACTTCTCATGGTTGCAATATAGTAACTATTTCAAATAATCTTCTAGGAAAATATTACAGGAGGTCATAGATTAAACAAGATAAAAGGTCATGTATTAAATATCGTAGTCGCAAGACGGACAACACATGGGACAAGAACACTTTTTAACATACGACATACTTAAAAGTCGCTACTGTCAAACTGAACATGGCATGCAGGTAGAAAATGTTACTTAAATAATACAGAGTGTGCTTTCAAGGTAAAAAATATACTTAGAACAATATTTCAATTATGCCGCAATGTTGCAGGCCGTTTAATTTTTTGGCTTATTTGCTCCTCTGCTATTAGCTGTGCCCGGAAAGCAGCAACCTTCTCTTTAAACTCACTCAACATGGTGATCTTTTCAGTCAATAACTGATCCACTTGTTTGGAGTATGCTGAAACACAAAGAAGAAATGATTTTATCAGGTAATTTCATATGTGTACATCTCTCAAGTCACATTACCACGTCATGCAGCCTAGTGAAATTTAACTACCATGCATAGCAGGGTTATATAATCTTCTGCCCCTCATTTCCATGTCCTCAACAAATATCTGTTATTGATATGCAGGTCATCTTCAAAATAAGCAAGTTTATCCCTTACAAACCGGGCACCGACATCTGAACGTTTTTAACACATTTAATGTAGAGTTTAGCTGCTGTGAAATTCGGACCTCACATGATTAAGAGTTCGAAGGATCATGAAGGCAGTGAATTTCAGTGGCTTTTTTATTTCAGTACAGGGGTTGGTTATTGTGAAATAGTTGAATGTTTCACTTGGTTTATGTTGGCATGACAACTTCCAAATTATTAATTCATTTTTAAATGTTTTGTGGAAATTTTCAAAGGTAAGCTGTATCATGCTTTGAAGCATTTAAATAATAATTTAACCTTAAATGAAGGTATACATGTAAATGATTATGATATTCATATAAAAATACGTACCCTCGTAAAAGTGACTGTTCAGTCTTAATAGATGTCAAATTAATTTAGCCGTATAGCCAGACAAACTCGTGTCCTCGCCCCAAGGTGGTGCAGTTTTTTCTTTTTTTTGGCACACCCTTCATTGGAGGTGAGCTACACATACCATTTTAACCACATACCAGGCCTCCTGCCATTCTTAGATTTCTAACAGAACCAGGAATCAAACCCAGGCCACCAAGTGTGGCACTTAATAGTGCCAACTGTTATGCTATGGAGGCAGACCTCAATACAGGGAAAGTGTGGAGAAAAGAGGCTGGTAGTTACATGCATTTTTAAAATGAAGAAACAAACTATAGTTTTATAGTATTCATTTTTGTAAGAGTTAAGACCCAATCTTCACAACTGTGACTACTCATTTCTCTCCACAGTTTGTATTTTGAATTTCAAAAATCATTCTGACATACTAAATTTAGATTAAAAGAACATGTGACCTAGTTCTCATTCAGGTCTATAAGGGATACTCATGATGTTAAGTATCAGTATCGTAATTATATTAGGATTGTAACAGCTATTTAATTGTCTATTAGTTCAGTTAAACACAAGAGCTGAGAAAGCACCAGTGCCAATGCATTTATAAATCAGAAGGAATCGTAGCTGGGTCTGTAAATGAGAAGCAATCCCTTCCATTAAGAGTTATAAACCTTTAGCAACTCTAGTTGTCCAACTCACCTCCATAGCCATGCATATTTTAAGGGGCATAGAAGGACTTGAAAACCAAAATCGACTCGTTTGATCAAGTAACACAATAATTTATGGAGCCTGCAATGCGTATACATTTTCTTAATCAAAACTAATACATATTACAACAAAAAAACCCTCCCCCACCCTCCCAATAGTGTTAAAAAAAAGGCCTAATGGCCTTAACTATGCCAATAAAGACATCTACTGTATATATATACACGGGACCAAGATGAATGTATGCTCCCTTAGAGAAGCCATCAACACTAACATGTTGAAGTAAACAAATATGTTTTGTTGTACACCGAAACAAAAAGATTAACACCAAGGCCAGAATTATGACAAAACTTATAGAAACTTATAGTTAAAAAAAAACATAATGAAACACTGAATTATCTTTAAGAAAACGTTCTAAGCATGTCTTGAGTTGTTTGTTTGTTAGTTAGTTAGTTACAGACTACACACTATTCCATTCCCATGAGTGACCTGCATGTCTGGGTGCAAGATGATGATGATGATGATGAATTCTGGGATAGGTTAGAAACCTAACTACAGAAAACTACAATAAACAATGAAAACATTCTTACGGGCTATTTCAGTACACAAGTTGGAAGAGAATGGCAGTTTCAAAAAAGGACAAACAAATGGTAGAAGGCTTATTGAACTGTGTGAAATGTTTGACCTTAAACTCGAGTCCACGTACTTCAAGAGACTTCCAAGGAAAAAGAAAACGTGGTGCTCTCCACAACAAGACATCGGTGAACATCAACTAGACCATGTTGCCATCTCAGGATGGAACACTAGAGAAATTATGAATGTTCAGAAAGGGGACAATCTAGGCTCGGATTACTTCTTGGCACGGATACATTTATTTCAGACCTCTTCCATTAAACAAGACGAGACTGCATATGAATAAAGTCAAAGGTAAACCATGAAAAGCTGCAAAATAACGAACGATTTTCAAATACTGCTGTGGGAAAGGAATGGAGACCTGGGTGTATATCTGGGAAAATATAGCAAATGCAGCCAGGAAATTGCGCCATTACAATGTGCATGCAGACACCAATGGTGGGCTGAAGATTGTGAGGAGGCAACGGACAGAAGACCAGAGGATTATAAAGCATGGTATGCGGACAAAACGGATGTCAAATTCCAGACATACATAGCAGTATGCAAATAGATGACAAAGACTTTACAGCAAGCCAAAAGAAACCAAATCTCTGATGAGATTTGCAGCATTGTGACATAATATGATAAAAGTGACTCTTACTAACACCAAATCAAAAGTGAAGTTTAGAGGTGAAACATCAGAGACATTTGACATTATAACTGGACTACGGCAGGGAGATGGGCTATCGCCACTATTATTTAATTGTGCTCTAGAAATGGTAATGAGGGAATGGTTTAGGAAATGCCCCCCCAAAATAAAGATTGGCCGAAAAATCAAAATAAATTGCCTGGGTTCCGCTGACGATTTAGCATTACTAGCAGTGGACATAAAAGAAGCAAAAACCCAGACATCAGAACTTCAAAACATTGCAAATAAAATTGGCCTCAAAATATCATTTGAAAAAACAGAAATTATGCCCCAAAAACCAACAACTATAAGAAGTTACCATAAATGGTAATAAAATCAAAATAGTAACTTAATTTAAATATCTTGCAGAAGTAATAACACATAACTTAAATGAAAAAATCTCAATCCAAAGAAGAACAAATACATTAGCTAAAGCACTAAAATTAACATGGAATATCTACAAAAAGAAATGTCTATCAATAAATACAAAAATAAAACACAACAACACAGTTATAAAACCAGAAGCTACATATGCAGCAGAAACACTTTTTCACCTGAATAAACAATCAAAGACTGACAGACTTCAGAAAATTGAAAGGAGGATTGGAAGAACCTTCATCAACAAAAAATACCAGAAAGATGGACAGTGGCGGTTAATACCTGACAAAGTCGTGTACAAAGAGCTAGAACCCATTACAGATACTATGTGTAAGAAGAGACTAGGATTCTTTGGACATATCATGAGGATGCAGGATTCGAGACTTCTGAAACAACTAGTACAACACAATCTCGTCTCAAAAAATACCACAACAGGATGAAAATGGATCAGAGAAATAAGAGAGGATCTGAAGGAAATAGGCCTTACAACAGAAGACACCACAAATAAGATAAAATTGAATACAAAACTCAAGAATACAAACCTCCGCTTTACCCTTACACAAAACAAACCAACAACACGCATATTTTCAACTGAGGAAAGGGCACAAAGATCGGAGCGTCTGAAGAAGTACTGGGAGGACCGCAAAGCCCGAACAATCCCTTCAAAGAGACCTGAACGACGGATTCACTGAAGTGATCCTATGTGGTCAAAAGGAGAAGAAGAAGAAGAACCTTCTACAGGACTGCCAAGCAACATTTAAATGAGAATCAAGCATCAAGTTTAAGCTTTGAAAGGGAAGATGGAAAACTGGCAGGGAAAAGGGATGAAAATTGTGAGATCTTGGCCAGATACTTTGAGAAACTGCTAAATGTAAAGAACCCAAAGATAAATGGGCCCACGACAAATCTGGAACAAAATTCAGTCCCACCAGATAAAAAAGAACTCTAAAATAATTGCAGAACTGAAGAATAACAAAGCTGCAAGTGAAGACTGTCACCCTGAAAACTGTAAAAGTAGTTAGTGGGACGTAAAGCAAATAACACTGAAGACTCAGTTACAGCAAATATGCTGAAAAGTGGTGGAGAAATCACAATTACAAATTGAAGGCAAGAAATGGAAAAGATCTGGGAATCTGACGTAATGCCTGATGGTTGGAAAACTGCTTTGATTCATGCTTTACATAAGAAAAGTGACAGAGCGGATGCTAATAACTACTGCAGCATTTCCACTGTCCACATGATGTATAAAGAACTATCCAAAACACTACAGATGAGGCTAGGGGAGTGAATACATAATCAGCTTGGAGAATATCAAGTGGGCTTCAGAAAAGGAAGATCAGACCTGGAGCAGAAATGGAGCCTGAAAAGAGTACTGGAAAACTTACATCTCCAAAGATTTGGTGGTAGTCTTTGTAGACTTTCAAAAAAGTATACGATTCGGTTGACAGGGAAGCGCTGTTTCACATATTTGTACAATTCAGTGTAGACGCCAAAACAACTTAAATTATTAAGGAGAAAATAACAGACACCTGTTCAAAAACTAGAATTGTGTTTTGAAGATGATCATCCACAAGTGGAGAAAATATATGGACAAGAATGGGCTGCTCAACCAAGTATACACTGGAGGTTCAAAAAACTGCCTCAAGATCAACTGCCTAGTATTCGCAGATGACCTCGCAATCCTGTCTAGAAACACAGAGCATATAAATATACTAAAGCAGGAAGTAGATTGTATGAACTTGTGAACATTTATGTATTTTTTGTGCCACAGTTGGCAATAGCTTGATTTGTTTGTGTCATTGTGTTGGTACTACTGGAGAGAGAGAGAGAGAGAGAGAGAGATTATGATGCTGATGTTTGTTGTTTAAAAAGGCCTAACAGCTAGGTCACTGGCCCCTAATAGTAAAAGGTGAACGAAACGAAAATTAAAACTTCAAAATTTATACACTGACTAGAATCTAAAATGAATGATGATTAATAATAGTGAAACAATCAGTGGATACAATTAACGAGGCCTGAATTACTGGGATGATGCATTATTATCTAAAAGGGTCCAAAATTCAGGTCGCCAGCCCCACATAATGGTACTGGATCACAGAGGTAGAACCATGGTGTTCCTCCTATACTGGTACTAATCACAGGTAACGTAGACTCATGGTGTTTCTCTAATGGTGGTACTAATCACAGGAAATGTAGACCTATCGTATACACATCAGATGTAAGGCTTTTCAGGCGTCTGCTCTATTAATCAGCGTTTCGTCTTATGAGGGGCCGGTGACCTGGATTTTGGACCCTTTTAGATAATTCCATCCCCTGGTCTGAGGAGTTTGGACAGCCAAAGCAGAATCTTATACCAGTTGTATAGTATAATTTGAAGTAATTCCATATACTGTATATCAGTTGACTATATTTGTAAGTAGTACAGGAGATATTATAAGTAGAATTTTGTAAACAATATAAATTTATTAAGGATGAGCTGTGTTTAATAGAAAAAATTGTTAGCGTAAGTTGTATAATATTGTATTATACGAAAATTTTCTTCTCTTGTTAATTTAATATTCAGTGCTTGACAATGTATTTTAGTGTACCATTTGCCACCGAGGTAGACACCTCATCTGCAAATAAAGAGAATTTGATTTGAGGTCTGACACTAGACTCATCAGAGTGGGATGTGTCAGACCCTACCCACTGACGCTGGGTGTATGCAGGTGAGCCTATCAGAAGCCTATATAAGAGGCACAGTCTGATAACTGCATACGGGGTTTCTGACATGCCCTATTGGTGAAAAATATCTAATTCCCTCCATGGGAATTTAGAATTTTCTATTCGGAATTGCTAGGCAGGCAATAATTCCATTGTGGAGATTTATCTCCCGTATGCAGACTAAACGCTGGTTAATAGAGCAAACGCCTGAAAAGCCTTGCATCTGATATGTTTTTGACATGCTCTATTGGTGAAAAATATCTAATTCCATGGGAATTTAGAATTGACCTATCGTATGTCGCACACAATGATATCACTCGCAGGTAACACAAACCCATGATGTTTTACACATAAGGGTACTACTCAAAGCAATGCAGACTCATGGTGCACCGGACATAGTGGGACTAATCATGGGTGCCGGTATTCCCGTGGTGTCCCTCACTAAGTGGAACTAATCAGAGGCAACGTATACTCATGGTGTTGCTCACATAGTGCTACTAACCACAGGCAATGTAGACCCACAGTGTATGACAAATTATGGTAACAACCACAGGTAATACAAACCCATGGTATTAGTCACATAATGGAACTACTCTCAGGTAACGCACACCCATGGTTTTCGCACATAGTGGTACTTACCATGGATGCCAGCCAAACCCATAGTTTTTCTCACATAGTGGTACTAATCGCAGGCAACGTACACCCACGATGTTTTTCATAAAGTGGTACTACTCATAACTAGGGCAGGGGAACAGACACATTCCAGCACAGCGTTACGGCACATGGACGTTAGTTTGTGCAGTCGAATGACTACTATCCCGCTTCAGTGGAATACACACAATCATAGACCCTACTAACCACAGAACCGTGGTGTTCCTCACATAAAGGTACTACTCATAGGTAACGAAGATCCATTGTGTTACTCGCATGGTGGTACTAACTGCAAGTAACGTCGACCCATGGCGTTCCTCACGTAAATGTACTCAGCACGAGTAGTTTCATGGTTCTAATGTCATCATCCCTTGGTTGCCCCTTTTAGTCGCATCTTACGACAGGCAGGGGATACCGTGGGTGTATTTGTTTGCGTCCCCCACCCACACGGTATGAGGGGGAGGGAGGGAGGGCGAGAGAGAGAGAGAGAGAGAGAGAGAGAAAAGCCATGACACGAGTGGACATGACTGTGCAGTGCAACAAGCTCAATCTTGTTTCCTTGACGACTGCTTTCTATTGTAGAAATAATTTATATATTTTCTCTTGAGTTATTTGTTTGTTTTAATCTTGTCAATCTTATGTTAATTTTAAGGACACTTCCTCTAAAGCATTACTTTGTCAATTTTATACATTTTTCATCTAAACAGTGTTATGTGGCTGAAGATGTTGATAATATACGAAACATGTACCACTTTTGACCATTAAAAATTGCCTTAAGCAATCATTGTATCGACTAGGTGGAAAATAAATACTTAATTGTGAATGCTTCAAGTATCTCGAGGAAATTGAACAGCTAAAAACTAGCGAGAGAGAAGCCAACTACACCAGGCAAGAGAAGATGGCCACTGCTTTTCACAGGATACATGCTTTACGAAAGAGAAAAGCCATCTCACGGTGAGCTAAACTAAGACACTACAACACAGTGATTAAAACAGTGTATCTGTATTGTAGTGAATGCCTTTGAATGACAGGAATGACGGGACTAAGAGAAGCCAACAAATTAGAGAAAAAGATCCTCTGCAAGATAATGGGTCCAAAAATCATGGATGGCCAGTACACGTTACAAGGAAGGGGAGAACTATACCAGGAAAACAAAAGACAGTCAATGAAGAAGAGAAAACTTCATGTACATGTTTAGAATGGATGAGATGAGGCTGACATAACAGATATTTTAAATACTTGACAGTAGACCTAACATTTCCGACAAATGGTTCAGAGAGGTAAGGAAGGATCTTGGAGTCAGAAAGCAGGGAGAGGATGAAACCCGGTGTTATCACATAGCCTACTACTGTCAAATAATACAAAGGGCTCTAGGAAAGTTTTGCAATATGCAAAAACGGTTGGCTGGACACCCCTGTTATGGTGAGGGAGGAAAAGAGGGGTGCACCAGTCTAGAAGACAGCAAGGCGCGACTTTCACACCAGTTGTTACCAAGCACTGGGATTGAAAGCAAGTTAAGATGTCAGTGTGGTCTAATGGTGAATATCGTGCAATTGTCCGCTACAATTTTGCTCGTGGATTAACTGTTGACCACTGCCTGGAGGAAATGACTCCTGTGCTGGGGAAAGACTGTCCACATCGGACAACAATTTTCCGCTGGTATAAAGAGCTCCAGAGGGGAAATTTTGGGGTTGAAGATGATCCTCGTTCTGCGCGACCGTCTGAATCAGCGACTGAAGAAAACATTGAAGCTGTGAGGAAAATGTTGCAGCAAGAGGGGCGATTGACATATCGGCAGGTAGAAGAGACCCTCCACATCCCTGTACCAGCTATTCATTCAATTCAATTCTACACGACCATCTCCATGTTAGAAAGCTTTGTTCCCTTTGGGTGCCCCGTTCACTTTCAGAGGAACAAAGGGCACATCGAGTGAAATGGTGCTGCAAAAATGCTAAAACAGTTTGAAAATGGGACTTCGCGTAACGTCAATAGCATCGTTACAGATGACGAAACTTGGCTTTATTATTACGATGTCCCAACAAAACCCCAGAACAAGGTGTGGCTGTTTGAAGATGAGGGTACTCCTGTGACTGTGCGAAAGTCAAGGTCAGTGAAGAAAAGGATGATTGCAGTATTCTTCCACTAAACAGGGCATCCTGACTCGGGTTGTGCTAGAAACACAAAGGACAGTTACTGCAAAGTGGTACAGTGAGAATTGTCTGTCTCAGGTCATCCAGGCTCTCAAGCAGCTCTGTCCAAGGTCACGGCTCAACACTTTGCTCTTGCATCATGACAATGCTCCAGCATATCGTGCTAATATAACAATGGATTTTCTTGCCAGATCAGGGTTGATTGTGCTTGATCACCCTCCATACAGTTCTGATCTTGTCCCATGTGACTTTGCACTCTTCCCAGAAGTGAAGATGAAGCTCAAAAGGCAGTGTTTTGCATCCGACGAGGAGCTTCTGGCAGCATGGGATCAAGAGTGTGAAAATGTAACCGAAGAAAAGTGGCAGAGTTGGTTCAGTGACTGATTTCGACGTATGGAGAAGTGTATCGTGTATGGTGGAAATTACCGTATTTTGAAAAAGTATAAAGTGTTCACTCACATTGCAAAACTTTCCGAGTGCCCTTGGTATTAAGGGGTCTGCTCAAGGCTGAACAGACCCATGAGACTGATAAATTGCCATCAACAGTGTCATACTGTATGTCCTCACTCGATATGAATATTCTGTAGAGGTTTGGAATTGAATCCAGGCTTTTCACACGTGATCTAGTAACTAGAAAAGGTATACCGCCTATCATACACCGCCAGCACACATTTTTTGAACTCAAACCGGCGATCATGGTGTCAGAACATGAAGACTTGATGCTTTAACAATCATGGCCACCAGGAGGACCAACTGTGGAGTTGTACAATAGATAGGGAAGCAGATCAATGCAAGTCAGGTGATCTAGCACTGTGCGGGTAGACTCATGAAGAGATTGAAACTATCGGAAATTCGATGTCTCTCCAAGTCTCTTACCTTGACGAGTACATGCAGATCAATTTTTTTATAATTGGCTTTAATACTGTATAACTCAAAAGGCTCTTAGTGGATCTGCCCTGTCAATACTTCATTAACTGGGCGAGTTGGCCGTGCAGTTAGAGGGGCGCGTCTGTGAGCTTGCATCCGAGAGATAGTGGGTTTGAATCCCACTGTCGGCAGCGCTGAAGATGGTTTTCCGTGATTTCCTATTTTCACACCAAGCAAATGCTGGGGCTGTACCTTAATCAAGGCCATGGCCGCTTCCTTCCAACTCCTAGGCCTTTCCTATACCATCGCCACCATACGACTTATCTGTGTCTGTGCGACATAAAGTCACTAGAAGAAGAAAAAAACCCACAACCCCTTATTATATACATAAAACAATGCTACTTTATCGTACATGTTTCGAGAAATTGACCCATCCCCTTCATCAGCAACTGAAGTATTAAAACATCCATACAAAAAAAAAATTACAAATGATCAATTGATTAATACTCAATATATACATCTAAAATTAGCTTAAAAATCATAGTCCTATTATTATCTGGGTATTAGTGTCCCAACTTGCTGTAATGTCCTTCTCTAAGTTATGATAGGCAACACAAACAACAAAGCAGTTCTGAAGTTTAGGTATGTAATGTGAACACCAGTGGAATAGTCTTATGGGAATTCAAATGACTGTTTATGTATGTTAAGATAATGTTATAGCAAATGCTTATGACTTCAAAGTGAACTAAAATCTTGCTATGAAATTAAAAGACAACGCTCACAATACCCAATGTGTGGCCATCTGTGTAATACTGCTATGAAACTTATTTTGGATGACCATTTGACAATGCTCATATGTATAATGGGACTGATCATGTCTTACCCTCATAGCAGCCAAACTGTACAATGCGGAACCAATAATCTCCCAGTGTGACACTGGTTTTTAAGCATTCCAGGTTGTGGCCTGTGTGGCCACGGTGCGACTCAAATATAGCAGACATGCTATGTACAAATGAAGACACAACCTCAGTGTCATACCGAGCGAGTTGGCTATGTATAGATAGGATCACGCAGCTGTGAGCTTGCGTTTGGGAGATAGGGGTTTTGAACCACACTGTCGGCAGCCCTGAGGGTGGTTTTCTGTGGTTTCCCCATTTTCGCACCAGGTAAATGCTGGGGTTGTACCATAATTAACGCCAAGCCTGCTTCCTTCCTACTGATAATACTTTCCTATCCAATAGTCGACATAAGACCTATCTGTGTTGGTGTAGCATACATACATACATACATACATACATACATACATACATACATACATACATACATACATTATCATTATAGACTGTTATGCCTTTCAGTGTTCAGTCTGCAAGCCTCTGAGAATTTACTAAACGTCGCCACAATCCTCGATTTGCAACTAGTGTTGTGGCCTCATTTAGTTCTATACCTCTTCATCTTTAAATCGTTAGAAACCGAGTCTAACCATCGTCGTCTTGGTCTCCCTCTACTTCTCTTACCCTCCATAACAGAGTCCATTATTCTCCTAGGTAACCTATCCTCCTCCATTCGCCTCACATGACCACAACACCAAAGCCAGTTTATGCGTACAGCTTCATCCATCAAGTTCATTCCTAAATTAGCCTTTATCTCCTCATTCCAAGTACCCTCCTGCCATTGTTCCCACCGGTTTGTAACAGCAATCATTTTCGCTCCTTTCATGTCTGTTACTTCTAACTTATGAATAAGATTTCCTGAGTCCACCCAGCTTTCGCTCCTGTAAAGCAAAGTTGGTCTGAAAACAGACCGATGTAAAGATAGTTTCATCTGGGAGCTGACTTCCTTGTTACAGAATACTGCTGATCGCAACTGCGAGCTCGCTGCATTAGCTTTACTACACCTTGATTCAATTTCACTTTCTATATTACCATCCTGGGAGAACACACAATCTAAATACTTGAAATTATCGACCTGTTCTAGCTTTGTATCACCAATCTGACATTCAATTCTGTTGAATTTCTTACCTACTGACATCAATTTAGTCTATTACATGTTATAAACCTCATTTTAGGTCCGTATTGAAAATTTAACAGTTCAACAATGATAAAGGTGTTTTAATTTATTCCACCTATTCAATACTTATATTATCACGTATAGTTGTTACATAATTAAATTCTTAGTTACATGGGACATGTTTCGCCCTCAATTAAGGGCATCTTCAGCCTAAATACAATAATCAAAAATACAACTAAATTAAAAGTGGACGTTAAATACAATCATCAAAAATACAACTAAAATAAAAAGTGGAAGTTAAAAGTTTAGTCTGTTCTTAAAATTCAGAACAATAAAATTGTGAAAATTTAGTCTTCGAGAGGCTAATTTTCTTACCAAACTCATTGTACCTATTTTCAAGTTCGAAGATATTAGACTGCAGGCTTTCAGCACAGTCTGCCATTGAGACCAAGTCTCAGCATAGGCCGAACTGCTTACTACATTTCCACCTAACTGAATCCCTCCCTGATATTTTATACCTTTCAGCAGAAGATCCATGTAAACTACGAACAGCAAAGGTGAAAGATTACAGCCTTGTCTAACTCCTGTAAGCACCCTGAACCAAGAACTCTACCATCAATTCTCACTGAAGCCCAATTGTCGACATAAATGCCTTTGATTGATTTTAATAATCACCTTTAATTCCATAGTCCCCCAGTATGGCGAACATCTTTTCCCTCGGTACCCTGTCATATGCTTTCTCTAGATCTTCGAAACATAAACACAACTGCCTATTCCTCTCGTAGCATTTTTCAATTATCTGGCGCATACTGAAAATCTGATCCTGACAGCCTCTCTGTGGTCTGAAACCACACTGATTTTCATCCAACTTCCTCTCAACGACTGATCGCACCCTCCCTTCCAGAATGCCAGTGAATACTTTGCCTGGTATACTAATCAATGAGATACCTCGATAGTTGTTGCAATCCTTCCTGTTCCCTTGCTTATAGATAGATGCAATTACTGCTTTTGTCCAATCTGAAGGTACCTTACCAACACTCCACGCTAATTTTACTACTCTATGAAGCCATTTCATCCCTACCTTCCCACTGTACTTCACCATTTCAGGTCTAATTTCATCTATTCCTGCTGCCTTATGACAATGGAATTTATTTACTATCATTTCCACTTCCTCAAGCATAATTTCACCAACATCCTTTTCCTCCTCCCCATGAGCTTGGCTGTTTGCAACACCACCATGATGATTTCCTTTTACATTGAGAAGATGTTCAAAATATTCCCTCCACCTCTCCAGTGATTCTCTGGGATCTATTATGAGTTCACCTGAATTACTCAAAACACTGTTCATTTCCTTTTTCCCTCCCTTCCTAAGATTCTTCATTACTGTCCAGAAAGGTTTCCCTGCTGCTTGACCTAGCCTTTCCAGGTTATTACCAATATCTTCCCATGACTTCTTTTTGGATTCAACAACTATTTGTTTCGCTCTGTTTCTTTCATCTACGTGGTGTAGCATAATAAAAATAAAAACTCAGTCTCATGTTGGTAGATTTACTGGCATGAAAAACAACTCCTGTCGAACAAAATTCTGGCACTTCAGTCTCCAAAAACCATAAAATATACTATATTATCTAATATATTAAACAAATTGATTAAAACTAAAGTCAGTCAGTCCGGTCATTCTATCTGGCCAATTTCCTTCATTCGTTTTTTAACTGAAAGGTATTCATGCACAAATTTGTCATCAGGTACTATAAATCACTTAACTTCCACCTTCCTCAAATTATTTAATGTTTTCAATTTTTTGTATCTTTGGTTCTAATTAAGGTACGGAGTTCGTTTTGGCCTAAGAACACTCAGTAGATCAATCTCCTTCATGTCAACTCTTAACTATTCAAATTGGTAGATTCTGAGAAAAATTATGAGTACATTTGTCTCCACGACGAAGATCTTTGAAGGACTTTTTAACAGCTCGGCGCGTAGTGTTGTTCCAAGGAACGTTTAATTAAATTTCTTTGTGTGATGTATTTTGAAGTGTTTTGTGGACATAATATTACATTCTATTACCACAGCAGATCATGTGCTTTATTTCATTAACTCGAAACTTCGCAAATACATCCTTGAGGATAGTAACGAACAACACCATACTTTGTACATTGCGGGTGGAGCCAGTGGGAAACTGCTAGCTGTTATTATTATTATTATTATTATTATTATAATACCAAGGCATTTGAAGATTTTGTATATTTTTTGTATGAAGGCTGAAAGATAGCTCGAGTATATATACATGTGCATCATGAATTGACTGATTAAATAAGAGCATTTCTTTTTACTTTCTTTCATTTTTTTTTGCATTTTTGCATTTTTGCCATTTTGAAGAGAGAGGTCATTTTTGGCATTTTTAATAGTTTTCTGAAAAGTGTTATATTTTATTATAATTTGAATATTTAACTAATATGATTTATGTTTACAATGTTTGTCTATTATGGAAAACTTAGGCAATTAACTTGTTCAAGAAAGAAAGACTTGCAGCAAAACCTGCTGCCCCTTGTTTTCAAGGGAAGAGTATTTTCAACTTTATTACACTTGCAAAAATCATACTATAAGCAGTACCTGCTTCCCCTATATGTAATATGCATAATGGACTCATCCAAGCTGGGCATTGCTTCTTATCTTCAGCTAGATGAGAAGGAAGTCAGTCGCCCACATGCTAAGATTTGAGTGAATTCTTTTGTTGACTAGCAGAACTCTTAAAATGCCCAAAGATTAAGGAAGTGCAATTAATAAATTGAAACAATTTGTTTCACAATATGGATAAAATATTTTTTCTACTGATGGAAAAATATTGTTTTGCAAAGTGAGCGATGTGTGAGTTTCAGCAAGGGGGGAAAGAAGTTTACACCTGAATATGTGTTGAGGAAAAAGAGGTCTGCATCGACTAGAAGAATAGAAGACGACAGAAACCGTTGCTTATACCAGACATTTCTGGGTGAATCTTCAACATTCGCCAATTCGACTACGTATTTTCATCCTAATTTTAAATAACAGACTTCAACCTCATAATATATTATTATGTAATCACAGTATCAATACCATTAAGACTTCATCAATACGATTTATGTAATTTGATAAGATTCCTAAGTCCAGTGTGTGTTTTAAGATTGAATGAGGCTGATGATGCCCAATAAAAAGTGGGCAAAACATGTACCTTTAAAATTCTGGTAAATTCTATGTGTATTTGACCACACAATAGTGGAATAAATTGTATTGAATAGGTGGTATTATAAATTACTCCTTGTGTAAAAGTGATATGACTCACCTCCCCAGAAACAATATTATTGACCAAGGCACAATCCTGAATGGATGATGCTTGTTGTCTAAAGCAGTTCAATATCCAGGTCAACGATCACTCATAATGGCACTTATTGCTAGTAAAGTAGAACCATGGTATTTCTCAAGTTGTGGTACTAATCAAAGGTAGCATAAACTCACGGTGTTCCAAACATTATGTTACTACTCACAAGTATTGTATGTCGTACAGGTAATGCAGACCTATGGTATTTCTCACATAATGGCACCACTCGTAGGCAACGCAAACCCATGGTGCGCCTCTCACATAGGTGTACTAATCACAGGGACTCGTACTATCCCGTGGTGTTCCTCACATAGTGGGTACAAATGACAGGCAACGCAGACCAACGTGTTGCTCATATAGTGGTACTAATCGCAGGCAATGCCCAGACCCGTGGTGTTTCTCACATAATGGTACAAATCACAGGCAATGTAACCCCCTGTTGTTCCGCATATAGTGGTACTAATCGCAGGTACTGGAAACCCACAGTGAACCGCTCTCTGCTGCTACAACATAGTGGTACTACTCGCAAGTAAAGGCGACTGATGGCTTTCCCCATGTGATGGTACTAATCACAAGTAGTTTCATGGTTCTAATGCAATCATCCCTTGGTTGCCCCTTTCAGTTGCCTCATACAACAGGCAGGGGATACCGTTTGTGTATTTGTCTGCGGCCCCCACCTACAGGGTAAAATATTTGGAACGGTACCCCAGAAATGGACGGCAACAATATCTCTGCATCCTGACAGTCTCCGCAAAAAGTACACTGATCATCTGCCGGAAATCTCAGAATGTGAAACCTTTCCCCTACCGCCTACCAGGAAGTGACAATCCAAAATACAGGGTCATGTGTTCCACTTGTAAAGTGTTTCTCTATGAACGCCAACCAAAATTGCTACAAACTATTCTGTGAGTTATGATTTGTTTGTATACTTTTAGTGTATTGTTAACTCATTTAACCTAAATCTGTACCGGTAATAACTTTGCATGAAAGTAATTTTTTAATCTATTTATTTTGAGGTATAAATGTAGTGAACCGATACTAAACTTCAGTGTGTTTTTAAGTAACCAACAGTAATTTCAAAGAAAATATCCGATACACTTCCATCAAATATTAAGACCCACTGTAACCTATAGGTTACGTATGGTACTGGGGCAGAAAGTAGATTCAAACTAGTCATTTTTTTTTTCTTTCTTTCATAAAATTGATATGTCTTGAATCCTGAAAACCTAAAACTTGTATTCAAAACACTTTTACTTGAACCGTGGTCCCAAGGAGGTTAATTAAAGGACACCTATTTGCTAGGATATAATTTGAAGAATATCCCAGTTCTGAAATATTTCATCTTTTCACCAAGCATGTCAAAGTGGTATTTACTTCATTAGTAACTAAAAAATTTTAACTTGGTGTACTGTCATCCAATACAACTCTCAAATCAGCTCACTGCTTCATAAAAGATTAATAAATAAGTGATTTACAAATAATTTATTAATCATTTCTTCTTCCAAACTGTAATTTTTTAACAATTTTTTAAGTCAAATGCATTTTTTATTTTGCATTTTCTAGCTACTTTTAGGTCAATAAATGCCATGCCCTAATTATTATTATATTATTTGTCACAATATGGAACTACTGTCGAGACCTTTTGAACTGTGTTTACAGGAATGGAGAAAACTACAAAATAATTTGGAAATGAGGTGTTACGATTTTACCCTCAGTAAATTAATTTCGACTGTATGGCTCATCTTGAGACTATCAATCAGCGAACTTGTGGAATTGAGAAGCCTTTGGTTGTGGTGCCATTCACAACCATTAACCCAACTCATGGGAGATAGGGCCACCTTCCCTATTCTCCACTTGAGTAACTCCTGCCTGGCACATCCACGTTGCGGGGTTGGGCATCCTCTACTCCAGTAGGCCGGTGTAAAAGGATGACTAAGTTCAGGTGGGAACCCAGTCCCACGGGGTATAACGTGGAACCCATGCCCAGGGTTACGGGTGAAGACCTTAACGGCGGATCCAGCAGAGAAGGAGACCTTTGGAATGGTGGAAAAGGCGAATGAGGAAACCCACCCTCACTGGGGTTAATTAGTTGAGGACGTAAGACGGGGTAGACGGGACTCCTTAGTCGTGGTGAAGACAACCTGTCTAGGAGTAGGATGCTCCGAAAATCAATATCCCCAGCCAGTGGATAGGGTTGAGTGTGGGTTTAACGGCCTCACCTTGTAAAAAAAGCATTGTTCAGAAGACTTCTACGAGAAAACCGGACGGAAATCAAAGACGACAAAAGCTTAGGAAAAGGACACAAGTAAGGGAAACGGATATAAACATGGCGACGTGGAATGTAAGAACAATGTTGAAACCGGGAAAAATGCAAGAAATAGTAAATGAAACAAAAATATTTGGATACGACTTAGTAGCGATTCAGGAAATAAGAGGGAAAGGGCAAAAACGTATTGAAAAGGAAGATTATAACCTCTATTACAGTAGGCCAGAAGAAAGAACAGGACAGTTCTGTACGGGATTTATAGTATATGGGAAATTGAAGAAGAGTGTAATAGGATTTGAACCTATGTAAGCTTCGGATTAAGGGGAAGTTTAGGAACATAACTGTTATATCAGAACATGCACCAATTGAAGATGCAGGTGAGGAAAGGAAGGAACAATTTTATGAAGAGTTAGTGCAAACCGTTGAAGAGGGACCAAGATATGACATGATTATTATTTTAGGAGATTTTAATGCCAAAGTGACGTACATACGACATTGTAACTGGTGTAAAACCTTCAATTATTGTTTAATATATTTCAATTATATTTAATTAAATGTTTAATTATCTTTTATTAAATGTTAAACATGACTAATACATGGTTTCTCTGTGAAAATGTATTATGAGCTTTGTATAACCTCAAATACGTATTACGTATAGGTTTAACCTCAAAATCTACATAGTCGAAAGCGGTATAAAATTCCATAATGTTCATATGTTAGACTTATTGTACTATAATTTGGTATATATGAAGGGTTCTGGAAACTTACTGTAAGGTTTATTATCAAGAGACATTAGGAATGTTGTAGAGATTTCCATGTGTATTGGTAAACAGTAACCAATGTTCGAGATGGATCCATTACTGGAATACTCCATTCGACTAGCTGGTCGATCGATGTTTCGAGTATGTTCCATTAGAGTGTTGTAAGAACTCTTCCAGAAATCGATAATTCTAGAGGGTTGATCAAATAGTATATATATCGAGCTGTCAGTCAGTGAGAAAGTCAATTCAGGACTCAGTAAGTGTTGGACTTGGAGTCAGGTTGGACTGCGAGCGACTGTTGGGCTCCAAGGTGGAGTCTGTGAGTTCAAGAGAGTATGTTATAGTACGCGAGTCAGTGTTGTTGATATCTGTACTTGTCAGAATCAACTTCAGGGTACTCCGCTATTAAGAATTGCAGAGTCACTTGCTAGTATGTATAATTGTGTGTTGTGACTTACCGTGTAAATAAAGTAATTTACACAAGGAAGTGAACGTGTTCTCGTGTGATATTTATTTACGCAAAATTAAATAGCAGGGAAATATACACTACATGAAGAATCATATGAGAATGGTTTTCACTTGGGACAGTTTGCAACTACGAGTGGTCTTATAATTAAAAGCACCTGCTTTGATCATAAGAAAATACATAAAGAAACGTGGAAGATGCCAGGAAGTACAGTAGTAAATCAAATAGATCATGTATTAGTGACTACGAGGCATGCGGCATCCATTATTGACGTAAGGACATGCGCGAGGGCCAAACTGTGATTCTGATCATTATTTAGTAAAAGCAATAGCGAGACAAAAATTGGCAACACGACAGAGGAGACAACCTACGGGAAGAAGGAAATGGAATTTGGAAAAACTACAACAACCAGAAGAAAAACAAGAATTCCAGTCAAAAATGAATAATACTTTACAGACTATTGGACAAGTATCTGGAATAGAGGAAAGGTGGGCAAAAGTTCTAAGGTGCATACAAAATGCAGCACAAGAAACACTGGGTACAGCTAAAAAGAAAATAAACATTTGGTTTGATACAGAGTGTGAGGAAGCGATTGGAAGGAAGAATGCAGCAAGAGCAAAAATGTTGCAGAGAGATATAAAGTTAAATAGGGAAAATTATGAGAAATGCAGACGTGAAGCTAATAAATCTGTAAGAAAAGAGAGATGATTAAGAAGAAACTAGAGAGTATAGAGACACAAAGGTTACAGAATAGGACAAAGGAATTCTATAATATTTCAGGAAAGGGTATAAGCCACGATTGAATGGCTGTAAGAAGTTAAGCTATTACAGGATGAAGAGGAAATAAGAGAAAGATGGACCGAATACTTCCGAGAGAAAGTGAAAGGCATATGGAGCAGAGTGGTCCAGAACAATGGATAAATGCCCCCACATTGAAAAATGTAAAAAATGCTATTGCAAAATTAAATAACCATAAAGCAGCAGGAGAAGACGGAGTAACAAGTGAACTGATTAAAAATTGCAGCAAAGAAATGCTACAAGAGATACATGAACTGATTATTAAGATTTGGGAGGAAGAACAGATACCTGACGAGTGGAATACAGGAATAATTTTCCCAATATATAAGAAGGGAAATAAATACGAATGCACTAATTATAGAGGAACTACATTACTGAATATCATCTATAAAGTATTTTCAAATGTCCTATTACAATATCTGACTCCATATGCTGAAGATGGATGAAGCACAATGTGGCTTCAGGCGAAATAGGAGCACAGTAGATCAAACATTCGTGGTACGTCAAACGATGGAAAAATGCTACATATTTGTTTGTAGATTCTAGACAAGCATTTGACAGTATATACAAGGATAAGGTATATGAATATATGGAGACAATAGGAATACCACAGAAACTGATTAGGATGTTCAGAATCACTTTAGGAGAAGTAAGGGCAAAGGTGATGGTGGATGGAAGAATTGGAAATGAGTATGTTCTTAATACAGGAGTCAGACAAGGTGATGCACTCAGCTACTTTGTTTAATCTGGCAATTAACCAAGTACTTGAAAAAATTATGCATACCAGAAATATTGTATATAAATCTAAACAAATTTGTGCGTATGCAGATGATGTATTGTTAATGGCCAACATTGATAGATATTTGAAGGAAATGTTTCTTGAAATGGAGGAAGCAGGAAAACGGATGGGATTGGAGGTGAATGACAGTAAATCCAAGTATATGCATGTGACTGTTATAGAGGGCAGAAGAAGTCAAGATAATCTGACATTAAATGGGCATAGTTTTGAGAATGTACGAAGTTTTGAGTATTTGGGAACCAAGTTGACAAACAATTATAGAATAAGTGAGGAGATACATCGTAGAATAATAACTGGAAACAGGGCCTATTATGCAAATCTTACATTATTTAAATCTTGTCTATTGTCTAAACCTACAAAATTCAAAATATATAAGACCCTTATTAGACCTGTAGTGACATATGGCTCATAAGCCTGGAACCTTTTAGTTGATGATGCAAATAAATTAAGAATATAAGAATTCTTCAACTTCCAGTTTACTAAGACCACTGTGTTTACAAATATTACCGTAAATAACAGTTTAACAGTTTTTTCTGTCGGAATATTCAGGAACATTTTCACCACATCAAACGAGCACATCGTCTGATTTGGACGCATACCAAATTTATTCAGAATGTCACACAAGTCAATGGAATTTCTTAGGGATTGCTTATTATTAAAAGTCTAATGTTTTTTCAAAGAATTATGGATGTATTTGAAGACTTTATACGTGGGAGAGTTTTGGCAATTGATTATCGGGCGAATCGGAAGGTCTTTTTTATGTACTTCAGGCAATGCTCTAATCGCTGGGAACCTAGGATTCATATTGACGAGCTGCTGTTGTTCTTGTTTGGTAAAAAGAAAAGTGGACCTTTTAAGTAAGGCCTTTAAGTTGCATTGCACTTTTCTTAATGGATCTTTAGTCACTACCGTGTATTTGTTATTATCAAAAAAATCTTCAGTTTTTTTAATATATGTATCCTTATCCATCAAAACGGTTGCCTCCTCCCTCTGTGACAGCCTTGGTCACTATAATATTGTTATCTTCAATTTTTGATTTAATGTTTTTTATTGTTATCTGTTGCTTAGGATCACAACTGGAATAAATCTCTTTAGCTAATCTGGGCAATTTCTTTTTTTAACTCTAATCTTACGTCATTTTGTACATTATACGGGAGTTTTGAAATGTTCGCTTCCGCTTCTGCTACAGTGTTAATGATATCTATTCCTCTATCCTTATTAGGCCAATTGTGTTTAGGACTCTTTTTAAGCTCATTCTCTCCTGTAAACTGAACCTTGGTGAAATTAACTACCATAGGAATAATAGTGTCCAATGGGCCTATATTTTGTTCTTTAATCTTTTGTTTACGGTAACGTATTTGTCTGTCTTTCAAATGATTCATTTTCTTATCCAATGTGTTCTGTTTCTTAGTTCAGATAAAGTTAGGATCCTTAATATATTTAATTCTTTATACTCTAAAGCTACAATCATACCGTCGAATAATAGGCCTACTTCCATCAAATTTGATAACTCCGCCCCTTCGTCACCCTCGACACGGTTAACTCCGCCCATCCTCTCCTCCCTTCCACACTCCCCGATCCCTTCCCCACCGAGTTCACTACCGCCTCTGCAGCACAGATACAATATGAAAAATGGAGCCAACAGAATGGCGGTTACTAACGCAACGGCAGATAAATAACAGCTTACAACAAACACGTAAGTCCTCATCTATTGTAAGTTACATAAAAGGATTCTCTCCTTGTATGAGGGCGAGTCAATAAATAAGTCTCAAACATGTGTGTGCCTTATACCATTTGAAATTACGCGCACAAGTTTTGCGAGCAGATGGCAGCATGTGTGTGCTTGTCGTCCGACATCTCGCAGGCACTCAGTCAGTCTGAGGTTGTTAGTGCACGATGGCACATATGTTGCAAGACTGTACATGAGAATAACAGCGTGCAGTTGTGTGTTTTTTGTGGGCCAAAGGACTGTCCACAGAAGAAGTGCATCGTGAAATGCATCCCGTCTATGGAGAAAACTGTTTCTCACGGAAAGCTGTGTTCAATTGGATCCAGAAGTTTAACCATGGAAGGAAAAGCATCAGAGATGGGGAGCGCTTGGAACATCCACTGTACAGTCCTGACTTAGCCCCCAGTGATTTTCATCTGTTTGGGCCCCTAAAAAATCATTTGGGTGGCCATCATTTTGATACAGATGATGCCGTAATCTATGAGGTTACACGTTAGCTGTGACAGCAACCAAAGGACTTCTTTGCTGCTGGCTTTCAAGGACTTGTAAAGAGATGGGATAAGTGCTTGAATGTACAGGGTGAATATGTGGAAGAGTGAAGTAAATGTCAGAAAGTTACTTTGATTATTTTTGCCTCAATTCAGTTTTGTGACTTATTTATTGACTCACCCTCATATTTACCCTTTTTAAGATTTTCTTTCCTTCTCTTACAGTGAACATTATTCCAGAATCTACTGGTATCTCTTGGCGTAGATTTCCGACAATATTACCTGCATAAAGGGCCACTTCTTCTACGATAACCAACTGATGCTTCAGTTTCATCATTATTTATATCTACCCTCTAAAAGTTTTACTACCTGCACATTTTATGACTTCAACAGCGGCCCTGAACACGTTGTTTGCATGACATATTTTTGTGTGCTCGTGTTAACGCCTTTCATTGGCAACATATGAATAGTAACACAGTAAGGTTTCCACCTATTCAGTACTAATATGTATTTACAATGTTATAAATTACATGGAACTAGTTTCGACCCGCCTAGGGGTCATCATCAGCCATATTAAAGCATACATGCGTATTTTGTCGAATCCTGAAAACATGTTATTTTTAACTGTAGTAATCGTATGGATTTTATAATTTATAAAGTGAAGTTTGGTAATGAGATGAGAAATGTTAGTATGGTACAGGTGAGTGGTAAATAATAATATATATACAAACAAGTTTGGAATAAAGTACTAGTGGGGTGCTTAGAGTTGTAAAATATAACCTCGTGGATGTCAGTAGTCCTCGTACTAAAGAAACAATGTAAAATAACACATATAAACATATATACAAGTATGTACAAAGTCAGGAGAGTAAAGAGTGATACTCTTTTTAATGTTGAGTTGGCTTGATCACTTAAGCGGAGAAATTAGGTATTTGGTGTATTAAAGCTGTGTTGGTCAGTTGCGTTGTTGATTGTTGGACGTGAAGTTGTTTATTGAATTTCTGGTTGAGAAGAAGGTGGAAACTGCGCGTGGATATATTGATTCTCAGTTCTTAGCGGAAACCAAATTGGACCTGTTTAAATGGAGAAAGTCAGTAAAAACAAAAATGGAGATAGGAAAAGGTTAACATAAAGTGAAAGGACGCTTACCTCGCGCTGCGGTGTGTGTAGTATAGCTGATGGTGTGCGATTGGTGGCGGGGAGAGAAGTGTGGGCAGGGAGGAGGGCAGGCGCGTGCCAAGATTCAGTGCACCCCCAGTCCCACAAACGAGCCACATACAACAACCTAGTTCACCGAGCCTTCAGCATACCCATGTCCAAGAAAGATCTAAAGAACGAACTTAACACAATTCGCGGAATTGCAAAATACAACGGCTTCAGCAATCATTTTATAGAAAGGATAATCAATAAACAAAAACATCGCCCTAAAACTACCCTCAAAAAAGAAGTGACTAAACCTCTAACATTCTCCACCTTCACGTTCAACAATGATATCTACAAGTTAACCAATACCTTCAAGAAACAAGGCGTTAAAATAGCCTTCAAAACCAACAATAAGAACACGAACGTCTTACACAATACTTCACACATCAACAAGACCAGCAGTTTTGTAAAATCAGGAGTTTACAGGATCAAATGCAACACCTGTGAAAAATCCTACATCGGACAAACCGGTAGAAACTTCAATACCAGATACCACGAACACACTAATGCAATAAAATACAACAGGTTTTCAGCCATCGGCCAACACATGCATGATTATAACCATAATTTCACCAATATCGAACAGGACATGGACATCCTCGAATTAGCAAACAAGGGCCCTTTACTCAACATAATGGAAAATTACTACATACACCTAGACCAATACTTCAACGCCAGTCACAATCTCAATGAAATCTCAGAGAAACCCAACATACTCTTCGATCTATTCATCACTTCCCTCAGAAACAATAATTCAGCCAACCAAAACTCAATCCTAAGTCTAATCAAAGGTACTTTTCCGAGACAATTACCCTTTTTCCCGCACCCTTCAGCCCCGCCTTAAAAAGCTCCCCACCCCCACCTCACCCCAAGCCACCCCCACTCTTCCTAACCCCTTCCTAACCCGCACGCGCCTGCCCTCCTCCCTGCCCACACTTCTCTCCCCGCCACCAATCGCACACCATCAGCTATACTACACACACCGCAGCGCGAGGTAAGCGTCCTTTCACTTTATGTTAACCTTTTCCTATCTCCATTTTTGTTTTTACTGACTTTCTCCATTTAAACAGGTCCAATTTGGTTTCCGCTAAGAACTGAGAATCAATATATCCACGCGCAGTTTCCACCTTCTTCTCAACCAGAAATTCAATAAACAACTTCACGTCCAACAATCAACAACGCAACTGACCAACACAGCTTTAATACACCAAATACCTAATTTCTCCGCTTAAGTGATCAAGCCAACTCAACATTAAAAAGAGTATCACTCTTTACTCTCCTGACTTTGTACATACTTGTATATATGTTTATATGTGTTATTTTACATTGTTTCTTTAGTACGAGGACTACTGACATCCACGAGGTTATATTTTACAACTCTAAGCACCCCACTAGTACTTTATTCCAAACTTGTTTGTATATATATTATTATTTACCACTCACCTGTACCATACTAACATTTCTCATCTCATTACCAAACTTCACTTTATAAATTATAAAATCCATACGATTACTACAGTTAAAAATAACATGTTTTCAGGATTCGACAAAATACGCATGTATGCTTTAATATGGCTGATGATGACCCCTAGGCGGGTCGAAACTAGTTCCATGTAATTTATAACATTGTAAATACATATTAGTACTGAATAGGTGGAAACCTTACTGTGTTACTATTCATATGTTATTCTCAGTTCAGTACGGACCAACAACATGAAATTCATAACCCTTTCATTGGCAATATACGCAATATCATATTAGGTGAAACTACAAACATTTTTAATCGAACCATTTTAAATAGAACTACATTTATAAGAAGAGGTTTTAGTCTTGGACAAGATAGTTTTAATATGATAATAGACAGTGTTCCATTAACACGTTTTACTAATGTACCAATGTATTATTCACATTATATGTACCAAGTTTTAGTAATTAGGCTACAAGGCTAATCTTCTAGCTTATCTTTTAATATTATGTGTAACTTTTGAAGATTGTATTTTAGGCTGAAGATGCCCTAAATTAAGGGCAAAACATGTCCCGAATAAGTGGTGTTATGTTTATGTAACCACTTATAAGTGGATGTAAAGTATTGAACAGGTGGTTTAATAAATACCTTCATAGTTTCTGAACTATAACAATTTTCAATACGGATCAATCATGAGGTTTATAACATATGATATTTATATTGTTGGCTGTGAAGCTAAAATTATTGTTATCGAAACACTTTCAACGTATTAGGTCGTGTTACGTACGAGTAGCACGTGTTGAAGAGATAATAAAATAAAAAACTTGTGTCCTCATCCCGAGGTGGTGCAGCTCTTTTCAGGTACACCCCCATTGGAGGTGAGCTGCATGTACCATTTCAACCACATACCAGCCCTCCTGCCATTCTTAAATTTCTGGCAGTACCGGGAATCGAACTCGGGCCCCCGAGGACGGCAGCTAATCACACTAACCGTTACACTGCAGAGGCGGACGTGTTGAAGAGATGTTAAGTACGCGTCGGTTGCTCTACCAATTGAGCTATGGTGGCCTAGGCCATCTTTGTTCTGTTTGAAATGATCTGAGCTACAGGTCTGGCACTGCTGCTAGCACACTGTAGAGTGCGTTTAAGTCGCCCATTGTGCGGCATGTCAATGAATATTGAATTTTCACGGATCCCACTGGTGTCCGGCTGGCCATTTTTGTTCTGTACTTAACATCTCTTCAACACGTGCTACATGTACGTAACACGACCTAATACGTTGAAAGTCTATTTCGATTACAATGCGGTCGTAAAAATTCAATATTCATTAAAATTATTGTTTGCATATTTTGTTCATCATTACGGCATGATGTCCTGGCCTCTCATCCTCTGTCTTGTAATTGTTGTAGTCATATCGGATGTTTAGATTAGATAGGCGTTGCTGTTATCATTGCTATTGCTGACTGTGTTATGGTGACGCCCAAGGCTGTTTTATGTATTATGTTTCCTGTGGAGAATATTTTCTAGTTCAAAATTTTTTAATCTTCATTTCATTTATCGATTTTGGCCAGCTGTGGACCACGTAAATAACTCCTCATGATTTAAACTTTCTTTGGCGCCAGTACTCCTTCATCCTCCTGCTTCTTTTCTTTCAGCCGTCCATTGTTGTTTCTTCTTGGTCGCTGTTTCTGGCTCTAGGAAACCTTTAAATGAGTGTAGCTTTTTTCTGAAGGTGGTTCTATTGCGGATGTCTTGATGTGTGATGTTCATTTCTTGCAAATCCTCCTTCGTGTTAACAAACCATTTTTCATAAAAGCTGCCTTTCCTATTGGGCTTATTGAAGTGGTTAAAGATTTTCTTGGCAAGTCTGTCATCAGGCATTCTTGAAATATGTCCAAAAAATTTAACTCTTTGCTTTCGAATGACATCTGAAATCCTACTGCATGTTTTATGTATTTCTTTGTTACTGCGTAATCGATATGTGTCAGTACATTTCTTTGGACCGAGGATTTTTCTTAGAATCTTTCTTTCCTTCTTCTCAATTTCTTCAATGTCTTTCCTGGTTGTTAATCCCAGGCATTCTGAAGCATACAAGCACTCTGGTTGAATTACTGCCCGATAGTGGTGTAGTTTTGTCCTAATAGAGATCGCTTTCTTGTTGTATGTGTTTTTTGTAAGGTGGAATGCAAGCTCCATTTTTCTGGCTCTCTCGCGGTTTGCTTCTTTATCAAGCCCATTAGGTTGTATAACCTCACCAAGGTATTTGAATTTAACAACTTTATCTATCTTATCATTGTTTGTTGTTACTATGTATCTTGGGGCTTCTTTAATGTTGGTCATGAAATGTGTCTTTTCAAATGATATCTGCAGGCCAGTTTTCATTGCTACCTCTTTTAAAGTGTTAACTTGTATTATCGCCGATTCAATATTTTCTGATAGCAGTACAAGATCGTCAGCAAATGCTAAGCAGTTGATAGTGATGTTCTCTTTCTTGTATCCTATCCTTATTTGGTCTTTAATGCCTTTTTCTGTGAGTTCTTTTTCCCACTCTTTGATGACTTTATCCAGGACACAATTGAACAGTAGTGGGGATAGGCAATCTCCTTGCCTAACGCCTGTCTTGATTTCAAAGGGTTCAGATATCTCTCCCATAAACTTAACCTTTGAGTATGTGTTTGTTAAGGTCTCCTTTATTAGCTGTAATGTCTTGTTATCTGTACCCATTTCTCTAAGGATGTTAAACAATGTGCTCCTATCAACTGAATCATATGCTTTTCGAAAGTCAACAAAAACTGCTACATACTTCTTGCCCCTGGCAACTCTGTCCTTCAGTATTGTCTTAAGGTTCCAAATTTGTTCCACACATGATCGTCCCTTCCGAAAGCCTCCCTGGTATTCGCCGATTTTGTGTTCAACTTGTTGTTCTAATCTTGATAGCAATGCCATAGATAGTATCTTGTATGTCTCTTGAAGGAGAGAGATGCCTCTGTAATTGCTGACATCTGTTCTGTCCCCTTTCTTGTGTAGTGGGTGTATTAAGGCTAATATCCAATCATCAGGAATCTTACAAGTGTTCCAGATTTCTTGCATTAACTGGCATAGGTTCTTGATCATTTGGGGGCTGACATGTTTCCATAGTTCACTCATTATTGAGTCTTCACCAGCTGCTTTGTTGTTCTTAAGCTTCTTGATCAGATTTGTGATTTCTGTTTCATCTGGCGGTGTGGAGTCTGGGTTCTGTTGCGTATGTTCTGTGGCGAGCTTCTCCTCAGGAACTGGGCAGTTAAGTAACTGTTTAAAGTATTCTGCTAACAGTTGGCAATTTTCTTCATTGTTTGTTGCGATGGTGCCATCCTCTTTCTTGAAACACAAGCTCGGTGGTTGGTATTTAGAAAGGCTCCTCTTAAATGTCTTGTAAAAGTCCCGCGTGTTATTCTTTTGGAAGTTTTGTTCTATTGCAGCCAGTTGTTCTTTCTCGAATTTTCTTTTTTTACCTCTTTTGAATTTTGCGGTTGATTTTCTTTGTTCTTTGAAGCTGTTGTAATCTTCCTCTTTCTTTGATGAGTACCACTTCTTCCATCTTTGTAGTCTGAGTGATATTGCCTGTTCACATCTTTCATTCCACCATGGATGTTTTCGTGATTTCTTGAGTAATGCCGTTTCTTTGGCTGCTCCTATCATGGTCTGCTGCATTTGCTTCCATTCAGTTGTTTCAATGTTCGTCAGTTCTTGGTACTTGTTGCTGTTCTGTTTTAGCTTTTGAGTGTCGAATCTTAGTACTCTGTTGTTTGTGCGATTCTTCTTGCTGCTGGGAATAAACTTTATCTTTATGATTGTTAAATAGTGATCTGTTTCTATGTTGGCTCCGTTCTTAACTTTAACATTCACGATTTCTTTTCGACTTCTATGGGAGATTGCAACGTGATCAATTTGATATTCTCCTAATAGTTTGTTTGGTGATGCCCACGTCGTTTGTTTCCTAGGAAGCTTCTTGAAATGAGTGGACATGTTTCAAATTAAAGTTCCTACAGAACTCTATAAGTCTTTGCCCATTTCTGTTGGTTCTTCTATGAGCTGGGAAATCCCCCACTATTCTCTTGTAGACTTTTTCTCGTCCTACCTGTGCGTTGAAATCCCCAAGTAGTATTTTCACACGATTATCAGGAATTTTTGATGTCACCAATTCTAATTCTTCCCAAAAGTCGTCTATCTTTTGTGGGTTAGTTCGATTGTCATCATTAATTGGTGCATGAGCATTAATGAGGGTGTATATTTTCTTTGCACACTTAATGGCTAGTAGTGAGAGCCTTCCATTTGGAGATTGGAAGTCTATAACGGAATTTAGAATCTTTTTATTGATTACAAATGCTGTTCCTAAGTGTGGCATATTCTTCATGATCCTTATACCAACCTTGCCTTTCAGGATTCTATAGTTGCTTGATTCCATCGCGATGTCATCCGTGAATCTTGTTTCTTGAAGTGCCATGATCAGAATATTTTGCTGGTCCATTACGTCTGTAAGTTATTTAAGTTTTCCTGTTTTCAGGAGTGAATTTATGTTCAGCGTGCCAAAAAAGTGTTTCCGTTTAGGTCTTAATTTTAGTGTATTCAGTTTGGATGCGTGTGATGGGAATGGGTTTCCTAGATGCTCCGACTCATCTATGCATGGTGGTTTGGGCTCTCCAGAATCCGATGGCCCAAATGCACTGCTTGTAGCAGTGGTGGATTTCCTCTTGAGGCTGCCACCTGGAGTAGTTTCTGTAAGAAATGTTTCCATCATGCGAGTTAATGGGAGTTGTTGGGAGAGCCGACCGGGGTCAGCTCAAGATACCACTAAAGTTGTAAGCCTTAGGGTTGCTCCTTTCCAGCAGAAGTGTCTGGATTGTAGCTCAACTGTCGGGGATAGGTTATTCTTCACCTTCAACACCGTTGAGGTTATGTATTCTATTTCTGTGAAAGCTGTTGGTCGCCTTCTTCGTCTGTAACCCAGACAGGGGCCCTTACAGGGTGCTATCATCCGGAGCCAGATGAACCCTGGTTTTTTTTACGAGGTGTTACTCCTCCCCCTCCTCCTTCCTCATCACTTGCGAGATGAAGCCCCGGGCTTTATTAAATTTTGTGGTACTAGTTGGTGGCTCCATCATAACTGATGCATTCCAGCTTCACAGCATCTTTAGTTCAAACCGAGTATTCTCCATATGTAATTTTATTCTATTCTTTTAATATAATGAAGTTACCAACTGGGGCTCTTACAAATTTTTAATAAGATCAAGTATGGGATCCCATCTTAAAAAGTCATGAAATGTGTATTTCACCTCTTCATGAATCTGAACATCAGAGGTAAACTGTTGTGACATTTCACTAATATTACAGGAGAGTTTTCAATTATTTCTGTTACAGAAAAAACATGGTGTTGGCTGCCATTTTGCTCAACACAACCTCAATGTCAACATGAAAGTACTTCCACTTCTGCAGCCAAATAATAACCTACAATCACAGTTTTGAAAGCCTGTCAGAAGCAAAACAATAAAACTACCCAGAACCAGCATGACTTGACATCAGTGCCCTCTAGTGATTTACAATGAACTTAAATTTAAATTTGGAGATAGTCTCTCAGAGAAAATTCGCACTTCATGAAACAGCGCACACACACACACACTGTCTCCCTGGGAGACTGTCTGCAGTTCTAGGGTTGTCACATGTCAAATTGACAGTTCTGAGCATGTAAACTATCGCAAGAGCCAATACAAGAAGGAGAGTGGCAGACTGCTTATCTTCATTCCTGAAAAACATACACCTGCAATAGGTTTTTTAATTTAAAAAAGAAACCGATACTACACGTATAGTTCTGGGGGAGAAGAAAAAAAGACATCACCGGAGCATAACATAACAAATTGGATGATGAAGATGTTGATTCCCATAGGGAACCTGAAATATTTGTTCTGAATGAGTGAATTTATAATACCAATATAGTTGGTCCGTTATTGGACATTGTAAATTTTCCAGCTAACTCATTCCTGGTTGATGGTTATGAATTTCATGTTTTTGGTCCGTATTGAACTGAGAATAATATATAAGTAATAGTAATAATAATAACGTAAATGTTTCCACCTTTTCAATACTACAATATATTCACAAAATTACAAAATTTGTCTTAGGATTTCGCCACAAATGATCTTTGCTCCAATACGGCTGATGATGACCCCTAGATGGGTCGAAACTAGTACCGTATAATTTTGTAATTTTGTGAATATATTGTAGTATTGAAAAGGTGGAAACATTTACGTTATTATTATTATTACTTATATATCATTCCTGGTTGCCAGTATTTCGCCCCAGTGTGCTAAGTTGGGATCAACAGTTGGTTAAATAGGGAATCAACATCTTTATCATCTAATGCCCAGGCAGGCATCAATATTTGAAAATGAGACAAAGTCTCTCATAGTGCATTGGCACTGCCGGTGGCTCCAAGTAGCCTACTCAGTGGCCTCAACGGTATGCACTAGTCATGCATCTTGATAGGTGAGTGAGTCAGTCTTGAGTCAATTGCAAGCAAGCTTGATGTAGTTATGAGACAGTCAAAAGTCAGCAACTAGTCACTTGGGAGTGCACCAGCGAGGAGTAAAGTTGTCCCAATTACGTGAAGTGTGACAAACTGTGAAGTAAATTTCTCTGGGAACAACACTGTGCTGTATGACGCAGTTTTGGAGAACAGGAGTTCAACGTGCCACAGAGCTCTGTGTTTGACCATATTTGCGGATACAAACGGTATGAAGTGGAAAACTAACTGCAAATTTTATTTCAATAAATGTGACCTTTAATGCAGAAAGGGACCTAAAGTCGACAATGGAAATTTTACAGGAGAACTGAACAAAGTGTCTGGAGTGTAAAAATTGCATTTCTATGTTTTTTGACTTCTTACGCTACCTTAGGGTCTGCTTAACAAATTAAGTTACGAAACAGTTCGGGTCTTGGCCTCTAGATGTCGTGAAAAGTAGTTTTCACACTTTTCTGAATGAATGTCACCAGCTGGAAAAAGGACTCAAAGTTGCATATGGGATTTTATCATTAGTGACCCTTTATCATTAGATTACTTCACAGTTGCGTTTTCTGTGACTATCATAGAGAAGGAAAATCTTATTCTGAAAATAGTGTTGGTCATGCACCTCTAAGAGGTCAAGTGACAAATTAAAGACATTTTTTGAGAATTATTTTACATCAAGTTTCTATTGACAATGTTCCATTTGTAGATTCTAATAAATAGGGAGCGGATTTTTATGTGCTAAAAATGTGAAAAATATTTATTTTTTATGTGCTGAAAAACTTTAAAATATGTGATAAAAAATTGAAATTATTTTCCTTTAAATATCACATAACTACTCGCGCTAAAGAAGTAAATAAGTATAATGTTTTTTGTTAGAATATGGTGCTACCAAACGTGCTCCTTAAGGCAAAATGATGTCTGCGTATGGAAACGTGCTGTATGGTATATTAATTTTAGATATTCCATAGTAGATATTATGAATGGTTATTTTTTAAAGGTACTGATTTGCTTAAATATGGCAAAAGCAACCTATCGTCTTTGAAAAAATAGTACCAGTTCGTACTCGCCCATCACACGCTGGAATATTAGTTGCTAGAAGTAGTCTCAGAATTGCAGTGAACAACAAAGGTCATCTCCAAATTGTCCATCACAAATGCATGCAGATTATCTCTAAAGAACGCCTTATACTGCGAAAACGATCGCTCCACATCACAGGGAGTCAGACGAGCATAGTTAAAGAGAGGAATGTCACCAACAATAACGCCATCAATTTCGCCAACATGAGCACCCTCTAAGGCATTAGAAATTTGGCACATTGTTTGAAATCCTCTGTTTTTTCTGAACAAATTTTGATATTTGACCTGTAACAGTCCCTGTACCTGCGAAGCCGGGAGTGAATCTAATTTATTTTCAACAGCGCGAACTTCCTTCACTGTTTCGGATAACAGGTTAGTGGATTTTTCAAGTATGTCTATAGTTTTGCACAAGAAGCTTAGATTGGCAGATATAAACGCCAAATCATTTTTCAAAGAGCTGTCTTTTAGTATCTCTTGAAGAATCTCAATTGACGACGCGTCGTTTTTATCTAGCACGTTCACAAAGGATGCAAAACTTTCAAAATTGTCTGCGTAGTATACCAGAGCGCTAAGCCAGGTACCCCACCGCGTAACAATAGGCAGAGGAGGAAGCGAAAGATCCGGGTTTTTCTCTTTAAAGATATCGATTCTTGAGGATGTTTTTTCGAAGACTTTTTTGCCATTAGATACTAATTTATCCACTTGAGGATACTGAGCCCGCACAGTTTCACATAACCTGTGTAGAGCATGAACAACGCAAGTTACGTGTATCATTTCCGGATAGCTCACAGAAAGGCCTTCGGCTGCCTTTTTCATGTAAGCTGCACTGTCAGTAAGGAAAAGCAATACATGGTCGTATTTTATACCTTTTGGCCAAAGTAAGTTCATGGCTTCATTGAATAACCTAGCTACAGTGACGTGGTTTGCAGCAAGCATTTCTTTACACGCTAGCAAATAAGAATGTTTGCAAGCAGTTTTGTCATTCTTCAACACACCAACTACAACATTTCCTACTTTTCTGCCACTTGAATAAGTGGTTTCGTCAATGCTCACCCACAGTTTTTCGCTATCACATACTGCCCGAATTCTCTGTAAAGTTTCTTCGTAACATTTTGGGAGACAGTTTTTCCTTAATGTGGATTTGTCTGGAGGCTCAAAATTAATGTACTTTGTTAGGAAATTTCTCAGTCCCGGATTATTTATTTTACCAAGAGGAATGTCGGCGCAAACAAATGCTCTGCACACATCTAAATAATACTGGGAATATTTAGATGGGCCAGCATTTGAAGTAGCTGGTTCAGCTATTAGTAATTGTCGGAACGCACACGCGAAGCAGCCGCAGTATGCTTATTTCCAGACAAATGCTGGATTATTTAAAGTTAAAAACTTCATGATTGTTCCGTATTGAATAGAGAAATAAGAAGATGTACAATATTATAGGGAAGGATCTACCTTTCAATACTCCGTAGTAAAAAGTAGTTACAACCTGTTTATTGGGACCGGTTTCAACACATTTCAAGTGTCATCATCAGCCAATTAGCGAAGATCTTAAAACAACTAATTTCTTCGCTAATTGGCTGATGATGACACTTGAAATGTGTTGAAACCGGTCCCAATAAACAGGTTGTAACTACTTTTTACTACGGAGTATTGAAAGGTGGATCCTTCCCTATAATATTGTACATCTTCTTAAATGCTGGATTAGTTGAGAACGTTGATCTGCACGTACTGTTTTACCACACGGTTGGCAAAATAATACTTTTCCATCGGTAGTGAAAATGCTTTTAAATTCCACTACATATTGTTGAAGACGCGACCTTGTACTCGACTTCTCTTTTGGCATTATTTTGCAGGTTACGGCACACGCATTTACGGTTAATCACTTTTCAATAAAAAGAATAGCAGCGGACACTGAAGGAAATATTTCTTATAAATCCATACAAAATCACACGACCACGGGAATGATATGTGGACCCGAACAGCTCACCTTACTCTTAGGAGTGATGAAACTCCACTACCTAATGGTGGGGCAATATTCTTCCGAGTCTCCCGTGTCGTAACGGAATTACGTCACCTTATTTCTCCGTGATTGCCTTTCGCTGATATTCTATAAACAAAACCCGAGAGGACAGACTCATAAAGAGTTGGAATGACATCATGCAAGGAAACATCTTGTGCAGCAAATCAAATCGCTGTCTAAATATAACGAAGTAGCCAGTGACCAGCAAGTTTTAGAACTTATGGAGGGAAGTCCATAAATAGCCAAAACATTCAGATACATTATGTTAAATACACTGTTAAAAACAATACTGTAATCGTAAAATGAAAATATGAGCATTGTTTTGTAACACAGAAGCATTTTAAATTTTATTGATCAACAAATATTGGCGATTTATGTGCCAATTATAGATTCTTAAAATATGTATTTACATAAAAAAATTGTGAAAATATGTGTTTTTATGTGAAATAAGATTCAGTTTTTACACTTGGGGATGCACAATAGGAATAATGAACTTCGTAACTTGCGTTAAAACTTACGCAAAAAAATATGTAATTACATAAAAATCCGCTCCCCACTAATAAACTGTCTTTCTAAAGTATTAAAATAAAAAATTTGACACTTAAGTTATACTGACAATGTCATTTTATGTTCTGCTCATTTTTAGCCTAAGAAAATTAATTGCCAATCAAACAAGACTAACCAACTAACCTAAACCCATGGTAGTACAGCCCTGAAGAGCCTTGGCCTACCAAGTGACCGCTGCTCAGCCCGAAGGCCTGCAGGTTACGAGGTGTCGTGCTCAGCACGACAAATCCCCTTGGCCATTATTCTTGGCTTTCTAAGACCGGGGCCGCTATCTCACTGTCAGATAGCTTCCCAATTCTAGCCATGCAGGCTAAGTGGACCTCAAACCAGCCCTCGGATTCAGGTAAAAATCCCTGACCTGGCTGAGAATCAAAGCCGGAGCCTCCAGGTAAAAGGCAGACATGCTACCCATACACCATAGGGCTGTCCCAATCAAACAAGACTGGGTGAGTAATATCACATAGATAAGGAATGTTTTTCTCACTTTTACATTCCTTTTTAATGTATAATTGGTAATAATGAAACATTATTTCTTAAATATTTTAACATTTTTATACAATAAATAATAAAGTGAAAACTTCAATTGCCAGCCCCGCAGTATAGGGTTAGTATGCCTGCCTCTTACCTGGAGGCCCCAGGTTTGATTCCTGGCGAGGTCAGAGATTTTTACCTGCATCCGAGGGCTGGTTTGCGGTCCACTCAGCCTACGTCATTACAATTGAGGAGCTATCCGACGGTGAGATGGCGGCCCCGGTCTAGAAAGCCAAGACCAACGGCTAAGACAATCTGTTGTGCTGACCACATGACACCTCGTAATCTGCAGGCCTTTGGGCTGAACAGTAGTTGCTTGGAAGGTCATGGCCTTTTCGGGGCTGTTGTGCCATGGGATTTGGTTTGGGAAACTTCAATTGTGTTTTTCTCCAACAGTTTTCTTCATGTCAACAGTCAATAAATGATACCTTCTGAAGTACTGCACCTAGAAGCATGCACTTTTTAAAAAATGTTCAGTGTCTTATGCCAATTTTAGAAGCACAAAAATCTCAAAAATGAAGAATCCTACTTTAGGTCCTTTTTTGCCCAATGAGTCACAAATTTAGTATATATTAAAAAACACCACCTCTTTGTTTAGTCATTTCAATTTTATGAACCCTGACAATCTCCACAAATGCATGTCTCATACTACATATCCACTGGTTAGCCAGAGAAAGAATGATGTGTTTGTATGCTGATAGTACTGTTCAATTTCCATTGAATTACTACAGATTTTAAGATACTGTGGCTATTAAGAAGTTTGTCCTACAGAAGATCTTTTAACATGCCAGGAAATAACACAGAACTATCATATTTTAACACCTTAAAATGCTACCGACCTCAGCCTGGATTAAACTTGCAATCTTGAGAACAGAAGGATGATGACTTGCCGATGGTGCCATTGTTATAGAGACCGAGAAATATTTGATGTGGCATGAACACTGAGATACAAGTAAAACTCCGGAATTGTTTAAAAACAAATTCCAAGGGACTGGAGATTTTCTGAAATATATTAATCTCGTTCAATGTTTGACTGAAACACACCAGAAGGCTATCAAACCTTAATGGTCTTCATTTCAAACTTTTTTTTCACATACAATGTATCCAATAAGACTGCCCACCACTGTCAAACGTTTTCCAGACAATTCTTCATAACTTAATATTTTTCAATATATTCTCGGGGTGGGAATAAAATTAAAACACAAGGGAAAATGCAGGAGCATGAAAATGAATATCCTATGGTTTCAGCTACAGTATGTTTAGAATTTGTTCTAAACTACTAAATATCTTGTAAATACACAGACTAAATAAGACATTTTCACTAATATGTGAAAAAATTTAGCAAGTCTGTAAGTAGAGAGAAGAGCTGTAAGAAATCTTAATATACCTAAGGATCTTTTACTTTGCTCACTACTATGGCTAAATCTAAGTAACATTCTAAACAAAGGAAATTATGACATCACTGACTGTAACATGGGTTTTCTTTTCAATCTAGTATGACAATCGCTCAGTGTGTGAACTGCAACCTTATCGAAAGTAATGCAGCACAATTGATATACGAGTACACTAGAAAAATGCTGTATTAGTTGTTTTGGTTCAGTTAAGGCATAGTTCGAGAGACCATCCTCCACAAACTACTGTAAAAAGAAACTGCTCTACATCTCTTTTAGTAGGTCCACCACCCTAATTAAAACAGCAAAGTGCAAGAATTCTTTATACTGAATGTGGAATAATACCAAACTGTTTGTCAAGGGACTCATGATGTTTACGATTGGAGGATTTCTTTGGATCAAGTCTCGATCTTTTTCTACGCTGATCTGGAAGAGAAATAATTCTGCTAATATCTTTATAAAAGGATTGACGACAATAACAATAATAAAATCCTATGACTTCAGCTATGAGTGCAGGCATTTTAATTTATCGCCACACGGGCTGCCCGCTCATCACTTTTTTGACAATCCATTTTACTCTGGCAGAGTAACATGGATTACTCTTGGGTGATCTATGGCTGAGATTTTAATTCATTTTTTTAGAAGGATTAGCGGCCCCAGTCTAGAAAGCCAAGAATAACAGCCAAGAGGATTTGTCGTGCTGACCACACGACACCTTGTAATCTGCAGGCCTTCGGGCTGAGCAGCGGTTGCTTGGTAGGCAAAGGCCCTTCAAGGGCTGTAGTGCCATGGGGTTTGGTTTTCAGAAGGATAAACAACAAATGTGTCACCTCTATCAAGTTTGAATCCATGATCTAGGGATCTGGAGGCTGACACTACCACTGATCTACAGAAAGATAAAAATACATTTCTAATGAGAGAGATAAACACCTGGAATTTAAATCATCCTTCTCATGAATCCTGGATCACAAAATAAGCTACACATTTGGATGCTGAATATTTCTCTCATAAAAATCTCACAAACATACCTTAGTACTAGACGTAGGAACATTACTTACCTTAAAAGAGGATGAATAAAAAAAGTAAATGTATATCTCTCATTACAACAAACAATAGAGCAGTACTCACAAAATTTACAGGAGAACCAGTATATTCTGTAGTAGTAGTAGTAGCAGCAGCAGCAGCACAGTAGTAGTAGTAGTAGATGTCTACAACTAAACTGAAATTACTTAAATACTGGACTCCAGCAGCAAAGGGTGAAAAACTCCAATACCAGCAGGTAGTTTAACAGTTTTATAATGCATGTAGGTAAATGGTTTAATACAGTTTTGAATACGAAGAATGTATTCAAATAAATTTAATTTTAAAAATACAGTACTACTAAACAATTTTCAAACTGACAAGAATGTTCAGGTCAGGTTAGAATAACATTTTGAATATTTTGGAAGAACATCAGGATACACACTCTCACCTGGTGGTCCCTAATCTCATCCTAAAGTGGGTCACATTCTATACTATGAAGTGTAAAAGATTCTTATGGTATACAAACGTGTCCCTGTTTAATGTTATGCATAGCTACCCACCCACCTTAGGTCTTAAGAGCAAAAAATCAGTTCATTAAATAGACAAACATTTCCCTCATCATGTCGGGTTTATTTACAGACAATCCACCTATATCTAATCACTTCCATACCTGTTTGAACACTTAACCAATGCAACCTTTTTTAACAGAAAGATGGCAACTTGACAACCAAAGGGACCCTAGGAAGTATGGTATTGCTGCCACTTACTTGAGACAGGCTTCTTTCTTCCTCAACTCCATAAGATCAACTATTGTTCTCTTGCAACGTCGAGAGTACTACATTTGAAAGTCAAATGGAGCATTGGATTTTCCCTCTTTTAAGGTTTTTGTCCCCTTTCATACTTTGAATGCTTCTGCCCCTAACAATTCTCCCCATGTTTAGTTCAATTAATATGCATATTACTGGTAAACAAAGAAGTCATTAACAAGTATCCACACATACTGCACTAGACAGACTATGGAATATGTGGTTGGGTTTAACAACTGACATCTTCAGGTCTGAGGCATTCTTTTCCAAACAGACCAACAGTGTCAAGGATTGTTTATGCAACATAAGTAAATTTCAGTATATACACCTATGGTTTGTAGGCTTATACTTACCACATTCATAGCTTGAGCTGTTTTTAACACCTCAGTGAGGTTCCTTGAGGTCTTATGACAGAGATTTAGTTTTTACTACTGTGACTAAACATGGTAGTTAAGAAATGGCTTGTACCATACAACTTCGGTTTTTATTCACACAGCTTGATGTGACAGTTTTCCAAAAGTCACGTGGGTAACACAAAGTCACTTTTCCACATTAAGATACCTATATTACTTAGACATGATGTTTACCTTGTTCTATGCGGGATAGTGACATTACACTCTGGGAAGGCTGTACCTGGAGCAAGTTGCAAGCACCTTGGCTACAATCAGGCAATGCACGATCTTGAATACATTACATTTTGATTATTCTGGTAACATTGGTTAGTCCTTCAGTGCAAAAGCCAGTCAAGTTCAAAATGCAAACACATACCTCTATAAACCTCATCTCTACACCCAGGTTGTCTCAGGGTATAGCAGGGAAGTACAGAGTAAATAATGTCGAGGCTAATACACAGCCGTATTTCAATACAAGTGTGACTGTGAAGATAATTTTGAAAGTTAACTGTCCAAGACACTTGGATCACTGTCTTGAGATAGAATTACAGGCCTTGTTCAGGTATGAATACTATGAAGGAAGTTTTCCATTCTCCACCCTATTTCCTGGATTTGTGTTCCATTAACGATAATGTCCTTCGAATCTCTGGAGGTTATTATAAGTTAAGAACTTCATTTTCCCGTATTGAACTGAGATTCACAATTAGAATTAAAGAAGGTTCAACCTATTCAATACAAAATGTGTTGTACAAGGTGTTCACAACATATTATTTATTATTACTAGTACCGGTTTCGATGCTTAATGGGGTCATCAGCTAGAAATCACAAGTGGGCAGAGTACATGTCATAAAAGTTGTATAGATAATACATACATTGCGAAATACAAATGATAGGCTGTTTTCTCATTAAAAGCTAGAAGAATGATGTGTAAAATGTGGTGATATAATATAACACGTAGAGGCATTATAGTCTAATGAGGCAGGTAAGTATTGTACAACAAAATTGGTCTGATGAATGAGAATAAAAGTCTTCATATGATAATAAAACGATGCAATAAAAATTGTCCACTCTTCTATTGTTGTTCAATGGAGACATATAAGTCCAGGTCCAGTGTTGTATGTGGTTGGCAAGACCATCAAATATTTGGTCTAAGGCCGGGACAACTGACGTTGAGAGGTTGAATGAGGTTGATTTTTAAGGTTGTCTCAGCTCAACGTGGGTGGTGAAGCTTAAAAGGAAGAAGAAACTAAGTTAATGAAATGGATAGCTAAAAATGGGATCGCGGCCGAATATGATAGGATATGAGACTCACCTTGTTTAGCGTGCTGGTTGTATGTTGTGAAGAGTTGTGGACGAGTGAGATGGGTGTGAGTAAGTTGAGCGAGTGTAAAGGTAGGGTGGGAGGAGCAGGAAGAGGAGGGGGTAGGGGGAGGAGAGAGGAATGGAATGGATGGGAAGGCGGAGTTCAAGGCGGGTCAGGGAGGCGGAGTGGCGGTGATGTGGGACAGAGTGTTTTGGAGAGCGTAAAAGATCGATTTCCTCTCCGTGATTTTGATACCTCTAAAGACTTTGATTAAGAAATTGAAAAGGATATTAGGTTTTTCTGAAATTTCATTAAGGTTTAGATTAGGATTGAAAAATTGATCTAAGTGAATAAAACAGTTTTCCGTAACATCGAGTAAAGGGACTTTGTTTCTGTTTTTGAGAATTTCTAGGTCTTGTTCTATGGTAGTGAAATTATGCTTTGAGTCATGTATGTGTTGGCCTATTGCAGAAAACCTATTATACTTAGGGGCATTGACGTGTTCTAAGTATCTAACTTTGAAGTTTCTCCCGGTCTGTCCAATGTATGAGAAAAAACAGTTATTGCATTGGAAACGGTAAACACCTGATTTTGCGCGAATGATGGATTTGTTTATTGACTTGTTATTGTGACCTATATCCACATTTCTATTGTTGGTTCTGTACGATATTTTAATATTATGTTTCTTGAAGATGTTGGTTACACTGTGTATGTTTTCATTAAAAGTGAAGGTGGCGTATAGGGCAGGGTTAAGTCTTTCTTTGGTTAATGTTGTCTTTAGTCTATGTTTACATCTGTTGATAATGCGTTCTATGAATGAAGAATTATAACCATTATATTTAGCGATGGCACGTATGGTATTCAGTTCTTTCTTTAGGTTTTCCTTGGATAATGGTATTTTTAGTGCACGGCCTACCATACTATAGTAAGTGGCGCACTTGTGTGCGTGTGTGGAGTCTCTTCTGGTAGATGTCGCTGTTTGTGTTGGTTTTCTGTAGATATTATATTCTAGTGAAGAAGGAAGTCTCTTGATTGTGAGGTCTAAAAAATTAATTGAGTTATTGGTCTCGGATTCCAATGTAAATTTTATATTAGGATCTATCTTGTTTAAATTGTTAAGGGCGGTAGCTGCATTAACCGTTCTGTCATCCAGAATAACCAGAGTGTCATCGACATATCCGGACCAGAAAACTATGTTTGAGAAAATATTATTGTTATTAATTGCCGTGTCTTCTAGAAAATCTATGTTTATCTCCGCCAAAACACCTTGTACAACACATTTTGTATTGAATAGGTTGAACCTTCTTTAATTCCAATTGTGAATCTCTGGAGGTTCATAAACCTTGCTGAGAATAGGGAAATCCTCATCATAATTTGGGAGATAGCTGAGAACTTTACTAAGGATAACTGATTCAACGTAAATCTAATAAGTAGGAGCAACAGAAAGAGGAGACGAGGTCAGACATGAAAACACAAATGTAAGAGGATAATCTCCATTTCTTCAGGCACTGCAATCTTCGAACAGATAGGCCTCTACTTGTCAATCCTTGTTCTATATCCATCTCCGCCCCGACAAGCTAGTTTCTGCTTCCCAGCTTCATCAGGAGGATAGACATCAACACTCATTATGGTCCACCTTGACATATCTCCAGTCTTGATGTGGGAAGTGTAGGATAAGAAGAATGCTGGATAAAAACAAGAAAAGGGAAGAAACATAAGATAAAGATGTTCCTTTTCCAGACGAGATGTCATGGGCTGAGAAGAGATGGATGTAGAAGAAGGAATGATGAGGAGAGCCTATCTATCCGAAGATGGCAGTGTATGAAGACATCGAGATTGTCTTTGTCCTTTTATATTTTTAAGCTTATCAAGTCTCCTCTTTCTGTTGCTCCCTCTTCCTACACTGACATGTCATTATTGTGTTTGACCCATTGTGTGATCCTTTTCACATTCCTATCTTTATAAGATTTGATTCAACACTTTTTCGTTCCTTTCAAATACCTAGATTCAAGAAATGATATGACAAAATAATTGAATTTTTTTTTTTTAGTATTACATGCACTTGCTCATTTGATTTTTCTTGAGGAACTTAACATGTCAAAAAATACCTTAAATATATAGTGTGCTTGTTACACAATTCTACTTTATCCCAAAATTTAATTGCTTGAGTTTCAAAGTTTCCTACAAGCTCGAAGTGTTATCGTCTAATTTAAAGTTAAAAACTTCATGACTGTTCCGTATTGAATAGAGAAATAAGAAGATGTACAATATTATAGGGAAGGATCCACCTTTCAATACTCCGTAGTAAGTTGAACTAAAAAGTAGTTACAACCTGTTTATTGGGCCTGGTTTCAACACATTTCAAGTGTCATCATCAGCCAATTAGCGAAGATCTCAAAACAACTAATATATTGAACACAGGCAAAAAATTAGCATTGTATCATATCGTAGCAATTCAGTTAATGTTCAAAACACAATAATCACAGTCAAGAGAGTAAACAGAACATCACTATCTTGCGCCGAAAACAAATTCACATATGGGATTAGCAGTAAAACTAAGCTGGTTTCAATTTCCGATTATCTGCCTTTCCTTTTCCGTTAGTAGGAAAGTCAATGAAGCAAATGGTAAAAATGATGAGCAGTTATAAACTGTTTGCTCACTCCTAATGTTATATCTACTAAAAACTATAATATCGAATAATGTCCATCCACAGTCAATGAGAAAAAGGAATTAGGATTACGATGGACTAGTACAGTGTTCCGCAATATTTTTCAACTCTCTGCCCATTCACGAGTCACAGCACAGCTAAATGTTATTCCCCTCAAAAACATATATGATATTAATATAAGTAATGTCATCAACCTATTAATAATAGTAATAATAATCTCTAACTAAAAATTTAGAGAAACAAAAAAAAAAAGAAAATTCATAAGAAAATCTTTGGTCCAGTATGCATAGAAGGGATGTGGATGAACAGAAGGCCTCCTGATTTATACCAGGATTTGACTGAAATTTTAAGGCAATATTTAAAGAATGTACAGTGAAAGACTAAACAGATTTTTAATTAGGCCTCCTCACTAAGAGTCAAGAATAATTGGATAATCTAAATTGAAAAAGATCAAGAAATTAGCATAACAGGTGAAATTATATGGGACATGCCTAACATTGCTGAACAAACATCATTTTGCTGAAAAACCCAAAATGAGAACCACCACTGCAAGGACGGGAGAAAAATCACTAGAGTATGAAGAGATTCTGGGAAGAAAAAAAGAAATGCATCTGCTAAATTGTCCTCAGTTGGGCACAATGTTGTGAATAATAATAATAATAATAATAATAATAATAATAATAATAATAATAATAATAATAATAATACAAAGCAGCTCACATTTATTAAAATTTATTGTAGTGTAGAAAATACAAAAAATATTTTCTACAGTATTACTATTTAGAAAATGAGTCTATTCATTACTTTTCAATGTGATACTTGTCACTGCTTATGTGCACAGAAGTAGCTGATACGTTGTATAATCTTTGACTATACAGGTTTCAGTTCATCATCCACGGATCCGAGTCTCTTGAGGAATGTTGCCGAGTTGTACTTCCTCTTAAAACAATTACCACCACTAACATCATCCGAATCTCTTTGCCGTTTTCATTTCCATCAATGCTGACAAGCCCAGTTCACACAAATATGTACTTGAAAACGGCAAGAACATATTAACTGCCATCTCAGAGATAGTCTGGTATTTACTTCTTATTGCCAACCAAAATGTGTTCAAAAGTACTTTGAGGAGTTTTAATTTCAACATTCTGTCTGCTTTTAATTCTGGGAGTTCCTTTTGTATATTAATAGGAAGATATTCTGAATTAGCTATGAATGGATCACAATCCCAGTCAAAATCTCTAACTCTCTCCAAAGTACTTCATGAACCTGTGCTGCAGGATTTTTTAAATGTTCCTTAATTACTATGTCAACATGGCAAGGAAACATCAAAGAATGGACTGGAATTCAGTGTTGAAAGACTTTTCCATCTAGAAAGAGATTGCCCAATATTCACCACAGTAATCGCTAACATCAGGGGGACCTGATATGATACTTTGAACAGGAGGAGGAAGAAGAATTTATTTTATCACAAGCATGTGATCATGCAGTTGAGAACATCTCAAACTAACCATGGTCAATTCTCTGTACCCACACATTTAGCTTCTTCCCAGATCCTTGAATATTATCCACTGAAACCTTATTGAAGTGCTCATTTAATTAATCAATCAATCATCTACCTGAAGGTATAAAGAAGATTTTGTTTAATTTAAGTCTCAGTTATGGCAGGGAACATCTACATTCAGCAGCACATGTTGCAATTTCTACAGGAAGCTTGGAGCCCAGGTCTGTTTGCTTGCCAACTAAGTTTAGAAGGAGGAATTTCAACATGACGTACACAAAGCAGAACAAGGAAACAATAGAACTCCAACGGCCAGACCAATGGAAAACATTTCAGAGGCCCGGCGAGAGGCTAGAGGGGCTGGAAATATATGTTTGAAGTAAACATCACGAACGCGATGTGCTGAACCAATGATATGATTAAAGCCCGGATTTTTATGCCGTAACAGGTTAGATCACAAACTACTGTAATTTAGTGAAAGGTGTCGGCCACCTGCTCTTCCATAATATAGCAAGAGTAACAAATTATAGGGGTTCTGATGAGCCATATCCTAAGTGTTTATGCAAACCCGATAGAATAATCGTTGTGAAGGTAGACTGTACTTGCTGCTCGCTTCTGATAGTTTGCATACTAAGCTATTATTGCATAAAAATCCGGGCTCTAGACAGGATAGCGTCATCGTCATTTTGGCTAGGCATTGGTCTATGTGAGTGATGGCCCTGATCGAGGATACAGCAGAGCACGAGAGGAGGAATTAACGAAAGCAATTAGCGCGCGCGCTAGCTACCCTATTAACGGGAGAAGTATTATTTACGCGAGTGTGAGTCAGAACTTATGTTTCTTGATAGTGTGGGCACTTTAACTTTGGTTTAAGACGCTCAGTCTGCATTTCAATTATTCAAGATGTTAAACTTTTGAGAATGGCTTTTGTGTTTCGATTTCAAGAGGGAAGAACAGTTTCCAGATAGTCATCCAATGTTTAGCAGCTTGTCAGTGTAAACAGATTTTACGAGGACATCAAATTCAGTAATTTCCAGTGCTGCATTTAAATGGGAAATGTTTGACTTTGTTACGAGGTAGATAAGAGAGGAGTTGTTCCGCGCCTGAATGGAACTGGTTTTCTCACGGTCAGTGGAAAGTACCCTGCTATAGTATTCTAGTAACTGGCTGGTTTAATCTTGATCCAGTTTTCTACATTGTGGATGAGGGGATGTTTTAAGAATAACATCCAGAAGCAGCGACGGAGACTTAGAGATCACCACTTCAACGCCAGGAGGATAAAGACCTAAGGGCTGACCCAGTTCTTTACTGAAGGCACCACTTTTGATATGGCTGGCTGAAACAAAAGGGTGCCAGCTGTCCCGATGGCTGGCAGCTTGAAGTCAACAAAGTAGGGGAGTACAGAATTTTCAATGTAATTATGTGAGTGTGAACGTGTTTTATAATGTTGCAAAAGGGGATTTGATATTTCAATAAATTTAGCTTTTGTTTGGAAGGACTACGTTCTATTTAAAGTAAATGTTAGGAAGCTTGTTAATGTAGATATAACGGTAATGTAAATATGAACTGACTGCATAAGGTCGCAGCTTGCCTTTCATTTTATTCAGATATTTTTTTTTTTTTTTTTGCTGAGTGGTTAGTCATTTCGTCATTTCTTTTACGAGTCAGTTTCTTATTTTAGCCTCATTTATTTTGATTAGTTTTGCTATGATGTTTGAGATGCAGTGTATGTCTTGGAGTTTAAATGCAAATAAGGATTCAAATTAAAGTCAGGAAGGACTAGATTAAAATATAATTACTGAGAGCTCAAAATGTATGCAAACATGCCGTCATGTTTTCTGGGATTTCTTGCATGATGTGTGAATAAGTATGTGTGAGATGGTGGAGTTTGGATCCACAAACTGTGATAGCATCATCTTCATGACTATTTGAATATCAAGATGAGTGTAAATTAGTGTTTGATTCATGTGTTCCTCAATGCAGTTTCGTACTTCAAGTTCCGAATATTAGAATAAATTTTTCTGCAAACTGCGAGTTTCTTATGTTGTGAGGATAAGATATTAAAGCAACTTTCAGATGTCCAGACATGATCGATTGTCTTATGTTGCAATTTCTTAGTTTCAGATTATGATATTATTACAGAGTTGGCCACTGTATTATTCATGTTTATGAGCGCTAGTGCTATGATTTGTAACCAGTGCGGTCTTGTCTCTTTCCATGCGAGCGAACGTTAGACGTCATTTTATATACTTATTCAGTTATGGCAACTTTAGGACATGTGATATGGCTTAGTGTGATTCTGAGTAAGAGGACACGTTCCTCGTTTGACAGACCTGCATTTTATGATTGTGTGACTTGTCTCAGGTAGACTGTTGAGCAGCGTGTGTTAAAAGTTGGACCCTGTGTGTTTTTTATATTTGCTGCTTTACTTTGGGAGACTGATTCTCCGCTTTGAGTCATTCCGCTGTGTGTTGGCGAGGGTGATACGTTTGTCTACCGAGGAGAGTTTTATTTGAGCGGCCCATGCTTCTTGATGATTCTATTTGCTTTTTGTCCATGTCACCATTGTTGTTGCAGTAGACGAGATATTTATATCGCAATGTTTAGTTTGGATTTTCCTTTGTGATAAAACCGTGCTGAGGAATATTTTTTGTGTCATGTGATCTATTTCAGGAACCAATGTTGAAAGTTAAAGCCTACTCTTATTTTTATGAATTTGAGTCATGTAATTTATTTCAGGAATCCATGTTGCTTTGTGCATATTGTTATAAAGTCCACCAGTTGATTGATTTTGTGTCATATCATTTATTTCAGGAACCTGCATTGAATAGGATGTGTTGCTTTAAGTGTAAAATTATGTTTCCTTATATTTTCCATCGAGTCTCTGAGTGAATGCAGCATGTTTTTCTTGGCGAGCCCTGGAAAATATGACATGTTTTTGTGTCTTTGATAGTGTATATTTGCCATTTATGCAATTCTGTAGTGTGTGGTTATGATCCACTGTATTTTGTTGTGATAATGAGATTGCTCATGATTCAGGGTGCATATATTTGAGTGTAGGATACTTTACTACTCAGCATGTTTATATTGTACAGTTAGATTAGCTTTTGTCTCCCCTTTGCGCATCAAATCACGTCTTTTCATAAGGTTAGGGACCCCCACTGCGATGTCAAATGTGCAGGAAAGGGGAACGTACTCATCTACAGTGCAAAGTGTTAACAAAAAGTAAAGCCAGGAGTGTGGTGCGAGCACGCAAGCCCAAGGTGTAAAATTAATGAAACTTCAAGATTTGATTTGTAATGTTAAGTATGTGTGTCGGCATACAATTTTATATTTGTATGATGTTTATTCTGATTCTCAAAATGGACTTTATCAAGCTGAGAAAATAACGATAGGAAGGTCTTAACCTTGAGACAATTATGTAGGCTGAAGATGCTTGTAAATAAAGCGAAACATGTCCCTGTACATTCGTGTTGTAGTATTATGAACTAGCAACACAAAACCAATTTGTATTGAATAGGTGGATTAAAATAATCACTATATTTTAAGCATTTATAGACTCATTGTGACCATTTGAAAAACGCAGATATTTAATGAAGAATTGGCATTACTCCAATTGTTAAAATTGTAAGAGAATCTCGTCTCCGCTGCACCGATGACTTAATGGAGGAAATGCAGCAAAACAGTTGACCCCGTCCGTCAGGATGAACGATAGGAAGGAGACTCTTGCTCCCCCCACCACCACCAGTCAAAAATGTACGTACATCGTCTCAGTTCCAATATTCACGCTCGGAATAATGTAGGGTTAAGACTTCCCGGAGAAGTAAAATCGCGGTTAGCCAGCAGAAAGTTAAAAATAGAACAGGCATACTGAAAGTACAGTTACAATGATAATAAATGATACTACTGCATTGTTTTTAATTAACTTACCCAATACCTTGCAGTAAAAGTAGCACTTAGCGCAATTAATAAATGGAAAAATAAACGGCACTTTTCGTTGAAACTAATTAGGCAAAAAAAATATTCAGACTATCTAACTTTACTGTTTCTGAAAATAATAAGTCATGGTTTTCTACTGTTGTGTCGAGAAACACTATTTTGCTTTTCAAGTTTATCAAAAACAAGCTTTATGGTGATTAGAAGAGCATCATCCTGGCCCTCGATGTACTCCAGCAACGACTCGACATTTGCCAAGGCAGCCTTGGTCATTCTGGTCACAATCAAACCACTAACGAATATTGTCTTCGTCAAATTCCTCTTCACCTGGCAACAATTTTTACGGCTTCAGTCACTAGACTAACTGTATCGGTTTCATCAAATCCAAGAAATTCGTCTTCAGAAATATCTGTATTACTGTAACTCCTAAGTGAATTTTTAGAGTTTTGATATCACAGTTCAGTTGCAACGCGGATGATCTGATTATGGTAAATCGAGAGTGGAGTGTACTTTGATATGTAGCAGGAATGTTGTGTGTTCTGATCCCATTTCATATCACAAAAGAGAAAATAGCCTGGAATTTAGGGGTCGTGATTTGACAAGGTTCACGATTTTTACTACTTCATCCAGCACAACTTTCAGAGGAGATGGCAAAGATTTACCAACAATGGCTCCATGGTGAATAGGACTAATCATTGTATGCTAGGATTACCTTCACATACTTGAGCTGTAAATCCTTTCACTCAGCCTGTCATAGAAGTGCCTCTGTCTGTACAAACACTGAAAGAATTCTTTTTACAAGTTGCCTTACGTCGCACCGACACAGGTCTTATGGCGACGATGGGACAGGACGGGGCTAGGAGTGGGAAGGAAGCGGCCATAGCCTTAAATAAAGTACAACCCCAGCATTTGCCTGTTATAAAAATGGTAAAACACGGAAAACCATTTTTAGGGCTGTCAACAGTGGCAAACCCACTATCTTGCGAATACTGGATACTGGCTGCACTTAAGTGACTGCAGCTATCCAATTCTGTAAATACTGAAACACAATTCTTCCATTTTAATTCATTTTGGAATAAGGTGGAATGGGGTAAGTGTATAACTGGGGGAAGTGTAAACTAGGTTAATATTTATTCTCCATGATAATACCCAGTGCTGCCATCTATTGTTGTACGTACCCTTCTACAAGGTTGATAACTTCCAACATATATGGCAGTTGAGTGCAAAGTCTTTTAGAAGATATTAAACAATCTGTGACAAGATGGCTGCAGGTCTTGACTGAAGAGATTGTTTTGGAATCTTGGAAGTTTAATTGTGTAAGTAATTTTTGGAGATACTAAAGACTTTTTATATGTAACCATACCAGTTTTAAATGATCTTTAATGCTGTTATGTTATTTTGAATATTTATAATCTCAGTTAGGAGTTTTAGGTGTGGTGCACACTTGCCCCAGTCATTTACCATGCGGGGAAAGTGTGACCCATGGTTGGTGGGGGAAGTGTATACTATAGTTTACACTTGCCCCAGCTGATTTTTTTCTCTTTATTTTCAGGTTATTTACATCATGGTTAGGGAGTACAGGAGAATATCCAATAAGGGGAGTTCTTATTCCAAGGAGACCTTGGATGAAGCATTAAACAACATCAGACGAGGGGCTGTTACAGTATATAGGGCTTCTAAGCAATATGGAATTCCGAAAATTACTCTGTATAGCCATCTTAAAGGTAAGAGAGGAGTTAAAAGCAAAACTCTGGGGCGCAGCACAGCAATTCCTGAAGAGCATGAGACAAGGCTTGCTTCATGCTTAAAAATTATGGAAAAGTGGGGGTTTGGCTTAAGCCGAAAAGAGGTTATTAACATTGTGGCAGATTATGTGGCAAAAAACGGTCTCATAACTCCTTTCAAGAATGGGATTCCAGGTGAGGACTGGTTTCTGGGATTTAAGAAGCGCCACAATTTGTCTGTGAAGAAGCCGCAAAGTGTGGAATATTCCCGGAAGAAAATGACCGATCCATTTGTCATCAGTGAATACTTCGATTTGTTGTTAACATGCTTGGATGAACTACAGCTTCATTCTAAGCCGGAGAATATATGGAATCTGGACGAAACTAGTCTCTGCATAGATCCATCCAAAACTAAAGTTGTTGGGCAAAAGAATTCACCTTCTAGTAGAACAACAAGTGGACCAGGAAAGGAGAACACTACCGTCTTAGCAGCTTGCAATGCTGCTGGAGGAAAAGCCCCTCCACTTATTATATTTAAGGGTAAATATGTTTGGGATCAATGGGTTGCCCCTAATGGATATCCTGGAACAGTCTATGCTTCTAGTATCAATGGATGGATAGACAGTGACATCTTCCTCTCATATTTTAAAAATTCTCTTTTGCCAGCATTTGGTGAAAACAGGCCGGTGCTTTTGATATATGATGGCCACAAAAGCCATGTTGACAATAGATTAGTGGAAGCAGCTGTGGAAGCCAGTGTAACCATTCTAAAACTTCCACCTCATACTAGTCATCTTCTTCAGCCACTAGATCTTTGCGTTTTTCGTTCCTTGAAGAACGCTTGGGATGCAAAACTTGTTCAGTGGCAACGTAATCACCATGGTGTGAAAATTCCTAAGGGTGTGTTCTCGCAACTCATGGGAGAAACATGGTTAAATGTTCGGCCTGGCCTTATCATCAGTGGTTTCAGGAAAGCTGGAATTCATCCTTTTGATAGAGACGTAGTGCCGAGGGACAAATATGACATCGGGGCATTGAAACGATGGGAGGATCACAAGAGGAAGGCAAGCGAAGGAGCTGAAGCTGTTCCCAACAACAGAGAAACATGCGCTGGCCCAAGTGAATGTGGAACATCTGGTCTCCAGTCACCTAACTGTACTGTGGAAGATGGTGCTTCTTTTGAGGAGCTGCTTCTTCAAACAGTGAAACAGATTCCACAAGATACAGGGAAAAGAAGGAGACGTGTTGCTGTTGGTGCAGAAGTTATAACATCTGTAGAGGTTGCTCTACGACGTCAAGCCCTGATTGAGGAAGGATGTAAGGCAAAGACAACACGGAAGAGAAAATCACCAGCCAACAAGAAGCAGCAACTACAGTCTGATTCGGAGGAAAGTGCTGTCAGTATTCCCAGTAGCAGAAGCCCTACTCCGGACATCTCCGAGTTACAGAATGAGATCATTGAGGAAGAAGAAAACGAAAGGAGGGATACTGAACTTTGTTCTTCCATTGTAGATGCAGGAAAGTGGGTGATAGTAAAGTTTGCAACAAAGAAGACCTGCAAGCATTACATTGGGAGGATTATAGTGAAGAATGAAGAGGACTGTTCAGTGGTTACATTTGCACGAAAAGTAGCATCTAGGCCTACATTCATCTGGCCAGAGATAGAAGACATCTGTGAGGTATCAGATAGTGACATTCTGATGGTTTTGCCAGAACCCAGTATAGGGAGGAGAGGAGAATTTTCGTTTGGCGTGTCGTTTTCAACGTTCAACATAAACTGAAATCTGGTGATATTGCATCCTACTTTACTAAATATTTCATAACTTGGTTTGTAATTAATTTATGTGAATGAAATAAACATATTGTGAATCAGAGAAACATTCTGTGTGCACTTGCCCCACCCATATTCTTATACCATAAACTGTGTGGATGTATTAGCCTGAATGTACACTTACCCCATTTGCTCATAATGATGATGATCACACAGAAATTAAAATTGTCCTGTAATTGCGCCATTAATGAAGTTACACCAAAATCACTCAAGCGTTTTGCTAAATAAAGCCCATATTTAAGTGTCCCACAATTTGAGTACGATATCACAGTTCCTTCCCTTTATATACAACTTTGAATTTCAACTAATCAAATTGTGGGTTGCACTTACCCCATTCCACCTTACATATAGGTATGCGTTCCAAGTCTGACATATTCACACAGCATCTTTTACCAACATTTCTTTTAAACATTAAAACTTACAGCAATATTACACCAAAACAGTTCACAATTTACTAGCAAATAAAAATAATAATAATAAAATTTATCTCAAATTAAAATATTGTAATCCCATTTTGAAACAAATACTGGTGATGAAAGTTGAGGGTTAACAATTATGTTCACCAAGTTGTTTTGCAGGTGCAGTGACAATTTCCTGGTTTCACAGCAGACTAAAGGCATCTGGCAATAATTATGGAATAACATCAGTTTCCACTGTTAGCAAAGCAATGAATTATTATTATTATTATTATTATTATTATTATTATTATTATTATTATTATTATTATTATGCTTTTACGGCCACATTGGACCACTGTAGTCAATTTATGTCCGATCTTCTGATGTTTAATGTTTTTTTTCTTTTCTGATCTTCCAGTATTTCTTCATTCAATCTCATCTTTGTTGTCATCCTTCTTCTGAAAATACCCTTTTAGTTGTTTGTCTTTTATCACATTTTGATAGGACAAAGCAATGAATATTGTAGAAAGTTTTTTTTTTAATTTTTTTTTTTTTACAATTTGCTTTATGTCCTACCGACACATAGGTCTCATGGCGACAATGGGATAGGAAAGAGCCAGGAGTGAGAAGGAAGTGGCCGTGGCCTTACGGTACAGCCCCAGTATTGCCTGGTGTGAAAATGGGGAAATCGCAGATAAACATCTTTAGCGCTGCAGACAGTGGGGTTTCAACCCACTATCTCCTGAATACAGGATGCATGTTATTACCCGAAATTCAAGAAGAGAATAAACAGCAACAGAGAAAAGAAAGGAAATGTTAGAGCGTGTACGACCTGTGCAGGTTATTGCAAATAAAGAATTTTTGTGAATAAATTAATTCCATCCTCTGGTCTAAGGAGATTGGACTGCCCCAGTAGGGGACAGCCTGTAGGGGTGAAGTACAGTGGGGACTTTGAGGGCCCTGGGACCACTACGATACCTGTGAAGGCCCTTCAAGAACTCTGAAAAGCGGTGGCAAAAGGGGCTCTGGTTAAGACGCAGCAGGTCGTTATACTTATTACGTGCCAAAATGACGTTTAAAAAAATTCAACATATATTTTAATCTAATAACAGTTGTATAGTATTATTTGATGTAATTACATACTGTATACGAGTTGATTATGTTTGTAAGTACAGAAGATATGAGTAAAATTTTTTAAATATAAATTTATTAAGGATGAGCTGTGTGTTTGTTAGAAAAATTATTCGAGTAAATTGTATAATACTGTATTTCAGAAAAATTTATTTTCTTGTTAATTTAAAATTTAGTGCATTATAATAATGTATTTTTGTGTACCATTTACTACCTCATTTGCAAATAAAGTTATTTTGATTTGATCACACACACATTCAATGACTCCACGCATGTGCTGAATAGAATAAGCAGCTGCAAGGATCAGAGCAACAAGTTTTTTCTGATTCAATTAGAGTCTCAGTGTACATCAGGCTCTTCAATTGCTTAGCAACAAATAAGTGGTATGAGGTCAGGAGAATGAGCTCTTACAAATGTATTTATTGAGTCTTAAAATTCAATGGCTGTCTGAGCAGCACTTTCCAGCTCCATGTAAGAGCTGGTGGTTAAGCTTTTAAAATACTTCTCTTACCCTCTTTTGCATCCGGGAGATAGTAGGTTCGAATCCCACTATCGGCAGCCCTGAAGATCGTTTTCCGTGGTTTCCCATTTTGGGTGCAGCAGTCAGAATATATGGTAATATCATAGTTGATATACTGAAGAGGTGAAATGGGTCATTTTCACTTTGCTTAATAATAAACAATATACAATGCATTGTAACAGTACATTTGGATTTACTGTTCATAATCATCATTATAGATGGAAGTCAATAACTTGGTCAATACATCTGTGTACTTTTAAACAGATGAGAGTACGTTAGTATAATGCAATTCTTCTGTATTATAGGTTTACGTATCTGCAGGCAAGTGTTGTAAATGAGGTTAAGGGTAAGATAGGGCCAGGAGCCTGAGCTTTGCCACTGGAAAAAAAAAAACCAACCCACTTTGTTTAATGAAATGTATTCAATACATGATTTGACCATTGCCTGATTATATTGGAAAGTTGAATATCCATGAAGGAGACACAGGATATATATATATATTTTTTTTTTTTCTAGGGGCTTTACGTCGCACCGACACAGATAGGTCTTATGGCGACGATGGGATAGGAAAGGCCTAGGAGTTGGAAGGAAGCGGCCGTGGCCTTAATTAAGGTAGAGCCCCAGCATTTGCCTGGTATGAAAATGGGAAACCACGGAAAACCATCTTCAGGGCTGCCGATAGTGGGATTCGAACCTACTATCTCCCGGATGCAAGCTCACAGCCGCGCGCCTCTACGCGCACGGCCAACTCGCCCGGTACAGGATATTGAACTAGTATTTCTGCTGTCTCATGAACACTGACCGCAAGGGAAAGAGAAGTTGCTCTATTGCAGAGAGCCTGTGTGATCGTTACACCTCCCATATACTTATTTATTCCGTACCTAACTAATAAGCCAGTGTTGAGAGATGGATGGGAATTTCCCGTGGCACTGGAAACATTTTCTGAAAAATTGTAGTGGGGGTTAAAAAGGGAAATCTTAAGATCATTTTAAATGTTGGGAAATCCCATCTGTGTATGTTTAAACCTCTAATCGGCAGATTATTTCTTGTAGCAGCAAGATAAAAAGTTAATTTAGTACAAGTGGTGGTGACATTTCAGGATAATTATCTAGTTATAAAAAAAAACAAGATAGTGATATTTCATAATAACAAACCATGAACAGACAAGGCTGAGATGTAAGTACATCCAGTCTTTAAGCACAACAAACATTGCACGAAATCTGTCATTAACAGACTGGTAATAAGAAGACATTTTCAACCATTAGGGTGAGTTTCCTGCTTTGGCAGAAAAAAATGCCATCAACCATCTGGCAGCACTGTCATGAAAAGATAATTACTAGCAAGAGAAATATAATGCGATCCTGTCTTACTTCCATTTATTGCAATTTTATGGCATCTTGTCATAAGGGTAGTTATTTCTTTACCTTGTAGAACATTAATTTATTCATTCATAAATAAAACAGTTAAAACTCACTTATAAGTTCTTTCTTCTCCAGTTTTATTTGTAGTCTGTATTCTGCCTTTGATAATTTTTTATTCATTGGTGTATTTTTCACAACTGCTTGCAATATGTTACATAATAATTCTCCATTTTAATTTAGTTGAAATGAATATTTGAAAATGTATACGTTATCTCTCTTACACCTGTTAACTATTCAATTGCAACATTTATTGAACTTGCATTAATCAGTTTCCCCAAGCCCCATTTCCCATACTTTTTCCAGAAAGTAACACGAGGAAAAAAAAAGGGAGAGAAATAATGCTCAGAGAAGAATCACAACCAGGATTACATAATTTATTAATTAATGCATCATCAAAATACTTGAATGGGGTATTTTTTTTTTTGGTTCTTCAAAATGCGTATGGTGGTGATATTAAAGATCATGAATCTGTAATTATCAAGATGCTCTGTTTGAGAACCATCAGAATTTTATTCCTACTAGCAACAAAATCTCATTTCTAATTTGCAGCAAAGGAAAAAAAAAAAAAAAATCCAAAGAAAAGCAGCTTGATTTGTTCTGGGTGATTTCCGACAAAAGAGTAGCGTTACAAAAATATTGCAAAGTTTGGGCTGGGGAGAAAGGAGACGAGCTGCTCGACTAAGTGCTATGTAAATACAAAGTATGTTAAAAGTGTCATTTTTAAATATCCACCTATTCAATACAAAGAGATCATTTTTAAGAATTAAATATTATTATAAAATGTTAAGGGACATGTTTCACCCATATTAAGGGCATCATCAGCCTCAAACTCAAACCTGTATGATAAAAAAATCAGGATCCTAATTGTTCTTACAAGTCGTAAAAAGAGGATATCAATATACTGTAGGTGTTAGTCTAAACATAAAAAATTATTATAATGTCTTTGGTATAATCGTAGTAACAAGCTGCATGTCACAAGTTCACATGATTATACTTTCTGGAGCGTTGAGTCAATGCGCCCAAAAACCTGTTGAGGGTAGAACAATAAACAGCTCAATCTTTATAATGAAATAGCAATGTGTTTCCTTGATAACTCCTGTTGGAGGATAAGAAAGAGTAAAGCTGATAGACTGTTACAGATGTTAATTTTGTATGTTAAGGTAAGACAACTGTCTTCTTAAGTAGCTGTTCAGCTGTCTATAGTCTTATTTAACTGGCTTGAAGATGTGAAAGTCGAATGTGTTACGATAAGATAACAGTCTTCTTTAAGTAGTTGTAGGAGCAAGGAAAAGTATTCGGCTGTCTATTGTTGTATTTATCTTGCTTGAAGGAGCGAGAGTCAAAGGTATATTGACATTGATAGAGTTTTTTGGTGTGAAGTCTGTAACAAGAGAAAAGTGAATGCTTAGGAAAGGTATTTTAGAAGAGAATGTGGGTTTAAAATAAGAAAACATGGAGAATGTATAAAACACTTACCCTTTCGTCTGTAAACATGTAAATCAGTTATGGAAAGAAGGTTAGTTGAAGAAAAACAACGTTATGTGTATGTTCATTTATTTCTTTAACTGTTATGGTGCTAATCAGTTGCTATGGTAGTGCTGAATGACTGACACTTGTGCTTCTAGTATTGTATCGATGTGAAATTGGCGGAGGAGGGTGTGGTGGAGGGGAGGGGGTAGGTGGGGCGTTAAGTTTATGTGTTGTTGGTTGCATGAGTTTTGCGTGGTCGGACAGGGAGGGAGTCGTGTTGGATTGCGGGAGAATTGCGGGGGCGGACATGAAGGGAGTCAAGTTAGTTAAAGTAGTGGAGGTTCTAGAAGATGTCAATTTAAGATTTTTAAGAATGTAGTTATGTTTTGGATTTAGAGTTTGCAATAATTTGGGTAAACTTTCATATAATGGATTCTTGACTTCAATCAAATCATTGAGGTTTAGATTTTTGTTGTAGTATTGGTCCAAAAATATATAGATGGTTTCAAGTTCATTTATCAACTTTCCTTTGCCTACTCTTTTAATAATTGTGAGGTCTTGTTCTATCGTAGTGAAGTGATGTCCTGTTTCTTTCATATGGGAGCTCATAGCTGAAAATTGATTGTGCTTAATGGCATTATAGTGTTCTAAGTACCTAGTTTGAAAACTCTGGCCTGTTTGACCAATATAAGAGACGTTGTATTGCATGCAGGTGAGCCTGTATACGCCTGAGTCTGTGTAAATGTTTTTGCTTGAATTGACTGTGTTGTGATTAAAAAATAATTTTTGGTTAGTGTTTGTTGTTCTAAAAGCTATACTGGTATTTTTGCTTTTTATTGGGTTCAAGACTTTGTGTAGGTTTGGATTGTTGTAGGTGAAGGTAACAAATTTGGATTTTTTGGGTTTGTCAGGGATGAGGTTTGTTGTTAATTTGAATTTGACCTTATTTATTAAACGGTTAATCATTTCAGGTTTATATCCATTGATTTTTGGTAAATACTTTATATAATTTAGTTCTCTTTCAAGGTTCTTGGGTGTTAAGAGGGATTTTTAAAGCTTTGTAAATTAAACTGTGAAAAGTGGCCAATTTATGGGAGTTAGGATGTAAAAAAGTATTTTTGATTGTTAATGGGGTGTGAGTAGGTTTTCTGTAAATTTGAAAATCGAAGTTGCCATTAATATGAGTTACTGTGAGATCTAGGAAATTTAAGGATCCACTGACTTAATCTTCCTCGGTGAATTTAATATTTTGGTCTAGGTTGTTTAAATAATTTAAAATATCGGTACTATTATTGAGATCTTTATTGATAATTACAAATATAATTGAGTAAGTAATTGTGCTTCTATAGAATTCTTAGAACAGTTGACGTGAAAAAACTGTTCAATATAATTGAATAATAATATATTTATCTATATACTTTTCCGCAACCAAAGAAAATTACTGGATCATCAAGCTATTCTCCATTTTACTTTGGTGTTTGAAACCACAGTGCCTGATGTTAAATATATCGCGCTGATCACCGGGAGGCTGGCAAGTTACTTCCATAGATCTACTCATCTTCAACTCCTGCACGACTATGGATCTTCGTGTGTGTTCGATTATATGACTTTGTGCCTGACAGTGTTTAAAAATTAGCTCATTTAACCATTCTCCGCTATTCATGAACATTATAAGACTTTGCGTAACACTGCGTGTGCCATACTGCCCCTCAGAAAATTACGCACCGTTTTCTTTTAAGTGACTTACATTTTACTTCTTCTGAATTTTACAGTGTCTACCCCATTCATTTTTATATCACCTCTTCTACTGATCCGGAGTGTACTTGATCTTTTATTTCCTTTTCTTATGCATTGTTTTTCATGTTTTAATCGGCTGATGATGACCTGGACTAGGTTTGAAACCGGTACCACTTCTACTTATTAAATAAGAATGTAATTCACTACATTTCTTATTCTTTTGTATTGAATAGGTTGAATCTCTATCAATTATTTCAATTTTAACTGTAATATTCTTCAATACGGAACAATGACATTTTTAACTTTAAAGAACACACAGTAAACAATGAAAGCAAGTTGCAACAAAATCAACACGCGTTTCAAAGCTGTACGAATTGCAACCTTCATTTGTTTCAAAGATATCACACATAAATCGCTGTATTGAACACTGAAACATTCCACATTCCAAGGAGGAAACATGCCTGATGAATGCTGCCATCTAACGAAAATATCCACAACGTCTTCTACCTGTAGTTACTGGTAAAGTAGACCCGACGATCTATCGCCAGTTACTGGTTCGAGGGTTAAAATTCCTTTAAAATATTGTTTCTTATAAGCTTTAAATATTTCAAATTCTAAGTATGTTGAATATGTTGAGTTAATTCCAGAGTTTTCTGTTGTCTAATGTAGTTTACAAATCAATTTTATTTCGAAGATTAACTTAAAACGAAGAAACTCCATCTGAGTACCTGCTCCAACTTTGTTTTCCTTACAATGCTAATCATTAAGATCCCAGTAAAAAAAAAAAACATCACTTTTATATATTAACAAATACACATTTTAATTCTTTCATTGTTTAACAACCAAATTTAACCATATAGTTTCTTTCTTTTTTCTTAAGTTTTCACACACTGCAAACATTACAGTGGCAAATGGCGAGTTACCTCTGTCACCCAGGTAGATAAAATTCACTATTAGTGATTAACTATTCAAGTCTGCCATCGGGTAAAACTGTGGTATCGAACATTAAATTCTGAAGGCTTTAACAAACTTTAGAACATACAGTGAAGGTCACATGCAAAAATCTTCATTTATTTATTGCAACAAAACCAAATATTTGCACACTTATTTCTTTCAAGAATGGATTACTAGTGAAAACTATACTGAAAGGCTATTTCATACCTTCAATCTAAATATTTGCACTCTGCTCATTATTATAATGTAATAACTAAAATGTACAATTAACAATGAAAACTAAGAGAATTAAAGTTATTTCATTAAAATCCAACAAATACAGTTCCATAAACTTGTTTATGTGAAACCTGTCCAATAACATTCAGTTATAAATTTGTAATAAGTTTTTAACAAGGAGCAATCTGCATTAGACCTCATATGAATTCAACATCACCATAACTTGCAATTCACCCCATAAATTATCTGCTTCTTATTTGAAATTAGTAAATTACTTCAGAAATAAAAGATATCTTTCACCCCCCTTCTTTTCACAAAATGACAATTTTATACTTCAATATTTTCAGACAAATTTTGAAAAAGTTTGCCAAATTAAAACGTGAGTGTTATACTACTGGGTTAATAAAAGGTTACGTTCCTATCACATCCTTGTTAAAGTAAATTTACTTGGATTCTCCCCTTCCTGGTCGCTCCATGTGAGATTTGTGCTGGACAAAGCGCAGGCGAGACAAGTTTTTCTCCGGATACTCCGGTTTTCCTTGTCTTTCATTCAAGCAACACTCTCCAATATTACTTCATTTCATCTGTTATTAGTCCCAGAGGAGTGAGACAGGCTTCGGCAGCTGCCACAGTTCCTATCCTAGCTGCTAGATGGGGCTTTGTTCATTCATTCATTCATTCATTCATTCATTCATTCTATTCTAGATCTGGTCGAAAGACTGAAAACGGGTTGTGGATTATCTCTCTTTTCTCTACCTCCAGTTTCACAATCCCGGATCTCTTTCATGATCTAAATCAGAACAACTTTCAGAAAAGCAAGATCAACTAAAAGGGCCAGAAATTGGTGACAATATTTTTCTTTCATATTCCCAGTTCCTTTACGAAACATCTGACAATACATTTTCAAAATTATCGCAAAATTCAGGATATAATACTAATAAAGTTCAGACAGGTTTATACCTAACTCAGTTTTAAAGAATTCTGGTTTCATATGTACATTTCTGTAGGTCCCAAGAAAACATAACTTAAGAACACCCTAATTAAACTTCATTTGTAAGTTAAAAGTTAAAATAATAATGCTAACATATGCATTTTCTTTTATCAAAAGACAGGAGAGTTAGAAATGTTATACATTTAGAGTCTGCATTATTAGCAGCAGGACTTTTGGCTGCAGATGATACAGGGGTGTGGTGCAGTAATGTAGAGAAGTTTGTGAGAAGTGACCATAAGGTGTTCATTTAAAAGAGAAAGATTATGAGACAGCTTATTTGCACGTAACAGCGTTAATGTAATGCTGTAGATGTATGAACTTCCTGTTAATGAAATCCAGGTGAATTAGAAACATGATACATTAGAGTCAGCATTGTTGGTGGCAGGATTTTAGCAGCATATTTCTGAAGGTTACAGTGGTGTAGAGAAGATCATAAGGGACCACGTTGCATAAACCTAAGGTAGAAAGATTACCACACATGTGTTAGGGACATACAGGAGGATAAGATTCCATTTTAACTGTAAGCAGATTATGAAAATAAGATTCATTAAAATGAAGCTGAGAGCTCACATTTGCTGTATTGAGTTATAAAAACTGTGGTTCAATAAGTAGAAATTTATTGTACGTTGCTGTCAGTTGGCCATGGAGAACGAAAAGAGAAAGTTACACACTGGATGAGAAAATAAAGTGTTTCTTTTTATCAGAGATGGACAAAAATTCACATAAAACTAAAATAGCTAGAGATTTAGGAATTTCTTGTACCTCACTTTGCACAGTGATTAGTTAAAAAAGAGCAACACTATTTTAGACTAATGTCTTAAAAATTGGGTGCAAAATCAACAACTGTATGTATGTATGTCCTGGTTTTTTACAGGGCCAGGTATGAAGCAAGCTGGAACTTCATAGCAAATTTTCATAACCAGATGCCCTTCCTGACATCAACCTCATCAGAGGAGTTATTAAGATGAAATGAATGATGTGATATATGATAGAAAGAAGAGAGAAAGGGTGAAATCCTGTGCCGGCATATACCCTGTCCCTGCTCAAGGCTTAATGTCTGCCTGCAATCCAGCGATTACAACCACCACCTACAATGTTGATTAATAATGTTAACACTGATGCTTTCACAGCCCGTACTTGCAGACATGATACATGCTTTCTGGCTAATGCCATGTCGAGAAAACAAGGTGAAACTTGAACTCCAAGTTTCATAGAGAACTTTACTTCGCGTCTTCAGAAGAAATCTTGGCTGTTCATGAAGAAGATTTCTACAATGATGAGGGTTTGAATTTAAGAAGGCTAACTGTTGGTCGCTCTAAGTGGTACACTCATTCGTCACCAGATGGCTCGCTGTATGCTGGCACAGCACTAGCATTCCAAGCAGGAGCTGACGACAACATTTAGCTCCAATTAAGATGTTCCATCACACTGTGTGCGTGGGATGTGATATAGGTCACCAGACCAATGAATATTATGTCATAATTATTAAAAGAACTTTCTCTATTGTGGTCTGATGACCTATCTGTCACTTCTCAGCACACACAGTGTGGTGGAACATCTTAAATGGAGCTTAGATTGTGCAGTTAGCTCCCACTTGGAATGCTAGCACTGTGCCAGCATACAGTGAGCCTTCTGGTGACAAATGAGCATACCACTTATAGCGACCAACAGTTAGCATTCTTAAATTCAAACTATCATTACTGTAGAAGTCTTCCTCGTGAACAGTAGAGATTTTCTTCTGAACATGCCAAGCAAAGTTCTCTGTGAAACGTAAAAAGTTTCACCTTGTTTTCTTGACATGGCATAAGTCCAAAAGCCTATATCTCGTCTTGATTACTGGTAATAATGTTGCAAACCTGATATATCAGAAGAATAAGTAAAAGTTACGCTGACATCTCTGAAATAACCTATCTAATCTGATTTCTGAAAACAGAAAATTATTTTAATAATTATGTGACATAATATGTAAACCCCAATTTGTAAGTAATTCTCAGTTGTATGTAAAATCTGCTCTTCACCTTGATATACATGTAACTCTGGTTCTACTGATATTACCAATATTTTTGTGGGTATTGTTGAGTGATAATCTTAACAGTATTAATAAAAAAATTCTGCATCCTCATAGTCTGCTTTTTCACACAACTAATCATAAAATCAACTACCTGTGTAGCAGGAAAGAGATTGAACACTTACCTGATTAACACAGCAAGAGAGGAAATGAAGAAAGATATGTTTGTAACTTACAAACTACCTAGTTTAAAAGGCACAAATAAAACTGAAGTGCAAGCAGAGAAGGCCAGTCATACCAATAAAAGGAAAATTTAAACTTTTCCCATTGGATCAAAGTCCTATTTAATGTCAATGTTTCCTTTCTATGTTTTATACATAACTGGCATGAATGCAGTAGAAATTAATCTTTAGAAAATAGTAAGTTGAAAACAAATAACGTTTATAAATTACCTTTACCAATGAACTATAATAAGAAATGTTATGGTATACAAAATGGGAAGAATAAAATAGGCTGTAACAGAGCACAGAAGTGATAGGAATTTTTGGTTGACGTATTTGTTACAAGGAATAGCAGCTGGATTATCTTCTGAACTTGATGAGAATCTTGACTTCCTGTGAGAGGCATGCTTTACTTTATGGTAGGAAGAAAAGCTACGAGGACTATCATTAGAAAAACCACTGTCATGGTCACTAAGCTCACCATCCGAATCGTAGTCCACTTCATGGGTGAGTGAGAAAAGTGCTTCATCTACCTCGTGCCAGCGAGGTGCTGTCTGCAGTACACACTTGTGAGCATCAAGAACTTCATCTTCTAGGACTTGGAGTTGGGATACAGCCTCGTGGAATGTATAAAGATCCGCTGACAGTTCTCCTGCCTGGACACAATGAAACCTTAAAGTTACTCAGTAACGTTACAAATCTTTAAACACACTTATGCAGCAAATAAGAAATTATTTTCTATTTGTTCAGACAACTGGCGACACAATAAATTACTGTCCACTTCAATCAACCTCATATAGGGATTTCAAAACTGAACCTGAATACTGACACACAAAGAATTAACAAGGGAACTGATCAAATTGCAAATCTCTGGGAAGTGACAATGACATTGTGGCTTTCCTATGCATATAAGAGTTCTAAAATAAGGCAAGTGACATGAATAAAAAAAGAGAGAGAAAAATCTTCAAAGTCACAGAATTTAGTAGAATTACCTGTTAAAAAAAACTTACATTAAGAGATCTAAGCTGAGCAAGGTCACTGTCATCCATAACTCCATCTTCTTCTAGAGTTACATCATCATTTGGTGAGCTAGTCTTCGTATCACTGGTCTCATTAGCATCCAATTCCTTTACTCTGTCAGCATACCGTAATGTATTAAGGGAATGTTCACACGAACTCATTCCAGGACTGATCATGGCAATCATACATGTCCTAGACTTCTCGCCGATGAAAGAATCCCTCAATACCTGGGTTAATTTACTCGCTCTAAAGGGCAGATGAGCACCTTTCCTTCCTAATGCTCTTATACATTCCTTGAGAGCTAGTAGTGACTTATTAATTTCTGCACCTTCCATTCCTAAAAGAGAAAGTAATAACTTCAGTATTTCCCAGTACATCAACTTAGTAAGCTAATACAATTAAGATGAATATATTGAAGAACATATTGAGGAAGGATTCTCTGTAATATTCACTGAGAGTACTGTTCAAAAGCACTCTCATACTTCCAAATATTTTTATTTTCATCTTTTTTACTTGCTGAAGTAAAGGTATTTCTTAATTCACTGCATTCCTTACAATAAGTCAAAAATTAAACATGTATAAGAGAGAACCTCTCATGGGATCTATTTGGTAAACCTCCATTAACAAATACAGTATATTTATCACATCGAACATGGCCGAATCATAAATTAACCTCACCTATTTTAGGAAAGAGATTTAACAAAATAATCAATGGCCCTTTTGGGTCCACAAACAAATCAATCTGTGGAAATTATTACCTTGCAAGATCCTAGACAATTAATTGGTGACGAAAAAAATATTACTTGAGTGGGATTGAAACCTCCATACCAAGAGCCCCATATACTATAATTGAGTGAAGTGTGGTGAGGCTTGGAAGCCAGTGGGCAGTTCCGAGCCTATAAAACACTTCTTCCTGGCTTGTGTGTGCACCTCCCGTAGCGATGTTCATGTTCTTCGCGTCTATGCTTTTTTTATGGGTTCATTCAGGGTACCTATAATGAATTAATAGTGGCGATCATGATACGAAGGCCATCCGGAAAGTGGTACCCGTTTGCGCAATAAAGACACAGGAGTAAATATTAACAAATACCCACATTTTTATTGGGTATTTGTTAATATAAAACCATCTCTTCCCAAAGAGATGAAAATCCTAAGGGGCCAAGTCTGGGCTATACGGGGGATGGTCGAAGGTTTCCCCGCTTGAATTGCTGCAAAAGTTGTGTTATCACAGCTGCATGAGGCCTGGCATTGTCATGAAGGAGAAAGACGCCTGTAGACAATAGATCTTGCCGTCGATTTTGTACTGCCCGCCGTAATTTCTTATGTTTCACAATACACATTAGCATTAATTGTGTCGCCACAGGCCATGAAATCAATGAGCAGTACACCTCGGCGATCCCAGAAAACGGTTGCCATGAGTTTCCTCGTGGACAGAACTGTCTTGAATTTTTTTTTTTTTTGTTTGGTTGGTGAATGGGCATGATGCCACTCCATTGACTGTCGTTTACTCTCAAGTGATGCATAACAAACCCATGTTTAGTCCCCAGTAATGATGCGAGTCAGGAAAGAGTCTCCTTCATCGGAATAACGTCCCAGAAACGTCAGTGCTGCAGCCATACGCTTGGTTTTGTGTTCCTCTGTAAGCATGCGAGGACCCACATTGCACAGATTTTTGAATAATGCAGATGGTCTTTGACAATTTCACGAACAATTGTTCGAGACACATAGTAAAATGTTCACAGAGTTCATTAATTGTGACGCGCCGATCATTCCTCACTCATTCATCTACTGTGCTCAACAGTTGGTCTGTAATGACAGATGGTCTCCCTGAACGCTCCTCGTCGTGTGTATTCCCCCTCCCCAGGTTGAAGTTGCGACACCAGCGCCGAACAGACGACTCGTCCATCATATTGTCTCCATACACCTCCGTTAATTGGCGATGAATATCACAAGTTGACAAAGATGTTGATTCCCATAGGGAATCTGAAATATTTGTTCCGAATGAGTAAATGTCCAATAAATGACCATTTATATCGGAATATCACAAGGTCAAACGTTTCGTGCATTAAGAAATTTAATCACGGCCCTCACTTCACAACTGGCGGGGTTCTCAATTTGTTTAAACATTTTAAACGATCACAGACACAACACAGGCAATGCTAGCGTCACGCAACCTCGCACAGAGCAGGCAGACAAGTCACTGACGCGGTCTGACCTTGCCCGGCGGCTACCCGAGTCGTCAGCGATTCATGCAGCGCTAACTGGTACTACTTTCCGGATGGCCCTCCTACCTGCTGCTATTTTCTAGCCTGTAACCTCACATCTTGTTATATTACCCTAGATTAGAGAGAGAATTGTAGTAAACACACTGGGTTCCATAAAACTAGATCACAAAATTGTATTTTGTATAGTCAAATGTACGGTAAGAACATCAAAACTGTGCATAAAAGAAGCATATAATGAAGACAATCTGCGCATACTTTCTCATTCAAAAGAAGAGCTCCTGGTGTTAACAAAATGTAAATTATCATCCTCAACATGGTGTGGAAGCGAGGGATGGTGACTAACTACAACAGCAAGCAGAGGGCTCCTAGGGGAGCACGGGGTTGAGAGACCGCATAAAAGATCATTGTATCTCACAGTGCTGTCCGTATCTCTACGCGGAGATGTAGAGACGAACCCAAGACCCACCCACGTGTGTGTGTTATGTAATTCTAAGGGTCATGTTACATGTATTATTTAATGTTCACCAGCTCATGGGACGTGTGCAAATATAAGTCCCTCAAAACTCAAGAAAATCGCCTCAGGTTTCAAATCATGGCACTGTTGGAACTGTTCATTACTACAGTTCTCCGAATCTGTTTTTAATACGTCATCACAGAGTGTACATAGTAGTGACGGAAGTACCAAGGAAAATGAAAGATTGCGTGCAGTTTAAAGAAGGCTTCAAGACAGCAGTTCCTGAGATCGAGTCATAGGGCACTAAATCCAGCTATAGTGTGCATCGGAGAAACATGGCTGGACCTATCTCTTCACGATGGGGAAGTGTTTCCGGACTCGTACATTGTGTTCTGGAAAGATCAGACCTGGACATCAGGGGGTGAAATCATCATGAAACCAGAACTCTGTCCTGTTCGCTTGAAGCATCCTGAGACCGACGCCGAGGTTGTGTGGGTGAAATTTACAAACAATGGCGTAAAGTTTCTCATAGGATCAGATTATCGAGTTCCAATATCAGTACAGCATATAAATGATCACTGTTACAGTCACTCAGTAATGTGCAACACATCCAGCACAAATACAAAGCAATTTATGTAACAGGTGACTTCAATCTAGATACAGACTGGCAATGTTCAGTTCCTATTCAAAAAATCCTCTTGTGAACAACTTCCTTACCTATTCTATGACCTATTTATTTCTTCATTAGCTTATAACAGAACGTACCCGTATCACACTAACCTCACGCTCTATAATAGACCTATTCATCACTATCAGCCATCCTTAGTGCAGAAAACTGAAGTTATCCCGGGTCTCAGTGATCACTCAGCTATTATAGCCACACTCCACCTCAAAAAGCCGCTTTTGAAGAGCACGGCAAGGGCAGACTATAATTACAAAAAAGCTGACTGGGAGCACGGCAAGGGCAGACTATAATTACAAAAAAGCTGACTGGAACTTGTTATCATAATTGTTCGTTCAATATCTTCCCACTCCAAGCTCATTGGACGCCAGAGACATGGATTTAGTATGGAACGAGTGGCGCGACACGTTTCGATGTGTAGACCAGGCCATACCGAAAGTAACCATTTCGCGCAGGAGAAATTCTCCATGGATCAACAGAAACATTATTAAAATGATCAGGAAAAGGAATTTGCTGTATACAAGGTGTGTCTAGGGAGGTCTGGTCACGCTACCACAATCCTTTGCGGTGGCAACCATATTGGGTCTTAAATATACTTATGTGGGCGTGCCCGATGTAATGATGCGAGTTATTACTTGTATTTTGAAGGAAAATGGGTTACTGTGCCGCACCAAATTGTCAAAATAAGACAACTGACGGAATTAGAGTGTTTCACTTCCCGAGAGATAAGCAAAGGAGAGCTCAGTGGGTACAAAACTGTAAGCATGACAAATGGCAAGCTACAGATAATTCCGTCTTGTGCGCGGTTACGGAAGTTACACATTCGTATTATTCCTGAATAATAATATGTTTATATGAACGATGATTATTTATAGGTCTTATTACGCATTTTCTTCTAGCATCATTTTGAAGAATCGCAATTTGAACTAAAGAGAGCAGATGGACGAAAACTACTCAAGTGGAATTTCATTCCAACAATTTTCGATGTCCCTAATTCACCCAAGTCCTTGATATATAATAGGAAATCTCCCAAAGAAAGAGAATTGACTTTCAAAACAAGCACGAAAAGTAACAGGAAATGTGTAATAGTAGTTTTGATGTTCATGAAAATTTTCATGAATCCGGCTCCATGGCTAAATGGTTAGCGTGCTGGCCGGGTTCGATTCCCGGCAAGGTCAGGAATTTTAACCGTAATTGGTTGATTTCGCTGGCACGGGGGCTGGGTGTATGTGTCGTGTTCATCATCATTTCATCCTCGTCACGATACGCAGGTCGCCTACGGCCATCAAATCAAAAGACGTGCCCCTGGCGAACCAAACTTGTCCTCGGACGCTCATTCCATTCCTTTTCATGTAAACTACAGACAGTATCTTTCTCACCCACCATGCAATGTAGAAACGTTTCACAGATATTTGAAATGCTTGTTCCTGTTCATTTACCAATTACAATCACAACAAACAATAGGCCTATCACTTCAAACCAACAATTTGTGTCCAGCTTGCCATCATTACAACAATTGTTAATAGCAGTCTTTTACGGTACTGTAGTTATTATTTACAGCTATATTTCATTCATCTTAAATGCTCTCTAGAGTACACATACCTGCCAACTTTTAGAATTCAAAAATAGGAAGATATTTTAATTCTTGGATTTCATCACGCATATTTCACCACAGTCTACGTGAAAATAGCTCAGGATAAAAGGCATACATACCTACAGTTACAATGCGAATTGATCATTAAATTTAAAATCTTAAACTAAGAAAACATAAAAATGGTTACAAGAAAATGTACCTAATCACTCTCATTTATGACACTTACATACGAATAATAATATTTATGTCACACCGACACACACAACAAAATCCATAATACCATATTTTCTCGCGTAATTAACGCACTTTTTTGACGAAAAATACAGGCGAAAACTGCGGATGCGTAAATTATTCACGGAATTCAGATCTTTACAAATTATTTATAATTCATTTACGTTTAAAAGATACATCAAATATAATATAAAGACAATTGGTTCAACTCATTTGCGATTATCGTCATACAGCGTAAAATTCCGGCGTGAGATTTTTTCTGAAAAGTCAAATAGGGTACATCAGGTAAGTTAGACACGTGGGTTTCAAGTACCGACACTAGAAAATATTCTTCTCATTACGAGCTGAAAATACGACCGAATGGCATACCGAAAAAAAAAAACCTATCCAACACGAGAAGGGCCGGGCATCGAAGAAGGGACCCTGCTACATTACCCCAAACCGTTCATATCTAATCGTGTACGAGTGACGTGTCAATCCATCCTTTCTGTTGAATACGAACGTGGATCACTCGCGGAAATTTTGCTTTAGGCATTGTTTTTCGTTTTAGAACAATGTAAAGTGTAACCTTTCTGCCATCAGCAAGCATTGCAGTACATCGTTGTTTTTGGCTTTCGATAGCGCGTACGATAACACTATATGTTCCTTTCTCATCGATTCTTCGACTTTGTGGCGTACGGAAACTGGCGTCTGACGTGCGGTTCCTATAAAGGGAGATCAAATATTCCTTCATTTCACGCTTCTCAGTCACAAAGCGATGACAATGGTTGAAATCATTCATCATTTTTTTGGCATAATGTTGTTCTTCGTCGAAGAGAAAGTTCATTTCTCTTCAGAAAATTAATCAAGCCTCGGCTAACCTTCAAATCCGAGACACTGATTCCATGTGCCGCGGCTATTTCTCATTCTTTAAAATACAGCATTTCGTGAGAAATGGCTTATCCAACATTGCCCAACAAAATCATATATTTAAGCAGATAATCCTCTACTTGCAGAAACTTGGTCCGCGAAATGCTTTGGGAGACTTGTTGGCCGCTTGAAGTGCACTTCTGTTACCGCGGTAGCGTACGTTTCATTTGGACACTGGATACTTGCTGGCCGCTGCTCTATTCCCGTATGTTTCGACGTAAATGATCACCGCGAGTTGGTATGATGCAGTATTACTGGAATACTGTGTAATGACAAACAATTTTGAGATCACAGAAGGTCCCGTATCCGAAACACTCGTAAAACGAGTGCAGTGGGATTTCCTGACGGCTAATAACAGCACGTTGCCCTGTGTGTGGAATGCCTGCTTTGCGATAGGAAGCCTGCTACTTGAGTAGTTGACATCTTTATTTCGAAACGCATCCGGAGCTGAGTGATGGATGTTCGAAGTTGTGGGTGCGTCAAATACGTGAACATTTCTTTTTCTCCACTTTGGACCCAAAATTATTGGGATGCGTAAATTATGCAAGGGCGTTAATTACGCGAAAAATACGGTAGTTTCCCTTAGACGGTAAAATGAACGGAAATTTATAGGTATCTCTGAACACTTGGAGATAACGTTTGTTATATTTTTTGGCCATAACGAGAAAAGAAAATGCCAGAAACTGTCACCGACAAGAACCCCCTTAAAAACATTAAATTCATTAAAATTATGCACTTAAATACGCGAAACTACCACATGCAAAACAATTCAATATGTCCCATACATTATTAACAAACGACTTTGACAGAGAGGGGGAAAAAACATGTGGCCTACCACTCCGACGCAACTGTGCACAGAAAAGATGTCAACAGCGCGCGAACAGCACAATAACCTCGTTCTTTCCTCCCGATTAACTGAGTCGCTAGCGCGCGCTAGCCTCTTGCTTGCAGGACGATTGTCGCCCCGAATCCCCAGCTGCATAAGGCGCGCTCGCTGTTGCGGTGTGCGGGAAACACGATACACGGAGGCGACGGACGAAACACTCACGAAATAAAGCAACAAATAAATACGCTTGAAAATAAGGTTTCGTAAATTACACAAGTACGTAAGAATTTATCCTTTATCGAAGGGGAAGAGTATTGGCGGTACTAGAGGTTATATTAGTAAAAAATCGGAAGAAATAAAAATAAATCGGAAAATCGGAAGACGAGTTAAAAACCGGAAAGTTTTCGGGTAAATCGGAAGGGTTGGCAGGTATGAGTACATTATATGGCTGGACAAATGCTTAAAAATCACAACACTCGCACTAACTAAAGTAATAACGTACCGTAGCCTAACATAATATCCTAATATCCTTATTAACTCAACTTAATAGTGACTGAATTTATATTTCTTATAGAATCGTGTCTATTAATGGCCTTAATTTTCTTTATTATTATTATTATTATTATTATTATTATTATTAAATGCATGAATGTTAGGACTCATCTAAGAGACCCATGGTCGCCAACCCACGCTCCCTAGTTAGGAGCTCCTGACGCCCCTTTCTGTCGCCTCTTATGACAGGCAGGGGATACTGTGGGTGTTATTCCTTTGCCCCCACCCATAGGAGGAAATTATTTTGGGCCCTTAGCCGAGTCTTTACATTGCTTTCACTTGTGTCAGGCTCTCACCTATTCTAGCCCGTCCAACCTTCCCTGTTCAACACTTGTTCTTTTCCGATCGCGACAGCATTAGTGCATTACATAAAATCAGCTTCATGGTCCGTATCGCACTTCAATAGATTCACAATTAAGTATTTAATTTATTTTCCACCTAGTCGATACAATGATTGCTTAAGGCAATTTTTAATGGTCAAAAGTGGTACATGTTTCGTATATTATCAACATCTTCAGCCACATAACACTGTTTAGATGAAAAATATATAAAATTGACAAAGTAATGCTTTAGAGGAAGTGTCCTTAAAATTAACATAAGATTGACAAGATTAAAACAAACAAATAACTCAAGAGAAAATATATAAACTATTTCTACAATAGAAAGCAGTCGTCAAGGAAACACTTGTACAATATTCCATAGAGAAATTGTCCTAATAAATATTCTTTTCTTAATAATTCATGAAAAAAGATCAATTTATAAATTAAAAATTATACAATTTATAAGTAATTATCGAAACGAAGAAATCCTGATATCACAGTGCGGCTCTTATTATTAATGTAGATGAAAATATAACTAATTCCTAGTTGTCAAATCTTATTAAGCCTGCTTTCCTTTAGAACAGTAACTCCTGTCATTCTTTCACAGTTTTGCGCCGGGTGTAATATTGATGATGCAATCTTCCTTGCTCTTGCACCTGAGGAGGTGGAGGAGCGGGGGATATAGGTGTGTCAAGAACTTCCTTGCTGTCATCTATAGCTTCAACTGAGGAGGAACAAGTTGTAGGGCTATCTGTAGGTGGAGAAATTCCAATTCTTTTTTCGTGATCCTTCTCAAGCATTTTCAAATATACTAGAATTTGATAATATAATGGATTCTTATATTCTACAGCCTCATTAAGGTTATCATTTTTCTTTACAAGTTGGTCTAGATCAGGGCCATCCAGCTATTGCGCTCTGAGAGCGCGCCCGCGCTCGGGGAGCACTGGGCAGTCAGACTAGCGCTCCTTCCCCTACCACCACTACAGTGTGGCAGCGAGGAGACCTGAGACAGACGATGTTCGGACCGCGCTAACTAGATACGTACGTACAGTCGTTCGTCCGACGGCTTTTGTGGGTTTGTTGACATCATATTGATAGGGCTGTTTTGCCATAACAAATATACCGCATATACAAATCGGAAAGTACTCCGATGTATGGAATATGCAGGAAACGAAATCAAGTGTTAAGTAAAGAATACAATAATGCGATTTATTCAAAACTGAAATTTGAACATACCTGAGAGGAAAATTCAACAAAATTTTACCAATATTATACCAATATTCTTAAACAATTACTCGCGTTTCTATCGCTCATCGTTGCACGGTGTTTACTTTTGGTAAGCTTAAGAACCGAAAATAAACGGTCACAAATGTACGTTGAGCCGAACATTGACAGAACTTTATATGCATGTTTATATAAAAGGGGGTATTCTTCTTGCGAAAAGCCACTATAAAATTCTTCCAAACTTCGTGACATTAGAAAGCGGTCTTTAAGACGAACATTGCACTGCAGTTCAAGCTACTCTAATTGAAATAGCTGTGGAGCACTGTCTGCACTAAGAGAAAATGTTCGAACAATTACATCTAACACCGCTTGGGGTTCTGATAATTCAGAAAATCTCTTTTCAAACTCTTCTTGTAATTGGCGAATTGCCTGCAAGTACTCATCAATGTCGACACCTTATTTCACTGCTTCAACCAATGGAAAATGTCCTGTGTTCCTTGCACGTAACTGGTTTTCCCACAAAATCAATTTTCATTTGAACTCTTGAATTTCTTCCACCAAATAGCAGATATTGTACTTTTCGCCCTGAAGCGATTTTTTTTTTTCTTTTTGCTATTGGCTTTACGTCGCACCGACACAGATATGTCTTTATGGCAACGATGGGGCAGGAAAGGGCTAGGACTGGGAAGGAAGCGGCCGTGGCCTTAATTAAGGTACAGCCCCAACATTTGTGTGAAAATGGGAAACCACGGAAAACAATCTTCAGGGCTGCCGACAGAGGGGTTTGAACCTACTATCTCCCGAATACTGGATACTGGTCGCACTTAAGCGACTGCAGCTATCGAGCTAGATAAGCGAAGTGTTCAAGGTATTCAGATGGACAGTAATGTCACTTAAAAAGGCCCAGTCCGCCACCCACTTAGGATTACGCAAAATAATTTCGGGACGCCCTTTCATGTCATAAAAGGTATCTGTTGCATTCCGCAAGCAAAAAACTCGATGAAGCACCTTCGCCTTGCTCAGCCATCTTACTTCTGCATGGTACGGGATATCCGGATACTCCACTTCGATGTCATCCACGAACTCTTTGATTTTTTTTTTTTTTTGTTGCTATTTGCTTTACGTCAAACCGACACAGGTAGGTCTTATGGCGACGATGGGACAAGAAAGGCCCAGGAATGGGAAGGAAGCGGCCGTGGCCTTTAAGGTACTAATTAAGGTTCAGCCCCAGCATTTGCCCGGTGTGAAAATGGGAAACCACGGAAAACCATCTTCAGGCCTGCCAACAGTGGGCTTCGAACCCACTATCTCCCGAATGCCAGCTCACAGCTGTGCGCCCCAAGTGCACGGCCAACTCGCCCGGTACTCTTTGAATTAACGGCGCGTGAGTCCATGGGATCGAATAAAATTTACCACTCGCACAACTGTTCCGATTACGCCTTTAAGTTTGGTGACTTTTGCACAGATTGCCTGCTGGTGTATCAAGCACTGGATCGCCGCCATTAGGGTAGTACCGCTCTCAGTCATTTTTAATTTTACATAGCTGAGGAACCCCGTGCGTAGACTACGTAATGCAGGAGCTCCATCCGTCGTTACACTCGTGAACCGCTCCCATTTTAATCCCATTGACTCAAAAACACACTCCACTGCTTTGAAAATATCGAAACTGGTAGTGGTGTCTTTGAGAGCTACCAAGTCTAGGAAATCCTCGGTGAGCCGAATATCGTCATCCACCCTCGAATGAAAATAACGATCTGAGCTGTGTCCGCAATGTAGGTTTATTCATCGAGGGCGATGGAAAAGGATACAAAATTTGCTGCCTTCTCCATTAATTGTTGTTCCATATCAACGGCCATATTGTCTATTCTGCGAGGTACAGTGTGAGGAGAAAGAGAGATTTTGTGAAATTTCTCAACTAGCTCCATAGGACAAATACATGCCGCCGCGTCCATTAGGCACTCCTTGGTTACATTCCCTTCCGCGAAGGGTTTCCCATCTTTGGCAATTTGCGACGAACATTTGTAGCTTGTTCGTAAAGTGGGTCCACCAACCTCACTCTCCTCAATCTCCTGTCAGACAAAAATACGGCAAGTCACAACTTTAGTGTTCTTCAGATAATTCAATCATTTATACATTCCCGTTTGTAAATAAGCATTTAAAAATTAAAACAATAATATCTACAGAACAGTGCTGCTTGAAATTTTCTTTCAATTCTTCCAACTTCGATTAGCGACTGGCGTCTGTCAAATCACCGTAATAATCCCTGTGGTTGGCACTGTAATGCCGTTACAAATTGTGTTTTTTTTAAAACATAAAATCTCTGTGGCACACTAAAAAATCGGATGCTCTCTTCGGCCCGGCGGGCAGACCGCTCGCTCAGCTAGCCAAGCTCCTCCCACCACTACCGAAACTACCTTCCCTCAAAGCGCTCGGAGCACTGGCTTGGAGCGCGGCCAGAGCGCTAGCGCTCGGGGAGCGCTGTTTGGATGGCCCTGGTCTAGATGAATGTACAGGTCTTCATGTGTGTTCATTAAGCTGCCCTTTTTTAACTTTTTTTATGATGGTCAGGTCTTGTTCTATGTTGGTAAATTTATGACCTGTGGCAGTCATGTGTGATCCCATTGCTGAGAATCTTCTATGTTTTTCAGCATTCACATGTTCCAAATATCTAACTTTAAAATTGCGGCCAGATTGTCCTATGTATGTATTCTTACATTCAAAGCATGTGAGTTTATATATTCCGGAATCAAAAAATTTATCTTTTTCCGAGAGATTTATTGTATCATGGTTGAAAATACTATGTTTCATGTTGTTATTGGTGGAAAATGCAATTTTGAAATTTTTTCTCTTAAATAAATTTGTTATTACATGAATGTTTGGATTATTATATGTGAACTTGATATATTTTTCAGTTTTACTAGGTTCGACTGCTAATTTAGATTGTTGCTTCTCCGAAAATTTATTAATTATTTTATCAATCATGTTATTGTTGAAACCATTCAAGAGGGCTTGTTGTCGGATAAACAACAGTTCTTTATTCCTTTCAGATTTGGATAAAGGAATACTAAACGCTCTGTTAACGTAACTATAATATGCTGATCTTTTCTGTGCCTCAGGGTGTAACGAGTTGTTCTTGATAGTGGTCAGTGTGAAAGTGGATTTTCTGTGTATTTTGAAAGAAAATCCTTTTTCTTCTCTTGTTGTGACTATGTCCAGAAAATTCAGTGATTTTTCAACTTCTTCTTCTAAAGTGAATTTTATATTGGAATCCAAATTATTCAATATATTTAAAACATAACGTGTCCAAAAATCCAAACCCTCTATGTGACACGTTATGTGGACGATGTTTACGCTATAATAGATAACAGACTCACCGACAGCAATAAAGTTTTAAATATATTGAATAATTTGGATTCCAATATAAAATTCACTTTAGAAGAAGAAGTTGAAAAATCACTGAATTTTCTGGACATAGTCACAACAAGAGAAGAAAAAGGATTTTCTTTCAAAATACACAGAAAATCCACTTTCACACTGACCACTATCAAGAACAACTCGTTACACCCTGAGGCACAGAAAAGATCAGCATAATTATTATAGTTACGTTAACAGAGCGTTTAGTATTCCTTTATCCAAATCTGAAAGGAATAAAGAACTGTTGTTTATCTGACAACAAGCCCTCTTGAATGGTTTCAACAATAACATGATTGATAAAATAATTAATAAATTTTCGGAGAAGCAACAATCTAAATTAGCAGTCGAACCTAGTAAAACTGAAAAATATATCAAGTTCACATATAATAATCCAAACATTCATGTAATAACAAATTTATTTAAGAGAAAAAATTTCAAAATTGCATTTTCCACCAATAACAACATGAAACATAGTATTTTCAACCATGATACAATAAATCTCTCGGAAAAAGATAAATTTTTTGATTCCGGAATATATAAACTCACATGCTTTGAATGTAAGAATACATACATAGGACAATCTGGCCGCAATTTTAAAGTTAGATATTTGGAACATGTGAATGTTGAAAAACATAGAAGATTCTCAGCAATGGGATCACACATGACTGCCACAGGTCATAAATTTACCAACATAGAACAAGACCTGACCATCATAAAAAAAGTTAAAAAAGGGCAGCTTAATGAACACATATGAAGACCTGTACATTCATCTAGACCAACTTGTAAAGAAAAATGATAACCTTAATGAGGCTGTAGAATATAAGAATCCATTATATTATCAAATTCTAGTATATTTGAAAATGCTTGAGAAGGATCACGAAAAAAGAATTGGAATTTCTCCACCTACAGATAGCCCTACAACTTGTTCCTCCTCAGTTGAAGCTATAGATGACAGCAAGGAAGTTCTTGACACACCTATATCCCCCGCTCCTCCACCTCCTCAGGTGCAAGAGCAAGGAAGATTGCATCATCAATATTACACCCGGCGCAAAACTGTGAAAGAATGACAGGAGTTACTGTTCCAAAGGAAAGCAGGCTTAATAAGATTTGACAACTAGGAATTAGTTATATTTTCATCTACATTAATAATAAGAGCCGCACTGTGATATCAGGATTTCTTCGTTTCGATAATTACTTATAAATTGTATAATTTTTAATTTATAAATTGATCTTTTTTCATGAATTATTAAGAAAAGAATATTTATTAGGACAATTTCTCTATGGAATATTGTACAAGTGTTTCCTTGACGACTGCTTTCTATTGTAGAAATAATTTATATATTTTCTCTTGAGTTATTTGTTTGTTTTAATCTTGTCAATCTTATGTTAATTTTAAGGACACTTCCTCTAAAGCATTACTTTGTCAATTTTATATATTTTTCATCTAAACAGTGTTATGTGGCTGAAGATGTTGATAATATACGAAACATGTACCACTTTTGACCATTAAAAATTGCCTTAAGCAATCATTGTATCGACTAGGTGGAAAATAAATTAAATACTTAATTGTGAATCTAGCATTAGTGCATTCGAGGCCTAGAAAGCTTTCATTTCCATGCACTTTGTGGCCTTCATCTTTCTTTTGCCGATACCTTCATTTTTCGAAGTATTGGACCCTTCCATTTGTTTTCTTCTGATTAGTGTTTATAGAGAATAGTTGCCCAGTTGTACTTCCCCTTAAAACAATAATCCCCACCACCACCACCACCACCACCACCACCACCACTTTGTACTATATAGCTGCATAGGTTATCAAACTAGTTAAGAGCAGCTAAGAACATCATTCTTGTTGCAGATGTGCAGAGTATCTTTACCTCAGAACCCAAAGAAATACCACATGAATGGATAACAACAGTTACCATACATAATTTAATGCACTCAACTCAAGAGGCATTCAGTGTTTGTCAACATACTGGGGTAACCTTATAAACACTGGATCGGTAATTACTTTCTTAATAAAGAAAATGCTGAAGGTAATTTATAACAACTGTCTTTAGTACTTTAAGTGCAGTACTTCAAGTTCAGTATTTCATGTACCGGTAATTATAATATGACACAGGTACTGTACAGATTTCTATGTTTCTGTCAATAAGATTACGTATTTGACAGATGATATTAATAAGAAACACAGTAAGACCTAGTTGTAAGGAAGTAAAAGAGTAGGACATGAGCTTTTCTGTTGATTCTTGTTTATCAAATAAATAAATAAATAAATAAATAAATAAATAAATAAATAAATAAATAAATAAATAAATAAATAAATAAATAAATAAATAAATAAATTCAGGCTCTCCTATTCAAATAGCTGTGATTGTACAGTATTCATATCATTTAAGTGTTATACAGTTATATATACATGAACAGTAGATGCCCAATTAAATTCTTCATGAAAAATAGTTTGTATTTTGTTTTTATTTCAATGTACAGTACCGAAATCCTCTAAATTTGAATACACTTGCCTTTGGTTACGCTCGCTTAAAGACCCAATATGGCGGCTCCATAAGAAGCATTCATGACTTGACCTACCTAGACAGACCTTGGCTGTATAAAAAGTGGAAAAGTTGCACCACCGACCTTACCTGGGAAAAGTACAAGAGAGTGAGAAATGACAAGGAGGAGCTCATTCACGAATCTTACAACAATTACGTCCTTAAAAATAAGCGGAAATAATGAGTTGTGGAAATTCTTAACAAGTAAACATGGCAACTCATCACCTAGCTCTTTCTATGCTAACGGTAAAGTTGTGAATAATCCACAAGACATGACACTTTCAGCGACAGTTTTAAAGAGAACCAAGTTAAGCCAGATAGAACAGTTAACTTGCACTTGGCCAGGTCATCGCCTCCAACCCTCCACCTCTACAACTTGTTCTTCACCATACCCAAAGTGACCACCAGGTTACGCTAAATACAACGCTATGCTACGACAGGTTCGGACAACACACCTGGACGGATCTTACTGCAGTGTGCGGAAGCTGTAGCCGCTTCCCTGTACGCACTATTAAACTACTCCATCATTAAAGGAGCCATGCCATGTGAGTGGAAAAGTGCTAATGTGGTGCCAGTATACAAAAAGGGCGATAAGGAAAGGGCTGAAAATTACAGGTGAGTGTCTTGAACATCCATTGTCTGTAAATGCATCGAGCGGCTGATAGTTAACATTGTACAGGAATTCTTACAGGAGAATAACTTGTTTAACTCCGAAATCAGCATGGTTTTCTCCCAGGGCTTTCCTGTACAACGTTATTCACAAAGGTCACTGATGACTGGCAGTTTAACTTGGATCAACCTGATGTGATACAAATCGACTATCGTACTAGATTGGTCCAAAGCCTTTGACCAAGTGGCTTCTATTGAAAAGTACAGCAGTTCAGCATAGGAGGCAATTTATTGGCATGGATAAGATCCTTCCTGGAGAGTTTGACCCAGTGTGTGGTGTACGGAGGCGCTCGATCACCGGCTGTACCAGTAATATCTGGAGTAATACAAGGTTCTGTAATCGGGCCTCTCCTCTTCAATGGCTCTACTGAGCTGTACAGGTGTATAAGAAATAAGGCCCTCTACAATCTGATATGGAGAATCTGTTTATGTGGTGCGGTGTAAATAGTCTGAATATAAATAAGTGTACATATATAAGAATGAGTAGGTCCAGAAATACAGTCACAAAGAGTTATAAACTAGGGAAACGTACCATTCCACAGTGCACCATTTTCAAACTACTTGGCATAACAATCTGTACCTTTTTAAACTGGAATACACAGTGTGAAGAGGCAAGGTGCACGGCAACAAAAATCTTGAGATTCCTATATAGGAATTTAAGAGGGTTCAGTCCACAAGCAATAAGGTCAGCTGACCTTTGCATGGTTCTGCCCATACTGACGTATGGTCTACCTGCTTGGCATCCCAGACCACGGGAGAACATGAGCAAGCTGCAGAGAGTACAGCTAATGCCCGCCGCATGATATATCATACGCAAAACGTGAGTTATATCTAAGTCACCGTGACTGTTTTGCAATTTTTAAAAGATATCATTTAGTGCATCAGGGACGCAAATAATGTTTCCTAGCTAATGGCATTGTTGTTTTCCTCCATTTACGATGATAGTTGGCAAGAACGTGCGAGTAGCGCAGCGGGCTGACAAAAATAACGCACCGGTGAGTATTTATAATTATTGTGGAATTGAGCTATGAAAAATTAATCATATTTCAGTATATTTGTTACGGGAATAGTATGAGGATTTGACCTCTTATGATAGTTACTATCTTCACTGATCGAGATGGCATTCAAACACAAATATCTTTTAACATATGAAATATCATACGCTGGGCATTCGCAAGATGAAATTTTTCAATTTCAGATAAAATACAATAACAGAAGGGGAGGCCATTCTGAACATTCTGGATAGCTTAGAAAATGGTGATTGTGATAATGACCCATTTTCAGAAGCAGATGAAATATGATTAGTGCTTACGGGAGCTGTTGATGGCAATGACAGTGATCAAGACGATGGGCCTAGTGATGATGATGATTGTGCTACAGCTTGGGATGTAGGGAAGGGTGTACTTAGACAGGAAATCGAGGTCACAGGGTAAAGAAAGCTCCATGTGGCTTAGAAGAGTGACTCAATGTACGCATTTTTGAAAATTCAGAGAGAGTATTTACTGCAAGTACCACTACAGAAGGCTCCTACAATTACAGAATCCATTGATGTATCTTCTGAATGGAATAGATCCAGGAATCCACAAAAGAAAGTAAGAAATTGGGTAAACAAGGAGCTTCAGAAGTCAGTGAAGTTTACAGAGAGAGATGTGCCAGAACCATCATGCGTTCAAGAGTGGAGTGTCAGTAAGTTCACTCCAGTGCTTTGTTCAATTCCATATGATGAAGTGATTCCTAAATGGTGATGGAGAGAATCATGAAAACAAACAATACGATGTTTTCTGAGGTTACTGTTACTAATAAGTTTCTGTTGTATTACAAAAACAACAGTAGGCTTCAAAATTCGCTTCAGATCATGCTAACACATTATAATTACGATAGGTGGGAAGTAGGGACTTTCCCCACGACTATTTCTCGCCCCAGAGGGTTCTGAATTATTTAAATTCCATCCATAAGATCAGTATTCTGTTTTTAGTTCTAATTTATGTTGCAATAAATTATTTTTGTTCTTAGTAAATCATAACTATGTTTGGTGTAATATGTTACCCCCTACTGCCCAGCGTATGATATATCATACGCCAAAAAAATGGTCCTTAAAATTGAAATATTCAGATTTTTTAAGTATTCTTGCTTCAAGGATTGGTTATAGTTGTAATGTTGAAAAAAGTACAAGAAAACTCGAAAAAAGTATTTTCTGGGCATTAATGGGTTAACAATCACTCCCCCTCCCATCCAATAAGGTTACCTTCCATTGAAACAATAGCCAAACAAATTGACCTAATCTTTCTCCAGAAATCCCTCTTTACCTCTATAGAAATTGATCTCTTCTAACGTCTATCGCTTGTTTATCGGTCAGCTCGGAGAGGCATCTTTCACCCATACCTCTGCCTTTCAGGTGGTTTTCTTTTGGCATTCCACAAAGCTATGGAACTCGCTGATGAGTGATGTCAAGAACTTGACTCTTCCAAAATTTCAAATGAATATGAAGAAAAATGTAATTTAATGGAACTGCCTCATCTGTCTGAGAGTGTGTAGGTGAATGAGTGAATGATTAGCTAGCTATCGAAGGAATGAACGAGCAGTAGGAAATTATGTATATCTTGCACAATTACTCTAAGTATTTTGTAAACTATGTAAATATTTCATCGTAAGATAGGAGTAGGGAACATTTTATATGTACATGGGGGCTCACCCCTTTTCTGTAGACTTTCCATATTTCTGAACAGAATTGTGGTAAAAAATAATACTAATTATATGGTGAAGCAAAGTTGAGGGTATAAGAATGATAGAACCTTCTTACTGTGCATGGGTGCCTTACAGTTTGTTTGAATTTTAACAGATCTTCTGTGGATTGTGTTGTAAGTTATATGTACTGCAGGTGAAACTGGTGATGGCACCAGTGGAAGCAGTGCAAGTAGTGAAGAGATTGTGTGTGACTTGATACACTGGTATTTCAAAGAAAGTATAATTTTAATAACTTCCAAGATGTCAAAAAAGGCTGTGCATTGTCTGATTTGTTAAAGCAAGAGAGCCTTTTTTGAAAAAAGAAACCGAGTGGTTCTGTAAGGACATGGTAAAGTGTGAACAGTGTTTGTTTGAATTTTCAGTATCTCATGGTGGATAATTTGAAAATTGAAAAGCACGAAACTAGTTTAACTGCAGTTGCTGGTTCTCCAACAATTTCATCGTTTTTTTTAAAAGCGCTAATTCAGTTGACTAAGACCTTTTACAAAAAACTGTTTAAAGGTTCCAACTTAGTCAATACATAGCATGTCATAGAGAAACTTTAAGAATCAAGACACAATAGAACCTGTTGGACATTCTTCAGCCTCAAAAACAAAATAAAAACATGAAAATCATAGGACATTAATATTAAAACCTAACACTAAAACGAGGCTTCCATAAAAACTCATTCATGAAGTTCTTATAGTCAAAACAATCCAAAATTACATAGAGCATGGGAAAGCACTCATTCTTAAAATTTTTACTTGTAAGTATGACAGGTATGTGGTCATATGAAAGCAGTCATATTGCAGTGAGTCTCGTATCATTCATAAATGTAGAAGTGCTTGACTAAATTATTGATGAAACAAATAGAAAGATGATGTTGAAATAAGTTGTCAACGTGAAACAAAAAACTCAATAGCTGAACTGGTGTGTTACTCCAATTAAAATCTACAAATAAAGAGAATACAGGAATCACATAAAAGTGCACAGAATATAATTACCATAATTCAATGAGGAAGTGTAAACTGAAACAAAATAAATGTGACTCACTCCATGAGGTGTGCTGAAAACTTAGTGAATGTAAACAAAACTGTGTTGCAACAATAACTAATAAGACTGCCCATCATGTTATCTGTTAATGTCAGGAAGGGGAGGGAGGGGAGATGGGGTCATCATTGGATGGGTTTTAATGTTTTCATGTTTACAAGAATGATTCTTAATGTCTTAAAAAGAATGGTCTGCAAGGGAATTTCATTCAGACTGTAAGTTTATCTCTTTGATACATGTAAAGTAATATGCCTTAATTTGCTATATGTAGATAAACATAAAAAAGTTAAAACTCATGTGTATTTTTACAGGTATGTTTATAGTGTTATAATTTATATTATTGTTTGAACTGTGTTTGACAGACTGAAAAGTTTTTATTACATTAAAACTCATCCAGACGTTCATAAATCTTCAGATAAAGTTCCTCCAATATTTTCTGTTCACTTGGCCCTTCAGATTCTGTTGACGTATATGCTTTTATCATTTACATTTATCATCGGCTCCTCTGTTTCTGTTGAAATGGTGTTTTCAATAATGAATAATGTATGGTCTGAAGGCAGAGGTAAAATGGCAAAATCAACAGTTACATGTCTAATGATCTGTAAATTAAACCGTGAACTTTGTTTGATGCAAGTGTAGACTGATATAACTTGAAAACAATATCCTTTAAACCATGGGTAAATAATGCAAGTATCAAGCTCAAATTACTATTATTATTATTATTATTATTATTATTGTGATGTACATCCACTTATAAGTATTAGTATCATTATTATTTACAATCACATTATTTGTGAGGTTATGCCATGAAACATGAACTGTGTAAATTATGAGTTTAGTTAATGTAAGAACCTGTAATTAATAGTATTTAATTTATTATTACCTGTATATATGATGTGTAATCCACTACAGTATTATGCAACACATTGTAATATCCAGAATACCACTAGGTAAGACGTGAACTATGTAGAATATTCTTTACATTATCTCTAGGCTTTAGGCACTCTAGAAATTACTAGAAGATATGTTATGACATATCTTTCTAGAAGCCTGGCCAGGCAACCTATAAAAAGAGACTGCCTCGATGGAGAACGGGAGTTACTGTTTAACATAATTACAAATTTCTAGGAGTACTAATTTGAGTTCTATCCAACTAGTGATGTATTTTGGTTAGTAGGAGTTTTGTTGTGATTAAGGCTGACATGCTAATGTAAGCAGTCACCAGTCAACAGTTTCAAGGTTGCAGTCTCCGTGTGCTTAGTGATGCGTAGTTGTTAAAATGGTGGCCTGTTGATGTTTTCCGTAGTAGCGTTTTGTTTGTGACGGCAGTGATTAAGGTTATGCATGTTAATGTGTACATAATTAGTTCTAAATAAATATGTGTACCAATTGATAGCATTTTGTGTGCGTCTTTGTGGATAAAACATTGGCGGATGTGATTTAGGATGCAAGAATTTATGAGTGAATACAAGTGTAGTGCGAAATAGATCAAAATGCAAGCGACACTAGGAAATATGTCCATACAACAACTCAAAGATGAACTTGCAAGAGAAATCTCCCGACGAACGGCAAGAAGAAATCACTGCAGATGCGGTTATGGGAAGATCTTGTTGAAAAAGGAGAAGATTAAAAAAAAAACTCTTTCAAGGTTAAAATGATTGTGTCCAAATTTATTAAAGAAGAGGAGGGCAATAATTCTTTAAATTTTTTAGATTTAACAATTACACGCTTGAATAACACCTTTGAATTTAAATTTTTTAGGAAAGCTACTCATTCACCCATAACTATTAAAGATTCGTCCTAAAATCCTAAGACCCAAAAACTAGCTGCCTATCTTAGTCTAATATACAAGGCACTAAAAATTCCTCTTTTGCCAAAAAGTTTGGAAACAGAGCTGAATTACGTAAGACAGTTAGCTCGGTTCAATGGCTTTAAAATTATTGTAATCAATCGGTTAATTAATAAGATCAAAATTAGGCTATCTTCCAACCTAGTCCCAGAGAAATCAAAGAAAAACAGGTACTCCACATTTACGTATAACAGCCCGGCTATCCAACAGATCACTAATGTTTTAAAAAAACACAGCATCAACATAGCCTTCAGGACAATAAATAATAATCAGAACATATTCCTCAACCACAATAGAGTCAATAGTAATAACGTTTACTAAGGATCTGGTGTTTATAGGTTAAAATGTGCCCAATGTGAGTTCACGCATTTTGGTCAAATAGAGAGGAGCTTTTACACAAGGTATCAGGAACATTACAATGCTTCCAAGCATAACAAGTATTCGGCCATGAGCCAGCATATGAGTGAAATAGGCCATAAATTCACCTCAATAGGGAAAGATTTGACGATCCTTAAAAGCCTAGGTAAAGGGAAATTATTGAACGAAACTGAAAACTTGTACATTTATTTGAAACAAACTTATAAAATAATTTTAACGATGTCACTGACAAAAAAAATCCGTTATATGAGACAACTCCGAGGTTAATCCAAGCCGTAAATAAGAATAAAGTTCCCAGAATGTTTAAATCACAGCACACATGCGCTCCAATAGTCGCGCCTAATGCCGGGCCCGCCCAATCCAATTCGAGTAACACCTCTCGAGCATCAACACGGATGCACAATTTGAAACTCACTCCCCTTTCCCCTCCACGCTCCGCCCCTCCGTTACAGCATCAATACTACACCAGGAGTACCAAGCTTAGTCGTTCAGACACAACCAGAACAAGTGGTCCCAGCTAACGTCAACAAGACAAGTAAGTTCGTCCACTTTCATGGGATAAACACTTTCACTCTACAATTATTATCATATTGGGCTTTACAGACAACTCATTCCTCCCAAGGTTGAACAATGCACCAATGGGAAAGTTAATCGAACAAGAATGTCTTAATATTCCAAATTTTTATTTGATGAGCACTAATGAATAATTATTAACAATATCTTTCCAACATATACCTTAAAACATAACCATGCTTCTTTCTAAAGGAAAATTCAAACAGATTCAAATCCAACATGATAGACTTTGACCAAGGTTCCGGTTTTGTAACAATTCTTACGACTTAGGTGACCAAAACAGTTGAAGAAACCCCCAACTCACGCTGTAATCAATCCAATCTACACTTTGGATGTCTGGTCATTATAAAATAAATTAATTCATTGTTCATAAATTCTGGCAAAGTTAATGTACATATTGTACACGTTGTAAACTATGTAAAAAGCATAAGACCATTGTATTTAGTATTAAGTTTACTATTAAGTTCCAATGCTTATAGTTTTAATTCTCGACCTTAAGATTAGTATTAGGCTGAACATGCCCATAACTAGGGCGAAACATGTCCCTACCTTGTGTTTATAATTCATATAGAATTTAATCATTAAAAATATATTTGTATTGAATAGGTTGACACAATAATTTTAACCTTGAAAGAGTTTTACTTATTGTATCTTCAATACGTAATAAAATGAGATTAGTTACTTGTAAAAGGAGAAGATCCCGAAAAGTTTTTCATCAAGGTCAACGAAACATTGGAAGATGAGGTAAATATTCCCAAAATGTGTTCTAACCTAATAACCATGATGCAGGCACTCAATGACAAAAACTCAGATGTTGATTCATGGGTTAATTCCACCTTAACAGAACAGAATGACAAACTTGCAGACCAAATTTTGAAAGTAAATGACAAAATTTCGCCCAAAATTTCTCAAGGTAATTTAGTTTTAACCGGACAAATAGCACAAGTGTACACACAGGTTTATAAAGTAGAACAAGGCTAGAATCTAAAATTTCAACTGTAGATGACAAAATTTCATCCCAAATTAGAGACATCACCAATTGATTAACGCAGCAGATATCGGACATCAGGTCAAAATCGAGACAGGTTGAACAGATCGATAGTAGGGTAGGCCAGCTCAAAGGGGATATCTCAAACCTCAAGGAGGAGGTGGGAATCCAGGTTTCTGGCATAAAGCAAGATTAGAAAACCGGATTTTGTCTATGAAGGGAAATGTGCAGAATATAAGGGAAAGCATCCTTCATGCGACAGAAGATAGATTTTGTTTGCTGCTCCTCGTCCAGCACACGACTGCGCCAGCGATCTCCCCTGTAACGCTTATATAGTCGAAGCCAGCGTGCGAGTAACTCAGACAGGACATAGCGTCGCACGGACACAGATAGGTCTTATGGCGACGATGGAATACGAAAGGCCTAGGAGTTGGAAGGAAGCAGCCGTGGCCTTAATTAAGGTACAGCCCCAGCATTTGCCTGGTGTGAAAATGGGGAACCACGGAAAACCAACTTCAGGGCTGCCGACAGTGGAATTCAAATCCATCTGCCGGATGCAAGCTCACAGCTGTGCGCCCCTAACCGCACGGACAACTCGCCCGGTAACCGGCAATACAGGACACCTAGACCCGAAGGTCATTATAGAGAGACTTCCAGAATTCCATGGGCAACTGGAAGAGAACCCAACTAGCTTCATTGAGGGATCGGTCAGTCTATTAGAAAGGACTAATCTACTAGAGGACATCTTCTTGCAACTCATCGCACCATGATTAAAGGGGCAAGCCGCTACTTGGTGGAATAACAAAGCACTTAAATTTAAACTGGACGGGCTTCAAGAGGAAATTCCTCGCTAGGTTTAATTCCGAAGGGGTGAACAGCTCCGTGAAAAGAAAGCTGCTGACTGAGGCATAACCCACTGACATGAGAGCTAGCACCTTCGTCCTAGAGAAGTACCAACTCTTCAAGCGTCTGCACCCGGAAGGAAGCGAAAACAAGATCTTACCAGACATCACAGAGCTACTCCACGAAAGATTCGACCCCCATTGAAAGTATCGCAACCTAGATCCTTTGATGATCTATGTAGAATCATCGCCCATTTGGAGGAGGAACACAAGAGCAAAGCTCTGGGAGAGACCAGTGCATTTAGGAAGTGCTATCAGCGTACAAGAACAGGACACCTGCAGAACAAGGGCCCAGCCTTGACGTCGGAAAACTAGCTCCGGCTCAATCTGGATTGAGGGAGGATGGGACCGGGAACGGGAATGTGCCTCAAGACACGACAGACAAGTAGCCCTGGTCAAGTCGGAGAGGGATTGGTCAGACTGTAAGCAGAACAGCCCAACTCCGCCCAGCTATCATCTTAAGGATAGAAAACAAGAATTTTTCAGCAACACTCGAAAGCCAAGCAAGCCATCCATTTGTCAACGGAACTGCTGCCACGTTACTTCTGCCTATGTAGTCTCACCATCTCGGAAGGGTAGTGGGAGCAGCGAACGGGGTAACCTATTCCATCCAAGGACAAACTAACCTAACCGCTAAATGCATGAACATGCCTATTGTAATTGAGATGCAGTGATTCAGAACCTGACACCTGATATCATATTAGGTCATGACTTCCAGGTGGAATACAAGGTGATCCTATACTATGCAGCTCGGAAGTCTTTTGGGGAAATGACAAAGACGTTTGAGGGTCGCCTGGCACGATTGAAATCTCCGGACTTGGAGTCAAAGTAGACCTGGGAGGTATCCAGTTAACGCATCTTCAACCAAGTGAAGAAGAGGAGCTGACACGTGCCTTAAAGGACTTTCCGGAAGTCATCACCAATAGAATAGGAAGGACTACCACGGCAACGCACACCATTGAATGCAGCACTTCCTCACCCATCAAACAGCATCCATATACAATCAACCCGGACAAGCATAACTTCGTGATCCAGAAGACTCAAGAGAAGGAAGGGCAAGGTCTCATCAAACCCTCTACATCCTGTTGGGCTTCACCAATTGTCCTACCGAACAGAAGAATGGGGAGTATCAACTGTGTATGGACTTCTGCAGGTTGAACGAGAAGACCATTAGTGACACCTACCCCATGCCTGACCTGAAAGACTCGCTGAAACAAGTGGGTCTAGGGTTTTCAGCACACTGGATCTCGACTCCGGATACTGGCAAGTGGAGGTCGAGGAAAGTTCTAGACCACTGACCACCTTCATGACACCGAGAGGATTGTACCAGTTTATGGTAATGACTTTTGGATTGAAGAATGCTCTTGCCACCTTCATGCGACTGATGGATATGGATATATTGGAGATTTATGCCAAGTGTATCTCGAAGATATTTTAATTCACAGCAAGAATTTTCAAGAACACCTTGTACATCTGAGGAAAGTACTGGAACAACTGAAGATTCAAGGACTGACTTGCCAACTGGAGAAGTGCCACTTCGCCCAGTATGACATAAAATACCTTGGCCATGTCCTAACATATGAAGGCTTAGAAAGGAAACCTGAGAAAAATCCAACTATCGAGGAAGCTGAACGCCTGCAGATCAAGCGACAAGTACGTCAGTTCCTTGGCTTGTGTGGATGGTATAGCAGCTTTGTCCCACACTTTGAAGCGAAGGCAATACCACTCACCAATCTACTCCATAATAACCGCCCGTTCCGATGGACCAGCAAGGAAAAGGCAGCGTTTCAAGACATTAAGACTGATATGCAATGCTCCCGGCCTAGCCCATCCCGATCCTCAACGAAACGTGCCTGCAGACAGACGCCAGAGACTCCAGCTTAGGAGCAGTGTTATTCCAGGAGAGAAGTGATGGCAGAAGGGACATCATCAAGTATGCCAGCAGAAAGCTATCTCCCACAGAACGCTACTGCACTGCCCAGATGTAAGCCTTAGCCATGATGTGAGCCATGGGTAAATTCAGAAACTACTTTGAGGAAAGGAAGTTCCAGCTCTACACAAATAACGCTGCTCTCAAATGGTTGAATTTAGTCTCTGGCTCAATATCTAAATTGATACAATGGGCTCTGTTAATCGCAGAATTTGATTTTGATGTGTGCGACGTCCCAGAACCGGCGAACATAGGAGCAGACAGTTTATCTAGCACCCGGAGATGGAACCTGAAGCTAGAAGCACCATTGTCGAAAGGGAGTTCCCACAAAAACACCAGAGTGAGCCTAAGGAAACTGTCCTTATAACCCTCAAGAAGGAACTTGCTCTGGGAGTAATCAAACAGTGGCAAGAACAAGACAAGCCCTGACGGACCATGATGCAGTGGATTAGTATAGTGAACACCAATGGTTGACCCTTTTCGAGGGAATTCAAGATGTGCTACAAGAACTTCTGGGTTGATGGAGGACTCTTATTAATGTTCAGGTCACACCTCTCCGACACGCCTGCAGTAATGGTGATCTCCAGACAGCAGAGGACGGACATCCTCGAGAAGTTCCACGACAGCACTGAAGCCAGACATCCAGGAGGCGAAAGACATACGAGTCTATCCGACAAAGATTCCTTTGGGTCAACATGCGGAAAGACATCCTGGACTATGTGAAGGAGTGCTAAATCTGAGCCTGCACCAAAGTGAGTAACAGGAAGGCAGATACCAGTCAACGAGAAAGACGGCCGCAACACCTGTGGGAGGTCATAGCCCTGGACTTGATGGGTCCTTACCCTAGAACACCACAGAGTAAAACAAAACTCCTAGAAATCACCAACCTCTTCACAAGATGGACTGAGGCCTTTCCGACACCAGAAGCCACAACGGGACGCCATCACCAGCCTTCTACAAGAAGGGGTATCCAGCCGCTACGGTTATCCACGGTGCATTCTGTCAATTCACGCCAAGGAAGTGGCAGCAAATGACGACAGAATGGGATGTGGAGCACTGGACCACCCTTATCTACAACCCAAGGGCTAATCCAACGGAACTACGAAACCAGGAGCTAAAGAGGATGCTACGGGTCCACATAATAGACCAAGAGCATCCATCTACTGTGGGACCACCAGATACCGCAGTTGCTCTTTGCCCTGCAACGACGCATCAACCGTATCACCGACCATTCCCCAGAGGAGCTGTTCCTTGGTCGACAGCTATATGGCACCTGGGATTGGGAGATTCGTCCAACACCCACTTCTGGTCAAGATGATGCAGCTGTTTTCCTCGCTGAGTAGCAGCAGCAGCAGGACATCAAGGAGATGCAAGCTTCAGCCGACAAGAGATCCCTTACCCAGACCAAGTCTCAAGATGTCGAAGAGACCCAGATCTTCCTACCAGGCCAACAAGTACTGCGACGTAACCACCCAGTCAGTAATAAGATTGGAGGGTTTCACGCAGGTCTCGCACGTAAGTGGGTTGGTCCCGTCGAGGTGATAAGAAGCTGGGCCATGGGGTCTACTTACTAAAGACCAACCCTCCTGTCAAGGTCCACGCATCGGAGCTGAGGCGAGTCACCCAACCGCTACGTATGCAGAGTATGCCTGGTACTGCCACGGGTCCACCTGGAGGAGAGACTACTAATGACACAGCACAATCTGGTGATGAGGAGAATGCATCGACTATCACCAAGGAAGAAGCTGGCAGCGAGGCAACCCCAACACCCGACACGGCATGATCCGGTCAAGAGGAAAACGCATCCGGCAACGTTGAGGAAGAAAGAAGATACAATCTACGACCAAGGCAAAGTCTACGAGTGAGAGACTGTAGGAATTGTTTCAAGTTGTGGGGGGATATTTACGCAAGTGTAATAGAGTGATATAACTTGAAAACAATATCCTTTAACCCATGGGTAAATAATGCAAGTATTGAGCTTGAATTACTATTATTATTAATATGACTTGTAATGTAAATCCACTTATTAGTATCAGTATCATTATTACAGTATTTACGATCACAGGTTATGTCATGAAACGTGCTGTGTACATACAGTTATATGGTTTTAGTTAATGTATGAACTTGTAATAATTTATTATTACCTGTATATATGATGACTGTTTACACCACTACAGTATTAAGCAACGCATTGTAACACCCAGAACATCACTAGGTAAGACGAGAAGTATGTAGAATATTCTTTACATTATCTCTAGGGTTTAGGCACTCTTTACAAGAAGATCTTATGACATTTCCTTCTAGAAGCCTGACCAGGCAACCTATATAAAGGGACAGTCTTGATGGAGAACGGGAGTTATTGTTTAACAGGAGTTGTGTTGTGTTTAAGGCCGACATACTAATGTAAGCAGGCAGCAGTAAACAGTTTCAAGGTTGCAGCCTCCATGTGCTTAGTGATAGGCAATTGTTAAAAATAGTGGTTGATGTTTTCTATAGTGTTTTGTTTGTGACGGCAGTGATTAAGGTATGCATGTTGTATGTTGGGTATTCGGCCCGAAGGCTGGTTTGATCCTCCATAGTTCTGCCAACAGCTGTCACAGATAGCCTAGGCATCACTGAAGAGACATACTAGTAGATTGTTATGAGTGTTATTGTGTACATAATTGGTTCTAAAAAAATAAATGTACAAATTAATAGCATTTTGTGTGTGTCTTTGCGGATACAACAGGTTGCTCAGAATTTTCTGAAATAAATTAAGAATAACACAACATTTCTAAAAACGGTCAAAGGCATAAACAAAATAACAAGAATGGTTTCAATCACAGAGCTAAGTTTCAGCAGCAAGCTTGTGTTCAACAATTAAGTATATCATCACACATCCTGAAAAAAAAAAAAAAAAAAAAAAAAAAAAAAGCACAATTTTTTCAGCTTTTATAACATTTTGCAGTAACTTAATACGGCCAATCCTCTCTATTTTTTTTTACACTAATAAGATAAGTCATTTTGTCACAATACTGAAGAAACAGACAAATTTTACTTCCAGATTATTTAAGAATTTACAAAACAGTCACCAGTAAGAACCAGATAAGTTATCTTGTTAATATTCTGAATATGTTATTAAATTTGGCTTCAACCAGATAAGTGAATTTGTGTAGTATATTTTGTCGGTATTATGGATGTGGAGATCAGTGCATTGCAAGTTAAGTATTGGTAGTGAATTTACACAGCCACCTTTGTTAAAGAGAGCTGTTAAATCTTACTATCTGACAATACACAAATGTGACTTACACCATTTTGGTTTTGACTGGTCAACATCAGGAAGTTGATTGATGCTTGTTGTTTAAAGGGCCTAACATCTAGGTCATTGGACCCTAATGGTACGAAATGAGATGACAAATTAAAACCCAAAATCCTCCACTGACCACAATTTGAAACATGACGAAGAATGAATGGATGGATATGAATTTGAAACGATCAGTGGAACCGACCCACAGTGCCTCACATGCACAGAAGCTGGTATAAAACAATAGTATTACTGACCAAGGGACTCCTATAGCACGATACTGAATCGATGATGCTTGTAGTTGAAAGGAGTCCAAAATCCAAGTCATCGGCCCCTCATAATGGTAGTTATCGCTAGAAAAGTAGAACCACGGTATTTGTCATGTTGCGGTACTAATCAAGAGTTGCTTGTTTTAAGGGGCCTAACATCGAAGGTCATCGGCCCACTAATCAAGAGTAGCGTAGACTCGCGGTATTCTACACATTATGGTACTACTCGCAGGTAATGAAATTTGCACATGTATTACAGACCTACTGTGTTTTGCATATTGCAGCGCCATTGACAGGCAACACAAACCTATAGGGTTCATCACGTAAGTGTACTAACCACAGGGACTCGTACTATCCCGTGGTGTTCCTCATATAGCGGGTACTAATCATAGGCAAGCCAGAACCATAGACTCCGTTATTCCATGGTGTCGCTCAGTGCTACTAATCACAGGTACTGTAAAAGCCGTCACACTCTCGTTTGCTACTAATCATAAACCTATTTGGTACCTTACGTAGTGGTACCATGCGCAAGGGAAAGCGAGCCATGGTGTTCCCCGCGTGGTGGTACAAATCAAAAGGAGTTTCATGGTTCTAATTTAATCATCCCTTGGTCGCCCCTTTTAGTCACCTCTTATGACAGGCAGGGGATACAGTGGGTGTATTCTTCATCTGCGTTCTTCCACCCACAGGGGGTACATCAGGAGGTAATGCCTGGTCAATATGAGGCAAGTCACTTTCATTCAGGATCTGAAGCCATTTCTTCATTAGTATTTTGAATGAAATGAAATGAAACCAAAACCGTTATTTAAAAAGCTGTTTCATATAATGCAGAATGGGTTGACAATATTTGGTGAATCAGTAATTTCATACTGTTTAAAAACAAAAAGATACTTTTTTTGCTATGTGCTTTAAGTCGCACCGAGACAGATAGATCTTATGGCGACAATGGGACAGGAAAGGCCTAGGAATGGGAAGGAAGCGGCCGTGGCCTTAATTAAGGTACAGCCCCAGCATTTAATAATAATGTTATTTTTCTTTATGTCCCACTAAGTACTTTTTAAGGTCTTCGAGACGCCGAGGTGCCGGAATTTAGTCCCACAGGAGTTCTCTTATATGCCAGTAAATCTACCGACACGGGGCTGTCGTATTTGAGCACCTTCAAATACCACCGGACTGAGCCAGGATCGAACTTGCCAAGTTCGGGTTAGAAGGCCAGTGCCTTAACCGTCTGAGCCACTCAGCCGGCGCCCCAGCATTTGCCTGGTGTGAAAATGGGAAACCACGGAAAATCATCTTCAGGGCTGCCAACATTGGGATTTGAACCCACAATCTCCCGGATGAGAGTCCACGGCTGCGCGCCCCTAACTGCACGGCCAACTCGCCCGGTAAAAAGATACTTCCTGTGAGAACTTAACTTATTTTGTTATTTCCTGGGACAAGTGATAATTAGCAGTTCAACGTACTGTGTTGTTCATTGATGTATCCAGGAATGTACTTGCAAGGTTTCAAGGTAATGAAGGCAAAAACAGGAACTTGAAAACATATCACAAATAGAAATTGATTTACATTTATTTTTAAGCAGTTTGGTAATTACTTTTGTTTCAGTAACAAGGATTATTTTCAGCAAACAAGAGCTCCTCCCTACTCCTTCACTCTTGCTGTTTCTCTCAGAACATCTAGGACTAGGACACAGAAATGGGGTTTACATTAAAAATCAACACTGAGCCCAAGTTCACCTCAAATAGTTCCGACTCCCCAACGGAAGTGCTACGCGAAAAGTGTAACAGTGCATTCGGATAAGTCTTGTGGTGATTTGAAGAAGATTCATCTACTGGAAAAACTGTTGTTAAGTGAGAAATGGTGTCTCACTTGGTGTGGCAGTGAAAGCCTCGTGCTGCTGGCGGTAGGACGGCCGCGTCGTGATGGGGAACGCAGAGTTGTCAGACTTCCGATCGCTGGGCAGCCACTGTGATGCCTAACTCTCGCGTTAATTGGAGACATTGAATTGAATTCCGGACCTCAGCATTGTACACAGTATGTGAAAGCAGTGGGCGTCGTAATCAACTATTTGTGAACTGTGACAGTTGTTCGTCAAGTAGCCAAAGGACATGTGCACAAGTTTCTACATCAGAATACAGGAAATTAAAGAAGGGGGGAAGAACGTGGACTTGCTGGCAATGCGAAATGCCGCCACTAATGAACTCTTTCTTTTCCAATACCAGTGACGTTACCAGCGACACTGTAAATAGCTACAACTGTAAATATGTAAATAATAATCTAACTCTCTTTGCGTTTAACGTACGCAGCATTTTACGTCCAGGTAGAAAATAATATTTTCTTGCTTCGCTCTCAAGCCTAGATCCGTCTATTGTGCGTATCAGTGAAACATGGCTTTCAGACATAATTAATGACTCAGAAGTGCTACCAGATTCTTTTGTCTTGTTCCGTAAGGACCAGATCCCAACCACAGGAGGCGGAGTACTTATTGCTGCAAAACCGGAGTGTAATCCAACTAGACGTCCCGAGTTGGAGACGACAGCTCAAGCCGTGTGGGTGGAAATTACGTGCAGTAATAAATTCCTCATCGGATCAGTGTATCGTACACCAAAGTCCTCGCAAACGATGAACGATGCATTGCTCTCCTCTCTGGAGCGAGTGCAACAAGTGCAGAATAATTACGATGCAATTTATATTGCCCGTGACTTCAATCTTGAAATTACTTGGTCTAGAAATGCTGCCCCAGTACCAAACAATCCTCTTTTGAAGTTAAAAACTTCATCGCTGATCCGTATTGAACTAATAGTTACAATGCTAAAAAGAGAAAAATATTCCACCTTTTCAATACAATAACACTGTTGCACGAATCAATCTAGCAACATATTCAATTTATTAAGGGACCGGTTTCGACATCTGTCCATGTCATCATCAGCCTACACAAAAATGGCAAGAAGTTAACACAATTGTAGCACTTATGACACTTTTCTTGAATTAAAAGTAGAACCTCTACATGAACTTCTATATTTAACATCTCAATCAACAGTGGGACTGTTCCAGAAGAATGGAAGAAAGCAAATGTAGACAACGATCGCCCAGTCTCTATTACATCTGGTTTATGTAAATGCGTGGAATGCCTAATTGTTAAACATGTGATGGATTTTCTGAATGAGAGAAACCTGTTGATCAGGTACCTCATCAACGACTGTTGTTAAAACTTAACAAGTATGGCATTCAAGGCAAACTGCAGGCATGGTTTCGATTATGGTTGCCTCGATCATTCCTGGCAGGTCGGACGCAGAGCATTGTGTTCAGTGGGGCCAGGTCAGAAGAAACTTTAGTCACCTCGGGTGTGATTCAAGGTAGTGTGATAGGACCGCTTCTGTACACGATATTTATTCTGGATCTGCCAGGTTGTGTATCGTCCTCTATGGCACAGTATGCTGACGACACCATCATTTACAGAGCCATTTGCAATGAGAACAACGTAAATAAGTTACAGTCAGATCTGGATAGTGTGGCTCTGTGGTGCAAAATAAATAGAATGTCTATAAATGTACAGAAATGTAAATATATACGCTTAACTAGAGCAAGATCACAGTTACACCAAATTTCATTGTGTGGTAAAAACCTGATGCCCTGCACCTCAATAAAATTGCTTGGCATTCACATTTGCAGCAATTTAAAATGGAACAAGCACGTGGAGGAAATAAGGTGCAAAGCATACAGAGTCCTGGGATTCATCTGCAGATCTCTACTGGGAGCCAGGAAGAAAGCAGTCCAGACAGCCTATTTGTCATTAGTATGGTCAATATTGTTGTATGGGCTTCCTTCCTGGCACCCTACTACAGTGGAGAACATGATGAAACTAGAGGGAGTTCAACGTCGAGCAGAACGACTAATTACTCAACATGGTCATTTAAATACAGCCAGGTCACTGCCCCCCATAACAATCCTCTGTAAACAAAAAGATATTGCTTTCCTGAGAAAATCCCTCGCAGGAACATTCATATAAACCCTTTCAACTGCTTACAGCTGAACTATCGTTCCGCTCAAAGAGGTCGAGGTGTGTCCCTTTTCCCTCCATTTGCAAGAACAGTATCATATCAAAGCGGCTTCGTTAATCGTTCTGCTCGGCTGTGGAATGAACTCCCACCTCAGATAAAAGAACTACCTCCAGAGAAATTTTGTAAAGAGGTAAAAAGGATGTATATATAATGAAACCTTCTGTACATAATATAATTTTTCCACTGTGTGAATGTTCAGTATGAGTGGGAGGACGGATGAAAGTTTATGGGATCCCGAGTGAGTGAGACTGTATGTGGATAGGAGTAGCCAGCCTAGCTAAAGTATAAGTGAGGATTCTAGTGTGCGTGCGTGCGTCGAATTACTTGAATGTTGAACAGGTTTTGTGAGTATTATGTAAATATGCGTTGTAAATACGGTAACTGTAAATAAGCACACTATGTAGAATGTAATTGTATATTTGAATATTGTAATTTTAAGTGGTGATGGAGGCACTTGTGTATGTGGGGCTATGCCTTTTCTCCATCCACCATCCATACATTGTACCTACAATTAATGGAAAAATAAATAAATAAATAAATAAATAAATAAATAAATAAATAAATAAATAAATAAATAAATAAATAAATAAATAAATAAATAAATAAATAATACTGTTCTTGAACCTTAGTACAATTCTGTCATAAACTTCATCTGTATTGTTGCTTATTTATATTTATTTAATGTATTAAAAATTTCTCCAGCCATGGCTAACTTTAAAATCTAAGAGAATGATCCCATTTCTTGGATGTATTTCATGTCCTTTAAAATAGAGCATTTCACTAGAAACAGCATATGCATCATTGCATAATGAAATCACATACTTCTGCAGATCCTCCTCTACTGGCAGTTACCACCTTTACGACCATGGAATGCTTAGGAAGACTTGATCACTTGAAGTGCAGTTTTCTGTTTCTAATAGTTAAGCGTGCTGCACTCAGACACTGAATACTTGCGTCCTGCTGCACTATTCCTGTGCGATTCATTGTAACTGATCATCGCCAAGTTTATACAATCTAGCAAGAAATGGAATTCATATTTCAAGTTCCGTATTGCTTTAAGAGAAAGAGATTATCTTGCTCACGAAGAAGTCCGCGAAATCTCGGGAACAAGCAACTCAAGGTGTATCAACATGGCAGTGACACTCATTTTAATGCCTTTACAGTGCTGATGGCTCAATTGAGCAAAAACATGTACACTTTTAAATATAATGTTCATTAAATGATCAATTAGATAATAATGTATAGTATTGAATTGGCAGAAATTTTATACTTTAATTTAGATTTATACAATATACGAGAACGGATTCGGCTCACCAGGTGCAGGTCTTTATTTCACGCCCATAGGCGACCTGCACGTCGTGATGAGGATGAAATGATGAAGACAACACATACACCCAGCCCCTGTGCCACTGGAATTAACCGATTAAGGTTGAAATCCCCGTCCCGGCCGGGAATCGAACCCGGGACCCTCTGAATCGAAGGCCAGTACGCTGACCGTTCAGCAAAAGAGTCTGACATTGAACACAATAAAACTTATGGATAAGAAAGAAATGGTTTTACCACCTGTCACAATCCGGAACAAGAAGGCTTCCCACACAGGTTCAAAACGTTGCACCAACTCAGAAGAAATGTTTCCTCTGAGAATTTTGTGTTCCTCCTTAAGACTGCATGGATTTCATTGTGAGCACTTTCTTGCGTAAGCAAGAGCATTTACGATTACACCCTCGCCTCCTTTGCCGATTGACAGCTCCCGTGCAACTGCCGAGTTGTTCAGCGTCGGTCCTCGCGAATGAGCACATCAGCACACTGCATCTTATCAGGTGAGACACTGCAAAGGAGCTCTGCTGAACTGCTTTCAGATGGATTCATCCTCCGTGTTCAGCGACTAACCGTACATCCGTAGACTGCTGATGCTCCATAAACTGCACATAAACGTTTGTGAATGTTTCCACCCATTTCTTGCTCCGCAGAGAAAATTCAATGACGCCATGTCGCTTGCAACGTACATCACTTACACACACCATGCTGAACCATTGCTGCAAGTACACTATCTGTTGGAAGAAACTGAAATTTTGCGCGCACACTTCAAAAACTTCAAAGAACTCATTATCTAAAGTTTCGCATATGTACCATTGTTGGGGGCTGCAAAAAAATTTGGGGTGCATTATTTTCTGGGCCACCTTTGTAGTAGTATTAATTGAATACATACTCGTTGTGGATTAACATACAATTTTGAGATCACAGAACATGTGTGTAAAATAATCAAAATATGTTTGTCCTATAGTGCAATAGTGTCACTGGTCAGGTCTGTGCTAATTCATTCGCTGAATTAGTACACTGGTACTTCCTAAATGGTGATAACAGGAAGTTGCGTGGTATTTGGAATATCAGGGCTGCTGATAGTGGTTTGTTAATTTTCTGTACTTAATGTCATTGGCTTTATGTCCCACTAACTACTTTTATGGTTTTGGGAGATGCAGGGGTGCTAGAATTTGGTCCAGCAGGAATTCTTTTACGCGCCAGTAAATCTACCAACATGAGGCCGACTTATTTGAGCACCTTCAAATACTACCAGACTGAATCAGGATCGAAGCTGCCAAGTTGGGGTCAGAAGGCCAGCGCCTCAACCATCCGAGCCACTCAGCCCGGCAATCTGTACTTCAGTCGTGCAATACCTATTATACAGTATTATTACTGTATATTAAATTGCACAAGTGAAGTGACAAATGGCCAATGTATGTATTTTACCCTTGAAAGAAAGTCATAAATTTCTGCAGACTTTCTCCTTTGTTTATCCATGTCTATTACATTCATTCATTCATTCATTCATTCATTCTGTGATCTGAATAATCTGATAGGAGAAATGGGAGTGGGGGAGGATAAAAAGTGGGGTCCTATATCTAATCCATAAATTTCATCTGAAACATCGCCTGAACTGACTCAGGAAATGCCTGCCACCCCCACTCCACCCCCCACCTGGAGATTTCCTTTGTTTAATAATTTATTATTCTTCTAATACAGAAAAAAAAATAAATGTCCGAACAATGTGTAGGGCTGGTGCAATTGACCACTGTCGACATCTCTTCATTAAGCTTAAAATACCGACAATTATAAATTTGTATATTTATATATCTTTGACGTGTTAAGAACAACATAAATGAATTCAGTACTAGGGAAAACATTCACCTTCATGATACTTGGGGCAAAGCAGACATTGACATCCCAATTCACAGGCTGTCAAAAACTGATCACTCACATAAAATCAGTTGTTTAAGATTATTTAATAAATTACCACATTTTGCATGGTCCATTCCTTTAAGTAATTTAAAAAGGAATATCTACGATTGGTTAATAGAAAATCCATTTTATAATACCTCTGAATTCTTAGAAATGCATAATGTTAGTAATTAAGTTTTAATAAAAGGTGTATGTTAATTTAGCATTAGTAATTAAGTACTAAATTATTATCAGTTGACGAAACCTATTTCATTGTATATGGTCAATGGCAAATAAAGATTCTTGATTTATTTTAACACCACATTTTACAGAGGTTACCTCCAATTACAAAAGGCAGTACATAGTGCGTACATGGAACATGTTAAAAATAAGAAAAAGGTCGAAGAAAGGAAAAACAAAAGAGAGAATGGGTCTGTCTCAAAGCATCTTCATGTACAACCACAATTTGTTTTTAACCTTTTCACTTCCAAGTTTTGATGACCAGGCAAACCCCCTTGGCTGGTTAAAAAAAAAAAAAAAAGGAAAAAGCACTTTTACAGATAATTTTTTACTGATGCTATTAATGGAATGCATATCGTCCCCTTAGCCCCGGGGTTGGGGATGAAGCGAGATTATATTTTACAGCTTGTTTTTACGACCGGATACCCTTCCTGACGCCAACATCAGTTGAGAAGATAATTAATATGAAATGAATGGTTGCGAATGAAACTGGATAAGGAAGTGGAAGGAATCTGCTGTGGCTTATGGATAGGAACTGTCTCGGCATCTGCTTGGGAGTCAAAAGGGAAACCACAAAAAACACCTCAGAACAGCCGACGTTGGGGTTCGAACCCACTCGCCTGCCAAATGCAGAGCTTGGCTCAGAAGCCGTGGCATGTTAACATGTATGGCTACTCCGCTCAGTGATATTATTACTAAAACGTAATATAATAATTGTTGATCCAAAAACTGGTATTATCAAAATTATTAATATTGGGGGAGGAGGTGACAATTCTGCATGAGATTCATCATTACTACTTTGTCTTGCACTTTCTTGTAGTTCACTATCAGCCCCTATATATTCTGTACCTTCATTATCAAAATATAGCTCACCAAATTCACTATTTATGAGGAACCATTCAAGTTCGTCAACAAGAGTTGAATGTATACCTGAAGACGCCACACGAGCTACATGTTAGCGGGAAAGATGTTCCACTCCAATGAAGGTGAATTAACATCAGATCGCTTTCAAAACAAGCGAAATGGAGTGGTATATATGCCGTACAGAACTACTTTGAGCATTTCCATGGAATTTCAAAGCATGACACTATATCCCGTTCATATGAGATCGGTGAAGTACACGCTGCACCAAAACATATATATGTACATATGGGTTTGACACTGAATGGGTTAAATTCTAATGAAAGACCACAGCCTGTTTCCAGTTTTAACTGGGTCGGGAATGGAATGAATGAAGCCCCCATGTAGCAATGAGGACAGGAATTGTGCCGGGTCCTAAAGCCTGTCGCACTCCTCTGGGGAAATGATTAATGATGGACAGATGAAACGATATTGAAGAGCAATGCTGGAATGAAAAATGACAGGGAAAACTGGAGTACCCTGAGAAAAGCCTGTCTCGTCTCTGCCTTGTCCAGCATAAATCTCACATGGAGTGGCCGGAATTTAAACCACAGAACCAGCCGTGAGAGGCCGGCGTGCTTCTGCACGAGCCGCGGAGGCTATTTTTAAATTTAATAAGTGCATTCATTAATATTATCAGTGAAAAATAAAACTACAGTAATAAGAAATACTCTAATCATACCAACAAAATTTACAATGAAGTATCATATATAGCAATATGTTGGAATATTTAGTAAAGACAGCTTAACACCAACCATTAGAGAAACTTAACAAATCAGATACGTGTACAACCAATGTAAAACAGAAATTTGCAAATTGGCATTGCAAAATCAATATTATCGTTCAAGCCTATTTAATTAAACTGTTCACATATTTTAACCAATGGTGAATTTCTTTGACTAACGGTCATGAAATGTCGTAAGTAGAATTGTTGCCATGTCCTCAAATAAGTTAACTTTACATTGCAGTTCACCCTGCAAGTAAATTGCTATCATCTATTATACCATTTATTATTTTACACAGAAGCTTCTGTGGCTCAGTTGGCAGCGCGCCGGCCTTTCACCGCTGGATACCATGGTTTAATTTCCGGTCACTCCATGTGAGATTTATGTTGGACAAAGCGGAGACGGGACAGGTTTCTCTCCGGGTACTCCGGTTTTCCCTGTCATCATTGCATTCCACCAACACTCTCCATTAACATTTTATTTCATCTATCAAGCATTTATCATTGCCCCAGAGGAGTGCGACAGGCTTCTGCGGCCGGTAAATTTCCTATCCTCGCCGCTAGATGGGGGCTTCATTCATTCTATTCCTGACCCGGTCGAATGACTGGAAGCAGGCTGTGGATTTTCATTTTCATTATTTTATACAGAAATTCTAATTTATTTCTCTTCAGTTAATAAAAGTACAGGATTTAAATTCCTGGAGTAAGTTATTATAAGAGACTCTTCCCTTTAGCATCAAACTTTTAAGACTTCTATGCCCCACTTATGGAACGTCAGATATCGAGCCTATAGTGGTATTGAAAATAATAACTTGTGTTTTTGCGCTGCACAAACAAAAGTACATCCATTGGTTCGATAAACCGCCTGCTAACTTAGATGGCCCTGATCAAGAGATCTATTTGTTAACTTGACAGGCGCATGCGCAGTACCGTACTGTATGTCGCCAGCTATTACACTGTTTTTAGTGCTTTCTCATGATGTACTTGCCAAATTTACAATCAATACTGTTCAATACAATATAATCAATACTGATCTGCATTTAGGGCAGTCGCCCAGGTGGCAGATTCCCTATCTGTTGCTTTCCTAGCCTTTTCCTAAATGATTTCAAAGAAATTGGAAATTTATTGAACATCTCCCTTGGTAAGTTATTCCGGTCCCTAACTCCCCTTCCTATAAATGAATATTTGCCCCAGTTTGTCCTTTTGAATTCCAACTTTATCTTCATACTGTGATCTTTCCTACTTTTATAAACGCCATTCAAAGTTATTCGTCTACTCGTTCCGATGACGTAATTGTAGACATGATTAACGTTCTAGAATGACTATGTTCATCGGCCTAATGTATGAATTGAAAGACAGATTCAAGCTAAACATAAAATAGGCCCTACTGTCATACGTTTGGCCACAGAATTTTCCATTGTCCCCTATTGATCAAATATTAATTACAATACGCTTTTTTTACTACCGAGTTTTATCATATTTGTGTCTGACTGCATTTGTGTCCATAAAAGCACTGGTGTCAGTAACTGGGTACAACAGATAATTACACATTTATCGTAGTAGGCCTATTTGCATTGGCAGTGGGCATATACTTTTATTGTGGGGTTATTTTTAATTAATAATTAAACTCTTATTACATTACAAGGAATTAACAGGTTATATATGTTAATTATGCAATATTTATCGTTATACTGTGGTCAAACAATGTTCAAATTTTGGAATAACAGGGAATATATATGTTACGCTTGTAAGGCTCAGTGTAAACTGGCTCACGCATGACGTGCTGGTGATGTGCATACTTTATTAGAAATTCTCAAACAATGTCAAAATCTTCTTACTGTCCTTAATCCCTACAAAACTAATACCCATGCCTGCAAGAACAAATTGAAATACCAATTTCTCGTTGCACGAAAAGCACAAATATGATTCATTACTTTTGCACATGCACCCAACAGTCTAGGGAACACATCAAAAAAAAAAAAAAAAAAAAAAAAAAAAAAAAAAAAAAAAAAAAAAAAAAAAAAAAAACAGTGCTAGGGGTGGCATCTACAGAGTATTTATGAAACTTTACCAACGAACCAACAGTTAACAGTTCGATAAGTTAGCTTCTATTACACTGTGCGATGCAGCTAAGATTTACAGAGTCGACAGCTGAAACAAATCAACAACTATCAGACAGGTATCTCACCATTCCAGAAACCAGGAATTACAGCAGAGAATTCTAAGATATTTCTTTTGAACATTTTCAAACATCATCGTCATTTCCCGTTTCCAGATTCCTGTGTCGAGTTGTGAATCAAGGGCCTCCATTGCTGCCTGTCTCTCCACCACCTTTCTCCTTTTTTAAGTACATCATCTGGTTTTCCTCACCTCTTCTCTCTGTACTCCCACACTGAATCTGTCCACCTCTTTTGGGGTCTTCCTCGTGGTCCCTTTCCTGTTAACGTCTCTGAAAAAGCATTTTTTGGCACACTCTCTTGTCCCATTCTTATCATATGCCCATACCGTTTTAGCTTTGTTGTTTCTAACCTGTCTTGAAGTTTCAAGATTCCTGTCCTTTTCCTTATCTCTTTATTTCTAGTTCTATTCTCTCTGGTCTTGCCCTTGATACCTCTTAGGAATTTCATCTCCGCTGCCTGTATTCTACTCTCCTCTAGTTTTGTTGTAGTCCACAGTCCAGCTGCATAGCTTAGTATGGGTTCCTAATAGGTTGAATATAATACTTTCTTACATTTCTTCGGGACATCTTGGTTCCACAGAATACCCCTTACACTCTGGTAGAAGTGGTTTGCTTGTATTCTTTTCCCAATTTCCTCGGTTATCTTTCCATCTTCTGTGATCACACTTCCCAAGTACTTTAAAGTTTTAACCACTTCCAGAATTTTACCATTCAGTTTTATCTTTCCTTTTCCTTCCTTCCTTCCTTCCTTCCTTCCTTCCCCTTGTCATCACTATTGTTTTACTTTTCTCTGTGCTTCCTTCCATAAATCTACTTGGTTTTGCACTTCCGTTTCATCTCACCCCGTATCACTATATCATCTACAAACAACATGGCTTTTGTTGCTTGTCTTCCCAATCTTTGTTTAACCCTAGAAAGCAAACCCTCGTAATTTTTACGACGCATACTTGGCAACACGGCTCTATCTGCTAGGCTTTTCGCGCCACGTTGCTGTCCTACTCAGTAGCTTCCTACAATGCCGCGAGCTTCGTCAGTGTGCAAGCATTGTTAGAGTGAGCCTGTTTATTTCAAATTAAAGACTGTTTCGTCGTAAAATTCACTAAGATTTGTGACTACGTATGCTAAACTTAGAAAGGTAAGTTTTGTAACAAAGTTACATTACAGCACTATTCTGAATGAAATAAGTATTTAGAACCACAGAACTTGTCATACCCATACTGGTAAGTAATGCGTGCTGTTATTTTGGCCGCAAGTTGCCGAGAAAAGACTTTCTCATACGTCTAAGTGAAGAACTCACCAAGCCATGGATGGCGAAGAGACTGGAAACACCGAGCTTACAAACACATCTATGAGAAATTATACAGGGTAATCTAAGTGATAGTTCATCTACCCAACGTAAAAGATTGGTTACTACTGGCAAGAGAACTATTTGTCACATCTGTCCTGCTCAGAAAAGGCGAATGACAACATATTGCAGCGAATGTCACCACACGTATCGCAAGGAACATAGAGCAAATCTTTGCACTAACTGCTGTAAATGAGACACCAGGGACTTGAAAAACTAGGAGTCAACACTCTGTAAAATAATTTACATGTTAATACATGCTTCTTATATTACATTTTGTGTGCAATTACATTTTATCATCATGGAAATAAATAGTCATAAATTTTATGAGGGTTTGTGGTGTTTATATAGTACCAAATTAGGGTTTGTGCTCTAGGGTTAATGTTCTTATGAATTTCATCCATGATTATGATGAATAGTATGGGCGATAGTACGCTTCCCTGTCGGAGACCAATTTCAACTTTAAACCATTTTGTTTTTCCTATACTAGTCTTCACACAAGCCCTTGCTGGCAAGATGTAGTGTTTACACTGCACTATCCCTTCTGGTATGGGGTAGAACAAATTTGTTACTTTCATTGACCTGTCTCAGTCTCATCCTTGGCTTTGACAATATGAAAGTGACCGAGGTATGTGTGATGCTAGTAATACCATTCCTTATGCAGCCAATCCCTGTTATAAATGGTGTGAAAATATCACTCATAGGGTCGGCTTGGCAGACTGGTATGTAACAGCAACTTCTGGCTCGGTGAGGAAAGCAACGGTAAACTACGTCACTCCTCATTTCCCTAGTATGCCATGTCAGTGACGCCTAGGCTATCTATGACAACTCTTGGCAGAACTGTGGAGGATCAAACCAGCCTTCGGGCTGAATACCCAACATACATAAAGTCTTCACACTACTAACACCATTTTTGTACATTGCTTTTATCATTTGCACTTCCACTCTGTTAACTTGTTTTATCCTTAATGTGTCCCATATCAACTGTCTGGGCACACTGTCATAAGCTTTCTCAATGTCAATAAAAGTCAACACTAAGTCTTTTCCAAACTTGCAATCTTTTCTCCATCATAAGTCTTAATGTTAAGATCAGGTCAAATGTTGATCTGTCTTTCCTAGAACCATACTGTTGTTCTTCCATTTCTCCTAGCTTCCTCCTCAGTCTTCCTTCCAATACTCTCTCAAATATCTTAGCTACATGGGCAATAAGGGTGATCCCTCTGTAGTTATTAAAATCATTTTTATCACCTTTTTTAAATATTGGGATAATTAAACCCTTTCCCCACTCTTCTGGGATCTCTTTCTTCCTCCAGATTATTATTAATAATCTGTACAGTCACTGTAGCCCTACTGGTCCTGCTGCTTTTATCATTTCCATAGTTGAACCTTTGAATCTTTTTAATATACAGTAATTTTTTAAGATTGGCAACACAGATTCCACAGAATGCATCCATATTCAAGTTTGCTTTGAACAAATGTAAGTTCTGGAAACACAAGATCATTGAGGACCCTTGCTATAACTGTTGAGATATGCCTCAGACCATCCATCACATCCTCGTGGAGTGCTCACTCCGTAAATTTAATGGCAAAATGAAGGATATCCACAAAGCCACCGGTGAAGCTATGAATTCTACTGCTGTTAGTTACTGATCAGCCCTAATTCGTAAATATTTAAATTTTCTAATTTGCACATATTGGTACTATCGTAACAGTGTACTCTCTTGCCATACGAAATAAATGTACGTATGTTTTTCAGCTCTTCAGAGTTTATTATTTATTATAAAACAGGGGAATCTCTCTCCTAGATATAACATACAAAATATTTTCAATAATCATCCTTAATAGGATAAGTTTACAACTTGAGAAAGAACTAGGAGAATATCAAGGAGGTTTCAGACCCTGGAGGAGCTGTCCTGATCAGATCATGAGTCTTAAGTTGATAATGGACTATAACAGGAGAAGAAACAGAGATATGGTGATAACAATTGTAGATTTCAAGAAAGCTTATGATTGCATCCATAGAGAATCTCTGTTTAAAATTTTAAGACACCTTGGACTACACCCCAAATTAATAAACATGATAAAATTGACTCTCACCAATACCAAGTCAAAAGTGAAGTTTAGGGGTGAAACATCAGAGACATTTGAAATTAAAACTGGACTACGGCAGGGAGATGGGCTCTCACCACTATTATTTAACTGTGCTCTAGAAATGGTAATGAGGGAATGGTTTAGAAAATGTCCCCCCAAAATAAAGATTGGCCGAAAAATCAAAACAAATTGCCTGGGTTTTGCTGACGATTTAGCATTACTAGCAGTGGACATAAAAGAAGCAAAAACCCAGATATCAGAACTTCAAAACATTGCAAATAAAATTGGCCTCAAAATATCATTTGAAAAAACAGAAATTATGCCCCAAAAACCAACACAGCTAAAAGAAGTCACCATAAATGGTAATAAAATCAAAATAGTAACTCAGTTTAAATATCTTGGAGAAGTAATAACACATAACTTAAATGAAAAAATCTCAATCCAAGTAAGAACAAATAGATTAGCTAAAGCACAAAAATTAACATGGGATATCTACAAAAAGAAATGTCTATCAATAAATACAAAAATAAAACACTACAACACAGTTATAAAACCGGAAGCTACATATGCAGCAGAAACACTCTTTTACCTGAATAAACAATCAAAGACTGACAGACTTCAGAAAATTGAAAGGAGGATTGGAAGAACCTGTATCAACAAAAAATATCAGAAAGATGGACAGTGGCGGTTAATACCTAACAAAGTCGTGTACAAAGAGCTAGAACCCATTACAGATACTATGCGTAAGAGGAGACTGGGATTCTTTGGACATATCATGAGGATGCAGGACTCGAGACTTCTGAAACAACTAGTACAACACAATCTCGTCTCAAAAAATACCACAACAGGATGTAAATGGATCAGAGAAGTAAGAGAGGATCTGAAGGAAATAGGCCTTACAACAGAAGACACCAAAAATAAGATAAAATTGAATACAAAACTCAAGAATACAAACCTCCGCTTTACCCTTACACAAAACAAACCAACAACTCGCACATTTTCAACTGAGGAAAGGGCACGAAGATCGGAGCGTCTGAAGAAGTACTGGGAGGACCGCAAAGCCCGAACAATCCCTTCAAAGAGACCTGAACGACGGACTGACTAAAGTGATCCTATGTGGTCATAAAAGAAGAAGAAGAAGAAGAAAACTTAATGACTTACATCCTTCATTAACGACCTTTCAATATGTGTTTTGGGACATTGCACTGTGCATTACGAGCCCTAGATCCTTTACTGAGTTCGTCTTCTGAAGGGTTACATTATTCATTTTATAAAATTATCAAACCTGAGCAACACGAGAGGCATAATGAAACCTTAACCTAACTTTCCTAGAGTAATATACATATAACTATCAAGTGTTATTTACAACCAATAACTGTAACTTAAAATATAATACACAAGTTATATACACATGATTAAACTTAAAAACCTTAGTCTATAATACATGAAAAATTGTTTTCAGTTATGCACATAACCTAATATCAGGATACAAAGTATATATACTTTTCTTATTACCTCTATTGCCTCCATTCCTCTGGCTGTCATTGATCCCACTTCCATGTGCAAATTCTTATTATATCAAATTGCACTATTTTGTACTGCACTCTCAGTTCTTGTGATACCCCTCCTCTATTTCTCACAACTATAGGAGGATCCAGGTGTGTGCCACTTCCAGGGAACGCCCTAACCCTCTTAATAACACAAACAATTTGTCATAACAGGGTTAACTCGGGAGCTAAATTTTATGACCACATGCCCTTGCCGACACCAACCCCCCATGAAATCTGAAAGGTTGCTCCTAACCTGGAGTACAGAAGCCTTTTTAGCCAAATCTATACGGAGTATACATGTTGCCTGATGTGTTCCTAAGGCAGTTCTTCCTCTGAGGGACTGTTACCCTCTCAAGAGCACTCCACTGCATAAAGCCACTGGTCCTCTTACGATGTCAAGGTCTTTCAAGTTTTCAAAGGCCTTAAACCACACAGGAAAGGGAAAATAACCCCACCCCACACCACACACATGATTGGAATGTTTCTTAACCCATATCTTCCCAAATTTATTTTTTGTTGGAATATTCCATTATAGTTTTATAATATGGTTTCTAACAATCGAGATAATGGAAATGTGGTTGTAGGGTTTTCCAAACCGTTCAAGCTGGCATTTTCCATTTTGAAATGTCGACAGTGGGCACGACTGGGATAGGTAACTTGGACATTTTTTTGTAAGTGGCTTTACGTCGCACCGACACAGATAGGTCTTATGGCGACGATGGGATAGGAAAGGCCTGGGAGTTGGAAGGAAGCAACCGTGGCCTTAATTAAGGTACAGCCCCAGCACTTGCCTGGTGTGAAAATAGGAAACCACAGAAAACCATCTTCAGGGCTGCCGACAGTGGGATTCGAACCCACTATCTCCCGGATGAAAGCTCACAGGTGCGCGTCTCTAACCGCACGGCAAACTCGCCCGGTAGTTGGACATTAAAAAAACCTCAACCATCATAGTTCCCCAACATACATTTTTTTTTGAAACATTAGCTACATGAATGTATAAAAAAGGCCACAATAATGACATTTGGAGAATAAACAGTAATAATGAGGTCACAACAGTCCAATCCAATTTATAACAGCAGACGCCATCTAATATGCTCAATGTTCTTTATAACACGTTCTAACGCACGTGAAATGCTTCCGAACAATGCACATGGCATCCAAAGTCTACCTTTTTACACATTTTCCTGTTTGCCTACCGAATTGCACACATCGGACTTTGATGCCTTTGGTTTTGAGGTGATGAGAGATCCCATCAAACTGCACATCGGTCAATACTCGCGAAGAGACTTTAATGCTTAACCTGCCTGTGGAATAACGAGTGGCACAGGTCTGCAAATATTTCCTTACTACATGGTGTGTGAAGAACGGGAAGTCCACTTTGTCGTCACTTCCCTTTGAAGTTGAACGATAGCATTGCCATGCATTATTCATTGTAACATTCATTTAGAATAAATGCTATCATAAGCCAGTACCATTTCTTGTTTCTAATTTTGACGAGATACAAAGATACATTTTGATCTAAGCAATCAGTGCCACCCATATACACAGTATATATAAAATATACATACTGGCTGAAGAATTGTAAAGTACCTTTTCTGGGCATTACACCACTTTCTGACATGCCACACTGGAGCTACGCCACAGTCTAAGCAACTGTAACAATATTTTCACTACAGCAGATGAGTAATTCCTGATCTGCAATCTGTGACTTGATGCTAACTGCCGCGCCCTTCTCTCTTACATAAGATGACATCAGGAAGGGGAACATTTTCCACTAAATTGAGATGGACAGTACCAGTACCTTCATAGCCTTTCGCCTTGAAGTAGTCCAACAAGCGAAGAGATGTAAAATAGTTGTAAAAACCAGACTGAGATAAATACCTTCAGGCAGGTCAGAAATTAGGTTCATGATAATGGAGATACTCCCAATTCCAGTATGTTATTACCAGTAATCACTCTGTGGTAAGGCTCTCCTTGAATAAGATCTCCTAAAGGAGTAGACAGTGACTACACTTTGAAGCAAAAACAAATTGGTTTTCCAGGTGTGTTTCTTTGAATTGTGCTTACCAAAATATGGCACCACTGAAAGATACGGGCAACTAGGGTAATGTGTTCCAGGTGGGGCAAATTTTTCAGAAACTGTAATTTACGTTAAGTTTTGAGTATGCACCTCATCTCCTAGAACCGAGTTTGAGCATTACCTTACTTACAGTCTTAAGATGTAAATCTTCAGCAGTTTCCCAGTACATTTTTGTCCTAGGCAATGTCTTATAACCTGAGAGAAAATGCAGCAAGAGCTGGAATTCATTTTTTTCAATGTAAATGGATTTTTTTTTTCAAAGTTGTGCACTGTATAATAAAGTCAAGAACTTTGTCATCAAGAAATACTTCAAACAATTTAATAGGAGAGTAGTCATTATTGAGATAGCTCAGCAGAGTGACTTCTTTTGCTGACTTGTTAACAATAGCACATTCTTTCAACACACTAAATTTTCCTCATCCTTTCATAGAACGATTATTTAAGTTGACCCTAGGTTGCTTAATCCTCTCTTACTGTTCACCATCAGTAGATGTACAATGCATATGAGAACATTTTCCTCACAGACATTTACCGAGATCTCTGCCTCATTGTCATCGACAATATTTTGCCCAATTTCCACAACGCCAACTTCTGAGAGATTCAAAGAAACTAATTCAGCTCCCGCCGAAGCTGATGTGCTGTTCAGATCCCCACACAGTTAATTGTCATCACTATCACCATCACTGTTGAGAGCATTCTTGGGCGGTTCTGTGAATATACAGTAGTACCTTCAACGAAATCATCCGTATTCAAGGAGGTTAATAATATGTCACATAGTCAATCTGAGAAAAATAAAATAAAGGCAGGCATCACTAATCTGGTGGTCCCAATCTGCCCACTGTCGACATATCGAAGTGGTACTTCATTCGCTCTGTTTATAACTTCATACTTCTAATTGAAAAAGGATAAGTAAAAATAGTGTGAAATAAAGGCATGGAGCTTGCCAATACTTTGCCTTTGGGAGTGGTGACCCATCGTAATAATAGCATATATATATGATATGGTACTAGTAAATCAAACTCAGAAGAAAGAAGAAGATAAAGAAGTGCCATAAATACCCCAACCCAGCAGGAGCTGGATAAGGGGATATGATGATGATGATGATTATGATGATGAGGTATCAACCTTTTAGTAATCAATTTAGTATCACATAAATGATTTTTATTTTGAATACAGAGGTCGTAAATGCTTATGTTGACAAATGCAGACAGTGTGAAGATATGAATTACTCATTACAAAGTATTGTCCATGCATTCACCACATGTTTGAGGTCGTACACCTACATCCTATCCAGCGTGCTTGAAATTTCTTTTTTACCTTTTGTTTTGAGATACTGGAAACTATGATCATGTTGACAAAGCCAGTTTTAACTACAGTAAGAAATCAAAAGTAGTCAGACACTTCAGTATTTTCAACGTAAATGGCAATACTCCCACTCCTATAGGTGGGAAGTGAAGTTCAGCATGTCAGAAGTATCACTAGAGAGCTTACTTCCGAAAACAATCCAAATTTGTTTACCAGTCCCTTTCATGCCTCTGGAGAAGGTGGCCTGTTCTATGGTTCTATGAAAGAGAGAAACAAACGAGTGGTCTGCTGTCACTCGCATGTTTCAGAACCTTATCGAGCATCGGGAGTAATGGCGTGACACTTTGCAGCAGGTGGACAGCAGTGAAATCAACAGCAGAAACAAGAAAATGTAGACTAAACTGCAAAGATAAGGAGATGGTAGAGGATGAAAGAAAAGTGATAAGGCTACAAATGAAAGTGATTTAATATGATAGGCTGGATTGTTAATAGGCCTTGTTCAACTGTTTACCATGTAATATACAAATTCATCAGGAACAAATCAAATTAAAACTGGCCAAGAATGAGACGACCGCAAATCCTCACACCGTATAATAAGCATGTTATCTATCGATCTATCAAAAAATTCCCCGACTCAGTGCTCTGAAGATCGCAGCTGAACTGCAGAACACCAGTATCACAGTTTCTGCAAGCAACAGTACGGCGTGTTTCCAATCCTGAAGGGTACTACGGTTGAGTCAGTCTGAAGAAGTTCTGGGTAAAGGAAATTAACAGGAAAAAGTGACTGGAATTTGCTTTGAAATATTGGGATAAGACTGAGGATTTTGGAAGATGGTGATATGGGCTGATGCGAGTAAACTCAATGAGTATGGTTCAGATGAAAAGCTGAAGGTGTGGCAGATAACGCATGCTGAACAGAAGCCTCAAAACATCTTTCCACTTGTTAAACAAGGAGGTAGCTCATGTGTGTGAGGTTGCACGATTACACTCTGTGTGGGAAAGGTGCACATTACTAATGGTGTAATGGACCACAGAAAGTACCGGAACATCCTTAAACAAGAACTACCATCCAGTGTGGAAAAAATGGGGATGACTACCAACTGGATCTTTATGGAAGATAATGATCCCAAGCATACCGCTCATAATGTCAAATTGTGGCTGTTGTATAACATTCCTAAACACCTACACACTTCATCCCAATCCCCTGACATTAACCCCATAGGATATATGGAACCTTTGGAAGAACATAAGAAAGAGGTACTAAAAATGAAGTTCTCAAACATGCTTTGCTGGTTGAATGGGAACTAATACTTCTGACAGTAACTGCACATTATGTGAACTCCATGCAAAACAGATAAAAAGTGATAATCAATACTGATATTCAACAAAGTACTGAAGTAACACTGTTGTACGAGAAAGTGCGTTCTATTTTAGATGAATACAAAGTATCAGAATACTTTTGACACATGACAAAGAAACCTTTATTTATTTTTCATTTACCAGATGTTTCTAATGTTATTTATGTTTTTCCTACTTTCGTCCAGGCTTCATGAAGGTTTAAGTGCCCAATATTTTGTACAACTGTGTATTCAAGCTTACATATGTATAATGATTTTATGAGTAAAAGGCCTAAGAAGCTTGCTGTGCTAAATATGAAATGAATGTAATACTTAACTTGCGGCTACAGAATCCAGCAATGAAGCAGCTTCTAAATAGGGCAAAAACATGCACATGATGCAATTAATCTTGATTATAAAGTACGAGATTTGTTTCTACTTCGGCCAGTATGTTTAAAAAAATTGTATTTCTGTGTCAGTCATGGCCAGAATAAAAAGAAAATATAATTTTTAAATTTCCATCACGTCTGTACGTACTTTAGAAAACTGCGGAACAGAATTTCATGAAAAAGGGTACTAAAGGTCAGGGTAGAAGGCACTACAATGTAGGTTACAAAGAATTTTACTTGTGCTGGATGAAGAAGTAATTTAGGGGAAGGTCTAAAAATGAATTCTCGTATCTCTATTAATACTAGTCCTATCAATAAATGCTACATAACAGAAGTTGTAGGAAATGAAATTTCCAATTTTATGTGCAATACAAATTCACCCTATGACTCATAACGGAAATATTTAAGATAAATATTTTAAAACTTAATTTCTTGTGTCCAAATTTTAATCTTAACCTTACCGAAGAAAACTCTGTAACAAAGAGAGAATAGTAAATTCGGATCTTCAATGCTTCATAAAATGTTATCATAGTAAAAAAGAAAAGGTTACCGGTGCCGATCCTTGAATGTATTGGTCGTCCCAAAGCAGGCTGTGAGCGGATGCGTGATCTTCGGAAGTTACCTTGCCGAGTGGAACAGCGTCTTTCTGAATACTGGCGGAGAGGAGCTGGGGAGTTAGATAACTTTATTTTTTATCTTGCCATTCTTTCAGATCATACATATTCTGATAACTACATAGTATTCAAGCTATTCGATCCATGTTATTGAGGCACCGATTGGAATGGGAAGTTTACAGCCACGAATCTGATTGCTTATCTCCATTTACCTGAACAAATTACATGACTGACCTGTCAAAGACAGACACTATACTTAATTTGAAACACATTTTCGTGAATTACCGACTGGCAGACTTAATTTTTAACTTTCTTACTATCAATTAATGAATACTAATGAATGTGAGATTTCTTCAAAGATCATTTTACATTCTGCACATTCCGTGATGCTTGGGTAGTAAGCTACTTTCTGCAACCATCTGCAAATAGTATGTACATAACTTTCTGAACACCAGGGGGAGGGGGAGGAAATGCATAAATAACTATACTGGCACCAATCTCATTTGAACCTCTAGGATGCGCATTGCCCCACCATACAAAAATCGAAGTATATCGTTTTAGTAATGCTGTCTTGCAAGAAAAACACAAAGAATGGTGAAATTATACATGTGTATGTGCATACTGTAGTATGTAGCCTGACCCTGTGATTGTGGAGGCAACATGATTTTTTGGTGGTCAAATGGAAACTGTTACTGCACCATCCCTCCCTCAAGAAATTCAAAGCAAGCCTCAGCTCTAACTCAATGGATTTTATTTTATATCAGCAGTAGTAAACATTTATCTGTTTCTAGTTTTATTTACTTGTAAGAGAGAGACACTGAGTGTACATCAGAAACAGAGCTTGTAAAAGCACTACATTTTGTGTTTAAAATATTCCAAAACAATATTCTGGATACTTTCAATGAATGCAAAATGTTAATCTTGTTTTATTACGGGTTAACTCATCCTGTGTTATGTCCTTAACCAACTAGAACAGTAATGAGCCTCAAGTACTTAACATTTCCAGATAAATTTGAAAACAGATTCTCCAACACACTGTATCCAACGTGAAGTTCCTTAGGTTGCAGCCCAGGTTCAAGAGAAACGTGCTGAGCTTTGCTGTGTAAATACCTAGAAAAGTTTTCTAGTATGCCTGAACAAGCCTTGTATGCATTTCACACGATATGTAATTGTGATACCCACCCGAGAACTGCCCCTGACTGTGTATTCCCACTGATGCACAATATGTCAGAAGAGTTTCCCCCTGTGGGTGGGGACGATAGAATAAAACCCACGGTATCCCATGCTTGTCAAGAGGTGACTAAAAGGGGCAGATAGGGCTCTAAACTTGGGAGCATGCATGGCAACCACAGGGCCCTTACCTGAGTCCTGGCATTGCTTCCATTTACTTGTGCCAAGCACCTCACTTTCACCTATCCTATCAACCCCTTGGTCAAGTTTTGTTCTTTTCCGACCCTGACAGTATTACGTACGTATACCTAGGGAGTCTTTCATTTTCACGCCCTTTGTGGCCCTTTTCTTTCTTTGGCCTAAACTTCATTTTTCAAAGTGTTCGATCCCTTCTATTTTTTCTCTCTGATTAGTGTCACATAGAGGATGGTTGCCCAGTTGCACTTCCTCTTAACCCTTTCCGCTCGTGTGTCGACCTAAGGTCGACAGCCGTCACTTAGCGTTACAGCTCGTGTGTCGACCCTGAGTCGACACGTTTCAACGCTCGTTGCTAGGTTACCTGGAATCCCAGGGGTTTTGTACTTTGTTTTGTAAGTGCTGGTCCCTTCCAGAAACCGAAAGAAACCAAATAGGTGTGTTTTAGTTTCTCTTTGCTTGGCAAAATTGCTCCGTTTCCTTGACAATGGAAAGCAGTCACGTTAAGCAACATGGCAGAGCACAGTCTGACCGAAGCTGAGATTCTCGCATCTATTTCGGCTGATTTTGATAATAGTGGCAATGAAAGTGATATATCCATTAGCGATTCAAATGACGATATTGATACCAGAGTCGCAAGAAATCTTGGAGGAGGCGATAGTATTGTGACTCGTCCCGGTCCCAGTCATACAGTGCTGACTTCAAACATATCTTGGAGAACGGGTGATGAAGGATTAGCCAAATTTCTTTACAGATTGGTCAGTGGATTCATAAGTTGTGGCAATAGACCTAAAATACAACTAGAGTACTGGCAACTATTTTTTACTGATCTATTGTCCACGAGACAAACAAATTTGTAGCATGCTAATTAATTTATTATTTGACCACCTATTCAATACATTAAAATTTTTATACAATTAGGAATTGATCATTGTTACCTTAAGAATGTGAGACATGTTTTGCCTTTCATAGAAAGCATCATCAGTCACTGGACCTAAAGTTTAAATCAGGCACCTGATTTAAAATTGAAGTATAATTATTAAGATCTAATATAAACATTTTTTTTCACAATAGGAGCAGTCTAAGGAAAAAAATACAATATTTGGTATTAAAGTGTATTCAGCCGTTGGCTATCGATTGCTAGTTGTGACAAAGGCGCATATACAGTACTTTGTAGCAGTGGTCTGATTTGAAAATTTAAATATTACATTAATCGTAACATTCCAAACAATATTCCTGTATATAAACCTTTGTCACAACTAGCAATCAACAGCCAGCGGCTGATATTGTCGTTACACTCATTAATACTAAATGTTGCATTCTTTTTCCTTAGCCTGCTCCTATTAACATATGTTAATATTAAAGTTAGTAATTATATTTCCCAGCATTCCAAATAATGTGATATTTAAATTTACTAAGCACTGTATATGTACCTTTGTCACAACTAGTAGTATTGTTATGCACATTAATATTCAATATGCATTATTTTTCCTTTTACGCCAAGTTAAATCACCGATTACTTATTGCAAGCCATAATTCTCAAATCTAAGACTTCAACCAGATAGTTTTTCCAATATCACGACTTTACTTCTGAGTAAAGTCTCATTTAACATTCTTTCAAATTGCTGGAATCTTTTTCCTAACATTCTAAATAATGTAATATTTAAATTTTCAAATCAGACCACTGCTACTAAGCACTGTATATGTTCCTTACACAACTAGTAATCAACAGCCAACGGCTGATATTGTTGTTATACACATTAATAACAAATATTGTATTATTTTCCTTAGACTGCTCCTATTGTAAAAATGTTAATATTAGATCTTAGTAACTATACTTCAATTTTAAATCAGGTGCCTGATTTAATCTTGAGGAGAGACAGTGACTGGTGATGCCTTCTATGAAAGGCGAAACATGTCACACATTCTTAAGGTAACAATGATCAATTCTTAATTGTATAAAAAATTTTATGTACTGAATAGGTAGTTAAATAAATTAATTAGCATCCTACAAGTATAGTATCTTCAATACGGAACCACCATGATATTTATCACTTGCAACAAATAAATTTGCCAAAATGAAAATACAGCAAAATACTCCACTTCAGAAGAGATCTGGTTTTCTTGGAAAGCTGTGACTTAAGAAGAGCTGAAGGCATTTATTGGTGTAATTATCAACATGGGGATGAACAGTAAGGCAGAAATGCAGGATTACTTTTGTGAAGACTGCTTGGATAAGCAATCAGGGCTCCATCCAGGCATTTGCTTTGAACGCTTCCACACACTCAAGACAAACCGCTAAGAAAGTGAAAAACATGATTTTGTGTCACATAATACCATACATTCATTAATTGTGTAGTTCCTTTCTGTATATATTGTTACAACCAGTACTTAATACCAGGTTTTAAAATATGAAGAATCCTGACAAAAATAAATACGAGTTGGGGGAAATCACGGCTTACAAATAATTCGAGTTGAAAGGGTTAAAACAATAATAACCACCACCTGTCAGAATCGTACAACCTCATTTAATTTTAGAACTGCAGCTATAGAAGGTTTGTACATACCTCTTAATGTACTGTACTGGTATGCTTTCTCCTTGCTACTGCAGACTGGCATGCAAGAGTCAGTAACAACAGAGAATGTATTTTAAGATGCACTAATCCTTCATCAAGCTGTATCAATGAACAAGAGAAATGTTATGGAACAGAATCTGATTATGTATCTTTCTATCCCCCCTCCCTTTTATGTTTGGTTTCATTTGATGATCTTTTCCTTGCTCTGATTCTTCCAACCAATGTTGGAATAACAGAAGACTCCATACAGGCTGTTAACATTCATGCTTTCACAGCCCATACTTGTCAACATGATACAGGCTATTAGGCTTATGCCATGTCAAGAAAACATGGTGAAACTCTACATTTTGCAGAGAACTTTGCTCCAAGTCTTGAGAAGAAAATCTCGACTGTTCATGAGGAAGACTACAATAATGAGGGGTTGAATTTAAGAATGCTAACCGTTGGTAGCTGTAAGTGGTATGGTCATTTGTCACCAGATGGCTCGCTGTATGCTGGCACATTGCTAGCATTCCAAGTGGGAGCTGACAGCACCATTAAGTTCCAATTAAGATGTTCCATTACACAGTGTGGGAGTGTCAGCGGTGGCTCATGTCAGCGTATGTGACACGCGAAGTGTGAACAAAGATTTTGTTAAGTAATAAGTGGAAATATGAGTAATATTTGTTAAATAATATTGCAGACTTGACATACATATATGAAGGGCCGGCGGGAGAAACGCTTTCAGTCCATTCAGCACAATTTTTCAGGAGACTAAAAACAAAGTTTGTCTTAAAAATTAATGTTTCATTACTTTGTTATTAACTTTAATTTTATATCATGGTACATGTTACATAAAACTGAAAACAAATCATTTGTGACAGGAATGTTGAAATGGGGCTTTGGAAAAAAAGTTTTTCTTCACCTCTAACTCCACTCCCTTGTCATTGGGGCAGGATTCTGAAACAAAACCCAGTTCTACTGTGAGCATTAGTGTATAAAGTGTATAAGGTATATAAGAAATAATGTTGATATTTGTGCATAGTGATGTGAAATCGCGTAAAAACAGGTAACATAGGTTGTGGTGTAGAAAAATTTACATTTACTCACCATGGTCGTTGAAGTCCAGATATACATCATCATGCTGCTCATTGCTCTCTCGTCCATCCCACATCAAATTGTTGTAGAAAGTATTTACTTCAGTACTGATGAGAAACCTGGTTAACGACTGCAGGTCACTGTACTTCACTCGAGAGATTGGGATTGGAGCCTCGTACAAAACTTTCAATTCTTGGATTGGTAAGCCATTCACCTGCTGATGATCCTTATTACCTTTTTTTCTTGTTTTCTTTAATGCTAACCTCATGGCTGTAGTAACTACCAGAGAAATTTGAACAGTGATAAACTAACCTTGGTGTCAAAATGTCTGCATAAAGGCATCTGATTGGCCTTGTTGGTAGAGGTCACTTGGTTTGGTACATAGGTTTAAAAACTTAGTCCATGTTTTGAACATTTCTTGTTTACAGTCAATCACGATAAATGGAGATGGTTTTGCACAACTATTTCTGATAACCTCCCTCCATTCCTCTGGAACCTCAACATAGGACTTTTGATTGACGAGACTCATACCACGGTCACACTCTAAGTAAATGTGACCTCTGATAGGAAAGATTACTATTACATTGTCAAAACACTTCTGTTTTGTCACTAAATAATGAAGATAACGTATCACTGTATAGTTTTTGTTTTGTCTGGCACAACTATCGTAAAAAATTGCTAGTTTATGAACAGTCTTAGGCAAAATGGATCGCAAAATGGTCAATCATTGAGCACACTTCATCCGCACGTTTTTTATTTACACTTTCATCATAGGTGTAAAATACAGATGTTTGATCAGAGAGAACATGAATATTAAATGATATAAAAATGTAACTGTCGCTTATAATAAACATCATTTGTAGTGATGTTTGGACTGTGTAAATTTTTCTGGAAATCCATAGCAATGGTCTCCATGTCATGAGTCTTCCTAGCTTTCCTTTTGTACATTGTCTTTAACTTGTAGAATGCAACACTTTGATGTAAATGAAGGTTTTCCTTGGTTAACAGCTTATTCAAGTCTCCTTCCAACTTAACCTTTGCCTCCACAGTCACAGTAGAAATAGATTGTTCCAAGGCAGCCTTTTGTAACTCACGTACTACATGTGCTGGGGGTAGTCAAATAAAAAATTATAATCTTAATTAAATATCCTTCTGAATGCGTTACAGGAAATTTTGTTGTTGGGATTTAAACCTTGGTACATTGACCACACTTTGCATATACTGAGATCCTCAGCTAAATAAATTTTATCACTATCTTTTAGAGAATAATGTGATTTTCTCCCTTTTCGGGATTGAAGAAATGAATTGACACAAAGGTTAGTTTCGTCACTTAATTGGTGGGGCCTCTTATTGTGCTTACCCCTTCCATCTGGTTTTACAGAGCCAGTAGAAGCCAGCGATTCCCTAATTGTTTGAATTCTGCACGAAGTAACCCCATGAATAGAAACAAAGGCCTTCATACAGACAGTTACATCGCGAAAAGTGTTATTACATTGTACACTAACTCTGTATGCAAATGAACTCTGGTTAAACCTTGCTTCTTCGTGTGGTTTCCTGTTCCTACGCCTTTGCACAGGCAAAGCTGTAATAAGGCCTCCAAAGTATGCATTTTGTTTATCATACGACTCTAGTTAATTAAACACTCGTATTATTCTTCGTCTGTCATATAATGAAACATTTTCAGAGCATTTTAACCTTTGGCACTTGCTATCTTCGCGATAGTATGACTACTTAACCTAATCTTTATCATCACATCTTTGATACGACCATACCCTTTTCTCTTCTTTGATGTTCTTGAAACGAGCTTTTCACCTTCTCCGGTTGAACTTCCCTCACTTTCAAACACACTCTCCCTCGCAACACAACTGTAAATTTAAAGCAATAATAACTTTTTACGTGAATACACATACAAAGAATGAACTGCAGCTGAACAAGGTCAGCCACGCTACTGCTTGTCTGTTGCTAAGCTGCGCCTCCCCACCACATTCTTAGCACCCCGATCGTTCTTCCATCTGCGCTGTGACTCAAACCATTCTTTCCACTCATGCTATATCTTTCTCCCTCTATTACAGCGGACCAAGAGCACTTTTGCTAATGGCGAGTCTTGTGGTTCAAAGAGACGTCACTGAGCTATGTACCAGCGTCAAAAACTCGAAAACAATAAGTTGTGGACTGAGAGCGTTTTTCCCGCTGACCCTTCATATATACGAAGCATGTTTCTTAAGTAAGGTCTGTTTTGTTGTAGACACTAGTAGTTCGTGCGCATATCGCAACGAGTGCGTGCGTTGTGTACCGGCATGCCTCATGAACAACTGTGCTCAATTTCAGCTCTGTAGCTAACCTGTACGGTTCTGTTCTGTGCTTTCAAAATGTTTAAGACTATCAACTCGCCTGCCGCGAGTGAGGTTCGTTCAGTGATACGGTTCTGGTGCAGAAATTCATCAACAGATTTGCGAAGTGTACGGTGATACTGTTATGAGTAAAAGCAAAGTGCGCAAGTGGTTACGACAATTCAAAGATGGCTGTGACAACGTCCATGATGATGACCGCTCCAGTCGCCCTTCTTTGATTACAGATGATTTGGTGGCTTCAGTTGAAGCGAAGATTCGTGAGAACAGGCGCTTCACAATAACAGGTCTCTCAAACGAATTTCCTGACGTGTCGAGATCAGTGCTTTACAACATTATTTCTGAACACCTAAAGTTTAGGAAACTGTGCTCCCGCTGGGTCCCGAAACTCCTTACAGAGGACCACAAAAACCAATGATTTGAGTGTGCGATGAAGTTCTGCACTCGTTACGACGAAGGTGACGGCTTCTTGAGTCAGATCATAACTGGAGACTAAATATGGGTTTCGCATGTCGCGCATGAATCGAAGCAACAGAGCATGGAATGGAGACACACACACACACACTCGCCTATAAAGGTGAAGGCCAAACAGACTCCGCCCCAGCGCAAAATCATGGCGTCGTTGTTTTGGGATAGGCATGGTGTTTTGCTGGTCGACTTCATGCAACAAGGAACCACTATCAATACAGAAGCATACTGCCAAACCCTGAGAAAGCTACGCAGAGCAATTCAAAACAAAAGACGCGGCATGCTGACAAAGGGAATTGTGCTTCTCCATGACAATGCAAGACCTCACACTGCAGGTCAGACCCGCGATTTATTGGACAGTTTTGGCTGGGAAGTTTTAGACCACCCACCCTACAGTCCTGATCTTGCACCAAGCGATTACCATCTGTTCCTCCATTTCAAACATCACCACAGTGGCAACCATTACAATGATGACGACGGCGTGAAAATGGCAGTGAACTCTTGGTTATTGGAGCAGGCGACAAGTTTCTATGAAGAGGGTATTTTAAAATGGGTTACGAGGTATGGTAAGTGTTAGAACAAACTTGGCAACTATGTTGAAAAATAGAGTGAAGTATGTACATTCTGAAATAAATTTACTTTTTTGAAATAACCTTTCGTTGTGTACTTATTTTCAAACGGACCTTACTTTAAAAACACGCCTCATATATATAAAATGAGAGTTTTGTCTGTACATTGCTCAGAATTTGAAAATAATGGTATTTCTGTATCAGTCATGTCCACAGTAACAAGGAAATGCACCTTTTACTTTTCCGTAATTTCTGTCTGTCTGTCTACACCACGAGAAAACGGCTGAAGAGAATTTAATGAAAATCGGTATGTAAAGTCGGGGGGGGGGGGGGGAGGGAACCACTACAATCTAGGCTATAAATTATTTTATCATGCTGAGTGAAATGGTAGTTTAGGGGAAAGCTTAAAATTTAATTTTCAAATATTTATATAATTAGTGGCCCTATGGTTAAAGTTAACTAAAGTTATATAGAATTAAATTTCCGGTCATTTTTGTCATACATTTTTACTGTACCAGCTATGATAAACACAGATATTCATGAATTTGTATTTTTGTTGCTAAGTCCATATCATCGCCGAGCCATGAGAAAATGGGTTAACAGAATTTAATGAATATCGGTATATAGAGTTGGGGAATAAGAAACTACAGTCTAAGCTATCAACAGTTTTATTCACCCTGGATGAAATTGTAGTTTAGGGGAAGGCGCCTAAAATTTAATTTTTAAATACCTATGGTATTGGTCCTATCAAAAAGTGCTACATAACAAATGTTATATAGAATGCAATTTCTGATCGTTTATGTTTTATTCAGCTTTACCGTACCGACTATGATAAGAGTGGTATTTCAGAGTCGGAAGAAAACTAAATGTGAAGGCTTACATTATCGAAAGCGCATTAACATTGATCAAGAATATCATTACATTGACCACTGTTTGTTGTGATGTTCTTTGTGTCTTATGCTGCCCCTCAACTCCCATAAATTGGATTACTGCTGCGTATCTAGTATAACATCCTGACTGAATATTGGCGGGAAGTAGCTGGGGAGTTAGAAAACTTTCTTCTTTACCATGCCATTCCTCTGGTTCATACGTTTTCTGATACTGCTGCTACTTAACACACGGATTCATCATAGTATTCCAGCCATTCGATCACTACTCTGACGTGCTGTTTTGAATGAGCAGTGTGTACACTTTAGGCAGAGGCTCACTTCGTAGTAGTAGTAGTAGTAGTAGTAGTAGTAGTAGTAGTACCTGGTCTAGAATTATAATTTAGGCCTATTCTAAATTGCAGCACCACAAATTCACTAAATAACTCAAAATACAACCCTGTAATGGGCCGTTTCTGAAGAAAAGCTTCTTCCTCTTCACTTTTATTAAATCCTACATTTATTAAATTTTCAAACTAGCAGGAAAATGTTGCCTCCAAGTCAGATTTTTCTGCCAACAGTGTAGTGAACTGAGGTTTTTGGACTCATTGGGTACTCCTAGGAAACATTAGTAAAACGGCATAGTTTTTGTCCTGTGATTCTCCACTATTCGACACACACACACACCTCCCTCTGTGCGCAGAAAAAAGACAGAGTGTTCATGGATCACGACTGTCTGCGGCTTGGTCATTCCTGCTCTGGAACTTTGGACTGTTAGATAGGCAGCGTAGTACTGTTTGTTAAAAGTGAGAGAATGTGTTTTTTCATATGATCAAGTATTATATGAAAGCATTGCTTTCAATCGCGCCATTCCTTCTGACATCATTGTGATGACATACGTTCATTTCAGTTGGAAAAACCAATAAAACAGTCTTTCTGAGGATGTAACAAGGCAGAGGGAGAGTGATTGTCTGCCATTATAATGAAAACTCCCCAACCTGATTATGGCTGATGGTCGGCAAGCAGGCTTAACCCAGTCTTTTTATGGTATCGTTAAGACCTATGCGACTTAATACAATCTTGCTCGCAACGTGTACAATATCTAGCCTAGAATTTTGTATACAATGTAGAATTCCGTAGTGAAGCACGAGTTCATCAGCTAGTATCTAAATAATTAAGTGGAAGTGTTAGCTATATATAAGTGCAAATGTAAGATATTAATTAGAATCTAATATTTTGTGCAGGAAGTAAGATCAAGTTCGCCATTTAGGATTCTGACAATCGACATCCATATCAGCCATCTTATCTCCCACCAGATACCATGCCGGACATACGTACCCAACTTGCTTCGCAGTTGCACTTCAAAGAGGATGGATATACTGATGAGACTGATGTATGCCCCATGTGTGAGCGGAAAGTAGAAAAGTCTGAGACAGCAGTTGAGTGTGATTGTTTATGTTGGAGATGGCATCATCAAGCTTGCGCGGAATCGCAACAAGGGTAATTTAAGGCACTCGAGGATTCTAGCAAAAAGAAGACAAAATTACTATGGCTTTGCTATCGTAGTCAGGATTTTCTTCATTACAAAGCTGGAAAGGGCAATCATAAGGAAATAGAGCATATATGCAAAGAAATGAATAGGAAGCTGCATGAACTATCAACAGCGATAAACAGATTAAATAATGAGACATTATTCCATTGCCCTGGACAGCAAACAAAGATTTCAGATTATCCTCTGGGGAATAATTCTTATTTCCTTCATAAAGAGCAGCAGAATCAAAATATCTCAGGGGACTCTGATTCCCCTTGGTGGTCCTGGAAACTTTCCATCCACTTCGTCAATTATGAAAAGGAAAGCACCTCAACCAACAACTGCAGTAGGGATGAGAGATGATCACTTACCAAAACAAACAAAGGAAATTGATCAAGGGCTCTCAGCAGTAGAGTCTATTCAAACATTAATCAGTGGAAACAACTACCATGCAAGTTGTAACCAAATGATAGAGATGCGGTGGACGTTGGCTCCAGACAACAGGATGAGACACGGACAACAGCTGTCAGACGTCGCCGCACAAGGAGCATCACCACTATCACAGACACAAAAAACACCTACACCTTATTCGTCCTCAGTTGAAGCTATAGGTGACAGCAAGGAGGTTCTTGACACACCTATATCCCCTGCTCCTCCACCTCCTCAGGTGCAAGAGCAAGGAAGAACGCATCATCAATATTACACCAGACACAAGACTGTGAAAGAATGAAAGGAGTTACTGTTCCAAAGGAAAGCAGGCTTAATAAGAACTGACAACTAGGAATTAGTAATATTTTCATCTGCATTAATAATAAGAGCCACATTGTGATAACTGGATTTCTTCATTTCGACAATTATAAATTGTATAATTTTTAATTTATAAATTGACCTTTTTTCATGAATTATTAAGAAAAGAATATTCATTAGGACATACTCTCCATGGAATATTGTACAAGTGTTTCCTTGACGACTGCTTTCAATAATTGTAGAAATAATTTATATATTTTCTCTTGAGATTTTTGCTTGTTTTAATGTTGTCAATCTTATGTTAAGGTCACTTCCTCTAAAGCATTACTTTGTCAATTTATGTATTTTTCATCTAAACAGTGTTATGTGGCTGAAGATGTTGATAATATACAAAACATGTACCACTTTTGACCATTAAATTGCCTTAGGCAATCATTGTATCAACTAGGTGGAAAATAAATAAATACTTAGTTGTGAATCTATTGAAGTGTGATACGGAACATAAAGCTAATTTTATGTAAAGCACTGTTGTTGTAAGAAGCAAATTGTGTACTATTTTAGGCATTTATTTTCAACCCGAATACAAAGAGTGCGATGTAGTAGATGTCATTAATGAAGATCTAAGTAAGACTAACCGGGATGAATACGTAATTGTCGCAAGAGATCTTAACTGTCGCATCGATGTTATGTCCCACAAATCGGAAATGGTGCTTTAAATTCTTACACGTAGAAGGTTTAAAAGTTATATCTGTCCCAACAGAAGCAGTACAATAGACCTGGTGTTGTCTAACCTCTCTGTTCAGTCTGCCTAATTGAGGAAACATGTACTTAATCAGAAACACATTACCCCTCATAAGATAACCTCCAGATCCAGTCATCGCTCTGTTACCTCATGTTCTGCAGATTTTTGGGATGAACAGCAGTTGCTAGTAAGCTAACACCCTTCAGTGCTGTAGCACCATGAGACTGGGATTTTTCGTTACAAGGTAACATCAACCACTGAAAATGGCAACAGTAAACCTGAAAGCACTATTTGAATGCAGGACAACTGATAACAGAATATATATATATACTGGTATATATGCTGAGGGGACTTCTGCTCTTCCTTTTTCCTCACGGCAGTATGCAACGGATAGTGTGTCTCCTTGGCTGAATGGCCAGCGCTGAAGCCTTCAGTTCAGAGGGTCCCAGGTTTGATTTCCAACCGAGTTAAGCATTTTAACTGCATCTGGTTAATTCCTCAGATTTGGGGACTGGGAATTTGTGTTTGTTACAGTCGCATATGATCAGCATACCGCTCAACCAACTGCCACAGAAACACACAATAGTAAAAACAGTACATCCTTCCACATAGGGCTGGCACAGGGAAGGGCATCCGGCCCTAAGATGGGTACAAATCATCAAGTACGACAGTTTGGAACCATGACCCCACCAGGGTGTTGAAAAAGTGGTGGAAGATATACGTAGGTGGATCAAAAGGTCAGTTGCACTAACACGCCGCAGCAGCACGCTGTGTGTCGCAAACGTGGCACAGCGGAGAAAGAGAGACAGACACTGCTCACACGTCTGTTAGGCAGGTCGCTGTGGTGTCTAATCTAGTATTGTGTGAATAGTGGCCAAATGCAATGGTGCGTCAACTGGACGCTCACTCCAAATATGAGGTGCGTGCGACAATCAAATTCCTATGGGCCAAAAGAAAGAATTGCATGGACATTCATCGTGAAATTAGTGCTGTGTATGGGGAGCGGGCCATTTCCCGGCAAGGTATCATAAAGTGGTGTCAGCAATTCGAAGCCGGACACACAGATATCACGGACAACCATCGCGAAGGAAGGCCCGCAACGTCCAGGACCCGTGCAAAGGTCAAGAGTGTGAATGCGATCGTTAGACAGAACTGGCGCATTAAACTGAGAGAAATCGTGACACGGCTGAACATTGCAGGTGATAAATATCATTATTAATCCGTATTGAAGATACTGAATGTAGGATGCTAAAGGGTTTATTGTGTCACCTATTCAATACATTATAAATTTTTGAACACTTAGGAATTTATTATTAAATCCATTCGTGACATAGAACTTCATTCGACAATTTAATTACTAATCAGGTACCTGATTTATGCCTTGAGGAGGTACTATGACTGATGGTGCCCTCAATGAAAGGCACAACACACCAAATTTCCGCACTGTCTCATAATGTTTACAAGAAGAGGTGAAAAGTTAAATGAGCCAGCGAATGAGGCGCGAAGTCACAATATAATTTAATGAATATGAAGTTCCAAAATTGTCTAGAAGTCGAAGACGAGTCGCTTGACTGAAGCGAATTGCTAGCTCCTGAAGAACTGCGCAACACACTCAATGTGCTACTATTCAGAAGATCGCGCCTTACTTCTTGTAAGTGACTGACTTTCTACTTCTTGTAGATTTTACGATTTAAGATTGTACAGTGTCAATCCCCATTAACATATTTTGCCTCTTCAACTGTTTTTGTGAAAGACTCTCCCTTTAATTTCTTATTTACCTATGCATTGTTTTTGCATTTTATTCGGCTGATGATGACCCAGATTAGGGTCGAAACCGGTACCGCTTCCGCTTATAATTAAATAGGAATGTAATACTACATTTCGTATTTATTTGTATTGAATAGGTTGAACTACCTTATTTATTATTTCAATTTCATTGTGATATATTTCAATACAGAACATTATGAAATTTTTACCCTTATCTTGCAAAGAAGTGTAATAAAGGAAAGTGCTGTGAAATTTGCCGTTCATAGACGGTCCGTAGAGCGCATATGGAAACAAGGCGAGAACTCCATAATGAATGACTACATTGTTGCCGATGTCTCCGCTAGAATGAAAGGGAGAGTCGGTAGAAAGAAGAAATGCATAGATCAGGATAGACTTTAAAACATTCCATTGCATGAAAGAAAGACTATCAGATCTGTAGCTGTTGCTTTGGGTATGGCAAAATCAACGGTGCATCGCAGAATCCAAGAAAAAGCTGTTCGACGACATTCATCAAGACTAAAACCAACGCTGAACTTCACAGGAGAACAGAAGCATTTGCAATTTTGTTTGTCAATGTTGGATCCAGCAATTTTGATACGCAGAGCAAAATTTCAGGACATGTTCGATCGGATTCATGTTGATGAAAAATGGTTTTACATGACTGTAGAGAAAGGATGATTTTACCTTGCTGCTGAAGAACCCTATCGACATTGAACCTGTCAGAATAAACGCTTCATTACGAAGGTGATGTTTCTAGCAGCAGTCGCACGTCCCCGTCCTGATTCAAAGCGTAACCAGTACTTTGATGGTAAACTTGGGGTATTTCCATTCATCGTCCAGGAACCAGCAAAACGCAGTAGCAAAAATAGGCCTAGGGGAACACCGGTTAGGAAACCTATCCAATCTGTTACATAGGACAAATACAGAAAGATGCTCATCGAGAAAGTTCTTTCTGCTATTCAGTTAAAATGGCCTTCAAGGACAACATCAAAACCCATCTACGTACAACAGGATAATGTAAAACCGCACATTGAGCCGTCTGATCCTGAGTTTAAAGCTGTCGCTTCTAATACTGGTCTAACCATACAATTGTACTGTTAGCCTCCAAATAGCCCAGATATGAATGTCCTAGATCTCGGCTTCTTCCATGCCATACAGTCTCTCCAATATCAAGAGGCAACATCCACATTAGATAAACTTGTTACTGCTGTTGAAAAAGCCTTCAACGACCTTCCTGCTGAGACACTGAATAATATTTTCCTGACCCTGCAACAAGTTATGGTTGAATGCATCAAGGTTCATGGAAAGAACTGTTACAACCTGCCTCACATGGGGAAACAGAAAATGCAACGACAGGGGTGTATACCTCTTGTTCTACAGTGCGATTCCGATATTGTCATATCAGGTCGTGCTGCCTTAGAACGTGTTGAGTGATCAGGTGCAGTTGTGAGTAGTCAATAGCATCGGCTTGGTGTGGTGTATTAGTGTTATAAGTATATTCCTTTCTGTATTGTTTATTGTCAATAAATTCCTTGCGAAAAACATGCGACTATTATTTTGGGACAGAGGCAGTAGTAGATTATGAATTCCACCCGTTCAATAAATAAGAGTTTTTTATTTAAATATAAGAAGTAGTTCTTAACATATTAGATATAGGGACATGTTTCACCTACAATGAGGGCATCATCACCCTAAAAATCTCATACCTGGAAGAAAAATCAGGAAACTGATTGTTCTTATATGTAAATAAGAAAATACTGTTTTAGGTACAAATGTGAATAAAATGACTAGCAAGTAGAACACAGTACTTATAAGTACTCTTATGACAAAGTCTTATAATCAATCCTTATTGTAGATCTTTACGAATGTCTTGTTTTTTAAATGTGGTAACAAGCAGTTAGTTAAAAGTTCAAAAAGAATACGTAAATTGCTGCGTTGAAATAATATTTTGTAAGTATGTTGCCTTATTTTGGAGATTGCGTAAGGAGCTTATAATAACTTAATATTCACTCTTAGTGGCAGCTGAACTTAAATCCAAAGTTAAAGTTGTTAATTTTATATGAAAAGATAATGCGACAAATTTCTTGAAGCACTTAGGAACGAGGACAAGTAGGCTACTTGTCAGAAACGTAGCTGGTAGACGTGGTTGTAGCTTCTTGTATTGTTGAAAGGAAAATATGCGAGGTTGGGTGAAGCATGTCTCTATATATATATTATGAAGTAAGAGTTTTGTCTGTACATTGCTCAGAATTTGAAAAGAATGGTATTTCTGTATCGGTCATGTCTATAGTAACAAGAAAATGTACTTTTTACTTTTCCATAATTCCTGTCTGTCTGTCTGTATGTATGTACACGCATCACGAGAAAACGGCTGAAGAGAATTTAATGAAAATCGGTATGTAAAGTCGGGGGAAGAGCCGTTACAATCTAGGCTATAAATCATTTTATTCACGCTGAGTGAAATGGTAGTTAGGGGAAGGCCTTAAATTTAATTATCGAATATTTATATTATTAACGGTCCTATCGATAAATAATATATACCTAAAGTTATATAGAATTCAATTTCCAATCATTTACATCTTATACATTTTTACTGTACTGGCTCTGATAACACAGATATTAATGAATTTGTGTTTTCGTTGCTAAGTCCATATCAACGCTGAGCTACGAGATAATGGGTTAACAGAATTTAATGAAAACTGCTACATAGTGTCGGGGATAAGAAACTACAGTCTACGCTGTAAATAATTTTATTTTCCCCGAGATGAAATTGTAGTTTAGGGGAAGGCGCCTAAAATTTAATTTTAAATACCGGTACCTATGTTATTGGTGCTATCGAAAAGTACGGTACTGCATAACGAAAGTTATAGACAATACAATTTCCGATCATTTATGTTTCATTCAGTTTTACTGTACCGACTATGAGTGGTATTTCAGAAGGCCTACAATATCCAAAGCGCTTAACACTGATCAACAATAACTTTACATTGACCATTGTTTGTTGTGATGTTGTTCGTTTCTTATGGTGGCGCTCAACTCCGTTAGATGGGATTACTACTGCGTACCGAGTATAACAGCCTGACTGAACATTGGCGGGAAATAGCTGGGGAGTAGGAAAACTTTCTTCTTTATTATGCCATTCCTCTGGTTCATACATTTTCTGATACTGCAGGTACGTAACACACTGGTTCATCATAGTATTCAAGCTATTCAATCCCTACCTTGAGACACTGATTGGAATGAGTAGTGTGCATATTTAACGGAATAATGATGAGGAGTGTTCATGGCAGTCTGCGACTTGGTTGTTCCAGCTCTGGAACTTTGGACTGTTAGATCGGCACCGTAGTACTGTTCATTGAAAGTGAGAAGTGTGCGGTTTTTCATTTGATCGAGTATTTTGTATGATAACATTGCTTTCAATCGCTACATTCCTACTGACGTTTTTGTAATGACCTATGTTGAATTCAGTTATGAAAACCACCAAGTCAGTCTTTCTGAGAATCCCGTAGCGAAGCACGGGTACATCAGCTAGTTTGAAATAAATTTAACGTTTAAGTTTAAACGCATGTCATATTAAAATGAAGTAAAAGCAAAAAGAAACATACAAAATTAATGATTCTATAAGAGAAATACAGATGTTAGGTTCCATCTTACAATGCGTGTGATCGCGTGACTTGCCGATGAGCGAGTGATCGTGGGTTAAACAGCCAAATAAAGAACTCTGTCTCCTTTCATAGGAGATATCTGTCCCGAGCCTGACATTAAGCCTCTAAGGCCCGGTTGTGTACAGTCATCCGACGGAGATCAATTTAAAACCTAGTTCTGAAAATGAATTGAGATTATGACTGTTGCGTTGTACAAAACTGAACTCTGTTTACACCTGTGTAGTTCAAATTCAATCTGAGTTCAGAAAAGTGGACGTTGCAACACCGCAAAACAAATGAAACATGAAAGCTTTGCCCGCTGGATAATGCCTGAATGGTGGGATTGACCTGGCCGTGACTGTCTATAATGTTGCGATCTCTCAAAGTAAACATGGAAGGAATTTTTAAGAAATGTTCTGCAAATTTCACACCAAAAGAAAAGGATGATTTGTTGGATACTGTACTATTAAGGTACAAATTTAGAAAATAAAAGAACCAATATGGTTACTTTGAAATTGAAAGAGAAGGCATGGACAGAAATTGAAGCTGCGTTCAATTCTAGTAGTATGGGCATTCAGAGGGACTGGAAAAGTCTCAGGTTATGCTACGAGAACATCAAGCAGACAACCAAGAAATCACTCAAATGAGAAGGCAAGTGTCAAATACTTTTTTTTATTTTGTAAGAAGAGTAATTTATAATAATTCATATTCATGTCTTCTGATCAATTAACATTAATATGATACTCATTGTAACAACTTGTTTTATGTTTTCAGACTGAACTACATAAAACAGGCAGAGGCAGTGCTGTTACTTCCACACTGAATAGTACTGAAGAAAAGTTAACTGGTGTGCTACAGCAGCAATTTTTGCCACTATCAAATCCTTTCAGTGACTATGACAATTTCCATCCTGCAGTAAATCACTCTAGCAGGCAGCAACCAGAAATGTTAGTCAAGGTAGTGGATGTAGAAGTGGGCGAGGAAGGAGTAATACAGGAAATTCTTGTTCATAAAAGTGTGCTTTCTCTGAAAGAAAGTGTGACCAGTCATGAAGCATCAAGTTCACTGTCCGGAAGGAAGAGAGGGAACAGTTTGTACAAGTTGAAGCAAAAATTTTATTTTAAAAGGTTGAAATATTTAGAACGTGAACATGAACTTAGAGTACGGAATTTAGAAATGGATTACAAAATAAAAGAACTTCAGGTTAAAAGTCTTCAAAATTAAGCATTTAAGCTTGTGAAATGTGAAGTGAAACATGTGAAATTAAAATGCTTCATCAAGATTATATATATTATTACGTGAATAATAATTGCAGTTTGCACTGCAGTATTTTCTCCCCTCTGTATCATTTGCAGCCACTTCTGGGAGGTCTATGTAAGGCATTTCCTCTCTTGCAGCATGGTGATCAATATCAGGGAAATCATTTTTACTTATACCAACAGTGCTTAATAAAAATGTAGCTATAATAACTGGAGGAACTTGAGGTAGTTTCACTTGAAGCTTCATCCTCAGGCATGGAAATCTTCTCTTAACCATTCTGAAGGCCCTTTCAATTGCAGATCTAGCTGTTCTATGTGCACGGTTGTAAGCACATTCGGCATCTATTTCCTCATGTAAAACAGGAGCAAGTAGATAGCGACAACAACAGTATCCAGTATCGCCATCTCGCAACCACATTCCTGAATCGTAACTTTGAGTCGCAAATTTCAGCATCATTACCACCAGGAGATATTATGGCCACACGAGTACTGTCCACTGTCCCCAAAACGCAGGGCAAATTGTCAATTTTGTAAAAAAGTCTAATTACCTGAGCCGCTTCAAGACGTTCGGTAGGCATGGTTATGAATTCTGGTCTCCATGAAGCAATTTGCCTGGTCACTTTATGAATTGTTGTGGAAGCCATTCACTTGTAAATGTTAGATCTCTAACAACTATTTGAATACTTCCTGTGGCATAAACCTAAGAGTACCAAGCTCGATAGCTGCAGTCGCTTAAGTGCGGTCAGTATCCAATATTCGGGAGATAGTAGGTTCGAACCCCACTGTCGACAGCCCTGAAAATCGTTTTCCGTGGTTTCCCATTTTCACACCAGCCAAATGCTGGGGCTGTACCTTAATTAAGGCCACGGCTGCTTCCTTCCCACTCCCAGCCCTTCCCTGTCCCATCGTCGCCATAAGACCTATCTGTGTCGGCGCGACGTAAAGCAACTAGCAAAAAAACACCAAACCTAAGAGTTATTAGTAACATGCACATCGGCACATCGGTGACAGGGGATAATTTCTTTGAGCAGGTTTTTTGTACAGTGTCCCTTAACTTTAATTCCAGTCATTCCACAACATCTTTCAATAAACAAAATCTCATTTTGAACATTTGATTATACATTTCAATCATCAGATTCCGCCTGTGCCGAAAGACGTGAGGAGCTCGTCATAAGATCAATTCTTCTTCTTCAGACTAAAAGTCGGAATAATCTGACATCCCTGCTAAGGAAAATATATTATAAATTTGCTACGTTTTGTAAACTTAAAAAAAAATAATTAAAAGTAATTAATTACTGAAGAAGTATTATAAAACTAAGTATTAGCAACAACTTTGAATTGCAGTAGGCTATTGTGTATGATATTCATATAACTATTTCTGAAATATTATTTAACTACTAGCATTCAAGATATTTATAACTCACCTCGATATTATTAAGATATTCTTACATAGATAAGAATAAAGGACACACTTCAAGTCTTCAGGTCTAGTTCAATGTTTAATATGAATGATAATGATCTAGGTTCAAGGAGATTAAACTACAAATATTCAGAACTTGAATGAAGAAGAGATCATCTTAGATTAGCGTTTATAAAATGGAAAACTGAAGTTCAACTGACTAGCAGCAATTTTTACTCGTTAAACTTACATCAAATGTTTTATAAAACTGGGCCTAATTAAAGCTAGGCTCATGGCACAAGCTGATCATTTCAATAACGGCAAATTATTATGCAGTCTTGTTATTAATGAAATGTTGATCAAACAGCAGTCCCCAATAAGTCCAATCTCTCCTCTGCGTAATGGGGGGACAGGCAACGGTATGAAGTAGGGGATAGCCTGTAAGGGCGAAGTACAGTTGGGACGTTGTGTACCCCAGGACCATTATGGTAGATGTGAAGGCCTTACAGGAACCCTGAAAAATAACGGCTAATGGGGCTCTGGTGAAGTCTTCAACGGCAACTGAGGCAGAGAAGGAGACCTCTGGTACGGCAAAGTTGGTGGAGGAGTCAACCCTCCCTCTTGGGGTTAAATGAAGAGGGAATCTACTGCATTGTGGTGAAAAGGGATCTTCAAAGGCTAAAGGAGACAACCCCGAAAGAAAACAGCATGCCTGGAGGCTTTAAGCGACAGCCCCACCAGAAGGCTCGGGTGCTGTGGACCAATAAATCGCACAGCCTTAAATTAAGCTGTTACAGAAACATCAACAAAGAGAAACCAGACTGATCCAAAGATGACAACTTTTGGTTTGAAAAAGGCAACAAAAATTCGAGTATGGAATGCGAGAACTCTGCGGGAAAGTGGAAGACTATGACAGGCAGTGGCATGTATGAAGAGTTATGACCTGAACATAATAGGATTAATTGAGGTGAGATGGAGCGAGTTTGGGGAATTGAACACGCATGATCGAGCTACATTTATATATTCTGAAGATCTGAGAATAGAGCGAGTTGTGATGGTGTGGGTATAAATATTGATGGACAAGGAGGCTAAGAGGAACCTTATGGAGTGGTATCCAGTGTCGGCAAGGATACCTGTGGCACATTTCAACACCAATATCAAAAATGTTGTGGTCATACTGTGCTATGCACCCACTGAGACAGTAAAGGAAGAAGACAAACAGGCATTTTTTATATGCATCTAAATCACCCAATTAAAAAACAAGAAAGTTATAGTTGGAGATTTGAATGCATAAGTGGGCCAGGATAATGAAGGCTTGAGCACATTATGGCATACGAGAACAAAATGGGAATAGACAGGTCTTGGTGGATTTCTGTGCCACCCATGATCTGGTTATTGGTGGCATGGTATTTTCACATAAAGATTGCCATGAAGTGACCTGGGTATCACCGGATCATAGGATAAAGAATCAGATAGATCATGTGGCAATTGGATGAGGGTGGAGGCGTTCACTGTTGGATGTGAGGAACACGAGAGATGCAGACTTCGGTAGTGATCATCATCTTGTTGTGGCTACCTTTAAAATGAAGATCCATGCACAGATAAGGACAAAACAGACAAGGAAGCGATACGATGTTGGAAAGCTGAAAGATGACAGAAAGGTGAAGGAAGTTTTCAGGATAGAACTCTAGAATCGTTCTCAAGTACTCCCCGAGGTGGAGGATGAAACTGTTGAGGAAAAATGGATGAAGATTACATCTTTTATGGAAGTACGTGAAAATATCCTGGGTTTTAAGGATAGGAGGAAAAAAGATTGGATAATCGAGCAGGCATGGGAAATCATTGGAGAGCGGAGAGAGATGAAGGAGGCAATGAACGCATATATGACATGAGCAAGAAAGGCAGAACTGCAATAAAATCATGCTGTAAAGGATAGGGAAGTAAAGAGAAGTGCGAAGAAGGAACTGGACAGATGACCTGTCTCAACAGGCAGAAAAGGCAGCCAACAAGGGAAATCTCAAAGGACTCTATACCATCACCAGAATTCTGGCAAAAAAGCAGATGCAGAAAAACCATCCTGTCAGGAACCAAGACCCTCTTAACTAACCGTGAGGATCACCTGAAGCGATGGCAGTAACATATTTCTGCAGTTCTAAAACACTCAGTAAAAAGAAAATAAAAAGAAGAAATTCAGAGAGTTGCATATTTGTAAGGCAGCAGGAGTTGACAACATTCCATCAAAAGTCATGAAGATTGATATGGACACCACTGCCAATATACTGCAGCCTCTATTCGAGAAGGTATGGGTTACTGGAGATGAGGGTTGTTGAAGTTGCCAAAAAAAAAGGGGGATACGTCAAACTGTAACAACTGGAGGGGCATTACGCTTCTCTCATTCCCTAGCAAAGTCTTCACCAGGATTCTGCTGAACAGAATTATAGAGTATGTCAACTTGAGGCTCCGACGAGAACAGGCAGGCTTTCGTCGGAATCCCTCATGCATCAAGCAAATAACCGCCTAGAGGATAATTCTGGAGCAGTGTGCCAAATGGTCATCTCGCCTCTACGCTGTGTTTGTTGAATCTGAGAAAGCTTTTGACTCGTTCAACAGAGAAGCCATGTGGAAGGAAGTGAAGCATTATGGAGTGCCAGCACAATTGTCAACTTCATTCAAGAAACGTACCGCGAGTACACATGTAGTCATTCATGGGGGCCGTATATCTGTGCCTATATCTGTACATTCAGGAGTTCGTCAAGGGTGCAATTTAACTGTAAGGGTGTATCCTGTCGCCAACTATGTTCTTATTACTATAATTACACTATTACTATATACTGTAACTTATAACTATGTTCTTGGTTGTGATCGATGCGGCAAGGTGGAACGTGACTTAAAATATGACAAGTGGTATCCAATGGGGATTAATCAATAGGCTTGAAGATCTGGAACTTGGCGACTATTTGTCTCTCCTGTCTGAGTCACAAGGGGAAACATAGCAAAGCTCGAAGATTTGATAAAGGAAGGGGGAAAAAATGGGACTAATGACCAATTCAAAGAAGACCAGGGCCCTAAGGATTAACACCAACAAATTAGACCCATTTTTCTTTAATGGTGAATCTTATCGAGGATGTGGATAGCTTCACTTACTTGGGCAGTGTAGTTGCCAAAGATGGGGGAGCTGTACAAGATGTTTCGCAGCACATTCAAAAAGCAAATGGTGCCTTTGTTAGGTTCTATATGGGGTTGAAGAACAACAGAATATCTATGAGGACTAGACTCCGCATCTTCCAAAGTAATGTCAAGTCTGTTGTGGGTCCAAGACTTGGAAAGTGACTGGAGTAATTACATCCAAATTTCTTTGTTAACCGCTTTTTGCGAAGGATTCTTAACATCTACTGGCCGGATGTAATCTCGAACCATGAACTATGGAGAAAATGAGATCGCCATACAGATAAAGCAGCGGAAATGGAAATGGATCGGGCATACACTGAGAAAGGGGAACAAAGCAATTGAGAGAGAGGCACTGGAATGGAACCCACAGGATAAAGGAAGAGAGGAAGACCCAAGAAAACGTGGCGAAGATCTGTTCACATGGAAGCAATGGAAGAAGGCAAGATCTGGAGTGAGGTAGAGGCTGGCTGTCATCAGGTCCAGATGGAGATGCTTTGTTGATGCCCTATGTTCCACAAGGAACAACAGGAATGCTGTCAAATAAGTCAAGATCAAACAGCAGGTCCTGTATGATACCAAACATGATTTATTTTTTGGAGAAGAAGACACCCCAAGCAACATTCAGACACTAAAGAACTAACTTCCAACGAGACATTCAAGGAAGCACATCATTGACTAAGGATCAACATGTTTTAGAGAACAGACTTCTGTCCTTCCTAATTTGTTGCCTGCCTACTAAATACAGATTACCTATAGGCACCGTGCAGATAGATCGAAATGCTACTACTAGTGCTACATAGTGGCCCGTTCTGAAACAAGAGGTGAGGTGTACTGTGAGAGTCTCAGTACAACATGTGCGACATTCGAAGAAGTTGCAAGTGATAAAAATCATTGTTATCCGTATTGAAGATACTGAATGTAGGATGCTAAAAGGTTTGTTTTGTCACCTATTCAATACATATAAATTATACAATTTAGGAATTTATTGATTCCACTTGAGATATGTTTCGCCCTTCATTGAGGGCATCAGTCAAATTATCTCCTCAAGGCAAAAATCAGGTACCTGGTTAGTAGTTGACATGCACAAATTAATACATATTATTAATACACATTACAAAAATTAAGTATGAGAAACAGTTGTACAATAGTGATGGTTGGATATATAGGTTTATAGAATAAGAAGTCACCACCAATACGTAAAAATTAAAATAGTAGAGTTCGGCAGTTGCGTCAACTGTTCTCCAGAGCACGACTGCCGAACTCTACTATTTTAATTTTTACGCATTGGTGGTGACTTCTTATTCTATAAACCTATATATCCAACCATCACTATTGTACAACTGTTTCTCATACTTAATTTTTGTAATGTGTATTAATAATATGTATTAATTTGTGCATGTCAACTACTAACCAGGTACCTGATTTTTGCCTTGAGGAGATAATTTGACTGATGATGCCCTCAATGAAAGGTGAAACATGTCTCAAGTGGAATCAATAATAAATTCCAAAATTGTGTAATTTATATGTATTGAATAAGTGACAAAACAAACCTTTTAGCATCCTACATTCAAAGAAGTTGCGGGTTTAAAGCGATTCAATTCGGGGATCTAAGTGAATTATCATGCAATAAAGGAAGAAGCCTTTTTGTCAGTGGCCACGTGAACGGCGTTGAAGAGTTAATTTTCAATGGTTTCGGATACATCACAGGAAAAGTCACCCGACAAAAATCGGTCACTTTGCCGCCTTATATCGTGAAACTTGAGGTAGGCAAGGTGTAGTTAGGTAACAATTTATGAAGTTTATTTTGTAAGGATTACTTAGTGCACGTTTGCTAAGTTGTACGCATTTTTATTTTGTGTTCAGGTTGACCAGAATCGTAATGTCTTTATCAGCGGATGTTCCTGCCCTGCCGGCGCCAGAGGAACTTTCAAACACCTAGCTGCGGTAGTGTATTATATAAATAATGAAAGTATTGCCTCCAAAACAGACTGTCTGCAACAATGGGGAAAACCGAGTCCGAAAACAATGTCAACAGAAAACGCATAGAAGAACTGTTCGGTAAAAAGATTTTGAAGACATCCCTTCCCCCCTTCGAATTAACTGAGGATATTTTAAAACACATCCCTTGCAGTCTTCGTAAAATGCTTTGAGCAGAAGCAAGTACTGAAATCGAACAATCGTGCAGGGCCATAGTCACCTCATTGACAGACAGGGTAGAGAATGATGTGGAGGGAGAAGACTGTGAGGAAATTGTGACACAGCTATTACATTTGCAAGTCTCTAACGACGTGCGCTTGCCAGACAAATACATCTTTTGCACTGTGAGCGACGAAATGTTTTTTACAAGTAACAACTCTTGCTTGTTGAACGGTGAACAGATCAAACTGAAACGGTTCGTTAATTAATGGAGGTTGCAAATTCGTTAACACGCAACAAATATGCACAATGTCATCCATGTGTGGAAAAAGTTCTGTTGGCAATTTCTGTAATATATTGTATATTTTGATTCTTTGAATACACCTTTCTACGTGAATTCTAACACACTCAATATTGTCCTACTCTCAACTTCCTCAGTTGTTAATCTCCTGAGATGTAAGAACAGTGGTGTCACGATTATGACACCGCGGCCAGATAAGTTAGTTCTGATACCAGGAAATCCTTAATCAGCCATGACCTCGTCGCCAGGTTGAAGGAAAGTTAATAAACCACTGTCTGTTGTCATGAATGAATCGCTAACTCTCCCACCGTAACATTTAGGTTTAAAGGTGATCACACCACTAGGCGTGACTGCAATTAAAACTTCTGCAGTGTGGCAACCCTTGTATTGAGAATAGAAATACATTCTCTGATCTTCTTGGGGGCTGTTCAACCCTAAATTCCATGCAGTCAATGACTCGACAGTTACCGTAATTTCTCTTAAATGCTGGAGGCATTGTTTCCTGAACACTTTCTTTTCTAGGCCAGAATATGAAATGTTTCGTAGGCAGTGCCAGTTGCATAAGCACGGTCGTAAAAATACGTGAAATCGGTGTCCTGTGAACTCTGAATAGCAGGTTCAAAGAAGAATAGGACAACACGGTTTTCATTTTCACTAGGAAAATCGATAATCTGGTTTCTTTACATAATTTCAAAACGTTACAGTTTGTTAATAACGCAAGCAGCAAGGCAAAGACGTTGAAGTTCACACCTGTTCAATCACGCATTTGTGTATTGTTCCTTATGAAACTGTTGCCTTGGAAATCTGGACCCTTGATGTCTGCATGATCGTCTTCCATTCCACACATTTCATTATATTTTGTAATGTCCCTTCTCAAACCGAAATTAAGTGGAATACATGCTTGTGTCTTTATGTCATTTTTATTTGTTGAACAAGAGAACATGAAGTCTGAAAAATGAAAATCAGATGCATCTGTTACCACGAAAAATTTGAAACTTTTCCGTCTCATTCTTCCTTTCTTAATTGCTTGAGTTGTCTGTGAAAACACTAAGCTGGGTCACCCCGGCCCATTCCTCTTCTTGTATTCATCCGGAAATATTGTTGGAACATAGGCTGGACTTAGTGGGTGTCCAGATCTTCTGTTTCCGATGAAATGTGCACTACATACTCTTGAGAAAGTCGTAGGTTGCCGAAGTGATCCATCAGTGCTAAAAATTAAAACCAAAATGAAATTACATCGGTCCAATTGAACTTATTGCAAACATGTGCAGTACGTATGTGTAGACCTACTTAGTTCGTTCAGTTAACTGCTTGTATCCATTGCCTCCTTCGGTCCACTTCTATCACTCGTTTTGGAAAACGATAAAAGTGAACTTCACTTCCCGTCTTTACGTAAGTATTGGAACATCTGACAACACAACAATTGCGTTACTTGATCTCCTTTTCTCTGCCATTATCATCGGAGTAACTACACGCTCAGTCATAAATAACAGAACAGCTACTGTGAGTCTGGAGCCTGCCTCACGTGTTGTTCTCCGCCCGGTCGCTACAGCGACACAGTGCCTATAGTGTATTTTTTTAAATGAAAAAATTATCAAGCATCCACCAAGCATGTCGCCAAAGAAGTTGAAGGATGTGGTTTCCTTGTATTTTGCATCATAACTGATACCAAATAGCTTAATATGATAATAGTGGAAACTCCTGCGAGAAAATGGCAACAACGCTTCTGCATGCCATCTAGCGGTTCGAGGAGATAACTACACTTGCTACTGCTGTCAGCTGTGTATGTTACATGTGTCTCATTTGTACTTCAGATTGTTTTATGCTCATCATCACTATTATGGAAATGGCAGGAAGAGAAGTTATTTGTGTTATCTATGGGTGTTTTAATTACAGAAAACAAAGTGATCGCAAGTCATTTTGCAAATTTCCCAACAACAAAGTGCTGTGAAGGCCTACTTGTTAATGTTTACGTGCCTGTATTTTTATTTATTTATGTGATCATGCTTTCTTTTGTAACGGTTCAAATCCTGTTACAAGGTGATATCTGTATTATTATTATTATTATTATTATTATTATTATTATTATTATTATTATTATTTCATGTAATAATAATAATAATAATAATAATAATAATAATAATAATAATAATAATATCATCATTATTATTATTATGTCCATACTATTATTACTTTATCTGTGAGATTACTATTATTGTATTATCATTCTTGTTCAATTCTGCAATGCTTGTCGCTTGCGTGATTGTAGTTAAATGTATGCATATATACGTGTGTGTAGATTAACACTAAATACATGTACAGTAAAGAGTTGCTATATATCAGATGTTTGATATGACATTGCTACATTGTGCAATACTGGTGGAGTAAATGCAGAGTCATCACCACGTCACGGCTACGTCATCGTGAGCATTTAGCGATTAGCTCAGTTTCTTTGAGTATCCCTGGCCGCTCCGGGCTATTTCACCATTGTAGGTAACACTTGTCGCGAGGTGGGAGTAGATAATAGTTATTTCTGGAGATTATGTAGGTGCGTCAACCTAACGTCTATAAAAGGTGGCTGCATATTGTAGCGTCAGTCATTATTCTACTGGAAGGAGAGGCTATAGTTGGCCATTAAGTGAACGAGATGGAGTGGCCTCAGTCAGTCAATGGAGTCATTAGTTAAACGGAAGGTGAAGAGAGAAGAAGTGGATGCTGAACAGTGATGGAGTCATAGAAGGATACACTTGCAATGGAGTCATACCATACAGACTTGCAAAGAAGTCATATGATATGGAGAAGAAGCAGTCACATGGATACATCACCAAATTAGGCGTGACACATCTACAGTCAACACCAGATCTAAGGAATACGTCGTAATTACACTCAAAGTGTTAAAGGTACAGTCAAGTGAAACAGTGAGGGATATATTTCGTACAAATTGTTAAATGTCCGGTCAAGAAGAATTCAAATTCATGCCTAGTTTCTTTCAGTTGCAATGTCATAATTTCATATTCTCATCTGTTTTATCGCAACAAGACTTACTAAATTTTATTGAAATTATTTCAAGAATCTATTATGTTCTATCAAATTTCGTTTCATTTCCAGAGTAGAATCACTTAACCGCTAATTTTATGGGGAAACCTAACGCCAATCTCCTTTTCCCAGAACTTATATGGTATGTTGTCAAAAGTAAGTTTATTACCCCACACCCTAGATATAGTCAAGATTCTCATTCTATTATTGCTGCACTGAGTTGTAGCTGGTGCCCATCAAATAACGTATGTGTAAGTAAGCAGGTAACAAGTGTGAGTACAAGGTTCGATGATTGTGTATTTTATTTAATGAATATTAATTTTCATATTTCCATTTTAAATTCAGATTTGTATGTTTTCAAGTAAGTAAACGAGTTAGGAACATATCACTTTTAAATATTGTTATTATTAAACCTATGCATTTAATAAATTTTTAAGTGTACTCAGTGGGCTGTGAAGAGCAGAAGGGCAGATTTAGATGAAATTCTGAGGACCAAAAGAAAATGCAGACTATTATGTCATGGGCTGGGCCCGTAGCAAGTTTTCTCGTGCTGAGTGTAGCGATGTATTGTCATCTTATGTTAATGATGATAGCATGGAAAATTTGCACATAGAAATGAAGTATGATAATTCTAAAATGATGTTTCCGAATATTTTTTGGGGAAAGTTAGGTGCTAACATTAAAAAAATTGTGCTTTACGTCGCACCGACACAGGTCTTATGGCGACAATGGAATTGAAAAGGCCTAGGTGTGGAAAGGAATTGGCCGTGCCCTTAATTAAGGTACAGCCCCACCATTTGCCTGGTGTGAAAAACCATCTTCAGGGCGGCCGATAATGGGGTTCAAACCCACCATCTCCTGGATGCAAGGTCACAGCCGCGTGCCCCTAACCGCACGGACAACTCGCCCGGTTAGGTGCTAAAATACCAGGAACATTTGAAGCTAGTTTTTCCTTCCCTACATTTTGTTACAAGAACGATGCAAATGTCTTAAAATCTGTATTTCGTTGCGTTCGAAGTCTAAATGTGTAGTGTTTTAATAGCACGTTCTGATGGTGTTCCCCTCAAGCCCCTAGATGGCAATACTTCACGCTGTCGCCGCTGCTCTGCGTGTTAAGTGAGGAGATTTTCCAGTGTTATATTAAGCTATTTGCTGATACCGGCAAGGCTAATGTAGTTATGATATTTTCTACTGACAAGCACATGAAGAGCGGTGTGCCTCATCCAGAAACTCCAAGTCGGCTACTACTTCTAATCCTTGTCATATTCTTCAGAATGTAAGTGCTCGAAAGAACTAGGTTTGACAGACAGGAAGATAAATACGAGCACACGTGAGAAGTCTGTACGAGTTTCAGACTACAGATGCAGTGAAGCTTGTCAACGTTTTGAATAGGATACAGGTTCTTCCTCCAAATTGTAATTATCGATAGAGCTAAGGAAATAGTTTCTCTAAACCTCCAGCAGCACTTTAGTTATTAAAGGACAGACAGCCAACATCCCCAAACTTATTCTGCAAGGCAGACGCTACTGCAATATATGGAAAATGTAATCAGTGGCTCACTCTTCATGATAAAAGTAGCACTATTTAATGTCAAAATTTTCATTTTTGGTCCATATTGAATCAAGATTTACATTACAAAATACAGGTAAGTGGTTCCACCTATTCAATACTACAAAGTTGTGAAGTTATTAATATGTCAGTTATTTATATGCGACGTATTGTACCAGTAAAATAGCTCGACTTTATGAATTAATTTTAAAGTTAGCATGAAGCAGAACTCAGAGCAATACTGAGTGTAGGGGTTGGTACAGGAGCCAGGGTCCCATCTACAAGAAAATTTTAATTAGATTGAATAATAGATTTTTATTCAGAATATGCATTTCAAAGTGCTAAGTGCAAATCACCTTACTGTTGATAGTTGCTGTCTTCAACATCGCCTTTTGATAACCCGTGCTCCCAGTTCACCAGGCTGAACGGGGCTGGAACACATTCTGGAAGTTGCCAATATTACGTTGAGATAAGGATGGAACAGCCAGGTTGGTTTGATATGGGTTTGAGTCTGGAACTTTCAACGCTCTAGACGGTCTCCGACATTCTCCGATGATGTTGCGGGGTAATCACTCGTCACATAACTTACACGAGTGTCCAAATTTACGCAGTCTTCCGACACTTTGGTTTAACAGCACTGTTTCTTTTAATATGGTTGGGATATGCCATCAAATTCACTCTTAATCTTGTAGATAATATTTATAAGTTCGCTAAAGATGAAGATGCGGGTAGCATCGAGATTGGAAGAAAATAAGCACAGTTCATGAATAGAAATTATGAAACTGAAAACTGTTCACGCACTTGGCACAGTTCGTGGTGATTTTCCACTAAAGGAGCACTTGACATTGAAAGAAATGTATGACTGCTCTATAGTTTATCAAAGACACTGCTGTCAGTCATGCAATAATACTAAACACTTTGATGAAGAAATAAGGTTGAAATGAAAAGTACAGTTCGTTGTTAGGCGCACTTGACATTAAATAAATTAGGCGACTGTTCTAGAGTTTATCAAAGACACTGCTGTCAGTCACACACAAATAATTTACACACTTATCAGAAGAAATACAAAATTTTGTTTGAATTCGATAAAGAGCACAGTCTGAGTTTGGAGTGAAACCTTGGTGTCGTAACACACGATTATGGTAATCACTTGCATTAACATTCACGTGAAAGTTCGAACACTTTCATAAACGCCCTTGTTCATAAATGAAATTATGCTGACTGAGATTTAACAGAATGTCACAGTTAATAGTATAATATAGTGGTGTCACATTGTAATTTATGACATGTTTATTCAGAGATTAAGTTCTGCTGACTGATACTTGACTGTTGTCACCTAAGTCCAATACATGACTTGTCTTAATCAAGTTCAAACACGCGCACAGATAAGTTCAACATGCCTGTCAGAGTGTAAGTCCCACATGAAGACTTCAAATATTCGAAGATAGCCTCTGTCAGCACTTCGACGAACACTGCAGCGTGGACAGTTAGGCTGGACACCCAGCTATGACTGTGTGATCGGGTCTAGTGACCTCAGCTTATATTCAGTTTGGGGCTCCTACGTCATCAGATAACGTGATCTCTCTGAAGTTGATTATCTCGTGAATCCCTCGACGGATTTTCTTGAGATTCATAATTTGAGCCGTTTGTGTTATCCTCTTCAAAATGACGTATTGTTCAAGTCGCTACGATTACTATTATAGGAGTTTTAAAATTTTTCCATACTGAATGTTTGTGAAGGCGTGACGTTCATATCCAGAACATACCAGGCCATGCAGGCTACATGTGGCATCAGGCGGGTAGTTTATCTTGTCCCTGCAGCTACGTCGCACACACAGCTGTTGCTGGCACGCCTGCTCGCTCCTCCGAACGTAAACAAACCAAGTTCGCTCTGAACATCTGGCGTGATGATGAAGTACAATTAACAGTCAAAAAATACGGCATGTACAGGTTGTAACCGGTACAGTATTAAGAACTTCACAACTTTGTAGTATTGAATAGGTGGAACCACTTACCTGTATTTCTTAATGTAAAAGTAGCACTACTCATAATAATAGGGCAGGGAATGAAGACCTTATGCAGTTTTCCTCCATTAGCGACGAGAGGTTTCAACAGTTAGTAAACCAGTTTCTCGAATATCTCAACAGTATTAAGATAGGATGTGAAGTATCAGGAAAGGAATTCACAAGTACTGAAACATAATGAAGCGGTCATGGTTACAACAGCGTTAATAGTATGCTGCATAAAGAATCTCATCAAGAATGGCTTACACTGTGTTTAAGGGGTTTTAATTATGATTCTGTTGAAATGTTCTTCAGTGGACTGAGTCAAATGTTTGTAGCAAACATTGTAACCGTCCAGGCTTCTCCAGCCCTACTAATTTAATAATATAATTTTACGCGATATCATTTGATATCAAGTTTATCCGCCATCGGCAATTATTCATAATAACATATTTATTCAACGTCAATCATTTGTAATCAAGGCCTTTTGGAATCATATTGTATATATGATAACATCGTTTTATTATTTAAATTATTATATTATGTAGGATAGGAATTCATTATGTTGTAAATACGGTCAATATGTTGAGACATAGTTGTTTTCATTTCATCTCATGTTTGTGTATACGGAGGGTTATTCTTGAAGCTTGGGATTTTGCGAGAGTCATGGGTTTATTTTATGACCAAGGCTAGTAAACAGCGATCCGTGCGCGAGGCTTGCAAGCTGGTCAGCTATATCATCGCCACGCCTTCTGGACTTGTTGAGGAGGAAGAGAAGGGGAGTTGATGCTTCGATCTATCGAATCAGATACTTCGTTGTATATGAGTTTTGAGATTGAACTGTTACCAAGAGTGGGGGTGAGCCCGGATATATACTGATTCTCAACACGAGAACGGGACCTTACAAGCTTACAACCTTACGACCTTACAACCTTACAACCTAACTACGGATACTCCATCACTAGTACTTCTACTGTGAACATCTACTTTGAACGACGTGATTTGATTTTTGAAACGGTGTTTGGTCGCTCTGCGACATAGTTACTTTTGTACAATGTGTTATCGCTTCGATATAGTACTCAGCTGCGGTAATGTTATCGGATCTACGCGAGACGAAACAAGTTTACGGCTTGTGTTATTTTCAACAACTATTGTGGACGAAGAACTATGTTTAGTTCAAGTCTACGGAATTTTGGTACAAGTCTGTATTGTATAAATAGTATAGCTCAGTTGGATTGAGATTTCTATTAATATGGAAAAATTCATATCTCTGAATTTTCTCCTCTTACGATCAACGCTGATCAGTTTTTACAAGTATAGGGCCAATGTCTAATTTAAAGACTAGGCAAGTAGGGAGTGCCAGTCCAGATAGCCCGTACCATATCAGAGAAGGAAGGAAGGATGTCCATGGAGCAAATTCTACATCGAGAAGGAGAAAACGAGTAACCACGGAAACCAGATGACTTCAACGGAAGCTGCAATTGGTGAACTTCAATTAGATAAAGCAAGCAATAGTAAATTCAGTAAATTATAAATTCCTCCACGCTTTAAGGAAACTTTTCCGATTCATCTCATTTTTTTTGTATAATAAATTCATTTGTATTTTATATTGCGTTAATTTTCTTTCTTAAGCGATACTTGATGGTTAATTATTTAAAATCCTACCCCTGTGATTTAAGTATAAGTCTCTATGCCAGTAAATATAAATTTTGGTTTACAGTTTTATTTAAAACTGTAACCATGGCGCCCAAACATTACATAGAGAAATGGGGAACCATGGAATGTTAATTGTTTCTATTTGCGTGGCAATTTGCAGGCAAGCCACAAATAGTTTATTTAATATTCATGTGTCCCAAGATAATAACTTTCATCTCCCCAAGTGTTTGGACGAGAGGGAACAGTTACAACATGCTGAAATGCTACTTTTAGTATGAATAAAGTTATAAAGAGAGGAATTTTGTCTCTGCCCTCTTCCACAACTGTAAAAATTGCAGAAGACAGTACCAACATGCACCCAACAAGTAATGGAAGGTAGTGTTTGAAAGATCACTGAAGCATGTTGACTAAATTTCACTATGTATCTTAGATGGCCTACATGATATCCAGGATATGTAGAAAAATACAGAATATTTACAATGCCATGAAATACCTTTCTTTTAGCATGAACATTTTGTGGAAGTATTTCACTTGTTTCATTTCCTATACAGACTACCACACAGTTAATTTCCCTAGTGTATATACGAGTTTTCGTGGTGAAGAATATCGTTGCTGAGGTGTCCCGTGTTACTTGCAAAGGCAAGCTGATCACTACAAACTGCCATTTGCCCTCATGGATCTCATTTTTAAGTTCAACAAGAACTCCACATTCCATTACCCAACCTTTAGATTTATAGCAATTTTGTGTGTAATACAGAAGTTCACAGAAAGTGCTGTCTTTAAGTTACCAAACATAGAAGAGAAAGAACTTGGAGAAATATTTACTACCTGTTTGATAGTAAATTCCTCCTGCACACAGCAAGTGAAATGTATTACACTTGACTTACAAGGAGAGGTCGCCATGTGGTTTTCTAGAAAAGGTTCCAAATTTTGAAGATTTCCCCTTCATTCAAAAATATTTTAGCCCTGCTCTGGCAATTTTGCCAATGAGCCTTTTGTTCAAAATTTAACGTTTTAAAATCTATCCTCAAACTTTTGTAGTCTTATTCCCGCAGATATATCTGACTTGTCCCCATGGCATAGTCACTAGCGCATTGATGTTGGAAACTGAAGGTTTCCCAGTTCAAATCAGACCTTTATCTCTTTTCCCCTTTGTTTCTTTCTGTTCATTTTTCTTGTAATTCCATGTTTTTAGTACAATATTTAATTTTTTAGATGACATAAAATTCATCAATTTTTTCCTTTTTTCTATTTACAATATCAATAAATATTTAAATTATTATTTACATTATTTGTCACATATTCAATGTTCATCTGACAATGATTTGCTTGAATTTGACCCATTATTACACTTATTTGGGTGGTATTATTCCTGGAAACATTGGAAACAAAGCATTTCATGACAATGATCACATTTAATAAATACAGGTGCAGAGCTAGAATAATAATTTGACCTTATTACTTCATGCAAGAAATAGATGTTCTCAAATCTAAAAAACAAGATCAGATTTGAACTCTGAAACTTCAATTCCCAATATGAATTGCAATAAAATTGTTTGCTAATATACAAAATTATCCAAAGAGACAACAAAGGAATGTACTAAATGTAACACACTTACTTGTTTGTCTATTGGCCGATGATGTATCTGCTCCTCTCTCATTACCCGCAAGATCAATAAGAGAAAACTTGCCATGGACCCTACTGGCACCAGGAGATCTTACGACAATTTGAAAAACAGCATGCGACCGTGATGAATTTGTATTGGCTGATGTCTGTCCTGAAGTCCTGGAAGAAAAGAGTAAGACTCAAAGAAACACACATTTTCTTTTGACATTCGACAAGTACTTTACAAAGGTGAAAAAATGAGTGGATCCTCCTAATTCAATACATCATATATTCCATCATTAGATGGAGTAATAAAATTCAAACATGTTTCGACTCGTTTGAGCCACCTTCAGTGATAAAGTGGGGGGGGGTTTGAAATAATTTACATTATACAAGCTAAAAAAAGCCAAAAAACATAATGAACAATTGAAAAAATAAAAGAGAGCCTAGACTGAAACCAAATTAGCACAATATACAATATTTACATCATCACGTGGAGCAAAAATCAACTCACTCCAACAAAATTCAGAGAAACAATACCAAACAGGATGAAATCACTGTTGAAAATTCAGGCAGAAAATCTTTGTAGAAACCCATCACATCGAAATGGCTAGGAGGGGAGCGGCAGTGAAAAAGTTTGAGAAACCAAACCTGATATAACGTGCAGGCAAAAAGCCTGTGACAAGGAAAAACACTGATGAAATTTAAAAGATTTGAACAGCAGCATTCTCAATATCTTCTCAATCTAGCAGTACCATTCTTGATTATCCTTTCATAATGTTGGCTGGTTGGCTTGCCGTATTATAAAAGGTCAGAAGGACCGCGACATAAAATTGAGAAGCTGTGTTAGGGAGAAGACAGATGCACGGTAAACTGTAAGTAACCTACTGGAAACCGCCAATGAAATTCCAATCTGTAATGGAAAAATTGACTTCTTGTGTTACAAAACCAATATTTTGTAAACTAAGAGGAACGCAACTTCACTATGTGCACTTATTGTTCATTTTCATCTATATCATTTGTTTTCATTCCTTATCTTCTTAGGTTAACACAGGTTTTAGTTTCAATTATGTTTTGTATTAACCCCTGTTTCTCTGAATTTTGTCGCAGCGAGTTGTTTTTTGCTTCACATGATGATGTAAATATAGTATATTGTGCTAAGTTTGTTTCCGTCTAGGCTCTCTCTTGTTTTTTCATTTGTTCATATTTTTTGGCATTTTTTAGCCTGTATTATGTAAATTATTTCAACCCACCTCCCCCCTTTCACTGAAGATGGCTCAAACGAGCCGAAATATGTTTGAATTTGATTACTCCGTCTAATGATGGAATGTATGATGTATTGAATTACGAGGATATACTCATTTTTTCACCTTTGTAAAGTGAAAACCGTCAATACGGAATGATTCTAATATCTTGTAATTCGACAAGTACGCATTCCAGATATCGTTACAGTCCTAAGCATGTTAAGACACATCCACCTCATCCCTCCAGCTGACCTACCCTTCACACTTGCGTTCACAAGAAACATTGTCCCTCGGCAAGTATCAAAGATACAAAGTTTACGAGTTTGCCAAGTTTTTCTCAGTAGGCTGTATACATGTTTTATACATTTGCTGTTTTATAGTGAATAATATTGCAATTACTGTATCTTAAAATTACACAGCCACACAACACACAGTATTTACTTCACATCCAAACAGTAGCTGAAATCCTGTGGCTTGGGGGCTGATGTTTGTTTTGTTCCTAATATTCCTGAAATGGCATTAATAACCTAACACCCTGCTAATGAGGTGTTATGAACTTCATGTTGTTGGTCCGTACTGAAGTGAGATAACATAAATTATAAACAGGAGAGTTTTCCACCTATTCAATACATAGTTGTATTTACAATGTTATTTACATTACATGGGACTAGTTTCAACCCTACTCGGGGTCATCATCAGCCATAATTTAAACATACACAATATTTGACGAAATCCTAAAACATGTTTCTAAGCAGTAAGAACCTTATAAATATATAATTTACAACAATATGATGTGTGGTTGAAATTAGGCAAGGTGCTATGGCGCTCAAAATGTTGTGAATGAAAGTGAAATATTACGACTGACATAGGTGAGCAATATGTAACACAAGTACACTAAACACGCTAAAAAGTCTGGGTAAAGAAGTACAAATGAGATGCTCTGTGTTGTAGGTCAATTTCAGTATGATTTTAGACACGGTGTATCAGAGGGAATTCAGTAGGTCCTGGTAATACATAACGGTTGTGGACCGAGTGCTATGGTACTAAGAATGAACACAATATAACATGACACACACAGTAAAAGTATACATGTATGTACAATGTTTGAGTAACAAAAGTGTAGATGATACTCTCCAGAAAAATCTGTGATACACTGTAGCAGCTTAAGCAGAAAATTTGATACTTGGTGTATTAAGTAACCAAGCTATGTTGATAGGGCTGCATGGTTGATTGTTGGAATTGTGCAGACTGAATATGAAGTTTTAGAATTCTTCTTGAGAAGAAAGTAGACACTGCGTGTGGTGATCTTGATGGGTGGAACCCTCAGTTCATAGCAGAAACAAATTGGACCTATTAAAACTGAGAAAAGCCAGTAAAATGCAAAGTACGTGGAAAGAAGAATAGACTACAACAAAGCAAATGGACACTCACCTCGCGTGGCAGTGTGTGCAGCTTAGTTGGTGGTGTGCGACTGGTGGCGGAAGGGGAAATATGGGAGGGGAGGAAGGTGAGGGGGTACTAATGAGGGTTGTACCGCAACTGGTCTTTATTCAACATCACCAATTATATCAAGATGGCTAGAGAAATTGTTGGAGAGGTTCTTTATGACTTCGTGGAAAAATCTGTGTCTGAACAGGTCCTGTAGCTGCCTCTTACAACAGGCAGGGGACACTGCGGATGTATTCTACCACCCCCGCCAATTGAGAAGTCTTAATATGTACGGACTGAAAAATTTTGCATTTTGCAATAGCTAGACATTTCAACGAGAATGTTGACGGAAAATATGAAATTAGCAAATTCTTGCTATTTTGTAGTTAATTCATTATAAATGTGTTATTTTTTAGCGAAAACTATGCTTATCGACAGGAAACGTCCAAATCTCAATTTTCAACCATTACTATTGATTATTTTTAATTGAACTGATCGATTTATACAGCGGTCATTCAATTTTGTTGTTGTTTATTACAAATAAATGGTATCTACAAGACACTAGATGTGTGTCATTATCGTCCTGGATTTCTGGTTTTATACAACCTTTCTATTGATTATTCCTGAAAAGCTATATTGGCACTACAGTTAAAATTGAAATAATTGATAAAGAGATTCAACCTATTCAATACAAAAGAATAAGAAATGTAGTGAATTACATTCTTATTTAATAGTAAGTAGAAGTGGTACCGGTTTCGACCCTAGTCCAGGTCATCATCAGCCGATTAAAACAAGAAAAACAATGCATAGGAAAAGGAAATGAAAGATCAAGTACACTCCGGATCAGTAGAAGAGGCGATATAAAAATGAACAGGGGTAGACACTGTAAAATTTAGTAGTAGTAAAATGTAAGTCACTTAAAAGAAAACAGTGTGTAATTTTCTGAGCGGCAGCATGCCACATGCAGTGTTAGGCAAAGTCTTATAATGTTTATGAATAGCGGAGAACGGTTAAATGAGCTAGTTTTTAAACACTGTCAGGCACAAAGTCATATCATAATCTAACACATACGAAGATCTATAATCGTGCAGGAGTTGAAGAGGAGTAGATCTATTGAAGTGACTTGCCTGCTCCCGGTGATCAGCGCAATATATATTTAACATCAGGCACTGTGGTTTCAAACGCCAAAGTAAAATGGAGAATAGCTTGATGATCCAGTCATTTTCTTTGGTTGCGGGAAAGTAAGATAAATATAATATAATTCAATATAATTGAATAAGTAATTGTGCTCCTATAGAATTCTTAGAACAGTTGACATGAAAGAAAACAATTGTGAAGAGAAAAAAATATAGTAAAAAGCGCAATACCGGAAACAAATGAAAACGTATATGCACAGTGTGAAATTTTTTAAAACGTGAAAAATTCAGGTCATGATTGAAGTAGTCGAAATCGGCGCAAGGCAGGAGTTGAGTATGAATGAGAAGAACCGAAATGAAGGTGGAATTTTTTTTTAAAGAAAAGATAGAATAAATTAATAGAGGAAGAGGAATAGTGGAATAAGAGAAGAATAAAAGAAAATGAAGTTAAATGGTGTTGAGGAAGGATAAGATAGGGAGATGAAGGAGGGGTAGTTTAGGGTGGGTTAGGAAGGTGGGTTATTGGAGGTAGAAAATGTGGGTAGGAACTTTGTAAGGCATGGAAAATAGAATTGGGGTTTTGAAATTTAGAATTTTTGAGAAGAAGAATTACGAAGTCGAAAAGGATGTTGGGTTTTTCAGAGATGTCGTTTAAATTGAAATTAGGGTTGAAGTATTGATCAAGGTGAATAAAGCAATTTTCAGTAGTGTTTAAGAGGGGACCTTTGTTTATGATTTTAAGTATTTCCATGTCTTTTTCAATATTGGTGAAACTATGCTTGGAGTCTTGTATGTGTTGTCCTATGGCGGAGAATCTAGACATAGGGGTGTTGAAGGCGAAAAAAAGATTTAAATAATGAATTGAACACCATCCGTAACATCGCTAAATTCAATCGCTTTAACAACTCCCTCATAAACCACATCGTCAACACATTCAAACACCGTCCTAAAACCACTTAATCTAAAGACATAACAAAACCAACTGCATTTTCCACTTTCACTCAAGATGCTTATAAAATAATATTTTTAAAAAACACAACATGAAAATTTCTTTTAGAACTAACAATAGAAATATGGATATTTTACACAACTCTAAATCACTAAATAAATCTAATCTATATATATATAAGAGTTTTTGTCTGTACAATGCTCAGAATTTGAAAAGAATGGTATTTCTGTATCGGTCATGTCCATAGTAACAAGAAAATGCACTTTTTACTTTTCTGTCTGTCTGTCTGTCTGTATGTATACGCATCACGAGAAAACGGTTGAAGAGAATTTAATGAAAATCGTTATGTGAATTCGGGGGATGAGCCTCTACAATCTAGGTGACATATCATTTTACTCACGCTGAGTGAAATGGTAGTTTAGGGGAAGGCCTAAAATTGAATTCTCAACTATTTATGTTATTGGTGGTCTAATGAAAATCGATATGTGAAGTCTGGGGATGAACCTCTACAATCTAGGCTATAAATCATTTTACTCATGCTAAGTGAAATGGTAGTTTAGGGGAAGGCTTAAAATTGAATTCTCAACTTTTTATGTTATTAGTGGTCGTATTTTAAAGAAAATGGGTATGAAAAGTTGGGGAATAAATTGTTACAATCTAGGCTGTCAAAAATTGTATTCACGCTGAGAAAAATGGTAGTTTAGGGGAAGGCCTAAAATTTAATTCTCAAATATTGTTGTTATTATTAGTCCTATCTTGATGAAATTCGGTATGCAAAGTCAGGAAATAAGTCGCTATAGTCTAGGCTGTAAATTATTTTATTCACGCTGAGTGAAATGGTAGTTTAGGGGAAGGCCTAAAATGTAATTCTCAAATATTTCTTATTAGAGGTGTAATCGATGAATGCTACATAACTAAGGTTATATAGTATTAAATTTCCTATTATTCATGTCTTATACATCGTTACCGTACTGGCTATGATCACAAAGATATTCATGAATTTGGATTTTTGTTACTAAGTCCATATCAGCGCCGAGTAATGACAAAATGGGTAAACAGTATTTAATGAAAATCGGTATGTAAAGTCGGAGAATAAGAAACTACAGTTTACGGTATAAAATATTTTACAAATCACAGAGTCGAAAGAAAACTAAATGTGTAGGCCTACAATATAGAAAGCTCATAACATTGATGAGCAATAACGTTACATTGACCATTGTTTGTCGTGATGTGCTTTGTCTTCTGTTACCCCTCATCTCCGGTAGATAGGATTACTGCTGCGTACAGAGTATTTTTTATTTGATTTACGTCGCACCGACAGAGATAGGTTTTATTGCGACGAGGGGATAGGAAAGGGCTAGGAGTGCCTTAGGCCTTAATTAAGGTACAGGCCCAGCATTTGACTGGTGTGAAAGTGCAAAACCACGGAATACCATCTTCAGCGCTGCCGACAATGGGGTTCGAATCCACTATATCTCGGATGCAAGCTCACAGCTGCGCACCGCTAACCACACGGTCAACTCACTCAGTCGTACAGAGTGTAACAGCCTGCCTGAATACTGATGGGAAGTAGCTGGAGAGTTAGATAACTTTCTTCTTTAGCATGCCATTCCCCTGGTTTATAAATTTTCTGATACTACTGGTACGTAACACACTGGATCATCATAGCATTCGGGCTATTCAATCCCTACTCTGATTGGAATGAACAGTGTGCATATTTAGCGGAATAATGGCAGATGAGTGTTCATGGCAATCTGCGGCCTGGTCATCCCAGCTCTGGAACTTTGGACTATTAGATTGGCACCGCAATACAACCGCAGCACTGTTCGTTGAATGTGATAAAACGTGCGGCTTTCCATTTGATCGAGTATTTTATATGATACCATTGCTTTTAATCACTACATTCATACTTACGTTTTTGTAATGACCTATGTTTATTTCAGTTATAAAAACCACAAGGCCAGTCTTTCTGAGAATCCCGTAGCGAAGCACGGGTACATCAGCTAGTGCTTTTTCTAAATCTGGAGTGTACAGATTCAAATGTAACAACTGCAACTCCTCCTACATCGGACAAACTGGCTGCAACTTCAATATCAGATACTCTGAACATATCTACGCCATTAAATACAATAGATTCCCCGCCATAGGACAACACATACAAGACTCCAAGCATAGTTTCACCAATATTGAAAAAGACATGGAAATACTTAAAATTATAAACAAAGGTCCCCTCTTAAACACTACTGAAAATTGCTTTATTCACCTTGATCAATACTTCAACCCTAATTTCAATTTAAACGACATCTCTGAAAAACCCAACATACTTTTCGGCTTTGTAATTCTTCTTCTCAAAAATTCTAAATTTCAAAACCCCAATTCTATTTTCCATGCCTTACAAAGTTCCTACCCACATTTTCTACCTCCAATAACCCACCTTCCTAACCCACCCTAAACTACCCCTCCTTCATCTCCCTATCTTATCCTTCCTCAACACCATTTAACTTCATTTTCTTTTATTCTTCTCTTATTCCACTATTCCTCTTCCTCTATTAATTTATTCTATCTTTTCTTTAAAAAAAAAAAATTCCACCTTCATTTCGGTTCTTCTCATTCATACTCAACTCCTGCCTTGCGCCAATTTCGACTACTTCAATCATGACCTGAATTTTTCACATTTTAAAAAATTTTGCACTCTGCATATACGTTTTTTGTTTCCGGTATTGCACATTTTACTATATTTTTTTTCTCTTCACAATTGTTTTTTTCATGTCAACTATTCTAAGAATTCTATAGGAGCACAATTACTTATTCAATTATATTGAATTATATTATATTTATCTTACTTCCCCGCAACCAAAGAAAATGACTGGATCATCAAGCTATTCTCCATTTTACTTTGGCGTTTGAAACCACAGTGCCTGATGTTAAATATATATTGCGCTGATCACCGGCAGCAGGCAAGTCACTTCAATAGATCTACTCCTCTTCAACTCCTGCACGATTATGGATCTTCGTATGTGTTAGATTATGATATGACTGTGTCTGATAGTGTTTAAAAACTAGCTCATTTAACCGTTCTCCGCTATTCATAAACATTATAAGACTTTGCCTAACACTGTGCGTGCCTTACTGCCGCTCAGAAAATTACACACTGTTTTCTTTTAAGTGACTTACATTTTACTTCTTCTAAATTTTACAATCTCTACCCCCGTTCATTTTTATATCGCCTCATCTACTGATCCGGAGTGTACTTGATCTTTCATTTCCTTTTCCTATGCATTGTTTTTCATGTTTTAATCGGCTGATGATGACCTGGACTAGGGTCGAAACCGGTACCACTTCTACTTATTATTAAATAAGAATGTAATTCAATACATTTCTTATTCTTTTGTATTGAATAGGTTGAATCTCTTTATGAATTATTTCAATTTTAACTGTAATATTCTTCAATACGGAACAATTAAATTTTTAACTTTAAATATATTGGCACTAGACAAGATACACAATGTGTGTTTCCACTTCCTGTCACTCCAATAATTACAGGGGAAGAAATACCCTAACCCGCAATATATTCTGTACTTACAGGGTTGTTAACAGATTAACACTTTCATTAGGTATGTGATTTTCATCCTTAGTAATGTCATTGCATGCAGCCATGTTTGATTACTACCTCTGAAGCCAGAAAGTATTCACTTCTTCTGATGATGGAAGAATACTATTCTCTGCCACGTACTCTGATTCTCTGACCTTCCCCAGCTTCTACATATACTGAACAAATGGCAGAGCATTCCTAATAACTTGCATGCTGCTAAAAGAAAATGGTTGACGTAGGCACAGACCGGAATGTATCCAGTCGACTAGCCTTCTGTATGACCATTAATAAAGTCCAGGGACAAACTCTTGGAAAAGTGGGCGTCTACTTACCCGAACCAGTATACAGTCACGGCCAGTTGTATATTGCCCTATTTCGGGCTAAGACCATTTGAAAATTAAGATCTAGATACACCTGAACGGTCGATTCACAGTGAATATTGTAGTATAGAAAGAAGTGTAATAAACTACATTATGAATGAATCAATTGTGTACCAGTGCTGAATGTTCATAAAACTACTGGAAAGGGCAGGCAGATTGTGACTACGACAGGCATATCAAGACAAGTTATCTGAACTATTTATAACAAATGCTGCGGAGCAGCATGGGTCCTCTAGTATATATTATATAAAATAACTTGTTCTGACTGACTGATTCAGCATTGCCGATCCAAAACTACTGCACATAAAGAAATGAAATTTTGGGAATACATCCATATTACAACATAGGTACTCACTAAGAGAGGATTTCTGGATATTCCACCGCTAAGGGGGTGAATTTTTAAAATGATTGTATCTATACCTCGACAACACACAAAAATTGGTATTTGGAATCTCCTTTAAAAATAAAGAAACACATATGTTTTTGTTTTTGGAAAATCCACTTAAGGGGTGATGAACATGAGTGACAAAAGGGGTGAATTTTTAAAATGAGTATATCTCAAAAACATTAACATATTACAGACGTGAAAATTGGTATTTGGAATCTCCTGCAAAAGTAAAATGCATAATTTGTTTTCTGAAGATTCACTTAAGGGGAAGTGTTAAAGGGGGTCAATTTTTAAAATGAGCACATGTACAGTATATATCAGTCCGACTCGTTGGCTGAATGGTCAGCGTACTGGCCTTCGGTTCAGAGAGTTCAAGGTTTGATTCCTGGCTGGGTCGGGGTTTTTAATCGCTTCTGATGAATTCTTCTGGCTCGGTGACTGGGTGTCTGTGTCCGTCCCAAAACTCTCCTCTTCATATTCAGACAACCCACTACACTACCAACCACCACAGAAACAAGCAATAGTAGTTGCATCCCTCCATATAGGGTTGGCGTCAGGAAGGGCATCCGGCCGTAAAAGCAGGGTCAATTCCATATGTGCGACCCAGTTCGCACTCGTCACCCCACAGGTGTGGGAAGAGCGGTAGGAAATGAAGATGATATGTCCAGTATATATAAAAAGTTTAACATGTTACAGGCGTGAAAATTGGTATTTTTAATCTCCTTTAAAAATAGAGTAACACGCATTTGTTTTCGGGGAAAAAACCCCACTACAGTGGGGGTGTAAAAAGGACTAAAAGAGGGGTTCTCAAAAACTGAATATGTTAAAGACATGAAAATTTGTATTTGGAATATTCTTTAAGAGTAAACAAACACGTATATTTTGTTTAAAAACAAATTTAAAAAAAAATCACTTGAGGAGGTGGGGTGAAGAGAAGTGAAGGAGCTGAATTCCTTTTATGGGGATAATTATGCATCAAATACTTAAGATGTTACAGACGTGAAAATGGGTATTTGGAATCTCTTTCTAAAAATATAGAAACACTTATTCTTTTGTTTTTGAAAACCTACTTAAGGTGGGGTGAACAGGCCTGAAAAAGGGGGTGAATTTTGAAAATGAGTATATCTAGAGCATATCTCAAAAACATAATATGCTATAGATGTGAAAATTGATATTTTTAATCTCTCTTAAAAATAAAGTAGCATACTTTTCTTTTTGCCAAAATCACCTAGAACTCAGAGAGGTTGAATTTTTTTTATTAGCATACTGGTATCTCAAAATCTTAAGATATTACAGACGTGAAAATTGGTATGAGAAATCTCCTTTAAAAATAAACTCACATTTTTTTGTTGATGGGGGAGGGAATACTTTAGGAGGTGTAAAGGGAGTTGAATTCTTTTTATGAGGAGACAAATAAGAAGTGGACTTAAAACAATATACCCCTAAGGAGTTTTGAACGCAGGACAAGGAATTATGACAAAAGTATACTTTATATGAAACCATTCGAATTACGAATTTAAAATGTCAAATGATATCCTAGGTGTTAAATAACAGAAGGTTTGAAACAAATTTAACCCCTTAGAGAGTTACATGGCGATTAAGATCCGAAAACAAATATATTCATTCCTTCCTCTGAAACTGTTTACCGTACAAAGGCAAAATTCCAAATAGTGCTATATATATTTTAAATTGGGGTGATGGTCCCCACAGTGGAGGAAATGCCACTGGAATCCATTATGCAGCGTCTGTTCTCCAGGTTAGGGGCGGCTGCACAACGCGTCTGTACTCCACAGGAGCGGCCTCATTATCACCTCACTGGATCACATCCAGAGTTGTAATTCGGGACCTAGTCCCACACAGGTGACACCTTGACAGTCAACCATGGAAGGGTTTTTAAGGAAAACTCCACCGGCTGAACTAAGAGTTCAGAGAAGGCAGCATTCGGATACGATGGGCTGCCACCTAAAAGATACCGTGAAGTCGGAGGCATGGAAATACCCCAGTACTTCGTACACGAACGAGACAAAATCAAGAATCAAACCAAAGCAGATAACATACTTCTGTACACACAATATAAACTCACTCATGCAAACCGGTAAACTAAAAGTGATCACCGACATAATGGACCAACACAAAATTCTTATCATGGGATTACAGGAAATTAGAAACACTGACCAGGATGCCTTGGAATCTCAAGGGTAAAGACTTTATAAAGGTATACCTGGGAAGAGAGTGATGAAGAATGCCCCACAATTTGGAACAGGATTTTTGGTCAGCCTTAAAATAATAAACTCATTTCAAGAATTCAAATCATAGTCTCCACGACTCTCAATGCTCACCTTAAAGGCATCTTTTTTTTTTTTTTTTTCCCTAGTTGCTTTACGTCGCATCGACACAGATAGGTCTTATGGCGACGATGGGATGGGGAAGGGCTAGGAGTGGGAATGAAGCGGCCGTGGCCTTAAATAAGGTACAGCCCCAGCATTTGCCTGATGTGAAAATGAGAAACCACGGAAAACCATCTGCCGACACTGGGGTTCGAACCTACTATCTCCCGAATACTGGATACTGGCCGCACTTAAGCGACTGCAGCTATCGTGCTCGGTTTAAAGGCATCTAATAAAATCTATAATAAATGCCCATGCTCCCACTAATGATAAAAACAACTCCTCAAAAGACCATGAGGAAACAGAATTTTGGGACTATTGGACCAGACCATAGATAACATCCCCAAAAACCATGTAAAATTATTAATAGGCGACTTCAACGCTCAACTAGTCAGAGAAAGAAAATACCGTGATATCATCGGAAAATGGCCAGCACACAAGAAAACAAAGATGGAGAGAGACTAGTTGACCTGTGTAGAAACCATAACAATCTCAAAATCTACATGTTTTAAGAGGAAACCTCAAAAACTCAAAACGTGGAAACACCCTGACTACACTAAAGGAGAATGGCAACTGGATCACATCTGCATGGACAAATACCACCACAAAGAGATCTACAACGTCAAAGTCCTCCGAGAAATAGACACAGGTTCAGATCGCTATGTAGTTAAAATTAAACTCACTCCCCAGAGGAGACAGTAAAAGCAAGCCCTTAAAACTAAAAGAAAAATAGATCCTACCCAGTTAATCAACAACAAAAATTACCAGAAAGCAACTGAAAAAATAAAAATCACAGATAAACTTGAAGACTTAGTACACGACCAATTGCATAAGACCTGGCTCCAATATAAACCACGTAAAAAACACCAATGGTGGAACAGTGAATGTGATGAAACAGTGGAGAAAAGACATCAGGCATGGCTATTACATCAGTCCCAAAAAACAGAAATATCCTATCAAAATCTAGTAAAACAGAGAAAAGAAACTACCCAAGTCTTAAGAAGAATAAAAAGACGTAAGGACACACTGCAGCTAATTGAAGAACAATTCAATAAAACTCAATCAAGGGACTACTACAAAACCTTCAGAAAGCAGCTCCAAACATATGAACCCCCAACCCTACTGATGAAGGATGAAAATGGTAAGCTGGCTCATAACAAAAAAGACAATGCAGAAATTCTGGCTTAATATTTCAACAAGCTTTTAAATTGTGAGGACCTACAGAACTCCTTCATTTGGACACCAACACCCTGATAAAAACACCACCAGAGAACATGAATCCCCCCCACAATAAAGGAAGTCTACCAAGCTCTGAATAAAATAAAAAACTACAAAGCACCAGGAGAAGATCAGACCTTTGTGGAAATCTGGAAATATGCAGGAACATCAGCAAAAGTTGCCCTCCATCAACAACTTGTGTCTATCTGGATTAAAGAAGAACTACCAGAACACTGGACAACAGCCCTCATTCACCCTCTGCACAAAAAAGGAGACAAAACCGACCCTGATAACTACAGGAGAATCTCGCTGCTAGACATAACATACAAAATATTTTCAATAATCATCCTTAATAGGATAAGTTTACAACTTGAGAAAGAACTAGGAGAATATCAAGGAGGTTTCAAACCCTGGAGGAGCTGTCCTGACCAGATCATGAGTCTGAAGGAGAAGAAATAGAGATTTATGCTGATAACATTTGTAGATTTCAAGAAAGCTTATGATTACATCCATAGAGAATCTCTGTTCAAAATTTTAAGACACCTTGGACTACACCCCAAATTAATAATCATGATAAAATTGACTCTCACTAACACCAAATCAAAAGTGAAGTTTAGGGATGAAACTTCAGAGACATTTGAAATTAAAACTGGACTACGACAGGAAGATGGGCTCTCACCACTATTATTCAATTGTGCTCTACAAATAGGAATGAGGGAATGGTTTAGGAAATGCCCCCCCAAAATAAAGATTGGCCGAAAAATCAAAATAAATTGCCTGGGTTTCGCTGACGATTTAGCATTACTAGCAGTGGACATAAAAGAAACAAAAACCCAGACATCAGAACTTCAAAACATTGCAAATAAAATTGGCCTCAAAATATCATTTGAAAAAAGAGAAATTATGCCCCAAAAACCAACACAACTAAAAGAAGTTACCATAAATGGTAATAAAATCAAAATAGTAACTCAACTGAAATATCTTGGAGAAATAACAACACACAACCTAAATGAAAAAATCTCAATCCAAACAAGAACAAATAGATTAGCTCAAGCACTAAAATTAACGTGGGATATCTACAAAAAGAAATGTATCAATAAATGCAAAAATAAAACACTACAGCACAGTTATAAAACCGGAAGATATATATGCAGCAGAAACACTTTTTTACCTGAATAAACAATCAAAGACTGACAGACTTCAGAAAATTGAAAGGAGGATTGGAAGAACCTGCATTAACAAAAATACCAGAAGGATGGACAGTGGCGGTTAATACCTAACAAAGTCGTGTACAAAGAGCTAGAACCCATTACAGATAATATGCGTAAGAGGAGACTGGGATTCTTTGGACATATCATGAGGATGTCCGGCTCCATGGCTAAATGGTTAGCGTGCTGGCCTTTGGTCACAGGGGTCCCGGGTTCGATTCCCGGCAGGGTCGGGAATTTTAACCTTAATTGGTTAATTTCGCTGGCACGGGGGCTGGGTGTATGTGTCGTCTTCATAATCACTTCATCCTCATCACGACGCGCAGGTCACCTACGGGTGTCAACTCGAAAGACCTGCATCTGGCGAGCCGAACTTGTCATCGGACACTCGCGGCACTAAAAGCCATACGCCATTTCATTTCATCATGAGGATGCAGGCTTCGAGACTTCTGAAACAACTAGTACAACACAATCTTGTCTCAAAAAATACCACAACAGGATGTAAATGGATCAGAGAAGTAAGAGAGGATCTGAAGGAAATAGGCCTTACAACAGAAGACACCACAAATAAGATAAAATTGAATACAAAACTCAAGAATACAAACCTCCGCTTTACCCTTACACGAAACAAACCAACAACACGCATATTTTCAACTGAGGAAAGGGCACGAAGATCGGAGCGTCTGAAGAAGTACTGGGAAGACCGCAAAGCCCGAACAATCTCTTCAAAGAGACCTGAACGACGGACTGACTAAAGTGAGCCTATGTGGTCATAAAAGAAGAAGACGACGAAGAAGATATATTTTAAATCCTAGGTGTGAAATGGGAAATATGTTCAATCGTTGCAATGCTAAAGTATTAAATGAAGTTAGCTCCGTAAACTAAATTATTCATCCCTCCAAAACCATTTGGCGTACAAAGTTGTAATTTGTAGTCTTATGTTCTAGGTGTAAAATACCGTATACTTTAAAATATTTCTCCCCTAAGGGGTTTAGATGGTAGTTGACTCTCAAACACACAATATCCATTCTTCCGAAACTGTTTCAGGCAAGAAAAGAACGTTTTTTAAGAAGGGTGGTCTATATCCTAAGAGGTTAATAAATACTGTATTTCGAAACATTCGCCCCTTAATTAAGTATTCATTCCTCCATTGCTGTTCGATGTACAAAATCAAAATTTCACAGGTTGGTCGCTTTTATGTCCTAGATGTTAAATATTATATTGTTTGAAACATTGACAGTCTTCCGTACGAGGTTCAAGTGAGTGGTAGATTATAAAGTAATCATTCCCCCAAAACCGTTTGATGCACAAAATGAGGACATATTTTACAGGCTCAGCTGACAGTGGACTATCAAAACTGTAAAACTTTGAATAATAACTTTCATTATAGAGCCGTAGCGAAGCACGGGTATCTTGCTAGTGATACATATAGTAAAGTTAGGTGAACCTGTCTGAATAAGAAAACTTAAAAGTTTGCCACAAAATGCAATCGAGCATCTTTGGTACGGTATTGTCTTCTCGCTATGTGCACTTGCAAGCTCTCTCGTCAACATTCTAAAGCAATGTTGGAGTCGATTGGTAATACCCATCAACTTCTGTTCCTTAAGGAAATCGGAAATTTAAGACACCATGTTTTCATAATAACTACGTAAATAACGTGGTTGATAGCAGGTGTTAACTTGTTAGAAATAAAGGCTAGGTAAATGATCGCTTAATTTTAATACTCGACACTGACATTAAGTAACAATGCAAATACACCTCAAGATATGGCTGAACGCTTTATTTCAGAGATTAGATTGTATTTTCTTGCATCTGATTAAATTTTGCGAAGACTATTCCCATGTAAATTTATAGCGAGGAGGTTATTACTTTTCCATTGGCGCTTGATTCGTTTTCATGGTACATACTCCACCACTGTCCGGTCCCAAGTTCAGAATGGGAAAGGAGGACGGTTAGCTGGGTAGGCAACCAGCTGTTAAAACTGCTAACACCGAGTGTCGAGTGGAGGTAAATAAGTCAACCCCTATAGGGGCCAACAGCTTCGGGAGGATGAGCCCCTTTTGGTGGGGTGATGGTCCCCTCAGTGTAGGAAATGACACTGGAACCCATCATCTGTGCGTTTGGCCAAACGGCACGTTCTCAACAGCAGTGGAGGCAGATGAGGTCATGCCAGACGGACTGGCTGTGAAGGCCCAACACAATGGTATTTCGAGTGTGGCAGTCTGCTGCAGAGGTGACACTAGAACCTGCATGTCGCATTTCATTTGTGCCGCAGGTATAGTTCCAAGATAATAGTGTGTGGGTCACTCCTTTGCAAGCTGCGATTCACCGATAACAAAATCCCGCTTGTGGCACTTTTTCCTGCTGTCACGCCCTTCAACTCAAGTCCAACGGCAATGGGACAAGGATGATAGAGACAGGTTTTCAGGAGAAACCGGAAGCCTCTAGTTCGGACCTGCAAGTTGGCAGCAATGTGTGATGGTCGTCGTTCTGAGACCCCATTAACCACCCAGAAATTCGGTACTGCGCCTGTGTATCGGCAGGCCTATTTAGGATCCCAGCTAATAAATCTCACGCAAAAAGCACTAGGAAAGTATTGCAATGTGAGTGAATGCTTTAGACCTTTTCAAAATAATTTCCACCACACTCAATACACTTCTCCAGTCACTGAACCAACTCTGAAAGTTTTCTTCAGTTACATTTTCACACTCTTGGTCCCATGCTGCCAGAAGACTCCACGTCGGATGCAAAACGCCGCCCTTTCAGCTTCATCTTCACTTCTGGGAAGAGTACGAAGTCACATTCACATGGGGCAAGATCAGGACTGTATGGAGGGTGATCAAGCAGTCAACCCTGATCTGACAAAAAATCCATTGTTACATTAGCACGATGTGCTGGAGCATTGTTGTGATGCAAAAGCCAAGTGTTGAGCTGTGACCTTGGACGGAGCTGCTTGAGAACCTGGGTGACCTGAGGCAGACAAGTCTCACTGTACCACTTCGCGGTAACTATTCTTTGTCTTTTTAGCACAACCCAAGTCAGGGTGCCCCGTTTGGTGAAGAATAATACTGCAATCATCCTTTTCTTCACTGACCTTGCCTTTTGCACAGTCACAGGAGTACCCTCATCTTCAAACAGCCACATCTTGTTCTAGGATTTTGTTGGGACATCGTAATAATAAAGCCAAGTTTCGTCACCTGTAACAATGCTATTGACATTACGTGAAGTCCCATTTTGAAACCGTCTTAGCATTTTCGATATCATTTCACTCTATGTGCCCTTTGTTCCTCCGAAAGTGAATGGGGCACCCAAAGGGAACAAACCTTCCTAACATGGAGATGGTCGTGTAGAATTGAATGAATACCTGGTGCAGGGATGTGGAGGGTCTCTTCTACCTGCCGATATGTCAACCGCCCCTCTTGCTGCAACATTTTCCTCACAGCTTCAATGTTTTCCTCAGTCACTGGTTCAGAAGGTCGCCCAGAACGACTATCGTCTTCAACCCCAAAATTTCCCCTCTGGAACTCTTTGTACCAGCGGAAAATTGTTGTCCAATGTGGACATTCTTTCCCCAGTACAGGAGTCATTTCCTCCAGGCACTGGTCAACACTTAATCCACGAGCAAAATTGTAGCGGACAATTGCGCGATATTCACCATTAGACCACACTGACATCTTAACTTGCTTTCAATCCCACTGCTTGGTAACAACTGGTGTGAAGGTCTTCTAGACTGGTTTCCACCCCTCTTTTGATCCCTTGCCATAACAGGGGTGCCCAGCCAACTGTTTTGTGATGCTTGTTGTATTAACGGGCCTAACATCGAAGGTCATTGGCCCGCCAACTGTTCTTGCGTATTGCAAAACCTTCCTAGTGCCCTTTGTATTTTGCCCCGTATTGGCTCAACACAACTGAGGTTATGTTACAAGGAGATTCCCACCTTCCAATACTTGTACAATTTCTTATAGCTAGTTTATTGTTTATATGACATAATCCAGCTTAATCTCTAAGTGTGATAATAAATAGAACAGGTTTTGTTCCAATTATGGAACATCTTTAGCTAAAAGATTTAACAAAAATTAACAGGACAATTCAAATATATATGATGATTATGATGATGAGATAATATGTTCATTAATGTTGGGTTAAAATTTTCCAACAAGTCAATGTCCAAGTTAATGATAAAAATTGGCGTAAAGGGTCTTCTTTTTAGGCTGGAGACGTATATACTTGTTGAGTCTTTACGCCTTCTTTTTAGGCTGGAGACGTATATACTTGTTGAGTCTTTAAGATAAACTTAAGAATATAAAAGGTTTACTAACATTTGATTGTCGGGGGAACTCTTGATAACAACCGTAGTTTGAGTTGAATCTGAAGTTAGAATGTTGTGATAAGTCTGAAACATGAATAAATTAAGTAAGAAGGGAGATATTTTAAAGGAGAAAACCTTGTAAAAAAGTATGTTGGTGAGGTGTATAAGGATATATGAAATCGTTTAAGGGGAATGCTGTGTGGGGTAGAGCTAACTGAGAGGAAGCATTGTGATAAGCGAGGGAAAGCGGAATGAGAAGTAGGGAGAATGCTGTGTTGGGTGGAGCTAACTAGATGTTTTCCGGGAACCTTTATCATGGCTGAGCCATGAATTTAATCCCCCCCGTCTGTGCTATTTGGCTTGTTGGTATCTATTTCATTATGCTTGCTACCTTTGCATCACGTCCGTTGCTGTGTTATAATAAATGTGTCCTCTCCCTGTTCCTAACTTATGGCTCCGGGGTAAGGAATTCTTTCTACCCTGGGGCGCCCTTCTTGCCCGTCCCCTTTTCTTTCTTTCTTTCATACCCCGCACACTTGCGCTCACCCTCTCCCGGTTCTCCGAGAGAGGGAGCGTGCTGACGTAAACCTGGGTCATTCCCCTCCCGCCGAGACTGTTCGCCTCGCCGAGCGGTGGAAAGACTCAGCTGCTGCACTTTGAGCAGATCACTTGTCTTTCGTCAAACCAAAGACCGCAGGAGGTATGGGAGGTAAGATGTTAAGGTTTTCAAAATGTTGGTAGGATGATGGGAGAGACTAAGAAATGGTAATGTAAAGCCATGTATCTGGCATCTTTGGTATGTATCCTGATAACAGCAAGCTTAGTCTTAAGCTATCATTGTAAAACGTACCTTGAAACTAAGTGTACATTTTTTTAAATTCAATGTCTTGTTTTAAAGCTATTATTAGGAACTGGTAGGCACTTGAGCCTTAGTAGTCTATGTTTTGCTTTGTAGTCATGGTAGGAGGTAAAGAATTGGCTCAAGGGAATGAAATGTAAAGTGCCACAATGTTCTGGGCGTTCTGCTTCAGAAACGATGTGATTTGCTTACAATTGTACCTTATGTATTATTATTATTATTATTATTATTATTATTATTATTATTAATGGGTTGTCAACTTTATATTGATTTTTAGATGTATAATATATTTGAGAAAATTTGTGAACTAGATATCAGCCCAGTGTTATTGTTCGAATATTATCTGGTACCTAGCCAAATAGTTTACGCTGGTGTTAGTCCTCTTGTAGGAGGAGAGAAATATATTGCTGTTTTATATGGAGCTGGTCCCCTACTTACAGGTGAATAATGAAAACGGGTCAAAACCCTCTACGTAAACATGTCCATTCTCAAACGCTTCCAAACCTGTTGGTTGTTATTAATTTGTAAAATAAATGTTCTATTCAGGTTGTTTATCCTATTGTCTTGAGCATTGCAGCCTCTGGGTTGGCCCTTACGTTTGTTGGTCCAGATCCTTGGCCTACCCCCCTCTGGGTCGTCCTGCCGGTAGAAATACGGTACAAATTACTGGTAGCAGAGCGTGGTTCGATCTGGACTTTTTCTTAAGTTACTTGCAAAATTTGAGCCCTGGGAGCTCTCTCGTCCCAGTATTTCTCAACTCTGCCTTGTGTCTAGTATCAGTTATACGATGGCTACTCGAGACATCATTTATCCGGGAGCCTTGCGAAAGCAGGAACTGCTATATGAGCTAGCAATACGTAATCTAGAATCAAAAGGGACGGTTAATGCTGAACTTTGGTTAAGAAACAATTTACACGAGACTGTTTCAGTGCCCTGTTATACCGAAAGCGAGGTCGTGAGTTTGGTATCCCTTATCGAGGCTAATCCCTCTGATACCGCCTCAGTGATGGATTTCCTGGAGAGCGACATAGCTTTGCCCCATCAACTTAAAAGGGTACAGGGTCTTTTGATGCATTACGTTCATCGTGTGGAAGATCTGCTGTCATTAGAATTGAAGGAGGTGGTGTTGAATCAGGTTCAGAATTTAAAGAACAAATCCTCTAAACTTTTAGAGATAGTTGAGGCTTGGCTAGCTGGCCTGTCTATCGAAACAAAGCCTGTGCTACTTTCCACTGCGCCGGTAGTAGGAGAGTTAAACCAACCTACTCCTGACCTTGGATCCAACAGTGAGCTTCCCTTGAGCTGCATTTCTTCTCTTTAAATGTTCCTTCAAAACATCAGTCTATGAGTCAACAGCCAACCTTGTTTTCGCAAGTTTCACCCTTACACAATTAAAAATAGGAAAGGATTTCCACCAATCAATACTTGTTTATTGCTTATATTAAGCTACAGGACTGGTCTCGACCCCATATACAAGGTCATCTTCAGCTGAACCATGAATACATGTTTATATGATGAAGCTTTGATTAAAATTGCATTGTCAAAGGAATGTGTGGAATGTGTACATATTGTACATACTGACATATATGCCAATTCACGTTAAGACATGCCCCATTTGTATGCGACTAAATGCACATCATCATATGACATTCCTTTGACAATGCAATTTTAATCAAAGCTTCTACATATAAATATGTATTCATGGTTCAGCTGAAGATGACCTTGTATATGGGGTCGAAACCGGTCCTGTAGCTTAATGAGCCATGTATTTGATTTTCCCTCCCCCCTTATACTATTTATTATGTTTGTTTTAATGGTTTCCAACTTTTATGCGCTACTGTATTTTTTTGCCCGTTGAGTTGTCCCCTTGGTAAAATAATAATAAATTATTCCTAAATTATGGTCCCAGGGTAAAGGAGCTTTTTCCGCCCTGGGAACGGCCCGGCCTGTACTGCCTCCCCCTTGCCTTCCCTCCCTTACCCCTGCGGATGCGCCGAGCTCTTCTCACGCAGCCTGACCGTGTCGCTTTGCGTCACGTGGTCGTGCGTCATCGGTACTCTTGGCGAGGCCGTGCGGCCTGGCTGGGAGTAAGTGCGATTCTTGCCTTGCTCTCTGACTTGAGCACGTCTCGCACCCGCCTTCGAACTCCGCACCGCGAGGGGTATGGGAGGTAAGCGTTTAAAACTTGCGTAAGATTACGGATGATGGGAGGACATTCTTTGATTGTAAACCACTGAATAGGCGCTGAATGTTGTTTCAAGGCATCATCATAGCCGAGTTGCTTGGAAACTGTAAAGTATGTGTGAACCCCTTGGGTCTGTTTACTGCAGTTTTCTGCAGCTTAAGTTATTGGGAGTTTGTGCCCTTGGTAGTTGAAAATATATATATATATATGTGTTGAATGATGTATTCAACTCCCCTAGGAGTCTTAGGCGCTTAAAAGCGTCCTTTAATGAATGTAAACTGTACCATGGTATGGTATGTTAGGGAAAATTTGCACTCCTCCTTGAGCCACTTGAGGTGGCGTATTATCAATAAGCCCCATCTAGAATTATCTATTACACTGTTCTCTGGTCATAAACTGTGAACAGGGCTGGATCCCTGTAAATTACTATAGGGCACGTGTCGGAGGAACCTGAGTGATGTTGGTGTTTAAATATTTTAATCTTTCTAACTCTTCTTGGTGTTTATCTATTTGTTCAATAAACTCTGTTAACCTGATTTCCTCGGGTATCAGTGATCTTGCCCTTTGGGTGGTACCCTATCCTCGCAAAGTCCAGATCCTATGGGGGCCACACATTCTGAAGGTTTGCCAGTGATAATTTACGGTACACTTAATATAAGCAATAAACAAGTATTGATTGGTGGAAATCCTTTCCTATTTTTAATTGTGTAATTCGTCAATACAGAAATGAAGATTATAGATTACGAGTTTCACCCTTTTCGAGTATTCCTCAACCCTTGAATAACGTGCTGAAAGGCAGCCCTCCCTATTCTGTGAATTCGGTGAGTGATGTGGTTGCATTTCTTCATTTTCTTGTCGAATTCTTGGATCACGCTGAAGTATTAGGTTTGAGGCACATACAAATTTTATACGTTATTTATACGTTCAGCTTATTCCTCCCCCATATTTCTCGTGCCTAAGCCTCAGGGAGGTTACCGTCCGGTTTTGAATTACAGGGCATTAAATAAGAAGGTTATATTGCAATCTGTTCCGCTCCCAGACTTGCACTCTTGTTTTTCATGGTTCAGAAAGGCTAGGTATTTTACCGCTCTGGATTTAAACCAGACCTATTACCAAATCGCTTTGGCAGAAAAGTCCCGTCATTTGACAGCCTTCGCAACCACTTGGAATCTCTACGAATACCGTCGCCTGCCCTTTGTCATTTCCACAGGCGCTGCTGTCCTCACTAGGCTCCTGGATCATCTGTTTTCAGATATTCTGTTATCTTTATCATTACCTTGACGATGTAATTAATTCAGAAACTTTTCAGGACTACCTTGACCACCTAAGCGAAGTGTTGTCGCGAAGACACAGATGTCCTTTTTAGGATATATAGTGTCATCAAATGGAGTTTCAGTCGACCAGTCTCGCACCCGAGCTATTTATGAAATCAGACCCCCGCAGAATGTTAAAGGCCGTCCGCTTCGTCGGAATGGCCTCGTAATGCCCTTCGTCGTAAAGGGGTTAAGTTTGAATGGGGTACTTCCCAACAAGCTGCTTTCGATGATCTGAAATTGGCTATATCTAATGCTCCGGTACTTGCGATGCCCGATTTCTCAAATAACCTTCACTGTTCAGACCGACGCTTCAACCTCTGTTGTTGCGGCTGTCCTACTGCAGGATTCTGATTTGGGCAGACGCCCTGTTGCTTACGCTTCCAGGACCTTGTCTCCTCTCGAAAGTAAATACTCAGTCTATGAGTTAGAGGGTTTGGCTGTGGTGTTTGCCTTGGAGAGGTTTCAAATGTATTTAGAATATTTAAAATTTGAACTTGAAACAGATAACTAAGCGTTTAGCTGGGTCCTGGGCAAGCCTAGGAAAACAGGTCGTCTAGCTTGGTGGGCCATAAGAATCTCGGCGATTCAGTTCGATGTTCGGCACATTCGAGGCTAGGACAATGTTGTGGCAGATTCTCTTAGCCGCATGTTCTTGCGTCAATCTATTCAGGATGACTTTTCAGACCGTAAGTCCCTAACTTTATTACTCGTTGCTGGAGCGATCTTGTCTGATGCCCCATAATTATACCATGATCTTGCTAAATTCCAAGTGGAAGATCCCATCTTAGGGCCTATTGTTCAGCAGTTGAATGAAGGCAAGATTGTTAATCCATGTGTGTTAAGGAATGGGGTTCTTTGTTGTCCCTCCTGCCATGACCGCAAAATGAATGTAGTTGTACCGTCGGTATTAGTACCTATGATACTTAAATATTTTCGTGAAACTCCTTTGGCTGGTCATCAGGGAGTGTTTAAGACCAGGGAAGAGATTCGAGAAAACTTCATTTGGAAGGGGCTTGATGCTGAAGTCCGTGAATTGGTTAAGGCATGTAAAATTGTAGGGTAAGCAAGCCTTCCCTTAATACTCCTGTCGGCCTGTTGTCTTCTCCACACGACCCATGCAACGGGTTTTTATCGATTATGTAGGTCCCCTCTCCAAATCAAGGACGGACTGCAATAGATTCGTCTTCGTTTGTGTCGATGGCTTTACTCATTTATCTTGATTTTTTCCGACGAAGTTAGCCATGGCAGAATCCACTACAAGGTGTTTCAAAACTATATTTTCATCCTTCGGTCCTAGCCAGTACCTACTTTCCGATAATGCTAGGGCGTTCAGTTCACATTTGTTTAAGAAATTTTGCATTAGTCTGTCCATTACCCATGTGACAACTTCTCCGTATTACCCTCAACCCTCTGATGCGGAGAGAGTCAACGGTAATTTGCGGTCCGCACTCATCCCTTTCCATCATGAGGATGTTCTGAGGTGGGACACTTCGTTGCCAGGGCTTGCTTTCGCATTTAACACAATGCGGACCGGTCACGAGAAAACTCATGTTTGCCTAGCCGAGCGTTGCGGACCAGTTCCGAGTTATCTCGTGTTATCAGCAGACTGAACTTTAATGCAATCTTTTGAGATATACGGGAACTATTTGGAGGTCAAGGATGATAGAACTCTGTTATGTATGGTTCTACACAATCAATAGTCGCATTTCTTTTCGAGTATTCTTCATATAATAGATTTTCTTTGCATTTCTTGACAACATGTTTACAAAGTTCGAAGAGCCTTGCACGATGGCAGCACCTGGGGATCGCACGTGTTTAGACAAAGATGAAATTATTCGCGAATTATGTGCTGATACAGGCTCCGAATATCTAAGTGATGCTGAATATTGGGAGTTCGATGATAAAATATCTTCTAACGGAAATGTGTCAAGTGATGACGAGGATATAGTCTTATCTTCAAGATGTGGAACTCACGTAGCGCAGAATGAGTCTGATAATTGTGTTACGGGTGTAAATATTCCCAATATTGTAAATAATGTAGTGTTTTCCGACAACTGGTTATGGACAACAGTGAACCTAGGCTAGAGGATTTCGAAGGTGCTCCTGGTATAAAGGTATGGCCTAATGAATCTGGAAACATAGGACAAGTAGCAGGACTTATGTTTGGAGAGGAATTTTTTCAGTATGTAGCTGAAGAGACAAACTTATACTATGAGCAGAATTCACATTCTCATAACGTATCCCCTAAAACACTAAAGTGGACTAATGTCACTAGTACCGAAATTTAAAAAAATATTGCTCTGTATATATTGAAAGGGCAGATGAAGAAATCATGTCTGAAAGATTACTGGCCAACCGATCCCCTAATAAAAAAAAACCCGTATTTCCGAAAATATGAGCCGAAATAGATTTCAAGAAATACCCTGCATTTCAGCAACTATTCAGGAAGGCCACTAGAAAAATACACAGTAGTCCTTCAAAAGTTAGTGAAGTTCTGACAGTTTATTTGAATACACGCACTCCAGCTTAGAGGTAGTTAGAAAGTGGCCGGGAACAGGGCTGTGCATGGGGTGAAGGGCACCCGGTCCGCAATGTGTTAATTCCGCTGTACATGAAGCACATCAGTTTCCTCCTGTGTCTCATATTTTCTCACGTTCCCAACTCTCCGCTCAGTAATCTTTGGAACATTAATGAGCTGATACCAGAAAGGATTGACCCCTTAAAATCAGGGCCATTTGGAACAAGGCCAAGGAAAACCTTAAGGTGTCATATGAGAAGAAGAGAGAGCGTTACGATAAGGGGTGCCAACCTACCGATCTCGCGGTTGGAGATAATGTTTTTGTTAAGAATTTTGTGCCTTCCGGGAAACTCTCTCCTCGATTCCGCGGACCCTATGAAATTACTGATTTCTTAACACTGGTCACCTTGGTGAAGGATCCCGAAACGGAGAGAGTCTTCCGACTTCATCTTTCGCAGGTTAAACCTGCTTAGCGCTTTCCTTCCATGCTGCTGTGTGGGAGTCTGTCTCAGCTACGGGTACCTTCATTTCATGTGGTATGAGGCTTTAACCTGGTTACCTGGGAGGGTTTTTTTGACTCAACTTCATTCTCGATTGGGGATGTACTCTCCCCAAGTTAGCTTAAGATATTTAATCTGTACGTATTATTTAATGCGAGTCCTCCCGGTCCTATCGCACCCGTACTGCTCCCATACCCCCGGCCTGGTTACCTGCACTGCCTTGGCCTCCTGTATTCTGCACCTGTGGATGGATTTTTTCGACACCTTTACTGGCCTTCTACTCTAATTTACAGTGGACTGGAGTATCCACCTACACCCGCTGCTCCATGGGAAGGGCCCCTCATGTCTGCGATTCTTAGCGATCATGGACTCCGGCCTCCATGTCTAACGGCTACCTAGTTCTGAAGGATTGTGGTTTTCAGAGCCCGTCTTGCCTAAGGAGGCTCTGAGACAGTCTACTACGTGGCTGAGTGCCACACATGCTGCTCGATTCTTTGACTGGGTTTCGTCCCAGCTATGTGCTTTGCCGGCCCTGGTGAGCCGCTTTTCCTCCTGGCGATTGCTGGGAACATCTTCCATTGAACTTAGGCGACTACGTGTTTTTCATGCAGCAAGATGATTAACTTTACAAGGCAGTTTAATGTGTGGAAAATTATTTTCCAACCGTGAGTTGGTCCTGAGTAGTGAAGTTACAAACACACACCCGTGTTCCTTCCTTCCTTCCTTCCTTCCTTGCCCCCACACTTGTGCTTGCCCTCTCCCGGTTCTCGAAAAGAGGGGGTGCATTGACGTAAACCTGGGTCATTCCCCTCCCGCCGAGACTGTTTTGCCTCGCCGGGCGGTGGAAAGACTCAGCTGCTGCACTTTGAGCAGATCACTTGTCTTTCGCCGAACCAAAGACCGGAGGAGGTATGGGAGGTAAGATGTTAAGGTTTTCAAAATGTTGGTAGGATGATGGGAGGGACTAAGAAATGGTAATGTAAAGCCATGTATCTGGCATCTTTGGTATGTGTGCTGATAACAGCAAGCTTGGTCTTAAGCTATCATTGTAAAACGTACTTATTTTATAAAATTCGATGTCTTGTTTTAAAGACATGATTAGCAACTGGTGGGCACTTGAGCCTTAGGTATCGATGTTTTGCCTTGTAGTCATGGTAGGAGCTAACGAATTGACTCAAGGGAATGAAATGTAAAGTGCCACAATGTTCTGGGCGCTCTGCTTCAGAAACGATGTGATTCGCTTACAATTGTACCTTAATGGGTTGTCAACTTTATATTGATTTTTAGATGTATAATATATTTGAGAAAATTTGTGAACTAGATTTCAGCCCAGTGTTATTGTTCGAATATTATCTGGTACCAAGCCAAATAGTTTACGCTGGTGTTAGTCCTCTTGTAGGAGAAGAGAATTATATTGCTGTTTTATATGGAGCTGGTCCCCTACAGGTTAATAATGAAAACGGGTCAAAACCCTCTACGTAAACATGTTAGTTCTCAAGCGCTTCCAAACCTGTTGGTTGTTATTAATTTGTAAAATAAAGGTTCTATTCAGGTTGTTTAACCTATTGTCTTGAGCATTGTAGCCTCTGGGTTGGTCCTTACGTTTGTTGGTCCAGATCCTTGGCCTGCCCCCCTTAGGGTCGTCCTGCCGGTAGAAATGCAGTACAATGGCTATTCTAGATAAATTCCAATTTGGTAGCCTCTTCTAACAATATCCCTCTCTGTTATATTGTTGAAATTCTGGCTAGAGATTTGTTTCTGAACAATCTCCATATAAATATTTTCCAAAATATTCATTAATTTACCTCTGTTTAACCTTTTCACTGCCGAGTTATTATGACCAGCCGAGCCCTGTGGGCCGGGTTTTTTAAAAGGAAGTAGCACTCTTACAGATACATATTTACCGATACTGATAATGGAATGCATATTGTCCTCTTAGCCCTCCAGGCCAATACGATGTCGGGGATGAAGCGAGATTACATTTTACACCATATTTTACAACCGGATGTCCTTCCCGACGCAAACCTCAGTTGTGAAAATAATGTATATGAAATGAATGATGGTGAATGAAACTGGGTGCAGAAGTGGAAGAAATCGGCTGTGGCTTACGAGTAGGAACTGTCCCGGCATTTACTTGGGAGTGCAAAAGGGAAACCACAAAGAAAAGAAAAGAAATTCTCAAGACAGCTGACTTTCAGATTCGATCCCACTCGCCTGCCGAGTGCAGAGCTTAGCTCCATAGCCTTAGCATGTTAATTTGCGCGGCTACTCCGCTCGGTGATACTATTACTGAAATATAATATAAAGTTATTTATCGAAGAACTGGTAATATCAAAATAATTTACATTTGGGGAGAAAATAATTTATCTGAGGAAGGGGTGACAATTCTGCATGAGACTCATCATTACTACTTTGTCTCGCACTTTCTTGTAGTTCAATGTCGCCACTTAGATATTCTCCACCTTTATTATCAAAATATAGCTCTCCAGAGCCACTCTTTGTCCCCCATACGTCCAACCCCTCGTCCACGTCGTGGGGGACGGGCAACGGTACGAAATAGGGGATAGCCTGTAAGGGTGAAGTACAGCGGGAACCTTGTATGCCCCAGGACCGCTAGGGTACCTGTGAAGGCCTTACAGGAACCCTGAAAAGTAACGGCTAATGGGGCTCTGGTGAAGTCCTTAAAATGGCAACTGAGGCGGAGGAGACCTTTGGTACAGCAAAGTTGTCGGAGGAGGCAAGCTATCCTCTTGGGGGTAAAATAAAGAGGAAAACCACTGCCTTGTGGTGAACAGGGATCTTCAAAGGCTAAGGGAGACTACCCCAACAGAAAACAGCAGGCTTGGAGGCGTAGGTGGCAGCCCCACCACCAAGCTCTGGTGCTGTGGGACAATAACTCGCACAACCTTAAATTACCTTCTTACAGAAACATCAAGAATGAGAAACCGGACTCATCCAAAGGTGACGACCTTTGGCTTGAAAAGGCTAACGAAAATTGGGCTATGTAACGTGAGGGCTCTGCGGGAAAATGCAAGGCTACGACAGGCAGTGGCATGTATGAGGAGTTATGGCCTGAACATCCTAGGTTGAGTGACGTAAGATGGAGTGAGTTTGTGGAATTAGCAACCCATGATGGAGCTACATTTGTATACTCTGGAAGACCCGAGGGCGACTGAGCGAGTTATGGAGGTGTGGGTATATTAATGGATAAGGAGGCCAAGAGGAGCCTTATGAATTGGTACCCAGTGACGGAAAGGATAATAGTGGCACGTTTTAAGATCAATATTAGAAACATTGTGTTGATAGTATGCTATGCACCTACAGAGTTGGCGGAGGAGGAAGACAAACAGGCGCTCTATGGACATCTTAATAGAACGGTTAAGAAACAGAAAAGGAAGGATTTCATCCTAGTTGGAGGAGATTTGAATGCAAAAGTGGGACAGGACAATGAAGGACTTGAACATATTATGGGAAGGCATGCTTTAGGGGAACGAAATGAGAATGGACAGCTGTTTGTGGACTTCTGTGCAAGCCACGATTTGGTTATTGGTGAAGAGAAGGATAGAGCAGGTAAGGAAGTGATATGATGTTGGAAAGCTAAGGGATGACAAATGTGAAAGAAGCCTTCAGGATAGAACTAAAGAAACGATTCCAAGCACTCACTGAGGTGGAGGATGAAACTATTGAGGAAAAATGGCTGAAACTTGATCTGTATTTACTGAAGTAAGTGAAAATATCCTGGGTTTTAAAGACAGGAGGAAAAAAGACTGGATGACTGACCAGACATGGGAAATTATCAGACAAAGGAAAGAGATAAAGGAAGTTAGGAATGCATGGAAGGCAAAATTGCAATCCAAATATGCTGCGAAGGATAAGGAAGTAAAGAGAAGTGTGAGGAGAGATCAAAGGAAACGGATAGATGACCTATCTCAACAAGCAGAGGCGGCAGCCAGAAAGCAAAATCTTAGAGAACTCTATACCATCACCAGAGTTCTGGCAAGGAAGCAGATGCAGAAAAACCGTCCAGTCAGAAACAAAGATGGTGTCCTCCTAACAAACTCTGGCAGGAACATTTCTCTGCGGTGTTAAACCACTCCTTGGAGGAGCAAGTAGATGCAGGAGAAGGCGAAGAAGAAGAAACCCAGCCTGACCCAAGGATTAAAGTCTGCATTCCAACAGTGGAGGAAATCAAGCAGGCATTGAGAGAGTTGCATATTGTTAAGGCAGCAGGTGTTGACAATATTCCAGCAGAAGTCATAAAGGTTGATATGGATACCACTGCCAATATGCTGCAGCCGCTATTTGAGAAGATATGGGTTAATGGAGAAATGCTGACAGATTGGAAATGTGCATTTCTGGTGAAGTTGCCAAAGAAGAGCGATACGTCAAACTGTAACAACTGGAGGGGCATTACGCTTCTTTCAATCCCTAGCAAAGTCTTCACCAGCATTCTGTTAAACAGACTTAAGGAGTATATCAACTTCAGGCTCCGATGGGAACAGGCAGGCTTTCGATCAAATCGCTCATGTGTAGACCAAATAAACACCTTGAGGATAATTCTGGAGCAGTGTGCTGAGTGGTCATCTCGCCTCTATGCAGTGTTCATCGATTTCGAAAAAGCTTTTGATTCGATCAACAGAGAAGCTATGTGGAAGGAAGTGAAGTGGTATGGAGTGCCATCACAAATTACCAACCTCATTCAAGAAACATACCCTGATTGTACATGCAGAGTCATACATGAGGGCTGTGTATCTGAGCCTATATCTGTACGTTCACGAGTACGTCAAGGTTGTATCCTCTCGCCAACCATGTTCCTGGCGGTGATTGATGCGGTAATGCGGAATGTAATGCGAAATGTGAAACGTGGTATCCAGTGAGAATTGCCTAAGAAGACCTAGACTTCGCTGACGATGTGTCTCTCCTGTCTGAGGCACACTGTGAAATGCAATCAAAGATTGAAGACTTGGTAAAAGAATGAAAAAAGGTGGGACTAACGATCAACTGAATGACGACCAAGGCCCTAAGGATGAACACCAACAAACTAGACCCATTTGTCTTCAGTGATGAACCTATAGAGGATGTGGATAGTTTCACCTACTTGGGCAGTGTACATACCACAGATGGAGGAGCAGTACAGGATGTTTCTTCTCAACATATACAAAAAGCAAATGGTGCCTTTGTTCAGCTCCATCTGATATGGAAGAATAACAAAATATCTATCAGGACCAAACTTCGCATTTTCCAAAGTAATGTCAAGGCTGTTCTACTATATGGGTCCGAGACCTGGAAAGTGACTAAAGTGGTTACCTCCAAGTTGCAGACATTTGTGAACCGCTGTTTAAGGAAGATTCTAAACATCTACTGGCCGGAAGTAATCTCCAATCATGAACTATGGAGAAGGACGGGTGAAACCAAGATGGCCATACAGATAAAGCGTTTGAAATGGAAACGGACAGGGCATACGTTGAGAAAAGGGAATGAAACCATTGAGAGAGAGGCACTGGATTGGAACCCGCAGGGTAAAAGAAGGAGAGGAAGGCCCAAACAAACGTGGCGAAGATCTGTACTCATGGAGGCAATGGAAGAAGGCAACACCTCGAGAGAGATGAAGAGGTTGGCTGGCAACAGGATCAGATGGAGATGCTTTGTTGATGTCCTGTGTTCCACAAGGAACAACAGGAATTAAGTCAAGTCAAGAGTCACTATTTATGAGGAAACGTTACATTCATCTCTTGTTGACGAAGAAATTTATACTTCAAGACGCCATGATGGCTACATGTAAGTGGGAAAGATGTTCCACTCTAATGAAGCTGAAATAACACCAGATCGCTTTTAAAACACGCAAAATGGAATGGTATATCTGCAGTACAGAACTTCTTTGAGCACTTTCACGGAATCTCAAAGCATTACATCATATCGCTTTCATTTGTGAGATCGGTGAAGTACACACGGCACCAAAACGTACATATACGGGTTTGGCGGACGTGGCAAGGTTGCACATTTAAAAATTGGTTTATGTCGGATTTTAAATAATGTCCAATTTTTCTATCAAGTTCTAGAAGATATGAAGTTCAACATTGGCGCAGAGGGAATTATTTTGCCCAATAAATCCACAGCAGAGGTTAAATGTTGACAAAACTGTTGGACGTATCTTGTGGTAGATTGAAATCTTGTGTTACAAAGGAGCAATCCCAATTCAATGGGAACCAAATGAACCTTGCGCAATATGAAACAAGCTTGCCGGTTGAGTGCAACTAACAGCCGTAATTTTACGAGACATATACCAAAAGATTTTATTTGTCACTGTTCAACATAACTTTGCTACATCTACAACAGTTCATATTTTCACCATTTTATATGTATATCATTCCACCACATCCCCAGACCATTCTTTCATCTCTCATCTCACCGCATAACTCTCTTTTCGGACTATGGTGTACACTTATGTATCTTGGCTAGGCTGATGATGGTCCTTATAGGACTGAAACTAGCACCTTGTAATAGCACAATGTAATGTTTTTGTAAACATCGCATGATTGTCAAGTATTGAGAAGGTGGATTAAAAAATTTTGTATTTATTTTATGTGTAATCTTAACTCAATACGGAACCAACTATCAAATTTATAACCTTCAGTAAGTTCTGTAAAACTTAAAATCACTAACTGGGAACCATTATTATTTGGTATTTAGAAAACTTTTTTCAGCTTATTCCAGTTATTTTAGGGGCTGGTGGAGCCACGTGATCTCAGATTAAAATATCAACCCACAAATGACCAGGATTGGAACCTCAGTCTTCCGGCGGGTGAGAAGCCAGAAACTAAGCCACTGAGCTAATCACGTCCCCACCCATTAACTGGTATTGAGCAATTCTTACAAAATTCAAGACTATTGTTTTTGTTTTATTGCCAATGGTTTCACTTACCTGGCACTATTTCCATGTTGAATAAGTTTCAGTACGTCATCGACACAGTCCACCACCTTTTCCGTGAGACCCACAATCTGCACTTGCTGCTTCCCATCTTCCAACACTCTCAATTTTGCCTTATCAGCTAGCAGATCAAACACTTTTCCACTATAGATTTCAAAAAAGCTAGCAGACACTATTAAATTTAGATGTTTATATTTAGGAGACTTCAAAAATTTAAACACATCTTTGGCTGCCATGGCATAGATCCCTTTCTTACAGTCCTGAGTCTTGCCATGGAAGTCACCGCCCATAGTATGAGTCTTGCCACTTCCAGTTTGGCCGTATGCAAAACAAGTGGCCATTCCACCCTCGAAGATAGTTTGGACTAGAGGTTTCGCTGTAAACCTGAAACAGAAGAATTGTTTTAAACAGAAGCTGTAGAAAAAAGCTCTAAAAAGGAGAGATGAAAACCTGTTTCAGCATGCACTAAAAGCTTCAGAAATAAATAAGACCGCATTTCAAATATAGTCTGCACTTAGTATGCTAAAATGAAGTCGAATAAAGATTTCTCTACTTCAAAGCTGATATTCAAGTAATTCCTTTGACAATTCCAGAAAATTAAAATTATGGTAAGCAAGACATTCTTTCATGCGAGACAGATCTAAAGAAAAATTTAAATTATCACAAGAACATTAAAATAAAAAATAAAATGAAGATGGAAAATAAAATCATAGCATATGAAGACAAGGGTCTTCTGAGGAATCTTTAATCTCTTTGTGGCGGCATCTGGCAGAATGAACTCGCCCCACATACTGGGTACCTAATGCAAATACTGAGCTCGAATTATTATTATCATCATACGATCGCGTTGTTTGTGAGGTTATGACATGAAACGTGTGCTGTACATGTGAATATTTACAGGAGTTCAGTTAATGTAAATACCTGTAAATTAATATTATAGAATTCATTCTTACGTGCGTATATAATTTGTAATCCATAATTGTGAAACACACTGTAACTTCCAGAATGGTAATAGGTAGATAATAGGTAGATGAGAATGACTGAGAATATTCTGTACACTATTTCTATGTATTGAGGACTCTAAAGAGTTTTCAAGAAGGTACTTCTTACATTACACGTTATAATTTTCATGTTAGGTCCGTATTGAAATGTACGTAAAAAGAAAGTATTGAATAGGTGGATATTTTAAAAAAAATAACACTTGTAACATACTTTGTATTTAAGATATTCCTTGTAACGTATTTTTCTGGAAGCCTGGCCAGGACATATATAAGGAGATGATCTTGATGGTGACATGAGAGTTATTTGTTAGGGAGTTGTTAAGTAGGAGTTTCACTGGTGAACACATTTTGTGGTTAACTGACATGCCGAAGTAGGCAGTCAGTGGACAACTGTTTCAACTGTGTTTCAAGGTTGTTATCTTCATATTGAAGTATCAGGCAGTTGTTTTTAAAATAGCAGCTTTGTGATGCGTTTTCTTTGTGAAAGCAGCGATTAAGGTTATGTGTGTGTAATTTGTAAATAGATGTGAATAAAATAATTGTACCAACTGACAGTATCTTGTGTGCATCTTTGTTGGTACATTTTTGTGCATGATGCAACATTGCATTAGGTTGTATAAAGTTGAGAAAGAGCATCATTCAGCAGCGTCAAGTGTGCTTGAGCATCACGTTTCTGTATCTTGTTTGGTGTAAACGATGTTTCTTATAAGCTAAGTGTACTAAAATTGTGTGTGTGGTGACTGTGTGTGAATGTTATCCACGAGGACCGATACATTTATGATAACGATGTGGAGCCGTATACACACCGAAACTTCATAACTGGTGACCCCGTGTATAGAGCACACGTGCACACCACAACGTATCTGACCACGTGCTTCACTACGGCTTACGGTATGTTATCATACTTTATTTGAAATAGGCATTAGACTGTTGACTACATCGGGACTACCACATTTTTACGGAGTATGAAATCAACTCAAGAAGGGGGGGGGGAACCTGTCGCCGAGACCTAACGATCGCCAGTGATACTTGTTGCTTCACACCGCACCCAGCAACTGCATGCTATATCTGCTACACCTTGAGAACACCATATTTTATTTGGAAACCTGTATGTATACAACCTACGTTATGCTTGTTGTGGAATATTGCAAAATTGTGCACAACAAATTCAATGTGAAGGTGTACGAACATTACAAGGAACTCTTCAATGGACAGAATGTAACATTCTAACAACAAGTACAGTCTTGGTGTTCACAATTCATGTGCACATAATTCAGCACAATTTTTTTCTCTTCTTTTGCTAATTAAGGCCCAAGATACACACAAAACAGGCCTACCTTATCTGCTGTTCAAACAAGTACACACCTAACCTAAGGTTCAGTGCTACCTGCTTAATATTTCATGTTTCTAGCTAACCTAGACTGTCTCAAAGGAATTTGTAAATTTGTACTTGAGTTGTTTATCCTCACACATCTTCATACACTTATAAACACAACCACACATCGTAACTCCGATTAAGTTTCTGTTATCTTGTCCGGTATTTTCAGAAATCTTCTTGCCCGTGTTGTGTACGTATTTTGATTACGGCGGAGGATTGATTGAAAAGCTTTAGAGGGGAAAAAAAAAAAAAAAAATTTACAGAACCAACTCCCAACAACTTATTGCTTTGACAAAGCCTTCGCAAGAGCAGAACAAAGCATTACAAGCATGACTCCAGGAGCAAAAGTCTGGCTGGTGCTGTTTCTATATCTAGCAGTAATGGCTAAGTTGCCAAAATCTCTGCCAAGTTATCATTTTAGTATGAACGACTAAATTTGATTATGTAATCTCACAACTTGACACCACGGTCGTAGAGGTAGAAGACATTGTCATTAACCCCCTGCAACAGAACATTAAAAAAAATTAAAATCTGAACTTGTTTGTCGTCTTTCAGTATTCGAAGAGCAGCAAGTATGCCAACTTCTTCGTGATGAACTCGGCGATAGGAAACCATCACAGTTTTTACGTCACTTAAAGTCATTAGCTGGTAGCTCACTTAATGATGAAAGTATATTAACTCATCATGCATCTACTACCACAGTACTAGCAGGCTATATTAGCGGCCCAGTTAATGCCTCCAGCTATATAGCAGAGCTTGCAGAGAATATTTTGGAACTTTCACCTAATGTCACACAACCATATAGCCACTTGACTGTGCATGCTTCAGCTGCGCGGAATGCTTACACTGCCCAGATGGAGGAATTGATGCATAAAGTCGATGCCCTGCCCCGTAACCAGCACCTAGGCAAGAGTCACAGCAGGAGATCTAAAAGCCGTGATCGTTCCGCAACACCAGAGGGTTGACTTTCTAGGTACCACAAAAATTTCGAAGATAAAGCTGTAAACTGTGCTAGCCCGTGTTCCTGGCAGGTGGAAAACAGAAGGAACAGCCAATGAAGACAGCAACTGACTGCTCTACATCAAGCCACAATCGGTTTATTTTTGATCAGAATACCAAAGCAAAATTTCTGATTGACACCAGATCTGGCCTTCGCTGTTCCCGCGCAAGCTTCTGGGAAGCACTTGCAAACCTTCCGGGTTTGAGCTGAGCACTGCAAATGGTAGTGCAATCAGGACTTATGGTAGCCTTCCTATGAACCTCACCGTTGGTTTATGCCGTGACCTTCGGTAGTGATTTCTCATTGCTGACGTTAGCACAGCCATCATTGGTTCCGATTTACTGGCCTGCTGTAACTTACTTACCGACACCTCGACGGCACCACCGGCCTGAATGTTAAGGCATCTGTAGCCTCTATCAAACAAGCCAACGTAAAGACCGCTGCAATATCCACCGACTCACCTTTTAGCAAGTTGTTTGCTGACTTTCACTCCATTACTCGTCTACCTGGGATTAAACGTGATATTAAACACAATACTCAGAGATGCCAACTTTCAAAAAAGGTAATTCGTAATGCAGGGTCGTAGATATATATATTTTTTAAATCGTGATCTTACTAACTTACATATCATTTAAAGCTTGTAGTTACTGTTTGGTAAACGTACACTGGTAACATGCTTTTTCTTTTCATATCATGTGCATCGTCTGCACTAACAGAGCACTGAACAGTTCGGAGTTCATATTAGCACGAAATTCAGTCTTGTTCATCTCTATCATGCGCATCCGAAACATCGCGGCTCCACACACTACAAAACACGTGTGAATGAGATTTTGAGGAGCGCATTAAACTGGGCCATTCTTCCGAGTATACCTCCCTAAATTTTCAACTATATTTATTACTAGCGTCACTAGTCACGGTAACGTAATCACACGTATTTTCCCGCACAAGAAATCCCTTCATTATTACAAAATCTTTCGCATTTCGTAGCACACGATTAGCATATATCCTAGAAGAGCAATATATGTAAATTTGGCAACCACACTCGCAATAAATACTTCAACAGTCACCCAAACAGTATTCACAATTAAACGGAGTTTGTCACCACTTTACCGCCAAAACAAAGACAAAAGAACTCTCATACTTGCATGGAAGTCTGATCATGTGACGAACAAGGACAACAACTCCGCAAGATATGCCACTTCACAGGTGCCTAAATTTCCGGTACTGGAAGCACACACTGCGTTCGGCGCATGAAAACTCGAAATATTCTTAAACGAGGGACAGGAAAGGGGGATAAATTATTTCTGAGAAATCCGAAGATAATATTCTGAGAATTCACGCCGCCTTGTGTATCCTTTTTAACACTTCATACACTTAGATTTAAAAATCAACAAAAAAATCGTAATTTGTGGTGTGTGATTCGTAAAGGCGTAATTATGATGGGTAATTCGTAATTATTACGATTGAATCGTAATAGTTGGCATCTCTGAATACTGTATATCACATGAGGACAACTGAAGGCCCACTGGTCTCTTGTCGACCTTGTTGCCTGGGACCTCAGAAATTGCAGATAGCGAAGAAAGAATTTGAGAACATAAGGTGCGGTACAGCGCGACCTTCTAATAGTCCCTGGTCCTTGCCCTTGCACCTAAGTGAGACAACTCATTTTACAAAGGAAAATTTAATAGCGAATGTCCTCTTATTCAGTACATACATATCTCCATCATTAGATGGAGTAATACTAGTCAAACATGTTTCAACTCATTTGAGACATCTGCAGTGAAAAAAAGGTTAAAGTTATATACATAATTGATGTTAAAAAATGTGTTAAAACCTAAAGGGGAAGAGAATGAAAACAAATGAGAACATCACGAAAACAAACAATAAGGGAATATGGCGAAGTTGTGGACCTCTTACCCTAAAATTACAGTGTGTTATAATTAAAAGATGTGATAAAATCACTGTGCCAGAAATCTGAACTGACAGTGTCTCCGTTGAGTCACTATCACAAATACTAAGTTAAGTGGAGAGCAAAAAACTTGAGATACTACGTTTGAGGGGTAACATATGCCAGGTAAAATGTGCGTGACACATAGTGGTAAACCACCAATGAAGTTCAAATATTTGAATAGTTGAACTCTCAAACGGTCCGATCTCAGTTTTAGCGGTCCCATTCTCAATGATCATGTCCCATGTTGGCTAGGTGTGTTTGCCTGATTTTTAAATAGTCAGGAGGGCAGCGAAAAATTGAGAAGCTATGTTAGTGAAGATAACAGACGCCAGGTAAAACGTATGTGATACTTGGTGGAAACCGCCAATGAAGTTCAAACCTGTACTGGAAAAAATGAGGTTGTGCGAGAAACTTGGGCTAATAAGTAAAAAATAAGTGTGAAGAAAACTTTTAAACTTGCTTATTAAGTAGTTGTCCTCTCAAAATGGCCTGATCTTCTCAAATTTAACAGTCCCGTTCTTACTGGTCGTGTCTATTGTTGGCCCAGCTGTGTTTACAAGGATGGGAGGAGTGAAGGGGGAAGGGGTAGGGGGTGCAGGACTAGTGGGGAGAGGGGAGAGTGTTGGAGAGTTGGAGGCAGGTTTTGTTTTTATTATAGAAGTTCTGACAATATATGGAATGAATGTTTCAAGTAGAATGCTCTTTTTTTTAACAGATTTCATTTAAATTACGAGAGGGGTTCATAAACGGATCTAAATCGATGTGGATGCTCTCGAGAACGTTGAGCAAGGTGCCTTTTAGCTCATAATGCAAGATCTTAAGATCTTTATCTATTGATGTGTATTCGTGACTGGATTATATAAGATGCTCACTCATAGCTGAAAAACAATTATGTTTGAGAGCGCTGCGATGTTCGGCGTATCTTATGACAAAATTGCGGCCTATTTGACCAACATAGCTGGAATTACAGGATTGGCATTCTAATTTGTTAAAACTGGAGTTCAAGTATCTATTATTATTACTATTATTATTATTATTACTACTATTATTATTGACGGCGTGAGATTGAACATAAGTCTGGAGTTGGTGTGGGATGTTCTAAATGCTATGTTAATGTTGCATTTTTAAGGATATTAGAAATTTGGTAAATGCTACTACTATTGAATGTGAAAATGGAATACTTCTCTTTAGGAGCAGAATCGTTTTTTGGGGTAGTCTCGGATCTATTGATGAAGGTTCTATTGAAACCGTTGTATTCCGCAATACTGTAAAGGGTAGTAATTTCTTTCTTATTATTCTTGTGAGACAAAGAAACAGTTAATGCTCTGAGTATTTCAACCGCATCATATCATTTTATGGTACGTTTGCCTGTTCTGAAGACTTCACGTTCCTAGCAACCTCATGCATCTATTGTGAACTGTTACTCTTCCCCATCATGTGTTGTTACCACTACGTAATAATTCCTTATTCCGGTAGATGGCATCTCAAGCGTTAGCATAGGTCACAGCATTTTTCTGCCCCGTCTTGTAGGTTTATCTTTCTGGTTGGTTGTGTGGGGAGTTTTTGACTTGAGAAGACTGAAGAATTAGATTTCCAAGTTGCCTTTGTGGCATATAAAAGATGTTTTAAGAGATACAAGATGTCTTTGTACGTATCTCAACCTCTGAATGTTGATTGCCTACATACTTGAGGTAATTATTTTTCTTTAATCTTCTCTTTGTTTGATAATTATTTCGTTCTGTGCTCGCCATGGTTGGGCTATAAAGGCTTCTCTCATTACAAGTGTTTCTATATTTCTGTGTTAACCCCTTAACTGGGGAATAGTTTCATAACAACCAGCTAGTGGGTAATTATTCAGCGCAACGCGCACTTTTGGAATGCGTACCGTAGCGTGTGGTAGATGTAAATATAAAAAACAAAAACAAACCCCATGGCACTACAGCCCTTGAAGGGCCTTGGCCTACCAAGTGCAGATTATGAGATGTGGTGTGGTCAGCACGACGAATCCTCTCGGCCGTTATTCATGGCTTTTGAGACCTGGGCAGTTATCTCACCGTCAGACAGCTCCTCAATTCTAATCACGTAGGCTCAGTAGACCTCGAACCAGCCCTCAAGTCGAAGTAAAAATCCCTGAACTGGCCGGGAATCGAACCCGGGGCCTCCGGGTAAGAGGCATGCATGCTACCCCTACACCACGGGCCGGCCTAGATGTAAATACTCAACAGTAAAAATATTTTACTTGATTTATTTAAATTATGAGCGATACAGTAGAAATTAAATAGCATTATGTTACCGTTTTTCTTGTAACCCCGTACACACACACACACACACACACACACACACACACACACACAGTGTGTTCATACAAAAGTGAATTAAAAAAGTGTTCCTTTCATCAATATGATATTTTTCAAGTTTTCAGAAATGCATCAATAGGTTCTACATACTTTCTGGTCGATAGGTCATTCAGAAATTGTGCACAGTGTGGTAAATACGGAAGCAAGGGCAAGCACAAATTGCCATGTGACATTCCTCAAAGTAGTAGACAGTTTCCCATCGCCTCTGGTTTGACAGGCACAACGTTTTCTTGAGCGATTCCTACATCCGGTCGGCGGATTCTCAGATAATTCAACGTCTTTCCTAACCAAGCCATTATCACGTCACACGGAACAGTTTACCATCATACACAGACCAATTTACAAAAAGTTATCAGAACATGCACAATGGAGTTCGCAGGACAACTGCATTGTAGTAACAACAACGTACATATACACAAATAAATTATTTACGGAGAATTTGGCGCGGACCATACGAGGCAACATGAGACAGCTGTTGGACTGCTGCCTAGGCGCGAACTACCCGACTTTACAATGGCGAAAAATGAGAGTATCCTCCTATTCAATACATCATATATTCCGTCATTAGATGGAGCAAACCAATTCAAACATGTTTCAGCTCGCTTGAGCCATCTTCAGTGAAAAAATTAGGGGTTTGGAATAATTTACATAATATAAGTTGAAAAAATGCTAAAAAACATAATGAAAGAGCAAATGAAAAAACAAAAAAAAAGAGAGCCTAGACAGAAACAAAATTAGCACAAATATACAATATTTAACTCAATATGCAGAGCAAAAACAAGTTATTGAGACAAAATTCAGTGAAACAGGTGTTAATTTAAAATAATTGAAACTAAAAACTGCGTTAACCTAAGAAACAAGGGAATGAGAAAACAAATGATGCAGATGGAAATGAATAATAGTAGCACATGGTGAGGTTGTGGACCTCATAGTTTACAAATTATTGGTTTAGTAAAAATGACAAAACAGTTTGAAATTGCTGTCAAAATCATCCTAGTAGAAACCCATCACATTAAATTGGTCAGGAGGAGAGTGGGAGCAAACATTTTTGAGAAACCAAGCCTGATATAACCTGCAGGCGAAAAGCCTGTGACAAGGAGAAAAAACACCAATGAAATTTAAGGCTTTAGAAATAGCAGCATTCTCAATATCTTCTCAATCTAGCGGTCCCTTTCTTCATTATTGTTTCATAATGTTGGCTGGTGTCTTGCCTTATTATAAAGGGGTCGGAAGGGCCGCGTATAAAAATTAAGAAGCTGTGTTAGATAGAAGACAAATGCATAGTAAACTGTAAGTAATCTAGTGGAAACCGTCAATGAAGTTCTAATCTGTAATGGAAAAAATGAGGTTGTATGAGAAACATGGGTTGATAAGTAAAAAGTGTGGAATGGTTGTGAAGAAAGCTTAAACTTACGGTGTGCAGTAGGTGGTTGTCCTCTCTAATGGCCTGGCCTTCTCAAAGTAACGGTCTCGTTCGCGTGATAGAGTCTATTGTTGGTTCGGCTGCGTTTGCTAGGATGGAAGGAGCGGAGGGGGAAGGGGAGGTGCAGGGCTGGTTTGAGGAAGGGAGGGGTGGTGAGCTGGAGAGATGGAGGTGGGGTTTGTTTGGCAAATATATGGAACGAATGTTTCAAGATGTTAGTTTACTCGCCGACTTCTAAAGCTCGAATGGTGTGGCCTTCTCAAAGTGATGGTCTCGATCACGTGATCGAGTCTATTCTTGGTTTGGCTGTGTTTGCTAGGATGGAAGGAGCGGAGGGGGAAGAGGTGGTGCAGGGCTGGTGTGAGGAGGGGGTAGGAGTGGTGGTGAGTCGGGGAGATGGAGGTGGGGTTATTTTGTGTTCTGGAAATTCTGACAAATGTATGGAATGAATGTTTCAAGTAGAATGTTCTTTTTCTCGCTGACTTCATTTAAATTGTGAGTGGGGTTCATAAACTGATCTGAATCGATGTGGATGCTCTTGAGAACGTTGAGCAAGGTGCCTTTTTGCTCATATGGCAAGATTGTCAGGTCTTTAACTATTGAAGTGTATTCGTGGCTGGATGCTTTATGATGCTCACTCATAGCTGAAAAACTCCATTGACCCACATATAAAATTCACCATAGAGTCAGAAAACAATAAAGCCCTTAATTACCTGGACTTAACCATTATGCGCAATAGCAATAACACTTCATCCTTCAATATATACAGGAAACCCACCCACACCATCAATACCATCCATCAGACCTCTGTGCACCCACACATACATAAAAAAGCAGCTTACAATAGCATGGTCCTCAGAGCATTAACTATCGCTTTATCTCACAAGAATTACAAAAAAGAAATTAATACCATCTACAATATTGCAGAACACAATGGTTTCAATAGAACCTTCATCAGCAGAATCATCAGTAGATACAAAAGCAGACCAAAGACTACCCTAGTAAAAGATTCCGCTCCTAAAGAAACATTTTCCACATTCACTTTCAATAATAGTAGCATTTACCAAATTTCTAATATTTTCAAGAAACACAACATCAAAATAGCTTACAGGACCTCCCACACCAACTCCAAACTCATTTTCAATCCACACACTGTCAACAATAACAATAGCAACATCAACAACAAATATTTGAACTGTGGAGTTTACAAATTAAAGTGCCAATCCTGTAATTCCAGCTATATAGGTCAAACAGGCCGCAATTTTGTCATAAGATACGCCGAACATCGCAACGCTCTCGTTTTTCAGCTATGAGTGAACATCATAAAGCATCCAGCCACGAATACACTTCAATAGATAAAGACCTGAAGATCTTGCATTATGAGCAAAAAGGCACCTTGCTCAACGTTCTCAAGAGCATCCACATCGATTTAGATCAGTTTATGAACCCCACTCACAATTTAAATGAAGTCAGCGAGAAAAAGAACATTCTACTTGAAACATTCATTCCATACATTTGTCAGAATTTCCAGAACACAAACAAACCCCACCTCCATCTCCCTGACTCACCACCACTCCTCCCCCCTCCTCACACCAGCCCTGCACCACCCCTTCCCCCTCCACTCCTTCCATCCTAGCAAACACAGCCAAACCAAGAATAGACTCGATCACGCGAACGAGACCGTTACTTTGAGAAGGCCAGGCCATTAGAGAGGACAACCACCTACTGCACACCGTAAGTTTAAGCTTTCTTCACAACCATTCCACACTTTTTACTTAACCCATGTTTCTCATACAACCTCATTTTTTTCCATTACAGATTAGAACTTCATTGACGGTTTCCACTAGATTACTTACAGTTTACTATGCATCTGTATTCTACCTAACACAGCTTCTCAATTTTTATACGCGGCCCTTCCGACCCCTTTATAATAAGGCAAGACACCAGCCAACATTATGAAACAATAATGAAGAAAGGGACTGCTAGATTGAGAAGATATTGAGAATGCTGCTATTTCTAAAGCCTTAAATTTCATTGGTGTTTTTTCTCCTTGTCACAGGCTTTTCGCCTGCAGGTTATATCAGGCTTGGTTTCTCAAAAATGTTTGCTCCCGCTCTCCTCCTGACCAATATGATGTGATGGGTTTCTACTAGGATGATTTTGACAGCAATTTCAAACTGTTTTGTCATTTTTACTAAACCAATAATTTGTAAACTACAAGTTCCACAACCTCACCATGTGCTACTATTATTCATTTCCATCTGCATCATTTGTTTTCTCATTCCCTTGTTTCTTAGGTTAACGCAGTTTTCAGTTTCAATTCATCATCATCATTTCCCTTTATCCAGCTGTAGCCGGATAGGGGCAAATATGGTTCCTCTCCACTTTCTTCGGTCTTTCCACCACTCCTCCTCCAACACTGTGTCCCAGTCCAGGTTTCTTTCTATAATGCTGCGTTGGATGGTATCCTTCCATCTCAATCGTGGTCGTCCACGGCCTCTCCTTCCTTGGATTTGCATTTCCATCACCTTTTTTGGCATTCTTTCGTCGCTCATTCGCTTTATGTGCCCAAACCATCTTAGTCGGCTCTTCTCTATTCTATCATTCATTTTTTCCACTCCAATTTCTTCCCGGATTTTCTCATTCCTTATTTTGTCTCTTCTACTCTTCTGTATCATACTCCTCACGAATTTCATTTCGGCTGCCTGTATTCGACTCTCATCCTTCTTTGTCATTGTCCAAGTTTCTGCTCCATAAGTTGTTATGGGTACGTAATACATCTTGTACATAGTATCCTTTGCTTCCATTGGCACATCTTTGTCCCATAACATATTTCTTACACTATGATAGAAACAACTTCCAGCTTGAATCCTTTTACTAATCTCAGTATCCAGTCGAGGATTCTCCATTAATTCACTCCCCAGGTATTTAAACGTTTCCACTACTTCCAAGGGCTTGTCTGCAAGTCTAATCTGACCTTTCCCTTCTTTCTCCCCTCTAGTCATAACAAGAGTTTTACTCTTTTCTACACTTATTTTCAATCCACATTCTTCAATCTTCCCATTCACCACATTCAAATGTTCTTGAACCTTCCTGTCGTCTTCTCCCCAAATCACAATATCATCTGCAAATAACATCATGTTCATTTCTCTTCCTCCATATGCTGCTTTTGCCGTTCTCATGATGTCATCCATTACTATTGTAAACAGGATTGGTGATAGAACACTTCCCAGTCTCAGCCCGCTAGTGATTTTGAACCAACTTGTCCTGCCAACTTGTGTTTGCACGCAACTACAACATTCCTTATACAATGCCATGATCATTTTTATTAATCCCTGTCCAATTCCTTTTTGCACCAGACTGTCCCAAACTTTCGTCCTAGGGACACTGTCATATGCCTTTTCAATATCAATGAATGTCATCACCATATCATTCCCGTACTCCCAATGCTTTTCCATTAGTTGTCTGATAATGAAAATGGGCTCTATTGTTGACCTTCCACTTCTGAAACCAAACTGATTTTCCTGTATCTGCTTCTCAACCCTCAACCTTATTCTACTTTCCAGTATCCTTTCCATTATCTTAGCAACATGGGATATTAGAGTTTCAATTATTATTATTATTATTATTATTATTATTATTATTATTATTATTATTATTATTATTATTGTTATTATTATTATTATTATTATTATTATTTTAAATTAACACCTGTTTCACTGAATTTTGTCGCAATAAGTTGTTTTTTGCTCTGCATATTGAGTTAAATATTGTATATATGTGCTAATTTTGTTTCCGTCTAGGCTCTCTTTTGTTTGTTTTTTCATTTGCTCTTTCATTATGTTTTTAAGCATTTTTTCAACTTATATTATGTATTTTATTCCAACCCCCCTAATTTTTTCATTGAAGATGGCTCAAGCGAGCCGAATCATGTTTGAACTGGTTTGCTCCGTCTAATGACTGAATATATGATGTATTGAATAGAAGGATACTCTCATTTTTCGCCATTGTAAAGTGAAAACCGTCAATACGGAATGGTTCTAATATCTTGTAATAAACTACCCGACTGGCATGAGACAGGATAGAAATGAAGAGGACAGCAATAATCACACCTAATATGAATGGAATTTGTTTTAAATTACGATAGTAGATGGCAGAAGTGATTACGAATAGTCAGACGCCTCCAGGAAGCTAACCCTACGCAAGAACACATTTAGAAGTACAAGAACGCCTAAAGGTGTCAAACCCAGTACTCGTGCGACGTCAAACCCAGTTAAGGGGTTAACTTTGCTTTTACACACTTCTTTCAGTATTTTCCTTTACCGATCCGCTATGTTTGTTTTGAGAACAGAAGGTGACGCGGATTCATGTGTGTGTACGAGTTGTTTTGCTGTGTGCCGACGAGACCTTTCACTCATGTCACTTTAACCATAGCGCTTGAGCTCATGTTCTATTATTTTACTGCGTGTTCTGTATATTTCATGCCCACCACTCTTGCGTGGTATGAATACCAACTAACAATGCGATTTGCTGGTTTCTGTGTGTTTTGGATAGAGACACTCCATCTCTCTAAGATGGACCACTTTCTGTTTCATATTGTCTGTTTCAGCTCGAGAGCGGTTGTTTATTTTCTTATGTGCTGTGTGGTTGACGTTCTTATACGTCCGGCCTGTGTGTCCCTTTATGCGGCAACCTAACCTCCGTGGTCTCTGTGTGAGCGTGGGTGGTTCTGATCCTTGGATCCGTGATAGCTTTTGTGTCTGATTCACTTATTTATTATTCGTTTCACATTGCCGTCATTGGCTTGCTTTACCTATTTTCTAGTTTAATATGTTTTACTCTGTACGGGGCGCTTTTCTATTTTATCTTAGTTATTTGGCGTGTAACCATGGTAACCCTCATTTTCCCTTTGCTTTAATTTTATGAGCTTGGTGCACTCTCCCTCTTCTCCCGTTTTAATCTTTTTTACTCAACGATCATGTATTCTCGGGGGATGTGGATTGTTGTGGAGGCGTTATGTCTTACCTTATGAATTGCAAGGGAGAATGTTATGATAATGTGCTGTTTCTCCTTTAACTTAAGGTCCTTTAGACCTGATGTGCATAAAAGAAATACATACTTTTTTTTTTTTAACACTGCACCGACACAGATAGGTCTTATGGCGACGATGGGATAGGAAAGGCCTAGGAAGTGGAAGGAAGTGGCCGTGGCCTTAATTAAGGAACAGCCCCAGCCTTTGCCTGGTGTGAAAATGGGAAACCACAGAAAACCATCTTCAGTATCCACGATTTACAGTAGTGTTCAATTTGTCGGCCTTTGTTATTATTAATTCATTGCTTTTGATTTTTTTTCTTTAGATTGTGGACTTTAGCTATGTGTTCAGTGTTTGGTTTAATGGTTTGATGTAGATTAAGGACAGCTTACATCTGACTTTGTATTGAACCTCTTCTTGTATATTTAAGGGTAACTTAATAATGGCTAATTCTGATTCAGCTACGGTGGAAATTAAATTATCACATTTAGAAGGATTACCCCAATTATGTTTAGGTCCCTTGCTCAGCACTTCGAGATCATTGACATAGAGATTGATTTTACTTATGTTCACTACAGGTTGATTTAACGCTGTTTGGGGTATTATGTTTGCTAAGTGTTGTTTTTGAAAGCGCATTCCATTTTTTGTCAAGTGTGTTTTGCTTCTTAAACAAAGTATGATTAAGTTTGTTAGTGATGTGTAATTAAAAGGATGTACATTCGAGGGGGCAAAGAAGAGTGGAAACTTCTAAATGAGTTTCATATAGTTTGTGGTTCAGAAGAGATTTTTTTTCATGGAGATATTTGATTTTGTCTTTAATCCAAATTTTATCAGTCTTAAGTGGCACGAATTTTGGCTGTGGTTCTATGAGTTTTCTTAGTGGTGTCCATGTGGCGATTACCGGGCACTGAATGCAAAGACATTACCCAACCACTACCTGGTACAACACAGGAAATTTTTGCCCTATACTGGACAGCCAGGAAGAAGGTGAAACAAGACTCTGTTCCCTAACACACCTGTACATTATTAATGTTATTTGTATATTGCTGTTTTTGGAGATATCAATTTTGTATTGGAGTTACTTCCCAATAAAAATCTAAGTTACAAAGAAAATATGTCACCAGAGAAGAGAACTTCAGTATCCACACCTGTATTCAAAAACAGAAAAAAGATAAATATTACTCACTTGTAAACAAGTTCATTTGAGCATGTATCATCGAAGGCATAATCAAATCTGAAGGGCTGATTTTCAAGATATTTTGTAAGATCAACTTTGAGTTTAGGTTCATGAACCATAATCTGGTCCCGTGTAGGAACAGTTATAACATCCACTTCCTTCCTTCCAATTTCTGAAAAAAAAAAAAATGAAAGCCAAATCACAGTAACAAACAACACATTCATCACTGACAAGATTGCACAGTTTTAAAAGTAACTTACCAAATGAACATACAAGAAAACATCAGAAACATGTATTTTGATGTATCTTACATTTCTCTTCAAAATCCATTTTGGACAAAAAGATAAAATATTGATCTATTTACATTTTTGAAGTACCGTTGCTTAATTCTGTTATCTATATCATGAAGTAGGATTCAAAGTCTAGGGAATGCACAGATCAAGTAAACTACGAGCATGTAGTTAATGTCAAATCTATCCTACCGTCCTTGCCCTCCATAATAAAATTGTCTGCTTATGAGTGGTGAAACAAAAGCACACACAGTTGCATTCTTCCAATGTTAGCCACTTTTGTGCTGAAACACAAGAAAAATGGATTTTGAAGAGCAGCATGCAAACATTCAATTTTGTCAGTGTCAGCTTTACAAAGACAAGCTAGTTTGAATTGCATTAGGATTGTTGCGCATTTCAGACTTCTTTGAAATTGACTGGCGATTTTTTTTTTTTTTTTAACATCGCGTCTGTATGTCTGTGTGTTCCATTATCACGCAACAACTGATATTTTTAATTTGCTGAAACTTGGTATTTTAGACTAAGGTAGTCAAAAGTTTAGAGTACCTTTTGCTTCAACATTCAAATTTGAAATACCAATACAATTGGTCCGTTATTGAACTTCATAAATTTTCCAGCTAACTCATTCCTGGTTACCAGCATTTTGCCCCAGTGTGCTAAATTGGGCTCACAGTGCATTGGCACTGCCGATGGCTCCAAGTAGCCTATGCAGTGGCCTCCACGGTATGCACTAACCATGTATCTTGGTAGGTGTGCTATTTACCAACTGATGAGAAAAACTTAGCACACTGGAGCAAAATGCTGGCAACCAGGAATGAGTTAGCAGGAAAATTTATGTCCAACAAAGGACCAACTATATTGGTATTATAAATTTACTCATTCCGGACAAATATTTCAGGTTGCCTATTTGAATCAACATCTATGTTATTCAAATTTGGACACTACCTTATCTCGCCTCCCCTGCGCACCATATGACCTTGCCATGGTGGGGAGGCTTGCGTGTCCCAATGAAGCAGATAGCCAAGCCGCAGCTGCAACTATATCGGATGGGTATCTGTTGAGAGACCAGACTGAACAATGGTTCATCGAAAGGGGGGTAGCAGCCTTTCGGAAGTTGAAGTGGGCGACAGTCTGGATGATTGACTGATATGGCCTTGTAATAATACTGAACATGGCTTAGCTGTGTTGATACTGCTACACGGCTGAAAGCAACGGGAAACTACAGCCGTAACTAACTCCTGAGAACATGCAGCTCTCTCTGTATGAATGATGTACTGATGATGGCTTCCTCCCGGGTAAAATATTCTAGAGGTAAACTAGTCCCCCATTCGGATCTCTGGGTGGGGACTACATGAGATGGGGCGATCATCAGGAAGATGGATACCGACAGTCTGCGAGTCGGAGCGTGGAATGTTGGAAGTTTTAATTTTTGGTAGATTAGAGAATCTGAAAAGGGATGGATAGACTAAAGTTAGATGTAGTTGGTGTAAGTGAAGTACATTGGCAGGAAGACCAGAATTTCTGGTCAGGCGACTACCAAATTATCAACACAAAATCAAATAGGGGAAATACAGGAATTGGTTTAATGATGAATGAGAAAATAGGGCAGCGGTTAAGCTACTATGACTAGCATAGCGAAAAAATTGTCGTCAAGATAGACACCAAATCAATGCCCACCACAATAGTGCAGGTCTATATGTCTACTAGTTCAGCGGATGATGAAATCGAAAGGGTATATAAAGAGATTAATACAATATGTAAAAGGTAAAAATTCCATAATGTTCCGTACTGAAATGTATCACAATGAAATTGAAATAATAAATAAGGTAGTTCAACCTATTCAATACAAATAAATATGAAATGTAGTATTACATTCCTATTAAATTAAAAGCAGAAGCGGTACCGGTTTCGACCCTAATCTGGGTCATCATCAGCCGAATAAAATGCAAAAAACAATGCATAGGTAAATAAGAAATTAAAGAGTGAGTCTTTCACAAAAACAGTTGAAGAGGCAAAATGTTAATTGGGATTGGAACCGTGCAATTTTAAATCGTAAAATCTAGAAGAAGTAGAAAGTCAGTCACCTATAAGAAGTAAGGCGCGATCTTCTGAATAGTAGCACAACACACGCAAATTTCAGCACTTTCTCAATGTTTACAAGAAGAGATGAAAACTTAAATGAGCCAGCGAATGAGGCACGATGTCACAATATAATTAATGAATATGAAGTCCCAAAATTGTTTAGAAGTCAAAGACGACTCGCTTGATTGAAGCTCCTGAAGATCAGCGCAACACACTCAATGATGTAGATGTTGATTCCCATAGGGAACCTAAAATATTATGTTCCGAATGAGTAAATTTATAATACCAATATAATGGTCCGTTATTGGACATTATAAATTTTCCAGCTAACTCATTCTTGGTTGCCTGCGTTTCGCCCTCGTGTGCTAAGTTAGGCTCGTCAATTGGAACTTAGCACACCACCCAAGACGCAAGGCTAGTGCTTACCGTGGAGGCCACTGCATAGGCTACTTGAAGCCACCAGCAGTGCCAATGCACTATGAGAGCTATGTCTCATTTTCAAAAATTGATGCCTGCCTGGCCATCAAATGATGTACATCATTATATTGGTATTACACACTCAATGTCCGGCACTGTGCTTTCAAATGCCAACTGAACTCTGTGAATAGCTTGACGAACCAGTCTGTAATTGCTTCGGTTGCAAAAATGTGTGTATATAAATAATACGATTTAATATAATTTAAGTACGTAAACAGGATCTTGTGGATTCTTTAGAACAGTTGACGTAAAAAACAACTGTGAAGAGAAAAATGGTAAAAAGCGCAATACCGGAAACAAATGAAAAGCGTATATGCACAGTGCGCTACTTCTTGAAGATAAGAATTCAGGTCGTAATTGAGGTAGTCCAAGGCAGCGCAAGGTATGAGTTTAAATTTGAATGTAAAAACTGAAAATGCAGGTGGCACTATAGTATATACAGTTCAATTCGAGAAAAGTATTTTTTTTTTTTTTTTTAGAGGAGAGGTGAAAAGAAAAGATAGAATAAGTTAAGGAAGAGGATTAGTAGATAAGAGAAGATAAAAGGGTTGGAAGTTGAAAGAAGTTTGGAAAGGATAAGATAGGGAATTAAAGGAGTATTATTTTATGGTGGGTTAGGAGGGTGGGTTATTGGAGGTAGGAAACGTGGGTAGGATCTTTGTAAGGCATGGAAAATTGAATCTGGGTTTTGAAACTTAGAATTTTTAAGAAGAAGAATTAGGAAATCAAATAGGATATTGAGTTTTTCAGAAATATCATTTAAATTGAAATTAGGGTTGAAGTATTGGTCAAAGTGAATAAAATAATTTTCAGTAGTTTAGGAGGGGGCCTTTGTTAATGATTTTAAGTATTTTTATGTCTTTTTCAATATTGGTGAAATTATGCTTGGAGTCTTGCATGTTGTCCTATAGCAGAGAATCTGTTGTATTTAACGGCGTTGGTATGTTCGCGGTATCTGATGTTAAAGCTGCGGGCAGTCTGTCTGATGTATGAGGAGCTGCAGTTGTTACATTTGAATCTGTATACTCCGGAATTAGAAAAAGCACAACATGAAAATTTCTTTTAGAACCAACAACAGAAATCTTCATATTTTACACAACTCTAAATCAGTAAACTAATCTAATGCTTTTTCTAATTCCGAAGTATACAGATTCAAATGTAACAACTGCAGCTCCTCATACATCAGAGAGACTGCCCGCAGCTTTAACATCAGATACTCCGAACACATCAACGCCATTAAATACAACAGATTCTCTGCTATAGGACAAAACTTACAAGACTCCAAGCATAATTTCACCAATATTGAAAAAGATATAAAAATACTTAAAATCATTAACAAAGGCCCCCTCCTAAACACTACTGAAAATTGTTTTATTCACCTTGACCAATACTTCAACCCTAATTTCAATTTAAATGATATTTCTGAAAAACCCAATATCCCATTTGACTTACTAATTCTTCTTCTTAAAAATTCTAAGTTTCAAAATCCAGATTCAATTTTCCATGCCTTACAAAGATCCTACCTACGTTTTCTACCTCCAATAACCCACCCTCCTAACCCACCATAAAATAATACTCCTTTAATTCCCTATCTTATCCTTTCGCAACTTCTTTCGACTCCCAACCCTTTTATCTTCTATCATCTATTAATCCTCTTCCTTTATTAACTTATTCTATCTTTTCTTTTCACCTCTCCTCTAAAAAAAAAAATATATATATATATATACTTTTCTCTAATTGAACTGTATATACTATAGTGCCACCTGCATTTTCAGTTTTTACATTCAAATTTAAACTCATACCTTGCGCTGCCTTGGACTACATCAATTACGACCTGAATTCTTATCTTCAAGAAGTAGCGCACTGTGCATATACGCTTTTCATTTGTTTTCGGTATTGCGCTTTTTACCATTTTTCTCTTCACAATTGTTTTTTACGTCAACTGTTCTAAAGAATCTACAAGATCCTGTTTACGAACTTAAATTATATTAAATCGTATTATTTATACACACACACATTTTCGCAACCGAAGCAATTACAGACTGGTTCGTCAAGCTATTCACCGAGTTCAGTCGGCATTTGAAAGCACAGTGCCGGACATTGAGTGTGTTGCGCTGATCTTCAGGAGCTTCAATCAAGCGACTCGTCTTCGACTTCTAAACAATTTTGGGACTTCATATTCATTAATTATATTGTGACACCGCGCCTCATTCGCTGACTCATTTAACTTTTCACCTCTCCTTGTAAACATTATGAGACAGTGCTGAAATTTGCGTGTGTTGTGCTACTGTTCAGAAGATCGTGCCTTACTTCTTATAAGTGACTGACTTTCTACTTCTTCCAGATTTTATGATTTAAAATTGCACAGTGCCAATCCCAATTAACATTTTGCCTCTTCAACTGTTTTTGTGAAAGACTCACTCTTTAATTTCTTATTTACCTATGCATTGTTTTTTGCATTTTATTCGGCTGATGATGACCCAGATTAGGGTTGAAAGCGGTACCGCTTCTGCTTTTAATTTAATAGGAATGTAATACTACATTTCATATTTATTTGTATTGAATAGGTTGAACTACCTTTATTTTGAACGTAAATCACTCAATTTAAATAACGTTTATTACACTTACGACACTTATAACACATTATTAATACATAATACTGAGTATTGATGGGCAGATGCCCTCGATAACAGTCAGTCACATGTTCTCGTGTCCTCTCGCACGAGGCACCCAAGCATAACAGTCTCTCATCCCCTTCCATCCACACCACTTCCGGCTGAGAGCCTTCAAATAAGTACACACTGAAGGGTACTGCTATTTGTCCTAAAGTGGTAGCGAGTAACTAGGTGGTCTAGCCATAGATAGGCCGGAACATGCTCCCCACCGTTGAATCACCATGATTCAACCGAATTAAATTGCCAGATATGCCCTCATGAGAGTTCAGTTCAAATATCACACAGGCACTGACATACAGAGTTCATGTACAGTCCAAAATGAGTTGATCATTCAAGAAAATATATACATATAAACATAGGCAAAACAGAAACACAAGCAACAAAACATTTACACACTGTTAACAGAAGGTACTAAGGTAGGTTGACTGTGTCCTCATCCATTATTATGCAGTATGAATTAAGCACACTATAAGTTCTCAGTTCAAATCACACACACAACACCATAATTACACTCTGAAATGAACAAGAAAAAATATTTACATGAAACACATAATGTTTTAGCCACAATGATCCTGATTAGTTCTCAATAGGTAATGGAATTAACTTGTTAACAGGTCGTTTAAAAAGACCACTGGTTGTTCTGATGGTAGCCACTAGTGCAAGTCCATCCTTCCCAGGGTGAACAGTCTCCACCACAGCCAACTTCCAACAGAGAGGAGGAAGATTGTCCTCCTTCAGAAAAACAACTGTTCCAGTAGCTAGGTTCTCCTTGGGACAGGTCCATTTTTTCCTCTGCTGCAGTGAGTTCAGGTAATCGGCAGACCACCTCTTCCACAACTGCTGCTGCATTGACTGGATACGCTGCCATCGAGACAATCTGTTGATGGGCAGGTCAGTAATGTCAGGCTCAGGGATGGTTGTAAGGGGGGCACCAATTAGGAAGTGAGCAGGTGATAAATAATTAAGGTCACTGGGGTCATTAGATAAGGCAGATAGGGGGCGAGAATTAAGACAGGCTTCTATCTGTGCAGTAAGGGTACATAGCTCCTCAAATGTCAATAGCGCATTACCCGCAACTCTTCTCAAGTGGTACTTCATGGACTAGACAGCTGCTTCCCACAGTCCGCCAATGTGTGGAGAGCTGGGAGGTATAAAGTGCCACGTGATGCCTTCCATTGCTAATGAATTCCTTATCTCTTCACAAAAGCTGGTTGAAAGGAATAGTTTTTGGAGATCCTGCATTTTTCTATTGGTACCAATGAAGTTAGTACCATTATCACTATAGATGATGGAGCATTTCCCACGTCGAGCTATGAATCTCCTCAGGGCTGCCATAAAGGCATCAGTAGAGAGGTCACTCACCACCTCCAGGTGAAGAGCCTTGGTAGCCAGACAGATGAACAATGCAATGTAGCTCTTCGTTGTCTGTTTGCTTCTCACATTTCCCCTCTTGACGAAGAAAGGACCAGCAAAATCAGTTCCTACATTAAGAAATGGGCGACTCTGTTGCACTCTGGTAACAGGGAGCTGTCCCATCAGCTGTTCAGCTGTTGACGCCTTGAATCTAAAACAGGTCAGGCACTTGTGGATGACTCTTCGAACAACTGCCCTAGCCGTGGGAATCCAGAATCTTTCTCTTAATGATGCAATTACTAATTGAGCACCTGCATGTAAAAGCCTAATGTGTTCTGCCATCACTACAAGGTTTGTGAGAGCATGCTGGGGAGGAAGGATAAGCTGGTGCTTAGTGTCATAAGGCAGTTTTGAATTTACTAGTCTTCCTCCTACCCTTAGCATTCCCTTATCATCCAAGAAAGGATGTAAATCTACAATTTTACTCTTCCTTGAAATGCAGCATTTAGAGTTGAGACTGGCTATCTCTTGAGCATAACACACTTGTTGTGCAATTTTGATACAGGAGTGCAAGGCCATCTGCAGCTCTTGTGTACTTAATATCCGTAACCTCTTGTCTTGAGGATTGGCACTATTGTGAATAAATCGCCAACTATATGCAGTAACTCGAGTCAGTCGGGACAGTGACGAGTACTTCAGCATAAGTTCATCCCAGTTTGTATCTATCAACATAACTACAGGAAGTGTGCTTCGTGACTCAGGTAGTTCCTCTTCTGCATGGGCTGAGCTTGTGTCTGGCCATGATTCAGTGGGCTCAGTTAACCAGGATGGTCCGTGCCACCACAGGTTCATACCTCGTAGTTGTCCTGGAGCAATACCTCTGGATATTAAATCTGCTGGATTACAACTGGTAGGAACATGTCTCCATTCAGCCTTGTGAGTATTCTTGAAGAGACTCGGTTGGCCACAAATGTTTTCCAGCGAGTAGCAGGAGATGCGATCCAGGCTAAGACAATGGTGGAGTCCGTCCATAGGTACAGCTTGCTGACTGGCAGAGACAAAGCTGGAAGGGTCTTGTGGAGTAGTCGGGCAAGTAGTAGCGCTCCACACAGTTCAAGTCTTGGTAGTGTCAGTTTCTTCACCGGTGCTACTCTGGATTTAGAACATAATAATATGACACAGGTCTGTCCCCCTTTGTCGACAGACCGTACATAAAGACAAGCTCCATAAGCTTGTTCTGAAGCATCAGAAAAACCATGAATTTGTATATCAACAGGGGATCCCTTACATGTGACTAACCGCTCAATATAAAATTCTCTTACTGCCTGTGGCTTAAAGTGAAGTTCTTCCCATTCTCTGACTAGTTGAGATGGTAGTCTGTCATCCCAGTTCAGATTGACTAGCCAAAGTTTCTGCATAAAAACCTTGTAAGAAATTACCAAAGGGCTGACCAACCCAAGTGGATCAAATATTGATGCAATAACAGATAAGACCTTTCGTTTAGTTACATGAGAGTCAGCATGATAGGGACTGTCTGAATACAGATTGCCACAAATGAGAAAGTGATCAGTAACTGGATGCCATAATAGGCCTAAAGCTTTCACGCTAGTGCCTTCATCAAGACTTAAAGGCAGCTGGGTTTCCCTGTCCTCTTCTGAAACTGCTTCTAGTAATGCTGGGTGGTTTGAACACCATTTCCTGAGGTGAAATCCTCCACTCTCTAGTAAATTAATAATTTCAGACTGCAACTGAAGAGCATCCTGGATATCGTCACAGCCGCTTAATAAATCGTCAACATAAAAATCTCTGCGAACAACTTGTGCTGCTCTGGGGAACCTCGATTCTTCATCTTCAGCAAGTTGCTGCAGGCATCTGGTAGCTAGGAAGGGCGCTGATGCTGTACCAAATGTTACAGTTGTCAGTTCATAGTGAGAGGGTGGGTCCCTAGGTGATTCCCTCCAGATAATCCGCTGAAGTTTCCTATCATCTGCATGAACCATGACTTGCCGATACATTTTAGCAGTATCTGCGGTGAAGGCAAAGGTATGCATTCTGAATCTTAGAATGATAGAGTAAAGATCCTGTTGTATTGTCATTCCAACCATTAATATATCATTCAATGAAATATTGTTCGAAGTTTTAGAAGATGCATCAAATACAACCCTAGTTTTGGTAGTCGAGCTACTAAGCTTAAAAACTGGATGATGGGGTAGATAATAGCTTCCACCTTCATTCCCTGACTGAGTAGATGTATTGAACCCAACAGGGGCATGATCCAAGGACCTTTGGTTGATATTGATTTCCGTAATTACGCACGCAATGCTATTTAAGGGAAAGAATGCTGAAAATGATTAATCGATGTCATACCGAAACTAATTAATATTCATACCATTGAGATGGATAAATTGTGTATTTTAAAAATTATTCTACGAGATTTCTTTGTCTGAGACTTATTGCGCAGTATTATCCTTTGTGTAGCGGGGCCCCCGCAGATGAAGCCAAGCCAACTTAGACCCGGGAGGGGTTATGAATGGGGATTCCCTGTGACATCACTCGAGAAGACATCCCTCCTCAAGACTCACAGAATGATGGGAAACTAACTTTTTCGAAACGAAATATAGGAGCCATCTTGGACTCGGACTGGCCAACTTAATTACCTACGATCTAGAAAATTAATGAAACTCGAATTAGGGGGTCATCTCCCGATTTAAAAGGGATAAATGTCACTGGGACATTTATTTAGAGTGTTTAATGTCCTCTTCCGTGATAACTTTCAGAAGAAGAAAGAATACTGTGTGGTTTCTGCGTGGAAAAGTACTGGGCCATCTGTTTATTCTCACGACACGTCCTCGAGAAAGGGAGTTTACCACGCATGGTGGGGGAAGCAGGAGAGATTTTAATTAATTTAAAGAGATTCACCTAAGGATAATTGAGTGGTTATGTCTCAATCGCATCAACTAAATACTGGTCACCGACTAACCGTACTATTATACCTCGAGTACGCCGGGAATAGGCGCTACGCAAATTAGTGGAAGGGGTATCGCTCCCTTGTAAAAACTACTGCAGTAAGGGACAAGTGTCATTCGGGGTTAGCGGCTTATCGACGGCGAAGCTATGCTCGGTTAAGCCCTCGTTAGTTCTTTGTTCAAGTGAAGTTAACTCCTATTTTAAGTGAAATAATACAGTTCGCATAAACAGTGTATAGTTTTGATCTCTGTGACGCCTGTGTTAACCTTTTAGAAACCTTTTAGAAAACCGTGATGTGTAAAGTAATATTATTATCATTACGATAGTATAATAATCTGACGTAGCAGCAGACTGAATAGGAAAACCGAGAGATAGACGAGATTCGGTACTGAACCGCGGACTACGTAATAGCTTACGAGATCGTGACCGGACGTTCACAGTGAACGCTGTTAACCGAAGTGTGAATTAAACAGTGACATTGTGCGTGTACAGGATTAGCTGCCAGCGGCTCCACCAGCATCGAACAATGGATCTTCAACTCCAAGATGGAATGGAAAATGAAGTAATCACCGTGGTGCCCATGGAGGAGGAGTAAGCTCAGGATGGACCTCCTGAGTTGACGAAGGTGTCACCATGTGAAAGAGATGAGTACAAAGTTCTAATATCTGGCATGCATAGAAGGGATGGGAATATTTATTGTAAACTGACGCTATAAGAGATTAAAGATGTAGTCCTGTTGAAATAGAGCGCCGGAATGGGCGCGTAGTTATTAATTCTTAGTTTAGGAAACCGACGATAGGTCTGAGTGATTGTAAATAATTTAGGGAATATAATACTCTAGCTTTGCATGGGATAGAGATTCATTCAATTACTTCTTTCTTGGGAGATTCTGTTTGTTTATTTGCGTCAGAAGACCAGGAGTAATTAGTTTAGGTGAGTGCAGTGAGAGTAGTGATTAGAGTATTCATTAATTTGATAAGTGTATGGTATGTAAAACGGTAAGTACTACAGTACATAAGGCACGTAGCTACGAGGCTCAGCGGCCGAACTGACAGACACAAAAATTCCACCCTTTGAAATACTTAGACAGGGAGTGATAAGATTAAATTGATTATGTGATTAAATTTACCAGGAAATGATCATTATACGTGTGTCAAATATCAATTTGTGTGAATATTAATTAATTAATGAATGTGTTGCCGTGTGACGATAAAGTAGCCATGAGCCGACCATCGATTAATTAGCAGTCAGTAATCAGATGTTAATTGCCGCGCGAGTGCTTAATTGTGTTGTAATTGCTGAATAGATTCCGCACGATGACCGTGTATAAGTAATGTAGCGGGTAAGCTATGTAGGACGACAGGAATAACAACAACAACAACAACAACAACAACAACAACAATCGGGCAAGGATTACCATTATAATACCGGAGTCGCGTTGTGAGAATGACGTGATACTGTTGGGTAATATGTGTTGAATTCAAGGTGATTTGCGCGAGTCTTTTAAGACCGCAGTTTATTGTAGATGTATTTCCGAGTGAAGTGTTACTGTTTCCTTTTGAAAGGAAATGTTACACCTGTATGTGGGTGTTGACCCTTGGGGTGGTGAACCGCCGTCTGGCCTTGGCCCAGTTGTGTTCCTTTTTTTTTGTGTGTGTGGGCGTTCCGTAAGCTGAGGAAGGAGCGACATTGCTGTTAAAGAGAAGTGGGCTTCTCTGAACGGCGAAATAATATGATTTACCTAACACGGCAAAGCAGTGTAATAATTAACAAGCGACCCGGCCGATAACGGTAATGTTTGCCAATGAATCATTGTTAATTGTGCGAGTATAATTAGATAGGGATTGCAGGACCCTGCCTTCATCGCAAGAGGTTGTCAGTTCGATGCTCAACGTAGGCATTGGAGGCCTACAGCGTCAGAAGAAAGATCAAAGTGCCTTTTATGTATTTTTCTTGCATATCATGTATCATCTATGTGTTCTTTATGTCATGTGTGGTTGTACATAAGGTCAGTGGTGGTTCTGTCCATCAGCTTGGCGACGTCTAGAATAGCGAGGGTCGGTTCGAATCTCGGTGTTGTATCATATGTGTGTATGTTTATTTTACGTCATTTCATTGGAAAATCTAGGTCTTTATTAGAATAGGGATTGCTCAGACGTGTTGTCGGACGCATGTTCGTTTTATGTGTTAGTGATAATATAGCCTCAGTGTTATGATAAAATTACCATTCGCTATATGTCACGATACATCGCTTCGCGATAAACGTACTCGTTTCTATCACGTATAACGGACAGATGTTCACCAAACAAACTACAACAAACATTTGTAAATTTTAATGTAATTCATTAGTGTTATTTAGTGCGTCATTTCCCATCATCATTAAGGTTCAATAAACCGGTTTGTGAGTTAAATATCTTAATTCGAATGTGTTTTCATTTTAGTTATGTATGCCCTGCTTCTCCTCCCCTGTACGCATTTAAGTTTACTTTAGTTCAGCGCCTATTTATTTCATACTTCTTGACCCGTGTGCGACCCTGTAGATTCCATGCCGGTGCCATATAGGGAAGGGGCGGGTGCAGTATCCACCTTAACCATATGCCCCATCGCCTCATACTCGTGAAGAAAGAGTACTCGTGCTTAAGTGAGGGCTGCCTGCTGAAACGCCGTTCTAATTTTGTCTTGACATGGCATGATTGAAGGAGTTTCCCAGAACCTCAGGTTTCTGCTTGAGAGGTAAGCGAACTATGAATCTACCTGTAGCATCCTAGTAGTATTCTCTGTAAAATGTTTTTCTGTGGCTCTCTCTTCTCTTGTCACGACTCGTGACGTAAGCTCTTCTATTTCCCAGAACCGTTGTAGTTGGGTGTCTAACCTGTCCTCTGACTTCAAGAAACATGTAGTTAGAGTAGGATTTTTCTCTTCCCTACGATCGTAGTGTCCAGCAATAATCCATCCTAGTTCAGTGTCTTGAAGGATAGGATAATCCAGTGATCGAGTTCTGCGCCCAGGTTTCAGTAATGAAAAGAAATGTTCTGCGCCTATTAACAATTCAATGTCACCTGGCTGGAAGAACTTGGGGTCAGCGAGCTTCAAGTCAGTGGGCAAGTTCCAATGCTCATGCTGAATGTAACTACTGGGCATGTTACCTGTGATACGTGGAAAGACAGAGCAAGTCATACTCACAATGAAGTTACTTACAGTGGATTGCAATTCTGACTGAACACTGTACCTTGATTGAGAAATGGAATCATTTATGCCGCTGATTGGTATGGGATTCTTCATTTTCTTAAGGCCTAATTGCTGTGCTAGACTTTCAGTGCAAAGATTAACCTGGCTGCCACTGTCAAGAAGTGCCCGGCAGACCTGCATTTGCCCCCTAGAATCTAGTACCTTGACCATGGAAGTGGACAGCAGAACCCCTACAGGGTCTCTTGTATTGCAGTATGTGCGAGAGGAGTTGGATGCAGTTTGATGGGCTGTACCTCCCTCTCTACCTGAAGGATTATGTAATGAGGTGTGATGCTTCCTACTACATAATTTACAACCACGTGATTTGCACTGTTTGGCAGAATGCTCTGTACGCAAACAGTTAAAACATAAATCCATTTCCTTAACCCTTCTTTGTCTATCTTCCACACTCAGAGCTGCAAACCCTTCACATTTAAATATCGGGTGATTACCATGACAGCAGGGACACTTTATGAGACTGGTAGAGGTGTAAGTGTAACGTGGTTGAGTATCCCCTTGAGGTTTAGGCTTATTTCTGTCAGCTTGTTGTCTGTGCGATGGTGCAGTGTGCTGTGAGCTAGGGAAGTTCTCCAGAGCTTGCCATTTGTGCTCAACAAACGACAGCAAGTCATCAAGTGATGGAACCCGAGTGTCTGCTTGCGATAATTCCCAGTCTCGTCTAGTACAAGCATCAAGTCCTTGAGCATACAGTTGAGTCAATAACTTCATGCAGTGGAATGTTAAGTTCTAGGGCCTTGAGTGCATTCAAATGACTATTAAAAGTGTTAGAGTACCTTAACAGTTCTGTGGCTGTTTCACTGGAGACTGATTTTAAAGTTAAGAGTGCCTTAACATGAGTAGCTGCTATTAGTTTCTTGTTCTCAAATCTGTCCTTCAACATTTTCCACGCTACCTCATAATTTACCTCTGTGATGGGTAAATTTTGAATTAATTGGCTGGCAGGGCCATTGAGAACAGATGCTAAGTAGTGAAATTTCTGGACACTTGGCAGATTTTTGTTGTTATGAGTCATAACTTGAAAACTGTCTGCGAATGAGAGCCAGTTTTCGTATTTTCCATCGAAATGTGGAATGTTTATAGCCGGTAACTTTAAACTCGCGACACTGCTGACCTGAGTTCTTCCTGAATCTACCGTGTCGCGTGATGATTCTTCAAGGTTCGCTATTATTTTACTCATTTCGCCCTTTACCTTGTAGTATTTGGTTTCGAATTGGGCACGCGCCTGATCATGAGCTTGCTCGTTGTCAACGTCTCCTAATTCTAATTCTGACTGCACGTCATCAAACTTCGACATTAATGCACTCATGTCTTCGTATCGCAGTTTAATTTCATGCGAATTCGAATCTTGTTGAGCGATGAAATTCTCAACGAATGTTTCCGAGCGGGTAAGTTGCGCTTTAAATCGCGACCTCTGCTTAAGAAGCTTTTGCCTTGTTGAAGATTCCATGATGGAGAGGGTAAGACAATAACAAGGAGAAAAGGAGAGCCTTAAATGAATAGTACTGACCTTCCTTCTCAGTTTAGTTTACCTCTGGTGCTGGGACATCGAACCTGGGACTGCCAGATGATGTCACTGAAGTGAACTTCCAAGTATCTCCATGTTACTGTAGAAACTAGTCGTCCATACTACACGCCACGCTGCTTTCACAAGGTCCTCGTGGTGCAGATAATCCGGCCCGGTAATTGGACCATGTTTTGAACGTAAATCACTCACTTAATTTAAATAACAACATTTGTTACACTTACGACACTTATAACACAATATTAATACATAATACTGAGTATTGATGGGCAGATGCCCTCGATAACAGTCAGTCACATGTTCTCGTGTCCTCTCGCACGAGGCACCAGAGCATAACAGTCTCTCATCCCCTTCCATCCACACCACTTCCGGCTTAGGGCCTTCAAATAAGTACACACTGAAGGGTACTGCTATCTGTCCTAAAGTGGTAGCGAGTAACTAGGTGGTCTAGCCATAGCTAGGCCGGAACAACCTTATTTATTATTTCAATTTTGATATGTAAAAGGTGACGAGAATCTAATTGGGATGGGAGACTGGAATGCAGTGGTATGCCAAGGAAGACAAGGTAATACAGTAGGAGAATTCGGACAGAAACAAAGGAACGAAAGAGGAAGTCGGCTGGTTGAATTCTGCACTGATCATAATTTAGTCCTTGCCAATACTTGGTTCAAACACCACAAACGACGGCTGTATACGTGGACGAGACCTGGAGACACTGGTAGGTATCAAATAGACTTCATTATGATTAGGCGGAGATTCAGAAACCAGGTGTTGGATTGCAAAACATTCCCAGGAGCAGACTGACTCGGGCCACAACTTGTTGGTCATGAAATGCCATCTGAAGTTGAAGAAATTGAAGAAAGGAAAGCATGCAAAAGATGGGATCTAGACAAGTTGAAAGAAAAGAGTGTGAGGGATTGTTTCAAGGAACATGTTGCAAAAGGACTAAATGAAAAGGCTGAAGGAAACACAATAGAGGAAGAGTGGATAGTCACGAAAAATGAAGTCAGCAGGGCTGCTGAAGAAATGTTAGGAAGGAAGAAAAAAATCAACTAAGAATCAGTGGATAACTCAGGAGATACTAGACTTGATTGATGAACGACGAAAATAAAAGAATGCTAGAAATGAAGAGGGCAGAAAAGAATACAGGCGATTAAAGAATAAAGTGGATAAAGAGTGCAGGGTAATTAAGGAAGACTGACTGAAGGAGAAGTGCAAGGATGAAGTCAAATCTGAGGCTGAAGATGCCCTTAACTAAAGGGCGAAACATGTCCCTATAGTTTTATTTACAGATTTAATTCTTTATTAATATCTCTTTGTATGTATTGAATAGGTGGAATAATTAAATTTTATTATTTATTTGACTGCATTGTACATTTCAATATGGACCAAAATATGAGAATTATGACATGTAAGTGCAAGGATGTCAAAGGTTGTCTGGTCCTAGGAAAGGTAGATGCTGCATACAGGAAAATCAAAGAAACCTTTGGAGAAAGGAAATCTAGGTGTATGAATATTAAGAGCTCAGAAGGAAGCCACTTCCAGGGAAAGATGAGAAGGCAGAAAGATGGCAGGAACATATCCAACAGTTGTATCAAGGTGAAGATGTAGATAATTTGGTTCTGGAACAAGAAGAGGCTGTTGATGCTGATGAAATGGGAGACCCAATTTTGAGGTCAGAGTTTGACAGAGCTGTGAGCGACCTAAATAGGAACAAGGCTCCTGGAATTTATGACATTCCCTCTGAATTACTGACTGCCTTAAGAGAAACCAGCATGGCGAGGTTATTCCATTTGGTGTGCAAGATGTATGAGACAGGAGAAGTCCCATCCAATTTTCGGCAGAATGTTGTTATACCTATTCCCAAGAAAGCCGGTGCTGACAGGTGTGAAAACTATCGCACCATTAGTTTAGTATCTCATGCCTGCACAATTTTGACACGTATTGTTTACAGAAGAATGGAAAAACAAGTTGAAGCTGAGTTGGGAGAAGATCAATTTGGCTTCAGAAGAAATGTAGGAACACGTGAAGCAATCCTGACTTTACGTCTGATCTTAAGAGGATCGATTCAAGAAGGACAAGCCCACGTACATGGCATTCGTAGATCTAGAAAAGGCATCTGATGATGCTGATTGGACGAAGCTATATAAGATTCTGAATGTGATTGGGATCAGACACCGAGAACAAAGAATTATCTACAATCTGTATAAAAATCAGTCTGCAGTGATAAGTGAAAAAGAAGCAGCAATCCAGAAAGGAGTGAGGCAAGGATACAGTTTGTCACCCTCCTTTTCAATGTTTATAGAACAGGCAGTAAAGGAAATCAAAGAGGAATTTGGAAAGGGAATTACAGTCCAAGGAAAGGAAATAAAAAAAACTTGAGATTTGCCAATGATATTGTTATTTTATCTGAGACTGCAGAAGATTTAAAGATATGAACTTCATTAATGTTTCCGTATTGAATTGAAATTAACGATAAGATATCTATTAGGTTCAACCTTTTTCAATACTAATTAGGTACGTGTTTAAGTTACAAATACCTTTTATTCATCTTTGGGACTGGTTTCGACATATATAATATCATCATCAGCCATAGAAATCACAATATATAAGCTGGATGTGTCGAACAATGCCTGGCTTCTGAGTACAAGGGTAGGGTTGTCCCTGGATGCTCCAGGATTTCGAAGAGCTGTAGTCCGAGCCTTGTTAATGTATGGTAAACCATTCCTGAGTCCGGGACCTCATCAACATTTGCAGTGTAGAAGGAGAGTTGAAGATGTGCCCAGTGCTCCAACAAAATAGTGAAAGCCTGTAAGAAGTGCTCTGTTCCACTGCATGACAAGTGTTTTGCAGCTTTCAATCATATGTAATTCCTGTGTATTGTGAAACCTCAAAACGTTTAAACAGTGAATGTGAAACAATTTTTAAAACTAATTCAGAACAAGTGAACTCTGAGTAACATGTGTTATTTGTAACTTTATTAGATACGAATATACTTATTTTGTTCAAGATTATTCCTGCATTTAAAATAATTAACCATAAAATCTTGATCACAACTACATAAGGGGTCATGCCAGCTGGGTCGTTTTTTACCCATGCTATTTTCACCATACAGAACACGCAATAACATAAAATTTGTACTAATTGTTATGTTTGAGTCTCATACACAAAATATAAGCATAAATGATCAAAATTAACGAGGAAAAAAAAAAGTTACGGGCATAAATGCGTTAATGGCAGATTGTGCTGAAAGCCTGCAGTCTAATATCTTGGAACTTGAAAATAGGTGCAATGAGTATGGTATGAAGACTAAACTGATGTCAGTAGGTAAGAAATTTAACATAACTGAATGTCAGATTGGTGATACAAAGCTAGAACAGGTTGATAATTTCAAGTACTTAGGTTGTGTGTTCTCCCAGGATGGTTTAATAGTAAACGAGATGGATTCAATGTGTAGTAAAGCTAATGCAGTGAGCTCGCCGTTGCGATCAACGGTATTCTGCAGCAAGGAAGTCAGCTCCCAGACGAAACTCTCTCTACATCGGTCTGTTTTGAGACCAACTTTGCTTTACAGGAGCGAAAGCTGGGTGGACTTGGGATATCTTATTAATAAGTTATAAGTAACAGACATGAAAGTAGCAAGAAGGATTGCTGGTAAAAACAGGTGGAAACAATGGGAGGAGCGTACTCGGAATGAGGAGATAAAGGCTAATTTAGGAATGAACTCTATGGATGAAGCTGTACGCATAAACTGACTTAGGTGGTGGGGTCACATGAGGTGAATGGAGAAGGATAGGTTACCTAGGAGAATAATGGACTCTGTTATGGAGGGCAAGAGAAGTAGAGGGAGACCAAGATGACGATGGTTAGACTTGGTTTCTAACGATTTCAAGATAAGAGGTAAAGAACTAAATGAGGCCACAGCACTAGTGCAAATAGAGGATTGTGGCGATGGTTAGTAAATTCACAGAGGCTTGCAGAATGAACACAAAGGCATACCAGCCTTTAATGATAATGTATGTATGTAATCATTATGTACAACTTGAGCGAGAAAGCAACATGGATAAATAGAACCAACAAAATGGAGGAGAAAAAAAAAATTCACAATTTCAAACCTGGTCAACTTGTAACAAAAAATGCTTGTCAGCAGACACTAAGACCCAACACTATAAAACTTTAACTTTGCCCGAAGCCACTTACACTTGTGAAGCCTTGTTCTAAATTTAAAATGAAAGACAAACTGATCACCACCTCAAAACTGAAAGAAGAATTATCAGAACTTGCATAAATAAAAAGTACCAGGTTGAAGGATTCTGGAGAATCCTCCCTAATGAAACTGTCTATCGAGAGATTGACCTAGTTACCAGCACGATGAAGAAAAGAATCTCTTATTTTTTTTCACATCTTAAGATTAACAGAAGTATTTTACGGTAACTAGTGATGAGAAATCTGGGAGAGAAGACAGGACGGCATTGGATTCAAGAAATTCAAGAGGATCTCAAAACAGACTCAAAATTACAGATGTAGAGAGCAAGAATAAAATTACCATCCTTCTTAAGAAGGAAATGTCTCAGAACCCCTCTGTTGCTATACGAGGCTACAAAGCTACAAATTACATATATCTCTTTCCTCAGAGGATGTATGTGAATGAGATGATCGGTCTCTTAAGCCTTCCAAAAGTAGTATGAACTAGTGTTCCACAGGTGTGAATCAGTCATGCATTCAGATGCCATTGCTATGCAAATTCATAGATTAATTCTGTGGCTTGGTTCTAAAAGGGCCAATGTTATTTTTTATAGAAATTGAGATGTTAACTGATACAAACGCGTTTTATCCTGGCTTGCAACATGTTAAATGGGCCAATGTCTCTGTTAAGTGCTAAACGAACAGTTAACGTTTAATTAAAAAAGCTGTTGCCAATAATGTTAGATTACCAATAAAGATTAGAGACCTGGCAATTTTTCAAGAATACGATAGCAAAAATTAGCGTTTAATAAGGCGACTTCCACAAAGAAAGTATCGAGTTATTTAAAGTTGGAAAACTATAAGCAAAACTTCAAATGCTCATAGCTCAAAAACAGGTTTTTTTGACATTGGCCCTTTTAGAACCAAGCCACATAATTTATTACATCACACGCCTGCACGATTATGCAAAGTGCAATGCTATTTTTATCAAGTAGCTAATAAACTAAAATTCACCAACATTTTCTCCAAACCTAGTGACTAGTCTCTAGAATCTACTAGGCTGATGTACATGAGAAATTTAATCTTTTATTTTATCCATATTGCACCAAGATCACAAATACTTGTGAAGTTTTTAGAGGTTCCACCTATTCAATACAAAACAATGTTGCCTGAATGTATTACACATTAACTTCATTTAGCAGTACTAGTTACGGCATTTCTTTTGCGCCATCATCAGCTGCAAGTAAGTCATGAAAAACTGGCAATTATCAACATTTTCGTACAACTAACTTCTATATACCTCATATCAAAATATATATTTAGATAAAATACAAGGCTATTGTCTCATATTTTTACAAGTTCACAAACTTGTGGGTCAAATGTCACAACTAAAAACAACCTGGAGAAAAAAGAAATAAGGTCTGTGTGTGTTCAAAGTTTTTCATCTTGGTGTACTGAGTTTGATCTTGTTTCTTGTTACTTTGTATTGCCTAAAATATTCCTTTTATTTTTAACTCTTACTGGACAACAATATTGATACTGTTGTCATTCAGGAAACGCATGTTTCTAAGGCAGATCAGTTTCAAAGCAGAGGTCGTATCCCTGGTTATAATGCTCTTGGAGTGACATCACGATGTGTATGGAATAGCCACCTACATCAGTAAGAACATAAATGAAGCCTCGCTGATTTCTGAAAACACAGACGAAAATATACATATATTTGTCACACAGTTGCAAGGCATTACTATAACAAATGTCTACAAACCACTAAACATTCTCTAGCCTGAACATGCCTTACATATTGCAAAGCGTCATGCAATTTATGTTGGGGATTATAACAATAACCATGGACTCTGGAAGTACTCCAAAATTGATGAAAATGGTAGAATGCTTGTGAAATGGGCAGAGGAAACTGACCTCCATTTAATTTTTGATGCTGAAGACAACGGCACATCTAGATCAGCTGCATGGAACAAAGATACAAATCCAGACTTCTGTTTTGTAAGCTGTAATGAAAGTGGCTTTCCTGAAAACATCACGAGAAAAGTGATTGGTGAATTTCCATATAGCCAACTTAGGCCCGTCCTAACTGAAATTGGTATCACAATCCCTGTAATTGTATGAAGACCACATTCTCATTGGAACTATCGTAAAGCTGACTGGACCAATTTCACAGCAGAACATAATAAGTGCATCTGATGGATTCCTCCTAAATCTAACAACTATAGGTGTTTTGATGGTGCAGCTACAGGAACAGCTAAGAAGTTCATTCCAATATGTTACTGCAAAGAATATATCCTTGAATGGAATGAAGATAGTGCACTATACCAAGACTTTTGACGATGCGGAGATCCTAACACAGCAACCGAGCTTCTGTCCAGCCTGGACTTGTCTCGAAGTCATAAGTGGATAGAAATAGTTGAGAGGATAGATTTACTTGTTCTAGCAGAGGAGCTTGGAGCCTTCTCAGAAGATTAGAAGGAAGCCCACCAGTATGCAGAGAACAGGCTGAAGTTACGCCATACCAAATTGCCTCTCACATCATTGCAATGTCACGAGTTCCAGGTGACAAGAAACCCACCAAATTTATTAGACAACAACTTCAAGTCTTGCAGTCAACAGCAACTCAGACTTCAGAATATGAAAATCCTTTCACAGTATCCGAGATTGATACAACACTGAAAGATCTAAAACAATTTAAAGCTCCTGGCTTCGATGGAATTCATCCCAAGTTCTTGATCAATCTGGGACAAAATGCAAAGAAATTGCTGGCAGAATTTTTCACAGATAACTTACTAAGTGGACACATGCCACTGAGTTCAAAAAGGCTAAGATAACTGCAATTTTAAAACCTGGTAAACCAAACAACAAGCCAGAAAATTATCACCCCAAAGCTCCCCTCAGCTGTTGCTACAAACTTTGAAAGACTCCTAACAGAATAAACAGTGCCATTTTACAGCACATTCCCATGGATCAGGCAGGCTTCAGACCAGGTCGCAGCTGTTGTAATCAAGTTTTGGCACTTACAACATTCATAGAAATGGGGTTCCAAAGAAAACTGAAAACGTCTGTTGCTTTTCGAAACAGACTTTCAACGTATTAGGTCGTGTTACATACATGTAGTACGTGTTGAAGAGATGTTAAGTACAGAACAAAAATGGCCAGCCGGACACCAGTGGGATCCAAACCCACAACCTCCCGATTTCGCGTTGGTTGCTCTACTAATTGAGCTATGGTGGCCTAGGCCATCTTTTCTGTTTGAAATGATCTGAGCTACAGGTCGGGCACTGCTGCTAGCACACTGTAGAGTGCGTTTAAGTCGCCCGTTGTGGAGGTGTCTTGTTTCCATTTAAATCACTCAGCAAATACTAAATTGAGTGTGAGTTTCTACAGCAGGATACTTCACCACAACTGGAACCCAAAATGTCTTTGAGTAACCTTGGATCGAACGCTATCCTACAAGCAACATCTGCTGAACTCAGCACAGAAATTGAAAACAACTAACATCATTCATAAGTTTTGTGGAACTACCTGGGGTTCTTTGGAAAGCATTTTACGGTCTTCAGCTTTAGGCTTTGTGTATTCAAGTGCTGAGTACTGTGCTCCAGTATCGATGAACAGTCATCACACAAGACTTATTGATACTCAATTGAATTCCATTATGCACATAACTGGCACAATTCGATTACACTAACTCAATGGCTCTTGCTTTTATCTGGAGCAATGCCATCTGATTTACACAGATCCACCCCTCTCATCAAGGAATTCAATAAAATCTTAAGAAACCCCGATTTACCTATACGAACTATCAACAAAAACAGATTACGTTCACACCACCCAACACCTCAGACATGGTTGCTAGAGGCTACAACCCAACTGCAGAGTGGAAGAGAATGAGGGAAGCAGAAACGGAGATGCACCTGCAGATATGTTCTCGAATGCCAAACTTCCAAGCGGATTCCAGCTACCACGTAAAATACTGCTCTCAACAGAATAAGAACAGGTCATGGCAGATGCAGAGACAGGTTGTTAAAAGCAACAAGTTGCTGACACCCGCGTGTGACTGGAGCTGCACGACAAACCATACACCACATTGTCAGTGTGAAACGCGGGCAAACACAGGCAGCAAAACGAATTTTCTGATGGCAACTCAAGAAGCAATACAGTTGATCAATGATCTTGACATTCAATTGTAAGGAGTCTTTCCTTATTCATTGTTTCTCTGTTATGTAAATATGTATATAATTTATTTCTGTACTCGACTTAATTATATGGACCATACGCTAAATAAAATTGCCAAGGTTTATAAATCTGGATTTAAGTTAATCGTTCTACATTGCGATTTTATTTGACGTAAATAAATCACACGAGAACACGTTCACTTCCTTATACAAATTACTTTATTTACACTGTAAGTCACAACACACAATTTTACACAGTAGCAAATGACGCTATATACAACACTCAATAGCAGAGTACCCTGAAGTCGATTCTGTCAAGTACAGATATCAACAACACTGACGCGCGCACTATAACATACTCTCTCTTGAATTCCCCACCTCACTCACTCGAGTCCAATCCTCAGACTCCACCTCGGAGCCCAACAGCCACTCCCAGTCCATCACTTGCCTGAGTCTCAAGAACCAAGATCTGCAAACTTAGAACTGCCTTCACTGACTGACAGCTCGATATTTATACTATTCCATCAACCATCCAGAATGATCGACTTCTGGAAAAGTTCTTAGAACACTCTAATGAAACACACTCGAAACATCGATCAACTAGCTAGTCGAATGTGTACTCTAACTTTCTTCAATATTTCAAAATGTACATGGAAGTATCTACAACATTCGTAATGTCTCTACATGTATCTGGATAATAAAACCTTACTGTAAGTTTCCAGAACCCTTCATATATACCAAATTATAGACAATAAGTCTAACATACGAACATTATGGAATTTTCTACCGTTTTCGATTCTATAGATTTTTAAGTTAAACAATACGTATTTGAGGTTATACACATTTATACTACATATTTACAGAGAAACCATATACTAGTTATGTTTAACACTTAATAAAAGATAATTTAGCATTAAATAAACTATAATTAAAATATATTAAACATAATAATTGAAGGTTTTACGTCAGTTACGATGTTGTACCCACAACAAGTTTCTGGAAACTCATTAAGTTAACAGTGCAGTTGAAGTTACAAGCGCATTAGGTAACTCACAGGTAACTGTGGTGTACCAGAAACCGGCCACCAATGTATATAAGTGGTGGAAGTGACAGTCATCAACAATGTGTTTTAATATCCTCTCTGTGCATAGCCAGTAGCCATCAATACTGTCGCTGATGACAGAGCTTGATTGGCTATCTCAAAGGATATTAATGGAACATTATTCTGATCTGGTGCATTGATGCATACACCAAGCAATATGATGTTGAAGGTAACCATACCACTACTGTCTTGAATTATTGGCCATGTGACAATGACATACAAATGATTTATTGCTGAGTGTACACGTACCCTATGAAAATAAAAATTGTACACTGTACACCAGTTCATTCTAACTGCTCAAAATACAGGGTCTTTCATAAAGAATGAACCAATTTCATCAAGCTATATTTTCCCAACAGTCAGCAGTACCAGATGTTTTATTTTGTACTGCGTTTCCAAATTCCTTTGTTGAATAAATGATTTTGTTTTATATTTTAAATTTCTTTTCCACTTATTTGTTCAGAGAGGATGATTACCTCGTTGTACTTCCTCTTAAAACAAAAATCACCACCACCACTTAAACCTAAGACACATGTATGACTGATGTTCAAGTTTAGTCCTACAAGTGTTCAGTATGACCACCACGAGCAGCACGGACCACATCAAGGTGATCGCCTTTGTAAAGGACAATTCTTCCCGAATGTGTTGCAACATATCACGATCCACCGAGTTGATCACACGTGTTATCCGCTCTTGAAGGTTGTCCAGTATAGTGGGTAGTGGTGGAACAAACTTTGTCCTTGACGTATCCCCACAGGAAGAAGTCGCAAGGCGTGAGGTCTGGGGATCTGGGAGGCCATGAGAATATAGAGCACTATCCGTAGCAGTGTGTCGACCAATCCACCACTGAGGCACTGTTTCATTCAGAAATGCTCGCACTGGTAAGCTCTAATGGGACGGGGCTCCATCTTGTTGGAAAATGAAGTCGTATGAGTGCGTTTGCAGCAAAGGGAAGAGCCAGGTCCGTAACATTGCGAGATAGCTTTGTCCTGTGACAGTGTTAGTGTTGAAGAAGAAAGGGCCATAAACCATGACATTAATGACTGCACAGAAAACATTTACCTTGGGAGAATTCTGTTCATGCTCGATTGTAGCATGTGGGTATTCGATCCCCAAAATCAATACTATATTATATTTATAAAATATTTCAATCACATTAAAACTGCACCCTTGAAAATTGGTTATTGGTTTGTGTGGAAAGAATATTTTATTACTTGAGTGGAACCATGCATAAAATTGTCGTCCAGGAAGGTGAGTTCAACTCTGCACTATCTGATAGCCAGCAGGAAACAGGTTTTCCCCGTGCCGTGTATGCGAGTCTGGGTTTTTTTTTTGTGCCTTGTTGAAGACATCAGAAGGGTGGCACGTGGACAGGAACCCGACCAGATTAAAAGCGATCAATACTTTGAGATTTTGACGTCATGATATTTAACCAATTGAATCGCAAGGTTAGCCCGATCGCAAAATCTCAGCCAATAAAAATTAATTAACAAACTCACCTACGTCTTGAAGAAATAAATACCCATGTACTTGGGAAAATCTTTCTCATTCTATTCTGCTCATTTGCATTCGGCTCATTCTGTTCTGCTAATTTGCTCAGTTGATCAATTGTCTACGGGAATAATTGTATGAGCACATGTGTTATTGGAAACGACGTATCCGACGTGGAATATTACCAGCATTCATTGAGGAAAGACGATAAATTTTCTGCTGCTGAGGAAATTTTGTGACGCCGAAATATCAGAAACGCAGCAGTTCAGATTTCTTTAAATTTATAAATCTGAAGAAAATTTTCTAAAGTAGGTAAAACTGTGCCATCTTGAAGAATCGAGTGTGTGTTAGGAATTATTTCTAAGACGGATTTTTTAAGTTTCAGTTTTCACCAGAAGACGCAAGATCCCCAGCAATCCTGAAATACTTTGGAAGAATGGAACTTCAGCATTACGACGGAGTTTGTAATTGTCCTAAGTCCTCGCCTGCTGCAGCCATGTATCATTAAAATGTGAGGCATAATTCAGGCCGGGAGAGAATAACATCGGAGATGGAGTTTGGTTAAATATTCACTGATCATCAACCGAGTCCAGAAGCCAAGTCTACTACAGCTAAGATTTTAAATTATACTTTTCTCTGTTTTCTGTTGTAATAATTATGTAGACGTAGTCCTTGCTTGGATATTTGAAATCATTTCTAATAGTCTTTGTAGTTAGGAATTTCACTCTTCTTTCACTGGTGTTGGTAGATTTGATGTGTGTGAGAGTGTAATTGGGACCTATAATTTGTTCTATGTGAGTGAGTGCTTCGTGACATGTTCTCACTGTCCCATGATAAGTCTAGGGAAGTGTTAAAAATATTTGACCCACGCGATAATAGTTATTAATTTATAAATTAATGATGGAATAACTTCTGAATTATTTGGGACAGAATATCGACGTGTTCTGTGAATTTAGGATTTTTCCTTGATGTCTTGTGGTTTACCATAGATTCGAGATAGAATAGAGTCATCTATGATTTCATTTAACCATAGCCTGTGATGACGCGACCGCGCACGTATAATAATAATAATAATAATAATAATAATAAGTGACATTATTACGGTCTAATAGAATGTTTAAAGGTCATGAGTGTAATTATTGCTGTGCTTATAAGTGATTAATGTGTGCTATATTGAAGTAGATGTTGGCCTGGAATATTGGTCGTGGCTTGGATGTCCACAAATTTTGCATTTACTCTTATTGGTATTTTGAGACTTGTAAATGGATCTTAAGATAGGATTTTATTTGTGTGTCCATTACATGAGTCAGTTAAGGAAGAGAGTGTGTCTTTGAACATAATTTCTTCTTATGCAGCACATGTTGATCAATAATTTGAGATAAGAGATTAAAAATAACGCAGTCGTGACTCATAGACCGTATGCGCGAATGTTTATTTATCTGTGACTGTAGGCAGTTCTATGGAATTTTTAGTGACGATTTCTACTGTAAAATTATCCTGGAACATCGTTGTGGAATTTATTTCATTGGAAAAGTGATAATCCTATCACAATCACACGTCAGACGATCGAAATGGTAGCCCTTGTCTGATATGGTCATCGAGAGAAGCTCTCATATTTCAAATAAAATTTAAAAATAAAAATAAAGAGATAGGATTCGTTAAATCTATTTAATAATATCACCGTGGACCAAAGCTTGAATGTGAGATGGATGAATGACTGATTTTGTTTGTAATTGTGATTTCCAAGGTTATATTTCGTCATGTTATGTGTACGCTGAGCGCGTAAAGCCTCGATTTTTTGTTGTTGTTTTGTGGCGAGCATATTTGGCTCAATTATGAATCTTTAAGTGATTTTATGATGGAATAAGATAGATTAGGATCTTTGCTTCGAGGGAAAATACTTAAGCAAGGATCGCGTCAATGAACTAAGCTCACAAAATGTAAAATGTCTAACGCTACAACGCGGGAAATTTAAGTCTTTATTGTGAGTTGTGCACAACACTAGGACAATTGACATAAAAATAAGAGTTAAATGAGTTGGATATTGGATTTCAAAATAATTTTATTATATAATTTGAAGCTTAAATAATTAATTGAAATAATATTTAATTAATAAAAATGAGCTATTGGATTTTTCGTGTGAGGTAGAATTCTGACTCACGGTTAAATGAATCGCAGAGTATTGTCAATTTAAATTATAATTCAAAAGAAAGATATAATTCAGAATTTTGATATTTTGAGATAGGATTCTCTCAAATAATAATTTATTTAATTTCTTAGGACGATTTATTAAGACTTAATTTCGTATTTTTACAGAATGAAATTTTATGGAGAACTGTGAGGTGAATTCCAGCAGGGAAGAGAGAAATAATTTATTTCAAGATTTTGGAAAATATTTATTGAGTCTGGAAAGTGCTAATATTTTATTTAATAAATGTTAAAACCCATTTCTTTTTAGTGTTTTCATTTGTCGTCAGTCCTTAGATTGTCCCTGTCCCCTATAATTTAGCGTCGCCTGTAAGCGAACGTTCCGCCTCTGGGAACTTTTGCTTACCGGCTGAGCTGCCCGGCAAAACGGGGGCAAAATCAATACTATATTATATTTATAAAATATTATACTATATTATATTATATTATATTTATAAAATATTTCAATCACATTAAAACACAGTACCAGTTTCGACTTAATTAGGTCATCGTCGGCTGCTGATGAACCTGCTTATTCAATAACAATTGTACAATGTAAAACATTACTAAGACTAAACACGAATGCCACATATTCCAATAAAATATAATGCTGTAATGCTAAAATATAAAACAGGTTACAGTTCTTGAAGTCTAAAATCCTTGTGTCATGTGAATGCCACACGTCCCATTAAAGTATTATGTTATATTGTTAAAATGTACCTATAAAACAAGAACAGAACCTCATATACTACTGAACATAGCTTTTTTCTGCATATTTTCAGCCCAGCAATGCACTTTTGAATTTACCTTGTACAACCGTTGGATATAATGATGGCATTACAGAATAAGATATTTAAACTTGACACAAGGATGTCGGAGACTCTTTAGTCTTTAACCCTTTCCCGCCCGCATTTTCACTCCACTTATCCCCAGGTTTCAACCTATTATTTAGCAAAAACTGAAACAGACCGTATTGTTTCAGAAAAAGTTAAATACAGTAAAAACTATTGATCACAATGAATTCAAATTTTCAATAACATTAAAAAATATACCATCACAACCATTTCTCTGTTTATTGAGTCATAATGTGTTTTTCACCCCCTCCTCCTCGTGATACTCGACACAGAGACAGTCTGCATTTGTCACATTCCCATGTTGTCTGAATCCCTCAAAACCAATAATCACGTGATTTTGGAAGTGGAATGATGCCCATGTATATAAGATTTTATTTCATCTGGGCAAGGGTCTTCCCATTCTGTTTTTATCTTACCGGAATGCAACTGTTTGAAGGCTGCTTTGTTATATGCGCAATAGGCTATGTCACTGAATAGTTTTTCTCCTCCTAACATACGTACAAAACAATCTTTTTCCCCTAATACTCTTTCCGAATTATGCGCAGGTTCAACATCATCCATTTAATCATTCGGAGTAACGAAACATAATATCTGTGTTACCTGAATTGCCGTGGCATCGCCATCAGGTCTGATTAATCGATATTCGTTTTCATTCATATCACTGTTATCACTAAAATTATCTTCGTTGATACATTATTCACTCATTAAATATTCACCTGCACCCCTACTCAAGGATTCTGTGTCACTTATTTTGCCCGTATTCAGCTCAGTTTCAATATACGCGATATTCAATCCCGCCATGTTTACGAACGTAACAGCTGACCCGCGCTTGCGGAAGTTCAAGACCATTGCCTAGGCAACGTCAAGACAGATTATCTCTCTTCCTTTATTCCCTAAGACTTGTAGATTGCACTGCATGTTCATAAATGCCTTATAAACACTTCACTGATGAGAAAAATAAAATAACTGTCGCACAGATCGCAGACGAATGCAGATAATGCAGCCGGGCGCTTTCAGGCGCTAAGGGCTGGAAAGCGTTAAGAACTATACCCTGATTTTAACATTATAGCTTAATATTTTAATAAAACATGTAGCATTCACATGACAAGGATTTTCGACTCAAGAACTGTACTCTGTTTTATATTTTAGCATTATATTTTACTGGTATATGTGGCATTCATGTTTAGTCTAAGTAATGTTTTACATTGTACAATTGTTATTGAATAAGCAGGTTCATCAGCAGCTGACGAAGACCTAATTAACAGGTCAAAACCGGTACTGTGTTTTAATGCGATTGAAATGTTTTAGATATATAATATACTATTGATTAGGTGGAAAACTCTCATTCTTTTTACTCGTGTGCTCAAACTATCAATATGGACAATGAAGCTGATAGATTATAGCAATCCCCAAAATTCGAACATTGTGATGATTGACACAGCCTTTGATATAGAAGGTTGCTTCGTCACTAAAAAAGAGGCGGGAAAAGCGTCTTCATCATCATTTTCTAAGTTCCGCATCGTAGCACAGAATTCCATCCGTTGTCCCTTGTCAACATGTCTCAGTGCCTGAACCAGCTGAAGTCTGTACGGTTTCATGTGTAAGAGTCATTTTCTTCTGACTGTGCAGCTGCGGTCGACCAGGGCTTTTTCCTTAACACAAACATCCTGTTTCCTGAAACTGCTGGAACCTCCGTCTGATGTTCTTGGGAGAGGGCCTGTACGCATCGTTATATCTCCTACAGAACTCGCGTTGCACCATGACCACAGACCCGGTCTGTGCGAACACAACAACACAGAATGCTTTGTGCTGAGGTGTTGCCATTGTTAAGACTCACGCGGCAATTGAGCGAGTTCACTGCTGTGCAGGTTGAATGGAGTCCTGGGGGGAGGGGCGGAGAGGAAGGCGCGGAGCACTCTACTGACTACTAATAGAAATGTGAGGCAACGCCCTTCGTAACGATATGCGACTCGTTCCGCTGCGTGGCTTGAGTACGGCGCAATAAGCCTTCGAAATCGGTTAATTCTTTATGAAAGACCTTGTAAACAGGGCAAGAACATTACATTGTCTCTCTCTTTGGCCATTCTTGCCAACTTTCACTCTACTTACATGCCTGTATATTCCTCTCACCCACTTCACAATGTTTTCTAGTAAATAGACTAAATCCATTCTTACAGCTGATAATGAAAAAATATTATTTAGGATAGTTGTAATCCACTATTCATGTATCATGCTTGCATATTTACTTGGCATAGATCGAATTCACTTCATTAATTTATATCCAAGGAAACAGAAGGTAGTACCTATAATTACAAACTATATTTCATTTATTTCTAGCCTTTGAATCAGCCTAAGAAACTTACCTTTTTTATTAAGAGGCCTCTTCCTTATACAAACAGTTATCTGGTGGTCTTCCACTGGGTCGGATTCCCTAAGAGGTCGGAAATCTATGCTATTTCGATATTCTCTGAAAAATAAATATATAAATTAACACTAATTGAATGGTTATAGCACGGTAGTAACATGCAGAAATTCAGTGTCAACAGAATAAGAAGGGTATAATACTTTGAAGAAAAGAATAAAGATGTCCAGGAAAACATGAAAAAATACAATATATTGCAATCAAACTCCACCAATGCCGGTCCCTAGCCCAGGGCCTCGTTCCGCAAGGGATGAGAAAGGAGGAGGGGGAGGAGTAACACCTCATTAAAAAACGTAGGTCCATCTGGCTCTGGATGGTAGTATAGTGTAAAGGCGCCTGCCTAGGGTTAGTAGGTGAAATCTGGTCAACGGTCTAAAAGGTGGAAGAGAAACTTAAGATTCCCAACAACAGAGAGAGCTGCCTCCAGAACTCACAATGTTGGTTGTATTTTTGTGGTCTTCGGGGCACTCCAGAAATAACTTTAATCAATCACTGAAGTGTGTGATGTCTCCTTTCTCACGGGCATAAAATTTTTGAGACAATCTTAGAGAGCAGATTGTGCGTCATCTTAGAGCCACAGTTTGAAGAGAAACAGTATGGCTTCGGGCCTAATCTTCAGTGTCCATACGTTAATGAAAAAGCATTGAGGAAAAAGCAAGGATCTGTTTATGGTTTTCCTTGACATTGATAAGGCATATGACAGCATTGCAAGAAGCTTTCTCGACCAAGGTTTCTGACAATATTTCCTACCTGTATAAGGGGCCACTTCTATGATAATTCAACTGATGTTTCAGTTTCGCCTTTACGTGTACCTACCTTTGAATGTTTTAATATCTTCAGGCTTACGACTTCAATAGCGGCCTTGAACATATTGCGTACGACATACGTTTTTGTGCTTATGTTTACACCCTCATTTTATTGGCAATATACGCATTATCACAATGGTGAATCCAGAAACATTTTTATTTGAACCATTTTAATTAGAACTACATATTTTTAATGGAGGAAGTTTTAGTCTCTGACAAGATAGTTTTAGTATGATCATTGACAGTGTTCCATTAAACAAGTTCTCATTAATGTATCAATATTCAAATTATATGTACCAAATTTGAATATCTAGCTAATCTTTTAGCTTTTATTTGTAATATTATATGTACTTTTGAAGATAATTTTAGGTTGAAGATGCCCTAAATTAAGGGTGAAACATGTCCCAAATAAGTGTTATTGTTATTTGTAGGACAAGATGTAAGGGACTGAATAAATTTACCAAAGGAAATATTCAAGAAATATCCAAGTTCTTTGAAAACATTTAAGAAAATGCTAGGTAAACAACTTACGGGGAATCTGCCACCTGGGTGACAGAGCTAAATGCACATCATCTCTTTTTGGTCGGGTGAGAGAGATTAGCAATTCAGAGAAAGTTTCAAACAGAAGGAACTGAATAAAATTTTAAACTGTAGATGCACACACTGTTTTTAGTGACATTACTGTAATTTTAAGGGAAAAGAGATGCTTAAATTATTTATTTATTTATACATCCATAACAGGGTATATCCCCAATTACAATGGATGGTACAAAATACATTCAATATATAAATGGTACCTATAGGTACATAATATTTAACAATTTAAAAACCAAAATTGCCTTGACTAAATTAAGAATAATTTAAACACATTTTCAATAAAACATACAAATATATAAAATATTAAAGGAAGATAAAACAAATAAGCAGAGAAAAAAGAAAAATATTCATGAGAACAACAAATACACAAACACATACATATTTGAAAAATAATAGTGGCATTACATACATCATATTTCAGTGCTGAATTAATTTCCTCCAATATTATTATTCATTATAATGTAAATATCGTTTTAACATTTTTGAAAATAAAGGAAGTGATAAAGCGTCTGAATATATTCTGTTATATACTTCACACATTTTTACAACAGGTGAATTTTTATGATGTGAGGTGCTTGAGAAGGGGCAGTAAAATGTTTGTCTCAAACGAAGAGTTACCCTCTTGGTATTGAAGTTGATTCTTTTAAGAAACTCTTGGTTATCTAATATTCCATCAACTGTCTTGTAAAGAAATATCTGTTCAGCTAATATTCTACGTGTACTGAGCTACATTAAACCAAATTCATTTAATAGAGTTCTATAAGAAACTCTTTGATGATATGATGATCGGTTATATTTTTTAAAATATAAATATCGCAAAAATTTGTTTTGTATTTTTTTCTATTTCGTTAATTGTACACGTGCTGAGGAGCCCACACTACACATGCATATTCAAGTTTACTTCTAACAAGATGACTGAATAAGATTTTAAAAGTATATTCATCCCTAAGTTCCTGAGTATTTCTAATAATAAACCCTACTCGCCTAAATCCATCATTTGTAATTTTGTGAATATGACTGTTGAATGAAAGTTTTGAATCAAGCATAACATCCAGATCATTTACTAAATTACAACTCTGCAAAATCTCACCATTTATACTGTAGTTATTCAAAGTCACATTCTTATTACAAGAAAATGTGATCACAAAACACTTTTTAATATTGAAAAAAAAAAAAAAAAAAAAAAAAAAAAAAAAAAAAAAGCCTGTTTGCAACACACCATTTGTAACAGTTGTTCAGATCGGCTTGCAATTCCATAGCATCATCATACCCGGTAATTTGCTTATAAATCTTTAGGTCGTCAGCAAAGAGTAAGTGTTCTGAATATTTTATTACTTTCGGTAAGTCATTTATAAATAATAAAAAGAACAATGAACCAAGGTTTGAGCCCTGAGGGACTTCAGAATTAACTTTGAACGTGAATGAAGTATTTTGTGTGTAAGATACAAACTGTTTTCTGTCTAATAGATATGAAGAAATTAATTTCAGAAACTCAGAAGATAAACCAAATAATGATAGTTTACTCAAAAGTATACCATGATCAATTTTATCAAAAGCTTTTGCAAAATCAGTATAAACTGGATCGATAGGAAGCCCTTCATTCATTGAATCAGAAATATCCTGAATAAAGTTCATAAGATTAGTCGTAGTAGAACGCTTGGGATAAAACCCATGCTGAAATTCTGATACGTATGGTTTGATAGGATTAAATATTCTAACAGAGTACTTGTTCAAAGAGCTTCGCTGTAGCACGTATTGAGATAGCTCTGTAGTTCTCTATTTTTCAACTATCACCAGATTTAAGGATCGGAGTTATTTTACTTACTTTCCAAATCTCAGGAAATATTTGCGTCTTTAAAATTAAATTATATATGGTACAGAGTGGAACCATTAGCACCTCTGCACATCCTTTAATAATGTAAGGAGGTATGTGATCGATTCCCGCCGATTTAAATGCCTTAAGTTTTGTACTGCATCTTTGTATTCATCTTCACATATAGGACCCATCTGCAAACTGTGAGCAGTAATCATTGATAATGACTCAGAGGCTATATATAAAGAAGGCTGGGGTTCATAAACAGTCTGAAAATAACATGCAAACGCGTTGGCTATTCCTTGCGCAGTTACAAAATGGTTTCCACCATATGCCATACATTCTTTGAACAAACAGTTATTTAGTTTACTTTTTATGAAACCCCAAAACGTTTTTGGACCATTTTTTATATCATCCTGTGACTGTAATATATACAATTTATATGCCCTTGCAATAAGTGTCTTAGACTGTTTCCTTAATTGTTTGTACATGTGAGCACTGTATTCAGAATGCTTTCATGTGCTTCCTGTGAATCTCCTTAAATTTCAACATTTTAACTATATCTAATGTAAACCAACAAGGGTACATTCTTTTCTTATTCACTGCTTTTTAGGAACATATTTTGTGAAAAGGTTAAAAGGAAAAAAGTTTTTATGTAATCTTAAATACTTTATTTAGATGACAAGTTATTGAAATACAAGACTTATTTAGAGTAACGTAATTTTAAATATATCGAGTACAGTATATTGTAAGGATACTAGGTGCGAAGTCCACAAATAATTTGGTGGAATGTTTGGTCAGTGACGAAGAGAATAAGTGACATTCTCAAAATATGCACTGCATTTTATTAATATAGATTAAATAAATTTTTACAGTATTGACAGGGCGGACATAGATCTTTACTAGTGATTTTCCATGGTGTATTACAGAACCAGTTGCAAAAACTGGTTTTGGCTCTATGCTCCACGGAAAGACTTATTTCTTTTGGTTTTTTTCCGTGTCAAAGTGGACAGACATACCTTTTACAAAACAAAGAATTTATGTTCATTTTCTTTCATATGGCAGAAATATAAAAGATAATCATGCCCATCAACACAAGTCATGAGAGCATCAATCTCCTCCAAGGAGTGTAATAAAATAAGTCAGTCAATCATAACATACATATATGAGAACACATTAATAACAGAATTAAAACTTTTGTTCTACAAGAACATTCTGAGACCAAACGTCTGGGTTTAGATCCATGTTCTTACCCAGATGGCAACAAAAGATAATTTTAAAAAAGCAAGAAACAAGCAGTTAAGATGTAAGAAAATGAAAGTTATATTGTTCGCAGATGATATATGCTTGTGGGGAGACTCTAAAGAAGATCTTCAAGGACAAATAAACTCCTGGGCAGAATCTGCTAAAGAATATGGACTCATCTTCAGCCAAGAGAAAAGTGAGGTTATGGTCATAAAGAGATCCGGGCAACCAATGGGACACACTGAAATGGAGGGGAAACAGCTACAGATGAACCATCAATTCAAATATCTTGGTAGTGTTATCTCTGATACTGGTTCTAAAGATAAGGAAATTTCTCACAGAATTCAGGCAGGTAGCAACTTTTACAAAATAGTTAAAGACATAATATGGAACAAGAAAATACCAACAAAATGTAAGAGAGTCATATATGAAACTTATTACGTACCAATCCTGACCTATGGTTGCGAAACATGGATTATGAGAAACAAAGATGTTAGTAGAATCCAGGCAGCAGAAATGAAATTTGTCCATAGCATGGTCGGCAAAACACGGAGGGACAGAGTCCGTAATGAGGAAATCTGCCAGCAGGCTCAAGTTGTAAGACTGCAGGACAAAATAACAGTGCAGCGACTGAGATGGTATGGACATATGCGACGCATGGGTGATAACAGATTACCAAAAAAATGTACAATCTAAAACTTGAAGACAAAAGACCAAGAGGGCGACCAAGACTCAGGTACAAGGACATGGTGAAGATTGACATTCAACAGAGAGGACATACTTTGGAAAGCACTGAAGAAGGAGAGAAGTTCAGGGACCGCAACTGGTGGAGAAGCCTTGTTTGCCGACCCATCGCTTAAGATTGAAGGACGTGGGATATGTATGTATGTATGTATGTATGTATGTATGTATGTATGTATGTATGTATGTAAGAAACAAGCAGAGAAATAGAATTAGCATTCCTAAATTTGACTTCCTTAATGGTCCCTATCAAGCGTATCACTGCACCTTGCACATCATTTTAAACCTTCGTGTATCCTCAGTTGAATTCCACTGTTCTAGAACATGCAAATATCTCATATTTCAACTGGGAAGAAAAAAATAACATACCTTATCATTGCCTGGAATTCCCAATTGGGATTGCCTGGGTCCATATTCATAAGAACTTCCTTTTCTTCTTTCAGTTCTGCTTGGCGCTGCCGTCGCTCTTCACGGTTCTTCTTAAGCCTCTCTACTTCCTTGACGACATTGCTACGCCGAGTTCGGTTAGCCACAGCTGCAAAATGAATGCTACAATGACATTGTAAACTTGAGACTTACGTGCTAATGAGCAACCGAATTAAAGATAGCAAGCTGTTTGTAGGGAGCACCACCACCTTTCACCCTGGTGATAAATGTCGTATGGCTTTTAATGCCGGGATATCCCAGGACGGGTTCGGCTCGCCAGGTGCAGGTCTTTCTATTCGACTCCCGTAGGCGACCTGCGCGTCATGATGAGGATGAAATGATGATGAAGACAACACATACACCCAGCCCCCGTGCCATTGGAATTAACCAATTAAGGTTAAAATCCCCGACCCGGCCGGGAATCAAACCCGGGACCCTCTGAACAGAAGGTCAGTACGCAGACCGTTCAGCCAACGAGTCGGTGATAATAGTAATGCAGTATAACAGCGACTCTAGATTATAAAGGAAGTGTGGGAAGTCATACTGTTCCATGACCAATACAAAACCTCCTGTAATACACAGGAGATTGTTCGGAGCAGTGTCAATGTCGCACACATCTCTCTCGCTAGCATTCCAGGACCCAGACAAGCATCGCCATGCCCATGGAGTGTTCATCGAGCCAATTAGCCACAATTCGGGAGTGACTTGATGGTGCATTTTCTTGCTGTATGTACAGGTCTCATGCAGTGATAGAGATGAACAAATGGGTGGACATGATCTAACAGAAGGTTCTTGAGAATCGTTCATTGGTGAGGGGCATTGTTAGATGTACTAGGGGTCTCATTTCATCCCGTGTGAAGAGTCCCCATACGATGATACAACCACCTCTAGCCTGAACTGTACTCGGCTGACAGGATGAATCCCTTACCTTGAGTGCTTAGAGACTAACTCTTATCCTACCATCGACTTATACCAACTGGCATCACGACGTCTTTGACAAGGTAATCTTCCTCTATGCTTTGAGAGTTCAACGGTGGTGTTCCTGTGCCAATGTCATCCTTTATGCCTTGTGACATATAGTGAGTAGTGGTATCCAAGTTGGATGGTGGATTCTGTACCTCATTGTGAGGTGGTCCTGGATGGTGTGGCTGCTCACACTTAGTTTATATCCAGCATTGAATTTGAATATGAATGTGAAATCTGTTGCACTGTGAGCCATCTATCCACGTTCACAATCCAAGTCAGTTGATGGTGACCTGCTATCAACACATAGTACTCCACAGCAGTTAACCCTGGTGATGGTGGTTCTGCCCAAATTTACGTACCCATGGCACACTCTGGACAGCATGGTTCATGGAAAGCCCATTAAATGCAGGACTTCAGAGATGGAATGTTCCATATGCATGGAAGCAACAACCTGGCCACAATCAAATGCACGAGATCTCGTGTCTTTCCTGTTCTTACCTGCTATCCACTTGCCCAGTACAAGGGCTGATGACATTTCAGTCATATACCATGCTGAACTATTACATTCGCCAGTCCAACCGCAGTGCCATTTTACCCAAACAGCCTGTATCTCTAATCAATTGCTCATCAGTGTACAACAAACTAGAATTCACAATTTATAACACCTATGCATCAACATTACTTCCTTGGTCACTACAATTCATCAGGTAAGGCATATAGAGATTATAAGCAGGGTGACCGTATGTCCTGTTATTATGCTGTCCCACCCATCCTGTTAGTTTTCTATTTTGTCCCATTTTTGAAACGTTTTGACAAATTGAAGTAAACTGAATGAGTTAGCTATGTGTTTAGTGACTCACAGCTGTGAGTAATCTGTCTATTGCACTGTGAACCATATTTCTGCCCTTACAATCCAAGCCCTGAAGATGGCTTTCCGTAGATTCCCCACTTTCACACATGGGGCCACGGCTGCTTCCTTTCCACTCCTAGCCCTTTCATATCCCATCGTCACCATAAGACCTATCTGTCGGTGCGACGTACAGCCCATTGTAAAAAAGAATTTAAAAAAAAAAACTTTTAATAGATGGCAATCTGAAGTTTGAAAACCTAGAATATACGTACAAACGCCTTGGGAAGAGTGAAGCAACGAGTTGTTTTAAACTGAACCTTTTCTCTTCATCCCAGCTACCATTTTTGTATACTTCCTTATCACTTCTTGAGTTATGAATTAGAAAGGTAGAGAATATTTCTACTCTATCATACCAATTTTCAAGTCAATACAGTTTCTAGCTGTTGAGAAAAATAATTTCATGTTAATTTATAGTTTGTAAGTTGGTTGTACCCTCTCAACTGATTAATATTGTGTAAAATTAAACATTTTATGATACTGAAAAAAAGTGACTGTAATGCTCCCATATCTTTTAATTCATGAGTAAACCTAACCTTTAGTAATTTGTAGCTGCAATTGCAATATTGACAAATAAAATAAAGTATTTAAGTTTTTTATATCGCATTTAAAAAACTGTTCTGAGAACATGAAGTATGTCAGTTTTGGACATTCAGAACTATGGTCACCCTGACTATATGATTACTTACATTGCAAAACATTAGCATAATTTCTTTTTGATGATGCTGATGCTTGTTGTTTAAAAGGGCCTAACATCTAGGTCATCAGCCCCTAATGGTACAAAATGAGACGAAATGTAATGACAAAAGTCCAAAATTCTCCACTGACCAGAAATCAAAATGTGAGGATGAGGAATGAATGGATGGATATGAATTTAAAACAATCAGTAGATCCGACCCGCAATGCCTCACATTCACAGAAACTGACGTAAAACAATAGTATTACTGACCAAGGGACTGCTTCTATAGAATAATACTGAATTGATAATGCTTGTAGTCTAAAGGAGTCCACAATACAAGTCATCACCCCTCATAATGGTACTTATCGCTAGAAAAGTAAGACTATGAGTATGGTATTATCATCTTGCAATACTAATCAAAAGTAGCGTAGACTCGCAGTATTCCACACATTATGGTACTACTCACAGGTAATGAAATTTGCACTTGTAATACACACCTATGATGTTCCGCACATTGCGGCGCCATTTACAGGCAAAGCAAACCTAGGGTGTTCATCACATACGTGGACTAACCACAGGGACTCTCACTATCCCGTGGTGATGTTCATACAGTGGGCACTAATCATAGGCAAGCCAGAACCATGGTGTCGCTCCTGAAGTGGTACTAATCACAGATACTGTAAAAGCCGGCAATGCACTCTGTTGCTACTAATCACAAACCTATTTTTTACCTAACATAGTGATACTACATGCAAATAAAAGTGATGCATGGTGTTGCCCGCATGGTGATACTAATCACAAGTAGTTTCATGGTTCTAATGCAACCATCCCTTGGTCACCCCTTTTAGTCACCTCTTATCACAGGCAGGGGATACCGTGGGTTTATTCTTCATCTACATCCCCCACCCACAGGAGGTTTTGTGTTTGGTCAGTATAGTAGGTTTGTGATCATTTCTTTAGAATATGCATCCATAGCACTGCTGAATGTCTTTCAAACCCTACATGTACTGTATTTGCATGGCTTTTTGTGGAGGATATGTGAAGTTTTAACTCTTCAATAATAACATACAAAATAGGCCAACTACAGTTTAGAGAATTATGTATCACAGCACATGTAGAGTACTGGCTGTGCAGGTATCTTAAATCAGCAGGAGATAACAGCTCACACTTATATTGAACTGTCATACAATTCATGACAGGGGGATTGTGGCAACCATTTTAAGGAAAAAAAAAAAATACAACAGAATTATCAGCCTTTCTTAACACATTGCAGACCGGGTGCCCTTCACCCCATGCACAGCCCTGTTCCTGGCCACTTTCTAACTACCTCCAAGCTGGAGTGCATGCATTCAAATAAACTGTCAGAACTTCACTAGCTTTAGAAGGACTACTGTGTATTTTTATGTGGCCTTCCTGAATAGTTGATGAAATGCAGGTAGGTAATTGTTGAAATCTATTTCGGCCCGTAGTTTTCGGAAATATGTTTTTTTTATTATTAGGGGATCGGTTGGCTAGTATCTGCCCTATCAAGATACACAGAGCAATATATTTTTTTTAATTTTCCTGCTAATGACTAGTCCACTTTGGTGTTTTAGGGATACGTTATGAGAATGTGAATTCCACTCATAGTATAAGTTTGTCTCTTCAGCTACATACTGAAAAAATTCCTCTCCAAACATAAGTCCTGCTACTTGTCCTATGTTTCCAGATTCATTAGGCCATACCTTTATACCAGGAGCACCTTCAAAATCCTCTAACCTAGGTTCACTGTTGTCCACAACCCAGTTGTCAGAGAACACTACATTATTTACAATATTTAGAATATTTACACCCGTAACACAATTATCAGACTTGTTCTATGCTACGCGAGTTCCACACCTTGAAGATAAGGCTATATCCTTGTCATCACTTGAAACATTTCCGTTTCATCATCAAACTCTAAATATTCAGCATCACTTGGATATTTGGAGCCTGTATCAGCACATAATTCGCGAATAATCTCATCCTTGTCTAAACACGTGCAATCCCTGGGCGCTGCCATGTTGCAAGGATCTTCGAACTTTGTAAACATGTCAGGAAATGCAAAGTTCAGTCTGCTGCTAACACGAGATAACTCGGGACCGGTCTGCAACGCTCAGCCAGACAAACACTAGTTTTCTTGGAACCGGTCTGCATTGTGTTAACATCAGTCACAAACAGAAAGAGATAGTCAAGAATGACTATTCAGTGAACAAAAGCAATGAGCCAGGAAAGACAGTCTATAGTTCAGTTCTTGTGAGTTTCGACTGGATATTTGAGCGCTGCCTTTTGGCAGAGTCTAAGTGAATCAATAAACAGCCAATCATAGGCAGCCGATCGCCATGATAGAGCACGTTAAAGAGTAGTTCCGGTTACCAGTGTTGTTGATCTGTGGCTTACTGTAACCACGTGCTATCAGCTGTATGTTGTATTGTGCTCAGTCCTTTTAGCGGTCTTTTGTCGGTTCACTCAATTATTCTTGAGACAGCACCAACAATGACTTCTATAAATAATGCATTGATTGAATGGTTCAAGGAACATAATATTTCAGTTCGCGATGACATTGGGAAGGAGGGGATCTCGTGCATCTTGTGAAACGAAACAAGCCCCTAGTACCCAGTTTTACGTGGTGGATGAAATAATCAGGAGGTGTAGGCACGAAGTTGTTCACCACCCTTTGTAGGATTTTTTCTGTGCATAAGAGAACTTGAATTTATTAGCAAAGCGAGCTCTTCTAGATGGTGAGTAGAAATTTCATTTCATTTTCTCGCGTTTTATATGTTCGAGCATTGATCTGTTTTCATCTTATAGCCTTATGCTAAATATGTTGTGTGTTATTGTTAATCTTATGTGAGTTATGCATGTTGCTACGAAGAATAATTGATTCTGGCCTTATATTCGAGTATATACATTTGCATTAGTGTTACGTGTCGTGAATAAGCTGTTTGTACTCTGAACAACTTGGCACCAATGTCTGACTTTAGGTTAAATGTCAAGCTGAAATTCAGAAACGGAACTATACACCCTGTAAACCTAATACTATTTATTAAATAAATGTTTTTTTTTAAAACCCAAGAGTTGATCAACGTAAATTTGAAAGGAAAGATGAAAACAAAAACATTGGCAAACTAAACTGAGAAAAAACAAAAACAAAAAAAGCTAACCCCCACAGAATATTGCAAAACAAAAATAGTCACTGTACAACTCTGTGTTCAGTATATGCCTTACTCCACATTGAAATAGATGACAATGACCACACGCAGATTTTTGAAGGTAAAAAGCCCTTTGTTATCTATGACCATACTCTTACACACAAAGCTCTTCTCAACACCCACAGATGAAATAGGAACTTACAACATCATCATCATTCCCAACTCCAGTTTCCCGGGTGTGGTGTACAAGTGCTCGCCATCTCCTCCTGTCTTCATACATCTTACATAAAGTGTCCTAAGTCTCGTGAGTCAGCTCCTCTTCAATATTAGCCAAGATAAAATCTTCCCCCTGACAAACATGGGCAACAGAGTACACTGTTTTATAACTGGGGTCTTGCTCAAGAACATGTTTTACTTTAGTATAAACTGGATCACAAATTTCACCACACACACTTAACTCTTTCTCACGTTTCAACTAGTGCAATCATCTTTACAAGACGCGAGGCAGTTTATGCCAAGGAGTCAAAGTTGCATTGATGTATGCCAGTTTTCATTGCAAATAATCTCTTGAAAGTAGTTCTTGAGTGACATTAATAGCTGATGAATCTTGTGAATCAAGAGAATCTACAGAACATTTCACTATTCGAAGACTCCTAATTATATACACCCAGAATTTGGTGGTGTGCTGTGGAGGCAGAGAAATGTGCTAGATTTAGAACAGTTCCCTTCAAGATAAGAGCCTTAATAAATACCTACTAAAGCGAAGCACAATTATCAATTTCTGGAAAAATCGCCTTTATCTCTTTTGCAACTCTGTGAAATGCATGTGCGGGGCATGTTACATGCACCATTTTGGAGTAAAATGCCCTGATTGCCTTTGCAGCCTTGGCAATAATGCTGCAGCATCTGTTACATATAGCAACACATCAATAATGTCTCATACCCTCCAACCACAGCAGAAGTACCAATTTGTCGAAAGTCAGTATTTATTATTTACATATTTTACGCCCACATTGGAGCACTGAAATCAATACATTTGAGTTAATTTCTTCTTCTCCCAGAACTTTTTCATCCTCTCCGACCTGGAAGCCCTTTGTGTGTCCGATATAGTATATTGTTTCCGTTCAACTGCTTTTAGTTTGAGACTTATGCTTTTGTTCTTCAAAATCCTCTTCTCTTTTCTGTCTTTGATTTGTTGCCGAGTTATACCCAATTCTTCCAAATCGTCCTGAACTTCTTTGAACCAATTATTATTGATTTTATTCTTCAAAAAGTAATCGAATAGTTGTTTCAATATCCTGGTGTCTGCTAATCTTGATATGTGACAGAAAAAGGAAATTCTTCTTTTACGCATTGTAGATATTATTGATTCACATTCACGATAGACAATGTTGTTAGGCAACAATCTCCACTGTCCATCAACTTGGTGTTTTTTATTAATAATTGTTCTAAGAATTCTTCTCTCAGTTTTCTGTAATTTGTCTGTTGTAGATTTTACATTTAATTTGAATAAAGTTTCACTAGCATAGGTTGCCTCTGGTTTAACTATGGAATTATAGTGTTTCAGCTTAGCGTTTATCGAAAGAGATTTTTTTTATAGGTTGGCCAGGTAAGTCTTTGTGCTTGTTTAAATTTAGTTGTCCTGTGTTCTATTGCTTCTTTTTCATTTGTGTTCCATGTTATTATTTCCCCAAGATATTTGAATTTCTGAACAATTTTAATCTCTTTATTACTGTTCAGCTGAATAACTGGTAAATCAACTTTAAAAGTTGGCATCATTTCTGTTTTTTTCAAATGAAATTTGTAATCCCATTTTTTTAGCTATAATTTCTAGTTGTTCAATTTGAAATTTAGCCTCTTCTATTGTATTTGCAAGTAATGCTAAATCGTCCGCAAAAGCAAGGCAGTTGAGTTTAATATTTCTACCGATCTTGATAGTTGGTTGGCATTTCTTGTTCCATTCACGCATAACCTTCTCCAATGCACAATTAAATAACAATGGTGAAAGTCCGTCTCCTTGTCGAAGTCCAGTTCTTATAGTGAATGATTCTGATAATTCACCTCTAAATTTAACTTTTGCCTTCGTATTTTTAAAAGTCATATTAATGAGGTTAACAAGTTTTTGATGTAAGCCAAATTCTTTAAGGCTTTTTAATAATGAGTCGCGATGAATACTGTCGTATGCTTTTTTAAAATCTACAAACGTGATGACCAGACCCTTACTTCGAACTCTTTGGTGCTTCATTATCCATTTTAAACTAATGATTTGATCTGGACAGCTTCTACCTGGTCGAAATCCTCCCTGATATTCTCCAAGTTCTTGGTCGAGTTGTTCTTGGATTCTTGTGTATATAATCTTGGATAAAATCTTGTATGTAATATCAAGTAAGGATATCCCCCGATAATTATTTGGATCGGAGCGATCACCTTTCTTGTGCAGCGGGTGGATTATCGCTGTATTCCATTCCTCAGGAAGCTTCTCCGTGTTCCAAATATCAATGATGTATTTATGTAGGTTTTGAATAGTCTGATCATTAGCATTCTTCCATATTTCTGCTACTATTTGATTCTCTCCTGCTGCTTTGTAGTTTTTAAGTGCATTAATTGCCGTTTTCACTTCATTGTAAACTGGTGGTATAATCTTTTGTAATGGAGTTTTATTTTTTGGGTTAGGATCAAATTCTAAATGTTCCACAGGATCCTCACAATTAAGTAACTCTTTAAAGTATTCTGCAAGAATGTTAGCATTATCCTGATACTTGTGTGCCATTTTATCATTTTTATTTCTTAACATAAGTGTGGGAGGGGTAAATTTAGATTGATATTGCTTGAATGTTTTGTAATAGTCTCTTGTTTTATGCTGATTGAATGTTTCTTCTATAGTGCTAAGCATTTCCTTTTGATAATTCCTTTTAATTGCCCTAATTTCTTTAGCTGTTTGTCTTCTGGCATTAATTAGTTCTTCTCGAGATTTTTTCGTTTTCCTCTGTTGATCATTTATCCATGCCTTGTGTCTTGCTTGAATTGCTTTGTCACATTCCTCGTTCCACCACGCATGTTTCTTTCTCCTTTTGATTGGGGCAATTTTTTCAGCTATGGTTTTAAGTTTGTTGATCATTGTCTCTAATTTGTCATTTAAAGGTGTTTTGGATCTCTCTAAATATATTTTATTATTTATTAAGTAACTGGGATCATAATTTCCCCTTGCTTTGAGATGATTATGTTTGTGTTTCCTTTTTGATGTTAACTTGATTTTTATTTTTGAGATATAATGATCCGAGTCAATGTCTACCCCACGGAGGACTCTGACATTATAAATTTCTTTATGATAATCTTTATCCATGGCAACATGATCAATCTGAAACTCTCCCAATTTTACGTTAGGGCATTTCCATGTCATAAGTTTATGTGGTCGCCTCATGAATCTGGTGGTTTCCAAAACGAGTCTATGATCTGCACAAAGTTCAATTAATCTTTGGCCATTTTTGTTCGTTAATTTATGAGCTGGCCATTTTCCTACAACTGTGCGATACTTCTTTTCTCTGCCTATTTTAGCATTGAAATCTCCAAGTAAGATTTTTATATGCTCATCAGGGATCTTCGCTAATATGTAATCAAGTTCCTCCCAAAAGTTTTCAACTCCTTCTCTCTCTATCTTTATTGTTTTTGTCATTTGTTGGTGCATGGACATTTATTAAAGTATAAGTTTTATTCCCTACTTTAATTGTTAGAAGTGCCATCCTCGAAGATTTTGAAGAAAATTCTTCAATTGAGTCTATTATGCTACTATGAACAAGAAAACCTACACCAAATTGAGGGACATTCTTCATTACTCTTTCTCCTGGAGGTCCTTTGTAGAGACGATAACCTCCTGATTCAATTGGGTCCTGGTCTGTGTTCCTAAGTTCTTGTAAAGCCATTATTAAAATCCTATGTTGGTCCATCACATCAGTTAAATGTTTCAACTTGCCCACCTTACTTAGTGAATTAATGTTTAATGTTGCAAAGTATGAAAATTTTCCTGATTTGTTGAACTTAAGTCTCTTCTTACTGAATCCAGATGGAATGATCCATGAACCTACCAAAGAAATATTTTTGTTTCAGACTATTCAATTTGAAAAGAGGAATATTTGAAGAAACTAAGACCTCCTGCAGTTCCTTATAAAAAGCCAAGGATATTTTTGTGCTTCTGGATGCACTGTTAACAAGTAGCATTAGGGAACTGTTCTTCTGACTGCCATTATGAACACTTTTTCTGAATTTCCTTTTACACTGCACCGACACAGATAGGTGTCATGGCGATTATGAGATAGGAAATGCCTAGGAGTGGGAAGGTAGCAGCCTTGGCCTGGTATTAAGTTTTTTTTTTTTTTTTTTTTGCTAGGGGCTTTACGTCGCACCGACACAGATAGGTCTTATGGCGACGATGGGATAGGAAAGGCCTAGGAGTTGGAAGGAAGCAGCCGTGGCCTTAATTAAGGTACAGCCCCAGCATTTGCCTGGTGTGAAAATGGGAAACCACGGAAAACCATTTTCAGGGCTGCCGATAGTGGGATTCGAACCTACTATCTCCCGGATGCAAGCTCACAGCCGCACGCCTCTACGCGCACGGCCAACTCACCCGGTGGTATTAAACTTTACTAGACTCAATGATGAAATACAGTATCACTTCGCAAGCTGTGTAGTAATTAGAAAAAGAATCATTAGGCCTAACGTATTTCTTTTATGAATCATTCACGTTGAGTTCATTTTATTAATCTGTACATCAAGGTCAGTAATTCTATTTCATCAACATTTCAGGAGGATGAGCTGTAGGAGGAAGTAAGGAACACACAGCTGATATAAATGATGACAGCATTGCGCTACACAGAGTATGAAACCACAACAAAGAAAATACAAGAAAATCAAGTTAGCTGCAGAGACTGAGGAGGTGGAAAGACTTTCGATCATGGAACTTAGAGACTGGTGTTACTGGAACAGCTTAAGTTAGCTCCTATGCAACAGCAGGAAGTAGAATGGAAATCAGCTTCAAACTTAAACTTAAGTGAGCAAACCTACATACAGTTTGAATGACATGTGGAACATAAAATCAGATATTTGTATTCAACTGACGTATAAATTAAATGAAAAATATGAGCCACACAACTGTTAAATTTTGTTATTTCCAGATCACAGTGCTTCACTACTTTCATAGATAATTTACAGCAACATGTTGAAACAAAATATTAGCAATTTCATTTCTTCTCTGTGCACCACATCTTGTGTCATCATAACCACATTCTTGCTCACCCCCATCACCAGCATCGTTTTCTTCAGTATAAACATTATCAAAATTGTCCTCATCTCGTAGAGAAGTTATTAAAAGAAATAAGTTTCATAATGATAGATCCGTATTGAACTGTGATTACAATAGAGTAAAATAATATATTATTATTTTACTCTATCGTAGAGAAGTTATGCAGCACAAAGCAAATGATGATAATGCATGAAATCTTCTGTGGAGATTCTGACTTTGTATGCTAGTAGAGGGAAACGTCTCTTCAGCTGACCAAAATATCTTTCAATAATTACTCTGTTTTACGCATGCACGCGATTGTAATTTTCTTCTTGTGGATTTTTTTTCTTTACACTGCACCGACACAGATAGGTCTTATAGCGATGATGGGATAGGAAAGGCCTAGGAAGTGGAAGGAAGCGGCTGTGGGCTTAATTAAGGTACAGCCCCGGCATTTGCCTGGTGTGAAAATTAGAAACCATGGAAAACCATCTTGAAGGCTGCCGACAGTGGGGTTCGAACCCACTATCTCCCGATTACTGGATACTGGCCGCACTTAAGCGACTGCAGCTATCGAGCTCGGTCTTGTGGATTTTGAGGGTTTCGGTCAGGAGTTAGCAGCGAAGGTACAAGCCCCTAACCTGAATCACCCAACAGTATTGCAGCTCCCGCGTGGTCTCGCAATGCTTCATACACACGTTAATTCTTAAATATACGACTGTCAAACAGAACCAGGCCAGCTAGCATCAACACTTGTAAAATGTTTGCTTAAATTGCTTGTACATTGATAGAAGCGAATTTTTTGTGGTTGATACATTCATCACCATGTAGTCGTAACTTTAAAATGGTACGTGTACAGTCAAGAGCAACGATTACACAAGGAAAGTTAAAGCGTTGCTGCCATTCGTCTCTAGCTGTATTCATTTCTTGTGGCCGTGACTGAAATTTTATCCAGTGATGTGCTTTTTGAAAAATGTTATTGCTGACTAAATCAATGGTTCTACTAACAGTACTTTGATGCACTCTTGTATCTTCTCCTATCCCAACTTGGAAACCCGGATTATCTGCATTCGTTCCTTCGATGTTAATGCACCACCACGTGTCTCATCACTTTCTCCCAAGAAAGAGCTCTAAATTAATTCAACATTTTCATCGTTAAATCTATACAAATATTTATATGTACGTTCATCACTATGCTGACTGGTATAATAGTTTCCTGCATCGGATATTCACAATTTGCACCTTTATATCAACCAGAAGGCAACATTAAGTAGTCGCAGAACAAACTTCAAGCTAACTGAGACTAGCTTGGTAAATCTTAAGCAAATTGTTGCGTAGTACTAGCACACGCTAGATTTTATTCATGTAGAATTCAGCATTTGCTGGAAAGTTAGCAAATGCTTGCTAGCAAGTAAATACCAGTAAGTAAAGCAACTGCTAGATTATTTTATTCATACTTATTCCAGCTTACAATGGAAGTAGCAAAGGCATTTGCTAGACTTTATGCATATGTCCCGTTATTTTAGAACCATACTTCTACATTTGGGTCCTCCTGATCATTGTTGTCTCATGCATTCCCCCATTTCTTTGGCCCTTTTAACCTAATGTGCATGTTCGAATGCGAGTTATGTAGGACGCACATCACTTGCCTAGTTGTGGCATTTTGTTTTGGTATGTATATATTTCCTTTGGTTATGCTTCGTTTATCTCTGATACCAGGCTTCATGCCTGCATGCCTCCATCTCTTGATGTTTGGTCCAGCCATATTTGACCTTTCTTCCTTTTGTGTTCATTTGAAACCACTGTTGAGGGGGATCCCATTGAATGGCTGTGTATCGTGACCGTTCAAAACTCGTCCTGTTGATATGGAAGTAAGTAATACTTTATTACTTTGGGCTGAGCTATGCGTCGCACATTCTTTGTATAATTGTTCCCAGGTAAAAATTTCTATTTTCTGATTGAATTATATTGTGCGTGTGGTTCAACTTGTTGGTTGATTCAGGTTATAAGGAGGTGCCATGCTAAGAGGAAAATTGTGTATCGAGCTCATGCTTTGTTTCTCTATTTCCCTTTCTGTTTGGTGTATTTTTATCTGCTCTGATGTATGTATGGCCACTGCCTTCGTAATGTACAGACCATACTGTAGAAAGCGCACCATGACCGTCAGCGGATCAATTGAGGCGAACTAAGCAACTGTAACAAATTTTACTTGTGAATGTTATTCTTAAGGATTGGGAGAATTCTCTGGATAACTGTGGCTGTTGAAAGGAAGAACTTTATATTTAAGTATATTGCATGTTTGTTCTTTAAATTTATTACAATAGGATTTACATAAACAGCTGTTATCGAGATAATGTGACCTCATAGTTTAGGTTAGGTATAGTATCTTCATGTTGTAACAAAAATTCAAAGGACATAATACTTCTCGTGGAATTTATTAATTTAATTGTTATCATACAACAAGCTTTTGTGGAAATATAATGTGTACACAGTGTGTGAAAGCTTGCAGTTGCCACAATGCTAAGAACTAGTGCGTACCACGGCAAAAATACAACTATACAAGTAAATATACACTAATATTTTCATCTTCATATGAGGGCTGGTTATCTTTATGAAAAACATAAATCCCAACCAAAAATATACCTGTTACGAAGAATAAAGGAGTATATTTCACTCCTTTTCCTGAACTGATGAAGAGTTCTGCTCTTCTGAGTGTCTCGTCAAACATATTTACAGCAAGGCGTTTTATTCACGATACAGAACAAGCACAAAAGTGGCCAGTAACCTATCGAACCTACATATGGTTATTTCTTGGGTTAGTAATGTTGAGCATGCACTTACCTTTTCTCCCCAAAATTAATGCGAGTATAAACAAAACCAAGTCTAAAAATGTAGAGCTAAATGCAATTTATAAAACCTAACCTTCTGCTAAATGATTTTAGCAATTTTTCTCCGTACATTTAAAAATTTTAAAATTATTGTTGGTAGATAACATTTAGATGTTGGAAGCGATGCACCTCAAAAATTATGTAATTAATACTTAAGTAGTGGGGAGTCCGGTGCCTTGGAGTCTACCTGAGACTAGTTCTCACACAAAACTGTCGCTCCGGTGACATCAATCATTACGATGGAATGCGAAAGCACAAGAAGAAATGCACCTAAGTGACAAATGCCGCGCATCAATGCGGTCTCATTAGGAGTTAATTCTTAAGTAGTATTTAAGGAATTATTCCTCGGCAATTTCCGTGAATGTGGGAAGTAAATAACAGATCTTGCTGGTCAGTGCATTAATATTTGGGTAAAGCATGGGCTATTTAAAAAAAAAAAAAAAAAAAAAAAAAAAAAAAAAAAAAAAAAAAAAAATTGTTTGTGAGGAAGAAAAGGTCTTAAGAATGACTTCGAAGGATAGTGCCAGAAGTGTCAAAAAAAAAAAAAAAAAAAAAAACCAAGAAAGCTACTGTATTTATTTATGGCAATCTAGAGTTATGGAGGTAAAGTCTATTATTATCATCATCATCATCATCATCATCATCATCATCACTGTTGTACGTTTGCTGTTTCCACATTTGTATTAATGCATAATAATTATTTATTGGGTACATTGACAAGTAAAATAATCAAGTTTTGACTTCAAACCTACTTCTACTAAAATTACATAGACCTGACTTTCGAATTACAATCCGATTACACTTGTTAGTATCTCGCCTAATACAAAACTTGTGAATATTTCATTATTACAAGGTACAGATGTATCAAGTCTTTTGCACTGCAAGGGTCGGACGGAAGAAACAGTTCGCCTCTGAGTGACGTCTTTGTAGCTACAGTACAGCCCGTATATCACAAAGGCAGTGGTGTGGCCATCTATTACACCGGCCTCAAAAAGAAAAACACTCTCTGGCGAAAGGTTGAAGGTGACACAGGTGTAGAACATACTGGAAGTGGAAAGTGTTTATAGAAGTTTTTATTAGTAAACCATGTTAAGTAGTCCTACTGTATGATCTGAAGTGTAGTGAAAATGTTTTATTTGTATGCCATGTAATTACCTAACCTATACAGTGTAAATATTTTGGTAACATATTGCGTGTTTAACTAGTAGGTTTCATTTCTATATTTACTGGAACTATCTAGAAAATTGTCACATGAATTTTAGAACAGGGTGTGTTAGCCTTTGTTAGTAACGTATTCTAGAAAGTATGTTCTGACTAGTCTGGAAATGGAAGATTCGCAATCGTATGTACTCAAGAAAAGTATTTAAATATCGCGACTGAAGTAAGTGTTGTGATTGGTCAATCCGGGCAAGCTCCTGTGTTCTGATTGGCTGCTCCAAGGCCAGGGTTCCCTTTATAAGGTGCTAGGCACCTTTTCGAAGGTGGTCTGAAGTCTGAGGTCTTATGTCTCTGTGCCATCTTGGTCTTGACCTGCCGAGCCTCCCGAAGTTCTTGACGTCGTGAACATCCCTTCTGTATCAGCATGGCCTGCCTTGGTGTAAGCGCTGTTTCTTTCTGTCCGGTTTTAAGTTCCATTTAGTTTTCGTTTGGTGTATCACAGGTGTTTGCCCTAATCGCCACTCTTTTGATCAGATGTGAAAAGCTGGTTTGGATTTCACGTAATAGTATTTTGTGCTTCCTCTTACCTTCAATATTGTATTTGTGGAAGTTGATTTGTACCGAGATGTACTTGCTTAACTCTTTGAACTTGTACGAAGCTCTCGTCAAAGAATATATAACTGATGTGTCTCTAAGAACATGTATCTGAATCTTACGAAAGGTGTATCGGCATTTTCCACATTAGCTGAAACTGTTCGTAAATTTATTTATTTTGTAAAGTCCATTTTTGTAAATAATATCTTGAAAATAAAGGATCACTTAATTTTCTCGAACCGCAACCTAGACATATCCATGCCCCTGGTAGGTTCCCAGTTACGTCCCACGTTCCTTGTTATCGTCAAGTTGCCCTCACTGATATTTACTTCTGCTGTTTTCGCCACAGTTTATTACATGATCACGGTGTGTATAGCGTTTGGGTACCTTGTAATACGATTTACTTTCCTCCCTTTGACTGTGTTTATGTATCCGCTGAAGTGACGGTTACATAAGGATTTACCCTAATTTAAGTGCGCTGATTTCAAATATCTACGCCTTTTTGCATATCACGTCCAGTTTTTTTGCTATTTGAAATCGAAATTTGACATACTGTATTAATTTCGATAGAAAACACCATAATAGAGAATATAAGTAATTTTAACAGGCCATGATCAATTTGCAACGAATACATAAAAAAGTAACATGTTCATTGCTAGAATGTATGAATCTCACTACAAGAACGCTATTGTTCGGTGCACTTTGATGTGAATGAACACTGATGATTTGCGTTTGTGTTCCTCAGTAGTGTTATCTTGCACTAGACACCAACAGTAATCTGACATCATGCAGACAGCCCATCGCCCCTGATATCTTTGTTCCACTTTTTTTAGATCCTTATGCAACCGCTCGCGATGCTCCTCGGTGAATGCTACTAAATTTGCAGGAAAATAATCCAGATGACTGTGCAGAAAATGTAATTTTAAGCTCATGCAGCAACCCAATTTCTGGAAGTTGTACAGCATGGTTTCCACAATCTGTTGGTAGTTGGCATCTTTAACATTACCCAGGAGTTTACTACAAACATCCTTGAATGATTCCCATGCCTGAAGCTGTGTTTTGTTGATCGTCGTACTGAATGTCTGATCCTTCATAAGCTTCCAAATTTGGAAGAAATGAAAAACACCTTCCTTAATTTTGGCATCTGATAGTCCTGGGAATTTCTGACAGAGGTACAAACAGCAGGGACTGCCTCTATCCAAACTCTTCATGTACAGCTTCATAATTCCCAATTTACCGAGCTCGATAGCTGCAGTTGCTTAAGTGCGGCCAGTATCCAGTATTCGGGAGATAGTAGGTTCGAACCCCACTGTCGGCAGCCCTGAAAATGGTTTTCCGTGGTTTCCCATTTTCACACCATGCAAATGCTGGGGCTGTACCATAATTAAGGCCACGGACACTTCCTTCCCACTCCTAGCCCTTCCCTGTCCCATCGTCGCCATAAGACCTATCTGTGTCTGTGTGACGTAAAGCAAATAGCAAAAAAAAATTCCCAATTTAACATGTAAAAGGGACAACAACACTTTGAGGATCAATTAATGTGATATGGATGTTGATTCCCAAAGGGAAACTGAAATATTTGTTACGAATGAGTAAATTTATAATACTAATATAAATAGTCCGTTATTGGACATTATAAATTTTCCAGCTAACTCATTCCTGGCTGCCAGCCTACGCAGTGGACTCCACGGTATGCAATAGCCAGCCTCTTGGTAGGTGTGCTAGGTACCAACTGATTAGCCCAGCCTAGCACACAGGGGCGAAACGCTGGCAACCAGGAATGAGTTAGCTGAAAAATTTTAAAATTTCCAATAACGGACCATTTATATTGGTATGTTTAATTAATGGACGATTTACAATCTTTTCTTTCTCCAGACACAAAATGTTTCCTCTTGGGCCACTCAGACACTAACCAGTGACGATCCCTGTCCTGAGAGTCTCACTCGCACAGAAAACATGGGAACTTTGTATACCCTCCTTGCTATGCTAATATGATACTGCACACTTTTAAATCACAGCACAGTAACCATCTGTATTCATTGTAGTTCAGTTTCTGCAACACCATAGGTAAATTGTCATGGTTTTCACGAAGAGATGTTGAATGCGCAACTAGCACTGAAGCATGTTTATTTCCACTGTGCAGAAGAACACCTTAGACTTCTTTTCCTGGTATCAATAAATAAACGCCAGTCCTTTGCTCGGTATATCGTTCCAAGACGACTAATCAACCCAGGGATATCACAGCAAAACATAAGTTCGTCTTCGTGAACAAAAGACTGCTGGAATTCTTCCTCTCAATTTCTGTAACAATATGAATTTGTCTCAGGAAGTCCGGCTCCATGGCTAAATGGTTAGCGTGCTGGCCTTTGGTCGCAGAAGTCCCGGGTTCAATTCCCAGCAGGGTTGGGAATTTTAACCTTAATTGGCAGGTAGCAGGTAGGGACCCTCTTTGGAGGCAGCCCTACCCAAGGAGTGGCGCCCCTGCCTATGTGAGTCCCAGAGCACACTGACCCGGGGTGTAACATCTGGTATGGGTCCCAGCTCAGGGTTACGAGTGAAGACCTCACCGGCATCTACGGCGGAGAAGGTGGACTTCAGTACAGCGGAGATGGCGGAAGGGGCATACCCGTAGCGTCTGTACTCCAGAGGAGCGGCTACGAAAGGCGTCTGTCTCCATGTTAGGGGCGGCCTAATTTTGAACCTGCCAGTAGGTATAAAATGCCTTTGGGTGTGGCGAGCCCATCGTAGCAATAGCCTATATGGACAAAGCAGATATGGTGCCTCGGAAAAGGTTAGGGCGTCCCCTGCTAAAAGCAAAGCGCAGCTCTTCAGGTGCTGGAACTGTGAAAAATGGGCAACCAGCACCAAACTACATCAAAATTGCAACAGTTAATGTACTGACACTGACCGGGAAGACAGAAGAACTGGTTGACTTCATGATAGAAAAAGATATAGCCATACTTGGACTGTGAGAGACCAAGAAGAGGGGTACAGGGGAGATCCCTCTGAGAGAAGGATACAGGCTGTATTACAGCGGAGAACCTGAAGCAAAAAATGGAGTGGCCATCATACTTGGAAGAGAAATCCAAGAATATCTGGAATAAACAAAGTACGTCAGTGATAGGATGATGATGATGAGACTCCAGTTTGAAAATGGCGTGAAAGATCTGTTTTAGTTGTATGCCCCACAAACTGGTTGCATAGATGAACATCTAGAGGACTTCTTAGAGGAAGTGGAGAGAGAGATAGAAGATAAGGAAGTGCTATTGATGGGAGATCTAAATGCACAAGTTGGAATGGAAAGACAAGGAAAAGAAGATGTTGTAGGGCCCTTTGGATATGGAAATGTAAATCCAGAAGGCGAGTTGTTGGTGGATTTTTGCATGAGGAATCAAATGATTGTTGGAAACACCTGGTTTAGGAAGAAGAACAGTCAGAAGATTACAAGGTATGGCTGGGGAGACAAGACGAACAAAGACCATGATTGATTATATAATCATAGAGAAAGAACACCGGAAGAACCTTGTAGATGTAACAGCCATGCCTGAAGAAGCCTTTGGTGGAGATCATAGAGTTGTGATAGGAAAATTGAAAGTTGGAAAGATTGAAAAACCCCAATTAAGAAGAGAGAAAAGAATTAAAGTATGGAAGTTGAAGGAGAAAAGCATACAAGAAGAATTTCAAAGGGAAATAATACCCTTGGTACCCAGGACAGAGGTGGGGAATGTTGAAGAGGAATGGAAAAGATTTAAGGAAGCACTGGTTGGATGTGCAGAAAAGGTGTGTGGTAGAACATCAGGAAATGTGAAAGACAAAGAAACACACTGGTGGAATGATAGGGTAAAGATTAAAGTGAAGGAAAAGAAAATGGGATGGAAAGCATGGAAAACATCTAAGACTGAAGAGAGTAGAAGAAAATATGTGGAGGCAAAGAATTTGGCCAAGAAAGTAGTGGAGGAAGAAAAGAGGAAAAGCTGTGCCTTATTCACACAGACATTGAGAGATGATACGCAGGGCAGCAAGAAATTACTGTATGGTATCTTAAGAAACAAAAAGAGAGATCAAGTAAACACCAGATTTGTGAAGGATGAAGGTGGCATAATTTTAACAAAGCCAGAAGAAATAAGAAATAGATGGAGAGAGTATTTTCAGAAGCTGCTGAACATAAGAACGGATGACAGTCATTCAATGGACGACCAGGAAAGGCAATTAGTTGACGAAGAAATGGATAAAGAAATTACAATGAATGAAATTGATATGGCAGTAAGAAAGATGAAGAATGGAAAAACTGCTGGAATAGATGAAATTTCAGTGGAGTTGATAAAGGCAGCTGGAGCTGTAGGCCTGCAGTGGACATATCGGGTTCTCAGGAATGTCTGGGAGAATAAGGAGGTCCCTGAGGATTGGCAAAAAGGAATAATCATTCCAATTTTCAAGAAAGGTGATAAGAAAGTTTTGAAGAACTACAGGGGAATTACTCTAATATCCCATGTTGCTAAGATAATGGAAAGGATACTGGAAAGTAGAATAAGGTTGAGGGTTGAGAAGCAGATACAGGAAAATCAGTTTGGTTTCAGAAGTGGAAGGTCAACAATAGAACCCATTTTCATTATGAGACAACTAATGGAAAAGCATTGGGAGTACGGGAATGATATGGTGATGACATTCATTGATATTGAAAAGGCATATGACAGTGTCCCTAGGACGAAAGTTTGGGACAGTCTGGTGCAAAAAGGAATTGGACAGGGATTAATAAAAATGATCATGGCATTGTATACGGAATGTTGTAGTTGCGTGCAAACACAAGTTGGCAGGAAAAGTTGGTTCAAAATAATTAGTGGGCTGAGACAGGGAAGTGTTCTATCACCAATCCTGTTAACAATACTAATGGATGACAATATGAGAACACCAAAAGCAGCATATGGAGGAAGAGAAATGAACATGATGATATTTGCAGATGATATTGTGATTTGGGGAGAAGACGACAGGAAGGTTCAAGAACAGTTGAATGTGGTGAATGGGAAGATTGAAGAATGTGGATTGAAAATAAGTGTAGAAAAGAGTAAAACTCTTGTTATGACTAGAGGGGAGAAAGAAGGGAAAGGTCAGATTAGACTTGCAGATAAGCCCCTGGAAGTAGTGGAAACGTTTAAATACCTGGGGATTGAATTAATGGAGAATGCTCGACTGGATACTGAGATTAGTAAAAGGATTCAAGCTGGAAGTTGTTTCTATCATAGTGTAAGAAATATGTTATGGGACAAAGATGTACCAATGGAAGCAAAGGATACTATGTACAAGATGTATTACGTACCCGTAACAACTTACGGAGCAGAAACTTGGACAATGACAAAGAAGGATGAGAGTCGAATACAGGCAGCCGAAATGAAATTCTTGAGGAGTATGATACAGAAGAGTAGAAGAGACAAAATAAGGAATGAGAAAATCCAGGAAGAAATTGGAGTGGAAAAAATGAATGATAGAATAGAGAAGAGCCGACTAAGATGGTTTGGGCACATAAAGCGAATGAGCGACGAAGGAATGCCAAAAAAGGTGATGGAAATGCAAATCCAAGGAAGGAGAGGCCGTGGACGACCACGATTGAGATGGAAGGATACCATCCAACGCAGCATTATAGAAAGAAACCTGGACTGGGACACAGTGTTGGAGGAGGAGTGGTGGAAAGACCGAAGAAAGTGGAGAGGAACCATATTTGCCCCTACCGGGCTACAGCTGGATAAAGGGAAATGATGATGATGATGATGATGATGATGATGATGAATTGGTTAAGCTGGCACGGGGGCTGGGTGTATGTGTTGTCTTCATCATCATTCCATTCTGATAATGACGCGCAGGTTTCCTACGGGCATCAAATCAAAAGACCTGCATCTGGTGAGCCAAACTTGTCCTTGGACACTCCTGGCACTAAAAGCCATTTCATTTCATTTCATTTGTCCCAGGAAGTAGAAAAGTTCTCTTTTTCAATATCGATCCTAAAAGTCCACTCTTTTCTTTAGTGAGGCCTAGGTCACGCACCAAATCATGTAAGTCACACTGATTATAAAGATGTGGAGTTTTATCCTCAACATCCGGTACAAAGGTATCATCATCACCATCCTCCGTACTTGAAGATGATGAGGAAACACTCTCTGGTAACTGTATTGGTGGTTTTAGGACAGGACTATCGGGTCCATGTGGTATGGGAGTTATGGCAGATGGAAGGAAGGGATACACAATGTGCTTTTTTGTTTTTCGTATTTAACCCTGACACTTTACATACACAAAAATAACATTCGTCAAAATTATTTCTTGGTTCCAGCCAAGCCGTTGGGATTCCGAATGGCACTGACGGCAACAACCTATTGTACCATTGCCGCAGGTTTTCTACATGTTTTACACACAATATGGGGTGCAAAATTCTTGTACTGATTACCTAACTTCATGTTGAAATATGCCCAGTGCAGACTTTTTATATATGGCGTAATATTTCGCTTCTTGCCTTTGAGTTGGGGTTGTTCACACATTTTCCCCTCCGAACATCACTGCCACTTGCCATTTGAACACAAACTCACTTATTCACTCATTCGACTTCAAGTGCACGTTGTAACTTGTAGACAAAAGGTGGGACACACGTTCTCGGATTCTCCTCTCAGACTAGGGAGAAACGCGATCTTGGCGTTTTTACCTTGTCTGACATTGCGCATGCGCGAACTGCACTGTTCTAATTGTTCTTCCAGTATTTCTACACAATTACCTACTCCCCTACAAAACAGAGCACATACAGTATTTTCTCTCAGACATGTCCATACCTGCATTATATACAACCAATCCAAACCTCATTTACAAGGAAGCTGCAATAGTATAAACATGAAACGGACTTGTGACAAATTTGCAAGCGATATGAAACTGGTATTTTTTTTACATAAGGACGCTAAATGTAACGTATATCACATACAATTACTTTTGCCGGAAAATCTTCACAGGCTAGTGTTATTTCATATAATTATTATTTAGTAAACTTTTTTTTTTAATCAGCATTATTAATTTTGGAATAGGAGGGGTAGCCTTTTAAATTAGAACCTTTTAATTTAGTAGGCTGGAGTTCACTTCATGACTTTGTCTGTAGTAATTTTCAATCCGGTCTATGTGAACATCGTAGGTAAGTATTTATGTATCCCCCCGTTATCTCTGGTTGATTTGAGTTTCCACCACTTTTTATTTATAGTTTCCATTTTTTCATCTTTCTGCCTATGTATGTGTTGTGTTTTCCCAGCTATTTATTCCTCGGTACTCATCGTACAGAGATCTGCCATGTGCATGCGAGAAGAATAACACGAGGCCTGTCTAACACAATATCATAATATTCGACGTGGAAAATGCAGGGTTGTTTCGCATTGCATTGGTGTAAGGAGGTGTAGAGGGTACTTCCTAGATATAGGAAGAGGTCGACCTGTCCCAGTTCAGTTTCCACTATGGAGGTATTGAAAGCTGGGAGGATCGATCTGAGTGCAGGCTGAGTGAGTACATTGGTTTTCAGCATTAATGGAAAGACCGAAACGATCGCAAGCACTCTTGAAACAACTGAATGATTATTGTAGCTCATCAGGTGTGAGAGCATGTGCGACATCGTAATCAGCATACTGCAATTCCATAATAGAGGAAATCTTAGAAAGCTTTAGGGAGTGAAGTCTGGCCAGATTGAACAGTACCCCATCAAAGCGATATCTGACCTTATTTTGGTTGTCTGTAAATGTTCCATATAGCTTGGTAGCTACATAAAGAGCTGAGAGTGTTGGAGCAAGCGCACATACTCGTTTCAATCCATTAGTAATTGGAAATGGATCGGAGATAATATTTTGATGAATGATTTGCCGAGGCCAGCCCCGTGGTGTAGGGGTAGCATGCCTGCCTCTTACCCGGAGGCTCCGGGTTCGACTCCCGGCCAGGTCAGGAATTTTTACCTGGACCTGAGGGCTCATCCGAGGTCCACTCAGCCTACGTGATTGATTAGAACTGAGGAGCTATCTGACGGTGAGATGGTGGCCCCAGTCTAGAAAGCCAAGAATAACGGTCGAGAAGATTTGTCGCGCTGACCACACGACACCTAGTAATCTGCAGGCCTTCAGGCCGAGCAGAGGTCGCTTGGTAGGCCAACGCCCTTCATGGGCTGTAGTGCTATTTGGGGGGGGGGGGGGAGATTTGCCAAGACTTGTTATCATGAAGATCCTTGACCAGATCTACAGAATGCTATGGACAGCCAAAGTGTTTTTCAGTACTGTCCACATAGCTGGTCTCAGGGCTGAGTCAAAAGCCTTTTCCAGGTCATATAACACTAGGTATACAGGACTCTGTTGCTCTCTGCATTTTTCCTGAATATGCCTTGCACAGATCATATCTGCTGTCCCTCTGGACGTTTGAAAACCGCACTGCAACTCTGGTAAAATCTTCTCGGAAATGTGCACGAAACTGAGCAAAAATTCCAGCAAGAATTTTACCTGCTATAGATGGTAATGATATACCCCAATAGTTGCCACAAACATTTCAATCACCTTTCTTTTATATAAAGAGTAATGCTAGTTGCATTTTTAAAGTCACCAGGTATTTTACAGGTTCCCATATTTAGAGGATAAGCTTCTTAAGTCTGGTCTTCAGAGTTATGTCACCACTTTGAATGAATTCCGAAGGAATGTTATCTAGGCTAGAAGCCTTGCCAGGTTTCAGTTTACTGAGAGCAGCATTGAATTCCTTGAATGTTGATGGGAGAGCCATCTATGGTTGTTGGGGATGTAGAGGCACATCATCAACAAAGTCTTCAGCAGCTTATGAACTCCGATTGAGAAGAGTTAAGAATTTTTTTCCAATGCTCTTGACTATCAGTAACAGTGGTAGAATTATCAGCAGGTTTCAATGTCCTGGAGGAGGAGAGAGTTGGGCCATATAACTCTCATTCCTGCATAGAAATAACGCAGGTCTCTGGCATCGGACATACTTCGCAGTTCCTGAGCTTTCTGCTGCACCAGTTCTTTATATCCCTTATTTTCCCCCCCCAACATTTATGCTTGCGTTCGAGAAAATGAGCTTCCTTTACGTCTTAAGATGGATCTTGAAGAAGAGATAGATGGGCTTCTCGTTTAGCACTGATGACCCCCAACTTCTTTGTTGCCATCGTCAAACCCTTTGTATTACCTTTTCCTTAAAACCAACTGTCTTCTCAGCTGACTCTGTAATTACTTCCTGCAACGTAGCCCATTCCTGCTCTATGTTTTTATTTATTTATTTATGACTGGAGCATTTGCCAACATGTCAGAGATCATGTTATAGAAACTCATGGCATTGGGACCATCTCGAAGTTTAGATGTATCAAAACTTCTGCCAGGATAGGGTTTGAAAATACCTGGGTGGCTTATGGCAAAGACTGATCTTAAGTTGAGATAATAGCTTGAGATCTGTCCGGCATTCATCGACATTTCTAGCTGTACTGGTGATAAAGACATCATCCTTATTGCACTGTCGAGTGATGATGTAATCAAGGATGTGCCAATGCATTCATATGGCCTTTAAGCAATTAGGTAGGCGAAACTGCATATTAATCATGAAAAGTTAATGTTCTGCACATAGACCAAGAAGCAGCAATCTGTTGGCATTGAATGTACAGAGTCCTTGTTTGTCCATCACATTTTCCCACAGCAGATTATCCTTCCCAACTGTAACATTGAAGTCACCTGGGAGAAAGAGCTTATCTTTAGTTGGTATGTTAGAGATAGTTGTGGAAAGTAAGTTATAGAACTGGTTCTTAGCATCTTCATCAGCATCTAATGTAAGAGCATACACAGATGAGTCACAAAAATATCTCCAGAAAGTGGTACATGGAGAGTCATAAGTCTTTCACTAATTGCAGTTGGGACAAGTTGGTGATTCGGAACTATGTTAGTCTTCACAGCAAATGGAATACCATGAATACAATGCTCTCCATCCTCCTTACCCTTCCAAAAGATGGTATATCCTGAAATGGATTCAATAACTTTGCCTGCGTTAGATTACCTTGTTTCGGTCAAAGCAGCTACATCAGTATTCAACCAGGAAGGCTCGTGCATAACAAGAGCTGTTATCCTTTCAGGTCTGTTGCTCTCTTTCATGTCAAGCAGTGTTTGGACATTCTATGCTGTAATTAAATATTGTTTTCCTTGACTGCTTTGACCACTTGTGGGGTGACCCACTGGGTGCGTTCACCCAGGCAGACAAAAGTACGACTTCCGATGTTTAACCACCTTTTCTTGGGCCTTGGTGATCCTAAATAGGCCTGCCCAACACAAATGCAGGACCGAGTTCCCAAGTAGTCACAATTCTTAAACTGACGACCATCACACACCTGCTGCCAAACTACAGGTCCACACTGAAGGCTTCCATCTTCACCCAGGAACCTGTCCCCACCGTCCTTATCACATCGCCGTTGGACTTGGGTGAAAAGCGACAGCTGAAGAAAGTGCCATTGGTGTGGATTCGTTTAAGGTGGATCGTAGCATGCCAGGATGTGACCACACACTATGAATTCGGAATCATTCATCAAGGCTCACGTGCATGAGATGTGTGGTGTCAAACACCAAAACTTCAACAGACTGCCACTGACTCAAGAAAAAACTAGTGGTGTCTTCATTCTTCCTAGACAGTCCATCCCACATTTTCTCTTCTGCCTCACTCGTAATGCCGAAGCCCATCTTCTCCGCCGAGTAACTGCTAATTTCACACCACTGCTAAAATACACAGCATTTTCTCTCCTGTTCTACTTATTCTCTGTGCTTAGTAATGACCTCAATATCCTCAAATAGAGTGCTAAAATAATATAAATTGACTATTCTGAATTAACTATTTATTCAGACCATTTCAGCGAGTGTGTGAAATCTATATCTTGATCTGTATTTTCATGTGGTGAGCCACAGACAAAATTCTACACCCAGCAATTGCCAAATCAAACCCCATGAATTATTCCAACAAAACACAAAATTTAGTTTGATATCTTTATGAACAATCCTACATATTACTGGCACTCCACTGAATTCTATTTGTGATATTTAGCTTGAAGATTTCATTTATTTTATTTTTTAGCCCGATAGTTACAGAAGATAAAGTTATTAGTATTTACCAAACATATTGAGGTCCGGGGAATGAACAACGAAGAAGCACAAGAACAACTTGACGCACTGAATAAGATAATTGAAAGTATGGTATGAAAATGAGAGCAGAGAAAAGCAAGACCATGGTGATATCAAAAGGAGACAGACAAGGGAAAGGCATTGAGAAAATTGGTAGTCAAATCCTAGAAATTGAGGATAGTTTCAAATACCTAAGGAGTGAATTAATGCAGAATAAAAGGCTGAATATAGAGATTAGTAGAGTTCAACAGGGCAAAGCATTCTACCACACTGTAAGAAACCTTGAATGGAATAAGGAAGTACAAAGAAAGTGTAAAGAGATCATGTACAATATGTATTATGTACCCATACTGACTTATGCAGCTAAGACCTGAACAATGACAAGTAGGGAGGAGAGAAGAATTCAAGCCAGTGAAATGAAATACCCAGGAAGTATGATAGGAAAGACAAGGAAAGACAGAGTGTGAAACGGGTAAAAAAAAAAAGGGTAGTCTGAATATAAAACCAACCTAAATAGCAGAACTAATAGGATGGTTTGGATATGCAAGGAGGATGAAACAGAAAATACTGAAACAGATAATGAAGTTTGAGGGAAAGAAAGCAAGAGGGAGACCTAGAACAAAGTGAACGGATTGCATAAAGAGGAGTGCAAGAAGAAGAAACCTGAACTGAGACAAAATGATGGAAAAAGAATGGTGGAAGGAGACAAGAAGGTGGAGAAGTGCCAAAATGCCCAAACACCACAGGAGCTGGATAAGGGGAAATAAGGAAGATGATGAGCTACAGAAGTGGCCACTTATCTTAAAAGGAACATAACAAACCTGAAGCCATAACCGCAGCTGCAGCAGCCTGTTGTTGCTGTTGTTGCTGCTGCTGTTGAAGAAGCTGTTGCTGCAGTTGTTGTTGCAGTAATTGCTGCTGCTGCTGTTGTTGCTGCTGCTGCTGCTGCTGCTGCTGCTGTTGGCGTGTAGTCACAGCAGAAAGACTAGAGGAAGATGTAACATTCTCCAGATTTCTGGAGTTCTGGTTTTGTGTATCGCCATGACCATTAACAGATGGCACAACATTAGTTGGGCGACCAGCACGTCCACGAAATCCACCTCGCTCTGCAAAAGAAAATTTTTTAAATCTGACTTTTCTCACCAGTGCGGATGTTCTATCACATGGTTAATTCTTACTTTCACCAACTTTCAGAGAAATTGTGTACTTTAAAGGGGAATCATATGAATAAAACACTGACTGTTGCACTGAATTTAAATTAGGATGACACACACACACACACACACACACACACACACACACACACACACCATTTAAGAGTCCAAAGGAAAAACCAGCTAACCCAATAATATGCTACTTTTCAGGCAAGCCATTTTGAAGTTTAAAAACTGTAATGCTCAGGTTGGCTAACCTGGAGTTGCTCCACTGAGCTCAGACAGTGCAACTGCCATTGTCACTCAAGAATAATACATTGTCAGCCTCATAGTTGATTGTATACACGCGATGTTGTGATCGTTGTGTTTTTAGTGTGTACATCAGACATTTGCTAACATGGATAGTTTAATTTACAGATTGATAGTAAGATAGGTTTGTTCTAATAACAGTGTGTTCAATCAAAGAGCAAAAAATGTATCACTTTAATTCGGAATGGGAAACCGATTACTTCTTAACCCACGTAAAGGAAAAGTGTGTGTGTTTACTGTGCTGTGCAAATGTATCAGTTGAGAAGGAATGAAATGTGGAAAGTCACTTTAAAACCCTTCATTCAGGGACTGAAAAGGATTTCCAACTGGATTCTGCTCTAAGGAAACTAAAGGTAAGGCAGTAAAATCCAAACTTAATGCTCAATAGTCAACCTTTTTCTTAACCATTAGACAAGAAGAGGCAGCAACTTAGGCATTATTCAAAGTTTGAAAAATGATTGCACAGAATGAGAAATCGTATGAAGACTGAATTAATCAAAACGGCATTTTTAGAAGCTGCAGATTCAATATTTGATTCCTTCAAATATAAAATTGAGATGAGTTCAGATGTTACTTCACAACTTAAAACTGTCTTTGATCGTTGCAGCTATTTTTTGCTACAACTTAACGAATTGACTGATATAGTTCATGCAGCTCAGTTGACCGTTCTTGCAAGAACGGCTTTTGATAATTTTGAAGTAAGAAAGGAGTATACCACTATCACAACACACTACAGGACTGGATATATTTTTAGCAGTTAAAGATGCTAACTCTGAAAATATTCCTGGAAAGAAGTTTGTGGGCTTAGAAACTGATGGATCTCCTGTGAAGGCAGGCAGAGAGAAGGAATCCATAGCCTTGTGTCATAAAGACAACAGCTTTCTGAAATTTGTCTTTACCATTGTGTAATACACCAGTAGTCACTCTGTGGAAAGCTTTTAAGTATGAGCAATATAATGAAAACAGTCAAAAATAGTAAACAAAGTTAGAGCACATGCAATTCAGAGACATTTGTACCGAGCACTGACTGGTTGAACTAGATTGCCAGTATGGTGATTTACTGCTTCATACGGAAGTTCACTGGCTTAGGAGAGGCACAGTATTACAACACTTTAAAGAGTTGCTTTCTGCCTTAGTGAAGTTTTTGAATGAATGAGGTGAATCCTCCTGTGAACCAGAAGATCAGGTTTGGCTGCAGGATTTTTTTTTCTTGCAGACATCACCGAAAAGTTGATGATGATGCTTCTTGTTTAAAGGGGCCTAACACCTAAGGTCATCGGCCCCTAAGGGTACGAGATGGACAACATGATACAATTTTAAAATTTATCCACCGACTAGAATTTAAAACAAATGGTGAACAACGATTGCGAGTTTAAAATAATCAGTAGATCTAATTCGCACTGCCTATTTTCGGTAAAATGATCGATGACAGATTATGGTAGAATAAGACATTGCCTTACAATGCAATAATATATCATGCAGAATACTATTTTTTTTAATTTTAAAATATACAAACACAAAGTAAAACAGAGTCAATTTCATAAAACATAGTGAACAACAACATGAAGACTAATGCGAAACACTACATTTATATGCAATAAAACAAACCACTATCCCTCATAAAACTGATGACTACGTCTGCTGACTGCTTGCCATCTCGCAAGATGAGGGAGATGGCACTCGGGAGTTTTAGACTATGGTGCAGATCGACCAAGTCCATGCACTCCATAAGGATGTGTACCACGGTAAGATGATAGCCGCAAGTACACACCGGAGGGGGTTCTCCTTTCAGTAAATAGAAGTGCATTGTTATACTGTCGCCGATCTGAAGATGACATAATACCACCTTTTATTGCTCTCAGCTTATTTGGAAGTGGAGTGGCCTGCCACTCCATCTTCCAACGGGACATAACCAAATGTCTCAGCTGAGATGGAATATCACTTGCTGGAACGTTGTAAGGCAATGGTGGCAATGTAACAGCCTCCCTGGCAGCCTTATCAGCTAACTCGTGTCCCTCTACACGCATCTGGCTTAGGAGCCACATAAACGTAATTCTGGTGCAGGCAACCGAACATCCAGCCAGCAGGTCTTGGATCTGCTGTACCAGAGAGTGCTGAAGAAAACGTGCATCAATAGACTGTAGCGAGCATAAGGAGTCTGTACACAGCAAAAAGTGTCTGCACTCATTGGACAGAACATACTGCAGAGCTACACAGATAGCATAGAGCTCTGCTGTGTGAACACTTACAGATTTCCAGGAGAGAAAAAAGAAACCTATCATTGTCAGCAACGAACCCTCAGCCCACTTTCATTTCTGCCCTCAAACCATCCGTGTAAACGACGGATGAATCTGGATACCGACCAACAACGGACAGGAAGAACGATCGATAAAACGAGAGGACCACGTTCTCCTTCGGGCCAGTGTGCAGATCCAGGATTATTTCAGGTCATCGTAATATCCACTTAGGTACCCCACTTGGTTGTCTGACAAGACAGGGAACCGAAGGTACATCAAACAATCTGTGACTGCTATCCAAGCACATTCCAACTGGCCGCGTTGCTCGAGGATCAGCAGCGGACAGAGGACTGCTTCCATTGTGGAATATGCAAGGATAATTTGGGTGAAGTGGCATCTGTTTCAAATTTGCAGCATAGGATAGAAGCATTTGATTGTATTATACAAAAGTAAGAACATTGTAACACCGTAAGCTTCACCGAGACCCAGAAAATATTCTGTATTGGAAAAGTTTCCACTTTATTCAAGTATGCTTTGAGCATGTTTTACTATGGTTCTAAATACAAAACAATACTGATTGTACTTGAAAAAATATAACTACAACATTTTTGAGATCCCAGTTACATTTTTTCTTTCTGCTGAAAGAATTGCTTTTTGGCACTTGCGTCCTTTTCTGTATCATATCTTCATTGTTGCACTTCGTCGTAAAACAATCACCATGCTTAAGAGGAATGTTGAAAATATATCCATTTTGAAGCCCGTTGCAGATGATTGGAAGAACAGATAACCTAAGGCTTGGAAGAACATAAAACCTATGGCCCCCATTGCTCATGCTGAGTGTCTGTGGAAACAATTTAAGGAACATAAATGTAATCCTCAAGCATCTTCAGCTAGTGTAGAAAGAATTTTTCCGTACATGATTTAATTCGTTTAAAGCTTCGAAACAGACTGGGTATTGAAAAGGCCTTTTAAGTAGTGTTTATTCCCAGTAACAATGCTTAATTTTATTTTGCGTTTCTAGAAAGCACTTCATTATTTGAATACTTAAGGTTACTCAACTGCTTGATGTTATTGTGATGCAAGTATAAAATACAATATTAATAACAAGTGACTGAATATAGACACATTCACCCATAACTGATTAATAATGTTACTGAGAACTGAAGAATATGTTTTGATTTGTTGATGGCATTAAGTGCAGAATTATGGTTATTGATGTTGGCTTCTTGTCTACGTACTTCTGGTATATGGAAGCCAAAACCAATAGAATGTGTCAGATGGAAAACGGCAATATCCACATGTTGGCGGGGATTCTTTCATTAGAATGAAGGAAGGAGGGAGTGAGTTTAGTGTATCCAGTTCAGGGACAAGTTGTATTGCTAATTGATCACATTTAATATAGTAAGTATGAGCAATATGTCATGTGATCATTAAAATTATTTAAAATTTCATACAAATTTCTTGATCAGGTTACGGTAAATATTATTTCATACAATATCAGTATTTGGAACAATACTTTTTTTCACTTACCACATACTATCTGTCCTAAAGAAAGATCATATTTTAAGCTTTTTTTTTTTTTTTCAGCTCAGTGGGGTTTGGCTTTAGAAATACTACGTATCATTGGATATGTAGGCCTACACTTATGTTCATAAAAAAACAGAACACATTGAAGTACTATAGTTAGGAAGTTCATATTCACAGGATGTGTTCATTAGCATGTTCTGCAGAAACGATTAGCATTTCAGTCTCCTAGGTTCAGCATGTGTCCTGTTGCCTAGTAGGCACTGTGTCCTCCATGGGCACCGATAACTTGTTCCATGCATGATGACATCGAGACATATAAGGCGCGAATGGCACCCTGGGGTGTAGCCATCCGTGCAGCAATCACCTGGTTCCACAGTTATGCTTTGGTGGTTGGCATTGGGTCACAGCGCCACACCAGTCGTTTCCCCATATCCCACACTTTTTCGATTGGCGACAAGTACAGTGATCGGGCAGGCCAGAACAACAGTCTGACATCCTGTGACAACAAGAAGGCACATGTTTGTGCAGCAACATGGGGTCGTGCATTGTCCTGTTGAAATATGGCGTCTGGGGAGTCGTGCAGAAAGGGTATGGCCACGGGTCGCAGAATGTCATTCACGTAGGTCAAACTGGTCACAGTACCCTGGACACGCACTGTGATTTGTGGTTGTACCAAACAGTAGCCCACACTATGAGGGCTTGAGTTGGCGCTTGTATGTCTCGTGCGAATTCAGTCAATGTGATGCCTTTCCCCCTGTCTGCAACAAACTAATATGCAGCCCATCATTTTGAAATAAACAGAACCTGGATTCGTCCGGAAACACTCTCTGCTGACATTCCTGTCCCCGCTGACGACTCTCCATACACTATGGCAGTCTAGCATGTTTATGCATATTAGTCAAAAGGTAGGCGGAGAAGTGGACGACACGCCAGTAACCCAGACTGTAAGAAATGGTGATGGACTGTCATTTCTGATAGAGTATGATGTGTTACACTGTTGTGCCAGAGCCGAGGAAAACGCAGATCTGTCCTGCGATGCCATTCGGATGAGCTGTTGATTTGGTGGTATGGGCGGTGCGACCAGACCAATTTCATCGTGTTCTACGGCCTTGTGTGACCCATTCTGTGCACACCTGTTGCACTGCCGACACACTTCGTCCCACACAAGCAGCAATTTCCCGGATGGATGCATCACGCTCTCTCATGCCAATAGTGCACCCTCTTTCAAACTCGCTCTTTTGACGGTGCGGTTCTTGCATACGTCTGCTTAAGCCACACTGATCCATTACCTCTGGTTTATAGCGTCAACAAGAGCTACAGGCACATTTTACTTGTCTGTGGAGGTGCGCCGAGATATCGATGTGGACCTTGAACCCGAGGGCCAACATGGTTTAAATGCTAATCATTTCTTCAGAACAAACTAATGCACATGCCGTGTGAATATGAACTACCTATCTAGTCTTTCAAGATGTTCTGGTTTTTATGAACATGAGTGAACATGTCTCTTACTGAAATGGTTTCAGGAATACTTACGAAAACTTACTCTAGAATCGAACAGAGTTTTCTTTACCTTCCCCCCCAACCTTAGTAAAGAGCCCTCGTACTCGTACAGAATTCATATTATGTGTATTAATTATTTTTATTTTATGCTAATTTTTCACTGAGATTATGCATCACAATAAGTAGTCTAAAAGATGGTTCATAATATGGGTTACTCTTGTTGCATCCTATTTCATGAACTCTGAGCAACAGCCGTATAGGCTAATGAGTAGTTCTGAGAGTCAGAATACTAGTTACTGTGGAATAGCAATGGGCATCTTGGACATACCTATTTTGAGTCATAGCTCTCCTTGAACTTAGGCAGCCTCAGCTCTTCTACCCATCGGTGGTCTCTGAGCCATTAGGGGAGGGACTGCGTGCAAGCAGGGTAGCCTCATGCTTCACAGAATTTAACCATGTTCAGGATACTAAGCAAGCATCCGACCTATGGGAGTAATGGAGTACCGTTTCCATTTGAGAAGTGAGGGACTCTTTGGAATTCCCTGTGCGAGGGCTGTAGAACAACATCCACGGTATTGCCTGCCTGTTGTAAGAGGTAACGAAAAGGGGGACCAGATGCTCTCCACTTGTAAGTGGGTTGGCGACCATGGTTCCAGTAGTTAATGGCATTACTTCCACTTGTACCACGCTCCCTATTTTTACTGATCCTATCAGACCACCTTTAGTCAACTCTGGTTCTCTTCCAACCCTGACGGTGTTAGGTTCACAAGATCTAGGGAGTCTTATTTACACGCTCCGTTGCCCTTCCCTTTCATTTGCCAATACCTTTATTTATTGAAGAGTCGGTCATCTTTTGTTTTATCCCTTTGATTATTATTAAGAAAATGGTTGCCTAGTTTTAGTTCCTCTTACAACAGTAATCACCACCACCACCACCACCACCACCACAGCTCCTTGGAAATAAGTTGACAAATAAAGCAAAATTTGATTGGGAGCTATCACTATTAATGGAGCGTGTGGAAGAAAGCAGATCGTACTGGCTGTGTTAAAAAGTTAATATCTGGGTAAGGGGAGACAACTAGGAAGAGAGATTATGAAAAGTTCTCAACAGGTATTAAAAGGTGGTGATTGGTGGTGATTATTGTTTTAAGAGGAAGTACAACTAGGCCACCATCCTATATAGTACTAATCAGAGGGAAAAAATGGAAGGAATCCGACACTTCGAAAAATGAAGATACCGGCCAAAGGAAGACAAGGGCCAGGAAGGGCGTGAAAAGGAAAGACTCCCTAGCCCTCGCAAACCTAACAGCGTCGGGGTCAGAAAAGAGCAAGATTTGACCAAGAGAGGTCGGATAGGATAGATGAAAGTGAAGCGCCTGGCGCAAGTGGAAGCAATGCCAGGGCTCAGCTTAGGGCCCCATGGTCGCCAACCCACGCTGCAAAGTTTAGAGCCCTTGGGGCCCCTTTTAGCTGCCTCTTACAACAGGCAGATGATACAGCAGCCCACCCACAGGGGTTTAACAGGTATTAAAAAACTGACAACACATGGGTACTCATTCTCCATACCTTTCAGACTCCTGAACTCTTTGAACCTGTCAATGAGACTTCCAGCAATAAAGTTACACACGATTGACGGGTGATACATTCCTTGTTGAGATATAAAAGACTAATATTGGAAGGTAAACACCATATATATCACAGGGATATTTCTGAATGGCTTATCTATCATAAAAGTTTTATTAGCTTTGTGCTTGGGTTACTAATTCCTGAAGAGGCTCTTATAGCTTAAGTCTTAGAAGGGACATTCTTTAATTTATTGTTTGAAAAGAACTGAAGTTCACAGGCAGCATTTCCCCAAAGAGATGTAATTGTATTGGTTTAAAAAAAAAAATCATTTTTTGCTACTGATTTCATTTAATCAGATTTACATTCTTCCTAGCTTGCAGAAGTTTGCCTTGAATGAGACTTCCACCCCCCCCCCCCCCACAGTTCCAGCTTTCTTGAGAATAAAACCTCTGAAATTGTTCTGTACCGGGCGAGTTGGCCGTGCGGTGAGGAGCGCGCAGCTGTGAGCTTGCACCTGGGAGATAGTGGGTTCAAACCCCACTGTTGGCAGCCCTGAAGATGGTTTTCTGTGGTTTCCCATTTTCACACCAGGCAAATGCTGCGGCTGTACCTTAATCAAGGCCATGATCGCCTCCTTCCCAGTCCTAGCCCTTTCCTATCCCATCGCCACCATAAGACCTATCTGTATCCGTGCGACAAAGCAAATAGCAAAAAAAAAATGGAAATTGTTCTGCGAATATTTTTATCCTTATCTTGTAGCTGCAAGTTAAGGATATCTCACTTTTTGGTTATTGTGGGGGCCATAAGTGCAATGCACTAAGAAATTGAATATTTTGCAAGTTTCTTAGTGGCACTACTTGGGGGGCTGACCGCAAGGTGTTCGTATGATTTTATAGGCCCGTATTTTATCCAGGTTAGACTACGGCAGTGCAGCATATGGATCAGCAAGGCAAAGCATCCTTAAGAAACTGAATAGAATCCACCACAGTGAGGTTAGGTTGGCAACACATGCTTTATGTACAAGCCCCATTGCCAGCCTGCTCGCTGAATCTGGTGTGCTGCTTTTACACCTCAACACACATACAAAAAATAAACAAACTTCTAAAATGTGGAAAATATTAGGAACTGATTTATTCCTATGTACAATATTTGTGCATTTCTAGTGCTAGTGTGATCAATGCCACTGTTTCGACAAACTGATGGACGTGTTTGGAGAGAGTGATAATACAGATGGTGGAATGAATGAAGTGCTTGAAGACACACTGGCAACATCCAACTTGTATTAAACAAGCAACATTTCCTGCAAGGCCGAGCACTTCATTTGAAATGACTAACAACTTATGGCACACCACATATTTGAATCCGGTACAGCCCTTCTAGCAGTGAGAAAGGCCTTTTTGTGATGTAAATCAATTTGCCATTACATACAACTCTTCCACTCTTCTTGAACTAATGTACTCAGCCCAGGACTGCCTTCGAAAGACATTACAAAGGAGAGGAAACAAGTGTGTCTGATCTGTGGAACAAAGCTTAGTGTTGTGAAGTACTGCATAGAATTTTATGATGAGAATAAGTTAAAGAAGCATATACCGGTACCCATTGTTTTGAAACAGTATAATATAGTGTTGTGATAGTGAGAAAATGATACACTAAGTATCATGTATTAGTAAAGTGCAGTAAATAATAATAATAATAATAATAATAATAAAATTATTATTCAACATTCCTCTTAAACATGGTGATCGTTTTACGACGAAGTGCAACAATGAAGATATGATACAGATATTATTATTATTATTATTATTATTATTATTATTATTATTAAGAAATTAGTGGACAGTAGCACTACATACATCAATCTGGGTAGCAGAGCATGGTACGCAGGCAGATACAGGTAAGCACTAAATATTTAAAATTACTCTTTACTGTTTTAAAACACAAAATCTGATTTTTGTGTAATGCAGTAACTTCTCGAATTCAGATTATTTTTCCCATCCCCCGCTATTCTGCTCCGAGCAAGTTTTACTGTATTATCACTAATAATGTTATTAACAATTTGTATTAAACATAATTTTCCACAACAAGGAAGAACTTCTTTCTTTGTAGAACTCACAATATTGTGCATCCAGGTAATCCAGAAAGGTCATTAAATATTTTTTGTAGGCATAACCAATGGACATTACCTGCATATCATTTTTAAAGACAGCATGTTTGTAAATCTGTCACCGACACAATGATCCACAATTTATCAGTAATGTTCAATGATGCGCTTATAAAAATATCACAGGCACGGAGGAAATCAGAGAAATCATATCTTTCCAATGTCACTGCCCAAAATGGAATTTGCAGTCATTCTGTTCTCACTACGATCAATTTCTTCATGCACCAGTGCCTTCCCCATTTTCATTTTTCAATAACGGCGAAGTCCTGATCACAAGACTTGTATAAGAATGTCTGGAGACCAGAAATTTCAGTCCAGTGGAATCCAAGTATCCTTTAACCACGTGATACATTAACTGGTCCGCAACGGGCAAACTTGCATGCACTCCATTGTGATGGCGGTAGTGCCAGACCTGTTACTTAGATCCTTTCCAACAGAATAAATTGAACCGAGCACCCAAAGACAATTCGAAAAGTTATGGATTCGGATCCAACTGGTGTCTAGTTGGTCATTTTTATGCCATACATAACATCTCCTTGGTATGTACTGTATGTACTGAACACAACTTCATACACTGAAAGTCTATTTTGAGAATTGGGTCACTTTACGGTGTAAATCCATAACAAAAGTAATGCTGATTCTGTAGTTTCAAACACTGTAACTCTGCATCTTTAAGGAAATTAAAAAGCAAAAGAATATTATGTTATTCATTAAATAAGCTATGTAATAGAATCGAAGTAGTGCCAGCATCTTCAAATCAAAATCTCTTTATTTGCAAATGAGGTGTCTACCTCGGTGGCAAATGGTACACTAATATACATTATTGTCAAGCACTAAATATTAAATTAACAAGAGAAGAAAATTTTTCCTATAATACAATATTATACAATTTACGCTAACAATGTTTTCTATTAAACACACAGCTCATCCTTAATAAATTTATATTGTTTACAAAATTCTAATTATAATATCTCCTGTACTACTTACAAATATAGTCAACTGATATACAGTATGTGGAATTGCTTCAAATGATACTATAAAACTGGTATAACATTAATATTTACATTGCATTTATTTATTTACTTTTTTTTTTTTTTTTTTACCCGTTCTGGATCCTAAGTAGCATAACGACCTGCTGCGTCTTAACCAGAGCCCCTTTTGCCACCACTTTTCAGAGTTCCTGAAGGGCCTTCACAGCTACCGTAGCGGTCCCAGGGCCCTCGAAGTCCCCACTGTACTTCACCCCTACAGGCAGTCCCCTACTTTGGCTGTCCAAACTCCTTAGACCAGGGGATGGAATTAATTTATTCACACACATTTTTTTTTTTTTATTTACAATAACCTGCACCGGTCGAATGCCCTCTAACACTTCATTTATTTTTCTCTGTTGCTGTTTATTCTCTTCTTGAATATCTGTACAGATTTTGGAAAAGGATCAAACACTACCCCTGGTAAACTGTTCCACTCCTTCACACCCTTCCCAATGAATGAAAATTTACCCCAATCGCTTCTGCTAAAATTCCTTCTAATTTTATATTTGTGGTCAGTCCTGCCGATATAATTATTTTCCAACTGAAGCCTCTCACGGATATCTCCCCATGCTTCTTCTCCTGTATAGGCTCTATATAATCCTGTAAGTCTAGTTTTCTCCCTTCTCTTACTTAAAGTTTCCCACCCAAGTTCCTTTAACATTTCTGATACACTACTCTTTCTCCTGAAATCCCCTGTTACAAATCTTGCTGCTTTCCTCTGCACACTATCTACTTCTTTTATTAGGTATTCTTGGTGAGGATCCCAAACACTGTTTGCATATTCCAATAATGGACGAACCATACTCAAGTAACTTTTTTCTTTTAATTCTTTGTTGCATCCTTTAAGTAGCCTCATTATGACATGTAATGATCTGTATGCTTTCCCAACAATGTCATCAATATGACCCTTCCAGTGCAAATTACTTTCAAATCTCACACCTAAGTATTTGCACTTGCCATCTTTTGGGATAACTACCTCATCCAAAGTATATTCAAATTCAGTTTTAAAGCTCCTGTTTGTAAAAGTTGTAACAGTTGATTTGCCTCCATTAATCTTCATATTATTTTCTTCAACCCATTGTTGGATACTCTCAAGGTCCCTTTGTAATTCTGAACAATCCTCAATGTTGTTTATTTCTCTATAAACAATTATGTCATCTGCATACAATCTTACTTTTGATGTTATATTGTTCCCTAAATCATTTGCGTATATTAAGAAAAGTAACGGGCCGATTATACTACCCTGTGCAATTCCCTTCCAAACTTTCTCTTCCTGCGATACATTATTTCCTACTTTGACTTTCTGAACCCTTGAATTTAGAAATGCTTTTATCCAACGTGTAACCCTTACGTCCAATCCTATTCCCTCCAATTTCTTTAATAATATTCCATGTTCCACTCTATCAAAGGCTTTGGAAAGATCTATGGCTATGCAATCTAACTGACCTCCTGAATCCAACTGATCTGATATGTCCTGCTAAAATCCCACCAGTTGTGCCTCACAAGAAAATTTCTTTCTAAATCCATACTGGCTCCTCATGAACCAATTTTTATCATCACATATCCCTCTGATGTACTTCGATATTAAACTCTCCAGAATTTTACAAACAATACTGGTCAGGCTGATTGGTCTGTAGTTCTCTGGTTTCCTTTTATCACCCTTTCCTTTATAAATTGGTATTATTATAGATTCCTTCCATTCCTTTGGTATTACACTATTATTTATGACATAGTCAAAGAGAAATTTTAAATAAGGCACTATGTACCACCCCAATGTCTTTAATACCTCCCCAGTAATTTGATCACTTCCTGCAGCTTTTCCTTGCTGAAGCAGTTGGATTTCTCTGAAAATATCTTCGTTTGTGAATGAGAAGCTTCTTGTTTCCCTCTGTCTCTCTCCCTCTCTATCTTCTGTTTCGGTTTCCAACTCTTGACAATCATCTACTGAATCTCTAAATTCCCTGCTAAATAGGTTTGCTTTCTCAGTATCTGTTAAATAGTGTTCACCCCCTTCTCCCACCATTGTAGGAATTTGGACTCCTTTTCCTTTTTGATTCCTGATATATGAATACAGCTTTTTCCATTTCCCTTTGTGGTCATTACCCTCTTGAAGTATGCCATTCATATAATTCTCTTTTGCTTCCTTTTTCACTCTATTCAGTTCCCTCATTAGCTGTTTTCTAGTTTCTCTACTCTCCCTACCCTCTTTGATTTTCCTGTTTACTATTCTACATTTTCTTTTTAATTTTCTTATTTCCCTTGTATAATAAACAGGGTCTGAGGTCATTTTACCCTTCTTAACAGGTACAAATCTCTTCTCTCCTTCCCAAATAATTCCTTTAAATTTAGCCCAAAGTGTATCCACGTTACTCCCTTCACTTATCCAACAACTGAATTGTGATTTAAGGTAAGTCCCAAATTCATCAACTTTAGTTTTTCTGTACAATTTCTTGTCTTGTGTAACCCTCTTATTAAGCCTTTTTGGTACGAGTCCTACATCCATTATTACAGCCTTATGGTCTCCTATTCCTTCAATTACCTCAGTTTTATCAACAATTTCCCATGGTTTAACCAAGAATACATCTAGTAAGTTATTGAGACGAGTCGGTTCTTGTACTACTTGTGTAAATCCTCCCTCCCAAATTAACTTATTTGCCAGTTTCTGTTCATGGGCTTCACTTGCAGCTCCTTTCCATTCAACTTCAGGCAAATTTAGATCTCCCCCAATTATTACCATATCATTATTATTGTTTTTATGAGTATAATCTATTATTTTTTCAAAGATTTCCATGTCTCTTTCCTCTCTTCCAGGCCTGTATGTTCCTATAATTCCCACCTCCTTCATATTATCACAAACTAATTTTATCCCTAATATTTCATCCCTTTCATCGGTAAACCATTCATGTGAACAGTAAGTTTCCTTCACCAGAATAAACACCCCCCCCTCCCTTTTTATCTCCTCGGTCTCTACGATAGACTGTGTACCCTTCTGGAAATACTTCTCTATTACCCACCCCTTCTTTCAACCACGATTCCACTCCTATCACCACATCAGTCTCATAAGATTCCATCAATGTACCGAATTTTAATTGTTTATTTACTACACTTTGACAGTTTACCAAGAGCAATCTCAGACCCCCTTCCTCCCTAAAACTTGACTGTTGCAATTGGGTAACTTGAAATTCCTTACTATCCTGAGTTTCTTTTTCTAGTTGACTGAGCCAGCTTGAAGTACAGCTGGCTCTTTCTACTAGTTTTCCTGGTCAGTATTATAACTCAAGGGAGTTGCCTGTTTTACAGTACATATCTCAAGATTAATAAAATCTAGAACAATATTTGCTATCTTTCGTTTATCTGAATTGTTTAGATGGAGGCCATGTTTTGTATAACAGTATCTCTCAAAACTGCTGCATTCAATAACCTGAGTATTCCGAAAATGTTTACAAATTTTAACAATATCTGTATTGACCTTGTCCACTTCAATGTTCACACACGAGTCTCTACTCAAATCATGCCTGTGGGGCACGTTCACTACAAAAACGTTAGTGTGGGTCAGCTTCCCTAGTGTATGTTTAAGTTGTGATCTTACATTCTTGGCGTCGTCGCGAGCTACGTCGTTCGTCCCACCGATGATAAGCACTGCATCGCCGCTCCCGAATTTCCTAGTTGCTGCTTCTACGTTTTCCACAACACTGCTGATAGAAGCTCCTGGATATATTTCTCCGGTTGCTGCTATATTCTCGTCGTTTATAACTCCCGCAATTCCCCTTCCTTGGCTATCACCAAACACAGCTACCTTCGCTGATTTAGGCCTAACTGGGTCTTGAATCTGAATTCTAGGCCTAAATTTTAAACTCGGCACGTCAACGGATCGCGATGATTTGGTTTCACGCGCGCGATCACTTTCTTCCAGGATTAAATTATTTAGGGCAGAAAACCTATTTCTAATGTTTATTTCCGGAAATTCAGTTGTAGATTTCTTCTTAGCCGGCCATCCACGAACTACTTGACACCACGTGCTCGAGTTTGTTACTTGTACCGGTATATCACTGGAAGAATGGTCAGTCCCAAATTCTAGCTATCGCAGTCTTTCTTTTAATTCTTGATTTTCGACTTTAAGAGTCTAATTGTCCTTTTTTAGAATGTTTATAATTTCTAATGCACTTTTATATTCCTCATCGACTGTTTTCGGTGCTTCGTCAACGCCGTCCCCAACAACAACATTCCGAACACACTGCTCACAAATCCAGTCAACATTTTCATTAGTTTTTACGTCTCTAGGGCAATTTCCGCACTTATAATGCCACCATCGATCACATGAATCACAGAACATTCCATTTTTCACTAATTTTCGACATTTTCCGCACTTTTCGTCACATTTTACGGTTAATTTACTCGGAGAATAAAACACTACGTCGTCATTACCGGGCTTCGACAGAGTGTGAAAGATGATTCGGTATAATGAACACAATGACCAAGTCAAGCAACAAAATGCACGTTTCAACACTATCAGCTTTAATGTTTATATCCATACATGGACATGCTTCAGAAGATTTCCCAGTAAGATGGTGTGCAGCTGATTCGATAAAAGGGGCAATTCATTCAGCTACCTCATCGACAGTAACTCTCAAAGCTAACACTCAAGCAAACTATTTGTTTAAGGTACACTCGCAGACACAAGGCGAGCGTCTCCTGGAAGGTATGATTACCTGCAACAAGTACAAGTCCGAGTATAGAACATGCAACATGGCCTTGCCGTGTTAGGTTCCATTTCGTTTTCCTTATATCGCCACAGGGCATACATTGTTACGTTTCTTGGCCTGAGATAAGAGAAATATCAGTCCAGTGATGACATTAGTCATAACGTAATGTGTACACTACATGTTCGTCCGAACATGCAGGGTCTATCAGCTAAATTGTGAGTTCTGCCCCTTCCCTCTGTCAAGAGTGAGTCATGGTAATGTAAAATATTTGTATGTTTATTTTCAATCTTACATTGACATATATAACCTGCGTGCTTGGCCATGATAGTTAGGACATCACACTTAGATGGTCTGACATCGTGGTTAGCCAGTTCGAATCCCGTTGTTAAAAAAAATGTTTAAAAAAAATCACCAGGATATTGCCTGGCAGGGTAGGAGATGTGGAGGTATATCATTTAAAATCACTAGATTGCATGCCAGAAGCCTGGATCGAATTCCAAACATCTCCACAGTGTTCATATGGAGCAAGGACATGACGCCGTTGACAGGGATTCACCTGTCAGATGGTGACGATAAGCCTTGAACAGACCCATTGGTGCTATTCGACAGTAGGCCACATGCTGGCACCGGGTTACATCCTCTCCCTTCTTACTACATCACATCATTTCATCTCCCTTCATACCAGACACCGTAGAGAAACGTGACGAGGGCTGGACAAACAGACTTATATGACAAGTCACGGAACTTTGTTTGTTTTATCATGCCATTATTGAGAGTGAATGGGCTTAGTGGCCCTGAAAAGGGCCTTTACAGCACCGCCACATTCACGGCCTCTTTCAGGCATGTGGCCATGGAATCTATTAGGGCATAAGCATACATATAGTCACACGATACCTTAACCCGGGCTGCACCAATATCCCAGACAACCTCCTTCGTATTGGTACGAGATCGGGCCACGTCTCCATTACTCTCATGCCCCGACCCACACATGCTGACCTTTCCTTGCGAACCATTCCTGATCCAATTGGAAGTGTGGATCGGAGACAGGTCGTGCTGAAATTGTATATAACAATGCCGGAAGGACCCACATGGAAAGGACCATAATGCTGATTTACAAAGGGTAGGCCTAGATACCGACATGATCTTTACCGTTTCTAATGCAGTTTTCCATGCTGATTTCATATCTGAAAACTGGTTTGCTTTATCACATCAGATTTTTAATATATTGACCGAGGTTTATTTTTCATGGAACAGCGTTCATCGAAAATTGTTTTCATCGTTTTATATATATATATATATGTATGTAACATGTCCTGGCTGATTCATCATGCCCAAGCCAAAACTACTGGACATAAAGAAATGGAAATTTTGGGGTACATCTTTATTACAGTGAAGTGCTCTCTAAGAAAGGATTTTTGGATGTTCCGTAGTTGAGGGGGTGAATAGTGCGGTGAATTATTATTACTTTTTATACTTCCGCTTTACGCCACATCGACACATAGGTCTTATGGAGACGATGGGATAGGAAAGGTCTAGGAGTGGAAAAGAAACAGCCGAGGCCTTAATTAAGGAACAGCCAGGTGTGAAAATGGGAAACCACGAAAAATAATCTTCAGGACTGCCGACAGTGGGGTTCGAACCCACTATCTCTCGGATGCAAGCTCACAGCTATACGTCCCCAAACCGCATGGCCAACTTGCCCGATGATGAATTGTTTAAATGAGTATATCTATATCTCAAAAAACTTAACAGTTTACAGATGTAAAAATTGGTATTTGGAATCTCCTTTAAAAATAAAGTAATCTGTATTCTTTTGTTTTTAATACTACTTAAGAGAGGCGAAAAGTGAAAAGGGAGTCTAATTCATTTTATGGGTATATACTTAAAAACTGAAGATGGCACAGACGTGAAGTGGTGGCGATTATTTTAAGAGGAGTAGGCAACCATTCTCTATATGACACTAATTGAGGAGAAAAAATGGGAGGGATACAACACTCCAAAAAATGAAGATATCGACCAAAAAAGACAAGGGCTATGTAGGTCGTCAAAATGAGACACCCTAGGCCTCGATACCCAATACCATCGGGGTCGGAAAAGAACAAGAGTCGACCAAGGGAGGTCGAATAGGGTAGATGAAAGTAAGGTGCATCTAACAAGTAGAAGCAATGCCAGGACTCGCCTGAGGGTCCCGTTGTTGCCAATCCACGCTCCCAAGCTGAGATCCCTTTGGGCCCCTCTTAGTCACCTCTTACGACAGGCAGGGGATACCGTGGGTGTTATTCTACTGCCCCCACCCACAGGGGGCAGACGTGAAAATGGCTATTTTGAAACCCCTTTAATAATAAAAACGAAACTTTTTGTTTTCGGAAATCCCCTTGAGGGGGGTTGAAAAAAGGTGAAAAGGGGGTTGAATACCTTTTATGACGATACTTATATCTCAAGATGTCACAGGCGTGAAAATTGGTATTTCGAATCTCCTTAACAAATAAAGAAAAACTTATTTTTTAGTTATCTGAAAATCGACGTTGATATCGCAAAAACAGACGTGGATATTGGTAATTAGAAATCCATTAAATAAAAGAAACGAGTATTTTGTCTTTCGACTAGGAGAGGGCTGCTTTTCACGTCGACAGTTGCATGTCTCATTAAACCAAAGTCAGCTCTGCCAGTAGCCTAGTCATCTTAGCCACAAAAGGAAATACCACAAATGTGGTTTGCGAAGTACTGGGGTAAATGACACTCATTTTCGGCGAGTACTTATTTATACCTTAAGAATTTTCAGAAAATGCCGTAGTGCTGTAGCGAGGAACAATTACTTTTATCGAAATACGAAATCCACGCAAGCAAAGCTGCGGAAAACAGCTATTTTTTTTTTTAATATATAAAACCGAACACTTTCATTTGTAACCTTCTTATTGTCCGTGACAGTGGATATTATGGCACCCAGAAGTCGCACAAATTCACCACATCTGTTTAGCTACGAGTGCGGCTATGTAACAAACAAATCCAATAAGTCACGCAGTGCATTTGCCCTAATATTAGCTAAAGCAATGTTTATTAGTACTCCATTTCGCAATCAATGCTGTAGTGAAATTTCAGTCTGAGCTCTTTTCCTTGATGCAGTGTTAAACATATTTAAAGGATTGATGTACTGCATATCTCAAGAATAGTGGGTGATAAGAGACAAAATAATGCTTCGCATATTTTGAATCAACATGTGATAGTTCTTACAACGCGTATTAGAAACCAAGTTATCAACCGACGGTCATTTTCTAGGTTGATCAGTGCAATATAAGTTGTTCACATATTGCCGGGGGTAAGATGTAGCTCGATTCTGCGTAACAATTCTATCCCGCGAGACCTCAAACCGCAACACGCAACAGATGCACGGCCAGATCGCCAATGCTCAAAACGTATGGCGGTTTTTGCCGGGTGCCGAAAAGGTGAAACACGCTTGGTGAGGAAAATGCGCTCTCGTTTAAGCATATGACATCCGACCAATCGAATAGCATGTTGTCCTCTGCAAATGCAAGGCAGTACGCGACAGGTGTCGAACCTTGCCCGTGCTAGAAATGTCTGTGCACGCGGATGCAAGTCTCTTCCCCTCAGTCAGCTTGTACTTGTCCACAATGACTCAGGACTGAGCATGCCTATCGGTGACTGCCTCCAGTCAACTGTTTTGCTCTACAAGTACTGTAATGGTTGAAACGCACAGCTACATTGGCCGTGGCATAACGATTGACATCTTAATTTGTTAGTGACTGTTTGTGTATTTCCCTATGAGATGTTTGTTTGAAGAGATGCTGCTTTTATCGAAGCCTATATTATTTTAAGTTTATAAAAGTACACGTTGTACTACAAAAGCGATATAGTAACAGCACAATGCTGCTTCATAATTGCTCATAGGACAGTTGATCATGATGAACCTATGAAATAATAACTGCGTTCTATTTTGTACTTTACAGCAACCTGTAATGTAATTATTTATTCTCCTGGTACACTGTGACTGCAAAGCATTCTGTTTTGCGCATCGTATGCAAACGCCATGTTCAACACATTTAATTATGTATGTTCTTGTGTGAAATATGCACGTTTCGAACGGCATACCATTGTTATGGACGCGTGATGTACCCCCCCCCCCCCCTCCAGGCTTGTGCTACTGATAACGTTGAGGGCTAGCGCTCACCTGAGCTGTTTCTCGCGCACGCACAACTGTCAGTTAAATCGTGGCCTTGACATGCCTTGCAGTACACCCTCAGCTCAACAGCGAGCTTTTGTTTCATGGCAACCCAGCCTCACACAGGTGTCTCAAGACCGTCCTCGAACTGACGGGAAAGAGCGTAGGCTGGCGTGCCGCACGGAGTTCATGAGTGGGGTCGTTTGGGCTTCGATTGACCAATCGTCCTGCTCCCGGTGTTCGAGACACGTCACGAACCCGAGGCAGCATGCCGACTTGCATGTCACCGAATTCTCGAAAACTTCTACCCAGCGCATCGCCTTACTATGCGGGATGCCGTATCATTACTGTTGGCTACTAAGTGTATGATTCGAAGCAGTGCGTCGATTCATTCAAGTGTCCGAGTGAATCGATTCACAGAAACGGCGAGCTCGCGCCACACGATTCAGTTGACTCGCAACGGATAGTGCTTAGTGGCTCATTCACGGGTCAGTGAGAGACAACACACACACGGTTCGTTATCGGCACACTGGACATTGGCGGGGAGGCGGACTCCCACTGCGGGCGAGACATGCAGAGCCACGGCACACTGAAAGAATCGTACGCTAAGACGGGCTCTCGCTCTCAGTTCATCTGAAAACAATACCCATTTGCATTCACTGTCCTCTTCTTAGAGTGAGGTTTAAAGAATATATGGATGATTTGCAGTGTTAAAAAGGTAAAAAGGTAAAAGTATATAGTGAGCCATGTCTGCACGGCAAATTCATAAATAACTATTCTGTTATTGCTAATGGCCTCTTCCGGCCTGACCATGAATGACTTAACTATTTCCATGATTGTAATAGAGAGGGCAGCTCCCTCGATGGTGAACACGGATGGTCGATCTTTCCCACGAGATACTAATTTTATCTCTTTGACTCGAATCTTTGTTTTGGTTTAGAGAAAAGAATAAAAATGTACCCCACGCAGATCTGAGTGGCGTTTTGAGTTACAGAAGGGTTTTTAAAAGATTCAAACTTAGCCTATACTACCATCGTCCTCCTTACTTTGCTGGTTAATATATTCCAGGTATGGTAAATCATTCATGTTATTATTTGTTCGACTGTTCTTTCGTAATATTTGTTCTATTATTCATAGCTGATTGATATGCGTCTTTTCGCTCCGCAGTATAAATGGGCTGCATGTTTTCTTGTGATTATTGTGATTATGATATGTCGATACTTTGGTCTCATGTTACTTCTTTTCATGTGCACTGCATTCTAATGTAATCCGCCATCTAATGACTGTTTGCCCTTCGTGCCGGCGCAAGATTCCACTCGTGTCGTACGAAGTGCGAACCCTGATGGGTTTGAGCATGACTACGGGATTTCTTTGATTCCGCAGCTAATTCCTTCTGATATTAATGAGACCTCGTTTGTGACCTTGGAGTCATGCTATATGAAACTGAGTTCGCCTTTTAAACGGCGCTGTGCTCGTATTGGTTGCCGATCCCGGCTGTGTCTGAATGTGTGCACGTATGTTGGTGTGAGAGGGGGAGTGAAAGAATGACGTATCGGTCAGCTAAATTTACATTTTAATCTTGTTTCTGTATCTTATTTTTGCCTTTTCGTACGGTGCTGTTTCTTTTGCCTTCGCACCTGTCTTGGCCGCTCGCTTACTCATGGGGCCGCCATGTTTATGTTTCTTAAGGCTATGATCATGCCTGGGTTTCTCCTTTTGGTCCAGAGATGTTTCTCTCTGTGCCATGATGATATCTTACATATTTTATTTTTTCCTGCTCGGGGTTTTTTCCTCCTTGATGCGCGGGAGTTGGACGATCTATGGTGATTGTTGGCATGAAGGTGGAGTTGAAACGTGTGAGAAAGATACGATATTAAATTCGTGGAAAGAACGATCTGCTATATCTGTGAAACAAATATTTATACTGGCATATTCAATAATGATTTTCGATTTAACTGAGTGAGCTCGTTGAAAGATTAATTTTATCTTTGAGTTTGATAAAGTCATGCTCACGTACCAATGTTATGCCACCAACTGGACCAAATATACTCATGTATGTCCCCGTTCTTATCCCTTCAACTGATTCCTTTTATTCTTTCCTTCTACCTTTATTTTACGATATTAATAAACCCTCATTACGTGTACTTGAATGTCATTACTTGTAGAATTAGTCTTTTTTATTGGTAATGAGGCTCCTTTCCAGTTCAAGGCTGTGTTCTTTGGCCTTTCCTAGTTGCGATCTACGCCTCAAATCTCTTTCACGGTATTTATTTGTGCTGGATTGTGTCCGCGAAGGGAGGGGGTGTGGCTCAATAGGTAAGCTATAGGTTCTTTTGTTTATTAGTTTAATGAATCAGTAGTATAACTTAGTTGGCATTCGACAATAATGCAACTCAACTCTCTAGCCTACCTTATGACTAAGTCATGTTCGTGACCACTCGGAATTGTCTGTTTTATATTGGGAAGAACCGCTCAGTATTTTTTCAGTTTGTATGTCACATCACTGCACAAGACTTCAATAATCGAATCACGAGATCACCGCTGTACGGGGACAGTGGGTAAGTGAGCCGACTGACTCAATAACTTAAAATGAAAAGATGCTGAATCAAAAAACCACAGGGCTACTCTATCTCGGACAGCCTATACAAAATATGACGATTTAAAAAATCCTCTCCTAAGATGACCGAACGAGTTGGCCATGCGGTTAGGGTCGTGTAGCTATGAGCTTGCATTCTGGGATGATGCGTTCGAATCCTACCGTCGGCAGCGGTTAAGATGGTTTTTCGTGGTTTCCTATTTACACACCAGGCAAATGCTGGTGTTGTACGTTAAGGCTACGCGCATCCTTTCCACTCCAATCCCATCGTCGCCACAAGGCCTGCCAGTGTCGGTGCGAGGTAAATCAACTTACTTGATTTATATTTGATATGTTGGCTACTTATTGGGAACATAGATATTTTAACATCTCATTCTGTAAACATAAGAGTTATGAATTTCGGAGAATCGGGGTAAAACCATAAGTTAGTGTACAATATTTGAGTTATGTCATTTCTTCTTGTTCTATTATTATTATTATCATCATCATCATCATCATCATCATCTACGTAAGTTTTTTACTGTAATATAACAAGCCTGTATAGTACCGTACAAGTGCCCATTTTCCCTGTTCTTTGAAATCATGTAATTAAGACTAGGCAAACAACTGATAAGAGAATCTCACACCTGCGCGACAGCTCTAAATGCAGATCACCGATGATTGTGCGTACAGGTATTTTTTTCTCAAATTCTATATACTTATTTAATGGAGTTGTCACTATGGCGGAAGGCGTTCTAACATCGAAATTTGATGTGAAGAGGTGGCTGCCAAGAGAAACCTGAATCCGACAGCTAGACGACGCGCAGGAAAGCAGTTCATAGAATGAAGACCAGGTGGCGGCAGCAGCAAGGTTTGAATGTTGTTACTGCTATCGTATCAGTAGACACTACACAGATTCAATAGGAACTGTGACTAATGTGCTGTGAATCGGATCACTGTATCGATTCAGTAACAAAAACGAAATCAAATGAATCCAGTAAAATGAGTCGAATATCCAATCACTAATCCATCCTCTGCTGGAGTTGGATTTCCTTGTTCAACAAGAGCAACTACCGTGTTAGGTCTATTTGCTATTTGCTTTACGTCGCACCGACACAGATAGGTCTTATGGCGACGATGGGATCGGAAAGGCCTAGAAATGGGAAGGAAGCGTCCGTGGCCTTAAATAAGGTACAACCCCAGCATTTTCCTGGTGTGAAAATGGGAAACCACGGAAAACCATCTTCAGGGCTGCCGACAGTGAGGCTCGAACCCACTATCTCGCGATTACTAGATGCTGGCCGCACTTAAGCGACTGCAGCTATCGAACTCGGTAGAGCAACTACCCGCTCAAGGATGCGAGGTCCTTGGAATGCCATAATTGCAGGGACAATGACCTAGCTGTGTGTAATATGCGTGGTGGGGGCATCCTGAAAACTGATTGGTAAGCCCGCTGTTGCTGCCGGCGGAGTGGCAAAAAGATCTGCCGAGAGAATTCGAACCAGTTACCTCCCCACTATGAACCTGAGTTCGTACCAAATACAGTAGAGACAATACTCGACACTTCCGCATTTAAATTTGCTAAAATGGGAATCAAGGCGCAAGTGGCGCGCCTAGTGGCGTGCCCTGAAAATTAGCGCTAAACTCAAATATCAATGGAAATGCACATCAGATATGGAAAAATAAATTACGTCTAGAAAGAAAGTGTTACTAAGATATTAACTGCAAAGTTGCTATAGCAATTCTGGATAAATAAATGAAAATTTATTTAACAGGTTATTATTTAAAGACAGAAATTAGACATATAACCAAGATGTGAAATAGACTGCTGTGAAAGGGCTTGATCTTTCACTTATGCATTACTTTTTTAGCTTTAGTATTCTTACCTGAACTTTCACGGCTAGATTTGCCTTTTTTCTCATTTATAAGCATTGTATCATCACATTAAGACACTTGTCAATAAAAATATCGGCACATTCCTTCCACACATGATTCAATGAATTTATATTTTCTTTACCAGATTAAAAGTAATGAGGTAGTAAAAAAAATGTGCACTTAAACTACATGGCAGGCTTTACAGGCTTACCTCACTCCGCGTTACAGTAGATGACTGACCCTTCGTAGATTCTCACATGAAAATGAACGACGATTGTCGACCAGCAGGTTTTTTGTACTTTGAAATGCTCCTTTCAACGTCTACGGATGCTATTGGAGCATACCTGAAGTGCACCAAATCACGGGATGTAAGTTGTTCTTCAGTGCAAATAATGCTGAAATCTTCACACGCCAAAATCCGAGAGATGGAGTACAAAACATAAAAACCCGAGTTCTTGTTAAGAACACGTTTCAGTTTGATACTGCCATACCAGAATCGCCACGAATGAATTTTAATTCGTCTGTGACTGTTCTGACTAAAATGATCATTTTTTCTACAGCCACGCTTCTCACCCGAAGATGTGCAATAATTGACAAGGAACTGAGATTTGCTTTGATGCATGCTAGCTTTCCCTCCGTTTGCGTATCCGAAAACAATTCTCGAGCCATCTGAAATTGCCTTGACATATTGGCACGTCGAAAGTATCTATTGCATGCTTCACTGTCTGAAAGTGGTCACAATAGTAAAATACAGGCATCCATCCACGTACCCCACCGTGTAATGCAAAGCTGCGTTGGTAATGGAATAACGGGTGCTTTGTATCTGAAAAGTTCCCTGCGTGATGAGGCCTTAGCCTTCTTAGTTAGGGACACAAGCTTGTCAACTTCAGGGAAATTTGATCCGACTTCTTCTGCCACTCTGAAAAGCGTGAGCTAGGCACGTTACATGTACCAGTTTTGAGTAAAATGCTTTGATTGCATTGGCAGCTTTAACTATGTAAGGCGCTGCATCAGTCACAAAGAGCAGATCATCATCATCATACCTTATACCCTCAGACCACAGTTGTCCCATCGATGTATCGAAGAGGCGACATATTAGACAATGGTTCACAGATTGCAAAACTTCGGTCGTGAGCAAAAATATTTTTCCAGGCCGATCTGCTTCTAACGTACCCACGATAACACTGGCAATGTAACGGCCCTTTACGTCACTGGTTTCATCGAAACGAATATTTTGTTTCCGCCGACCTCCCTACTCTGTCGTCATAGCATTGGGATACATAGTTTTTTTCTCGGGGTAGGCTCATTCGGAATTATACGGCCCGTATACCTTTCTAAGAAATCTCTTAGTTTAATAATGTTCAATTTCCAGAGTGGAGTGTTCGAAGAAACCAAAGCTTCAAAAACAAGTCTTTACAAAACACAGAGAAGTACCGCCATCGAAGGATGACAGTAACAGTTGAGAAACTTTTCGTTTGCTACTATTTTGGACTCGAGGTATGTGCTTCCTCAATCAATATGTTGCTGAACGACTATCTCCCGCCACCTTCTCTTCACTTCAGTTCACTTATTCTGCAGAAAAGAATTTCATCATCGGTGGTAAAAATATCCTCACCGAATTCCAAAATTATTATGTTTGAAATGAACAATCCTAGATCGCATTTTAAACACACTCGAAAAACAATCGCGGCCGATAACACAAATCCACTTAAAACACGTACGTTGCACTGGGGTACATAACCAGACTGGCATTACTGGGCCTACTGTTGTCTGTCTTCCTACCCCCTCGATTTAAACATCCCTTCCGGATTAGCTGCAAGCGCAGGTGTCTCTCCGGGAATGTGGATATTCCAAGAAATAAGGGTTGACCAAAGTTGTGAAGATTCTTATTCCTTCGTATTCATCCTCACTGTCAGTTCCGTTAATATCCAGTATCATCCGCAAATAATGCATCATAAACCATTAAGAATGTGAGAAAATGACTTCAAACGTATACGATATTCTAATAAATTCAGCAGTAAGAAAACCAAGCCGAACTGGTTTAAGGAAACTGAGGACCTACGAGAGTTCCAAATTATAGACGAGATGCTTGTAGATGGATCCGCGAAGAAAATAACCAAAGATAAAATAAAAAGGTTTCATGACAGTGTGAATCCCAAACGACTATACAGAATTTCTGAAGAGAAGACAAGATCTGAAAGGACGAAAAAGTACTGGGAGGACAGGAAAACACGACTCGCTAACCCCTGATTAATCTATCGTACCCTGAAGTGGATGAAGCGGACAAGAAATGCCATAAAATAATGACGAGAAAAGCGAGCATATGACCTAAATAAAGTACTTAGAACAATGACGTGATAAGTAAGCATTTCTGCAGTGGCGCGCGGTGAACACATTAGTTTTCCCAGCTGCAAAAATGTGTATTTATATATATATAAAAGCAACGAACAGTCCAAAGTTCCAGAGCTGGAACGATCAGGCCGGTGACAGCCGTAAACAGTCCTCTGCCATTATTTCGTTATGCGTGGACAGTGCTCATCCCAATCAGTGCCTCAGAGTAGGGACTGAATAGCTAGAATGCTATGTTTAACCAGTATGTTACGTACCAGCAGTATCAGAGAATTACGAACCAGAGGAATGGCATGCTAAAGAAGAGAGAGATCTACAGTAACTCTCCAACTACTTCCCACCAATATTCAGGCAGGCTGTTATACTTGGTACGCAGCAGTGATCCCATCTATCGGAGATGAGTGGTAGCAGAAGACACAAAGCACATCACAACAAACAATGGTCAATGTAATATTATTGTTGATCAATTTTAGGTTTCTACATTGTAGGCCTTCACACTTAGTATTCCTCCTACTTTGATTATTAGGACATCTAATGTAAAGTGAATCCTCCTTTCTTTCATGACTGCCTCTTGTCTTGCTATTCGAGCGACCGTTCCTTTACTACTTTCTCATTTTTATAACGATCTTCACCATTTCCTTTGTCGATATGGACCAATGACCACGTGTTTTTAAACAATCATGACAAAATCCATCGCCTGTTAACACGAATGAACAATATTTCCATGTCAATAATGCTTGGCGTTGATATGAACAAAGCAACTAAAGTCTAAATTCAGGAATTCTCTTATTATAGTCTGCCTCTTATGGGTGGGGGCGGTAGAATAACACCCGCGGTATCCCCTGGTTGTTTTAAGAGGCGACTAAATGTGGCCCCAGGGGCTCTGAACGGGCTGTGAACTTCGGAGGGTGGGCTGGAGAACATGGGGCCCTCAGCTGAATATATGCTTTGCTTTCACTTGTGTCCGGTTCTTCAGTTTCGTCTATCCTATCCGACCTCCCTTGGTCAACTCTTGTCCTTTTCAGACCCCGACAGTATTACGTATGGAGGCCTAGGGAGACCATTTCCACGCCCTTCGTGACCCTCGTCTTTCTTAGGCCGATGCCTTCGTTCTTCATCTTAAAACAATCACCATCACCAGCAATCTTATCATAGTTGGTACAGTAAAATTGAGTAAGACATAAATGACCGGAAATTTAATACTATACAACTTTAGTTATGTAGTATTTATCGATAGGACCACCAATAAATATTATTGAGATTTAGATTTTAGGCCTTCCCCTAAACTATCATTTCACCCAGCGCCGATAAAATTATTTACGGCCTAGATTGTAGAGACTTATTACCCGAATTTAAATACCGATTTTCAATTAAATTCTCTTCGGCTGTTTTCTCATGATGCGTGTACGTACATACATACATACATACATACATACATACAGAAATTACGGAAAATTGAAAAGTGCATTTCCTTGTTACTGTGGTCACGACCGATACTGAAATACCATTGTTTTTCAATTCTGAGCAATGTACAGACAAAAATATTGTATATTGGTATATTGTATTGCACCCTTGAAAATTGGTTATTGGTTTGCATGGGAAGAATATTTTATTTCTAGTGTGGAACCATGCATAAATTTATCATCCAGGAAGGTGATTTCAACTCTGCATTGTCTGCTAGCCAGCGAGGGGAACAGGTTTTTCCCGTGCCGTGCATACGAGTCTGGGTTTTTTTTTTTGTGCCTTGTTGAAGACAGCAGAAGGTGGCACGTGGACAGGAACTCGACCAGATTAAAAGCGATCAATACTTTGAGATTTTGACGTCATGATATTCAACCAATTGGACCGCAAGGTTAGCCTGATCGCAAAGTCTTAGCCAATAAAAATTAATTAACAGACACACCTACGTCTTGAAGGAATAAATACCCATGTACTTGAGGAAATTACTCTCTTTGCGCTCGTTTGCTTTCTTTGCTCATTTGCATTCGCTCAGTGCTCATTTGGTCTTTGCTCAGTTGTCTACGGGAAGAATTGTTCGAGCACATGTGTTACTGGAAGCGACGTATTCGACGTGGAATCTTACCAGTATTCATTTAAGGAAAGACGAGAAATTTTCTGCTTCCGAGGAAATTTTGGGACAAAAAAATATCGGAAACGCCGCAGTTCAGATTTCTTTAGTTTTATAAACCTGAAGAGAATTTATAAAGTAGGTAAAACTGTGCCATCTTGAAGAATCGAGTGTGTGTGGAGTATTTTTTCTAAGACATATCTTTTAGTTTCAGCTTCAACCAGAAGACGCAAGATCCCCAGCAACCCAAAAATAGTTTGGAAGAATGGAACTTCAGCGTTACGACGAAGTGTGTGTTTATCCTAAGTCCTCGCCTGCTGCAGCCATGTATCTTTAAAATGTGAGGCATAATTCAGCCCGGGAGAGAATAACATCAGAGATGGAGTCTGGTTAAATATTCATTGATCATCTGCCGAGTCCAGAAGCCAAGTCTACTACAGCTAAGATTTTAAATTATACTTTTCTCTTTTCTCTGTTGTAATAATTATGTAGACGTGGTCCTTGCTTGAATATTTAAAGTCATTTCTAATAGTCTTTGTAGTTAGAAATTTCACTCTTCTTTCACTGGTGTTGGTAGATTTGATGTGTGTGAGAGTGTATTTGGGACCTATAATTTGTTCTATGTGAGTGAATGCTTCGTGACATATTCTCACTGTCCCATGTTAAGTCTAGGGAAGTGTTAAAAATATTTGACCCACGCGATAATAATTTTCAATTTATAAATTAATGATGGAATAATTTTTGATTTATCTGGGACAGAATATCGACGTGTTCCGTGAATTTAGGATTTTTCCTTGATGTTTTGTGGTTTACCATAGGTCCGAGATAGAATAGAGTCATCTATGATTTCATTAAACCATAGCCTGCGATGACGCGACCGCGCGCATATAATAATAATAATAATAATAATAATAATTGACATTATTACGGTCTAATAGAATATTTAAAGGTCATGAGTGTAATTATTGCTGTGCTTATAAGTGATTAATGTGTGCTATTTTGAAGTAGATGTGACCTGGAATATTGGTCGTGGCTTGAATGTCCACAGATTTTGCATTTACTGTTATTGGTAATTTTTGAGACTTGTAAATGGATCTTAAGATAGGATTTTATTTGTGTGTCCATTACATGAGTCAATTAAGGAAGAGAGTGTGTTTTTAAACATAATTTCTTCTTGTGCTGCACATGTTGGTCAATAATTTGTGATAATGAGGGATTAAAAATAACGTAATCGTGACTCATAGACCGTATGCGCGAATGTTTATTTATCTGTGACTGTAGGCAGTTCTATGGAATTTTTAGTGACGATTTCTACTACAAAATTATTCTGGAACATCGTTGTGGAATTTATTTCATTGGAAAAGTGGTAATCCTGTCACAATCACACGTCAGACGTTTGTAATGGTAACCCTTGTCTGATATGGTCATCGAGAGAAGTTCTCATGTTTCAGATAAAATTTAAAAATAAAATTCAAAAGATAGGATTCGATAAATTTATTTAATAATATTAACGTGGACCAAAGCTTGAATGTGAGATGGATGAATGATTGATTTTATTTATAATTGTGATTTCCATGGTTATATTTCGTCATGTTGTGTGTACGCTGAGCGCATAAAGTTTCGTTTATTTTGTTGTTTTGTGGCGAGCATATTTGGCTCAATTATGAATCTTTAAGTGATTTTATGACGAAATAAGATAGATTAGGATCTTTGCTTCGAAAAAAAATATTTAAGCAAGGATCGCGTCAATGAAATAAGCTCACAGAATGTAAAATGTTTAACGCTATAATGCGAGAATTTTAAGCCTTTATTGTGAGTTGTGCACAACACTAGGACAATTGACGTAAGAATAAGAATCAAATGAGTTAGATACTTGATTTCAAAATAATTTTGTTATATAATTTGAAGCTTAAATAATTAATTGAAATAATATTCAATTAATAGAAGGGAGTTATTGGATTTTTCGTGTGACGTAGAAATTTGACTCACAATTTAAATGAACCGCTAAGTATTGTCAATTTAAATTATAATTCAAGAAAAGGAGAAATAATTCATATTTTGAGATTTTGAGATAGGTTTTTCTCAAATAATAATTTGTTTAATTTCTTAGGACGATTTATTCAGGCTTAATTTCGTCTGTTTACAGAATTCAAATTAATGGAGAATTGCGGAAGAATTCCGGCAGGGAAGAATTATTTAATTTTATTTCAAGATTTTGAAAATATTTCTAGAACCTGGAAAGTGCTAATATTTTATTTAATAAATGTTAAAACCCATTTCTTTCTAGTGTTTTCATTTGTCGTCAGTCCTTAGATTGTCCCTGACCCCTATAATTTAGCGTCGCTTGTAAGCGAACGTTCCGCCTCTGGGAACTTTTGCTTACCGGCTGAGCTGCCCGGCAAAACGGGGGCAGGTAGTACAAATTTGGCGCCCAACGTGGGGCCCGAATTTAATTGACGACGCCAATCTAAGGACTCGATCTTGTAGTCCAAAATTTGGACATAAGCAAGATGCGGCGACAATAGGATTTTTGGGGTTATTTGATAACATTTATTAGCCCAGATCTCTGTGGCAGAGAGCACTTTAGTTAAAGTTAGGAAGGGCCATGTTGAATGTTTGAAACAAAATCTTGGAGATTAGGAAAATTTCATTTTTTTTTATGCGACCGCATTTGCGCAACATTTCGGATTTTAATAGTTAAGTATTATTGAAATGATATACAAATCTTCCCCTAAGGAGGTGAGCTTAATTCATTAGTAGACGTGGAACTGGACTCTGGTTTATACTCTGATATTATTCTCCCCGAGGTCTGAACTGCCGTTTCTTGAAAAGTTTATTGTTATTATGGATGAATGGCGTGCATTTTTGGAGAATGCGTTAGGGAATTTGAAGGATAGTTTGAAGCAGGATTTAAGTGAAAGTAGTGCTAAACTAAAGCAGGAACTTAGCGCTGAATTAAGTGAAAATAACGATAAATTAAAGCAGGAACTTAGTGCTGAATTTAATGAAAATCAGGAGCGATTGAAACAGGATCTTAGTGAGAATAATGAAAAACTGAAATTAGAACTGAACGAGGGACAGGATAAATTTAAATCCGATCTTAAAAGTGCTTTGGAAGAAATACAGAATAGGACGGACGAAAACATTAATAAACTGCACATGGACGTGAAATTATTTAATGGGAAAATAGCATCCATTCAAAGTGAACTTGTAGCAGTAAAACAGAATTTCTCAGACTTTAAAGGTGAAATACAGGCGGGTATTACAAGTTCGTTAGCTGAGATGTCGAACGAAGTTAGTGAGAGACTCGCTAAAGTCCAGACAGATGTACTACAGGGGCTTGATAAATACAAAAATGAGGTGGAGAAAAACTTTCAGAATATCGAGGAGAAAATTGTGGATAATGCAGACGACCTTACAGCGACTAAGGCAGCATGGAGTAAGAAGTTTACCGGCCTTTACGAAACTTTGAAACAAGTGGAAAAGGGAGTCATAGCAGAGATAAAAGTTTCCCAAGTAACCACGTCAGAAAGGCTAGAATATTTCTATGAGACTATCAAAGAGACGCAGACAGGTCTCAAAGAAATAAAAACTGAAATGGACAAGGAAATTAGCGAAGTAAAAGCTGAGTCCGAAGCATCGAAGCGTGAACTTCAGGACGGAATTAAGGAGCTTGTTGAAGAGCTTAAGATAATTAAACTTCAGGGCGAGAGGCATAATATTGTCACTTCTACATTATTGGAAAGGCAAGGTCAATTAGAGAAGCGGACGTCTGGTGAAGTCCCGTCTTCGACTCCAAAAGTGGTGGACATGGCTAATCCCTTAAATAACACCAACCCTTACATAAATCAGGACAGTAGTGGGATAAATTCGGCAAATGTTTCAGGTCAGACTCAAATTGTTAATATTATTAAACTTCATGAGGAACAACCGAAGAAGTTCAATAACGTTAAAGGCGTTACTCCTAAAAGCTTCATTCGTGAACTTCAGGAATACTTCAGAGATAACAAGATACCTCCTGAACGCCAACTAAGGGTAACTGAACGCTATTTAGAGAATTCAGTATTAACATGGTATGAAGCATTCAAATATTCATTTGAAGATTTTGAAGGGTTCAAGAAGGCATTTCTGGAGAGATATTGGAACAGTGACCTACAGCATAATTTAAAAACAGAACTTTACGCTAAGAGGTACGCTTCTTCTACGCCCACACGCTACGCCGATTATTTTTCAGCCCAGCTACGTAAACTAAAGGAGCTTGATATGCCACCCTCAGAAGTTGAAGTAGTCCGTGTAATAATAAGGCAACTTCCAGCGGACATTCAACGTATAATGATTGCTTCGAACGCGCAGACCGCAATTCAGGCCGAAGCCGTGCTCCGACAGCTCGACCTAACTTCGAGAGAGCAACCAAGGCGTAATCTAGGTCAAGATCAACAGGTGTTACAAACTACAGTCGTCCGAGCCGACAGTGGAGCTTCGTTCAACCAAGGGAAACCTAGCGGTCGAACTACAAAGGAAATGTCATCGAGAGACCGTTCTCCTAGGTCAGGACACAGAAGTGACGAGGAGAGAGATTATTACCGAAGGAATGTACGACGCAGACCCTATGAAAATATTCGAGGAAGGTGGAGAAGAAATAGCGAGACTAACTATACGGGAGGAAGAAAAAGAAACTGGAGACAAGAAGAGAGAGAGAAATACATCCAGGAATTACGCAAGGAAAATCAGGAGAAATCCAAGTGGCGTCACGCGATTCAGGACCAGGACGTGAACCCAGATATAGTAGGAGCGGAAAGCTTAGAATACCAAAGGGCTAAGCAAGAAGAAAATCGCCAGCGCTATGAAGAGGTAGATTATAGCCAAGGGGCTATTAAAAAAAAAAAAAAAACATCCAACCAACTAGAAAATGATAGTTCGAATCCTAAACTCTTGTAATTCAGAGGTCCCGAAGGAATGGATTGTAGTTCAGATTGATTCATGGGTTACTAAATCTGATGATCTGTTAGAAGAGAATCTTGAGACTAGTAGAAATGATGCAAGGACATTACCAATAATATTAGCTAAAATTTGTGGCGTGAGAGTTAAATGCTTAGTTGACACCGGCTCCACTATTAGTGTAATATCAACATCATTTATGAATGACTTAAGAGAAAGGCATGAAATACCTATCATTCCCGTCTCACATGTTAAAATTAAAGGAATTATCCCTGACAAGATTGTGATTTGCAAGCAGCAGACATTTCTCGATGTGGAAATCGGAAACACCAAGTTCCCTAATATATTTTTGGCCATGACAAATATTAAATTTAATATCATTCTTGGAATGGATTTTCTTACATCATACCACGCAAACATTAGTTTGGACTCCAACCAAATAGTATTTCGTCTGGAGGAATTTTCAGAAATTACAGTCATGAATCCTGTTGATGTAACCGACCAAGAGGTGTTCCACATAAATTGCGCCTTACCATCGAGGGAGAAAGAAGACCATGAGGCCTTAGAAGAAATTCATCAGGTTCTGGATGACATCATTGAAGAGGGCGAAAATAGAACGCATCCCTTGGATCTTATAAATCAGAAGGTGAATTCAGCTCAGGGAAATGACAAGGAAAAGGAACAACTACGAAATCTATTATTAAAATATAAGAACTTGTTTGATGACAAACCTGGAGAACCTAATTACAGAAGATATAAGAGGAAAGCTTCACGTTACCAATATTTGGATGGAATATTATTTAAATTCATTGATTCTGCAAAATCTGAACTTAGAGTTGTGGTGCCTCCAAAATTACAGGAATCCCTTATCTGGCATACGCACAGAATAACAGGTCATGGTGGTATTGACAAGACGGTTGCCACTATTCAAGAGAAATTCACTTGGGAGAAACTTCGAACCATTGTTCGTAATGTAGTCCGCACATGTGATACTTGTCAGCGAGTAAAACCCAGCTCTCATCTGCTTCAGCATAGTCCTATTCCCATATTACCTACAGGGCCTAAACAGTTATTTGCAATGGACCTATTTGGACCAGTCCCGATCTCTAGGAGGGGAAACCGACATGTAATAGTCACTATCGACGTATTTTCTAAGTATATTGCCTTGTATCCTATCCAAAAGGCGAATTCAAAATCTGTAATCCGTCGGATAATCCGCAACCTGATACCTCACATGGGCAAGCCAAAAGCCATATTGACTGATCACGGATCACAATTTACCTCCGCTGAATTTCGTCAAGCTATGGAACAATTAGGCATTAAGCATATATTGAACTCTGTGCGCCATCCATCGAGCAATCCAGCTGAAAGAGTAATGCAGGAACTGTCAAAATTCTGCCGTATTTTCTGCGGAAATACACATTGGTTATGGGTATATGTATTACCAATTATGATGGAATGCTTAAATAACACTGTGCACGAGGCAACATCTCAGATTCCAGTTGTTCTTCATTTTGACAGACGACCTTACCGACCTTGGGATAGTATCATTCAATGCCCAGGAAATATAAAACCTACCCTGGAGGAGAATATTGAGAAGGCAGCTAAATCTCTAAAGGAACAAGCTGAGAGAAGGCAACGACGTGTCAGAAACAAGAAGTTTCGTCGTCCATTAAAATTACATGAGCTCGTGTTACTCAAGAAACCAGCTTCCTCAGAAACCACAAGTAAATTTTATGCCAAGTTTGCACCATTATTTATTGGGCCGTACAAAATTATTAAAGTCTATGGGAACAATGCTTATCGCATACAAAGTCTTGATCAATCATACGAAGGAGTTCATAATGGTTCAAATTTGAAGAGTTATAACCGTCCTAAACAATCTGCTGTAAATCAAATAAACGTCATCTTTGAAGAGGAAACGTCATGGAACGAAGATGAGGATCCGATCTACCTTCATGCTTCAACGCAGGTCGATATGACGGAAGAAGTATGCAAAGAATGTCAGGAGTTACAAAATTCCGCCATGAGCCAATTACGCTTGCTTTGTGCTGCGCTGGAACTGGACAATAGTAGGCTACGTGCTGGAACGTCATCTGGAATAATTATGGAATAGTGTGACACAAAACTGTATTTCAAAATTTTCAAGGGACATGTTAATTATATTTCCAGATAATAATGATTTAATCTGCCCATCAAATCATTTTTTCAGCCACGGGAAAATATGCACCCTTGAAAATTGGTTATTGGTTTGCATGGGAAGAATATTTTATTTCTAGTGTGGAACCATGCATAAATTTATCATCCAGGAAGGTGATTTCAACTCTGCATTGTCTGCTAGCCAGCGAGGGGAACAGGTTTTTCCCGTGCCGTGCATACGAGTCTGGGTTTTTTTTTTGTGCCTTGTTGAAGACAGCAGAAGGTGGCACGTGGACAGGAACTCGACCAGATTAAAAGCGATCAATACTTTGAGATTTTGACGTCATGATATTCAACCAATTGGACCGCAAGGTTAGCCTGATCGCAAAGTCTTAGCCAATAAAAATTAATTAACAGACACACCTACGTCTTGAAGGAATAAATACCCATGTACTTGAGGAAATTACTCTCTTTGCGCTCGTTTGCTTTCTTTGCTCATTTGCATTCGCTCAGTGCTCATTTGGTCTTTGCTCAGTTGTCTACGGGAATAATTGTTCGAGCACATGTGTTACTGGAAGCGACGTATTCGACGTGGAATCTTACCAGTATTCATTTAAGGAAAGACGAGAAATTTTCTGCTTCCGAGGAAATTTTGGGACAAAAAAATATCGGAAACGCCGCAGTTCAGATTTCTTTAGTTTTATAAACCTGAAGAGAATTTATAAAGTAGGTAAAACTGTGCCATCTTGAAGAATCGAGTGTGTGTGGAGTATTTTTTCTAAGACATATCTTTTAGTTTCAGCTTCAACCAGAAGACGCAAGATCCCCAGCAACCCAAAAATAGTTTGGAAGAATGGAACTTCAGCGTTACGACGAAGTGTGTGTTTATCCTAAGTCCTCGCCTGCTGCAGCCATGTATCTTTAAAATGTGAGGCATAATTCAGCCCGGGAGAGAATAACATCAGAGATGGAGTCTGGTTAAATATTCATTGATCATCTGCCGAGTCCAGAAGCCAAGTCTACTACAGCTAAGATTTTAAATTATACTTTTCTCTTTTCTCTGTTGTAATAATTATGTAGACGTGGTCCTTGCTTGAATATTTAAAGTCATTTCTAATAGTCTTTGTAGTTAGAAATTTCACTCTTCTTTCACTGGTGTTGGTAGATTTGATGTGTGTGAGAGTGTATTTGGGACCTATAATTTGTTCTATGTGAGTGAATGCTTCGTGACATATTCTCACTGTCCCATGTTAAGTCTAGGGAAGTGTTAAAAATATTTGACCCACGCGATAATAATTTTCAATTTATAAATTAATGATGGAATAATTTTTGATTTATCTGGGACAGAATATCGACGTGTTCCGTGAATTTAGGATTTTTCCTTGATGTTTTGTGGTTTACCATAGGTCCGAGATAGAATAGAGTCATCTATGATTTCATTAAACCATAGCCTGCGATGACGCGACCGCGCGCATATAATAATAATAATAATAATAATAATAATAATAATAATAATAATAATAATAATAATAATAATTGACATTATTACGGTCTAATAGAATATTTAAAGGTCATGAGTGTAATTATTGCTGTGCTTATAAGTGATTAATGTGTGCTATTTTGAAGTAGATGTGACCTGGAATATTGGTCGTGGCTTGAATGTCCACAGATTTTGCATTTACTGTTATTGGTAATTTTTGAGACTTGTAAATGGATCTTAAGATAGGATTTTATTTGTGTGTCCATTACATGAGTCAATTAAGGAAGAGAGTGTGTTTTTAAACATAATTTCTTCTTGTGCTGCACATGTTGGTCAATAATTTGTGATAATGAGGGATTAAAAATAACGTAATCGTGACTCATAGACCGTATGCGCGAATGTTTATTTATCTGTGACTGTAGGCAGTTCTATGGAATTTTTAGTGACGATTTCTACTACAAAATTATTCTGGAACATCGTTGTGGAATTTATTTCATTGGAAAAGTGGTAATCCTGTCACAATCACACGTCAGACGTTTGTAATGGTAACCCTTGTCTGATATGGTCATCGAGAGAAGTTCTCATGTTTCAGATAAAATTTAAAAATAAAATTCAAAAGATAGGATTCGATAAATTTATTTAATAATATTAACGTGGACCAAAGCTTGAATGTGAGATGGATGAATGATTGATTTTATTTATAATTGTGATTTCCATGGTTATATTTCGTCATGTTGTGTGTACGCTGAGCGCATAAAGTTTCGTTTATTTTGTTGTTTTGTGGCGAGCATATTTGGCTCAATTATGAATCTTTAAGTGATTTTATGACGAAATAAGATAGATTAGGATCTTTGCTTCGAAAAAAAATATTTAAGCAAGGATCGCGTCAATGAAATAAGCTCACAGAATGTAAAATGTTTAACGCTATAATGCGAGAATTTTAAGCCTTTATTGTGAGTTGTGCACAACACTAGGACAATTGACGTAAGAATAAGAATCAAATGAGTTAGATACTTGATTTCAAAATAATTTTGTTATATAATTTGAAGCTTAAATAATTAATTGAAATAATATTCAATTAATAGAAGGGAGTTATTGGATTTTTCGTGTGACGTAGAAATTTGACTCACAATTTAAATGAACCGCTAAGTATTGTCAATTTAAATTATAATTCAAGAAAAGGAGAAATAATTCATATTTTGAGATTTTGAGATAGGTTTTTCTCAAATAATAATTTGTTTAATTTCTTAGGACGATTTATTCAGGCTTAATTTCGTCTGTTTACAGAATTCAAATTAATGGAGAATTGCGGAAGAATTCCGGCAGGGAAGAATTATTTAATTTTATTTCAAGATTTTGAAAATATTTCTAGAACCTGGAAAGTGCTAATATTTTATTTAATAAATGTTAAAACCCATTTCTTTCTAGTGTTTTCATTTGTCGTCAGTCCTTAGATTGTCCCTGACCCCTATAATTTAGCGTCGCTTGTAAGCGAACGTTCCGCCTCTGGGAACTTTTGCTTACCGGCTGAGCTGCCCGGCAAAACGGGGGCAGGTAGTACAAATTTGGCGCCCAACGTGGGGCCCGAATTTAATTGACGACGCCAATCTAAGGACTCGATCTTGTAGTCCAAAATTTGGACATAAGCAAGATGCGGCGACAATAGGATTTTTGGGGTTATTTGATAACATTTATTAGCCCAGATCTCTGTGGCAGAGAGCACTTTAGTTAAAGTTAGGAAGGGCCATGTTGAATGTTTGAAACAAAATCTTGGAGATTAGGAAAATTTCATTTTTTTTTATGCGACCGCATTTGCGCAACATTTCGGATTTTAATAGTTAAGTATTATTGAAATGATATACAAATCTTCCCCTAAGGAGGTGAGCTTAATTCATTAGTAGACGTGGAACTGGACTCTGGTTTATACTCTGATATTATTCTCCCCGAGGTCTGAACTGCCGTTTCTTGAAAAGTTTATTGTTATTATGGATGAATGGCGTGCATTTTTGGAGAATGCGTTAGGGAATTTGAAGGATAGTTTGAAGCAGGATTTAAGTGAAAGTAGTGCTAAACTAAAGCAGGAACTTAGCGCTGAATTAAGTGAAAATAACGATAAATTAAAGCAGGAACTTAGTGCTGAATTTAATGAAAATCAGGAGCGATTGAAACAGGATCTTAGTGAGAATAATGAAAAACTGAAATTAGAACTGAACGAGGGACAGGATAAATTTAAATCCGATCTTAAAAGTGCTTTGGAAGAAATACAGAATAGGACGGACGAAAACATTAATAAACTGCACATGGACGTGAAATTATTTAATGGGAAAATAGCATCCATTCAAAGTGAACTTGTAGCAGTAAAACAGAATTTCTCAGACTTTAAAGGTGAAATACAGGCGGGTATTACAAGTTCGTTAGCTGAGATGTCGAACGAAGTTAGTGAGAGACTCGCTAAAGTCCAGACAGATGTACTACAGGGGCTTGATAAATACAAAAATGAGGTGGAGAAAAACTTTCAGAATATCGAGGAGAAAATTGTGGATAATGCAGACGACCTTACAGCGACTAAGGCAGCATGGAGTAAGAAGTTTACCGGCCTTTACGAAACTTTGAAACAAGTGGAAAAGGGAGTCATAGCAGAGATAAAAGTTTCCCAAGTAACCACGTCAGAAAGGCTAGAATATTTCTATGAGACTATCAAAGAGACGCAGACAGGTCTCAAAGAAATAAAAACTGAAATGGACAAGGAAATTAGCGAAGTAAAAGCTGAGTCCGAAGCATCGAAGCGTGAACTTCAGGACGGAATTAAGGAGCTTGTTGAAGAGCTTAAGATAATTAAACTTCAGGGCGAGAGGCATAATATTGTCACTTCTACATTATTGGAAAGGCAAGGTCAATTAGAGAAGCGGACGTCTGGTGAAGTCCCGTCTTCGACTCCAAAAGTGGTGGACATGGCTAATCCCTTAAATAACACCAACCCTTACATAAATCAGGACAGTAGTGGGATAAATTCGGCAAATGTTTCAGGTCAGACTCAAATTGTTAATATTATTAAACTTCATGAGGAACAACCGAAGAAGTTCAATAACGTTAAAGGCGTTACTCCTAAAAGCTTCATTCGTGAACTTCAGGAATACTTCAGAGATAACAAGATACCTCCTGAACGCCAACTAAGGGTAACTGAACGCTATTTAGAGAATTCAGTATTAACATGGTATGAAGCATTCAAATATTCATTTGAAGATTTTGAAGGGTTCAAGAAGGCATTTCTGGAGAGATATTGGAACAGTGACCTACAGCATAATTTAAAAACAGAACTTTACGCTAAGAGGTACGCTTCTTCTACGCCCACACGCTACGCCGATTATTTTTCAGCCCAGCTACGTAAACTAAAGGAGCTTGATATGCCACCCTCAGAAGTTGAAGTAGTCCGTGTAATAATAAGGCAACTTCCAGCGGACATTCAACGTATAATGATTGCTTCGAACGCGCAGACCGCAATTCAGGCCGAAGCCGTGCTCCGACAGCTCGACCTAACTTCGAGAGAGCAACCAAGGCGTAATCTAGGTCAAGATCAACAGGTGTTACAAACTACAGTCGTCCGAGCCGACAGTGGAGCTTCGTTCAACCAAGGGAAACCTAGCGGTCGAACTACAAAGGAAATGTCATCGAGAGACCGTTCTCCTAGGTCAGGACACAGAAGTGACGAGGAGAGAGATTATTACCGAAGGAATGTACGACGCAGACCCTATGAAAATATTCGAGGAAGGTGGAGAAGAAATAGCGAGACTAACTATACGGGAGGAAGAAAAAGAAACTGGAGACAAGAAGAGAGAGAGAAATACATCCAGGAATTACGCAAGGAAAATCAGGAGAAATCCAAGTGGCGTCACGCGATTCAGGACCAGGACGTGAACCCAGATATAGTAGGAGCGGAAAGCTTAGAATACCAAAGGGCTAAGCAAGAAGAAAATCGCCAGCGCTATGAAGAGGTAGATTATAGCCAAGGGGCTATTAAAAAAAAAAAAAAAACATCCAACCAACTAGAAAATGATAGTTCGAATCCTAAACTCTTGTAATTCAGAGGTCCCGAAGGAATGGATTGTAGTTCAGATTGATTCATGGGTTACTAAATCTGATGATCTGTTAGAAGAGAATCTTGAGACTAGTAGAAATGATGCAAGGACATTACCAATAATATTAGCTAAAATTTGTGGCGTGAGAGTTAAATGCTTAGTTGACACCGGCTCCACTATTAGTGTAATATCAACATCATTTATGAATGACTTAAGAGAAAGGCATGAAATACCTATCATTCCCGTCTCACATGTTAAAATTAAAGGAATTATCCCTGACAAGATTGTGATTTGCAAGCAGCAGACATTTCTCGATGTGGAAATCGGAAACACCAAGTTCCCTAATATATTTTTGGCCATGACAAATATTAAATTTAATATCATTCTTGGAATGGATTTTCTTACATCATACCACGCAAACATTAGTTTGGACTCCAACCAAATAGTATTTCGTCTGGAGGAATTTTCAGAAATTACAGTCATGAATCCTGTTGATGTAACCGACCAAGAGGTGTTCCACATAAATTGCGCCTTACCATCGAGGGAGAAAGAAGACCATGAGGCCTTAGAAGAAATTCATCAGGTTCTGGATGACATCATTGAAGAGGGCGAAAATAGAACGCATCCCTTGGATCTTATAAATCAGAAGGTGAATTCAGCTCAGGGAAATGACAAGGAAAAGGAACAACTACGAAATCTATTATTAAAATATAAGAACTTGTTTGATGACAAACCTGGAGAACCTAATTACAGAAGATATAAGAGGAAAGCTTCACGTTACCAATATTTGGATGGAATATTATTTAAATTCATTGATTCTGCAAAATCTGAACTTAGAGTTGTGGTGCCTCCAAAATTACAGGAATCCCTTATCTGGCATACGCACAGAATAACAGGTCATGGTGGTATTGACAAGACGGTTGCCACTATTCAAGAGAAATTCACTTGGGAGAAACTTCGAACCATTGTTCGTAATGTAGTCCGCACATGTGATACTTGTCAGCGAGTAAAACCCAGCTCTCATCTGCTTCAGCATAGTCCTATTCCCATATTACCTACAGGGCCTAAACAGTTATTTGCAATGGACCTATTTGGACCAGTCCCGATCTCTAGGAGGGGAAACCGACATGTAATAGTCACTATCGACGTATTTTCTAAGTATATTGCCTTGTATCCTATCCAAAAGGCGAATTCAAAATCTGTAATCCGTCGGATAATCCGCAACCTGATACCTCACATGGGCAAGCCAAAAGCCATATTGACTGATCACGGATCACAATTTACCTCCGCTGAATTTCGTCAAGCTATGGAACAATTAGGCATTAAGCATATATTGAACTCTGTGCGCCATCCATCGAGCAATCCAGCTGAAAGAGTAATGCAGGAACTGTCAAAATTCTGCCGTATTTTCTGCGGAAATACACATTGGTTATGGGTATATGTATTACCAATTATGATGGAATGCTTAAATAACACTGTGCACGAGGCAACATCTCAGATTCCAGTTGTTCTTCATTTTGACAGACGACCTTACCGACCTTGGGATAGTATCATTCAATGCCCAGGAAATATAAAACCTACCCTGGAGGAGAATATTGAGAAGGCAGCTAAATCTCTAAAGGAACAAGCTGAGAGAAGGCAACGACGTGTCAGAAACAAGAAGTTTCGTCGTCCATTAAAATTACATGAGCTCGTGTTACTCAAGAAACCAGCTTCCTCAGAAACCACAAGTAAATTTTATGCCAAGTTTGCACCATTATTTATTGGGCCGTACAAAATTATTAAAGTCTATGGGAACAATGCTTATCGCATACAAAGTCTTGATCAATCATACGAAGGAGTTCATAATGGTTCAAATTTGAAGAGTTATAACCGTCCTAAACAATCTGCTGTAAATCAAATAAACGTCATCTTTGAAGAGGAAACGTCATGGAACGAAGATGAGGATCCGATCTACCTTCATGCTTCAACGCAGGTCGATATGACGGAAGAAGTATGCAAAGAATGTCAGGAGTTACAAAATTCCGCCATGAGCCAATTACGCTTGCTTTGTGCTGCGCTGGAACTGGACAATAGTAGGCTACGTGCTGGAACGTCATCTGGAATAATTATGGAATAGTGTGACACAAAACTGTATTTCAAAATTTTCAAGGGACATGTTAATTATATTTCCAGATAATAATGATTTAATCTGCCCATCAAATCATTTTTTCAGCCACGGGAAAATATGCACCCTTGAAAATTGGTTATTGGTTTGCATGGGAAGAATATTTTATTTCTAGTGTGGAACCATGCATAAATTTATCATCCAGGAAGGTGATTTCAACTCTGCATTGTCTGCTAGCCAGCGAGGGGAACAGGTTTTTCCCGTGCCGTGCATACGAGTCTGGGTTTTTTTTTTTTGTGCCTTGTTGAAGACAGCAGAAGGTGGCACGTGGACAGGAACTCGACCAGATTAAAAGCGATCAATACTTTGAGATTTTGACGTCATGATATTCAACCAATTGGACCGCAAGGTTAGCCTGATCGCAAAGTCTTAGCCAATAAAAATTAATTAACAGACACACCTACGTCTTGAAGGAATAAATACCCATGTACTTGAGGAAATTACTCTCTTTGCGCTCGTTTGCTTTCTTTGCTCATTTGCATTCGCTCAGTGCTCATTTGGTCTTTGCTCAGTTGTCTACGGGAAGAATTGTTCGAGCACATGTGTTACTGGAAGCGACGTATTCGACGTGGAATCTTACCAGTATTCATTTAAGGAAAGACGAGAAATTTTCTGCTTCCGAGGAAATTTTGGGACAAAAAAATATCGGAAACGCCGCAGTTCAGATTTCTTTAGTTTTATAAACCTGAAGAGAATTTATAAAGTAGGTAAAACTGTGCCATCTTGAAGAATCGAGTGTGTGTGGAGTATTTTTTCTAAGACATATCTTTTAGTTTCAGCTTCAACCAGAAGACGCAAGATCCCCAGCAACCCAAAAATAGTTTGGAAGAATGGAACTTCAGCGTTACGACGAAGTGTGTGTTTATCCTAAGTCCTCGCCTGCTGCAGCCATGTATCTTTAAAATGTGAGGCATAATTCAGCCCGGGAGAGAATAACATCAGAGATGGAGTCTGGTTAAATATTCATTGATCATCTGCCGAGTCCAGAAGCCAAGTCTACTACAGCTAAGATTTTAAATTATACTTTTCTCTTTTCTCTGTTGTAATAATTATGTAGACGTGGTCCTTGCTTGAATATTTAAAGTCATTTCTAATAGTCTTTGTAGTTAGAAATTTCACTCTTCTTTCACTGGTGTTGGTAGATTTGATGTGTGTGAGAGTGTATTTGGGACCTATAATTTGTTCTATGTGAGTGAATGCTTCGTGACATATTCTCACTGTCCCATGTTAAGTCTAGGGAAGTGTTAAAAATATTTGACCCACGCGATAATAATTTTCAATTTATAAATTAATGATGGAATAATTTTTGATTTATCTGGGACAGAATATCGACGTGTTCCGTGAATTTAGGATTTTTCCTTGATGTTTTGTGGTTTACCATAGGTCCGAGATAGAATAGAGTCATCTATGATTTCATTAAACCATAGCCTGCGATGACGCGACCGCGCGCATATAATAATAATAATAATAATAATAATAATAATAATAATAATAATAATAATAATAATAATTGACATTATTACGGTCTAATAGAATATTTAAAGGTCATGAGTGTAATTATTGCTGTGCTTATAAGTGATTAATGTGTGCTATTTTGAAGTAGATGTGACCTGGAATATTGGTCGTGGCTTGAATGTCCACAGATTTTGCATTTACTGTTATTGGTAATTTTTGAGACTTGTAAATGGATCTTAAGATAGGATTTTATTTGTGTGTCCATTACATGAGTCAATTAAGGAAGAGAGTGTGTTTTTAAACATAATTTCTTCTTGTGCTGCACATGTTGGTCAATAATTTGTGATAATGAGGGATTAAAAATAACGTAATCGTGACTCATAGACCGTATGCGCGAATGTTTATTTATCTGTGACTGTAGGCAGTTCTATGGAATTTTTAGTGACGATTTCTACTACAAAATTATTCTGGAACATCGTTGTGGAATTTATTTCATTGGAAAAGTGGTAATCCTGTCACAATCACACGTCAGACGTTTGTAATGGTAACCCTTGTCTGATATGGTCATCGAGAGAAGTTCTCATGTTTCAGATAAAATTTAAAAATAAAATTCAAAAGATAGGATTCGATAAATTTATTTAATAATATTAACGTGGACCAAAGCTTGAATGTGAGATGGATGAATGATTGATTTTATTTATAATTGTGATTTCCATGGTTATATTTCGTCATGTTGTGTGTACGCTGAGCGCGTAAAGTTTCGTTTATTTTGTTGTTTTGTGGCGAGCATATTTGGCTCAATTATGAATCTTTAAGTGATTTTATGACGAAATAAGATAGATTAGGATCTTTGCTTCGAAAAAAAATATTTAAGCAAGGATCGCGTCAATGAAATAAGCTCACAGAATGTAAAATGTTTAACGCTATAATGCGAGAATTTTAAGCCTTTATTGTGAGTTGTGCACAACACTAGGACAATTGACGTAAGAATAAGAATCAAATGAGTTAGATACTTGATTTCAAAATAATTTTGTTATATAATTTGAAGCTTAAATAATTAATTGAAATAATATTCAATTAATAGAAGGGAGTTATTGGATTTTTCGTGTGACGTAGAAATTTGACTCACAATTTAAATGAACCGCTAAGTATTGTCAATTTAAATTATAATTCAAGAAAAGGAGAAATAATTCATATTTTGAGATTTTGAGATAGGTTTTTCTCAAATAATAATTTGTTTAATTTCTTAGGACGATTTATTAAGGCTTAATTTCGTCTGTTTACAGAATTCAAATTAATGGAGAATTGCGGAAGAATTCCGGCAGGGAAGAATTATTTAATTTTATTTCAAGATTTTGAAAATATTTCTAGAACCTGGAAAGTGCTAATATTTTATTTAATAAATGTTAAAACCCATTTCTTTCTAGTGTTTTCATTTGTCGTCAGTCCTTAGATTGTCCCTGACCCCTATAATTTAGCGTCGCCTGTAAGCGAACGTTCCGCCTCTGGGAACTTTTGCTTACCGGCTGAGCTGCCCGGCAAAACGGGGGCAGTATTGTATATTGGTAGAGCAAGTTGATTATCAACTTGGCAAATATCACAGAGGATTGAGGAATGTGAGGTCCTGCATTGAGCAGATTGGGTGCTTGAAAAGGGTACTGGGAAATTACGGCTCTAAGAACTTGGTAGTGGTCTTCGTTGACTTTAAGAAAGCCTTTGACTCGATCGATCGGAAGTATTGTTTGACATCTTGATAGACTTGGGAGTCTACTGTAAAACTGTGGAACAGACGAAATCCAAAGTAAAATTCATGGGAGAACAATGCAAAGAGTTTTTAATTAAAACTGGCGTCAGACGAGGTGATAGACTGTCCCCAGTTCTCATCACTTGAGTGTTAGAATAGGGCTTTTGGAATGGGAAAAGGAATTAGGCCTATCCGGGAAAGGTTAATTAACAAAATTCACAGCGGAGGCTCAAAAAAACTGCGTGGGAGTCAAATGCCTTGCCTTCCCCGATGACTTGGCAATCCTGTCAAGAAACAGACACAGCTGTGGAACAAACATGATGATAGAACAGACAGAGAAAGCTGGCCTCCAAATTTCTTTCGAGAAAGCAAAGTGCACAACCAATATACGAACAGCACCTCAACACTTAACAGAGTACGGCAAAATAGAAAAGGTGGGCAGTTTCAGAGATCTTGGCGAGACGGTGCAGATGGAAACTAGTGAGAAAGAATCTAACAGTAGGCGAGAGAAGATGGCCGCAGCTTTTCGTAGGACGCATGTCCTATAAAGGAAAAAGGCATCTCAAGAAAAGCCAAACTCAGGCACTGTAACAGTGATCAAATCCAGGTGTCTGTACGCAAGTGAATGCCTCAGAATGACAGGAAAGGCTGGACCGAGAGATGCAGAGAGGTTCTAGGACATTTCGTACCACGGACATTTCGTACCACTTGACCTGCGACGTGTCAGTTAAATAGTCAGGAGAGGACATTCCGTACCACTTGAAAGAGGATAGAAGTATGGCGAAGTAAAAACGATTTCCTAATGAATGTATTCAATTGTATACCCATTGTCCACTACTGGCGCAGAAGCATCCGCACGGTGTGACCACTGCTGATGTTAACCTTCCGACGGACGCAACTGATTTGATAGGTGCACGTGTTAATTTTTATCTCGTATTCGCCATTCGCGGGGACCTAGCTATTTCCACCTTTCAGTAGTTTCGTGTTTCCGCGTGACGTTCAAGCCCATATCGGCCAGTTCATCAGAATCTTTTATTTGACTTACTTGATAATGAAATAATACAGGAGTTTATGAATATTCACAATAGTAGTGCCCGTCAGGCACGTTGCGCCCGAACACGATGTATATTCTATTGTATTGTATTGTATTGTTTCAGGCTTTATACTTCAAAAATATCGACTTTCTTATGATATCTACGTGAACAAGTGATAAGTATACTTTAAAGGGCAATTATTAAAATAATATAAAAGTTTTCTTCAGCAAATTTTGTAAATTATTTTTTGTTTCTGATTTCTAAAGTGTGCCTGTCAGGCTCATTACGCCCGCTGGCGTGGACACGGAATTCCAATTTGACATCAAGTGGTACGGATTGTCCTGGCGTAAATATCTGGCGATTACCGGAAACCCGTCTTCAAAAATCATGTGGTACGGAATGTCCGTGGTACGAAATGTCCGGACACCTGCAGAGAAGTATGAGCGCAACGTCCTTCGCAATATAATGGGTCCTAAGATAATAGTTTGACAGTTTAGACTCCGAGGAAGAGAAGAGCTGTACAGGGATAATGAAACGGCTGATGGAGACAATAACGAAACTACGACTGAAGTTCTACGTGCATTATGTTCAGGATGGATGTTACCCGATTAACGAATCAGATTTTTAATGTATTGGACAACAGACCTAACGTCTCAGATAAATGTTTCAAGGAAGTAAGGAAGGATATCAAGAGCATGGGACTGAATCAGAAAGACATCTCTACCTGATCAAAATATAGATGAGTGATTAACAACTTTAAGGACTTCCATAATGAGCAAAAGCAGAATAGCGACTGGACAGAAGAAAGAAGACAGGCAGCCAGCCAGAGAAAGAATGCAACGCTTTTGGACTGCAGAAAAGGCTTCCAGAAATGGCCCTAAGCGAGAAATAAGATTTTAAATAAAAGGTAATAAAAACATACAAACGTTGTGTTTTCTTACCAATATTAGTAATAAGTTAAGAAAATTATGGAAATTTCAATGCGCGAAGCATGTTGGACAAACAGGAAATAGTAGCTGGCAGGAAGCTTGATTCGCACTCTGCCTGTGTAAATCATAAGTTCGAATCCGCGGATTGTAGAGGAAGATTTTCAGTAGGTGTGTGTGTTTTCTTTCTTTTTTACTTTAGGCTGGAATAATTCTTCCTTTTTTCAAATTCCGACACGCTACCAATACTATCTTAATTTCGATTCTCAACTAAACGTTATACCACCGGGCTGAGTGGCTCAGACGGTTGAGGCGCTAGCCTTCTGACTCCAACTTGGCACGTTCTATCCTGTCGCAGTTCGGTGGTATTTGAAGGTGTTCAAGTACGTCAACCTCGTGACGGTAAATTTACTGGCATGTAAAGGAACCTCTGCGGGACTAAATTCTGGCACCTCTGCGTCTCCAAGAAACTTTAAAGCAGTTAGTGGGACGTAAAGCGAATAACATCCATTAATATTAAAAATTACACAATCACAAGATACATTTTTAGCATTCCATTTACAACACCCTAAGGCTAACGACCAAGTATGCAGACCTGAGCATTCAGAATGAAAATTTGTTGATGAAGTGGTGTCGGAAAGGGGAGACTAAACGGGATAGATGTTTTCACTCATTTCGTCCCCCATAGCTAACTATACAAGCCATATTATTATTGGCAAATATAATCCACGTGTGTGTGTGTGTTTTATTGGTTACTTTAAAAGCTCATTACCTAATGGTTGATCACTAGTTGATAACAAAAAAAGATTGTTTGCAAACTTCATTAACAGAAGGGAAATTTACTAGTACATAAATATTTTCATATTTAATTACAATATATTTACCATTTTCAGAAAGCAACGGAGAAACTTCTATACGAATGACGTTGGAGTTTGATTTCTTGGGCAAGAGTGCGGAGAAGCACATGAACACAAAGAATATCAGAGCCGATTTACACAGAAACCCAGTGAAGAACAATATATAGCTCAAAATATATTACTACACTCAAAAATCTCGCACCTCGCGCGTAATGCTCTGCCACCTACTTGGCGTGGAGCGGGCTGTTCAACTGCCCCACATCGATTCTACACAAGCTTCATCAATTCATTCTTATGTCTGCACGAACGCTGGCATGCCAGTTCCACCGATCGATGAAAAGAACATCAAATTCTATTAAACTGCATACTACAAACCAAACACTGAAGAGAAAGTAGCTTATATCCGCTTAGAATAGCATCCGTGGATCAGGCGGCAGCGCGTCGGCCTCTCACCGCTGGATACCGTGGTTCAAGTCCCGGTCCACCATGTTAGATTTGTGGTGCACAAAGCGGAGGCGGGGCAGCTTTTTCCGGGTACTCCGGTTTTCCCTGTCATCTTTCATTGCAGCAACACTCTCCATTAACATTTCATTTCATCTGTCTGTCATTTCTCATTGCTCCAGAGGAATGCGACAGGCTTCGGCAGCCGGCACAATTCCTATCCTCGCCGCTAGATGGGGCTTCATTTATTCCATTCCTGACCCGGTCGAGTGACTGGAAACAGGTTGTGGATTTTCAATATCCGCTTAGAAAGAACACTGGCATTAATGAATTATCTCACTGAAAAAATAGCACTTTTACATTTTCTATCTTAGAACTTCGCTATCAATTAACAATTCATGAATGTTACCAACTTCGTTATTTTAGCATGATCGCAAAAAATTGATGGAATGGAGTAATGCAAAGTCAACATATAACTGCTAGGAAAGTAAAGAACGGGATATGGGATGAAAATAGCATCTGGAAGACAAACGTACAGTCGTTCGCCAAAAGACGAATTGCTCAATACCAAGTAAACAAATTCGCTACGGTAATGGCCGGGTTAGGAGAGAAGTCTAGTCAGACTAATCCTACGAGTTCTTAGTCGAAAACAAATGTAGGGCAACACTGGTAATTTTACGTGATTTCATACCTTGTGACCATAAACCAATAGACCGACGGTTAGTGTGGAAATCCTATCCAAATGTTCCTTACTTGTTATCTCTAACAGCCAACCTCAATAAGCAAGGTGAAGAAGTTGTGGTGGTAGTAACGGTAGTTTTAAATGACAAAAGGTGTTAACAGTTTATCACGAACTGTGAAAGACGGTGACCAGTACAGACCCTTGAAACACATTCGGGTGTTGAATAATGAAAACTAAGGCCGGTGAACGTCGGGTTATGAACTTCCTGCGCTTCACGAACCCAGTTTCGTTAGAGTCGTTATCGAGCTAATTTATTCAATGGAGATCGGTCAGAAGAGGGGAAGAATAAAAGGCCGGCATTTCCCAAATAAAAGCATTGTTAAGATTAACTGGGATTCTGTGAACTCGTGTCCTCGTACTGAGGTGGTGCAGCTCTTTTCAGACACACCCCCATTGGAGGTGAGCTGCATGTACCATTTCAACCACATACCAGCCCTCCTGTCATTCTTAAATTTCTGGCAGTATCGGGAATCGAACCCGGGCCCCCGAGGACGGCAGCTAATAACACTAACCGTTACGCTACGGAGGCGGATCTGGGATTCTGTGGTAGAACATTACGTTCCAAAGGTTTCGAGCTAGGTCCTTCCAATTTCATTATTTCTTTTTTTCAGCCACAAAGCCTGGCCCCATAACCGGCGTAATGTCCACGATTAGATGACTGAGATTAGTTTTTATACAGAGAGCATTTCAGTAAAACAAATGGATGAACATGACGAGAAAGTACAGGCATGAGAGAGGGGCACAGCGCCATGATGGAACGGAAGCACCCTGCCACAAATCTAACAGAACGGGCATGATGATAGTTCTACACTGATGAGCACTTGAATTAACAGCCGATTTGGCAAAACGGCGCTGTGGTTGGCCCACCGAATGTAGCAATTCGGCGTGGTACACGTCATGTCTTCGGACCTCGCGTTGACCGCGTGATTAACAGGTGAGCACAGGCTGAGTAAAACCACCGATGTCCTCTAGTCATGGCCTGGCCCACACTACGGAGGACTGTCGTTGAGGGAGCGATCGCCGTCCTTTTTAACTACAGCAGACACAGAAATAAGCGGCACAGATATATTAGAAGAAGTTCAAACAGCCATCAATCAGATGGAAAGAAAGGCAGTGGGAGCAGATAAAGTAGCACATTTTTTAAAAACTGATGGATGAACATCATGTAAAATGGTTGACCAAAATTTTCAACCGAATTTATGTATCCGAGAATATTCCATCGGAATGGCTCAAATCAGAGTTCATCACCTTGCCAAAAAAGCCAAACGCAAACCAATGTGGAGATTACCGCACAATAAGCTTGATGAGTCATCTCTTGAAAGTGTTCTTGAGAGTGATACACAGAAGAATATACAGACTGTGTGAAACTCAGATAGCCCCTAATCAATGTGGGTTTATTAAAGCAGAAGGTACGAGAGAAACTTTGTTCAGTGTGCAGGTCGTCTTTCAGAGACGTAGAGATGTAAATAAGAATGTATTTGCTTGTTTAATAGACTACTAGAAAGCTTTTGATTGTGTAAAACATGAAAAATTGGAGATTTTGAGAAATATTGGAATGGAGGAAAGAGATCTGCGAATCATCAAGACGCTGTACTGGAATCAAACAGCGGTGTTGCGTGTTCAAGGAGAAAACATTGAAGCAGTCAAAATCCTGAGAGGAGTGAGGCAGGGATGTATCTTGTCACCTATACTATTTAATTTGTATTCAGAATACATATTTAGAGAAGCCTTGGAAGATATAGACGAAGGGATTTTGATAAATGGAGTGAGATGAAACAACATCCGGTATGCTGATGATACAATTGTATTTGCTGATACTATCCAAGCACTACAATCACTAATGGATAGAATTGTAAGAGTCAGCAGCCAATACGGGCTTGAAATAAACACCGCCAAGACAGAACTCATGGTTATAAGGAACGTATTTCCGGAATAAACTTGGTTATAAATCAAAAGAGTATAGAAAGGGCAAAACAATATTCATACCTTGGAACCATAATAAATGAAGACTACGACTGCTCACAAGAAGCCAAGGAACGCATTGGAAGAGCAAGAAGTGTGTTCCAGAAAATGAGCAATGTGTTTAAAAGCCACAATCTAACTTTAGGGACTAAAATCAGACTTCTGCACTGTTATGTATTTTCTGTTCTTTTATATGGTGTAGAAACATGGACCTTAAATAAAAACACAGAGAAGCTGGATGCCTTTGAAACATGGCTTTATAGGCGGATCCTGAGAATATCTTGGACCCAGAGAATGACAAACGTGGAAGTAATGAGAAGGATGAACACAACACCTCAGTTGCTCAAGATAGTGAAATGCCGAAAGCTGCAGTATCTGGGACATATAATGCGCAACATAAGATAGATGCAACCTACTCCGAAAAATACTCCAGGGGAAAAATCAACAGCAAAAGAGGTCCTGGAAGAAGAATATCTTGGCTTGACAATCTTAGAGGCTGGTGCAATGTCATCAGTTGAACTGTTCCGCGCTGCCACAAACAAGACGAAAATCGTCATCATGATCGCCAACATCCGAAACGGACAGGTACCGAGAGAAGACACAGCTACTAGTAATTAAAAAACTATGATGAATAAATTACATCACTGTCAACATTGTCTTGAAAGCATAAACTTAACATTTAAGAAGCCGATCAACAAATGCATACTGTGTAATTTAATACTTCTTTAAAATATACCATATTACCTTATGACGATGGTACTATCTGTAATTTCATCTTTAAACACGGATATTTTTCATAGTTTTATAAGAATTATTTCCCAATGAATGTTTTAAGAACGTGCACATTATAGAGAAGAAAAGGATTTTATGAGAATTTTCAATTGGGACAAGTTCATGAAACATTACAAGATTCAGTTCTGACACCACGTTTTCAATCCAAACGCATTTATTTCTCGTAAAACATCTTAAATTGTTGCTAAATCTAATCCTGTAAGTAGTTTAACCGGAATGTCTTATTACCTCTTAGAAAACGAACGCAGAAGCAACTAAAAATGCTATTTTATTCGCTACAACTCCAAACAATTGTACATCTTTTTATTCTCCGGTTCCTTTTACATGTACTTCAACATGAATATCCACGACTTTTTCGCTCTCAGAAAGTTATCAGTACAATAAGTTCATATTTTATTTTTATGTACAATATTCAAAACTCGCCTAACTATTTGGTACGTGAAATCCAACCGCCGGTCCTTTTTCGCGAATTCAATTACGGCACCATAAAAGACTGAAGCTTAGTTTCTCTTCATGGTTTTTAATACAATTATCTCTTTCCCGAGGAAGATTACTGTACGATCATACCGGCTGTTTTCACTCATATAACTTAGTGCATTTCTTCTGATACGCTTCTTGAAGACGACATTAAATTCACTTCGAAAAGAAAACAGTGTCAAAAAGAAAACCGTAACTTTGTTCCTCGGGATGTTAAAGCGGTGATGGAAACCTCTTGATCGTACTGCGATAACTCGCAAGATTCAAAAAGTTCTAAAATCTTCAATGAATTCAAGTTTTCAAACCGAGTATTTGCATGGTTATATTACCAAACATTTCAGCATACAGCTTTCAGAGTTTAGTTTCTGAATGAGGATGCACTGCTAACGATCTGTCATTTTCAGAGATTAAGCCAATGAGTTCACGGTTAGATGAACCGAGATTTTCACGATCTCTTCGAAACGCAAGTTCTCAAGCGACATAACACGGACATGTATTATGCGCCTTAGTCCTCTTCTGTTTCTTTTCACCTCTGCATTGTAATATTCAACAGTCAGCCACCGTGCTCATGTAAAGCAACATCTACATGAGCCCAACCTAACTCTGTAAGTTATATGTGCATTAATATAACTCCAAACTTTTCGTGCCTGCTGATTGCAGCATGCGAATTGTTAGTATCACTACAGCCAGTACCAGAACAGGGCAACTCCATTTCCAGCTCTCAAATAAAAAGCATGGCCAGGGTAACTATTTCGTTTCTCAAACCCAATTTACAACGTATGTTCTCCAAACAGCTTTGTACTGAAATGACAGTTGAACCCTTTCTTATTATTGCATATCAAATGTGTCTATTTAGGCACGGATCCCGAGAAAGTAGTATAATTTGCTTTTCCTTAAAATTTAGAAGTCTGTAAGGTTTCCATTTCAGTTTTCCAACATCTGACGGACACATTTCGTTGTAATCACCCAATAGCACAATGCTAAATACACATAAAAATAATAAATGTTCTCACTCAAAACACTGGTAACTTCACACAGGAACCGGCAAGAACACACACTGAAGGCTGCGCTGCAAGACTGAGAACCACGAGAAAAAAAGCACAGATTCTTGAAAGGTCCTTGTGTGACATTCCACGGCAACCAGAGTGAGTCGTAGCTTTTAAGGAAAAATTGTATGTTTCCCCAATGCCCTTTCGTCCCTTTTACCAGGGGCTTCTTCTCAGGACCCATAATTAGCGAAGTGCCGAGGCACTCCCTAGCCCGAATGCATGCGGTACGTGTACTGACTTACAGTCTAACTTGCTTGAGTTATGTATACTTTCTTGCAACCTAACCAGAACACACTGGATGAATTATGCGAAAAATCATGGAAGAAATATATTAATTACCGAGGGTACCTTAGCGCTTGCTTAGTTTGCTCTATACAAGGTGTACCAGAACTATACCGAAAACAAAATCAGGAATGCTGCGTGCTATGTTAAGAACGACGGAAGAATCTGATTGGCGGAGAATTTTCTTCTTTTTCAGAAAATGAGGTTACATTGTTACTTCCGGGCGCGCCATTCAAACTGACGAACTCGCCGCATTTGCTACGCCAGAGCACAAGCCGCTGACGTGCTTCAAAGAAGAGAAGCGGGTGGGGGAAAGTGAGGGTGTAAGATGGAAGCAGAGATAATGCTCCGCACGTATGCACAAGTTTCCTCGTTCCACTCGCAGAGGATGTCCTTGTCTCTTACAGGCAATATCCACAGTCTGTTCGTTTATCAAACAGCCGTAGCTGCACATACAGTGTAAGAACATACTGTAATTAAGACACACTTGTCAGTCAAGGAATGCCCCAGATCGTTTCTCCTCCCATCTGCTGGTAGCAGTAACGCTCTTTATTATTTAACACGCTCAAAGATGCAACGCTGTCGCCCCATGATTGTTTATTCCTTCACTCACAACATTGTAAATGGAATGAAATACTGAACGAAGGAAGCAATACGCCCAGAAATTCTATGATTACATTTCTCTTAAATATTTATTACGGGCCACCCGAAGGGTGGTTATTATTATTATTATTATTATTATTATTATTATTATTATTATGTTATTTAAAGTGAAATTACTTGTAAGTAGCAGGTGTGCTCCATATGTTAGTATGTGATTAGATAAATAATTTTGATCGTGTAGGGGCAAAAAACACGATAAAAATTTAACGCCAGGAAATACTCAAAACGGGTACATTATATTACATTTGATTATTTATAGGATGTTTATTATAAAAGTGATTATTAATTAGTTGTTCCACCATTTTATTGTAAGTTTTTTCCTTGGTTAGTTGTTTACATTTTTATATTTTACATGTGAACTTTTGTTAATATAAATATATATAATGCTTAAAACCTAAAATATGATTTTCAGTATTTAATATTTATTAAGGGAACTTGGAATTAGTAATATGTGGCCGGCTAAAGTTATGCCAGCCGCCGCGGTTATACGTAGAGCTAAAGTAGACATTATCAGTATAGAAGTTAATAGATTTTTATGTTTAAAATTAGATTTTTAAGGTAAATATATATAAGGCTTGATAATATATGAAGCCGTGAAATTTGAATTATAAACTAGGATGAGATACCCTTCCCGAACCGCTCTCTCCTCTGAAATTAATGGCAATCCCAGTGTGAAAAGCCCGTTCGAGATTGATAGCCTAGCGGAGCAGATCTCATCTCCTATCGTTAGAGCCGCAGAATCTTCCGCCGAGGGACCGAGCGTTGTACAACGTAATGACACGCTCCCTTCTGAGATCGTAACGCAGATCAAAATTAAGAACAGAGTTCGTAGGCTGTGGCGTGAAACCAGGGATCAGTACTTAAAGCGTAAGTGGAATAGGTGCAAGCGTAACCTCCGAATTATGATTAAAACCATAGGCAAGCTGCCTGGCGGTCTAGGCTAGCGGGTCTAAATGTGGCTGACAACTCCCTCCACAGGCTGGCTCGGAAATTTAATAACAATAAGACTGTCATACTCACCCTCCACGGCAGGAATGGATTCGCCTATTCAGACAACGAAAGGGCCGACGCCCTGGCGGACACGTTCGAGAGTGAGTGTGCCCCAAACGACGAGCCTTGCGATGAAGATTTCGTAGAATTCGCCGAAAATGAACTACACGAGACTGGCGAGACAGACCTCCCATCTGACTTCAAATTCATTTCGCCGTCTGAACTATTCGCCGCTATTAAACGACTCAAGAACAGGAAATCGCCTGGACTTGACAGCGTTCAGCGTCGTTTCCCAAGAACCTCCCGAGAAAGGCGCTGACATGTCTAACTAAACTTTTTAATGCTATTTTCCGGGTTGGCCATTTCCCGGCCTGCTGGAAAATAGCGAAAGTAATAATGATCCCCAAACCCTTAAAAGACAAGACATTCCCACAGAACTACCACCCGATATCCCTCCTCAGCATCATATCCAAACTTTGAGACCCTCTTCCTTACCCGGCTAAATATAATTAAAGACTACCTGAAAGTGATGAACGACGAACAAATCTGTTTTTGGCGTGGCCATTGCACCTGCCACCAATTGATTCGTCTCACTAAGAATTACTAAAACATACAATTATCGTAGAATGCATGAGTTTGTTTTCTCGATATTGCGCGTGCGTTCGATAAGGTTTGGCACCAGGCACTCATTTTTAAATTAAGGACCTTAGGTTTCCCGCCCTACGTACTACAATTACAGAGGTGCAGCTGGTACGTCTCTGGCACTACTGGAGCTTCCCGATAAACTGAAGTATATACTTCTCTGAAGGAAAATTCCAGTCTTCTGTGCAGCTCATGGCTGTATAGAGGGGTTCATAGGGGAAATGGCGTATTTCACAGGTAATTTCCTTGAAATTCATTTCCGTGCGTGTAAAATAATCATTTACGTGACACTTATTGTCGTGTGAATTGCCCTGGTTGGGCTGACTCCCCGTCTGATTCCCCTGCCGGCGTGAATGACATTCTTTGGATCTTACCTTGAAGACTGAAATTAATGTTTTACGAAATATAATGGGCGCCCTTTTCCTTTCACTGAATGACCATGCCTTTGAAAGCGAATATCTAGAAAATTGATGTACATGATACCGAGCGAGTGGCTGCAGGCTTTAGGTCACGTAGCTGTCAGCTTGTATTCAGGAGATACTGGGTTTGAACCCCACTGTAGGCAGCCTTGAAGATGGTTTCCAATGTTTACACCAGGAAAATGCTGGGGCTGTACCTTAATTAAGGCCACAGTCGTTTCCTGCCCACTCCTAGTCCATTCCTATCCCATCGTCGCCATAAGGCCATAATGCCTATCTGTGCCGGTGCGATGTAAAGCAAATTATAAAAAATACTTCAGTATTTTGTCAGTTCTCTTCAATCATATAATTTACCACTCTCCCTTTCCATTAACGGAAATCGTTTTACAAATTAAAATCTTACAGCAAGTCATGCTTTTCAAGAAAAGCTAAATAAAAACTCCATAACAGACTGAAACCACAACTGAGTGTCTTATTTCCACTTGTAATTACGTTCAGAAAACATTGAATAATAATAGCTTTATGTCCCACTAAGTACTTGCACGGTTTTCGGAAATGCTGAGGTGTCGGAATTTTTCCCACGGGAGTTCTTTCATGCGCCGGTAAATCTATCTACAGGAGACTGACATATTTGAGCACATTCAAGTATCACCGGACTGAGCCAGGCTCGAACCTAGAAACTTGGGCTCAGAAAGCTAGGGTCTAAACTGGCGATATGACTACTTTATCCCAAAATCTCGCCAATAACTCATCCGCTTCGTACGAGAGGATATTTTCGGTCGTTGGGCAGAATTATGCCCAAGTCCTGGCCATTTACCCCAAAAAATAGCGAAATATACGTGCCCTCCTTCTACACGTATGTTGTTAGAAGACTTAATACGAGCAGTAAATTGATTTTGTTTTACTTAACTGCACCTGAACACCGCCCTTTTTTCACGCATTTAGTCCTGTATTTATGCTTTCTGGGATTTCTTTTTTTTTTTTTTTTACTGAAGAGAAGCATCGCAAGTATACTGTAGTACCTGAGAATGTTTACATGTAAGAATTTTAAACCTTATCTATATCCACACAGTTTCAAAAGTCCCCAATTTACATTCATGAGTACAGCGGAGTGAGCTTTTTGCTAAACAGCTGCGATTTCAACATGCTCCGCGCGCTACAGCGATTCTCTCGTAGACGGTGGCGCCAATGCTACCTCCAGTGTGTCGTTTACTAACTCTATGGTACCAACACCCCACCATTCACAGCAGGATTCACAACACTGCTGCGAAATTTTATGACTCGCTCAGTGAGATCCAAAATCCGCTGATCAGGAACATAGGCAACTATGACACCCCAGGTCTTCGGCACTGTAGTCTTCGATACCGAAGACCTACGAATATCCACCACTAACCCAACTCCATAGACGGGTGCAGACCATATTCTGGTCAGCGTGATTCAAAATTTCAAGGTCCACAACCATACCAACAAAAATGCAGTTTTTAGCTAGTATGTTGATTCTTACTGTATATAACAAATTAGACTAGCAGAATAATATCATTAACATCAATATTTTTATCCAATCTGGCCCTTTTTCAGTGTACTTATTCTGTATCACTTGCATGTTCGGTTGACCACGAAAATGTTTCTGTGAAGAAGTCCTTGCGCACGTGAGGAATGTAGGTCTGGATTTTCATCATGTCTTGTATCTTTGCTTTTTTTTATTTTTATTATTTTTTTATGGGAACATTTCAGTTGAGTATGGCGTTATGATGATGGTAGTGGTGTCCTTTAAACTAAGACCCATGAAGGAAGTTTGGTTCATGATACCGCTTACTGTACGATGCAGCTCAATGTAACCTTTTCTTACATGGGAATAATTACAATAAATGGTAAAGGGTACACGCCCATTTAAAATTACGCTGCAGGGCTATGTTAAGTTGCCAAAATGCGCAAAAAGAGGAAGTAGATCGAATAGTGAGTTACGCCAGTTTAAAGAAAATCGATTCATGTATTTATCTTCCAAGGATCTTCCTTCCTCCTGTAATGACTCCCTCTTTGTCTTCTTAAAACGATCGTCCCTTTATGATTTGTCTTAATATTAGCTTTACGTCCCACTAATTACTCTTACGGTTTTCGGAGACGCCGAGGTGCCGGAATTTAGTCCCGCAGGAGTTCTTATACGTGCCCGTACATCTACCGACACGAGGCTGACGTATTTGAGCACCTTCAAATACCTCCGGACTGAGCCAGGATCGAACTTGCCAAGTTGGGGTCAGAAGGCCAGCGCCTCAACCGTCTTAGACACTCAGCCCGGCATGATTTGTCTTTCCCATTGTGACAGTCATCTTCACAATCTTCTTTATCGATATGGGGAGATGACCACGTAGTTTTCAAGTAAAGACAATCGCGACGAAAACCACCATCATCGCCAGTTAACACGACTGAACAATATTTCCATGTTAGGGATGCTCTGCGTTAGGGATTAAGCAACTAAAGTCTGTATTTATGAGTGTATCTGATCACAGCCGGTAAAACTGTATGACAAATGATCGGAAATTGTACTCCCAATAGCTTGTGTAATGTTTATAGGTAGGACCACTAAGGTATTTAATAATTTAAATTTTCGGCTTTCCCTACACTCCATTTCACCCAGGATGAATAAAATCACTGTACAGCCGAAACTGTAGTGTTATTCACCGAATTTACATACAGATTTTCAAACAGTTATCTTCGCCTGTTTTCTCGTGGCTCGCCGTTAAGAAACACAAGTCTAAATTCATTAATATCTCTTATCACAGCCGTTACCGTACTACTGTACAATATATAAATGATCGTAAATTATAATTATTACGTAGTACAAGTATTTATCGACAGGACCACTTGTAAGTATTTGAGAATTAAATATTACGCCTTCCCCTAAACTGCTAATTTACTCGGCATGAATGAAATTATTTATAGCCTAAAGAGTGGTGCCGTATTCCCCGACTGTACATACAGAATTTCAACAAATTCTGTTCCGCAATGTTCTCGTAATCCGCATACATATAGTAGGCTACATACATTACTTGTAAAATTTAAAATGTAATTTCCTTCTTGCTGCCGACACGGTCAATACAGACCATTACTTTTCATTTCTGTGCAGTGTACACACAACACTCCTATTTTAAATATTACTAACTGACGTACCCGGCGTTGCCCGACAGTCTGTGAATGTTTACCTTTAAGATCTTTATTACCAGATATGTGTGAAGTTAGTGTTTAAAGAATTCCTTTTTGAGATGATTTTATTGTCTATAAGTAGTTTTAGAGTTATTTAGAAGCGTCTGATTTCAAGTTTTAGATTATTTAATTTTCGAGTAAAACTTTGTCCAAATTGTGGAGGCTCGAACTGACTGGGAAATATTTGGTCATTTCAAAAAAATAAAAGTGATTACGTATTTACCCGTCACGCTATAGATACGATGTACACGATTTCAACTGTCAATGAGACCGTCATCAACCAGCCTTACAACCCTAAAAGCAGTGTATTCACACTAATCTCGGACTATGTTTTTAAGCCCCTTTCAGGTCCCCCGCCCCCTCCCTTGTCAAAATGGAGGCTGAACGTGGACTTAAACGGTATCCAGAGCGTCACAATTCGACTCAGCGACACAAACAATAGATTCCATATTTATATCGGTTATTCCACATATTTTTTATATAATCCCCCTCGCCCCATTCCCCACACCCACCGGGGGGTTAGGATGTTTCATCTCCATATTATTTTTTCTTTTAGATGGTAATTCGTATGTGTACCAAGATTCGTTGATAACTATTCTGAAACATACCCATATATATATCTATAATATCGGTTATTTTTACATTCATTTTCACCCTTCTCAACCTCCATACTGATTGCGACTGAAGTATGACTTAACCATCCACAGTGTCACAGTTTATCTCAGCGACCCCCAAAATTATGGATTCGACTCATATTTCAGTCTTTTTTGGTTATTTTTATATTTTACCCCTACTCTAGGGCACAGGAGTCTCTTACCCCCAAGGCATTTTTTCCAGATACTAGATCATCAATTGCATCAATTTTGGTTGAGAACAATGCTGGAACATACATATGTTCATTATATCTGTCATTTCGGAAATTTGTTTCTCACCTTTTCTCACACCCTATGCGAAAGGAGATTGAACTTCTAAAAAAAATCCGCAGTGTCACTATCCATCACAACTACCCCGAAAAGAATGGATTTGACACTATGTCCGATTATTTTTACACCTTACCCCCTCCCCCCAGGAGTGCTAGGGTTGTCATACCTCCACGCAGTTTGTCTCCTCATAGTAAGACATAAGTGTACTAAGTTTGGTTGAAATCACTCTCTTAGTCCCGAAAAGAACAGATTCAATATTAATAGCGATCGTTTTTAGTCATTATTAGAGCCCGGAATTTAGGTAAAATACCTTTTTTTATCTCGGTGGATCGAAGTGTAACAGAGACAAGCATGTTTTCGTACGTTTGAGAACGGTCAAACCAATTATTTTGCCTTTTTTTGGGGGGGGGGCTGATTTTAGCTTCCGTAGCCTATTTTATAGATTAACGCCATTTTTAAGTTGTAGATATTTTCTGCTGTTATTTATGTATTAAAATTAATCGCTGGAAAGAAAAGACTATGTAGCTCCAATGTACTGAATTAATAAAGAAAAAGTATTTTAGCTTAATAGATAGGAAAAAATCACATAAATGATATGAGGGTTGCTAGGTCACGTCCTCATACGTAAAATTTAGTGCTGGTGGTGACTGCTTTGACAGGAAGAACAACTTTGTAACCATCCTCTGATAACACTGATCAGAAGTAAAAGGTATCGGCAAAAGAAAGGAGGACCACGAACAGCGCTAAAACGAAAGATTCCCTAGGCCTCGCAAATATAATACCGTCGCGGTCAGACAGGAAACGTAAGAGCAAGGAACCTGACATAAGTGGAAGCACAGCTAGACTCCGTTAGGGGAACCGTGGTCGTCAACCCAAACTCGCAACTTGTGGGGCCTTGGTCATCCTTTTAGTCGCCTATCCTGTCAGACGGGGATGCCGTTGACGTTATTCTATTATCACCACCTACAGGGGTATGTATGATTAAGTACTGTGATGCAGGTGTGTGCTACGTAGCTTACATTAAAGCATCGTTATTTTAGTGCCCAATTTTTGCCATTATAAATGCCTATTTTAATTATTTCACTACCCATTTCCTACACGTTAAGTGCTAATTTGCCTGATTATTTTAGCAAAATTAAATGCCTGAACTTCAAGGCTAGTTATAATTCTATTTCGCTCCTTTTCTTGGGCTTCTAAGGGTGCCGTGCCCCCACAGTATTTTTCCCCCGACTTCAGTCGACAGCTTTGCTGAAAAAAAAAAACACAGACAATATCTCGGCCATTTGGACATTTTCTTTTCTTCAGCCCTTCTCACCCCCCTTGCCGACTGTGGCTCAACTTGGACTTAAACGATATCCGGAGTGTCGTATTCATTTCAGCGACCCCGAAAACCATGGATTCGACACTATTAATCGATTATTTTTATAGCTCACCCTCTCCAACCCTTACCTCTAGGGGCACTAAAGTTGTCATAACCCCCATGCGGTTTATCTCCTAATAGTAAGTCATAAGTGTGTGGGGGGCAACGCGTCCGCCTGTCACCCGCCGGCCCCGGGATTTTAATTGTAAATAATTAATATCCCTGGCCTGGGGACTGGGTGTTTGTCTCGTCCTTAACGTCCCTTCCCTTACATTCAACACTTTACACTTCCGCAATATCCAAATACACGCAGGTTTATAACATATGGTGCAAGTAGAGGCAAAATATCTTTGTAGGTCGACGCCCCGAACAAATAGGATTATATATATAACTGTACCAAGTTTTGTTGAAATCGCTCCAGTAGTCGCAAAAACTGATTCGATACTATTACTGGCCGCATTAAATACATATATATCACACTGCTATTCATAAGCAGACATATAAGCACTTAACGTTTAGGAAATAGACGGTAAAATAATTATTTTCACCCCCTGCCCTAGTGTGTTTATGGGTGTCTTCCCGCAAAAAATACTTTTTCCAGATAGCAAGTCATATTTTTATCAACGTTGATCGATAGCTAGTTTGAACATACCGCACATACGTCCATTACCTCGATCATTTTGGATATTTTCTTTCTTTATTCTTTCTCAAACCCTATACCAGAGAGGGCTGATTTTGGACTTTTAAAACTGTGGATTCGACAATGTTATCGATTATTTTTATACCTCGCTCCCTCCTCACCCCCTTACACAAAGCGGGCTGAACATGAGCTTATAAAAATTCCGGAGTATCACCATTCATCTCAGCGACCTCGAAAACTATGGATTAGGCATTTTCGATTTTAAAATCCACCACCCCCCTGACTCCCCACCCTTAAGGGTGCTATGGAAGACTCACCCCCACAATTTTCGTCTCCAGATGTTAATCGTAAATGTACCAAGTTTGGTTGAAATATATAAATCAATCAATCAATCAAACCATCAATCAATCAATCAATCAAACAATCCATCAAACAATCCATCAATCAATCCAAAGCGAAATATTACAAAATATATCGGAAAGGTCCAAAATAATTTTTTGGAAAAATAAACAACATGCTATTTTCTTCAAATGACTTACACAAATGATTTTATACTGTTACAAATCACACTAAAGCTCTTCGAACAAATGTGACATGTCAGATATCCGCCCCTTACTAAATAAGGTTTGACGCAGAAGATAACCCACTGGGTGCGAGCAGTAAGAAAACATCCACGGTAACTTGTCTTTCGAAAGAGGCGACCAAATGGGGTAACCCCAGGAGCTCGCATAAATTTGGAGCGCGGGTGGCGTCCACGAACCCCCTAACTGAGTCTGGCATTTCTTCCTCTTGTGTCAGCCTCTTCCATTTTAGCTTTCCACTCCAACTTCCCCTGATCAATTTTTGGCGTTGGGAGTCTCGTTTTCACTCTTTTCGTAACCCTTTCCCCACTCTTGCCGATACCCCTGAGCAAGAGATTACCGACTTCAGTAGGCGCCACCAGTGAATAAGATGTGTAGTGGTAGCGCGTCTTATATCCGTCTGTAAAGAAGAACTGCGCTTCGTTTGTGGTTTCCAGTGGGTATTTGTGATTTTATTTTGGGTGCTGAGTTTGTGTTGGTGTTATCTAGTGAGTCCACGTTCATTTAATAGTGTTTTAGGGTCATTTATTATCAGTTTTGTGCCCTAAGTATCTGCCATCTTGTTCAATGCTACAATCGTTCCACAGATATCACTACTTAGAGCGAAACGCGTTATATCTATTTTAAACATTTTGCCCTAACTGGCACCCATTTTGTTTCGTCTGCCATCACTACCATGGAGACCACAAAGAAGATGTGCACTCTACTCTGTTTTCACGCGGTTGTCTAGGTCAGAGGGGCCGATGACCTTCGATGTTAGGCCCCTTTAAACAACAAGCATCATCTAGGTCAGAGAGCCTGCCCATTTCGTCAGCCATCTTAAGAAGGGCAATTTTTGGTACGACGTGTAGACAACCTCCAAGATGGTGTACCCTGGGCAACGGACTGCAAGAGCAAGACGGCAGAAAGTCTACACAAACGGTAACCGAACTAGATCTGGTATCTCTCCAGGTTTTTATGATCTACAAACTTATCCCAACGGCTCCTTTAAGAGCCAATCCACATAGGACTCAAAATGCACTGGACCTTGTGCCCGTGTCCTACAACTGAACATTGAAGGCATATCCAAAGATAAATGCGAATATCTGAGTAAATTATCTTTGTTTTTTTTTGTTTTTTTGTTTTTTGTTATTTTGCTTTACGTCGCACCGACACAGATAGGTCTTATGGCGAAGATGAGGCAGGAAGGGGCTAGGAGTGGGAAGGAAGCGGCCGTGACCTTAATTAGGGTACAGCCCCAGCATTTGCCTGGTGTGAAAGTGGGAAACCACGGAAAACCATCTTCACGGCTGCCGACAGTGGGGTTCGAACCCACGATCTCCCGAATACTGGATACTGGCCGCACTTAAGCGACTGTAGCTATCGAGCTCGGTGTGAAAATTATCTAAAGAACATAAAATTGATCTCATCGCCCTACAAGAAACCCATCTAAAAGACGATCAGGTAGACTCTAGAGCAAGAATACCCGGTTATAAAATTGTAGGCATTCTTGGTTCAGAGATTTATGGTTCTACCATGTACATTCGCCAGGACATATCCGATTACAGTGTTAGTTCTTGCTACCGACAAAGTAACACTGAAATCATCTCTGTCAACGTAATGGGAACAACAATATCTGCAGTGTAAAAATCACCACAGGAACGCTGGCCAGATCCCCCTCTTCCAAACATAAGTCATCCAGGTGTTTATACCTTGGTGATTTCAACAGTCATCACACTTCATGGCGATATGACAAAAATGATGAAAACGGAGAAAAGCTCTCAGACTGGATGGACCAGAACCAACTCCATCTATCCTACGATGCAAAAGACAAAAATCTTTCCATTCTGCTAGATGGCGTAAGGACACCAATCCTGATGTCTGCCTTACAACAATGGATGCTAACCATATTCCTTTACCTCACACAAGATATTTACCATCAGGTTTTCCACGCAGCCAGCATCGTCCAATTATTTTAACCATCGGCCTATAAGTCCCATTAATTACAACAAAACAGAAACCCAGATGGAACTTCAAGAAAGCGCAATGGATGAAATATTCTCATGAGGTTGATTCTCATCTTTGCTGGATTCCACCTAAACTAGAGAAATAAACTCTTTCTTGGAACAATTATTGAAGCAGCAAAACGTAACATACGTCGTGGGTATATAAGGAACAACATTCCTTGCTGGAATGAAGAGACTGAAGAGCTTGCTAAAGCATACGAAGGAAACTGAGATCCTGCCTTAGGCATGCAGATTCTACAATCCTTAAACACCCAAAGGCCTTGATTTTACTCACTTCAGTCACAAATGTTGGTCACTTGTTAGAAAACTTGGAGCAGCAACAACACTGCCGATTTCCAGAACTGAACTTAATCCAACCTCCATCGCACAACACATTAAAAAGAGGTCGGAAGATGTTCTGATAGATGCCTGCCAATACAAAATTATACAAGAGAGTCTTAAAGCAATCAATGATCAGCTGGATGATAACCCATTTTATTCCTCTCCTTTTGCGAGTGCTGAACTCAATCAAGCAATTCGAACTTTGAAATCTGAAAAAGCAGCTGGTCTGGATGGTATATTCCCAGAATTTATACGTCACCTACGAAGTAATGGTAGGAAGCGGCTCAGGAATTTCTTCTCAGATATCCTCACCAAAGGACAAACACCACCAGAGTTCAAAATTGCAAAAATAATCGCAATCCTTAAACCTGGGAAACCAGCAAACTACCGCCCAATTTCACTCCTCAGCGTTTGCTATAAAATTCTGGAACGCCTAATTTACAACAGAATATACTGCACATTAGACAGCAGAATACCACCAGAACAGGCTGGAGTCAGGGAAAAACGAAGCTGTTGTGAGCAAGTCTTAGCTTTAACATCCTTTATAGAATCAGGTTTCGAAAGAGGATTGAAAACATCCGTGGCTTTCATCGACTTAACTGCTGCGTATGATAACAGTGTGGACTGATGGATTAATGTTGAAGATAAAACAAGCACTACCGTGTAGAAGACTCACTGCCCTGTTACCTACCATGTTAAGGAATCGTTATTTCAGATTGTGTTCAGGTGACAAGATGAGCAAGTCGTACACCATCAAGAATGGCCTCCCTCAAGGATCTGTCTTGGCCCCATTGTTCTTTAATCTATATACAAGTGATGTACCAGAAACAATGTCCCGTAAGTTCTGCTATGCTGATGACTCTGCCATAGCAACTCAAACTAACCATCTTGAAGAAGAAATCCTGACACAGGATCTACAAAAACTAGAAAACTATTTCAGACAATGGAGGCTTTGCCCAAACCCGTCAAAAACGGAGGTCACAGCTTTTCCACCTGAACTATAGAATCTATAAACAAGAGCTGAACATTACATTCTGCGGAAAAAGGGTGAGAAACAATCCTAACCCCAAATACCTGGGAGTTACTCTGAACCGCTCTCTGACTTACAGAAAAGACCAAGAGAATACCGCAGGAAAACTTAGGACCAGGAATAACATCATTCGCAAACTAGTCGGCAAAACATGGGGTGCTGATGCAAGTACTCTTTGTATGGCAAGCCTTGCACTGGTCTACTCTGTTGCCGAATACTATGCACCGGTATGGTATAGAAGTGCTCATGTCCACAGAGTGGATACTCAACTCAATGAGACCTTAAGGATCGTAACGGGCACATTAAGATCAACCCCTGTGCCATGGTTGCACGTACTGGCAAGTTTACCTCCTCCACAACTGAGAAGACAACAAGCTGCTGCCCAAACTTGGAAAACTTACATCTGTCCTTACTTTAAACACCTTCCGATTCACTCAATGCTGAGTAATCCACGAACTATGCGTCCGAAATCCACGAAGCCTATTTGGGATGACAACATTATTAAGCAGCCAGGGCCTTTCAACATCAACAAAGTCTGGAAGGAAGGGTGGAAATATTTCTCACCATCTCGTCAAATCAAATTAGATTATCCTTCCCAGCATGTTCCAGGAACTGATCTACCAAGAGCTACGTGGTGCCAACTAAACCGCGTACGAACTGGTCACGGTAGGTGCAAAGCAATGCTGCACAAATGGGGATGGCTAGATTCACCTGCTTGCGACTGCGGAGCTCAAGAACAGACGATGAACCACATCATTCGGCAGTGTCCACAGCGTAGCTTCACAGGTGTTTGGGAAGAGTTCATGAAGGCATCACCTCCAGCGCTTTCTTGGCTGAGGAGTCTTGATATTCATTTTAATTCACTACGTACATATTTGTGTTAAATAATGTAGATCATTTGTTCCATACGAAACATATATATACTGACGAGATGTATAGGAAACATTGAAGTTTTTATTACTACGTTTTTATTCTTTTTACAGTATGCTTTACATCACAGGGTCTAATGGCGACAATGAGGTAGAAAACGGGCGAAGAATGGGAAGGAAGCGATCGTGTCGTTAATTAACGTGAAGCCCCAATATTTATCCTGGGGTGAAAATGGTAAAAGAATATTATGTCACAGGTGGATGTAATATCAAGTTCATCAGGGTTCATGAAGTAGTCACGCAACAAGAAGGAGCGAGAGTCCATGAGAAAGATCGATGGTTGAACAAAATTGTGCGTTACGGTCTTTAGGGTTAGTAGCTCATTAGCCACATGCACACAACAGCACATCAGAGTAATCAGCTTACTTTATTAAATTAACAATGTCCACAGGAAATGAATCCGCTACGTTAGAAGTATTCTCATAATTTCCATTGACAAACTCGACACTTACCTTTAGAAGGAATGACCGAGATGGACGCCCTGGACGCATTCTAAAATAAAATTTAAAACACAGAATTAATCAACCAAGAAACAGTTATGAATGCCACAAATTATATGAAAATGTACTACACACAAGAAAAAAAATCACGTATTCGAATTAGTCATGTCCATAAAAACTGACACAATCTATCAGAAAAACAGACATACAGATAAGTGAATAAAAGAGCAAAAGCAGCCCTTACAGGATGGTCACAACAAAGGTCAACAAAGGTGAACCGGGTATATGAGCGATAGAGTGCAGGTCATACTCGTAAATAAATTTGAAAAACAGAATATGTCGGTATCTCGCGCCGTTGTCATTTTATCAGTCGCTGAAGTTAGCCTGTTAGATCACTTCGTGGGCAAATTTAAATTGACTTTGAGAAGCGACGTTGCTAAATCTGCACGTACTTAAGGCCGGTTTGAGAAGCAAACTAAAGAAAGGAAACCTTTGGCAGGGGAGGGATTTGAACATTAAGCTCCGAGCTGACAGGATCGCGCCATATCAAGTACGCTACGCTGACACCGAATGAAACCTACGTGTTTGTATTTGATTCTTCTTTCTCGTCATGGCTCTCAAGCCGGCCTTAAGCCACGTGCACATCTAGAAAATCGCCTCTCAAAGCCCACTTGAATTCGCCCGCGAAGCGATCTGATGGGCTAACTTCAGCAACTGGTAAATAACAGTAAACAACAGTAAGAAATATAGATTTTTTTTTTCAAATTATATTTCAGTAAGACCAACTCTCTAACGATCCTAGGGGTTCGCGTTGGTTCCAACCTCTCTGTATAAAGAATACTTTATATAAACATAGAGCATCCAAATATTTCCCGGAAGCGAACTACAAGAATTACAATAAATAATAATAACAATAATAATAATAGTAAGCCTAATAATAATCTCGAGTAGTATTTATTAAAAGGAGCGCTTTGGCCGATCACAATACTACATTTTCTTTATTAACATAAAGTAAGAATTTTGTCTGTACAATGGTCAGAATTTTAAAAGGATGGCATTTCTGTATCAGTCGTGTCCACAGCAACAAGGAAATGCACTTCGTAATTTTCCGTAATTTCTGTCCAAGTATCTACACGCATCACGAGAAAACGGCTGAAGAGAATTTAATGAAAACTGATATGCGAAGTCGGGGGATACGTCACTAAAATCTAGGCCATAAATAATTTTATTCACGCTGAGTGAAATGGTAGTTTAGGGAAAGGCCTAAAATGTAATTCTCAAATATTTATATTACTAGTGCTCGTATCGATAAATACTACATAACTAAAGTTACACAGTACACAGTACAGTAATATTCTTTGATGTTATCCAGGATATAATTTCAGGTTTCAGCCATGACATGATCGGGTTTTTAGATGAAGGATTGACCATCGTATGATATGGAGCTTGATCTACAACGACAGAAAACCTTTGAGGCAATAAACTCAGGACTTTCGTGAACCATTCTTCATAATGAGTCGAGATCATCTCATTGTGGTAATCACCACTGCCTTTCTTGCCAATAAAACACAGTTCTGCACCGTCAAGAAATCCTTCTTCACTTCCGATGTGTAAAATTGTGATGCATTTCCCAGCTCCAGACGGTGTTTTGAATCCTCTACGCCATCCATAAATTTGCTGAATGTACCCTCTGTACAGATTATAGTTGTCAAAGTTGTTTTCTAAAGCTTCAACCACGTTTTCTTGCCATCCATATTATTCATAGGATGGTTCTGTCCGCACCACGTCCCGTTTGTAAAGAAGATCTTGTAGCCCTGTGCTCTTAAGTCTCTAATTCGCCTAAGGTAGGTATATCGGGATGCAGCAACTGCCACAGATTCCATCAGCACTGGTTTCCTGTTTAGTTTTTTGAAGCGGCATCCCAAGCTTCGAACTACTTTCAAAAGCGTAGAAATTGATATATCAGGAAAATCCGGCATATTTTCTAACAGTTTCATGTGGAGGCTTTTTAATTGTGTTAAGTATCTTATTCATATAAAAATCGTGCATATTTCTTCGTATTGTGCCCAAAGTAAAATCATCGAGATGGATTTTCGGACACCCCGGTCTCACACACTGCTTCTTTCTTGACCTGGATGACGTATTTCCATCGTTCTACTTTGAAGCGGCTCCTACTCTCTTCACTGACGACAGCGATAATCCAAGACAATCTGCCACCTTCTTGTACATATGGAACCTCTTGTCCCCTACTTCCCCCCCACCCCCCGCTCACATTGAAAGAAACAAATAGCACTCGAAATCATTGCAAGTTCACCCTCTGATAAGGGCGGTCTCGGAGGCATCTTGAAGTGACATGGCCAACACGCAGAACATAGGACAACTGAAAATAGCTTGCGGATAAACCAAGGTCATGGGCATTCCGTTGCACAACTGCCCGAGGTGAGTGTACTGTGTGCGCGCGTGATTACTACTGAACGCAGCAACACTGCGCCCGTTTCCACCACTCGGCCTGCTGTTAATCGCACGGTCCGGCGTACACAAAACCTCCTTTCAATATTACTCTTCATAAATTCGGTACCAAACTGTACGGTTACAATTGTTGTTGTTTCTGATAACCATGACTGAGTGCTTCAAAACAAGCCCAAGTTTGCTGTTGTACGTTTAACCTGGGCTGAGAAAGAGTTGCTTTAGAAAAATGATAAGAACTTTTTTCGGGATAGTTGAAAAAAATTGTAACTTGAGTATTACACTACAAATACATGTGGTTATAACATAAAAATTGCATTACGATCAGACAAGTAGTTTTCCTTGTATATATTCCTAAGCGAGCGCTTCCTAGAGAAGAAACCAAAAACCCGGGCAATATTTATTACAACCACAAATAAAAAATATTTAATGAACGTCGAAAACAATATGTCTTATGTACGCTAATGTAGAATTAAACAAGGAAAATATTGGTATAAATCGCATTGCAATAGGCCTACAGGTTCGTTTGTAATTAAATCCTAAACTCGAGTGTCCATAATTAAAAAATCCGACAGTAGTAAGACACCCGTGCTTCGCTACGGTATTAAACTGAAATTTATAATTGAATGCTTAACGTTTTATATTTAATCCACCGAAATTCGCCATCTGGCTCGTTTTCTGAGAGATTACAGAAAAGTTCCCATTTTTCAATCTTTCTTTCCAGCAATCGATTTCGTACTTCCCGGGTTAGGTCCAGGTATTCTGCCCGGTCTGTTGGGTCCCTAAATCTTGGCCATCTTTTCCTATAAGCAATTTTAATATGGATCAAATCCTTGAGGAGATCCGGCGTGGTGTCGTCTTGGGTGCCTTGGCGGTACTGAACCCGCGGCCGGACTGCATCCGTAGTCATTACCCGGCCAGGACCCGTTTCCAGCACATTTGGACGACGGTCCAGAACTTTTTTTATTTTTTTGCTAGTTGCTTTACATTGCACCGACACAGGTCTTATCGCGACGATGGGATAGCAAAGGCGTAGGAGTTCGAAGGAAGCGACCGTGGCACTAAGGTACAGCCCCAGCATCTGCCTGGTGTGAAAATGGGAAACCACGGAAAGCCATCTTCAGGGCTGACGGATGCAAGCTCAGAGCCGCGTGCCCCTGATCGCACGGCCAACTCGCCCGGTGGTCCAGAACATTATTATTAGGGTGGATGGTATTAGTTGAATATAGATTATTATTATTATTATTATTATTATTATTATTATTATTATTATTATTATTATTAACCCCGCAGCAAGATGCAAGACCACTACTTGGCGGTAAATTACATCTGCTGACATTGTCATTGCTGACAATGTAACCAGCACCATTGTCGTGCGTAGGCAAGTGTGCGGGATTTCTGGCGATACGAATGATATACTTTCGTGCATTATTATATTATTACAGAGGTTAACAACTGCACGGTCAATTTCCTTCCTATCGTTTATTCCAAATATGTAATTTTAACTTTAACAATCTGGGCCACACGCCCTAATTTTTACAATTCCTGAGCTCTCAGCTCACAACCACATATTACCAAAGGGCAGAAATCCCCTTATAACATGGAGCCCTTGCTCCCACCTTTAAATCTCAAGCCTCTCTGAGGCACATTTCGAACACAAGAAAGAGCTGACCCGCTCTCAATTTTTCAAGCCTATTAAAAGGCAATACCAGACTTTACACCTAATTGCCATCGAGGCACAACTTACATTAAATGGAACGGGGGTTTCTCGTACCCAACCTACTGGGCCTCAGTGGAAAAGAACAGAGTAATTAAATGGCCCAAAATACCAAGGTGAATGGAGGCGTTGCTTGCATTCCTACATGAATACTAGTTAAAACCCAAGGGGCACTAGGCCGATTAACACGCTAGAGAGGTGACTCGTATAAGAAAATTTTAATACATTAAGAGTAGAAAATCGGTTAAGAAAACGTAGTCACCTCAACTCAAAAATGAAGGGGAGCTCGAGAGGGTAAAGCACTCTCTATCCCCGATTTACAGTCAAATTAATAAGAAAATCTTACATAAGCCGGCACTAAGATACATTTTTAGAAAGGTAGGTTACATAGAAAAAGTTTCTAACCTTCCCCGAGGGCTAAACTGCTGAGCTGGCAAGAATTAAAGATGTTAAAAGGCCATTACCTTGTAGAAGAGCTGCTGGCGGATGAAAAAGGCTCTTCCCGCCTCCTGCTATACTTCCATACACTAAGCTAGGTGTGGCGGAGAGCCAGGAGAATCAGCAGTTTTTATACTCTCGGGGAAGATAAGAGACTTTCATGAATGATTAAGACACACCCACAGTCGTTTATTCGTCGGCTAAAGTTCACACATCAAATGTGAAGAAGGAGGACATGATTGGTCCAAAATTAAAGAAATTCGGGATTGGCTAAGTTCAAAACTGGCGGAACCCACAAATGAGAAAACAAAATTTAGCAAATACCAAAACTTCTGAATACAAAATTTCTTCAAAAAGTTCCTTCACTTCGCACCAAGGTGCATGATCATAGTTTTTTGGTAGAGACATCTGTGAGAGAATGTCCACACATCTTGATAATTAGTAAACAAACACAATTCGAAATTAACACAGTTACATCTTCTGATAAACAGTTGAATTAATTCAGAGTTTTAACTGTAGAGGAGTACTTTAAGGCGGAAACTTCAAATGCGCGGCGTATAGGTGTACCAACCGGTACATAAATAAAAAATATGTGTGAATAAATTAATTCCATCCCCTGGTCTAAGGAGTTTGGACAGCCAAAGTAGGGGACTGCCTGTAGGGGTGAAGTACAGTGGGGACTTCGAGGGCCCTGGGACCGCTACGGTAGCTGTGAAGACCCTTCAGGAACTCTGAAAAGTGGTGGCAAAAGAGGCTCTGGTTAAGACGCAGCAGGCCGGTCTATTACCTCCAGTTTTGAGATATAGGGAGCGTGCACAGTACTAATAACAGAGAGCTCTGGCGGAGTTCCGAGAAGTAATAGGGTGAGAGTGCGTTCCGCTGTGGTGAAGACTTGCGTCATAGTTACGGCAAAAAATATCGTTGCATCTTGTCGTCAAGGTATGAAGTACTCCTATGGAAGTAGTAATACAATATGGGTTTGAGTACATACACTTCCAAAATAGTCGCAAGTCAACAGTGAATAAAGCGCAGAAACTAGCTGACAGTGGCCATGTGTTACAAGTTGAAGAAAGACGAACTGTTTCCAGTTGTATACTAACCGGCTTCGTCATAAGAGACGAGTGTTAGCAAAAGCACGTACAAGGTTACAGTTGAGGTAAGTACGTTAGCTCATTATAGGTAAACATACAGTATTATATTTTACAGTTTAATTTTATGTGATTCAGTGAAGTCTGTAATACTTCGAATTTCTATTACATCTTGACAATGAACGAAACTGTTGAATCAAACTGTGAGTGTGTGTGTGTGGCTGGTGGCATTTCACAGAACTGTAATTCTGATTCAGGATTTAGTAAGACAAATTTGCCTCAAGAATGGGGGAAACTAAATCAGAAAACGGCTGGTATGTAATATCGCTTTTAATTATGTCAAAATTAAAGTGCTCACAACATGATTAATACAGTGTAGATTTTATATCTACTAGGGTCCGTAAAATATGCGAAAGGGAAGAAGGTTCCCAAGAAGAGGGCGAGAACTGACAGGGGTGCTGTTATTACCATCGATGAACTAGGAAAAACAGATGTAGGTAATTCGCCTTGGACTGAAATGATTAGAGCGGAGCTGAAAACAGTCTGAATCGGTAGACGAATAGAATAACAAGTGTGATGACTTATCGAGTTCAAGCGCGCCCTGCCAAGCAGCGCTAGAGTGTGGTAGGTCCACGGTACCGATCAGCTGGTCTTAGGAATGGTGACACAGGAAACGTATTAACTCTGTAAGTGATCAGTATATACACCGTCTTTTTTTAAACAATGAGAGATTACAATTAAAATACCACGGCGGAGAACAATGGAAAAATGGCATACACGGATATAAGAGCTACGACCTCATCATCATCATCATCATCATCATCATATTTTAAAGGCTAAGCCTTGTCGCTGCAGCCACAGTTGTCTATCTTGAGCCAGTCTTTTCAACACAGCGTAGATCTTGCACTTCATCCTCAGAAGCAGGTTCTTGAAGTAAGACACTCTGGGCCGTCCTCTTCCTCTTTTTCCAGCAATTCCTCCTTCACCGATATTACAAAGGAACTCCTCATGCCGCAGAATGTGACCATCACAGGTTGCGAAAAGTACAAATTACTCGAGTGTATATATACATAAATAACACAACTCCCAGCATATTAAAACAAACACTCATGAACTATTTGAAGGTAATACTCTACTTACGAACACAGTTTGTCGGTTACTGGACTTTCGAAAGCTTGCGTGAAGATTTGGCGGATTTTCGAGATTGTAAATCTCGCCGGATTTCTTTCATCTGAAGAAAAATCGGCACTTGAGATAATGATAAACAAGTTTGGGGATTATATCCATAACATGTTGAAGACAACTGCCAGCTCCTGAAGGATCAACTGAAATTTTGTCTACAGAATCGATAAAATCAAAAAATATTTCGCCCCACATCGACTTTGAGTTCAGTTTTTCACGAATTACTTTCTTAGCCTGGAAAAGAATGTCGCATATACTTTTCGAAGGGCGTATTAAAAACGCTTCATTATTGCTCGAACCGTAGTCTTATTTCGGAGCGAACTGAAAATGTACTTTGACTACTGTCACATAGAGGATGGGCACAGGGCGAACACTTAATACATTTAGAAGAGTGATTAACAACGAACCCAGCCAAGGTCTGGAGAAATTGCTGAATGGTATGGACGGAGTCTTGGGTAAGGAGTACAAGATCTAAAAAAACGTCCAAAACAAAAGTAATGTAGTGCAGTCGTACCTAGTCAGGTGATGTAGGTAATATTTAATTAGGAAATGAACCTTAAAGGAAGTAGATGAATATTGTTACTTAGGTAGTAAATGTAACTGAAATGAAATGTCGTATGGCTTTTAGTGCCGGGATATCCCAGGAAGGGTTCGGCTCGCCAGGTGCAGATCTTTCTATCTGACACCCGTAGGCGACCTGCGCGTCGTGATGGGATGAAATGATGATGATGAAGACAACACATACACCCAGCCCCCGTGCCATTGGAATTAACCAATTAAGGTTAAAATCCCCGACCCGGCCGGGAATCGAACCCGGGACCCTCTGAACCGAAGGCCAGTACGCTGACCGTTCAGCCAACGAGTCGGACGTAAATGTAACTAACGATAGCAGAAGTAAGGATAATATAACACGCAGACTAGCACAAGGAAGAGCTTTCTTACGAAAAAGAAATTTACTCACTACGAACACTGATAAGTATTAGAAAGATTATTATTGTTGTTTAAAGGAGCCTAACAGCTAAGTCATTGGCCCCTACTGGTATGAGGTGCAACGAAATGGAAATTAAAATTAAAACTTCAAAATGTATCGACTAGAATCTAAAACTAATGGTGAATGAAAAGGTCTTTTCGGCATCAGAAAGCATACTAGAATAATAATACAAATTTTGTTCAACATTAGAGTGTCCTTTTAAATCCCCATTAGCTGATGCACTCCCGTATTTAATCTTCTTTCTTTTTTTCCTAGTGGTGTCTAGATTCTCTTTCCTGTTGGGAGTTTCACTTGAAAGGTATTTCGACAAATTAGGGAAAATGTGAGACACTACTCCTAAACGTAATTTCCATCTCACATGAGACAACCACTTTTTCACCATTCACTATAAAATTATCTGATTTTACAATCAAATCATCATAGAAACGAACTGGACAAATTCTACTATTAAGCGTTAACACAGTATCCCTTCGTGGAATAGCTATGGCCCATTTTTCAAATTTATTTATATCCTTCGGTGGTGAAAAGAGTCTTAATACCATTAACTACTCTACCATAGCCTGACTTACAGCCAGGCACAAAACAGTCCGGCATGTTTATTAATTTAATCGAGCCACATAACACGTGCTGTAAGTGCACAACACACAATGAACTGATTTTAGGAACTGAAAGCAAAGAAAATTAAATTACTGAGTTGAAATATCTCGCACAATAACGTCTCCCGCACTTCACACTTGGCTTGCCGACACTACTGGAGCACGTGTTGGACACCGTCGCTTGCAGTGCTTCCAGTGCTTCCAGTAGCGGGTCCACAAACTACCACCCTACAACGGCTGAGTCATCATACTTGTTATTCTATTCGTCATTCTAAAATTTTGTGTGAAGAATTGTGCAACAATAGAGTCACTATTGGCATAAGAACAAATTTTAATAAACTCATGAACGAGTTGCTTCATCTTCAAGACGATTCCACAGTATTCACTTCCGGAGAGTTTGTTTTAAGTGATTTTTTTTATACTTCTCATATTACGCTAACAGTAAAAATACTTTATATAGCATTTAAACCTCAGTTTCCAAGTGAAGGTGATGAATGGTTGAAGGTATAATTTAAAGGTATATCATGACTTGTACGAAGAATACATGTAACATCTCTCGTCTATTCTTGCTGGCGTTTCTGATTTTATTTCTGTGCAATCTATTGTAACTCGACCGGGCTGAGTGGCTCAGACGGCTGAGGCGCTGGCCTTCTGGCCCCAACTTGGCAGGTTCGATCCTGGCTCAGTCCGATGGTATTTCAAGGTGCTCAAATACGTCAGCCTCGTGTCGGTAGATTTACTGGCACATAAAAGAACTCCTGCGGGACAAAATTCCGGCACCTCGGCGTCTCCGAAAACCATAAAAGAGTAGTTAGTGGGACGTAAAGCCAATAACATATTATGTAACTCGTGCGTCAGGATGAAATGCTTTAAAAGCCGAAAGCAAAGTATTTTGCACGGATAGTTTGCTAGGCCAGAATATACAATCAGAAGTGCGTTTCTTGACTACTCCGAGAGCAGTAAAAAATATTCGCGCAGCAGTAGTCCGATGTACACCAAATATGACTGCCAAGGCAGCAAAGATTATACCCAATTTCATTTTCATTAAAAAGAGTAAACAACACGGTTATTACTTATATTTATAGACACTTTAGAAAAAGGAAAAGTAAAACATTTAATGTTTTAAATGAAACGAATGTTAAATCCTTCAGTTGTGCCTCACGTTTTACGCTCTGGTATCCATGAAATCCTCTGCATATGTCCAGGGGGGAGGGGGTGTTGGGACCACAACTTTTATTCACCTTCTTCGAAATACTTAGAGGTACTGTGCGTGAGTTAAACTGTGTGCTCACATCATTCCCACTAAAAACACCTGTGAATTCGAAAGTTGTTTTTTCAATCTGAAATGCTGCTTGCACCGACTTATGTAGTTTTTCACACTCATTTTTCAGAATAAATTAATGAGTTTCCTGATTAAAAGATGTATATTTGAGCATTTCATTCCTTTACTCGCTCTTTCAAACCGGGATACATCACATTCTCTTTTCGGTTTCTTCTTATAGCTCTCATGAAACAGATGGTATATATGATGGATGATTTTCAACATTACTTGGCTTTCCTCTAACAAAATGTTCACTGCAAATGACGGAGCATTTGGTGGGTTCCCATGGAGTTCAATCTGCACTGAAATGCAGGAAAACATTATTTATTTATTTATTTATTTATTTATTATTATTATTATATTATTATTATATTATTATTATTATAAATATTCAGCGTAGTCAAGAAATGTGCACATGGAAGGACATGAATGTAAACATACGAACCTACTGCAATGCACACTTGAAATGAAATGTACCATTTCAAAGTGTACTTAAAGGAACGTGTTCCTGACTTGGCATACCTGGTATGTTTGAAATGTGTGGTATGAAATATGTGCCAACAGTGGGGTTCAAATCCACTACCTCCCGTATGCAAGCGCACAGCTACGCGCCCCAACCACATGGCCAACTCGCCCAGTCGTACCGAGTGGAACAGCCTGCCTGAATACTGGTAAGAAGTAGCTGGGGAGTTAGATAACTTTTCTTCAGCATGCCATTCCTCTGGTTCATAAATTTGCTGATACTACTGGTACCGTACGTAACACACTGATTCATCATAGCATTCGAGCTATTCAATCCCTACTCTGAGGCACCCACTGGAATGAGCAGTGTACATATTTAACGGAATAATGACAGAGGAGTGTTCACAGCTGTCTGCGACCTGGTCATTCCTGCTCTGGAAACTTTGGACTGTTAGATCGACACCGTAGTACTGTACTGTTCTTTGAAAGTGAGAAAATATGCGGTTTATCATTTGATCGAGTATTTTATATGATGACATTGCCTTTAATCGCTACTTTCCTACTGACGTCGTTGTAATGACCTATGTTGATTTCAGTTAGGAAAACCACAAGGTCAGTCTTTCTGAGAATCCCGCAACGGTGCACGGATACATCACCTAGTTCAAAAATATACGGCAAGAAATGTTTATGCTTTTAAACACACACAACAAATCTACAAGCCAATAAATTTTATCAAAATGGTTTACGATGTCTATCCGTTCAGCAGTTCCCTCAAAATGGCGTCAATATAATCCCCGCTGAGTGCTTTAAATATATAGATAGTGTAACGGTTCAAATCCCGTTACAAGATGATATCTGTATTTTTATTATTGTATGATTTTATCAGTATTTTATTATTATTATTATGTCAGTATTATTATTATGTTATCTGTGATATTGTACTATTATTGTAATTATCCGTTTTATTCAATTTTGCAATTGCCTGTTGCTTGCAAGATTGCACTTAGAAGTATACATATATACGTATGTGTAGTATAACACTCAATACCTGTACAGTGAGAATTGTTGTATATATCAGAGATTGGAAGTGACGTTGTTATATTGTGCAATATTGGTGGAGATTCTGCCAAGTCATCGCCACGCCTTGGCTACGTCATTGTATTTATTTAGAATATGCGCGCACGGACTCGTCGCCGCGGGGCTATTTCACCACTGTGTGTAATATTTGTCGCGTAGGTGGGAGTATGTCATTGTTATTTCTGGAGATTACGTAGCGGTGTCAACCAATGTCTATATAAGGTGGGTGCACATTGTAGCGTCAGTCATTACTTATACGGATGCAGTACAGTGAAGTAGTCTACTAGATCAAGAGGCCTTTGGTGGTCAGCCAACGAGTGTGAACGAGAGATGGAGAAGACTCAGTGAGCCATTAATTATTGGTCATTGAGAGAGTGAGACCAAATGGTTGGTCCGTCACTTAGTGGAAGACGCGGACGCAAGGCTTACCAAGGAGTCAGAGAGGGCAACCCTGGACCTACCAAGAGGTCATACCATATTGACTTACAAAGAAGTCAGATGATATGGAGAAGAAGCAGTCTCAAGGATGTATCACCACGTTAGGCGTGACACATCTACAGTAAACACCAGAGCAATGGATTACGTCGTAATTACACTAAAAGTGTTGAAGGTACAGTCAAGTGAATCAGTGAGGGAAATATTTCGTATAAATTGTTAAATGTCCGGTCAAGAAGAATTCAAATTCATGCCTAGTTTCTTTCAGTTGCAATGTCATAATTTCACATTCTCATCTGTTTTATCGCAACAAGACTCACTATTTTTGATATATTTTTTAAAGAATATATATTGTTCTATCAAACGAATTCATAGTTTCATTTCATTGACAGTAAAATATCTTAACCTCAAAATTAATGGGGAAACCGAACGCCAATCTCCTTTTCCCAGAACTTATATGGTATGTTGTCAAAAGTAAGCTTATTACCCCACACCCTAGAGATGGTCAAGAGTCTCATTCTATTATTGCTGTACTGAGTGACAGCTGGCGCCCTTCAAATAACGTATGTGTAAGTAAGCAGGTAACAAGTAAGTGTGAGTACAGGGTTCGACGAGTGTGTATTATATATAATGAATGCTAATTTTCATCATTTCCATTTTAAATGCAGATATTCAGATTTTTCAAGTTAAATGCAGTTTTATATGTTTGTAAATTTAGTCAAACAGTCAGGAACATCTTACAAAGTGTCGACGCAACGTGGGACTCGAATAAATTCAGAATTTGTTCTGAATGACAGCATATCATAGGTTCATTTTGGGAGGAGTGTGCGCATTTAAGCCAACGGAAATTATTACCGGTAAATGTCAGGACTATAATTTTGTGATATATATTTGTATTTTGGGGATATGTCAAGGGATTTGAAGAGGGAAATTAATTTGAGATCGCGTACTATCACTAGTGAACCAAAGATGGACAAGGAAGACAAGAACAAGTCATGTGACGACGAGGTCATTGCTTCTGCGGACATCCAAGGTGAAATTCAGAGTAGGGAACAGGTGAATACGATGGAAAATTCTGAGGAAATTCAGGAAAGTGCAGAAATTGAGAAGCACACTGAAACTCAAAAGGAAATCGCGGGGGGAATGAACCAAGATTTTTTTAATTTGTTCATGGCCGAAATGACCGGGCTCAAGAAACATATGGAACATATGGAGGAAAAGATTGATATTTATTATGGAAATAGGAGTAAACAGATGGAAGAAGTGATTAGTAGTAGTATTGAAAATAAGAATAAACAGATGAAAGAAGTGCTTGGTCGCTGTAGTAATAAAATGGAGCAAATGATTGGTATTAGTAATGAAAATAATAAGAAACAAATGGAAGAATTAATTGGCAGTAATAAAGAAAATTTTAATGTGACCATTAATAAAATAGATTCTAAGATATTAGAGATAAACAATCAAACATCTAAGTCAGAATATATGTTAGAAAGTAAGTCAAATGAAGAGTGTGTTGAAATAGGAGGTAAAATGAAGTTGAATCGGAGCAATATTCATATTCAGATTGAGCATGTCAAAGGAGCATTTTCAGGGAATATCGTAGAATTAAGTGATAAAATTTCTAGTAATCGGGAAGAAATTCATGAGGTAGTCGAGAAAAGATTGGACAAAATTTACAATGTAATTGGGGAAGATACGGGGGAACAGATTAGTAGAAATGAACAAATTGAAAGCAAACTTGTGGAGGTCACTGAACTACGGAACAAACAGGAAACGCTATCACAGCAGGTGAGTGAGAGAGAGGAAGAATTGCAGGAAGACGTGAGAATAGTGGAAGAGAATGCTGAAAGAGCAGCGGAAGAAGAAGAAGAAGTTGAGAACTGCCAGGGAGTGATACGGCAGAAAGGTAGAGGTGAGACGGTGAGAGAAGTGGTAATAGCGAGTGGTTTGTTCAGTAGGGATTGTGATTTAACCAAGTTTTCTGGAAAACAGTTCAGTACTACAGAATTTGTAAAAGTAGTCGAGAAAAGATTTGCAAGTAAGTTGAGGAATAATGTTATTGAATGGGAATACGTGTTGGAGATTTTGTCTAATGTGTTTGTCGGTGAAAGTAGAATATGGTTTCGAGTATACTGGAATAATATGTCTAATTTAGAAGAGATTAAAGTGTTCATTGATAGGCTTTGGGAGGAATGTGTACTAGGGCGCGCGCGAGAGAGAGAGCGCATGATAGCTGGGGAAAGTGGTATTGTAGAGAGAAGGGGAAAAATGTTAGCCGTGTATCAGAGAAGGGGTAATCATGATCCGCAGAGGATTAATAGTTGTGTTGAAGGTGATAGTGGTCGGAAGAGTAATCAGAGAGAATCGGGAGATGGGAGGCGTATGGATTTGAGTTGTGAGAGAGAGGATCAGAAGAGTAATCAGAGAGAATCGGAAGATGGGAGGCGTATGTATTTGAGTTATGAGAGAGAAGGTCAGAAGAGTAATCAGAGAGAATCGGAAGATGGGAGGCGTATGTATTTGAGTTATGAGAGAGAAGGTCAGAAGAGTAATCAGAGAGAATCGGAAGATGGGAGGCGTACGGATTTGAGTTATCAGAGAGACTATGATAGTCTTGATATGAATGGTATCCAGGTGTCTTTATCGAGCCAGAGTATCTCAGATTCACAGGGAATCGGGTAAGTTAAGTAGACAGGCTGAAGGTAGTAGATGAACTGGTATTTAGTATAAGTAGTTATGTAGTGAAAGTAGAGTTAAGAGTAGTGTGATTGTGACCTAAGTAATGTTAAGTGAGATATTTAAGTAATGACGTAGTCGTAGATAATGAAGTAATTGATGGTAGCAGTAAGTTAGACGTAAGAAGTGTTCTGTTAAGTGATGTAAGTACTTGTAATGCCGAGAATATGACGTAAGTAGTGAGGTAGTAACTCCGATGATGGAAATTGTGATATGAAGAAGGTAAGAGAAGGTACTATCAGATCTTATAACAGCCGTTGGGTAAGTCACAGTGTGTAAATAAGAAGATAGTGGTACCAGTCAATTGAAGATAATTGTAAGTTTCAGCCACGCCTTGTTGTACCAGAACTTGTGTATTCAGTTGTTTTAGGAGCTGACTTGGTTGCAAATCATGGAAGTAGAGTAGACTTTAATTTAGGTAGTGTGTGTTTGTTCTGGGAGGAAAACTAGCAAAGAAGTACGTGTTAATTATGATGGTCTGAGGTAAGTGTTGGTGACGTGTGTTCTTTAAAGATATATGAGAGGTAAGTGAAGGTGTTCCTAGTGAGATGAAATGTTAGTGTGTGTTACGTGTCTATAACGACCAGGATCTGAGGGATCGTCGGTATGAGGCAGTGACGTGAGGTAATTTGAGTGAATTACAGGAGGAGTAATTGTGTTCGATGTTAGGTAAGCATCGAGAGGTATTTAGTGGTAAGTGAGAAAGAACACGTATATGAACATAAATTTGTAGTAAATGACCAATGATCGTTTGTGGGAGGTAAGTACCCCATTCAACTTAAAAATGCTAGTGAAGTCTTAGAACAAATAAACATTATGCTGGATTACGGAATAATTGAACCATCTTGTAGCTATGGTATTGGACCTTAATTATTGTTGCCAAGTAGGATGTGATGTTTTGAGATATGTAAGTTTACAAGGGCAAAATTGATTCAGTTTGCGTGACAGAGTGCTACTCAGAGTTCCATTTCATCATCTGCAGAGGCGGGAAATATTTTGAAGTTATTATTTTGTATCAGGGGTATTTCACTATTGTGAACCGTATCGGGAAGTGTGCATATTCCTTAAAAAGATCAGGAAGGGGATATTGTCGGAATTTGTAGTATTATATATGTAAAGAAGTATTTCACGTGAGATTTGTTGAAATAAGAGTAAGATGATTAAATGTTGTGAGAAACTGGCAAAATAAAACTAACATCTGCGATTTGCGTGTGAACCAAGTGTCGTATTGGTGTATTGGAAGAATAAGTGCTACATTGTCATGTACTGTGTGACAAAAAAAAAAAAACGGAGAACAGGACATTGGACAGTTATCTACGATAACAATATGCGAGAAAAGTTCTCATATAAGTGAATTTTCACAAAATGTTTTGATATGTTAAAAAAAAGAAGAATGTTGTATATTGATTGAAAATTATTTGTATGTGTTAAATTGAGTGCTGTACTCTTGTGATTTGTATGAGAGAAAAAGAGAATGGGACACTGAACAGTTATCTACGATGGCAATGTGCGAGAAAAATTCTCATATTTGTGATATTTTATAAAATGTATGGATGTAGAAAAAGAAAATTATTGTTGTATACTCATTTAAAGTGTTTATGTGTGTCAGTGTTATATATTTATATTATGTTGTTCATAAATCAATCGATTCTTTGTTCTTCGATTTATTTATGAGGGAGGCGAATTGTAACGGTTCAAATCCCGTTACAAGATGATATCTGTATTTTTATTATTGTATGATTTTATCAGTATTTTATTATTATTATTATTATTATTATTATTATTATTATTATTATTATTATGTCAGTATTATTATTATGTTATCTGTGATATTGTACTATTATTGTAATTATCCGTTTTATTCAATTTTGCAATTGCCTGTTGCTTGCAAGATTGCACTTAGAAGTATACATATATACGTATGTGTAGTATAACACTCAATACCTGTACAGTGAGAATTGTTGTATATATCAGAGATTGGAAGTGACGTTGTTATATTGTGCAATATTGGTGGAGATTCTGCCAAGTCATCGCCACGCCTTGGCTACGTCATTGTATTTATTTAGAATATGCGCGCACGGACTCGTCGCCGCGGGGCTATTTCACCACTGTGTGTAATATTTGTCGCGTAGGTGGGAGTATGTCATTGTTATTTCTGGAGATTACGTAGCGGTGTCAACCAATGTCTATATAAGGTGGGTGCACATTGTAGCGTCAGTCATTACTTATACGGATGCAGTACAGTGAAGTAGTCTACTAGATCAAGAGGCCTTTGGTGGTCAGCCAACGAGTGTGAACGAGAGATGGAGAAGACTCAGTGAGCCATTAATTATTGGTCATTGAGAGAGTGAGACCAAATGGTTGGTCCGTCACTTAGTGGAAGACGCGGACGCAAGGCTTACCAAGGAGTCAGAGAGGGCAACCCTGGACCTACCAAGAGGTCATACCATATTGACTTACAAAGAAGTCAGATGATATGGAGAAGAAGCAGTCTCAAGGATGTATCACCACGTTAGGCGTGACACATCTACAGTAAACACCAGAGCAATGGATTACGTCGTAATTACACTAAAAGTGTTGAAGGTACAGTCAAGTGAATCAGTGAGGGAAATATTTCGTATAAATTGTTAAATGTCCGGTCAAGAAGAATTCAAATTCATGCCTAGTTTCTTTCAGTTGCAATGTCATAATTTCACATTCTCATCTGTTTTATCGCAACAAGACTCACTATTTTTGATATATTTTTTAAAGAATATATATTGTTCTATCAAACGAATTCATAGTTTCATTTCATTGACAGTAAAATATCTTAACCTCAAAATTAATGGGGAAACCGAACGCCAATCTCCTTTTCCCAGAACTTATATGGTATGTTGTCAAAAGTAAGCTTATTACCCCACACCCTAGAGATGGTCAAGAGTCTCATTCTATTATTGCTGTACTGAGTGACAGCTGGCGCCCTTCAAATAACGTATGTTTAAGTAAGCAGGTAACAAGTAAGTGTGAGTACAGGGTTCGACGAGTGTGTATTATATATAATGAATGCTAATTTTCATCATTTCCATTTTAAATGCAGATATTCAGATTTTTCAAGTTAAATGCAGTTTTATATGTTTGTAAATTTAGTCAGCAATTCAAGAAATGTTTACAATAGATGGCCATTTATATCGGTTTAGTATTATTTTTACTACCCACAAGCACCCTCAGCTTGAAAGCAACAATTACAATAGAATAACGTAATTCGCGCATTTTGTGTAAACACTGTGCGTTAAGAAATGTTTGCTTTACTTTATTTTTAAATAAACTGTTTAAAGACATCTAACGGTTGAATTAATAAACGAGGGTGCCTGGTGGTAATAAGACACACAGAAAAACCCAAATGCATGAGAGAGGAGGCGAAAATATCGAACAGAACTATCAATAACATAGTCGGTGAATTAGAATATGGCGTATAAACTTCTGTCTCTCGTTTGATAGCACTCCAATAACACTTGAAAAGAGGACTCATCACAGGAAACTTTAAACGGCTATAAATAATTGGAAGTCTGCCCAAATGCTGCTTTGGCTTTCAATGTCTATTTTACTAGTTTTCTCACATCCACTGAAGCAACTACACCTGAAACATTCCTAATCGAGGCGACACTTTCTGATCAAAATATGCATGGAAAATTTAACGCAAGCTAAATGAACTCGGCAACTAGAGCACTATAGATCCGTATATTAAAAAGCAATGAATGAAAAAAAAAAACCTCACCATAATTAAGAGTACCTGTTCTCCTACTCGATCTGAAGTGATCTTATGACAGCCTCAAAACTACGTATAAATAAACATGTCAAAGATTTGCATTTATCAACCTGTAACCGTTGATAAGACAACGATAGCAGATAACTCAGCTATCTGCATCCATTCATTATTAGATTAAACGACCTTTAGCACTTCGCGAAATGATTCGTTTCTCATTAACTCCATGATGAGTCATATCGCCGTTGCTCCTAGAAAAAAAACAGCTGTGTTTTAACATTTTAGTTTAGAGCTCTGACCAGAAAAGTTCTAAGGCTCAGTACTGCGTGACTATATCAAGGAATTTTCGTTGTAAGTGAAATATATGCTGCGGATCAGTATTTCTCTACTCAACATAGGCAAATAAGGGTATTTTCAGGCGCAACGACGATATAGAATATCACTTTCTTATTCGCCCACACACACTATTAAACAAGGACTAAAAATACATTATTAAACAAAGAATGGCACATTTCCTTCTTAAAATAAAATGAGGTTCTATTAAGTCACACTCAATAATTGGAAATATTTGTATTTCTGTCCAAACACTCGGGAATTTGAAATGTGGAGCTCAACTTAATGAAGACCCGTTTGTCTCCACTACAGAATGCAATATACAGTAAGGCGTTTGAAAAACCGCTGCTCTTTCAGTGGCTCGAATCCAATCAGCTGTCACTCCGCTAACCGTCCATTACGTCACTCACCCTTTCCTCCCGGTCGGTCAACGTCACGCTGCACTTCCCCTTCAGGTGCTTTAACCCTAGTCCTCCCGTAGTATAATCATTGTTGCTAACATTAGTATTACTTCTTTCTTCTTTCTCCGTAAGGGTCTTCTAGGACCTCGAGCCATTTTCAATACTTCATCCTTTGTTGTTTGTTCTTCCTCCAATAATCCATCTGCTCAATATGACTCCTTTTCCTCTCCTCGGTCCATTTCTAACCTGTTCTCTTTCCCAACTGACCTTGGAATCCTTCAATTGTTAACACTAAATCTCTCTCTGTTGCTTCGTCTTCCTTTATTTTTCTTTCCAAATTCTTCTTTGACTTCATGAATCCAGGTTGTTGACTTCTTGTTCCAAAGATGTTTGAAGATCTGTTTGGTTAACCTGTTGTTATCCATTCTGTACAAATGTCCAAAAAAATACCAACCGCCACTTCCGCATTGTATCTTATGTTTTCTAAGTTCCGGTATATTTCATCATTACTTCTTGATTTCCATTTTTCTGTAGTTCTTAGCGGGCCGAGTATTTTCCGTATAATTCTTTCTTTCCAGTGCTTCTAATTTATTCAGACTGTAATTCAGTACTAGACATTCATTCGCGTATAGGCATTCCGGTTTTAATTATCGTGTTGTAGTGTTGTATTTTGAAGTTTTAGATAAACACTTTTTGTTATAGTTTCTATACTGAATGTTCTTTCCATCTTGTGTATCCTTTTTTCGACAGCGGGTTTTTTCAAACGAATTTCTTGAATTGTTTCTCTCAAATACTTTAATTTCTGGACCTTCCATATTGGAGTAATTTCTTTTATTAGAAATCCTGGAGCATATTTTTTATATTTGTCATTTTTTTTAAATACAGAAATTGTTAAACCAGTTCAGTTGGCTATTTCTTCCACAAGATTGACTTGTATTGCTGCATTTTTCAGTTTTCTGAAAGTATGGCAAAATCATCTGCAAACGCTAGACAGTTTATTTGAAAGCCTCTGTTCATTCTTCCCAGTGTTATTAGTTATAGCTTGTGTTCTTCAAGTTTTTCAATCCAAATACAATTTTCTTCAGGACGTAATTGAATAGGAGTGGAGATGATTGTTCATCTTGCCTTTACACCTGTACTTATTCAAGTGGTTTCGACATTTCACCCACATATTTTACTTTTGATATGGTGTCTGAGGGTTTCATGGATTAGGTTTGCCAATTTGGTTTTAACTCCGAACTCTCAGATTTTTTTATCTAGAGTTTCCCTATCAAGAAAGTCAACAGCCTTTTTAGAATCTATGAATGTTACTACGAGGGTGGCCCAGAAACTAACGCATCACATTTGTTTTCTTCAATTATTTATTAAACACAAGGAAACACAAAAAAGAATGTTTCTTTTAAACTCCCTATTTTTTCACGTAATCTCCTTTCCATTCTATGGCCTTCCTCCAGCGAGACAATAGCTTGTATGCCCTGGCCGTACCACTCCTTGTCCTCTTCACGAAGCCATTTCTTCACTGTGCGAATCACCTCTTCGTCATCCTCAAAAAGGCTCCCATGAATGGCATTCAATGACCCAAACAAGTGAAAGTCTGAGGGAGGTAGGTCAGGGCTATAAGGTGGATGGGGTAACACCGTCCAACCCTGTTTTGTGATGTGCTACAACGTCCTTAAACATGTCTGAGGGCGTGCATTATCATGTTGAAGCAAACAATCGCCTGGGTTGTTATGGCGTTCAAGTTGCTGGAAGCACTTCTTTTGTTTGGTTAATGTGTTCACATATGCCTCCGCATTAATGGCGGTGCTTCTCGGAATCACATCAATAAGTATGACACCATCACAGTCTCAAAATACAGCGGAAATACCTTACCAGCGGAAGCAGTTGCTTCAACAAAATTTTCTGTGGAGAGTCAGGATGGCGCCATTCCATCGATTGCCGTTTTGTTTTGGGCTCAAAATGGTGAACCCAGGTTTAATCACCTGTCACAATCCGAGAAAAGAAGGTTCACATCTCAGCCTCAAAATGTTGCAGAACTCAAATGTTTTCTATGAGAGTTCTGTGTTCCTCCGTAAGACAGAGCGGAACCCATCGTGAACACTTTTTTTGCGTAATCAAGGGCACTGATGATTACAACCACACCTCCTTTTCTGATTGACAGCTCCCGCGCCAACTGCCGAGTCGTTCTGCGTCGGTCCTCGCGAATGAGCACATCAGCACGCTGCATCCTGTCAGGTGTGAATGCCGTGGGTGCGCTTTTCCTGGTGTTCTTATGTCCATTTAATAGTTTATCTACCGTTCCCGGAGGGTGGTTATTTTCTTTCGCGATTTGTTTAATGATTTGTATCTCTTCTTTGAAATCCGTTGTGTTCATTGGTATACGAATAGCTTGGATTCAGTCCTGCTACAATGTGTGTTTGAGGGTGATTCAAGTCGTTGCCAATAGCGTGTCACATCTGAATGGGCTTTCTGCATACCTTGTACGACAGGTTGTCATTATTCCTACTGATTGTGATGTTTAAATAGTTTATTTTCTCGTTACTTTCAGGTTCCATTCTGAAACAGACTGATTCGTGTAAAGAATTTGGTTTTCATAACTGGTGCGCATTTGTGACTTCATGATCTTATATGCACACGTCATCTACATATCTGCTCTAGTGCAAGATTCCTTTAGAATGCTGATCGGTTAAGAAAATGTTCTCGAATAATTCAGAAAATTGTCCGCCATTATATTTGATACTGGCCAAACCTTCCTTTTGACAACCGATTTCGTCGTTGAATGTAAAGCAATTTTGGTTCTGTTCTAACAAGGTTAATTGATTATTTCTTCCGTTTCTTGTAACGAAATGTTTTCTTTTAGATTGTTTTCTATAATTTTCATGGATTCATATATGGGTACATTGTTGTACATGATGGCGATGTCACAGGGTATCATTCCTGTGCTCTGTTATTTAAAGTTACTTAGTTCTTTAATTAGTTCTACTCTGATTTTAATCGACCCGTCTTCTTTAAAGGAGATATTTTCTTTGAGAAATTTGAGTTGTTTGCCTGAATTGTAAGTTTACACATCTTTGAAATTTACTATTGGTCTATTGAGACAAGAGTTTGTGTGTGTTTTGGGGAGGGCCATTAGTGTGGGAAGTTTGAGATTTTTGAATGTAAGGTGTAATTTTTATTGTTTTGTGAGAACAGTTTACTTTTTGATCGCTTGCTTTATTTCGTTTTGAAACGTATTTGTCGGACCGCGTTGTAACTCTTGAATTCTATTGATTTTTCTATGTACTCGTTCTTTTTCATGACCGCTGTGCTCCCTTTATGTGCTTTTGTGACAGGTTGTTTTTTATTTTGTTCCCGTTTTCAATGTTGAGCTTTGAGTTGCACAATTCACTTGTTTAACAGATTTTTCTTAATAGCTTTTTACAGGTGCGTTACACTGTAATATTTTACACTGAACTTGTGTGTTCGACAGAGTGAAACAGCTTGTAACTTACATTTAACCGAGTCAACACTCGAAATTATGGCTTTCTTCTCAACAAACAATACATATGATGCTAAATATGGGCTCCGTGGTTCAAATCCCGGTCACTCCATATGAGATTTGTGCTGGACAAAGCGGAGGCGGGACAGGTTTTTCTCCGGGTACTCCGGCTTTCCCCTGTCATATTTCATTCCAACACTCCATTATCATTTAATTTGTCATTCATTAATCATTGCCCCAAAGGAGTGCGACAGGTTTCGGCAGCCGACACCTTTCCTATCCTCGCCGCTAGATGGGGGCTTCATTCATTCCATTCCTGACCCGGTCGAATGACTGGAAACAGGCTGTGGCTTTTCAATGCAAAATACACGAGATTACGTAAGTTCTACTTCTCTATGTCACATTGTTATTCATATAGATGCGACTACTTTGAATAAACATACGAACAAGAGGCTCTATGACAATCCTATTTTTTTAAAACAACGGTTTTTTGTTGCTATTTTGCTTTACGTCACACCGACACAGATAAGTCTTATGGCGACGATGGAACATGAAAGGCCCAGGAATGGGAAGGAAGCGGCCGTGGCCTAAATTAAGGTACAGCCCCAGCATTTGACTGGTGTGAAAATGGGAAACCACAGAAAACCATCTTCAGGGCTGCCGACAGTGGGAATCGAACCCACTATCTCCCGGATGCGAGCTCACAGCTGCGCGCCCCTGACCGCAAGGCCAACTCGCCCGGTCGCTTGGTTTTAATGACAGCTTGACATCTGCGCTGCATGGGATTTACAAGCATCTCACTTCTCACGCTTCATACACTACTCTTTGGATGAAAACAGTTCAACTGTGGACCTTAAACGCCCATAAATGTTCAATAGGGTTGAGGCCAGCAGACCAGGGAAGCATTTCCTATTGTTTTTGGAACGTTCTACATTAACCACTCCTTGTTTTGAGCAGCAGTTAATTTCGATCGTTACCCTGTTGAAACATACAAAGGGCAGTAGGGAACGTTTGCAAAGACGGTTGGCTGGACACCCCTATTATGGTGAGGGATGAACAGAGGGGTGAAAAACGGTCTAGAAGACAGCAAGGCGCGACTTTCACACCGGTTGTTATCAAGCAGTGGGATTGAAAGCAAATTAAGATGTCAGTGTGGTCTAAAGGTGAATATCGCGAAATTATCAGCTACAATTTTGCTCGTGGATTAACTGTTGACCAGTGCCTGGAGGAAATGACTCATGTGCTGGGGAAAGACTATCCACATCCAACAACAATATTCCGCTAGTATAGAGTGTTCCAGAGGGGACATTTTGGGGTTGAAGACGATCCTCGTTCTGGGCGACCGCCTGAATCAGTGACTGAGGAAAACATTGAAGCAATGAGGAAAATGTTGCAGCAAGAGAGGCGGCTGACATATCGGCAGGTAGAAGAGACCCTCCACAACCCTGCACCAGCTATGAATTCAATTCTACACGACCATCTCCATGTTAGAAAGGTTTGTTCCCTTTGGGTGCCCCATTCACTTTCAGAGGAACAAAGGGCACATCGAGTGAAATGGCGCCGAAAAATGCTAAAACAGTTCGAAAATGGGACTTCACGTAACGTCAATAGCATCGTTACAGGTGACGAAACTTGGCTTTATTCTTACGATGTCCCAACAAAATCCCAGAACATGGTGTGGCTGTTTGAAGATGAGGGTACTCCTGTGACTGTGCGAAAGTCAAGGTCAGTGAAGAAAAGGATGATTGCAGTATTCTTCCACTAAACGGGGCATCATGACTCGGGTTGTGCTGGAAACACAAAGGACAGTAATTTATTGCGAAGTGGTACCGTGTGTAAAGTAGAGAGATTTGTAAACAGACTGGTAATAAGAGTGTGGCCATGCATAAATGATTAGAATTGCTTGTGTTTAAGTATGTGTGTGTGCGTTTATTAGGCCATTCTGAAATAAATTAGAGTAATCAAACAGATGGAGTTTTATCCGTAACAGTATTTTTGGTGTCCATCTAAGAGAAATGTTTAGTTCCTGGGTAGTGCTGTAGACAGTACTTGTGTATCTAAATACGATCCAATTGCTATGAAACTGCACCTTCTTCGCTGATGAAGTAATTGGCAAACTTGCCCCGTAAATTGCTGGCAAACTTCGGTGTGGGTTCTCAAACAGGGTCAATTTCAAACAATCCATCCACGGTCGAAGTATGATTTGATCATCATCACTCTCTCGAACAAAATTACGCAAAACGCAACACACTTTCACGATGTACTGTGTGGTGTCAACATTCGGTGGTTGAGCCTACACGGTCAGTAATACTGATCTGTAATACCGAGTAAATAACACTGACAGTACGCATCAATATTGTCGCGAACTTACATGATCATTATTACTGTCAATATTTTGGTCAGTACTAGTGCACTTGCTTACCATTGCAGTATTCTCACTTTACAAATAAAAAATCGATTGACCGTCAATATAATTTGAAATTGCAGTATTCTATCAAAATGGATCGTGAAAGACGGGCATGTGTAGCTATTGTACTAACACTCTGCACAAATCGCAGTGTTAAACGTAAACGAGAAGAGAAGAGAAGAGTATTCTCATATGAAGTTCTTCCTCTTCTTAATCTGTTTACCCTCCAGGGTTGGTTTTACCCTCGGACTCAGAGAGGGATTCCACCTCTACCGCCTTAAGGACAGTGTTCTGGAGCGTGAGATATGGGGTCGGGGATACAACTGGGGAGGATGACCAGTACCTCGCCTGCTATGCTGAACAGGGGCCTTGGCGAGAGATGGGAAGATTGGAAGAGATAGACAACGAAGAGGGAAGGAAGCGGGCGTGGCTTTAAGTTAGGTGGGAATCCACAAAAAAAAAAAACACTTCCAGAATGACTGAGGTGGGAATCGAACCCACCTCTACTCAGTTGACTTCCCGAGGCTGAGGGGACCCCGTTCCAGCTCTCGTACACTTTTCAAATTTCGTGGCAGAGCCGAGAATCGAACCCGGGTCTCCGGGGGTGGCAGCTAATCACACTAACCACGCACCACAGAGGCGGCCTCATATGAAGTTGTTGAGGGAAATACAATATATCGAAGTAGAAGATTATCAGAACTATCTATGAATGAGTGAGGTAGGCCTATTTTTGCGAAATTACTAGGAGTGGTAGAGCCCCTTCTACTAAGGCAAAATGCGAACCTGTTTATCGGTGACAGAGATCAGCGGCGACATTGAGGTAACTTGCAACTGGTAGAAATTTTGAAGATTTAATTAGGCCTAAAGTTTTCCGCTATAATGTACCAGTTTCCACCAGTACAGCAGTTGTGGAAACGAAGTATTGTGTCGCGTTCCATATAGCTCGATAAACTTTTGCGATAGGCCTACTTGGCGGTTCCACAAGCGGTGTCGTATGAGTTGCGCCGAGTATAAGTTGTGCCGTGTTAAAATCAGTATAACTTGCGCCGTGGTCATTAATCATTCTAGGAACTAGAGGTCTTGTTTGGGAATTCCACAGGGAAGTTTAGTGTTTCAGAATGTGACAGTGTCCACTCCCTACTTACCCCTTATCATGGTTTTCCAGCCTCGTCACAAATCCTCGTCACGCACTCATAAAACTATTCGTAATTTCTTACCTGGATCTCGTTGTGCATCGTTTACTTGAAGAACGCGAGCGATGGAGTTCATCGAGACCACAAAGGGAAGAAGGTAAGGTTTTTGCTACCGAAAACGAAGAACAAATAAAGATAATTCCATTGTATGGCAATGAATCCACGAGAAAACCAAATGTTGTAAGGGGGCAGTAGTGAGCCTAAAAGATCAAGTAATCACAGTAAAAGAACATGTGTGTGTTCCGAACGAAGCTGCCGTGGATGTGCGCGTTGCAGTCTCAAAAGCCAAGAAAGAGCCAATTCCTCAGGTACGTAAATGTTGATTATTTCTAACGAATTCTAATTATGCTATTTTCGTAATCTGTCTTTAATATTATATCAGATTATAGTAGATCGAAACAACCAATAGTTACTTATGTATTGTGTACATAACATGTTAGTGAAAGTTGAATGAAAGTTGAGTGAAAGTTGAATTTTGAAAATTAACGTCTCCTTTTCAGATATTCGAAGAAGAATTGGAACCTCTCCAGAATAGAGGGTACGAGCTGGTCACGGCAATGCCACAGTATGAGACCATGAAAGCGACGTTGTATTCCCTTCGAAGGAAGGAGCAAGGAATCCTCAGGGAACCAGAACGTTCGGATGATATATGCCTTGACGAAAACATTCTTAAAATGTCTGATGGAAGTTCTTTTCTTTTGGCCGACTATGTGGATGGCGATAAAAGAATGATTTTTTTGTACTGAAAAGGGGAAAGAGATTATGAAAGAAAATGAGACTTTCGTCATGGACGGCACTTTCAAGAGCTGTTGCAGGCAATTTGCGCAGCTATACACTATCAACGTGGATTTAGGCAGCACACAGGAAGAGGCCACTCCAATCATATTCGCACTTCTACCTAACAAAAGCGAAGACACATACAATAAATGTTGGGAATGTTGAAGGAGAGAATTCCCGACTGGAAACCCGAAAGGGTGATCATTGATTTTGAGTCTGCCAGCATTATTTGTGCTTTGAAACAGTCATTTCCATTAGCTGAAATACAAGGATGTTTCTTTCATTTTCTCCAGTGTATTTGGAGAAAGGTACAGGGAATCGGACTGACAAAACTCGACAAATAATGTCAAGAAGTGAGGCTGACAATTCGGAAGTGTGGAGCTCTTGCCTTCTTGAAGCCTGAAGATGTGGAAGAGGGCTGGCTCTATATCCACGAAGAAGCGCCACAGAATCCTAAACGTGTCCAGTTTTTGGACTGTTTTGTGGAAGAATGGCTTGAAAATCATAATGTACCACAAGCAATCTGGAACTGCCACGGAAGACGCCACAGAACAACAAATGCTGTTGAAGGGTGGCACCACAAAATTAACAGTATTCTAGGGAGACCGCACCCACGAGTTAAAGATTTTATTTTGTGTTTCAAATCCGAAGCAGAAAGCTCGAATTTTAAGATTGCCAGGAATGAACTTCATCTTGAGGGCAAAAGAAGAAAAAGAAGTTACGTGTAATTAGACCAAAGGATCTTGAGAGCAACGGAGGTCTATTAGGAAAGCGGTAATGTAAAGAAATTCATCAGAAACATGTCTTATAACCTCCAACTGGATTAGACATTTAGTACTGAACCGTTCATTCAACGGTGCTTACTTTGTAAATATACAATGTAAATATTAGGTTTAAGACACTGACAAGGTTATAGGCCTACCGAAAATTTAAATCATGTATATAGGCATTAGTTTTCATAAGGATGACAAGGCCGAATGGCGCTTTCTGTATTGCTAGACTTGGTTTGTTAAATAATGTCGAATCATTCAAGTAATACTTAAGAGGCTGTTTTACGTTCAACGGAGATCGTCTCAATAAGACATAATGAAACAACCCTGATAGAATGAACATTTGCGACGGAAAACTGTAAATTTCAGTTATTGTTAAGATTAAAAAAGCTTCTTCATGACGCTGATGGAACGTAGGCTTCCCACCACTGCTCCGGGGGTTAAATCTACGATAACTTTAGATAGCGTTTATGCTGGACAAAGCTGGCGTTCAAAATATTATTTCTGATTTCTTCATATTTATATCAGCATCACTGTTTGAAACAGTTTCATTTGTCATGTATTAATCTTTCATACCCAGGGGAATACGACAGGCCTCGCCAGGGCACACAATTTCCTTTCTTTGTTAGTAGCTATGGTTCATTTTTGAGCCCTATCACTTCATAAGGAGTGCATGTCGGGGAAACGTAGGGTGAGACAGTTTTCTGTTTTCACTGGTCATTCTTTATTCAACAAATTCGCTACATTTTATTTGCCATCCATTAATCTTTGTCCGCAAAAGCACGTCAGATCTCGCATTCGGCAGTATTTTCTTCCTTTAGCGGTATTTCCTTCTTCATTCATTCTATTCCTGACCCTGTCAGTTAGCTACAAACAGGCTGTGGATATTCTTCATAGGACTGAAAGACTGATTCCATGTTTTCACACTTAGTTTGTAAATTAAGTCAAACTACGTAGTTATACACATTTCACCCACTGATATAAATACGATGCAGGTTTTCTAAATGTGCAAGAAACCAACATTGATAGAGTGAATACCGAGCTCGATAGCTGCAGTCGCTTAAGTGCGGCCAGTATCCAGTAATCGGGAGATAGTAGGTTAGAACCCCACTGTCGGTAGCCCTGAAAATGGTTTTCCGTGGTTTCCCATTTTCACACCAGGCAAATGCTGGGGATGTACCTTAATTAAGGCCACGGCCGCTTCCTTCCCACTCCTAGACCTTTCCTGTCCCATCGTCGCCGTAAGACCTATCTGTGTCGATGCGACGTAAAACAACTAGCAAAAAAAAGATAGAGTGAATAATATTTTTTATATATTAATTTCAAAATCTCAGTACTACAGATATTCACAGACATTCCTTGAACTTGGAAATAACCCCCTGCGGTGCAGCGCAGGTAGCAGATGCTTAAGACAGGTGTCAAACCACTTCTACTCCCGGCGGAGAATCTCCACGGCGCAAATTATACTCAGCGCAACTTTTACTCGGCGCAACTCATACAGTACCCCACAAGCACCTCTACTTGGCCTTGGTGAGAAATGCATTTGTCGTCCATCGCTGCTCCGTTAATACAGACAGAAATAATGACGAACGCACTCACACGGTCAGTATAACTGTCAGTATTCCCACCACTCTTCAGTACTGACGCTCGCGGATCAGGAAATCCGGATCTGCTTCAGTACGGGCCTTCATTCCATCATTCCAGTCCACACGCGATCAGTATTACTGCCAATATTTTTCGGTACTGACAGTTTTAATGACCGTGTAGGGTCCGCTTAAGGAACATACGCCATTTGTTTGCAAGTATTTCAAAGGACCATTAATTGTATCTGTGTGCCCGTGAAAGTCTAAAGACTAGTTTCTTCACACTCAGAAAAATGCCCACATACGATCGCAGTATACGACGGGGAAGACCAAATCCCCAGTAGATACTAACACAACGAATCCCCAGTAGATACTAACACAACGGGCACCGACGTGTGGTCTCAAAACTCACGAGTCCCAAAACTCACGAATTCCAGGAACAGGATTAGTAAGAACAGGTTTCTCTACCTGGGCCAGTCTCAAAACTTACGAGCAGGGACAGTTCGTCTTTGAATGGATAAATGTCCACCCTATTGCTGATGGCATAATGGAATACTTTTAATAATCGAATAACTTCCATCCGATTTAAATAATCGAATGAGTTTCAAATATAATTCAGTTACATCGCACAGAATAATCGGATGCGTCATGAGTACTACTTTTTTTTCGGTTTAAGTGTGTCAGGTAGACAATCTATTGAAATAAGCGAATAGATTAACTCTTACGAAAAATAGAAATACGCCTGTCTCTTTCAAATGAATCTCCAAGTGTTGAAACTGAATGAATTAACTTTCTTGATCTTAATATCTCTAAATAAAATTCCTTATTCAAGTAAATGCCGCCTTCTGGCTGTATAATGGAACTAAGCCCCAGTACTACCAACTGACAGTTTCTTTAAACTACTTTATGTCGTCCGGCTGCATGCATAACTTGTTAGCATGTTGGCATTTGGTCCAAGGGGTCCAGGGTTCGATTTCCGGTCGGGTCGGAGATTTTAACTTTCATTACTTAATTCCTATGGCTCGGGGACTGGGTGTTCGTGCCGTCTTCAGCATTAGACTTAATCTTAGTACGGCCTCATCCTTATACACGTGCAGGTCACCTATACGGCGTCAACTCTAAACACCTGCACCAGACCTCCCCGGAGGTCACACGTCATTATTATAAATGTATGCGAAAGGTAAAAAAAGGATTATATTAGCTTTAAGACAAAAGCAAAATATTTTAATAATAATAATAATTGTACCGGGCGGTACACCTCCACGCCGCTAATTTAAAATGTGCGCCAATTGAAACTCCTCTGCTGGAGGAAGTCTGAACTTTATTGACGGTATTAATTTTCAAATTTCTCAGAAGATGTCACTACGTGGAAAATTAGGAGTTTTTGAACTGTGTCATTTTCGACGTATTTTTGTTTTGCTTGTAGTAAGAAGTGTGAACTTTCTCTTCTAGAGGACACTACTGAAGATCAACAATAGTGCACCCTAGTGCGGAGTGAAAGAACTGTTTTTTTTGGAGAAAATTTAATTTCAAAAGTTTGTTCTTTGCTAAATTTCTTTCTGTCATTGTTTAAGTTGGCTGCATACCCCTCTCTTTCCCCTTGTTTTGTATTTAGCCAATCCCGAATTTCATCTGATGTATCTTCCCCCAACTTGAATATGTTGCTGTATCCTACCCAATAAAGTGATTGTGGGCGGGTGTTTTCTTCCCTAAAACGCCTCTAACTTTCCGCGAGAGTATATAAAGTGCTGATTTTTGGGTCTCTGCGCCACTTCTCTTCCATCTTTTCGTGTGTAAAGTACAGAGCAGGGGGCGGGAAGCGCCTCTTTCTTCGGCGGCAGTCAACAACCAGGTAATGGCCGATTAATTACTTCTTTTCTTGCTTGCTCAGCAGTTTAACTCTCGGGGCGGGTCCGAAGATTTTCCATTATGTAACCTTCCTTAAAATGTAAAGAAACTTGTATCTATTCTATCTTTTAAACTACATATTGGGATAGAGAGTGCTTAACCCTCTCGAGCTCCCACTCATATTGTTTTGAGGTGAACTTATTTTCTCAACCTATTCTTCCTTAACATTGTGCTCGTTCGCACGTCCACGACAGATTACAAAAATGGCGCCGACCTAAGGTATGGGCCTAGTAATCTAAAGCAAGCATGGAATAGTCGCCTGCTATGATGTCTCAGAGGGCCATATATTTCACGGAATGGTAATGTTTTCGAGTAAGATGGACAGTGGACGGTGCACAGTATTGTTTTCAAAAAAATAGAAAAAGATTATTATTGAAAATCTTCATCTTGAAATTTGCACGGCATCGAGAGCGGACGCAATCACCGTAATCGTAATATTTGATTTGGAGAAGCAAAGGACTGCGCATATAAAAGAAAGGAAAGAATACGACGATTAAATAAGAATAAAGTATCAGTCTTCACCAAAATTCAAACGGTTAAGACGAAAATAAAAGTACTGAAGTCGATACGTAAGAAATTGCGAAGACGACGAGGAGCTACGAAATAAATTAAAATTTAAGAATAAACGACGTCAATAGTAAAATGGCAACATATCGTAATATTACTAGCTTCGATTTTGAGATTGTCAAGAAGATGATCAAGATGATGCACTGAATTCACATGATGGACCGACCTGGGAACAATTCATCTTACCATACGACCAGGAAATGACGAGGAAGGCGACGGGTAACCATCCGACCGAGCCATGACGAAAAGAAGGCGACGGGTAACCAGATAATACTACCAGAGCGGAGGAGCGGATGACGTTCCAGATGTCTTACCCGTGACCGAACCGAAGACCCATCCACATCCAATGGGAATGGGACAGCTGGACCAGGGACAACTATGAGCGAGCTAAGTCATTCATAACATTTTATTGCATAATTTTTGGTTTGCTTACACATGTACCTTAGGTATGTGCTGATGGCTAATTGTAGGCCGATAAGAAGGCAATGCAAGTGATGATTATCATCTAAGTGTGAAATAATTAAGTCATAATTACGAGTTAATAACATAGCAGAAGTTATGCTATATCGGCTAGAATACTTGTAGGAAGCGTGAGTTTTGAAGAGAAATATGAAACAGCTGATTGAATTGACATAATGAGAGATTATAGAGATTTCATTGATGTAATGAATTAAGTTGACGTCACGAATGGATGTGCGCGGTGTAGAAAGAAACATGAAATTACGCATTTGTTGGTTCATAGAAAGGGGCATTGAACTCGTCGATAGGTTATGAGGATCTGCGACTTGTGAATTTTATTAAGAAACAGTGTGGTAGTTTTACGTAGTCGTCAAGTTTGGAACGCGATATATTATTATGGAGGCTACGGTGCTGATATTAGATTGATGTTATAATGAGAATATGAATATGATAATTGAGGAAAGTTACGAGTTATGGATAGTGATTTGAGATGTTTGTTACGCGATGCAGGACCATCGTGTACCTGCAAGTTAAGTTGTGCCACACTACTAGTGAAGTATATGTTTTATTTGCGTAAGAGTGCCCACACCGCAGGAGCTACTTAAGCCAAGGTACGAACTGCATGTATTACTATAGATGTATGCTCGTGACGTAATTGCATTTCAGTGTAGATGTTTTATAATGAATATTAGAATACTTCGACTTTGAATAGCTGTAGATAACCAAAAGCATTACGACACCGATATATATATATAAGATGATGTTTGCCAAACCTCGCAGTTAAGCGCTTCCATGTTATTTGCAAGAGAGTAGTGTAGCTTGCATTGTGGTTGAATGTTATTGAAATATAACTATTTAATGGGACATAGAACCGACAAGGGCATGTGTGGGACAGCCAAAGTTTATGCTGAAGTTAGATAGATAGCTAGATCAGTTAATATTCTCCGTTTGAACGTACATTTTTATTTACGAACCTCAACTAGGGAAAGGCAAGAGTAGGAGCCGAATTTAACAGGCACTAGGAAGGAATGCCTTAGTTCATATGTAGTTTCAACACACAACGAGAGCAGTGCAACAAAATCATGACTTCGGATTTTATTAAAATTTAATTTAAAATGTTCAGATTTATTTTCGATTTCCTAAAATTCCATTAGAGCTACTTAAACGAATTCCAATTTATTTACACTAGACTTATCAGTGTATTAGAGATTCATTGCGGCTGGATATTGTATCCAGGTGAGAGTGCTTAAATAAGACTAAAGAAAGTGAACTTTCGGAACGAGTTTATTGTGTCGATGTTTTACTTATATTTAAAATGTGAAGTGGAACTCGGATAAGGTCCAGTGATCTGTTGTAAATGTGTAATTTTTGAATTTCAACTTCACAAAGGAACTGATCATTTCATTAATTTAAATACTGAATATTATTTTTTATTTATCATACGAGCCAGCGCTGACTCAATTTTTTTTTCATACATATTATCAGTCAATTTGAATACTGCGTTACATAATATGGAGATTAGTAATTTAGTATTTAATTAATAAATATTTTGTCGTTTTTCTACAATTGCTGGTGTCATGAGTTCTTTAATTAAGGTCTAGATTGTAAGTTAATGTATAGTGAAGTAAGGAATCGTATAATTAAGTATTCATTTTACCATGGCAAGTTTCTCGAGGTCAAAACTCTAATAAGGTAGTTGGCGGTGATTATTATAATGTCGTAAATAACGATGGGTGACATCCGTGGGTCGGATTTCTCATGGATCCACGTTAAGCGAATTCTACAGTAGGATTACAGGTCCTACTAGCCATAATTAAACCCTGAGGTATCCGCTGAGCGATTCCATTTTGCCAAACTAGGCTGCCAAGCGTCGAGTTAGAGAATGGAGGTATCGGGCAAAGAATGTTTAACCCATTGGTTGCATTAATCGGTCGCCTATCGTGGCGCAGCAACATAGATTGAGGCATCGGAAAAGGTTGCGCTGACCAATGGGTTACAACATTATGTAAATTTGTTTCTTTTCCAAAGTCACCTCCGTAGTATGGGATTAGCCCTTGCATCAGTGGCCTAGAGCCAAATTAGGTTTTGAAACAAATACATTAGGAGTGCAGATCGCCTCCTCTCAAATTGTTATTTTAGAGGTCATGTAATTACCCTTTCTTTCATTTAATAGACCTCAGTAGGTTGGGTATGTTCCCCCTGTGTCTATGTCCTGAGAGGACAACTTGAAGGTGGAGTTTGGTGTGGCCTTTGAGAGGCTTAAAGTTTGAGAGCGTGTGGCTCTTTCTTGAAAATTAAGTGTTGTATGCCACGAGGAGGCTTTTCTGTGTAATTTGGAGCAAGTGCTCTTGAACATGAATGGGGTTTTCTGCCCCTCTGGTAAAACTTATTTTGGAGTAAAGTTGGGCTAATTGCCCTAGAAGTGTGAATTCGGGGCTCGAAGCCCAAATACTGTAAATACGGTAATTGCACCTTTTGTTGCCTTGCTACTCTGTACCTGCCGTACTTGTTATTTCTTAATTTTGAAAAGAAAATATAACCTTGTTAAATTTTAAATTAATTTTACTTTCGTAGCTTGAGACCTGTTCACCACCCCGCACCTTCTTTCACGCATAACTACCGCAAAAACACGGTAACAATAATAATAATAATAATAATAATAATAATAATAAACCTCGGTCTCTTTAATTCACCTGTGGGTTGGGGTGATAGAGTAACATCCACAGTATATCCTCCCTATCGTAAAGGAAGCGTGAGTCACCGCGCACCTCATCCCTCCTGTGGTCATCGCAAGCACCTGCTGTCCACAGTCGTGAATTTTGAGACTCATTAGAATGTTTAGCTACCAGTTTGTAGTCGTGAGTTTTGATTCTATCTGTAACTAATTTTAGCCCGTGAGTTTTGAAACTCGTGAGTTTTGAGACGTAACCGGGCACCGACTGACTCATCAAGTCCTGTGTACGACCTCTGTGGTGGGGGAATGTTCAAGGTTCCGTTTTCAAGGTCCTTAAAGAAAACTATCTTTAAACACGGTTGAGTCTGATGAATTTTCATATGCAGCTATCTCGATGAACACAAATCTTTATGACGAGTCACACAAAGCAATTACCAAAAGAGGGAAAAAAAATTCTTGTAAATATAGTACAAGTAACCAGTGTGCTCGGGTTTAACGAATCTTGAATGTTTGCCAAAACGTCGGAAATTGATCGTTTGGTAAAACTGCGCTACAGTCTGTACCCAGAATATTTCTCTCACTTGCAGGAAAACAGACCGGTTTCACTCGCTCCCAGATACCTTTGCAGACTTGTCGTATTATGGTTGAAAAGGCAGATAACCCCAGTCTATATTGGTAGTGAACCCAGATACCTGCAGAGGCAAGCATATTTTGGAACATACATATACGTCAATGGAATCGACTGATACAAAACACACAACACAACACAACACAACACACACACACACACGAGCGTTTCTATCTATGTACTTCAGCAAACTTAATGTGTGTATTCACTGCGTGTATACAACATAAGTGATTTTTAGCTGCTATTATCCAAAAGAACTAGATCATTCGCTCCTGCTATATTAGAGAATTATAGAGAAAGAATAACAAAGGAAGTGGTTTGGGAGTAAGTGGATGGAAGCAATATGTTTATTTCGATACGCTGCGTTTCTTGGAAACTGTAATCGAAAAATACCTGAAGTAGCATGGACGACGGAGATGTTGCAAATTCTAGTGTAGGAACGGAAGATGTAGACAATAAAGGACTGGATATCCAAAAATCAGACGAGTCTGAGAAAGTCAGCTGTAGACAGTCGAAGAAAGGAGGACCAAAACATAGTAAGAACTGTTTGAAGTTCTTAAGAAGAAAATTGTTCGTGAAAGTGGTTCATCGGCTGAGAATGAGCAGAGACTGTTCCTGCTCTCACTGGTATCAAAAGTACAAGGTTGCTGCTGAAAGAAATTTGCGACTAAAATGTAATCTATTAGTAGCTATCTCTCAAGCTCAGGGAACATACCAATAAGTGCCAGAGTCAATACCATAACAAGAATTACCCAGATATACAAGGACATGCACAACCAAGCGCACATTATTCTGGCCAGTATCCAGCATTATGGGCAAAACAATTCTGTACAGAATTGTCCCTCTTCAAGTTTACAACACACTTGTACAGCATCCGAATTCTGTATCTACGTCTGAGGTATCACCGGCACATTCTTAAGGCAACAGCCAGCGGAGTGACTTTGTGCATGGTTATACAATATTAAAATTTACAAGGTAAAACACTGTTCTGTTTATTTGTTCATCCGGAGTGGCAGTCTTGATGAAAACAAGTCTACTAGAAATCATGCCACACCTTCAAGTTACAGCTAGCTTTTTCCGGCGGAATACTTGAGGTGTCATAACACAACCAACAAACTCCATTTTGCTGAAATTTTCGCATAGTTGCAGTGAAGTTATATGGTAATCAACTTTTCATAACAAATATTACTACTAGATGTTTTACTATGGATCTTATTGTCGTAGATAGAATATTATTCAAATGATACTGAATTATAAAATGGGCATTGCTAAGTTTGCCGTAACATTGCGGATATTGTTCTGTTTACTACGATTTTTATAGTTATGTTCAGAATCTAAACTAACTAAAGGCTTACAGGGAAATGAATAAACAAGCAAAATAGGGATGTACATTAGAAGAGGCGATTCATTTAACAGCTTTTTTTAATCATAGGCCTACAAAATTAAGTTCTTTTTTATAAAAAAGAATGAGCAATCACGTTTCATTTCATTTCATTTAAACGAGCTGGTGCGTTTTATAAGAACTTGCACACAAATTTTCCAGTCTGCAATATCACAATCTTCTTCCATTTTAATGACTGTTCCATGTTGTGCTAATACCTCACGATACTGCTCAGAGTTTAGTATACATTCCATGGTTCTCGGTTTCTTTTCAATGTTGCCAACCACTCGGTCGGGTGGTGTGAAATACTGAGGAAAGAACCTCTACACTAGTAATATTTGCTTGAGCACATTGCACAAGCCAAACTGAACAAGCTGTCAGAACCGTGGTGTTCTTACTTCGTCCAATGCACCCATCAATACTAATCGAACTACACATTTACCTACAGAGGTTGTGTTTGAAAGTCTCTGCAACACGGCTGAAGCTATTTCATTAGATCCCTTTTTGAACTAATCCTCCATCCATGTATAAAAATGTATTTTTTGATACAGTATCCTTAGAAAAACACAGAAATATAGCAACATTTTACAGGTACAGCTGCCTGCTATACTAGCAGGACTGATCAGGAATTTTCGGCAATGGGAGATATTTTTGGCAGTCGAAACATTATGTGAACATTTCTTCCTTCTCTATAGCGAGGTCAAAAAACAGACGCTCTGAGCGTATTTGTTTCTGCCTAACAAGGTTTGCCTTTCCGTCTTCATTTACCTAACTTTTAATTTTCAAATCTAACTGGATGCATGCAGAGCAAGCATCTGTTGGTGAATGACCAAACCCTAAATTGAAGTTGAAACTGAATATCTTGAAAAAATATGTGCGCTTTACGTTTACGTAGTTAGTTTATTGATGAACATTACAGGCTTTCCGTCCAAATACATGTTCCCGTTACAAAGCAAAAAATAAAAAAATAAACTAAATCTAGTATGTTGACACTCACATGGGCGGAAAACCGGGCCACATGTAAGCGCCAGGCCTATAACTACCTGAACTCTAAATATCCTAACTTAATTGTGACCCCTCACACCGGCGGAAACCAACCCACATGTGACACGCCACCCCTGTAACTACTGGCCGTCCGTGCCGTCCCTCCTTAGTGATGACGCCCTCCCCCACTGAAATGACACGTCCGGCCCCTCATTACAGTAACACTACCCTTACATCTCCATCTCATACATCTACCTTAACTGTTACACACACGCATTTACTCAAGACCTGCCTTTCTATACTCTATCCTCTTATAACCAACATTTCGTCCTCAGCAGAGCACTGCTTTACAGATCAGCTGACGTAACATTTCGTCATCCGTAGCGCATGTGCCTTCATTCTTATTACCTCACGATACTGCTCAGGGTTTAGAATACATTCCATGGTTCTCGGTTTCTTTTCAACGTTGCATTAGTTCCATCACCTACCGACTAAGCAGTTCATAATATTACGTATGCACTGATCTACTTCCAGATAAATTCCAGTTCACTTGTGAATCAATAGTTGAAACATGACTTTCATTATCTAACTTACCACTACTATATCAATTATACGTCCATGTCGTGCAATAATAATATTAACATGCCCTACCTTCATCACTCAACTTTCGAAATTTACAGTATCTTACCACTTCCCCAATCTTAGTTACACTTCACAAACCTTCCACATTTACAATGTATCTCCACGTTTTACAATCTTATATAATGGAACCTGCAGTTCTTGTCCTTATCTTAGCAATCCTTATACTTATCTTACTTAACCGTCCTTAATAAACCTACTACGTACAAATCCTCACATCTAAATTTTACTTATCACTCTTACACACTCCTCCAATTCATTCTCATCTCACACCCTTAGCTCTTTAAACTTTCTTTCACATCCTCTTAACTTTATTTCACAAACTCTTATTACCGCACATTAATACCCGTTCGATTCCCCGTCCCCCGTTCTCCCATTCTGTGATAATGCACCCAACGAATTTTTGCAATCCCCATTTTCTAATAATTCCCGTTTATTGGCACACAGAAGTTTGTTTACCTTTTCCGTACCTTTACAATTACCTATTAAGTGTAGACCATTGCCTGATGCCCCACATAATACGAAGTGACTTTTCTTTACCCTCTGTCCATCCCTCTTACTTGTACAACCATCACCCACCACTGTAATCCTCCTCGGTTCAACCTATCTACATTCCTAACATTTAACACCGACACTTCCATTACTTTATTAAAATCACTAAGAGATCCTCTGCCCCTGCACTCTTATCAGTTTCTGTCTTTGAATATCTCTAATTCCCCTAACTTCCTTCTTCTAAACCTCTTCCCACACGTACCCCCATTCCCACCCTCTCCAAGTATATTTCAATTTTTTCTAGCCAGCACCCCTTATACATGCCTTTCTATTGTTGTTCGTACGCAGCCTGAAGCACCATCATTCCTTCCCGTCTTTTCAAACCCATCCAGTATTTGACTACTCTTTTCACACACTCAACCTCTTATTTCTTCCCAGCACCGTAATGAGTAGAACAGAAAGTGAGCTCTTAAGTTGTTCCCTGTTGACTAGTATAGGGACTGTGATGAATCGTCCGCTAGGGGTAGCACCGTTCCTGTCTGAGGGTTGGTATCTGTAGTTGTAATATGGTTCTCTTCGGTAGTATTGTTCAGTGAAGGCAAAGACTCCATTGCCGTGCTTGAAATATAAAGCTTGGAACCGAGGGGGCAAAAGGATGACACGAAGTTTCTGTATTAAACTGTGAATTCTATTATTGACAACCCTGACTTATGCCTGTTGAGCTTGCACGTGCCCCGCTTTAATGCGAGGACAAATGTAACTTTTCATAATAAAAAAGTCAGAACAACCGCTCACAAAAATTCCCCACTCTACAGGCTATGCAATGTCTACAACAGTGCAGTTCAGAAAAATAATTCTTTAGATTTCTCTGTACCTCTAGACCTGTTTTTACAACAATTGACCATCTCCGCGAAAACTCTCCATTTCCTAATGCTGATTTGAACCAGAAAATGTATTATAAACATTCTACATTAAGCACTATCCAATAAATATAATTATAAGTGTTAGAACTAGAAGAAAATAATAGTTTAGATATGAAATTACCATATTTATTCTTTTATTTTGCTCTTTAATGTAAAGATAAAATTAGATTAGATGTGAAATACTGTTCCTTTTTCATTGCAAATATAGTATTAGAATAGTTTAGGTGTTAGCTTATTAGACTAGTTTAGAAACGAAATTATGTTTTTATCCACTTGTTTCTTGTAAGGATCATATTACACTGTAATTGGGATTAGAAATCATGTAGTGCGCAGTAAATAATTAAACATTCAATCAATCAATCAAATCAATATTCTAAAGCCACAACATAACTTCTTGATGCCATCCAAATACTTCATCCTAGGTCTTCCTCTGCCTTTCTTTCCCAGCACTTTCCCTTGAAAAATGTTAGTGATGAAAGTATTGTGCCTGATGACATGTCCAATAAATTTTAATTTTCTGTTTTCCATTTCGTTTAAAATCTTCTCTCTTCTTTAACTTCCCTTAAGGGGACCCGGACCTTCCTATACCGCCAATGTTAAATGTAAGGAACATTTCCTTATAAACTATTAACACCAGAATGATGAAACTTTTACAGCAGCACAATACACTTATTTAACATGTATCATAGGGATTTTGATTTATTTCTATTTTCTGGAAAGATACTAATTATTTTGTTACTGAAAATAATCGGCACATTTTTTGACATAGTTTCTTTGACATAAAATGCATAATCAATTAAGTAGAACAATAAGGCTATGATAAAAGGTGTATATTGTTATTGTTTATAATCCCTGAAAATTTGAGGTTTGTATCTCCAATAGTTTAGGAGAAAATGTTCCTTATGTGGCAAAAAAGTAAACTTGTGGGAAACGAGGTTCAAAGTTTCAATTAGCTTTCTAGTGGAGTCCAGCACCATAAGAGGGGTTTTCACTGTCGCTAGACATTTCATCATCTAGCCTTCTTTTAACAGCTTTCATTGTTTGTCTGGCTTGCCTCTCACACTCCTTTTCTTTCCTTTCAGCATTCCGTTTCCTTTCATTGTCCATCGACATCATAGCACGGACCATGTACTTCCCGGGCGTCACTCCCAACTTCTGCAGTACATCACACTTTACAATGTTACCTTTGTTATATGTAGCAATGGCATCATATGCACCAAAATGAAGAGTAAATATTTCCACAAACACATTTTTGGGGATTCTGGTCCAAATGACATTATTCACACTTTCATTTTGATTTTGCGTACGTCCATGGAGACATTTCTTCAAGAGTTCAGTTGTGGAAAGATCGCGGAAAATTGGCTTTATAGTCTTCATGACAGCTTCTGGTAGACTATGATGATGCGTGTATACACGTTCAGATCCCTGATATTTGTTGTACTTGCACCAGGAATTGGGTCCCTTTGGGCATAGTCCATGTAGTGGTTTCTCGTCAGTCGATAGGATGTGGTAGAACAATGCCATTACAGCTTTCTTCATTGCCTCAACACAGTGGGTATTTTGTCTTATCGCCAGTCCATAGTCTCTCTGCAGTCTGTTGATTGTCTCATCTGTCAGTCTTTTAGCTCCACCCAAAGGTTTTCCATCACTTAGTATCTGGCCCTTCATTGTGGTCTTCAGTCGACGCAATCTTGCTCCCATACGTTTCTGAACGTGCCCTATGCACTCCTGTTTAGTAATGGTGACATCATTTCCATAAGGTTTCAACGCAGATACAGCAGCAAATGACTTGGAATCACCATCACCCAGGAACTGTACGTACCTGACATTGTACCACTGGAGAGAGCGACTGAAAATATCTTTCACACCAGCAACTTCCATGCCTCCACTAGATCCACTGTAATTCTTTCGACACATGTCTTCATGCTCATCCTTTAGTCTTTTAGAACACCTACAGTGCTTAGATTTAATTACAACATCTATAACCTTTCCAGTATCAACGCTTGTCGCCGTAATCACCCCATTTTGTGAAGTGTGACCGCGTTTCTGCCAAGTACCGTCTAGTGCGACAGTCAGGTCCCGAGGATTCTGAGCATCAGGGTTTTCTTTATTTAGTTCCACAGCCTCTTCCACTGCTTCTTTCATGGATTCTTGGGCAATATCTTCAACACAGGATCCAACAACAAAGTTATATTTTGAGAATTTCCTTGGTGGTGGTGGTAGATTCATTACACCGCAAAACATTTGACCTGCAGTTGAGCCCTTACCGATTGACCTCAGAGCATAAACACATCTAATATTTACATCATAGTACGTGCTTTTCTCACTACCAGTTTCATCTTGGCCTATTTGTACATGTTCTGAACTCCAAAATGAAACACTGTGATGACAGTCAGTACAATGGAGACAGATTTCTGCAGCAAGTCCTTTGTGACGCTTGACAGTCAGTGACATACTCATTTTGAAACATTCCTTACATAGTACTGAATTCTCTATCGCCTTTGAGAGTAATGAAATGTTTATTATTTCATTCACATTATCCTCACTGCACTGTTCCAATAAACTGGAATATTTTTCAGTTGATCCATATAACTTCTTGCTTGTGCTAGGCACCAGAGTCGATAACACTTCATGCATAACCTCACTATTTTCAGAATTATTACCTACGGTATGAGAAATTGTCACAGTTCCACTAGTGTACCTCCCAGGAGGCTTCTTTTTCTTATAAACTCTATTACTAAATCGAGGCATGTTTGATAAGTTCCAGTTACACAACAGAAAAGTAGCACAATACTTGCAATAACCACCAAATTACTCAATGTAAACAAGAATATCCAAGGAATAAAGCAATGCTATAAAACAATTGCCTATCAAATCATGTAGCCAACACAAGAAACATGTCCTACATACATAATACAATCACTTTGGAAAGACAGATGTATGAATAAGAATCTTTTCACTGAATACGTATCCATGGAAATTATGTGTGGTGACACGCCCATTACAACACATTATTAAAAAATATGTTTTTAATACTTGGAATTGAGCTACTGGGAAGATTGATATGTCATTTTAAAGAGGAAAAGCTGTAGTATTTTTGTCCACAATAAACTGAAAATCGAAAATTTCATCATTTCTAGGGTCCGGGTCCCCTTAAGACTTCAAGGTTGGTTTTTCTTCCCGTCCAGATCGTTCTGGTCATTTCCCGCCATATCCACATTTCAGCAGCTTCGAGTCAATTCCTTTCTAATTTACCGAGAGTCTAACTCTCACTTCCATACTGAAGTGTACTCCAATCAAATTATTTTGCAAAGGGTTTTCTGACGTGTGTGCTGGTTAAAATGTTTTTCTTGCTCATAAATGCCCGTTTTGCCAATGCTATTCTTCTCTATCCTTCCAGGAAACATCTATTATCCTCTGTTATACTACCAAGATAACAGTTGTTTGACCTGATCAATTATGACGTCATCAATTTTGATATTGGTTTTAATTTCCTCCATATTTTTTCCGTACTACCATTACTTTCGTTTTCCGTTTGTTTACTTTCCTATAGTTTAAGAGTGCCTGAGAGGACTTTCAGCATTCTATTCATTTCTTTATCTGAGTCTGCAATTAATACGATGTCATCTGCAAATCTGATACAATGTATCCTTTCAACATTGATTTTTATTCCCTTTGTCTTCTTCTTCATGATCTGAATAGCTTCCTCAATGAACATATTAAATAAATAGGGTGATAGGGGACAACCTTCTTTCCTAATCCTGGTCTTTTCTTCTACCTGATTGATTATTTTTGTGCTTTGGTTCAGATATAGTTTATTAATCACTCTTCTATCCTTCCAGTCCAGTCCTAGTTCCTTCATAGTTCTAAACAGTAGTTCCCAGTTCACGTTGTCAAAAGCTTTTTCTAAGTCTATGAAGGTAAGATAACTACTTCTATTCATTTCCATCCTTCTATCCAATACCATGCGTAAGGCCAGAATTGCTTCTCTTGTTCCTCTGCCTTCTCTAAATCCAATTTGGTCTTCTCCAACCTACTTATCTACTTCTCCTTTTATTCTGTTCTTAACTATATTAATGAGTATCTTGGAGGCATGTGTTAATATTTATAGTGTTCTATAATTGGTGCAGTCAACTGACCTTCCTATTTTAGGTATGGTAACGGTTCTGCACTGTGTGAAGTCTTCTGGCACGATTCCTCTTTCGTTGCATTCATTTATTACTCTGAATAATTGGCCTTTCATGTTGATAATTTTTTCAGTAATTCTGCTGGGATGTCGTCTACACCAGTTGCTTTTCCTTTTTTCAGACTCTGAAGGGCATGTTCAAATTCATGTCTCATGATTGGAGGACCTTGCATTTCTCTTCCACGCTCCTTGATGTCTTCAATTAGCTTATTGTCATTCTTGACGTCCTTATCATCGTACAGTTCTTCTATGTATTCTTTCCATCGAGCACATATCGTTGTCTACCAGTAATATTCCTTCTTGGTTTCTTACTACTACAGATTTGGTTCTATTTTTGTACTAAAGGGCACCGATTTTCTTATAAACGTCACCCTCTTTTCCCTTTTCTATATCTTCTATCTCTTCGGCAATGCTTTTGGTCCATTTCTCTTTTTCTTCTCTGCATTTGGTTGTGATCTGATTTTTAATTCTTTTGCAGTCATCTACATTGTTTTCCTTTCTGAGCTTATTCCTTTCTTGAATTAGGAATAATAATTCTTCTGTCATCCAAGGTTTTCTGGGCTACAATTTCCTTTTTCCTAAAAGCTCATTTGTTGCTTCAATTATCCTTACCATAATGTTATTCCACTGCATTGGCTCATCACTTCCAGTATCTACTTTATTAGTTCATTCTTCAAAAGCCACCTTTGTTGCTGCTTCTTTCAGTCCTAATCTCCACTTCTTTTTGATAGATCTTTTGGTTCTTTTAAATCTAGTGTTGCACCTGGCTAACACAAGTGGATGGTCACTATCTATATCAGGACCTGCGTAGCTGTGGCATGATTTTACCTGATTCCTGTATCTTTGCTTCATTAGTATATAATCTAACTGAAATCGTCCTTTGTCTGGCGCCTGCCACGTGTACCTTCTTCTAAGAGGAACTTCAAATAATGTGTTTGTAATATCCATATAATTTTGACTGCAGAAATCTACCAAAGTTTCACCTCTTTCATTTGTTTCCCCAGACCAAAATTTCCTACTGTTTTATTGCCTGTATGGGATCCCACTATTGCATTAAAATCGCCCATTCTTCTTCTTCTTTTATGACCACATAGGATCACTTTATTCAGTCCGTCGTTCAGGTCTCTTTGAAGGGATTGTTCGGGCTTTGCGGTCCTCCCAGTACTTCTTCAGACGCTCTGATCTTCGTGCCCTTTCCTCAGTTGAAAATGTGCGTTTTGTTGGTTTGTTTTGTGTAAGGGTAAAGCGGAGGTTTGTATTCTTGAGTTTTGTATTCAATTTTATCTTATTTGTGGTGTCTTCTGTTGTAAGGCCTATTTCCTTCAGATACTCTTTTACTTCTCTGATCCATTTACATCCTGTTGTGGTATTTTTTGAGACGAGATTGTGTTGTACTAGTTGTTTCAGAAGTCTCGAATCCTGTATCCTCATGATGTGTCCAAAGAATCCCAGTCTCCTCTTACGCATAGTATCTGTAATGGGTTCTAGCTCTTTGTACACGACTTTGTTAGGTATTTACCGCCACTGTCCATCCTTCTGGTATTTTTTGTTGATGCAGGTTCTTCCAATCCTCCTTTCAATTTTCTGAAGTCTGTCAGTCTTTGATTGTTTATTCAGGTAAAAGAGTGTTCCTGCTGCATATGTAGCTTCCGGTTTTATAACTGTGTTGTAGTGTTTTATTTTAGTATTTATTGATAGACATTTCTTTTTGTAGATATCCCATGTTAATTATATTTTTCTTTAGTTAGTTTTAATAGTTCTTCAATATCTTCACACATAGTCTCCACTTCTTTCAAGTCATGAGCCGATGTTGGGAAATATGAATTATTACCAAGTCCACAGGTGAACTATTAATTTTCACAATCCTTAACCGATTGCTGACATGATAGGTACTGACCGTTTTCCTCTTATTATAAGTGCCACTCCATGCTTTCCTCTTTTCTCTCCACCACTATAAATTACTCTAAACTCATCACTGTAGAAGTCTCCATTTCCTTCCCATCTTGTCTCACACATACCTAACAGATCTATCTCATTCTTCTTCATCTGGTCTTTCACTTCATCCAGTTTTCCCGCCTTAAATAGCGTACGTACATTCCATGTTCCCATCTTCATGGCGGATTTAGAGGGATTTCGCTTGCTAATGACCTGAAAAGCCCTCTTACCTCTCCTGCCAGATCTTGGGTTCCGAAATCCATGATCAGTAATTAACGTTTCCTCAATATCAGCTTCCATGGTTGCATTCTACTTGGGATATCCTTAGGATCTTTAATGGAGTGGTTTCCCGTTGCCTTCCCCATACATAAATAAATTATTGGTGAGAGCGAAAAGCGTGTGATTTGGTTATGGTATTCTTTTATTTAGTGTAAATGTAGTCCTGAGTTTATAAAACTTACAAACATACCGACGAGGAAAAATGCCTACTTGCTTCATTCCAGGATGTATGTATGGCTACAAAACTACGAAAGGTGAACACTGCTTCAAACCAGCTAAAAATGAAGCATAATTTTCAAAATGGGAGAAGGGTATTCCCACAAAGGACAAAAACTTCCTGATAAGTGTTGTGTGCGATTCACATTTTTTTGATGAATTTATTGTTAAATCACATTCATTTGTAATACAAGGCGAACAGGTAGAAATTCCTAGAGACAGATGGAAACTGAAAACTAGCGCTGTCCCTCATATATTCGCATATTTGCCACAATCTCTCACGAAACAATTCAACAAACGAAAATCATCCCGCAAAAGACAGCCTCCGAAGACGGAGGAAGGTTCAAGAAAGAAAATCACACAGGCCTCACCGCGAATTAAATTGCAATGATTTTTCTGAGAATGCTAAAAGAAAGGAAATAGATTCATACACAGGTAAAAAGACAATAAGTTCACTTAGAAACACGGAAAGCCTACAGAAGAAATACTTGTCGCAGCCCTCACATTTATTAGGGACGTACTATAATGATTATGCGTAATAAATTGAAAATAGATAATGCTAAGATTTTGTTGCTAGAAAAACAACGAAGAGAACCCAAATAACAGCCAAATTATTCAAGTGAGCCGACATTAAGCAGAAAGCAAAAGGTGATTATTGACACCATGCTAAAAAAAAAAGCCAGCTAATAAATAAGAAAGGGATGAGATATGATAATGAATTCCTTTAAATATTCCCTTATTTAAAAGTAAATCACCTAAGAGCTATAGACATTGTTTAAGGCACATGTTTCCCCTTCCTTCGGAGGCTCACCTGCGAAAATTAGTTAAATGTCATAAGTGCCCGTACGGGGTGAACATCCACGCCATAAGTGCTACTGAGAACTATTTCTGCGATGAGAAGAGTGAAAACAATCGCGCGGGAATTCTCATATATGAGGAAGTAAAACTGAAATAAGAAGTTCAGTTTAACATTAACCCATTAAAAGTTGATGGATTCGATTTAGGAGAACACACCCAAGAACACCAGAAAAGTAAACTCTCAAAACATGCGTTAGTGTTCATGTTTGTGCCCCTATTTCAAAATTGGGTTCAACCGGTTGCTGTGCATTCAAGCTGAAATTCCACACCCCGAATTGTAATCCAGTTGGTCTTAACAACTGGAGCAAATTGGCGCCAGAATTCTAGGTTTCACCTCAGACGGAAGTCAGTCTAATAAAAAGGTGTGGAAATTTTTAGGAATAAATGGAAAGGGGAAGGTCGTGTGCTCTATTTCTAATCCTTTTGATTCTAGTAGGAGACTTCGGGCATTTTCAGGTGCAGTACATATAATGAAGTGCATCAGAAATAATTTTCAAGACAAAAGGCAAGTCTATTACAGTAACGAAGTTGTGGACTTCAAATTCTATCAACAAGTTTTTGAAATGGACAACTGCCATAAATTTGCAGGTTTGAAAGTTTTCCACAAGCTAACGTCTGCAAATATAGACCCCACTTCATTTCAGCGCATGAACGTGAGGCTTGCTTTTCAGTTATTTACTAATTCTGTTGCAAATGGCATAAAGTTGTTTAGACAGATAAACTCTGAGGGATTTGAAGACAGCGAACCGACAGAAACGTTCACAAGGGAATCAAACATCCTGATAAATGTATTAAATACTTCTACACCAGCAAGGGCTCTTTTTAAAGATTCAATAGAGCATCAAACATTAATAAAATGGAGAGAAACTATTGAGAGCACCATACAGGTGACCGAGTATTTATGGAATAATGGATTCCGATATGTGCTCGCAGCCAAATTTAAATCAAGATCCACTAGAACGACACAATGGTATACTACGCTCATTAAGTTGTGAAGACCAGCCTTCAACAATAGATTTTCTGAATTTACACATGTTGCAGTCTATTTATATCCCAACCAAACTTGCCCTGTTATCGGGTAGTAATTGTGAGCCCAAATTTGAACTGACATTGACATCATTAGTCAATCAAATGAGAACACTGGCTAAGAAGACAGAGGAGACAAATAAGGCTGTAGTAGAAAACGCACAAAATAAAATAAGACAAGCAATAGACTTCACTGAGAATATGGACGACCTCTTACCGGACTGGGAGAACAATTTAGGTCTAATTAACAGTGACAGCCGCTCTCTTGCAAAGAAGTGTCTGATTCACTATCAAGGATGATATATAGTACGCAATGTATGCAAGGTCACAAAATGTCAAATGTGTCGGCCTGCTTCACGGAAAGCCTACAGAAGAAATCATTGTCGCAGCCCTCACATTTATTAGGGACTATAGTAATAAATACAACAGTGACAGCACTATCCACATCGATTCTTCAAGAGCAGTTTATAATGTGTTCGTGCAAGTTGAAAGTGTAGTGGAACAAAAACTCTCCTGTGAACATAGTCTACGGGGCGATATATTTTACGAGTGTTTGGACAGTTTGCACAGTATCGCTATTAATTCGAAAAAATTAGGGTGCTGCGATGACCATGTTGCGGACATTATCCCTAAACTTGTTACATTATATGAAATGCCGATTTTATTTTGTAATAAGACAGATGAGAAAGACACTTAAATCTTCTAAGACCACAAAGTGTACCCGGAAGCTATCTAAACTATCTTGACAACTGAGTTCTGGGTCCGACTAGTTGACCTTCGGTTCAGAGGGTCCCGTGTTCGATTCCCGGCCGGGTCGGGGATTTTAACGTCAATTGGTTTATTCCAATGGCACGGGGGCTGGGTGTATGTGTTGTCTTCATCAACATTTCATCCTCATCACGACGCGCAGGTCACTTACAGGTATCAAATAAAAAGACCTGCACCTCGCGAGCCGAACCCGGCACTAAAAGTCATACATTTCATTTCACTGACTTCTGGAATGGTAAGCAAAAGCATAATATTTTGCATGCAATACCCGCCTTTTATTCGTATGCTGACTTGTCAGCTTAAGCTCAAATACTGCTGGGAAAGCGGCCTACCGGAGGAACCGATGAACTAGGGGAGTGATCAAACTTCTTCCTTCTACTCGCTATGCCAGAACATTAATTCCATCCCAGCATTCCCTGTGCACTGAGGGAACCCCACCACTGCCTTACCAAATTTACTCAAATTGTCTAGAGTTAACCCTCATTTCCTCCAGCCCCCATACTTCTGCCCCGTACACTACCCTGCCAAATACTACTGATCTTAAGACTAAGCTCAAGGTTTTATAGCATATTCTCTGAAATTAAATAACTAAAATTTTGATTACGGCTAAGGCTGTTATCCCTTTTAACCTTGATTTCATAATTTGGTCCTCCCATGTCCCTCTTCCGTTTAAAATCACTCTTAAATATTGTAACTTGTTCTATCCTCTCTCCCTGGACTATCCAAATTATTTCATTTTTTCTCCCTTCATGTTTCTGCATTACAAACACTTCCGATTTATTCCCGTTAATTTTCAGGGCCCATTCCTTCGCATATTCTGACACTGCAAAAATCAGTCCCAATATCTCCATCCCATTAAGACCCGGCGCCACCCAGTTATTCCCGCCGCGTCCATCCAAAATGTCGGTAATTTAGAAAAATATCAGGGGATAATTTACAACCTTGTTTTAGACCCACCTTACACTCTAATGGCCTACTTAACCAGTTTTCCTCCAACTTGACACAACACCTGACCACCTTATGTATCGCCTCAAATGCACGTATCATCTTCCCCGAAACCCCCAACGTACACAATTTTTCTACTAACCCACTTCTGTTTACCGTATCAAACGCTTTTTCAAAATCACTTGCCGCCACATACACTTTGCCTCTCCCCATACTCATGTATTTATCTAAAATCATCTTCACTATCATATTGTCTGTCGCTTTTTCCTTTTCTAAAGCCCCCTTGGAAAACTGACAAAACCGAATTCTGTTCAGCCCCGTCTCTTAATCTTGTTTGCTAAAACTCCTGATAAATTTGACTTAGAGAATCTAACAGAATTATACCCCAACAATTGTTCGATATTTTTTATTACCTTTCTTCTTATATATTGGACATACAATTCCTGTTTCCCATTCTATTGGGTACTTACCCCCATCAAAATCTTATTAAATAGCTTTACTATGCCCTCTATCATCAGCCCAATTTTGCTAAATTCTTTCCAAGCCTATTGTTAATAACCATTGCACTCTACAGCAGACCTACCCCTAATTTCACCTATCACTTCCATGATTTTGAAATTTCTTTGTCCGGTTCAAATATCAATACCCCCCTATCTCTCCAACTAACTTCTTCCCCCTTCTCTCTACACCCCCCCCCCCAAGTAGTTCACTGAAATAGTTCACCCATTGCTCATCCTCAATACTTGGTTTATCAAATCTCCATCCACCCTTGTTAATTCTGTTTATTCCCTCCCAAAATTTTCCTATTTATTCGTCCTACACTATTTATCCCTTCCGTTTGTTCTTTCATCCCTGACTCTTTTCTCTCAATGATTTCCCTTTTGCAGTCTTTCCTTAAACTACAGAAAACTTCTCGTTCTGCACTCCCGCCTTGTTTTCTATACTCTCTTAACGCACCCATAACCCCACTTCACAATTGCTCACACTCCTTACTGTACCAGCCTCCCCCCTTCCCTCTTTCTCGTCCCTCATCTGTCAATCTGTGCTACCCTTTTGATTGGGTATAAATTCAGTTCCAAAGCTGTTTTCTTCCAACGCAACCTCCCACCCTTAACTTACTGTCACTGTTTTATTATCGTATCAAATTCCCGTTTTACTTTTCCTGTCCATTTATATTTAATATACCCCTCGACCCATTTCATCACTCTTCCTTAACTCTTTCTTCTTATCCCTCCCTCCTCATTTTTATCAACACCCGCACTGGAAATTAATGTGATTCAAGCCAATCTCCTAACTCCATCCTTATGATCTCCTCTAACATATCTTCTGAACTTTTCACTATATCAATCATGCTTCCTCCCAGTTCTGTAACATAAGTCAGCTTCCCATTCCTGTCGCCCTCTTTCGAACCATTCAGAATGTATAAATTTCCTGCTGCGCACATTTCTAAAAGTTTATCTCCATAACTGTTTATGACTTATCTTCACTTCTACTTTTCCCCATTACCTTTCCATCTTCTTTACTGTACACTGCGCTCTGCCCCCCTATTCTCACATTCCAGTCCCGAAATAACAACATACTATCTTCTTCAAATTTCCATCTTATACCAATTTCCAGCAATAACTCCTTTAAAAAAACACACACAAAAAACAAACAAAAAAAACGTGTAACGAACTTCTAGGGTGGCAATTTGCAAATGCTAAACTTACCTTCTTAGCCCACCCTTCTTTCCTCGCCATATTAAATCTAATCCAGATCACTTCCTGAATCTCTGTATCAAAATCCTCTACTAGTCCACTAATTTCTTCCTTTATTAGAACCACAATTCCTCCTGGGGTTCTTCCATTATTCCACTCCTTTCTTTTGGACGTAAACACAAACCCTTCCCATGTTATCTCCTTCCCTCTTTCAAGATGTGTCTCCTAGAGTGCCAAAATATTGTAACCTTCCACTACTTCTTTAATCTTTTTATCTGATGTGCCTAACAGCCCCTCAATATTCACAAACCCTATTTTCCAATTTTGTTATAACTTACCCCCCCCCGGTCAGATTTCCTCCCTTATTCTTCCTTCTTGTTACCATAGCCCTCTCACATTGACTCCATTTCTCCCTTTCATAATGTCGCTCTCTTCCCTCTTTATCCTCCAAACCGTTATAACTTTTACCGTACAAGTCTTTTAGACTCATACTTCTTCCTTTACTCATAGCTCCTTTTCCTTTCTGTTCGTCACGCATATCACCACCTTTATTGATCACTTGTCCACTGCACTCTTCTCTTAAAGATACTTGAGATTCCCTCGCTCACCAATTCCCGACTCCCTTCTTCCACATCCGCACTGCGCTGCCCACTTCCTCCTGTGTTGCTCTCCTCAGTTACCTCCACTCCTTCCACAACTCGCTCTGTATCGGTGATGATTGGTGGTGATTATTGTTTTAAGAGGAAGAACAACTGGGCAACCATCCTCTATATAACACTAAGCAGAGCGGAAAAAATGGAAGGGATCCGACACTTCGAAAAATGAGGATATCGGCCAAAGGAAGACAAGGGCCACAAAGGGCGTGAAAATGAAAGACTCCCTAGCCCTCGCAAACCTAATAGCGTCTGGGTCGGAAAAGAAAAAGTGTTGACCAAGAGAGGTCGGATAGGATAGATGAAAGTTAGGAGCCTGACACAAGTGGAAGCAATGCCATGACTCAGCTAAGAGCCCCGTGGTCGCCAACCCACGCTCCGAAGTTCAGAGCCCCTGGGGCCTCTTTTAGTCGCCTCTTACGACAGACAGAGGATACCGTGGGTGTTATTCTACCGCCCCCACCCACAGGGGGTCGCTCTGCATCCTTCCTTCCATATTGCCTTGCAATCACTTCCTCCTCCGCTCTGGCATGATCGCTCATAGCTTTTAGTTTTGACACCGTCCACTGTCGAAACCACCTTCCATTTGACACCACTAGCCGCTACCCCTTTGTGTGTGCCTTCAGCCCTTGGTGTCTCGCCATCAATAGATGCCGCTTCAGAAGTTTTCATATTTTCACTTCCTTCCTTACCCATGTTTTGTCCATGTAAATTGCTGGCGTTCCTTAACACCATTTCTGCCATTAAAGATAGTCATTTTACTCTAATTGGTCTGCGACCTTTAGCTTTACCCACTCTTTCCATATCGTCTATATCCTCTTCACTAAAATTTATTTTCATCTTGTTCTGGATGACCACCACCTTACAAATTACGTCCACCTTGCCTTATCTCTCTGAATACCATATACAAATAGGGATTTCTTCATCCTCTCCTGGTTGCATACCTCTGCTTCTTTCTTCAAATTCAGCACCTCCCCTTCTAGATCTTTTACTTTCCCTCCTAACAGCTCTACTACTTTCTCGTTACACGTTTTGTTCATCGTTTCTTCTGTCTTTGTTTCCAGCCATTTCTTCATATTCCCTATCTCCTTTGATTGCTCTTTCGTTATTTCTTTCATCTGGTCCCAAGGGCAGGTTTCATGTATAACTTCCCTCAATATCTCCCTAATTGCCGCCAGGTCTTCCCAGCTGAAATTGCCGATGATATTCGGGCCAGGGTTTATTTCCACCCCCAACGACCAGAAGCACAGGTATCACTGCTGCAACCAGTACCGCCTCACCCATCTTTCCCAGCTCTTCTTCTCTCTCCAAACCATTCTTAGAATTCCTCCCCTGCTTCCACTGCCACCTCCCAATAGCGGCCCAGTACTGTTTAACCCCCACTATACTTCACGGCACGCACTACGCAACACGTCCTCCCTCGCCGCTGGTTTTACATTCAAGTCATCGGGGTTCATAGCATTATACATGTCAGGCGAGTTGGCCGAGCGGTTAGGGGCGCGCAGCTGTGAGCTTGCATCCGGGAAATAGTGGGCCCGAGCCCCACTGTCGGCAGCCCTGCAAATGGTTTTCTGTGGTTTCCCATTTTCACACCAGGCGAATGCTGAGACTGTGCCTTAAGACCACGGCCGCTTCCTTCCCACTCCTAGGCATTTCCTATCCCATCGTCGCCATGAGACCTATCTGTGTCGGTGCGACGTAAAACAAATTGTAAAAGAGCATTATACTGTACATTGCATGTAGTTTGTTGATAATGAGCTCTTGAGCTTAAATACTGTCTGGCAGAGGCACCTCTACAGTAATGTGAACCGTTTATAAATGTCAAAACATTATCCTTTTTATTACTATACTTCTCTGATTTATAGTCCCCCTCTCGGTTTCCTTTTGGATGAGAACTAGCCTTCCGAAAGTTATTAAGTACAGTATCAATTCTACCTCTTTTTACACCCAAAACATTTTGAAAGGTGTTTGAACAAACCCGGATCATTTCTTCCCAACTGTGCTTATGTAAAACTTAGTATGAAACTTCATTTTATCTTTTTTTCCACCGCTTTTGACCACACCTGTGTGGTCGCGGGTGCGAACTGTGTCGAACATGTGTATTTGGCCCTATTTTAAGACCGGATGCCCTTCCTGACGCAACCCCATATGGAGGGATGTAATCACTATTGCGTGTTCCTGTGTTTAGCGTAGTGTGTTGTGTTGTCTGAATATGAAGAGGCAAGTGCTGGGACAAACACAAACATCCAGTCCCCGGACCAGAAGAATTAATCAAAAGCGATTAAAGCCACCCACCCGGTCGGGAATCGAACCTGGAACCTTCTGAACCGAAGGTGTCAACGCTAACCATTCAGCCAAAGAGTCGGATCCAGGTTCATTTTATCTGTTGTGCTGTAAAATGTACTGTGAGCACGTTTAATACCGTTCATTGTGAGTTTACGACACTGAAGCGTTCTAAACATGTGAGACCAGCTTGAAACTCTGGGAAAACTCTTGGTTTGTACCTGAACAAAGAACTAATCTGGACACTATCTTCACACGTTACCTTAGTACACTCAGAAAGTACAATAATTTAATCCACATATCCCTAAATTGAAAATAGCCTACACAAACTGTAACATGACCTAAACTGCAGTTGCGGACTATAAGCAAATTAACTTGCGTAACTCGACATTTTATATATATATATACCATTTTGTACGACAAGCCTTTCTCTTTCTAGACTTGCAGGGTGACGAACTGGACTTTGGCCCATTATGGAGTGTAACAGCAGAAAGCTCAAACAAAGTATTAAAATCACAATACCATAATCTAAAAACAAGCATACAAAGAAGATGATGTTTGATTACAAAATAGTCATGTGACTACAACCTGGTTCGCTATTGGATGACATGGAGATTGTTGTGTCTGCTGTGAATGTGATAAAAGAGAGAGCTAGTTTTGCTGTTAGCACTGAATTTGACATTACGTTTTAAGTGGTATGTTGGTGATTTAGCAGTGAATTACACCCGTGGTCATGAAGTAAAGACATTTAAGAATGCAATGGATGAATAAAAAGGAAATCCCTAAGAAGTGGAGACTGTTCTGGCGAGGCCAGCCCTTCCAGATGCTTCGAGAAAGGAGATGCCTCCGGAGTCCGCTTGAAAGCGAATAATCTGGGCGCAGCGTCGAGATCCTTCTCCCAGCGCCGGAGGCCTCCGTTGAGGTAACAGAACGATGGTAATAGTTGTGAAAGAAGGGTTGGTCAATTTGCGTCCGACTCTCTCCTGACAGGTACTGTGTGGCGAGGCCCCAACTATGCGACATCACTCGGGGTACGATCCAGACCAAGTTGCCCCTACAAAGGACCTACGATAAAACTGCGGAACCATCCACAATAATATCATGCAGGTAGCCAACAACAAGATTCAGGTTCTGAATTGTTGGGTTCACATCAATGAATTTGTTCTTATGGGGCCGAGTTGCTAGCCCGACGCCTAACCCCTCTTCCTCCTCCTCCTCCTCCACCACCTCCTCCTCCTCCTCCTCATCATCCGAATTTGGGACTGGCAATGGACCCTTCTGAAGTTAGCTTGACAACAACCAAATAGTCAGCAACGGTAAAACATTAATTTACTAAGGGCACATCGAGGAGCATTACATCCATGGCATACCCTTGTCTAAGGGCGGCTAAAGCTCCCATTGGAAGGAACCCGCTCAGTGATCAAATCATCACTCTACGCTTTCATTCTGGTCCCACAAGGGCGGCTATTGCACAATTCTATGCACCAATGGAAGATGCAGATGAGGACAAGGATGCTGTTTACGAGCAGCTGCATGGTGTATCTGATGAAATGTGTCTTATGGGCGATGTGAATGCATCGCTCAATGATGACTAACAGCTTTCAACATGTAGTTGGACCCTTGGAGTCTGCATAACGCAAAACCGTGCAATACTACACATCACACCCCCGCGCTGTATTTCTTACAATGTAGTAGTAGTAGTAGTAGAAGTAGTAGTATGCCCATTTTGTTCGATAAATTAGTTACATTAGAAGCCGGAAGGTCGTCGGAGTTGGAAAGATTTCAAGACATTGCACAATGGTATGTATATTTTGAGCCATGTTTACGGGATGGGAGTTACATCGGGTGAGCACAATAAAGCGGAACCGCTCCATCCTGTGCGCGGGAATTCCTGAGTGAGTGAGTCGGCCGGTGACCGCGTCAGGTTTCTGTCTTTGTTGAACGTTTACAATCGTGGCACGTGTTTCGTTGGTGACATGAGCACTATGTGTGAATTCAGTGAAATGGCTCAGGTGGTCAAGTCAGATATCGGTATTCTGTTCCCCAAAGAGTACTCACGATTCATACGTCCGTACAGAAAGTGCGAGGGCCATAAAGGAGATTATTTCAAGATAAATTTCCTGACGTTCAAGTTCCAGGTCGGACTTCGATTCGTTAAGTAGAAAATAACGTAAGATGGGATGTCTTCTTGATAAGAAACTTAATTAACCACGTACAGTACTCACACAAGAACTGTAGGTAACACTGGTAACGCTCTGGAAAGATCTACAAAATCACTTCGACGACTTGCTCAGGAAATGGATATTTCCTATAGTTCTGTTCGAACAGGTACAAAGTTACGTAAGTTAAAGCCGTATAGAATCACTGCAGTGCAAGAAATTAAACCGGGTGCCCCTGCATTACAAATGCGATTTTGTGAATGGGTTTTGAACGCGATACGTGACTGAGAAATTTACCCTAATCTAATGTTCTTTTCGGATGTATCGTTCTTCCACCTTAGTAGGTATACTAATACACGAAATAATCGTTATTGGAATACTGAAAAGACTAATGAGCTTCACCATGTACCCCTGCATGATGCAAAAATAAGAGAGTGGTGCGCTATTAGCGGCGAGAGAATAATAGGCCCAATATGGGCATGCGCAAACCATTTTGCAGCTTCTTTTTTTTTTTTAAAGAATTAAGTGAGAGGGAAAGAAGTGTCACGTTTTTTCAGCAAGACTTTGCGACGGCACATACAGCCCACTTCTATTTACAGGAAATCCATGCACTGTTTGAAGGTAGAGTTATCACTAAAAACATATCGTCTCCTCGATCCCCCAATTTAACCCCTTGCGATTGTTATCTCTGGGAGTTATTGAAAGAGGAAGTGCGCAAAGCAAATCTACACACTTTAGATGAACTTCGAACTTAACATTCGTCAAGAAATTGCTATTTCAGTAGGAACTGCACAGGGTAATGAACAATTTCCTAAGCACATGGCAGAAATGCTTGAACAACGAAGGGAGGCAGTTTCAACATTCCTGGCGTAATATATGTGAGTACTGTTACTTTTTTTGTTTTGTGTTTGTTTGTCAGAAATAGCTTATGCGACAATGTATTTACTGTATTTACTGCGGACTTCCTGACGCACATGCAACTCCTGTGTGCAGGCTGCGCTGCCGGGCTGCGGGACTGGTCCCGCTTTCACGTTGCTCACCCTGTATATAAATGTCCACCATGAGAATGGAGTATAAGAGACCACGATCAATTGCTGTGGGAACAGTTGTCTGTAGTACCTATTTACGGAGAAGGTGCGGCCGAGTCAAAGATGACAAGGAGTGGTTTGTAGATAAAGGTCAAGAAGTTGCTTCGTGAAATTACATGAAGACATTGTACCATCATATCATCCGGGAACCTGCTGGAGCCCGCCGCTGTTTAAAAAATTCTATAAGGGATATACATTGCACAGTGTTGCTCACAAAATATGAACAAGCTGTCCGCTTGGTCGAACACTTTAAGGAAACAAACCTGCCTAATGCGCCCATCGTCTACAACTTATAAACCGAGGCAAAAGTATAATAGTAAGCACCGGTAAAATTCCGGAAATACGGCAATCAGAGCGCTTAAACAAAATAAAGCCTACTGTTTGGATGAAACATCAGCTGGACACTTATAATACGAATGTCTCGCCGCATTACAACACCTCACTAGACACTGTAACACCTGTTCGGAAGGAGGGCACTATGAAGAATTGCAACATGGAGGCCTTGTTACGCCAAAAAAAAAAAAAAAAAAGGGTACTAACTAGAGAGATGTCACGCTTATTTTAATGCCTGGAAAAGTATTTTGCCTTTTCCTCTTAAAACTGACACTAGATGCGGCATATCAACGGCTAGAAGAACAGGCTGGCTTCCGCCGTGGAAGGTCCTGTTCAGAACAAATATTCCTTCTGCGAAACGCAATCAAGCAAAGCATAGGTCAAGAACAAGAAGTCGCTTAACCTTAACTTCATTGACTTTAAGAAAGCGGTTGATAGCATACACCAAGTATCAATGTGAAATTTCTTAAAGACTTGTTTGGAATGCCAAACCGCTCCGATAACTGTTTTCAGAAGCATGTGCCTAGATTCAACTTGCTGTAAACATACGTACCGATGTAAGATAATGTCGCCATTCCTTTTTCGTTTTAGCCACAGATTTCACGCTGAGAAAAATGATGCACAACGCCAACATGGACATCCCCTGCAATGAGCGATTTCGCCTTACAGACCTGGACTTAGTAGGCGATTTCAACTCACAGAAATAACGCCAATTTTACAAGATATGACTACCGAGTTAGACAGGATGACCAGTCTTTTACAGCTACGAATAAACACTGATAATACGAATACTGTGTGTATAAAGAGTGGAAATGTATCGGACTGAATTACAGTGCAACAGCATGTACTCCAAGACGTTCACTGATTTCCACATTCCGGTATCCGTATCTGCAATAATTGGGACGGAAACGCAGAAATTAGCAGAATTCGGTAGCTTCTGCAGTCTTCCAGCGAATGCGATACACATGGTTGCCAGAGGCCATTAATAAGTCCTAAAGCTACGGTCGCATTCCTCCGTCATCCTGCCGATTATGCACGTGAAGCTTTCAAAATTTCAGTAAAATCAACAAACAAGCTTAAGGTTTTTCCATCAATGGTGTTTGAGAAGTATCATACTAATAAGTTATCGTGGCCGTACTATAAATAATGAAGTGCTGAAAAGTAGTCCGCACAGCCTTCACTAAATCGTTGTCGAGAGAATGTTAACATTTTCGGGGTATGTTTTACGCATGAATAATGAAAAACTCGCAAAAACAGCATTGTTGTGGGTAGCACCAGATGGACATAGAAGTGGGAGAAGACCACGTAACATATGTAAACGAATATTTGCAAACGATCTTCAACGCACGGACGTGACCTGGAATGAAGACGCAAATGATCGAATTCGCTGGAGAAAACGTATTGCCCTATAAGCTATATTGGTATCGTGCGTTTGTTTAAGGGTGGGGCCAGGAGAAACCTCGCAAGCCACGGACGGGCTTCAGAAGCGCGACTCAAGGTCGATAAGGCGGAAGTTGCAAGCTGTGCAGCGCGTGTGTAACGCAGTGGTTAGAAAAGGAACAGGCTGAATACCCGCTTGAACAGAGTGTTTTAATGTACGATAAAAGGTAAAAGAGTCGTGTAGCGAGGTGCACAGACAATTTGCAATGAAATGTCCGTGTGCTCCAGTTCCGGGTAGAGAAACGGTTAGACGACTAACAAATTAAGGACAAGAGGATCGCTAAATGCTTCAATTCCTAAGCAAAAACGAAGAGTGTTGATAGAGAACAAAATTGGTGAATTGAACGAGGTCAGAACTGTGAGCAACATTGCCTATAACAAGGTAAGCACTGCGTAGACTAATTACTTCATGTCGATACAAATAAACAGAAAAAAATAACCATTTTCGAAATCTGTGTCTTGGTTGCACTGCAATATAGATAGTGGAAGCATACTAATTTCCGCCCGGCAGCGTAGCTAGTGCCCGGCAAGCGATCCGAAGTAAATACGAAGTATCAGGCAAAAATTTGAAGTGTACAGACAAAATTACAGTTTTATATCTAACCGATAATGCACATTCCAAGACTTGCACCAGGCGAGCCGAATGTCATCGGACACTTCCGGCACTCAAAGCCATACGGTAAATAATTAAATGCTCGGATTCTTAGGTTGAACTGCACCACCAAAATGAAGATGATCGAGTGTGTCATCCAAGTCTGTTATGGCCAAGAAGTCGAGAGTATGTGCAAGAAACGCATGTGCCAGAGGGCGCAAAAAGTTATGAAAGTGAAAGATCACATTTCTTAATAAAATAATGTTCATGTTATGATAGTCTGCTTTTGTCGCAACTAAACTGCGCCGAACTGTATTTTGTCTGAGGAAGAACATTACATATGACTAGCATTCACCCCTGTCTAAATAACCGGCGCTGTCACTCGTACGCTCCACAATTAGTTATGTATCGGTTAGAGGAACATCTGACTAATTTTGCCACCTGACGATGGAGCCTAGATTCTTAAAACGCGTTGTGAAGAAGATACGATAAAAGTTGTGACAGGTAACGGATTTAATTATTCATATAGTTTAGTTCCTGACGAACATTGCGTCACAGATGTGACTGCGGTCGTAGAAATAATTCCCCACACTACTGTGTTTCCAGTCTTCTCAAAATCTTATAAGCAGTGGCAGCCAGTTGACAAGGGAAAGAAGTAAGGCGCATGCATCACTTCAAGCCAAAGAACATATAAAGCTCCAACTAAACGCCTCTTGCGACTCAAGCCAGTACCAGCTCAGTTAAACTTCTACTGTCTCCTGATACCATATGGTATCAGTGGGCGCTAATGGGTTAAGAGACTTCAGAGGAATATATCAATTGAATCATGACGCAAAAGGTGACGACTTGCATCTGCCGTCTGGAGCAGGACACTTTGAACACCACAGCAGAGGCGCACGATGACGCTTTTGCTCGTTGCGGAACCTTGACTACCTCTGTGGGCGTGGCCGATTTCTTCAGGATCGGAGTTACTGTACCAAGGACTTTAGACAGCAGGTTATGGCGGAGATCCTAGGACTTGACAGCATGGTGAGACAGCCAGCAAGACCCACCACAGCAGTGCCAAGGCGAACAGATCCCAATACACACAATGTATGGAACTACAATCTACTATCAAAAAGTATAATTAAGAAATTATGGACTACATACCTGCATTCGGTGTCTCATTCGAAAAGTATTACATACCACTACCATCACTTAATTTTTATTCAATTTATTGTTAAAATAATGCGTTATGCAGCATGGCCTCTTATCACGTTGACTAGTACAATGCCCCACAGGGAATGCTCCTATTCCCTCAACTGCCAGTTGAATTTTAGAAATAAATGTAACAACGTGACAAGGGGATAAGGGGAAGAGAATCCTGCGTTATGCTACGTGGCTGATGAGCGCAGCACCACTTGCGTCCATGAAACAGAACGTGACTGAAAAAAAGAGTGGTTTACTTGATCATTCACGCACGCCCTCTTTCCTTTTTAATTCAGAGGGATTAGCACACACAAAACAAGAGATGGTGGTGACCATTGTTTTAAGAGGAAGTACACTACAACTGGGCAACCATTCTCCAGCCCAAAGAGGCCATCTTACATAGAAGACTATTTTTTCAGTTGACATTTCGTGTTCCTTGTCTTCGTTGAAGTTTTAACCCTCTATGGATGCGGGCATAGAATATATCCCCAATATCTCCTGCATGTCGTGATATGCACTCAAAGGAGGCTTGGAGAGGTGGAAAGCGTTCTAACTTAGGAGTCTCTGTTTGGCATCCTGGCTGAACACGACATTGATTCTGCTTGTTTTTACATTTTCACGTCCTTCGCGGCCTTCCTTTTCTTTTGGCGAAACCTTCAGTCTTTGAAGTGTGGGTTTGAAGGGAGGTGGTCGTCTGGTTGAGTTTCCCCTTACAACAAGAGCAACCGTTTCCTTTCTCCAATTCCCTTACTCTTCCTTTTTCTCCCTGTTTAGAGAAAAAAGTTATGATGGTGGTGATTGCTTTAATGAGAAGTACAGCTCTCCTGATTCGAGTGAAGAGAAAATGGTTGTCTTTACGACACTAGTAACCACCACTACAAGCTGGTCGTGCACTCCCCCGCGTAGATCACGGGAAGGTGAGATCTTACCGTACGATACACTAAGTTTATCTTTCCTTTATTTCTGTTCATCTTATTAGATTTACTTTTAACTTCGATCATGATGAATTCGTCAGTTCCTTTACCTTCTACAAGATTCGTCATTTAATGAGGATTATGTACGCAAGTTCGATCAAAAAATATTTTTTTTCTCTCCCCGCGTCAATTACGTAGAAGTCAGCCTTAGATCACGAATTCCATTCACATTCTTCAATTCTTTTGCAATCCTTACTATTATTTTTCTTTTGTCTTCGCCGACCAAGTTAAGCTTCGTTCAGTACTGTACCAGTAAAAGAGCCCGACTTTAAGATTTATTTTCAACACAAGCATGGAATAGTTCTCAGGGCTAAACTGGATGAATAATAGCTAGGGCTTGGTACAGGAGGCAGGGTCCTATCTACAAGAAATTTTTGAATCTGATTTGATGAGAGTTTATTCATATAATGCATGTTAAATTGCACATCACCTCATGGTAGATAGAGGTTGTCTTCCACATTGTCCTTTAAATGGCCCGGGTCTCCAGCTCACCAGGCCGCACCGGCCGGAACACGTTCCAGAAGATGCCCAAGTACTCCGTCAAGATGCGGATGGACCATCCAGGTTGGTTGCACGGAATACGCCTTAAGTTCCCGATGCTCGTGATGACCTCCGCTGGTTCCTGACGACGTTGAGGGTAGTCACATTACCGAAGTACAATGAGGTTGGTAGAATCCATGCAAACTCCGAAAATGTGCTCTTCGTCACTCGCAGAATAAATCAAAGTTCATGAAAACCTTGAGTAATGAGTTTTCTCACCACTAGTAAAAATCACGAGACAATGTTCATAAAGACGTTCAAGAATCCACTCTAACACTCATGGACGTGACAAGTCCGTGGTCATGAAGACTTTCAATAATGTTGTAGTTCATCAATGAAAAAAAAATTACAAGTCTTTAAGTAATCACTGGCAAAGATCACAAGTATAGGCTCACGGAAACTTCGAATAAATTTAGAGTTCAACACTCGTGAATATTACAAGTCTTTGGGTAATCACTTGGCGAAAAGTTAAAGTCCATCACTGGTAAATATTACAAGTCTTACGGGCGAAAAATTAGAGTCCTCAACACTCGTAAATATTGCAAGTCCCATTTATAAAGACTTAGAAAAATTCAGTGTGTCTCAGTGATACTATAACCACACGAAGATAGCTTCCGACGATAATGGCAGCGAGTAGGGCCACGTTGACTACTCGACTGTCACTGACTGACCGAGATATCAGGCTATATTGAGCCCTCCTTATATTTGGTTTGGGGACATTACGTCACATATGCCGTGATGCTGGTTATCTCCTGAATCCCTCGACGGATTTTCTTGAAATTCAAGCATTGCGACGTTTATGTAATTCCCTTTAAGATGACATGTTGATCAAGTCGCTACCCCAATTATTATAGGAGTTTTAAATTTTTTCTCCATCGAATGTTCCGGAAGGTGTGACGCTTTCATCACTGTAAAGTAATATCACAATTTTAAAAAATAAAAAAATGTGAGAGAATCTCATACAGCGACCACTCGCGGGTTATACTACACATATCGCCAACAATCAACTGAAAATAGTTCGCATTTATTTTGTGGCTCGCTTAAACCTTATAATTTTTTAATGCTCATATTTGTGTAAGCAAATAAAAGATTATAAGCACTATACGGAATTAAATACGAATTAACATGAATAAAGTGCGTAACTGTATCTGACACAAAAAGTAGGAGGTTGGTAATTCTGACTGACGGGTGACATTCTTAATTTCATTTTTGTAGTGGCGCCAACATGAATTACAACTGTCAAGTGCAACCTTGTGCCGGCCCACCTATAGGTGGGGGACGTGGCTCGATGATGCCGTGTATTATTGCGAACACTACTACACTATCAAAAACGCTGTAAACGGCTTCAACAAAGACGGGTCTTCTATCAAGATTGTGCAGGAATTTCTTTCCAACAGTTTGTCAGAAAGTCTGGTATATGTTAAGTCGAACATTGGAATTATATAGAGTGCAATTACTTGTTTAGAAACTGCTAGCGTAGAAATTCGTACAAGTAACGAAATCGTGAAAACGTTTAACTTTCAGTACAACAATAACATGGATTAGTTGGCGACAGTGTCAAACGGAAACTTCAAAACGTGCTTAATCGAAATGACGGATTTCGCCATGTGTGCAAGATAAATGACGTTCTTAGAGAAGGTATCAGTGCACTACAAGACAAGTACAAACTCGACAGCAGCGATTTAAAATTATTTAAATATGTGCAGCACCAATAACGTCTCGTAACGCAGAACGGAGATTGTCTTCTTACAAGAATGTGTTAAGTGACAATCGGAGGTCTTCCGCGCGTGATACTTTGAAGATTAATCGTGTCAAACACTTCAGTTCCGCCCACGGAGAAGAATGAAAAAGGTATGCGAGTTTGCACTATAGGCCCTGCCACCCTACCATAATGTATTGAAAGCAGGCCCATTCTCCGACCCCTGGGCAACTGAGAGGTCAGAGCCCCTAAATCCCGGTGCTGACCACCCCCACTTAATTTAGACCAGAACCGCGAACTTGCAGGTTATTTTATAACCAAGACTTACCTGATTATCAGCACCTGGTGGTGGAGTTTGTACCAAACATTGGAGTAATCATGGTGTAACATAGTATTGCCAATTTTTTATCGGTGCAAACGTTGTGTATTTGTGGCGTTAATTTGGTGCAAAAGCGACAATGCACCAAAACGGCACCATAATTACACCACAAATATTTTCACATTAATTTTACACCAACAAAGTTGGTGCAAGAGAAGTGACACTTGACACCATTACTGCACAAAAATTTAAGTACATTAATCACAGTTTCTACACTAAATTCGTGCCAAACATAAATGTAAGTTCAACCTTCTTTATTGTCAACACCACTGTTGAACCAAATCTGCTTCAAAATGCCTCAAAGTTACACCAAGGCTTTGGGTACACTGGTGACATTTTAGTCCAAAATTTGTGCAGTTTTCTTCGTATTGACCCCACAACTATAATGAATAAAAATTGTTGTAATCTTTGTGTAAAGTTGGTGTATCTTGTGTATCTTTCGAGGCAAGCATCTGTGATACATCAGTGGAGTAACCATTGGGCCACTCAACTGCAAAATTAGTGCATATTCTTCCGCATTTACCCAAACAAAATATCGTACAAAATTTGTATAAAATTGTCAACAACAACGCTAACATAATACTTCTCTGCCTCACACGGACACAGGCTATACCTTGATTTCTTTCTTCATTTTTCAACAACAAACAGTTTGTATCTTACAAATACATTATACATTTATCTTCATTTTACACGTATGTCTTTCAGCGTTCAATCTTCAAGCCTCTGTGAATCTACTAAACCCCGCCACAATCCTCTGTTTGTAACTAGTTCTGTGGCCTCGTTTAGATGTATACCTCTTATCTTCAGATCGTTAGAAACAAAGTCTAACCATCGTCGTCCTGGTCTCCCTCTACTCTTTTTACCCTCCATAATAGAGTCCATTATTTTCCTGGGTAATCTATCCTCCTCCATTCTCCTCACAGGACCCGACCACCGAAGCCGGTTTATGCGTACAGCTCCATCCATCGAGTTAATTCCGAACTTAGCCTTTATATCCTCATCCCGAGTACCCTCCTGCCACTGTTCCCACCTATTTGCACCAGCAATCATTCTCGCTACTTTCATGTATGTTACTTCTAACTCATTAATAACATAACATATCCTGAGTCCGTCCACCCAGCTTTCATTTCCGTACAGCAAAGTTGGTCTGAAAACAGACCGATGTAGAGATAGTTTCGTCCGACAGCTGACTTCCTCCTTACAGACTACTGAGGTGGCATTTAAATTTATTTAAACTTCAATTATTAAAAGAAAAAAAATTGAGTCCCCTGCGGGCATTTCCCCTCTGCCCCCCCCCCCTCCCACCCGATTGAAAGACATCTACTTAATTCGTTTCGGGGTGCTCAATTAAAACTTTAACGCATTTGAGTAATAATGAAATCTGGTCTTAAAAGTACCAAAATATTTTTAAAAAATGATTTCAGTTTTCTCGTATTTCAAACCACCAATGCAGGGTGCAAACATGTTTTCACTTTAAAAATGTTGTGTGATCTGACAAGCTTAGTGCACTTAGCACTTTATAAGTATGTATTCACAAATGTTTGATAAGTGAATAAAGGACAATAGACCGAATAACTGCTGAACATGTATATTCAGAAAAATGAAAGTAAGAATAAAGAATTTAGTTAAATATGTATCAAAGGAACTGCCATTTGACGTATAATTTATTTTAAAATGGCCATATTTCATCATTATTCGGTCATATTTTGTAATTTTTACGTCATTTGTCACTTTTGAGGTCATATTTGCTTGCTTATTTGGGCTATTCTTTGGTCTTAAACGACAGGGTCGTAATTATAATCTATACTTAGTTTGATGCATTTGCCCGTAGTTCTCAGCATTTATTAAAATCATATGGAGAGAAATTTCCACAAAAATATTTTCAAAAATAAGCTTTCTATCCTAGTTCACGCGCAGAAGGAGATGAAATAGAACAGCATCTCTCACCCCCGCCCTCCCCAATTTCCCTAGCAAAATAGAAGTTGAAAAGACAAGCTATACGATGTTTCCTGCATACATCTTAAAATGTTAAACCTGAAAGTTTACATTTACAAAACGTAAGTTATTTTAACTTTTCGAAAATTACATTACCTTTGACTTGAGCAACACTGCACAGTATAATCATAAACAAGAAATTTTATAATTACGTAGCATTAAATAAAATTGAAGTAAACCACAAAGGAAAATGCATTACATAAGTATTTTAAGAAAAAGCAGCTTTCAATTTATTAAAGTAACAAGCATAAAAACAACATCGAGCAATGTAACAGGCAGGGTGAAATAAAACTGCAAATAAAAAGGAAGCTAGTGAGACATACCAACCCGCCAGAAAAGTAAATCCGAAAAGACTGATATGTGCATCAATGTGCGGCCAACAGAAAAAAACTTTATTCCGAAACCAAAGCGAAAAAAGCATGGGTGCACCGCAGGATTAAAGAAGCGTGTACAAACCGAGCGAGCCGATGGCACGCGGACCGGCAGCGTAGCGGACGACGGCTTGTGGTTCCCCATGCCGTGGTTCTGGTTGGTGAAGTCGTCGTCCATCTCTTCAAGGAGACTCTCGCCGCCGTCATCGTCGTCGTCATCTGACGGATCCTGCGAGAGCAGCAAGGGTGGGCAAGAGAGGATGGAAATAGTTAGTTGGTCGTACGCAAAAATCACTTTATACAATAATGTCTCATCCTTCAATTGCAGTACAGGTTATGAGGGACGCTCTCGCATTACTTAATCTAATCAGTTGGGAAAAGAATCGCTAATTTTCCCAAGGAACCCCCATTTCTCTTTCACTCTTTGGCTAACAGCTTATGCAAAACTGAGCAAGATTTAAAAATGTTTCGCGTTCCCCATTCTTTTGAAATAACTCTCAAATGTATATACTTATTCGTTGGAGTTTTTTTGTTTGGTGTTCTGTTTACATTAACTAAGTACATCCAAAATCCTCGATTTGCAACTAGGTCTGTGGCCTCGTTTAATTCCACACCTGTTATAAAAGTCTCTGAATTTCAAACTACTTCACACTTTTCGAATCACTTGCTTTACTCCACAAGATTCAAATTCAATAAAGCTGTATTTACTCTGGTTCAATTAACAATGGAATAGAATGAAGTACCGATACAAGAATGATCAGGATCACAGCTACCTGAGAGGGTATAGTAACTACTAGAATACAAGGCGTGGAGATGAAATGGAGATAAAGTTGCCGTGAAAGGTGATGCCATACATGTGGCTCATGAGTGATTAATTTCAATTCTATGCAAAGTACTGGAGGTGTGCATCGCTAAGATACACTACCGCACAATCTTAAACCACATTTAGTCGATGCAATAGTCTCATTACTAAAGAAAAGGTGAAAGACAATATGGATCTGTATTGAAAAGAGAGAGGGACGTACACTATCTCATCGAAAGTAAACCCTTACTCCTCTGCTAAAATAAGCCGATGCCTGGATGGCACACAGACTGCAATTATCGGCAGAAAAATAGGTAGTGCGTTCTGTTGTTCATTAGTATCAGCAGAATGGCTGGGGGTTCGAATGTGAATTAGTAGCTGGCTGCAACGTTATTAACATCTGGAGCCCGAAAGTTCAGGCATTTATTTTTACTAAAACAGGCAGGCAAATAAGACTTAACATTTAGGAAATAGCAGTAAAATAATTAAAGCATGCATTCATAACAAAAATGGGCACGATAAAGATGCTTTAATGTAAGCTACGTAACATACATCTACATCACACAGTACTGAATCTCACATCCCCCTGTGGGTGGGGATGATAGAATAACGTCAACGGTATCCCCTGTCTGCCGTAAGAGGAGACTAAAAGGGGGACAAGGGCCTCTCAACTTGGTGATGTGGGTTGTCGACCACGGTTCCCCTAGTTGAGTCTGGCGTTGCTTCCACTTGTGTCACGTTCCTCGCTCATACATTTCCAGTCTGGCCTCCCTTGGTCAACTCTCTCTTCTTTTCCAACCTCGACGGTATTAAGACTTGAAAGGCCTTAGGAGTCTCATTTTCACGCTCTTCCTGGTCCTTTCTTTTGGCGACACTTTCGCTTTTCGAAGCATCGGACCTCTTCCATTTCCCTTCTGGTTAGTGTTAGTCTAGTAGAGGATGGTTACCAAGTTATTCTTCCTCTTAAAAAAATAACCACCAGCACTTTATTTTACGTAGCAAGGACAGGGCCTGCCAATCCTCTCGACCATTTGGATGTGGAATTTTCAACAGAGATTTGTGTAATATGAAAATATCGTTTTTGTAAATGTTATTTGTTATTTATGAAGTTAAAATACTTTTTCTTTCTTTATTAATATAGTACAATGATATACGCAGTGTTGCATACTTAGCGGATTTTCCGCTAAATTTGGCGGAATTAGAAGACTCGGCGGGGAAATATATCATTTAGCGGACAGTGGATTTTTGGGCGGAATTCTAGATTTATTATAGCGGAATTTAGCGTTTTATCCATTTCACGTTTTTGTTTTAACTTGCACTCCCGTCTGTCTCCGAGCTATTCCGTATTTCTTGTCAGGAGCGAACAGTCATATGAGGAAAACATGTTATTTGGATTTGATGTTATGAGATCTAGGTATCAAATTTGTAATGCGTGGGGAAAGGTTACTTATCTCTTAGTTGACGAATGACGACAGATAATGAAACTGTGAGAGAGTAGCATTTATATTAATGTTATGCTATGAAGGAAGACGGTTTAATGAACTGGCCTGTTCTGTGTGTGGCCCTTGAGGTAGGGGATTCACCTAGTTTGCACCCGGCAGTAAAACGCCTACAAGTTTTATTTCGCCAACTCGCAGGCAGTGGGTTAATCGCAGTGAAACTCACAGATCAGGCGAGTGCAGATATTTACTTTTATTATTATCATCATCATCATCATCATCATCATCATCATCATCATCATCATCACCATGCTCATTTTTATTGCTCATTTTTTGAGATCGGATTTCTTGGCGGATTTTTAGCGAATTTTTAGTAGTATTTAGCGGATATTGAAAATATAAGTTGGAAACACTGGATATACGGTATATTTTTCTTCCGATTAATATGAATACGTAAATAGCAGCAGAAAATAAATTAAAACAGAAATAAGGCATTCAACTATCAAATAGGCTACAGAAGCTAAAATACGCACACACAAAAAAGCAAAATAATAACTCTGCGTTCCGTTCCCAAATGTACGGAAACAAGTTCGTCTCTACGTGACACTTCGATGTATCCAATCAGATAAAGGCATTTTGCCTAACTTCGGACTCTATCTATTTAGACATGCCAACCATTCTTCAGCTGTCCATGTCGACTCTTGAACTGATGACGTTAAAACAGGAAGAGAAAAACCCAACAAAACCACGCCTGTATTTAATGACAAGTGATCGATAATGTGGTTCGTAAGAATCCCACTGACATCAGGTGAAACTATCACCTGTGCTGTCCGCAGTACTACTATATGTTTACCGAGCACCGTGACTGCGCAATATTGCGAGCCCAGCAGCTACACGAACATTTCCCTTATGAACCCCACTCAACAGGGAGTGAAATGTAAATTTACAGTATCTAAGTGATGAATTACACTGTCATGATCGTGCGTTAGGATAGTCCGGGCATGGTGAATCCCTAGATATGATACCTGTCAAAGCGTGAGCAGTGCCAACGGAGAAACATGGAGATGGTTTTACAGAGCAACGATGTTTTCTATGTAATAAACTTAGCCCTCACATTATCTTCGTTGTTATCAATGCATTAGTGAATACAATCATCCAAATGTTTGCACTTTCTACAGCCGTGCACCACCTGATACCACTGCGTTCGTGCTATTTTCTTAATGCCACCAATGCCGGCTTCCAGCGTACCCCCGTTGAACAATCTTAGAAGTCCATCCGTCGAGGTTTTTACTAGCTACAAGATTTAGTCGCTAACACATCAACCTCGCAATTATCGACAAGAGTCTGAATTATGTTCTTCAGCTTTCTGCTGAATGAGTCCTATCTCCAACTAATACACAAAATGTCACTGCGTACCGCGCTGATGATTATCGCATCCAAGCATCCTAAAAAATAAATTAAAAAATGTTGAATGCGCTCCACTATGAAGTAGCCACAATAACTATCACAGACTGTAATGAAATTTTCAAGTTTGGTGTCCACAGGGCAGTTCGGACAGTTAAATGCATGCTCAAGACCTTGAAATACACAACAGTCACAGTCGGCATTCTGTGTACTGCATAACCCCATCGTTCTAGGCATTCCAGTTCTTATCCTATTAAGGGTCGTCCAGACAGGTCAAGATTGCGAGGTATGTCCTGGAGTTCCTTCCGTTGGCCGATTCCAGTCGGATAGTGAGGATAATTGCTGCCAGTATTGATTCCTAAGAACGATTCGTGTGGCTTGTAGTTATTAATGAAACTCCTCCGTGATCTCGGACGTTGTTTTACTACTTCATGACCACAGATGACGACGACGACTGTCCACCTCTTGTTTGCGTTTCTCAGTTTCAGGTGCTACTTGCCAAAGGATTGAAAGTGAAGGTGTGGTATAGCTTTGCAACGTTCGCTGGTTTGAAGCAGCCAGAAACTGCACGACACGTGCCGTTCAAACTAATATCCACTTTAAAATAAATAAATAAATAAATAAATAAATAAATAAATTAAATAAATAAATAAAATTGACTTGATTAAAGCCACTTATTCATTACTAAAACAAAGCCGACATTTCCGCAACATTACACTGGCCTTCATCAGGGCTTGGAAGGTCTGTTTCTGACAGTGATCATAGAAATTCTTCAAAGTACATGGAAGTCACGGCCTCCCCACTAACTGGACTCTGGTATCATCGCGCTGTGCTGTGATGGTTGGGAGTTGAGTTATTGGTTCACCGCTCTCTGCCGCCAGTTTCTGGAGTGCGTCGCGCTGAGCCATGGTGGCGTTATGGCGTGTTCCCTGTTGAAGTTATTTGGGCGCATCTTTATGTCTATAGCTTACCTCACAGAGACACGAAAACCTAAGTTCGTTAATGTGCACTTTCCTGGAATAGGCAGTTGACTCTCACAGGACAAGCATACTCATAATCAGATGTAGAGAACGAAAGTGCCAAGGCCGTAGTTCGTACAGTTGCTGGATGTGCTCCCCAGCTTGACCGTTAACACGCATAGCAATTATTCCTGGCTCTGACCTTCGTAATGACAATGCCAATGTGCTCTAGAAGTAAGAGACCGATCAGGCTAAACTCCAAGGCATTTGACAACATGTGTGAACTCAAGCCGCCTTCCTTTCCAACTGATGTTAAGTTCGTGATCAGTAACAGGATTACGTAGATGGAAAAGAATAACCTGTGTTTTCCTAGGATTCGGCAGAGGTAGTCCCTGTAATACACCGACAATTCATTGAAGCAGTTCTGCAGCCTGGATTCTCATTCCCAAAATGAACTTGTATCGAGTTCCAACACGAAGATCGTCAGCAAATAGGAAATGCCTGGTATTCAGTTCAATAGGTTGACCGTTAGTGTAAATATTCAAGAGAAATGGTGTCAGTACACTATCCTGTGGGAAATCCTTTTTATTGTTCCTCCAGTGAATTGCTGTACCTAGAAATGGTACTTTGAATCTTCTATTCAGTAACAAGCGTTGAATGATTCTTGTAAGTTTGAAGTATTCCGTGGTTTTAAAAGGCCTGTAAATCAGAAGTCTGTGGTTGATCGTATCGTAAGCAGCAGTCAAGTGGCTCTAAACAGCGCCAGTTACAAGGCCCTTCCGAAATGTACTGAGTACGGTTCAGCACTTGGTCTGTGCACAAGAGAAGTAATTGTATTGACTACAAAGCGTTCAGTTTTAAAATTTTACCGAGGAGAGAGACAGTTCTGAAGTTCTTGGGGTCGTTTGCCTGAAGCCAGTTCGGAGTCTCAGAACGGGTACAAAAATTGAATAAACCACTTAACCATTACAAGGTCTGCCATTTTTCTCTTCCCTTTACCTCTTCACCAAGCTTGTTGGATATGCTGGTAACCTCTTCAGAGAAAGGATTTATGCAGTATGTGGCATAGAGTTATTTTAGTAGGGTACCGATTTTTCCTCCTTAGTCCTGGAATATATTTTCTCCGTGTGCACCAACGAATTCTTTTTCGAGATCTCTCGTGCAGCATTAGTGACGACCTTGTAACCTTCACATTTGGTGGGGATACTTTCGAAGTCCAGTTGTAGTTTGAACTCCTCCCGAAACCGCCTTCTTGAAAGAAACGGGGTTGGCTTGAGTACAGGTGATGAATGTCATATGTAATTCTGTACATTATGGGTCGATATTAGCTTTGTGGGAAGCATTTCACCCATAGTTTTGATAATAAGAGTTCTTATTCTAATGCTACATGGATCAGAATCAGTTCGGTTTCCGAAATGGCGTTGGTACACGTAAGGCACTCTTCTCGTTAAATTTGTTACAGAGGTGCAGAGATATGAACGTTGATGTCTATGCCTGTTTTACAGACTATAAAAAAGCGTTTGATGGTGTCAGGCACAATAAGCTAATAGAGATTCTGAGATCAACAGGGATTGACTCCGGTGACTTACGTATAGTCAGTAACCTGTACTGGAATCAGTTTGCAAATATCAAAACTGATCAAGGAACTTCAGAAACTGCTATCAGGAAGGGCGTCCGCCAGGGTTGTGTACTGTCACCTCTGTTTAAAATTTACTCAGAGGCAATCTTTAAAGAAACGTTAGAAGACTATGGTGGGATCAAAATTAACGGGAAAATCAACAACAACATCAGATATGCAGATGATACTGGTGTCATAGCTGATGACATGCCTGCCCTCCAGTGCATGATAAACTCCTTAGTTCAGCACAGTGAAGAGTTTGGATTATATGTTAGCCTCTCAAAGACGAAACTGATTGTGTTCTCTAAGAAGAAAATTCGGACAAATCTCACAATAAAATATAAAATAGCTGAGCAAGTGTCTTCTCTCAAATATCTGGGTACCATCTTGGATGACCAATGTAACTCCAAACGGGAGATAATATCTAGAATTGAGCAGGCCAGGAAACAATTCATTACCATGAAGAAATTCTTTGTGAGGTCAGATCTCAGCCTCCAACTACGAATTCGTATGATCCGCTGCTATATATTTTCTGTTCTCCTATATGGATGTGAAAGCTGGACTCTGGATCCAATCATAGAAAAACGTATTGACGCCTTCGAAATATTCCTGTATCGCCGTCTCTTGCGGATATCCTGGGTAATGAAAATCTCAAACGCCGAGGTCCTTCGTCGGATGAAAAAGCAAAAAGAACTACTGCTCACCATAAAACAGAGGAAAACGCAATACCTAGGACATATCATGAGAGGTATCAGTTATTAGAGCTTATTATCGAAGGGAAGATACAGGGGAAGAGATCTGTTGGGAGAAGAAGAAATTCATGGCTGAAAGACCTTCGAAGATGGCACTGCTGTACTTCAGAAATGGCATTCCATTCTGCGCTATCAAGATCAGAGCTAGTTACGTGGATCGCCAACCTCCGCTCGGAGACGGCATCTTAAGAAGAAGATTCTGATGCTACTGAATGTCTGGGTTAGTGTGACTATACCGTCTGCCTGTGAATTAGTTGGACTGTTTGGAGTTATATATGACACGCAGATCATTTGCTTCAGCCCATTGCTCCACAGCTTCCCATTTTCATTAGCCTCGTACTGTAACTGAAGTCTACTACAACAGTATTTGCACATTTTGTCTTGAAGGTGGTTTGTAGAATGTTATGGGGACACCTATTTCCACGGTTGGAATTTCATCATCTCCCTTCTCACTAATGTCTATGGACAAGCTGGTCGGTGCAGGTTGATAGAAGAAAACACCACCATACACAGAGTTTGGACGTCTGGCTGGAATGACTGGTGGCCGCTGATCATGATCAGCACGGCGGGTCTTCTGAATACAGAGGATGTTGCATTTGGATTCTGAGCACTTATCACCCAGTGCCAGAGCTTTGCTTGATGACAAACTTTCAACATTCAGCGACATCATTATGAGAGCCGATTCATTTTGCACTGAAATGGGCAAATATTTTGAAAATATTTTCGTTTCAAGGGTATTACAGAGACTCGAGTATGGTAAGTATAGAGAATCGCTCTGCTTACGAAGGTTTCCCAGAAATACGTCACACAGAGGCCCTCCACACGTCACCATACCATACACCATACCGCGCTGTAAGCGTTGTAATTTACTAACGTCCACCTCGGCCGAGTTACAGTTTCCATACAATGAGTACTAGTAGCTTACAGGTATTGCAAGCCTTGTTTTGGAGGGTAACTGGTAGGCCTACATAACGTCATCACGATAAATCAGTTTCCTTAACTCTTTCGAACTCACTCATCTCCCCGTTCTTCTGAGAATTCCTGCACTTCTGCTGATCTATCCGAATTTGATCTTGGAACAAAGATTATAAATTTCTCAACGACTCTAAGGGCTTGGTCCCCTCCAAGGCGTTACTGGGTAGTGTTTTTTGAAATTCCTGATGTTCATTACCAACAAAAGAAACTTGCTTCGTAAATTACAGGAATTTTAGTAATCTAAGTTCCGGCTGCCTACCTCCCAGACGCTCGAGTGCTGAGCCACACTTTGTTATCAGATGCTGTTAGCGTGAAGTTCCACCTGCCTTCCTTGCGTCCTCCTGTATGTCCGTCGCCACTCTTACCCCCCCACCCCAATAACCTCCTGGCAAGGTCATGTGGTTTCGTCAGCATTGTAAGTTCATTCCTACACTCGAACTGGTGACTGACCCCGATCAACACAAGTACGGTACTGCCAACGAGCTAGAATAACATAGAGAGGCGGAAGCGCTGCCTGGGTGAACCTAATAGAACGAACGTCCGCCATGTTTCCTGTTGTCACACAAGCAAGGGGGCATGGCCTTTAAATGACGAAAAGTGTAGAAAATGCGCATTTTAGAATCGCTGGGGGAGAATTAAAGTCCGTTGCGAAAGCCTGAAGCATGAAAGCGAAAACCGCCACTTCATCATATTTCGGCACGAGGCCAACATCAGGATCAGTTGATTGTAGGGTAGTTCGAAATCATCGCACAGTGACATACGAATAGGCCTCGAAATCGGAACAAGAGCGTTACCCTGCTTGGCTGTTGTGGTTAAGCGTAGATTAGAATAAAAACGATGGACATAAATATTTATGACAGGAAACCTTAAAATCATAGGGACCTATAATATGTTACAACCTCATTCTGTTAATATTTTTAAAATTATTGCATCCTCATGAGTACTGTGTTCCTTTCTTAATCTGTTTACCCTCCCGGGTTGGTTCTTCCCACGGACTCAGCGACGGATCCCACCTCTACCACCTCAAGGACAGTGTTCTGGAGCGTGAGACATTGGGTCGGGGATACAACTGTGAGGGAGGGCTGCACCTGCTATGCTGAACAGGGGCCTTGTGGGGGGGAGAAGGAAGCGGCCGTGGCCTTAAGTTAGGTACCATCCCGGCATTTGCCTGGAGGAGAGGTGGGAAACCACGGAAAACCACTTCGAGGATGGCTGAGGTGGGAGTCGAACCCACTTCTACTCAGTTGACCTCCCCAGGCTGATAGAATCCCGTTACAGCCATCGTGCCCCTTTTCAAATTTCGTGTTGGAGCTGGGAATCGAACCCGGGCTTCCAGGGGTGGTAGCTGCTCACGCTAACCAGTGCACCACAGAGGCGGCCCATGAATACTTTACCACAATAATCGTTTAGTGTAATTATTTATTATAATATAGGGGGGATATCATGTTTCTCCCATTACCATATCATACTGGGATTACTAGCTTGAAAGTTGTTCATTATGAAGTGTGGCGTAGTTTTAAAAACCAAGGCAACAGACATCTACAATAAAGGCTGTATACATTTCAAAAATAGCAGTAAAATGCTGTATTTATCATACTTGGTGTACGTTTGAACGAAATAAGTGATTGTTTGTGGTTACGTTTTCTTGGTGGTGGGCGTTTCATTTCCTTTATTTGTAAATGTGAATGAACATTAAATAGGGCTGGAAATGTACAGAGCATAAGCAGCTGAATTGAGTGGGAGACCATTTATCTCTTTTCGCCCTCACAACGCATTGTTCAGTTAATTCCTTGTTCTTTAAACGAAATCTGAAACAAAATTCGACAAATAATTACCGCGGCTATCCGTACTTTCGATAAGTAAACAATAAAATGGATTTAATTACAAACAGAAATTACAAAAAGGAATCTCGGCTATCATTCAGTAATACTTACTTAAAGTACGATATATCCTTGGTTTTATTACTCCGATTAGTACAACCATACGCTGAGTTTACGGCTGGCATTCTTGAAAGCGAGAATCTATCTTTTCACTTCTTAAAACTTAGGGAATTAAATTCACAAGCACGATCTCCCTGTCACCTCAACATATGCTCTCGCGCCAATTCGCTTTGTTTTGACAACCGTTAACATGGCTGCCCCTTATCAACTTGCTTCAAGCAGGGAGCGCTGATGTCAGGTATACAGCCCCTCTATGTTATTCTAGCTCGTTGGGTACTGCGCTTCTATGTTCGCTTAGCATTGTGATAAGTTACTTCTAAGTTATTTCCAAGTACTGCACTTTCAATGATAGTGCGGTGTTTCAGTTTGGTGTAGTATTGCGTTTGGTACTGTGTTTGTTATCGTGTTTAGTACGTACAGTATTAAGCGTGGTATCAGTTCAGTCCACAATGGACAGACAGGAGTACACTTGGAACGAACTTGCCAACATGCACTTTGTTTACACGGCTGCACTGGACAATTCAGCCGAGGTCCGGAGAATTTAACATGAGCGGTAACCGAGCACAAAATTACCTTCACGCAAAATGTTTGTAAACACTGACCAACGCTTACGCAAATTTACTCACTGTCTGCCAACATGCTTTACACGGGCCGACCCAGACAAGTGCGGACCCCAGAGTTGGATTTTTTTTTTTAATGCGTTAGTCCCTTCCACCATATGGAAAATAACCCATCAAACGGGAATTAACCGAAGTCTTGTCTGGAAAATAACTATTGGCATCCGTACCATTAACGAGTGCAGGCACTGTCCCCGGGCGATTACCCAATGCGAGATCAAATGTTTCTTTCCCTGGACATCTGCGACAGTATGTTCAATGTCGACAATAATCATGTTTGGGCACGTGAAAATCCATGTGCTACTTGTTTCGCGGGCACCAGGGACGTTTAACGGTCAATTTTGGGCAGATATAACCGGCGATAATTTGATTGGGCGTTACATCCTCCCGCCCAAGCTAGACTACGGAAGAAAACGTTCCGCATGAGGTGCTGCTGGAATTTTTAGAAGATTTCCCACTGGCTGAGCGACGTACGATGTGGTTCCAGCATGACGGTACCCAGCTCAATTTGCCGCAGCGCCGCGGAAACGTTACAGCAGTCATTGGCCACAAGTAGATAGGTAGGTAGGTGTGGTCCGGTGCCTTCTGCCCTCGTTCATCCGATTTCACTCTTCTTGACTTTCTCAGCGGTCACATTGAAGACCTGGTGCATGAAACCCCAGATGAGAGTATGGACGACTCAGTCGCGCGGATCGTTGAGGTACCACATCGTGTCCGAGAAGCGTCGGGGATTTTACCAAAGAATACGCGAATCTTTGTTGCGTCGATGTGAGGAGTATGTTGGGGTTCAACCCGGAAAATAAATTAAATAATTCTTCACACCGTGGAAGCTTCACTTCTAAGATATTTAGAACATCTGTTCTGAAATAGTGTACGTTTCTCCGTTTTCACTGTCTGCAAATGTAAACAAAAAAGAAACCGTGCGGCACGTTCACGCTCGAACGCCTGGAAGACTGGCAGCCGATCTTAAATCTTTAAGGACGTGTAGGACCGAAACTAATCGCCGCAGACCTATGGTTAGCATATCTGCAATGTTGTATTTGTACCCTCTAGCACTCCTTTTAATTTACGAAACTAAGTTATTCCACACGCTGTAGACATTTCGGTGATCATTCTATGTGTCAGCATGGCATTGCTTTCTCGCCTAAAGCAAGGTCCGTGTTAGAATGGTTTGCGTACAGTAAGGTCCCAGAAAAGGACTGGTCGCTCCAAAACCCAGATCCGAATTCCATAGAGCACCTTAGGGATGAAACAACATGAAGCCGATTTCGCTCTAGGTTTCACTTCACGAACTGCTTTGGTTTCAGATCTGTAGGGAGATTTGGCCGTCATTCATCAGAGACGTTTAGGCACCTAGTACGACGTCTCACCGGCAGAGTTAGAGTTTTCAAAGGCTAAGAAGGATCATCCCCTTCTGCATTAATGTCCACTACCGGAAATTGTGTCCTAGGGACAGATATTCCAGTTTTGAGTGGGAAGCTGGATAATTCCGATCAGCTACTTAAAGTGAAACACAGAAGTCTGTCAACAACCATTCAAAATGAATGTCCCGATATCAAATGTTCTACACAAGGCAAATCACATTATATTTGTGATGTTTTCAACATATTTATGACCAGGAATAGCCCTGCCCAGATGTTAAACGAGTCTGAGAATGTCAAAGAGGTGACAACTTCGGGTATATGTTTAAACCAGTTTGGCTGACCACTCGATTCACACTGAATACGTATTAATTTGTGAGTATATTATATGCTTCTGATATGAGTACGCAGCAACTCCTGTAATAAAGAGTCAATACTTCCAAGTGCAGACTAACAGCTAGGGTCCCCTGCACTGTACTCCCGTGAATTCGCGAAACCTAGTAATTAAAGTACGCGGTTCTATGAGTTCAGTAAGGTAACGATATCCCATGTCATGTTTTCGGCATTTCATTGTATCCTCTGGCCAAGCTTACGTTTTAACAATCATTATACGAAGTCCTATCTAGTCTAGCCATAAATAACGTAAAACTATCTTTTTACCTGGAATATGGTTGGAGATTTTCCGATTTCCTTTTATCATGTTATAGACATACTACACACCATTTGCAGCAATCAGTCTTCAAAATAGCTCCCCCCCACACACACACACACACACACAGAGGCTTGCAGTCTCTTTGCATGATCATATATCGTAGAATGGATACTATACTGGCACCAAGGAACGCTTCAAACTTTCATGGGTACGGTCACTAGCCTCGCAAACCTCTCGCACTGACAATTTCAAATCCAAGGGGTTTAGATTGAGCTAACAAGAGGCCACTCAGCAGTGGAGATGGAAGTTTGGAACACTGGTCAGCATCCACTGTGTAACTACAATCCTTCATGGAAGTGTACAACAGATTCCATAAGCACTTGTTTTTACGCCTATTTCACAAAAATGATGCCCGGTGATGCCCCTCATAGCTCACCAACAGCCAAAACATGACTGAGTAGGGGTAGAGACTGCACTGGAACATCGAAACTCTTGAGAGTTTCAAGAACTTTCCGCATATATAAGGTCATTCTGGATGTTAATACAGGAGCTGCCTTGATTTTAGTTTACTATGCTATTTCACCTGCACTCTCAGAACATATTCGGTGCCCTGCCGACAAGTTTTAAGCCCATGGACTTCAGAAAGTATCCTGGATATTGATCATGGTGAAATACTAACCTCGCGTGCCGTTTTCTTCAACTTCGGGACGGAATTTTGCCGGATACGGACCGTCAATGTTCTCACATTGTGAAGTCGACGAACCCTAGTGTGATCTTCAGCACAGTCTGTCTCGGTAAATCGCAGAATTCTTCGGCAGACTAACAGCTCGCTGACTTTCAGCTGTGTCAGAGTTTGGAAATTCTCAGTAGGCGACCTCCCAATCCATGCTAGGCCATTACAGCTGCACTATTTTAATATTCGCCCCATATCATGCTAAGGCCAAGAAGAGTCACCTCTTCACTGCTAAACACACAATGGTCAAGACTAACCATCAGCATAAGGGTTGCTTACTATCTGGAAAATCGGTTCTACAACCCAAGCGGAAGGTTTGAGACAGTATTTCTTGATGGACTAGGTAGCATATCATTCTTCCAACATTCGTTTAAATGGAAAGGATGGTGGAAACATTGTCAGGGTTGGGGTGCGTAGTATGATCCAATTCCTGTTTAAAGAGCACATCGCCAGATGAAGTTAACTGAAAACTACTAGAGTTGCTACAAATATTAACACATGATCATCGAAGTCTTACTCCAATAACTGAACAGGCGAATTCCAAAGTCGATTCTAAGACGACGTGGTGAACCATCCTCATCGTTCGATGAAGTACTCGAGCGGAGTTTGTAGCTTAGTTTAGCAACTAATGCTGTGGCATCAGATGTTTGAAAACGAGTTCGTCCAAGCAGAGACTGATAATATGAAATAGCGAAAAATATGAAGTAAGCAGATGAGGAAAATTCATACACCGACATGTAGGCGACATCCTCCCAACATTTTCCTACTTAAATTGAATTTCATAACATGCGTATTATGTTCAACGTTTTCTAGCGTGAGCCAATAAATCATCTATACGCGTAATCAGATATCTTACTAGCTCAAATTTGAAGGAGTGTTAAATTTTATTCCCTCTCGGTTCCATTCACACGAGGACAAAATTAGCATCTAGCACAAAGTACTCCAACGAGCCGCCGACTGCGACAACTTAAACCAGTGAAGTCGCATTAGAAATAGATTCAAATGTACAGATACCTAAATAAAACCAGTGAGAATTTTATATGTTAAAATCTTTTCAATTATAGTTCATGGTGTGGGTTACTGCAGTCACGTCCTAGTTCGTGAAACATGGGCAACGGCTGAGTGGCCTAGTAAGTGGTCCTGAGAGTCGGGATACCTGTTGCTATGGAATGGGAGTGATCATCTAGGACATACTCTGAGTCATGGCCCTCCGTGTGCTCAGGCGGCTAGGAATATACAATCCACCGGTGGTCCATAACACGTTAGAGAAGAGATCCTCACTTGGACTATATGCTAGGAAGGTAGCAAACTGCTTCGTAAATTTACCAAGCTCAGAACATTTTAAGCAAGCCTCAGATGTATGGGAGTAACGTAGTCCCACTCCCACTTGAGAGGCGAGGGACTCCTTGGAACAACTTGCGAACGAAATGGAATTCGACGGGGAGCTATCAATATTAATAGGGCTTATGGAAGAAAGAAACTACAACTGGCCGAGTCAGCAAAGAGGATGCATCTGGATGTGCTAGGAGTAAGTGATATTCGGGTAATTGGAGATAACAAGGAAGAGATAGGAGATTATAAAGTGTACTTGACGGGTGTTAGAAAGGGAAGGGCAGAGTCTGGGGTAGGGCTCTTTTTCAGGAATACCATTGCACACAACATAGTTTCTGTTAGGCACGTAAATGAGCGAATGATGTGGGTAGATTTGTCAGAGGAATTAGGACTAGAAGTGTCTCCGTGTATTCACCATGTGACGGTGCAGAGGAGGATGAAGTTAACAAGTTTTATGAAGCATTGAGTGACATCGTGGTCAGGGTCAACAGCAAGAACAGAATAGTGCTAATGGGCGATTTCAATGCGAGAGCTGGAAATAGAACTGAAGGATACGAAAGGGTGATTGGTAAATGTGGGGAAGATATGGAAGCTAATGTGAATGGGAAGAGTTTGCTGGACTTCTGTGCTAGTATGGGTTTAGCAGTTACGAATACATTTTTCATCCATAAGGCTATTCACCCCCTACACATTGAAGGCTAGGGGTACCAGTTTCATAATAGACTATATCTTAACCGACTTCGAATTCAGGAAATATGTTAGGAATGTACGAGTTTTCCGAGGATTTTTCCATGATACAGACCACTATATGATCTGTAGTGAACTAAGCATTTCTAGGCCTAGGGTAGACAGTGAAATCTGTCTGCAAACGAATAAGGGTAGAAAATCTCCAGGACGAGGAAATTAGACAGAAGTACATGGATATGATTAGTGAGAAGTTTCGAACAGTAGATAGTAAGCAGATTCAGGATACAGAAAGAGAATGGATGACATACAGGGACGCTGTAGTAGAAACAGCAAGGGAATGTCTAGGAACAACTGGGTGTAAAGATTGGAAAAGGCGAACATCTTGGTGGAATGATGAAATGAGAGCAGCTTGTAGACGTAAAAAGAAGGCTTATCAGAAATGGTTCCAAACAAGGGCCGAGGCAGACAGGGATTTGTACGTAGGTGAGAGAAACAGAGCGAAACAAATAGTTGTTGAATACAAAAAGAAGTCGTGGGAAAATTTTGGTAATAACCTGGAAAGGCTAGGTCAAGCAGCAGGGAAACCTTTCTGGACAGTAATAAAGAATCTTAGGAAGGGGGGGGGGGGAGGAAATGAACAGTGTTTTGAGTAATTCAGATGAACTCATATCACAGGAAATCACTGCAGAGGTGGAGGAAATATTTTGAACATCGTCTCAATGTAACAGGATATCTTCCTGGTGGTGTTGCGAACACCCAAGCTCATGGGGACGAGGAAAATAATGTTCGTCAAATTACGCTTGAGGAAGTGGAAAGGGCGGTAAATAAACCCCATTGTAAAGCAGCAGAAATAGATTAAATCAGACCTGAAATGGAAGTATAGTGGGGAGGCAGGGATGAAATGGCTTCATAGAGTAGTAAGATTAGCATGGAGTGTTGGTAAGGTACCTTTAGATTGGACAAAAGCAACTGTCTATAAGCAAGGGAACAGGAAGGATTGCAACAACTATCGAGGTATCTCAATTGATTAGTACACCAGGCAAAGTATTCACTGGCATCTTGGAAGGGAGTGTGCGATCAGTCGTTGAAAGGATGTTGGATGAAAACAAGTGTGGCCGTCCCATTAAAATGTAAAGCCCCCTCCCACCGGGAGGAGGAGTTTGGTTAGATTTGCTGGTAACGGTGCAATTTAATGGAGTGGCGAGTTTTAGTGTTTGTTAAAAGTTATTAGTGAAGTGAAATTTGAGGTGAGTAAAGGAGTGGACGTTGGCCACCCATCCAGTGAGTGACCACGCCCGATGTTGCTTAACCGATTAGTATGTGGAAATATTGCATACGAAAAATCTATTTCAGGATAACCAAGATTCCAAGCCACCGAGTCTAGAAGAGATCAAAGAAATAATAAATGAGCTTAAAAATAACAAAGCACCAGGTGAAGATTGAATTATTGCAGAAATGTGGAAGTTCGGAGGAGAAACTGCAGCAAAAGCAATCCACGCAGTCATAGGAGAAATCTAGAGAGATGAAAAGATCCCCAATGATTGGAAGTGCGCTCTAATACACTCGCTTCACAAGAAAGGTCTCCGGACGAACATCAATAACTATAGAGGCATCTCTTTACTCCCAATAACATGCTCTCTGAAGTACCATTGAGAATAGTTGAAGAACAAGCAGACCATCTCATTGGTGAGTACCAAGCTGGTTTTCGAAAAGGAAGATCATGCGCAGAACAAATATTTAACCTGAAGAGCATTCTCAGAATAAGATCTTTGAGAAGTCAGAACACCGTGGTAATATTTGTTGATTTTAAGAAAGCGTATGATTCAATTGACAGGCAGAGTATTTAACGTCCTAGAGGAATTCGGAATTGAAAGGAAAATGAGAATGTTAATAAAACAGACGCTGACAGAAACTTACTCAAAAGTCGAATTCTTCGGTGAAATTTCTGAACCGTTTAAAATAAAAACGGAAGTCAGACAAGGGGACTGCCTATCACCAATTCTCTTTAACACTGGTCTAGAAAAAATCATTAGAACCTGGGAAAAAGCCTTGGAAGTGAAAGGAATAAAGGGAATACATTTAGGTAGGAAAGGACAGAACTTAGAAATTAAGTGTTTGGCTTTCGCGGATGATCTTGCCCTCTTGGCTCACAACCGAGAAAATGACCAAATTATGCTGAATACTCTACATGAGATCGCTGAGAAAACGGATCTCAAAGTATCATATGAGTTGACGGAATACATGGAAGATTGACATCAAGGGGAGACAAGTGAAGCATGAGACTGTAAAAAGAACTGAGAAATTTAAATATCTAGGGGAATGGATAGAACCTAACGGACTGGATAAATAGGCGAATAGGGCAAGAATTAGAAAACTAGAATTGGCTTACAGGTTAACCCAGAGCAGATACAACAAAAGAGCAATATCTTACAAGGCGAAACTTAGACACTTCAGCAGAGTGGTAAAGCCAGAGAGTCTCTACGCTTCAGAGAGTCTGACAATGAATAAAAAGAGTGAGCTTCAAGATCTCGGAGAGAAAAAAGAAAAAAAAAGGAGACTAGAATCTTAAGGAAAATTTTAGGACCACAGAAAAATGTTGATGGGGAATGGAGGAATAGAAAAAAATGATCTTTACAAATACACCGAAAAAATCACTGTAACCATGCGAAAGAGAAGGCCAACATTCTATGGTCATCTAGAAAGAATGTATGAGAAACGGCTAAGACAAGACTGAAAGCTTCGACGAAGTAGGTAGAAGAGGTAAAAAAAGATGCAATAGAAAGTTGACTTACAATGGATATGATTCAAAACAGAAAAGAATTTAGAAGCCGAGTGGACAGCATCAAACCATTCCAGGAGAAACCACCAAAATGTAGACCCAAACTGGTCATATATGAGAAAGAAAGGAAGATCAGAAGTGAAAGAATGAAGAGGTTCTGGGAGAAGAAGAAGAAGAAGAAGACGAGAAAGCCTCAAGTTCATTGCGGTCCACAGGCGGCCAAATTCGGAAAGAATAAATAATTGGATCAAGTTACTAAACGCAGCTAAATGGGGCGAATTTCCGTTGTTCGCTTGAGTGTATGGCTGACACAGATATTAGCGTTTCAGATATGTGGTCGAGTTGGGGTGGTCACAATTCCAACACAGAGGCTGTCAGGGTCAGATTTTCAGTATGCCCCAGGTAACTGAAAACTGAAAAAAATGCTACGAGAGGAATAGACAGTTGTGTTTATGTTTCGTAGATCTAGAGAAAGCATATGACAGGGGGAAGAGATGTTCGCCATACTGGAGGACTATGGAATTAAAGGTAGATTATTAAAATCAAAGGCATTTATGTTTACAATTGGGCTTCAATGAGAATTGATGGTAGAATGAGTTCTTGGTTCAGGGTACGTACAGAGGTTAGACAAGGCTGTAATCTTTTACCTTTGCTGTTCGTAGTTTACATGGATCATCTGCTGAAAGGTATAAAAGGGCAGGGAGGGATTCAGTTAAGTGGAAATGTTGTAAGCAGTCTGGCCTATGCTAACGACTTGGTCTTAATGGCAGATTGTGCCAAAATCCTGCAGTCCAATATCTTGGAACATGAAAAAAGGTGCAATGAGTACGGTATGAAAATTAGCCTTTCGAAGACTAAATTGATGTCAGTAGGTAAGAAATTCAACAGAATTGAATGTCAGATTGGTTATACAAAGCTAGAACAGGTCGTCATTTCAAGTATTTAGGTTGTGTGTTCTCCCAGGATAGTAATATAGTAAGCGAGATTGAATCAAGGTGTAATAAAGCTAATGCAGTGAGCTCGCAGTTGCGATCAACAGTATTCTGTAAGAAGGAAGTCAGCTCCCAGATGGAACTCTTTACATCGGTCTGTTTTCAGATCAACTTTGCTTTTGCTTTACGGGAGCAAAAGCGAGAATGATTGCAGGTGGATGGCAGGAGGGGAGACAAAGGCTAATTTAGGAATTAATTCGATGGATGAAACTGTACGCATAAACCGGTGGTGGGGTCATGTGAGGTGAATGGAGGAGGATAGGTTGTCTGCGAGAATAATGGACTCTGTTGTGGAGGGTAGGAGAAATAGTAGACCAAGACGACGATAGTTAGGCTCAGTTTCTAACGATTTAAAGATAACAGGTATAGAATGAAATGAGGCCACGGCACTAGTTGCAAATAGAAGATTTTGGCGACGTTTAGTAAATTTATAGAGGCTTGCAGACTGAACGCTGAAAGGCATAACGGTCTATAAAGATAATGTATGTTTTCAATTTTCCCCATACTGCATTTGCCATCGGACTTCCCCTATACATAACTATTCACATAAGCTAGTACACAAATATTTGAGTAAGGAATGAATGATTTTCTTAACGTGTCTTACAGAATATGAACAGAATAGCTCAAGATATTCGCAGAATGTATTTTGTCTCAAAAGCGTTGTAACATTACTTGATAATCGCGTCGACACACAAACTCTACTGCAATTGCAGGCTGAAACATGTTACACTAATACAAAAACGAAAAGTAAGAGGGGGATTTTCACAATAAACCATTACTTTCTGCAGAAATAACTAATTACTTAGTCTTTGCGGCGTAATTTCATGAATTTGGAACAGTTCACTGGCTTGTCTAAGCTCAGAACACGTATGTCTGACCGTTCCATAACAATAATCAACTTCTTCCATACACTACATCAGGGCCTCTCAGGGTGCATGCACTGTGCACGGTGCAAAAGACGACTTGGCTTTGTTGACCAGAGTGCAGACCCCCCCCCACTCCTCGATTTGGAGCAATAGCGCTTACTCTCCCTTTCCTCACATCTGTCTCCCTCTGCCCCACTTGCGCCGTAGCGCTCCAAATCCGGGCTGAGTTGAGCCGAGTAGAGCCGAACTTCGCCGAGTAGCCTAGAGACGAAGCGTTGATCCGAGCCGTGTCGAGCGGCACCGATGCACAGTGCACGGAGCTCTTGCGCCTCGATCTGCACGCGTGAGATTTTGGGCGTTTGAGAGACCCTGCACTACATACATAAAACGCTGGCTTCATACGTAAACAACTATTTCTACTAGTTCTTACACGGTAGATTTTAATCATTTTTATATCATTCCAACGGGTTTACCTAAAGTCTTGAGTAGTGAGGAATACCTGATGAAAGTGGGAAACTTTCATCTCAACAATTAAGATATACCAAATTGTTTAATTTTATTAATTCCCCAACCCAGGAAATTAGAAATGTTTCGCATTAATTCATAAATTCCGTAATTTTACTATATACTTTTCTAAAAAGAAACTTGAATCGATAATCATTAATTTAAAAAATCTACAAAAATTTGCCCCTCTGTTGGCAGCGGTACCGAACATCACGATGGCCATGCCGAATGACGTAACGCATCTCATACCTAACGTCACGGGATATCGTAACATGAGGCATCAGGATCGTTATACAGTCAATACGGTATGAGCTCTGCTGAGAAGAGGATGCGATTTTTTCCAAGAGGTAAGCAACAACAAAACGCCAAAAAGTCATAAAACCATGCGGATTACTTAAAATTAGGAACAATGGAATGGAAAAATCTTCAGTGAATACTGTTTTAAACTAGAACCTGCAATAACCCGAAAGCTGCTCAAGTCTGAAAATGCCTGTAGGTCGCCCCTTCGATGTTGTTTAAAGGGGCCTAACAGCTAGGTCATCGGCCCTTAATGGTATGAGGTGTAATGAAATGCAAATTAAAACTGCGAAATGTATCCACTGACTAGAATCTAAAACGAATGGTGATGAGAAAATGACCGTGAAAATAAAACAATCAGTGGATCCAATTCACAGTGTCTTAATTAGTGGGATGATGCTTATTATCTAAAGGGGTCCAAAATCCAGATCACCAGGCCCTCTCACTGGTACTAATCACTAGTAAAACAAAACTATGGTGTTCCTCCTACAGTGGTACTAATCACAGGTACTGTAAGCCCATGGTATGTCACACACAATGGCACCACTCGCACATAGCACAAACCCATGGCGTTTCGCACATAAGGGCACAACTCACAAGCAACGCAGACCCATGGTGCTCCTCACCTAGATGTACTGATCACGGACGCCGCTATTCCCGTGGTGTTTCTCACATAGAACTAACCGCAGGCACATAGACCCACGGAGTTTCACATAGTGTGGTACTATTCATAGGTAACGCAGACCGTATTGAACACAGTCTAATCTTATAAAAACACAGAAAAAAGGGGGAAAGGGGATGTTGAAGCACGAAATATAAGCGAAAAGGTGGCAAAAATAGCAATCTCAGAAAAAAGTGCAAAAGGTGCAACAAATTAAGTTTATTTCGCATTTCATGTCCCCAAATATATATATATCTGTATGAAAATAGCTCTATTTATGGAAAGGTGCTTCACCTTAAAATCCTTGCCTGAAACTGCTTTTAAAACAAACCAGAACTCTGTATCACATCAGTTAGTGAACTGCGCCCAGCGCAGCATGAAAGTCATTCTTAGTTATAAGTTTGTTTACTCAGGTGTTCCTTATCCTGTCTTCAACTGAATTTGATGGAGGGAAGGGAAATCAATAAATCAAGTCTCACCTACGTACGGCGAAGTACAGTAACACAATTTACGGCAACTGAAAATCATTCAGAAATTCACAAAATTCGTTTAATACCACACTGGATTTCGCTAATGTAACAAATCGTTTAAAATTAGCACTATCTGACAGAGCATTTCATGACTGCAAATGTTTCTACTTTCTCTAGTCCTTAACAGGTGGTGCTTTTTAAACAATGAAAGTGAGCCAACAGTAAAGTAAATGGGACCATTTATGAGCTAAGAAGTTAGTAATCTAAGCAATAATTCAACTGGGCCATAGAAATTGTTTCTGTTTACTGTGGTGCGATGTTATATGAACTAGATTACCAGGAAGCTATTATGACTGTCTGCCATTTTGTGTATGACCTTGGGGGAGAAGCGTCACTAGTTAGATGTTGACTGCGGCGTGGCCAACCAATCAGGAACGGGCCAGGCGCGCAACGCCAGCCCCTCCCTGACACCACTCTGCCATCCTCCTGCAGGCTTCCGAACGTACGAGGAAGACCTGGAAGACAAATCCAGATCATTCCGAATCGAGAGTACTCTGAGACTTATTTTGGGAAGTATCTCGAGGAGCCAGGCTCCCTATTTAATGCGGCCCGGACGAGCTCTATTCCAGTTGTGATGTGTGTTTCTGTTCTGTCCCAGAAGTTGTTTCTGCCATCATTGTAGTTATGTCATTGAGTCGTGTCCACGTGAAGTCCGAGTGCCAGTGACTTGTGTGCCTAACAGTACGACGTACAGTATTCCGAACTGTGTACAGCAGAGGTTCTCAGCTGGGCGCCCGTTGAGGTTAGCCCAGTGCGACCGGGCAGGCGAGGCGTAAATGCGGGCAGCTTACGTAACAAGGACACGTCACAGTGACGCGAGAGAGCCAACACACTTTGCAGGGAAGGGAGGGAGCAATGACGTTCACTTCTGGTCACGAAGGTCTCCTCCTCTACTGAGCGAAATGCTGATTGGGGTGCAGTATTTAAAACAAAGCGCTATACTCGCAAAAAAAAAAAAAAAAAAAAAAAAAAAAAAAAAAAAAAAAAAAAATCTGAGCGTTTCAAGATATTCCGGACTGATTTTATACTGAGCTCGATATAAAGGGTGTTTTGTTTTCATATATTCATTCATTCATTCATTCATTCATTCATTCATTCAAAGAAAACTGAAACTAAGTTATAATTTTTTGTTACAATCTCCAAAGGTACGCGGTTTAAGCATACAAGTTACGATTTACGATTCCTTGGATGGACATGACAGTATTTCAATTTTTTATGCAAATTCCTGTTATTCATTATGCAAAAAGTAATATAATTACATAATTCAACAAGTTTACTGCTTGATTTTGCACAGTGTTGTAGTATTGTGTGACTTTTTGATCAATGAATTACTGAAAATAGTATTTAAAATTTAGCAGGCGTCAAATGATAACAGCTAGCCTCTAAATGGCGAGAGGGAGTTTCATCACAAGTGAGTACACAGATATTTACTATCCAAGGTTAAAGCACAACAACAATGTAAATATATCTCCCAGATATACAGTATAACTTCAAATAAATATCCTAACTGACGTTATTCGAGGTAAGCATGATTGGATTGTTGGTGAGTTTATCAAATAATTTACAACCAAACAACCACAAGCCATAGCTTATCCACTCCCCATAATAATAGAAATGTTTCTAAAGTACCTCTTAAAATATAATAGTGAAAATAGTAAATAATTACGCACATTACAAAAACATTTGAAGTTGTAGTCCTAACTCTATTGTATCCGGTCAAATTACATGAACAGCAATGAACGTAAATAACTTATTTGTTACAAAGTAAATTGAAAATGACGTGGATTTCTGCCCTCGTTCTTTCATCATTTTCTGCCTCCATTTCAAACTCGGGTATCGCCGCAGTGATCGACAGTGACTGGGAGAACTTATTCCAACCTTCACGACCTGTGACGTAGTCACGTCACTGTGGTTTAACAGCGTACGCTGCGCCACGTCCAACTCGAAGTTCCTGCCTGCTACACATGACGGTTCAATAGTGAAGACGTCAGTCTTTTAGTGCAGCGATACGGAGGCACGAATCTTGTTTTCCATGGTGGTTTCGTACCATGTCGCTGTTATTTCAACGTTATTAGAGGTGTTCGTTCGTGTTTAAAAGTAATAACTGTATGAAAACGCATCAGTAAAGAATGTATTTTCAGCAACAGTATGTGTTAAATACTATGGCATTCTAATTTGAGAAGCCTGATGTTAGGAAGTATTGCAAGGTTATGTGATAGGTTAGGTGAACCCACTTAGCTATTATGAATTGTCTAAGAGTACCCTAAAGTTTGTCATTTATTATTATTATTATTATTATTGTTATTATTATTATTATTATTATTATTATTATTATTATTATGTGTTAGTGTAGTGTATGCTCCTCTTTGCAAAATGGGGTGAACGTGCAGTGTGTCTGGATGTACATTCAATTACCGTTCATATAAGGAGGTGGCTATCGCAACATTTGCGTTTCCTAGCGATAAGGAGAAGAGAGCTAAATGGATTCATGCTATACCTCGATGCTTTATACCGATCAAATTTTGGACCCAGTAAATATGCCTGGGTTTGTATTAAACATTTTTCCGAAAATCACATAATTCGAGTTGACACTGCAAATAGACCAGATGGTTGTAACTGTGCCTAAGGTAAAGACAAAAGCAATTGATTATGCTGTGCCAACTGTATTTCCTGGGCAGCCGTCATATGTCTCAACCAATACCTGCCAAACGAAAATCGCCAGAAGAAAGGAGGATATTTTGAAGAATTACGAAGTAAACTTCAAGACATGGTGTGAAGGAGACAGGATATCAAATTATGAGGACTGGTTGGGTAAGTTAACAACCCTAAATATACTCGAATTTTCTACCAAAATTGATGTCGATAAAGTTTTGTTTTACAAGCTTCAAGCCAGAGACATTCCGACTATCGAGATTTCTATTACAATTTTCGAAGACTTAAGTCTGCAAGTTCGTTTAAATGGTCGTAAGATACCTTCTAAAAATACAGCTGGACTTTAGGACGTAGTCTGCTGTGTACCACATGTTCAGCACTTGAGTGTTTACCGAGTTATTTGAATGCTTTTAGTAACACGTCTACATCAGGGGGATACAGTTAACAAGTTAAAAAATATGCGCTTAACGCTAGATGACTGCAATAATGAGTTATTGAATTGAATTTGGCTATCACTAAATCAAGGGACTTAGAAATCGATTTTAATACTGCATCAGTATTGTTTTACATATCAGGGTACAATCCACACTGTTTATTAAAAATGTCAAAGGATGTGCTGACTGTAAAACACTTATTACTTAGGACAAAGAATTGTCAACAGTATGACTGAATGATGAAACGACCTCCTACCTGTTAAAGCTGTGCAGAGGGAGGTTGAAACAGCCTACAGATTTTGTTTTTGAAATTGCTGTGGAGGGCTACATTTTATTTCAGACTTTCGTATCCGATTTTGAGGATGTCTTTTTGAACACCGGAAGTCACAGGGATGATTTTAGGAACCTTTTGAAAATGAAAGTTGAAGAAACTGGCAATTACCCTCATAAGTGTGTGTGTGTGTGTGTGTGTGTGGTGAAGTTCATTAGTATTGTGTCCAAGTGTAAAATAATGGTGTAAAATAATGACATTTCAGGGACAATAGTTCGCCTATTGAGCATCAAATGATTTGTTATGGAGGGCTACATGTTAATTCATGCCGTGATATCCGATTCAAAGATGTATTTTTAAACAATGGAAATCGCAGGGAGGTTTCTTTCAATGTTTTGATAATGGAAGTTGAAAAATCTGGTCATTTTTGTGACAAGTGTGTGTGTGAGCTGCAGAGTTAATGAGTGTTGTGCCCAAGATCTATCATATCATGGTAAATGCCCAGGTCAGCCTTGAGCCGAATATTTTACAATATGTAATATAAGTACTACAGTGAGTGCATATATTTGTGTATTGGTATGTATTCTTTTGATTGTGTTTCTTCGATGTTATGTGTTTATAGGCTTATTATCGCATTTTCTTAGTCACATTATGATAAAAAGTATCGTATCAGCAATATAGGAATTACAAGTGACGATGTCGCAACAACACAGCAAAACGTTATGCGGGCTTACTTTAGTATGGGGCAACATAAATATGTAGACTGTATCTATCCGCGTCGGGAAGAGCATCTGGTCGTAAGTGATGTTGGGCCCCTCCAAGATGGCGTCTGTGAGGTTAAGCTTGCTCTCTTATGCAAAATCCGCGAGTCCCAACTACTAGCGGTCAATAACCTCGTGGGAAAATTGTGATTTAGCACCCATTGTTTCTGAATCCCTGTTGCTCCACTACTTGCGTTCATGTTACCTCGCGGCGGAGGATTGTTTCACCTTTCGTGTATGTTATGGCAAGAAGAAAATTGAGAGGTTCTTTGTCTTCATTGCATTCGTTATAAAGGATTTCGTTTTTCCTCTGAGGTTTACAAATTGTGGCTAATGAATACGAGTATAGTAGTGCCTCCTCGTTTCCTCGATGAGGCTGTAATCTGTCAGATAATGAATAATAATAATAATAATAATAATAATAATAATAATAGAAGAATATACGTGTAGGGATGTGGCGACCCCATCGCCCAGTGGGAAACCACTGCAATCAGCCACGCGAGTGTTGGCGGGAAAACCATAACCTTTCGGGTTAGGAGGAAATGCCTACCCATGGCCACGAACATCTCGAGAAACCCCTTGATCTCAACAATCGAGTTATATTTTCCTGACCTTTCCCATAAGATCACCACTAGTTCTATTTTCAACTTGTAACCCTGGCATGATGGAACACACGCTACCAATACAACTACCCCAGGCTCCGGACGCATGTCCGGTTTCTCCCGATTGTCGGATTCTGTGGGATCGAGAACAACATGCTTCAGAGAAGGATCGCAGCTTCTCAAAATCTCTTCGCCCCCCCCCCCCACCTAAAAGAAGGGACTTCCTTGGGACTATTAACATCAACACCCTGCTTTAAAACTGGAAAGCTTAAACAACTCACTGACGCCCCGAACTAATTTGATATTCCAATCCTGGCGATCCAAGAAACCAGAATTCAAGATGAGAACCACTTTGACTCTGATAACTTCAGGATATTTAAGGGTAAACCAGCCATAAATATCAAAGGGAACTTATCAATATTCGGGACGGCCTTTGCAGTAAGGAAAACCATACTAGATTCAGTTATCGACTTGCCATCACCATGTGAAAGAATCTCAGTGCTTACAGTGAAATTAAGGAACAAAGCATATACCTTGACAAATGCCCATGCCCCCACTAACATAGGCAATAAGAAAAATCCACAGAAAGTAGAAGACTACTTTAAGAAACTACTAGCAAGATCTCTAAACATCACATTAAAATATTAGGGGATTTCAGTGAACAGGTTGGCAGAGAGAAGAAATACAGATCAATCGTATTACTTCATCCTGCACATCGGCGGACTAATAAGAATGGAGAACGTCTAATAAGCTTTTGTTCATCATCCATGCTGAGACTCATGTCCACGCACTTTGAGACTTTTACATAAAAGGAAAACTTGGAGATCACCTAAACCATTACTAGGGGAATTCCAGATTGATCATGTTGCTATTTCCGCAAATAACATCGCTGAGATTCAGAATATTAAAGTACGGAAGGAAGTTGTCTATTCGGATCACTACCTTACACAAATTAAGATTAGGTTCCAACCAAACAGATCCAGACCTAAAGGCCAACGATTTCCAAGAGTTGATCCGGACTGCCTGAGGAAGAACGCTGACATTTTCATACGTGACATACACGATCAAGATCCTAAGGTGTGGCCAGACATTCGCAACACATTAAAGTTATCAGCAATGAAATTCGGACAGCCACCCAGGAAACGTAAATACAGATGGTGGAACACAAACCGTGATGAAGCTATCAATGACAGAATCAAAGCATGGAATCAACGGAATGGACACCGAACAGTCGACAGATGGAAGAATTTCCTGAAGACTCAAAAACTGACCTCAAACAACCCGCCGCGAAAAACGTACATATGAGAAAAACAGATTCGCAGAGATGGAACAGGATTTTCAGAAAAATAACACTCAATTTCTACAAGACATTCCGTGAGGACTTATGGTACAAATCACTAACGTTAAGTTTTAGTCGACCTAATGGATCACTTGACACAAACAGTAAAGAGAACTGCAAGATACTGGCCGACTAATTCCAAAATATACTGAACTGCGATCTACCAATTGAAAGACTACAGTTTGAAAAATCTCCACCAAACCCAGACTCACAGCCCCCAACGACTCAAGAAGTTATAATCCAATAGCTCAAAAATAATAAAGCCCCCGGGAACGATTGTATAACTGCAGAGATGTTTAAAATAGGAAGAGATGACCTCATCAGCAGGATTCTTGCACTCGTAACGGAAATATGGGAGGCCATGATTCCGAAGGACTGGAAGAATGCAATTATCCATCCGTTACATAAGGCGATCGAGCGGACCCCAAAAACTACAGAGGCATATCCCTTTTACCAGTTATATACAAGGTTCTATCTAAAGCGCTATTAAACAGAGTTGAAAAAGAAACAGATCATTTGATTGGCGAATATCAAGCATGCTTCAGAAAAGGAAGATTGTGTTCTAAGCAAATTTGGAGTCTGAAGACTATATTAAGGACACGGCGCAGTACCATCACATTTATCATCTTCGTGGACTTGAAGAAGGCATATGACTATCAACGAACTGTTGTGGACATCCTAGGAGAGCTAAGTGTGGACAAGAAGACCACAGAATTAATCCGCCAGATTCTCACAGACACAACATCTCAAGTGAAGTTTATAGGTGAACTATCGGAGCCTTTTGAAGTGCATACAGGAGTTCGACAAGGGGATGACCTCTGCCCGATCCTTTCTAACTTAGTGTTAGACAAAGTCATCAGGGAATGGGGAAAAGAAATCGAAGGTATAAACATCGGTACTCGGGTACAAAGAATTAACGTGAAGTGCCTAGCCTTTGCTGATGATCTAGGTATCTTTACCAAGACTAGTGAAGAAACCTGGTATGCCATAGAGAAGTTACATGAGATAGCATCAAAGCTTCAAATAATCGTATGAGAAGACTCATCATGGCTAATGGACGCCAGAATATCCAAAGATCCCCGCTACAGACAAATTATGAATTAATCACACAGATCCCTTCCTTCAAATATCTAGGAGAAATCTTTGCACCATCCGGATTGGACAGGAAAGCTAATTTAGAAAGAGCCACCAAACTTCTGAAAGCATAGGACATGGAATCACTACAATAAAAGAGTGATGTCACGAAATGCAAAACTTCGGCATTATAAGACTTGTTCTTCCGGAAGCTTTGTATGCCTCAAACCACATCTCTAGGAGGCCACTCTAAAATTGAAAAACAAGAACGAATGCCTTAAGAAAATATATGGCCCCGTTCATGTAAATGGTATATGCATCAAAAGAAAAACTGTAGATTTGTACAAAGCAATCGACAAGTTGACCGATACCGTATGCAAGAGGCGATTGAAATTCTATGGCCACATCTGTAGAATGGACGACACTAGAAGAAGAAGAAGAAAAAAAAAAAAAAAAAAAAAAAAAAAAAAAAAAAAAAAAAAAGCTTGGTATCATTAATTCAGAGGAAGTCAAAATCAGCTGGTTAGATGAAATAAAGCAGGACTTAAAAGAAATGAATATCACTGAAGATATCATTGTTAGATGCGCTTGAGAACGGTTGGCTGTTGAGAGAGCTCTTGCATTATTGTAGTGATTTAGTAGTGAAAACCTACTGAAATAGCTAAATTTTGTGTATATCTGATTCATTTAGTGCTGTTTATATAGTGGTGTTTAGTGCTTGTTGGTAGACATTGGGAGTAGTGATATTTATTTCAATTTTGTAACAAGTAATTCAGTTGGTCTTCAGTAAATTACGTTTTCTAGGTTAAGTAGGCTAGCTAGGTGTACCTTGTTTCGAATTTAGGTTTAGGAAATACTTTAGGTAATAATATTAACTTTTAAAATATTTGTAAATAGCTGTAGGTTCGTTGGTTATACTTACAAAGGTAGATTATCCTAAGGAATAGTTAACTTCTGCAGCAACTTCTCCGGTATTTCGTATAGATATCCGTTCAGACTATCGCGAAGGTAATAATTTACTACATTAATCCTCCGTTACACGCGCCGCGGAGTGAGAGTCCGCACTTTATTATTATTTGGTATCATAGGCCAAAAATGCAAGGTAGAACGGGCTGCCTTCTTGTAGCTTCCTTCTGCAACAATGCAAAGGCCGTGACGGTGTGAGAATGTCTGAGTAATCGCCGAGCTGTTGATTACAGAAGTTTATATTGTCAACTGCAGACTTGCGGAGTCTGAGTCCGCAAGCGTGTATTGGTGGCTTGTTAATTTTACTCTTTTGGTAAGTCATTCATTCTTCCGTTACTATTTATTTTAAAATTATATACTTTTATTACTTACAAGTGTAGTAGTGGGCTTATTTTGATATATTTTCTACTTCTGATTATTTACAGTGGGATAAACACAGTATTACAAAATGAGCTATGAATAATTATTTTGCGTCCTCTTTCAAGTTTGTTGGTTCGATTTATTCCGAGAGTTGTGTATCAAATCGAGCAGTGGCTGGACGACGATGAAGTTGGTGCAAGTGATGATAGCGATCGGGACGTCTAGATGATAGTGATCGTAATTCTAAGAGAAAACAGTCCACGGGTGAAGAGGACGTGACTGAAAGTCAGCAGCATGAAATGTATGTTGAAAGGATTGGACGCAGTGGAATCATCGGCCTATAATTGATTCGTAATAGAAGGGTCAGGCAACCTGAACATAATATTATAAAACACTTGGCAGGAGTAGTAGGAGTTTCCATGAATACTGTGACGCCAGTTGAAGCTCTGCAATTGCGACGGAGTGCTTCAAGAAATCGTAACATGCTCAAATCGCTATATATACCCTTGTGTCATACAGGTCAAGAAAAGGCAAAGTTGTATTAGTTCCACCTACTTTCCGTGAAGACAATTCTATTGATGGCGATTGAGATGGATCAAAAAAAAAAACTCAATGATTACCTTCTATAATGATACGAAGTCGGGCGTTGATAAGGTGTATGAAATGAAATGCACTTACTCCAAGGCAAGAACATCACGACGTCTTGACTTCTTCCGTGCGATATACTTAAATTAAAATAATGTAACGATTACAATTTTATTCCAATGAGTAAATTAATAACCAATTACTGTTAATTTACAATTCGTTCTGCTAAGTCCTGTGATTTGCAGTTGATACCTTCTAATTTATCCTAAAGGACTGAAATGTTCTTGTAAATGTAGACTATATATACACTTATCAATGTAAATAAAATCAAAATAAAGTAATTACGATGTGAGGCAGATCGACAAAAGAGAGAAATAAGGAATTCTTGGAAAAAGAATTGAAATGAAAGGAATGGAGGCTTAAAAACAATCGCGGACTGTCAGTCCGCGCGCGTGTAGTGGTGTTACAACAGAGCGCGCGTTCAACGGAGGGTTAAAAAACACGATACGCCTGTAAACTTCCATTTAAAAAGAAGTGAAAGAGATTACACGGAAACAGTTAACAGTCGTTCTATTGTTATTGATTATTGTCGCTGCTCACATTCAAATATTGCATTGTTGGCTACAGTCGTGAACAAAGGGTGTAGTGTAGTCAAGTAAATAAAAATCAGCTGACCTTGTATTCCATTCATTTGTACTTCTGAGTAGGTAGTTAAAGCATCCGCAATTTATATTTCGCTCCCTCGATCTTTCAGTATTTATGAGCGGTTAGCTAATAATAATAAAGTTCATATATCCCAGTAATTGCAATTCAAGTCCCTGGAGTAGTAGTAGTAGTAGTAGTAGTAGTAGTAGTAGTTTTAATAGAAATATTTGAGAAATTATTGTAGACAACCTCGTATTTTTCAGTAGGCCTAATTAAGGACACGTTTATTCTCCGTCCCGTGGAGTAGGGAAAATAATAGTAATCCAACAGCTCTAAAAATCACATAACCACATTTCAGTAGAATTGTAGTGACAATAAGGTATAATATATTAGATAGTATCTTGCCAGTTATATTCGTGTTTTTCTTCGTGTACGGCAATCCTTTCGATACTTAAGCATTTAACCAAACGCAGTGTAGTGTAGTTACATTGTAGTATAGATACAGTACATTTAGATAGTGCTGTATCTTGCCTGCTATATTCGTGTGTTATTTTTCGTGTGTATCTATTAGACCGTAATACTAATAATAATTTGTCTAAGCATTTAGCTTCGTTGGTAATCTTTGAGTACAGTAGTTCTTGCAAATTTCATTTCTGTTGTGCTTAGTTTAGTGACCGGTACGGTACCGGTATCGTAATTAGGATACGTCTGAAAGTAGTTTAAAATTACTGTAGTGTACTGTACAGTAGTATACGAGTAATATCCTATTAGAATTTAGTGTGATTATTTTATTACTGTAAAATATTTGTGTAGTACTGGTGTAGTAGAGGTATCCGTAGAAACTCTTACTAAAATACTGTTGTTGTAATTAGAATAGGCTTAATTGCAGTTTGGAACTGTGTAGCTCTTGTGTAGGCTATTACTTTCGATATTCAGTAATTAACAGCAGTTTTTATCCTGTCAGGGGTTGTAGGATAAAAAAAAATTGAGCACGACTAAGTAGTATTGTACTGTAGTCGTATATTAATTACTTTATTGTTGTGTACTATCCCAGACAATATATCCCCCCGTTCATTTACTTTTTGCAAATAAGTTATTTTTAATTTAATTTTCCCCCCCGTAAAGAATGGCTAAGGAGCGCGAGTGTACTTACTGTCGGTGCGGCGAGACATTGAGGGGTATGAGGGAGGAGTTGGAAAGTTAGAGGGAGATAATTAGGATTCTCACAGAAGACAGGAAGGAAGATAGGACTCCCTCAAACAATGTACAGGTTACAGTAGGTGTACAAGAGGGAGGGGAAGGAAAGGGAGGAGTTGTAGAAGACAGGTGGTCTAATGTTCTAAGGGGAAGGAGACTGCAGGCTAAGGGCTCTATTCAGGATCAGAATTCAGGACAGGTGTCTGTGCGAAATCGGTACGAGTCACTCCAGGTAGAACAACAGACGGAAGATGAGGGACAGGGAACTGCTGCTGAGATGTGTGGAAGTAGGAGGAAGGGAAAAGGTAGGAAAGGAAAATGTAGTTTAGAGGATAGGAAAAGACAGGTGAAACAGGGTCATGGGAAGGAGAAAAGGGAGGAGGAAGTAGCTTCTGCAGCTATCAGGAAAGATAGGGCTGATCAGGAGGGGAGGGGGTCAAATGAGGAGGGTAGGGTTGACGCTCTGGTCATGGGGGATTCCATCGTTAGACACGTGGGGAAAGTGTGTGGAGGAAAGGTTACCAGGGTAGAGTGTTATCCAGGAATTAGCTTGAGGCAGATGTTGAGGAAAGTAGAAGAGAGGGAGGAGGGGAAGGAGAAGGTGGTAGTGTGTCACGTTGGTACCAACAACGTAAGGCAAGCTGATATAAGTACCAACATAGTTGGAGATGTGTGGGATCTGGTAAATGCAGCACGGGTGAAGTTTAAGAAAGCGGAGATTGTTATTAGTGGAATACTGTGTAGAAGGGATACTGACTGGAGGGTGATTGGGGATTTAAATGAGACTATGGAGTGGGTATATGGGAAACTGGGAGTGAAATTTCTAGATCCTAATGGGTGGGTAGCAGATAGGGATCTGCGCTCAGATGGCCTTCATTTAAACCGCAGTGGTACGTATAAGTTAGGAAATTTGTTTGGAAGGGTAATAGGGAGGTACATTCAGGGAAACGGGATGGCCTAGGGAGCGGTGATAAGGGAACAGGGAACTGGAAATCAAGTAGGGATGACATAAAATTGTTAGTGTTGAACTGTAGAAGTATTGTAAGGAAAGGAATAGAATTAAGTAATTTAATAGATATATATTTACCAGATATTGTAATAGGAGTTGAATCATGGCTAAGAAATGATATAATGGATGCAGAAATTTTCTCACGGCACTGGAGTGTGTATCGTAGAGATAGGATTGGAAGGGTGGGAGGGAGAGTGTTCATTCTGGTGAAAGAAGAATTTGTAAGCTACCGGTACGAAAAAGTTAAGGATGAGACACATGAAATTCAAGGTGTAAGGCTCATTTCTAAAGATAATAGGCAACTTGATATATTTGGAGTGTACAGATCGGGAAAGGGTAGCACTGACGCGGATTCGGAAATATTTGATAGGATAGTCAGCTATGTGGGAAACGACATGGAAAGAAATGTGATTGTAGCAGGAGATCTGAATTTGCCAGATGTCAATTGAGAAGGAAATGCGAACGACAGGAAGCATGACCAACAAATGGCAAATAAGTTAATATGGGAAGGACAGCTGATTCAGAAAGTGATGGAACCAACCAGAGGGAAAAATATCCTGGAAGTCGTGCTGAAAAAACCAGATGAGCTCTATAGGGAAACTGAAGTAATAGATGGTATTAGTGATCATGAAGCTGTTTTTGTGGTAGTTAAAAATAAATGTGATAGAAAGGAAGGTCTTAAAAGTAGGACTGTTAGGCAGTACCATATGGCTGTATGGCTGATAAAGCAGGCATGAGGCAGTTTCTAAAAAGTAACTATGATCGGTGGAAAACGGTAAATAAAGATGTAAACAGACTCTGGGATGGGTTTAAAGAAATTGTTGAGGAATGCGAAAACAGGTTTGTACCATTAAGGGTGGTAAGGAATGATAAAGACCCACCTTATTTTAATAGAGAAATAAAGAGACTAAGAAGGAGGTGCAGACTGGAAAGAAATAGAATTAGGAATGGCTGTGGAAGTAAGGAGAAATTGAAGGAACTTACTAGAAAATTGAATCTAGCAAAGAAGGCAGCTAAGGATAACATGATGGCAAGCATAATTGGCAGTCATAAGAATTTTAGTGAAAAATGGAAGGGTATGTATAGGTATTTTAAGGCAGAAACAGGTTCCAAGAAGGACATTCCAGGAATAATTAATGAACAAGGGGAGTGTGTATGTGAGGATCTTCAAAAGGCAGAAGTATTCAGTCAGCAGTATGTAAAGATTGTTGGTTACAAGGATAATGTCAAGATAGAGGAGGAGACTAAGGCCAAAGAAGTAATAAAATTTACATATGATAACAATGACATTTACAATAAGATACAAAAGTTGAAAACTAGAAAAGCGGCTGGAATTGATGAGATTTCTGGGGATATACTAAAGACAATGGATTGGGATATGGTACCATATCTGAAGTACTTATTTGATTATTGTTTGGACGGAGGTGCTATACCAGATGAATGGAGAGTTGCTATAGTAGCCCCTGTGTATAAAGGAAAGGGTGTTAGACATAAACCTGAAAATTACAGGCCAGTGAGTTTGACATGCATTGTATGTAAGCTTTGGGAAGGCATTCTTTCTTTAAGACATGTTTGTGAAATTAATAACTGGTTCGACAGAAGGCAATTCGGTTTTAGAAAAGGTTATTCCACTGAAGCTCAACTTGTAGGATTCCAGCAAGATATAGCAGATGTCTTGGATTATGGAGGTCAAATGGACTGTATCGCGATTGACCTGTCTAAAGCATTTGATAGGGTGGATCATGGGAGACTACTGGCAAAAATGAGTGCAATTGGACTAGACAAAAGAGTGGCCGAATGGGTTGCTATATTTCTAGAAAATAGATCTCAGAGAATTAGAGTAGGTGAAGCTTTATCTGACCCTGTAATAATTAAGAGGGGAATTCCTCAAGGCAGTATTATCGGACCTTTATGTTTTCTTATATATATAAATGATATGAGTAGAGGAGTGGAATCGGAGGTAAGGCTTTTTGCGGATGATGTTATTCTCTATAGAGTGATAAATAAGTTACAAGATTGTGAGCAACTGCAACGTGACCTCGAAAATGTTGTGAGATGGACAGCAGGCAATGGTATGTTGATAAACGGGGTTAAAAGTCAGGTTGTGAGTTTCACAAATAGGAAAAGTCCTCTCAGTTTTAATTACTGTGTTGATGGGGTGAAAGTTCCTTTTGGGGATCATTGTAAGTATCTAGGTGTTAATATAAGGAAAGATCTTCATTGGGGTAATCACATAAATGGGATTGTAAATAAAGGGTACAGATCTCTGCACATGGTTATGAGGGTGTTTAGGGGTTGTAGTAAGGATGTAAAGGAGAGGGCATATAAGTCTCTGGTAAGACCCCAACTAGAGTATGGCTCCAGTGTATGGGACCCTCACCAGGATTACCTGATTCAAGAACTGGAAAAAATCCAAAGAAAAGCAGCTCGATTTGTTCTGGGTGATTTCCGACAAAAGAGTAGCGTTACAAAAATGTTGCAATGTTTGGGGTGGGAAGAATTGAGAGAAAGAAGAAGAGCTGCTGGACTAAGTGGTATGTTCCGAGCTGTCAGCGGAGAGATGGCGTGGAATGACATTAGTAGACGTATAAGTTTGAATGGCGTTTATAAAAGTAGGAAAGATCACAATATGAAGATAAAGTTGGAATTCAAGAGGCCAAACTGGGGCAAATATTCATTTATAGGAAGGGGAGTTAGGGATTGGAATAACTTACCAAGGGAGATGTTCAATAAATTTCCAATTTCTTTGAAATCATTTAGGAAAAGGCTAGGAAAGCAACAGATAGGGAATCTGCCACCTGGGCGACTGCCCTAAATGCAGATCGGTATTGATTGATTGATACCATCAGGGATAGCAAGGCTTTTGGAACTCTGGTTGTAAAGCACACGTTCACGGAAACGGCTAAATGAACCCCAGGGAAACAATGGACGGAAGAACGCAAGAAACAGCATAGCGAGTTCATGAAGAGATTTAGGGAGAAGGAAAGAAAACCATCATCAAACTAATAAGTTCCAACGCGCTCTGTAAACGGAGATAACGAAGAAAGAAGAATAGAATGGCCTCATCTGCCGTTTGGGTCATTTTGATGTGGTCATCTAGGCTGCCTGCATGTCGATTTTGACGTTTAACGATACTTTATTGAACCTCTGTTGGATCTATGTTTTAATCAATTATGTCCAGATCTTTTACACGCCGAAATCGTACGACATTGAGTATCAGAAATGGACTTTTTCTCGCCCTGTTAAAAAATTAGACTACCTCCGCCGGGTTTTAAACCGCGCGATCTTGAGTTTTGGAGACACGTAACCACGGATCCTCAGAGTAAGTAGAGATTCAATAAAACAATTAGTTTCATCAGATGTTTTTCAAGAAACATGACAGTATATAAATCTCCGTCCATTTGGAAATGGTATTTGACCCTGATTTGTCAACATCAATTCAGACATCCGCGCACTCCACTTTAGGCGGGAACTGACCGTTGCTGCTACCAGCCTCAATATGATAATCATCAGAAGTATTTTTGTTTCCTCAAAACTTCAGTTAGTAATAAAGTTCTTCACAAAAATTTGGATATATCTTCTTCTGCCCATCCCTTTGATTTCAAACATGAATGTGCATTAGTACATAAGTTCAGACATAGGACATACCTGTCTTTCCACATCAGCTGGTAGAAATCTTTACTAAAATCACAGTGTAGTATAATTACCTAGGTATATTGACATTGGACTCCTGTTATGCACAGTTGTAGACATTATTTTACAGTTTCTATAAAGTACAGTATACAATTCATTTTTCGATGTTAGCGGAGTTATCTCTCCCTCCACACTGACAACAGGTATACTTTCACTTATTAATACACATGCTATATATGAATGAACTTACGTTCCAGAACTGCTAATTATATCATTGTCAGATTTACAAGGTTCACTTTCGTTGCTTAGAAATCATTGCTATATGCAATGACCGGAGGTGTACAGATTCTACTTTCAACGAATAGAGGCAAGCCTTGTGCTTGGAAAGCAGGCAGGCTGTTACACTCCTTTCGAAGTTAAACTCAGCCCAACTTGTGTGCAGGCACCAGGTTACTTGGCTTGTCTGCTTTTTGTTCTTTCTTCTTCCTACTGTGCGACAAAACGGTAACACTAAAGTTGGCTCCTCTTCACTCTCAAGTGTTCCCAACTTTGCCAGGTAAAATAAATCCGTTATCTAAGTTCAATAAACTAAAGCTTCCTTAACTATCTTAAGAAACTCTATAAAGCTGACCAATAATGTCTTCATTATAACCTACGCTTTTATCGGAAGGGCCCCTCAACCTCTAAAGTAAACTTCCATGGCATCTATCCGCGGGTCGGCTGACTGCAGCATGTCAAAATAACTACACCTCTGAGCGGTAACATACTGTTTTATTGATAACGTAATCTAACTCAAAAAGCCTCTTCTCTTAAAGTACGCAACCAGAGATTTTACAGAATATGTAATATGGTAATATCTAATACATCAATCACTTTTTTCAAAAATATTTCACTCTAAGCACGCTTTTAAGACCCGATTAATAATACGAACCATGGATAAATGACGTTTGTACATGCTGAGGGCCTTAGCAGTATTGCTTTCTTGGTCTGGAAGAAATGCAATATTGCAAATATGTTACGAACAATCTCCTACATACATACATACATTATCATTATAGACTGTTATGCCTTTCAGCGTTCAGTCTGCAAGCCTCTGAGAATTTACTAAATGTCGCCACAATCCTCGATTTGCAACTAGTGTTGTGGCCTCATTTAGTTCTATACCTCTTATCTTTAAATCGTTAGAAACCGAGTCTAACCATCGTCGTCTTGGTCTCCCTCTACTTCTCTTACCCTCCATAACAGAGTCCATTCTCCTAGGTAACCTATCCTCCCCCATTCGCCTCACATGACCCCACCACCGAAGCCGGTTTATGCGTACAGCTTCATCCATCGAGTTTATTCCTAAATTAGCCTTTATCTCCTCATTCCGAGTACCATCCTACCATTGTTCCCACCTGTTTGTACCAGCAATCATTCTTGCTACTTGCATGTCTGTTACTTCTAACTTATGAATAAGATATCCTGAGTCCACCCAGCTTTCGCTCCCGTAAAGCAAAGTTGGTCTGAAAACAGACCGATGTAAAGATAGTTTCGTCTGGGAGCTGACTTCCTTCTTACAGAATACTGCTGATCGCAACTGCGAGCTCACTGCATTAGCTTTACTACACCTTGATTCAATCTCGCTTACTATATTACCATCCTGGGAAAAAACACAACCTAAATGCTTGAAATTATCGACCTGTTCTAGCTTTGTATCACCAATCTGACATTCAATTCTGTTGAATTTCTTACCTACTGACATCAATTTAGTCTTCGAGAGGCTAATTTTCATACCATACTCATTGCACCTATTTCCAAGTTCCAAGATGTTAGACTGCAGGCTTTCGGCACAGTCTGCCATTAAGACCAAGTCGTCAGCATAGGCCAAACTATTTACTACATTTCCACCTAACTGAATCCCTCCCTGCCATTTTATACCTTTCAGCATATGATCCATGTAAACTACAAACAGCAAAGGTGAAAGATTACAGCCTTGTCTAACTCCTGTAAGTACCCTGAACCAAGAACTCATTCTACCATCAATTCTCACTGAAGCCCAATTGTCAACATAAATGCCTTTGATTGATTTTAATAATCTACCTTTATTTCCATAGTCCTCCAGTATAGCGAACATCTTTTCCCTCGGTACCCTTTCATATGCTTTCTCTAGATCTACGAAACAAACACAACTGCCTATTCCTCTCGTAGCATTTTTCAATTACCTGGCGCATGCTGAAAATCTGATCCTGACAGCCTCTCTGTGGTCTGAAACCACACTGGTTTTCATCCAACTTCCTCTCAACGACTGATCGCACCCTCCCTTCCAAGATGCCAGTGAATACTTTGCCTGGTATACTAATCAATGAGATACCTCGATAGTTATTGCAATCCTTCCTGTTCCCTTGCTTATAGATAGGTGCAATTACTGCTTTTGTCCAATCTGAAGGCACCTTACCAACACTCCACGCTAATTTTACTACTCTATGAAGCCATTTCATCCCTGCCTTCCCACTATACTTCACCATTTCAGGTCTAATTTCATCTATTCCTGCTGCCTTATGACAATGGAGTTTATTTACTATCCTTTCCACTTCCTCAAGCATAATTTCACCAACATCCTTTTCCTCCTCCCCATGAGCTTGGCTGTTTGCAACACCACCAGGAAGATTTCCTTTTACATTGAGAAGATGTTCAAAATATTCCCTCCACCTCTCCAGTGATTCCCTGGGATCTATTATGAGTTCACCTGAATTACTCAAAACACTGTTCATTTCCTTTTTCCCTCCCTTCCTAAGATTCCTTAATACTGTCCAGAAAGGTTTCCCTGCTGCTTGACCTAGCCTTTCCAGGTTATTACCAAAATCTTCCCATGACTTCTTTTTGGATTCAACAACTATTTGTTTCGCTCTGTTTCTTTCATCTACGTACAAATCCCTGTCTGCCCCAGCCCTTGTTTGGAGCCATTTCTGATAAGCCTTTTTACATTTACAGGCTGCTCTCACTTCATCATTCCACCAAGATGTTCGCCTTTTCCCATCTTTACACACAGTTGTTCCTAGGCATTCCCTTGCTGTTTCTACTACAGCATCCCTGTATGCCACCCATTCACTTTCTATATCCTGAACCTGCTTACTGTCTACTGTTCGAAACTTCTCACTAATCATATCCATGTACTTCTGTCTAATTTCCTCGTCCTGGAGATTTTCTACCCTTATTCGTTTGCAGACAGATTTCACTTTCTCTACTCTAGGCCTAGAGATACTTAGTTCACTACAGATCAGATAGTGGTCTGTATCATCGAAAAATCCCCGAAAAACTCGTACATTCCTAAAAGATTTCCTGAATTCAAAGTCTGTTAAGATATAGTCTATTATGGATCTGGTACCCCTAGCCTCCCATGTGTAGCGGTGAATAGCCTTATGCTTGAAGAATGTATTCGTAACAGCTAAACCCATACTAGCACAGAAGTCCAGCAAACGCTTCCCATTCCCATTCCCATTAGCTTCCATATCTTCCCCACATTTACCAATCACCCTTTCGTATCCTTCAGTTCTATTCCCAACTCTCGCATTGAAATCGCCCATTAGCACTATTCTATCCTTGCTGTTGACCCTGACCACAATGTCACTCAATGCTTGATAAAACTTGTCAACTTCATCCTCATCTGCACCCTCACATAGTGAATACACAGACACAATCCTTGTCCTAATTCCTCCCACTGACAAATCTACCCACATCATTCGCTCATTTACGTGCCTAACAGAAACTATGTTGCGTGCAATGGTATTCCTGATAAAGAGCCCTACCCCAGACTCTGCCCTTCCCTTTCTAACACCCGTCAAGTACACTTTATAATCTCCTTTCCTCCTGATCTCCCCTTACCCGAATATCACTTACTCCTAGCACATCCAGATGCATCCTCTTTGCTGACTCAGTCAGCTCTACCTTCTTTCTTCCATAAGCCCCATTAATATTGATAGCTCCCCATCGAATTCCATTTCGTTCGCCAAGTTGTTTCCAAGGAGTCCCTCGCCTGTCAAATGGGAGTGGGACTCCATTACTCCCATAGGTCCGAGGCTTGCTTAAAGTGTTCTGAGCTCGGTAAATTCATGAAGCAGGATGCTGCCCTACTTGCACATAGTCCAAGTGAGGATCTCTCCTCTAACGGGTTATGGACCACCGGTGAATTGTATAGTCCTAGCCGCCTGAGCACAAGGAGGGCCACGACTCAGAATATGTCCGAGATGCCCACTCCCATTCCAGAGCAACTGGTATCCCGACTCTCAGGACCACGTACTAGGCCACTCAGCCGTTGCCCATGGTTCACGAACTAGGATGTGACTACAGTAACCCACAAACATGAACCATCATCTATACATTTAAAACAATTATGAAAACTGAAGTCAGTCCGGCCATTCTATCCGGCCGATTTCCTTCATTTTTTTAACTGAAAGGTATTGATGCACAGATTTGTCATCAGGTACTACCTTCCTCAAATTATTTGATTTTTCAATTTTTTGTCTCTCTGAAACAATCATACCTTTGGTTCTAATTGAGGTACACAGTTCGCTTTGGTCTAAAAACACTCAGTGGATCAAGCGCTTTCTTTTGAGGTAATAACTACTTAAATTGGTAGATTCTGTGAAAAGTTATGAGTACATTTGTCTCCATGACAAAGATCTTCGAAGGACTTTTTAACAGTTCGACGCGTAGTGTTTTGTTGACATAATATTACATTCTATTACCAAAGATCATGTGCTTTATTTCATTAACTCGAAACTTTGCAAATACATCTGTGAGGATAGTAACGAACAACACCGTACGTTGGACATTGCGGGCGGAGCCAGCGAGAAACTGCTAGTTATGAATATTTGCAAGAGTTTAGGGGCAATCATGGAACTCCGAACGCATTAATACAGAATATATTCATTCAAGTACAACTCAACATTTATATACAGTAAAGCATTCCCTTTATATTATTTATCCACAAATTAGCGAAACTTGCGTCTGACTTCTTGGCAGAATGGCCGGAGTCGAACCCTTCGGTTCAAAGGACCCTGGGTGAGATTCCGAGCAGGTTCGGCGATTTTAATCGGGTCTAGTTCATTCCTTTTTTTTTTTTTTTTTTTTTGCTAGTGGGTTTACGTCGCACAGATAGGTCTTATGGCGACGATGGGATAGGAAAGGCCTAGGAGTTGGAAGAAAGCGGTCGTGGCCTTCAGGGCTGCCGACATTGGGATTCGAACCCACTATCCCTCGGATGCAAGCTCACAGCTGCGCGCTCCTAACCGCAGGGCGAACTCGCCCGGTAGTTCATTCCTTCGTTTGGGGGAGTGGGTATTAGTTTGTCCTAATACTCGTCGTTCACACTCAACACATTGCATTACCAACCACGAAAGAAACACGCACTAGTAAACATATCCTTTCAAATGGGGTTTGGCGTCATGGACATTCGGCCATAAAGACTGGAACAGGTCCACATGTGTGGGAGGTTGTGTCCCATTTGCGATCACAGCAACATTTGTCCCATTTGCGATCACCCATTACAGGGGGGGGGGGGGGGGGGCAAAAGAATTGGAAGAAACACCCGTCCCTGTCCCATTTCCAATCCCACCAAAGAAACACGCACTAGTAAACATATCCTTTCAAATGGGGTTTGGCGTCATGGACATTCGGCCATAAAGACTGGAACAGGTCCACATGTGTGGGAGGTTGTGTCCCATTTGCGATCACAGCAACATTTGTCCCATTTGCGATCACCCATTACAGGGGGGGGGGGGGGGGCAAAAGAATTGGAAGAAACACCCGTCCCTGTCCCATTTCCAATCCCTTTGTTTTCCAGCGTCCATGCAGCAGGGGGACTGCTAATTAGGGTTATTCCAGAAAATCGCATGCTAGGGCTAGGCTCAGGAATTCTCCCAACCCGTCACCTCTCTCTTGACCCCCCCCCCCCCCCCTTTAAGGTAATAATAGTTTTCAGCATACTTATTCTTGCTGTAGACATCCATCGTTGATTTAGCTGTTATCTCCGTGCTTGATTACGACATGGAGTTCACTGAGATGAATACGAGGCAAGCCTTGTGTTTTACATAATGGATACTCTTGCAGACAATTACGGGAAAGGCAAAGATGTTTGGTGACTTGGGCATGTTTAAAACAGAAGTATTCCCGGTGTAAAAGAAGTGCGTTTCTGATGAGGCGAACTTGTATGTAAATAAAGCTATATTTCGAGTGAAGAAGCTATCTCGCGAGGACAATAGTGCGGCAGTTTCTCAGGTATTTGATGGAGAAATTGTCTTTATTAAGCAGGAGTTATGAATTCGTTACAAGGACGCTGCAGTTCTACAATTTAAAGAGTACGCTGAATCGAAACAAAAGCCATGCAGGAAGAATTCAAAAGAGAGCCAAGAAGTTCCGAGGAAGTTGTTCTTCGTGAGGAAATACTAACTTCATTCTGGCCGATGATGGTGTAAAATATAGGTTGATTGTGTTTGGTGGAGGCAGAGGAAATGGGATTTTGAGAAGAGAATTTTTTCATTGATGGAACATGGAAGCTACAGTAGTCTGTTTAATTAAATATATTCCACACATGTCGATCTTGTAAGCACAAATGATGAAACAAGCGGTGCACCAGTCGCATTCGCTCTTCTCCCTGGCAGAAATAAAGAAGCTTATTTACGAATGGTACGATTGCTTCTGCGACAATGACCTAATTGGCAGTTGAGATGGTATATACTGATTTTGAAACCTTGGCTATCTCAGCCTTAAAGGACGTAGGCCTATTTTTATTTTACGGAATATCTCTGGTGGAGGGTTGGTATGACTACACCATACAGTCAGACTTTGTACAAATGTGTGCCACCCTTGCTTTTCTGAAAATGTTGAAGGCTGGCTATACTATATATGCACGAGCAAGCACCGGAAGGAAAGCTTGTTGAATTCCTTGATTACTTCGTGGACCAATGGCTACAAACCCCGAATTATGGAACTGCTACCGGCGACGTCTGCTTACTATTGCCTATTCTGTGTTGGAGAATGGCGAGCTTGATCAATTATATTGCGTTCACTGTATTTATAATTGCCTAAATGCGATACATGACAGCCATTAAGAAATAAGTGCATCTACAAAATTCCACAACCCACTGTGTAATGATGTGTGTGATACTACCTCGTAAAAAAGGAAAACCCTGACTGAATACAGCAAAGTTTGGCATTCACTAAAACTTAATACTCATTCGATTGATTATTATTATTATTATTATTATTATTATTATTATTATTATTATTATTATTATTATTAAGTGCACTGGCGTATGAAAGCCTTGAGTAAATGTATAGTGCATCGTAACACTGTTCGGGTCGCGCCATGTTGAGTTTCTTTCATGTGAAGGGTTCAGAAGTTATGAGGCACGACCAGTAGCTTGTAATATCAGGCATGCATAATGTGAATACAGAACAAGATTTTAAATAAAGTGACATCACATCGTAAGACGAAAATGGATGGTTTAGAGATTTTGAATTTGTGAAGTATGTTTGTATGTGTTCGGTCTTGATCCAGCCAATCCCAAGCTTGCAATCACATTGATTTATATCGGTTCAGCGCGATCTCGAAACATGGCTACCAACTGTTATATCTACATCACCACGTGGTTAAACTACCTCGCACGGCGTGCGTGGTATTCCGTACGGTTCGCGATCTTTTGCATTTTCTCCAGTAGGGTAATTAGTGTTCATATTGTTGCTAGTTTTTATACCTCTCTGCTTGTCCTCGCATCACAGAAGTGAACTCATTTTGTATATGATCGCCTTCATTACCCGAGGTCCATTTGTTTTGAACAAAGGCATTTAAAATTTAACCTTGGTCTTTTGCTGCTCAGAGGTAGTGGTAGCTTGGCTACACTTGGATCGAAACAAGAAATTCCCTTACTCAATTTATAGCCAATAACTTCTTGCACAAAGCTACCATTCCTCTCAGACAATCTGGGAAAAACACTAATATATCGCTCTATCGTTTAATTCACAAGTGCCACTAAGTGCAGCTCTAGTAGCGTAACCTATGTCAATTTTAGATGCAGGTAAAATATTTTCTTTACTGTCTAAATTAATTTTTAGGAAGTTTCCTGAAGACAGCAATGACTCAGACTTTTACGGTTAGATGCCCTCCTCGATGCCAAAAGTCGCCGTCTTGGAGGGCCCTAACCTCACTTTTACAGCCAGGTACCCTTACCGACACGATCTTCAGTAGAAGGGCAACGGGGATTCTCGCGACGCCAAAACGTATGTGTGCTACATGTTGGTCATCACATCGTCACGGCTTTTCAACATCTACACCAATGATGAGCCTCGCCCTCCGAGGACAAAGAACTATTTATGCAGACGATGTCGCTCTGGCAGCTCAAGAGGAAACATTTGAACTAGCTGAAGAGAAGCTTTCCCATGCTCTACAAATTCGAAGTGGTTATTATCAAGAGAACCAACTAAAACCAAACCCATCAAAAACACAAGTCTGTGCCTTCCACCTAAAAAATCGGCAGACAGCGAGAAAATTGCAAGTGATTTGGGAAGGTAAAATATTAGAACATTCCTTCACTCCCAAATATCTAGGAGTAACTCTTGACCGAGCACTAACCTATAGAACGCACTGTCTGAATACCAAAAGGAAGGTATTTGCAAGGAACAACATTATTCTGAAATTATCTGGTTCAACCTGACGGACGCATCCTTTCCTTTTAAGAACATCAGCAATAGCCCTCTTATTCAGCAGCAGAATACGCCTGCCCTGTCTGGATTAGCATGACTAGATCTACACAAGTGGATGTCGCCTTACATGACACCTGCAGACTCATTACAGGATGTTTGAGATCTACACCACTCGATAAAGTTTGTCTAGCAGGTATTCCACCTCCAGATATTCGCCGTGAGTGTGCATCCAGACTGGAGAAATCTAAAGCACTGAACCTGACGACCCATACTTTATATGGGTACCATCCAGCAACCCAATGCTTCAAATCAAGGAAAAGCTTTCTCCATACAATTGAAGGCCTCACTGAATCACCATCGAACTTCAGTGTGAATCCATGGCGTTCCAGATCCAGCCACCTTCCGAAAGACTTCCTCCAGGCCACGAGGAAAGCTGGTCAATACAGAAGACGCTCAACAGGTTGCGTTCAGGAGTTGGACGAACAAAGACCAACATGAGAAAGTGGGGTTTTGTTTGCGACTCCACTATGTGAATGTGCTGAAGAACAGACAATGAGCCATCATCTTGTTTGTAACTTGTGTCCAACTACTTGGTCTCTCCAGAATGTATTCGACGCTACCGAGGAAGCATGTAAATTAGCCGCTTATTGGTCACACCACATTTAATTAATTTTATATTTATGTAGAGCATAAATCACATCATTACCTGCCATCATCAGAAATGATTATAGAACCAGATCTGTTATTGTCCTGTATAATTGTAAGTATAATGTATGTTTCTGACACGATTAAATAAAGTTATTGATAAAGAAAGTGACGTTCAGTATGGACGATATCGCATGGGTTTTGATCATTTCATATGCATCAACACAGAGTTACCATCATGTCAACATCCAGCAAAGAGATTATAACACACATAATCCATGCTCGAAACAATATTCGTCAGAAATTTAAGGACCTTAAACGTATTAAAGCAGACACTGATTTCCTTTTAAAAACTCAACTAGGTACACCACTAAAACAAATTTTTAATTTTACTTCATTCCCTCAGCCCAGTTTTGGTTCTATGCACACATATGATAAAGAGAAGCATGAACAACAAAAGCATAAAAGGGAAGAGAGCATGAACAAGAAAAGCGTAAAGAAGAAAACAGGATGAGGAAGAGAAGCAGGATAGCGATGCAGAAGAGAATGCGGAAGAATTTAACGATACTTCACCATCTAGGCAAGTTAAGTTGCCAACTACATATGTTATTGCTGAAACACCTACTACATCAACACAAGATCTACTTTCTTCGAGGTTATGATCACGCCAGAGTATCGTAATCAGTTCATGACTTTTATTCGAAATACCTACGGATCTCTCTTTGCTCCTTATATAGAAACATTCTTTACAGGACAAACTGATTACCTACGGCATTCGCTATGAAGACGACTGTTTCTGGATAAGTAATGCAAATGTTAAGATTAATAGCAGCAGACTCATCGTAAAATGTATTGCCTATAAACGTACTAAAGGTCTCTTAGAATTTTCTCACGAATACCTGAAAAAGATATAATTTTACAAGATTATCTTAAAAAATATAAAGCAATACTTATTGCTACTGACACAACGATGTAATTACAAGAGGAGAGAAGTTGTAAATGCAAATAAGAGTCACAAATGTCGAGAGTTTATCTCTAAGCTGTTTCCGTCACATCAACCAACTGCACGTGGTCTTAATGTTATCTACAAGCCTTTGTTGCGGTATATAGACGTAAGATATTGGAATGACACTAACTTATTCGTTGAACGATTACAACTTCTAAGAGCTTCGCAAGATACTGGCCACACAGGTCATGAATCAGAAATTCCAGAAACAGAGAATTACGACATGCGGGTATTATTTAGTAATGGCTCGTCAAGATAAGACTTCGCCTGTAAAGATAGACATCGCACACGAGTTACATAAACCAGCACGTCGCACCTACTGTCGCAGACGCGTTATTACAAGAGGAAAAGATGATCTCTGGCAAACAGACTTAGTAGAAATGATTCCATATGCCTCTAGCAATAAGGGGTATAAATATCTACTTACTGTTATCGATGTGTCCTCACTCGAAGTTTGCTTTTGCACAACATGTGCGTTCTAAGACAGCAGCTCAAGCAAAGACTCATAACATATTATTGAACAATCGAAACGCTGCCCAAGGCTTCTTCAAACAGATCAAGGTAGAGTTTTACAACAAGGATCTTTCTCCTAACCTCAAGGTACTTTGCATTCATCACTACCCTACGTACAGCAATCTCAAGGCAAGTGTTATAGAACTCTTTAATCGTACACTTAAACAATGATCTGGCGAGAATTTACAGCTCAATGTTCATATCGTTGGATTGAACTGCTACCTAGACTCGTGTCCACCTACGATACACCTCATAACACTATCGGGACAAAGCCACGTCTTGTTACAAAGAATATACCACGCTTAGATGCTATTCATCTTGCAATCAAAACTGCTGATCCGCCCCGCCATCACTTTAAAAAAAAAAGGTGTTTTCGATCGCATCAACAAACACAAGTCTATATTTGCAAAAGGATACACCCTTAACTGGAGCAATGAACATTTTCAAATCAGAAGTGTTAAGCTTACTAATCCAGTTACATATTTACTTCGCGATCTCACAGGACAGCCTATTGAAGGGGGATTCTACATCGAATCACTGCAAAAAACAAAATATCATGAACACTATTTAATCGAACGTGTCATTCGACGCTGTGGAAATAAACAATGTCAAATGGCTTGGTTTTAATAACAACTTCAATTCACAGATTAATAAAGAGGATACACTTTATACCTTGCGTTTTTTATTCTAGAACCTCTACCTCTCCTTTCTTCTACGTCACAGGACAAGATTAAACTTGCAAGTCAAAATTATTACTACTACTTAATTTTGAACATGCTGTAGGAAAGGATTAATATTTAAAAATTAAACAACACCTGCAATATGTTTCACAATTCGTATTTATTTTAGAATCTATATTTTTCTTTCTTCAAGAAAATCTGTTCTGTCCTTAGATTATTTCTACTGTCTTCGCTGTTTAATGCCACCATCTACTAACAGTTTTCCTTTCATTGCACCGGTGACAAGTGCTGCTATCTTTTCAGCAACTGAAGTATTAGGTGGACGACACACGGTGCATAGCTTTACGAAGCAGCGTGGTATGGTAGGTTTGTGCAATTTCGCGCCTAAATTCTAGATGTCTGACACATGCCTTTCGCTTGGAGATTTTCCTTACAGTCCATGCACGTACGATGGCAGCATCTAGCAGCCAAGTGCAAACTGACCACCGCTATTTCCTTTTTGCGTATGGAGATTCTCTGTCTACACTGGTGTTGATGTGCTGGATTCATCACGTCAGCGCCACCCATGCAACGATTGTACTCGCCAATAATCCGAGGATGTGATACCTGAATTATCTTCTTGTGAGCTCGAGAATAGAATATATCTTTACTTTGGATATAGGATCGACCCCGTGGTATGTACAAGGAGCAGGAAAAAAACGTCATCTATCTACCTGACTACGATAATGCCATCTCTGTCGATAGATGACAATGTCTCTTCTTAGTCTTGGACAGTGCGCCTTTCTTCGGTAAAGTGCAGGTCTTCGGACATGATAGTTCCTGTTCCATCATTTCCTCTTTGTTTTAGAGTACACAGCTCCTTATGTGAGGTTGAATCCATTGAATAAATTGTTGAAATAGAACTTGAAAGGAAGATTTTTAATGTCTTCAGAAAAAAAACATCTATCCTGTTTATAAGAGGAGCTGCACATTTACAGGCATTGTTTATATTCCTGTCTTCCCCACATTTCATTTGCTGAACAGAAACCTCAGGATTGGGATCATTAGAGAAAATATATTTTGTACACTGATCCACAAGAAACTAAAATTTCATTGTCCACAAAACTCATATTCGTAAATTGGACAAGTCTTTATATCTCTTGTAACTAGGTTTCGGAAAGGGTTTGTTGAACTCTTCAAAATCACCTTCGACATATAAGATATTTTCTAGCCCTAGCCTACTCTTGATAACGTCTTATGGATTTGAAAAGATGACGTCATTATTAGACTGCTCCTCAACATGGTCTCTGTTTGAAACAAGATTCATTTCCGCCAATTATTTTTGCTTTGGAGTCAGCTGAAGGCCACTGAGATTGTCTAAAAGAGCTTCGCCATCTTCATATGCAGAATCTTAAACCGTTAGAGCGCTGCAATCTGGGGGCTCAGGGTATATCGTACTAACAGATTATTGGCATAGGCCATCTCAACGGCCTTTTCTAAAGTGAAACCAGGCGTGGAAATAATACTATTAATATGTTATTTGCTTTACGTCCCGCTAAATACTTTTATGGTTTTTGGAGACGCCGAGGTGCCGGAATTTAGTCCCGCAGGAGTTATTTTACGTGCCAGTAAATCTACCGACACGAGGCAGGCGTGGAAATAAAGAAACGCCGATGTACAATATTTGCCTCCTATAACCTGCTAGCGTTACCATGTGGTAACGGCTCCAATTCTCTTATCACGACAGGAAGCAAGACCGGTATTTCAGTAAAGTTTTATCACAGCATAATAGGATCATGTTTCTGGAATACACATCCAGCATAAAATAAATAAAAAACCGTTCGTAAGCAATTAGTGATAATTCACTTATTGAAATCCGACGTCAGTTGTCCATGTGTGAAAATGTTGTGATTTTAGCGCCATAAAAACGAGCCTGAAATTTCAAACTGGAATGAAAGTTATTCCGCTCTCTAACACAACATTCAAAGAGTAACCCCCATTAACCCATTTGAGCCCGTCGTTCCATTAATGGAACATGAGCCCAATAACGTGCGTTTCCCAGTGGTTGTAGTTTCTGGGGAAATTTATCCTCTTACAGTGTTACGTTGGTTATTCTGAAGGTATACAATTCAAATGTTTAACAGTTGCAACAATGAAGATCTGAATTCTTTATTAGTTGTCCTATCTTGAGAACAGCATGTGCTCATCGGAAAGGTAAGTCATAATTCCTTAACTTTTGTCTTTGAAACTGTGGTTCCTTTGGAATGGAACAACAGGCGCGAGAGGGTACCGTGAAAAGTTGTTTCCCTTTTAAACATTTTACAGGTGACTAAACTTTATTTTAAGGGGAAATCTCACAATTGGTAGAGAAACTAGTTGAAATACAGATTCATACAAATGACACATTTGCACGTTTGTGACAATAACCACTTAGAAGCAGGTGATAAGTCTGCCAAGGTCACACCTTTGTTGAAAGTTTTACTACGGGGACAAATATTGCAGTAGATGAAGCGATGATACCGTACTACGGCAGGCTGGCACAAAGCAACATTTACGCGGTAAACCCGTAAGATTTGGGTATAAAGTGTGGTTTATGTGTAGTCACTTAGGATACCTCATCCAAGGTACACCGTATCAAGGAGCAAATATAGGGAATACCAATCAACAGCTTGGAGTTGGTGGGTCCGTTGTCATAGATTTGGTGAAAGTTCTTCCAAGTGATCGGAAGTATAATATCTTTTTCGATAACTTCTTTACTTCACTTCCCCTCTTGAGAGAGCTCAGAAATTTGGGACACAAAGGAACCGGAACGGTTAGGAGAAACACAGTTGAGAAGGCACCTTTGTCAGACCCAAAACAGCTTTCAAAAAGACCACGTGGTACCTCTAAACAAGTAAATGATAGCCATTCTGGCATCACTCTTGTTAAGTACGGCAACAACCCTGTTGTAACTGTTGCGTCCACACGAGCTGGAATGTCTCCTGTAGGAAAAGCAAAGAGATGGAGCATCGTTGAAAAAAGTACCATTGAAATAGAACAGCCTAAAAGTGTATCGCTCTACAACCAGTATATGGGAGGCAGAGACCGTATGGATGAAAATGTGTCTAAGCTGAGAGTGAATATACTGGGAAAGAACTGGCAGCTCATAGCATTCCCCTTCAATGCTTCGGTAAATAGTGCCTGGCTTTTATATCGTTGGACACCTTCTTACAAATCAGAGCATTTAGATTTTCTTGCATTTACCCGCCGCATAACAATCACTTGCCTGCAGAAATACAAGCGAAGATCAATTATTGGCAGACCACTTTCGAATCAGCAGGTACGGGCTGTAGAGAAAAGGGTCACTAGCGAAGTGCGTTATGCATACCCGCCAACTTTTAGAACCCAAAAATAGGAAGATTTTTTAATTCTTGGATTTCATCACGTATATTTCACCACAGTCTACGTGAAAATAGGTCAGGATAAAAGGCATACATACCTACAGTTACAATGCGAATTGATCATTAAATTTAAAATCTTAAACTACGAAAACATAAAAATGGTTACAAGAAAATGTACCTAAACACTCATTTATGACACTTACATACGAATAATAATATTTATGTCACACCGACACACACAACAAAATCCATAATACCATATTTTCTCGCGTAATTAACGCACTTTTTTTGACGAAAAATACAGGCGAAAACTGCGGATGCGTAAATTATTCACGGAATTCAGATCTTTACAAATTATTTATAATTCATTTACGTTTAAAAGATACATCAAATATAATATAAAGACAATTGGTTCAACTCATTTGCGATTATCGTCATACAGCGTAAAATTCCGACGTGAGATTTTTTCTGAAAAGTCAAATAGGGTACATCACGTAAGTTAGACACGTGGGTTTCAAGTACCGACACTAGAAATATTCTTCTCATTACGAGCTGAAAATACGACCTGAATGATATACCGAAAAAAAAAAAAAAAAAAAAAACTATCCAACACGAGAACGGCCGGGCATCGAAGAAGGGACCCTGCTACACTACCCCAAACCGTTCGTATCTAATCTTGTACGAGTGACGTGTCCATCCATCCTTTCTGTTGAATACGAACGCGGATCACTCGCGGAAATTTTGCTTTAGGCATTGTTTGTCGTTTTAGAACAATGTAAGGTGTAACCTTTCTGCCATCAGCAAGCATTGCAGTACATCGTTGTTTTTGGCTTTCGATAGCGCGTACGATAACACTATATGCTCCTTTCTTATCGATTCTTCGACTTTGTGGCGTACGGAAACTGATTGGCGTCTGACGTGCGGTTCCTGTAAAGGGAGATCAAATATTCCTTCATTTCACGCTTCTCAATCACAAAGCGATGACAATGGTTGAAATCATTCATCATTTTTTGGCATAATGTTGTTCTTCGTCGAAAAGAAAGTTCATTTCTCTTCAGAAAATTAATCAAGCCTCGGCTAACCTTCAAATCCGAGACACTGATTCCATGTGCCGCGGCTATTTCTCATTCTTTAAAATACAGCATTTCGTGAGAAACGGCTTATCCAACATTGCCCAACAAAATCATATATTTAAGCAGATAATCCACTACTTGCAGAAACTTGCCGCTTTTTGGTCCGCGAAATGCTTTGGGAGACTTGTTGGCCGCTTGAAGTGCACTTCTGTTACCGCGGTAGCGTACGTTTCATTTGGACACTGAATACTTGCTGCCCGCTGCTCTATTCCCGTATGTTGCGACGTAAATGATCACCGGGAGTTTGTATGATGCAGTATTACTGGAATACTGTGTACTGACAAACAATTTTGAGATCACAGAAGGTCCCGTACCCGAAACACTCGCAAAACTAGTGCAGTGGGATTTGCTGACGGCTAATAACAGCAAGTTGCCCTGTGTGTGGAATGCCTGCTTCGCGATAGGAAGCCTGCTACTTGAGTGGTTGGCATCTTCATTTCGAAACGCATCCGGAGCTGAGTGATGGACGTTCGAAGTTGTGGGTGCGTCAAATACGTGAACATTTCTTTTTCTCCACTTTGGACCCAAAATTACTGGGATGCGTAAATTATGCAAAGGCGTTAATTACGCGAGAAATACGGTAGTTTCCCTTAGACGGTAAAATGAACGGAAATTTATAGGTATCTCTGAACACTTGGAGATAACGTTTGTTTATATTTTTTGGCCATGACGAGAAAAGAAAATGCCAGAAACTGTCACCGACAAGAACCCCCTTAAAAACATTAAATTCATTAAAATTATGCACTTAAATACGCGAAACTACCACATGCAAAACAATTCAATATGTCCCATACATTATTAACAAACGACTTTGACAGAGAGGGGAAAAAACACGTGGCCTACCACTCCGACGAAACTGTGCACGGAAAAGATGTCAACAGCGCGCGAACAGCACAATAAACTCGTTCTTTCGTCCCGATTAACTGAGTCGCTAGCGCGCGCTAGCCTCTTGGTTGCAGGACGATTGGCGCCCCGAATCCCCAGCTGCATAAAGCGCGCACGCTGTTGTGGTGTGCGGGAAACACGATACACGGAGGCGACGGACGAAACACTCACGAAATAAAGTAACAAATAAATACGCTTGAAAATAAGGTTTCGTAAATTACACAAGTACGAAAGAATTTATCCTTTATCGAAGGGGAAGAGTATTGGCGGTACTAGAGGTTATATTAGTCAAAAATCGGAAGAAGTAAAAATAAATCGGAAAATCGGAAGACGAGTTAAAAACCGGAAAGTTTCCGGGTAAATCGGAAGGGTTGGCAGGTATGGTTATGACTATCAGGAACACCTCATCATGAAGTCCAAGAAGCAATCTCGATGTGGCCAGTGCAAGAAGAACTCTACCATGAAGTGTGCAAAAGTGCAACGTCTCCTTACATGCAAACTGCTTTGTTCTATTCCATCAAAAGTAGACTGTCAGATACAATGTTGTATTTAACTTTTTTTGAAAGCTGATTAGCTTTTGCGTTTTGGTATTAGTGACCACACTGTAGAATACATTATTTTATGTGTCGACTTACATTTTTTTTTGCTTGAATCGTATAAAATATTGTTTCCTAACTTGTTTTTCTTTAAAAAAAGAAGAAACCCCACCAATGTTTTCCACAAAAAGTTCAGATCGGTAATACAGTGAACAGGAGAGATCACGTCACCCTCCTGGGCCCGCTGCTCCAATAATGGAACATGCTCAAACACAGGGTCAGTGACCTCATAATGGACTAATATCACAAATACATTTTTTTTTTAAATATTGAGATCAACTATTTGAAAAATAATTGTGTTAAGGATTCTCAATTGAAATAAGTTTGGTACAAATGGGTTAAAGTCTCCACAACAAAACCTTAATATCTTTGCATTGTAGCCAGTTTAAATAAACACTCTTGCAGCGTTACCATATAGTAACGCTAGCCGTTCATGGGTTAATCAATATGTACTTTATCTGTGAAATGTGTTTCTAGACTTGTGAGATCACAGAAAATCTAAATGTTCTTTAGCTTATTTGTGAGAACTTGAGAGGGAAACCACTGATAACTGGGGATATCGCATTTGGAATTTAAAAGACATATTGGAGTGTCACCTGAACAGTTGGGATGTTGTATTTTCTAAACCATTGCAAGTTATTTTCAAGACGCCTTGTTATAAGCAATTATTTACATTCATTTAGCACATCTTTAACAAAGTGAACTCTTAATCGTTCGTTTTGAAATATGTAGGGATTGTAAACTACAGCCCTAGTGTAGTTTCGTGAAATAGGATTCCATGCTGTAGTCTATTGGATATTCAATAATATAATACTCATTACAGGATTACTTAAGCATATGACTGAAAAAATTCCTATTTTAAGAGGTGCAGAAAGAAAAGTCACAAAAAAACTGTTTTGAAATTGATATTTGGCAATGAGAAATATAATGTTAAGCAGCAACATTTATTCGGTTTAGTAGAGAATAAAATGTCTCAGGTCATCAGCCCAGAGATTGGTTGGATCCTCAAATAGAACCAAAATGAGGCATACTAGGAAGGATGAGGAGTGACGTAGTTTGCCACTGCTTTACTCAATGGGCCAGAAAGTGCGATTCCAATACGACTGACCTTACGAGCACACCTTTCAAAACAATCACACACGCTAGTCGTGCTCTGAATGTCATTACTCGGAACCACCCATAGCCAGGTAGCTTCCTTATTGTCACAACCATGGATGAGACTGGGACTTTGGTGGAAGCTACATTTTGTTCTGGCCTGTGCCAAGAGACAGATGTAAAAGTACTGCATCCATCAGGAAAGAAGTGGGGAGAATAAAATATAGTACGTTAAATGTTAGCCTACAGTTTAACTTGCAATCGGGAAGTTCATTAAACTTATTAAAATAAGTTTCTCAAAATCACGTTTCTTCTGACGTATCACCCTCTGCATGCCGACTAGCGATGTGTGCCTAGCGAGTGAAATGTCTGCCCATAACTCTTACTTATCAAAGTCGGCAGCCTACACACATGATATCTGTTAGTGTGAAAATTAGGAAATCATCTCCACGACTCCCGTCGACGAAGTTCGTAACCACTATATCCCGAATGAAAACTTACTACACGACCCGTACCGCGTAACCAAATCACTCAAAGAACGGAGTTCGTATTTTTGAAACCTTACTTGCATTGGCGTACAAAATATACACGTTCAGTCGATAACTATTTACTTGTCCAGGAGAATTTTGAAATCAGAGACGACATGTAAATTTCTTCTGACATGTATTAAGCCGAATAATGTTCAATAATTTCTTCATTTGTATACGAACAACGGAATGGGGCACAGTACCATATAAGAGGATTTCCAACTAAAATTCACCATTTACAAATCGTAGATCCATAGAACGCGTATTGTTGAGTATAACGTTCTGCTGTTCAGAGAAGCGCAAGAGGGCCATTTCAACAAACGTAAAACATGGAAAATTCATCTTCTATAGAGGATAGCACCCAGATATGTTAATCTAGTAGAAAAAACTCACAAGCAAAAGTAAGGCAATCGTATAAAACCGTACATTGCGTAACAAAAAGAAAAAAGTATTTACAAAACTCGGAAAAATAAATATTGATACTCACACACTCAACTTTGCTACAATAGCAAATTAATATGATATAACTACCTTGACAGGAACATAGAAAGGAAACATGTAGCAGAAAAAATTCCCCGCAAACATCCGCAAATCATACGTTGCTATGATACAGATTACAACAACCTAACAATGAAGATACTCACCCTTATAAGTTTGGAGGCGTTTAATCCCTTAGAGGTAGTAGTATTAAATCCTTTGGGGGCAAGATCTGGATTCAGGGATAAGATAGCTTCAAACTCGATCTGAAACGATAAAAATATTCATAAGAAGGCACGCATTCACTACCGCCCTGCTAATCTGAAGAATGAAAAAAATGCAATCCTTATCTATTTATGTTTAATCTCATAGGCTCATTTTACTCAAAAGAACACTTCACAGCAGTAATATCCCTTCATATAAAATATCATTTAAAAACAATTCTCTCAATATGAAGCGCAGCGAATGAGAAAGGTCTGACCGTTTTAGGAATAAGACAACCTGTAAAAGATGACGGTGAAAGAGAAAGTGAAAAGGATGGATAAACCAGCAGAAATAGATTAGACCTGAAATGGTGAAACAATCTGAAGGTAGAGCTGAATAGCTTCATAGATTAATAAAATTAACATTAAATGTAAGGTACCTTCCAACTGGACAAAATAATATTTTACCTATTCATATGCGAAGGGGGCAGGAAGGATTATATTACGTACACAACAGGACTTATGAGCGTACAACGCATCTGCACTACATAATATTGGCAAAATAACATTCATAATATAAAACTATTTTCAATTGTCACACCTCATACATAATCTATTTTACACTGCCTGACAAATTAAAGCACCCAAGAGGGGAGGAGGAAACTAAATGAAACTAAGTGCTGAAAGGGTATGTGATGTTATTTCAGTAATTACACAATCGAGTAAAATTTACCAAGAACTTGGCAGTAAGCGTCCACTTATCAGTATGACGTTGCACCCCCACCCTCTCTGGTTTGGGTGCATGCAGTGATTCGGTTGGGAAGGGTGTCAACGCCGTTGTATCCTCTCCTGAGGCAAGCTGGCCCACAACTGTTGTAACTGGTCATTGATATCCTGGATATTGGCACTGGGACCGAGTTGGTACCACAATGTTCTATCGGGGACAGATCTGGGGATCTTGCTGGCCACGGGAGTACCTCAACATCGTGCAGACAGTTCACAGACACACGTGCCGTGTGTGGACGAGTATTGTCCAGTTGAAAAATGGCACCACGATACTGTCGCATGAAAGGTAACAAACGAGGATGCAAGATGTCCACGACGTACCGTTGTGCCGTCAGAGTACCCTCAATCACTCACCGTCAAGACCTTCACACCCGATGGTTCCCCACACCATGACGAACACCGCTGTGCCTCTCCAAAACAATGGAAGAGTAGGACCTATCCCCAGGACGCCGACATACTCGCGAACGATTACCATCCGAGGTAGTGCAGAACCGTGATTCATCGTTGAACACAATGCGACCCATTCACCAGCAGTCCATGCTTCCTCGTCGCGGCACCACTCCAAACTCAACTGTTCGTGTTGTGGTGCCAACGACAGCCAACTCATAGGACGGTAATTCCCTGATCCGGCTGCCGCTAGTCTCCGACCAATGGTGCGTTGGCCGACTGGTCGAACCTTAACGAATATAACTGCCCTCACGTTCCAATGCAGTCCAACATCGGGCCACTGTCGCATCCCAATCCCCCCAACACAAACAGTTTGCCAAATGTCGGAAAGCCGATAGGGACCGTTGGCAAGGCGTTCTCTGTTTATGACCGCGATGGAACGCCCTACTGTGCGGAATACGGATGCCCCGTCAGGAAATGAAGCCTCGGAGAGGTTCCTTCACCTACGGAAAAAGGTCGAAGTCACAAGGATTTTTATAATAAAATCAGTTGGCTTACTTAATCTCATCGTACGACCTGATGTCCATTGTTCAAAATTAATATAAAAATCAACTACTTAAAATCAGTTTGATTGCCTGTAGTATATTGAGTAGCGTTTGGAACACATCCCGCATGTTTGAAATCGTAAAAAAGTGATGTTTTACGATACCTGAAGTAGCTGAGAGGAGAGATCCTTACATTACGCATGCTTAAGGCCCATCCCAAGACTTTTCTTACTTATATAGAAGAATCAAAAGTGAGACAGCATACAACATAGCCCCAATTATCAAATGCTTCCTCTTCCCCAAAGGACTATTTAATATTCTTGAATATTCTGTATGATCAGGTTGAACTAACGTGGGTGTAAATTAAGGTTAAGTGCAAGTAGTGCATAAGTCTGAAACGACACTAGTCTGAAAACCCTAATTATAGCATGCTTTCATCCAAGTATGGTAAAAATATTATGCATGCTAATAAGATTGGACGAACAGCGAATGAACTGAGGTTGTGCTGTATAAGCAGTGATCAAAGTTCAGGATATAGAGATGACAATAGCTGTAGGCGTAATTATTTACATGCTATTATCCAACTCGCGTGGAATTTTTTTTTAATATAATAAGATTGAGCGAACTGTGAATGAAAGTCGAGGTTGTGTAGCTAAATCCCCCTAGTGGCGAGTTGTAGTAAGTATGTTTTGCACTGGTTGATCACCGAGACAAACTTCAGATTTAAAATAAAAGCATATGAAACGTTTCATTTACAACAGTTAACTACATCCTGAACAACACAAAGACTACCAACTTCATATTGCTAAATGACTAAATATTAAAAAGAAATAAACTCTTAGTAATAAGCGAATTCACTAGCACGGTAAGGAACACGATCCCACACAAATCAACAGAGAATTTCCCTGCACGTGGGTCAGATGTTAGCCAAATGAACGTAACCATGGTTGATCCTGCGGATGACTAATACACAAGTAACGATTAGGAATTGAAACTCAGCTGCTTTATGAAGTGAAAATTGAAGCTAAACAGCATTAGATAAATACACGTAACGATTATGTGGAAATATCACATATGAAGCATTTGTAGTGCGTTAATAAAAGGCAGGCTACTCCAACTCATTTCCCAAGTTGTTTTCTTTTTCATACCTGCCAACTTTAACAAAACCAAAAATCAGGAGAATTTGATATGGAAATTAGGAAGTATAAGGAGAAATCAGAAAATACAATTGGTCAAAACTGCTTATTTTACACGTCTTGCATAATACAGGAATACTATGGTATATTTTATAACACTGTCTCAAAACCCGACTTTTGCTATACGAAGCTACAAGGCTAAAAGTTACACATCTCTATTCCCTCACAGGAAGTATGTGAGTGAGATGATCCGTCTCTGATAAGCTTTCCCAAAATAGTGTGAGCTCATGCTCCACACATGTGAATCAGTTATGCACTTAGCAAATGCATAGATTAATATATCTCATCACTCTCATGTGCGTTTATGCAAAACGCAATGCTATTTGAAATTCTTTTAAATTCTGGCACTAAATTAATAAAAAAGACTCCAAATCTAGCGACTAGTCTCTAGAGTCGACTAGACTGATGTGAACGAACACGAACATAGTACGCGAGAACGAGATTGACAATCAATATATGCGTCGCGATATACAGTCTTCAATAAACATCGCACATTCGCGCGCATTTCTCGTATTAATAAACGTCGATATTTCATTTGAAAACGGCCAATGAGCGAAGGATTTTCGGCCACAAGCGTACAAAGCTGAAATGGCGGGATTTGAAAACAAATGTTCGAAGTTCACCAAACAAGCTAAAATCGGGAGAAATAATAGAATAATCGGGAGGCGGGGAAAACTGTTGAAAATCGGGAAAGTTGGCAGTTATATTTATATATATATATACATATACACACTTTGACTCCCGGTTCATTTGAGATCGAGTCAAAGTAATATTCTAATGGAAGTGTGTTATACTGTATTTCTGTAGCAAGAAATTTGCTTTATAACTTAAAATGAGTAATCCAGACTGAAAACTGGGTCCAGTATGGGGGGGCGGGTTTAAAAAATTCTCACTTCAAGCAGAAATGGCATGAAAGCCACAAGGATATCATGCGGTTTAGAAATGCAGAGACTAGTTTACTAGAATAAAGTTACATATTCAGAAATGTAACAGCATAAAAGAATCAAGAGACAATGTTGATACTGCAACATCTGGCAATGAAGATCAAAATTCAGACCATGCATCAAAACAAAAGAAATCAGTTACGGATCAGCTATTCACTGAGGGACAATCTCCTAAAATTAAGCGAAGTCAGATTAGTCACTTTAGTGTTCAAGCTTGGGGGGGTAACAAAAATTGGACTTAAACAGACTAAAAAATTATGTTATGCTAAAAACAGTTCCTTCTGTTCCATTAATCATTCAGAATTCAGATGACTTATGTTGTGACTTGGCTATACCCCCATTATCTGCTGTAGTAGCTGGACCCATTCTTGAATAAATTTATGAGAGAGAGAGAGACCTTTCAATAAATTCAGTGAAAAGTTGTGAGAGCAACTTTAAGTACAATGTGACAAGCTTTGTTGGACAATGTAAGCAATACGGCCAAAAATGAGGAGTGCTCTGACGGAAAGGGAAGATGTAATTACACATGGTTTGCGCAGCTCATATTTTGAATCTTCTCTCCCAGGATATTACCAAGGACACAGACATCAAGAAACATGAAGTAGAAATTGTGAAATACTTCTGTAATGATTCACTGGTTTGTTTCATCATCGCCTAACAACGAGCAGCGAGGCTTAGCGATGTGCCAGCAGCCAGGCTGCAGCATAAACGTACCCTAATGAAACTGTCTATCGACAGACTGACCAATCACCGGCATGATGATGAACCCCCTCGTATTTCTTTCACATCTTGTGATTGCCAGGAAATCGTCCTTTGCGACAAGTAAGTTAGTGATGAGAAATCTTGAAAAGAAGACGGGAGAGCAATGGATCAAAAATTCAGAAAGATCTCAAAGCAATAGGACTCGAGATAGCACATGCAGGAAACAAAAATAAAATTAATACCCTTCTTAAGACTTTATAATTTTCAGCAGAAAACACGCATAGAAGTGCTATAGGGACTTCGGACGAATTGAGAAAATTACGATCGAAATTCATGAAAAAGTATTTGGCAGATCACTAGTATCAAACAGTACAATCTTCAAAGTGAAGTAAACATGGAACGACTCAAGTGGTCCAATATAGCCGATGATGATGATGATGATGATGATGAGGAGGAGGAGGAGGAGGAGGAGGATAACACTTCACTTTAATTCTCTGAGCTCTATGTTCGAGAAATGTAGCCACCCATTCAACCACTCTTTTGTCCAGTCCAATAGCTAGCTAATTTTCAATAAAATCTTGTCTTAATTTAGAGTCCCCTTTCCGAACTAATCATTTAAAATTTGTCGCTTTTACCTCCCACTGACTAGGTATCTAAAAATGCTTACTCGTGCTGCGTAGTTTTTAACATTTTTTTGTTTCGAAATCCACTCTTTCACTCAATTCTTTTCAGTTAGTAGTGTTAGTAATTGTTGCATTTATGATATACTCGTGTATATATATCGCTGCTAGCAATGAACACGTCGTAATTCCACTCACGAGAAAAACAATTCTCAATCTGTCCATTTGAAGGCTTCTGGCGTTGCCTGAGGAGGGAACCGAAGATTCCAATGGTATGCACCTTCATGCTCGGATGGGTGTAAAACATATTCACCCACCAAAAATATGCGGGAACTTTATTTCTATAAATACTTGAGAAATATCGAGCAAAATCTCAACCCATCATTCCAATGACGTTCAACTATGTAGAAGTGCAAGGTGAGTGTGCGCTCTGCAGCGGTGGAAATCAAGAAAATGTGATTGGCAAGTTGGTAATTGACAAAGTTATGCAACTCTTAACAGCTAGGCCATTATCCGCTGGTGCAGAACGTGTTTTCTACGTTTGGTGTTCATTCAAAATTAAGAAAGACTTTGTGTAAACAATGCTCCAAAGCTTGTGTTTTTGTATAAGCACTTTAACCCGCCAGTAGTCGCTAGGAAGTAACGCGAATGGTCGCGCGTTCAGCAAAATGCTCACCGTATGATATGACGTGTTTACATAATAAATACCAACCGATTCCAAGCGTAAATGTATTAACACATTAAATGAACATAACAATAAATATCAGATGGTTATAAAGAACACTAAAAATTACAAATAGTAATAAATCTCAAATGGTTATAACTGCATCTGGAAGAAACAATTCCCAACTTTCTAAAATAGTGTGTGCGTCTTTCGCAATGCCCTTTACACAAGAAGGATGAGTCACTATATTTTCAGCACAAGTGCGTGAGCGTGGATAACTTCTTGGTGGATGTCTGCCCCACTTTTGTCACCTTATCTTTCACTACCTATACAGCATAACCAATATCACTAAACATGAAATTCCCATTTACCTCCAACCTTCAATATTGATGCACCCAACTGTTATCTGTTATTTCTTTCTCCCCTGCCCGTCACTCTGGTTGTTCTTAGACCTCGTAATCCTAGTAACACCCAGTTCATCAGAGTTCTCATCTAGAGTATTAACGAATTCCCTATCGAGGCCACCCTCGTTTAAATTACTTTCTTTCTGCCAGAAGTCCTTCAGACTCACACGCCTGCGTTTCGGTGTTGCGTCTCTCATCGAGTCAGCACTCAGCTGTCTCTGAAGGTCACCAGGACTGCCCTCACTATTAGTTGTCTCTGCGTCGGCTTCTTCCTCTCTCTGTTCTTATCGCTTTACTTCCTGGTCGTCACTCGCTGCTCCGCATTCTGCTGGTCTCAGCTGCCTCGTATGTTCACCTTCCTCTCTGCCAATGTACTCGCTGTGTTGTACATATTCTTTAACTGCTCCACCTCCCATGTTCTAGTCCACTTGTCACTTTCCACTAATTGGTTGCCCCTTATGTAGGCCATTAATCCTGCACGCCTAGCTTTTCCTAGGTGGAAATGTAGCATGCTCTGGTTCCTGAAGGCTTCTTTCTCCAGCTCCTGTTTGATCCATAACTTTTTTCACCTTTCAATCGGCTTGTATTATACAAAATTTGCACTAGTAGGGTTGATACGAACCCCAATCTCAGCGGTTTCTTGCCTTTTGCGTTCCCCATTCTCTGTATTTCCTCTATATCGGCCTCCATGCAGCTGATCTTCAACCTCTCGTTTATTAGCTCCAGCACTTTGGATACCAGATCTTCTTTAGTGTCCTCGGGTAACCCATATATAAAAATATTAAGTCTTAAAATATACTCCGCCGGGCTGAGGGGCTCAGACGGTTAAGGCGCTGGCCTTCTAACCCCAACTTGGCAGGTTCGATCCTGGCTCAGTCCGGTGGTATTTGAAGGTGCTCAAATACGACAGCCTCGTGTCGGTAGATTTACTGGCACGTAAAAGAACTGCGGGACTAAATTCCGGCACCTCGGCGTCTCCGAAGACCTTAAAAGTAGTTAGTGGGACGTAAAACAAATATTATTATTATTATTATTATTATTATTATTATTATTATTATTATTATTATTATTAAAATATACTCCCTGTACTGTGGTTTAGATGTGGGCTTTGTGTAAAGAAAACATTCTAGTTTGTGCTTTGTATTTAAAATAATTCATGAAACAGAAAAAAGTGATTTAAAATATATTTTAATCTAGTTGATGTACCCGTGCTTCGCTACGGGATTCGCAGAAAGACTGACTTAGGTCATCACAAAAACGCCAGTAGGGATGCAGCAATTAAAAGCAATGTTATCATATAAAATAATCGATCAAATGAACAAACGCAGGGTTTTTTTTTTTTTTTTCCTTCACATTTAACGAACAGTACTACGGTGCCGATCTAACAGTCCAAAGTTCCAGAGCTGGAATGAACACGCCGCAGACTGCTGTGAACACTCCTCTGCCATTATTCCGTTAAATATGCACACTTGCTCATTCCAATCAGTGCCTCAAAGTAGGGATTGAATAGCTCGAATGCTATGACGAACCAGTATGTTACGTACCAGTAGTATCAGAAACTTTGTGAACCAGGGGAATGGCATGCTAAAGAAGAAAGCTGTCCAACTCACCAGCTACTTCCCGCCAATAATCAAACAGGCTGTCACACTTTGTACGACAGGGTAAGTTGGCGCTGTGGTTACGGGCGCGCAGCTGTGAGCTTCCATCCGGGAGATAGTGGATTCGAACCCCACTGTCGGCAACCCTGAAGATGGTATTCCGTGGTTTCCGATTGTCACACCTATCTGTGTCCGTGCGACGTAAAGCAAATAGGAAAAAAACTTATATTTACCGTTTGAGACAGATGCGTTAATATCGGAACTGACAGAGAAAGAACAGGACTCAAATGAACCTTTTATTCAGAGTTACCGGGTGATTGTGGGTGTAAAGGCGGTTAAATGAGTTTTAAGAAGTAGACTCAAAGATCGGCGTATTAAAGCCGTTCAATTTTACACCTTCCAAACTCAAAATAAAGGATTTTGCCGCAAAACTTTGCTTCTCCGGCAGTGCTACCCTTGTTGAAACAATTGTAGATCATCTCATACTTAGCAGTTAACCTACACTTTCTTATACAATAGGGAACCCCATTAAATTACTGCTGAAATAATGCTAAAACTGTTGAAATATTCATACTAACACCTTAGGTAAACAGCTGCTCAAAATATAATAAGCCTACTTTCATCTATATGTATGTCTACCCTTTTGTCTCGTTTCTTGATACCGAGTGGGGGATGAGATGTGATTAATTTATACGGCATGTTTCTACGACCAAATGCCCTTCCTGGCACCAACCTCAGTTGAGAAGCTAATGAAATGTGTTATGAATGAAATTGGGTACGGGAGTGGAAGGACTCAGCTCTGGCCTAGAGATAGGTACTGTCCCGACATTTGACGGAAAGTTGAAAATGAACAATGATGTGTGCACCACAGTTCTAGCAGAGTATTTGAACAGCCTTCTAAATTCAAAGGAACCCATGGATAAACTGCATTTCGAACCTCAGAATGTTACTAAGTCTGACTCTCACCCACCAACAAAGGGGGAGATCCAGAAAGCCATTTCAGAATTGAATTGAAATGCAACAAAGCAGCGGGCGAGAATGGAATCATAGCAGAGCTCTGGAAATACGCTGATGAGTCAATCCAAAGTATCCATGAAATCATATCTAATATCTGGATGACAGAAGCGTTACCTAGCGACTGGACCTCAGCTATCATCCACCCGTTACACAAAAAAGGCGACAAATCAGATCTCAACAACTACAGAGGGATTTCCCTTGTATCAGTGACGTACAAGATACTCTCCAAAGTATTACTCACAAGAGTAGAGGTTCAACAAGACTCCTGCATCGGAGAGTACCAGGCTGGGTTTCGCAAGTCAAGGTCATGCGTCGAACAAATCCTGAACCTCAAAACCATCATCACTTACAAAAACCTAAGCGCCTCACCCTACGTAGCAACATTTGTTGACTTTCAGGCCTACGATTCAGTAGATAGAGTCACTCTTCCAGGCACTTGCTGAACTGGGACTAGATAAGAAAACCTTAAATCTAGTGAAAGCAACTCTTACCAACACTACAGCCAGAATCAAATTCAGAGGGGAACTGTCCCAGAGCTTTGAGATCAAAACAGGTATTAGACAAGGGGATGGCCTATCCCCAATCCTCTTTAACTGCCTTCTCGAAAAAGTCATTCGTGAGTGGACGAAAATGCTTAAGGATGACTCTGGATTGAGAATAGGCTACAAGAAAGACAAGTTAACTCAACTGTTTAGCCTTCGCAGACGACCTTACACTCCTGGCATCCAGTGTGGAGGAAGCTATTCATCAACTATCCTCTCTCGACCGCATAGCAGCTAAAGTAGGGCTGAAGATCGCCATCAACAAAACACAGTTTATCACCAACATTAAAGATGCACCCAAATCAATCCCACCGGGGGACAAAACAGTACAAAGGATTAACTCCTTCAATTATCTAGGAGAATGGATAACCCCAAACATGAATGAAGATCAGGCCATAAACAGCGGATGCGTCAAACTGGAAAGCACGTACCACCTATGTAAGAATAAGTACAAATCCAAATCCCTCTCCCTTAACCTCAAAATCAGGCATTACACTACTGTAGTGAGGCCGTCATTACTATACGCCTCAGATTCCCTAAACATGGTAAGAAAAGGGCAACTTAAAAACTGGAACTGAAAGAGTAAGTAAATCACTACGGTAATTCTCGGAGCCAGACACATCCCCGAAATGACTGGCTAGATTATTAGCAATACAGAGTGGTTCAGTGGCGATACTGCCTGCAATGGAAATTTCCGGTACCGAAGATACACGTATACCCGACATGCGTCAAAGTTTAGTCCACATTTGAGATGACTATGTGACGTCATAGACGACACACATCTCTCCCAAGAAGCTTTCTTACTTTGGCGAATAAGAACTCGCCCCTTAGCACGGACTTTTATTAAATGTTACCAAGTTGGCCACAGTAGGCTGCCTGCGATAACGTTTATGAGCGCGACGGCGTTGTTTAATAACTGCTGCAATTTCTTCGTTCCACCAAGGAACGAGTTTTCGGCGAGGAGTCCCTGAAAACGAGGGACGCTTCGCGTCGTTAAAAACAGCCAGTGATGTGGACTTCGGCCAATCAGCATGTTTAAGAACCCATCGAGGAGGAGCCTCGACGGATTTATGTTTTAACAAACAATGGGGGAAATGGTCACTGTCACAGAGATCATCGTATGTATTCCTCCGAAACAGGGGAACAGGGGAACCAACGTTCGGTTGCATACACTGAAGTCTATGCGAAGAGTATGTGCCGTAACGTACACTGAAATGAGTTGGTTCTCCTGTATTCAAAATACATAAATTCAGCTCTCTTACAAATGTTTCAAACTCTCTTCCCCTGGGGCAAGGCGCTCAGAGCCCCATATGACGTTTTGCACATTGAAATGGCCAAATAAGAGGAAAGGAGGTCGAAGCTGATCCATAAGATCAGTGACATTTATATCAAGAGGCTGGCCTGGTGAAAAAACACTGCACACTGTTGCTATGACAGGCAGCGGAACGCGAACTGCTACAGCCTTCAGCGGGATTCTTAGTAGAATCTCTTCGCTGTAGGTATCAAAACGGACAAAAATGCCAACGCCACCGGAAGCCCGGTCAGCATAATGTTGTTCTATCGAGTATAGTCGAAAATTTCTCAAGACCGTATGATAACCTGGTCTGAAATTTGTTTCCTGAATACAGACTATACTCGCCGAATGCACGCTAATGAGCTGGTGCAGCTCTGCAAGATGTCTATCATAACCGTTACAATTCTATTGTAACAGTGCCATAGTGTGGGTGTGGACTTGTGAGATTTAGGTTAGAAGCAGCGATATGCTACCTAACCTACACTCATAACCCTATCCGAAGATGGAGATAAATCCTCCACTAGACGACGTGATTCACGCCTTGAATTTCTTCGAAGTAGTCCGGGAGCGGGGTTTCTTCCTACGAGGTGAGTGCGCAGGTTTTCCAGGAGCAAAACCCGCTGGCGCAGACTCCGACCCCCCGGGTACAGGGCGCGAGACCCCATTCGTAGGAGAGGGGCGCTCTTCTTTCGCGCCGTCGATTCTTGTTTAGACTGGCTGGAAGATGATTTCCCCAGCACTGGTCGATGATGCCGCCTCCGCCGGCCTAGGCGCAGCTTTCGCCGACCTCGTGAGGGAAGAAGAGGACGAGGGAAGGAGAAGTCGTCTTCTTCCCCTGCTATGCTTGCGTAGGTTTCTTAGCCGGCACAGGCTGGGATGAACGCGCCTTCGAGGTCTTTCTCTTTGCGGCGTTGCTCACAGGAACAACTGCCGGCTAGCGCGCAGCGATCTTATGGGAAGTTTTTCCAGTTGTAAATGACGAACTTAGGAGAGACTGTGCTATCATGCTGAATCTTGGCCGGTGCATTCAGGGAATTAAACTTATGGCGCGCTTCCTGCTAGGAAAGACCATCCAGGGTCTTAATCTCCTAGATCTTCTCATTCAGGTACACCGGACAGTTCCTATCTCAAGGAGAATGAAGACCAGGGCAGTTAGCGCACCTTTATGGAGTTGTACACTCTTCTGTGCCATGAGATTTTCTTCCACACGTACCACACACAGATGGATTCGAACAACGAGATACCATGTGTTCGAATCTCTGGCATTGATAGCATCGCATGGGAGGCGGGATGTACGGCCTCACATCGGAACGATAGGTTGTTTACTTACTCTGGCAACACTGACAATTTGAAGGAGACTATGAACGCACCCGTGGCAACGTCTTCACCGTTGACTTTGCGCATGATGCGCCGGACGTGTCTCACGTCACGGCACTTTATGCCTTCCATCAATTCATTGTCAGTGTTCAGAACGAAATCACGGAGGAAAATAACTCCACGAACCAACGTTTTGTGCTCTTCCTCTCTGACGGAGATTGAATCAAAGTGGTCGCACTTAAGCGAATCACCACTGCGCATTTTCTTAAGGTCCTCAAGTTCACCGTATACACCTTCGACGTGTAGACTGAAAATAATCGTACTGACCATCTTGAAATCTTGCCCATCGGTTCTGGTAACAACCAGGAACCAAGGGAAGCTGGGCCCCAGACTAATACGCTGCGCTTGTTCCCAAGGGGTTGCCCCCCTTAGGGAATCAAATGTTAAAGACTTGGGTAGCGAACTACCCGAGTAGGCAGGCGGAAGTGGTTTCGACACCATGCCCGAATGCCACCCACTCCAATCAGGGATCTCTGTAGCCGAACCAAGCAACCAAGGCAATAGCCACCTGGCCGTAGCCGGTACTGCCCGATGTCCGATGTTGGACGATGCCTAATACGGAATGAGTAAGGCAATGAGCACTAGGACTCCCTCCATCTAATCACCCGCAATAGAGAGTACCCCATGGCGTGTACAGAGCAAAAAGAGAAAAATTTTAATAAAAACAATAAAAAATGTCCTCCTGGCATTCGGCTGTGTGGGGACGTGTGTTGTCAGGCGGATACTACTGCAAGTGTACATGGCACTCCCACCCAAATGGCTTCCCGTAGTCACCATAGGGCTTTCGACCGTAATCGCACACGTAGGAGGCCCATCTCCGAGCAGCACGCACATCGAGAATTTTGAATCGGTCTACAACTAGCCCTCAAAAAACAAAAAAAATAAAGGAGTCATGACCACATGACCCTTTTAGTCGCCTTCTACGACAGACAGGGATTACCTGTGAATGTATTCAGCCCCTCCCTTCTACAGGGGGGTTCAACGCATTATACAAAACCGCAATTTATGTCCGCGCCTAGGTCGCCCCTTTTAGTCACCTCTTACGACATGCAGTGGATACCATGGGTGTGGGAACAAAGAATCTGACTATTCGGCCACGGCTCGCCTTTAGTTTTGGGCTAATATCCTGCGGTGTGCGATACACCAGATGCATCACGAAAAACATTTCACGCGCCGAAGCAAGTTCATTTTAGATTTTTTTCCAATTGTTGGTGCCGAAGCGCTTTCCCTGATATGTTGGAGTTTTCAAGAACAGCTTCCTGCTTTTTTCAGTGTGTTGGGTATTTAGCCCGAAGGCTGGTTGGATCCTCAACAGGTTCACCATTAGCTGTCATAGATGGCCTAGGTGTCACTGAAGAGGCGTACTAGGGAAATGAGAAGTGAGGTAGATTCCCGTTGCTTTCCTCACTGAGTCGGAAGTTGCTATTGCACATCAGTCTGCCAAGCCCACTGAAATGCCTGCACCAACCGACCCTATGAGCGACATTTTCACACCATTCATAGCAAGGACTGGCTGCATAAGGAATGGCATTAGTTGCGTCACTCATACCTCAGCCCCTTTCATACTGTCAAAGCCAAGGAAGAGACTGAGACAGGTCAATGAAAGTAACAATTTTATTGTAGCCTATGCCAGAAGACATAGCGCACTGTAAACACTACATCTTGCCAGCAAAGGCACTTTTTTCAGTAGCGCACATTTAACTCAGTCCCATTTAAATTCTCGGCTCGCTGCACCATTATGTTTCTCCGCAAATTGAATCATTCGAATTTAAAAGTTTACAGTGAACATTTGCGCTTTTCTGTAACTCGCTTATAAGAGAAGTGACGCTGGAAAGAATGAAGATATCTTAATACACTGGAATCAAACTTATACCTTATGTCTCGCACATACTGCGTACCAGTACACTGAAACTGCAGTTATATCAACAGAATCACCTTAAATCTAGCTCATTACGGCCAGGGAATACATCAAGAACCCGAATTGCCTACCTAACCTTCACGAAAAAAATAAAATTTTAAAAAAAGGGATGAGAGCTACTGCGACCAAGATGAAGGGAGGATTCCGGGAAACAGTTCGACCTTGACCTTGATACATGAAGAAAAACGTATGCAAGACATATGCGAGGAGAATTTTTCTCGCTCAATTCCATATCAGAGATTAGGGTGTGTGACATATGCGATGGCGAGATATACGCAAGGAAAAAACGGTATGATATACCGGCCATAAAACTTACCTCTTTGCCTTTCGTTTCTCCACGTTCAAACCACTCCACTGTAACGCTCCTCGTGTCGAAGTTAATTCCGGAAACCACTGCCGTGTGAATGCGTCCTGAAAAAGAAAGAAAAACATATAGTCTACCCAAAGGTACTTTGTTTTAAGGTCAGCAACATGAGCGATTATCAAGACTTCTTTCCTCGCAAATTCCTAAAGCTAGCTAAACTATGAAGAAAAAAAAAAAGTGGAAAGCTAGAAGTAAAGTTTCGATCAAAGACTCTTTCTTTATACAACATTTTCAGCAACCGAAGGGAGCTGAATTTATCTCGCTGTTCATTTAATCAAGGGCAGGATAGGACAATGTCACAAATCCCAGGATCTGATATCTAATAGCATTCAAAGTGAAGTTTCCGTTAAATGATTTACGACAGTATTTCCCGTGCAATAACTGAAATAAACAGCAAAACTATATCCATGTCATATATAAAAGGTGAAACTATGTCTCAAATGGACTGAAACTACTGAACCGATTTTGCTGAAAATTTTACTATTTGTTATTACTCCTGAGAGGTTTTAGGAAGTGGTTTGACGAGATCCGATAAGTAGCTTTTTATGATTAGTAATCTTATGTAATCACAAAGCCGCACCAAGATTGCATGGACAGTGTCTCGCCAGGCGACAGCGATTTACTTTGTACCATGATAGCCCGATGTCCGGCTAAATGATTAGCATGCTGGCCTTAGGTCACAGGGGTCCCGGGTACGATTCCCGTAAGGGTGAGGAATTTTAACCATAACTGGTTAATTCCTCTGGTACGGGGGCTGTGTGTATGTGCCGTTTCCATCATCAGTTCATACCTATCACGATGTGCAGGTCAAATCAGAAGGTCTGCATCCGGCGAGCCGAAACTCCCGGCACTATAAGCCATACGCCATTTCATTTCCTGATAGTCCAGTACGAAATGCTGTATATAAGAGGATAGGAACACGCTGCCACGTTTTATGAAGTGTCTTTCTTGCTAGGAGTTTCGTGTAACTAGGCAACTCATTGCCTGTTACTTGGAAGAAATCCAACATGAAGTGACCGAGATTTACACTGGCGTTCAATATAAACTAGCATTATATATTCTAACGTGTAGGCGGGTGACGGGTAAATACACAACTGGCAGCGCATATTCAAAGATTTCTTAGCTAACACTAACTGCTATACAAACTACACGGATGATAGTAAAAATCAAACAAGAAGTACTGTTCGGGAGAGTCAATTAGGAAAGTAGAAGAGGTAGAAGACAAAATACCCGAACGACGAAGAATTGATTCATTTTGCAATGGGTAAGAAGTACCCACGCACCTCTTGATGATGCTTCTTGTTTAAAGGGTACCTTCTAAGGTCATCGGCCCCTAATGTTACGAGATGGACGACATGACATAGTTGAAATTTTACAATGTATCCACTGACTAGAATTTGAAACAAGTGATGACAATGGTTGCGAGTTTAAAATAATCAGTGGATCTAATTCGCAACGCCTTATTTTCGGTTAAATAAGATGACATTATGGTAGAATACGACGTTGCCTGAAATAGCAGTAATATATCATGCATATTACTATTTTTAAAAAAACAAACTATACAAACTAAAACACAGCCAATTTGAGCAAACGTAGTAAACAATAATATAAAGACTCATTCGAAACACTACGTTTATATACGATAAAACAAACCGCTATCCCTCATAAAACGGATGACGAGGTAGTCATCTCGCAGGATGAGGGGGATGATATTCGGGAGTTTTAAACTACAGCGCAGATCGACCAGGTCCACGCACTCCGTAAGGATGTGTAATACGGTAAGATGATCGCCGCAAGTACACACCGGACGGGTTCTCCTTTCAGTAAATAGGAGTGCGTTATTAATCTGTGGCCGATTCTTACACCACTGCTTCCCTCCGAGAAGCCCGAACGGAAGTCCTCCATAACTTCGTTGTTCTTTTGATCGCTCTCAGCTAACTTGGAAGTGAGGCCACTCAATCTCCCAAGGGGACATGACCAAATATCTCAGCTGAGAGCGAATATCACTTGCTAGAACCTCGTAAGGAACGGGGACAATGTAGCAGCCTCCTTGGCAGCCTTGTCAGCTAACTCGTTTCCGTCTACAACCATGTGGCTTGGGAGCCACAAACGTGATTCTGGTGACTGCATCCGAACACGCGGCCAGCAGGTACTGAATCCGCTGGACCAGAGGGTGCCGAGGAAAACATGTTTCAGGAGACTGTAACGAGCTCAAGGAGTCAGTACACAGCGGAAAGTGTCTGCGCTCATCGCGCAGCGCGTACCGCACAGCTTCAGAGATAGAATAAAGCTCAGCTGTGTACACACTACAGGTTTCAGGGAGAGCAAAAATATATATATCATTGTCGGCAACGAACACACAGCCCTCTTTCGTTTCTGCCCTCGAACCATCCGCGTAAACGACGACTAAATCTGGATACCGGGCAACAACAGACAGGAAGAGCCTCCGATAAATCGAGGGGACCGTGTTTTCCTACGGGCCAGTGTGCAGATCGAGGATAACTTGGGTGAAGTAGCATCTGTCGCAAATTTGCAGCATAAGGCAGAAGCACTCGCTGGCGCCTCACGTGAAAAAGCAGCACACCATATTCAGCGAGCACGCTAGCAACGGGGCGTGTACGTAAAGCATCCCGTTTCCAACCTAACCCCACTGTGGTGAATCCTATTCAGCTTCGCAAGGACGCTTTGCCTTGCTGATCCATATGCTACACTGCCGTAGTCTAACGGTGGTGGTGATTTTTGTTTTAAGAGGAAGTACAACGAGGTAATCATCCTCTGAACAAATAGGTGGTAGAGAATTTTAAAATATAAAAACGAAATTATTTATTCAACAAAGTAATTTGGAAACACAGTACAAAATAAAACAAAAAACAATAATAGGATTAGGCCGAAAGGATTACTAACGTATCAAAAGGGGACGTACGTTCCCTGATTAAAAGTACACTTGTAATTTATATACCCTTGATAAGACCACTGTCGCACATAAAGCGGATGACGAGATCAGCAGTAGTCACGTCATCGGCTAGTATGCGTTCGAGTGTTTCCTGCAGGCCGAGGCTCCGTCTTAGGCCAGAGAGATCGGCGCACTCTGTGAGGACGTGGGCCATGGTGAAGTCGGCACCACAAGAACACACTGGGGGGTCCTCCCTCTTTAGGAGATAAGAGTGCGTGGATCGTAAATGACCTATCCTCAGCCTGCATAGTACTATGGCCTCTCTCCGTGAAGGTCGGAAAGAGGCCCGCCACACTGTAGTTGTCTTCTTAATTGCTCTCAGCTTGTTGGGAGTTCGGATATCTAGCCACTCCGATTCCCAGGACGCCAAGATGGTTCGACGTAGCTGAGAACAAATATCCTTAGCAGGTACATTGACTGGTCTTGGAGGTAAAATTACAGCTTCCTTTGCAGTTTCATCCGCAAGTTCGTTTCCCGCAATCCCAACGTGGCTTGGAAGCCATGCGAAAGTGATTCTGATGCCAGCATCCCATAACCTGGCTAGAAGGTCATCTGCCGCACCAGTGGGTGTTGCGAGAAACAGGTTTCAATAGACTGCAGAGAGCTTAACGAATCGGCACACAACAGAAAGTGGCTTCTTTCGTCACGAAGTGCAAACTGCAGAGCCTCTAAGATGGCGTAAAGCTCTGCAGTATAGACGCTACATACTTTAGGGAGCGAGATCTTCGTGTTTATATCATCAATGACGAAAGAGCAACCAACATTATCTCCGATTTTTGAACCATCCGTGAAGAAAAGTCTCGCAGCCGGATATTGGTGAACGAAGTCCTGGAAATACCTCCGATAAACGGAGGAATCCGTGTTCACCTTGGGTCCACGCAGCAGATCTAGACGTACATCCGGTCGCGGAACCAACCACGGAGGTACCTCGCTAAGAGTTCTTTCAAGACAACCACCGATATCAATATTCAAATCATGACGCAAGCTATCAATCCGAAACCCAACCGGCCGTGTGGCATTCGGCCGGTCTTGGTACCGCTGGTGGTATTGAGTACGATAGATGCATTGATAGCTTGGATGTAGCGGCATTTCACGAATTTTGGCAGCGTACGTGAGGAGTAACTGCTGCCTCCTTATCCATAAAGGTGGAACTCCCGCTTCAGCGAGTAGGCTGGGAATGGGGCTAGTACGGAAAGCACCCGTTGCCAGCCTTACTCCACTATGGTGAATACTGTCTAAAAGGCTCAGCGTAGATGTTGATGCTGAGCCATAAGCCGCACTTCCATAGTCAATCCGGGAGAGGACCGTAGCCGTGTAAAATCGCAGCAGTACCGCACGGTCAGCCCCCACGAAGTGCCGCTGAGAAAATTAAGCATGCTAAGTCTCTTCATGCAGGCAACCTTCAACTGACAGATGTGGGGCTGCCACGTAAGTCTCTTATCAAAATGGAATGGAGACCCAGGAATCTGCAGGTGTCAACCTCTGGTAAGACACTGTTTCGCAAGTGGAGCTCTGGTTCGGGATGCACATGCCGACGTCGACAGAAGTGTACAATAGAGGTTTTCGCTGCTGAACATCGAAAACCGTGTTGCAGGGCCCATCTATCGACTCGGTTAATAGCTTGCTGTAGCTGTCTCAGCAAACGCCACCCTTCCGGAGCTGTAATGTAGAGCTAAGTCGTCTACATACAGCGAAGGAACGACTGCAAGCCCAGCAGCGGCAACTATGCCGTTGATGGCGATTGCGAACAGCGTGACACTCGGTACCGATCCCTGAGGTACTCCATTTTCCTGAACGTAATATTGAGAAAATGCATTCCCTATTCGGACTCGAAAGAGGCGGAGGGACATGAAGTTCTCAATAAACGTTGGTAAATTTCCCCGAAATCCCCACTGGTGTAGTGTGGAGAGAATCCCATATCGCCAGGTAGTATCGTAAGCTTTCTCCAGGTCAAAAAACACGGCGACTAGGTGTTCCTTCCGGAGAAAGGCCGGAGAGGGGTCCGATAGCCACATGGCCCTTTTAATCGCCTACGACAGGCAAGGATTACCTGTGAATGTATTCAGCCTCTCATCCACATGGGGTCCAATACATGATACCAAACCACAATCCATGTCCGCGCCTAGGTCGCCCCTTTTAGTCGCCTCGTACGAAAGGCCGGGGATAACGGAGGTGTATTCCAAATCTGCGTCCCCTCCCACAGGCCGGGTTACCCTTTTAGTCGCCTCTTACGGCAGGCAGGGGATACCGTGGGTGTATTCGACTGTGTCCCCCACCTATAGGGGGTCCACGCACCACCTAACGGGTTATAAAAGATTGAAGTCTGTCGGTTTTCGAACATGTTAACCCAAAGGTGGGAAAATACAAAAGGAAAATTTTAAAAAAATTCAATGACCTGCTATAAGGTGTCAAATCTATCATTTAAATTTCGTTAAGTGCTCACATTGTAAATATATATCAACAATTTTATATTCACATGTATTCCGTTAGTCACCGATTCATTCTTTTATTTAATACTTAGGAGCCTGTAGAATTGATTGTCAGAATTGATCACGATGGGGGAAAATATGCCTGCGCATGCGCGAGCCAGACACCTTCCTACGTTGAGGCCGCTGTACTTGCATGCTTATTATTGGTGATTTATAAACACAAAAGGAAGTATGATAATGATTTTCTTGTTATTTGTTCAATCTTCCAACTGACTTCTCCTCATGCTTACAAATTTATGAGACATAGAAGTAATTTAATTTTGCCACATGTTAATACTTTGAAAAGATTATGTTCCAGTCTGAATGGTAGCCCAATATTAGAACAGAACCCTGCATATTTTCTGGAATACATAAAACGGAAAGTTCAAGGTTTTCAACAGAATGACAAATTTGTAACATTGATGGTAGATGAAATTCACATTAAACCATACATGGACTTCGATGGAGGGAACATTGTAGGCTCATGTGCTAACACTACCAATGTTGCTACATCAGCACATGTATTTATGATCTAGAGCATTTTATCATCAAAGAAGGAAGTAGTTCATATTCTCCCTGTGTCCAAGTTAACAGGTGATGATTTACACAGTATCATGTCAAAGGTTATTGTTGGTTTGGAGTCTATGGGATTTAATGTTCTGGCTGTTGTGACTGATAATGCTCAACACCAAAGCTATGTCAAAATTTTCAAATCCACCTCAACTTAAAACTGAGTATTGTAATCCTGGAAATCCTAACAAGTCTCTTATCTCACTGACACTGTGCATTTATTTAAATGCATCAGAAATAATTGGCTCAACCAAAAAACGAATGGTTTGGAATTTGTGTATCCTGACTGATGATTTTTCTAAAGTTAAAGTTGCATCTTTCAAAGCTATAAGGGACTTGCTTGAGGCTGAAGGGAATGACCTTGTAAAGCATGGGTATGGTTCGACTGTCAAAGCTCTATGGCCTTAAAGTTTCGGAAGACAACATGTGAAATGTGTGTGTCAGTTGTTTAATGACCCTATAGTAAATGCTTTACTAGTTGTAGGAGAAAAGCACAATTTAACATCATATGAGGGCACAGCTGAATTTGTAAAAGTAATCACTACCTGGTGGCATACTGTTCATGTAAAGACCCCTTTCAAATGTGTAAGACTTAATGATAAATTTCAACAGCCTCTCGCCAACAAACCTGGTGATGAACAGAAGGTTTTTTAATGAAGTTTGTTCAGTGGTTAGATCACTGGGATAATCTAGGTCTGAAATGTGCAAAATTGTCTAGTCAAACTCATAGGGCTCTTACTCAAACAACTCGCCGCCTTATACAGCTAACAGTTTTGTTCTGAAGTACTGAAATGGTCATATTTTCTTCCTGGAAATTTTCAGACAGATGCATTGGAGGCACGATTTGGTGAATACAGGCAACTTGCAGGTGGCCAATACCATGTTTCTGTTAGACAGCTGTTTGAAATTGAGACTGCCCATTTCTAATGGTAGGAAAATTGTTGTAAATGATTTTGATGAAGATATACTACTAGATCATGATTATTGTGCAGTTTCCTCATTTCAAACATTTACAGGGAAGCTCAATGTAACAGACTCAGATCTTGACAGCACATCTGGTGTTGCAAGTGATTTAACATACATAGCAGGTTACTGTTGTCATTCTCTTCTCAAGAAATTAAATTGTAATTACTGTGCAGATTTCTTAGTTTTGAAAGACGTTACTGTTAGAAATAGTCATCATAATGTTATTGACAGCCTCAATAGGGGCAATTTGAAATATCCTGCAGAAACAGCTGTACACTTGGTGACATACACATACATCATCATAAAAAAGATGTCGAGGCCAGAAAGTGAGAGAAAATTTCTTAGCTTAAATAACCATAAGAAGTATGTAAGTGATGTGACCCTGCAAATTGTTCTCTCAGCTGATGAATGTATAGACGACAGAAATGAATGTACAGAGCACACTTCAGAATACTTGTATTACATTATTTGGAAGTGTACAACTACTCTAATAAATAACTACTGCAGGAACAAAACTAATGAATCCATAAAACATTGTACAAATTCAAGAAACTCTGTAATTTTCTCAAAATAGGTATGTACAGTACTCATGTAATAGGAAAAAGTATTGAAGTCTTTTTGCATTACTAGCATGCTTGATATATGATGTATATCTTATTAACCTTAATGCCAATGCGTTATAATTTGGATCTAGGCCTACCTACAGACCAGGTGAATGTTATGCTCCTCTTCCTTAATATTATTAACACGGTGTCTTTCTAAATTTACTAGCCTACTATTATAAACTTACTTTAATTCAAAACAAAAATAGTCATTGCATGCACAAAAGACTGTGCAAGTTAAGGAAATTTGTTTATTTTCGTATAATGGAAGTCGGTAAATAAATGTTAATGCAATGTATTATATTTTTGTAGTACAGTCTACATGTTAGGCTGTAAACTAATTTTATGCGTTCTCTTTTTTATTTTAAAATCATTTACTGTCTATTCAGTGCCTATTTCAATTGAAATATGTTTGTGAATTTCAGTTCTGTGTGTTAGCAAGTTAGCCTGCAGTAAGTTAACATTGTAAAATGCTGCCGTGATTTAAAACAGTGTGTTGTTTATCTTTAATGACAGAGTCTCTAAGATATGGTAATAACGGCAATGTAATTCAATGTCCCTTAAAATTTAAAATTTATTTGTTGGTAAATAAGTTATTCCACAAGTTGAAAGTATTAAAATCATGTTTGTGCGTGACCATGCTTTGCGTTTCTTTGGATTGCGATAGACTCCTTAGCGTGACGTGACAGCGCTGTTGTGAGGCCTTATTATCTAGGTGGTGTTTGTTTTGCCCATAGCCGACTACAGTTACAAGCCAGAGTCATGTAAGTTTGGCAACGTCCAGTGGAGGCCAAGGTGAAAGCGCGGGATCCACCCGTGTATGTTGATGTCCGTCTGGTGTTTCGTTTCGTTTCGTTTAATTTTTCACGAATATGTTCGAGTACCTATATAGAATAAGATAAGTGATAGAATAAACATACGTAGAGCCTGTTATCGAAATAATGGAAGGCTAACCAGGGTTGAATAGCTTGAGCTGTAGAGCTGGCTTTCTAAGCCCAGTTCAGTCCGGTGGTATTTGAAGGTGCTCAAATACGTCAGCCTCGCGCCGGTAGATTTACTGGCACGTTAAAGAACTCCTCCGGTACAAAATTCCGGCATCTCGGCGTCTCCTAAAAACAGTAAAAGTAGTTCGTGGGACGTTCAATCAATAACGTTATTTGTGATGGTGCGGACTGAATTTGGCTTATTCATAGAATGTTTCGTGTATTTGCAGATGCCCAAAAAAATGTTATGCCCCATGTATTGTAACAACTATAGCATTAGGAAGTGATTTGTTACCTCGTTTAGTTTTCCCTCAGACAAGGAATTAAAACAAAAAAAGGATTTGTCATTTTAAACGGGATAACTGGGAACCTGGGAAGGATACAGTCGTATGCATAAAACATATCACATACGAAAGTTTTTCAACAGGGGATACAATTTGTGATAGTAAAGTCAACGTAACTATACTACCACCTAAATGTAATGAGCTTCTCCCCGATGCATGTCCAATTATTTTCCCAAATTTTCCAAAATATTTATCATCGAAAAGTGTTAAAAGAAAAGGTCCTAACGGTAGGAGCCTCGAAATGTAGAGTAAACAAGAAGATTGATGATAGGCCAAATGTAACCCATTTACTCAAAATTCACTAAGATATGAATGTTAGTGTATATGTTATCAGTTGTTGGTAAAAGAAATGACATATTTAGCAAATGGTAAGATATCAAAGTGGTCTCAACTAAATGCATATTTATTAAATTATATAGGAACCAGTTTTTGTAGTGTTAGTGTTAAATGTGTACAAAAAAATCTATTAAAATGCTTCACAATCTCAGAGTATCGTGAGGTAAGCAGTGAAAGCGTCATATGTTCAAGGGAACAATTCGAACTTTGCACTAAATGGGCCGGGGTGAGTGGCTTGGACGGTTGAGGCGCTGGGCTTCTGACCCCAACGTGGCAGGTTCAATCCTAGCTCAGTCCGGTAGTATTTGAAGGTGCTCAAATACGTCAGCCTCGTGTCGGTAGATTTAATGACACGTAAAAGAACTCCTGAGGGGCTAAATTCCGCCACACTGGCGTCTCCAAATATCGTAAAAGTAGTTAGTGCGACATAAAGCAAATAACATTATTATTATTATTGGCACTAAAAGGAAAAAAAAAAGAGTTATGCTCTACTTAAAAAGTTTCGTTTGGAACTGTGAAAGATTATTTACTGTCAAGAAACTTGCAACTTCATAACTTAGAAGGTTTAGTACAGCTTATTGGTTGTAACTACAATGTTACTGCACCTCAAGTCCTAGAAAGTGAGATGAAAATTAGGATTAAGGGTGTTCTAGGGTTGTGGTGGTGATGGTATGGAAAAGTGAGGTTTGGCTGTAGCCAATTAGAAATGTCTGATTCCATCAAGACAGATGTTATTGGACTCAATATGGAAATAAACAAGTTAGACTCACATTTATCATGTGAAATTTTTGGGTGGGCATTTTGAGACGTCTGGGGTAATATGCTGTACATTTCTGGGTATACAATAAGGACAATATCAAGGATAGGCTGTGACACTAGTTTAGGTCTCCTGCAGAGTAATGAAACAGGTGATCCCTATTTTGAAGAATTTCTGAGAGTTGGGTTAAGGGTGCCATCAAATTGTATTTGTGTCTGCAGAACAGTGGTATACGAGGACCATCTGGGTTGTGAAAATTATAAAGAATTTCTGTTTTCTCTATCCTGAGCTGCTTTAGGAAGAGATGGCAATCAACAGTTTTGATTTGAGCGCCGTCATTGTGGGCGTGACAATAATGGTGCGATAGATCGTTTATTGTCTTCATTTTCCACAAAGTCGTGTTAAATAAGTGCTGAAACCAGATGAATTCCAGTTATGTCAGCAGTGAGGATAAAAACACTAAGGGGAGGAAGCTGTCAACGATCCATAATAATCGAGCTTGTGAGTACTGTTCTTAAAGTGTTTTGTTTTTATTCATGTAAAATTTGTATTTCTAACTTCAGTGAATGCATTTACTGATGTGTGTTTCTTAGTACCATTCTATGAAGAGTGTGCATTTATCACAATCATCGTGTTGGTCTAAATGTAGTGAATATGGGTGATCACTCAAAATCGGACACGCCCCCTTTCCTCTGCCTCCGCTCGACAGGTAAATGCAGCGTTGCCAAGCGTACCATCCGGTTTTAACTGTAGATGACTCTTGTTTTGCCTCAGGGAGATCTTCAACCTGGTGCGTTGGTAGGATGAGTGCCTTACGGCGATCCTGCCTAATTGGCATCCCAGCTATCGTTACGGCCGTCGAGCGGAAACTTTTAGATCGCCCCCTTATAATACTGTGGTATAGGAGCAATAATAAAAAAATTACAAAAACATATATCCTACTGCACATAAGGCAATGTGACAGTTCGCAGAGCACGTTCGTATAGGCAAGTGAAAAGTGCCAATCAACATTTCTCATACTTGGTAACAAGTCAAGAAATGAACAGACGATATTGGGAGGGGCAGCTTCCTCAGCAAGAAAGGCGTGACATTGTTTCTCTATTATAACGCGGAACACAGTTCCTGACACAGTACCTAACACAGGTTAAAAATATTTCACACTAGCTGATATACCCGTGCTTCGCTACGGAATTCTACATTGTAAACAGAATTCTAGGTTAGTGGTTTTCCCAACTGAAATGAACATGCATTACAATGACGTCAGTAGCAATGGCGCGAAAAAAGCAATGCTTTCATATGAAATACTCGATCAAATGAAAAACCACACATTCTCTCACTTTTAACGAACAGGACTAAGCTGCCGATCTAACAGTCCAAAGCTCCAGAGCTGGAATGACCAAGCCGCAGACTGCCGCGAGCAGTGAACACTCCGTCCCTTTTCGGCGGGGAGGCGGTCGAATAGTGGCGATTCCCAGGGCGAAAACTATGCCCTTTTACTAATCTGTTTCCTAGGAGTACCCCATGAGTCGGAAAGTGTCAATTCACTACAGTGACGGCGGAAAGAACGATCTGACTTGGAGGCAAATTTTTCCTCGAAGCCAGAGGAGAAACCTCCTCTTCACTGCTAATTTGGAATAAAACGAATGTAGAATTTAATAAAATGAAGAGGAAGACGCTTTTATTAAGAAACGGCTCTTTTCAGGGTTGAATGTTGAGTTCTTTAGTGAACTGTGGTGCTATAATTTGGAATTGTCCTAATTGTGATCCTAGATCAGGCCATACTACTACTACTACTACTCTGCTGAGTGAACCTCTGCCTTAGGTATGCCCAATTCTCATGCAAAACAGCGTATCAGGTTAGGGATCGAATAGCTGGAATACTATGATGAACCAGTAAGTCACGTATCAGCTGTATCAGAAAATGTATGAACCAGAGGAATGGCATGCTAAAGAAGAAAGTTTTCTAACTCCCCGGCTATTTCCCGCCAATATTTAGTCAGACTACTATACTCGGTACGCTGCAGTAATCCCATTCATCGGAGTTGAGAGGCAGCATAAGAGACAAAGAACATCACAACAAACAAGGGTCAATGTAATGTTATTGTTGATCAATGTGCTTTCGATATTGTAGACCTTCACATTTAGTTTTCTTCCGACTCTGAAATACCACTCTTATAATAGTCGGTACGTTAAAACTGAATAAAATATAAATGACCGGAAATTGTATTCTCTATAACTTTTGTTACGTAGTAGACTTTTCGATAGGACCAGTAACATAGGTATTTAACATTTTAGGCGCCTTCCCCTAAACTACAATTTCATCCAGGGTGTAAAAAACTGTTTATAGCTTAGACTGTAGTTTATTTCCCGATTCTATATACCGATTTTCATTAAATGCTGTTAAACCATTTTCTCGTGGCTCGGCGCTGATATGGACTTAGCAACAAAAATACAAATTCATGAATATCTGTGTTATCATAGCCGGTACGGTAAAAATGTAAAAGACATAAATGGTCGGAAATGTAATTCTATATACGTTTGGATATGTAGTATTTATCGATACGATCACTAATAATATAAATATTAGGGAATTAAATTTTAGGCCTTCCCCTAAACTACCATTTCAATCAGCGTGAATTAAATGATTTATAGCCTAGATTGTAGTGGCTCATTCTTCGACTTTGCATACCGATTTTCATTAAATTCTCTTAAGCCGTTTTCTAGTGATGCGAGTACATACATGACAGACAGAAATTACGGAAAAGTAAAAAGTGCATTTCCTTGTTACTGTGGACATGACCGATACAGGAATACCATTCTTTTCAAATTCTGAGCAATGTACAGACAAAACTCTTATTTTATACTAGCTGATAAACTCGTGCTTCGCTACGGGATTCTCAGAAAGACTGTCTTTGTGGTTTTCAAACTGAAGTCAACATAGGTCATTAGCTCATTACAATAAACGTCAGTAGGAATGTAGCGATTAAAAGCAATGTAATCATATAAAATACTCGATCAAATGAAAAACCGCACATGTTCTCACTTATTGAACAGTACTACGGTGCCGATATAAGTCCAAAGTCCCAGTGCTGGAATGACCAGGCCGCAGACAGCCGTGAACACTCCATTTATTATGTAGGCCTAAGTGAGCACACTGCTCATTCCAATCAGTGCCACAGAGTAGAGACTGAATAGCTCGAATGCTATGATGAACCAGTGTGTTATCTAAGTTATGTAACTCCTCAGCTACTTCCCGCCATTATTCAGGCAGGCTGTTATACTCGGCACGACCGGGCGAGTTGGCCATGCGGTTAGGGGCGCGCAGCTGTGAGCTTACATCCGGCAAATAGTGGATTCGAACCCCACTGTCGGCAGTCCTGAATATGGATTTCCGTGGTTTCCCACTTTCGCACCAGGCAAATGAAGGGGTTAAACCTCAATCAAGGCCACGGCCGCTTCCTTCCCACTCCCAGCCCATTCCTATCCCACCGTCGCCATAAGACCTGTGTCTGTGCGACGTACAGCAAATTAAAAAAAAATACTCTGTACGCAACAGTAATCCCATCTACGGAAGTGAGTGGCAACAGAAGACACAAAGCATATCACAACAAATAATGACCAATGTCTTGTTATTGTTGATCAATTTTATGAGGCCTTCACATTTAGTTTTGTTTCAACTCTGTGATATTAGGGCGTCTTATAAAATTATTTACAGCTTAGATTGTAGTTCCTTATTCCCAACTTTACATACCTATTTTCATTAAATTCTGTTCACCCATTCTCTCGTGACTCGGCGCTGATATGGACTTAAAGCAACAAAAATTCAAATTCATGAATATCTGTTATCATAGCCGCTACGGTAAAAAATGTGTAAGATATAAATGATCGGAAATTTAATACTATATAACTTTAGTTATGTACTATTTATCGACAGAACCACTAATAACAAATATTTAAGAATTATGTTTTAGGCCTTCCCCTGAACTACCATTTCGCTCAATGTGAATAAAATTATTTACAGCCTAGATTATAGTGGCCCATTTTCGACTTGCCTTCCCCTAAGCTACTATTTATATCAGCGTGAATAAAATTATTTATAGCCTAGATTGTAGCGATTTATTTCCCGAATTTGTATACCGATTTTCATTAAGTTTAGCCGTTTTCTAGTGATGCGTGTACATACATACAGACATTACGGAAAATTAAAAAGTGCATTTCCTTGTTACTGTGGACACGACCGATACATAAATATCATCCTTTTTAAATTTTGAGCAATGTACAGACAAAACTCTTATTTTATATATATATATATATATATATATATATAACATTTTTATTCGAATATCCATTATATCTAAAATGATGGATGTCTCATCCCTATGAACATGTACATAAACAATGAAACTATTGTTTTGTATATGCTTTGTCAGACAACTTGTATGTTAAGAAATCAGTTCAAATTAAAAAGAACATAGCGACTACCAGACTAGAATACGACGGGCTAACGCAGAGAAAAGAGGACAAGAATTTGGCGGTTGTTAAACGGGAACTTATATTTTTTTACCTGCACCCTTGAGGAAATAATTTCGTTTAATAAGCATCAATGCAGGCTTCAGATCAGTCTGGTATCTTTCCATTTACAGTTGTTGAACCATACTGCTGCTGCCACCTCCTTTCCTGTACAACATCCCTCGGTCAACATCCGATCTCCTCCCGAAGTGATGGTGATTGTTTTAAGAGGAAGAACAACTAGGCAACCATCCTCTATATAACACTAATCAGAGAAAAATGAGAGGGATCCGACACTTCGAAAAATGAAGGTATCGGCCAAAGACAAGGGCCACGAAGGGCGTGAAAATTAAAGACTCCCGAGGCCTCGAGTACTCTAATAAGGTCGGGGTCAGAAAAGAACAAGACTTGACCAAGGGAGGCCGGATAGGATAGATATAAGTGAGGAGTCTGTCACAAGTGGGAGCAATGCCAGGGCTCGGCTAACGGCTCCGACGTCGCCAACCCACGCTCCCAATTAGAGAGCCCCTAGGGCCCCTTTTAGTCGCCTCTTACGACAGGCAGAGGATGGCGTGGGTGTTGTTCTACCGCTCCCACAAACAGAGGGGTGATCTCCCCTAACCCCCAAGCTATTGGTCACATTCATAAAAAATAATTATAATGACTTAAAGAAGTGGTTTACGAAACTTTTTCTCCATCATTATCATTAAGAAGAAGTGTAAAGTTTATTTACCCAGCTGAAAATGGATTATAAAGGAATAAACCCGAAGTTTATTATGGAATGGACTATAGAACTTTGCGCTGGTCGCAAAATAAAAGGTCGATGTAACGATATGCAAGGAAGTAGTCTTCCGTCAACAGAACATAATCGAAAGAAGTTGTTACTAGACTGGTTGGTTGGTTTGTTGGTTGGTTGGTTGGTTGGTTGAGTTTTAGGCTGGCTGGACCCCGACAGTTCCACAATAAGCGTTTATATAGCCCAGACGTTACTGAGGCGTTATTAGGAACTGATTACGATAGTTTCACGCTGGTTTCCTCACTAAGCCAAACAAAACCCAACAGTACAAGCCACGCAGTCACATCGTTCATAACAAACTTGCTGTACTATGGACAGAGCCTAACATGACCACATACAATGCATAAGGCCCGGTTTCATCAATACATGTTAGTACTTAACAAGGTGTTAAATCATTTTAACATACAATTTAAGAAAATTTGCGTTTCATAAACAACTGTTAACGTTAACATTTGTTAAACTGCGTATTAAAGTTAACATCAGCCATTTCCATGTTAAATGGCTAATGCCCGGTTTCTGGAACGTGAGATACCGAACCTATAGCGGTATCGAATGGTTAACTTTTTTGGCGTTGCACGAACGTAAGATACATCTATTGGTTCGATAAATCGCTTGCTAACTTAGAGTAATGTGTTTAAAAGCCACAATCTAACTTTAGGGACTAAAATCAGACTTCTGCACTGTTATGTATTTTCTGTTCTTTTATATGGTGTAGAGACATGGACCTTAAATAAAAACACAGAGAAGAAGCTGGAGGCTTTTGAAACATGGCTTTATAGGCGGATCCTGACAATATCTTGGACCCAGAGAATTACAAACGTGGAAGTAATAAGGATGAACACAACACCTCAGTTGATCAAGATAGTGAAATGCCGAAAGCTGCAGTATCTGGGACATATAATGCGCAACACAGATAGATACAACCTACTCCAAAAAATACTCCAGGGGAAAATCAACAGCAAAAGAGGTCCTGAAGAAGAAGAATATCTTGGCTTGACAATCTTAGAGGCTGGTGCAATATGTCATCAGTTGAACTGTTCCGCTCTGCCACAAACAAGACGAAAATAGCCATCATGATCGCCAACATCCGAAACGGCTAGGCACCGAAAGAAGAAGAAACTTAGAGGGACCTGAGCAGGAGATTATCTATTTGTTAACTTGGTAGGCGCGTGCGTAGTACTTCAGTATCAGCACTAACATATTTGTTAAAATTTTCTATGGCTTTCTCATCATCTTCCGACGAAGAAATTGTAGAAATGGTCAACATTCTAGAACGACCACGATTATATCATCGTCGGCCTAATGTTCTAATGAAGTATAGTGAAAATTAATTCAAAGACAGATTGAAGCTAAACAAATGTACTGTCATACTGTAGGTTTGGTAGAGGTTACAGGCGATAATTTGCGTCCTGTGACAAAACAATTTCCATTGTCCCCTGCTGATCAATTATTAATTATGATACCCTTTAAGAATCTTTCATATTTGTATCTGTGACTGCATTCGTGTCCATAAAAGCACTGGTACCAGTAACTGAGTATAACAGATAATTACACATGTAACGTATCGTAGTAGGCCTGCAGTAGGCCTACTTGCATTGGCAGTGAGCATATACTTTTATCGTGGGATTGTTTTTAATTAACGATATTACATTACAAGGAACTAACATTATTATGTGCATATTTCATTAGAAATCCTCAAACAAAGTCAAATTCTTCCGACAGTCCTTAAACACTACGAAACTGACCCACGTCTGCAAGAACTAGTCGAACACAATTTTCTCGCTGCATAGAGGATAACAGGAGCTGCACAGAAAGCTCAAATGCGATGCATTACTGGTGCGCATGCGCCTGACAATCTAGGGAACGCATCTAACGCACAAAAACAACGCAGTACGAGGGGTAGCATCTAGTGTGTATTTATGAAACCTGATCAACGAGCCAATAGTTGACAGTTCGATAAATTAGCTGCTATTCCGCGGTGCAACGCAGCGAAGATTTATCGAGTCGACAGCTGTAACAAAGCAATAGCTATCGGAAGGATTGCTCACCTTTCCAAAAACCCGGCATAACATTAGCATTTAGCAATCTTTTAAAAATTGCTGCTGTGAATCTCCCTTTAGATGCGGAACTGCTCTATTTAAATCTTTTACACAATAATCCTGATCGAAGAAGAGTTCAGTGACGTAATGACCTAGAAAATTTTACGGATGCAGAATTTCTTCATAGATACAGGTTATGGAAAATAGTCGCTGCTAAGGTTGTTGACGAAATTCGAGTGAGGTTGGAATATCCTACGAAGAGAAACTTGCCTCTTTCTCCAATGTTGCAGGTACTGATAAGATTACGATTTTTTGCTACTGGTTCTTTTCACATAACGGTCGGAGACAATGCTGGAATTTCTAAAGCCACTGTTAGAGTTGTTCGTCGAGTGTCTGCAGCAATAGCATCCATGAGAGGGAGGTATGTAACATTCCCTTCAGTAGAAGAGCGTGAGCAAATTATCCGCGACTTCTATGAAATAAGCCGTTTTCCTGGTGTTCTATGTGCAATAGACTGCACACATGTAAGAATTCAATCACTTGGAGGTAATAGGGCCGAAATAAATCGTAATCGGAAGGGATATTTCTCTGTTAATGTTCAAGTGATTAGTGATCCTAACCTCCAAATCAGGGATATAGTTGCTAGGTGGCCTGGTTCTGTACACGACAGTACAATATTTAATAACTCCCCTACCAGAACACAATTTGAAGTAGGAACAATTAACGAAGTGATTTTGTTAGGTGATAGTGGATACCCGCTAAGAAAGTATCATTCTGTTAACACCATTGAAACCCTCAATGACTTTCTCCCACGCCTCGTCCTTTCCTTTTATAGTCAAGCCATCTGTGCGCTTGCACTCAATAACTTCTATGTATTTACTAATTCAATTAACAACTCTTTCTCGAAGAAGGAAAACTTTTGATCAGGGTATGCAAGCAAGCAAGCTTGCTGTTTTACATTCGCGCAATCAGTCACGGGATCTCTAGCTTTACACGGAACCCGAACCACCGAATGATTCTTTCATTTAGAAAATCTCATCTGCACTAGCCGCGATTCTAACTGCAACCACCTTAGTCAGAAACTAGATGTGACGTCACTGCTAGGTGAATTTGTTGTATAGGAAATAGGCTCACATTTTCAGGCACTTCGTAAATAGGTACACTAAAGTATGCGAAGACAATTACACCTAATTATAGTGTAACTACTCCAAAAGATCACCTCTAGGCATGCCACACCTTAACCCTATTTATCTGGTACGGAATGAAATTCCCAAAAACACCTACGTTTTTCCTTTCACCCTCTAAGAAGACCGCCGAGTAACGACCATGAATTTTGATGATAAATCAATATATCGCCTCTCAGACGACCGTAAAACTGAAGAAATATTTACGGTGCATTTTATATCCTTGTACACACCTACGTGTATTATTCCTGGAATGTCTGATTCTCACTGTTACTGGAGAGCAATGGTAAAGTGCACGTAAGAGAAACAAGAATGTTCCTTCAATGCAAAAACAAATTTCTATGATAAAGAAGTGTGATGAAGGAAAATCTCAATATGATACAGCAAATGAGTTTAAGTGCACAAACAGTAATATACAAAACCCGCATAGCACATCGCAACAGCTACTTAGGAATAAGAAAAAATGCTCATAAAGATAACACGAAAAGACTAACATCCTTACAAATAAGTGGACAACAGTTTCCGAGTGGTTCAATCGAACCACCCCTATTCCCGATGATTTTTAGACCTGTAAGTAGAACAATGTAGTAGTTTTTTTTTCTTTACGTCGCACCGACACATATGTCTTACGGCGACGATGGGATAGGAAAAGGCCTAGGAATTGGAAAGAAGCGGCCGTGGCCTTAATTAAGGTACAGCTCCGGCACAATGTAGTAGTAGACGAGGATATTATCTATAAGACAATCCCTCTAAAAAGGCCGATTTCTTGACATTTATCACGTGATCGGCTTAAAGAGAATTAACTTTATGCGAATATTTATACCTTTCCTGCCACAGCCAGAGACGATCCTGTTGCAGGTTTAATATAATTTTGTCGAGCAGTCCGGTAAGATCCACGGCCCACATTCGACCTACACTGAGCTCTCATATTTTCCTCTTTCAGAGCCAAGGCTTAGATATACTTTATTTACGACAGTGAGTTAACACAACATTTTACCAGCACTTAAGAGAAGCAGAACACTAACAATATTGTACCTGCAACAACCACAGCACTTACAGTGTATCTAAGAATTGTGTTCCTCTGGTTCATATTAGTTTCAATTAAGATGGAACAGAAAAATAAACAGTGTCTACTTTCCAACGAGTACCTGAATATGAGTGAGCAGAATAACAGACCCATACTATCTTTCATTCCATTAACAATTTTCAAGTAAGTACCTGACACACTACACAATGAATAAGAACCGAGGAATTTGGAAAGAATTGGCTGCCCTAGTACAGTTCATGGTCAGCAGGATGAGAAACAACAGTTCAATATTCTTTAATTAAAACATAATTCGAGTGTATATTATATATTTAAAAAACTTGCACACACATATATACTGACCATCTTGAAGTTCCTGCTCAATCCTTCGGTTCTCTTGGTCTACGGACTTGGTGCAGCTACACCATTTGTAGAAGCAAGACATGGCATTGTGACGGTCCGCGGTTCACTGAATAACCTTGTTACCCCCTCTACCACCATCACTTCAACGGGCAGATCATCGTAACACCATTCCTGCAGCGCGGACTGAATGTTACTAGCACGATATCGCGCTCGCGAATAACACAAGCCTTCTCCCACGAAAACTCTGCACTTCCCGTTCACACAAAGCAAGCCATAATTCAAGGCGGAATAAGTAGGTTAGTGCAGCGGAAACAATGTCATGTTCAGTATGTCTGCACACGTTTCAAACATCAAATTTAGGTGAAAATGTTTCAAAAATAATTACACAACGTAATACGACATCTAAAAAGTCCTTAGAATTCTTACTTAGAAGATGACTGGAACAGTCATAAAGGTGGTGAACGAACAGTCTAATGCAATATTCAGCTAAATCCATAGAAAGGAATACAATGCCATCAGCGAGAAAATAAACGGAAAGATCAAGGTCAGGATACGGAATATGTGCAAACGAAAATTTACCGACCGTGAGCAACATCTTAGACATGATGCCAAAATGCGTTACCTCGGTTACGAGGCCATTATTAATCCTGAAGGATAGACCTGCAAAATTTTTCGGAACATGTTTTATGTAATCAAAAGCTTTAATGGAAAGAACTACAACTTCTGTTCTCTCAAAGTCCTGTATATATCGATCTACGATATTACAAAATCCAAGAAATGTATCCAATTACCCAAAATAGTTTTGCCGAGGATGGATGATGTACAACGGATCAACATTTCCACACTTCAGCAAGCTGTTGCAGCGGGGTTAAGTTCAATAACGTCTATCATAACTGTCCGTTACAGAATCAACTTTCAATTCGGAAGAACTTCACTTTATAATACGTTGAACTATGTCGAGTATTAAATGGGTACTAACACAGCAAAATGTTCTTCCTTTACATTTATACTCTAGCATATTGATGAGGTTAATATGTAAAGAAATTAGCACGCATTACAGGAAGACAGGTCACATTATGAGTACTTAGGTTAGACCGACGGCTGTCAAAATTCAATAGTCCAATTCGTGTGCCGTTTCTCTACAAGGTCGGATTTGAGGCGAGATGAATCTGTCGTAGCGAGTTTTTATAACGCCTTTCCTGACGTCAACCTCATCAGGGGAGTTAATTAGATGAAATGAATGACTGTTTATACGATAGTAGGGAGAGGGTGAAACCCGGTGCCGGCACATAAGCCTACTGTCGAATAGTACCAAGAGGTCTAATCAAGGCTTAAACGTCACCATCCGACGGACGAATCACCAACTGCGTCATATACCCTCACCTCCATGGCTAAAGGGTTAGCGTGCTGGCCTTTGGTCACAGGGGGGTTACGTCGCGCATTCCTATCTACAAAATGTCACTGTAAAATTTGTCACAAATGGAACATAATAATTGCTTTTACTTAAATGAAATGAAAAATCTGCGGTGAATTAAGAAATACCGTCGTTATTAGAGAAATAGGAATACATAAGACCTGTACACAGGACTCCTTTATGTCGTATTCCGCTGCTGGTGCCGTCTTTTGTTAATTTCTTCAGGTCCAGGGCTAGCACCGATGAATGGGAGTGCTATGTCTGGATTCTCATTATCTTTGTCCATATGACTAGTGCGGCCAGTTCAAACAGCAAAATGGAGGTCAACAGCATTCACGATGTTATTTCGTTCTTCAATGAGGCAAATGACCATGTTATAGTGATGTGGCTGGAACTCTGCGGAAAAACAACTAAGGACGCATTCAACAACTTGGTGCTGCACATTACAGAGAAATATCGTAAGTACCATAAAAATGATTTTTGTTGAAAGAAAAATAGCATGAGCCCTGGACCAATAAATCATTAGTCCACAGAATTCTTCTTATGTACATTGGCCATACCTTTTTGTCGCCTATTAAATCTTGCATATCGCGATACAATTCAGGAAATGTCATTGACAGCTGAAGCAATGAAACGAAAGCAAAGAACTTCAGTGAGCACAGACATCACACACGAAATTGTTGAAAGTGTAAGACAAACAAAAGACATACGTGTGTTACTATGAGCGTAGCACCAAAAGTACTTGTAAAGTAGTAACGTAGGTATACGTAATATTCTCCAAAAATAAAATATTTCTTAATTTACAGCAGATTTTAGACTTCAACTGTGTAAAAGCAATTATTATGTTTCATTTGTGACAAATTTTACAGTGACATTTCATAGATAGGAATGCGCGATGTAACCCACAGGGGTTCCGGGTTCGATTCTCGGCAGGGTCGGGAATTTTTACCATCGTCGGCTAATTTCGCTGGCACGGGGGCTGGGTGTATGCATCGTCTTCATCATCATTCCATCCTCATCACGACGCGCAAGTCGCCTACAGGAGCCAAATCAAAAGACCCGCACCTGGCGAGCCGAACTGTCCTTTGACACTGCCGGTACTAAAAGTCATATGCCATTTCAATTCATTTTGCTCCATACGAGCACTGCGGAGAAGTTTGGAATTTAATCCAGGCTTTTGGCACGCAATCTAGTGATTAGAAATAGTATAACACCTCCTCCCCTACCCTGCCGGCCAACATTCTGATGGTGAAAACATTTTCGACCAACGGGCCTCGAACCGCCTAGCCATGGTGTCAGTCCGTTTAGACTCCAACGCCTTAAAGATCATGGCCACTAGGCGGGCTTGGCTAGATACAGTATATACGGAACCATTTTCCATGTGCATCAACTTTAACACACGAGCATTTGAATAACAAAAGCGTAAACTGCTCTACAACACTACTACATTCTGGTCCAAAAATATCCCCACTGCGTATACTGGCACAATATTTCAATTTCGACCTAATTTTCTAACAGACTTGCATTGGTATCAGCGTTTTCGGGTACCAGTTTATTTCCTATGAAGTTCAGACACTCTCCAAGTGGTATTTGTTATTAAAAGCTCAGCTTTGATTGGTTAACTGGAGTAATGTGAATGATAGAACTGAACGTGATAGGAGTCATCTTGATATTGGCCGTGTTCACACGGTGTCAGCTTCCGAGGCACATTGATACGGCGCCTAGGAGACATTGCAATATTTGGCTACAAGATGGCACACACATGCCGGAAGTACACGAAATTCCCGCCATATACCTCTAGTTGTACTTCCGCCTGACATATCAGTTATTATTCAGTAAGCTGAATTGTTAAAGGAGAAAAATATCTGGCAAGTTTTCAGAGAGCTATTGTTCTGTTTCTCAATAGATAGAATTGTGTTTCCATAGCATACTGGATTTCGAGAGAATTTAAAATTGATATTGGGTTTGTTTTTATTTTTTAGATCATGGGGAGGAAGAAAGACCTATCTCCAAGGAAGCATGGCACGATTCTTGCATTCAGTTCGCAAGGAATACCCAAGAGGGAAATTGCTAGGTTATTCATTGACCATGAAACAGTGGATAATGTTTTAAAGAAATAGACAGGGATGACAAGTTTGAGGCATTAATGTGGTCGCAAAAAGAATGCCAGCCCAAGATTGTGCAGGGCGCTGAAAGCGATGGCGAAACAAGGACGAATATTGAGTTCCAGGCAGCTTTCGTGCAAGTTGCAAACATGATCTAGGCCATTCCCTTTCTCACCAAACAATGTCAAGACGTCTCTCAGATATGAACATTAAAAAGAAATGGCCTGCAAAGACGCCAGTCCTGACAAAAAAATAAGCATATTTTTTTTTTGTTGTTATGTATGAAAATTGGACAACTGAGAATTGGTGTAGGGTGACCTTTTTTTACGCGAAAAAAAAGTTAATGTGTTCGGTAATGATGGTGTAAAACTGTGGATGGAGCCCGGAGAGAAGTTAAAGGCATGTGTTGTGGAAACAAAGAAATTTAGTGAAAGAGTTATGCTGTGGGGAGCAATAACTTCCAAAGGGGTGGGAAGAAGTAAAGTTTGCACGGGTTCAATCAATGGAACGGCATACTGACATATCATTAAGAAGGAAGCTTTGAATACTGCTAGAGACCATTTTAGAGGTGCAAACCTAGGACCGTTCATTGTCCAAGACGACAATGCCAGTTGTCACCGATCCAGGGTTGTCCAGCAATGTGTCTCAAATCTCTGCGTTCAGCTGTTATGGTGGGCGCCAAATGCCCCCGATATGAACCCCACTGAGAATTTATGGCTACTATGTATGCAAAACTCAAGAAACTTTGTTACACTACCAGAAAAGAATTAACTGAAAAATTACTGAAGTCTGGTATCATGAAATTGAGCCTGCTACTTGTGAGAAACTTGTTCAGTCAATGCCACAAAGAGTACAAAGCCTCTAAAAGGCGCAAGATGGTCACACAAAGTACTGAAGCATGTCACATACATTGTAGAAATCATGTATATTGCTATTCTGAAATAAAACATTCAAATTATTTCACAATAATCTCATAAAATATGTTTTTCCTTAAAACATGCAAGTCGGGATATTTTTCTGGACCAGAGTGTAACAATGCTAAGCAATTCGTCACACAGACCACAGAGTGAAACTACCAATAGCAACATGAAATTATCTACTCCCCTGTGTGTGGGGGCTGTAGAATAATATCCACGGTATGCCATGTCTACCGTAAGAGGCGACTGAAAAGGGCCACCATAACGCGAATTTGTGCCGTGAAACTGAGCCCTAATTTGTAATGGCAGCTGTGATATTGTGCCACAAACCTCAATCTTCAGTCGTCATCATGCACCGCTGCAGAAGAGCGTCAGCTGTTTAATTAGATCCACGTGTTATAATGGAGTTCTCTCGAACCTTCGCAACGATGCCCTGCAGGATTGCTTTTCTAAAGCCATCTCTTCTGAACGTGGTAGGCACAATACCTGAGAAGTCATTATTTCACTATGGAATTTCAATTATTCCAACTAATTTTCCCTTCAGTATTTACCTTTCGGAAATGTGTAACTTACCTTAAGGTAGCTGATATACATAATCCGCCTGCAGGTGAGGGCGCTACAATACATCAACGGTATCCCCTGCCCGTCGTAAGAGGCGACTAAGACGCCACAGGGGTTTCTAGCTTGCGAGCGTGGGTTGGCGACCACGGGGCCCTTAGGCAAGTCCTGACATTGCTTCCACTTGTGCCAGGCTAATTTCTTTCCCTATTCTATCCGACCTCCCGTGGTAAACTCTCTTTTCCGACCACGACGGTATTAGAGCAAGGTTGCAGAAATGTCGGGCGCCTGATCGTCACGGCGACTGCGATTTTGCCACTGGCACGTAAGTCTTGTGCCCCGTACCCCCAAAAGACATCAGTTTTCTGTTGTTTTATATCTTTCTTCTCGTACTCATCAATATAAAACTTAAGTCCTGTGACATGACATCACAACCAGCTGTAAACCAGGCCACGATCTTCAGGAAATTAACCGGGAGACCAAAGGAGAATACTCAGGTCTCTTTTTTTTTTTTGCACGGGACCATCTATGTATATTATTGAGCGGGAGAGCAAGGAGGAATTAGCACTATCGTAGAGTAGATGCGCGTAATGCAGATGGCCTTAATTTGTTATGCCAGCAAAGTTTATTTGATTAGCTTCCTGAAAATTATCAAGGCTGCTACAGGGACAAAGTATAACAAGTATGGTTATACAATTGCTGAAAAAAGATTGGAAAATAATAGAAGAGAGTAAGGCCAATAACACATTAAGTAGCAACTGATTTCGTAAAATGGTGATGAATCCCTTAACTGGCGAGATCGCAATATCTTTCATGGTATTATTAGGGATGCCTAGCATTTTGGAGGTCTTTAAAAAAGGCTCTGAATCATTCCACGAGCACCCCAACATTACCGGCAGAATTGTGAACTAATTATTTCATTAGTAACGTATAGTGGAAAGTACAGTGAATCGTGAGACGGGAGTTGGGTAATTTCAGTATTTCGACAGTGGAAGATGGGTGGCCAGCAAGGTTATGCAGCAGCTCTAGTGACTGATTGAAAATGTATCAATACGCACTTTGAAAATAATATTGCAAGTAAACGTAAAGTAGCTCCAATGGCAAAAGATCAACTGAGACAACTCACCGACTTTAAATTTTGTTCACCTGTTGGACTTTTCTGGATTTCTTTTAATCCTGAAGAATTTCTCTCCTGTTTAAGAAGGAGCAGCTATTTCTCAGCACTACTGATACATGCAAATAGTACAGTAGGATCACTTGAATTACTACCCCGGGCACAATTGGAGATAAATTTGTAACAAACACAACCAATAGTGGCATACACAAGAGATTACATTTGAAATTGACACAGCTGCTAGTTCTGTCGATTTGCAGAAAGAAACCGTGATTAGTCATAGTGGTAGATACTTCAAGGAAAGGTTTCTGGTTCAGTAGAGAAGTGCACAAATACACTCATGATTGATGATGTTTGTTGTTTAAAGGGGCCTAACATCGAGGTCATTGGCCCCTAACGGTACGAAATGACGAAATGAAAAGTTGAACGTCCAAAATCCTCCAATGACCAGAATTCAAAGCGCGAGGACGAAGAATGAATGGATGGACGGATAGGAATTTAAAACGATCAGTGGAAATGACCCACAGTGCCTCACATGAACAGAAGCTGGCTGATAACAATAGTATTACTGACCAAGGGACTGCTTCTATAGCATGATGCTGAATTTATTATGCTTATACTCGAAACGGGTCCAAAATCCAGGTCATCTGTCCCTCATAATTGTATTTATCGCTAGGAAAGTAGACTCATGCTATGTGTAATGTTGCGGTACTAATCAAAAGTAGCGGAGACTCGCGGTATGCCACACATTATGGTACTATTCACAGGTAGTGTAATGCGCACATGTAACACAGACCTATGCTGTTTCGCACATTGCGGCGCTATTTACAGGCAAAGCAAACCTATAAAGGCGACGCAAACCTATGGCGCTCCGCACATAAGTGGATTAACCACAGGGACTCGTACTATTCCGTGGAATTCCTCACATAGTGGGAAGTGAGCATAGGTAAGGCAGAACCATGGTGCCGTTCATATAGGGGTACGAATCACAGGTATTGTAGGACCCACCTCCTGATTCACACACTGTCGCTAGTAATCACAAACCTATTGCGTATCTAACATAGTGGTACTACGCGGAAGTAAATGCGACCCATGGTGTTCCCTACGTGATGGTACTAATTACAAGTAACCTCATGGTTCTAATTGGATCATCCCTTGGTCGCCCCTTTTAGTCGCCTCTTACGACATGCAGGGGATACCGTGGGTGTATTATTCCTCTGCGTCCCCCCACCCACAGGGGGAATACACTCATGTTCATAAAAACCAGAACACCTTGAGAGACTAGATAGGTAGTTCATATTCCCAGGACATGTGCATCAGTATGTTCCGAAGTAAAGATTAACATTTGAACCGTGTCGGCCCTCAGGTTCAAGGTCCACATCGATATCTCGGCGCCCCACCACCGACTGTAAATTGTGCCTGCGGCTCTCGTTGACGCTATAAATCGAAGGTAATGCATCAGTGTGACTTGAGCAGCAGTGCGGGATGCCTCGCAGACGTATGCGAGAACCGTACCGTCAAATGAGTATGAAAGAGGGCGCATTATTGACATCAGAGCACGTAACGCATTATCCGGGAATTTGCAGATCGTGTGGGATGAAGTGTGTCGGCAGTGCAACGGGTGCGTACAGAAAGGTTCACCACTCAGACCACCCCCGGAGAAGATCGAAACCTTATGTGAATGACATTACAGGACAGATCTGCGTCGTCCTCGGCTATGGCGCAATAGTGGAACAGTGTAACACATCGTACACTATCAGGAGTGATAGTCCGTCGGAGTTTATTACGGTCTGGGTTACCGGCACGTCGTCCACTTCACTGCCTATCTTTCACTAATGTGCACAAAACATGCTAGAGTGCAGTGGTGTATGGAACGACGTATTTGAGGACAAGAATGGCAGCAGATAGTGTTTTCGGACGAATCCAGGTCCTGTTTGTTTCAAAATGATGGCCGCATTTTGGTTCGCCGCAGACGGGGAGAGGCATCACACTGACTGCATTCGCACAAGACATACAGCGCCAACTCAAGGCCTTATGGTGTGGGGTGCTATTGGGTACAGCCACAAATCACATTTGGTGCGTATCCATGGCATTGACCAGTTTGACTTCCTGCGACCCTTAGACAATCTTCCTGCAAGACACCCCAGACGCCATTATTTCAGCAGGGCAATGCGCGACCACATGTTGCTGCACGAACACGAGCCTTCTTTTAAAAAATGTCAGACTGTTGCCCTGGCCCGCCAGATCACCGGACTTGTCGCCAATCGAAAATGTGTGAGAGATGGTGAAACGACGGATGCGGCACTGTGACACAATGCCAACCACCAAAGATGAACTGTGGAACCAGGTGAATGCAGCATGGATGGCTAATGTTCTATACAATAACAAATAGTTTACTTTAACACCATTTTATTAATACAATTCAACATCAACTTCAAAACTATAAGCATGGAAACTACATAACAAAGAACAAAAGACTGTCTTTCTTCTGCTGGAAATCGATTTACTCGCAAAAGGTATAACTTGCGTTCTCCACATTCTCCTACCTTGCAAAAGCAGTTTTGCAACACATCGACAACTGAAAATTATACTCTTACTCTGCACACACAGATGTCAGCCACTATAAGTCTAGTTTCTTGAGTGGTCGAACGGCTCTACCACAGCGAGTCTTGAATTCACTCCCGTTTTCACTCTGAATAAGAAAGAACAGCTTCTTCTCAGCATAGAGAAATTCATCGCTACCAATTTCTGTAGATACATGATCCCTATGATTACACTGCCTGAATCTCAAAATCAAACAATAGTTCTAACGATTTTAGTGTATCCAGAGAATCGTGAGCTTAGTTGCAGTAAGATCGTTCTCACACCAGTGATCTTTACATTTACAACTGTTTTTCTTCTTTCCCTGTTGACTTCTTCCCATACTGGTTCAGGACGGTTAGAGACCCATTCTTCCTCTTTACTTTTAAGCCAAGAGGGGCCCTCCCACCATCGGGATCTCCAAAGCTGTACAGGTGAACATCCTCTAGACAGGTCTGCTGGGTTGAGACCGTCCGGAATGTGCCTCCATGAATCAGCCTTACTGTACTCGTGAATCTCCGTTACCCGATTCTCTACAAACACAGACCAAAGTCCTTTGTTTTCTATCCAGGATAAGACTACAGTTGAATCGGACCAATACACTGTGTATATTATCCCGATGTAGGCATCACAGGCTCAACCGATACATCCTAATTCCACGGAGCGCACCCATCAGTTCGTGACGAGGTAGTGTTAGTTCCTTGAGATGTGCCACTCTAGATTTAGCCATCAGAAGGCTCAGTTCGATTTCATTTTCATCTTCTGTCCTCAGAAATATACAACAACCAAACACCCGTTTGCTGGCGTCAACAAATACATGCAACGAGCTGTCGTCATTCAGGAAAATCCTTCTAGGTATCCGGCAGTCATGTAGGTATTGTAGCTGCTGGTTCCATTGATGGAATTCTTCACAAATATCTTCTGGTAAAACCTCATCCCATCCTATCTTCTTTTGCCACGTCTTCTGTAGAATTAGTTTGGGAATAAGGGTTACTGGGACCGAAAATCCAACCGGATCAAATATTTTCCGCACACTGGAGAGTACCAACCTGTAGTTGGTGTTAGGTTCACCAATTAAAAATCAGAAAACACCCCGCCGAAGTCATATATTTTTACTTTTTATTCAGAAGAAAAAACAAGCACTTCTCTATGTCAGCCATTCACATTTATTTCAACACCCACACACACTCTCCAACCCAGACATCTCTCTCTACTGCCAACCCCATCATATTACATTTAATTTCAAATATGTTACAAACTCAACATCCTCCCACCTTGAGTTGTGGGAACAACTCATCATTTATCCACATAACAATACAAAACTGAATTTACTATACACAATACAAAACAGCAAGATCACCTCTCCCCTTTTCTTGTCTCTTTTGGAACTCAAAATAAATAAAAACACTTGAGATAAATATCACATAGAATAAATGAACACTTGTGAAAAAATATCACTCAATCCTCAAATCTTTTGGGTTTAATCACCAGTCTCCCACTACTAGTTTTCAGTTTGGAGCTATCGGTCGATGATTTAATTGTCCTTCGGTCACTTTCTTTTCACACAGCTTAAATTGTCTGAAGACATGGTCTTCTGCAGATGTCACTTCGAGTGGGTATACCTTCTGCACCGGTCTCACGAGTACCCCTCTTTCAGTCTTCAGACGAACAAGTCTCACAACACCACCTTTGTCAGGGATAACTTCCATCACTCTTGCCAACGGCCAATTCAGTCTCTTGGGGTTGTCATTGTCTACTAGTACTACTTCATCCACGAAGGGTTTGTACTGACTTTTTGTATCCTCTACGTTCCGACGGTCCACATATGTGGACCTCAGTTGTGAGCTAATTTCTCGTGTGTTTTAATGCGGAATTTGTTGCGTAGCGACCGCAATCCTCGTCTGTGGACCTCTTAGTTCACCTTGTTGGCACAGGAACGCTGTGGTACTCCTGTCATGGTAGATTTAAATGTAAAGAGTGGTGCGCGAGAAGATGGCTTCCTCCCATCATGCTGAAAGTATATATTTCCCAGTAAATAACTCAGAATCTTGCTAAGCTGATTTTTTTCAGTGTTGTGTAGTATTTGTAGAGTCTGTGAATTATTTCAGTTTATCAATATTGTTAAGTGGTTCTGATATTTATGGCATAATGTGATGGTCCTCATACGTGGACCTCAGTTGAGTGTTGTATAATTTTTTTCTGTAGGTTTTTGATATGGGAGTGATAAGTAATGGCATCACAATTACCGAATGATGCTACAGGAAATACGTTGTTTTATGGCAAAATAACTTACTTTATGTTTATTCCTTTTTTTACAGAAGGAAGATTTCTTGAGGAAAGAGATATATGGGCTTTTCTGGATGAAAGTGATGCGGATCTGTCCGAGGGCGAGCTTGACAAATTCTCAGTTACTGATGTTACTAACTTTGACTCATCTTCTGTGTACGATAATGACGATGATGTAAATGAAGGTGAAGGTCTTGGAAATGAATGTGTCCTAAATAGAGAAAATGATGTGCTTGGCAATAACGAAGACGAAGGAAACAGATCTATGGAATCGGTGGTATCTCAGGCGCTCACACCTTCAACTACTAAGACCCGCGATATGAAATGGAGAAATCTATGACTTTACAGGACCCCTGCAATGATGAAGTATTTTTAACAGACTATGACAATGAAAAGGGAATTTTAGATTCATTCTTGGAATACCTACCTCTTAGTTTCTGGGAACAACACGCGGAACAAACTAATCTCTATTCAGTTCAAAAGCGCGACTTGAAATCCGTAAATACTACTAAGGAAGAAATGATGCATTTGGCTGGTGTGCATGTATTGATGGGTGTGCTGGGTTATCCACAAACCAAAATGTACTGGCAACGTGATACTGAGGTGCCGATAATTTCTAAGTGTATGTCCAGGGATCGTTTTTTCGAACTGAGGAATTTTATGCATTTTGTTGACAATCAAGGGGAACATGAGGGACCACTCTGCAAGGTGAAACCATTTCTTGACTGCGTGAAACAAAAATGCATATCTCTCCCACGGTCAAAGCATGTATCACTTGATGAACAGATGGTGCCTTTCTCAGTCAAGTGTGGCTTTAGGAAGTTTGTCCCTTCAAAACCCAAGCCATTAGGATTGAAGAATTTCATTTTGGCAGCACCAGATGGATTAGTTTTAGATTTTATGTTTTACACAGGGGCAGGTACAGTATCGATTGAGGACCAAAAAGAATATGGTCTTGGTGGTGCTATTGTCAAGGTTTTGACAGAAAGTATTCCACAAGATAAAACTCATTGTGTTTACACTGATAGGTTTTTTACCAGTGTAAAATCAGTAGACATGCTACTGCAGAGAAATATATACCAAACAGGGACTGTCATGAAAAACAGGGTTGAATCAGTGTCACAAAAACTGAAAAAAGATAAGGAACTGAAAAGGGGAGAATGGGAGGAGTGGGTAAGGGAAGATGAAAAAATGTGCATTGTAAAGTGGAAGGACAACAGAAGTGTTCTTCTCCTGTCTTCATGTGTTGGCAGTGAGCCACCTACAACATGCAAAAGATGGTCGAAGGAGGAAAAGAAAAAGGTTGTTATTCCTCAGCCATTGATTGTTAAATACTACAATGAAAAAATGGGTGGAGTAGACCTTTGTGATAGATTCATGTCATACTATAGGTGTTACATTCGTACCAACAAATGGCCAGTGCGTATGTTCAACCACTTTGTTGATCTTATAATTGTAAATTGTTGGATAATGTATCACAGATGGTGTGCAGGTAGTGGTATTATTAGACATAAACGACTCTCATTAATGGATTACAAAATGCACGTGGGAAAGGCATTAAGGACATTAGTTACATAAACATTAGGAAACGAGGACGGCCTCCCTCAGCATCCACCAACCCTGTTGACGAAGATGATGACTCCGAGGATGACATGGACAAACAAGGTACGGTGAAAGTGCGAAGAGTTCAGAGCCAACCCATTCCAGAGGTTCGTTTTGACAATATAGGCCACTTACCAAAATTTGTTGATGCAAAGAATGCCTCGAAATGCAGAAGGCCTGGATGTCGTTCCAAAACGAGGGTAGTCTGTACAAAATGTGGTATGTACCTTTGCGCTCTAAAAAACAACTGCTTTTGGCATTATCACACCAAATAATGAGTAGAATGACTTGTGTAGTGAGAAATTGTTCAATTATGTGTATATTTAGTTTCTATGTATGCATAGAGTTCCTATATTATGATGAGAGTGTTTTAGAATAGGTTTTGGTTATTTTACGTTAGTAATACACAGTTTCCATGTTATGAGAGTGTTTTAAAATAGGTTTTGGGTTTTTTAAGTAATTAAAGTACATAATTGGAATAAAAACGCATATTGTTTCCAAAAAAACCATCTGCTAAATCAAGAGTAGTGTAATCCATGTGTTAACAAAGACCTGAGGTCCACATATGAGGACCCTCAGTTATGCCCTTTGGGCACGTTACGAAGAAAAATTTTATTGCATGGTTTGCTTACTAGTGACCCATATTCTCAGAAATGGCATGTATAAAAATTCTGTTTCCGGAGTATTCAGTCCGGGATTGAAGAGGGTATGGTGGTTCTTCTGAATTAGTTGTCCAAGATACTCATTCCTAAACCGCAACCTTAAAGTTTCTTTTATTTTCTGTCTATATCTGTATCTTTTGTCGAATCTTACATTTTCTATCATGTCGATATCGGGCATTCCAACCTCCTTGACCTCTTGCAGAAACATTGCAGGGGTTATTGCCATCAGGTCACTTCCATCATTGGACAGGTAGGTAAGCGGCCGAGAATTCATCACAGCTTCGATATCACACAAGACTGTCATCATTTCTTGGTACGACAAGCACGAATTTCCCAGAACTTTCCTGAGCATTTGTTTGAGAACACCAATCAATCTCTCCCTCCAACCTCCCCACCATGGTGCAGCGGGAGGATTAAATTTCCATTCAATTTCATTTGCAGAACTATATTCAATAATTTTATCCCACTGAATCGTCTCCAAGGCATTACAGACGCCATGAAAATTCGTCCCATTATCACTGTAGACTATCGCTGGCCTTCCACGTCTGGATACAAAGCGTCGAAAGGCTGCTAGGAATGTTGAGGTAGCCAAAGATGTCACAAGCTCCAGATGGACCGCACGAAAAACAGCACACGTGAACAAACAGACCCAGGCTTTCTCTCCTCCTCTCAAAATCAAAGGTCCTGCAAAGTCTACCCCTGATATCTCAAAAACCGAAGCCTCTCTCGCTCTGTCAACGGGTAGATGAGCCTGTTCCGCTTCAAGATGTTTTCCATGGTATCTTCGGCAGACAACACATGATGCAATTGCACTCTTCACAGTTCTTCTTCCACCGAGGATCCAGTATTTCTGTCGGAGCCCGCTGAGCAGAATCTGTGTACCAGCATGACATAACTCTTTGTGTTTTTCCCTAATGAGAGCACGAACTAAAGCATGTTTTGCAGGAAGGATAATAGGACAGCGGAAAGCGTAATCATCCCGACGTGCTATTATCTTTGTTTTCAGTCTCATCACTCCCTCGTCATCAGTGAAAACACAGAGAGTGCTAAATCTCTCGTCCTTTACATCTACAAAACACTCTTTTTGTATGAACTTCATCACAATTTTCTCCGCTCTGGTCGTCTCCTCAACTGATAGTTCTGCGTATATCCTAGTTAATTTTTGTTGTCGACAATTGTGCAGAAATCTCAAGATCCACCCCATCATGCGAACTGTTTTCCGAAAACTCGAGAAATAGTCGAGGTGCCACTCTTGCGTATTTGACTTATTTTCTATTGCGGTCATGGTGTTGACTTTTCTTCTTTTTTCTTCGAACACTTCTTCATCGTTTCTTGTAACTTCGGAGCAGGGCCATTGAGTAGGGGATTGTTTCAGCCATTTCGGACCCTCCCACCATCTCTGTTCCAGTAAATGCTTTGGATCACATCCTCTTGATCCCAGGTCAGCTGGATTCATGGTTCCAGGAACATGTCGCCACTGTTCAGTTCTGGATAATCTTCGGATTTCTTGAACTCTATTCCATACGAATGTTCCCCAAGGTTCGTCTAATTTTATCCAGGACAACACTGTCGATGAGTCACTCCAATAATGAACAATAATTTCCTTTGACCTTAATGATGGTAACACTGATGTGGCAAGTCTAACACCTATGGTAGCTGCTAATAATTCCAGACGTGGTATGGTGATCTTCTTCTTGGGTGCCACTCGTGCCTTTGCTTGTACAAGCCGTAGATCCACGTTATCAATCCTCTGTACTCGCAAGAATATAACTGCTGCATATGCGGTTTGACTAGCATCGCAGAATATATGTATAGAGATATCTTCAACCGATTGCAGCCTTCCAATCAGACATCTGTGAATCTTAATCTCAGCCAGGAGAGGTAGTTCTGCCAACCATTTCAGAAACCTTTTATTTGTCGATTCATTTACCTCAGTGTCCCAGTCCAGCTCAGAAGCCCAAAGTTCCTGCAGAATTAATTTAGGGCAGAGATATACAGGACATGAAAAACCAATAGGATCAAATAATCTATGAGCAGCTCTTAGTATTGTCCTCTTTGTTATTACATCAGGTATGATATCAATGACATGTGCCAGATTCAACTCCATAGTATCGTTTTCTTTATTCCAAACGAGTCCCAACACTTGTGATAGGTTTTCAGTTGTTTTGTCGTGAGAATACTCCCACCCTCGCAGGTTGAAAGATGCCTTCTCCATAATTATTTTTGCCTCTTTCATGAATGAATTGAGCTCAGCTTCATTGTTAACACTTGTAGTACAATCTACATAGAAACATTCTCTCAGTCTTTCTATTGTCGGAACCAAATAGGGATTGTTATCAACTGCTTCTCTCTTCATCTTGTTCAAATGGAATTCTATTGTTGCCGACAGCAAGAAAGGAGAACATGCAAGACCGAAAACAACTCTATTATGACGAAACACTTTCATCTTTTCTGTACTTTTCTTATCCCACAAAAAAAATCTTAGAAAGTCACGGTCTCTAGGATGGACGCTTATTTGTAGAAATGCCTTTTCTATGTCTGCGATGACTCCAATATCATTTTCTCTGAACTTGAGTAATGAACTAGGAATCAACTCTATAAGGTTAGGTCCTTTTTCAATACAATCATTTAGAGAAGGAGCGTTCCTCTGTTTCGCAGAGGCGTCAAATACAGGTCTTATCTTGGTGGTGCTGTTCTCTTTCAACACAGGTCGATGTGGTAAATAGTGTCCGCCATTCGCCAGCTCTTCTTCGGATACCATTGCAATAATTCCTTGCCCCATCCAATCTCGTAAGACACCATCGTATCCTCCATAATGTTGCTCAGTTTGTAGTTTCATTGTGACTGTCTCCAATCTGCGCTGAGCTATTTCGCTATTGTCCGGAAGAGGTGGATGTTGCTCGCTCCAAGGTAGACACACTTCATATCTGTTGTCTTCATTCAGCCTCACAGTCTCAAGGAAATTCTTCCTAACTCGTTCATTCTTCTCGACGGTAGATTCCTTTTCTGCAGGATCAGTAATTCCAAGAATTTCTAAGTCCCAGAGATCACAAATTTTTGTTTGTTTTGAAAACAATGATGTCACCAACAGTGACGCTGCATCCCTTCTAGGTTTATTACTTATAATTTTTCCCATTAGTGTCCACCCTAGAACAGTCTCTACTAGAACTAGACCACACTTTAGTTGATGTGTCTTTCCAGTAAGCAATTCACCTGCGACATCTGCCCCCACTAGAATCTGTATGGGTCCTCGGTCTTGTACGTCTGTTAAATCTTCAGATCCTTTATCTCATTACTCCAAGCACCATTTCTAACATATGGAACATCTTCACAAATTATTTCTTGGCTCAAAACTTGCAGTTCCTTGGAATAGTTTTCCTCTAATCTTCTTAAACTTATGTTGTAACAATCATGCTTTACCTCTTGGGAACGTATTCCCCTGTGGGTGGGGGCGGTAGAATAACACCCACGGTATCCCCTGCCTGTCGTAAGAGGCGACTAAAAGGGGCCCCAGGGGCTTTGAACTTTGGAGCGTGGGTTGGCGACCACGGGGCTCTTAGCTGAGTCCTGGAATTGCTTCCACTTACTTGTGCCAGGCTCCTCTCTTTCATCTATCCTATCCGACCTCCCTTGGTCAACTCTTGTTCTTTTCCGACCCCGACGCTATTAGGTTTGCGAGGGCTAGGGAGTCTTTCATTTTCACGCCCTTCGTGGCCCTTGTCTTCCTTTGGCCGATATCTTCATTTTTCGAAGTATCGGATCCCTTCCATTTTTCCCCTCTGATTAGTGTTATATAGAGGATGGTTGCCTAGTTGTACTTCCTCTTAAAACAATAATCACCACCACCATCTTGGGAACGTACTCCCCCAAATAAAGAGTGTATTAGAGTTTCCTTTCCGACTGACTGGTACCCCATTTGTTCAGCTAAGCCACGCACAATGTAAGATTTAGTAGACCCGGTATCAATGATCGCTCGCACTGTTTTTTGTTTACTCTTACCCATAACAACAACCGCCAGAGTTTGTAAATATACCTCAGGAGAACAAGAGACGTTAGCCATAGACTTATCTACATGAGTGGCATCCTCACTAATCGACTTTCTTTCTCCCTCAAAATTATTTTTTGAAACACTTTCTTTGTCCTTGTTACCAAGTTTATAACACATTAGTACCACATGCTTCCCACCACAAACAATACATCTAATAATGGATTTACAAGCTTTACTTTGATGACCTCTCTTTAAACAATTAAAACAACAGTGCTTGTTACTCAAGATTTTCCTTCTTTCCTCCACAGTCATTTGTTGAGCTTTAATGCATTCTGAACTTGAATGAAGTTTAAGACAAAATACACACTCTTGTCTTTTAGAAATATCAGTAGATAACAAGGCAGAAGCAGTGGGGATATTTGGTTCAGCGGCTTCCCTTGGTTTTTTGCCTCCCTTAATCTTGAGCCCTTGGGATGTATTAATGTTGAACCCTTTCATTGCTAATGAAATTCTTTCCTCACTAACAACTTCACTTTGGAGAAAAGCCATGAGCTGTTTCAAACGATCTTTGGAGACAGAATCACATCTGAAAGAAGTATTCCTTTGCCAGGCCCTTAGTAAGTCTTCTGGCAAGGATGATTCAATTAAGGGGTATAGCATTGCAGTGCACTTTTCTGTAGTAACTCCTAAACTTTCCAGAGACCTGAGATGTGATTCTAATTTATCATATAAACTACTAAGTGTTTGTTTTTCTGTAGAATTTACTGAATTGTTTAAAACTAGCTTCAGTAGTTCACGAACGTAAACTTCTACCTGTACGTCCTCCCTACCAAATCGAGCTTGAAGACTGTTTATCGCTCTATGATAATTGTCGGCAGTCGGAGGGAAACTTGTGACTAACTCGTACGCTCTAGAACCTTCTATCATAGCTTGAATGAGATACTGGAATTTATCTTCCTCCCCCATGTCCTCATCTTCGTGTATTTTACGGAACTGACTCCAAAAATATAACCAGTCAATTATTTCCCCAGAAAACTTCTTCAATTCTATTTTTGGAAGTCTGTATTTCTTTCTTTCAGCTATATTTTCATTTACTACACTTTGGGTAGAGGAAGCCGGCACAGTGGTATTCAAAAATCTTGTTGCTTTAGTCCTACAGCTCAAGAATTTACGTCTAAATTCATCAGCTGATTCTTCCTCATCTGCTATTTGATCAACCTCATAATTATCATCTATCATCTGTTGAAATACCAATCCATCTAAATTAGCGATAGTATCATACCTTTCTTGAAGGATTTCTAGCTGTACCTGAATTTCTTCTGTGTCTGGTTCACCGTCTTGTAACGATGACATAACCTCGTTGTATACTCGTGTAAATAACCGCCGCTTTACGGTCCTTGCTTTCGTGAGGTTTTCCATCTTTTTTTTTATTTTCACGGGGGTCTTCCTTTATTAATGATGTCCTGTCACGGTCGCCAATAAATGTTAGGTTCACCAATTAAAAATCAGAAAACACCCCGCCGAAGTCATATATTTTTACTTTTTATTCAGAAGAAAAAACAAGCACTTCTCTATGTCAGCCATTCACATTTTTTCAACACCCCCACACACTCTCCAACCCAGACATCTCTCTCTACTGCCAACCCCATCATATTACATTTAATTTCAAATATGTTACAAACTCAACAGTTGGGTTGAAGTTGCATCGAAGTTCATCTACGTCACAATACCATCGAAGTCTTAAGACATTTTCAGTTGTGCCAACATTACAATTTGAGGAATTCAGCCATCCCCTCAAATTGAAACCTGCAGAGGACATCAACTCTTGTGCCTTTAAAATAAATGGCCCAATCTCTTCTTTTGAAACAACTCCAGTAAGACAGTCGTCCACATAAAATGCATGTTTCAATTTATTAGCTACTTCCTTCAAATGAGTTGGGGCATCATCCAGAAGGTGGTTCAGTACTGAAACCGATAAAAAAAGGACTGGAACAGACCCCAAACACCACCCTACAATGTTTAAAAGTGGCGACCTTTCCCTTATCCCACCAAAGAAAACGAAGCATATCTCTATCTTCAGAATCAATTATAATCTGCAGGAAGGCCTTTTCTATATCAGTAATTAGACCTATAGGGTAGGATCGGAAATTGGTGAGTACGGATGGAACAAGGTCAATGAGGTTTGGTCCAGGTTCGAGGCACTTATTTAAAGAATTACCATTCCTGTCCTTGTTGGAAGCATCACACACTGGCCTAATCTTTGTAGTATCACTGTCTTTCAGCACAGCTCGGTGAGGCAGATAATGCGTAGGTCCATCCGAAACCTCGTTTGCAACGCCTTCAATGTTCCCCTTACTTTCCCATTCTTGAAACCCTTCATCATAATCCTGAAATTTCTGCATTCCTCGTAACTTTCTTGAAGTGTTCAACAATCGCGTCTCAGTAACTTCACGATTTCATTCCAGAGAAGCACAACCGTCAATCCGAGGCAGTTTAACAATGTAGCGTCCAGATGCTTCTCTCTTCACAGTCTTATCGAAGAACATCTTGACCTGTTGTTCCCTCTCTTCGATCTGTTCGCCAGGATCTTTTATACCCATAACTTCAATTTCCCACAAATCCGCTACTCTTGTTGACTGAGTCAATGTAAGCAGAGTGTAAGACGAGGCAGTTGGTGAGGTGGTCTCAGAAGGACCCATAAGTGGCCACCTCAAACACGTTCTCACAGCCACCAGATTCTTGTATACGTGCACAAAGTCTGGCGTGATTATCTGAGCCCAGACATCAGCTCCTAACAATACCTGTATTTCACTAGCATTGTTGTCATCACACTGTCTAACATCAGTAAGTTCAACTCTCTTATCCTTCAGTAAATTAAACAAGTCAGCATCAACTAGGGGTGCACTACCACAAATACAATCAGAGCCTCATACAGTAACCTCACATCTCCTTTCCTCGTTCATACCCAACAGGGTTATCTGATAGGACTCGAAACTAACAGATGCTGTTTTCCTACCTCCAAATAATTCTTGACTTAGGGTTACCTTTCCGGTTTGTTTGAACTCTAATTTCTTAGCACAAGACTTCTTAATGTAGCTTTTCTGTGATCCACTGTCGCAAAGAACTCTCACTCTGAGTGGATAGACCAACAACTATCGTAGCAACTATAGTCTGCAGATAGGTCACTTGTCCTTCGTTACCATCTGCTATCATGCTAACTGTATTATCTTTAGGTTCATCTGAGGCTGTCTTCATACACATCAAAGCGTAATGTTTCCCTCTGCAAAATGGACACTTCACGAACATCTTACACTTAGCACTGACATGTCCCTGTCGTAGACACCTAAAACAAGCTCCCTTTTTCTTTAAAGTCCCTTAGCGTTCTACTAGAGAACAATCGATAGCTACAGCACAGTCTTCAGAAGGATGTGTGGTTCTGCTACAAAACACGCATGCTACTTCTCTGTAGTTTCCCTTACTAACCGAAACATCCTCTACTGACACTAAAGCAGCTGCTGAAGGCACTTCCCTCTTCTTCATATTGATTTTATCATCTTGCTTAACACGATCTACCCTCTCATTAGCTTCAAAAGAACCTTGCCTTAGCTTAAGTCGTTCCTCCCCTTCAACCTCAATCATTAAGGAGGCTAACAGTTCTGTCAAGCAACAGTCAGGTTCCTTGGTAGACGTTTCTTTTGATGCATGGTACCTGTCCCAGGTTCTAAACATAACCTCTGGTAGGGCACTCTCCACAAGGGGAAATAACATTGCTGCGTATTTCTTCTTTGTCACTCCTAATGAGTCAAGCGCTCTCAACTGTCCTTCCAGACTGTCATACAGTTGTGCTATGGATCTTAAGCTGTCTTTCTTTAACGCCAAGGATAAAAGTTCCCTAACATAGTATTCAATAAGAAACTCATCCTTCCCATACCTAGACTTCAACAAATATATAGCCTTTTTATAGTTTTCCTTGGACGGAGGAAAGTTTTCTACCAGTTTCTGAGCAGGTGAACCAGGTTCCTTACATTGAATCAAATAAACAAATATTTGTCTTCACCTTTAAGGCTGCCATCTTTACGTATTTTAGCAAATTGCGCCCAAAACCCAATCCAACCTTTCACATTCCCATCAAACCTTTTGAGCTCTAGTTTTGGTAGTCTTAATAATCTCAGTTTGGAAGAACGTGAGCAGTTACTACTCACTTCCGAAACAGCTTCATCTGCAACTTATAAGGCCTGCACCTTCTCTCTAACCTTAAAAAATTCCAGTTCGTACTCACTGCAATTGTCGATCTCTGTTTCAAGCATGATGTCTTCTAGGTTTTCTCTTTGCAGCAGTTCATTGTAGACTTCATCAATACGTTTTAACTTCTCGTATTTTTCCACAAGTGAAGCATACCTGCTACGAATTTCTATGTGCTCACAATCGGCAAGATTGAGTTCTTCAAGCTTATTCACTTCGCGAGTAAACACGCCGCGTAATACTCGTCGTTCGGTCATCGTTCGTCTAATTTATATTGATGTTGAAATTGCCTGTAGTCCTGTCGCGGTCGCCAAATGTTCTATACAATAACAAATAATTTACTTTAATACAATTTAATTAATACAATTCAACACCATCATCAAAACCATAAGCACGGAAACTACATAACAAAGAACAAAAGACTGTCTTTCTTCTGCTGGAAATCGATTTACTCGCAAAAGGTATAACTTGCGTTCTCCACAGCTATAATACTCCAGGACGCCATTCGCGCCTTACACGCGTCGATGCTATCACGCATGGTACACGTTATCAGTGCCCATGAACGACCTAGTGCCTACTAGGCAACAGGACACATTCGGAACCTAGGTGCGAAATGTTAATCGTTTCTGAAGAACACACTAACGAACATAGCCTGTGCATATGAACTTCCTACCTCTAGTCGTTCAAGGTCTCTTTTTTTTTTTTTTTTTTTATGAACATGAGTGTATATTTTATACCTTTGTATAGCCAACTTCTACTGATATGGAAAATCGTTGTGTTCGTGAGATCTCAATGTTGGCAGAACATTTGAGGGATCAACTTGCAAAATGTGAAAACTGAGGGAATGCGTTCAAATTGAGCTGTACGAGTTCAAAATTCTTGAAACAGGAAAGCATTGTTTGAACCGCTGGAGTTGGCTGACAGTAACATTTCCTATTCTCAGACATCTGGTAATATGAGTGTTCTTTCAGTCTCTAAAGTAGCGCGCGCGCGCGCGCGCGCGTGTGTGTGTGTGTGTGTGCGAAGACTGGGTCATATTAACTTTATTAGACAGATGAAGATTAGAAACATTTTCGTCACAAACGACCATGGAAGAATTAGATCATTATTCTGCAAAATTGTAAGTCTGAGTTCAGTAACCTTTGCATTTTGTAAAATCAAGCCGAAACTAGCGTTTACAGCTAAGAGTCCTATAATATAATTTTAATATAATACTTCTGTATGGTTTAAATGTGTGAATTAGAAAAAGTAATACTAAGATCAACGCTAAGCAGCGCAGCTCGAATATTTATAGGTATCAGGTTGGCGGGAACGTTGCTGGCTCCTTAACAGTTGGGACAGCCGCCTCAATTCAAAAAAATGTCTGCACCCCTGCATTAGAGCATTCGAAGCGTAGTGAGAGTTACATTTTCACGCCTTTTGTGGCCCCTGTCTTTCTTTCGCCGATACCTTCATTTTTCGAAGGGTGTGATTCCTTCTATTGTTCCCTCTGATTAGTGTTAGTGGATGGTTGCCCAGCTGTACTTTCTCTTTAAAAAATAATCACCATCAGCAGCTGATGTATAACCAGAGCTTAATTTACAGTCCAGTTCATTTTACGAACATGCAAATTTTTCAGAGAAATGCTCTCTTCGTCACTCAGAAAAAGACCGTAAGTCTTAAAACAAGGAGGCTCGATTAGGGAGGCATGATATCTTCAGACGCACTTTCACCCGATTGTAAATTAGGATCGTCCTTCCACACAAATTCGGTACTAATACTAAGCAGAAGTCTACAGACGAGGTAATCCCTAGGATTAACGAGGTATGCTTAAATAAACGAGCACTGGATAATAGTCGCCAATACGCTGCCAGAGCTGAAGCAGCGAAGCGCGGCCGCCATATTCGTGGTACCGGTACCAAGACATTCACTACGTTTACACGCAGGATTCAGATCGATCTGAGTACATTTCCCGTATTGAAAACGCCATGTAAACAGGGACTCAGTTCGGATTGACTCTCAAGGTCGATACGGTAAAATCTGGGATCGTATCGTACTCAGTTCGAATTGAGTTCCATGTAAACGCGGATCTTACTGAGATCGTATTGAAAACGACTGCGCACACACTCCATGTTTGTTCTGACAAAATAATCGTCATTAAAGTTCTGTCGAAATAACAAAAATAAGCCAGTAAATATGTTTACCTGTATAAATGATCAGCAACTGCAATCATATTATAAGACGGCCAGTCCTGGCGATTAAGAAAATCACGATAACGTTCTGTTGCGGGTAAAATTGGAATAAGTGTTCTATCTATTGCACCAATGACATTTGTAATATCACACACACTTTCAAAACTGAAAGTTATCTCCTCGGCTTCTACCTCATTTGGCGTTTTTAAATTCTAAGAGGTGATATCGATTTTACTACAATTCTGCATCGTCTGTATACGTCGATGTTGCCTGGCGGATTCAATACGATACTCAAATACTAGATGTAAACGGTGATCGTATTCAATACGGTAAGTGTACTCAAATCGATCTCAATTCCCATGTAAACGTACTAATTGTAGACTAGTTGTTTAATGCCAATGAGATATATTTTAATTCCAACAAATCTGGGGTACATAGAGTTTCCAAACCCGGATAAGCCAAGCAAATGAGCAAGTTAGTAACACCTCCGCTAGTATTGAAAACTGCCTGGGGGAATTGGAATAGGATGAACGAAGTTTTCACAACGCTACTGCAATAGTCTAAGTTAATTACACAGCTTTACCAACCATGAAAACTTGTACGCCTCAACCTGGTTGAGTGAAAATGCACGGTATCCAATAGAAAGCCGAAAATAAACAAAATCTGATTTACGTCCCACTAAGTACGTATGGTTTTTCCGAGATGCCTAAGTGTCAGTAAAATACCGAATGGAGGCTAACGTATTAGAGCACCTTCAAGTACCATCGAACTGAACCGGGTTCGAACCCGCGAACATTAGCTCCGAGAAGTCCAGCACTCATCGCCTGAGGTATTCAGTCCGGTTAAGAAAGACGAAGTAGGACTAAAACAGTTCAGTTCTGCAGAAAAGTGAACGAACTTCCCAACTACTGTACATCAATATGTTCAATTAGACCAAATTTATAACGGAATTTGAAAGTGAAAATTGTATCTGAATACTCAGTTGAAAATAAGAGTGATTCCAATAACGGGCTAAAACATCATGTCAACAACCCCTTGAGTAAGTGTGTTGAAGTTTCTAATCTTGCGCGAGTGTTGTAATTACTTTGGGATAGCACTGGAGTGGTTACGTTTTACGTACCATACTAGTCTTAGCCTCTGTAATTTTAATCCAGTTCTCTTACGAAGTATATTGTCTTGCGGCTGAATGCATATCGTTCCAATAGCTTAATCCAGTCTTAAATTTGTAGCACAGCCGCGATTAGAACCTAGGCTCAGCTGGCAGAAAGATATTACACTAACCATCTTTCGTTATGCTAATACCTTAACACTGCAGTAATACACAAAGATGTTCGACGGCCCTGGAATGAAAAAAAAAAGGCTGGCTAGTAAGCTAGCGGCCGTGGATTTAAACTATAGTCCCGATATTTGTTCGATGTAAAAACAGGATCCCTCGGGAAACTTATCAGGTCCGCGAATGGTGGTGTTCAAGCCGTTATCACTGAAATGCTGCTGATGATTGTTCAAACCAACGAGTTAGAATAACAAAGAGTAGCTGTTTGCTTGACATCAGCGCTCCTTGCGCAGGCAAGTTCATAAAGGGCAGCCATGTTAAGAGTCACAAAGCTAGTGGGCGCGAGAACACTGATGAGGTTACATGGAGATTGTGCGTGGCGATTGAACATCGTGAGTTTCAAGAAGTGAAAAGCAAGTCTTGCCTTCCAGAATACCAGCCACCCACATACTCAACGTACGACTGAACTAATCGCAGTACAGTGATAATGTTCACTTTTTTTTAGATTTATCGTAAGTACATTTCTTGGTGCCGGTTTCCCTTCGTCTTCGAAAGTTCATTACTGTTGCCATTTGGTGTTTGCGTATGATTCATTGAAGTTTGACATTCAGATTCTTTTTTCCTCTCCATGGTGGTCCTGAAGACTTGTCTCGTGCTTGGGCGTTGGTTTGATGTAGGCCTATTTCAGTCATACGTACACCAAGCATGGTAAATACAGTATTTTACGGGTGTTCATGAAATTTATGGAAGTACTTATTGTGTGCCGAGCGAGTTGGCCGATCGTTTAGGGGCGCAGAGCTGTGAGCTTTTATTCCGGAGGTAGTGAGCTCGAACCCCACTGCCTGCAGCCCTGAACGTGGTTCACCTTACGTGCTGCACCTTAGGGCCACGGCCGCCTCCTTCCCCATCGTAGCCCTTTCTTATCCCATCGTCGCCATAATGTATATCTGTGTCGGTGTGACATAAGGCAACTCTCCTCTCTCTCTCTGCCTTCAATATATATGACCAAGTCCGACTGACTGTAATTAACGACCCCCCCCCCCAACCCCCCCCCCCAAAAACTACTCGCCATAAAGAAATTAAATTTTGGAAATACATTTATATTACAGCGTAGATGCTCGCTAAGGGAGGACTTTTAGACATTCCGTCGTTAAGGGGGTGAAACGGGGGATGAGCTGTTTAAATGAGTACATCCTATATCTCAAAACTTAACAGTTAACAGACGTAAAAATTGGTATTTGGAATCTACTTAAAAATGAAGAAACATTTATTTTCTGTTTTCGGAGAATTCTGTTAAATGGGGTACAAAATGGTGAAAAGTGGGTTGATTGCCTTTTATGAGGATATTTCTATCTCGAATTGAAGATGTTACAGAAATGAAAATTGGTGTTTGGAATCTCCTTTAAAATGTTTTCAGAATATCCTCTTAACACGGGGGTGAACGCGAGTGAAAAAGGGGTGAATTATTAAAATGAGTATATGAAGATTGTATCTTTAAAAAATGTAACATACTACAAACTTAAAAAATTGATATGAAATCTCATGTATATATATTTTTATTTAGGAATCTCCTCCTGTATTTACAGGCTGCCACTAAGTACAAGGTAAAACATATCAAATTTCTACACAGATCTATTAATTGAAGAAAACTTAATTATAAAGGAACAGCATAATTAGTGCGGCATTTCAGAATTGTAGCTAGAGGTGGTGTCTCAGGATCTTGATAGAGCCTCGGAGGACGAGAGTCGCAATTTCGGGGATGAGCTTCATTGGGGGTTGGAAGCGATTCCATGTGGCGACGAAGTGACGAGGTACGGTACCATGAGCTCCGACCATTATTCCTATTACTTCGATTTCCTGAAGGTGGTATTAGATTTCCAGTAAGGGATAGTGGGTTTGTATTTGTTAATCTTTTCTTGATTAACATCCTCTGGTTGACCGCTATGGTGCTCAAACCTGGCAGTAGGATCTAATATGAACCCTTGAGAGCTGTTGTCTTTAAAGGCTATGATGTCTATTCTCTGCGAACTACCATTTATGGCCAGTCCGTGTACCTCCTCATGTACATTGAATACCTTCTTTCTCAGTTCTTCGGCAATAATGAAGTGAAATGTAGTATGGCCTTTCGTGCCGGGATATCCCAGGAAGGGTTTGGCTTGCCAGGTGCAGGTCTTACTATTTGACTCCCGTAGGCGACCTGCGCGTCGTGATGAGGATGAAATGATGAAGACAACACATACACCCAGCCCCCGGACCATTGAATTAACCAATTAAGGTTAAAATCCCCGACCTGGCCGGGATTCGAACCCGGGACCCTCTGAACCGAAGGCCAGTACGCTGACCGTTCAGCCAACGAGTCGGACTTCGGCAATGAAGGATCTGATTTGGTGGTGCCGCATGTATCTTAGGAGCTCCCCGCGGGTGCAGAATACCAGGACATGACCAAGAGTTAATTTCTCCCCGTGGTAATGCCGACAGAGGAAACTTAACACGCATAACTTGTTTTCGGAAAATCCACCTAAGGGAAGTGAAAAACAGGGTGAATTATTAAAATGAGCATACCTACAGTATCTCAAAACTTAACATGTTACAGACGTGAAAAGTGGTACGTGGAATCTTCATTAAAAATAAAAACCGGGCGAGTTGGCCGTGTGGTTAAGGGCGCGCAGCTGTGAGCTTGTATCCGGGAGATAGTGGGTTCGGGCCCTACTGTCGGCAGCCCTGAAGATGGTTTTCCATTTTCACACCAGGCAAATGCTGGGGCTGTACCTAATTAAGGCCACGGCCGCTTCCTTCACACTCCTACGCTTTTCCTATCCCATCGTCGCCATAAGACCCATCTGTGTCGGTGGGACGTAAAACAAATAGTAAAAAAAAAACTTTTTGGAAAATCCACTTCAGGGGGGCTTAAAAAACGTGAAACAGGGGTTGAAGTATTTTTATTACGAACATTGGCCCTCCCAGTAACCATATGTCAGCCAAATTCTGTTTCTAGCTGCCATATAAGTATCCAAAAAATAATAGTGTATGAAAACTTTACCCAAATTTCTCCCTATTCAAATTTACTCAGTCTGACGCATAAATATAGGAGATACGAGAAAACACCGTACGATCAACCAATTAGACCGCTAAAAGAGGCGTCTTATGGAGCAATCTGTGTGTCGATATAACGTACTGTTTAGCAGCAGTTAATCTGTAAACGAAGTTATACAATATTTTAAACATGCGTATACTTTCGTACGTCGGTCTATCTATATTCATTGAAGTCGATTTGTAGCGACATAGGAGTGTGTGTGCCATTACAATTTAGAATTAATACTATCACTAGTAGGGTGTCTGCTATTGTAATCAATACTCCCTCACATAGACTTGGACTGGCAATAGGAATGAGGTCCTTCTTCAATTCATGTGTAACTGACATTAGTGAGGAGGGCATATACCTTTGTAATGAATAACTTATCATGAAGACTCCGCAACTCGCACTTTACACTGGAAACGTATGGGAACTTCCCAACGCGGTTTCTTGGATAACGCTACGCGAGAATATATAATTAATGTCGTTTGCTTAAAGTCCCACTAACCATTTTTACGGTTTTCGGAGACACCGAGGTGCCAGAATTTTGCCCCGCAGGAGTTCTTTTACGTGCTTGTAAATCTACCGGCACGAGGCTGAAGTATCTGAACACCTTCAGATACCACCGGACTGAGCCAGGATCGAACCCAGACCAGTGTTATTTGATCCTTTAGGAAGATATTTAACTAAAAAAAGAGATCGGAGCTCAATGTAATAGTAAAAATTACCGTTCTTTGTAGTAAGATTTGCGTAGTTCCATTCTGCTGATTCAGTAGCAATTAAATGCTCAACAATGGGGTGAATGTTAGTAAAAAAATCTGATACAAAGGGGTTATATTTTCTGAAGTTAGAAAATGCGCCCAACTTTATTACACAACTGATTACATAATACAAATTGTGCTACAATATCTTAGACCGGTGCAACTTAAAGGACAGTGAGCATATCTCGGTTACGGAGATCGTCTAGTTTGAAAACGGGAAACCACGGAAAACCATCTTCAGATCTGTCAACAGAGTAATTCGAGCCTAGCATCTCCCGAAAGCAAGCTCACAGCTACGCAACCAAGTCAATTGAGTTTTTAAAATGAAGTGATAACAGCACATTGTTGGTAACCAGTAACGAATTATCTACTATCCCCAGCGGAAGCAATTCCAACGTGTTAATTTAGCATAATTCTCCCCCCCCCCCCTAAAAAAACTTCCCTCCCTATGGCTTCTCGCATTATGTAACTGGAAAGTTCACACCGACGCCACTTCGTTACTTCTTACAGGATATAATGCTTTTCGCAGTATGCTGATCTGTTTTCTTCATGAACACAGCTAATTCCCCAAAAGACTAGTGTGATTGCGCAACGTCGGGACTTCACTGATAATCGATATAAAAGAGCAATGACCTTCGCGGGGTAAAGTAGTTCTGTGCGACCCAGTTCTTCACCTATTTTAACAATTCACGTCACTTCCCGACAACACTACCACAGAACTGTGAGAGCAAAAATAATATTTAAGAAGCCTACACTCAAGACAAAGCAACAACTACGCTCGATACGCTGGTTTCTAGCAAAAATAAGACTACCTGCTCCATTGAACTTATAGCATCTTATCTAATATACTTGTGCAGAATTGGGAAACAGTTCTGCACTGGTCATAATATGAGAGCGCGAGAAAGCAGATTCAACCTAATTAGGTCTGGTTTCTCGATGGCCCCACCAATCTTTCACTCGTAGTTAGCAACTTGGAATGAGAAAGGCACAGCTGGGAAAATTAAGCAGCCTGAAGCGAAAAAAAATAGCCTAATGCATTACTGAAAAACAATGTCTTAAGTAATCAGGTTAATATACTTAACGTGAACTTAAGACCCCAATTATCGATTCCATGAAGTTCAAGAGACTAGCCCCCTCCCCCACTTTTTTGTTTGCGATTTCTTCACATATCTGCTTTTATGTTTAATAAAATGCAATAAACATTTTAAAAATATCGAAGAACGGGATCTATCAGTCCATCCGCGGCTCTTTTCAACACTAAAGCTCAAAAGTAACTACAGACTTGCCTCCTCATTCACGTGGTGAAAAAGAAAAAGAACTTGATTGGGCTCTGAGGCGTTTAGAAAGCAGAGACTCTTTCGCCCGAGACCCCGGTTTTATTTGCAATCCACAGCTACCCATTCCATCCCGTTCCAAAAATAAAGGTTCTTGTAACGACATTTCTAGAGCTTCTAACTAATGCTGGCGCAGTAACAAACACAAATTGAAATAATTACTTTTTTTACTTTGTGGTCCAAATTGTTTATCTGCTTTCAAAACTCTCCACAATGTTCCACAATTAGATGGCACCGGATTCTAAAGGAAAATGAATACGAAGCTGCGGCATAAATTAATACATCGGTTAAGGATACAAAAACCCAGGCCCTCGTTATACCTAGTATCAGTGCTTTCGTGTATTCACGGTTATTCGTATGATTCCCTTTCTCCCTACGAAATTCCTTCTCTGCTGTCCGGCTTCATGGCTAAATGGTTAGCGAGCTGGTCTTTGGTCACAGGGGTCTCGGGTTCGATTCCCGGCAGGGTCGGGAATTTTAACCATAATTGGTTAATTTCGCTGGCACGAGGGCTGGATGTATGACGTCTTCATCATTTAATCCTCATCAGGACGCTCAGGTCGCCTACGGGAGTCAAATCAAAAGACCTGCATATATATATATTTCCTTCTCTGCTCCACTATATTTGCCGAGAGAACGTAAATTTACTTGTTTGTACATAAAAACTAACTTTTCTCCAATCCCAAATTGAGGGTCAGATTTTTTTAAATATACAAATAATATGGTTAGTTCACAATCTGCTGAGTCAACATTTCAACAGATTCGTTCTCTGGCTGGAAGGTAGTTTTGGCCTATTATACTGTACCTTATTTTTGTTAATAAAAATATCTGCGCCGCAATCAAGATTAAATGCAGGCCAATTTTGAGTAAAATAAATTATCCCGAAGACTAGACGACCAAAATACAATAACGGAACGGTCGGTGGGAACTGTTCAAATCCAAAAACAAATTGTTAGTAAACATGAGAAAACATGTATTACTGATTTTACAGTTTTAAAAATGTTTGCAGTATTTAAAACCGACAGCTAATGTACTGTGATGTGAAGTATATTATGATACTTTTAAGGGCAAAAGAGTAACAAAAAGCGGAAATCACAATGTTTGGAAAAGAAAGTGCCTTCTATAGTACGCGAACCTTTTCCTGAGCCCTAGTTCCCATTCAGCACTATTGAGTTCAGGGCTCAAGAAAAGGTTCGCGTACTATACTTTAATCAGGATAGAATTTACAGAAATTATCAGTGAATATTACATACATTAATAATAAAGATTTTTTCCAGTTGAGAGGAAAGTCATGAAACGAAATGCCACTTCTCGATCTGCTTTTCATCTCGCATTAAGGTACACAGCAGTAAACAATATTATGCACAGACACATTAAGACGGTTCAAGAACACAAAACAATCCAAATAAGATATACACACGCTCTAATTACAACAGCACTCTTAGCAATGATCACTGAGCGTGTCTCGTCAAGCAGACTAATGCCAGCTTCTCAGCGCTCCAAGCGCCTGAACTGGTAAATACTATGTTACTGAAGAGGAATTGTTAAAACTCTGAGTGCGAGTTAGTTACACCGTTTGGGTCACATAGCTGCCTGTGTAGGACACCATGCAAATCAATCAATACTGATTTGCATTTAGGGCAGTCTCCCAGGTGGCAGATTCGCTATCTGTTTTCCTAGCCTTTTCCTAAAAGATTTCAAAAATTTGCAAATTTATTGAACTCCCCTTCCTATAAATGAATATTTGCCCCAGTTTGTCCTCTTGAATTCCAACTTTATCTTCATATTGTGATCTTTCCTTCTTTTATAAACGCCATTCATCAAACTTATTCGTTTACTAATGTCATTCCACGCCATCTCTCCGCTGACAGCTCGGAACATACCACTTAGTCGAGCAGCTCTCCTTTCTCTCAATTCTACCCAGCCCAAACTTTGGAACATTTTTGTAACGCTACTCTTTTGTCGGAAATCACCCAGAACAAATCGAGCTGCTTCTCTTTGGATTTTTTCCAGTTCTTGAATCAGGTAATCCTGGTGAGGGTCCCATACACTGGAACCATACTCTAGTTGGGGTCTTACCAGAGACTTATATGCTCTCTCCTTTACATCCTTACAACAACCACTAAACACCCTCATAACCATGTGCAGAGATCTGTACCGTTTATTTACAATCCCATTTATGTGATTACCCCAATGAAGATCTTTCCTTACATTAACACCTAGATACTTACAATGATCCCCAAAAGGAACTTTCACCCCATCAACGCAGTAATTAAAACTGAGAGGACTACTTCTATTTGTGAAACACACAACCTGACTTTTAACCCCATTTATCAACATACTACCGCCTGCTGTCCATCTCACAACATTTTCGAGGTCACGTTGCAGTTGCTCACAATCTTGTAACTTATTTATTACTCTATAGAGAATAACATCCGCAAAAAGCCTTACCTCTGATTCCACTCCTTTACTCAGATCATTTATATATATGTATAAGGAAACAAAGATCCGATAATACTGCCTTGAGGAATTCCCCTCTTAATTATTACAGGGTCAGATAAAGATTCACCTCCTCTAATTCTCTGAGATCTATTTTCTACAAATATAGCAACCCATTCAGTCACTTTTTTGTGAAGTCCAATTGCACTTATTTTTGCTACTAGTCTCCCATGATCCACCCTATCAAATGCTTTAGACAGGTCAATCGCGATACAGTCCATTTGATCTCCTGAAACCAAGATATCGGCTATATCTTGCTGGAATCCTACAAGTTGAGCTTCAGTGGAATAACCTTTCCTAAAACCGAACTGCCTTCTATTAATTTCACAAACATGTCTAATATAATTAGAAAGAATGCCTTCCCAACGCTTACATACAATGCATGTCAAACTTTATGGCCTGTAATTATCAGCTTTAGATCTATCACCCTTTCCTTTATACACAGGGGCTACTGTAACAACTCTCCATTTATCTGGTATAGCTCCTCTGACCAAACAATAATCAAATAAGTACAGTACTTTAGGTATGGTACTATATCCCAACCTATTGCCTTTAGCATATCCCCAGAAATCTTATCAATTCCAGCCGCTTTTCTAGTTTTCAACTTTTCCATCTTATTGTAAATGTCATTGTTATCATATGTAAATTTTAATATTTCTTTAGCCTTAGTCCCCTCCTCTATCTGGACATTATCCTTGTAACCAACAATCTTTACATACTGCTGACTGAATACTTCTGCCTTTTGAAGGTCCTCACATACACACTCCCCTTGTTCATTAATTATTCCTGGAATGTCCTTGGACTCTGTTTCTGCCTTAAAATACCTATATATACCCTTCCATATTTCACTAAAATTTGTATGACTGCTAATTATGCTTGGCATCATGTTATCCTTAGCTGCCTTCTTTGCTAGATTCAATTTTTTAGAAAGTTCGTTCAATTTCTCCTTACTTCCACAGCCATTTATAACTATTTCTTTCCAGTCTGCAGCTCCTTTTTAGTCTCTCTATTTCTCTATTATAATAAGGTGGGTCTTTACCATTCCTTACCTCCCTTAAAGGTACAAACCTGTTTTCGCATTCCTCAACAATTTCTTTAAACCCATCCCAGAGTCTGTTTACATTTTTATTTACTGTTTTCCACCGATCATAGTTACTTTTTAGAAACTGCCTCATGCCTGCTTCATCAGCCATATGGTACTGCCTAATAGTCCTACTTTAAAGACCTTCCTTTCTATCACATTTATTAACTACGACAAAAGCAGCTTCATGATCACCAATACCATCTATTACTTTGGTTTCTCTATACAGCTCATCTGGTTTTATCAGCACGACATCCAGGATATTTTTACCTCTGGTTGGTTCCATCACTTTCTGAATCAGCTGTCCTTCTCATGTTAACTTATTTGGCATTTGTTGGTCATGCTTCCTGTCGTTCGCATTTCCTTCCCAATTGACATCTGGTAAATTCAGGTCTCTTGCTACAATCACATTTCTTTCCTTGTTTCCTACATAGCTGATTATCTTATCAAATAATTCTGAATCCGTGTCAGTGCTACTCTTTCCCGATCTGTACACTCCAAATATATCAAGTTGCCTATTATCCTTAGAAATGAGCCTTACACCTAGAATTTCATGTGTCTCATCTTTAACTTTTTCGTAGCTTACAAATTCTTCTTTCGCCAGATTGAGTACTCCCCCGCCCATCATTCCTATCCTATCTCTACGATACACACTCCAATTCCGTGAGAAAAATTCTGCATCCATTATATCATTTCTCAGCCATGATTCAACTATTACAATATCTGGTAAATATATATCTATTACATTACTCAATTCTATTCCTTTCTTTACAATACTTCTACAATTCAACACTAACAATTTTATGTCATCCCTACTTGATTTCCAGCTCCCTATTCCCTTATCACCGCTCCCTAGGCCATCCCGTTTCCCTGAATGTACCTCCCTATTACCCTTCCAAACAAATTTCCTAACTTATACGTACCACTGCGGTTTAAGTGAAGGCCATCTGAGCGCAGATCCCTACCTCCTACCCATCCATTAGGATCTAGAAATTTCACTCCCAAGTTTCCCACATACCCACTCCATTGTCTTATTTAAATCCCCAATCACCCTCCAGTCAGTATCCCTCCTACACAGTATTCCACTAATAACAATCTCAGCTTTCTTAAACTTCGCCCGTGCTGCATTTACCATATCCCACACATCTCCAACTATGTTGGTACTTATATTAGCTTGCCTTACGTTGTTGATACCAACGTGAAACACTACCACCTTCTCCTTCCCCTGCTCCCTGTCCTACTTTCCTCAACATCCACCTCAACCTAATTCCTGGATAACATTCTACCCATGTCTAGGATCACTCCATTAGAGCAGGTTTGTCAATTCCAGGATTCTCCCACATTTTAAGATTTCGAAGACATATGTACATTCAAAATGAAGACTTTGATAAACTCCCCGAATCCTTTCATATCGAATACGATGGTACTAACTACTGGATTTGCGTATCATCCGACTCACCCACTTGTTTCCTTTGCCATACCGAAGGACATCTGGCCAAAGATTGTCCTAACGACGTTTCACTTCCAAAAGGTGAATCATCTTCTAATCATTTTCCTCAGCTCCAAGAGATTTCACAAAAGTCAGAGATCGAAAACCCCAAAAATGTCATCGGTATTTCTAGCTCCCTCCCGAAAGATAGGCCTATTCAAGAAGCCACTTCACTGACCAACCCTGACTTAGCACTTAGTCAAGTCTGTAATGATCCTCCCTCCTCCAGAATTCAAATTGAGAGAGAAATTGCCGCACCTATGGAAACACACTTCACCCCTGTAACAGTGAATTTTTCTGGATGTAAAAGGCCAATTCCAAATAGTCCTGATAGCAACAAATCCATACTGGCCTCCTGAACAAAATCAAGAACCGTAAGACAAATCACACTTCCAAGAAACCCAAGACAGACGCAAAAATCAACAATAAGTGATATGCTCCTGCCAGTAAAACAAGTTCTGTAAGCCGAACCATCACTATTCCCCCTCATCTACCTACAGCTCCAATCCTCCTTCGAAAATACAGTTGGTGCTAAGTTGCTCCTAACTACACACAAGACATAGGTCTTGCTAAAGCCCTACAAAAACCATCCTTACTACACCGATAAAAGTATCAAAAACAAAAGCACCCGAATAGTAAAAAAACTACTGAAATCCGGCAGTCAAAGTGAAGACCCAACGCATATCAATTTAACGCCAGACTATTCCAGTGACAATTCCTTCCCAGTATAATAATGTAGATAAACCTCGTTCTGCCTTTGATCATTATTATGACAACATTACTCCAATGGAATCTTAACAGTTATCGATCACAGAGTATCTGCAATTCCTAATAAACACCAACCATCTGTTACCTGTCTCCAAGAAAGAAAGTTTCAAAATGACTTTGCTGCTAATCTAAGACTCTACAGTGTCTACCACAAAAATAGAACTAATGCGAATCATGCGAGTGGAGGAGTAGCTACTCATACAAAAAACAATAGCTATGCCAAAGAAATTACTGTTAACACTAATTTGGAAGCTGTCGCAATTTCAGTCCATCTACCACCTTCTCTATGAATCTGCAATGTTTATATTCCAAACAGTTTATTTGTTTCAAGGGGACGATCTACGAAACCTTATTCACCAACTACCTAAACCATTCATCCTAGTAGGTGACTTCAACAGCCACAACACGTTATCGGGTAGTCATAGTTCTGATGCAAGAGGGAAAGAGATAGAAAAGGTACTTGATGAATTTGATTCTAATGAACTCTACTGCTCCAACTCGCTTTGACAAAGCCCACAGCACCTGTAGTAGTATAGACCTAACCATCTGCACACCGGACATAGCAACGCTTTTCAATTGGTCTGTTATTCAACACTCCAAGGAAATAGTGACCACTTCCCGATACTAATCAATAATGAAAATTCTTCTGTCAACTCGTTTATTAACAACCCTAAATGGAACTTAAATATGGCAGATTGGACGAAATTTAGACAGACAGTCAATCACTTAAAAGACTTAACCCCTCCAAATGGTTTCCCTTCTAAACACATGAATACCATTGTTCAAGATTTCACAGGAGTTCTTGTTATATCTGCGGACATGAGTGTTCCAAAAGTAAACTCAAATTCCTTTAAGAAAACAGTACCTTGGCAGAACGACTCTTGTAAGGAGGCTATTAAGAATAAGAATCACGCTTCCTACCTCTGCAAAAGAAAAACCACACCTGAAAATAAAGTCCACTTTCAGAAATGTAGAGCAATCACTCGAAAAGAAATTAAACTCAGCAAAAAGAATTCATGGCTATCAATTGTCTCCTCGCTAAGTTCCCAAACCCCACAAAAGGAAATGTGAAATAAACTTCAAAGAATAAATGGCAAATATAATCACTGCTACATTACTTCCTTCAGAAACTCGGTTGATGGAACCTTCATAAACAAACCTCAAAACATCGCTGATGAATTAGCTGACATTTGCCGAGATCTCTAGTGACAAAAATTATGATCCCGAATTTCTCCATACAAAGAAAGCCAGTGAATCCACTGATCTAAGGAAAGCCATCTCTGTCCCAACTATAATCTAAACGATGCTTTCAACTACAGGAAATACTGCAATTACCGAACTTTACAAATGTGGCAAATCTAATCCTGGCCCAGATACGGTCCCTTATGAATTTCTAAAACAGCTTCCACTAAATGCAATAAATTATCTTCTGGCCATTATCAACCACATATGGAGCTCTAAGACTTTTCCTGATCAATGACGAAATGTCATTGTAGTTTCAGTACCAAACCAGGGAAAGACAACTCTATTGCAGAAAATTATCGCCCTATTGTTTTAACAAATGCGATGTGTAAACTCATGGAGAAAATAGTCAGCAAAAGATTACGCTGGTATCTCGAACACACAAATGTTTTCAGTAATGTGCAAAACGGGTTCCATAAAGCTCATTCCACAACAGACACTTTGATAAGTCTGGAATCTGAAATACAGGAAGCGTTCCTCAATAACCAACACCTAACAACGGTCAGTTTAGATATTAATAAGGCATATGACATGGTATGGAAAGACTATGTAATCAAAGTACTAATGACACATAATATATCTGGAAATATCCTATACTTCATTTATAATTTTCTCCAAATGCGCCGAATTCAAGTTAGAGTAAATGGAATTCTGTCAAAGGAAGTAGTAATCAACAATGGAGCCCGCCAAGGATCAGTTATCAGTGTATCACTTTCATGTGGCAATTAGTGGTAGAGTCTGTAACATCCACTCACCAGTTAAATGTTGCCTTTTTGCTGACGATTTGATAATCTTCTGCCCAGGGAAAAATATTACGACTCAATTCCTATTACAAGAAGCAATTGTAAATATACAAAACTGGACTAAAACCACAGGGTTCAAATTTTCTAAAACTAAAACCAAATGTATTCTCTTCTCCAAAAATAAACATACCATCCCTAACCCTGAATTATATATGGAAGACCATAAAATTGAATAAGTTAAAACTATTAAAATTCTAGGACTTCTATTTGATAACAAGGTCGCCTGGACCCCATACCTTAAAAATTTAAAGACGAATGGCAAAGAAGAATGAATATTATGAAAAATCTCTCAGCAAAAATTTGGGGAGCAGACTACCATGTCCTAATGAACACATACAGAGCACAATCAGAGCCAAGCTGGATTATGGCAGTATAGTATATTGTTCTGGCAGACCATCCACTCAAGATCCTTGATGCCATCCAATCTTCGGCTCTTCGAATTGCCCTAGGAGCCCATCGCACCAGCCCCATAGCTAGTATAGAGAGTGAAGCCAACGAACGACCACTTGAAATCAGACGTAAACAGCTGAGTTTGACATACGCACTTAAGACAGCTGGCACAAGTAACCAATACTTAAAAACGCACCAATTTTCAAAGAGACATAAAGGAAAACTGGATCTCAACCCAAATTGTTTAACGTCAAAATATACAATCTTCTCAAAGAACTAAACCTCAGCCTTCCACCCATTTTATTTCCACACAATTCACTAGATACCCCTCCATGGGAAGCTCATTAGCCTCCAATCAACTGGGAATTAAACAACAATTTTAAAGCTCAAACTGACACAGCGAAATCCCAACAGTTATTTCATGAAATTTACAATAGATACTCATCATTAGGACCTAAAAATAGCCCAAATAAGCAAGCAGGTATGACCTCGAAAGTGACGAAATATGACGTAAAAATGACAATGTAACCCGAAAATTATTAATCTAAAGATGGCCATTCAAAATAAGTTATAAATCGAAACGGCAATTCCTTTGATACATATTTGTTAACTTAATTATTTATTCTTACATTCATATTAATTTTTCTGAATATACATCTTTAGCATGTATTCAGTCTATTGTTCTTGATTCACTTATCAAACATTTGTGAATACATACCTACTGTATAACGATTGTCAGATTACACAAAATTCAGAAGTCCATGTGGTTGTAGTACTGAAAGTACACCACCTCTCACAATTTCAATACCTGCACGAATGTCTAAGATGGCAGCTTCTAAGTGAGTAATTGCACTAGATATCATTCCAAAGTTCGGCTTAATATATGCCAGACTTTCTAACACACTGTTTGAAATAAATTCCCACGCAACCTTGATGCAAAATGCAAATTCGTGTCCTCATCCCGAGGTGGTGCAGCCCTTTTCAAGTACACCCCCAATGGAGGCGAGCTGCATGTATCACTTTAACCACATACCAGCCCTCCTGCATTCTTAAATTTCTGGCAGTACCGGAATCGAACCTGCCCCCCCCCCGCAAACTTGATAGAAGAGGCAGAGTATTTCACTTGTATTAACTGCAGATGTGATACCGAGAAGCAGTTTTGTGAATATTACTTCGCATTCGACAAGATGACTTTGCACAGCTCCAGCTGTCGTCAAACCGCCGAAACATAGATGTTTCAACCAAAATAGTTCAAAATATGACCTTATGACAAAAAATAGTCAAAATGTGCATTTATATGACTAATAAAAATCACTTAATTGTGACGATAATCACCTGATTTGCACCAAAATCCAATCAGGCAAGAAAATAGAGACAAAGAAAAAAATTATACTTTTCCTAAACATATCCGAGCCCTGCTCATCATATACTGCAATTTATACTGATGGATCAAAATTCAATTAGAGTAACGGTTGTGCGGTGAAATCCACAGTAAGACTATAGTAAGCAATACAGATTACCAGATTTTTTCAGTTTTTACAAGTGAACTGAATGCTCTTACACAAGTCATGAATATGACCCCGGTCACTTTGCGTACGGTAGTTGCTGTGCTATCGTCCTCCTTGAAGCAGCTCCCGTGAGTGGAGGCGGTAGAATAACACCCACGATATCCCCCAACTGTCGTAAGAGGCGACTAAAAGGGACCTCAGAAGTCTTAACCTGGACGCGTGGTTTCGCAATCACAGGGCCCTTAGCGGAGTCCTGGGATTGTTTACAGTTGGGCCAGGCCACCCGCTTTCACCCATTCCTTCCGATCTTGGTCAACTCTTGTTCTTTTCCGACCCCGACGGTGTTAGGTTTACGAGGCCTAGAACGTCTCATTTTCACGCCCTTTATGGCCCTTCTCTGTCTCTGACCGATACCTTCATTAATCGAAGTGTCGAACCCCTTCCATTTTTCTCACTCCGATTAGTGACAAGCAAGTTGATGTGGTTACGTCTCAAAACTCACGAGTTTCAAAACTCACGGGCTAAAATTAGTTACAAATAGTATCAAAACTCACGACTACAAACTGGTTAGCTAAAGTAAACATTCTAATGAGTCTCAAAATTCACGAGTCCGGACAGCAGGTGCTTGCGATGACCGCAGGAGGGATGAGGTGCTCGGTGACTTCGCTTCCCTCGAGATAGTCAGGGAATACTGCGGATGTTATTCTGCCACCCCAACTCACAGGGGAAAAATAATGGCTGGTGAATGAAAGAGACCGAGGTGTATTATTATTATTAAAATACTTTTCTGTTATCTTACAGCTAATATAATGCATTTTTTACCTTTCACATAAATTTATAATAATTACGTGTGGCTCCCGGGGAGGTCTGGTGCAGGTCTTTAGAGCTGACGCCGTATAGGCGACCTGCACGTCCGTGAGGATGAGGCCCTACCGAAGATGACGTCTAATGCTAAAGATGGCATGAAAACCCAGTCCCCGAGCCATAGGAATTAACTAATGAAAGTTTAAAATCTCCCACCCGATCAGAAACCGAACCCGAGACCCCCTTGACCCCTTGGATCAAAGGTCAGCATGCTAACAATTTATGCATGCAGCCGGACGACATAAAATTAAAGTAGGTATATTTACCGCTACTAGTTAAAAGAAACTGTGAAGTTGGCAGTACTGGGTCTTAGTTCCATTGTGCGGTCAGAAGGCGGTAGTTACTTGCATAAGGAATTTTATTTAGAAAAGGCGCATTTCTATTTTTCGTAAGAGTTCATCTATTCGCTTATTTCAATAGATTATGTACCTGACACACTTAAACCGAAAGAAATTATTCATGACGCATGCGATTATTCTGTGCGATATAACTGAATGTTGTTTGAAACTCATTCTGTTAAATTAATTATTCATTCAATTATTTAAATAATCGGATGGAAGTTATTCGATTATTAAAATTATTCCATTATCCCATCACTAATAGGGTGGACATTTATCCATTCAATGAAGAACTGGCTCTGCTCGTGAGTTTTGGGACTGGCCCAGATAGAGAAACCTGTCCTTACTAATCCTCTTCCTAGAATTCGTGAGTTTTGAAACTCGTGAGTTTTGAGACTCGTGAGTGTTGAGACGACACGGTTGATGTACCTGTGCTTCGCTACGGAATTCCCAGAAAGACTGCCTTTGTGGTTTTCCCAACTTAAGTCAAGATAGGCCATTAAAACGTCAGTAGGAATGTCGCGATTAAAATCAATGTTATTGTATAAAATAGTCCGAAGTTCCAGTGCTGGAATGACCTGGCCGCAGACAGCCGCAAACACTCCTTCGCCATTATTTCTTTAAATGTGCACACTGCTTATTCTAATCAGTGCCTCGGAGTAGGGATTGAATAGTTGGAATGCTATTATGAACCAGTGTATTATTTTTTTTTTCCTAGTTGCTTTACGTCGCACCGACAGAGATAGGTCTGATGGCGACGACAGGACAGGAAGGAGCTAGGAGTGGGAAGGAAGCGGCCGTGGCCTTAATTAGGTACAGCCCCTGCATTCGCCTGGTGTGAAAACGGGAAACCACGGAAAAATCTTCAAGGCTGCCGACAGTGGGGCTCGAACCTACTATCTCCCGAATACTGGATACTGGCCGCAATTAAGCGACTGCAGCTATCGAGTTCTGTAACCAGTGTGTTACGTACGGTACCAGTAGTATCAGAAAATGTATGAACCAGAGGAATGGCATGCTAAAGAACAGATCTAACTCCCCCAGCTACTTCCCGCCAATATTCAAGAAGGCTGTTATACTGTGTACACAGCAGTAATCCCATCTATCGGAGATAAGTGGCAGCAGAAGACACCAAGCAAACCATAAACAATGGTCAATGTAAAGTTATTGTTCAATTTTATGAGTTTTCTGTATTGTAGGCCTTCACATTTGGTTTTCTTCCGACTCTGTGATATTAGGGCTGCTTAAAAAATTATAGCGTAGACTGTAATTCCTTATTCCCCGACTTTACATACGGATTTTCATTACATTCTCTTCAGTCGTTTTCTCGTGATGGGCATACATACACACATGACAGAAATTACGGAAAATTAAAAAGTGCATTTCCTTGTTACTGTGGGCACGACAGATATAAAAATAAAATTATTTTAAAATTCCGAGCTATGTACCTACAGACAAAACTCATTATGTAATATATTATATGCCCAGTTCTACTTCCTCTTATCACCACCAATCGCCACTTCTTGAAGCCATATTGAAGCGGGTCCAGAAGAGAGTGAACGTGCAGGTATTCGAGCATATGCCAACCGTTCTAACACTCTGGAATGAGCACGGAGATTGGAAATGGAGCTGTAATTTAATAGGAATTTCGAACCTAAGTTCTTAGGAAGTGAAATTACGTTAGCGTACTTCCAAATTATCGGTAATGTGTCGTTTTTGAGACAGTTTTTAATGGATAGAATAGTGCCAATAATATTCTGTATGAACGTTATAGGAATATCATCGACACCACTTGCTTTGGATTTAATAGAATAAATTACTTCATTAGGACGAAAGGCAAAGGAGGGGAAAATGGGCCATTATTTTCACTTGCATGCTGCTTTACGTCGCCTAGACACAGATTTGTCATATGGCGACAGTAGGACAGGAAAGGGCTAGAAGTGGGAAGAGAGCGGTCGTGGGCTTAAGGAACAGTCCCAGCATTTGCCTGGTGTGAAAATGGGAAACTACGGAAAACCATCTTCAGGCCTGCCGACAGTGCGGTTCGAACCCACTATCTCCCGAATACTGGCCGCACTTGAGCAATTGCAGCTATCGAGCTCGGCACCATTATTTACATGCGGTCTGTTAAGCGGATTAGACTGAACTCTATGGACGAAAATAGACACATACTAAGTTGATTATCCCGTAAACTTTGTTTTCGATTTACCTAAGCATCCATTCTTACGATGTTATCTCGTGTCATAGAAATTAAAACAACATAGGTATTTTCATGCGTGTGTTAATCCTCGATCTCCTCGGCGAGATGCGAACTGCCCTCAACTAAATTTTCGGATATACAGCATGTATACTTTCCTCTTTAACATATTCGATAACTCCTATCATCGTTGTAGTCCATATCTATACACTTCAGAAGATAAACGTATTATCTGCAATGTTTATAACACGCGTGCTTAAAGTATAGATTGCTCTGCTTACTCGAATCTGACAGCCAAGACGATTAGGGTAAGAAATTGAGAGGCTAGCAGTTCGCTGAGTGTCGTATTGCAGTCCCACGGAGATAACTAACTTGCCTCTGGCAACGCAGTAACTCGAGTGCGCAAAGACTCGAATATGTCAACTGAACAGTTAATTAGTTCACATTCCACAATACAGAGAACTTCGGTCACTACAGGCAGCGTATCACTGCGGCTTACAATGTTTAATGAAGACCTTGGAACGAAAGGTGGGCAACCTCACCAGCTGCCTCTGAAGATGTTCTTACCTCCACACAACGAATGAGTTTCGATGTGGTAGCTCACTCCTTCCCTCCAAATACAACAAATCCTTGACCTGTTGAGCGGTACGCGGAATAACTTACATTTTTCACACTTTAGGAAATCTCAAGTCGCTCAGTAGTCGGCATGTAATATTGCGTTCATTTCTGGCTATAAATGGTAGTGTATTTAGACAACTATATCCTCCAGTAGTATAGTCCCCCCTAATGGATATGTAGCATTACACATCACTTCTAGTCATGTACTCCCCTTCCCTTTCAAGATTGGCTTTACATCATTTGTTAAGGGTGTTGTGAGAACATCGTGGAGTCTGTCATACTTCGTAAGTCAGTTTGTTTATACTACACTCGAATGTAACTCGAATTTAACATCGCTACCAATCATATTGTGGAAGAACTTTCTGAAGGTTCTTTAGCAAGGAATTACGGTTACTCGATTGCAAACGAGGAGCCTAACCTCACTATAATGTGTTTCGCCGACGATACGGTAATATTTGGGAAAAACACTGAATCTGCTGCCGAACTAGCCAGGATCGCCATAGAAAGATTTAAGGAACTCGGCCTGCACATCAGCGCTTCAAAATCAGCTTGTCTTTCTATCAAGAAAGGTCGGCTAACGGAGGAGAATATCATCATTAATGACGACTGTGAAATTAAATCACAGTGCAACGGAAGTGCAATCCGTTACTTAGGTGTGAATTTCATCAATGAAATTAAACTGGATCCACAAGCCGTACTTGAAGAGACGCGAAACAAGATTGACACCCTTGTTAGCTCACCATTGCTGCAATCTGACCAGAAATTTTCAATTTTAAACAGTTCAATATCACCTACTCTTATTTATCCACTCCAAGTTACTCCCCTAAACAAGATACCTCAATCTTTTCTATCAGATGCGGATAAAATATTAAAGAGTGGAACTAAAGAATTATTACAACTACCAGCAGACGTTCCGGATCACATGGTATACTCCGAAAGGAAGTATAAAGGCCTCGGTTTGTTTCGCGCGACTTGGGAAGCCAAACTACAGCATATTAACATCTGTAATAAATTATCGCTTGCAAATAACGACTACATTAACGCAACTAGAAACTTGGAACAAGAGCGTACAATTTGTTTGCAAGATCTAGGCATAGAAATGAATGATCGAGTTATGTCCAAAAATAGCCATCTTCCCAACGTAAGGAAGGTCCGACAGACACTACGAGACAGAGAAGTTCAGTCATGGACGAAGTTGCCGCACAAAGGTAAGGGCGTCGGACTCTTCCAGGAATACACGCCAGCGAACAAATGGATAAGAGATCACCGAGGCTTATCCTGTGCGGAATGGAGAGAGGCCATCAAGATGACAGCGAACGTGTGCGCCGTTCGCTCCGTGCCAGGAAGGTCCCAGGACAACACCCTCTGTCGGCGTTGCCACAGAGGGCACGAAACCCTTGCCCATGTCCTGGGAGCCTGCCCTCACGGGGAGGTATTGAGAAATTCCCGCCATCATACAATACGACACATGATTGCGACCTCGCTGAGGGATCACGGTTTCACGGTGCACGAAGAGGTCTCTGGCCTAGCTACCGACGGGAGTAACAGACGTATTGACATGATAGCCTTTCAACCAGCTAGCAAGCAAGGACTAATCTTTGATCCCACAATATGCTTCGAGTCGCACGTTGGCCAGGCCGAAGAGGTGGACGCCGAAAAGAAGTCAATTTACCAGCCAACTGTAAACTACTATAAAGATAAATATCACCTAGACAATATTTCCGTCCATGGACTCATGATCGGAGCTCGAGGCACAATCCCTAAATTTCTTGTACAGCTATGGGATTCTCTCGGTCTCAGCCGGACACGACTCCACGACATCGCTATCGCCGCAATACGAGGTTCAGTGACCATACTCCGCAATCATCTATATAACATCTGACGAACCGTATTGCAAATCTATTCCTGAGCCTTTTGGGGAATCATCTACCTGGCACACTAGCAAAGTCAACAGTAACTTAGAAGATAAAATACTGTGTAGTCGACATACTTTGTCCTTGTGGCAGCCTCCGCATGGGGGAAGTTGTAATAATAATAATAATAATAATAATAATAATAATAATAATATATAGAATTGCATTGGTTTGCGTTATACTCTATTGTACTGAGCTGTGTAAGCTTACAGACTATTGCTGGAAAACGATTATTTACATTAAACGGGCCTCCATTGCCCAAAGAATGCAATATTTTCTGTTTTAACAATCTGCTTTATGTCGCACCGACAGACCTTATGCCGAAGATGGGATACGAAAGAGCTAAGAAGAGCAAAGGAAGCGACCGTGACCTTAATTAGGGTACAGTCCCAGCATTTGTCTGGTGTGAAAATGGGAAACCACGGAAAACCATATTCAGGGCTGCCGACAGTGGGATTTGAACCCATTATCCCTAATGCAATCTGTAATCCTGACAATCTTCGAAATATTAGGAAATGTTATGGCATGTATGTATTCTTTTTTAAATGAACATTTCAAATTTTTCCCATATACTTCGCTTTTATCGGTGATGGGAAATTTGGGAAAGATAATATTGGAGCTAATGCGAAAGGGAAGAGTTTACTGGACTTGTGCTAGTATGGTATTAGCAGTTACGAATGCAGTCAAGCATAAGGCTATATTAGACTATCATAGACTATTTCGGGAAATCTGTTTGAAATATGCCAGTATTCCGGGGATTTTTCGATGTCAGACTACCATATGATCTGTAGTAAACGAAGTATCTCTAACCCTAGGATAAAGTTAAATCTATCTGCAGACGAATGAGGGTAGAATCTCCAGGACGGGGAAATTACTAATCACATTCGTGTACTTCTAAAGTTCCAAGCAATAGACAAACAGGTTCAGGATATAGAAAGAGAATGGGTGGAATGCAGGGATGCTGTAGTACTAAACAAGGGAACGTCGTAATAAATGAGTGTAAAGAAAAAAAAAACCGAACATGGTGGCAGTGATGAAGTGAAGGCAGCTTGTAAACATAAAAAGAAGGCGTGTCAGAAATAGCCCCGAAGACGGACTGATGCAGACAGTAGAAGAAACGCGGTGAAACAAATACGTGTTGAATGCATGGAAGTTATGGGAAGATTTCTGTAATAACCTGGAAAGGCTTGGTCAAACAGCAGAGAAACCTTTCTAGGCAGTAATAAGAAAATCTTACAAAAGGATAGGAAAAGGAAATAAAAACTGTTTGAGGTAAATCACATCGGCAGAGTTATTCCAAGCAGATCACAACATTATATACCTTCCAAAGTTTGTGAAAGTTTTGAACCATCTGATTAAGTACACTACATTCTATCAAGTGATAAAAATGAAATAGTCGAAGAAACGTTATATAGGTAAGTGCCTGTACTACGACAGACAGATAAAAGTGCGATTTAAATTTATATGGCAGTTTTGAAAACGCGTACTACGACTTTCGTTTATATGCAATCTGTGAGATTCTCGAGGTTAGCTATGCCGAAGTTGTAGAGGCAGTTAACGTTCTTATCTGGGATTTCGCTCCTATCGGGGACGCTACTGTAAGAATCAAGATGACTACACATTAACATAAATCTACACCTGCATGATACTGTACGAAATTACGTTGTTACAATGTAATCTATGTATGTATTTATAAAGTATGTCATGCTTCTTGTCCAGCTATCACAGAATTCTTAAAGATTTCCCAAGCTAGCAAGTTGTTGCTATATGACTTGCACACAAGCAAGTCAATAGCAAGCTTCATGGGCAGCCGTGGTCGTTAGGGCAATATCGTCTGCTACTATGCAGTTTTTCGTGGGTTCGAGCCTCAATAGTCTAACATTTTTTTACCTTCTAAATGTTGCTCTGTAGGGTACTAGGTGATAGTACACATTTCCTAACCATTAGAATGCGTGTCAAAAGGGTGGGTTCTATTCCAAATCTATCCGCGACGCACATTTTAAGTAAAGGTATACGACGTTGTTCATGGCGTTTCGTCCGGCGAATGAGGATGTTGAGGTTATATTTCTTTGACTTCATAACAACTTGCTACTAAGTATTTACACTACAGTAAAGTGAGATTCAATGAGTAAACAAATTGAATTAATGATCCCATGATGCATCAGTGGCATTAATTACGAATATAAACTTTACTTTCGCCGTAACGCGCATCCTCGTAAATGGTACTAAACAAAAAGATACATAACCTGAATCTTAACTTTTGCGTCCAGGTTACATTTTCAGTCTTTTTATTTTCTAACAGTTTCAGTTTCGTTATAAAGTTAATTAATTTTAACTTTTCTTCGAATGTGTAGATTTCAGTCCTAATTCTGCTTTTGGCCTGAACTTCCACATTATAACTTAAGAGTCTGATATTGGATTCTAGTAATACAATTTCAAAAGGAATAGAGCTAAACAAACGAAAACACCAGGGAACACGTATACCACCGCGCTAAATTTCACTACATTTTCAGTAACATTATTACCGTCCCAATAAAAATGTTGCTACATCTTCCGCATTACAATATCGTCGTTAAAATCCGTTGGTAGTACGCAAAACAATATTTAACTTCTAGTTTGCAAAACTGCAGCCTACGTATCTGGCTGTTTACCTGACAGTCGTAGTACAGGCCCTAAGTCATTGGCTACGATGTTACCCAACTTATACACAAAAAAGAGCTGGAGGAAACCATGTACAGATCAGAATGGAGGAAACAGAAGCTAAGCTGAATTCGATTTCACAAAGATGTTTGTGAAGAGTCTATTAATATTTATGAGCACACAGTGAAGGCAAACCGGTTGGGTTTAGCTATAAATTATGGGCTCTTTGTGGATCAAGCTTCAATTTCAGCTTATTGTATACTGTGGTAATGACGCGATAAGTAGCGAGAGGGATTATCTACTTTTTGGTTCACGGGATCCCGAATATGTTGGACTGTGTTGAAGCCTCAAATTGTCAGGGTTTCTTTTTTCAAGCCGAGATATTTTGCTGTATTTTCGTAGTTTTGTTACAACGTATCAGGTAAAGTTCCCCTGCGAACTATGTGAACTTGCTGCGGTGGGAGGCTTGTGCGTCACAGTGAAACAGACAGCCCAGCCGCAGGTGCAATCATATCGGATGGGGTATTTGACGAGAGATCAGAGTAACGAATGGTTAATCGAAAATGGTATAGCAGCCTTTCAGAGGTTGCAAGGGCACCAGTCTAGATGATTAACTGGTATGGCCTTTAACATGATTTAGCTGTGTTGATAATACACGGATGAAAGCAACGGCAACTACAACCGTAACTAATGGCCGGTTTCTGGAATGACAGTTATCTGTAGATGCGTAGTTATCAGTGACTTAACATGGTGATAGTTTAAAATGAGTTTCCGAAACAAGAGTTATCGGCTTTTTCACAGTTATCTCCGCAACGACTGGTAACTGCAGCTAGTGCTGTAGTTACCTCTATGTTAGAACCGGTTCCAACAAATAGCGCTATGAGGCGCCACTCCATACCGTTTCGTACAAGGTCTTGTATTAGTTTCGTAAACACTCGAAAATGATAATGAACTGGTTATAATATATTTACAGTCATTCATTGTAGTTTTAACGTGCTTGGGTGTGCTGGACTCGACAATATTTCGTTAGTACGTTTACTTCCATGTTATCACTTGGCTTTAGTCACTGATTCCACTTGTATGGTGTCATCTGGCCCAGCTGTTTAGAGGTTACAATCTCCTCGAAGCATGACGCCTCTACTGTAGATATATCTTCCAATACGGGAAATGAAACGTCAAATAAAATAGAACTGGAGTCAAACGGATTTTCATCACGCTCTAATTGATCCTTCAGTGTAGATGTAATGTTAAGATCTCTTTCGTCAGGCTTTGAATCATTAGTCCCACCAACAGTTAGTGAACACCCAATCTGAAATTATGGAGTATTTACCATTAATATTTACATTTGTACTAAATAATAAATATCATAGGTACCGGTATGCATTTATTATAAACCTGCTGAATAATAAATATCGATTTTTCATTGCTTTTTTTAATGCTATTATATTCTTTAACCGGTGACGTGAGGTCTCCGACTCCTAATAAACATAAAACATCTGGACTTCTTTAATTAAAAATCTTGCAGGGAGCTGTAGTTTATGTTAACTTCTTATCTGTTTCAACACACTTCACACCTTGAGTCAGGGTTAGCTCGCTACGTTCGATTGAAATTCTCAAGTTGACTTCACGTCAGCAGTTACGTATTTTTGTCAATGCATGTTGCGTGGTCAGTGTAAAAAAAAATCTGCAACTGTTGCAGCGAGAACAGATGGATATCGCACCATCAGTGCAGAACTTCAGTGCCGGAATGATAGGTTCCAAAGTGTGCGGCACGTTTTCATTTATGTGATTATTTTCATTTACGTTTGTTGTGTTCTGGATCAGTGAAAACTGATCTGTTTAGTTAATGCGGTGTATTTTTATAATTTTACTGACGACAACGATCAAGGTGAAATTTAAGATGTCTGCATACTGTGAATAAGAAAGAAGGGGAAATATATACCTAATTTTTGCATCGTTAGATCGTACATATTTTCATATTATGAGAGATTATGACATGCCGAATCAGATTGATTGAGATGACTGTACTTATTTGCCAACCATTTTTCTTTGTAGAAAACTTCTGCTAGTAAAAGTAACTAGATATCACCAAAATAACCCTACTGCCGGAAACTCATTAAAGTTAAAAGCACAGTTAAAGTTACAAGCGCTTTTAGGTAACTCACAGGTAACTGTGGTGTACCAGAAACCGGCCATAAGTCTCAAGGAAATGCAGCTCTCACCATATGAATGATGTACTGATTGCTTAATCCCGGGTAAAATATCCCGGAGTTAAAATAGTCTCCCCATTCGGATTTCCGGGCGGGGACTACACGAGAGGGGGCAATCATCAGGGAGATGGATACGGACATTCGGAGAGTCGGAGCGTAGAATATGTAAGAATCGTTGTGATAGGTTGGACAGTCTGAAATGGGAGATGGATAGACTAAAATTAGATGTTGGTTTAAGTGAAGTACCTTGGCAGGAAGAGCAGGAATTTTAGTCACATAACTACAGAATTAACACAAAATCAAACAGGGGAAATGAAGGAATTTGTTTAATCTATATATAGGCCTATATAAAACAAGAGTTTTGTCTGTACATTACTCAGCCGGCATCTTTCTCCATAAGAAGCCGTGTATAGCCGCCATCTTGCGCAAACGCCCCTAAGCCGTCTCATAAGGGGACGTGTATAGCCGCTATCTTGTTCAATTAGATAGCCGCCATCTCGCGCAAGCGTCCCTGGGCCGTCTCATAAGAGCAGCCGCCATCTTGCGCAACCGCCCATAGGCTGTCTCAAAGAGCTGTGTATAGCCGCCATATTGTGCAATTAGCGTCGGGACGGGCATCTTGCCGTAAAACTACGGCCCTGTTTAGTTATACTCGTCCATGCTGTTACGTGTGTTTACTTATGTCAATCCCTATTGCCCTACTACTAAAAACACCCGGAAAATCATAATTGGTACTACTCAATATTGCGTCCAGAAGGGCAACTAGCCGTTAAAGTGAAGTTACGCCCCTCGAGATGGCGACTGTGAGGTTAGGCTCGCTCTTATGCAAAATCCATAAATCGTCATTGCTCACCTACTATACTAGGGGTCAATGACCTTGGGTCAGCACCCGCATAGTTACACTACTCTGTGCTGACGCAGCAAAAAAGTGCTGACTCATTTCCGGCCGTAGAAACCGCTTTGCCCTACTACTATACTGCTAACGTAACTCTGGAGCCATCGCTCTGTCACTATGCATTTAGCTATGAGTTCATATTTAGGGATTTCCTAGAGTGCCTCAGGCAATTTCAACATAGTATGTAGCATTTGTAGCCACGTGGGAGTGGCATAATTGTTATTTTTGGAGATGACGTAGGTGTATCAACTATGGCTATATAAGCCGAGCGTGTCTTATAGCGTCAGTTTGATACTGAGCCTTGCCGTACGGAGTACAACTGAGATGGTAGTTGTCGATGGATAGTCGTATGGAGAGTAAGGCCAGAGTTGGTCAGTCAGTGAAATGAAGCAGCAGTCACATGGATACTCAGTCGTCAGTCGCCATATGGATTAAATGTTTGGAGTGTGCTTCGTGTATCTGTTCGGTCGAGTTTTTGTCACTGCTGTGACAGCCGAATATTGAATCGTAGTAATTCAGACCAACAGTTATCAGTGAATTACTTGTAAAGTTGATTGTCAAGTTTGAATCTAATTTCAAGCCATGCTATATCTCGTCGGTGAAACAAGAAGGATACACCACCAAAGTAGGCTTGAGATACCCATAGCTAACACCAACTCAAAGGAATACGTCGTAATAACACTCAAAAGAGTTTTATATTTTCTTTGGTATAATCACAGTAAATCTCACTCGTTAAAGTCAATTTAAAAAAATATTTTGTACATAAACAAATATAACCGATTGTTACATGTCTATAGTAGCTCAAATAGCCTCATTTTAATGGGGAAACCGAACGCCAATCTCCTTTTCTCAGAACCTAAATGTTGTTGTCAAAAGTAAGATTATCTCACACCCTAGAGATGTTCAAGACTCTCATTCTATTATCGCTACATCCATTTGCGCCGGGCTGAGTGGCTCAGACGGTTAAGGCGCTGGCCTTCTAACCCCAACTTGGCAGGTTCGATCCTGGCTCAGTCCGGTGGTATTTGAAGGTGCTCAAATACGACAGCCCCGTGTCGGTAGATTTACTGGCACGTAAAAGAACTCCTGCGGGACTAAATTCCAGCACCTCGGCGTCTCCGAAGACCTTAAAAAGTAGTTAGTGGGACGTAAAACAAATAACATTATTACATCTATTTGTAGCTGGCGCCCATCAACAATTGTATGTAATCAGGTACGAACTAAGTGCGAGTACACAGTCCGACGATTGAGTATTTTATTTCATGAATATTTTAATAATTGTTCATTTAAATTCAGTTTCATATTTTAATAACTAAATGAGTGATAATCACAATAATTTGAGAGTAACATAGCAGTCAACCGGAGTGGTGGCCTAGTGGTAACCGTAGATGTCTACGAACCTGGAAGACTTAAGTTCGAGTCTCGTCTTATGCAAAAATTAATATCTGAGGGAACGTGAAGATAAAAATGGGAACAAATTATTGTCCACCTGTGTGGTGTAGTGGATAGTGTGATTAGCTGCCACACCCGGAGGCCCGGGTTCGATTCCCAGTTCTGCTACGAAATTTGAGAAGTGGTATGAGAGCTGCAACGGGGTCCACATGGCCTCGGAGGGGGAGGTCAACTGAGAAGAGGAGGGTTCAATTCCCTCCTCAGCCATCCTCGAAGTGGTTTTCCGTGGTTTCCCAATTCTCCAGGCAAATGCCGCGATGGTACCTAACTTAAGGCCACGGCCGCTTCCTTCCTCTCTTCCTTGTCTATCCCTTCCGATCGCCCCGTCCACCCCCACCGCCGGCCCCAGAATATCAAACGAGGTCGTCTGGGCGCGGTACTGGTCCTCCTTCCATTGTATCCCCCCGATCCAAAGTCTCACGCTCCAGGACACTGGCCTTGAGGCGGTAGAGGAGGGACCCCTCGCTGAGTCCGAGGCAAAAACCTGAAGGGTAAACGGATTAAGGACGAGAAAAGGAGAGAACAAAAATATTTTCTACCTGAAATTACTATAGGCCTAAACGTTCTCACGCCTACTGCTGGATCTCTCCCCCCACCCCTCTCTCTCTCTCTCTCTCTCTCTCTCTCTCTCTCTCTCTCTCTCTCTCTCTCCCGCATGACTGTTGTAACTCTCCGTATATAGGCTACAAAGGACACTGTTTCGCAATGTGAGTGAACGCTTTAGGCCTTTTCAAAATAATTTCCACCACACTCAATACTCTTCTCCATACGCTGAAACCAGTCACTGAACCAACTCTGCCACTTTTCTTCGGTTACATTTTCACACACTTGATTCCATGCTGCCAGAAGCTCTCCGTCAGATGCAAAACACCACCTTTTCAGCTTCATCTTCACTTCTGGGAAGAGTGCGAAGTCACATGGGACAAGATCAGGAATGTATGGAGGGTGATCAAGCACAGTCAACCCTGATCTGGCAAGAAAACCCATTGTTACATTAGTACGATGTGCTGGAGCATTGTCGTGATGCAAGAGCCAAGTGTTGAGCCGTGACCTTGGAAGGAGCTGCTTGAAAGCCTGGATGACCTGAGGCAGACAAGTCTCACTGTACCACTTCGCAGTAACTGTCCTTTGTGTTTCTAGCACAACCAGAGTCAGGATGTCCCATTTAGTGAAGAATACTGCAATCATCCTTTTCTTCACTGACCTTGACTTTCGCCCAGTCACAAGAGTACCCTCATCTTCACTCATCTTCAAACAGCCACACCTTGTTCTGGGATTTTGTTGGGACATCGTAATAATAAGGCCAAATTTCGTCACCTGTAACGATGCTATTGACGTTACGCGAAGTCCCATTTTCAAACTGTTTTAGCAGTTTTCGGGACCATTTCATGCGATGTGCCCTTTGTTCCTCGAAAGTGAATGGGGTACCCAAAGAGAACAAACCTAACATGGAAATGGTCGTGTAGAATTGAATGAATAGCTGGTGCAGGGATGTGGAGGGTCTCATCTACCTGCCGATATGTCAACCGCCTCTTGCTGCAATGTTCAATAAATTTCCAATTTCTTTGAAATCATTTAGGAAAAGGCTAGGAAAACAACAAATAGGGAATCTGCCACCTGGGCGACTGCCCTAAATGCAGATCAGTATTGATTGATTGAACATTTTCCTCATTGCTTCAATGATTTCCCCAGTCAATGATTCAGACGGTCGCCATGAACGAGGATCGTCTTGAACCCCAAAATTTCCCCTCTGGAACTGTTTGTACCAGCGGAAAATTTTTGTGCTATGTGAACAGTCTTTCCCCAGCACAGAAGTCATTTCCTCCAGGTGGTCTACAGTTAATCCACGAGCAAAATTGTAGCGGATAATTGCGCGATATTCACCTTTAGACCACACTGACATCTTAACTTGCTTTCAATCCCACTGCTTGGTAACAACTGGTGTGAAGGTCGCGCCTTGCTGTCTTCTAGACCGGTTCCCCCCATCTTTTCATCCCCCACCATAACAGGGGTGTCCAGCCAACCGTTTTTGCGTATTGCAAAACTTTCCTAGCGCCCTTTATATACGATGCATTGGAATCGGGCGATTCATCAATTTTTCGGAAAGTATTAGACTAAGGACTGGTATGTTTAAGCAAAAAGTTTTCACCATTTAGTGTTCTATCACCTCCACCTGGTCTAAAGCGGATCCTGCGTCATGACATTTGTCCTTTTTTTTTTTTTTTCGAAAACGAAAGCGTATTGACCCAAACCTTTATAAATGAGTTACTGTTGAGTGTTTCCAACAGGTATACTGAAGCTTATAGAAATCTGTTCGACACAGGGTGTGGCCCCTTCGTAGGAATTATACGCAACTGCTGCACTGGAGAGAGTACGTTTCAATCTGTTGTTGGAAACTAACCCAGTGGTTTTTTGGTTGGCGTACTCCAGAAATACGAGTATATTGCGATTATACTCGCAGTAAGAAGCAATTGTTGCTGGATGCCACTTCCGCAGCTTATCCCGCTTGCTTACAGTCCCTGGCACACACTGAGGCACGGTCCGACTCGTTGGCTGAACGGTCAGTGTACTGGCCTTCTGTTCAGAGGGTCCCGGGTTCGATTCCCGGCCGGGTCGGGGATTTTAACCTTAATTGGTTAATTCCAACGGCACGGGAGCTGGGTGTATGCGTTGTCTTCATCGTCATTTCATCCACATCACGACGCGCAGGTCGCCTATGGGAGACCAATAAAAAGACCTGCACCCGGCGAGCCGAACCCGTCCTGGGATATCCCGGCACTAAAAGCCATACGACATTTCATTTACTGAGGCACGAAAGAGTTGTGTGCGAGGATTAAAGGTCGGATCCCCTTCCCGACACCACGGGATTTTCAACTGAAAATCCCAACCCAGTAATACCGAGAATCAAACCACGGTCGCCGGGATGACAGGCAGGCAGCTAAGATGTTACACCATCCTATTCCCCAACAGTAATAATGTATTGTGTATATAAAATCGTCGCTGGGCAAAGGCAACCTCGTACCTCCTTCCGAGTAAAGTCTACAGAAGCAGGACAAAACTGACAGGTCAGCAAAGGCTGGAGAACTGGTCCGGACAGTTTATTTGCTTACCCATAGCCCAATTATTCGAACATTGGAATCTTCGGTTCCCTCCTCAGGCAACGCCACAAGCCTTCAAATGGACAGATTGAGAAACTTGTTTTCCTCGTGAGTGGAATTACGACGTGTTCATTGCTAGCAACGATATATATACACGAAAATATCATAAATGCAACAATTACTAACACTACTACCTGAAAAGAATGGAGTGAAAGAGTGGATTTCGAAACAAAAAAATGTTAAAAACTACGCAGCACGAGTAAGCATTTTTAGAGGGAGGTAAAAGCGACAAATTTTAAATGATTAGTTCGGAAAGGGGACTCTGTAGTGGCAAATAAGCACTAAATTAAGACAAGATTTTATTGAAAATTAGCTAGCTATTGGACTGGACAAAAGAGTGGTTGAATGGGTGGCTACATTTCTCGAACATAGAGCTCAGAGAATTAAAATGAAGTGTTATCCTCCTCCTCCTCCTCGGCTATATTGGACCACTTGAGTCGTTCCATGTTTACTTCACTTTGAAGATTGTACTGTTTGATACTAGTGATCTGCCCAATACTTTTTCATGAATTTCGAACGTAATTTTCTCAATTCGTCCGAAGTCCCTATAGCACTTCTATGCGTGTTTTCTGCTGAAAATTATAAAGTCTTAAGAAGGGTATTAATTTTATTTTTGTTTCCTGCATGTGCTATCTCGAGTCCTATTGCTTTGAGATCTTTCTGAATTTTTGATCCATTGCTCTCCCGTCTTCTTTTCAAGATTTCTCATCACTAACTTACTTGTCGCAAAGGACGATTTCCTGGCAATCACAAGATGTGAAAGAAATACGAGGGGGTTCATCATCATGCCGGTGATTGGTCAGTCTGTCGATAGACAGTTTCATTAGGGTACGTTTATGCTGCAGCCTGGCTGCTGGCACATCGCCAAGCCTCGCTGCTCGATGTTAGGCGATGAAACAAACCAATGAATCTCAATCAGTGTATTTACCCTGGAGCCCGGCTCATAGCTGCGCTGCTGGCTGCTATCCTTGCCACATCCATGGTCTCAAACACGTTTGATTTTCGAGCCTGGCCCATCGCTGGCAATCCTGGAACTTGGACTGTGATTGGTTCTTTCAAGGTCACCCGCTCTCCCACTCTTCCTCTCTTCCTCTCTTCGCACTCTATACACACGTTCAGTGATCACTTGCTATCTGAACCCGTCTTCGAACGCAATGCGATTTCGAGCCAGCGGCATGCGGATCATCACACGAGTTTCATATGAGATAAAAGGAGTGACGAGATGACGAGCGGCCAGTAGACCTTTTCCTACCTTTTATGAGAGAGTGGCTTGTTTTATCGTGTTTAAAAGTAAATAACTATTTGTGTTTTAATTGGTTTATTGTTAACTACTATTTTACCCTACCGGGCGAGTTGGCCGTGCGATTAGGGGCGTGCAGCTGAGAGCTTGCATCCTGGCGGCCCTGAAGATGGTTTTCCGTGGTTTCCCATTTTCACACCAGGAAAATGCTGGGGTTGTACCTTAAGACAACGACTGCTTCCTTCCTATTCAGAGGCCTCTTCTGTCCCATCGTCGCCATGAGACCTATCTGTGTCGGCGCGACGTAAAACAAATAGCAAAAAACTGTTTACCATTGTGTATTTTTAATTGGAATTAAATATATTATTTTACTTCAATATCAGTGCACTGCGAATTAGATCCACTGCTTATTTTAAATTCATAATAATTTTCCTCATTATCATTTTTCTAATCTACCAAGTTCGATAGCTGCAGTCGCTTAAGTGCAGCCAGTATTCAGTAATCGGGAGATAGTGGGTTCGAGCCCCACTGTCAGCAGCCCTGAAGATGGTTTTTCGTGGTTTCCTATTTTCACACCAAGGCAAATGCCGGGGCTGTACCTTAATTAAGACCACGGCCGCTTACTTCCAATTCCTAGGTCTTTCCTCTCGCATCGTCGCCGTAAGACATATCTGTGTCGGTGCGACGTAAAGCAAATAGCATTTTCCTAATCCTAGTCAGTGGTTTAATTATAAATTTTAATCCATTTCGTCTCATCTCGTACCATCAGGGGCCGATAACCTACATGTTAGCCCACTTTAAACAACAAGCATCATCATCATCATCATCATCATCAAACTATCGAATGACGTGGCAAAAGAATGCGGAACGATTACATCAACTTTGTTCTTTTAATCTTGCCATTTTGGGGACCTCTATTTTTACAAGCAGGTGATTTATATGAAGTACCTCGTTTTTCATGGAAAGTTCGACAGTTATTTTTTCAAACTGTAAACACATTTTGTTAAGGCGACCAAACTAAAGTCAAAATGACATACTCCATAACCCCCTATTTTACATTATTTAAAAGTACACTATTAAATTACGAAATGAAGCATTTGTAGCTTCATTCTTCAATCAACTCCCGCAGTAGAAATGCACTGAAAAATCCAGGCGAAGCATTTTACACTTTTTATTTCACATTCAGTACACCAAATTATTGTAAGATACACTAGCCAACAGAACTGCGACTCACTCGTAAAAAAAATCTCTGAATTTATTCCGCACTTCAGAAGCTTCAGCTGGAGCTGTGTTGTTTCTCCTCGACGGGGTAGCTCTTGGAAGTACGTCTTCGTAGTCTAAGAGTTTGTTTTTTTTTGCTTTACGTCGCACCGACACAGATATGGCTTACGGCGACGGTGGGATAGGAAAGGCCTAGGAATTGGAAGGAAGCGGTCGTGGCCTTAATTAAGGTACAGCCCCGGCATTTGCCTGGTGTGAAAATGGGAAACCCCGGAAAACCATCTTCATGGCTGCCGACAGTGGGGCTCGAAACCACTATCTCCCGATTACTGGATACTGGCCGCACTTAAGCGACTGCAGCTATCGAGCTCGGTAGTCTAAGTGTTCATGCCCTCTATATCTATAATCAAATTATGCAAAATACAAACTGCCTTAACTATCAGTTCCTCTGTTCTGAATTTTCGACTACAGCTGAGAGCTGCCAGCAGCGTGCGCGCGGGGCTGCTGCAGGGTAAAAGCTCCATGGCGAGCAGCCAGGCTATAGCCAGCAGCGAAGCTACAGCATAAACGTACCCTTAGAAAGGATTTTCCAGATTCCCTCGGCCGGGCATTTTGTTTATTTATGCAACTTTTGATGATTCTCATGTCAATTTTGAGGAACTCATCAGTTCTTAAGTTTTTAATTTGGAACAGGGTTTCAGAAGCGTAAGTGGCTTCCGTGAAATTTACAGTTTTATACTGTTGGATCTTAGTGTCTATTGACATGCTTTTATTATACGTTGTCCAGATTAGAAATTGGGCTTTTGGTTCATTTTGTTTGTTCTAGTTATCCATGTTTCTTTAAATCGCAGAATATTTATACTCATGGGTTTTATGGGCATGATACTCAGTTTACTCGACAGATAATTGTAATCCTATGTTAGGGCAATTTTTTGGAGACCGGTGATCTGGGCACGAGCTTCTTCCAAGTCAAGGGCTAAGAGAGCTAAATCGTCCGCAAATCACAGGCAGGTTGTTCTCTGGGGGGTTTGCTTCAGTTTTTATTATAGGTGGGTTTTCATTTTGCCAAACTGTCATGATTTAATCAATAGCCATACTGAAAAGCAGTGGAGATAATCCGTCACCTTGCCTGGGGCCAGTTTTTATTGTGAAAGCTTGTGACACTTCTTTGAAATTTACCCTGGAATTCGTGTTGGTTAAGTTAGTTCGATTTTTTTTTATTAATCTGGGATGATGCCGTATGACCTGATTTTTGAAAGTGTGGATCTATAGACACTATAATGCACCTTTTCGAAATCTATAAACGAGATAAAGAGCTGGTTATTTCTGCACTTGTAATATTTCATGTTATAGTATTATCTTTTGCTACCGCTTTTTCCCCCCACCTGTAGGGTCGCGGGTGCGAACTGCGTCACTCATGTGGATTTTGCCCTGTTTTACAGCCGGGTGCCCTTCCTGACGCTAACTCTATATGGAGGATGTAATCACTATTGCGTGTTTAGGTGGTGGTTGGTAGAGTGGTATGTTGTATAAATATGATGAGGGGAGTGTTGGGACGGACACATACACCCATTCCCTAAGCCAGAAGAACTAATCAGAAGCGATTAAAATCCCCAACCCGGCCGGGAATCGAACCCGGGAATCTCTGAACCGAAGGTGGCGGTGGTGATTGTTTTTACAGGAAGTACAACTAGGCAAGCATCCTCTACATAACACCAATCAGAGAGAAAATAGTAGGGATCCGACACTTCGAAAAATGAAGATTTCGGCCTTAGGAAGATAAGGGCCATGAAGGGCGTGAAAATGAAAGACTCCTAGTCCTCGGAAACCTAATAGCGTCGGAGTCGGAAATTAACAAGAGTTGACCAAGGGAGGTCGGATAGGATAGATGAAAGTGAGGAGCCTGGCACAAGTGAAAGCAACGCCAGGACATAGCTAAGGGCACCGTGGTCGCCAACCCAGACTCCAAAGTTCAAAGCCCCTGGGGCCCCTATTAGTCGCCTCTAACGACAGACAGGGAATATCGTGGGTGTTATTCTACCACCCCCACCTACAGGGGGACTCTGAACCGAAGGCCAGTACGAGTCATTCCAAATTATACTGTACAGAATAGTAAATAAATTACAGGATTGTGAGCAACTACAAGAAGACCTAGACAATGTGAGATGGACGGCAGACAATGGCATGATGGTAAACGGGATGAAAAATCAGGTTGTAAGCTTTGCCAAGAGGATGGCGGCGGTGGTGGTCATTGCTTTAGAGGAAGTATAACTAGGCAACCATCCTCTATTTACACTCATCAGAGTGAAAAATGGAAGGGTCCGACCCTTCGAAAAAATTAATGTATCAGCCAATGAAACGCAAGAGTCACAAAGAGGGTGGAACTGAAAGAGAGCTTAAATGTTCTAATATAATCGGGATTGGAAAAGAACAAGAGCTGACCAAGGGAGGTCATGAGATAGGATACATGAGCGTAAGGATCCCTGAACAAATGGAACCAATGCCAGGACTCAGCTACGGGCCCAGTAGTCACCAATCCACGCTCGCAAGTTAAGAGTACCTGGAGCCACCACCACAGATCTCTTCTTATGGTTATGAAGGTATTTACGGGTTGTAGTGAGGATGTAAAGGAGAGGTGATACACGTCTCTGGTAAGACTCCAATTAGAGTATGGTTCCAATCTATGAGACCCACGCCAGGGCAACTTTATAGATGAACTGGAAAAGATGCAAAGGAAAACAGCGCTGTTTGTTCTTGGTGATTTCAGACAAAAGAGTAGAGTTACGAAAATGTTGCAAAGTTTGGGCTGGGAAGACCTGGGAGACAGAACAGCTGCTGGACTAAGCGGTTTATTTCGATCTGTCAGTGGAGAGATGACACGGAATGTCAGACGAATAAGGTTGAGTGGTATTTTTTTAAAGTAGGAAAGATCACACAATATGGAGATAAAGTTAGAATTCATGAGGACAAATTGGGGGAAATTATATTTATAGGACGAGGAGTCAGCGATTGGAATAATTTATGAACGGAAATGTTCGATAAATTTCCAGTTCTTTGAAAAGATCTTGAGAAAAGACTAGGTAAATTATTACAGAATCTGCCACCTGATTGATTCACTGGCTGATAGACTGAAACAAGTCCATCCACTGCTCTCCGGTGTCTTGGGACGAATAACTAACAATCGGAGTCGGCGTTTGTTGAAACTCCAACTGCGTACTGCACAGACCTCTACCAGTCCACGAAGCGACTAGTAGTATGTTGGAATAATACTGCCAGTACTGCGTAGTAGTAGTAGTAGTAGTAGTAGTAGTAGTAGTAGTAGGTTTTTAAACCGATTGCCTGGTTGTAAAAAAATACAACATAAAAACAAAAACGCATTACTGAGGTACACGTATTGTACTCTGAAGCGTGTGAAGTAGAATCGATGAACAGAGCTTCTTGCGGTGAAGAGCGGAACTGCTGCGAAGAAAGGCCACTCTTCTGTTTCGACCGTGGTCTTGTTTACAGATTTGGGTCTAGTTGCACATTTTATTCTTATTAACACTGCCCGTCATTTTGAATAGTATGCTCTATGCATCTTATAACAAAAGTTAGCTGGAAAGTTATGTTGAAATGCACAGGCAAGCATGTATGACTGTTCACAGTCCACTAACTGAGGTAAAGTAGTTTTTAAAACCAAGAAAGGGCTGGGATAGGTATTCTTTCCACAGGCTACTAACCAGTTAAGGAATTTCCTAACATACAATATTACCAACTCAATACTGTCAACGGCTCTTGTAGTTCGCAAATGACGACATTAAGAATAATAAGAGAAAAGAAAGCGCTACGGTCACGCTAAGCAAGAAAGTCTATTCTTGAGAAGTTGGTGCACTACTGAGTTCACCAATACGTTTTACGTGATACTGCTGCCATCTCTTAGCAACGTTGTGTAGTTACCGCGTAGAAAGTGGAGCAACCTAGTGATCACAGCGCCACTTGTCAATGCACAGAAGAGGGAGCTATCATTAGACATCGGATTTACAAGCTTAAGATACCTAAAATATGCATTTATGCTGTGAAAATCATTAAAATACGCTTTGAAATTTTTAAAATACGCCCTATATGATTTACAGATCTGCTCGAATTGTACGATCTTCCTTATATATCTATTTGATTTACAGCAGCCTATACGATGACTTTCAAAAATGTTCGGGGGTAAATTTATTAAGTTTATCGGCCAATAACAGTTTGTACGCAGAGGATGTCTCAGCGTCCAAAGTCGTGATTTGTAAGCAGTAATAAGCTCCGAAAAAATTTCCTCTGGAAATTGTAGTCACCTTAAAAGTATTTAACAGAGCATAAAATACTCTTACTTTGTAATACATTGCACACATTTTAAATCAATATCTCTTCATAATTTAGAGGAGCACACTTAAATTCACTTTCTCAAGTAGAGAAATTTAATCATTGCATGGGAGATTATTATTATTATTATTATTATTATTATGAAAAGGTGCGCCCGAAAGGGCATTTAATACATTCTGTTACTTTTCTGCGCTATAAGAGCATAGAGATTTTGTTCGCTTTTGCAAACCATAAAATGATACTGTTCACATTTCTGGCCGCATAATGTGAAAATACATTGATGAAACTTTTTGCTAACAAGTAGTTTATGGTGGAACCCATGTATCGCTAGCCTAATAATAGCATGTCTTTGTATTTGGTTTGTTCCGGTCCAATCCCTGTATATCATTGCGTCCGTCCTACAGAAATTGTAGTCCATCTCTTCTGCTTTCCATTTTCTTTCTGCTATTAGTTCTTTGTTCGGTCCGGTGGAAGGTAGTTTTAGTTTGATCCTTATTCTTCTAGGAATAAGATTTCTCTCGTCAGGGCGTAGATCATTCTGTTTGGTGCAAATTTTCCAGATCCAAAAGCTCTTTTCAGGAATCTTGTTTTGACACGTTCAATTTTTCTAAGATCAGACAGAGATGCTTAGTTTCTCCCAAATCAGAGTGAGCCCGTACTTAACTATAGGCGGCATTGTGGTTTCAAAAAGTGTCATGACTGTCGGTAAGGGAAGGGATGTTAAATTCTTATTATAAATTGCACATATGGCTGTTGTCCTTTCTTCGATATGCATGCTGAAAGATTTGGTGGTTATCTGTAGTGCTATTCCAAGATATTTAAATTTTTTGACACTTTCCAAAGGTACATTTTCTAGTAACATGTCATTTCTTGAGTTTCTTCCTCCTTTTCTCTAAGTCATTTGCTTCGTTCTAGCTAGATTTATTTTGAATTTGTTCTGTGCCCATTGTTCAACGTTGTTTAAAGCCGATTGCAGGTCGTCTTTGTTAGACGACCCTAGGACCATATCGTCAGCATATAGAATAAGCAATGTTTCTTTAGTTCCTTCCAAAAAATTTCCTATGTGAGCAGTTACAATGCTGAAAAGAAGGGGGCTAATGGGGTCACCTTGTAGGACTCCATTTGTTTGTACAATATCTTTAGATACTGTGACTTCATCACTAATCTGAAGCATGTTTTATTTTAAAATTTTTTGTATGATTTTGGTTACCGGTATAGTATGGTTTTCTCCGATCATGTCGGTGATATGAGTATTCCGCGGTCTACGTAGTCGAAGGCTTTAGTATAATCTATTAAGTTTGCATTATATTTCCCTTTTGGAAACCTCAGGTTGTTTTCTATGTCGTCTAATGAAACTCACCGCATGAAGCATCGATTTTCCGTTTCTGAAGACAAATTGGTTATCAGGTATTTTCTCATCTATAATTTCTGTTAATTTGCTTGTCAAGATATTCGTAAAGGTTTTACAACTCGTGTTTTCCAGAGCAATTCCTCGATAAGAGTTGATGTCTTCTGTGACCTTTCCCTTTGTAGAGAATTTTTAGCGTTGCTCGTGTCCATTCTTCAGGGATTGTTCTCGATTTTAAGCATTCGTTGAAAAATTCTGTCCAGAATTGACCAAGTATATCCTCTGATGCCTTTAGGTGTTCGCATGTTATTTGGTCCGGTCCGGTTGCTTTTTTGATTTTCATTTTTGCAATGGTAAGTTCAACTTCCTCCCGCGAAAGTATTAGTTCTCTATCTATATTTGTATTACATTTATCTTGGGTTATTAAGTATGCCTGATTCTTTCATTCTGTGTCCAATATGTCGGAGAATTGTTTTTCCCATTTTTCAATTGGAATTTCTGCATTCCTACGTTGATATTTCTTTTTAAGAACAATGAAGGGATCTCTTCTGGCGTCCTCTGCTAGTTTTATGGCTTCTTCAAAGTGTTTTGTCCTTTATCATGCTTTAGTATTTCCTCCGCTGGGTTGCGTAGATTTCTAGATTAGGTATTGTTTTGGTCATTTTGGCTGTCCATAGTATTTGAAGAGTAATTTTTCTTTCTTTATGGCAAGACTTATCAAACCATGGTTGTGTTCTTTTTGCAAAAGGTTTACAAGCTCCTCTAACTAGGCTGATAATGATCTCTAATCCGGCATCTAATCTTCCTTCTGTTATGTTTACTTGCTTCTGCCACAGTCGTTTTGTTTCTTAGTAAAAGATCGTTATCCAGAAGTCTTGATATTCTATTTTCTGGAGTGACTAGAGTATTTTGTCTCAAGTGCATCTTAATTTGAATGTCTGCTCCAATAGGGATATGCTTTCTGATGGGGGCAGCGGCCGAAGTCCACATTCCTTGTTGGTTTGCTATTGTAATGTTGTGTCCTTTGCGGAATGTTAGGTACGTTGCGCTCGTGTAGTTTGGAGCTATATATGTTGGCATGTCTTCTGTTCACCAGAGTCTAGCCTTCTTCACCTGAAGTTTCGAGTAAAATGTCTGTTTTAGATTCTTTATCAATCCGGCAGTTGAAATCTCCTGCCAATATGACATTCTCGTTTCCTCTTGTTTTAGATGCTGCTGTTATGATGGTTTCTATTTATGTCTTCAGTGCTTGTTTGTGGTCTAACATACGTAGCTATTATTGTCAGGTTTATAGTTTCTGTTATCAGCATGTTCTCTTTGTGTAGAAGTTTGAAGGTTCCTAGTGTTGGCTTTATAAAACAAGACTCCACCGGACGGTCTTCCTTTAGTTGGGTTAGCATATGAATGTATTCCGTATGCGTCGGTTCCATTATGAATGTTTCGGCGAAGATCATGATATATTTGTTAATTTCTTCTGACTGTAGGAAGGGCACGACGTGTTTAAGTCCAACATTCCAATTAACCATCTTAAGCTTCAAGTGATACTCCATTTTGGTACGAGCGGAGAAAAATCATTCCTTTAGGCCAAAAATCTGGAGAATCAATTTTCGATAATTCGCTGAAGGAGATTCCTACTCTGAAGGCCTTGTTGTTGCCTTTCTTTTTAATATAGTTTTTCAGAGCATCCGGAGTTGTGTTATGGTTTAATCTACCGACAAAGAGCCATGCTATCTTAGGGGCTGTCTTAATGCCAGGATGTACAATTTCTTTGGTCCCGATAGTTTGCCTTGGCCTGGGAAATTGCGTGTTTGTTTTCGTAATCGTATTCCACGAAGAATTTTTTTGCTGATCTGAGACCTGTTTCTTGTTGGGTAATTTTCACAGGAGACTGTTTCTTGAATCACTGAGGGTCTTTATATTCGACTGTTTCCTATTTCCTTGTTGTCCGCTATCGTTTTCAATGGTTGCATGCCATCACTTCGCTCAATATATGTAGCTTCTTGTATTTGTGTATCAAGAATGAGTGCCATTTTTTCCGTGAGCGTACGGGTTAATTCATCCATTTTATTTTTCAGCTCGTCACTGGGCTGTTTATTTTCTGCAATTGTTTGTTTAATATATTTTTCCATAACACTGAGCTCTTCACATGATTTACCATTTTCCGTTACAGTTTTGTTCTAGTGCTCTATAACCTGTGCCGTTATTATAACCAAGTCCCTCAGTAACGTTTCATATTTGAAAAAAATTAACGTCGATTTGATCATCACTTGGGTTTAGACCGCAAACAACTTCTCAAACCTCATTGAAATTATCCATGTGACCCAGCGGGTAAAAATCAATTCCGGGGGCTAAAGGAAGTTCCCGGTGCTTTTCCCTGTAAGCATTAACATATTCTTGGTACTAGAAATTCAGGTACAGTGTTAATTTCAGGAATCTGTGAGGAAGTTGAGTGGCCTCGTCTGTTAAAGCGCTGAAGCTATAGAGCCAAGCTCTGCATTCGGGAGACGCGAGGTTTCAAACCCCACGTCGGCTGTCCTGAGAATTGTTTTCTGTGGTTTCCCATCTTCATGTCACGACAGTTCCTATTCAAAGGCTGCAGCCGATTCCTTCCATCATGTTACCCAATTTCATTTTCATTACCTCCTCAACTAAAGTTGGCGTGAGGAAAGGCATCGGCCGCAACAGCACGTCATAAATTCACCTCTCATCATCCCCGATTCCGTATCAAGAGACGGGACTAAGGGGCAAACATACTTCAGGAAACTGTTCCCGTATGACTTCTGCTACCCTTTGAAGCCCACGCACAACAATTAACATGAATAATATTAGTGATGTTTTAAAAACTTACTACATGGACGATAAATGCCAGAGTTCATGAAATACGAATCAATATCATAAATATTCAATTATACATTTTATGCTTTAAAAACGTGTCTTACATGCACGAAACAAATATGCACCAATACCGTAAATATGCAATAACATGCACCATAAAACTTAAAATACCGAACGAGGTGTACTTAAAATGTACTCTCAGAACTTTGTTTCCATACCATATGTAAAGGCAGATAGAACATGCATGAGCATACAAATCCGATGTCTAGCTATCATTTTTCAACAGTGCCATTAATTCCACAGCCGGATTACCTACTAACACATACAGATACTCGGCAGGTTGACACCAAGAAAACAAGCCGCAACAAATGAAGTACAGTATAGGTTCAAGGTTACCTTCTTATCATTTACAGTCCAACCCCCTTCTACAGCATCCTACGTAAGACTAGCATCTGCACCAGGTATTTGGATCGAGTTTGAAGCCACACACTTTATGCTGCACAACCTAGTTGTCCCTCTTGTGGGGAAATAAATAAAATGGCTGTTCTCAAATAGACCTTTTCGTTTCCGAACTGTGACATTTAATTCTCAGATAGTACTTAGGTTTCTGAGGTGTGAATATTTTAGTTTCCGAATTTTTCTTTTTATGAAACAAAACGTGATGTCATTCTCGGAAAATGTTTTAACGTAATAAAGTTCCTAATTTTATGTATTTAAATTATATTCCTTTAAGCTTGGTTAAAGATTGTTAACCCTTCGCGGGCGGCGGTCATTCAGGCCGTAGGCGGCAAAGAAAATAAAAATAAAAATGCATGCACAATTTTTGGGAATTTACTAAAACCATGAAGATATGTATAAATATATCACACACGTTGTTTAGGAGTGGAAATCAAAAAGCGGTTTGAAGGCAAAATAAAAATCGTAAAATCATTTTTTAATTGGAAGACGACACCTGGCACACTCCATTTTATGATGTGACGGTGGTTAATTTTCTCTAGAACATCCTATGTGTGTTCACCCTTTTTCTGAAGCGTATTTCCTTCCCCATGAGCAAAGTGCAGATTCCAGAAAATAAGTAAAAACTCATCCCCGGAGAAAACATCACAGAAAAACTGAGTTTTTGTTAACCCAGGACGTTGAAAAATAGTCTGACATCTGGCAAGGGGTGAAAAGCCCCAGGATGATGACACCAATAAATGCCTTTATGTCATGCAATGTTGGGTGATGCCAATTTCTCATTCTGCTTTTTTTTTTTTTTTTTTTTGTGGTTGGTGTTGCCTGTATTTTCCCTTTATCCCTGTGTAATTTAGTTTCACTTAGAATATCAAATATTTCGTCATCAAAATATAGATGAAGATATTCTACAGGGGGCGTATTAGGGCCCTTGATCAATAGCACGAACGAGAATATTTGTTGGCCCAGAGTTGCTATTACGTCCATTCAGTCGTCCGCTCTGTCGCTATCTGTGTCAGCGTCACTTGTGTCGTTGTTGCACTCAAGACGAGAACGAGAAAGAATCTTCGTCCTCAGACTCACATTCACTAAAATCAGACACTTCTTCGACCGTATCATCCAATATTCATTCTACCGGAAAATACGTAAGTACGCACACGAGAAAACTGCGTCACGCAACGTATGTATTACGTAACTCCCACAGACAGGACAACAAACTCCGCAAGAAACTGCGGCGATTTCCCTCACCGGAAGAGTTGAGAGAACAGCTCCTGCCATCTCTGAGCATATTTGGCTACCTATTCGGCTAATAAACCCGCGATCTTCGAACGGAATATAGATGTGTGTGTGTGTGTGTGTGTGTGTGTGTGTGTGTGTGTGTGTGTGTGTGTGTGTGTGTGTGTTTGTTTCGACCCGGAGAGTAAGAAAATTCGGCCATATATATGTTTCCGCCCACGAAGAGTTAAAGGATATTATGGAAACTTTCATTGATGCTGCAACTAAGACCAAAGTAGATTGTATTATAAATTAATGCATTTATCGGTTTAATTATGATTAGATAAACGATTTCTTCAGCACTAAGAGGATAGAATGCAGACGGATTTGTACAACGCGAAAGTATCACCTAGCCGCTCTACAGTTACGTGAGTTGCATAAATTTTAGGGGTTCTAATATTTATGCAACTCTCACTGTGGAACCGTCGTGCGAGCTACGATACACTTGCGTCTTTGTTAAATACGTTTGCCTTCTTACACCAGTGCCTAAAAATCATTTCCCTAATTATGATTGATTGAAAACATCGAATACATAAACATTAATTATTCTCTTCCAGGATTACAAAAATGTATTCCGGTCTTTGTACTCATAACATCAGTAGTGAAACAAAAATCTGTAGCTACTCCCTATTCTACTATTATTTGTAGAGATTTCTACTGTTTGTAATACTTAGTGTTCGTGTTTCCACTGCACAAGCTAAGTTATCAGTATGAAATTGGGATTATCCATAGGAAAGTTTACGTATTTTAAATGGGGTACCTTGTTCAAAAATCAACTGACTAATTTCAGTGAAAGGAACATTTGTTACGAAATGGCATTAGGGATAGGCCTAACAAAAATGACCATTAGTACCAAAGTGCGGGGCTAACATTTCGATTACATTTTCTTGCGGTTAGTGAGAAGTTTCGAACAGTAGACAGTAAGCAGGTTCAGGATATAGAAAGTGAATGGGTGGCATACAGGGATGCTGTAGTAGAAACAGCAAGGGAATGCCTAGGAACAACTGTGTGTAAAGATGGGAAAAGGCGAACATCTTGGTGGAATGATGAAGTGAGAGCAGCCTGTAAACGTAAAAAGAAGGCTTATCAGAAATGGCTCCAAACAACGGCCGAGGCAGACAGGGATTTGTACGTAGATGAAAGAAACAGCGAAACAAATAGTTGTTGAATCCAAAAAGAAGTCATGGGAAGATTTTGGTAATAACCTGGAAAGGCTAGGTCAAGCAGCAGGGAAACCTTTCTGGACAGTAATAAAGAACCTTAGGAAGGGAAGGAAATGAACAGTGTTGAGTAATTCAGGTGAACTCATAATAGATCCCAGGGAATCACTGGAGAGGTGGAGGAAATATTTTGAACATCATCTCAATGTAAAAGGAAATCATCATGGTGGTGTTGCAAACAGCCAAGCTCATGGGGAGGAGGAAAAGGATGTTGGTGAAATTATGCATGAGGAAGTGGAAAGGATAGTAAATAAACTCCATTGTCATAAGGCAGCAGGAATAGATGAAATTAGACCCGAAATGGTGAAGTACAGTGGGAAGGCAGGGATGAAATGGCTTCATAGAGTAGTAAAATTAGCGTGGAGTGTTGGTAAGGTTACCTTCAGATTGGACAAAACGAATAAGGGTAGAAAATCTCCAGGACGAGGAAATTAGACAGAAGTACACTGGTACAAACGGGTGGGAACATGGCAGGATGGTACTCGGAATGAGGAGATAAAGGCTAATTTAGGAATGAACTCTATGGATGAAGCTGTACGCATAAACCGGCTTCGGTGGTGGGGTCATGTGAGGCGAATGGAGGAGGATAGGTTACCTAGGAGAATAATGGACTCTATTATGGAGCGTAAGAGAAGTAGAGGGAGACCAAGACGACGATGGTTAGACTCGGTTTCTAACGATTTAAAGATAAGAGGTATAGAACTAAATGAGGCCACAACACTAGTTGCAAATCGAGAATTGTGGCGACGTTTAGTAAATTCTCAGAGGCTTGCAGACTGAACGCATAACAGTCTATAATTCTATAATGATAATGTATGTATGTATGAAAGGAATGTCAACCAGCTGAACTGCTGTCAAGGATAGAATAATGAGTTCAGAAGTTTCGGAGCAATTGAAAGCTAATTTGGATAACTCCCAGATGTATGCTGTATGTTTTGAGGAAAGCATGGATGTGACCTTACAAGCAAAGACAGCTGGTTTTTTTTTTCTGATTTCTTTGCAGAGATGTGATGAGGTAGAAATTAGTTAAATTGTTGAGCATACGAACTACAACATGGAAGGATAATGAAACTAAGGAAGAATTCCACTGGCAATATTAGTATTTTTGATTTTTATATCTAATAATATTTATCTTTTTACAATTTGTTTTACATCGCACCGACACAGATGGGTCTTATGACGATGGGATAGGAAAGGCTTACGAATGAGAAGGAAACCGCCGTGGCCTTGATATACAGCCCCAGCATGCGCCTGGTGTGAAAATGAGGAACCACGGAAAACCACCTTAAGGGCTGCAGACAGTGGGGCTCGAACCCACTATCTCCCGGATGCAAGCTTACAGATGCGCGCCCCTAACCGCACTTCCAACTCGCCCGGTAATAATATTTAATGACGAAGTGTGTTACAATAGGAACTTTATTTATTTATTTATGTACAAATATTAATATGCAGTCTCAAAACTTACATATTCAAAAATGTATTTTTTGCAGTATTTGCAAAATACGACCACAGAACAATCAAATGTATATACAGAATATATATATTTAATAAATAAACGAATAAATATATTATGAAACATAAACATAATTGGGAATCTGGAAAGGAAGTCGCGTGGGGGTGGGGTAGGGTGTTGTAGGTTGCCATTCCTTTTAAAGGAAAATAACAAGTGGCACAGTCAACAGTTGAGAATAATGAACCATACTTAAAATGGCACGCTAGTTGGAAAAGGTTCGTCGTCCCTGCTCTAAGGATTACTGTCTTCGTCTAAATTATTTTTATAACATAGTGGCCAAATTCATAATACATGCAGCTCAGCCATACAGCAAACATATTCAGAGCATTGCTGAAAAAAAAAAAAAAAAAAGCACGAAGGTCTTAGATATGAATAGCCCCCTGCTGAGAGTGGAAAACATGACCAATTCATCATAGTGAAGTGGCGATCGTCAGCGTAACAATCATGTATTTACTAAAAAACGGAACGTAGTTAATAGATGCAGAACGCTTATATGAATAATACAAAGTGATCCCCCCCCCCCCACTTACACTCAATTTTCAAGTTACTTTGATCTGTATCAACCATTAACTATGCTAGTCTGACTACGCTTTTTTTTAATGTCATCGTCAAAATACTAAGTGTTGCACAAATCAGAATATATTTTTTTAAATCCTAAATAGCAGAGATCGAAGTGACCTAAGTTATATTTGTAACTTATTAGTATTACTCGTGTTATTCAAGTAACTGAAGAGATGTCCATTCGGCTCTAACTGAAGTGTCATGGGTGCGATCCCGGCGATTCTGGGCAGGATTTCCAGAGCCAGAGAGATAAGCCGAAAGAAGCGACCGTGGCCTCAATGTACAACCCCAGCATTTGCCTGATGTGAAAATTGAAAACCACGAATATCATCTTCAAATTCGCAACTCCCGAATGCAAACCCAGTTAGGTGATCAAACCGCGTAGCCAACTCGCTCGCTTACTACAATCCTAGCCATATCATATCCCATCGTCGCCATAAGACGAGTCAGTGTCGGTACGACGTGAAACAAATAGCCAGATCTGCCGGCCCGACAAATCTGGAAAGGTACAGTAGTCAATCTTTAGGTTTAACACTTGAGAGTTCGAAGTATTCTTCCCGGGGTAGGAAACCTCCGAGAATGATGGGCAACAATAGCTAGTTGCACACTAAACCTAGAAAGTTAAAAGACCTTTAACATACCATGCAATATGAAGTTCCTGTGAACATGCGGGAACCGGGTGTGGTTCCCTCATCCCAGCTGGCCTTCCCGCCCACTCAGCGTCAATGTTACAAGGACGAGTTGACCGCAGCAAGGTTAGAGCTTCACCTACCACCAGAAGATCAAATAATAATACTGTACGTTGTCAATTCTTTTCGTAACTGGCCACGACGCTATAAGTAATGTGAGCCGCAACAAGCGCAAGAGGAACCAATACTATCTCGACTACTGGAGTATGACTCCTGAAAAATATCCAGGAATTGACAGGAAAATGTCACTGATCGGTGAGGAAGCTGAGAAGATTATCTGCTAGAACAGTTGCACTACCACATGGAAACTTCACAACCGTATCGCAACTCGAGTTGGGTCGTACATGAACTAACTAGTTTATTTGAACGACTCGCTTATTTGAACTAGTACGAGTTCGTTCAAATATTTTGAACGAGTCGTTCACGCGAGCGTACAGCATATTAAAGGAAGACGAAGACGTAAGCAAGCGCCATCTATTGTAAAACTTACGTACTAGCTCACGTCCGCCACGGAATACTATCTCTCTTGCGCCGCTGGTGGTGTTGCTAAGATAGCTTTACCTAGTTCATTTGAACGAAATGCCGCGAGGGCTGTTTCCATGAAGACAGCACAAATGAACTACCTCGTTCATTTGAACGACAAAATAAGCAGGCACGCAAATGGCCAATGGCGTGCCGTGTTAATGATCACATGACAGCACATTTCTCAACTGGTGATGGAGCAGGAAGAAGAGTTATAAAAAATTATTAAGTTTATCTGTCTCTCTTACATGCCATTTCTCCACTTAGGCAGGCTGGCAGCGCCGCTGGGCAGCTGTTTTCTGCTCGCGCTAGGCGCTCCGCAAGACGATGAAGTACCAAGTTCATAGAATGTCGTACTACCCGCCTAGCTTTATAACTGAGCGCATGTTGGTTCGAGTCCGGTACTATGCAAGATACTGCAACCATACCACCCACGCCATTGCCCCATAGAACCACATGACAGCATCATTGTCCCCATAATTTCGGGCTACCGGCAAGGCGTTCGATGGTATGGGACCTTTTTAGTCTAGAGTCAAATGCCACCTCATCTAGAAAACGAAGAAAAATAAACTTCAAAGTGATGGGTGAGCAAAAGCTCTTTCGACCGTGCAAGGATCAACTGTACTCCTCCGTTCCAAAGAATCAAACCAACGGCCTCCCAGGGCCATGGTGCGTTCGCGACAAAAGATCATAATATAACACTTAACTAAAAGGCATAAATGAAAATTTAGGATGCAATATTTTTCCGGCAAAATAACAATCAAAGAAAAGTTTAAAAACCTATTTATTATTCGTTGATAAAATCACGACTAATTGAAATTAGCCCTGAATAATTATACTATAATGAAAATAAAAAATACAATATCCGATGGACTAAATACAAATTTGGAGATATCACTCCTTCCATTAAGAAAATATAATTCACATTTGTTAATATTCATCGATTAAATGTCGAAGTTGTTTGTTCCAGTCCCTTTTTGACATGACAATAAGTATTACATTAAATAATCCATGCAAAATCCTTTTTAAGAACAGGAATATCCTTGTAAATGCAACGGTTCTTATTACAAGCCTTCTTCACTATTAGAAGAAACAATTATCTATGCGAAAAATTGGAGACAATTTGGAGTGATCGCCTAATTAATTAATTATACTACTAAATAAACAAACAAAAGAATAAGCGAACACTAGTGGATAAAATCATAACCACCAAAATAAAATTGACTGACGTCGGGTCCAGAAATCGAGCCCACATCACAATGACTCCGATGACAAATAACGAGACAGAACCCGTTTAGGAATCCGAACAAACAGGACGTTTCATAGGATTCGTCCTCCCAGCTCTTTAACAGATAAAAAGGACAATTATCATCTTAGAGCATTTTTTTTCGTGGATAAAACAGTAAATAGCTTCTCTCTCAAACAGCTGATTCATACGCCCCTTAAAACCGCCGAGCTTTAAACAACGTAGGAGGTGGAGTGGGGTTTAGGCTGTATGATTTGCCATTCAAATAAAGGAATACGAAGACGTACCGTACGCAAGTACCATCTGTTGTAAAATGTACGTACTAGCTCGCGTGCGGTACGGTAAACTACCTCTCCTCACGCCGCTAGTGCTGTTGCCAAGAGAGCTCATAATAAACTACCTCGTTCATTTGAACGACGTGCCAAGAGAGCTGTTTCCATGAAGACAGCACAAATGAACTACCTCATTCATTTGAACGAAATGAACGTGAGAGCATAAATGAACTACCTCGTTCATTTGAACGACAAAATAAGCTCGCACGAAAATGGCCAATGGCGTGCCATGTTAATGGTCACATGCCAGCACATTTCTCATCTGCTCATGAACTACCTCGTTCATTTGAACGACTCAAGGCGATGTACGGTATCGAATGAACTAGTTCAAGCAAATGAACTGACTGGACCCATCCCTAATCGCAACTATTCGCAAGTCACCGCGGACAGGACAAATTTATACGTGCCAGGCCTGAGACTTTAAACAGGCGCATGCGCGGCAACCACGCTTACCCCCCGAACCCCTCACCGCACATCCAACCGATCATAGTAATCTGTACCAAACTCATTTACTATCGTTCTGTCTTGCCACTCAACGCTCTCAAAACATTTCTTCTGCTTTGTCTATAACCCAGTCATGAGGAGTGAAAGATATGTCAAAAAAAAAAAAAAAAAAAAAAAAAAAAAAAAAAAAAAACCACGCCACGAAATTGTTTTGAAAAAGCTTTATACAGAACTAGCTGTAGTACCCGATGATGACGGGACAATTGCTTTGCATGTGCGTGATATTTTTGTTCACTCCTCACTTTGTATCCCCTCCCCCAATTCTGACGCGCATAACTGGGCATGCCCCTCCCTGACAACGGCTTGTCGTGACGTACTCTTTTCCTTGCTCTCTGTGGCCCTTTGTAGTTTCATTTTATATTTATGTTTGCAATACTGACTGTATATTAAAAAATACTGACAGGTTTGTGCAAAGTCTTTAAAATGTTACGGAAACCATCTCCACAGCAACTATCTTTCCAGTCGACTGAGCTAGTTACCAGCTACATGACTGTCACTGATATTTTTCACTGTATCGGAAAAAGGTGCAGAAAAAAATTCGCCATGAGCTACTTTCGTGTAAAAGTAACCGCAAGAGAAACAGAGTTATGCTTTACGTCCTTTCTGAAGCATCATCACCTGGTGAAATAATTTGAACAACTACTCGACCTTATTCCAAACGGAAATACAAAGTTTCATTAAAATTCGCCGGAAATGAGATTTTGCCTATTTGATTCCCGTGTACGGAAACACTTCAGATATAATTTAGTTTTGGATTTTTTTAGCAAGAATTTGTTGGTTTTATTGTTACTATAAGTGCCTATTTTAGGATATAAATGCCTATTTAATGCATTCTGACAGTTTTAAAAGCAAATGTGCCCCCAGTGCATATATTCTAGCTAGCGTTGTCAAGAGAATTATTTTCTCGTTTATCAATGTCTGTTTACCCTACGACCAAAGAGAAATCTCAGAAGTCTCAAGATATAGCGCTTGGGGAATTTACTTCACAACAAGCAAGGAACAATTTGACCTCGGAGCCTTCCCACCCTATCTCCGAAGATGATATGCGACAATCAATCAAGTCTATGCTGTACATACCCATATCCCCCATCTCCCTTTCACTGCAAATTGTTGGATGCTATGTCTTGAGATCGTGTTGAAATCTACTTTAGAAGACGTGTGTTCAGCAATGCCTAAACAAAAATCTCCCTAGTCCTACTGGCTGAAGCACTGGATCAATGGAGAACCCAACTTCACTACTGATGGAAGGGCAGTCTTCTGTCAAGCTTGAAGTAAGGGGATAATTTCCTTTTCGTGATTGACGACTGCGATTACATTTTGTTGGAGCAATGATAGGCCTATGAATTTATGTACTGAGGCAAGTTATTTTGTTGCAACGCTATATAATTCAGGCCATGGACTATAACAATGCTCTTTTTTCTAAGAGAAGCCAACAAAGAAGAGTATGAGACTGCTACTGTAGATCGTTCCTAAGAGAGAATCTGTTCCTGGAATTGATATTCGTCCTGCCCATCGGTTCATTCAGATTTGGCGTTCCTGAAGCCCACTTCAGCAAGCTACCGGGGGAGTTGGAGACGAGTGGCATGCCTCTTGTAAAGTCAACTAGGATTGTGAAAGAAGTTGAGGGAACTCTTAAGAAAACATCTGTAAAATTAGCCATCAGGGAAACGTTTGAAGATTCCTGCAATTAAATCCAGTGTGGAAAGAGATAGCAAAAGTAGCCAATACGCTACGAGGTGAGGTAGGTAAAGCAGTAGTTCTAAAACACATGAAGTGGCTTCAATGAAGTTCTGTCCTATCACTTCGTGTGATGTTGAGAGATCCTTCTCACAATACAGATACCTTCTTCATGACAACAGAATACGACTGTTGTCTTTAAACATTGAATGTGTGTTAGTTGTGAATTCCTCCCATAGTCTTTGAATGTACTACTAAACTAAGAGTAATTTCTCATGCCTATTTGGTTGCCTATTGTACACAATGGTGTTTATTTACATGCCAATTTTTTGCTATTTTAATGCCCACGTGTCTATTTTAAATATTTTAGTGCCTATAAATCCTGACCCTGGTCATTACAATGACATCAGTATTTTTGTCAGAATAAGACTGACTGGAATATCGCTGTTAAAAACAATACTCGATCAAATAAAATATGACATTCTTACGTTTCACGGACAGTACTACGCTGGCGTTCTGACAGTGCCAAGTTCCAGAACTGGAATGGGTTTGATGAATTTTATGCCTTCCATCGCTATATGGTCATTTCTTCTTAGTTCTTCAAACATGGCTGCGCCTCCATCTTTAAACTGAATAGGTGAAATTAGACTGTGTAATAGATTAGTCGCATGGTCATGGATTTCTTGGAGATCCAGATATCTTAAAAACCGACTAATATTGCATTACAAATTTGTTATTCTGGATAATATTACATTAACCAACATAAATTAGATCTTTCCAGTAAGAGTGCACACTCTACATTCCTGTCCGACTTTGAGAAGGAATCTAATGCATGGAATACCGTGAAGAACAAGTGTCACGTACACGCAGTTATCAGAACATGTATGCACCAGAGGTATGGCATGCTGAAAATTTCAGGCAGGCTGTTCTACTCGGGACGTAGCAATAATCCCATCTATCGGATATGAGTGGCAGCAGAAGGTACAAAGCACACCACAACAATAGTCAATGCAATATTGATTTATTTTATTGGCTTTCGATATTTTAGACCTTCACATTTAGTTTCTGACATTATTCATGACTCCCTCTTGGTCTCATTCTTCAAGCGGTTGTTCCTTCATGATTATTTTCCTGACCTGAGAAATAGGAATATTTCAAATTAATTACACAATAGTGGAATTTTTGACCCTAAGCCTTACTGCTTATTGATAGTAATACTATAAGCTAATCTCAGTGGAAATTGTAATCGTTTGAAACAAAATGACAAATCATTTGATATCAATGGAATACTGCGTATGAGAACAGATTTACCTCTATTTGCCGGTTAGGATTGCTGCCTCAATGATATTGTTCAGGAGCTGTTTCACGCATAATCGTGCGCCATTACATAATTTCGGTGCGTCAAGATTTCGTAATAGTATACCTGGCGATCCAATTTTTACTCTCAATGTATGTGAAGGCATGCCAGGCGAATTTAATGAATTTAACAATTCTGTTGGAAAGTTCAAATTTTCATATTGAACCATCATTGTGTATCGATTTATATATTTATTTATTTATATTTCCTTCCACCGGCATCATTCTGTATCCTCTCATTTATTTGTTGTACCATATCGTTTCTTTATATAAAAGGATACACTTTTTCGGCAAGTTGTACTTCCGTTTCAACCATGTTGCATAAATCTTCTGTTCAAATAAGTTTACCAGAATTCAGATCCAAGAGAAGTACCATTTGCAATTTTTAAAAGGATTTTTGGCAAATGCTTGTGCTCTTGGATCTCCTGTTATTAATGGACGCATACTTTCCATTGAAGATAACTTTTCAACGCGATTCCAGAACACCGATAGCTTTAAACAAAAGTTTATTTCATATGACAATGTTAATTTTGGAATTACCGACGTCTGCCGAAAATCTTCTCATGGTAGTAATAATAAAATTCCTTCCATTAATCTTGTGTTCTTCCGAAGATCCTGTAATGTTTTATCTAGCGCTTCCGAGTGATTTTCATCGAGACATTGTATATTCGTTCCTTATGATTTTGCGTCGAATGGAAAGCCGACCAGGTGTCGATTTTTATTTACAATTGGCTTTTATGTCGCACGCACACAGATAGGTCTTACGATGGGATAGGAAAGAGATACTAGGAGTCGGAAGGAAGCAGCCGTGGCCTTAATGTACGGCTCCAGCATTTGCCCGGTGTGCAAATGGGAAAATACGGAAATCCATCTTCAGGCCTACCGACAGTGGGGTTCGAACCCACTACCTCTCGAATGCAAGCTCACGGCTGCGCGCCCCTAACCGCATGGCCAACTCGCTTGGTAACCACGTGCCGAATATTTTGTAATATCACACACTGGATAGTCTTGTTCGGCTATATTTAATAGTCATTTTAAAAAAGAACACGCCGTTTTCGCACCTTCAAACAGTGTGGCCACAATTCCAGATAATGCTAAAGCTATTTGCTTTTTCACTCGAATTTTAGATAAAACCAAATTAAGAAACGTTTTTCCAGTGCCTCTTGGTGAATCCCGAAAGAATTCCTTCTTCACCTGACTCAATACAATTTATGATCCTCTCGTATACAATCTGTAGTGTTTACGTTAATTTTGGTTCCTTTTGTCTGATGTAACGATACAATTCTTCAACTTTACAACCGAGTTATTTCATCAATTCAGAACTACGTCAAATTCACTTCACACGGGAGGATGTACTCCAACTTGAACTTAACGGGTCAGCTGCAAACTGTTATGGTTCTGAGATCACCACACTTCGGCTAAATAAATCATGATATATAAAACCAAAGAGTACACATCACAGCCTTCTAGAGTACATACACCGATCCTACCAGTACATTCTCACTCATTTTAATACATTCAATAACTAAGTCGGCCAGTTTCAACCCCCCCCCAGCTGTGCTGGCGTGGGAGCTACAGACATGCAACCATTATAGCGGACGATCGGAGATTTGAGGCTACTACTACACGAACACCAATGATCTGCGGTGGGTAGTTGTGGCGGCAAGGTGAAATATACGGACACACACATATACCTGTGTGTGTATATATAGAGAGATTATGTCGCATATTTTGTAACAAAAAGCAGTACTAGCCAATGTATACCAGTGTTTTTAAATCAATTAAATGAGGGAGGGAGAAGAAAAAGACGGACTGGCGCTCCCCGAATCAGAGATTGGAAGTCGGGGAATATGACCAATAGTCCAGCGATGCTACAGATATTCTGGCGCAAATTACGAATATTTATGTAGGCTGTTCAATTTAAATTATGTTCATATTTTACATAGATCAGGCTATAAAGGTCTGAACGAAACTGGTGACCCACCCACAGCTGCGGCCTCCCATGGTCAGCAGTACACAAGTACACATTCCAACACTAAGAGCGGCTACGAACTTACAAAGCGTCAACGCACCCCGTACCAGTCTATGACGTAAATTAACGTTACCCACGTCCACCGATATGAACACTTGCTCGCATTAATATTCGGCCAGGGCAACTCATTTATTAATGCCGCCTGTATTATACGCTGAAAATAAGTAAAAGAATCTTCGATGGATAGATGTGAAGTGTTCCGCATGCACTTTAAGTTTTCGAAATTAATGCGTGTACTTCCATAGTTCCAAAATTAACACAATGTATGTTGAAAGTGTCACCGAAGTGCGCCACTTTAATATTCTGCTACCCCAAGTGTTGACCAAGCTACCACGGTTGTTTACTCAACTGCAGTTCTCCGTAATCACCGTATCGAAGTGCTGCTGCAGAACGTCAGTAAAATGGGTCGGAAAGGAAATAATACCACGTATGAGCAACGTCAACTTATTGCATTCTATCATGCTAAAGGGATGTCTCTGAATCAAATAAGCAAGCTTTTGAACATACCAAGGAGCACAATAGGAGACAATTAGAAGATTAGGTAAGGAAGACAGGCTCGAATCATTTCCTCGGCAAGGCCAGCCTAAGAAACTCACTGAGCGAGAACGGATATTGATTAGAAATATTAAAAAACAACCAGGACTTGGTGTTAAATTAGCAGCGGAACTATTCCTGAAGTTCGGTAGGAAAGTCCATCCAGAAACAGTACGCCGAGTCCTGAGGAAACAAGGATACAACCCAAGAGCTGAAAGGAAGAAGCCCTCCATTAGCGAAGCAAACCAAAAGAAGAGATTGCAGCTTGCAAACGACCAAGATGATTCTTGGTGGAACAATGTAATTTTTGCCGACGAAAGCAAATACAATGTCCGACTCAGATGGTAAGGTATGTATGTGGCGGAAACCAAATACAGAACTGGAAAACAGAAACAAGCAAATGTACCCGTGCTTCGCTACGATATTCTACATTGTATACGAACATCGCAGTAAATTACTGTACATGCAGTGAATGAGATTTTTAAAATTACATGTCTCAGCATTATCCAAGAAACAGCATGGGGAGGTCCTCAAACGTTGTTTCCAACGTAAAGTGCGAGTTGCGGATTTGTGATAACGCTAAAGTCACTTGCCTACTGCCATTCACAATCGAGTTGGGAAGTTTTCATAATAGATGGTCCCCTTGTATACTGTGCGGTCACAATCTATTTGGGGACTTTTCGTTACAATGGCAGGCCCCTTTCCTACTTCCAGACAATCGGATAAGGGAGTTTTGAAGAAAATTGCATGCTCCCTTGCCTTCTGCCAGTCAAATCGAGAAGCAAATTATTAATTACAATGGTAGGCCCTCCTTACTAACGCCAGTTACACAGGAGTTGGCGAAGGACCTCATTCCTACTGACGAAGTCGATGTGGGAAGTATTGATTACAATAGCAGACGCCCTCCTGCTAGGTCACTCTCGATTTGAAAAGTATTAAATATAATAGCAGACGCCCCTTCTATATCGGAACAAATCGACTTCAACGAATATATAGAGATCGTCATACGAAAGTACACTGACTGAGCAAATGTCATGGGATAGCGGAGCACTGATGCGCAGGTGTGTTGTCTGCGCACCATACGCCCCCCGTGCCAGCGGCAGTTGTATAGGAGACCTTGTGAGCAGTGGCTGTGCATATGACAGGTGTAACATAGAACGTCGTCGTGAGCCAAAACCGTTCGAACGGCGTATGGTGGTCGGAGGCCGACGGATGGGAAGTGCAATTTCGGAAGTGGTACGGGAATTCGGCTTCACACGATCAACCGTGTCCAGGGTGTATCGTGAATGGTTGAATGCGGGTGTCACCGTCCACAACAGACGAACGACCGGCCGTCCAGCCACCCTCTATGGCCGTGACCGGCGACATCTGAGACGGATTGTCAATAGTGACAGACGGGCAACCGTGCAACAAATCACGGCTCAATTCAACACAGGCCGTGCTAGACAAGTCTCCCAGTGGACAATCCGTAGGAACATGGGTTCTGTGGGGGTATGGAAGCTGGCGGCGCACACGGGTGCCACTGTTAACCCAACGTCATCGGGCACAACGACGCGCATTTGTCGCCAGTCGCCAGAGATGGACACTGGAACAATGGCGTAACGTGATATGGTCGGAGGAATCACGATTTCAACTGCACCATGCCGATGGGAGGCACCGTGTAAGGCGCAGACCACATGAAGCGACATATCCGGCCCAGAGCGCTGGTGTGTCTGTTATGGTCTGGGGTGCATTTTCCTGGTATGGAATGGGCCCCCTAGTTGTTCTGGAAGAGACTTTGAATGGTACGCGGTATACTGAGCTGCTCGGAGACCATCTCCACCCACTTCTGGCCTTCCAGCGCCCAGGCGGTTCAGCGGTGTTTCAAGATGATAGATAACGCGCCGTCACGTCGCTCCCATGTCGCTCGGGAATGGTTCCAGGAACATGCAGCGGAGGACCAACGACTGCCATGGCCACCCAGGAGCCCCGATATGAACCCTTTCGAGCATATCTGGGATGTCCTGGAACACAGGCTTCGTGCCATGGATCCTGCACCCATGAACAGACCAGCATTGGCGGCCGCTCTGCAAACGATTTGGAATCATCTGCGTCCAGAGGACTACCAGGGACTTGTCGACTCACTTCCATGGCGTCTCACTGCAGTTCGCAGGGCCAGAGGAGGCCCCACGCGCTATTAGGTGACTATCCCACGATATTTGCTAAGTCAGTGTATATGCATGTTTACAATATTGCAGACCTTCATTTACAGATCGACTGCTGCTAAACGGTGCGTTATATCGACGAACGGACCATAAGACGCCTCTTTTAGAGGTCCAAATGGTTGATCCTAGAACATTTTCTCGTATCTGTTTATGGGTTAGATTGAGTTAGAAACTTCGAATAGGGAGAAAATTAAGGTTTTCACACACTGCATTACTTTTCGGATATTTATGTAACAGCTAGAAACATAGAATTTGGCTGACATGTGGCTACTGGGAGGGCCAATGTTCGTGCCCAATTTGATGATTTTGCCTTTCCTAAAAGTGTGTCTAACTAAATTATACGTGTAAAAACTGCAAAATTTACGTACAATCGAGAAAGACAGCCAAATCTAACTCATAAGGGATACAGATACGGCAAAAAGTCATACGACCAAAGTTGATCACACCAAATTGAACTTACCCGTAAGCCACGAAACACATCGAAACGAAGGTCTGCACCGTCATTAAAATTGCCTTCATATTTCGATATTTTTGAGAGGGGGAGGGGTAAACAGTGAAAAATTTAAACATCTTTGAATTTTTTCGTCAGTTGCAGGCTAAAAGCTGTAATTTACCAAACTTCAATTTTCTAGCTCGTCGGGCAGATTGCACCGGTATCTATGGAGAGAGGGGTAAAAACGAGGACTTTCAGAAGTGAAAGCTACAATATATCTAGATGGTCATTATTACACCTGAAACTGATAACCGTGCGAGAATTTCGCCAAAATAGTCAATGTACAGGCACACGGTCATTACGATTTTATTTATATAGATAAGTACAATAAAAAAGTACTTCAACCCCTACTTCACTTTTCAAGCCCCCATTAAGTGGATTTTCCATAAAAATCGTGTTTATTTTATTAAGATTCCAAATACCAATTTTCACGTCTGTAACATGTTAAGTTTTAGAGATACACTATGTGATCAAAAGTATCCGGACACCCCCCAAAAACATACGTTTTTAATCTTAGGTGCATTGTGTTGCCACCTACTGCCGGGTACTCCATATCAGCGACCTCACTAGCCATTCGACACCGTGAGAGATCAAAATGGGGCGCTCCGCGGATCTCACGGACTTCAATCATGGTCAGGTGATAGGGTGTCACTTGTGTCAGAAGTCTGTGAACGAGATTTACACTCAAACATCCCTAGTTCAACTGTTTCTGATCTGATAGTGAAGTGGAAACGTGAAGGGACACGTACAGCACGAAAACGTACAGGCCGACCTCGTCTGTTGACTGACAGAGACCGCCGAAAGTTTAGGAGGGTCGTATAGTGTAATAGGCAGACATCTATCCAGACCACCACATAGGAATTCCAAACTGCATCAGGAAGTACTATGAATGTTAGGCAGGAGATGAGAAAACTTGGATTTCATGGTCGAGCGGCTACCCATAAGCCACACATCACGCAGGTCAATGCCAAACGACGCCTCGCTTGGTGTAAGGAGCGCAAACATTGGACGACTGAACAGTGGAAAAACGTTGTGTGGAGAGTTGAATCACGGTACACAATGTGGCGATTCGATGGCAGGGTGTGGGTATGGCGAATGGCCAGTGAACGTCATCTGCCAGCGTGTTGAGTGCCAACAGTAAAATTCGGAGGCGATGGTGTTCTGGAGTGGTCGTGCTTTTCATGGAGGGGGCTTGCACCCCTATCACAGCACAGGCCTACGTTGATGTTTTAAGCACCTTCTTGCTTCCCACTGTTGAAGAGCGCTTCGGGGATGGCGATTGCATCTATCAACACGATCGGGCACCTGTTCATAATGCATGGCCCGTGGCGGAGTGGTTACACGACAATAACATCACTATAATGGACTGGCCTGCACAGAGTATCGACTTGAATTCTACAGAACACCTCTGGGATGTTTTGGAACGCCGACTTCGTTCCAGGCCTCACCAAGCGACATCGCTACCTCTCCTCGGTGCAGCACTCCGTGAAGAATAGGCTGCCATTCCCCAGCAATCTTCCAGCACCTGATTGAACGTATGCCTGCGAGAGTGGAAGCTGGCATCAAGGCTAAGGGTGGCCCAACACCATATTGAATTCCAGCACTACCAACGGAGGGCGCCACGAACGTGTACGTCACATTCAACCAGGTGTCCGGATACTTTTGATCACATAATGTATACTGTAGATACGCTAAGGATCATTTGTCTCTGAGGCATCCCCTTAGAATGATTGAATACAACAAGTTGACGTTGCTCATGTGTATTTCCATTCCGACCCATTTTACCGACATTCTGCAGCAGCACTTCGATACAGAGATTACGGAGAAATGCACTTGAGTAAACGGAGGAAGCACCATGATCTGGAGCTGAATGTCTTCAAGTGGAGTCAGTGAAATGAGACTCATTACACTATGAAGAAGGAAGACTTCCTCATCTTCAAGGAAAATTTTCGTAGGATGGCTGATAAACTGGGCATCAGAGGTAGTTTAAAATTTTATCAGGACAATGATCCGAAGTACAAAGCTTGTGTTATGTAAAGCTGGCTCTTGTACAATTGTCCCAAAGTGATTCAAACACCGCCCCAAAGCCCAGATCTCAACCCAATTGAAAATTCATGTGCAGAACTCAAACACAGACTTCGCATAACCCCTGTCCATTCTAAGAATGACGGAGCTCGATAGCTGCAGTCGCTTAAGTGCGGCCAGTATCCAGTATTCGGGAGATAGTAGGTTCGAACACCACTGTCGGCAGCCCTGAAAATGGTTTTCCGTGGTTTCCCATTTTCACACCAGGCAAATGCTGTGGCTGTACCTTAATTAGGGCCACGGCCGCTTCCTTCCCACTCCTAGCCCTTTCCTGTCCCATCGTCACCGTAAGACCTATCTGTGCCAGTGCGACGTAAAACTAGCAAAAAAATCTAAGAATGAACCTTTAAAAAAAAAAGAATTGAAGAGGAATGGCGAAGCATCCAGGCTGGTGATACAAAAAGACTCATTTCCTACATGCGACATCGTTTACGACAGGTCAAACGCAGAAGGGGAGGTGCTACAAAGTACAAAAACTAACGTATTATGCAGAGGTGATATACGGACGCCCAAATATTAAAGTGATGGTCATATTTAGTATGCCTCAAGTAATTTGTTTTATTCAATATTCCAAAAGTGAAATTGTATTATCGTGTCCATTAGTTTAAATTATTTTTTTTTTGTTTAGTATTAATAAACTAGGTGATGTGCCCATGCTTCACTACCGAATTTACAGTGTATATAGAATTCTAGGTTAGGTAGTGTACACGTTGTGAGCAAGATTGTATTAAATTGCATAGCTCTTAACATTACCCTCGAAGCGCGACGGGGAAGTCGCCAAACGCCTTTCCTCATATAAAAAGACTGGTTTAGGAAATTTTCATTGTAATGGTACGCCCGCTTGCCTACCAGTCACAATCAGGTTGGGAGTTTTCATTATAATGGCAGACACTCTCCACCTGCCTTTTTACATCCACAGAAAGACTGCCTTAGTGGTTTTTCCAACGGATATGCACATAGGTCATTACAATGACGTCATTAGGAATGGCGCGATTAAAAGCAATGCTTTCATATGAAATACTCGATCCAATGAAAACCCACACATGTTCTCACTTAACGAACAGTACTACGCTGCCGATCTAACAGTCCAAAATTCCAGAGCTGGAATGACCAACCGCAGACAGCGTGATCCGTGAGCACTCCATCTTTATTCGGCAGGTGGAGAGTCCCGGGGAAAAAACTATGCCCTTTTACTAATCTCTTTCCTAGAAGTACACGATGAGTTGGAAAATCTCAATTCACTACACTGGCGGCGGAAAAATCTGACTGAGGCAAATTTTTCCTCCAAGCCAGAGGAGAAACCCCCTCCTCATTGCTAATTTGGAATAAAATTCTACGAATTTAATAAAAGTGAAGAGGAAGAACTTTTTACGCAAAAGCTCTTTTCAGGGTTGAATTGCAAGTTATTTAGTGAACTGTGGTGCTATAATTTTTAATAGGCCTAAATTATAATTCTAGGCATTGTCATACTACTGCTACTACTATGCGAGCCTCTACCTTAAGCGTGCACAGTGTTCATTCAAAACAGCGCGTCAGAGTAGGGATCTAATATCTGGAATACTATGATTAACCAATGTGTTACCAGCAGTGTTAGAAAATGTATGAACCAGAGGAATGAATTGCTAAAAAATAAAGTTATTTAACTCCCCAGCTATTTCCCAACAATATTCAGTCAGGCTGTTTATTTGGTACGCAGCAGTAATCTCATCTATAGGCGTTGAGAGGTAGCATAAGAGACAACGAACATCGCAACAAACAATGGCCAATGTATTGTTGATCAATGTTATGCGCCTCCGATATTGTAGGCCTTCACATTTAGTTTTCTTTCGACTCTGAAATACCACTTTTATCATAGTCGGTACGGTAAGGCTGAATAAAACATACATGATCTGAAATTGTATGCAGTATTTTTCGACAGGAACAATAACATAGGTAGGCCTATTTAAAAATTACATTTTCGGCACCTACCCCTAAACTACAATTTCATCCAGGGCGAATAAAATTGTTTATAGCTTAAACTAGTTTCTTATTCCCCGACTCTATATACCGCGTTTCATTATATTCTGTTAACACATTTTCTCGTGGTTCGGCGTTCATATGGACTTAGCAACAAAAATACAAATTCATACATATCTGTCATTACAGCCGGTACGGTAAAGATGTATAAGATATGTGATCGGAAATTTAATTCTATATAACTTTAGTTATATAGTATTTATCGACAGGACCACTAATAATATATACATCATTAAATAACGTTATGCCTTTCAGCGTTCAGACTGCAAGCCTCTGAATTTACTAAATGTCGCCACAATCCTCTGTTTGCAACTAGTGCTGTGGCCTCATTTAGTTCTATACCTCTTACCTTTAAATCATTAGAAACAGAGTCTAACCATCCTCGTCTTGATCTCCCTCTACTTCTCTTATCTTCCATAACTGAATCCATTATTCTCCTAGGTAACCTATCCTCCCCCATTCGCCTCACATGATCCCACCACCGAAGCCGGTTTATGCCTACAGCCTCATCCATCGAGTTCATTCCTAACTTAGCCCTTACCTTCTCATTCCGAGTACCCTCTTACATTGTACCCACCTGTTTGTACCAGCAATCATTCTCGCTACTTCCATGTCTGTTACTTCCAACTTTTGAATAAGATATCCTGAGTCCACCTACATTTTGCTCCAGTAGAGCAAACTTGGTCTGAAAACAGACCGATGTAAAGATAATTTGGTCCGGGAGCTGACTTCCTTCTTATAGAATACTGTTGATCGTAACTGCGAGCTCACTGCATTAGCTTTACTGCACCTTAATTCAATCTCAGTGTAATACCATCCTGGGAAAACACACATTCTAAATACTCGAAATTACTGTATCTACCTGCTGCAGCTTTGTATTACTGTAACGGTTCAAATCCCGTTACAAGGCGATATCTGAATTTTTATTATTAATATTTTATCTGTGATATTATTATTATTATTATGTCCGTAGTATTATTATTTTATCTGTGAGATTACTCTTATGTATTATTATTGTTCAATTCAAGTCTGCAATGCTTGTCGATTGCGTGATTGTAGGTAAATGTATGCATATTTACGTGTGTGTAGATACACACTAAAAACATGTACAGTAAGAGTTGCTGTATATCAGATGTGGATACGACGTTGCTACATTGTGCAATACTGCTGGCGTTACTGCCAAATCATCGTGCGTATTTAGCGGTGAGCTCACGTTCTTGGAGATACCTACTGGGTGCTGTGGGCGATTTCGCTATAGGGTGTAATATTTGTCGGGAGGTGGGAGTAGATCATAGTTATTTCTGGAGATTACGTAGGTGTGTCAACCAGTCTGTATAAGGTGGCTGCATATTGTAGCGTCAGTCATTACTTAAACGGAAGGTGAACAGCGAAGAAGTCAAAGGGATGCAGAGGCCTCAGTCAACGAGAGTGAACGAGATGGAGAAGACTCAGTGAGCCATAAGTCATTGAGAGAACGAGGCTACAGTTGGTCGGTCACTTAGCTGAAGATACGGATGGAAAGGCTTACCATGGAGCCATAGAGGGATACACTTGCAATGAAGTCACACAGTACAGACTTGTCAAGAAGTCATATGATATGGGGAAGAAGCAGTGTCATGGATACCAAGAAGTCATATGATATGGAGAAGAAGCAGTGTCATGGATACATCACCAAATTAGGCGTGACACATCTACAGTAAACACCAGATCAAAGGAATGCGTCGTAATTGCACAAAGTGTTGAAGGTACAGTCAAGTGAACCAGTGAAGGATATATTTAATGTAAAATTGTTAAATGTCCGGTCAACAAGAATTAAAATTCATGCCTAGTTTTATTTCAGTTGCAATGTCATAACTTCATATTCTTATTTTATCGCAACAAGACTTACCTTTTTTTCAATTTGAAGAATATATTTTGTTCTATCAAATGAATTCATAGTATTTCAATGACAGAATTACATAACCTCAAATCTACTGGGGAAACCGAACGCCAATCTCCTTTTCCCAGAACTTATATCGTATGTTGTACAAAGCAAGCTTATTACCCCACACCCTAGAGATATTCAAGATTCTTATTCTATTACTGCCGAATAACGTATGTGTAAGTACGGAGGTAAAAACCAAGTGTGAGTACGAGGTCCAACGATTGTGTATTTTATTTAATGAATATTAATTTTTATATTTTTCAATTTAAATGCAGTTTGACATATTTTTAAAATTAGTAAAGGAGATATGAATAATTGCATTACCAATCTGACATTCAATTCTCTCAGATTTCTTACCTACTGACATGTTTCTTCGAAAGGCTAATTTTCATACCATACTCATTGCACCTTTGTTCAAGTTCTGCAGGCTTTCGGCACAATCTGCCATTATGACCAAGTCGTCAGCATAGGCCAGACTGCTTGCTAAATTTCCACCTAACTGAATCCCTCCCTGCCATTTTATACCTTTCAGCAGATGATCCATGTAAACTACGAACAGCAAAGGTGAAAGATTACAGCCTTGTCTAACCCCTGTAAGTACCCTGAAACAAGAACTCATTCTGCCATCAATTCTCACTGAAGCCGAATTGTCAACATAAATGCCTTTGATTGATTTTAATCATCTACCTTAATCCCATAGTAGCCCAGTATGGTGAACATCATTTCCCTCGGTACCCTGCCATATGCTTTCTCTAGATCCACGAAACATGAACACAACTGTCTATTCCTCTCGTAGCATTTTTCAATTACCTGGAGCATACTGAAAATTTGATCCTGACAGCCTCTCTGTGGTCTGAAACCACACTGGTTTTCATCAACCTTCCTCTCAACGACTGATTGCACCCTCCCGTCCAAGATGCCAGTGAATACTTTGCCTGGTACACTAATCAATGAGATACCTCGATAGTTGTTGCAATCCTTCCTGTTCCCCTGCTAGATAGGTGCAATTACAGCTTTTGTCAAATCTAAAGGTACCTTACCAACACTCTATGCTAATCTTATTATTCTATGAAGGAATTTCATCCTTGCCTTCCCACTATACTTCACCATTTCAGGTCTAATTTCATATATTCCTGCTGCTCTATGACAATGGAATTTATTTACCATCCTTTCCACTTCAAGCGTAATTTGACGAACATCATTTTCCTCCTCCCCACGAGCTTCGTTGTTCGCGAAACCACCACGAAGATTTCCTTTTACGTTCAGAAGATTTTCAAAATATTCCCTCCACCTGTCCAGTGAATCCCTGGGATATAAGAGTTCACCTGAATGACCCAAAACACTGTTCATTTGCTTTTTCCCTCCCTTCCTAAGATTCTTTATTACTGTCGAGAAAGGTTTCCCCTGCTGCTTGACCTAGCCTTTCCAGGTTATTACAAAAATCTTCCCACGACATTTTCGGATTCAGCAACCATTTGTTTCGCTCTGTTTCTTTTATCTATGTACAATCCCCTGTCTGCATCAGCCCTTGTTTGGAGCCATTTCTGATAAGCCTTTTTACGTTTACAAGCTGCTCTCACTTCTTAATTCCACCAGGATGTTCGCTTTTTCCCCATCTTTACACACAGTTTTTCCTAGGTATTTCCTTGCTGTTGCTACTACAGCATCCCTGTATGCCATCCATTCTATTTCTATATCCTGAACCTGCTTACTGTCCACTGTTCAGAACTTCCTACGAATTATATCCATGTACTTCTGCCTAATTATCTCGTCCTGGAGATTTTATATCCTTATTCGTTTACAGACAGATTTCACTTTCTCTAACCTAGGCCTAGAGATACTTAGTTCACTACAGATCAGATAGTAGTCGGTATGTATGTTAGGCATTCAGCCCGAAGGCTGGTTAGATCCTCAACAGGTCCAGCATTAGCTGTCATAGATTGCCTAGGTGTCACTGAAGAGACGTACTAGGGAAATGAGTGAGGTAGTTTCCCGTTGCCTTCCTCACTGGACCAGAAGTTGCTATTGCATATCAGTCTGCCAAGCTCCCTGAAATGCGTGCACCAACAGACACTACAAGCAACATTTTCACACCATTCATACATAGCAGGGACTGGCTGCATAACGAATGGCATTACTAGCATCACTCATACCGCAGCCACTTTCATATTGTCAAAGCCAAGGATAAGAGAGAGGTCAATCAAAGTAACAAATTTATTCTAGCCCAAACCAGAAGACATAGTGCACTTGCCAGCAAAGGCACAGTGGTCGGTTTCATCGAAAATTCCCCGAAAAACCAGTAAATTCCTAACAGATTTCCTGAATTCGAAATCGGTGAAGATATAGTCTATTATGGATCTGGTACCTCTAGCCTCCCATGTGTAGGGGTGAATAGCCTTATGCTTGAAGAATGTATTCGTAACTGCTAAACCCATACTAGAAGTCCAGCAAACGCTTCTCATTCCCATTAGCTTCCATATCTTCCTCACATTAACCAATCACCGTGTCGTGTCCTTCAGTTCTATTTCCAACACTCGCATTGAAATCGCCCATTAGCACTATCCTATCCTTGCTGTGTTGACCCTGACTACGATGTAACCCAATGCTTCATTAAACTTGTCAAGTTCATCCTCATCTGCACCCTCGCATGGTGAATACACCGAGACAATTGTCGCCCTAACTCCTCCACCTGCCAAATCTACCCACATCATTCGCTCGTTTACGTGCCTAACAGAAACTATGTTGCGTGCAATGGTATTCCTGATGAACAGCCCTACCCCAGACTCTGCCATTCCCTTTGTAACAGCCATCAAGTACACTTTATAATCTATCTCTTCCTCGTTATCTCCTCTTACCCCAATATCACTTATTCCAAGTGAGGATCTCTCCTCTAACGGGTTAGGGACCACCGGTGGATTGTATAGCCCTAGCCGGCTGAGCACAAGGAAGGCCATGACTCAGTATTGTCCGAGATGCCTACTCCCACTCCGTAGCAACTGGTATCTCGCCTCTCAGGACCACTTACTAGGCCAGTCAGCCGTTGCCCATGGTTCACGAACTAGGACGTGACTAAAGTCACCACAACATGAGCCACTAATATAAATATTTGAGAATTATAGTTTAAGCCTTGCCGTAAACTAGTATTTCACTCAGCGTGAATAAAATTACCTATAGCATAGATTGTAGTGGCTGCTGCCCCGACTTTACATATCGATTTTCATTAAATTCTCTTTAACTGTTTTCTCGTGATGCGTGTACATACATAGACAGAATTTACGGAAAAGTAAAGACATGCATTTCCTTGTTACTGTGGACATGGCCGATACAGAGATACCATTATTTTGAAATTGAGCAATGTACGGACAAAACTAGTATATATATAGATTAATGTACAGTACCCATACGTAACAAGTGGCCAAATATTAATGCGGGTAAGTGTATATTGGCTGTGTTGGACTACACACGTGTCGAACCTTAACGCGCCGTGAGCGTAGTGCCCATGCTAGAAATACCTGTGCACGCGGACGCAAGTCTCTTCCCCTCACCTATCGTAATAGACTCCGGTTACCTGGTTTGGTGTACACGGAATGGTTGAAACATACAGCTACATAGGCTGTGGCATAAGGATTGACACAGTAATTTGTTAGTACGCGTTTGTATTTGTGTACTTTTGTATCAACACGGTTACTTGGAAAGCTGCTACTTTTATCGAAACCTATTTTCCTTTGTTTAAGTTTATAAAAACACAACACTGTGCAACAGAAGCGATATAGAAGCGTCATAGTATTCGGGGTCATTCTGCTTCATAACTATTCATATGAGAGTTGAGCAAGTTAAGCCCCTTAAAAACATCCTTATATTTTGTACTTCATTGCTTATGGCAATGTTTCAAGTCTTTAACACGATGATTACTAAGCATGTTTAACGCATTTTAAGCAAACGCCGTGTTGAACACAATGAAATGTACGCCTGTATTGCTCGGAGTACCATAAGTACGTGTAATTTACGCCCTTCCAGGCTTGCTCTATCTGATAACGTCCTGGGCTGGCGCTCGTAACAGCTGTTTCACATGCACTAAAAGCTGTCATTCAGCTCGTTACCTTGGCATGACTGTACTGTACTGTACTGTTCATCACACATCGCGTCTCATTACGGCAATAATTCCTATTGTATGTTGTTTAAAGAATCACCTGAAAATAAGGAGTTGCTATTTTGCGAATTGAGTATAGCTGGTAAAAAGTGGCTCATTTGACTGCAGATATAAGACAAAGTAAGAGTAATACTCCATTTAGGATAGCTACTTTTACTAACGTTTTCAGCTCACGATCTCCGAACGGCGCAACAAACCAAATCTATAATGAATCAAACCAACGCTTTGTCTACGCATACGGGGAAATGCCCCATTAGGACTAACCTACTTCTTGGGTAATAATGGAATACTTCATTACCTCACTCCAACAAAATTTTCTAGAACTTGAAACAATTCCTATCTAAAGGAACCAGGGGTGAAGCATAAACCTCTTAAGGTATAAAAGTTCAGATTCCACCTTACCTGACAATCTCTCCTTGCGTGCCATCCGGCTCCATGGCTAAATGGTTAGCGTGCTGACTTTTGGTCACAGGAGTCCCGGGTTCGATTCCCGGCAGGGTCGGAAATCATAACCACAACTGGTTAATTCAGCTGAAACGGAGCTGGGGGTATGTGTCGTCTTCATCATCATCACCACCACCACATCACGACGCTCAGGTCGCCTACGGGTATCAAATCACAAGACCAGCATCTGGCAAGCCGAACTTGTTCTCGGACACTTCCGGCACTAAGAGCTATATGCCGGCGACGGAAGTTTTGTCCCGCATGAGTTTTTCGTGCGAGTAAATCTACCGACACGAGGCTGACTTATCTGAGCAACTTCAAATACCACCGGATTGAGCCAGCATCGAACCTGCCAAGTTGGGGGTCAAGGCCAGCGCCTGAGCTGTGAACCACTCAGCTCGACGGTCTGGGAACAATACGAATTAAACCTTTTTACTACACAATGACGATAAAAACGTCACCCCTTAGAAATAACGAACACATAATTGGGGAGAGAGAGAGAGAGAGAGAGAGAGAGAGAGAGAGAGAGAGAGCGCTTTTGCAGGACCGGAGCTTGCAATTCTCCAACTTGAGAGAGAATGAATGCTATGGCAAGCTGTATTACAGAACAGGAGTTCCCAAACTGTTTGTCGTGCAGCCCCATGGGTTTTGTCGCAAAATGTAGAATTTAAAAATTAAATTTCAAGGACACCTAGAAAGTCTCTATATAACGAGTTTTATATTTACCACGAAACCTTTAATATAAGTTTTTTGTTTATTTTTTGCTAGTTGCTTTACGTCACACGGACACAGATAGGTCTTATGGCGACGATGGGACAGGAAAACCATCTTCAGTGTTGCCGACAGTGGGGTTCGAACCCACTATCTCCCGGATGCAAGCTCACAGCTGCGCGCTCCTAACCGCACGGCCAACTCGCCCGGTAGTTTCATGTTTAGACAGACTGTACCAGTGAGTTTAATTTTGCTCTCTGGCGATAATTTGGGTGAAGGTGAACACCTGCAACAATGCTGAGCAATAAACCGAGTGTTCAGAATCGTCAGCACACTGACCAGTTTCAGTGGCAGCAGATAACAGTGGAACTATTTCTCCGAAGTGCTGTATTTCAGTTTTCAAAAATAATTTATTTTATGGGACGTCCAGTGTGGATAAGTCATCGGGGTAGTAGCAATTCTTATTATCATGATTATTATTATTATTATTATTATTATTATTATTATTATTATTATTATTATTATTATTACGAGTTGTGTGTCGCGATGTCGTGGGCGTTCAGTTAAGTGAGGGGGGAGAAGGTCCGCAATCCCTGATGTACAGCAGACGTAGCACGGAATATATAGGCGCTATAATGCGCTATATGGCAAAGAAAAATACCACGAGAAAATGTCAAAATATGCCGGTCACCTTTAAGCATGCCGTTCGAAAATAATGTGCTATATTTAATGAACAGTCTCTCAAACATATTGTATAAATTCCTCGCAGGTACACATTTCTCAGGAATAAGTGAAACTACAGATATGTTTGTTGTTGGTATCAAATGAGTCTATCTGCACGAGGCGATTTATAATTTGATAAAATTAAATTAATCTCGATAAAAAATATTAAATGCAGGGAACATGCGATACCATGTGATCATTTTTGTTGAGCAACTATACACAGTAATTCAGGTAGTCTATTTAGCATCTTCAACAGGAAGAAACCGAACGTATCGACATCAAAAGATATTATAGGTCAAGGCATTAAATAAACTGCTTTTCTCCATTTGCCACGAAAAACATCCTCTCCGAGGTAACTACTGAATTGTTCTATATCGCATATTAAGAAGCGAGACCCTGTAGACTATATACGCTGCATCACAAAGTAGCAACCGAATTTGGTGATACAAGCTACGACCGAGCCTTTGTAAAGAACGACAAACACGACAAGCTAGATCAAGCTAGGTAACATACTCAGATGACCGTTTATGGCCTCGCTCACAAGCTATGCAGGTCAAGATCAACACGATCTGTATAACCGTACGCATTTTAGGTACAACGTTTGGCAGATCTTCGCGTACCTTCTTACACAAGATTAAACCATCCTAACTGTGAGCAATTCCGGAACATGCTCAAGTACGCACCAAGTGCCCAGAACATTAACTACAATTATTTTTCTCAGTACTGTAATTCCAGTAAAACGACAAAATTACTACGGTATCCAATGAGTACTGATATAAGAATTCGGAGCAAAGAATATGAAGGATGGTGTTCATATTTCAATCTTCATCCCACAAGTTACGTCCACTTCCAATGAGCTCATTCTTTCCAGTCAGCCATTAATTAACCAGCACGATATTTACGTAAACGGCATCCTCGTCAATTTCGAAGAACAGGAATGCATATTCATATCATAACATATTTTTAAACGACACTGATTAGATTACGCAAAAGTATTCCAATACCCATTTCGAGATTAACCGAGGTCTACCTAATCTATGTAATTCATTCACCAGTTGTTGACTCACCAAACAGTGCTATTTTTTATTTTGCAATTTGTTTTATGCCGCACAGCCTCGAAGGTCTTATAGCGACGATGAGATAGGACCAGGAAGAACGCGATCATGGCCTGAAGTACGGTACATTCTGGTTTGAAAAGGGAAACCACAGAAAGCTATCTTCATGCGTGTTGAGAATATGGCTCGAACCCACTATCTCCCAACCAATCAATCAATACTGATTTAGGGCAATCGCCCAGGTGGCAAATTCCCTATCGGTTGTTTTCCTAGCCTTTTCTTAAATGATTTCAAAGAAATTGGAAATTTTTTGAACACTTCCTTTGGTAAGTTATTCCAACCCCTTACTCCCCTTCCTATAAACCAATATTTGCCCCAATTTGTCCTCTTGAATTCCAACTGTATCTTCACATTGTGAACTTTCCTACTTTTAAAGACACCACTCAAACTCATTCGTCTATTAATGTCGTTCCACGCCATATCTCTGCTGAGAGCTCAGAACATACCACTTAGTCGAGCAGCTCGTCTCCTTTCTCCCAAGACTTCCCAGCCCAAAATTTGCAACATTTTCGTAAAGCTACTCTTGTCGGAAATCACCCGAAACAAATCGAGCTGCTTTTCTTCGGATTTTTTTTTTTTTTTTTTTTTTTTTCAGTTCTCGAATCAAGTAATCCCGGTGAGGGTCTCATACACTGGAACCATCCTCTAGTTGGGGTCTTACCAGAGACTTATGTGTCCTCTCATCCTTACTACAACCCCTAAATACCCTCATAACCATATGCCGAGATATTTACACTTTATTTACAATTCCACGTATGTGAATACCCCAAAGAAGATCTTACCTTATATTAACACTTAGATACTTACAATGATCCCCAAAAGGAACTGTCACCCCATCAACGCAGTAATTAAAACTGAGAGGACTTTTCCTATTTGTGAAACTCACAACCTGATTATTAACCCCGTTTATCATACCATTGCCTGCTGTCCATCTCACAACATTATCGAGGTCATTTTGCAGTTGATCACAATCGTGTAACTTATTTATTAATCTATACAGAATAACATCTGCAAAAAGCCTTATCACCGATTCCACTTCTTAGCTTCATCTATATATATAAAATAAGAGTTTTGTCTGTACATTGCTCAGAATTTGAAAAGAATGGTATTTCTGTATCGGTCATGTCCACAGTAACAAGAAAATGCATTTTTTACTTTTTCCGTAATTTCTGTCTGTTTGTATGTATGTACACGCATCACGAGGAAACAGCTGAAGAGAATTTAATGAAAATCGGAATGTAAAGTCGGGTGATGAACCGCTACAATCTAGGCTATAAATTATTTTAATCACGCTGAGTGAAATGGTAGTTTAGGGGAAGGCCTGGAATTTAATTCTCAAATATTTATGTTATTGGTCCTATCTTAATGAAAACCGGTATGTAAAGTTCTATAATAAGTCGCTACAATATAAACTATAAATAATCTATCTTCACTCTGAAAGAAATGGTAGTTTAGGGGAAGGTCTAAATTTTTATTTGCAAATATTTATGCTATTAGTGGCCCTATCTTAATTGAGATACGTATGCAAAGTCGGCGAATAAGTTGCTACAATCTAGGCCATAAATAACTTTATACACGCTGAGCGAAATGGTAGTTTAGGGGAAGGCCCAAAATTTAATTCTCGAATATCTGTGTTATTAGGGGGTCTTAGTGACAATTACTATATAAATAAAGTTACATAGTATTAAATTTCCGATCATTTATGTCTTATACAATTTGACCGTACCGGCTATGGTAACGGAGATATTCATAAATGTGGATTTTTGTTGCCAAGATCATATCAGCGCCGTCACGAGAAAATGGGTAAACAGAATTTAATGCAAAATCGGTATGTTAAGTCGGAGAATAAGGAACTACAGTCTACGCTAATTTTATAAGACGGCCTTATATTACAGTATCGAAAGAAAACAATGTGAAGGCCTACAATACAGAAAGCTCATAACATTTATCAACATTAGATTGACCACTGTTGTGATTTGTTTTGTGTCTCTGTTGCCATTCATCTCCGATAGATGGGATTACTGCTGTATACCAAGTTTTTCTTTGAATTTCCTCTACGTCACGCCAACACAGATAGGACTCATGGCGACGATGGGGGTACGAAAGGGCTAGGAGTGGGAAGGAAGCAGCCCCTACGTTAATTACATTACAGCCACACCATTTTCCTGGTGTGAAAATTGGAGACCACGGAAAACCATCTTCAGGGCTGTCGACAGTGGAGTTCGAACCCAATATCTCCCGGATCCAAGCTCACAGCTATGCGCCCCTAATCGCACAGCCAACTCACCTGGTCGTACCGAGTATAACAGCCTGCCTGAAAATTGACGGCAAGTAGCTGGGGAGTTAGATAAATTTCTGATACTACTGATATGTAACAAACTGGTTCATCATAGAATTCGAGCTATTCAATTCCTACTCTGAGGCACTGATTGGAATGAGCAGTGTGCATATTTAAAGCAATAATGGCAGAGAAGTGTTCACGGTTGTCTGCGGTCTGGTCATTGCAGCACTGGAACTTTGGACCGTTAGATCGGCACTGTAGTACTGTTCGATAAAAGTGAGAAAATGTGCAGTTTATTAATTTGATCGAGTATTTTATAAATCATTGCTTTTAATCACTACATTCCTTCTGACGACTTCAGGTAGGAAAACCACAAAGAGAGTCTTCCTGAGAATCCCGCAGCGAAGCACGGGTACATCAGCTAGTTTATATATATATAAGACAAAGGTCCAATAATACTGCCATGAAGAATTCCCCTCTTAATTATTATATGGTGAGATAAAGCTTTGCCTACTCTAATTCTCTTGAGATCTATTTTCTAGAAATATAGCAACCCAGTCAGTCACTTTTTTCTAGTCCAATTGCACTCATTTTTGCCAGTAGTCTCCCATGATCCACCCTATCAAATGCTTTAAACAGGTCAATCGCGATACAGTCCATTTGACCTCCCGAATCCAAGAGAGATCTTGCTGGAATACTACAAGTTGAGCTTCACTGGAATAACCTATCCTAAACCCGAACTGCCTTCTATCGAACCAGTTATTAATTTCATAAACATGTCTAATAAAATCAGAAAGAATGCTTCCCCAAAGGTTACATGCAATGCATGTCAATCTTACTGGCCTGTAATTTTCAGCTTTATGTCTATCACCCTTTCCTTTATACACAGGGGCTACTGTAGCAACTCTCCATTCATTTGGTATAGCTCCTTCATGCAAACAATCAAATAGGTACTTCAGATATGGTACTATATCCCAACCCATTCTTAGTATATTCCCAGAAATCTTAATTCCAGCCAATTTTCTAGTTTTCAAATTTTTTATTGTAAATGACATTGTGATCATATGTAAATTTTGTTACTTCTCTAGCATTAGTCACCTCCTCTACCTGGACATTATCCTTATAACCAACAATCTTTACTTCTGACTGAATAAGTCTGCCTTTGGAAGATCCTCACATACACACTCCCCTTGTTGATTTAACTATTCCTAGAATGTCCTTCTTGGAACCCGTTTTTGCCTTAAGCCCTTCCATTTTTCACTAAAATTTGTATGACTGCCAATTATGCTTGCCATTATATTATCTTTAGCCGACTTCTTTGCTAGATTCAATTTCCTAGCAAATTCCTTCAATTTGTCCTTACTTCCACTACCATTTATAACTCTTTCCAATCTCCACCTCCTCCTTAGTCTCTCTATTTCTCTATTAAAATAAGGTGGGACTTTACCAGTCCTTACCACAATTAAAGGTACAAACCTGTTTTCACATTCCTAAACAATTGCTTTAAACCCATCACAGAGTCTGCTTACATTTTTATTTACTGTCTTCCACAAATCGTAGTTACTTTTAAAAAACTCCCTCGTCCCTGCCCTATCAGCCATATAGTACTGCTTAATAGTGCTACTTTTAAGACCTTCCTTTCTATCACATTTTTAACTACGACAAAAACAGCTTCATGATCACGAATACCATCTATTACTTCGTTTTCTCTCTAGATCTCATCTGGTTTTACCAACACCACTTCCAGGATATTTTCCCCTCTAGTTGGTTCCATCACTTTCTGAATCAGCTGCCCTTCCCATATTAGGTTATTTGCCATTTGTTGGTCATGCTTCCTGTCGTTCGCATTACCTTCCCAATTGACATTTGGTAAATTCAGATCTCCCGCTATAATCACATTTCTTTCCACGTCGTTTCCCCACATAGCTAATTATTTTATCAAATGTTTCTGAATCAGCTTCAGCACTACCCTTTTCTGGTTTGTACACTCCAAAGAAATCAAGTTGCCTATATTCTTTAGAAATGGGCCTTACACCTAGAATTTCATGTTTGTCATATTTAACTTTTTCGTAGCTTACAATTTCTTCTTTCACCAGAATGAATACTGCCCCTCCTACCATTCCTATCCTATCTCTACGATACACAGTCCAGTTCCATCCGAACTTTTCCGCATCCATTATATCATTTTCAGCCACGATTCAACTCCTATTACAATATCTTATAAGTATATATCTATTAAATTAATTCTATTCCTTTCTTTACAATACTTGCACAGTTCCCACACTACCATTTTTATGTCATCCCTACTTGGCTTCCAAATCCCTATACCCTTATCACCGCTCCCAGGAACACCCCGTTTCCCTGAATGTACCTCCCTATTACCCTTCCAAACACATTTCCTAACTTATACGTACCGCTGCGATGTAAGTGAAGGCTATGTGAGCACAGATCCCTATCTCACTCCCAGTTTCCCCACATACCCACTCCACAGTCTCATTTAAATCCCCAATCACCCTCCAGTCAGTATCCCTCCTACACAGTATTCCACTAAAGTCTTCGCTTCCTTAAACTATGTAAGCTAACAACTACACGCCTCGAACGACGTAGCCAACTGGCCCGACTGGCTCGATGCATCAAATACAAACCAAATAATGAATTAGCTTAGTGGTTAGTTCTGGTTAATGAGTGGTTTTCAGAACGACAATTTCTGGCTGGTAGATGGGAAGGTGCAACTACGTTCCAAATATGAAGAAACTGTAGGAGATTGACTAACAGATACCACGACAGCAGATGTTTGAAATGACCTGCATTTTCCTATACACACATCCATACCCGTTGCTCCATGCTTCTGGCAGTTCGCAGCAACATTTCCTCGTCTACTCCAGTAATTTCGGGAAGGGGGTTAATTCCTCAGGCTCGGGAAAGGTTTGTGTTCGTTTCAACACAGATATTCCCTTTTCACACAACATAACACTACCAATCGCCACAGAAAAACGCAATAGTGAATACATCCATTTACATTGGATTGGGGTTAGGAAGAGCATCCGGCCACGAAAAAGATGCAAAAATTTTATCCGCCGACGGTTTATACTAAGAATGTAACGTCCACAAAACTGGTACATGTAAAGGCAATACGAACAAGGAGACAAAAAATTATCTACCTAAACATTTTAGCGTCCTGAGGAGTTAGTTTGAATCCAATAGAATGAACTACGGAATATCACAATATTGTCTGTCAAGTAGATTTCTGTGCTTATTGTGACCACATACATAAAATAGTCCCTCAATCCAGCATCAGTAAAATAGCATACTCATGTGCCATTACATAATTTCGGTGAGTCAAGATTTGGTGACAGTATAACTGGCGATCCAATTCTTAGCTTCAACATATGCGAATGCATACCAGGTGGATTAAATGAATTTAGAAATTCCGTTTGAAAGTTCACACTTTCATCTTGAACCATCATTGTGTCAATCGATTTTTTTTTCTTCTCCCAGTATCATATTCTGTATCCTCTCATTATTTGTTGTACTATATCATTGTTTTTTAGATATACGGATACACTTTTTCGGCAAGTTGTACTTCCGTTTCTACAGCATTACATTAATCGTCTGTTCAAATATGTTTACCAGAATGCAGATCCAAAGGGATAAGTAATATTTCCAATTTTTAGGATTTTTGGCAAATGCTTGTGCTCTTGAATCTCCTGTTATTAATGAATGCATATTTTCAATTAAAGATAACTTTTCACCGCGATTCCAGAACATTAATAGCTTTAAACATTTGTTCATTTCATATTCTGTTGATTTTGGAATTACCGACAACGTCTGCCGAAAATCTCATAATAGCATTCCACAATCAGCTATCATAAGTAGCCCAGGTATCCTTGAATAGGTGCACTAGAGAAATAATGAGTGGGTAGTTTACTCGTTGCTTTCCTCACAAAACAGTTTCAAGAGAGGAAATAAAAATCATGCCTGACTGGTGATGTAATTGCATAGGATTGCACAGAATGAGGGATTAAAAAATGACACAGAATAGTGTATTTTTTAAAATGTCAGTCGTAGCGGCTCCGAGGTGTTTGAATTGTGCCCGACAGGAGTGTTCTTGACCGCGGGGGAACAGCATGGAGTAGTCTTAGCTGAAATCGAACCTACTATTTTGGATCTAATGATTGACTGCGTCACGAAGGATGTGAGGGTGAAAGGTTGGCGGTATGGACAGTCTTCAAGAAAATAAACAAATCTAAAATAGTAAAGAAGTCGAGTCATATGAACTCGAGAAGAGATGGATACGTGTGTCATTGTACAGAAGTGAAACAGGGACAGTAACCGGGCAACAAAAAATTATAACAAATATATTTGAAATCAGGCGTTACAAAAGAATATAGACAGCGAAATGATTGAATCTAAACACATATAGAAAATATTGAATGAAGTAGGTGAGAGAAGAATTTTTTCGAGATATAACCGGAAGAGGTAAGTTTGATATATTTTAATATTCAGAACTTGAACAGTTGATTATAGAGGTATGAGTAGAGGGTAACAACGGTACGGAAGACTAGAGCATGAATATGGTAAAAAGATTAGTCTACATACAGAACGCAACAGATATGCAGAGAACAGAGGGTGACAAAAATGCATCCTACTACTACTACTACTAAAAGCAAAGCCATCTCCATACAGGCCACCAAGGCCCTTGGATGGGTGGAAGGCAAATGTGTCCACAATCCGTAACCTCGGCACTTGGTAGGGTAGAGTAGTTAGATCTACGCCCGTCCGCCTTTGTCTCCAGGAATTAACCTGGTACTCGTGTTTTCGGTGTAGGTTGAGTGAACCTCCGGAAGTGGGAATCTAGTTTGTTAAATTTCTTGATTTCATGACGGGGAATCTAACCCACATCCTTCCGGGTGAACTGAGCACGCTTTTACCACCTCGGCCAGGTAGCCCCTCTACTACTTCTACTAATACTACTAGTACTACTATTCAATAATTATAATAATATAACAATAATAATATAATAACACCATAACGAGTAGAAGAGAAAGTGTGAGCTCTTATAAGTTGTTCCCTGTTGGCTAGTATAGGGACTGTGATGAATCGTCCGCTAGGGGCAGCACCGTTGCTGAGGGTTGGTATCTGTAGTTTTAGTATGTTTATGTTCAGTAGTGTTGTTCTGTGAAAGCAAAATTGTCGTGCACTACTGTTAAGTGAAAGTGAAGAGCGTGTGATTTGATGATGGTATTTTTACTTAGCGTAAATACAGTGCTGAGTTTATAAAACTTGCAAAAATACCGACGAGGAAAAAATGCCTACTTGTTTCGTTCCAGGATGTAAGTTTGGCTACAAAACTACGAAAGGTAAACACTTCTTCACACCACCTCAAAATGAAGCAGAATTTTTAAAATGGGAATAGGCGATTCCCAGAAGGGACAAAAAGCATTCTGGTAAGTGTTATGTGTGCCTCCGTCTTCGCAGGCTACCGTAAGTCCAATTTGACGGCCAAATATCCTCCTTGACGACAACCCCATGTGGGTGGAGGGGCATATATTCACTATTGACCGTTTTTATAGCGGTTTGTAGTGCGATGAAGAAAATATATCAAGACAAATGTTATTCTGTACGGAGTAATAAATAAGTTACAAGATTGTGAGCAACTGCAAAATGACCTCGATAATGTTGTGAGATGGACAGTAGGCAATGGTATGATAAACGGGTTTAAAAGTCAGGTTGTGAGTTTCACAAATAGGAAAAGTCCCCTCAATTTTAATTACTGCGTTTATGGGGTGAAAGTTCCTTTTGGGGATCACTGTAAGTGTCTAGGTGTTTAACAAAATGGCGGTTAGCGATAAGGAGAAAGCTTTTTGTACTCTTGAATTTCATCAACACCAATCCGTTACCACAGTCTAGCGCCATTTTCGGACAAATACAGGAAGGGGCCTCGATTCGCAGATGGTACGCACAATTTGTGGATACAGGTTGTTTGTGCAAAGGAAAAAGCAGTGGACGTCTCAGAGGCGGATGTGAATCGGATAACGGGCGTTTTATCTCCGTAGTCCTAAGAAATCAACTACGAGATGTAGCAGGGAACTGCAAGTTCCTCAAACCACAGTATGGCGTGTGTTACGAAGGCACCTAAAGGTAAAACCATATCGCCTACTATTGCGTCAAGCTCGTAACAGCTAATGGCAAAGCCCTACGTTTCAACTTTTGCATGGCACTGCAGGAACGGATTGAAGATGATTGTTTTCTTGACGGAGTAGTTTTCAGTGACGAAGCTACTTTTCATGTAAGTGGAAAGGTAAACAAACAAAACGTTCCCATTTGGGGTGCAAGGAACCCCCATAGTTATGTGGAACATTTGCGAGACTCGCCTAAGGTGAATGAGTTCTGTGGCGTTTCAAACACGAAGGCCTATGGCCCGTTCTTCTTCAATGAACAGACAGTAACAGGGCTGACTTACCTGGACATGCTCACAGAATGGCTGTTATACCAGTTGATTGACGACAGGGATGATTACGTGCTGCAACAGGGTTGTGCACCATCTCATTTCCACAGGAAGGTTAGAGCATTTTTAAACCAAGAACTTCCACAAAGATGGATGGGACGCAGAACGGAAGGTGATCTGATGTTCTTACCCTTTCCACCACGTTCACCAGATCTTACACAATACGATTTCTTCCTGTGGGAATATGTTAAAGATCAGGTACTTGTTCCTCCTCTACCGGTGGATATCCAGGAAGTGAAGCAGCGCATACAAGCCGCCTTCAAAAGCATCACCGCTGCCATGTTGACTCGTGTGTGGGAAGAGATGGACTATCGAGAAGATGTGCGTAGAGTGACAAGGCGCACATGTCAAGCATTTGTAATGTATGTCAAAATAAATTTATGAGTTACAGTACACAAAAAAACAAGATTCATATTGCTACGTCAATTGCACTGTGAGTTACGAATTTTTGTAATCCCGACAATCATTTAGAATAACCCTGTATAACGAAAGATCTTCATTGGGGAAATCACATAAATGGGACTGTAAATAAAGAGTACAGATCTGTGCACACGGTTATGAGGATGTTTAGGGGTTGTAGTAAGGATATATAGGACAGGACATATAAGTCTCTGGTAAGACCCCAACTAGAGTATGGTTCCAGTGTATGGGACTCTCACCAGGATTACCTGATTCAAGAACTGGAAAAAATCCAAAGAAAAGCAGCTCTATTTGTTCTGGGTGATTTCCGTCAGAAGAGCAGCGTTACAAAAATGTTGCAAAGTTTGGGCTGGGAAGAACTGGGGAAAAAGACAAGCTGCTCGACTAAGTGGTATGTTGTGGGTTGTCAACGGAGAGATGGCGGGAAATGACATTAGCAGACGAATCAGTTTGAGTGGCGTCTTTAAAAGTAAGAAAGATCACAATATGAAAATAAAGAGGACAAAATGGGGGAAATGTTCATTTATAGGAAGGGGAGTTAAGAATTGGAAGAACGTACCAATGGAGATGTTCAATAAATTTCCAATTTCTTTGAAATAATTTAAGAACAGGCTAGGAAAACAACAGATAGGGAATCTGCCACCTGGGCGACTGCCCTAAATGCAGATCAGTATTGACTGATTGCCGGAGGAAGGTTGGAGAAACAAATCACACAGGCCTCACCGCGAATTAAATTTCGATGCTTTTTCTGAGAGTGCTGAAAGAGGTGAAATAGATTCATACACAGCTAAAAAGACAATAAGTTCAGTTAGAAACAGACAAGGACGTAATATAATGACTATCCATAATAAATTGAAAATAGCTAGTGCTAATATTTTGTTGCTAGAAAAACAACTAAGAGATTCCAAATTACAGGCAAATTATTCAAGTGAGCCGACATTAAGCAGAAAGCAAGAGGTGATTATTGACACCATGCTAAAAGAATGTCAGCTAAGAAATAAGAACAAATTAGGTCTAATTAACAGTGATAGCCGCAGTCTTGCAAAGGAGTGTTTGATTTATTATCTAGGAGGATATGTAGTAATGTAGTACGCAATGTATCCAAGGTCACAAAAAGTCAAATGTGTCAGCCTGCTTCACGGAAAGCCTACAGAAGAAATACTTGCCGCAGCCCTCACATTTATTAGGGACTATAGCAATAAATACACCACTGACAGCACTTTCCCCAGCCATCCTTCAAGAGCATTTTATAATGTGTTCGCGCAAGCTGAAAGTGTAGTGGAATAAAAACTCTCCAGTGAATGTAGTCTACGGGACGATATATTACGAGTTTTTGGACAGTTTGCACAGTATCACTATTAATTAGAAAGAATTAGGATGCTGCGATGACCATGTCGCGGAATCCCTAAACTTGCGTTACCGGTACATTATGTGAAATGCAGATTTTATTTTGTAACAAGACACATGAGAAAGGAACTGAAATCTTCGAAGACCACAAAGTCTACCCGGAAGCTATCTAAACTATCTGGCAACTGACTTCTGGAATGGTAAGCAAAAGCATAATATTTTGCATGCAATAATTTTCTTTTATTTGTATGCTAACTTGCAAGCTCAAGCTCAAATACTGCTGGGAGAGCGGCCTAGCGGAGGAAACGAACTAGGGGAGTGATCACACTTCTTCCTTCTAATCGCTATAATAATACTTTACATCCCACTGAAATGAAATGGCGTATGGCATTTAGGGCCGGGAGTGTCCGAGGACACGTTCGGCTCGCCAGGTGCAGGTCTTTTGATTTGACTCCCGTAGGCGACCTGCGCGTCGTGATGAGGATGAAATGATGAAGACGGCACATACACCCAGCCCCCGTGCCAGCGAAATTAACCAATTATGGCTAAAATTCCCGACCCCGCCAGGAATCGAATCCGGGACCCCTGCGACGGAAGGCCAGCACGCTAACCATTTAGCCATGGAGCCGGACTACATCACACTAACTACTCTTTTCGGAGACGTCGAGGTGCCAAAACTTTGCCCTCTAGAAGATTTTACGTCACATCTACCGACAAGGTTGGAGTATTAGAGCACCTTAAAAACAAACAGAATGAGCTCGGATCGAACCCGCCAACGTAGGCTCAGAAGGCACTGCAGGTACAGTTACAGTTTACCAAGTTGCATCAAATTACTCTATTGAGTGAATTGGAACTGTAGTAACTAACACATCCTCATCACGTTACGTAAAGTCTAATGGTAATTAAAGAATTGTAACATTCATTCCTTTTAAATGTGGTTCTATCATGCGAATGTAATTCTGCAGCAGGGAAATAGTTTTCCAAGCACCGAAAGATCGTGAGCACAGACGGATGAATGTATGTTGGGTATTCAGCCGAAGGCTGCTTTGATCCTCAACAGCTAAGCCATCAGCTGTCAGATGGCCTGGGCGTCACTGAAGAGGTTTGCTTTCGCTGCTACGTGTCAGTCTACCAGGCCCACTGAAATGCACGCACCAAACGACCCTGTAAGAGACATTTTCACACCATTCACAACAGACTACATAAGGAATGGCATTACTAGCATCGCTGCTCAGTCACTTTCGTAACGTTAAAGCCAAGGATGAAACAAACAAGTCGATGAAAGTAACAGATTTGATCTAGCCCATACCGGAAGACAACGGGCACTGTAAACTGTTAACACTCGATCTCGCCAGCAAAGGCACAGATGAATGCAGTGAAATACGAAATAAGTGAAACCTGACGTTCGGAGTTCTGAAGGATATAGAATGAAAATCTATACCAGGCCGATGAAGGATGTACAATATTTACAAAGTTTGTTCTTCCCCATCATCTGATAAACTGACTAAAGGATAAGTCTGGACTAATGGGGAGACATACTGTAAATACTATGTACTTGGCGCTAAGGTTGCATTGGAGTACACAGATTGCCATGACTACACAACAGGAAAGTCCAATCAATCACGACAAAGTTGACGCATGGCTCTGGTTACGTACTTAAGAGCAACTAGTGAAGTATTATGAAACCATTTAACGATCCACGTACACTGGTAAGAAATCTACAGTCCGACGGATGTTATCAGACTCTCATTAAGATTTTCGCAATTTTTATGCAACCCTATCTCAAATACTAACCCGGACAGTTCCAGCTTTAAATTATGTTTATGTCTGCGTCAAGAACAAAACAACTTCGAATGACTGTGTCGGAACTCCGAGGAATGTAATGAAAGTCCAACGTCAAAGAGTAACAACATATTAATATTTCTCATATCCCACTAAATACAAAATTCAGTTTAATGGACCGACTAGGCTTGCACAAGGCTACGCTCCAGGTAAGATGGGGTCTTATCCTACCCACGTTATGCAATGGCTCACAGCTCTCGGCTCGTTGACCTTAAAAGGCAAGCTGCGCCTAGCCGAGTTTACGGCAGGTAAGGGCCTCGCTGACTCATAACACCTACCGACCTGCAATTACTGGCAAGCACAGCAACACTTTCACATGATAGAAAACCTAACCTAGGCGAAAGTCACAATACACCGCTTTCTTTAAGCAGTATTTATTTCAGCAAAAAAAACAATTTTTCATAATGGCATTCAATATTGTATTCCGTATTTAATACTACCGTAACATGAAGTAAGCTCAATGATTGTATATACGTACTGCTATTGTTGATTCCCCGTAAAGCACGTGACATTGCCGCGGTGAGGAGGATTCTGAGTGGCAATGAAGCAAGTAGTAGAGCCGTACGTGCAACAATATCGGATGGAAACGGTCGAGAGATCAGATTAACAATTTTTTTTTTTTTTTTTTTTTTTTTTTTTTTGCTAGTTGCTTTACGTCGCACCGACACAGATAGGTCTTATGGCGACGATGGGACAGGGGAGGGCTGGGAGTGGAAAGGAAGCGGTCGTGGCCTTATTTAAGGTACAGCCCCAGCATTTGCCTGGTGTGAAAATGGGAAACCACGGAAAAGCATCTTCAGGGCTGCCGACAGTGGGGTTCGAACCTACTATCTCCCGAATACTGGATACTGGCCGCACTTAAGCGACTGCAGATCGAGCTCGGTAATATTCATTTTAAGGAAGGGGGGGGGGAGGGACGAAGTGAGTCTATCGGCAGTTGCAAGGGCGGCAGTCCTGTTGATATGGTCTCTTAATACTATTTAACACCGCTTAGCTATGTTGATACTGCTACAGGCTGAACGCAACGGGAAACTACAGCCGGAACTAACTCCCGAGGGCGTAGCTTGGTCAGAATGAATGATGTAGTGATAATGGTTTCCTCCCGAGTAAAATATTCCGGAGGTAGTGTCCCATTCGCATCTCCGGATGGAGTAACAAGAGAGTGGACAATCACGAAGGACATTTTGCGAGTTGGTACGTAGAAGTCTGAATCATCGTGGTAGAGAATCTGGAAAGGAAAATGGATAGACTAAAGGTAGATGTAGTTTGTATACGCGAAAAACGCTGGCAGGAAGAGCAGCATATTTCGTTTTGAGACTACAGAATTAACACAAAACCAAACAGGGGAAATGAAGGAGTTAGTTTAATAATGAATAAGAAATAGGGCAGCAGTTAATGGAGGTGTTCTCATATAGGCCATTAGTTTTGAGTAATGCACGTGATGCTATTGTACTTTCTACGCGTAGTTCAATAGTGCTGAGAAATAGCTGCTCCCTCTGAAATAGGAGAGAAATTATTAAGGATTTCTAAAACATCCAGAAGAAAGTGTAGCATGAGAAAAGTTTTAAAATCAGTGAGTTTTCCCAATAGACCTTTTGTCACTGGAGGTGCTTTATCGTAACTTGCAATTACATGTTCTAAGTGCACAATATTTCCGATCAGTCACTAGAGATTGTAGATTCGGTAAACAGAAATAGAGGTCGAACAATAATAACATAGCCATACAAAAAGTTTCACAAGGTGAAAATAAGCTCATAATTAGCAGACAATGGAAGCTTAGCCCGAGGAAGAAAGCAGAGGCAAATGAGACGGGCGAGCGAAGAAAACTCTAATGATTACTGTTCACGAGATTACAGCACTGTTGAAGAAAGACCCAGGCAGGCAACTTCATGTTAGGACTGTTACTAAAAGTCCTTAACCCTCAAACACACGCGTATGGGGTGGAATCCATCCCAGGTCATTTTATATCTTAGTGAAATGTACAAATAACTTTTCTGTGCTCTCCCTGCCCCTGTACCTTTCTGGCGCAGAAAGAGTCATTCTTACATAATCCATCTTAAAAATCTCCAACTAATACAGTAATTCATATTTTACAATACAATGATATGTGGGGTGGAAAGCACCCCCACGAGTGTGTCTGCGTCCTAAACATCCGGCACGTGTGCTTGAGGGTTAATAAGGATTCATATGTCGTAACTCCTAGGTCATGATTTGTAAGTAAAAGTTAATTAGAAGAAACTTTTGCAGTTTGGAAGGAAATACATAACAAAGTGCTGAGTTCTGGGACGAAGTTCACTAGTAGATGAAAGCAAATGTAACATCTATTGAAACGATTAGCGGATACATGTGCGGAGAAATGACAATACTACATTGGAGCACAAGAACATGATAGATACTGTGAAACATGGAGTTAGCAGGCTAATTGTGTGGGGTTTTCTGGCTTCTACTGGTGTTTGAAATTTGTACGACTGTGCGAAAAAGCCTCATAAGGTCCAAAGCAGATGTGAAGGACATTCTTCTGCCAGGAAGCATTTCTGCAACATACCTATGTGCATTTCTTTGATTAAGGCTACAAATGCCTGCGCTGAAACACTAGAAAAGGAACTGAAGTAGTCGCGTGACAAACCCTTCTTTCGTTACCCACAGAACTGACGAGGTCGACAGTGAAGAAACTCCAGAAGACCGGAACTGAGAATTTAAGAACTAAGCCTCTTTACCACCAACAGGAAGAGGAGTTTAGCTTTTCAACGACGCAGCGGGGGCTCATAAATTGATTGCAAACAACGCAGGATTCCTGACATCTAAATGGAACTTGCCGAAAAACGAGTGTGGATATAACACTGCCAGAGCTATACTCGGCAGGTCCCAGGACGGTACCCGGTGCAAATACGGTTCCCCGGAGACGAACTCTGACACGTTCGACGACAGAAATTCGCATCATGCAAAATTTCCAAAATAACCGACCCTATAATTAGGCTACAACATGGCAACGATAAAAAGAATTACGAGACCAGGATGATCTATGACCCAACAATCCCAAACTTCCAAAAGAGGTACAACCTGGAAGTATACGAGTAACTGATCACATAAGTGAACTAAGAACTATTTATGAGCCTCAGAGACAGTCACTCGAGTCTTTAAAAGATGAAGTCGGATTTTACTTCACCATCCGAGTGTTCAACCAGGAATTTTCACTTTCATTAGTGTGTTTATGTGTGTAGAGGGGAGTTAATAAAATTGCGTCCGTAAAAATGCACAGAAATAAAGATGCTGAAGGCTACAATGATATTCTGAGACCAGTTGCGCACTATCTACGTTCGAAGAAGACCACTTCGTGAAGGCTACAACTTCGGCGTGGCTCCCTGTCATTAAGTAAGATTTGCAACACTGAATGGCTTGTGGACAAGGAAGATGCCGAAATGGATTGGTCAGTCATAAGCCACTGCCTGAAACTCGTGAAATACGCTTGGGATGAATTAGAGTAGAGACTTGCTAGGATTCGAGATCACAACCTGGATTACTTGTCACATGACCAAGCAGGGAATCAACTCCATCAAATAGGGCGAGAAGGTCCGGCTCCTTGGCTGAATGATAAGAAATTGGCCTTCGGTTCAGAGGGTCCCGGGTTCGATTCCTGGCTGGAACCACGTCTAACTGCTATACCTTCGGGACCGTGTGCCTGTATTCGTCTTATTTTTTTTAAATAGTGGTTTAACGTCCCAGGTTTTCAGCGAAGCAAGGAAAACTACAGGACTGGGATGGTAGCGGGCGTACTCTCAAGGTACAGCCCCAACTCTGTTCGTCTTAATACATACCTTCATTTTCATACATCACTACAAACTATCAAAGAACCTCGCAATGGTGGATGCACCCCATAATTCACATATTTGGCGACCCCAAGCAGATGAGGAAAGGTTAGGGGATAAAAAAGCGAGAAGCAGGTCCCAGATCTACAGCAGTGGATTTAGTGCGATAGAAACGAAGCGACGAAAGAGATTCGCATGCCGGTAGTATATAAGAGAATGAAAACTGCAGTGATGTAGAAAATGTGCACCGCATGGCGACAGATATGCCATCTCCACCCTAAATGAAGCTGCAAACCCATCCCCCACCACAACTGGAGATTTCAAAGTATCTGGTGATAATGCCTGTTTAAAGAAACCTAACACGTAGGTAATCGGCCCAATCTACCTTCGCAAATATGTAAGCAGTAGGCTATAAAAATGTCGCTGAAAAATTCATATATCCAAACACAAGGAAACTTGAGTAGTCAACTGAGAACAGGTGAAGTATATATGGAACAAATAACGAACACTGGTTCTACGACATAACGTTATATGGTTTGTCCTGTGTTTAGGAAAGAGTGGCAATATAACATATTGGTATGTGGTGGTAGCGGCGGCAATTGTTTTAAAAGTACAACTGAACAACCATCCTCTTAACACTAATCAGAAAGAAAAAAAAAAATGGAAGAGACTCGACACTCCGAAGAATGACAGTACCGGCAAAAGAAATGGAAGGACCACGAAGGACGTGAAAAGAAACGTAATACCGTCGGGATTGGAAGAGAACAAGAGTGGAGCAAGGGAGGTCGGGCAAAATAGACGACTGCTAGGAAACTGGAACAAGTAAGAGGAAGCAATTTCCCCAGCTCAGTCGCCGTTATGTGAAACCAGATCCTCAGTCATACGATATATACTACGGAAAAAGTGTAATAAATCATAGGCCTATAATACAAAAATAAAGGTGTAGTAACCGTTATTAATCAACGAATACTAATAAAAGACTAATTGGAAGAAATAACTAATTGTTCCATGATGAGCCAACTATTCACAATTTGATCACCTTCTTGGAAACAGTTCATAAAAGAGTTACTCTCAAAGGTCTAAGAAAGACGCAAGGGCGCTATTTACAAGCCAGTATTAAGAGCCATGCATAGAACTCTTCGATGAATGACCTTCCGACGTTCCCAAACCACCGCAGCCCGTCACGCGGCCTGGTACATTGATCGGTGCGTCTGTCTACTACTGCGACAATTTTCCCAACTGTAATTCGTTTACATAAAACTGTTCTTACTTTTCCGACAACCACATGCTAGAAGACGAACACAGTGCTATTTATGCAACTGCATACCAGGCAACCTTCGAAAACAAAACAAAAAAACAGGAGGCTGAGGAGAGAAACAAGAGCTTATCATAAGTAGCAGTTTTGTGAAAAACATCAATATCTTGCGGATAATACGCAAGCCAACTCTCACGCTGTAAGCACATTGCACCAAATACCAATCAAAATCACATTGTAAAGGAAACTTTTACATTCAAGAATATTCTTTTGCTACCGCTTTTTCCCCCACACCTGTGGGGTCGCAGGTGCAAACTGCGACACACACACACACACACACACACACACACACACACACACACACACACACACACACACACACACACACACAGAGAGAGAGAGAGAGAGAGAGAGAGAGAGAGAGAGAGAGAGAGAGAGGCGCGCGCGCGGATTTGGACCCGTTTTACGATCGGATGCCCTTCCTGGCGCTAACCCTATATGCATGTTTCTGTGGTGGTTGGTAGTACAGTGTGTTGTCTGAATATGATGAGTGTTGGGACGGGTACATACACCCAGTCCCCGAGCCAGCAGAATTAAATCAGAAGCGATTAAAATCCCCGACCCAGCCGGGAATCGAACCCGCGACCTTCTGAACCGAAGGCCAGTGCGCTGACCATTCAGCCAACGAGTCGGGCATTCAAGAAACTCACGCAGGAATATTAAGAGACAAAAACTAAAATATATTTTAGTGCGAGAGTCCATTTACATTTTCGAGAGCTTACGTTCAGAGGTTAGCGAGATAAGAGTATCGGTATTAATTTTTAGTCATTAAATTGAATTTATGTTTGTACTATATTAGGTAAGGTATCTTAAGACAATTTAATTAAATTTGATTTAATTTCTTTCAAATCTTAATTATGAGTTTGTAAAATATTAATTGAATTAGCGTGGAACTATAATTTCTTTTAAACATTATTACTTGTAAGAAATCTTACTATATTTAAATTTGATTCAGTTCATTTTTAAGTACAATAATACTAAAATGAAAATAAAGATTTGTTTGGGATAATTACTTGAAGTCTATAGACACCTATGCAAGAAACCCTTAACTCTCCCGTCCTAATTCACAGGGTTTTAGGAAAGAAAAGAGAACAGATTTGTGCATTATCTTTTGTATTTACTAACTTGAGAATTAAAGCAGCCTTTGTATAACATTTCTGTATAAAAACTATCACCACCAATATACCTCTAATGTTTTCATGGTTAGCGGATTAATGCAGAGAACTCCTCAATTACTGATCAGAAAATCCTTTGCCTCGAGCCTATAATTATTCACTTCAGACCAGCAAACACACTAGAGCAGGCATGTCAAGATCACCAGCTGACAATTCAGTGCACGAGGAATAGCTGTTGCGAGTGCTAGCCCAGGACGTTCAGATAGCGTAAGCCTGGAGAGGTGTACATTACACTTTCGTAACTACAATACTCCACACAATACATATGTTCTTTCGAATAAGGGCGTACATAATTAAATATGTTCAACATGGCGTTTGTATAAAATGTGCCGAAGAACATGCTTTATAATCAGTGCGCCAGGAAAATAATTACTTCAAAGGTTGCCATAAACAATTAACTCCAAAGTAAAAGGCTGTTTTTTTTTTCCTTTTTTTTAAGGAGCTTAACATGCTTAACTCTCCTATGAACAAGTGGACCATAAGCAATAGTAATCCAAGCTCCATAATACCAAAGTGATGCTTGTTGATTAAAGGGGCCTAACATCTAGGTCATCGGCCCCTAATGGTACGAAATGAAATGACAAATTAAAAACCCAAAATCCTTCACTGATCACAATTCAAAACGCGAGGACGAAGAATGAATGGGTATGAATTTAAAACTATCAGTGGAACCGACCCACAGTGCCTCACATGCACAGAAGCTTCTATAGCACGATACTGAATCGATGATGCTTGTAGTCGAAAGGAGTCCAAAATCCAAGTCATCGGCCCCTCATAATAGTAGTTATCGCTAGAAAAGTAGAACCATGGTATTTGTCATGTTGCGGTAGCGTAGACTCGCGGTATTCCACACATTATGGTACTACTCACAGGTATTGAAATTCGCACATGTATTGCAGACCTACTGTGTTTCGCACATCGCGGCGCCAATGACAGGCAACGCAAACCTATGGTGTTCATCACCTAAGTGTACTAATCACAGGGACTCGTACTACCCCGTGGTGTTCCTCATAGTGGGTACTAATTAGTGATGAGCGATACCGTGATTTGTGAGTCACAGCGTGATTTGATATCGTGATTTTCTGATATCAGTGATTTTTAGTCGTGACGTGATCACAATCACCGCATCGTCCGTGCTGCTTGTTATTTGTAGCTTGTGATCAAGAGAATGCCTTGTTATTGTGACTAGGCTATCTCTGTGTAAACATTTATAAGAAAATCACCCACCTAAGGTTTTGCATTTAATAAACAGCCTACATTTTGGTTGCATTACAGACACGGTCGTTGCCAATTTACTTCTAGGCGTACAAACATAATCATTTTATTATTTACATTCATTTTTGTAGACATGCCGAAGTTCAGCCAATATGTGAAGGAAAAATATTGGCAACAGTCGTGTTTTATACTGTAACCGATTGTTTGGTATGTGCTAGGAAATGAAATTCTACACATTTATCTGGCACAAGTGAAAAATATAATGATGAATGACTATTCTCAGCCACCTAATGTAAGGTTAACGATACCAGTGCACCTTTCCCTAGATACCAGTACCGGCAGTAATTTAGAAAAATGTAAGGTATGGAAAGGCGTTGACCCAGCTGCGTGAGGGCAATTGGGAAGATACAATGAGCAGCGGTCTCAGAGGCACGGCAATACACTTGAGGGATGTGACGTGCTGACCACACGGCTATCTAATATCTGCAAGCCTAGAGCTGCGCAGAAGCTGTAAATGAAAGCCAAGACCTTTCAAGGCCTGGAGTGTTCTTGTTCTTAATTAACTTTAGAGTAATAGTGGTTTAAATGAAATAATTCAAAATTACACAATTTATTCATTAGCTATTCCTTATCTTAGTCTGTAATTTTCATCACATTATTGTGTTTTAGATTTCACAAGAGCATGCTGATAGTGCGAGTCACAAAGCAAACCTCCCACAATCCACAATAGTTTCTATGCTCATATGTTTAGAGCCCTAGTTGCTGAAAATATCCCCTGGAATTCTGTGCATAGTCATGTTTTCAGAGATTTGTTTACAGAAATACACCAACAACACATACTTTCAACATCTACATTAAAGAAAAACTACTTAGATATAGGAGGTAATTTTGCCAGTCACAGAGGATATTTGGGAGTCCATACATAGGGTTGTATGTGGACAAAACCAGCAACTCTGTGGGCAGGTACATTGCTAATCTTATAGTAGGAAAACTGGAATCCAATTGGCATTTACTGCTCTCCTTTGTTCTAAGCAGCTTCAGAAAATAGAGCAAAACATTGTGTACATCATCAACAAGGGGTTCCATTTGTTGTATCCTAGGAGTGTTGATGATTGTAAAGACCTTCTCCTTGTCTCCAATGCTGCTTCCTACATGATTGCTACTCTACCTCTCGTTAAAACTTTCTACCCTTCTTTAATGTTCATGTTACTTGCATGGCCCATGCCTTGCACAGACTCACAGAAATAGTTAGGGCCAAGTTGCCTGCAGTAAATAATCTGATTTCAACAACGAAGAGAGTGTTCTGTAAGCTTCCATTAAGAATGGCCATCTTCTGAGAGAAATTCCCCTCTATTCTTTTCCACCACAGCCAATCATCAGCCGTTGGGGTTCCTCAATGGAAGCTGCCCTGTATTATATGGAACATCTGTGATAGACAATATGCCTTTAACAGACAACTCTGCATGTGTGTCGTATGGGCAAAAATCTGCTAAAGGATTATTCCGTTGCTCAGAGAGACACTGCATATATTCAGGCAATTTTTTTCATTTCTTCCAGTCAATCAATACAAAAATAGAAAAAAAAGTAGAGTCTCAAACAGATATATTTTGTAATTGAGGAAGCTGAGAATATTATACAAAGTACTAGGGGTAACGTAAGGGATAGAATAAAAGACAGGTGGGCTAGTGTTTTGCTGTAAAATCTAGGTAATTCAGTGCAGGAAAGGGTACATTAGGTAATAGATGGGGAAAAGTAGACCTACCTAGTGAAATTGAACTGAAAAATTTAGGTAAATTTTGCTATGCCCCTCCAACATCTGTAGGTGTAGAGCATATTTTTTCTGCTTTTAAAATTGTTTTAACAGACAAAAGACACAGTCTGACTGTGGAGAATTTGGAGAAGATTATTGTTATGTACTGTAAAGCAAACTACGACTGAAAAGTGCAGTAGGAATGTTCCTCACAAATAAATACGCATACCAGTACTCCGCGGTTAATTTAATTTTAGTACAGTATTGATGAAAATTTTTTAATTTCCTAATCCATAGCTGTTTGTAATAAACGCCTGTTTAATTATGCCTTCATTTTGCAACTATTCCTATTTAGAAAGGGTAGCCTATACCACATTACTGTACTTAACGTAAAAAAAAGTATATCACATTACAGTGTAGGTCTATATTGTCATATTTTAAAGTCTATTTTCTGCCTATTTTTAAAGCATATTTGAAGTGCCTATATTCTCTTTTAAAAACCTAGAAAAGGCCATTTTAGGTGCCTAAAACATTTTTTTAGAGTCTAAAATCCCAGGTCTGTATCATCAGATACATGCCGATTGTTGACTACTGATTTCTGGCAAAGCAAGTGAGAGGTGCTTGCATTCCAAATGTTTATTCAGATTTGAAGCACTTCTTTTTAAGACAATTTCTGTTTGCACATATCACATAATGTGAAGTTTTCATCCACTTGTTTAAAGGACTGCTACAGGTCACTGTTCTTCCTTTTTCTAGAAAACGCCATTTCAGTCAACTTGCCTCCTAATACTGAGCTCCAGTGACAATATGCCCCCGGGCATTCCAAAATACAGGAGAAATACATATTTGTTACTATTCTAGGAGAGTACCGTGTACCACGATTTTTTTGAACGCGCGCTTAAAAATAATACCACACTGCGAGTCAACTGACAATTTCCTAAAACTGATATTGCAAGCGATGCCGAGGATTATAAGTGTTTCAGTTGTTAATATATTCGGGAGGAATGTGCTCAATTCCTACAAATACATTATAAACTGAACAATATGTTGACGTCCTTAAAAAATGAAATCAACAAATGTCCATACTGTTGGTAATCATGGCGATGCTGCTTCCTTGAACGCATCGCTTCGCGTGGATACCGTTGCGGCAGCACATGTCGTGATATCAAATACAGTATTTGTATTTGGTGATATCACGACTGATCACAACATGGATCACAGTCACAGTTTAGGTAGCAACATTCTAGTTTGGTATATGGAGTTAAGAGGGCGTACGGTGATCACTTGAAGTGAAATCTTGAAATCACGGCTGATCACAGTGATAGCGTAGAAAGTAACAGTCGTTACTCGTCATTTATTGATATCAGTGAAAAAATCACAGTTCGTGAAATATCGCCCATCACTAGTACTAATCACAGGCAAGCTAGAACCATGGGTTCAGTCATCCCATGGTGTCGCTCATATAGTGCTACTAGTCACAGGTACTGTAAAAGCCGTCGCGCTCTCGTTTGCTACAAATCACAAACCTATGTGGTACCTAACATAGTGGTACTACACGCAAGGAAAAGCGACCCATGGTGTTCCCAGCGTGGTGGTACTGATCACAAGGAGTTTCATGGTACTAATATAATCATTCCTTGGTCCCCTCTTACGACAGGCAGGGGATACCGTGGGTGTATTCTTCGTCTGCGGGGTTATACCAAACAGTACCTGATCAATTTGTAAACGCTCTCATAAATATATGTAACAAGTATCTTCTCAAAAACTGAGGGAAAATTATGTACACTTCAGTAAGATTGTGTTAGTTTCTAAAAATATTATAGCCTTATGCCGTGGTATGTTCATGTCTCACGGATCACTGACGCTACAATATTCTCCGGAGCGCCTTTTGAACAGCCTAAAGCGGAAGTAACGTCACTGCCTCGTCACACTCGCCGTTGACCAATGAACCGGCGCGCGATTCAAAGTTGTACTCCACCACTATAACACAGCACAGCTAGCGGATTGTACCTCGAGTGCATTTAAAAGAATTAGTACATTAAAGTATGCGTGTTAGAATCCCATACATCCTTTTAACGGTTTACATCTTTAAACAATATACTGAATTACATTTTTAATGTACTAACTACAATTTCACGCTTTAAGGATTGCGAACGAATTCTTTTGACATACACAGTAAGCACTATATGCATTAATTATTATTATTATTATTATTATTATTATTATTATTATTATTATTATTATTATTATTATTATTATTATTATTATTATCATCATCATCAATATACAACATTATTGTATCATTTATCATTCACTATTATCTGAATATATGACCTGATCCCATTCGAAGTAATCCATTCCAAGTATTTTAAATGAGCCTGCCGGAGAGGTCTGTCACGCTACTCACGAGCGATTGATGAATAAACGAGAGAAGTGATGATTATGTACTCGTACTGGAATTAACTTGAAACTGACAGGGTAAGTTCGGAATCCAGGCGAAAACCTGTCCCACCTCCGCCTGGTCCAGCACAATTTCAATATATTACAAATATATTTATATATTTATTTTCCGGTTTTATAATCGGCTTTTACCTTGAGCACGGTTGTGTATGAAGCTCCCACTGCCTCTGCTGTCTGTCTCGCTGCTTCATGAACAGTAACAATCCCGCGGTCAATAGTTTTCGCTCGCAAATGCGTATTAACAGACAGAAACGTGTTTCCCTCACCAGACGTAAAAATTATGCGTTTCTTCAAATGATAACAGTCTGGTGATTTTTTTCGGGTCCATTGCACAATAATATCCTATAAGAGTAAGAAGAAACCTACAAACGTACAAGAGACTACAATAATTATTAATTAGTACACAATAAGCACGTACATTTTTTTTTTTTTTTGTAAAAGCGAAGCACACTAATAAAATTATCTCACTGCTGTTTTAAACAGACTGATTGGAACTGCACCCACGTGTTCACGACATCCACTGAGTATTTAAAGTTAAAAACTTCATGATTGTTCCGTATTGAATAGAGAAATAAGAAGATGTACAATATTATAGGGAAGGATCCACCTTTTAATACTCCGTAGTAAAAAGTAGTTACAACCTGTTTATTGGGACCGGTTTCAACACATTTCAAGTGTCATCATCAGCCAATTAGCGAAGATCTTAAAACAACTAATATTTTGCCTGTGTTCAATATATTAGTTGTTTTAAGATCTTCGCTAATCGGCTGATGATGACACTTGAAATGTGTTGAAACCGGTCCCAATAAACAGGTTGTAACTACTTTTTACTACGGAGTATTGAAAGGTGGATCCTTCCCTATAATATTGTACATCTTCTTATCCACTGAGTAAGTATGGCACCTCCGCATTGACGGCACCATTGCAAAAACTCGCGCTGTATAGCGCGCTCCCCTTGCCCCCTCGCCAACCCATGTGACAATAGGCGCTGCCCCTGTCGCCCGCGCTACTCACTTCCGCTTTAGTCTGCTCATAAGGGGGTCCGGAGAATAAAAATATAGTATTCGGGGTTTAGCAAAAATGAATCGACCCCTACAGTCTGAACATTTTAATCTTGGTTCCATAATGTAACACACATTGCTCAGCAGTATTATTTTCATTTCACAAAAACCACGGTCGCCAATAACAAAAATGCATTGTATATAATCGTCGCTGAGCAAATGAAACCTCGTAACTCCTAGCGAGTAAAGTTTACAAATCCAAAACCGAGAGGTCAGCAATGGCCGGAAAGCTGTTCTGCAATCTTCATCGTTTAATGATATCGCAATTATTCGACCACTGGAGCCGTCTGTTCCCTTCTCGGGCAAAGCGGCAGCCCTTCACAAGACAGATGGAGAAACGTGGTTTTCCCGCAAGTAGAATTACGAGGTTTTTATTGCTTAGCAACGATACGGTATAATGGGTGCACCGCACCCTGCCGTTTTTACAGACCACTAGACTAACAATCTTGATGTGCTGGTTACATAATACATTTGTGTCACTGGGTATTCCAAAATTAAAATATAAAAACTGTATTTAAATGAAATCTTCATTATTGTCAGCACGATTGCGTCAATTACATCGCAGTTTCGCGCATTATGCGCGAGATGTGTCCGGATTAGCGTACAAACGCATGCGAGCACTTTATTCCTTTTGGCGTCACAAACCCGTATGGCACTCCACAGCAACTGAGTGATAAGCCCCGGCGTTACATGATTATGAACGAGCAGCAGAATACCAGAAGTTCAAATTATTCATGTCTCGTCCGTGATAACACTAAAATAGCACAATTTTGCAGTTAACCTGTGTGATATTGTTAATGTCCTGAAGGAAAAATAATTTTATCATTAATGTTTACGAAGCAATTATCCGCCCTGCTACTCATTCCCGCCACCCGGCTGACGAAAATGTCTGGAGAGAACACTGCGATATATACACAAGAGTTGGCCAATATTTTTTCGGCATGTCAAACTGGGATACTTACCTGACATCTGGAAGACTGGTAGGATGATAGTCATCCCGAAGCCAGGAGGATAGACTTTTCCCACAAAATTATAGACCGACTACCCTGTTATCACATTTCTCTAGAATATTCGAGAGACTACTACTCACACGCCTCAATGGTTACCTGGGTCCCCGCAACACACTGCGACCGGAGCAATTCGGCTTCCTGGCTAAGCGCAGCGCCCCTCTTGCGGTACTGCGCTTAACACAGTATGTAATAAGATCGTTTGCTATACGCCGTAGCGTGCCAGCAGTACTTTTCGACGTAGAGAAAGCTTTTGACACTGTATGGCACGATAATTTAATTGTAAAGCTCATAGGACTATATAAAGTTCGTAAGTACCTTGTCAAAATTATTCAGTCATATTTGACTAACAGGAAATTACTTCATTATCTACGACTACGTCACTACTTAAATATCTCACTTTACTTAGGTCACAATCACACACTACTCTTAAATCTACTTACTACGTAACTACTTATACTACATCCCTGTTCAACTTCTACCTTCAGACTGTTCACTTAACTTACCCGATTCCCTGTGCGTATAAAATATTCTGGCTCGATAACGACACATTGATAACATTCATATTAAGACTATCATAGTCTCTCTGATAACTCAAATCCATACGCCTCCCATCTTCCGATTCTCTACGGTTACTCCTCTGACAGCTATCACCATTGACAACTATTAATCCTCTGCGGATCATGATCACTACCTCTCCTCTGATACACGGCTAACATTCCCCCCCCCCCCCTTCCGCTCTACTATACTATTTTCCCCAGCCATCATGCGTTCTCTCTTGCGCCCGTGCACACATTCCTCCCAGAGCCTGTCAATGAACTTCTCTTTAATCTCTCCTAAATTAGACATATTATCCCAGTACACTCGAAACCATATTTTGCTTTCACCAATAAAAACATTCGACAAGATTTCCAGCACGTATTCCTATTCAATAACATTATTCCTCAACTTAGTTGCAAATCTTTTCTCAACTACTTTTACAAATTCTATAGGATTAAACTGCTTTCCAGAAACTTGATTAAATCACGATCCCTATTGAACAAACCACTCGCTACTATCACCTCTACCGCTGTCACCTCTAAATTCCTGCCATATCATTCCCTGGCAGTTTACATCCTCTTCCGCTGCTCTCTCAGCATTCTTTTCCGCTATTCTCACGTCTTCCTCCAATTCTTCCTCTCTCTCTCTCTCTCTCTCACCTGCTGTGATAGAGTTTCCTGTTGGTTCCGTAGTTTTGTGACCTCCACAAGTTTGCTTTCAATTTTGTTCATTTCTACTAACCTGTTCCCCCGTATCTTCCCCAACTGCATTGTAAATCTTGTCCAATCTCTTTTTAACCACCTCAAATTTCTTCCCGACTACTAGAAATATTATTACTGAACAGTACGATCTTGTTACTGTCCTCTGTACATATTTCCTTGACTTGCTTGGTCTGAATATGAAGATTGTTCCGATCCAACTCCATTTTACCTTCAATTTCAACACACTCTTCATATGACTTACTTTCTAACATATATTCTGACTTGGATGTTTGTTCATTTACTTCTAGTATCTTAGTATCTATTTTACTAACGGCCACATTAAAATTGTCTTTATTACTGCCAATTAATTCTTCCATCTGTTTCTTATTATTTTCATTACTAATACCAATCATTTCTTCCATTTTATTACTTATCTCTTTCTTACTATTTTCGTTACTACTAATTATTTGTTCTATTTTATTACTTAGAGAGTTAATCTATTACTATTTTCATTACTATTACTAATTAATTCTTTCATCTCTTATTATTTTCACTAATGATCTCAGTAAATCTGGCCATCAAATTTATAGAATCTTGGTTCATCCCCCCCTCCCCCCCCCCGCGACTATTGAGTTTCAGTGTGCTTCTCAACTTCTGCACATTCCTGAATTATCTCAGAAGCTTCCATCGCGTTCATCTGCTCCCTACTCTCAACCTCACCTTGGATATCCGTAGAAGCAACAGCCTCGTCATCACGTGACTTTCTATTGTCTTCCTTGTCCATCTTTGGTTCACTAGTGATAGTACGCGATCTCAAATTAATTTTCCTCTTCAAATCCCTTGACATATCCCCAAAATACAAATATATATCACAAACTTACACTCCTGACATTTACCGGTAATAATTATGTTGGCTTTAATTGTGCATACTCCTCCCAAAATGAATATATGATATTCTGTCATTCAGAACAAATTCTGAATTTATTCGTGCACCACGTTGCGGGGCCAAAATGTGAATATTTTTTTTTACTAAAAGGGTGTGGGGTAATAAGCTTACTTTTGACAACATACCATATAAGTTCTGGGAAAAGGAGATTGGCGTTCGGTTTCCCCATTAAATTTGAGGTCAAGTAATTTTACTGTAGAAATGAAACGCTAAATTCATTTTATAGAACAAAATATATTCTTGAAATAATATATAAATGTATAAAAATAGTGAGAACTGCTGCGATTAAAACATAAGAATATGAAATTATGACATTGCAACTGAAAGAAACTAGGCATGAATTTGGATTCTTCTTGACCGGACATTTAACAATTTATACGAAATATATCCCTCACTGTTTCACTTGACTGTACCTTCAACACTGAGTAATTATGACGTGTTCCTTAAATCTGGTGTTTACTGTAGATGTGTCACGCCTAATTTGGTGATATATCCATGTGACTGCTGCTTCATATTATATGACCTCTTTGTAAGTCTGTATGGCATGACTTCTTTGCAAGTGTGTCCGTCTATGACTCCATCAGTTCACCATCCACTTCTCTCGTCACCTTCCGTTGAACTATTAACTCCCGTTGACTGAGGCCACTCCATCTTCGTTCACTTAATGGCCAACTGTGCCTCTCCTTCCAGTAGAATAATGACTGACGCTACAATATGTAGCCACCTTTTATAGACGTTGGTTGACGCACCTACGTAACCTCCAGAAATAACTATAATTTACTCCCAACTCGCGACAAATATTACATGTAATGGTGAAATCCCCCGGGGCTCCCAGTAGGTCTCTCCCAGCAGTGAGCGCACCGCCAATGAGCACGATGACGTAGCCATGACATGGCGATGACTTGATAGAAATGCTAGCAGTATTGCACAATGTAACAATGTCATATCCAACATCTGATATATAACAATTCTCACTGTACATGTCTTTAGTGTTAATCTACACACACACATATATATATATATATATATATATATGCATACAGTTAACTACAATCATGCAAGCGACAAGCATTGCAGAATCGAACTGAATACGAATGATAATATAATAATAGTAATCTCACAGATAAAATAATAATAATAATAATAATAATAATAATAATAATAATAATACAGATATCATCCTGTAACGGGATTTGAACCGTTACAGAGCTTCAATAGGTCTCTTTGCCTGAAAATTGTTACAGTTCATCGCCGTGTTATTTTGAAAATGATTGTACTTAATTGAACGATTCGAAGTTTCCCTACTGCCGAGAAAATGTGTGTGTATATATATCCACAACGTAAGAATTGCCATGTTTTGCTAACCATGGTGGGCGTGTCCATTGGCTTCAAGCGATAGCCACAGAGTAGTGTAGCGGGCAGCTCCCTGTATTATTTACTCCCTGCTCTTCAGTGAGTGGTGCTAACGTAACAAGGTGAAAAACGCCGATAAAACCCAGGCGATTGTTTTCACCAAGCGACGGCCTAGTTTCGAACATCTTACTATTAATAATGTCCCTGTGTCTTGGACAAACAAAATTAAATATCTCGGCCTAACAAGGGACAGAACTATGTCCTGGAGACAATATAGAACAGGCCGGTCAGCATGCTACAGCACGGGGGTCAGCCTCGAGACCTCTGCTAGGCAATAAATATATATCTACGAGTATTACGGGAAATGTTTACCTAGCACGTATCAGGCCCATCCTGCTGTATGGCTGCGAGGCCTGGGGCTATATTGCGAAAACTCCTCTTTCAAAATTGCAAGTTATTCAAAATAAGACACTCCCAAATATGACAAGAGCTCCATATCTGAGGTCTAACAGGAGGATACGAACTGAACTTCGTACTCAGACTCTTAGAAATCAAATTAATAAAATAGCTAATATGGTCAAAACTAGAATCCTCTCTAGTAATACAACCGACCCTGGCATCCTACTCTTAAAGAAAGTCGTGAGGCCCAACAAGCCGCGGACTCGTCTGAAGCAACGCGGTCCTTGGATCACTTACGACCCGCTTTAACTGGAAATAAATTCATGTTTTTAGGCCTTTTCCAAATTTAAATCTTTTTCTCAATAATTTACCTCAAAATTAAGCCCCTGAAATGGCCCGTTTGTTAAGAAGGCTTATATGTAAATAGCATAGCTCCGCAGCGAAGAGGGGGTTTCAGCTCTGACGGGAGGTAAAAATCACATCTCAGCCAGATTGTTTTCTCCCCGCTAGTGTAGCAGAGCAGAGACTTTCCGACTCATCGGCATTCTTCTGAAACAGATGAGTAGAGGGGCATAGTTTTCGCCCCGGGACTCACGTGGACTTGCCCTCGGAAAAAAAAAATTATAAAGAGTTTTGTCTGAACATTGCTCAGAATTTGAAAAGAATGCTATTTCTGTATCGGCCATGTCCACAGTAACAAGGAAATGCACTTTTATTTTTCCGTAATTTCTGTCTGTATGTATGTACAATGTATGTACACGCATCACGAGAAAACGGCTGACGAGAATTTCATGAAAATCGGTATGTAAAGTCGGGGGATGAGCCACTACAATCTAGACTATAAATCATTTAATTCATGCTGAGTGAAATGGAGTTTAGGGGAAGGCCTAAAATGTAATTATCAAATATTTATATTATTAGTGGTCCTGTCGAGAAGTACTACATAACTAAAGTTATAGAGACTTAAATTTCCGATAATTTCTTATCTGCATTTTTACCGTACCAGCTATGATAACATAGATATTAATACATTTGTATTTTTTGTTGCTAAGTCCATATCAACGCCGAGGCACGAGAAAATAGGCTAACAGAATTTAATGAGAATCGGTACCGTATATAGAGTCGGGGAATAAACTAGCAGTCTAAACTATAAACAATTTTTTTTCACCCTGGATGAAAATGTAGTTTAGGGGAAGGCGCCTAAAATTTAATTTTCAAATACCTATGCTATTGGTCCTACCGAAAAGAACTACATAACAAATTTATAGAGAAAGCAATTCCCGATCATTTGTGTTTTATTCAGTTTTACTGTACCGACTATGATAAGAATGGTATTGAGAGTCGGAAGAAAACTAAATGTGAAGGCCTACAATATCGAAAGCGCATAACATTGATCAACAATAACATTACATTGACCATTGTTTGTTGTAATGCTGCCACTCAATTCCGAAAGACTGGATTACTGCTGCGTATCAAGTAAAACAGCCTGACTGAATATTCATGGGAAATAGCTGGGTAGTTAGAAAACTTTCTTCTTTAGCATTCCACTACTCTGGTTCATACATTTCCTGATACTGCTGATAAGTAACACACTGGTTCGTCACAGTATTCCAACTATTAGATCCCTACTCTGACGCGCAGTTTTGAATGAGCAGTATGCACACTTAAGGCAGAGGCTCATTCAGTAGTAGTAGTAGTATGACTTGGTCTAGAATTACACTTGAGGCCTTTTCCAAATTTTAGCACCTAAATTAACTGTATAACTCAATATTCAACCCTGAAAAGAGCCGTTTCTGAAGAAAAGCAGCTTCCTCTACACTTTTAATAAATTCTACATTCATACATTACATACATCATACATTATCACTATAGACTGTTATGCCTTTCAGCGTTCAGTCTGCAAGTCTCTGAATTTACTAAACGTCGCCACAATCCTCTATTTGCAACTAGTGCTGCGGCCTCATTTAGTTCTATACCTCTTATCTTTAAATCGTTAGAAACCTAGTCTAACCATCGTCGTCTTGGTCTACCTCTACTTCTCTTACCCTCCATACAAGAGTCCATTATTCTCCTAGGTAACCTATCCTCCATTCGCCGCACATGACCCCACCACCGAAGCCGGTTTATGCGTACAGCTTCATCCATCGAGTTACATCCTAAATTAGCCTTTATCTCCTCATTCCGAGTGCCCTCCTGCCATCGTTCCCACTTGATTGTACCAGCAATTATTCTTGCTACTTTCATGTCAGTTACTTCTAACTTATAAGATATCGTGAGTAAACCCAGCTTTCGCTCCCGTAAAGCAAAGTTGGTCTGAAAACAGACCGATATAAAGATAGTTTCGTCTGGGAGCTCACTTCCTTCTTACAGAATACTGTTGATCGCAACTGCGAGCTTACTGCCTTAGCTTTATGACACCTTGATTCAATCTCACTATATTACCATCCTAGGAGAACACACAGCCCAAATACTTGAAATTATCGACCTGTTCTAGCTTTGTATCACCAATTTGGCATTCAATTCTGTTGAATTTCTTACCTACTGACAATTTAGTCTTCGAGAGGCTAATTTTCATACCATACTCATTGCACCTCTTTTCAAGTTCCAAGATATTAGAATGCAGGCTTTCGGCACAATCTGCCATTAAGACCAAGTCGTCAGCATAAGCCAGACTGCTTACTACATTTCCACATAACTGAATCCCTCCCTGCCATTTTATAACTTTCAGCAGATGATCCATGTAAACTACGAACAGCAAAGGTGAAAGATTACAGCCTTACCTAACCCCTGTATGTACCTTGAACCAAGAACTCATTCTACCATCAATTCTCACTGAAGCCCAATTGTCAACAAAAATGCCTTTGATTGATTTTAACAATCTAGCTTTAATTTCATAGTCCTCCAGTATAGCGAACATAATTTCCCTCGGTACCCTGTCATATGCTTTCTCTAGTTTTACAAAACATTAACACAACTTCCTATTCCTCTCGTAGCATTTTTCAATTACCTGGCACATACTGAAACTCTAATCCTGACAGTCTCTCTGTGGTCTGAAACCACACTGGTTTTTATCCAACTTCCTCTCAACGACTGATCGCACCCTCCTTTCCAAGATGCCAGTGAATACTTTGTCTGGTATACTAATCAATGAGATACCTCGATAGTACTTGCAATCCTTCCTGTTCCCTTGCTTACAGATAGGTGGAATTACTGCTTTTGTCCAACCTGAAGGTACCTTACCAACACTCCATGCTAATTTTACTACTCCATGAAACCATTTCATCCCTGCCTTCCCACTATACTTCACCATTTCAGGTCTAATTTCATCTATTCCTGCTGCTTTATGACAATGGAGTTTATTTACCATCCTTTCCACTTTCTCATGCGTAATTTCACCAACATTTTCCTCCTCCCCGTGAGCTTGGCTGTTCGCAACACCACCAGGATGATTTCCGTTTACACTGAGAAGGTTTTCAAAATATTCCCTCCACCTCTCCAGTGATTTCCTAGGATCTATTATGAGTTCACCTGAATTACTCAAAACACTGTTCATTTCCTTTCCAACCATTTGTTTCGCTCTTTCTTTTGCCTACGTACAAGTTCCTGTCTGCCTCGGCCCTTGTTTGGAGCCATTTCTGATAAGCCTTATTACGTTTACAAACTGCTCTCACTTCTCATTCCACCAAGATGTTAGCTTTTTCCCATCTTTACACACAGTTGTTCCTAGGCATTCCCTTGCTGTTTCTACTACAGCATCATTGTATGCCACCCATTCACTTTCTACATCCTGAACCTGCTTACTGTCCACTGTTCGAAATTTCTCACTAACAATATCCATGTACTTCTGTCTAATTTCCTCGTCCTGGAGATTTTCTACCCTTATTCGTTTGCAGACAGATTTCACTTTCTCCCACCTAGGCCTAGAGATACTTAGTTCACTACAGATCATATAGTGGTCTGTATCATCGAAAAATCCCCGGAAAACTCGTACATTCCTAACATATTTCCCGAATTCAGAGTCGGTTAAGATATAGTCTATTATGGATCTGGTACCTCTAGCCTCCCATGTGTAGCGGTGAATAGCCTTATGCTTGAATGTATTCGTAACTGCTAAACACATACTTGCACAGAAGTCCAGCAAAACTTCCCATTCCCATTAGCTTCCATATCTTCCCCACATTTACCAATCACCCTTTCATATCCTTCAGTTCTATTCCCAACTCTCGCACTGAAATTGCCCATTAGCACTATTCTATCCTTGCTGTTAACCCTGACCACGATGTCACTCAATGCTTTATAAAACTTGTCAACATCCTCATCTGCACCCCTCACAGGGTGAATACACGGAGACAATTCTAGTCCTAATTCCTCCAACTGACAAATCTACCCACATCATTCGCTCATTTACGTGCCTAACAGAAACTATGTTGCCTGCAATGGACTGACCTTCCTTTTCTAACAGCCGTCAAGTACACTTTATAATCTATCTCTTCCTCGTTATCTCCCCATACCCGAATATCACTTACTCCTAGCACATCCAAATACATCCTCTTTGTTGACTCAGCCAGTTCTTTCTTCCATAAGCCCCGTTAATATTGATAGCTCCCATCGAATTCCATTTCGTTCGCCAAGTTGTTTCCAAGGAGTCCCTCGCCTGTCAAATGGGAGTGGGACTCCGTTACTCCCATAGGTTCGAGGCTTGCTTAAAATGTTCTGAGCTCGGTAAATTCAAGAGGCAGGATGCTACCCTACTTGTACATAGTCCAAGTGAGGATCTCTCTAACGGGTTATGGACCACCGGTGAATTGTATAGTCCTAGCCGCCTGAGCACAAGGAGGGCCATGACTCAGAATATGTCCTAGATGCCCACTCCCATTCCATAGCAACTGGTATCCCGACTCTCAGGACCACTTACTAGGCCACTCAGCCGTTGCCCATGGTTCACGAACTAGGACGTGACTACAGTAACCCACACCATCCATCCATTCATTCATTCATTCATTCACTCACTACAGTCATTTTATTCCAAATTAGTAGTGATGAGTGGGTTTCTCCTCTGGTTTGGAGTCAAATATATTTTTGCGCCCCCATTGTACTGAACTGAGATTTTCCAGCTCATCGGGTACTCCTAGGAAGCATTAGTAATAGGGCATAGTTTTTGCCCTGGAACTGTCCACTATTCGACACACCCCCACTCCCCGGCGACAAAACACGAATAGTGTTCACGGATCACGGCTGTCTGCGGCTTGGTCATTCCAGCTCTGGAGCTTTGGAATGTTAGATCGGCAGCGTAGTACTGTTCGTTAAAGGTGTGAAAACGTGTGGTTTTTCATTTGATCGACTATTTCATATGAAATCGCGCCATTCCTACTGACGTCATTGTAATGACCTATGTTCAATTCATTTGGGAAAACCATTAAGTCTGAGGATGTAAAAAGGCAGGTGAAGAGTGAGTGTCTACCATTATAATGAAAACTCACCAACCTGATTTTGACTGATGGTAGGCAAGCGGGCCTACCATTACAATGAAAATTCCCTAAACCAGTCTTCATATGAGAAAATAAGTTTGACGACTTCCCGTCGCGTTTCTGGGGTAATGTTGAGAGCTATTCAATTTAATACAATCATGCTCACAACGTGTACACTACCTAACCTAGAATTATGTATACAATGTATAATTCCGTAGCGAAGCACGGGTACATCAGCTTGTCATGCTATACACAATGCTATTGAATAAACTGAAGTGAATGCGTGGATTAAAAAAAAAAAAACAGCACTGCAGCATAAGTAAGCACTTTTACATACGAAATCAATGAGGTACAAACTGACACACATTTTAGAATGAATAGTTCGGAAAGGGGACTAGCGGTAGACAATCAAAAATGTTATGAAAATGAGTAGGCTTGACTTTTCTGCACGGCTAACAAAACAAGCTACGATAAATTTGCGTACCCCCTGGGGCAACCCCATGTACCCCTAGCTGTACGCGTATCACACTCGGAATACCACTGACCTACAGCATGGCTCAGTTTTGAATGAATTTTGTCGGGTTACCACCAAATGAGCAACCAGAAGTTTTTTTACATGCCGATATTGTAGGACATGGAGGGTCGAATGGACTCTTCCGCCTTCAAAAATCCGACTACCTCTGCCGGGTTTAAACCCGTGATCTTACAATCCCGAGTCCAACACTATCAATGACTGGTGATCATGTAAAATAAGGTACGGCATAATCAACCATATATTGAAGTTGAATAGTCTCTCTGGCTGCATCATATAAAACAAATGTCTGTAAATGGCTCACATAAAAAAATGGCATTTGTGTGCAGGTTGTGTCTACAGTAACAAGGAAATGCACTTTTTTTTTTAATTATCCGTCATTCGCTGCTTAAAGATGGTGACCTTATATGTAAAAGTGGAAAGATTTTTAATGTTATAGCAGCATCAACTTGTGTTGGTATACACTCTGGGTCCACATTAAAATGGCAATCGACAAAGGAGAATAGATGCATTCAAATTTATCGTTCTCACAACACTGGGAAATATACCGGGGATATGGGAGGCATGGACAGGATCATCATCCTCATCAGTGTTCTGCCATATGGCAGGTTTTCACATGGCAGCACTCCACGCAATCCTGTCTCTTTGCCACCCTGTTTCTTCATACCTTTATTCTATCCTGATACTGTACAGCATCTGATATCTTCTCCATCCTCTTTGTCTTTTTTATTTGCCGTTCCTTCTATAGCATCTACAGGCAAGCAATCTCTCATCCAATGACCAATCCAACTGTGCTTTCTCTTGATTACTTCTAATATATTTCTCTCTTCCCCAGCTCTTCACAGGACTACTTTACTTTTTCTATCCATTGTATACTTTCCATTCTCCTCCAAATACATATATCAAATGCTTCCAGTCTTCTTTCGTCTTCTTAATGTCTATGTCTTCGCCCCATACAGTGCCATGCTCCATACAAAGCACTTCACGAATCGCTTCCTCAAGTCTATCCATGTCCCCCACAAAAAATGTACTCTTATTAAATTCTTCCTTCGCAATCGCAATACGAGTTTTCACATCTCGACTGCTCCTCATCATGGACAGGATGAATGAAAATACTTATGTACAGGACCAATATTCGAAACAAGTAATGGTATTTGTTCCGAGCTTTGCTCTCATGGCTTATTGATCTCTGTGCACAATGCATGGCAACTGAAGAAATCAGCAGGTGCAAAGCTCACACAATTAGATTTCCGACGAGAATTTGCGCAAGTGTGCCTGACAAAATAGACGAATCCCACCAAAGGAGCAAGAAGACCAAGACTACTCTAATAACGTACAAATCGCGTGCCTCCAGTGTTATCAGACACGATGGCTACAATCATCATGTACAGAAAACCGAACAGAGAGGATTTGCAGGAGCGTATTTTGTCAAGAAAACAACAGCAGTACGCACTAAATGTGGAAAATGTGAGGTAGGATTGTGTATTAAGCGTTTCGAACTGTACCATCAGCGCTAGTGAATAAGATTTGTGAAGCACGTCGTTGTAATATTTATCGTGGATGAAAATTGTTCATGTCTGTTAAAACTGTCTCCATAACTGCCCAGCGTGTCCATAGCGATACGTTGAGCTTAAGACCCGGTATGAGGCATAGAAATAAAACCGTGCTTTCCAACATTTTAGATGCTTAAGAAACAAACGAACGACAGAAATAATTCGAATAGTTTCGGGTTAAGGCCAAAGTCGCATCCTTCCCCACTAATATCCCATCGTCCCCATAAGACCTGTATGTATCGGTGCAACGTAAAGCTAACTGTAAAAAAACAGCTAGTTAAAATAAAAATGCTGCGTAGATGAAAGTTTGCATGTTCAGAAACCTGTTCCAGTTAAAAAGATGTTAAAACTGCTAACAAAAAACACATAACGAGTGAGCTATAAACAACACTATTCATTATGAACTCTTCATAATATGCCCGGTACGGAACTAGAAAACAAGAGTTCTTTGGCATTTCATTATTGCAGCAGCCACAAACTGCACAAATTTTGCCAGCCATTATTATGTCAATCCTCTTTAAAGCGAATCAAAACTGTGGGGTCTGAAGTATCTTCATAGTTTTGAGAACACCGAGTTGGCCGTTCGGTTACGGGCGCGCAGCTGTGAGCTTGCATTCGGGAGATAATGAGTTCGAACCCCACTGTCCGTAGCCCGGTGTGAAAATGGGAAACCACGGAAAACCATCTTCAGGGCTGCCAACAGTGGGCATAGATTATAGCGACTTATTTTCCGATTTTGCATACCGATTTTCATTCAATTCTCTTCGGCTGTTTTCTCGTGATGCGTGTACATACATAGACAGAAATTACGGAAAATTAAAAAAGTGCATTTCCTCGTTACTGTGGACAAGACTGATACAGAAATACCATCCGTTTAAAATTCTGAGCAATGTACAGACACTATTATATATATATATATATTCACAAAGACGCACACACGAGATGCTGTCAATTTGCGTACACTGTTTTATTTACAAATTGTATGCACATTAATAGTTCCACATCCAATGAACCACCACCTTTAACTCAATCGACTGCCACATTAGCACGTCAACCAACTACAGAACACTTCCTACCAACACAACATAACCACGTCAATGGCAAAACCACAAGTTCACATACGTTACTAGACTAACGTCTCACTAACTCGGCTCAACAACCCAAGACCGTCCTTTTGTATACTTTGCCTGGCCAGGCTTCCAGAAAAGTATGACAACATGCGTTCTCGTATCTTCTCGAGTCTCCAATAACCTATATACAAATGAATAGAACATTCTCGAAATCTCGAGTGACAAAGGTGCGATGTTCTAGACTATTACCCTGTGTTGCACAACATTACATCGGAATTATACACCATATTTACAGGTAATAATTTATATACTATTAAGTGTTCTTACATTAAATAAAGTCGTAATAAACATACAGAAGTATCGTGACATAACCTCATGTTCTGTTACACAAGACAGATCATTCAATACACAAATGATACGACTACGATTTATACCAAAGAAAGTCCGTACTGACAATCTGTCGCACATAACTACGTAGAAAATAATAATAATAATAATAATATTATTATTATTATTATAACACCTACTAATCGAGCTCTATATTTTCACTAATCATGGGTTTAGATAATTGTTTCAAACGTATACTGGTCCATTACACATTTTCATCAATACATATATTCCCTGGGTCGAGATTTTAACCTCAAGAATCACGCTGCGTCAGAAAGGGCATCCGGTCTTAAACCCTCAGCCAAAACCTAAATGAGCCTGGAAGGTTCCAGCTACCCTACAGATGACTGGGGCAAGCCACTACCTGTAATATATACGTGCACGGCACTTTTTTGCACGACCTTGACGTAATAATGCCAGAGAGGTACGAAAATACAGCGTTTTACAATATTAACAGTAACAACCAAAGTCATTTCACTACGATGACTAGTGATTTATAACCCAAGCGGATAACTTACCCTTTAACGAATATGTAAAATTAAATTCTCGGTGCTGAAATATTGGTCGTTGGGGTATACAAATTGACTACCAACAAAATTTCCCCATCTCTTTCATAAACGCGGTCGAAAGACAATAATTGTTATTTAAAATTAAAGTTCATGAACCTCCTTTGTACCCTTAAACTAGGTGTGGTACCAGATTGCTGCTATTGATGAGAGCATTCATCATGCTTCATTTCATACTGGGTGTTTCCTCATTCACACAACATGGATGCACCTAATTTGAAGTAATGCTACCTCCTGTGAAACACGGAAATTGGTCGATGTGCCACTTCATTATCAATGCTTCTTTGCCTTGCTATACTTATCTACTGTCAAGTTGCTTTACGTCGGTGAAACGTTTGGTTCATGTGCGACAGGACCAACAGGTGTACGTTATTTCGAATCCGAATGCTTAGTCTAAAAGGCACCTTCGATATGCAATGTTTATGCTATAGAGTTATTTTCGATCTTTCAGTGCACAGGGAATGTGTCGCAGTATCAATTCAAGTTTAAGAGCCAGCTCAGGGCGACTTAATTTGAATAAATATATAGGCCTACAAGCCATCTGTCGTATGAACCACATGGACGAACAGTAGATTTAGTAAGAATCGTTTGTGAAGATTCTTCCTTTCCGATAATTTCAATTTAGGATATTTCTCATAAGACTAAGGATCGAATACGGGCACCGAATCCCGTTCTTTACTCCGGCATAGACCATCTTGTTACAGCGACGTACTTTCTTTTGGTTTCGCCCTAAAAGGAATGTTTCTTTCCTTTTTTTAAATGTTGCCGACAGATAGGTTTTATGGCGACGATGGGATAGGAAAGTGCTAGGAGTACGAAGGAAACGGCCATGGCCTTAATGCACAGTCCCAGCATTTGTCTGGCATGAAAATGGGAAATAACAGAAAACGCTTGATGATTGTTTTAAGAGCCCTAATATCTAGGTCATCGGCCCCTAATGGAATGAAATGAGACGAAATATAACAAATTAAAAATTTATAATCCTCCACTGATCGAATTCAAAACGTGAGGATGAAGAATGAATGGATGGATATGAATTTAAAACAATCAGTGGATCCGACCCGCAGTGCCTCACATTCGCAGAACCTGACAAAACAATAGTATTACTGACCACGGGACTGCTTCTAAAGCACAATGCTGAATCGATGATGCTTGCAGTCTAAAGGGGTCCAAATTCCAAGTCATCGGCCCCTCATAATGGTACTTATCGCTAGGAAAGTAGAACCATGGTATTTCACACATTATGGTACTACTCACAGGTAATGAAATTCGCACATGTAATGGAGACCTATGGTGTTTCGCACATTGCGGCGCCAAACCTAAGGTGTTCATCACATAAGTGTACTAACCATAGGTACTCTTACTATCCCGTGGTGTTCCTCATGTAGTGGGTACTAATCACAGGCAAGCCAGAAACATGGTGTCTCACCCATGGAGTCGCTCATATAGTGGTACTAATCACAGGTACTGTAAAAGCCGACAGTGCACTCCAAGTGGAGGGCTGACCGCACGGTGCTCCTGCGTGCTACTGATCACAAACCTATTTGGTACCTAACATAGAGGTACGACGCGCAAGTAAAAGCGATCCATGGTGTCTCCCGTGGGGTGGTACTAATCACAAGTAGTTTCATGGTTCTAATACAATCATCCCTTGTTCGCCCCTTTTAGTCGCCTCTTCCGACAGGCAGGGGATACCGTGGGTGTATACTTCGTCTGTATCCCCCACCACAGGAGGTTGTGTGTTTGGTCCGCGAGAGGTATTTCATTTCCCTCAAGTCCGAAGGCAAGTGGGTTAGGACCCCCTATCCGCCACCTGGGACGCGCCACGTGAGAGTATCACCTCTCCCCCTGCTTCGCCAGCGTAGTAGGTTCGTGGCACAGAAAACTATCTTCAGGGCTGCCGACAGTGGGGTTCAAATCCACTATCTCCCGAATGTAAGCTCACAGCTGCGCGCCCCTAACCACATGGCCAACTCGCTTGGTACGGAATAGGTTTTCTTCTCTTGTAGTTTGAACATGTTCGATTTACCAGAATGTTAACTACTATTACAATAATCGAACTGGGCAGCGATCCATCCCATTATTCGTAAGTTATAAGACTATTTAAAGAGAAGTAAAACATGACTACGTTGGATATACGAAGCAGCTTGTTGCTTATCAGTCAGTGATGCGAATAATCGAACCGATCACCCGTTTCTACGGTGTAGACTGACGGATTTGAATCTGCAAACACCCACGTTAATAAGTGGTAAAATAAAACCATTTGACTGTAGCTGAAAGCGAGAGTAAAAGGCTTGCCACAGGCCGGAAGGAAACGAAGTTTCACTTGCCTTTATTATTTCTTAATGGACATAAGGTCTGAGCACTGCTATTTCATGACGTCCGTTACTCGTAACTGGAGAGTCCACTCGAAGAAGAAGAAGTAATTAACTGAAACGTGTTTCCATTAAGCAATAGTTTGCACACTATTTAACAATCTAAGCCAGCATTTTATCGAAACATTTTCGCAGTTATCCTCAAATTATTTGCTTCGAGCGGCAACTTTACACCTCGTAGATCGCTCGTTAAGTGCTTAAAACAAGTTGAAAAGTAATTCATTTGGGGAGAAAGGATAGGCTTGGAAATTGACTTCATAGAACATGTGAGTGCACCTGTTGGTCATTCAGTCTATGTTTATACGAGTAACAAGTAGTCTAAGCTCAAGACGGACCCCTTGATCGTTTCACACACACACACACACACACACACACACACACACACACACACACACACACACACACACACACACACACACACACACACACACAAAACTTTGTAGCAGATAACCTAAAGGCACCTTTGAGTGCATGAAGATCGTTAATAGTTGTTACGACGTTAAATTCTTTCTCCTGCGGCTTCTACTACAAGACGGACAATAGCAAATTGCTGTCGACAGCTTCTAGTTGCGTGGGTGACTATCTCAACTTGCATGGCATGAGTCACCAGCCAAGTTCAGACAGATCATTCACTCCTTCAATGATTTGTTTTGTCGCTAGGTGACCTTGAAGCCTAATCGTGGCTATTTAAGACTAGAGTAACTATACTTCTGTACGTCATCAAGGTACTCGTCAGACTGACAAGTTTACTACCGTGTTCTTTTTGGCTTTAAAATCAATGACAGAAAAATTCCTGAACTTTATGAAGTAAAACTCTGGTAGAAGTCTGACAGCCTAGTTTCCGTGTCGCATCGGAAAAATGTCCATGGATCTGCCTCTCCTTCAAAAATATTATCATTAATAGGGCAACTAAATCAACTTTCCCGAGTTAAGGCATCACGGCTGGAAAGTCACCGAAAGATTAAACAATCTGCACCTCAAAGATATAGGCTAGATCTCATTAAGACAAAAAAGCACAATGACTGAAAACTGACCTCCGTATTGTATATAAGCGATTCCTCGATATATCTAGAGGAATTAATTCCAAAATCTTCACTTTAATCATGAGAATACTTTACCAAAAAGGGCGGGGTGGGGGAGGTGCTGGAAAAGAATACAGTACCAACGGCGACTTTCAACACACTGGCGGTGACACATGATGTGCCAGTCATCTTCAGACGAACTACTTTCATGCTGTCATGATCACAGACGAAATCCAGACAGGTAGATAGTGACGATAATAATAATTATCATTATTAATATTGAACGTCACCCTAACAACTGTCGATCTTAGGGAACATCTAGTCATCGGCCCCACGTCATTTTATTATTGACCTGAATAATACTGGTTTAACGTCCCATCAGAGACGCTAACGCGCCGAAATGTTGTCCGAAAACAGTTCATTTACGTGTCCAATATCACGGGTGGAGTAGCTTAATCACTACACAAGATCGACCGAGTTGAAAATACAGTATATATCCAGAAATGTAATAAAATATTTAAATTATTATTATCTGTTTTACGTCCCACTAACTTTTACGGTTTTCGGAGATATAAGAATTACATTTTAAAGGAAGAAACATAATTCTGTTACAGAAGAAATTTTCATCGATAAAAACAACTCGTCATTCAAATAAGCACGTCTATACAGCCCGAAATGGCATATCAAACCTCAGGAAAACAATACTATAACTTAGTCGTGTCCTAAACAGTACTAGCAACTCCTAGGTCTCTAGTCAAACTATAGTATACAACAGGGTTAGACATTTTCAACAGCATTAATAAAATAGGTGTATTATGAAAACAACCCTTCTATCCCATGCTTCTAAAATCCTACTGACAATACTTAAAGGTCGATTCAGATGAAAATTGAACAGAATTTAGATTACGACCAATATGGCTTCAGAGCAGGTAAGGGTACTAGAGAAGCAATTCTAGCTCTGCGTCAAATCCTGGAGAGAAGGCTGGAAGTTAACAGGAAAACTTTTGTAACTTTCGTGGATTTAGAGAAAGCATTCGACAGGGTTGACTGGAAGTTATTGTTTCAAACTCTGAGAACGTTGGGTCTTGATTGGAAGGACAGATGTTTGTTTTTTTTAACCTGGGGCCTGTTCCACAAACGAACTTTGCAACTTTTCACTTTGCACTTTTCAGTTCAGATTTTGTTCCACCATCACTTTTCAGATTTAGCTTGCAAAGTGAAAAGTTAGGAATCTTTTCACTTTTCAAGCCTGTTATGTTCCTCCATTGGTACTGAAATGCAAAGTGCAAAGAAAGGAAGTGAAAAGTTTTCATAAATCTTGCAAAGAGATGATTCCCTTTTCATGTGTTAATTAACAAGTATGTACACTAGTTTCTCAGCGTAGAATTTGGTTTAGTGATATAAACACGTTACGACGTGAGCTTTTGTTAGCATCAAGTGAGGACAGTGATGAAGAATCCAATAAGATAACGTACAAAGACAGGATTAATTTTCATAAACCTCACTTCGACGTAATTTCGCGAGTGATTTCGTATTACCTCAACACAGGCTGACTATATTCTTGAAATGAACGGTCATTTATTGAAACATGCAACAAAAAGAAGTCAATTCCTTTCCGGAAAAAAACAAATGCTTATATACATTGGTTGGTAAATGGTGCCCAGCTGCACGCTGTAGCAGAATGCATGGGACATCAAAATCAATTATTTGCAGAACTGTTATTAAAGTCGTAGATTTTATAGTAAATGTAATATTTACTAATAGTACGTTGGCCTGATAATCCACTTAATATAGCGACGGGATTTCTAATGAAGGGTGACTTTCCTTCTGTGTGTGGATGTGTTGACGGTAGCCTACTCTCGTTAACATTGATGTGTCATCATTTGAGAGGTTATCTTCAAAGTTGTCAAAAAAGGATGTCACGTTTCACCTTATGGAAAGGACGTTTCCCCTTGACAACTTCCAGCACAGCCAGCTTCTTGTTAACTTTTCTTTCCCATGATAAAAACTTTTTAACAGTACAATTATACCGCCAAGTTCGACGCGAAAAGTAAAGCATTAAAATCATAGAGTATTAGGACTATACAGTTTGCTTATGAAATAAACTCGATCGGGTCACTCATTCGGAAAAACTTTTCACTGTGCGAAGACTTTGAAAAGTACAACCTAGTTCATGGTGGAACAGAAAGACTTTGCACTTTGCAAGAATTGGAAAGTAAGAAGTGCAAAGTTGAAAAGTTGCAGAGTTCGTTCGTAGAACAGGCCCAAAGCACAGAAATGAACATCAATGGAACGACAAGAGAAGCACGAAGAGGAGTGCGGCAAGGCTGGCCCTTATCACCTTATCTGTTTTCGTTATTAGAACAGTAAAAGAAAAAAACCAAAGGGATAAATTTTAATGGTAAACAAATTCATAGTATTCGCTTTGCAGATATTACATTGAAAGCTGAGTCAGAGCACAAAATGACTAGGATGCTCGGTATACTAAACAACACGTTAGAGAAGTTCAGGCTAAAAATGGTCGTTCAAAAGAATACTGAATTGAAAACAAACAAATTAGGCTGTGAAAAAAGAGATCAGGTTAAAGAATTTTGTTATCTGGGTAGTGTTATTACCAATGATAAGCAGTGCCTGACAGAAGTCAAAAGAATTGCTATGGCAAAAGAAGTGTTTCAAAACAGGAACAATATATTGTTAAAGAAGCACATAGGGTGAAACCAGGAAGAAATTTGTTAAAACCTCTGTTTGGAGTGTGCTAACTTACGGTTGTGAGACCTGGACTTCGGGAAAAAAAGGCACAATCAACACTAGAAGCTGCTGAAATGTGGTTCTGGAGAAGACTCACAGGGACGAGTTGGACAGAAAAAAAGACTAATATCCAAATCTTGAATGAAGTTAATGAGAAACGGACCTTAATTTGCTCAATAGAGCAAAGGAACGCTAAATTTCTTCAACACGCCCTACGACATGACACCTTTCTCCAGAATGTCTTCGAAGGAAAGGTCCTAGGGAAGAAGTCGAGAGGAAGACCACGTCTCTCATACCTTAGGAACATAATCACTCAGCTGGGTTTTGCTTCCTATGTCACGATGAAAAGGACTGCTGAAGACCGTGGGATGTGGCTGCAGCGACAAGGCTTAGCCTTTAGATAATGGATGGATTATGAAAACTTGAGTTCATACACGTACAACACAATTATTATCGGCGAATATGAGACTGGCAGGTTATTCATTAACTATATAACTTAACCCAACGTACTTTATCCCTTAAACCAAAACAACGGCAAGACATTCACAGAGACTTGAATATCAACACCTTGATTTTCTTGCTACATCAACAGAGCACCCGTCATACACTTTTCATTTTGTCAACCTACGGAGAACTGGCCTACTAAAGTAATGAGACGATTTAACAGAAAATTCTGCCTAAGTATCAAAATTTAAGATTATAACATCACCGACTTCATGTACTTGGAAAGTACATAGTAAAAGCATCGAAATAAGCAATAATGTGGATATACAACGCTGCAGAAATAACTTCCCAGCCTTTTCATGTACACATTTTATTACGTCTCTGAGTTTAAATACTCCTCCGCTGTCTACCAATCTTATTCCATCCTCCATTGGATCCATCTTTTGTGTGTACTCTATCAATATGTGCTTACATAATTCGCTGCCAATCAGTTTCTTGTCCGGCTCCATGGCTAAATGATTAGCGTGCTGGCCTTTGGTCACAGGGGCCCCGGGTTCGATTGTTAATTTCCCTGGCACGAGGGCTGGGTGTATGTGTTTCATCATCACGTCGCGTCAAATCGAAGGATCTGCACCTGGCGAGCCGAGCATGTCCTCTGACACTCCCGGCACTAAAAGCCATTCGCCATTTCCATTTTATCAGTTTCCTGTACATGTATAGGCCACTATAGATCTAACTACACGGTGGATCTTCAAATCATGTCTGTTCTCGCTTATCGAAAGACAGCCAACAAGTCTCTAGCCGATATACACCAGCAGGGCGCCTTTCACGAACCCTAGCTACAAACGAATTAATGGTCGCAAAAACTACAGCAAAAGAGAACGACTTACCAACGAAGAAAAGAAAACAATGGTATAAAATCACCATTACCTGATTACTCATAATACTGTCTACCAAAATTAATACAATATTCGTTCAACTAATAAAAAATATTTAATGGAGGGTTTTAATCACTGTCAAAGCAATAGAAAAGGGGCCATCCTGAAATCTAAGTATTATCAATGGTCAGCTCTCTCAAGAATTGATATTTAGGAAGAATATAAGTCCAAGACCTCCGGTAATGGTTATTATTCCTTTTGTTATATTGTCTGTACATATTTGAAGTTCTTTTACACACCAAACGAAATTTTTAAACCAATTTTTTAAACACTTGGCCTTTTAAATTCAACCATTCATCAGTTGGAAAAATATAGAAAGAAAAAAAAAAGATTTTTAGTTCAAAGTATTGATGTTGAGGTGACTAAGTATTTCTTCAAAATTTTCATACTGTATAAGATAAGACCAGTAGTTCAGATTTATAACATTTTGAGCAGTAAAGGATCTGAATTAAAATATATGTTTTGTCACAGCAAAATACTTTAAGTAATACAGATCAGCCTATGGTACATCAGCCTCACCACCACCACCACCACCTTCTGACCCCATACACATTTCCATATCATTTGTAGTATCACCATGGCTCAAACGTCAGGAACTGTAACTGGCCTACTGACATTAAAAGTACAGGTAGACCTCGATATACGCGATAGTTACGTTCCGCGGAACTGTCGCGCATACCGAATTCGCGTAAATCAAGAGTCATTTTATATGTAAAATATAGGTTTAGGTTTCCGTTTACTCACATATTAAATTTAAAATAGAGATTTACAATTCTTAAAAAAAAAAAAAAGCCATTATCATGTCTCTGAAAAGCATTTTAATGCAAAATTTATACACTTACACATTTAACACTGAAACATTCAATAATAAACTAAACTCTTGGCTTTAGCTTGAATAGCAGTTCCAGAGAGAGGCATGTATTGTTGGTTGAGATGTTCAATCCAATGGCTTACCAGTTTTTGAATTCTTCCTATCGTTTCCGAGCGAGATTTGGTCACTTTAGTCACACTTACGTTAGCAAAAGATTGAGCAATTTTTCGAATTGTCACGAATACTGTAGTTCTTGCAGTGGATTCAGTAAGTCCCAAAGCACGCTGAATGTCAACAATACGCTAGTCTTTCTCATAGCGATCCAAAACTTCTAACTTTGCAGCTAACGAATACGACTTTTGTACGCTTCTCTCATTTTACCCGGCATTTTAAATATGAAACCTGTCTAAGTGTCCACGTACTGTTAACAGATGCCAGCACTAGACTTAAAACCAAAATCGCGGATAACGGGGTTTACCTGTATCTCATCCAAAATCTCTCCAGAAATCTCATCCTTTCAAAAATAATGCATGCTTCTGCGATGTTCTCAACTCTTGGACGATAGTTTACGTTGTCTGTATTCAGTGGTAGCACATTTTATCAAATTTTTCTAGAAATCATTTCTTGCATTTGACACACAGTATGACCGTATGTGTTGGAAAGAGTTTCCAGCAGCCTGCAAACAAGTGTTGAGCATGAGATATTTTTAGATTCCTCTCTAATTAGGCCTTTGGTACTTTCAAAATTTAATTGCATATAGTATTTCAGTTCTATTGCACAAGGGTTGCTTTTGAACACATCTTTCAAACAATCTAAGGTTACAAGGTTTGTTAAATAATGACAACCAGCTGGCAGCAACCCACACTAAATTCCATTTCAGAATAGTGGTATAAGCTCCGGGCTTCTGAGCAAGACTTGGCAGGTTTGATGAAGCTCAGTCCAGTGGTATTTGAAGGTACTCACAATATGCTAGCTGTCCCAGCAAATCTGACAGAACTTCAGTACTGGCTCCATGAGTGCACTGCAGTGGGCATGGAGGTCAATGCTGTATTGTTAGATTAGATATAAGACTTATTTTCACTGGCAAACTTAAGGACATTTGTCTTGTCCCTGACTTCAGTCTGCAAGCCTCCACGAATTAACTAAGCACCTCCAGAATTCTCTTATTTCAATTCTCATTAAATCATTCAAAACAGGGTTCAACCAGCTTAGCCTTAGTCTCCCTCTGCTTCTCTTTGAGAGGTTGACTGTATCATTTTTTTACTATAACAGTACACCAAATTTCAATCTGAATTGTGGATCAAAATTATTTTGAAAATGTACATGTCCGCGTTAGTGAATCCACATTGCATAAATTAACACTACTGAGGGTTTTATTTCACCACTGTTCACCAACTGCAATAATGTACCCAAGCTGCTTGATCTCTTGGATTTAAACACTGTACTTGCTTTTCATACACAAATGAGATGCAGCTCAGGAAATCACAGCACATGTCTCTTTGAGAAACTTCTCAGAACAGAGATAAATGCAAGTCAGGTCAGTTGAGGATTTCTGGTTTTTAGCACTATTTGTTAATTAAAAATACATTAAAATGAAATCAAATGATATACCTGTAGAGATTTTCTTATTTATCTTGAACTTTGATTGCCATTTATCAGAATGAGTAAAAATGTTTGTTGGGGTTTGATGGTATATAAAACATGCAGGCCTAATTTTACAGCTACAGATGCAAACTTTCTTTGAATATTCGAAATAGTGTTTCCTATTACATGGAATAAAGAACAGAAAAACATCTGACGGTTTCCTAAACCATATCACAAATACTGTGTTCTACAGCCATTTTATTTAACACTGGACAAACCAAAAAAAAACTGACACTGCAACTCGGCACTTGCACAGGTAAACTTGAGAGTACACTATTCAACAATTAGCCAAGAAGCTACTAGTCTTGCAAAAGATTAAACCCGTTACTTGGTATTGCATATTGAAACCAAAATATAACAGCTACCGGCGAAGGAGTCCTCCCTTTGGAGGCCAAGTGGAAGCTTTTTATAGGAAATGAAATTCACCAAAAAGGAGAACTTGGTCAACAGTTTAAATGGCAGCCAGTTCCAATGGCATATGAAACTGAAGAACTCTTTCTAGTTAGCAACGTCTGTACTTCAGTGAAGCGATTCTAAATGGCATCTGTCCTAACGAATGCCTAAAGTTACACCGGGCAGTAGGTATAAGATGCCTCAGAGTGGCAACCTCAGCGTAACAATAGCCTAAATACAAATACACTTGAAAACTTGCCTCTGAGAAGGTTAGGGCGTATTCTGCAAATGGCTCAGTTCCTTGAGCACTAAGGAACTATGAAAAAAGAGTGACCAGTAGGCAACATCATGAAGGTGGGCTTAATCAACCTTATGACCCTGACAGGTAGTGGTGGATTTTATGGAGAAAGAAGGTACAGAAATTATGGAGTAGAGCAAAGTTAAACTGAAGGGGAAAGGAAATAAGAGAATGAGAAAAGGATATACCCTACATTGCAGTGGGCCTGATAACATCAAAGCAGCTGAAGGAGTAAGTAGATATAGTAAGTACATAAGTGACAGGATAATGAAAATCAGACTGAGAATGAGGAACAAAGTGAAGAACTACATACAAGTACACGCACCCTGACAGGGAACAAAGGAGGATGACTAAGAATTCCTGGATAACCTAAAAAAAGATAACTGATGTAGAAGTGCTGTGATTATAATGGGTGACAAATGCACAGGTGGGGAAACGAAAGACAATGAAAGAAGTAATTGGACCATATGTATGTGGGAAAAGGAATAAAGGAGGGAAATTAGTTTTGTGGTTTCATAAGAAAAACAGCAGAAAGATCACAAGATATTGTTATGAATAAAACTGTCTGGCTCCGGTAAGGAAGTAGGGGACTGGAAATAATAATAATATTGCATTGAAAATCACTCAATTGTGTTCAGGACTCCATTTTGAATATTAGTAGGTCCCGAAATGTGGCATTCTTAGTGATTTTGTGGGTAATATTGGTAATAATTGCACATATTAAGTATAAAGATGTATTCATGATAGCCATCTTTGTTTATTTCCAGAGATGTTATGGAATAGACTGGTTACTTTGACATTGGAACGCATGGTAGCATGGAGGTTACAATGCAAAGCATGGATGTTACAATAGAAAGCATGGATGTTACAATAGAAAGCATGGATGTTACAATAGAAAGCATGGATGTTACAATAGAAAGCATGGATGTTACAATAGAAAGCATGGATGTTACAATAGAAAGCATGGATGTTACAATAGAAAGCATGGATGTTACAATAGAAAGCATGGATGTTACAATAGAAAGCATGGATGTTACAATAGAAAGCATGGATGTTGCAACAAAGCATGGAAGTTACAATGCAAATATGTTATTGTCATGACCAACGAGCTAGAATAACAGAGAGGCGGAAGCGCTGCCTGGGTGAACCTAATAGAACGAACGTCCGCCATGTTTCCTGTTGTCACACAAGCAAGGGGGCATGGCCTTCAAATGACGAAAAGTGTAGAAAATGCGCATTTTAGAATCGCTGGGGGAGAATTAAAGCCCGTTGCCGAAAGCTTGAAGCATGAAAGCGAATACAGCCACATCATATTGCGGCACGAGGCCAACATCACGATCAGTTGATTGTAGGGTAGTTCGAAATCATCGCACAGTGACATACGAATAGGCCTCGAAATCGGAACAAGAGCGTTACCCTGCTTGGCTGTTGTGGTTAAGCGTAAATTAGAATAAAAACGATGGACATAAATATTTATGACAGGAAACCTTAAAATCATAGGGACCTATAATAGGTTACAACCTCATTCTGTTAATATTTTTAAAATTATTGCATCCTCATGAGTACTGTGTTCCTTTCTTAATCTGTTTACCCTCCTGGGTTGGTTTTTCCCACGGACTCAGCGACAGATCCCACCTCTGCCACCTCAACGACAGTGTTCTGGAGCGTGATACATTGGGTCGGGGGATACAACTGTGAGGGAGGGCTGCACCTGCTATGCTAAACAGGGACCTTGTGGGGGGAGAAGGAAGCGGCCGTGGCCTTAAGTTAGGTACCATCCCGGCATTTGCCTGGAGGAGAAGTGGGAAACCACGGAAAATCACTTCGAGGATGGCTGAGGTGGGAGTCGAACCCACTTCTACTCAGTGATAGAATCCCGTTACAGCCCTCGTGCCCCTTTTCAAATTTCGTGGCGGAGCTGGGAATCGAACCCGGGCTTCCAGGGGTGGCAGCTGCTCACGCTAAGCAGTGCACCACAGAGGCGGCCCATGAATACTTTACCACAATAATCGTTTAGTGTAATTATTTATTATAATATAGGGGGGATATCATGTTTCTCCCATTACCATATCATACTGGGATTACTAGCTTGAAAGTTGTCCATTATGAAGTGTGGCATAGTTTTAAAAACCAAGGCAACAGACATCTACAATAAAGGCTGTATACATTTCAAAAATAGCAGTAAAATGCTGTATTTACTTGGTGTACGTTTGAACGAAATAAGTGATTTTTTGTGGTTACGTTTTCTTGGTGGTGGGTGTTCCATTTCCTTTATTTGTAAATGTGAATGAAAATTAAATAGGGCTGGAAATGAACAGAGGATAAGCAACCGAATTGAGTGGGATACCATTTATCTCTTTTCGCCCTCACAACGCATTGTTTAGTTAATTCCTTGTTCTTTAAATGAAATCTGAAACAAAATTCGACAAATAATTACCGTGGCTATCCGTACTTTCGCTAAGTAAACAATAAAATGAATTAATTACAAACATAAATTACAAAAAGGAATCTCGGCTATAATTCAGTAATACTTACTTAAAGTACGATATATCCTTGGTTTTATTACTCCGATTAGTACAACCATACGCTGAGCTTACGGCTGGCATTCTTGAAAGCGAGAATCTATCTTTTCACTTCGTAAAACTTAGGGAATTAAATTGGCATGCACGATCTCCCTGTCACCTCAACATATGCTCTCGCGCCAATTCGCTTTGTTTTGACAACCGTTAACATGGCTGCCCCTTATCAACTTGCTTCAAGCAGGGAGCGCTGATGTCAGGTATACAGCCCCTCTATGTTATTCTAGCTCGTTGGTCATGACAGACCTTGGCCTGGATTTTGCAAAGATAGGTTACAGCCACTAAATTATACTTTTTTTCTTGCCGTGCGGGCAGTATGCGCCGCGGCGATAGTTTAGAGCCTCTCGAAGGGAGTGTGGCCCCCGAAAGGGGCCACTGTTCCCATGACAGAGCTTGGCCTGGATTTTGCAAAGATAGGTTAGAGCCACTATATTATACTTTTTTCTTGGCGTGCGGGCAGTATGCGCCGCGGCGATAGTTTAGAGCCTCCTGAAGGGAGTGTGGCCCCCGAAGGGGGCCACTGTACTCATGACAGAGCTTGGTCTGGATTTTGCAAAGATATGTTACAGCTACTAAATTATATTTTTCTTGCCATGCGGGCAGTATGCGCCGCGGCGACAGTTAAGAGCCTTTCGAAGGGAGTGTGGTCCCCTTATGACAGAGGTTGGCCTGAATTTGCAAAGATAAATTACAGCTACTAAAATTAGAGGAGTTGTAACTTCCATGCTTCTCCTCACTTATCTGAAATACCTTGCTTTGTTGTAAAGTCAAAGTAACCAGTCTATACTATAACATCTCTGGAAACAAAGATGGCTATCATAAATATATCCTCGTACTTCTTGTGTGCAAATATTACCAATATTACGCACAAAATCACTATTAATGCTACATTTCGGGGAGTCAATATGGAGTCCTAAATACATGTGAGTAATTTTCAATGCAATATAGTTATTATTTCCAGTCCCCTACTTTTTTACCACTGCCCTCTGTCTTATTGATTAGTCTTATTTATTTCAGGATGGCCCAATAAATGCATGTGCACACAAACACACACACACACAATCCTATTCAACCACGAACTGCCACACTAATTGCTGTCTATTTACAAGTCTCTTCTTCCCACACAGCAGGGAGTCTCAGCTGAGAGGAATTACCCGACAGGGCTTTAATCCCATTCACAAGCTCCCCTTGCTTTCACTTCAAGTCCAGTCTTCCCACACAGCAGCTCATGCAGACCACTCTGTTCACACACAGTGTTCCAGCTGTAACAACACACCACTGGTTCGACTCCAGAGACAATCCTAGAATTCACAGAGTCACAAGCAGCGAACAACTAGACAGCAACAGCTTAACAGTATTCAACAGCAGGTATTAACACAGGTCCAATTACACTCACGACTACTGCTTCAATCACCGGTGTTTATGAATATGCTTGCTGTTTAAAGGGCCCTAACATCTAGGTCAATGGCCCCTAATGGTACGAAATGAGATGAAATGATATAACAATTTAAAAATCCATAATCCTCCACTTACCAGAATTCGAAAACATGAGGACGAAGAATGAATGGAGATGAAGTTAAAACAATCAGTGGATCCGACCAGCAATGCCCCACATTCCCAGAAAGTAGAGTTAAACAATAGTATTACTAACGAAGGGACAGCTTCTAAAGCACAATACTGAATCGATGATGCTTGTAGTCGAAACTGGTCCAAAATCCAGGTTATTTGCCCCTCATAATGGTACTCATTGCTAGGAAAATAGAACCATGCTATTTGTCATATTGCGATACTAATCAAAAGTAGGCCAGACTCGCAGCATTTCACAAATTATGGTACTACTCACAGGTAATGAAATTCGCACATGTAACACAGACCTATGGTGTTTTGTACACTGCGGAGCTATTTACAGGCATACCAAATCTATAGCGTTCCTCGCATAAGTGTGCTAACCACAGGGACCTGCACTATCCCAAGGTGTTCCTCACATAGTGGGTACTAAGCCTAGGCAAGCCAGAGTTAGTGATACTTTAGTTATACTTTAGGTTGTAAAAATTTCATGTTGTTTAAATTTTATGTAAAAATTACATTGTATATTCATGAAGTGGTTAAGTGTAAGAAAGGGCCGGGAGTCCTAACTTCGCCACAATAAAGACGCTTTAATAATAATAATAATAATAATAATAATAACAACCATGGTGTCGCTCATCCACTGGTGTTGCTCATATAGGGGTACGAATCACAGGTGCTGTAAAATGCATCCTGAGCCACACAGTGTCTCTGCTAATCACAAACCTATTTTGACCCTAACATAGTGGTACTACGCGCAAGTAAAAGAGACCCGTGGGTTTCCCGCGTGGGGGTACCAATTACAAGTAGTCTCATGCTTCTAATTCGATCATCCCTTGGTCGCTCCTCACAACAGGGGATACCGTGGGTGTATTCTTCGTCTGCAGCCCCTACTCACAGGGGGTTGTGTGCTTTGTCCGTGAGAGGTATTTTATTTCCCTCAAGTCCGCGTAGTATTTTCGTATCACCGGCTCACAGTGGTCCTCAGTACACAGAAATTCACATACACAGTATTCTAAGGCAGTCTTCTGTCGCATTTGCCATCTGCAGTCCAGCCACTCGCCTGACGCTCCAGCACAACAACTCGTTCAGATCTTGGTGAGACACCAGCGACAGCCAACACCTCTGTAGCCCTCAGCCCAACCACTGTACCCCAACTCACTGACCTCAGCGCGTAGTCCCACACTGACGAGTCCAGCACCAATACTGACCAGCTGTCCGTGGCCAGCCTCCCTTTCTACAGCTCGGGTGATGTGAACCAGAATATTCACGATGTGACTAGAGGCGCAACATTCTCATTGCATCTCCCAGAAACTTTCAGGTAAACCTGCCGACAAGAACAATACACTGAAAGACCAGCCCCATCCTCCAGGCCAACTGGCATATCCCTGGTCACCTGACTCGCTAGCCCCTTCCAGGAAGAGCTGACATGTACCAACATGGTTTGGGTGATAAAATAAAATCAGTAAGATTTATTTCTGATGGAGAGGGCAAATCAACAGTTGGTGGATATAACAGCTTTATCAGGAGAAGCATTCACCAGAGATCAGAGTTGTCATAGCAAAACAGAGTGAGGAAAATGAAAGAACTACAGGAGATACGAGGGTCGAGTAGTAAGTCATGGCAACTATTTCTTTTTCTTGCGAACAGGAGACAACACGGAAAATGTAAAATATGCATTTGGAAATATAGGGCTTGTACTTATGCATAGTGCCTGTAGACAAATTCTGACTTCAGGAGATTCTCGTAGGAAAGCGACAGTACACAGGCCATTGGTAAACACTGTTTTATTATGGTATAGACAGCAAATACACAAGACTACGTACAAATGACAGGTCTCCACTGGTTACAGACCTTCAAAATAATCACCTAAGGTTTCCACTGGGCGTTGCCAGCGGTGGGACAGGTGCTGAATACCATTCGATGCGTGTATCGCTAACGTGTGACACCTCTCTCCGAAATGCTGTTACGATGTCCTCTTTGTTAGCAAACCGTTGCCCACATAATGGCTTCTTGACTTTGGGGATTAGATCATAGTCGCATGGGCTCAGATAATTTAAAGTTAAAAACTTCATCACTGATCCGTATTGAACTAATAGTTACAATGCTAAAAAGAGAAAAATGTTTCACCTATTCAATACAATAACACTGTTGCACGAATCAATGTTGGATGTTGCTATACTGATTTGAGCAACAGTGTTATTGTATTGAATAGGTGGAACATTTTTCTCTTTTTAGCATTGGGCTCAGATAAGGCGAATAAAGCGGGTGTGGAAGAATATCCCATCTCCATTGTTGAAAGAGACGCTGAAAGATGGCTGCTGTGTGAGCTGTCGCGTTATCGTGTAGGATTATGGAGTTTCCAAAAGATCTGGAAGTTTGGTTCGCACTGCACGGAGCAATTCGTACAACAAAAAGGAACTGTAATAAACTGCATTGACAGTGTGCCCCTCACGCACTGGATGACACACAAGAACACCTTGAACATCGTATGCCAGCATTACCATAACCTTGTTGGACAGCTGATTTTATCGAACCTTGTGTCTCAGTGGTGACCCCTGACGCCATTCACTTGACTGTCTCTTCAGTTCAGGTTCATAAGCACATGCCCACGTTTCATCGACTGCAATAATGCGATTCAACATGGCGCTGTCCTCCTTGCTGAAACCTCTCCAGACTGATGCGACATGTTTCATAACGAGTCCACTTCTGTACCTCAGTTAAGTGACGTCACTTTACACAAAGTTTACGCATCTGTAGGTCCTTGTATAAAATACGCCGTATTGTTGCCGCTGGTATTGCTGTATGTTCTTACAATTCCGCTAGAGTCCATCGCCTTTTCTCATGTAAACACTGATCGATCACCATTATCCGTACAGCTCTGTCCATGGACACTGGATGGCCTGGGCGAGACAAATCGGCAGTTGATACTCTACCCCGTTTGAACATCTCCACCCTCCTCACCACTGTTCTAGAGGGCATGGCATGCGCACTAATGCTTCCCGCAGCTCTGCATGGCATTAGCGTGCATTTCTGCTGCGAAGAACTGCTATTTTAATTTACGATCGTTGCTCCTGCTTGTTGACTTCCATTTTGTGACGCTCTCACTCACACTGAACTTGGGGGCATGCTTAGACCCACACTGTTTACATACACCATCTAGTGGTATCATACAGAAGTACATACCGTACATTTCCAAATGCATATCTTAGATTTTCCATGTTGTCTCCTGTCTGTGAGAAAAAAATAGTTGCCATGACTTACGACTCTACCTACGTCAAGATAAAACAAAATTGTGGAAATTAAAAGATAACATACAGAAGGGATTTATGGAGAGAAATTCCAGTTACTGAAGTAGGAAATGTGGAAGAGGAATGGTCCAACTCTAAAAGGGCACTGAAAGAAAAAGGAGACACCGTGATGGAATGAGAAGGTGAGAAACAGTGAAAGAAAAGAAAGCATGTCATGAATGGAATAGAGATGAAAAACAGAAGAAAGCAAAAGGAAATATCTTCATAATAAAAGGAAATGTAAGAAATTAGTAAGAGAAGAAAAGTTGGGAAGAATTTACACAAAAGATGAAAGAAGGTGGACAGTCAACACATCCAGGAGAAATATAAAAATGATGAAAGGAGCAGTTTTACAAGTTGCTAAATGTGGAAAATCTTGCAGAGCAGACTGTAGAAATAGTGCGATGACAACAGTAGAAGATACAATGGTTTAACAGATTGCTGAAACGAATATGGAAACATGTCAGAAGATTGGGGAAAAGGAATAATACTGGAAAGGAGAGGAGAATGTGAAGGCAGGTAGGAGAGTTTCAAGAACAGTATGGTTTTATAAGTAGATGATCTACAGTGAACTCAATCTTCAGCATGAGACTATTAGTGGAAAAGAATTGGGAATATGAAAAGCATCTTGTCACAGCATTCATACATCTAATAAAGGCATACATTAGTATTCCCAGGGAGGTGGTTTGAGAAACCATGGCCAAAAAGTGACTGGGTACAAAAACTGCAGAAATGGTGCAAGCAATGTACAACTGTGTCAGCAACATGACTCCAGCTAGAAAAACTGAATGGTATAGAAATGAAACTTAACTAAGACAGGGGGATATGCTGTCACCTCTTGTTTCTAACAGTTATGAATGAAATTGTAAAGGAGACAAAGGATGCATAAGGGAATAGGGATATGAAGTTATGACTATTTGCAGACTATATTGTGATCTGGGGAATGAACACCTAGAAAGTTCAGGAACAACTTGATGCATTGAACGATGATATTGAAAGGTATGGTATGAAGATCAACACAGCGAAAAGTAAGAGAAAGACGAAAAAAAAAGAATTGTGAAGATTGGTGGTCAAAATCTTGAAACTGTGGACAGTTTCAAATGCCTAGGGCACGGATGGCAAACCTATGACAGGTGTGCCATTAGTGACAAGCAGACTACTACTGTGGCACATCAGACTACACTCCAACATTTTATTTGACATGTAATAAATCAGTCTATCATCTAGCAGCATAGCATATTTCAACATTACACTTTAGTAAAGTGTCTAAAATTCTATAAGAATTTAATTATATAAAATCCACCTGTTCAGTACAAGTTTGCCATTTGATAAATGGTCTATCTAAAAAGCTACATAAGACATGTAGCAACCTAGCCTAGAGGTCATCAGCCAAAAGAACAAAGATAAAACACATACAAAAACAGTGATGCATAAACTCGATATATATATATACACGTACACATACACACATGAAACTTACCACCTAAACAAACTGAGATTTATGCATAATAACGTCTACAAGATACTTCCACAAATTTCATTGTAAATCTGATGTATGCGATTTTATAAAATTTTAAATGTAGCGATCTGAGTTTACATTGAATGGACTTTTAACTTCACATACCTTTAAGTTTTTTGTAAATTCTGCAAATTGTAACTTTTATTGGTAACGTTAAGATATTGTTTCCAAGAAGGACAAAGGAACATTTTGCACAGACACAAAAAAAACAGAAGTGTAACTTGCATAATATAAAGGCGATCATCGCGTTTCCTAGACAGAGTCGCGGGATTACACATTTAAATCAGTGTTATGGCAACATACCATGAGGGGCTAATAAGTCAAACTCCGTATCAAACACAGAGGTGCCAACTGTTACGGATTATCCGTAATTATTACGGATTTCCCCTGCCGATTACGGCTTTACGGTCCAAGGATAAATTGTTACGGAAAAGAGACATTATAAGGAAAATATTATTTCTACGGAAAAAATAAGGAAACAAGGAGAATTAAATCTTTTCGAGCATTGGTACTCACCTCTCTTCGTTTCAAATTTTGTGAGTTGCCAACGATACTTATTCGATCGTCACTTCCTTTTGCTACCCGTGAGCGTCGTGAAATTCATTGCGAATGAATAAATCTACTCTCCTATTCACTAAAAAATGTAATCCTGTATTATTGCAGTATAAAGTGTACCTGACATTAAGTGTCCCACAGAAAGAGTTGTCAGTGTTAATAGGAAAAAAAAACAGAATGAATTCAGGCCTACGATAATCACATCTACACTGGAATAGCTTATTGTTCTTAAGGTGAAAACGTCCTCACAGGGGGAAGAATGCTACGAGAAAAATCCCACACAAAAGCACCTGCTGCGTGGGGAAACAAGCTACAAAGAATATTTTATGACAGAACTAACTGGTAATGTGCAAATTTAAGGTGTAATAGGATATGTCTTAGAATAGTTGTTGTTGGGAAGGGCAAAGAGGGTGTAATAATCCAGAAGGGATGAGTGTGCTTTCGATTTGACTCCAACATTTTTCGGAGGGTAGGGAAGGGGAATTACGGAAAAGTCATTTCAAAGGTTGGCACCTCTGCAAACATTATCACTGAATGATAAAATGTATATTTAATATTGCAGTTAAGTAATAATAAATTCATTGCGCACAATGTGCATAGGATCACAATTAGATATGATAGTACGACATCTACTGCGCTCTGCATAAGTGTTAGTCCTTGATAAACTCACTAACCAAACAGGACCTCGAGGAACACTTCTGGATGCGATATCTTTCACATACTAGGTCACATAGCCTACACACACAGTTTATGTTCGGTTCATGAAATACTTTATTTTTAAACATCTTGAAGTGGAATCCGTGAACAGCCCATCTCGTAACTATGTGTCTCAGTTGGTAGGCCGTTTCCATTCATTTCCGATCAGTATAACCTCCGTTGAGTAGAAGTCTTCCCAAATGTCCCTCTTTTTTCTCTCTTAGTTTATGCAGCAGATTGTCATATGCTGCGCCTCCTGGTAAAATCCTCAATCAGGAAAGTTTCTCTCGCGAGCTCATATACAAGTCGAGATCGGAGAGACGATCGAGCTCATTGGCGAGGTGAACCCTGGCTGGGCGGTCAACATCCGCCCTAAGAAAGCAAACCGCTTCAAGGTCTACGAGGAGCTGGCATCCCAACTATACCAGGTTGTCCGGCTACGAGGACTCGGAGCAGCTGGATGTCTCAGGCAGCCACCCAGACGGAGCCGAGGACGAAGAACAAGCAGACCCAGGCCTACCAGGAAGGGCCTGTTACCCTGGCGCAATCCAGGAAAGCGCCCATGCCGGCGGACGGCACCACAGCAATGGACGATGCCCCCTGGCGTTCAAAGGCTGCTGCCCAGGCCTAGCCTGCCAGCATCTGTCGAACTGCAGACATCAATGTGTGCCCCACAGGACAGGGAATGCAGTCGGGTGTTGGCGCAGACCGACAACACCGCCGCCAGCCAGAAGATGGTGATGCAGTGGAGCAACCCGCTACCCCGGGATCACCAGGCCGGGAGGAGGGCCACCAGGACAAGGCCTCTTCCCCTGCCGAGGAGAGACCCCCGGGAAAAAGACGCCGCCCTCGAACGAGGAGAAAGAAGAAGACGCAGGCTCACCAGTAGCGGGCCGCCCAGGACAGCAGTAGACCGAGGAGCCAACCAGGAGAGGACCTCAGCGGGTAGCGGCAATCAGATGAGACTGAAATGTCCCCCTCAGCAGCTCTTGCAGTGTTTCTGCTGTCTGAGGTGTGGGCTGCTAGTGAGGTGCAACCGTTGTGGGGGGTGATCACTACACGGCCTGCGCAAGACTTAAGGAGGTGCCGGTGTGCGCCAAATGCGCGGGGGGCAACCCAGCCTCCCATCGCAGTTGCCCTGTTTACCGGGCCATGGCACAGGCAGAGAGGAAGGAGGTCTGGCGTCATGACCCACCCCCTTCCAGGAGGCTCCCGCCCCGGCGGGCTTGACCTCACTCTCCGGGATCGGAGACTGGGTACGAGGGACCCCAAGGAGGTGGCACTGTGCAGCGGTCCCTAGTGGTACTAGACGCATAGCTCAGCAACCGGGAAAGCCCGCACTAGTCACGGCAGTGCCCAGACGGACTGATCCACTGATTACTAGAAAGGCGAGACTATGGTTCATGGCTGGTGCACGATACCTCTTCTCAACTAACACAACCTCTTTCTGAACCTTTCCAGCCCACATCCTTGCATGTGCTATCAAAAGATGTCAGGATTTACATGTAGGCTCTTTCTCTTTTTCTGCCATGTGGTTTTTCCCTGACCCTTAATACCACACCTTAACACCATCCTACCAACACAAACTTGCCTGGTAATGTGTCTAACATGCAAACAGGCAGATACTCCTTGTATCACTTCCCACTCTTTCCTGCTATCTCTTTCTTCTTAGAAATTGATAGCATGTCAGAGGCCATGTAGATTGAATTGATGGTCACACGAGGGAAGCAGGTTTCGGAGGACCCCTGAAGAAAAAAAAAAAAAAAAGAAAAAAACCTGAGGGCAATGTGTTGTGGCAGCGGGGAACTTCCCAGTCGCCTGTGTGCAAGAACGCCATAAATTGTGACGTACTTTACTATCAGCTTCGTATGAATTTATTTGAAATTTTAAATGAATGATATAACAGCATGAAAGGGTGTACAGTATTGGCTTTGCATACTAAGTTTTATTGAAATTGAGCCACGTACTTTTAGTCTACAGAAACTTTTATACTTCTTTTGTCGCGTGTTTACACGGCCTGCAGCAATGAATTTGTCGCTTTATTACACCTTACATAAACTGTTAATAAACTGAATAAGTATCACTGCGAAGAGAGAGCATTAGAATTAACATTTACCATAATGATTTTCATAACTTTTATTAATAAACAGGAATTCCTAAAACTATTGAGAAATATCAAATGAATTTAGCCTCTACATAAATATTCAATTAACCACACAAAAACTGAAAGTGTTTTACTGTCTACTGAAATTGTGCCAAATTTGTTGGATCATTTTTTTGCTCGGTGCAGACATTAAACCTTCTGGCCCTGTCTTCAAAGCAATTTTTATCAGCTAAAATAACTTTCTTCCACTCTTCTACTGCCAATACTGACAACTACTTGCCCAAAAGAAGTTTCCAGCATGGTTCTCTTGGTAGGAGTTTCTTTGAAAGTTTGCTCACAGGCTTTCTTCCATCTGCTAGAAATTTAAGACTGACTGTCACTAGCAGTTTCATCCAATTTGCAGGTACGTCCACAGTGGTCAGCTCAGGATTTAAAATGATTTTTCTGAGATCACAGTGGTTATCAGTTGGCATGGTTCTTTTCCTGTCTGTTTCATTTATTGTGAGAGAAACTCAGCCAGTCTGTTTGTGACTCTGAATAATTACATTTACAGTGCCTATACAAACACAAAATTTAGAATCCATCTCTCTACCATAGAGGTATTCTACAACTACACTACCCTTGCTAGGAGCCATATCCATTGAAGACCGATATTACAAATTGGTTACGAATATTTTCTTTGGAAAACATTAAGTCGTGCAGTGTGAGAAAAGTTTAATTATGATAACTGAGTTCAAAATGTAGCCTACTTTGCATACTATAATATTATAAAACTCACAAGTAACCTCCAACATACAACACATGCAAAGGAATACGCTTTTAGCTAAGAACAATCTTCACGCAGATCAATTAACGCTATTCAATTAAACAATGTATGAAAAGTGCTAGTTCTACAAGTAATCAATGTGAAGTACAATGCTGCCAACCACCGGGAAAATGACGAAATACAAGAAATATGTCATGAATAATTTGCACGTAACTGTACAAGAAAGGGCAGTCAAACTTCCACTACCCACATGGTTATGACAAACTACAAGGTCTGTTAACGAGCAATACAAAGTTTCAATGAACAAAGAAGTTTCAAACTCTACAGGAATGGACCCAGAGTCGTACATAATGAAAGAACTGAAAATTAGAGATGTTAGAACAATGACATATTTTGAAAGTCATATTAACTTAATTTTATCTCAGGTTCTGATAATTCAGAGAGTCTTACCACCTTACTGAGTGATTACTGAAACAATTGCAAGGTAGACGGAGGATCCATCAATAGTAGACTCCCCGCAGCCCAATACTCGCTACATTCAGCTGCGCGCGAAATGATTGTTTATATATTTCTCGCGGTCTTCTCGCTGAGGACGTGCTCGGGCAGTCTAACAATGCTGCCAACATCTTCATTTTGGAACTAACACTAGTGCAAAGCAACGCGATAGCAACACATTCTATATTGGACAGTGCGGAAAAGTTGAATTAATTTAAAGCGAATGGTCTGGATTGGTTAGGTCCGGTTAGTGACAAAACCATTGTACTGTGACTAAGCAAAGGGGGTCCAGGGCATAAGCCCCCAGGTTAGGGAAACTAACTGGCTTTAAGGTCTCTAGCATTCAGTGGGGTGATAGCAGCGCAAAAGATAAATTAACTTATATTTTGGGTCAGTAAGAAAGCGACTGGTCTGGATTGGTTAAGTCCGGCTAGTGACAAAGCGATTGTTTCTTTTACAGGGTGTTTTTTCTTTGTGCTTTTATTCAGCCAGGGTTGGTAACAATTTAATTATCAGCATTGATGGCAATGATATTATGTTCACGTTGACCAATAGGAATGCAAGTAGCTACTTCAGCCATGGACGATGGCGGGTGCTGCTCTTTATTAGGTTATAAAAGTAAATGTACTTCAGGGGTCGGGATGGTGGGTTCCTAGACATCACAATGAACACATCTCTCCTTTAAAGGAATTCCAAGTAAGATTTGCATTATTTTCACTTCCTTATAATGTTACAAACTTTGGGCTGCACGGTGTCAACTTCTGCCAGAAGATCCTGTATCATAGTCAACTGACTGGTCATGAAAAATTCAGTAAGCCACAGCTTAAAAAAATAGAAATATCACACCCTGTGGTCTGAATCTCACAAAAAGCTTTAGACACTGCAACTTTGATCCCAAGACTACTGGTTGTATAAATATCCAATGTTACAAAAGTCTACGTTACTTCCATTTGAGATTGGATAAAGCTTTCAAGTTCACGGTGTTTGACTAAATATGTCAAACACTATACTTAGGGCAGAATGTAGCTACTTTACTACTCTAAATGTGTTTAGCTCGTACATAGATCCTTACATATCCAGGAGTAGTAGGCCTACTGTATGAAAGTTTTACAGTGCCTCTATGAAGCAAATTAATTATTCATTCTTTACGTTCATACACATCGGAGAAATTTAGTTTCGGTACATCTCTGACTAGAATACAAGCATGTTCCATACTTACGGAATGACCTCAAATACGAACATTATCATGTCATTCCAAACTAAGCAAAAGTTACTTAGATGTAGATTAAATAAAAAAAAATAGACCTGCTTAAAATACCAAAAACATTTGAATTTTTAAACAACGTATCTACACAGGCCTATTGTCAACGTGTTATAAATGATAAAAATAGCTGTAAAATGGGCAAAAGTATAAACTTCTACCTCAGCTAAGATTGATCGAGCATGCCAGGAAAGGCTGTATTTTTCTAGTCACATTACTTCCTCACATGATTACCAACATTATTGCTGCCTGACATTACAAAGTATGTACAGTACACGCAATACCTGGGCTCCCTAGTGCTAAATCAGTAGACCTCAGTTATCTTCGAGATTCATATTGGCAACCTTTGAAACAAACTATGAATAAATTATGCATCGCCGTGAGACATCTGGCATACACTTTACGTACTAGTACTGTTGTTTAACAGCAAAGCCAAAATATAGTTAGGATTGAACATGAGTGAGGAAAACAGGCCTCCTAATAATATTTATGCTGTTGACGTCATGGCCGGTGAAACAAGTCACATCATCCGTCTTCCCCCATACAACTGTGATCTGAACGCCATTGAACTGGCATAATAAAACGTGAATTCAAACAACACAATATAATGGGAGACATGTCAGCAGTTAACGTACGACGACTGACCATCGGGGCATTCCATTTAGTATCTGCCGCAAATTGAGAGGGGTATTGCAGAGAGGTGAGAGAACTGGAAGAGGAATACTGGAGGCACGTCAGTGTCATGGAAATAGTCATGGATGAAATTGTAATTAATAATACTGCAGATAGCAGTGACAATTGTGAACGTGATTGCGGAAGTGATAATTCAGAGAATTCATGCTAACATAACAAAGGTTTAGAAAATTCATATCAATCGATGATACAATCTATTCAATTCATATTTCATTTCCATTCAGTTGGCAGTAATACTGAACCAGGAGAGCTCCCTCCTTACTCATCACCCCTGTAAAACCAGGTAGGCTACCACTGAAAGTTGCGTGTACTGATAATTATTGGTTTGCACACATCTTGGTTAGTGGCACACCCACTGGTGTAACTTCTCAGGAGTGCACATTCGTATCAGACCATTGGCCTACAGTAAAGGAGTTTTTGTTGTTGAGTAGTTGGTAAATAAATCTTTGTTGAATTCTGTGAGCGACATCACAAATTTCAGCTAACGGCAGAGGCTCTTCACTTGGGATGTAAAATGGCGTGCAAGATTTTTTATATTCTGCTATAAGGGTAAATATAATAATCACTAGCTGCAACCAAGATTCAGCCCGAATACAAAAACAGGAAAAAATGAGAACAATAGTTTAAATTAACAGGATACATCATTCAAAAGGACTAATCTTTTGTGAATATAGACGGAAGAAATGCTTATCAAAAAGGGATGTAATTAAATCAAGCTGTCTATAGAACACCATACCTTGCAACTATGTACGCCACTTTGTTATCCAGCAATTCCATCGATTCATTTAACTCGGTACTTTATCCAACAATGAACCAACATACTTTTACATAAACCAAATTAAAATAAGAGAGTTATTCCACCTTTTCAATACAAATTAAATATTGTTTATTAAATAAACATTTAATGGGACTAGTTTCGACCTATTAAAAGGTCATCTTCAGCCACATCGCATGTAGAACAGTATTATTGGCACACTTTTTAGTGATAGATTTGTGTACAGTGGTGAGGAGTAAGGAGGGAGCTCTCCCGGTTCCGGTAGTACTGCCAACTGAATGGAAATGAAATCTGAATTGAATCGATAGTAGTAATCGTATGGCCTCATCTACCACGTGCAGACATTTCAATTAGACGCCATCTGGCTGTCTGCTCGTCAATTTCGACGTTCCGTTGTACTCTAGGCCCACTAGATGGCAGACCGAGTAAACCGAAACTATCTTGGGCGTCTATGGCTGGGTAAACACGAAATGTGTCACCAGAAATCTTTTAAATGCCGACATCGTACGACATGGAGTGTCGAATAGACTTTTTCTGCCCTTCAAAAATCCAACTACCTCTCCCGGGTTTGAACCCACTATCTTGGGATCCGGAGGCCGACACTACCACTGATCCACAGAGGCAGCTTAATTGAATCAATAATATGATATGATCGATAGATATGAATTGTCTAAACCTTCATTATCTTAAGCGAACAACTGTCTCACACACACATTATATAACATTTCTCAATGCAAATCTTGTTCCTAGCATGAATTCTATAGTTTGGCTTTGCTGTATAAACAAAAACAGTACTAGTACGTAAAGTGTACGCCAGATGTCGCACAGAGATGCATAAGCGATTCATAGTTTGTGTTCAAAGGTTGCCAATACAAATCTTGAAAATTGCCTATGTCTACCGATTCAGCACTAGGGTGTAAATCTATCGCTAAAAAGTGTGCCAATAATATCTGAAACAGTGGCTTTAAAGATGGTCATAAAACATAGAAGTTTGACACTATGAAAAATTGTTTTTAGAATTTTCTGAAAACCCTTTTGTTTTAAGAAATTAGTTCACTTAGCTGTAGGAATATATGAGAAGAAGAAGTCTTATAATATTCTTTGTAGTATTGAAGAGCGTATGAAGAAATAAAAATTCACAGTATAGATAAGGAAAGTGTTTTTCCACCAATCAATACACAATTTATTTTAAATAGATTAAACTAGTACCGGTTTCGGCTCTTTAACGGCCATCATCAGCTAGTACATGATTAGTTACCAGCCATTAGACAATTCACAAGTTGTTATTGTATTAGACATCCAGATGTCTAATGGGGGATGGAAATGTATACAGTAGCATGTAATTAAAATATCAGTAGTCAAGGTAAGAAGTTACAATAAGTTAGAACATGAGTATGTAGGACATATTAAAACATATGGGTCATAATATAAAACACTTAAAAAGTTTTAACACATTAAAATTTGGTAAGTATAGGTAGACACTTGTTAAAAATGTTTAGTTCATGTTACATAGGTTCCATTCTTCTATCTTCTGTGTAGTTCCTTTGCTTTTATGTTATGTTGATTTTAGCTGTGTATGGTAATCTTCGAGAAAGTTCTGAAGCTGGTATGCGTCATATTGATATGGACCTTTGTCATGAAGAAATTTTTTATATTGTGTTATATATTCCACTTGTGATGTACTCTGGTAAGTTTTAATATAGTAAACAGCAGGTCTTGAGTTTGAATTAGAAGTAGTTGGTGGCAACACCTCTCTCGTCTACGTTTATAAATAATAATAAAAATTCACAGTCTTGAGATGTGGAAATGGGCATATATGCATAGTGTTGTGGTTAAGGAGATGTCTTGATATTCTTATAACTGCGAAGCGTAGATACACTTTAAAATCATCAATCATCAAATACAAAAGACTTCTCCTCAACCGCAACAACACTATGCATATATGCCCATTAAAAATCACATCAAGACTGAATTTTGATTTGTACCTACGCTCTTAAATACTATGAAGAATAGCCTATCATAAGACTTCTCGTATATTCCTACAGCTAAGTGAATTTCTTGTAACAAAAGTGTTTTCAGGATATTCTACAAAACAATTTTTCAGTGTCAAACTTTTGTTTTATGACCATCAAATCCACTGTTTCAAATACTCCGTTCCACACACGATATGGCTGAAGATGACCTTGGTGTTAACTATTATTCTTATTTTAATGTTCATAATCTGATGTCCAATTCGGTCTACAATGAGATTTATTACCCTTAAATAGGTCGAAACTAGTCCCATTAAATGTTTATTTAATAAACAATAATTTGTATTGAAAAGGTGGAATAACTCACTTATTTTAATTTGGTTTAATCAAAGTTCAAAACGGACTCATAAAATGAAATTCATTTCTCTAGATACTTTTACATGACAAACTGAAAGGCCAATCATATTTTAAACGATACAGTCTGCATTGTATTTTCAGCAAAATGACATCTCACTCAATCCCTGAACAACACCCACAGAAATCCACAATCCAAGCAGTAAGTTGCTTGCAGAAAGACAGAAACAGCGTTGGAACTCCCAAGAGGGAAACTTCATGCAATATTTATAGACTTCACGAAAGTCTTCGAACTGTTAAATAGAGAACTTATAATGGAGAAATTAGAAAGAATCGTTGGAAAGAACCAGGTAACAAGATTGATACAAAATATCCTGTCAATCAAATGGAGAAGGCGATCCCTTGAGTCCTCTACTTTTCATAATAGCCACTGCAGATGTACCTAGAGAAATAGACTCAGAAAATGTGAAAATCTACGCTTACGCAGACGACATGATCATTGTATCACAAAACTTGGAAAACATTCGAACAGCCTTCAGCAAATTTACAATATGGGCAGAAAAGAATGAGCTTACTATAAATAGTAGCAAAACGGTAAAAATGACATTCAGAAGAGGAGGCAGACTATCAGCAAATGATGTCATCATGTAGGCCTATATGAATATTCCGATAAAGAACTTATGTATTTCAAATACTAAGGAATCGCACTTCAGACTAATGGAGATGTATTGTACTTGCACTTTTTAGTGATAGATGGACACCCTAGTGCTGAATCGGTTATCTTCGAGATTCATATTGGCAATCTTTGAAACACTAAGAATCGCGTATGATCGCTGTGTGACATCTGGCATAAAATTTACGTACTCTTACTGTTGTTTACACAGCAAAGCCAAACTACAGAATTCATGCTAGGAACAAGTTTTGCACTGAGAAATGTTATATGGTATTATATATTGTGTGTGATAGTTGTTGGTGTAAGATAATAAAGGTTCACAATTAAATATTTATTTTATTTTCCACCTAGTCGATACAGTGATTGCTTAAGGCAATTTAATGGTTAAAAGTGGTACATGTTTCGTATATTATCAACATCTTCAGCCACATAACACTGTTTAGATGAAAAATATATAAATTGACAAAGTAATGCTTTAGAGGAAGTGTCCGTAAAATTAAGATGTTGTCAATCTTATTTTAATTTTAAGGACACACATAACACTGTTTAGATGAAAAATATATAAATTGACAAAGTAATGCTTTAGAGGAAGTGTCCGTAAAATTAAGATGTTGTCAATCTTATGTTAATTTTAAGGACACTTCCTCTAAAGCATTACTTTGTCAATTTATATATTTTTCATCTAAACAGTGTTATGTGGCTGAAAATGTTAATATACGAAACATGTACCACTTTTAATCATTAAATTGCCTTAAGCAATCATTGTATAGACTAGGTGGAAAATAAATACTTAATTGTGAATCTATTGAAGTGCGATACAGACCATGAAGCTGATTTTATTTAACAATAATAAAGGTTTAGAAAATTCATATCGATCAATCATATTATCGATTCAATTCAGATTTCATTTCCTTTCAGTTGGCAGTATTACCGGAACAGGCAGTGCTCCCTCCTTACTCCTCAACCCAGTACAAAAATCTAACACTAAAAAGTGCGCGTACAATATATGACCTTCACATTAAAGAACAAACCATCGCAGCAAAGACGGCAATTAATAGCATAAAGAACCTAAGACAACTATCCCTGCCCACAGCTACCACATTCTTTCGCTTAAAAATTGCTCCCATCATAACACATGGACTGGAAACCATCTGCACACACCTAAAAAAGAAAAATTTGGAACACATAGAAAAAGTCAAAGCCAATTTCCTCAAAAGAGCACTATGTCTGTCATAGCAGGCCTACACATTATCCCGACCTCTGCTTCGACCTGCTCCTACCAGCTACCAAAGCCTACTTGGATGTACTACAAGAACGCAATAAGAAGAGACAAGAGATATGGCCAAAGTTTTATTCAATGAATGCATTGATATATAGGGAATGGGCACAAGCCACATATGACCTATGTCATGTACTGACAAGATATGCTGTACACGGTTTCCATCATCGAATATGCCCAACAGATAAATTTCATGTCTCGGACGATAACTGGAAGTGTAAATTATGCGGAGCCTACTGTGACCAATAACATCTGATACTGTGCAAAAAAAGACAAAACTCTTTGACAAGTTTCTGTAAGAACTAAATGCACATTGTGCAAAATTTATCATATTATTATAACCTTACTAGAAATAATGTGTCCTCATAGCCAAAAGAGTTGTCGTTTGCTCCCATGCAGAAAGTCGATGGCATTCAGCATTCTTAAATGCAGGCTAGGCCTTTGGAGAGTTTATTTTTCACAAAATAAACAAATGATTGAACAAAAACATTCCTTCTTACAAATTCTCACACAAGCATTATTCTTGACAGAGCACACACCACACGTTACTTGAACACTAACTTTCAGTAAATTGCAGGTGTACCTACACAATAAGATTGCTCGATGAAAGTACCGGTACACAGCTTTGCATTTAATACCCTGAACATTAACAGTTTTGAACAAACCCATTACGATCACAGTGCTTTTAAGAGCTCCTTCTGGTACGCTATGTAAGGATTAAGACCTGCATGCAATCCATTAAAGATTTAAATTACTATCTCACATAAAGCAATCCACTTTATAGAACATGTTCTTCATGTATTATTTACTACAGGAAGTCCTGGCACGAAAGAAAAGAAGCAGGGGACATTTTTAAAACAGAGAAAAATCACAAGAGGGGTGATCTGTCACTTCATGACACAAAAGAAACCAACTTTTGACAAATGAAATGAACGATATAAGCTAACAAACTTAAGCACACATTAGTGAGAAACTTCAGAACTAGGCAACAGGCATATTTTATTGATGACAGCTAAGATCTGGACCGAAAACTCTGCAACACTAACATCCTTGGCGCAAAAAGATATCTTATTTTGTACATATACAAAAACAAATCAGAAAGTTTCAAAAGAAACTTTGTACATCCGCGTATGCACAAAACTAATTTAACTGTTCCTATATAGAAAATAATGACATTCAAAGAATGAACAGTAGGAAAAACTTCAAGCCAATAGTCTCCACGTTACGTGGTAAAATAAATTGAATATTGTGGTACCGTACATCCCTTGCTTGGCACCAAGACTCTACGAATACCCCTGTCTTGAACATAAAAGAATAGTGTGTATTCTACAAAATCCATTCTAATAAAATCGACTGAAAGAATAGAAAACACCATTCAGCACATTTCACATTTACAACTGTGCTATTGTGAATATGTAACTAAATCTAGTACTTAACAAAGGCTATTAAAGATCATACCCCCACGCAAAATATAGGGATAAAGCATTCACAAGCATATCCAGATATGGGCAAGAGAGAGTACTCACCATCCGTCCTTTTAATATCCACATTCGCACCAGTAACAATATTATGCAAATTTTCATCCATTTCTTGTTGAAAAACTATTCAAAGCACCATACGTTCACTCTATTATCGAAAGAATGCAAATCCCATTCCTTGGGAACACCGGCCTAAACAGTTTGCAGTCGACCAATATGACAGTTACCATGAAGCTTTCAAAATCGTCCAGAACACTACAAACGATAACCGGCAGCGCCACATCAAAACAACTACTAAATTAATTTAAATATAAGTTTATTTAATCATTACAAAAGCTGAGGGTATTAAAAATATATTTAAATAATTGTAGTATATAAATTGTACACAAAGAACAGTAACTAAAAAATACTATAATAGTTTTTTGGAAACTTTTTTCCCCCAAACATCCGATTTCAGAGTTAATAAAACAGAAAAAGAAAATTCCAACACCTAGAAATTCTGAAAGTACACGTTAACAGACTGTCCTGAAATATATATATTTTAATTTATTCTTTAAAACACAGAAAAATTTACATCAAAATAGTTCTAAAGTCGCCTTAAAGTCGAAACTAACTTGTATCTTCCATGGATTGCACTGTGGCAGAAAAACGAGCAATGAAGTTTGAATAATCGCCAATATGATTTTTCAGGTTGAAGTCAGCGGACACGCGCCACCACCATATTGGTTGTAAAAAGTAGTGCAAAATACTGCTAAACTATTATTTACACTTGCTTTACGTTGCACTCACACAGATAGGTCTTATGGTGATGATGGGACAGAAAAGGGCTAGGAGTGGGAAGGAAGCGGCCGTGAGCGTAATTAAGGTACAGTCCCAGCATTTGCTGATGCGAAAATGGGAAACCACTGAAAACTATGCTGCCAACAGTGAGGTTCGAACTCATTATCTCCCGAATGCAAGCTCACAACAGCGCGACGCTTACGGCACGGCTTACTCGCTCGGTGTTCAACATATGCATATAGGAACACAGTTTAACAAAATAAATTCTACTTTTGGCGAATATTTCCTCATGATATCGTTCACACTTCTTCCCACACAGCCCACATACACAATTTATATCTGGATCGTGGGAAGTTTCCATGTGGCACAGCTTGTAGTGAAATCGCGTACAAGTGCTCAGGCCTAAAATTGTAACTACATTTTTACTTTAGATATTTCCTCAAGGATTCAATCCATTGTCGCTAAACGTAACCACCCGTTTTGTTTTAGATTCTTGTAATACGGCAATACACCGTCTGGCTAATGATATTTCACTGCGCTCCGTTATCCAGCTTCATACTGGTGCTGCTTCCTACGTTGCTGATAGATTACAGCCAGCTTCAATTCGTGGTGTCATTGGAGTTTATTGTTGCTGCGAAAAAAGTTTCGTCATTGCTGTAATCAATTCTGGACTTCATTTTTTTATTTTTTACTTTTGCTCTTCAGACAGTACTGAAATGGCCCTGTTTGGCACAATAGTTGCATTATTCCGAACGCTGGGCAATACGCTGGAATATGTCAAATACAGTAGAGATAATACGCGACACTTACGGATTTCGCCTTGCTAAAATGGGAGACAATTCGACGGTGGCGCTCCTAGTGAATTGACCTGAACAAATGGTGCTAAATTCAAATATCAATGGAAATGTATATACGGAAATTGATAAATTACATCTAGAAAGAAAGTGTTATTGAGATATTAACTTCGAAGTTGCTAAGGCATTTCTGGATAAATGAATGAAGAATTATTTAAAAGGTTATTATTCAAAGACTGAAATTAGACATATAAACAAGAAGTGAAATGGACTGGTGTGAAATGGCTTGATTCTCATTTATGCATTACTTTTGTAGCTTTAGCATTCCTGCCTGAACTCTTACGGTTGGATTTGTCTTTTTTCTCATTCAGAAACTTTGTATCATCACATTAAGACACTTGTCAATAAAAATATCGGCACATTCCTTACACATATGATGCAATGAATTAACATTTAATAGCTGGACAATTTTCCTCTTAACATGAGGCTTACTAACAGAGAGATATTCCTTACACATATGATGCAATTAATTAACATTTAATAATAATAATGTTCTTTGTTTCACGTCCCACTAACTACACTTTCACGGTTTTCGGAGACGACGAGGTGCCGGAACTTAGTCCCGCAGGAGTTCTTTTACGTGCCAATAAATCTACCGACGCGAGGCTGACGTATTTGAGCACCTTCAAATACCACCGGACTGAGCTAGGATCCAACCTGCCAAGTTGGGGTCAGAAGGCCAGCGCCGTAACCGTCTGAGCCACTCAGCCCGGCAAATTAACATTTAATAGCTGGACCATTTTCCTCCTAACATGAAGGCTACTAACAGAAAGATAATCTATAAAATTCCAGTTTTAATCTGAGAAGAGGGATAAAGAAATAAAAGTATGAAAATGTTGTCGATAGTGATGCTTTAAGGAATATTTACGTACAATTAGAGTAAAAATGTAACATAGCCTTGGCTGTATTGTCGAGGATTTCTAAAGTCGCTGGCCTGGAAATGATCTGAACAGATCTTATAATTCTTATATAAGCGTAACGTCCCTTCTTTCCTGTACACCTTATCCAATTCGCTTCTGTGACATTTCAAAACCCACAGATCACAACTACAACAACACATCGGTATTGAAGGTTAACTGCTGCACTATAGAATAAAATATGCGTATTACATTTTATGCTAGTTAAAATATGGGTCGAGCAGGTCAGAAGGTTATGAAGTATTATAAAAATCTGTCACTGGAGGAATATATATTCAAACACAATATTACTTACATGTTCTTTTCACGAGGGAACCTGAAGAACGACCGCGCATTTTTCTCTACTTCGTAATTACTGCAGCCAAACACAGCACATACCTTTCCCCTCATGTTGAGAGGAGATATCAAGGAATGGCACACACTACTATTTATTATGTCAACTCACTGAAAACGCATAAATAACACCAAAAACTTCACACAAAAATACACGTGCTCTTATGAGAGAATCAGTACTGTTCAGGTCTATCCGCTAGAGTGAGCTCCAGTAGCTGTCCCTTCGATATCTCGCTCAGTGTCGCGTATTATTTCTACTGTATTTGCATATGTCTCGGGCCACATGTTTTGCAATTAAACTCCTTGGACTATTCTTCTTCCAAAATCTTCTTCTGAACAGCATTAATTTTCACTTTTACGATATCTCCACTATACCTTAACCTTTAATTAACATTTCCTTCAGTTTAGTCGCTTTATCGTAAACTAAGACTATTGTTATTGCACGATCGGAAGTTAGGTTTTCTTCAGCTAATAATTTTCCCTCGATACTTCTAAATTTAGAAGTACAATATTATCTTACTGGAGACAGTCATTTATCGACCAAAATTTCATCTCCTTCCGTCTGATTTGATTTTAGTTAAACATTCTGTGACATTCTGACACATTTTTTAATGTATAACGTTCAAACAATGTACGGTAATGTTAATTTTCGGTGTGAAATATGAAATAATTTATCTTTGATTACCTGAATATTACCTGCATTGGGGCAAATACAGTAGAGACAATACGCGACACTCAGCGAGATATCGAGGGACAGATATTAGAGCTCCCTCTAGCGGGTAGACCTGAGAACTACTGATTCTGTCATAAGAGCACGTGTATTTGTGTGTAAACTTTTGGTGTTATTAATGCGTTTTCAGTGAGTTGACATAATTAAATAGTATCGTGTGTCATTCCTTGATATCTCGTCTCAACATGAGGGGAAAGGTATGTGCTGTGTTTGGCTGCAGTAACTATGAAGTAGAGAAGTATGCACGCTTCCCTCGTGACAAGAATATGTAAGTAATATTGTATTTGCATATATATTCTTCCAGTGACAAAGAGATTTTTATAGTACTTCATAATCTTCCGACCTGCTCGACACATATATTAACTGGTTTAAGATTTAATACGTATATTTTATTGTGCAGTGCAGCAGTTAACCTTCAATACCGAGGTGTTGTTGTAGGTGTGATCTGTAGGTTTTGAAATGTCACAGAAGTGATTTGGATAAGGTGTACAAGAAAGAAGGGATGTTACGCTTATATAAGAATTATAAGATCTGTTCAGATCATTTCCAGGCCAGCGACCTTAGAAATTCTCAACTATTCAGCCAAGGTTATATTACATTTTTACTCTAATTGTACGTAAATATTCCTCAAAGCATCACTGTCGACAACATTTTCATACTTTTCCTTCTTTTATCCCCCTTCTCAGATTAAATCCGGGGTTTTATAGATTTTCTTTCTGTTAGTAGGCTTCATGTTAGGAGGAAAATTGTCCAACTTTTATATGCTAATTCATTGCATCATGTGTGTAAGGAATGTGCCGAAATATTTATTGACAAGTGTCTGAATGTGATGATACAATGTTTTTAAGTGAGAAATATGACAAATCTAACCGTAAAAGTTCAGGCAGGAATGCTAAAGCAAAAAAAGCAATGCATAAATGAAAGATCAAGCCTTTTCACAGCAGTCCATTTCACATTTTGTTTATATGTCTAATTTCAGTCTTTAAATAATAACCTTTAAAATAATTCTTCATTCATTTATCCAGAATTGCTTTAGCAACTTCGAAGTTAATATCTCAATAATACTTTCTTTCTAGACGAAATTTATTTATCCATTTTCGTGTATGCATTTCAATTGATATTTGAATTTAGCGCGCCTTTTAGGTCAAGTCACTTGGAGCGCCACCGTCGAATTATCTCCCATTTTAACAAGGCTAAATCCGTAGTGTCGCGTGTTGTCTCTACTGTATTTGATTGGGGTTATCATATTAACAAGGTTGTTAATAAAAGTCAGAGATCTCTTCACATGGTTATGAGAGTATTGAGGAGTGGTAGTAAGGATGTAAAAGAGAGGGTGTGTTAGTCTCTGCTAAGACCCCAATTGAATCGGTCATTTCTAAAAGGCCCCATTTTCATGGAGACTAGTTTTGAGAAAAATAAAAATATATTTGACATTTAAACTATTTACATGTGACCAACGAAAGCCTCCGTAGCTCATATCGTAGCCCTGGGTCCCGTGGTTCAAAATGCCAGTTATTCCATGAGAGATTTGTGCTGGAAAAATCGGAGGCGGGACAGGCTTTCTTCCGGACACTCCGCTTTTCTCTGTCATATTTCATTCCAACAAAACTCTACAATATCATTTCATTTCATCTGTCAGTCACTGCCCCAGAGGAGTGCGACAGGCATCGACAGCCACCACAATTCCTATCCTTGTTACTAGATAGCGGCATTATTAATTCATTTCCTGACCCGGTCAAATGACTGGAAACAGACGGTGAATTTTCATTCCATTTAATCTCACACCAACACTTTTTGTACACTGCGTGTAAATGAAATGAAAGCTGTTTAAAAAAGGTTTGTTTGGTCTGGTTCATTGGGAAGGTAAGAATTAGCTCCCACATACCGTAAAATAAGGGCTTATTAGAAAAGACGCTCAAGCGTCAATATTTATTTGTACTAAATGTTTAAAATTCGTGTATTTATTGGTACTTTTAATGATCACAAACGTTAAAATTGTCAAAAACTTTAATTTGTAAGGTTGTTATTCTGCAGAGTACAAAACATTTTTGCGTATAATGGTATTTCATAGAGTGGCATCAATAGGGGCGTAGCTATGTCGGGGGGTACTGGGGTCTAGAACCACCACCCCATGGAAATTCTACAAAAAGAAAATAAACAGAAACTGATAATAAACAATAAACTAGATGGAAATTCAGAGACACAATTGTAGGACCAACAGATCTGTTTAACCCTCTACTGCCCAAATTATTTTGTTGTGTTTTAAAAATTTTTCTTTGCCATATACTAAGTAAATATGTTGTAAACTACACATAAATGCAGTTTTTATTGAATTTTCATTTTTGATTTTCAAAAATTAGGTTTGTGACCTCCAGGTCACACTGGGCAGTAATGTTCTGATATGTGAAAATTGACTAATTTATAAAATAACAGTCTCATAAAATATTCAAGATGCTTACTTTTGGTTTCTATATTTTTATGCATATAATTTGTTAGTAATAACACAAAACATACAGTAATTGTAAAACTAGCTATCCGCCATGTGCCTGGGAAATGCTCCCAACCATAAATTTGGCGCTTCCTGGTGGCTTATGCATATAACTATTAAACTATAAACAGTTGAAAATCACACAGCCATACTGTAACTTGAAAGTTACACTGGGAAGTAGTGGCTCAATTGCATTCTAACAGTAGAAAATGTGTACAGAATGATGTGTGACTTCAAAGTCACATTGGGCAGTAGAGGGTTAATATATTTTCTAAGAAGCCTCGAAAATTGAATTTTAAATTGCAAGCTGAACATACAATTCGCTGTAAAATTGCTGACCTTAATCGTATTATTCTTGTTCTGTATTTTAATGCAAGATTTTATAGTGTACTGCAGTCTGAATATCAACACAATTCACTTGTATCAGTGTCTTTATAAAGCTAAGACTTGCATGCGTGCATCACACACATTGTGTTCTGTCATCATTTTCTAAGTAATTCCCCCCCCCCCCATCGACCGATTCTGGCTACGCTACTGAGTATCAAGTATCCTTCCTATGTACGGCTCTAGTTCTCTTCTGTTGAGCATTTCAATATATCGTCGTAATACTCCACGCACTCATGTGGGATGTACTTCATAAATGTCTTGATATCTTCTATCTTATCTGGATAAATTAGAACGAAATTTCGCCAATGGAATCGAAAGTGGTCACGGTATGTTGATTTGTTGAATCATATTTCAATTCGGAGTAACTGGCAGGACTGAATGATAACTTCGACTGGCGTTCAAAACTTCTTCCTCGAGATTCCATTCAGAGTTCTCCCTTCATGTAGAGATTTGACTACTAACTGTTAAAATCCAAAATATCATGTGTACCTATAAAGTGAACTGAAAAATGTGTGGTTCTTGGCACAGTTTGCAATGATTTTAACATACTTTTTTGGTATATAAACTCTGTTCAGCTTATTAACAAGTCGCACGATGAGTCCAAAAGCCCTATCACATGGAAGGTATGTATCACCACGAATTGGAAATCAGTGGAAAATTTCATTATACTGGTGAGTGTCAGTGTCACGTTCTGTCCTTTTGTAGAGATCTAACTGAGTGAAATAACTTTGTGTTTGACGGGCTTTGGTCTACGGACACGAGATAGTCAGTTGTTACATTTTTGGAGTTATGGTTATGTTGTGTATAGCCTATAGATGTGTCGCAAATACAACCTTACATTGAATAAACTAATTTGTTGGTACTGTTTCCGTAAAAAAAGAAATGCGACCACGACAGGACAGATTCGATTCGATGTGAAGAAGATGTAAGTCAAGGTGGAGAGACTCGTAAAATTGAGAAAACCCATACGTGCAGCATTTACGAAGACTTTTGACTCATTGATGACGGAAGCACAACTCGACAAGGTAAGATTATATTTAACTAAGTTAGAAAGACTGGCTGTTGAACTGAAAGAAGCTGATGATAAAGTTTTAGACGTGCTTCTCAACAGTAGCGATGACGCGGATTATCAAGAATACCGTGATAAATTAGACGAAGCAAGTCACAGGGTGGAGAACTCTTATGCAGTTAATGTAGCACCTGTCTCAAGTGAAGCTGTCGATGTGTTGAATGCCAATTCCGGTTCGGGAAAGAAAAAAACTGAAGTTGCCTAAGATAGAACTGAGTAAATTCAATGGTGAAGTTAGAGACTGGTTAGGTTTCTGGAGCCAGTTCCGTAGGATACATGATGACCCGGACATAGAAAGGGAAGATAAATTCCAGTACCTAATTCAAGCTACTACAGGGGGAAGTAGGGCGAGAGATGTCGTAAATAGCTTTCCGCCTACAGCTGATAACTATTAGAAAGCAATTCATTGTTTACAGAGAAGGTTCGGAAGTGAAGAATTATTGGTGGAGTTTTATGTTCGTGAACTGTTAGGATTAGTTATTTAGAATTTCACAGCGACTCAGAAACTCACTCTCTTGCAACTCCATGCTCGATTAGAGTCGCATCTTAGGTCGCTGGAATAGCTGGGAATGACCAGTGATAAATATGGAGCCTTTTTTCCCCGTAGTTGAAGCCCAGAAGATCTGCTATGATTGTGGTTAAGAACTGCCATTTCTTTGCCTATCAGTGAAACACCAGAGAATCTTTATTGTGAGAAATTGTCGCAACTATCACTTTTGCTGAAGAACGAAGTGGAGGGAGAACACAGAATTTCTCTAGGCCAAGGGGATTCCACGTATCCTCACAGAAACTAGGAAAGTATAAGAGCAGGTCACCTCAACCTGAATCTATACCTACTGGTAGTAATCTGTTTGGTGGAGAAGCAAGAAGTTTATCAAATGGAAGCAATTGTGTCTTCTTTAAGAGAAACTATAATACAAACGATTGTTTCAAGGCACGGAATATGACTCTGTCTGAGAAGACAAGTATATTGATGAAAACGGGGTGCTGCTACCAGTGTCTGAAACAAGGTCATACGGTTAAGGCGTGTAAAGCGACTGTGTGGTGTAAGTTATTTGGGAGAAACACCGTGTTCTTATGTCTCCAAACTTGCCACTGAAGGAGTCTAACGAAGAGCAGAAGAAGGAGGAGCGAAGTACGGAAAAGCACAGTGCTACGTTGAGCAGTCAAAGCTATGGTCAAGAGGTTCTTCTTCAAACACTAATGGTGAGGATCCTATCCGGAAGACAAGAACGCATCGCCAGGGCTTTGATCGACAGTGGATCGCAGCGATCGTATTTATTGGATAAAACTGCTGTGTCTGTTGGAATCAATCCTCATGTACGGAGACCATAACTCATGCATTGTTTGGAGGTGCTGAAACTGAAAGGCAGTTGCATTCGACCTACCGGGTGAAGATCTGCAGTATGAATGGAAAATATTGTTGTGATATCCTTGTGCTCAGTCAGCCTGTGATTTGTGGTGAAATTCCTAGGCTTCAGATGGATCCCTTAATGAAGGAACTTAAACAAAACATTTTTATTTCTGATTGTGATCCCAATAGACCTGAAATTGAACTGCTTCTGGGAGCTGACGTGTATGGGCTGTTACTAACCGGGAGAAATAAACTTTGAACTGTGGCCCAGTAGCTGTAGAAACCCGTTTGGGATGGGTTGTTATGGGAAGTTTGGTGGGTCATCATTCCTCCTGTGGCACTAACATGTTTTTAACATCCTTGCTGACATTGAATTCTAGTGTGACTGAACTGTGGAAATTAGACATTCTTGGAATCAAAAATCCTGTGGAAAAGAAGTCCCGAAGTGCCACACTTGACTATTTTAAGAGTACCGTATCTATTAAGAGTGAGGGACGCTATAAGGTCGTCTTATCTTGGAATGAGAGGTTCGAGGATCTGCAAGAAAACCTGGAAATTGCGGAGAAGAGGTGCAGGTCTACTTCAGTGAAACTCATCTGTGAAGGAAAGTATGGTGACTGCGACGAGGTACTTAAAGAAAGGCAACAAGAAGAAGTGATAGAAGTACCACTCGAAGAAATGAATAAGAAATGCCACTAACCACACCGGGGAGTGTTTAAAGACAACTCCACTACATCCGTCAGGCCGGTATTCGATGCCTCCAGAAAGAGTAAGGGATTTCCATCTTTGAACGAGTGCCTAGAAAATGGTCCCAATTTACTGGAGCAGATTCCACTGATTCTGACAAGATTTCGCCAAGGGATAATAGGTGTAGTTTCTGACATCAGGAAGGCCTTTCTTCAAATTTCATTTGCTCAACCTGATAGAGACTTTCTCAGGTTTCTGTGGTGGGAGGATTTTTCCTAAGGGAAATTTAAGGTTTTTAGGCATAGAAGGGTAGTGTTTGGCCTCAACTGTAGCCCTTTTTTGTTGAGTGCTGTGCTTAACATTCTTCTGGAGAAGAGTCCGCCCGAATTAAGGAATACATCTGAAATGCTAACATATTGACAATTGTGTTACGTACGTTGACACTGAGGAGAATTGATCCAGTTCATTGATGAATCCACAAGACTTCTTGCAGAAGCAAATTTCGAACTTCGAGGCTGGGAAAGTAACTGCTTGGAAAGGACAATAGGACTACAGAGTGTTAATCCCATTCTTGGCCTGCTGTGGGATAAAGAGAATGATGAGCTGTTCTGTGATGTTCGAATTATAACTGAAACTGGGACCATCACCAGAAGAAAGATGCTGTCTATGGCCCAAAGGATTTTTGACCCTGTTGGATTTTCATGTCCGTTTACTTTGATCCCGAAACTTCTTATACAGAGTAGTTAGAAGCTTAGATGGGATGGGATGATCCATTGCCTGAACAGATGCAAAATAAATTCAAAAGGTGGGAGCAAGAAATTCCGCAGCTTTCTGAGTTGGGAGTACCAAGGCGCATAAGTGCTTGTGAAACTGAAGAAACTTGGAGCCTCCACACCTTCTGTAATGCCAGCAAAAGTGCCTATGCCGCAGTTATTTTCCTGAGAGGTGGACTGGAAAAATCTGTTCGCAACTTGTCATGGCAAAGTCAAGAGTCACGCCTCTGAAGGCTTTTTCAATGCTCAGGTTTGAGATTCTGTCTTGTTGTATAGGGAGCCGTTTGGCAGCCTGTGTGAGGGAGACGTTGGGTAAAAACATCCCAGAGTATTTCTGGACTGACTCTTCTACAGCATTGCACTGGATCAAGACAAATGATTCATGGGCTCCATTTGTCAGTAACCGTGTGAAAGAGATTAGAGCACTGACGAGACAAGAAGACTGGAGACATATAGCCGGTGACCTGAATCCTGCCGACCTTCCACCCCGAGGATCTTCTGCACGACCTCTGATTGACTCCCGATGGTGGGAGGGGCCAGGTTGGTTAAAGCTGGAAGAAAAGGTCTGGCCCCTATCATGTGTTAATGCAGACGAAGATGAAATTCGACACGAGTGGAAAAAGTCGTATCCATGCTTGCTTACTACTTCGCATCAAGACAGCATGAAATCAACGACGGTTTTCCAAATTTACTCAGATCGTCAGACTTGTAGCTTGGATACTACGCTTCGTTGCCAGAACGCTGAGCCAGATAAGGTGTGAAAGCGATGACCTCACAGTTGATGAAATAGAAGAGGCTGAACGAAGGCTTCTGAATCTCGTCCAGACAGAAGCACTAGGAAAGGGAGAAGGTGACAGTCTGAAATCACTTTGCACTTTCATTGATCGGGATGGCCTTCTAAGGCTGAAAACAAAATTTACTCGAAGGGAAGACGATGAAAACTTCAGATAACCTATTATATTACTTTCCAAACACAGAATCACAAAACTTCTGATAGAAGAGTACCACGTGAAACATTCACACGCTGGAGTTCAGATATCGTTGGGAGGGCTAAGAGAAAAACATTGGATTTTGAGGGGCAGGAAGACCGTTCGTGGAGTAATATCCAAATGTGTTACCTGCAGAAGATTTGAGTCAAACAAGAAAATGGCTGAGCCTCCACCACTGCCAAAGCACAGGGTAAATTATGCTTTGGTTTTTGAAGTAACTGGAGTGGACCTCGCCGGTCCGCTTTACCTGAAGGGTGGTGAGAAGGCATGGATCGTGCTGTTCACCTACGCTGTCTGTCGTCCTGTACATTAGGAGTTGGTTCTGAGTCTCTTGATAGGTGCATTCCTCCAGGGTTTGAGGAGGTTTATTGCAAGAAGAGGAATGCCTCGTGTAATTTATAGCGATAATGGCACAAATTTCACCGGAGCAAATAGCTTGATGGCCTCACTAGACTGGAGCAAGCTAAAGGAGGTTGCAACCATTCAGAGAATCCAGTGAAAATTCATCCCACCCACTGCCGCATGGTGGGGTGGATGGTGGGAGTGGGTGGTGAAGATAATAAAGAAACTATTAAGGAGGACACTTCGAAGGGCTTCCTTGAATTATGAAGACATGCCTACAGTCTTGGGCAACGTGGAGAGTGTGGCTAACGCCAGACCCCTGACCTACCTGTCCGCAGGACCAGATAACTTGGCACCATTGACCCCAGCAATGTTCCTGCAGGACAATCTTCCAGTTGGGGTGGCAGACCTTGACCACCTGGATGCTATAGATATAAGGAAGAGAGCAAAGTACGTCCAGCATCTGCGGGAGCAGCTGAGGAGGTTTCGGGAGGAGTATCTGAGTGTTTTGGTGCAGCAGCAGACTGGGAAGGTACACAAGGAACATTTGAAGATCGGTGATATAGTTGTGGTTGGTTCTGATTATAAAAGAAGACTGGAATGGCCTGTTGCTAGAGTGGTAGAGTAAATCCCAGGACAAGATGGTCACGTGAGAGTAGTGAATGTTAGAGTTGCAGGGAGAGATATCATCAGACCTATTCAACGAATTTTTCCCTTGGAGGTGTCTTCACCAGGGGATGTACCACATCTGGAAAGAGATAATGATGACAACCTGAGAACTGACGTTTCAGCTGTGGAGCCTTCAGTCTTGAAGACTAGGAGTGGGCGTTCAGTGAATGTACCAGTTCGGTTTAGGGAGTAATCTATTGATGATAATTTTTAGGGTGATCGTTTTGATTTTATTGTAGAACAAAAGATCAAGGTGGGAGGTATATCATGTTCTGTCCTTTTGTAGAGATCTAACCGAGTGAAATAACTTTACGTTTGACGGGCTTTGGTACACGGACACGAGACAGTCAGTTGTTACATTCTTGGAGTTATGCTTGTGTTGTGTATATAGATGTGTCGCAAATACAACCTTACATTGAATAAAGTAATTTGTTGTTACTATTTCCGTACTGTACATTAGGCCACACCAACTTTTATTAATATTGGCAAATATAAATAAATTCCCTGTGATCTGAAGAAATCATTGTCAAATGGAACTTGCATACCACCCAAATTTGATATTTTAAAGCAAATATAGTTTATTCTTGACGTCTGAATTATGCTAACAATTAACAGTTCATTTTCGAAGTTTCAAGCAAACGCCCAATTCAAAATTATAACGAAGTGGATAAAGATCCTCCTTGGAATAATTAATCAGTTTGACTTATGAAAATAAATACAGTTCACACTTGATGTATTAATTTAATGCTCAGTTCAAAAATTATCGTACATTAATTGAGTTCATTCTTGAGATAAGAAGTAAAATTGAAATTACTCAAGTTCTAATTCACTGGAAAAATGTCCATCGAAATTGCTAAGTCTCGATTGCATTCTATACAAATGTCCTTCAAATTCATTAAAGTATGAAGGCTTTCACGGCCCGTGTCAATATAATAAAAATCTTCCGGGCTATTATGCCGTGGTCCACTCCTCTCGCTTCTCCCAGACGTTTCGACTACTGCTGCGGTAGTCATCTTCTGTGGCGTCGTGTCGATACGCTCTCCTGTATCCCGCTGGCGACTGCGAAAGTTGTTTTTTTCTAGTGAGATCAAGTATATGGGAGCCCCAGGGCGAAAAAATATGCCCTCTTACTCATCTCTTTCCTTGGTTACCTGATGAGAGAAAAAGTCGCGAGTTACCTACACTGGCGGGGGAAAAATCACTCGTTCCTACCGGAGAAGGTAGGTCAGAATTGAAACCCCCTCATTGCTGGGCCATAACATGATTTCAACTAGGAAGTGGTCAGTCTTATAGAAACAGAATTTTGTACCTTTTAGTGATTACCTGAAATGTTGTCAAAATTAGGAAAAGGCCGAAACTACAATTTGGTATGCAGGAGCCAAGGGCCGCGGTGGCGGTAACGTGTTGTTGGCTTCTTAGTCCTGATGACCCGTTTGAGCAAGAGAAGACCCTCATCATTCGATTGCGTCAGGATGATCCGAGATCTTGTCATCCTAACCTGCTTGAAGATCTGTTGCCTGACAGTGGGGATTTGTAGATTCTGACGAATTCTCAAATTAGGGGTGCACCATGGCGAACCGGTCATGCGCCGCAGCACCTTCTGGAACACCTGGAGTCGACGAATGTGCGTCTTGGCCATGTAGCACCAGGCCTCACAGCCGTAAAGGAAGATTGGTCGAACGCACGCAATGTACAAGGACCTCTTGATGCGTTCGCCGAGATGCCTATTCAGTAGCAGAGGGCGCAATGCTACTGTTCTGGCGTTGGCTCGCTGTAATGCCTGGTCCACATTCCATCTCCAGGTTAGTGCCTTGTCCAGGATCATACCAAGGTACTTGACACGGCTCAACCATGGCAGCTCGGTGCGCCAGATTTTAAGATTACAAAACCTCGGTCGCCGCTTCGAAAAGAGGATCGCCTGGGTTTTGGCCGGGTTAATTTTGACCTTGTTCATGGTACACCAGGATAGAAATTGATTAATCCAGGCTTGCATTTTTGCTGAGGCATCACAATATCTTCACTGAGCGGTATAAACTGCAATGTCATCAGCATATTGCTGAATTTCTTCTCCCGCTACGTTGGGGAGATAGTTCACATATAGGGCGTACAAGGTGGGCGATAGTGCTCCTCCCTGAGGCACTCCTGCCAATAAGCGCCGAGGGGTGGAATTCTCACCATCGCAGGTGACAAAAAACTGTCGATCCCGAAGATAACACTGAATAATTTTGATTAGGTAGAGGGGTACTTTGTATAATTCCCCCAGTTTCACAATTAGGTTATCGTGCCAGACGGTATCGAAAGCTTTATCGACATCGAAAAAGACCGCTGGCACGCTACGCCGTAATGCGAACGATATCGTAGCATATTGGACCAGGCGCAATACCGCCAATGGAGCTGAGCGTTTGGCCCGGAAACCAAACTGCTCCTGTCTCAATATTCTACTGGATACAAGGTAACAACTGAGGCGTTTGAGAATAAGTCTCTCGAAACTTTTTGACAAGTGGGAGAGAAGGCTGATAGGGCGGTAATTCTGTGGAAATAGTCTGTATTTCCCCGGCTTAAGAATCAGGCAGACCTTTGCCGTCTTCCAGGCCGTTGGGTAGTAACCCAGGGAAAGGCAGGCCGTAAAGAGGGCAGCTAGAAATACCACAGCCCTGTAGGGGAGGGACATGATTTCTTTAAAAGTGACCCTATCAGCCCCGGGAGACTTATTCTCACTAAGTCCCTTGATACACCTGCGGAACTCCGCAGGTGTGATGTGAGTCACGGTGTCTCTATCCGTCGTACTGCGCCGGAAAGCTGAAGCTTTTCCTTCTATCTGTCGGTCTGTACGGTCGTCATCCTGGCGGGTGTAATGTACTACACACTGACTCTCGATTGAGTCAGCGAAAGCCTCAGCTTTCTCCATAGGGGAGAAAACGAGACGCCGTCGGCCGTGAAGTGCTCGACGGGGTTCTCGTGTTCGAGTCAGACTACGAGTAACCCTCCAAAACCTGCGGTCTGAGTCGTTTTCTGTGAGAGTGCGACAGAGTTCTTCCCATTATTCAATCTTGTGTTCCAGCAACCTTTGGCGGACGACACGGGCAAGTTCCTGGTATTCTGCATTGTCATCTGGGTCGCGATAGAGTTGCCATCTCTTCCGATAGAGATTTTTAATCTTGATCAAATCCTTGAGGAGATCTGGAAGACCCCCCCTCAACTTGTGGACCGCGGGCCGAACGAGATTTCAGGCAGCGTCCTGGAATTGTTTCCTTGCATTGAGAATCTTACTAGTAAGATGCTCAACTGCCCTGTCAACATCATGCTGGGTGCGTATTTCGAAAGGTTTAAAATTTCGATCCATATGTTTCCTGAACTTGTGGTAGTCCAAGTTGACGTGAGGGATCGAACGAGTTGGCCCCTCCAGTCGCTCCCAGACAAGATTGAAAACAATGGGATTGTGATCAGAATTCAATTCATGTGGAACAACAAAATCAATTGTTCTGTTATAATATTTTGATACGGTCACATCAATGACGTCAGGTAACCCATTAGCCGGGTATATTGTGGGCTCCGTGGGAGCACACACCTTGACGTCACTGTCTCTCATGTAAGCACTTAAGATTCTCCCCCTAGGATTGGCCACCCTAGTGTTCCAGTCTGGATGCTTGCAATTGAGGTCACCAGCCACTATGGTGGGTACGTGGCCAGGGTTCTCCAAAAGAGCATTTAGTTCCACCAGATCAAAGGGTGCTTTAGGTGACAGATATGCTGTAAAAATACGATAATGGTAGTCCCGATGTCGGATTTCAATCCCGAGGAATTCCAGTACGGAGTGGGGGAGGGGGTCGAGGACGTGATGGGTAAGACTAGACTTAACCAGCATAGCAACACCCCTACCCTTCATCCCGACTCTGTCTTTCCGGTAGACTACCATATTTTTAATTTTGAAAGGCATATGCTCTTTTAGAAACGTCTCACCCAGTAGCATGATGTCTAGGTTATGGTCAGAGATAAAAGTCTCAAGCTCATACCTCCCACCGACAACACTTTGACAATTCCAAGCACCAACCCTTAAGTCCATAGTCCGTGGCGTCAGTCGCGTCGTCTAAGAGGCTGAGAAATACCGCATAGCGGCATCAATCAGTACCATGATCTTGTCGAATGTGTTAGTGCACGCGCTCAATTTAGTCAGAGTCTCCCTCAGAAGAGGGATGAGTCTGGAGAAGTTGATTTGCCGTAGTGTACCGTGAAGAAGATTTCCTTTCACTCTTCGTTTTATTTTATCAGTGTAATTGTGCTTGCAAGCTCTTTTATTTAGATGTTATTTATATATGTCATGTTGTATTATGTTTTGCATTGCCCTTCCTAAATAAACGTTGTTCTCATGCCCTCATGGCCCCAGGATAAAGGGAAGTTTCTTCCCGTCCTGGGGTGTTTTCAACCTTAGGTTGGCTATCCTCCTCTTGCCTGCACGTCTGGTGACAAAACTCCCCTCCCCTTTGAGTGCGCGCGCGCCTCTCCCTGCTGGGCAGGCGAGCGCTCGCTGCTCCTTGCCGTCATTCTGATTCCGGTCTGCTTGACTTGCTCGCTGCATTCGCAGCCGGTCCCGCCGCGGCCTCGAACTGAGGACTCACCAGACGTGGAGGTAAGACGTTAAGACAGGAACCCCTTGTGTAGCGCGTTATGAAAGTTGAGGAAGCGGATTGCAATTGTAAAGAATTTCATGTTAAGGCTTTAGCCTACGTAAGGTTTTAATAGTTCTTTGCCCCGGGCAAGTTTCACTTAAAATAAAGTATGTATGATAGAGGTATTTTAAGGTCTGTAGATCTGAGTTCGTTTGCTATGTTGTCCTTATGTATGGGACGGATAATGTTTTAAAATTGTATTAGTGTAAACTATTCCGGTCTCTGAACTTTAAAGAGTTTTGGTCAATGTGTGAAATAATTGAGAACGAGAGGCGAACAGAAGGCTGTGATGTATTGAGCAAGCAGTATGTACTTAAAGTTCTTGCTGTTATGTATGACACTTTAGTGGCAAACGCTCTTGCGTATTTTTCTAGTAAAGATCATACCGGTTAATGTTAGAATCTTGGTACTATTGAGCAGATTGGCATACCAAGAGACCCTAAGTTAGGTGTGGGTAAACTAAATCATGTATTGTTTACAGGGCTAGACCCCCGGTTTCTAATGAATGTTCTATTAATCAGTATATTGTGCTGGTCACATGTGTTTAAATTCTTTTAGTATGGTACTTTAAATTGGGACATGTCCCTGGTCTTGTTTAACTTTGTATACCGAGGTAACGCAAACTAATTTATATAATAAATTACTATCTGGCAAACTTTATGTGCCTTCAAGCCCCATTCCCTTGGCCCACCGCTTCTTGCTTCGAAAGCTATCGGGTGTGAACCCCTCCAGTCGCTCCCAGACAAGATTGAAAACAATGGGATTGTGATCAGAATTCAATTCATGTGGAACAACAAAATCAATTGTTCTGCTATAATATTTTGATACGGTCACATCAATGACGTCAGGTAACCCATTAGCCGGGTATATTGTGGGCTCCGTGGGAGCACACACCTTGACGTCACTGTCTCTCATGTAAGCACTTAAGATTCTCCCCCTAGGATTGGCCACCCTAGTGTTCCTGTCTGGATGCTTGCAATTGAGGTCACCAGCTATTATGGTGGGTACGTGGCCAGGGTTCTCCAAAAGAGCATTTAGTTCCACCAGATCAAAGGGTGCTTTAGGTGACAGATATGCTGTAAAAATACGATAATGGTAGTCCCGATGTCGGATTTCAATCCCGAGGGATTCCAGTACGGAGTGGGGGAGGGGGTCGAGGACGTGATGGGTAAGACTAGACTTAACCAGCACAGCAACACCCCCACCCTTCATCCCGACTCTGTCTTTCCGGTAGACTATCATATTTTTAATTTTGAAAGGCATATGCTCTTTTAGAAACGTCTCACCCAGTATCATGATGTCTAGGTTATGGTCAGAGATAAAAGTCTCAAGCTCATACCTCCCACCGACAACACTTTGACAATTCCAAGCACCAACCCTTAAGTCCATAGTCCGTGGCGTCAGTCGCGTCGTCTAAGAGGCTGAGAAATACCGCATAGCGGCATCAATCAGTACCATGATCTTGTCGAATGTGTTAGTGCACGCGCTCAATTTAGTCAGAGTCTCCCTCAGGAGAGGGATGAGTCTGGAGAAGTTGATTTGCCGTAGTGTACCGTGAAGAAGATTTCCTTTCACTCTTCGTTTTATTTTATCAGTGTAATTGTGCTTGCAAGCTCTTTTATTTAGATGTTATTTATATATATCATGTTGTATTATGTTTTGCATTGCCCTTCCTAAATAAACGTTGTTCTCATGCCCTCATGGCCCCAGGATAAAGGGAAGTTTCTTCCCGTCCTGGGGTGTTTTCAACCTTAGGTTGGCTATCCTCCTCTTGCCTGCACGTCTGGTGACAAAACTCCCCTCCCCTTTGAGTGCGCGCGCGCCTCTCCCTGCTGGGCAGGCGAGCGCTCGCTGCTCCTTGCCGTCATTCTGATTCCGGTCTGCTTGACTTGCTCGCTGCATTCGCAGCCGGTCCCGCCGCGGCCTCGAACTGAGGACTCACCAGACGTGGAGGTAAGGCGTTAAGACAGGAACCCCTTGTGTAGCGCGTTATGAAAGTTGAGGAAGCGGATTGCAATTGTAAAGAATTTCATGTTAAGGCTTTAGCCTACGTAAGGTTTTAATAGTTCTTTGCCCCGGGCAAGTTTCACTTAAAATAAAGTATGTATGATAGAGGTATTTTAAGGTCTGTAGACCTGAGTTCGTTTGCTATGTTGTCCTTATGTATGGGACGGATAATGTTTTAAAATTGTATTAGTGTAAACTATTCCGGTCTCTGAACTTTAAAGAGTTTTGGTCAATGTGTGAAATAATTGAGAACGAGAGGCGAACAGAAGGCTGTGATGTATTGAGCAAGCAGTATGTACTTAAAGTTCTTGCTGTTATGTATGACACTTTAGTGGCAAACGCTCTTGCGTATTTTTCTAGTAAAGATCATACTGGTTAAAGTTAGAATCTTGGTACTATTGAGCAGATTGGCATACCAAGAGACCCTAAGTTAGGTGTGGGTAAACTAAATCATGTATTGTTTACAGGGCTAGACCCCCGGTTTCTAATGAATGTTCTATTAATCAGTATATTGTGCTGGTCACATGTGTTTAAATTCTTTTAGTATGGTACTTTAAATTGGGACATGTCCCTGGTCTTGTTTAACTTTGTATACCGAGGTAACGCAAACTAATTTATATAATAAATTACTATCTGGCAAACTTTATGTGCCTTCAAGCCCCATTCCCTTGTCCCACCGCTTCTTGCTTCGAAAGCTATCGGGTGTGAACCCAGTACAAACTCTGGTAGCAGAATAGCGTGGTTGAATGGGGCTTATCTTACTTATACTTGGCAGTTAACCTTGTGTAGCGGTGGAGTCTGCAAGTTCTTTCGTCAGAGTTATTCTTGAGTTTTGGTCTTTCTTAAAATGTCTACTCGTGACGTTCCCTACCCGGGGGCGCTCCGAAAGGAGGAGCTACTATACGAGCTAAAAATCCGTAGTGTTGAATCCAGAGGTACAGTGAAGGGTGATGAAGCTTTATTAAGGTCAAGCTTAGATAGGGCTATTTCTGTCCCTCAATGTACTGACGACGAGGTCGGGTCTGCGGCGGCCCTGATCGACGCGAATCTTTCTGATATTCTTTCAGTAATCGATTTCTTAGAAAGTGACGTCGCTTCACATCATCAACTGCGAAGAGTTCAAGGTCGTTTGACCCATTATGTCCATCGTATCGGAGACCTTCTCTCCTTGGACTTAGGCAAGGAAATAAGAAGCCAGGTTAAGGGATTGGAGACTAGAGCGCTTAATCTCTTAGAGAAAATTGACCAATGGCTTTCTAATTCGGTAACTAAATATAAGTCGGTTCCTGCCAGTTCTATTTTACTTGGAGAGGAGCTAAGTAAACCTACGGAGAATGGTGCGTTTACTGATCAGCAATCTGTACGGCCCACCGTACCGTCTTATGTCTCTGCCTTTTCTAGTATTCCTCACCCGCTGACATTAATGTTAAAGGGGGCTCTCCGGTACTATGTTAATTCAGCGAGTGACGCGGTGTCTTTTCTTCGATTTTTCGTCGAATTTCAAGATCACGCCTCAGTTTTCGGGTTATCGCATGATCAAGTCTTACAGATTATATACCCACATACGGATGGTGTGCTTTCTCAAAAAATCGTTAGTGCTATTGCCGAGCAAATGTCCCTTCAGCAGTTTCATGCGTATCTACTGACCCATTATATTCCATCTAGGGCTCTCAATTCATTTATTCAGAAGTTTTATTTCAGGGTACACCGTATGGAGGAATCATTGTCTGCCTTTAGCTCTGATATTAGATTTTATGCGAGGGTGTTTGCTCTCGATTATTCTGAAGAGCAGATGGTTGCTACGATTGTGGAGGGGATTTCACCCATATATAGGTCTTGTTTGTGCTTCGTGGCTCACCCCCACTCTTTCGCTGAATTGGAGGCTATGGTCGTCTCGGCCGAAGGGGTTCGCCATGCGGACTCCTTACGTACGGGTAGTGAGTCCTTCCCAGCTAAAGTTGCTAGTACCCCTAGGTTACGAAAGCCGGTTAATCCTAGGAAATGCTATGCCTCTGTGTCCGTTGAACATTTACGAAACCGCTGTCCTTCTCGTACGCTGGGCGCGCGGCCTCCTCGTGTGGCACCTGAGGTGAACATTTCTCCTAGCAGTGGCAGTGTCATTTGTTTTCGCTGTGGCCTTGCTGGACATGTGGCGAGACGTTGTACCACGAACCCGAGTTCCAGTTGGCTAGGACAGGGGGCCAGTGTGGATTCTTTCACCGATGGAACCCCTTGGATAACCGCAGTAAAGATGTCCCGGCAAATCAGTCTTCTATTACGTGTCCGGTGGAGTGTTCGCGCATTTCCGCTGATGTTAGAGGATGTGTCCCTTTCATTAAGGTCGAACTTGGCAACGAGCCTGTTTCTGCGCTTCTGGACTCTGGCAGTGTAGTCTCTCTGCTTAGTGAGCAGTGGTATGTCGCTCATAAAACTATTTGTAAGTTTTCCAATTTAGAACCTACTTCCATTACTTGCGTTTCTGCTAATTCATCTAAAGTTGAGATTATGGGTTTGGTTAAATGTAAAGTCCGTGTCTCCAATTTTACTTGGAGGTTTTCCTTTTATGTTGCAAAAACCTTGTCGTGCCCTGATATTTTGGGGACGAATTTATTTTCCTATTCTGGATTAGTATTGGACCTCCAGGACCGTTCCTGCTGGTTCAAGTTTTGTGAGACAGTGAAGATTCCGTTAACTTTCGTTAATTCTGCTTCGATATTTTCTGTCACGCCCCCTCAGAGTGAGATGGTGTGTGATCTTAGTCATCTACCTGAGGAACAGGCGCAGAGTATTAGGGAGATGTGTAATACCTTTTCTAATGTATTCACGAAAAAATTAGGCATGACAAACATCTTAGTATATAAAATTGAGGTCTTGGATTCGATCCCCGTCAGGATTCCCCCTTATCGGCTCTCTCCTCCTAAGATGAAGGCTTTGAAGGAGATTGTCGATAATATGCTTCGGGAAGGAATTATTCGGCCTTCTACGTCTGCCTATTCGTCACCTATTTTTCTCGTCCCTAAACCTCAAGGTGGGTTTAGGCCTGTTTTGGATTACAGGGTCTTGAATAAGAAGATTGTATTACAGTCGGTTCCTCTCCCGGACTTGCACTCGTGCTTTTCTTGGTTTGAGAAGGCCAAGTATTTCACCGTGTTAGATTTAAACCAAGCCTACTATCAAATTCCTCTCGCGGAAGAATCGCGCCATTTGACCGCCTTCGCCACCGATTGGAATTTATACGAATTTTGCCGCCTGCCTTTCGTATTTTCTACTGGAGCCGCTGTGCTCACGAGGCTCTTGGATAAGCTCTTTTCGGACGTCAAGTTCGAGTACCTTTATCATTATTTAGATGATGTCGTTGTGTACTCTGAGACATTTGAAGACCATCTCTTACATCTACGTGAAGTCTTGACTCGTCTCCGCCACGCCGGCTTGACCGTCAAGCTGTCTAAGGTTTATTTCGCTAAACCGCAGATGTCTTTCCTGGGGCACATTGTGTCGGCTGAGGGCGTGTCTGTGGATCTGTCACGTACTCAGGCGATTCGTGAGTTCCGTCCTCCGAACGATGTGAAAGGAGTTGCTCGCTTTGTGAGCATGATCAATTTCTTTCGGAAGTTTATCCCGGATCTGGCTAAGCGTGCGCTCCGCTTAATTTGTTGCGTCGTAAAGGGGTAAAATTTGAGTGGGGTCCGTCCCAGCAAGCGGCTTTCGACGACCTTAAGTTAGCCATTTCGAATGCCCCGGTCTTGGCGATGCCAGACTTTTCTAAAACCTTTATCGTGCAAACCGATGCCTCTTCATCTGCGGTAGCGGCTGTATTGTTGCAAGAGTCAGAGTTTGGGAGACGTCCGATTGCTTATGCCTCTAGGACGCTTTCGCCCCTTGAGTCCAAGTACTCGATTTATGAGCTGGAAGGGTTGGCTGTATTATTCGCTCTTGAAAAATTCCGTATGTACTTGGAGCACGTAAAATTCGAGCTCGAGACGGATAACCAGGCATTGAGCTGGGTGTTAGGTAGGCCTAGGAAAACTGGTCGATTCGAATTTCGGCGTTCCAGTTTGACGTCCGTCATATTCGGGGCACCGATAATGTCTTGGCTGACTCCTTGAGCCGTATGTTTGGTCATCCCGAGGTTCAAGACGACGACTCGTCCCTTCCCCTGCTTAATGGTTCACCGACCCTTACGGGCGCGATTTTGTCTGACACCCCGCTTTTGTACCATGATGTTGCCAAGTTTCAAAGCGAAGATCCGGTGTTAGGTCCCATTGTGTGAGATTTGGAGAGTGGGAAACACCTCCCTCCGTATGTTCTGAGAAATGGGGTCCTCTATTGTCCCGCTAGGCACGACCAAAAGATGAAGGTGGTGGTACCTGCTATATTAGTACCCATGATATTTAAATATTATCATGAGACTCCTCTTGCGGGGCATCTGGGAGTGTTCAAAACGAGGGAGAGAATCAGGGAGAATTTCATTTGGAAGGGTCTAGATGGTGAAGTACGGGAGTTGGTTAAGGCTTGTAAAATCTGTAGAGTTAGTAAGCCAGCGCTGAATACAAAGGTAGGGTTTCTCTCCTCGACTCAAGCTACGCTCCCCATGCAGCGTCTTTTCATCGATTTCGTTGGACCCTTACCTAAATCTAAGGGAGATGGGAACAGGTTCGTTTTGGTTTGTGTTGACGGGTTTACTCGTTTCACGTGGCTGTTCCCAACTAAACTCGCTACCGCTGAAACTACCGTAAGGTGCTTGAAGTCTATTTTTTCCGTCTTTGGTCCCTGCCAGGTTTTAGTTTCAGATAACGCTAAAGCTTTTACTTCCAACCTATTCAGAAAGTTTCGTTTTAGTCTTTCCATATTTCATGTTACCACCTCGGCGTACTATCCCCAACCTTCGTACGCCGAAAGGGTCAACCGTAATTTGCGTTCTGCCCTCATTGCCTTCCACCACGAAGATGTTTTGAGGTGGGACACCTCGATTCCCTGGTTGGTTTACGCCTTTAATAGGCCAATCATGAGGCCCATAAGGCGACCCCCTTCTCCTTAATGTTTTCGTTTGTCCCTAATTCTCCCTTATGCAACTTGTGGAGCATTGGTGAACTATTGCCTGAGAACATCGATCCCCCTAACATTAGGGCCACCTGGAAGCGTGCTTTAATAATCTTAAGAGTTGCCGTTTGAAGAAAGAGGAGCGTTACAATCAGGGGCGTAGCCCCTCGAGCATCGCCGTCGGTGACAGTGTATTTGTGAAGAATTTCACCCCCTCTGGTAAATTAGCTCTTCGGTTTCGGGGGCCTTGTACGGTAGTGGATTTTCTTACTCCCGTAACTCTACTTCTTAGAGATCCTAGTGACGGAAGGGTTTTTAGGGTCCACCTCTCGCAGGTTAAGCCTGCTTAAGTTTTCTTTGTTTAAAGTGGAATGAGTTTGCCTTGCTTCTGTATTGTAGTGTGGGGTTTCTTGGTATTTCTAAGGTAAACTGTGTTTACGTTTATGGGGCGTTAAATTAAATTATTGTTTCAATTTGTAGTGCTTCCGCTTCCTCATCCTTTCCTGCATTACCCTCCCCTCCCTATTGGGTTTTGGGTATGGTCCTTACCTCCACGTCTGTCCTCGGTTATTCTGTGTGTGGTCGCTCTCCCCTCTCTATGCCCGTCCCTTCCCTTAAATTGGGATGTTGGAGAAACATACTGTTGGCTCTGCATTTATTTTCCAGTTGCCTGGAGATTCTGCCTCGCCGTTTGCTCTCTGAGAGGGCCCCTCAGTTGAGCCTCTTGTCGGCTTCCACGTCTCCGGCAGCCGTTCCTCACGGCTAGTATGGACACCTTTTATGCACTGAGCCCCAGGGCTACCACGCCCCCTGGATGGATCGTCATATGGAGCTCCTTGCCTCTCAGGCTCTTTTCGTCCTGATGCGATTTTCAACTGGGCTATGGTATAAAGCACTATTACATCGCTCGGCGCCGCTGGGCATTGGACTCTATTCTCCAGATTGTTGGTAACCTTTCTCCGAAACATGAAATGAAATGCTATCCTGGGAGGTGTGACGTGGCCTGAAATGTTATGTTCGTCGCATGTACGACCACCTTGTTGGCGGTCTGGAACTTACTCCTGAACGACTATCTTTTCTACGTAAAGCAACGTTTACTATAGAACTTTACACTCTGTTTGGAGTTTTGAGGGGGGGAGATCTGTACCGTGAAGAAGATTTCCTTTCACTCTTCGTTTTATTTAATCAGTGAAATTGTGCTTGCAAGCTCTTTTATTTAGATGTTATTTATATATGTCATGTTGTATTATGTTTTGCATTGCCCTTCCTAAATAAACGTTGTTCTCATGCCCTTCATGGCCCCAGGATAAAGGGAAGTTTCTTCCCGTCCTGGGGTGTTTTCAACCTTAGGTTGGCTATCCTCCTCTTGCCTGCACGTCTGGTGACAAAACTCCCCTCCCCTTTGAGTGCGCGCGCGCCTCTCCCTGCTGGGCAGGCGAGCGCTCGCTGCTCCTTGCCGTCATTCTGATTCCGGTCTGCTTGACTTGCTCGCTGCAATCGCAGCCGGTCCCGCCGCGGCCTCGAACTGAGGACTCACCAGACGTGGAGGTAAGACGTTAAGACAGGAACCCCTTGTGTAGCGCGTTATGAAAGTTGAGGAAGCGGATTGCAATTGTAAAGAATTTCATGTTAAGGCTTTAGCCTACGTAAGGTTTTAATAGTTCTTTGCCCCGGGCAAGTTTCACTTAAAATAAAGTATGTATGATAGAGGTATTTTAAGGTCTGTAGACCTGAGTTCGTTTGCTATGTTGTCCTTATGTATGGGACGGATAATGTTTTAAAATTGTATTAGTGTAAACTATTCCGGTCTCTGAACTTTAAAGAGTTTTGGTCAATGTGTGAAATAATTGAGAACGAGAGGCGAACAGAAGGCTGTGATGTATTGAGCAAGCAGTATGTACTTAAAGTTCTTGCTGTTATGTATGACACTTTAGTGGCAAACGCTCTTGCGTATTTTTCTAGTAAAGATCATACTGGTTAAAGTTAGAATCTTGGTACTATTGAGCAGATTGGCATACCAAGAGACCCTAAGTTAGGTGTGGGTAAACTAAATCATGTATTGTTTACAGGGCTAGACCCCCGGTTTCTAATGAATGTTCTATTAATCAGTATATTGTGCTGGTCACATGTGTTTAAATTCTTTTAGTATGGTACTTTAAATTGGGACATGTCCCTGGTCTTGTTTAACTTTGTATACCGAGGTAACGCAAACTAATTTATATAATAAATTACTATCTGGCAAACTTTATGTGCCTTCAAGCCCCATTCCCTTGGCCCACCGCTTCTTGCTTCGAAAGCTATCGGGTGTGAACCCCTCCAGTCGCTCCCAGACAAGATTGAAAACAATGGGATTGTGATCAGAATTCAATTCATGTGGAACAACAAAATCAATTGTTCTGCTATAATATTTTGATACGGTCACATCAATGACGTCAGGTAACCCATTAGCCGGGTATATTGTGGGCTCCGTGGGAGCACACACCTTGACGTCACTGTCTCTCATGTAAGCACTTAAGATTCTCCCCCTAGGATTGGCCACCCTAGTGTTCCAGTCTGGATGCTTGCAATTGAGGTCACCAGCTACTATGGTGGGTACGTGGCCAGGGTTCTCCAAAAGAGCATTTAGTTCCACCAGATCAAAGGGTGCTTTAGGTGACAGATATGCTGTAAAAATACGATAATGGTAGTCCCGATGTCGGATTTCAATCCCGAGGGATTCCAGTACGGAGTGGGGGAGGGGGTCGAGGACGTGATGGGTAAGACTAGACTTAACCAGCACAGCAACACCCCCACCCTTCATCCCGACTCTGTCTTTCCGGTAGACTACCATATGTTTAATTTTGAAAGGCATATGCTCTTTTAGAAACGTCTCACCCAGTAGCATGATGTCTAGGTTATGGTCAGAGATAAAAGTCTCAAGCTCATACCTCCCACCGACAACACTTTGACAATTCCAAGCACCAACCCTTATGTCCATAGTCCGTGGCGTCAGTCGCGTCGTCTAAGAGGCTGAGAAATACCGCATAGCGGCATCAATCAGTACCATGATCTTGTCGAATGTGTTAGTGCACGTGCTCAATTTAGTCAGAGTCTCCCTCAGGAGAGGGATGAGTCTGGAGAAGTTGATTTGCCGTAGCAAAGCAACGATGTCAGCTAAACCACCGAGATCGGGGAAGGAGTTTCCAGTACTACTAGGGGAGGGAGTGGGAGTTGGTGAGGGGGCAGCAGCGCCACCGAAGAGGCTCGCGAACGAGACCCCCTCGGTCACAGGTTTCGAGGGTGGCAGTGCACTCTTCTTCTGGGCTTTGAGTTGCACCGCAGTTTTCTGTTTAGTAACAGCCTCCCGAAAGAGTTTGCACCCTTTCCACGAAGCTGGATGTTCCCCCTGACAATTAACGCACTTGGCGGGAGCCTCCGGTTTGAGCGGGCAGGCCGCAGCCAAGTGGTTATCTCCGCACTTAACGCATCTTAAGGGAATTTTGCAATAGTTGGCAGTGTGCCCCAGTCTCTGGCACTTGAAACATTGGGAAGGTCCTTCCCTGCCTCGGTAAGCCTCAATTTTTACCTTGGCACCACACAAGTAGTGAACAGACTAAATGGTTTTTGAAAATTTCTCATTAGGAAGCGTGACACTGATTACGCTAAGGGGGATAACCTTTTGGGTGGTGGCATCCCTCCTGGTGTATTGATAAATATCCTTAGGTTGGTAGCCAAGCGCAATCAGCTCTTCCCTGACCCAATCGATATCAACTGTTGAGACGATATTTCGGATGATAACCTTCAACAGCCGCTTGGAGGGCAGCTGATGAGTGTAAAAGTCGAAATATTGGGTCAACAGTTGGTAGCCCTGCTCGTTATCGACATGATATTTTAGGGCCTCCCTTGTGTTGATGACCCTAAGGTCACCAGTGCACCGAGTTTACAAATACCTGATATGCTGCTGGTAGTTAGTCTTTTCAAAGACAACTACGGGCGGCAGCGACTTTTTCTTTACAGGGGGGGGGGGCGTGGTGTCCATATGCTCGACCTCTCCACCAGGAGCGGTTGTCTTGGCAGTCCCATTCCCGTCACACACAGACGGTGGTGTCGCCGAACGGGAGGCGCTGGTCGAGGGGGCGGCCTCGGTCGCTGTCCAGGGAGTAGGCGACTGGGCAGGCACTAGTGCCTCTGGACCGATGCTACCACTGGTGGGTAGAGCCGAAACAACAGGGGCGTATGAATTCAAATCTTTGTTATAAACTAGAGTTTGGCCGTTAGCAGTTCGTTTCTTAAGTACATATCGGGCTCTAGACTTGCCCTTCACAATCCCAGCCGTTTTCCACTGACTCTCTTCAGCAGCTTTAGCAGCGGCAAAGGAAGCCAATAACCTAGCCTGGTCGTCTAATGTAGTGCCTTCCGGCAGAAGAGTAATCGTAGAGGTGCTGGTGGATGGACCAGCAACCTCCGTCAAATTTACCGAACCAGTGTCCGAGTCCGTAGCAGGGGTCGTCATCGAAGCCGGGGCCCGTTTCCTCTTGGTATCCCCGCCACCAGGCGGGGGACCAGCCGTGTCCATGGTTGGGTCGCTCGGTCGTACTAGAAATCCAATAGCAGCGCGGGGTGACTATCAAGAAAGCAACCCGCAACACACCAATCTCGCCCGTCAGTACAGCTCCCACTCAGCGCACTCACCAATCACACGCGTACAGTAGATCCGCTCAGTTTAAAAGTCAGATCTCGATTCCTCGCTCGAAAGTTGTTTGGGAAGCAGCTGTATTTATATGTAAGTGGGCGGCTTCCAATCGGTGCGCGCCGTGCAATCCGACATCTGATTGACTATGTGAAAGCACGACCTCCGATTGGGCGCACCGAGCTAGACCGATTCGAGATCTGACTCTCTTAGCAGACGGACGTGCAGCTCTTTGCTATAGCCCGGACTGTGTGTTGAGCGTGTGTGTGAGTGTGTGGTTGGAGATCGGAGATTGGAGATTGGAAATTGGAGATAGGAGATTGCTGACCTTGCTTCCCACTGGTATTTTGGTTTGGATTCCTGATGTCCGAGCCCCCACCTGGTGGTGGGGTCCCGACGCCCCGGCCAGCCAATCAGATGACAACCCCTGCTACGACCACTGACAACGATTGGGTAAAGTTGACGGAGGCTGCTGGCTCACAAACCAGCTCCTCCATGATACAATTGCTCCCTGATGCAAAAACGATTGAAGAACAGGCTAAAATTCTTGCTTCCTTTCATAAACATACCGACTCCCAGGCTTCCTGGTCAGTCGCACGTAAAGTAAAAGGCAAATCTAAACCCCGCTTTGTGTTAAAGAAAGTCTCGGCTACGTCCCCAAGCAAAATTTATAACAAACATACAAATCAATTTGAACCTCTTTCGGCATTGTCCACCAGTGGCAGCACTGGGCCAGAGGCACTAGTGCCTGCACAGTCTCAGACACCACGGACAGAGACTGCTGCCGCCCCCTCTACGAGTGCCTCCTGTTCGGCGCCACCACGGTCTGTGAGTGACGGGAATGGGACAGCCAATGCCACAGCTCCTGGTGGGGGGGTCGAGGACATGGAAGTAGTTCAAACCACCCCCAAGAAAAAGTCGCTGCCGCCGGTAGTGGTCCATGATAAAACCAACTACCAGCAGCATTATAGATACCTTAGCAACGATGCACTGGCGATATTAGGGTAGTCAACACTAGGGATACTCTTAAGTATCACGTTGACTGTGAAGAAGACCACCGGCTGTTGACTCAATATTTCGAGAATTCAAATGCTAACTTCTACACCTATCAGCTGCCTAGTCAGAGGTTGCTGAAGGTGATTATTCGGAATATCGTTTCAACAGTCGATGCTGATTGGGTTAAGGAAGAGCTGCTTGCCCTCGGGTACGACCCCAAGGACATTTATCAGTACACCAAACGGGATGCCACCACCAAAAAGGTTATCCCTATGAGTGTTTTTAGTGTCACTCTCCCTAACGATGAATTTAGCAAGTCCATCTACTCGGTTCGCTCCCTTTGTGGTGCACGGGTTACGATTGAGGCTTACCGGGGCCGCGAGGGGCCTTCCCAATGTTACCGATGCCAGCGGCTGGGCCACACCGCTAATTATTGCAAGATGTCCATTAGGTGCGTCAAGTGTGGGGAGAACCACTTGGCGGCTGCCTGCCCGCTTACACTGGAGGCACCCGCCAAGTGTGTTAATTGCCAAGGGGAACACCCAGCTTCGTGGCGAGGGTGCAAACTATTTAGAGAGGCCATTGCTCAGAAGCAAACACTACAGCAACTCAAAGCCCAGAAAAAGAGTGCTCTGCCACCCTCGCGACCTGTCACTGAAGGGATCTCGTTCGCGAGCCTCTTCGGCGGTGCTGCTGCCCCTTCGCCATCTCCCGCTGCCACCACTTCAAGTGGCATTGGGACCTCCCTTTCCGACCTGTCAGGTCTAGGTGACATCATCGGTCTGCTTCGGCAGATTGATTTTTCCAGACTCATCCCCATACTTAAGGATACCTTGACAAAATTGAGCTCGTGCACTATCACTTTTGACAAAATCCTGGTGCTGATTGATGCCTCTATGCGGTATTTCTCAGCCCCTTAGACGACGCGACAGACGCCACGGACTATGGACTTAAAGGTTGGTGCTTGGAATTGTCAAAGTGTTGTCGGTGAGAGGTACGACCTTGATGCTTTTATCTCTGACCATAACATAGACATCATGTTGCTGGGTGAGACGTTTCTGAAAGAGCATATGCCCTTTAGAATTAAAAATATGGTAGTCTACCGGAAAGACAGGACCGGGATGAAGGGTGGGGGCGTGGCCGTGCTGGTTGGGTCTAGCCTTACCCATCACGTGCTCGACCCCCTCCCCCACTCCGTGCTCGAATCCCACGGGATTGAAATCCGACATCGGGACTATCATTACAGAATATTTTCGGCTTATTTACCACCTGATGCACCGCTAAATCTCGTAGAACTAAATGCTCTTTTAGAAAACCCTGGCCACGTACCCACTATAGTGGCAGGTGACCTTAATTGCAAGCACCCCGACTGGAACTCTAGCGTTGCCAATCCAAAGGGGAGAATCTTAAGTGCCTATATGAGAGACTGACGTCAAGGTGTGCGCTCCCACGGAGCCCACGATATACCCGGCTACTGGGTTGCCTGACGTCATAGATGTGACGGTTTCAAAATATTACAGCAGAAATATTGATTTTGTTGTTCCATGTGAACTAAATTCAGACCATAATCCCATTGTTTTCAATCTTACCTGGGAGCGTCTAGAGGGGCCATCTCGTTCGATCCCTCCTTCCAACCTGGACTACCACAGGTTTACAAAACATGTGGACAGAAATTTAAAACCTTTTGATATCCGCACTCGGGATGATGTTGACCGCGCGGTTGAGCACCTTACCCGTAACATGCTCAATGCTCGGAGACACATCCATGAAGTTGCTAGAAATTCTCGTTCGACCCGCGGTCCACAAGTTGAGGAGGGTCTTCCCGATCTCCTCAAGGATTTGATCATGATTAAGAACCGCTATCGGAAGAGGTGGCAACTCTTCCGCGATCCTGCCGACCGGGCAGAATACAAGGAACTTGCCAAGGTCGTCCGCCAACGACTGCTCGAACATAAGATTTGAAAAATGGGAGGAACTCTGTCGCACTCTCACTGAAAATGACTCAGACCGCGAGTTTTGGAGGGTTACTCGTAGTCTGACTCGAACCCGGGAACCTAGTCGTGCTCTTCATGGCCGACGGGGACTCGTATTCTCCCCCTTGGAGAAAGCTGAAGCTTTCGCTGACTCAATTGAGAGTCAGTGTGTAGTACATTATACCCACCACGATGACGACCGTACAGACAGACAGATCGAACGAAAAGCTGCAGCTTTCAGGCAAAGTAGGACGCCACGTGACTCTGTGACTGACATCACACCTGTAGAGGTCCGCAAGTGTATTAAAGGACTTAGTGAGAATAAGTCTCCCGGGGATGACAAGGTCACTGCTAGGGAAATCAAGTCCCTCCCCTATAGGGCGGTGGTATTCCTGGCCACCATCTTTACAGCCTGCCTTTCCATGGGCTACTACCCGTCGGCCTGGAAGACGGCAAAGGTTTGCCTTATTCCAAAGCCGGGGAAAGACAGGTTTTTTTCCTCAAAATTACCGACCTATCAGCCTTTTATCACACCTCTCTAAGATTTTCGAGAGACTTATTCTCACACGCCTCAACTCGTACCTCGGAGCCAATAGGATACTGAGGCCGGAGCACATTGGTTTCCGGTCCAAACGATCCGCTCCATTGGCAGTTTTGCGCCTGGTCCAGTATGCTACGAGATCGTTCACTTTACGGCGTAGCGTGCCAGCGGTGTTCTTTGACGTATATAAAGCCTTTGACACCGTCTGGCACGAAAACCTCATTGTGAAACTGTGGGAATTATACCAAGCCCCCCTATATTTAGTAAAATTCATTGCGTCCTATCTACGTCATCGGTACTTTTTTGTTACCTGCGAGGGTGAGAACTCCTCCCTTCGGCCCCTACTTGCAGGGGTGCCACAGGGAGGGGCACTGTCGCCAACCTTATACGCCCTATATGTGAACGATCTCCCTAGGGTAGCAGGAGTAGAGATCCAACAGTTCGCTGATGACATTGAAGTTTTTACCGCCCAGCGACGACATTGCGATGCCATCGCGAAAATGCAAGCCTGGATAAACCACTTTCTATTCTGGTGTACCAAGAATATAGTCAAAATTAATCCGGACAAAACCCAAGCTATCCTTTTCTCGAGGAGACAGCCGAGGTTTCGTCATCTCACCATTCGGAGGACAGAGCTACCATGCCTGACCAAGGTCAAGTACCTTGGTTTGATTCTGGACAAGAAACTAACTTGGAAATGGAATATCAACCAGGCATTACAGCGTGCCAACGCCCGAACAGTAGCACTGCGCCCTCTGCTACTGAACAGGCATCTTAGCGACTGCATTAAGAGGACTCTGTACCTTGCGTGCATTCGACCAATCATTTTATACGGCTGCGAGGCCTAGTGCTATATTGCCAAGACGCATATTCGGCGACTCCAAGTGTTCCAGAACAAGGTACTACGGCGCATGACCCGTTCGCCATGGTACACGTCCAATATCACGATTCTTCAGAATCTCAATATGAACAATTAACCAACAGATCAGGAGGATTGTTGGGATGACGAGATCTCGGATTACCTTAGCCCAATCAAGTGATGCAGGCATCGCCCTGCTCAAACGGGTCATCAGGACCAAGAAGCCTAATACACGTTACCGCATTCGTGGCCCTTGGTTCCTGTATAACAAATTATAAGTTTCGGCCTTTTTCCAAATTGATAACAATTTCAGGTATTCATTAATCAGGTACAAAATTCCGTCTCTACAAGTCTGACCAACTTACTAGTTGAGTATTTTCAGCCCAGCGATGAGGGGGTTTCAATTCTGCCCTACCAATCCCTGGTAGGAAAGAGTGATTTTCCCCCCGCCAGTGTAGGTAACACGCGACTTTTTCTGACTCATCAGGTAACCACGGAAACAGATGAGTAAGAGGGCATACTTTTAGCCCTAGGGCTCCCATGTACTCGATTACCTTAAAAAAATAGGGCGCACCGAGCAGCTTGGCGTTTGGTTGGGTCTCTGAGCACACGACCCGACCCGACAGCTACGAAACATGTTACGTTCTGTCGAAGATCCACGTGACCCTCTAACATCTACTGGGGTCTATAGGATACCGTGCAGCTGTGGAGCTGTTTATATTGGCACGACTGGCAGAAGTGTCAATACTCGCCTTACGGAGCACAAAAGGAACTGTCGCTTGGGGCAATACGACAAATCAGCAGTAGCGGAGCATGCACTGCTTGACGGAAAGCATGAGATCCGTTACGAGGATACTTACATACTGGCCACAACATCCCACTTTCACGCCCGTCTCTACAGGGAAGCAATCGAAATACATAAACACCCGGATTACTTTCATAGAAAGGAGGAAGGACTGAAACTCAGCAATTTTTTTTTTTTTTTTTTTTTTTTTTTTTTTTTTTTTTTTTTTTTGCTGTGAGCAAGTAGTTGGGAGCCCCGGGGCGAAATTTTGCCCCTCTACTCATCTGTTTCCGCGGGATACCGATGAGACGGAAATCACTGTTACTTGCACTGGGGAGGGGGAAAAACTATCTGTTTTAGGAGAGTGAGTCCCTAAATCAGTGGTGAAACCCCCGAACATCGCTAAAATTTTGTTTTCAACTAGAGGTAGGAAGGGGATACCATTGCATTCTTAAGAAACGGGCGTTTTCAGGGCAGATTTCTAGTAATTAGTGATGGTTTAGTTTAATTTGGAAAAGACTGAAATTATGGATTATAAGTGAGCCAAGGGCCTCTAAATTTATACCGGGTATTAGGCTTCTTGGTTCTTATAATCCGTTTTAGCAGAGAGACTCCTGGGTCGTTTGACTGGGCCGAAAGTATTCTAGACTTGGCCATCCTAGCAATTTTGTTAATTTGGAACCGAAGGCCTGGTACACCCCTTTATATAACGTACGGCCGAAGTTTACTAAGATCAGGGACAATACAGTCAACCAACCAGAGGATCCATTGCTCGGCACGACCCAATCAGAGGTCGTGCACTCCGAGATCCAATCAGACCACAGACTGCTCGGAGCGACCCAGTCAGAATTCATGCCCTCATATACTCAACCTGGTGACATACTGCACGGCGACTGTCCCTTCTCCGTCGTCTCCGCAATGCCTCTTCCAAGGCGGAGATGATGGAAATACTACTAAGTGTAGCCCTCGAATGGACCAGTGATGGGAACTAGACCCTACGCACGACCTCAACACTTAAGAATTCTCTTCTGGAATGCCGACTCTATCCTTCACAAGACAGCTGAACTTGGTGAGCGAGCCCGCACACACCACGCAGACCTGATCTTAGTTGGGGAAACTCAACTCAAACCTCACTTAAATGTACACCTACAAAACTACATTCTGTATAGAAACGACCGCCCCGGTGATCGAGCCGGCGGAGGTACGTGCATCTTCATTAAAAACACACTTAAACACACTCGCTTACCAACCCCACGAGGCCTAACACACCTAGAGGCCACTATAGTGGAGGTAGAGACCAGTCGAGGACCTTTAGCTGTTGCTTTGTGCTACTTACCCCCCAAGGCTGAGCTTAATACGGACGAGTTCGACTCCATACTACGAATCAAACCAAGAGTAATCCTCGCGGGAGATTTAAATTGTAAAAACACCAGATGGAAAAGCCGCCTTACTACGCAACGGGGCCGTATTCTCGCCACGTACTGCGATAATAACAACGTACTAGCTCATCCCTCCGATAAACCTACCTTTTACCCCTACGACCCTAGCCTACTTCCAGACCACCTCGATATGGCCCTCTCACGGAACCTCAATTTATTCCCATGTCTCACCACTGAAGATTTCCTAGACTCTGACCACACTCCCGTCCTTCTCACCCTCGACGCCGCCCCTCAGCACGAACCAGATACCATCCCGCTACACATGCGTACTATAGACTGGGAACGATATCGCAGTACACTGAGCGAGGCTATCACTGGCAATCCTAGCATTCGCTCAGCCGAGGATATCGACCTCCAAGCAGAAATTATTACGACGGCCATAAGGAATGCAGCTAAGACTTCCGCCGTGGGACCTTCTACCCGAAAGCCTAAAGCTACCTCACTGCCACTCGAGATCCTACAAGTACTCAAACTGAAGAACCGGGTTCGAGCCTTGTGGATGAATACCAGAGACCTTCGAATGAAGGCGCTCTGGAACAGACACAAGCGCAACCTACGAGTACTACTAGAACACCACCGTAGAGCTGCATTCCAGTCTAAACTCTCCGAATTAAGCTCAGCAGACGGCTCCGTCTATCGCATGGCACGTAAATTTACGGGCGCAAGGACAGGCATACCTGCATTACACGGCCAGAGAGGGTTAGCCTACACTGATGAGGAAAAGGCAGAAGCACTGGCGGACACGTTAGAAACTACGTGTTCTCCTAATGCTGAACCTGCGAATGAGGACTTCATAGACGAGGTGGAGGAAGATCTACTGGAAATAGACGACCCCCACCCGCCTCTGGAATTCAAATTCGTCTCTACCGCTGAGGTCATGTCCCATATTAAAAGGCTGAAGAACAGGAAAACCCCCGGCCTGGACGGGATTTCAGCGGTATTCCTAAAGCACCTCCCCAAGAAGGCTATCACCTTTCTCACTAAACTATTTAATGCCATATTTCGTTTCGCTCATTTTCCAGCCTGCTGGAAAACAGCGAAGGTAATTATGCTACCCAAACCTCAATCTGACCGGACGTTCCCACAGAACTACAGGCCTATCTCTCTCCTATCTATCATCTCGAAATTATTCGAAATGATCCTCCTATCCCGTCTCCAAGCGACTATAGACGACCTCAATCTGGAACTGAATGAGCAATTCGGCTTCCGGAAAGGGCACTCCACGACACACCAATTACTCAGACTGACAGAAGACATAACCAAAAACTTTAATGACAACAGATACACAGGAGTCTGTTTTCTGGACATTTCTAGAGCCTTCGATAAGGTCTGGCATGAAGGGCTTATTTATAAAATGAAACATTTCGGCTTCCCGCCTCATTTGACCGCTCTAATTACGAGCTACCTCTCAGAGAGGAAATTCCAAATTTCAGTCAGAAAGGCACTATCATCAGCACGTACTATTACGGCGGGCGTGCCCCAAGGCAGCGTGATCAGCCCCTGTCTGTTTAACCTATTTATCTCCGACATGCCTAAACCTCCGAAGGCTAAAACCTACCTATATGCTGATGACACGGCGATCTCTGCGGTCTCATGGCAGGCCCCCAGAGTTGAAACATACCTTCAGGACAGCCTCTCCCTTCTCGAACCCTGGTTCGAAAAGTGGAGAATCAAAATTAACGTTAATAAGAGTCACGCTACTCTCTTCACCAAGCGAATTTCGAGACTTGAGGGCGGTCTGGACTTCTTTGGCGAAGTTATCCGATGGTCCCCAACCTCGAAGTACCTGGGGGTAACCCTAGATCGAGGATTGACGTTCCTTCAGCATATATCTCAAATTTCGGCCATCGCCCACACTAGGGTATCACAACTATACCCCCTACTTAACGCTAATAATAGCCTCTCCACAGAAAACAGGCTCCAACTGTTTGTCACTATGATTAGGCCGCTACTCGAGTATGCCTGTCCAATATGGGGCATTGCCGCCAACAGCAACCTGCATAAGGTGCAAGTTGTCCAGAACCGGGCACTTCGCCTTATCACAGGGGCTGAGTGGCACACTAGGAATACTGACATTCATGACGAATGTCAAATCAACACGCTGGGGGAAAGACGGAGGCTCATGGCTAGCAAGCTTTATAAGCGGCTACCAAACGCAAGCAACCCGCTTATCAACCAGTTAGGCAACTACGAAACCGATGGCCTCAAGTATAAGAGGCCAAAGGTAATCCTGACTTAAAACCCGCGCTCAGCGCCAGGCCACACACTGGCCAGCCATGACCTCACGTCAAAACGAACCCATACTCCACAAGCAATTAAAGCAAGCGGGGAAATATCAGATCAAGACAGGGCTCTCAAAACCGGTATCGGTTGACAGGCCACAATAATCGCGAGTCGACGAAAGAATAGGGTGGGTGATACTGCACGGCGCGAACCAACACCGCAGCGTGCCCTTTAACCCCAGAAGCTAAGGCCAAATGCGCTAACTGTAAGGGTGAACATCCAGCCTCCTGGAGGGGATGTTCGCTCTTCAGGAATATCATGGAGGCAAAGATGGTAAGAGAGTACGAAAAAGCTCAGAAAAAACGTGCTCTCCTAGCAAAGGAAGTAAATCCGAACATTACCTTTGCTAATGCAGTGACTGGCGCTACCCCCCCCCCCCCCCCACTACCGAACCCACCCCCTCATCATCCTCCGTGGAGTCTGATTTATCAGGCCTCAAGGAAATACTGGACATCTGTAGACAGATAAATTTTTCGAAATTAATGCCTATACTAAGAGATACCACTTCTAAACTTAAACAATGTCAGAATACATTTGACAAGATAACCGTTCTGATAGGGGCTGCTTTGCAGTACTTCTCAGAACCTTAAGTCTTTTAATTTATTCTGACAATGGACTTGACAGTCTGTGCTTGGAACTGTCAGAGTATTGTTAATCAGAAATATGAACTCGAGTCGTTTATTTCTGATTACAATATTGACATCATGTTGCTAGGTGAAACGTGGCTCAAACCCCCACACATTTTCAAAATTAAAAATTTCATTATGTATCGAAAAGACCGGCTTTACACTGAGGCGGGGGGCGTGGCGGTTGTGATTAAGTCTAGCCTTGCTCACCACCTCATTGACCCCCCTCCCTCAGGGTGTAATAGAATCCTTAGGTATAGAACTTCACCATGGTAACTTCCACTACCGGCTTATAGCAGCTTATTTATCACCTAACGCCCCCCTTCATACTCTGGAAATTGAAACACTTTTAAATAACAATGGGAACGTTTCATCCAGTAGCGTAGCCAGGATTTCAGTTTTGGGGGGGGGCATTCATCCAGAATTTTATTTTGATAGGTGTCCAAACTTCCATAGTTTAGGTGGTGTAGAATACCGAAAAAGGAAATGCGTGACCTTGGATCCAAGTAAGAGTGGTGGATTCGTGCGGATTCCGGAAGCTAATAGTAATTTCCTTCTTCTTCCCCACTTTTCCCACATCTGTGGGGTCGCGGGTGCGAAATGTGTAGCACATGTGGATTTGGCCCTGTTTTACGGCCGGATGTCCTTCCCGACGCCAACCCTATATAGAGGGATGTAATCAGTGTTGTGTGTTTATTTGGTGGTTGGTAATGTAGTATGATGTCTGAATATGAATATGTTGGGACAAACACCCACTCCCAGCCAGAAGAATTATTCAGACGCGATTAAAATCCCCGACCCAGCCGGGAATCGAACCCGGAACCGTCTGAACCGAAGGCCTCAACACTGATCATTCAGCCAATGAGTCGGACTCCGGAAGCTAATATTAATGCACATTATATATAAAATGCTCAATAAAAGAACTTTCGTTAAAACTCCTGGGGTGTCTGGACTCCTTGGACGACAACCCCCCGGTCCCCCAGCTATCTCTGTTACTCCCATCCCAACATAACTGCAGCATTTCATATATTCCACGTAGAAGTGAAATGAATGCAAGAATAAACACTTTGAGTAAGGATGCAATATTCTGGTTTAGAACAAATACGGTAATGTTATAATAATAATGGTCATGTGATAAGCAATAAAGAAGTGACATTTTATACAAATAATGCGGCAAAGATACACACACAAATACACACGCGTCGAATACAGGTTTCTCGTCCTTCTTGTCCATGGCTAGATGATGAAGGCAAGAGAATGATGGCCCACCGTGACTCGTTATTTCGACATTATAAACAAACCCTAGATGACACAGACTTCGAATCTAACCGCATCTTAAGAAATCACACAAAGCAGTTAATCAGAAATCTTAAAAATGCACATATTTTCGGATTTTAGCTAACAACTTAAATTCTAATCACGCATGGGACCAACTTAGAGCTCTGGGAATAGGAAAACATCAACAGAGACAGACAACTCCTGACATTCCACTTGACGAACTGAACGATTACTTTAGTAGAATAAATATTCAACCTACCCAAATTAACTGCACCGACTCACCGCCCTCCCCTCCAGCCAATCCGCCATTCACATTTCACAGTGTCACAGAAAATCAGGTTAAAATGCTTTGTACTCGATTAAATCAAAGACTACAGGTGTATATGATATTCCTATTACTTTTATACATAACATTATGGGTGCTATCTCGCCTATACTGTCGCACATACTGATCTACTGTTTACTAAACGGAACTTTCCCTACTGTATGGAAAACAGCCAATATTATATCGGTACCTAAGAGTTTAGATCCACAATCACCCTCTGACTATCGTCATATGTCCGTACTCCCTGTGCTTTCTAAAGACTTTGAACGTTTAGTATACGAGGAAGTTCTGGAATACCTAAATAAAAATGCTCTTTTGGACCCTTTGCAATCTGGATTTGAGAAGGGTCACAGTACCGCGACAGCACTTTTGAAGGTTACCGAAGACATTAGAAACGCTATGGACAAACGACTGCTCACTATACGTATCCTTCTTGACTTCAGTAGCGCCTTTGACACTGTACTAATTCCGACTATGATACAGAAAATGGAACTGCTAAATTTCGACCTGGCTGCACTTAAGGTTTTTAGTTCTTATTTGAGTAACCGTCAACAGCGTGTAACAGTAAACGACAAGGCCTCTAAATGGAAAATGAAACTTAGTGTTGCCCCACCGGGCAGTATTCTACGGCCCCTAAGTTTCTGTATTTATATCAATGACCTACCATCTGTGACAGGAAATAACACACATGACCTCTGTGCTGACGATCTTTAAATAGGCTATATCGACACTGCAAGACAAGATATTAACAGGGACCTCCGACGACTCAGTGTATATGCACAACGAAGCTCTCTTATACTAAACTGCAAAAAAACTCAGACAATTATAATTGGATCACGAAAATTACTGAGCCTCTCAAACAATGTCGCAATCCCGCCTATCCTACTGAATGGTAACATTATTCCCTACAGTAAAACGGTTAAAAATCCCGGCGTAATGATGAATGTAACAGTTGATTGGTCTGATCAAACGAAAGAAATACGTAAAAAGATTTTTGGAGTTCTTCACCCTCTTAAACGACAGAGGAATGTATTTCCATTTGAGCTACAGGCCAAACTAATACAGACACTCATTCTCCCTATTCTTGATTATTGTGACGTTGTTTTAGTTGACATGATGAGAGAAGAAACACTTAAACTTCAACGAGCACTGAATTCCTGCCTGCGATTTATTTACAATATCGGGTACGATGTTCATATCACCCCATACTATCAGGCTGTCTCATGGCTGATGTCTGATAAACGTCGGCAGCTACACACTTTAACGATGGTGATCAGAGTGGTAGCTGAAAGTCAGCCAATGTATATTTCTTCTAAATTCATCTTTTTATCATCATTTCACAACTTAAATACACGTTCTAGATTCATTCCTTTTATTCCACTGCACCGCACAAATAAAATTATTAGATCATTTGTGTTGACTGTCGCCAGATTATGGAATTCCCTGCCAGTTCAGGTCAGAGAAACTAGCTTTTTTAAATCACGATTTAAGGTCACCTGCCGAGACTACCTGCTGAGAACAGCTGACTGAATGGTTGAAGTATGAATGTGTGCGTTCCTGAGGATTAGCCATGTTTAAGAGTTTTTAATATTAATTAGTTCTAATATTAATTTAGCGTAATTTATTTAAATTTATTTTAAATTCTATTAATTTATGTAGTTTTAACTATTTTAAGAATCTCAGTATTTTATTTTTGATTAGTATGTGGTTAAGTGTACTAGAGGGCCTGGAGCCGTAACTTCGCCACTGTACTGAAGGCACTAATAAATAAATAAATAAATAAATAAATAAATAAATAAATAAATAAATAAATAAACAATGTAAAGCGTATGGGTATAGATATTTTGTTAGCTGGTAAAGAAAAATACACGTTACAACAAATGCTATGTAGGGTTTACCTTGTCCTGTTAATTTCCAACGCGGTTAGGGCCACGCAGCTGTGAGCTTGCATCCGGGAGATAGTGGATTCGAACCCCACTGTCGGCAGCCCTGAAAATGTTTTCCTGTGGTTTCCCATTTTCACACCAAGAAAATGCTGGGGCCGTACCTTAATTAAGGCCACGGCCGCTTCCTTCCCACTCCCAGGCATTTCCTATCCCGACGTCGCCATAAGACCTATCTATGTCGGTGTGACGTAAAGTAAATTGTTAATTACTTTTCCACGCAAGTCTGGGATACAGAATATAGTAGTATAAAGTTAGAGCTTCGTGACGCTAATATTCGTATCTATAATTTTTATTAACGTGCCAGAAATCAACGACACTGATCTGTTGCCATTTCAACACCGTTTTAAGGGTTACCGATCCAATCCGGGATTTGAATCTGCGAACTCAGACTCAGAAGGACAGCGACTCAACCAACTGAGCCACATGAAAAGGAGGCGTTTGTGATTATTGTTATAAATAGATGCAGCTAGTATTTTTACAAATGTTTTATGAGGAGCATTTATTAAGGCGTACGTTTTTTTACTCTCCTAAACGCACGAGGCCGGGCAGAAGAACTAGCTGGAAGCTAAGGAGCCTTGCAGGGGTGTCGCTTCCTTCTCTGTTCACTTTTCCAAATCAAACTCCATGACGTAACAGCCCCGAAGCGCCACCGCCTACCAAGCGACGGCTGTTCAGCCCGGAGGCCTGCAGATTACGAGGTGTTGTGTGGTCAGCACGACGAATCCTCTCCGCTGTTATTCCTGGCTTTCTAGACCGGGGCCGCCATCTCACCGTCAGATAGCTCCTCAATTATAAACACATGGGCTGAGTGTACCTCGAACCAGCCCTCAGATCCAGGTAAAAGTCCCTGACCTGGCCGGGAATAGAACCCGGGGCCTCCGGTAAGAGGCAGGCACGCTACCCGTACACTGTGGGGCCGGCTGGTACTTTTAGGTCTCCTTATTTTCGAATTTGACTTAAGACATCCTGCATTCGATTTCCGGCACTGACAGAGTTAAGAAAGGCATGGGATGGGGAGGATACAGCCTTGTTTTTGGGTGCAGTAGAGTTTCCCTTGAGTCTCTCGTAATCGAAATATATACGGCCTGGAAGGTAGTCACCTTCACGGGGTGTAGTACCAAAGTGGTTCCTTTTTTTTAAGAAGACAAATTAAATGAAGATTGTACTTCCTCACAAACGAAGAACGATATTATCAATTTTACGAACAGTTTCAATAATGCAGCCGGTTTATGTTAAGAGTACAAAAGCTATGATTGTACATGGTAACAATCAAAACCAACAATATCTACTGAAGATCCGTCACCGCACTCGGTAGGACCGGCTTTCTTTTCATATTCATCATATTCACCGGGCGAGTTGGCCGTGCAGTTAGGGGCGCTCAGCTGTGTGCTTGCATCCGGGAGATAGTGGGTTCAAACACCCCTGTCGGCAGCCCTAAATATGGTTTTCTGTGGTTTCCCATTTTCACACCAGGCAAATGCTGGGGCTGTGCCTTAATTAAGGCCACGGCCGCTTCTTTCCACTCTCAGCCCTTTCCTTTCCCATCGTCGCCATTGACGACCTACGGTGCGACGTAAAGCAAATTCTAATTAAAGAATAAAAAATATTTTCACAACCCCTTCCAAGGAAAAGTTGTATCCACACTACTGGCCTGGACTTTTTGTGGGTACGCCACTGCATCCACTCACCATTTAAGGTACAAGCAGTGGCGGCCGGTCAGTACGTGCTACCGGGCTCCAGCACGTAGCTTGGAACTGTAAGGAATATTATTTATGTACAGTACAATTATCCTGGTGCCTTTTCGTTGTTTTGAGTACGATATGAATTTGTGTTTTGTGAAAATCAGGACGAGATCTGTCGAACACCTAGCGCCGTTCTCCCGGGGAACAAGGCTCGTGCTCATGTGAAGTGAGCCCTTGCCTGTAGCCTGAAGGAAGCAATACGCAGGCGCTGCCAAGCTTGCAACACTCCCCCTAGCCGGCGGAGTATACCATAAACCGGGATCAACTTTTACTGATCCCGTCTATAGTTACTTCCTCTCCCGCAAGGGGGTAGAAGTACTCGATGCCTCCTGCTACCCGGAGCGCAGCGAGGGATCCAGTCGGCCGTGCTTATGTTGAACGTGGTAAGCGAATCTGCCACTAGAGGGTAGCATCGTCTGGGTTCGAAAGTAAAGCGTAAGTGGAGGCAATCCATCTCACACATGCTTATTAAAATATCCATCTTCCTTTTGTGTCAAAAATAAGGAATCCGTAGGTGAGTCAAAGAATCTTTGACTGACCCTAAATGTTATCCCGCATTACAATGTAATTTACTCTGGCGAAATGAAATAGCGTATGGCTTTTAGTGCCGGAAGTATCCGAGGACATGTTCGACTCGCCAGATGCAGATCTTTTGGTTTGACGCCCGTAGGCGACCTGAGAGTCGTGATGAGGATGAAATGATGATGACGACAACACGTACACCCAATGATGGTTAAAATTCCAGACCCTGCCGGGAATCGAACCCGGGATCCCTGTGACCAAAGGCCAGCGCGCTAACCATTTAGCCATGAAGCCGGACATATACTCTGGTAATAGGGGAGGTCTCAATGAATCAGTTGGCAGCTCTTTCAGTTGCTTTGTGCGGTTTTTAATCTCGCAGTTATATTACTGGTGCGTGTTTTTTTTCTGTCATTGTGTTAGTGCTAAAGTTTATACGAAGATTTATCAAATTATTTATCCACTGCAGTGTATATAAAGTGAAATTAAATTAGTGTTCTTAGCGGGGATCTATATTCCCACGATTCTATTTGCACTGATGTAAGTTGCGCCATTAGGTTAGTAAAAACAATATTTCTCCAATTATTTATCTCGTAGACAGTTGTCGAAGAATTCATCTGCTTCCAAATTATTGTTGTTTTTGTTTGTTCTGAGTTATAAATTGTGAGAAAAGTTGTATTAGTAGACTAGTAGTAGTAGTAGTAGTAGTAGTAGTAGTAGTACCAAGTTTGAAATATGCGTTGTTCATCATGGCAATATGCAGATTTAAAACAGCGTATTTAGCTTGTTTTTTGTAGCACGTAGGATGATTTTTTCACGAGCCGCCACTGGGTACAAGGTAAGTCCGAAGAATGGTTGGGTACTCAAAATACACCACCATAAATGATGCGGTTCTGGCTCAAAAGTATAAAGAAAGGTAAGGGACGGGATCTAGTGTTTTAAGTAGAATCCGTATCAATAGAACGTGACTACCCATTTTAAAAATGTTTCATGCATCGACTGCGATTCAAGCCTGGGCCGTCCTGATGAGAAGATAGAAGCTTTGGAACTGAGTTATCACGCCCGCCAATTACAAAGTATTTATCCGCACTTTTGATGGTTTCATTTGAGGTTCCAATCAGTCCCCGGGCATTTGACAAAATATATAGGCCTACCTATCGAACTTAGGCACGCATCCGCGATTGTCTTGACACTGTAAGAATTTAAAAAAAAAACTTTTTCATAACTTACCGAGGATGCACATAGTGTTGGCTTTTCAGTGACAAAACGGTCCCTCTTCAAAAAATGTTACTTATATGGCACAAAATGAGGAACTAACGTGCAGATCACAATCCTGTCACAGTCTTCCCAACGCTGCAACTCAAACACAGCACATCTCTCAACCACGGTGCAACCCGAGGATCCCTAGGACATTGTTGTTTCCTGGAACCGATCTGCAAAAGTTGACACGATGTTATAAGCTTGCAGCTGTTTCTGGACGTGGCCCCCGTTATCTCGGTAGTCACGTTCCGGCCCCCTACTGAGTAATCCCTTGCTAATTGGCCCTTTCTTCATGTCTTGACATTTGTCGATACACGGTTTCATTCCCAATACTGAGGCCTCTACAGGGAAATATCCTCGCGCATCACAATCCTAAGTGTCTTCCTTTCATTCAAGCAGTACAAATATGGATAATTATGTATGTCCCTATTGAGCCCTACTAATAGATTCTTGTCGCTACGTTAATTTAACATTTCGGCGTACGTTTTTAAGTTGTTCGTACCGTACGTAAAACAACGGCTAATCCTCGCTCTAGTTTCAGGAAATATTTTGGGGGGGGCCCGGCCCCCTTGGCCCCCCCCCCCCCCTGGCTACGCCAGTGGTTTCATCTATCATCTGTGGTGACATCAATTCCAAGCATCCTGACTGGAATTCACGAGTGACAAACCCTAAGGCGAGAATACTACAACGTTTCGTAAGGGATAGTAATATTAAAGTTCATGGTCCGACTGAGCCCACTATTTATCCGGCTCGCGGACGTCCTGATGTAATTGACATAGCCATATCAAAATATTATTCACCTACTATTACTTTTACAGTCCCAAATGTATTAAATTCTGACCATGATCCCATTATTTTCAATCTTGCCTGGTCCCGCCCACAGGCGCCATCTCCCATTGTTGACCACATTCCTATGGACTTTAATAAGTTCCGATGGCACGTTAATAAAAATTTACAGCCTTTCGAACCTCGCAGCAGAGAGGATATTGACCGGGCTATTCAACATCTTTATAATAAGATGGGGAATGCTCGCAAATATGCCTTAAATGCCGCACGAAATTCCATTTCGGCCCATAATAACAACAATGGGATGCGCAACAATGGCATTCGTACTCCCACCCATCATGGCGGGAATGCGACTGGCCCTGGCTGCCATCCCAATAATAATAATAATAATAATAATAATAATAATAATAATAATAATAATAATAATAATAGTAATAATAATAATAATAATACGAGCCATCGGGACGATCATAGTACACCAGATCTCCTTAAGGATTTGATCTACATCAAGAACAGATATAGGAAAAGATGGCAACTGTACCGTGACCCTGCTGACCGGGCGGAATACTACGAACTCGCCCGGGAAGTCCGCAAACGACTGCTGGAGCGCAAGATTGAAAAATGGGAAGAATTCTGCCGCTCCCTTACAGAACATGAGCCAGATCGCAATTTCTGGAAAACCACCCGCTGTCTGACTCGAACCCGGGAACCTAGCCGAGCTATTCACGGCACTAGGGGCCTGGTATTCTCCCCTTATGATAAAGCTGAGGCCTTTGCTGATTCTATTGAGAATCAATGTGTGACACACAACGATATTAACGATGACAATGACGAACTACGGACTCGTGCCGCACGAAGAAAGGTCTCAACTTTCATAAGACAATGGACTCCAGACAATGACATCGAAAAAGTGACGCCTACAGAGGTCCGCAAAATTATTAAGGGCCTAAAAGAGAATAAGTCTCCCGGCGATGACAGGCTATCCAACAAAGAAATTAAATTCCTGCCTTATAAAGCAATACTGTTTTTAGCGTCCATCTTTTCGGCCTGTCTTACCACGGGGTACTTTCCTAAGCTTTGGAAAACAGCTAAAATAGTTGTTCTTCCCAAGCCTGGAAAGGACAGATTATTCCCGCAAAATTATCGCCCTATTAGCCTGTTATCGCACTTATCTAAAATTTTCGAGAGACTTATTCTCAAAAGACTCAATGGTCACCTTCTGCGACATAGCATAATGAGACCGGAACAGTTCGGATTCCGGTCAAGACGGAGCGCTCCTCTTGCAGTGCTACGTCTTGCTCAGTATGCTACTAGTAAGTCGTTTAATTTACGCCGTACAGTCCCTGCAGTGTTCTTTGATATTGAAAAAGCTTTCGATACGGTTTGGCATGACAATCTCATCTCAAAATTAATAGGTAAATATCATGTTCCCCCCTACCTAGTCAAAATTATTCACTCGTATCTATATAATAGAAAATTTTACGTGTCTTGTGATGGAGAAAAATCCACCCCTCGGTCTCTGCAAGCCGGAGTACCACAGGGTGGAACGCTGTCCCCAACATTGTACGGCCTATATGTAAACGATCTACCTATAGTTCCGGGAGTAGAGATACAGCAGTATGCCGATGACATAGCCGTCTACACCACGAAACGACGGAGATGTGATGCCATTCGGCTGCTGCAGTCCTGGATTAATTGTTTTAGGGACTGGTGCAAAATTAACAAAGTCAAAATTAATGCCGATAAAACGCAGGCAATCCCGTTTACTTAGAGAATACCTAGACTTGACCATCTTAGAATTGGCAGCACGGTCCTCCCCTGGGCCCGTGTTGTCAAATATCTCGGCCTTCATCTAGATAGAAAATTAACATGGAGCAACAATGTGAACCAGGCCCTACAGCGAGCATCAGCGAGGGTGGCCTGTTTTAAACCATTGCTCTCAAATAAATATATCTCTCCTACCATAAAGAGAAATATTTATTTAGCATGTGTGAGACCCATCCTTCTGTACGGCTGTGAGGCCTGGGGCTACACTGCCAAGACTCACATACGCAAGCTACAAACTTTCCAAAATAAAACTCTACGCAGAATGATTAAGCCCCCTTGGTATGTTTCAAATATTAAAATTAGACACGACTTGCGTATCCCAACTATTCGCTTCCAAATTAATAAAATTGCTAGGATGGCCAAGTCTAGAATACTTTCGGCCCAGTCAAATGACCCAGGAGTCTCTCTGCTAAAACGGATTATAAGAACCAAGAAGCCTAACACCCGGTACAAATTTAGAGGCCCTTGGCTCACTTATAATCCTTAATTTCGGCCTTTTCCAAATTAAACTACACCATCACTAAATACTAGAAATCAGCCCTGAAAACGCCCGTTTCTTAGGAATGCAATGGTATCCCCTTCCTGCCTCTAGTTGACTACAATTTTTTAGTGATGTTCGGGGGTTTCACCACTGATTTAGGGACTCACCCCCCCTAAAACAGATCGTTCCCCCCCCCCCCAGTGCAAGTAACAGTGATTTTCCGTCTCATCGGTATCCCGCGGAAACAGATGAGTAGAGGGGCAAAATTTCGCCCCGGGACTCCCAGCTACTTTTTTTTTTGTTTTGGTGTTGTGGGCATTGAAATGGAGAGTCCCAGGGCGAAAACTATGCCCTTTTACTCATCTGTTTCCTAGGAATAGCCGATGAGTCGGAAAATCGCAATCATGCACTGGCGGGGGAGAAAACGATCTGTCTTGTAGGCTTAAGCCTGCAAGTCAGAGGTGAAAACCCCCTCTTCGCTGAATAATTGTTATCAATTAATTAAAATCCTTGGGTAAGCGGAGAAGAAAAAGGAGCATTCTTAAGAAACGGGGCTTTTCAGGGTGTAATTTCTAGGTGTTTATTGCGTGGGTAAAATTAAAATTTGGAAAAGGCCGAAATGGTTCACTTAAGACCGGTCATACAGGAGCCAAGGGCCGCGATACTTGTAACGAGTATTCGGCTTCTTGGTCCTGATGACCTGTTTTAATAATGCGATGCCCTGATCAGTAGACTGGGCTTGGAGAATTCTAGCCCTGGTCATCCTAGTTAGCTTGTTTATCTGAGTTCTAATAGTCGGAATACGGACTTCTGTGCGTATCTTCCTATTAGATCTCAGAAGCGGGGCTTTTGTCATTTTTCTGAGTATTTTATTTTGGAAAACTTGTAATTTGGAAAGAGGAGTCTTGGGAACATAGCCCCAGGCCTCGCACCCATAGAGCAGTATGGGCCTGACACATGCTAAATAGAGCTTTCTCTTAATGGAGATCGAGATGTATCTATTATAAAGCAGAGGTGCCAGGTTTGCCACACCAGCCCATGCTCGTTGCAGGGCCTGTTCTATGTTCCCTCTCCAGATACGACTTTTGTCCATTGTTAGGCCGAGATACTTGATTTTATGAGACCAGGACAGGGGGGTATCGTGTAAAATAAGATGACCAAGGCTAGGCCTTCGTCGAGAAAAAATAATTGCTTGCGTCTTGCCAGCATTTATTTTAATTCTGTTCCGAAGGCACCACTTCTCGAACAGAGAGATCCAAGATTGCAATATGGTGATGGTATCTCTGTTTCTCCTTTTAGAGGCGTAAACAGCTATATCATCCGCATACTGCTGGATTTCTACTCCCTGCCACTGGGGTAGATCATTTACGTATAGGGCGTAGAGTATGGAGGAGATTTTTCCACCCTGAGGGACTCCAGCTCGTAGCCTCCGAGGGGTGGATTTTTCTCCATCTACAGTAACATAAAATTTCCTATGTGTTAAATAGGACGTTATAATTTTGATAATATAATTTGGAATAACATGTAGGTCCAAAAGTTTGGCTATTAAATTTTCGTGCCAGACGGTGTCAAAAGCCTTCTCTACATCGAAAAATACCGCTGGCACGCTACGCCGTATGTTAAATGATCTACAAATATACTGCACGAGGCGCAGCGCCGCTAGAGGGGCGCTGCGCTTCGACCGGAACCCAAATTGCTCCGGTTGCAGTATATTGTGGGCGTTCAGGCAAGCATTGAGGCGGTTTAGAATAAGTCTCTCGAGTATCTTAGAGATGTGGGATAATAGGGTTATAGGTCTGTAATTTTGAGGGAACAATCTGTCCTTCCCCGGTTTAGGAAGGACGACCACACGGCCCGTCTTCCAAACCTTGGGGAAGTATCCCTGCTTAAAACATGCCGAAAAAATGGTTGCCAAAAAGATTACTGCTCTGTAGGGCAGAGATTTAAATTCTTTGTTTCTAACCCTATCATCCCCGGGAGACTTTTTCTCATTTAGGTCTTTAATAACCCTGCGGACCTCTGCAGGCGTTACGTCAGATGTGTCATTGTCGGGCGTCCATTGTTGTAAAAAAGATGAGACCTTTCTGTGTACCTCTCGGGTCCGTAGTTCGTTATCGTCGTCGTCATCGTCAGAAAGATCGTGAGGTACACTTTGACTTTCGATTGTATCAGCGAAGGCCTCAGCTTTATCATAAGGGGAGAACGCTAATCCGTTGCGGCCATGAATTGCACGCCTGGGGGGGGGGGGGGGGGGGAGGGGCGATTCAGAGAACGAGTAACCCGCCAGAACTCGTGATCTGATTCGTTTTCAGTGAGGGTACGGCAGAATTCCTCCCATCTTTCCACCTTTCTTTCCAGTAATCGTTTTCGGACTTCTTGAGCGAGTTCGCGGTATTCCGCTCTGTCCGCTGGGTCCCGAAATCTTTGCCATCTTTTACGATAAGCATTTTTAATTTTAATTAAATCCTTGATAATTTCAGGGGTGGAGTCATCTTGGCAGGCTACGCGGCTTCCCATATTAACATTATTATTATTATTATTATTATTATTATTATTATTATTAATATGGGAGGAATGACGTATCGTATTCCCGCCGTGTTGCGTGGGCGTACGATTGTCATTGTTGCCCCTATCGCTATTTACTGAATTTCTAGCAGCATTCAGGATGTATTTACGGGCGTTTTGCATCTTATTAGTAAGATGCTCCACGGCCCAGTCAATATCATCCCGGCTGTTTATTTCGAAAGGTTGAAGATTTTTGTTAACATGCCAAGTGAACTTATTATAATCCAAAGATGAGTTTAACAATGGAAAAGATGGCTCAGATAACCTAACCCAAGAAAGATGAAAAAGAATGGGGTCATGGTCTGAATTTAATTCCCTAGGTGCAGTAAAGTTTATAGGTTGATTATAGAATTTTGTCACTGCCACGTCTATGACATCAGGACGCGAACCATTACTGGGATAAATAGTAGGATCGGTGGGGGCAAAGACTCCGATGTCATTTTCCCTCATATATTTATGTAGCGTTCTTCCCTTAGGATTAGTCACTCGTGAATTCCAATCTGGATGCTTGGCGTTTAAGTCACCAATGATGAAAGAGGAGACTCTGGACGGGTTGTTTAATAATAAATCTAATTCCGCTGTATGTAGCGGAGTTTTGGTGGGAGAATAGGCCGCAAAAATACGATAGTGATAATTCCCATGTCTAATCTCGATACCGAGAGACTCAATAGCACCATCAGGAAGAGGGTCTAACAGGCTGTGCGTAAGTTTAGACTTAATCAGCACCGCCACGCCCCCGTGCTCATCGTGAAGTCTGTCTTTACGATAGACAGTAAAGTTTTTAATTTTGAAGGTCATATGTGGTTTTAGCCAAGTCTCCCCTAACAGCATTATATCAATATTGTGGTCAGAAATAAAAGCTTCAAGCTCATATTTCTCACCAACAACACTCTGACAGTTCCAAGCACAGATTGTTAAGTCCATGCCAGAACAGAATGAACCTTAAAATTAGGGCTCCGAGAAATACTGCATAGCAGCATTTATCAACACCATAATTTTGTCCATTGTTGTCGGACATGTTCTTAATTTGGTCGCTGTGTCTTTAATTATGGGTATCAGTTTAGGAAAGTTAACTTGTCTACAGAGGTCTACGATATCCCTCAGTCCTGATAGGTCGGACGTGAGGGATGCCGCCGCTTGAGGGGCAGGGTCTGCCGTCGGCGCGTTAAGTGCGGTGGGGGCGGGGGGGGGGCGGCTCCTCCTGACGCTTGGGCGAAAGAGAAGCTGGGGTCAACTGCTCTTGAGGGAGGGAGAGTCTTAATTTTCTTAGTTTTTGAGACTTCCCTAGCCGCTTTTTGCTCCATAATGGAGACATATACTGAACAGCCTCTGAAGGAGGCTGGGTGGCTTCCTCCACAATTTACACACTTGGCTGGAGCATTGTCCTGAAGAGGACACTCTGCAACCATGTGGTTTTCGCCGCACTTAACGCATCTCAGCAACATTTTGCAATAGTTGGCCGTGTGGCCCCATCTCTGGCATTTATAGCACTGAGATGGGCCCTCACGGCCCCTTAATGCCTCTATCTTGACCTTCGACCCACACAAATAATGCACGGAGTAGATGGTCTTATAATACTCAGTGTTTGGGAGGGTAAGGCTCATGACGTTCAGGGGTATCTCTTTCTTTGTCGTGGCGTCACGACGGGTGTATTGGTGAATATCTTGGGGTTCATACCCCATCCCCATGAGCTCTTCCCGAGCCCAGTCTACACCTACGGTTGAAATTATGTTTCTAATAATAACTTTAAGGAGCCTGTTGCTGGGGAGCTGGTGGGTATAAAAGTTGGCATTTGACTCCTCAAAATACTGCCTGATGAGGTTATAGTCCTCTACATTTTCTGCGTGATATTTCAGGGCATCGCGCGTGTTAATCACCCTGATATCGCCAGTGCATCGGGATTTCAAGAATTTGTAGTGGCGCTGATAATCACTCTTATCTGCCACTACAATGGGGGGATTGCCATTTTCTTTTTTGGGGCGTTTTCCATTTCAACGTCCACGACACCATCGGGCGCTGAGCTGGTTCCAGGTTGCGCCTCTGGGGACTGAGGTGGAGCCACGTTTTCGGGCTGATTCGCAGCCGTGTTACTTGTTAAGGACTGCGAATGAGCAACCTGGTTAGCTGGCATGACTAGAGGTTGAGAAGGAGGAGGTAGAGGGGGAAATCGCCGCTAGAGGGAAGGGTCGCTAGGGCACTGAATCTATTTTCTGTTGTTACAGGTCTAAAAGCCACCTTAGCCGCCTTACGAAGGCGCATCTTAGGGGCGGATTTCCTCCTTGATTTAATCAGGGTATGCCATGCAGGGATGGATTTCAGGTTAGCCACCACCGAGGATACATTCCCTGTGTTAACTAAGTCAGCCAAGATTTTAGGGTCTATTTCGTTAATTTCAGGTAGTACTGTAATACTACTGGTTTCCATGCTATTAATTGAATCGCAGGCAGGCCCAGAAGAACACTGAGGGAGATCGCTAGTACATGCAGGAGTGTCCCCGCCTCCCGGCGGGGCGCAAGCCATATCTACTAATTCTACAGGCACTTAAACATGCAATTCACCCAAACACAAGACAAAAAAAACCCAGCAAGACAAACAAACATGCACAAAACAGCACCGCAACACAACACTAAGGGCACAAAGCCGCACACAAGGTAAGGATACCCAAATCCACTGCCAGGTACACTTCCCGCTCACATGCAACAATGCACTACTCAACAATACACAGAGGAAAGATAAGGGAGCCAGAACAACACGTCCGTCCTCTTTGCCGTCAAGATAAGGTCGTGCTTTCATATAGTCAATGAGATGTCGGATTGCACTGCGCGCACCAATTGGAGGCCGCACACTTACATATAAATACAGCTGCTTCCTAAGATTTTTATTATATGTCCTTCAAAGTTCTTTCCACTCATTAGCAACTTTGTTTGAGTTTTGGAGTAGCTCTGGTATGACCACTGATCTCTATACATGGATCGCTGATGGCAGGTCTCCGCTGCAGGAGAAAGTACGCCAAGTTGAGTGCGCGGTTCGCCATGTTGGCGTACCCAACCTAGAGCTCTCCTTATGGGGAAGCAATGATAATATAGTCAATTTTAAGTCGCAATTAATGGCGCATTGGAATAATTAAAAATATAGAGACATGTTCACTCAAAGCATAAGGACATTGGGATCGCTGACACGTCATTCCGAGGTCACTAAATCTCCGGGATAGCAATAAACATGAGTGTATAATAACGGCCGACAAATATTAACTTAGGTGCTGAATACATGCAATTAGCGATCGGTAACACAATACGAGTGAAAACCAGTTTCTGGAAACATTGCTGTAAATTGTATACATGTATGCCACGAAATTATGCATTCTTAAAATGATGTACCTATAAACGTAGCTCACTATACAGGCCTAGATTCGACATACCGTAATCGGTGCTTGATAATGAATTTCTGTTTCCTGTTTCCATGACATAACGCGCATATTATCAAATTAAAATATCATTGAAGCAAATGTACACATTTGTAAAACCAGCAAATATTCAAAACTTGTCAATATATCACATTACCTGCAGCTTAATTTACTATTACAGACCTCTTTAATTAAATTCAGCTAGCAAAGCGATATTGATAGTCATCATCAGAAATATGTAACACCATATGTATGCGCTTCATCTCCATGGGAAGAAAAATATATGGCATGATCCATCTCATTTGTCAATGGTGGGGCAACAATCCTCGCCAGAATCTGGGAGCTGAACCCAGGGACTTAAGCGTGTGAGGGTGTACCAGCCTGAACATCCTATAGCGGTTTTTAATTTTAATAAAATAAAAGGAAAGTGGTAGGATTTAACTCATCTATGAGATCTAGAATCTATACGACGACGTTGGTTTCTCAATTTATGCCTGTATTCGTTATAATCGAGGAATAAAGGAACGAACTGAATGTATCTCCTTTCACAAAGTGGTAAACAAACTTCGCTTGAGGTCTAGCCTCCTCATCCTCTCATAAAACTGTCAAGCGAATCGGTCAAGTCCGCGCGCTCGTTTCTTCTCCCCCGCAGAGCAAAGCCCCAGACTTTACCTGCTATTTTTAAATATTCATATCATCGCAGAAACACTCTCTTTCTTCGACTCATTAAACGCTCTCAGCGTAACATCATATACCAGCCTACATTTGGCCTCAATTATCTTATTCACGAGGCGGCATTCTACATCGCCCTACATATATATTCAACGGGGGAACTCACATATTTAACACCACGTACTTTCAGAATTACGAGCCTACAAGTCAAGTTCCGTCTTCTCATTCCTCATATCCCGAGAACACGCATATTTAAAGGGAAGATCCTAACCTTCAGGATAAAAAATTACGGTTAATCGCGATCTACATAATTCAATTACACCCCCACAGTTGACTCTGTGTTGTCTTGATGTTTGCAGTTTTAAAGTCTATACAGAAGGAATTTCTACCCTAGGTAAAATGCAAACAAGAATGAATAATCGGAAACTCTTATGATGAATCATAGCATTTAATTGTAGCTTTAGGACGACTGGATCATACTATGAACATTTACCCCTTTGCGTTGTCATTTCACCTGTAAGTTATACTAGGATCTTATAACTACCGTGCAGTATCACCCCATAATGAATGAAATAAGTGGGCAGCACCACGAAGAGAATCCTAAAGAGAAATCTTACAAATAACTACAATACTTCTGAAACACCGTTATGGTCAAATAAAGTTCAAAGTATTTACATGCATGCTACTTATTTACATTAATGTGATCGTAACTGTCATGACCATAAGTTTAAACATGTTCTCAACACTCAGATATCTGCGATCAGATTTCCTCAGGAAGTACGACCATGGATTTAAGCTGCCATTAGGATATCTTCACTTGCGATGGCCCCCAGAATCGTCCCCTGTCGGTTCACCTGCATGTTGGTTGGATACTCATCTGGCGTCCGAATTTCTCAAATATCTCTGCTGCGCTGGAATAACTGCACGGCGAACTGCTCACAGGCCCTCTTCAAACCCGAGGTTCTCGGATGTCAGATATGCAAATGAGGGAGAACTAATTTGTCATAAATGCACTAATTGTGTCATGCATTATAACTCTGTTATGACTTGGGATGCCCATAAACTCAAGCACCCTAGCCCTATGTCGGTATTGACCTGTCGCCCGATATTGATGCATACTTTAGCATATTTCAGTTTTCCACGAGTAATTTTATCTCGGAGCACCACACCTCAAGCACTCTAGCCCTATGTCGGTATTGTCCTGTCGCCCGATATTGATGCATACATTAGCATATTTCAGTTTTCCACGAGTAATTTTATCTCGGAGCACCACACATTAGCTGGTCACCGTCACAGGATATGAATGTTAGATATTAATATTTTATTTGTTACTTGTCATTAGTCGACCCACTCCATTTCACTAATCATTGATTTGATATACAACTCACTGCGCTTGAGAGAATGCGGAGGGAGCTGCCCGATCTACTGAAATGGCAGCTAATAAGCCGCTCGTTGTTATTATAAGTTCAATCCTCACTACAGCACTGCTATCGAACTATCCTTCTATTGGATCACTTCCTTCATTTTACCTCATTTATACGATCAGTTATATAACTCGTATAATTTGGCACAATCCAGTATATTCACTCAGATCAATTTCGTAACTGCACCAGTGATAATTCACTTCAATCGACCACCTATTTTTACAATCCCGTGCCGCTCTGACACACAATCAAAGTAAAACTTTATCACATACAGATCATAGCAAACTGAATTCAAGACGTAACAAATATTTGGTACGCAGCGCACTGTCACTCACTTTGTGTTGTCATTTACCATTACACAATACTGTTCACTAAGGACCTCCACGATGTGAAAACAATGAATATTGAAACCGAATATTTAATAAAGAATGGGTCTACTGATTAGACCAAATGCACTGGATATACTGCGTAAGCTACCTTCTCGTCACCAGCCTTTATAGTGAGAAGCCTTATTTCTTGGAGAGGGAGTTAAGCCACGCCCACTTGTCCGACAACGTTCCGCTGAAAGGTAGACTTAAAGGTTGAATTTGATATGAAATTGAAGCCTTACACCCTTCTTTCCACCGATTAACTTTCGTTCCGAGTCCCTCGCGGGTTCGTCTACAATCATCAAAGCGTCAGTATCAATTCTCAGTTGGTGGAGCTTGGCTTCTGGTATTTCTAAGTTTTCCTGGTCCTGTAAGAGTCGAACCATCTGGTTTCAGTCTCCTCGTGCCATCATCTATCTGCGTATTTCCTATTATTCTTATTATGTAGAATGGTTCTTGGCATAACAAATCCGCATGCAATCTCCTCATTCATCGAAGTCGTAACTCGAAATTATCCATCAAGTATTTCTGAATTATTACTGTTAATATCATCGAAACAGTTGAAAGCTACGCATTGGTACCACTAGATATTTAGAGGAATACATGGGGTGATATTGTCTCAGATGTTGAGACGACTTATTTCAGGCTGCTTCGTGACCTCACTTCTCAGTCATGTGACACTTTTCTCGTTCCAGCTCTCTCGCTCAGAGAAGGAGCGAACTTCACGTACAAGCGTGATGCCAAACATAACATATCAGCCTGTCATAATCGTGCTGACAAATTTAGGCAAGCATTCATCAAAATAAAAAATAAAACTGAGAGAGTTGAAACAGAATTGCATCTCTTACATCGTGCTTTTTCCTCCTTTGTTGGCAAGTTACTCTACTGTTAAGTCAAAATTGTGATATTGCATAAACATTATTGATTAAAAATTTACCTTCCCCTTATAAATTTCAAATGAACAACAGAATATAAGCTTTACATCCCACTGTGGCTTCACTTCCTCTTCTATTATATTTCAATTATTAAGTCTTCACTGTATTAACACTCATAGTCACTTAAATGTCCTTCATTGTTTAAGTACCATCAAATCATGTATTTTTTATTCCATAGCCATCTTACGAAAATTAGGTCAAATATGCTTAAATTACAAATATAGCACTCCACCTTGTAATTCATAAATATTTATGTGTTAATAAACCAGTCCAAAATAAGATTGCGTTAATTTATATGTACCGTCACACTCATTGAGAACTTTGCATGTTAATGAAAAAAAGCATTCTGAATCTAAACTCTACACTCACGATATAACTCGAAAAATTATCAATTTGATCAACATCTCCATTTGAGTCCAAATTACTCATACAGAAAATATAATCATCTCTGTCATCACGTAATAAAATGTTATGCTGGAATTAAGGCAATTTATTACGTTATTTCACTTAATGGAAAATGGTACTTAGGATAAAACAAACTCACATTAGATCTTCTGCCCCCGCCATGTGGTCATGGGGGTATCCACGATTCGCACCTCATTGCTGTCCCTTCTGGAAGTCCTTTACGACATCAATCAATCAATCAATCAATCAATCAATCAATCAATACTGATCTGCATTTAGGACAGTCGCCCAGATGGCAGAATTCCTATCAGTTGTTTTCCTAGCCTTTTCTTCTACAATTTCAAAGAAAGTGGATATTTATTGAACATCTCACTTGGTAAGTTATTTAAATCCCTAACTCCCCTTCCTATAAATGAATATTTGCCCCAATTTTTCCTCTTGAATTCCAACTTTATCTTCATATTGTGCACTTTCCTACTTTTAAATACCACTCAAAATTATTCGTTAACTAATGTCATTCCACACCATCTCTCAACTGACAGCTCCGAACATACCATATTGGCGAGCAGTTCATCTTCTTTCTTCCAAGTCTTCCCAGCCCAAACTTTGCAAAATTTTGCAATGCTACTCTTTTGTCGGAAATCACCCACAATAAATCGAGCTGCTTTTCTTTCGATTTTTTCAGTTCTTGAATAAAGTAATCCCACTGAGGGCCCCATACACTAGAACCATACTCTAGTTGGGGTCTTGCCAGAGACTTATATGCCCTATTATTTACATCGTTACTACAACCTCTAAACACCCTCATAACCGTGTGCAGAAATCTGTACCCTTTATTTACAATCTCATTATTGTGATTGCCCCAGTGAAGTATGTCCTTATATTAACACGTAGATCACCATAAGAAATGTTCACCCACCAACGCAGTAACAAAAACTGAGAGGACTTTTCCCATTTGTGGAATTCACAACCTGACTTTTAACCCAGTTTATCAACACACCATTGCCTGCTGTCCATTTTACAACATTATCTAGGTTTTCCAGTTGCTCACAATCTGGTAACTTATTTATTACTCTATACAGAATAACATCATCTGTGAAGAGATTTATCTTTGATTCCAGTACTTTACTCATATATTCTATATATAAATAAGGGAACATAAAGGTCCAATAAAACTGCCTTGAGGTATTCCCCTCTTAATTATTACAGGTTCAGATAAAGCTTCACCTACTCTAATTCTCTGAGACCTATTCTCTAGAAATATAGCAACGCATTCAGTCACTCCTTTGTCTAGTCCAACTGCACTCATTATTGCCAGTAGTCTCCCATGATCCACGCTATCAAATGCTTTAGATAGGTCAATCGCGATGCAGACCATTTGACGTCCTGCATCGAAGATATTTGCTATATCTTGCTGGAATCCTACAAGTTGAGCTTCGGTGGAATAACCTTTCCTAAACCCGAACTGTCTTCTATCAAGCCAGTTATTCATTTCACAAACATGTCTAATATAATCAGAAAGAATGCCTTCCCGAAGCTTACATGCAATGCATGTCAAACTTACTGACCTGCAATTTTTAGCTTTATGTATACCACCCTTTCCTTTATACACAGGGGCTACTATAGCAACTCTCCATTCATTCGGTATAACTCTTTCATGCAAACAATAATCAAATACGTACTTCAAATATGGTACTATATCCCAACTCATTGTCTTTAGTATATCCCCAGAAATCGCATCAATTCCAACCGCTTTTCCAGTTTTCAACTATTGTAACTTACTGTAAATGTCATTGTTATTATATGTAAATTTTAATATTTCTTTATCATTAATCGCCTCTATATGGACATTAACCTTGCAACCAACTATCTTTACATACTGCTGACTGAGTACTTCTGTCTTTTGAAGATCCTCACAAACACACTCCCCTTGTTCAGTAATGATTCCTGGAATGTCCTTCTTGGAACTTGTTTCTGCCTTAAAGTACCTATACATACCATTCTATTTATCAATAAAATTTGTATGGCTGCTAAATATGCTTACCATCATGTTATCGTTACCTGACTTCTTTCCTAGATTCATTTTCCTAGTAAGTTCCTTCAATATCTCCTTACTTCTGCAGACATTTCTAACTCTATACTTTCCAATCTGCACCTCCTTCTTAGGTTTCTTTATTTCTCTATTATAATAAGGTGGGTCTTTAACATTCCTTACCACATTTAAAGGTACAAACCTGTTTTCACATTCCTCAAAAATTGCTTTAAGCCTATCCCAGGGTCTATTTACATTTTTATTTACCGTTGTCCGATCATAGTTACTTTTAAAACTCATTCATGCCTGATTTATCAGCCATAAGGTACTGCCTAATAGTCCTACTTGTAAGACCTCCCTTTCTTTCACGTTTATTTTTACCTACCACAAAACAGCTTCATGTTCATTAATGTCATCTATTACTTCAGTTTCTCTATGGAGCTTATCTGGTTTTACCAGCACCACGTCCAGGATATTCTTCCATCTAGTTGGTTCCATCTCTCTCTGAATCAGCTGATCTTCCCATATTAACTTATTTGTTGTCCATGCTTCCTGTCGTTCACATTACCTTCCCATTTGACTTTTGGTAAATTCAGATCTCCTGCTACAAACACATTCATTTCCATATCGTTTCCCACCTGATTATCTTATAATTCTGAATCAGCGTAACCTCTACCATTTCCCGGTCTGTACACTCCAAAACATCAAGTTACTTATTATCATTAGAAATGAGCATTGCCCCTAGAATTTACTGTTTGTTAAATTTTTCATAGTTTACAAATTCTCCTCTCACCAGAATGAATACTCCCCCTCCTGCTATTCCTATCCTATCTCTACGATACACACTCCAATTCCGTGAGAATATTTCTGCATCCTTCATATAATTTCTCAGACATGATTCAACTCCTATTACAATATCTGGTAAGTGTATATTTATTAAATTACTTAATTCCATCCCTTTATTTACAATAGTTCTACAGTTCAACACAAACAATTTTATGTCATCCCTACTTGACTTTCAGGTGCTGTACCCTTATCACCGCTCCCTAGACCACCCCGTTTGCCTGAATGTACATTTCTCTAACCCTTCCAAACAAATTTCGTAACTTATACGTGCCACTGTGGTTTAAGTGCAGGCTATCTGAGCGCAGCTCCCTATCTCCGACCAACTCATTCGGATCTAGAAATCTCACTCCCATTTAAATCCCCAATCACCCTCCCTTCAGAATCCCTCCTCCACACTATTCCACTGATAACAATCTCCGCTACCTTAAACTTCACCCGTGACTCATTTACTAGATCCCACACATCCCCAAATTTGTTGGTACTTATACCAGCTTGCTTTCCGTTGTTGGTACCAACGTGAAACACTACCACCTTCTCCTTGCCCTCCTCCTTCCTTCTCTTCTACATTCTTCATAATCTGCCTCAACCTAATTACTGGATAACACTCTACCCTGGTTCCCTTTTCTCCTCACACTTTCCCCACATGCCTCACAATGGAATCCCCCATGACCAGAGCCTCAACCCTACCCACCTCAACTGATCTCCTCCCCTCCTGGTCAGACCTATCTTTACTGACAGCTGCAGAAACTACTTCCCCCTCTCTGATATCCCTCCCATTACCCTGTTCCACCTGAATATTCCTTTCCTCTACTCTACATTTCCCTTCCTCCTATTTCCACACTTCTTAGCAACAGTTTCCTGTTCCTCATCTTCCCTCTGTTGTTTTGCCTGCAGTGACTCGTACTGATTTCTCACAGATACATGCCCTGTGTTCTGATACTGAATAGAGTAGTTAGCCTGCAATCTTTTTCCTCTTAGAACATTAGACCACCTGTTTTCTACAATTCCCCCTTTCCTTCCCATCCCTCTTTTACGCCTACTATATCCTGTATATAGTTTGAGGAAGGCCTACCTCTCTTCCTGTCTTCTGAGCGAATCCTAATTATCTCCCTCAAACTCTCGAACTCCTCCTTCATATTCCTTTATGCTTGGTCACGCCCACAGTTCCTATACTTGCACTTCATAGCCATTCTTTGCGGAAAAATGACGCGAAAAGGAGAAATAAAAAAATATTATGTGCATAAAATTAAAGGAAATTTTTTTCTAGGACAGTACACAAGATTACACGACAATAAGGTCATTAATACACTACAATACTACTCTATTTTTATCCTACAGCATTCTAACAGGATACAAATGCCGTAAATTACTGAATACCAAAAGGAATACACAAGAATTACACAATTCTAAACTGCAGTTAAGCGGATCCTAATTACAACAACAACATTCTAGTAAGAGAGTTTTTTCGGATGTCTCTACTATAGGTCTACTACACAAATATTTTACAATATAGAATAAGCACGCTAATTTCTAATATATATTACTAGTATACTACAGTATACTGCAATAATTTTAAAATTTTTATTATCGTATGTTTTTACTAAGCACAAGCCGGAATGAAAATTACAAGTTTGAAATTTGTAAGAACTACTCAAAGATTACCAACAAAGCTAAATGCTGAGACAAATTATTATTAGTAAGGTTTTATCTTACTAAGATCTAATAGATACACACGAAAAATACACAAATATACACACGAATATAGCAGGCAAGATACGGTGCTATCTAAATATAGCTACCGTATCTACATTGCAATTATTAACTGGAATGTGGTTATATGACTTTTACACCTGGTGGATTACTATTATTTTCCTATTACGCGGGACGGAGGATAAAAAAGCCCTTACATTCTGAAAAAGAAGTGTTTGTCTACAATAATGTATATCAAAGTTACGCAGGGGGCTTGAACTGGAATATAATTGTAATATAGGAATTTGATTATTAACCTTCACTCGATGAATAAATGAAAGTGCAAAGTACAAAGTATGCCGGGAATACAGTACTCAGCTGATTTTTTTATTTGTTTACACAACTACCAAGTGCATGTACTCTTTGATCTCGTCGGAATGCAGGAACAATCGTCGACAATCCAAAGACTGTTGAGTATGGTAATTATCCAGTAAAGTACCATGTATTCCCTTTAACTTCTTTTAAAATCAAAGTTTACCGGTGTATCGTGTTATTTAATTGAATAAATTATTAACTTCGCGATAGTTTGAACGGATATCTGTATGAAATACTTGAAAAGCTACGGAAGTTACAACTCCTTATGATAATCTGCCTTTGTAAGTTTTATACCAACGAACAAATAGATATTTAAAATTATTAGAAACTTGATATTATTACCTAAAGTATTTCCTAAACCTAAATTCGAATTCGAAACAAGGTACACCTAGCTAGCCTACTTAACCTAGGAAACGTAATCTTCTGAACACCAACTGAACCACTTGTTATAAAATTCAAACAAAATATCACTACTTCCAATTTCTACTATCAAGCACTAAACACCAATATATAAATAGCACTAAATGGATAACACACACACAAAATTAAACAATTTCAATAGGTTTTAACTATTTTATCACTGCAATAATGCAAGAGCACTCTCAACAGCAAACCATTCACAAATCAGCTCCCCTCCATGATTTAAGCTTCCATCTTACCATACATACATACATACATACATACATACATACATACATACATACATACATACATACATACATACATACATACATACATACATACATATCTTTATTACCCACCCCAGTGTACACCATCGGCCTACAGGTAATAAAGACAGAGCGAAACACAGAACAAACAAACGATAGGCACTACATCTCCCCTAAAACTACTTAAATAAATTATCTACATCTACTCAGTGTCCTTCCATACGTACGCGGATAGCCAGCATACGTGCAGGAAGCACCGCACTACAAACTACCCTGTTCCCCTACTCCTACCTACCACCTAAATAAAATTTAGTAGACTGGCCGCAGTCAGTCCTGGTATGGAATACATGCCCACCAACCTGTTGACCACAGCCACCAGCCTCGCCACGTGAGAACTGATCTCATGTCTCACCTACACTCACCTACACTTGCTGACACTGTATTCCTTCCCTACCATGTGTGACAAGCCAGCTTAGCGGAAACCAGACCCAACGCATGGCCTGCCACACACTTCCGCTATGTACGTCACACCTACTCTGTTCATTGTCAGCTCTCTATCTTCCCTCTCCTTTTTCTTCCCGTGCAGACATGCTCATGCCTAACTTCTTTGGGGAGGGTCAAGTCCGAACACCTCCTTCTTCCCTTGATACGTCACCTTCTCCTCTCTCGCACTATTCTCGCCCACTACATCTCACCTTATTAAACTTAAGACTTAAACATCAACTAACAACCATTTTAAATCCCTCATCATCGCACTTAAAACAATTTAATTTTTTACATCTCACTTACACACAAACAAACATTTTCCATTCCCAGTCCATTAGTTCACTCAGTCTTCTCAATCTACAGCACCACACTTACATCAAACTGTTAGACTTATCCCAGTTCTTCCATCCTATTAAACTTAGTACATAAACATCAAGAATCCATCATTTTACAACCCTCATCAAGGCATCTACACCATTTAATTTTTTTCATATGACCTACTTTTATAATTTCCATACTGCCAACATTTTATCCTTAACTGCAGTCCCACTTAATCTATCTCAATTCTATTGCATACACCTTCTTTATACTCCCTCCTCACACACATACACTTAAACAATCCATTTTTTCCACTCCTCATTTATACACAGACAGGACTCCATTCCTAGTCCATTAGTTCACTCAGTAATCTCACTATTTTTTCAGCGTCCACCTAAGCTTCATTTCAACTATCCACGATAAACTTAAACTATATACCAGCTTCTTAAATTTACACTACCCTCAAGCCTACTCAACCTCCCCTTTTCTCAACTCTTACCTAATTTTTTCAGGCTTTCCCTTTTTACCAACTCTTCTCATAAACACATCTACTCTCATATTCCTCAAGTCATTAATCTATCACCCCCTCGCATCCTACTACTTCTCTATCTACTTCCCAACAACTTGCCCCCGGCGGATCACCTTTCCACAGGGCAAGATGCTCTCCCCTTTTCCCCTAACACTACAGCCCCCTCTTCTGATATCATGGTTACCATAATACCCTTCCCGCATCTACTCAGGGCGGATATCCATTCCTCTGAGCAGAATGCCTTCTCCCTTCCTCCCTAGGCAAGAACCACATTATCTGCACAACCCCTGTTACTCCCTCAATTTCTTTATAAATCAAGCTCTGGCCGCATTTAAGAATTTCGCTATATTCGTTCCTTTCTCCCACTCTCTACATAACCAAGATGTCATCTTATAGCTTTCCCCTACCTTATCCAGCTCCTTCTTACTTAGTAGTTTGATCTTTATCTCCTCCAAAGCTCGGCATTGATTAAAATATGCAGGTCCTCCCACTTCTTTCCACATAACACACATCTATCACTATTATCACTACCTACCCATCCCCTGTTCCTAGGAACACCCAATATCCACCAATACAAACCTATCTTATACCTTCTACCCTCAAACTCCGTTTTCGGGTTTATTACTTCCACCAATGTATTTAATACTGATAAAGAGACTCTCTGTACATTTCCTTATTAAGCTCTGTCAGGGATTGAGACGCCCTCTATGTCCTCTATGGTGTATCATTCTATGACAGAGACTAGCAGGGAGTTTTCTATCTGTAAAACCAGAGAGTTTGTACTTACTAACAATAATAAAGGTATTTGTTTATAACTTGTAAACGGTCGTTACTCGCGAGGAACAAAATATAATACTGGTGCCGAGACCCGGGAACGAAGAACCATCAACACTAACATTAAAGGAGACTACACTGAACGGATATCTGCAAGAGGTTTTCCTTTCCTTCACGCCGCGAATATTTACATCAAAATAGAAGCCTATCAACATCACGACAAACGGCAGATGTGTAGATTTTCTATTTATTCTGTAATATTTAATTAGGAAAGTTGTTGTAAAAGAGATAATGTTGAATGAAAAGGGTTGTAGTAAAGGGAACCGTGCCTATTGAGAAATGGTCAAGCTTACATCGCAATAGAAGTTTATAAGTGCATGATATTTTAGAAGCAGAGAGCAGCCATCTTGAATATTAATGCATACGTAATCTGCTGGTACGAAGGTCATCCACGAATCAGTAAGGTACAGGTGCTGCCATCTGTCGCCAAGCAATGCAATTACAGAAGATCCATAAAATCTGTCAGGGCACACTGACATACGTCTCCATCACTGCCATACTAGCCCACTTCACGTCAACTTTCCCTTGAGTTTCACGATGACGGAAAATGAACAGCTTCTTAAAAAACTTAAAAGGACACGAAAGACCCACCGGTCGAGTGTTACACATTTCTCCACGTACCTGAATGAAGTTAACGACTCGACAGAACAGGATGAAATAGCTCACGATCTTGACCGCTTACAAGACACTCTACAAAAACTATTAATCCTAGACGAACAAGTACACGATTTGGTGAATGATGGTGAGTACGAGACGGACGCACAGGATTGCGAGCAATGTATTGACCGCTCGAAGCGTGCAATACGGAAGGCCACTAATTTCATTAAAGAGAAGCGTGAGGACATCACTCAAGCCACCGCTGTTTCAATTACACAAACTCCAATCACTTAAGACGTTAAACTACTTACTATCAGACTTGAACCTTTCACAGGCGATATAGAGACATGGCCCAGGTTCTGGGAACAATTCCAGTCTTCTGTGGACAACAACGCGCGTCTTTCAACCATAAATAAACACGTGTTTCTCCGAAGTTACCTAGAGGGTAAACCTAAACTTCTGGTTGACGGAATAGCGGTCACGGCAGATAACTACGACCGAGCGAAGCGGATTCTTCCCTCGAGATACGGCGACACGGACCGAATCATACAAAGCCACCTAGATTTCTTGGAAAATTTAGAACCCGCCACCTCAGATAGCCCAGCGATGTTAAACACTACCTGCATTAAGTGTCATCGATGATTAGAAGCACTAAGAGCACTAGGGGAAAACATAGACGCGTTCGGAAGGATATTAGCACCCAAACTGCTGAGAGCATTCCCAGAAGACCTTTGCCGCCGCTGGCTAATTCATGCAAAAAGAAATGGCTTACAGGATGGCAACCTTACACGTTTAATGGAATTTTTAAATGAAGAAATTCAAGGAGCTCTAGCCGCTCAAAAGATACGTGATAATGCTACGCAACCACTGAACTGCATGCCAACGGCAGCCGCTCTTCAAGTAAATACGAAGACCAAGAAGAGTAAGAAAGGGGTCAATTCCACACTACAGCCTTTCTGCGTGTATTGTGAGAAGAATTCCGGACATTGTGGTCAAGACTGTCATCAAATGAAATATATTCGGTCAAGAACAGAAAAACTGAGAGCTACGAATCGTTGTTTTCTATGCTTAAGGCGTGGCCACAACAAAGGTCAATGTTTCAAACGCGGGAAGGCATTTTGCACTAAGCAACATCATGTTTCTATCTACAATCGAAACGACAGCTTGCAGACATCAGTTAGCAAGATTTCAGTTACGACTCCAAACTTCACGTACTTACAAACAGCCCGCATATGGATCAAAGGCCCAACAGGGAGAAATAAACCAACGCGCTGCATACTGGATTCAGGAAGCCAGTCGAGCTTCATTCATAGTTCCTTAATGCATTCATTGGAACTTAATGTCACCGGTAACACGAGTCTAGAATTCACTGCTTTTGAAGCGCCCTCTAGCACTGCAGAAAAAAGAAGAGAAGTCAGCTTTGAGATCATGGGATACTCAACAAAGGCTTTGATTACCGTTAAGGCTTTCGAAAGTAATAACACATATTTAGCGCAACCAACACCGCCGCAAGACATCGGAGTTCCTGTTTCGGTCAGGAAGGTAAAACTAGCTGATCCACGAGACGAATCTAACGAAGACCTACCTATAGAAGTTCTTATAGGTGCGGATTACTATTGGAAGATCGTGACTTCAAAACAGCCAATTAGAGTGTCACCTTCACTGGTTCTGATTTCCACAATTATCGGACACAAACTTAGTGGAAACAGATCAAGTACTACAGTCAAACAAACCACAGTACATCACATTTCATTGCACGAAGACGTGATATTGGACAACGTCGTTAGACAGTTCTGGGAGCTAGAGTCTATCGGGATACAAGAGAAGGCCACCAGGACACCCCTGGCGAAAGATAAGCTTATCCTTCAAGAGTTTCATGACAGTTACTGCATTAAAGATGGAAGGAGAGTAGTGTTACTTCCTAGAAAGAAGGATGTTCAGTTTTCAAGTAATCTCCCCACAACAAGAAAACGGTTTCAAGCCCTAGAGATGAGACTGAAGAGAGATGGAGATTTTCGCGATATGTATCACAAGCATATGCTAGACTACTTTGCTAAAGACCAGATAGAGAGCGTGCCTGCAAACGATTCATCTGGAAATGTGTTCTACTTGCCACATCATGCCGTGAAGAAGAAAACTGGTAATGTTACTAAGTTCAGGATTGTATTTGATGCGTCATCATATGAAAAGGGGTCACCGTCCTAAATGATGCCCTAGAAACTGGACCGAACTTACTGCCCGAAATTCTCGCTACCCTATTACGTTTTCGGCAGTATCGTAATGCAATGGTAAGGATGTAAAGATAATTGGAATCAAGAATTGGAGGAGTTCTGCACTTAACAGGAAAGAATGGGGAAAACTTCTTCAGAAGGCTGAGGCCCACAAAGGGCTTTCGTGCCAGTGATGATGATGATGATGATGGTATAGTATTTAAGTTATGATTATGGCAGCATTAATATATGAAACCGTCACCGTAATTAACAAGTGATATAGATGTCTGTCAGATTTATCTTGAAAGAACGAAAGCATTGCGCTGAGCATTTCTCTTTGGATTCACGTTAAAAATACATATTAATCGTTGAAAACCCTGAGATGCTTACTGACCCAAACCGTGGATTTTTCTTCGACGCCAAGAGACTTAGACTCGGGGATCGGCGTACTATTGCAACGACGTCTTAATCTCTTCTCAGCTTCGTGTCTTTGCTTGTCACTTGTCCCTTTAATTCGAGCTTCATGTGTTGGATCTGCGTCCGGAGGAATGCTGATAGTTACATCCCAAGGTCTTCTCGGTTTCTGCCGATGATGTATTACCTTAGGAATTTGTCCTGTGATTCATGAACGGTAGAGTTTATGTGATGTTCAATCATTGGCAAAATATTTAACCACTTCCAATACTGACTTGGACAGAATATCTAGCAATACTTAGCAATTTCAGACATTAATCTTCTAGCCGGTTTTGCCTGCGGATGTCTGATGGAATTCATAATATGACTGATGTCTTGCCTTTCCATAGCAGACCTGAATTCAATTCAATGATGGTAATTTGAGATCCACGATGTGTTAGGAGGTAATCTGTCCGTCCCATGGTTGGAATTATATTATCTCGCGGTCTCTTCAGAATATTATTTGCCTTTGCTTTTTGAATCGGCAGGAACCTACAATATTTAGTAAAGATGTCCATGACTACTACTATATACCTATGACATCTTTGAGCTTTGCGTAGTTGATCAAACACGTCTAAAGCAAAAAATCTCCTTAGGTTTAGATTGTATGATATGTTTGATTACTTCAGGAGTCAGGTAGTTGTTAGGTTTTGTTCTCTGACAAATCTCACAGATTTTAATTGTTTCAGCAATATCTTGGCGTAACATTTTCCAAGTGAATTTTCTGATACTAAGTCGTAGGTTTGGCTGTTCCCGAATGACAAATAATTAGATGTGCATTCCATATTATGTCAAACCTAAATTTACGTGGTGTAGCGACTCGTAAATTAGAACGATTCCTATCAGCATATTTATATGACATTCCATTAATTAACAGGTAAGGCTTTGAAATGCGTCCCATATTAATATCATTAGCAACTTGTGGAGTCATTCTCCCTTCCAATAATCGAATATTATCACGCAGTTCTTGCTCTCTCTTCCGAGCTTGTGGTAAATATCGTAATCTTCGTAATAGTTCTTGATCATTTGGTGTCAGTTTTGTCTGGTTAATCTGTTTGCTGTTATCGTCTTGTTGTGCATTGCGGCTAAGAATGTCTGCGAGAATGATATCTCGTGCTGGGCAATGTTCTACTTTGGTATGAAACTGTTGTATGAATAATGCCCATCTCGTTACGCGTTCACTGGTAGGAGCAGATGTCTTGATGAATGACAGAACTCCAGTACCAGTCTTGACAATGATCTTAAATCCTAAACTTATTTTTCCAATGGTCTAGTGCTTGAACTATTGCTAAATCTTCAATCCCAGTGGTAGCATAATTTCCTTCGTGGTTTTAAGCTTATTACTCATGAATGCTAAATAATGTCTAGTCTTGGTATCAGAATCATCTTGATAAAGTACAACACTGGTACCTATTTTTTTAGCATAGGTTTGGATGAAAAATGGCCAATCAGTATTTCGATACCTAAGTTTGGTATTGTCCACCATCATCTTCTCAGTAGCAATGAAAGGTTTCTGACATTCCTGCGTCCATTTCTAGAGGTTATTCTTGCACAACAATTGTTGCAATGGTGCAACTGTTTGTGTAAAAGTCAGTCAATGTGGAGAAAATAATTGTGCCAATCCAAGAAATTGACGTACCTGCTTGATGTGGCAAGACGTCGTTAAATCCAAGATTGTTTGAATTTTAACAAGATTTCCACGTATCCCTTTACCGTCAAGCTCATGCCACCAAATGCAGAACTTTAGATTCGCAAAACTGACGTTTTATTAAGTTAATTTTAAAATGATATTTCCCCAAACTTTTCTATAAGATACTGAAGCATTTAATGCGATTCTCAAAGTCTATTTCAGGTATCAAAATATCATCAACGTAAATGGGTATGTCTTCTTTCAAGTCTTGACACAGTATCTCATCCAAGGCACGGATCAAAGCTGCTCCAGAATTTTTCATACCAAATTGCAATCTTTTAAGACAATAAGTTATATTTTCAAACATAAATACTGTATAAAGTTTCGTTTCATCATCCAACTTAATATGAAAGTAACTTGACATATCCATTTATGAGCCCTGAATTTTCGTATCACCTCTCTAATGGGTGCCGGTCTATCATATTCAATGACAGGTCGATCATTCATATTTCTAGCATCCAGACCAATCCTCAAATTACCATCAAGTTTTACAACAACCGTCAGTGGATGAATGTATTTTGAAACATGCTTAGAAATGATTTTATCACGTTCCATTTTCCTTGTTTGATCCTTATAATTCTCTGCAATATGTTATTGCACCATTTATTGCCAAGCTAAGCCCAGCCAGTGAGCGAGATATCCCAAGGGGGCTTTTTGTTTTCTAGAAGCATTTTAGGGAAAGGGGTGACGACCAAGCACAAAATAATTTAAAACAACATTCTGACATTTATTCACATAAACACTCATTTAAAACAAAATATTCTTGCTATTTTAAACACATTTACTTTCGTGGTGTCTTGATTTTCAGTATTGAACTTACAAAAATAACATGATCTCCATCGATGCAGACAACAGTTCGGCTCTGAAATCACATAATATCAGATGGATTAGGCCTTTACTGCCTTTAAAAAAAATTAAATTTAAATGAAAATATAACCTGAGCCTCCTATAATTAACAACAGCATTTACGAAAATCAGCTGGCAGCTATCTCACCTATTATTTCAGAAACAAATTTAAACCGAATTTTCCATTTTATTCATTAGAACTTCAGCATGTGGTCACTGTTCTAATGATCAGTTACGTTACTTAAGGTAGGTAGGTAACACTCGCTAATGAATCTGAGTCTACTTCGAAATCACAATTAATTATTATTATTATTATTACTATTATTATTATTATTAGTATTATTATTATGATTACCATTATTATTAGTGATTATTACGTCTATCAGTCCTCTTGAAAATTGTCGTGAAATTAGATGACACGATCCTAAAATTGCAAGTGAACTTTGATGACAGTCAATTCGACACTACATCTCAAAATTAGATACAACTCCATATCACGATATTCCAAATACAGTATCACATCTAAATCAGACGACGTTTATCGCGTGGTCAATTATTTTTACATGTATAAATCCTGCACTTGAGAATTCATTCAAAAGAACAACTGCACCAATTAATCTAATAGATCTCAAAATTACAATCACACAGGTAACTCAGTCTACCATGCCACCATGAGAATGAAAATGGAAACAACTCAAACTGCTGCTAAAACTAACATAACTACGATCTAGGGAAGAAAAACCATCTAGTTTTACATAGTTGAGAAAGATATTAGACAATTAAAAATGGTAGTCAAATGTTAGCTTCTGTTCGATTCCTGGTTGAGGTGTCCATCATTCCGGCATTTGCCGTCCGTCACCTTCTCCAGCCAGAAACGCCTTACATGTTTATCAGGTCATGGAGATACAGCAGTAGACGTGCCACGATGAAATTACGCTGTATCTTGTAGAAGCAGAATTCATCTTGATGTTGACGACGATCCGTTGGGCTGAGTTCGCCACGTGCGAGTAGTGTTAAGCTGCAACTAATACAATAAGTATTAAAATATGCACACACCAGTCGGAATGTTCAATATTCGCATGGAGAAATGAACTTAACTTGGATCCACTAAATTCGAAGTACCACTTTTTAAAGCTCTATCGTAAATAACTACAGTCACAGTTAGCAGAGTAGGTTGTCGTCTACAAGACTGAATTAATTCCTACGTGGTCTCGATGAACAGTAAGTACGTAGTCAGCAGCGCAGCGCAGAATAAGCAGGAAGAAGAGAAAGATTTAATGCTAGCATGAGGTTATATAGCTTTAGCTAGGGGTCTGTCGCTTTCAAAGATGATCATTGGTTTACAGTGTCTCTTGTAATTGGCTGTGACTATTCTAGAAATTTTGTGGCTTGCTCGCCCGCTGGTCAGCACACGCACACTCATCATTCGGGGAACCATTCTGTCACATGATCTACCCCTGTACTCGATCGAAGACGGATCAATACTTGCTCCCTCTGAATTGGAAAAACAGTCTGGCGCATTTGACTCATATATACTTCCTTACAACGAAATACCTATAAATGGTATTTGGTTACTAACACAGCTCTCCAAATGATAAACTCTTGGGGAACAATAAATTTTCAATGCAGACCTGTAGTAAATGATCTGATAAAGAATACCTTTGATGGGGACAATATGGCTTCCTCAAATAGGGAGTAATATCTGTAACTTGTAATTTATATTTATATCTTTAATTTTACCAGGTTTAGTACCAAATACTTCCTTATATTCTAATAATGTTCTCATCAGGATTTGCTTTTGTTCTTCATTCAATTCTGTTTCATTGCTTTCTCTCTAGATTGTTTGCAAAATATAGTCTTCAGCATGAATCTCCTCTAAATCATAATCCAGGATTCTATCCTTGCCAATTCTGTGGTCCATGCGGGTTTATTATCCTGGCATAATGTTTTGTATAATAGCAGTGAACGCGGTTATATGTTCCCTTTCGTTGCTTTGATAATTATCCATCAGCTGAACTTCATCTAACTGTGGATTTTCCAAACACGGTGCTTGTTTATCGTTTAATAAGCAAACGGTGCCATTTGAAAAATTAATAATCCCACTATATTTATTCAAAAAGTCAAATCCAATAATAATACTATATTGAACATTTTCCAGTATGATGAATATGTGCTCAAAATCCATATTATGAATGATAATCTTAGACAATATCTGAAATTTGCATTTCACGGACTCTTCAGTAATTATTCCTCTGACTTTGAGATTTCAAATTGGTAATATCTTGATATCATCATGTCGCTTGATTTGATTATAAAGATCTTCAGATGTAACAAAGATCTCCGCACCAGTATCAATTAGCACATGAGTAACTCTATTAGTAATTCTGACTTGAATAATTGGTAATACTCTTCTTTTCCGTATGTACTTATCTCTCTCTTGTTCTTTAAGTAAATCTTCATCTTGTATGTGCCACGCTTCAATCTTGATTATAAATTTTGTTTCAGGGTCACATGGTAATGAATCCCCATTTAGTCATTTGGAGTATTTGTTTTCTTTATTATTAGAAAATCCACCATTTCTCATCTCATGATCATTTCTATCATCCTGCTGATAATTTTCGGATTACTCTAACAATTTTATCAATCTTCTGTTGATCTTCATGTTGACTCCTGTTTTCTCTTTTTTGGTTATTCTTTGGTATCTGCTGCTCCTTCATGAACCTATCAAGACGTTCTTGAGTTTCTCTGTCTCTTCTCTTTAACTCGTGTCTATAATCAATGTCATTTTCATTTTCATTGTATCTCTGATGAAATGAAATGGCGTATGACTTTAGTGCCGGGAGTGTCCGAGGAAAAGTTCGGCTCGCCGTGTGCAGGTCTTTTGATTTGACTTCCGTAGGCGACCTGCGCGTTATGATGAGGATGAGATGATGATGAAGACGACACGCCCAGCCCCTGTGCCAAAGAAATTAACCCATGATGGTTAAATTTCCCGACCCTCACGGGAATCAAACCCGGGACCCCTGTGACCAAAGGCAAGCACGCTAACTGTTTAGCTATGGAGCCGGACTGTATCTGTGATAATTGTTATTGAGTTTATTTCCGTAGTATCTGTACTTTCTTCTGAGGTATGGTCTGTAATTTATTTGTCGCACTTTTGACCTATTTCTTTCTCTTTTGGCTCTTAAGTGGCAGTGGCGTATCCTGAATTCCCCACGGAGGCATGCAACTATGAACCATGCAGTAGCACAATATATTTAGTAAATTCCAATTCTACTCACCCTAATTACATGTAGGTGAATTCGACCCTACGATTTGTTCAGAATTCCTTGGTGACGTGAATGTAGAAGTCCTCACATGCTTTAAATTGAACACGATGATCCTTCTCTATTATTTATTTATTTATTTATTTATTTATTTATTTATTTATTTATTTATTTATTTATTTATTTATTTATTTATTTATTTTCCAAAAATTGTAGATACAATATTCAGGAATAGCGAATGGAAAAAAGGGATAGCCCCACATGCACGAATGTGCCTCGGAGACGACTTTAAGAATTGCGGGCGGAAGGGCCAAAGTACTCAATTTATAAAGCTCACGAAGACCATTATGGTGACCACTGGTCAATAGGAACTTCTGGATTTGTGCCACAGTCCTATCTTTGAAGTATTCAGAATTGAATATTGCGCTCAATTTCAGATTTATATCGTACGATTATCAAAATATTTTCCATAGACTTCGATCAATTTACTGAATTGCTCTTTAGGAAAATCACTTAAAAATGAACATTACTTGCAATCATTGTGTGGTGTCCAGAAAAATCGTGTGAAATATTTCAGCTTAGAACTCTGGCCTGTAAGGTTTAATTGTCTAAAGTTCAATGTTGTGGGAATTTCTATCAAAGAATTGTCGTTCATAATTATATATGTGCCGCGTGTCAGTACTTCGATAACATTGTCACATACCATTATTTTCAGGCGCAACGGCTATACAGCCTGGTACTTGCATATATTTTCAAATTGATTTTATTTTGTATTTACCGTGATTTAAGGAATATGAATAATGCCCTTTGTATCTGATGAAATGACCTCCTGCGTTATGATTTTTATTTTTTATTTTACAACTTGCCTTACGTCGCACCGACACAGATAGGTCTTATGGCGATGATAGGATAGGAAAGGGCTAGGAGTTGGAACGAAGTGGCTGTGGCCTTAATGAAGGTACAACCCCATTTGCCTGGTGTGAAAATGGGAAACCACAGACAACTACCTTCAGGGCTGCCGACCGTGAGGCTCGCACCCACTATCTCCCGGATGCAAGCTCACAGCTGCGCGCCCCTAACCACACGGCCAACTCGCCGGTTTAAATGTTTTATTCCACCTTATATGCTCTAACTTTCCTATTAGATTAGCCTAAAAATTGTGCTCAGTCGAATAGAAGGATTTTCTCACTCTTAAATCTAGGGTGGTGTTACCTAATATTTGTGTTATTTTCTTATTTATTTATGCAAGAAAGCAATACTACTGTAAATTGAATAGATCGCTTTGCTCTGTTTAAGTGTAGACTTTGCTCGCCTTTGGGAGATACTAGAATCAGTGTTGCCAATTATCATGAAGTCACTAATTGGGTTCAAATGTCTTCTTCTTCTTTATTTGTTTACCCTTCAGGGTCGGATTTTCCCTCAGACTCAGCGAGGGATCCCACCTCTACCGCCTCAAGGGCAGTGTTCTGGAGCTTCAGGCACTGGGTCGGGGATGAAACTGGGGAGGATGACCAGTACCGCGCCAAGGCGGCCTCACCTGTTATGCTGAACCGGGGCCTTGCGGGGGATGGGAAGATTGGAAGGGATAGACAAGGAAGAGGGAAGCAATCGGCCGTAGCTTTAAGTTCGTTTCCATCCCGGCTTTTGCTTGGAGGAGAAGTGGAAACCACGGAAAACCACTTCCAGGTTGGCTGAGGTGGGAATCGAACCCATCCCTTACTCAGTTGACCTCCCGAGGCTGAGTGGACCCCGTTCCAGCCCTCATACCACTTTTCCAATTTCGTGGCAGAGCCGGAAATCGAACCCGGGCCTCGGGGGGTGGCAGCTAATCACACTAACCAATACATTACAGAGGCGGACGGGTTAAAATGTCACTACATGAAAATTTTGTGAAGTAAGTCTACACGAGGGGAATATTTAAACATTAAATGAATGAATAACTGCAACATACCTAATAAATGAGAAGACTCAGGTTCCTCTTCTGGTGTAGTTGTAATTGGAATATGAATATGCAGCTGAGGTTCCTGTCTTACGCAAGGCACTTTCAGAGAATTCATAATTATGTGTAACAGGGCTTGATAACACTTCTAAGTGCGTTTTTGGCGTGAAGTGTGAAGCAGTTCTCGTGTGGAGTCGGTACGCATTTTTATTTTCACCAAGTTCAGATGACTGAAAGGACCGTCAGCCTCTGCATTGGAACAAGGTAGAGAAATACTGGCACATATTTGAATGGATTAACAGCAACAGAGTATAAATTTTAAAAAAATCCTCCACACAACTTTCGACTTGCTATCGTCGTAAGGCCAGGCTTTCAAAATGGAGCAGCCGCATGGGATCCGTACCGAAGAGAGCTCATCTCGCCAGGGGGTAATCCGTGCTTACCGCTCGACCGTTACCTTCATACCTTAGACATTCCGACTTTCTCCGAAGCTGCTGACAGACGGCAACGAATAGCACGTAAATGGTGACAAAGAGTCAAGTGCAGTGACATCATGCGGAGGGTTTCAGAACTATGTCTACCTATGAATGCAATTTTAAGATTGAATGTGTTACGTCCTTAGCTCCTCCATTTGCTGTCTCTTCTTTTCTACAGTGGATTAGATGGTGAGACTACACCAGCACCACACGTAGTCAGGCAACGGAACTAGTGCAGTTGTGTGGAACTCTTGAATTTCTTAGATATTAAATTAATAATACTAGCCCTGAAACAACGTAAAATCTTCAGACAGTACTTTGCGCTATCATAACGCATGCAATGAATGCCTTGCATGCAAGGAAAATACGCCTCTGTTAAGTAGTCATCTCCTTTTCCACTATCCTCTTGTTTACTATCATCCTTAAGTCTACCTTGACTTGGAGTGGTAACCGTTTTATTCTAATCAATTTGGTGTAAGACGTGAATTTTAGCTTCATTGTGACAAATTCTAGTATCCATTAATGAGTTAGTACGATCCAGTCGTCTCAGGAAACTATGAAATTGCATAAAGTCAGTGATATTTGCAGCTGTTAATTTTCTCTGAATATCTATTGGAAATAATCTAATCATTGTGTGTATTAATTCATTTTGTCTCAGTGGCGGATCAAGAAATTGCATCTGCCTAAGTTTGGATGTGAAGACTCGCATATTTGGAATTTCAATGACCATCAAGTTTAGTATTATATAATTCCATCCGAACCGTGTGTTGTATTTCATCATTCCAATATGAATCTCAGAAAGCCTTCGAAAAGTCTTCGAAACGTTTCCCAAAAATACCTAAATGAAACATACCAATTAGATACTGGACCTTCTAATAACTTTCCTACAGTTCTAAAATGTCTTTCAGGGAGTATTTTAAAGGTACACACCAGTTTTCACATTCCTAAACAATTTCTTTAAACCCATCTGAGAGTATGTTTACATTATTGTTTACCCATATCCACCGATCATATATTCCCGACGTCTGGTGTATTGCCTCTGACCTCTAGAGGTTGTCGTCAATGTAAACGAAGTTTCTCGACTTTATTGCGTGCATCATGTTGTTATTAGTTGATTTAGTTTGTCATTTAATATAGTGCGGAACTCTGAGGTGAAAGCTTTAACATGAAGAATAAACAATACGTAGAGCTTTCCCCTGGGGACATTGAGAGCTTTGGTAACGTTTTCCAATGAGCACTGAATTGCATAGATATTTGAGCGCCCTACCAAAATCCAAATTTCTTTTCAGGTATCACCGAATTCGTTAAGGTCATTAGTCTGTTCTGTATTATATTTGATAAGAGTGTAAGCCCTGTATTCTCTACCGATCTTCCATCAAACGACCTATATTATACTACACAGACTGGCTGGACGGGCTAACACAGCGCTCCTGACTGAACTAAGTTGGACCACATCCTCCATGTTTCCTCAAGGCCGTCGACAGCTGTTAGTTGTGAACAAGCAAAGATGCCTATCTCTTGTTCTGCGTATTTGCGTATAATTGCACGAATAGAGCGAATATAACAAAAAAATACACAATAAATATATAATTTTATATTATAATAAGTGAGTATTTTTTCCTTATTCCGAATAGAATTAACTTCTACTTCTCATCTGCTTAAAATGGTAACTATGTAAATTAATGCAGTGTGTACATTTCCGACATTTTCCGGGTAAGTTTTGCGTTCTTACAAGCTATGTATTTCTCTCCTTCTTTGATTCAGAAGTAGAATTGGCATATTTTGCAGTGACAAATTTATTTCGAAACAAAGTTCTGAGCATGTTAACTATAACATTCTAGTCCATGGTAATCAGCACCCTCTTAGCACTCTAAAAATTTTCACAAGTTCCTCTACATAAGAAAACATCAACAACAATCCATGTAATGGTAAAATGGGGTAGTTGGATGATTTTCTGTATTCTTGTAGAGTTACTACGGCTTAAAACGGACTGCCTTTTGCTTCCTATGAATTATCTTGCAGAGAACCCATCCATGCGTGTGGAGGAAAGGGAACAAGGTGGAGTGTTATCCAGGAATTAAGTTGAGGCAGATGTTAAGGAAAGTATAGAGGAGGGAAAGGAGAAGACGGTAGTCTTTCACGTTGGTGCTAACAACGTAAAACAAGCAGGTTTTACCAACATAGTTCGGTATGTGTGGGATCTGGTAAAAGCAGCACGGGTGAAGTTCAAGGAAGCAGAGAATGTTATCAGTAGAATACTGTGTAGGAGGGATACTGACTGGAAAGTGATTGGGGATTTAAATGAGACTATGGAGTGGGTATGTGGGAAACTGGGACAGCGATTTCTAGATCCTAATGGGTGAGCAGGAGATAGGGATCTGCGCTCAGATGGCCTTCACTTAAACCGCAGTGGTACATAATAGGTAATTTGTTTAGGAGAAACGGGATGGCATAGAGAGCTGTGAAAAGGGTACAGGGAACTGGAAGTCAAGTAGGGATGACATAAAATGTTACTGGTCAACTGTAGAAGTATTATAAATAAAGGCATAGAAATAAGCAATTTAATAGGTATATACATACTACATATCCTAATAGCAGTTGAACCATGGCTGAGAAATGATATAATGGATGCAGAAATTTTCTCACGCAGCTGGAGTATGTATCGTAGAGATGGTAGGAATGGTAGGAAGGGGAGTATTCAATCCGGTGAAAGGAGAATGTGTAAGCTACGAAAATGGGAAATGGAAGCATGGCCAACAAATGCGATATAAGTTAATATGGAAAGGGCAGCTGACTCAGAAAATAATAGAATCAACTAGAAGGAAGAATATACTGGATGTGGGGCTGGTAAAAACCAGATGAGCTCTATAGAGAAACCGAAGTAATAGGTGGTTTTAGTTATCACGAAGCTATTTTTGTCTTAGGTAAAAATAAATGTGAAAGAAAGGAAGGTATTAAAATTAGGACTATTAGGCAGTACCACATGGCTGAAGAAACAGGCATGAAGGTGTTTTGAAAAGTAACTACGATTGGTGGATAACCGGACATAAAAATGTAAACAGAGTCTGGGATGGGTTTAAAGAAATTGTTGTGGAATGTGAAAATAGGTTTGTACCTTCAGGGTGGTAAGGAATGGTAAAGATCCACTATATTATAACAGAGAAGTAAAGAGACTAAGAAGGAGGTGCAGGTTGGAAAGTAAAAGAGTTAGAAATGGCTGTGGGAGTAAGGATGAACTTACTGGGAAATTGAATCTAGCAATGAAGTCAGCTAAGGACAACATGATGGCAAGCATAATGAAGAGTCATACAAATTTTAGTGAAAAAAGGAATAGTATGTAAGGGTAATTTAAGGCAGAAACAGGTTCCAAGAAGGACATTCCAGGAATCGTTAATGAACAAGGGGAGTGTGTATGTGAGGATCTTCAAACGAGAGAAGTTTTTAATCAGAAGTATGTACAGCTTTTTGGATACAGGGATAATGTCCAGATAGAGGAGGTGACTAATACTAAAAAATGATTAAAATTTACGTATGATAACGATGACATTTACAATAAGATGCAAAATTTGAAATCTAGATAAGCCGCTGGAATTGATAAGCTTTCTGGGGTATACTAAAGAAAATGGGTTGGGATATAGTGTCATATATGAAGTACTTATTTAATTATTGTTGTCATGAAGGAGCTATACCAAGTGATTGGAGAGTTGTTACAGTAGTCCATGTGTATAAAGAAAGGGTGATAGACATAAAGCTGAAAATGTCAGGCCAGTCAGTTTGACATGCATTGCATGGAAGCTTTGGGAAAGCATTCTTTCTGATTATATAAGACTTGTTTGCGAAATTAATAAGTGGTTTGTTGGAAGGCAGTTTGGGTTTAGGAAAGGTTATTCCGCTGAAGCTCAACTTGTAGGGTTCCAGCAAGATATAGGAGGTATCCTTGATTCAGGAGGTCAAGTGCTTTGTATCGCGATTGGCCTATCTAAGACATTTGATAGGGTAGATCATGAGAAACTACTGGCAAACATGAGTGTAATTGGACTAGACAAATGGGTGACTGAATGTGTGGCTATATTTCTAGCGAATAGAACTCAGGGAATTAGAAGAGCCGAAGCTTTATCTGTTCGTGTAATAATTAAGTGGGGAATTATTCAAGGCAGTATTACTTGAACTTTATGTTTTATTATATATACATATATCAATGATATGAGTAAAGAAGTGGAATCAGAGGTAAAAGTTTTTCAGATGATGTTATTCTGTATAGAGTAGTAAATAAGTTACAATATTGTGAGAAACTGCAAAATGACCTCAATAATATTGTGAGGTGGACAATAGGCAATGGCATGATGATAAACGGGGTAATAATAATAATAGTAAGGCTGTGAGTTTCACAAATAAGAGAAGTCCTCTCAGTTTTAATTACTGTGTTGATGTGGTGAACGTTCATTTTGGGGATCATTGTTAAGTACCTACGTCATAATATACGGGAAGATGTTCATTTCGGTAAGCACATAAATGGGAGTGTAAATAAATGGTACAGATCTCTGAACATCGTTATGAGGGTATTTAGGGGTTGTAGTAACGATGCAAAGGAGAGGGCATATAATTATCTGGTAAGACCCAAACTGGAGTATGGGTGCATGTTATAGGACCCTCACGAGGATTACTTGATTAAAGAACTGCAAATCAATCGAAGAAGAAATGAGCTCTCTTTGTTCCGGGTGATTTCCAAGAAAAGCGTAGCGTTACAAAAATATTCCAAAGTTTGCGCTGGGAAGACTTGGGAGTAAGGAGACGAGCTGCTTGACTAAGTGGTTTGTTCCAAGCTGTCAGTGGAGAGATGGCGTGGAATGACATCAGTGGACGAGTATATTTGAGTGGTGTCTTTAAGAAAGATCAAAATATGAAGATAAAGCCGGAATTCAAGCTGACAAGTTTGGGCAAATATTCGTATATAGGAAGGGGAGTTAGTGATTGGAATAACTTGCCAAGGGAGATGTTAAATTAATTTCCAAGTTCTTTGCAATCTTTAAAGAAAAGCTAGGAAAACAACAGATAGGGAATCTGCCACCTGGGTGACTGCCCAAAATGCAGATCAGTAGTAGTGATAGTGATGCTACACAGTCGGCCACTTTGCTTGCAGATTTAACAATATATCCATGGAAGTGGTGAATTACATTAATTTTTGATTGGTTGAAAGAAGCTATTGGTTTATCTTCTGAACAGGAAAATGGTGGCTGTTCAAAGTCAAGGTTACTACGAATTTCCTCCTGAGCTCTACTAATAACTATTTTAAAATTCATTTTTTACAACAGTTTTACCATTTCTCCAGTATGGAGGAAACACGGTGTTAAGAATTCTTAAACTTCAACTGGCATTTACCTCCTTGAGGAAGGGCATCTTTTTGTGGGGCGTACATTGTTTGTAACATAGGAAAATGCAAAATATTCACTGTAGAAGGGTGATCATCACAACTTATGAATCGTACAATAGCAAAGTGTCGTTCAAAGAGGTCGTGATTAAATTTGCTTGTAAGGAAATAGGAAGCACCACGGTTACACAAACGCTGTGAAATTTATATCGTGAATTTAAGTGTCACGCGCGGAGGTTCAAGATGTACAATGTATTTGTACCGGAAGGTACACCTCTACGCCGCACATTTAAATCTTGCACCAATAGAACTCCTCTACAGGAGAAACTCTGAACTTGGAACTAGACCTACTCAAACTTCTCTTCAGAAGATGTCACTACCGTAATTTTGGTATTGTGAAGTCTCCAGTACTGTGTGAATTTCAACTTGTTTTGTTTTCCGTTCGTCAAGAAGTTTGGACATTCTCTCATAGTTGTCACTGCTAAAAAACTACGATCATGCACCCTGGTGCGAAGTGAAAGAACCTTTTTAAAGAAAGTTTGTATTCATCAGTTTTTCTTACTAAATTTTGTTCATTCATCTTTAGGTTGGCAATATTTATATTTTCTTTCCGCCAATTTTGAATTCAGCCAATCAAGAATTTCTGTAATTAATTTTCAACCAATCCCATGTTTCTTCTTCGATTTTGAATGTAACTTATTCATTCACCAATACAATTCTGTGGGTGTGTGTTGATTATTCACGAAAGGTCTCGAACCCTTCCCTCGGGTTAAACTGCGGAGCTAGCAAAAGTGAAGATGTTAAGTGGCCATACCTTGTCGGAGTACTGCTGCCTGATGAAAGAGGCGCCTCCTGCCCCCTGCTTGACACACACACACTTAGTTAGATGTTGATCAAATGACCAAGAGCCGTGAAAACCCGCAGTTTATAAACCCTGGGGGAAGGTTCCAGACCTTTCGTGAATAATCAAGACACAGCCACAGAATTTTATTAGCGAATGAATAAGTTACACTCAAAATCGAGGAAGAAACACGGGATTGGTTGAAACTTAATTACAGAAATTCTTGATTGGCTAAATTAAAAACTGGCGGAAAGAAAAGATAAATATTGCCAACCTAAATATGAATGAACAAAATTTAGTAAGAAAAAAATTATGAATACAAAATTTCTTCAAAAAGGTTCTTTCACTTCGCACCAGGGTGCATGATCATAGTTTTTAGCAGTGACAACTATGAGAGAATGTCCAAACTTCTTGACGAACGGAAAACAAAACAAGTTGAAATTCACACAGTACTGGAAACTTCACAATAGCAAAATTACGGTAGTGACATCTTCTGAGGAAATGTGTGAGTAGGTCTAGTTCCAAGTTCAGTGTTTCGCCTGTAGAGGAGTTCTACTGGCGCAAGATTAAAATGTGCGGTGTAGAGGTGTACCTCCCGGTATAGACCTCCCACCCCCAAATGTCCTTCCAAGGGGTGACACAGAAGAATTTTGAAAAAAATATTATTTCATTTTGAAGAAACCAAAAAAATTTCCAAAGTTTTTTGTTGATGGGTAGAAGCCTGTTAAACTTCAGCTTTAGAGTGTCTTTATTGCCGTAAATACATGTGGATATTTTTGACGGCAATTCCTACCGCCGCTGCCGATATCCAGTTGAGGCCGCCCGGACCCCTCAAGTACCCTCAGATACACCACTCCCGCTACTATGAGAGAGGTAGTCGTGGAGGAGGACGCCGCGGATCAGAAGTGTATGTACAGTCCCCAGATGAATTGGCGGTAGGGGCGCCGCACTTCAGCCTTTGCCGGCAGATGGACTCCAGCGCGCCGTACACAGGTAGACATCACGGGAGTGAGCGGGCCCGTACCCCACCTCGGTGGTGGTACGGCACCGACCGGCTGTGAGGACACTGAAACAGTAAGATCTCGGCGACAGAAAAGTGTTGTTGGTTACTTGAGTACAGAAGGCACGACCTTTATTGGTGATGCTGCGGGGCCAGCGGCGCGGAAGGCATTCGCCAATTGTGTGGATTTGCAGGAGGCGGGGGCTTGATAATGGCCACTCAGGAACAGATAAAAGGAGAACCAGAGGGGAAGATCATACATACAAAATATATACAGGGTGTTATGTGTATACGTGCAGATATTAAGCTAGTCGGAAAAGAAAAATACATCTCACAATATATGCTATGTACTTTTAACTTTGTCCTATTAGTTTGCCCATAACTGAGCCAAATATTTCAGGACCTAATGCGTTTTGAACGGCCGTAGCAGGATATGCCGGTTACGTCATTCTGTCCACGCGTAGTGGAAGTACAGTAGCAGAGTATAGGGCTTGTTGAACCTGCTTCTTATCGCAGGCCAACACATGCTGTTGTGCACTTTCCCTAAAGGCTTGGCAAGTAGGAGAGGATGTCTCACGTGACAGGCAACCTGCTGTATTCGAAAACCGGTCCAGGGTACTCTGTGTGAAATGTACACAGAATCCTTACAGTGACCTCGCAGATACGTACCAGCACATACATGCGAATCAAGTATTGTGTAGTTGTGTGTGATTTATAAGACGTCAATTACATTACTCAGTGATCCAAGCAGACAAAATGAAAGGAAGTAGTTAATAAGTAAATGAAAAATGAGCGCAACATTTCTGTGCTGTTATTGCGACAGTCTACGATGAATTTCTGACAATAGACAATGGAGTTGTCTATGCTTATTCATAAAATGTTCAGGTCAATGAAAGGACGTGGACACTGAAAGAAAAGGCTGTAAGTATTCAGTCATATTGTTATTAATGAGACAGATTTCGAAAACAGTAGTTGCAACCATGCGTGAACATTGCTCGAAGGAAAAATAGCTACTGTGGGTTATTTTTGCTAGTTTCTGTACGTCGTACCGACACAGATAGGTCTTATGGCGACGATGGGACCGGGAAATGGTGTGAAAATGGGAAACCACGGAAAACAATCTTCAGGGCCGCCGACAGTGGGGTTCGAACCTGCTATCTCCCGAATACTGGATACTGGAGGCACTTAAGCGACTGAAGCTATCGAGCTCAGTCTACTGTGGAATTGCCGCCGGGCATTTGTAATAGAAGGCTTATTCTTCTTTTTCCTAATCTGTTTACCCTCCAGGGCTCCAGGGTTGGTTTTCACCCGGACTCAGCGACGGATCCCACCTCTACCGCCTCAAGGGCAGTGTTCTGGAGCGTGAGACATTGGGTCGGGGAATACAACTGGGGAGAATGACCAGTACCTCGCCCAGGCAGCCTCACCTTCTATGCTGAACAGGGGCCTTGCGGGGATGGAGAGATTGGAAGGGATAGACAAAGAAGAAGGAAGGAAGCGGCCGTGGCCTTACGTTAGGTACCATCCCGGCATTTCCCTGGAGAAGTGGGAAACTACGGGAAACCACTTTCAGGATGGCTGAGGTATAAATCGAACCACCTCAACTCATTTGACCTCCCGAGGCTGAGTGGACCCCGTTCCAGCCCTCGTACCACTTTTCAAATTTCGTGGCGGAGCTGGGAATGGAACACGTGCCTCCGGGTGGTGGCAGCTAATCACACTAACCACTATGCCACAGAGGTGGACAGAAGGCTAATTACTGGACAGTAAGTGCCGATAGGTAATGTAACGGACCGTTTAATTAAATCTTCCGTAATAATAATGTTACTACTACTACTAATATCTTTACGTTCCACTAACTAATTTTCACGGGTTTCGGAGACGCTGAACTGCCAGAATTTTGTACCGCAGTACTTTCTTAAATGCAAGTAAATCTACAGATACGAGGCTGGCGTATTTCAGCACCTTCAAATACCACCGAACTGAGCCGCCATCGAACCTGCCAAGGTGGGATCACAAGACCAGCGCTCTATCGTCCGAGTTACTCAGACCGGCATTGGAGCTTAGAGTAAGTTGATCGTGTGGTTAGGGGCGCGCAGCTGTGAGCTTGTATTCTGTAATAGTGGGTTCGAACTCCACTGTCGGCAGCCGGGAAGATGGTTTTCCGTAGTTTCCCATTTTCACTTCAGGGAAATGCTGGGACTGTACTTTTATTAGACTTCGAACGCTTCCTTCCCACTTGTATCCATTTTCTCTCCCATCATCGCCGTAAGACCTATTTGTGTCGGTGCGACGTAAAGCAATTTGTAAGTACATGTTTCGGTAATTTCGGAGACATGTCTGCAATTATAATATTAATAATAATTCGGACCTGTTAAACGTTCACTATTTTCTTTAGTGTTTAATGATAGAATACGAGCTACGAAGTTTGAGTGGGGCGATTAACTTTTATTTTCATAATAGTTAGTAATAATAGACTAACACAGTATTTATAATAATATTGTTAGTGGCTTTTCGACGGATTCAAGCTGACAGCTGCGCGCTCCTAATCGCACGGCCAACTCGCCCAGTAATAATAATAATAATAATAATAATAATAATAATAATAATAATAATAATAATAATAATAATAATAATAATAATAATAGTAATAGTAAATCTGTACGTGCCAATGGAGACGCGCGGTGTCGGAATTTTGCCCACAGGTATTCTTTAACGTGCCTGTAAATCTACAGATCAGAAGCGGTCGTATTTGAGCACCTTCAAATACCAGCGGACTGAGCCCGGATCGAGCCTGCTAAGTTCATGAAACCAGTGCTTGAACCGTCTGAGCCACTCAGCATGGCAACGTTTATTTTGATATGTTTAATAGGCACTGCAAAATCAGGAGTAAGCTAGAAGGCTTTCATTTACATTTAAACATGTTCTCTTCGGTTGGAAGCACATGTTTATAACATGTCCCTTAATGGTATGAAGTAAAACCTTCGATGTGTTTTGACATTTCAATTCCGATACTACTCACTTGGAAATCCTATCCCATGCATTCTTTCGTTGACGTAATAAATTTTATTTACGTACACGTCAACACGGGATGTTTCTGCATACGGCGAGTTGGACTCCCAAAAGACCATGATATTGAGATCGCACTGTGTGTGAATATTCCACGTAAGCAGTTCGACAAAAGCACTAGATCTATCACGTGCCGGTTCGGTTGTCTGCTGTTCCTAGTGACGGGGATGTGGCTGGACTTGTTCCCCGCCCCTACATGAAACCGGTCTGTCTGACCTTGACCTGAATAACAGCTGTCAGAGATGCGAATTATCGTCCGTACTAGTACGCGAGTTACTTCGTAGTTGTAGCATCAGTAGTAGTATTTGAATAATGCCAGTGTATGAATACCACAAATACCATGATATGCTGCTAGTGTACCGTGTGGCAGAACAGAGCACGGGTCGCACTTCATAAATCTATCGCTAAAGGCTTAGAGCAATTTATATTTTGTTTCTTATTCACTATGAGTTAAAAAAGAGGACACTTTGCGTTTTTAAGGGCCGATGACATTAAGACAGCAATCATCATCATCGTCATCAACATCATCATCACGTATAAATATTCAATAAAATAATTGTTTTATGTTCATCATTACTGAAATAAGAACTATAAGTTGCCTAGAGTGTTTTGTTAATTTACAAAAGTTTAAAATTTCTTTTAGTGTAAGGCAATCTATATATTTTTGTTTTCTAAACTGTTGTACTGTAATGTTTAACATAGGTATATATTTTGCTCACGGGCGTTTTCGTGCACGTTCGTAAATCCGTACTTTTCTATTCGAGAGAGTCTTGTTACCGCCCACCTGGAATTACGGAGCCCGTACTGCATGTTAGTTTATTATTTTTCTACAACAGAGTGTTACTTTTTTGCTATTGGCTTTACGTCGCACCGACACAGATATGTCTTATGGCGACGATGGGACAGGAAAGGGCTAGAACTGGGAAGGAAGCAGCCGTGGCCTTAATTAAGGTACAACCCCAGCATTTGCCTGGTGTGAAAATGGGAAACCACCGAAAACCATCTTCAGGGCTGCCGGCAGTGGGGTTCGAACCTACTATCTCCCGAATACTGGATACTGGCCGCACTTAAGCGACTGCAGCTGTCGAGCTCGGTCAGAGTGTTACTAATGCGACTGTAGTTCCTACGACCTCGCCACTCTTATGTCTGTGTCACTAATGTGCGCTTTGTTCGGCTCTGTCCGGCTTGACTATGTGGCTCTCGTTACCTTCTTCTTCCTCTTCTTCTACTGCAGCCTTATATCTTAATAGGTATACTGTATTCTACAGACATCATCTTAACATGCAATAGCGTAATCTGCTGCGATTTACCGAGCTCGCTAGCTGCAGTCGCTTAAGTTCGGCTCCATGGCTAAATGGTTAGTGTGCTGGCCTTTGGTCACAGGGGTCCCGGCAGGGTCGATAATTTAACCTTAATTGGTTAATTTTGCTGACATGGGAACTGGGTGTATGTGCCATCTTCATCATCATTTCATCATCATCATCATCATCATCATCATCACCACGACGAGCAGGTCGCCTACGGGTGTCAAATTAAAAGACCTGCATCTGGCGAGCCGAACTTGTCCTCGGACACTCCCGGCACTAAAAGCCATACGACATTTCATTTCAGTGTGGCCAGTATCCATTATTCGGGAGATAGTGGGTTCGAACCCCACTCTCGGCAGCCCAGAAGATGGTTTTCCGTGGTTTCCCATTTTCACACCAGGCAAATGCTGGGGCTGTACCTTAATTAAGGCCACGGCCGTTTCTTTCCTTGTCCTAGCCTTTTCCAGTCCCATCGTCGCCATAAGGCCTATCTGTGTAGGTACGACGTAAAGCCAATAGCTGCTGTGATTTTTTATTAGCACCATAATAGTAAAATGTAATATAGTTGTGGCGGAATCTTCTTAGATACGTTCGACATCTGTGGATTGTGTTTAATTTGATAACTCATCTGTGCTCATGAAAGCGACCGTCGGCCTGGCGTTCAGGTTAATAGCTACATGTCTCAAACTTGTAACCTTGTTTATGTTTCTTAGATTTGTTGATGTGTATGTTTGATGTTTATACACAATACGAGATTACAGCTGACTCATCCCCACGAGTTTGACCTGGTTCTCGTCTTACGCATAGTAATCTGTTGGTAACTACTGCGACCGATGCTAACTCACGTGACATACATTTCATCTTGTTTCCTCTTAAACCACGCATATTTTACTATTTTCTTCCACGTATTTCAGCTCTTAATGAACTGATTATAATAATAATAATAATAATAATAATAATAATAATAATAATAATAATAATAATAATAATAATAATAATTTTAATGAACTAATAATAATAATAATAATAATAATAATAATAATAATTATTATTATTAGTATTATTATTATTATTATTATTATTATGTAAAGTGATTTACGTCCCAGTAACTACTTCTGTGGTTTTCTGAGACGCTGAGGTGCCCGAATTTAGTCCCGCACGAGTTCTATTTATGTGCCAGCAAATCTGCCGACACGAGGCTGACGTACAGTGTTTGAGCACCTTCAAATACCACCGGACTGGGCCATGTTCGAACCTGTGAAGTTGGAGTCAAAAGGCCTGCACCTCAACCGTCTGAGCCACTCAGCCCGGAAGCAGGCACGAAATGTAGGTACGTTTAATTTATTTATTTGTATAACATGTCCATTATTCCTTTGAAACTAAACGTTCGATGTGTTTAGATAATTCAATTCCGATGCTACTCATTTGGGCATCCTATGACTGCTTTCGTTGGCGTAAGGAACTGCCATCTTTCTTCTACCTTCACGCAATGCACAACGGGGATCGTACCGTATTTCACGTCCCGGCGCATCTATCCCAACCAATAATTGAATCGGTCATTGTTAGAATGCACTAAGTCAATTTTTGTCAAATTGAGATTTCCATGGATACGTATAGTATGAATGTAGACGCATCTATAGTACGCGCACCTTTTCTTGAGCCCTGGTTCCCATTCGTTACTATGGAGATTCGGGCTCAAGAAAAGGTGCGCGTACTATAGCTATGTTAAAAGGAACTAAGTCTGCCCGTCCAGTATGCTGTAAAACTACTAGCTGAATTTAACGTTCAGTGTTAAAGAGAACTAAGTCATTGACTTAGTTCCATTTAACAGTGAAGCAGATTATGTTGGCAGCAAGCAGTGTTGTTCTTCTGTCACAGAAGAACACGGAAGTGTGTTGTACAAGCTTGTTTGTCCAACGTAATAATGGAGGGAATAAAGAAAGGCAAGAAACGTTGCATAAATACTGGTAATTACCATAGAAATACGGTTAAGAAGGCAAGAGTGAAAGGTTCGGAATATGTTACAGCTACAGGAAAAATAATGCCAGCCAAGAAAACTGGAGAAGATTGCCGGTAAGTAGTAAGGTGAAGCTTAATTTTACTGATAGGTTATGAGCAGGGAAAGCATCATATTATAATATCAAGATACTAGGTGTGGTGGAAATTTTAGTGTCCAATATTAATTTTCCTCGTTCGCGTATTGTTACAGGTGCCGAAAGAGATGTTTCCTCCGTATCAGTGAGTGTAACCAAATCAATATTCTTACAGCATTTCATGACCTTGAGACTAAAAACGAACAAGATCTTCATTTGCAGCGTCTAATAGAAGCAAAACAGGTGAAACATCACAGACCACGCAAAGTAGATGTCACTGGGAAAGCAAATGAAAGGCAAACTGCATTCAAATATCATGTGCTTGTTGGAAGTGAGAAAACTGAGGTATGTAGGCGAGCATTCTTGAGTCTTCATGCGGTGTCACAAAAGAGAATATACCGAATTAACAGTCTGCTGCTTAGAGGGGAAACACCAAGGGATAGGCGTGGGTTCCATCCAAGTACCCGTAAAACACCATTGGAAGTGGAGCAACTCATACACAATCACATTGAAACATTTCCGGTAAAATCAACTCACTATTCTGGTTCTGAGATAAAATATTTGGATGCTAGGTTAGATGTGAAGCAGATGTACCATCTTTTCAGAGAGAAACATCCAAACTTGAACGTGAAATATAAATTCTACCTCAAATATTATAATGAAAACTTCGCTCTCCGCTTTGGAAGGCCATAGATAGACGTATGTAGTACATGTAGTACACTTGGCTGAGAATGTGAAGCGCGCAGCCGCCTCCGAGTTAGCCATTCATAAACGTCGAAGTGCCAAGTTTTATAGAGCTTTAAAGAAAACACAGGAAGCTTGCAAAATGAACGCTCATATTGGTGGGCTTGTTTTTGATTTCATGCAGAACTTACCGCTCCCGCATCTTCCAGTGCAGGAGATTTTCTATCTGCGTCAGCTATGGGTTTATTGCTTCTGTGTGCATGATTTGAAATCCGAAACCAGTTTCCTCTTCTTATACCACGAAGACATTAAAAAAAAAGGTGCGAATGAGGTTTGTTCTTTTCTAATGCACTACATTAATGCTTACTTGACTCCAGAAATCACGGAACTTCATCTTTACTCAGACGGTTGCGTAGCTCAAAATAAGAACCACGCTGTCATTCGCATGTGCCTGAGTTTAACACAGTCTGGAAGATTTAAGGATATAATTCACCGGTATCCAGTGAGAGGCCATTCCTTCCTCCCTTGTGATAGGGATTTTGGAATCTTCAGGAGAAAAATCAAGAAGACTGATAGGATATATACCCCACAAGAATACTGTTGTCTGCTGGCAAACAGTAAATCAAATGTACTTGTGCACATGGTGGAATCGTCTGAAATCCTAAATTTCAGTGCCTGGTGGCCTTCCTTCTACAAGAAAACCTGCATCGCTAATGAAACTCAAACTGCTCCTCGTTGTGAAAAGGTCACCTTGGCCCCCATGTCATTCAAGGAATTCAGGTATTCAGTTGAGAAACCAGGTGTTATAGAAGCATATCCATTCATTGACGGACTTGTTAAATACACATTTCCCGTTGCGAAACCTCACGTATATGATACCTTCAGCATGAATATTCCTCAGGCTTATGTTTTGGAGAAAGTCCCCATTAACAAGAAAAAGATTGTGGATATCCAAAAAGTGTACAAGTATGTTGAAGTTGATGAGGAAGCCGTTTCGTTTTATAAGGACATATTGGTGTGGCCAACAACGGAACACGATAATGATGAATAATGTGTTTAACACATATCATAGCGTCATCATCAGAAGGTTATTAGGCAATTACCTACATAAGCATTACAAACTGTAACTTCCTTTCTGAACGTTTTGGTTCTACTTGCCCACTACTGTATTACTAGCATTGAAAATATAGTAATATGCTATAATGGTAAAAATAAATCTGTATATTTGTCATAAAAGTGAACTAACTACTGTTTAAAGATCTGATTCATTGTTAAAGGGAACTAAGTCATAAATTTCTTTTTCTATTTTCTCACTTTTGAAAAGGATAAATCTGTTCAAATAGACTTCTCTAGAACAGCATTATTGCAGGCAATGATACTTATACGTGACAGCAACTATGCTTTACAAATAAGCGAGAGAAACAGTTTTTGTCAATTATCTCAATTCTTACAAAAATGACTTAGTGCCTTCTAACAATGACCGATTCAATTATATCACACGCTCGTACAGGTCCCGCACCGATACAGGTTTTCAGGTCATTTCCATACTCACCAGACCACGGGGCTGATGACGACAGATATCCCAATCCCCTAAAGGACATAACAGCAAATGAAACAGTATTAACGCTGAGAATTCGGTACATCTCCAGGGTCCGAAACCGATGACCAGGGTTGTCTGAAGCCCCTAAGACGGAAACTAAATACTGACAACAACGAAACCAGTCTGGCGAGAATGTAACATAACATGGCATGCACTACTGTAGTAGCCACCTTCAGCTGTTATCGTAGCTCAGTTGCTCTTAAACCTAAAACCAGTTTGACAAGTATGTTTCGCAACATCTCGTGCATTGCATAGGTAGCGTTCAGCTGTTACAGCAGTACATTTGCACGTAAACATAAACAGAAACCAGTTTGGCACGGATGGCGCGTGACTCGGCTGTTCTCAAAGAGAAGCTATTCATTCGCAAGAACAAGGCATACTACCTATTCTAAAAACATCGTATCTCTTTGCTCTCGAAAATAACTTCCGAGGATTACTAAAAGTTTTATATATAGCGGTTCGTCACATCGTTCTCTATTGCTAGAAGAAATATCTGCAGGCATACACCTAACATTCTGTATATCACAGAATTAAATAATTTGGGGCAGAAGGCCACCCAACAAATATAACCTTTAGATTGCTGTTAAATGTTGATGGCTAAGCTAACCAATGACGTTACACAGGTTTTATTTGCGAGATGTGGACTCTAAAGATCCTCTCGTTGGCTGGATTGCTCACCAATAATATAAGTGGAGTCAGGAAATCTACAATGATGCACGGCGCATGAATTCTGGGCGCAAGCTTGCCCGCGGGAACAAAGTTTTTGACCATGACCCTACGTTTTAATTGGTGGGCCTACGTCCACGAACATATCTTTCCCTAACCTTTTCATGAGAATCTTTAAGATTGGCCTTAGCCTTCTTCCATAAATCTCAAATATTATCGGGATCTATTGTCTCTGGTAGAATATCGTTAAGTGACCAAAGGTTAGAGAGCGGCGTGTTGGGCATAAATTTAAACATCATGGAAGCAGGAGTAAACGTATGGGACTCATGAACAGCCGAATTCAAAGCAAAGGCCAACCAACGCAGGGACGTATCCCATCTGGAATGATCTTCATGATGATAGGCAATTAGAACCGATCTCAGATAACGATTGACCCGCTCCGCCAGAGATGGTTGAGGATAATACGCCGAAGTAGTTACATGAGAGATGGACAGATCAAAACAGAATTTACGGAAGAGATTCGATGTAAATGCCTTGGCATTATCAGAGACCAAATATTGACATAAAGAAGCAAAGATGGAATTTAAGCAAGAAATGGTAGACTGAGCGGTAGCCAGCTTAGTCGGAAATAACCAGGAAAATCTTGTGAAACCATCTACACACGCAAGAATGAATTTGTTGGAATTCCCCTTTGATTGGCGGAAGGGTCCTACGTAGTCGATATAGAGGCGTTCCATGGGGCGCGACGCTTGATGAGAAGATAATAGCCCTAGCTTTGTGGACATGGTGGGTTTACTTAGCAGACAAGATTTACAAGCTCTTACCAATTCACGAATTTCACCGTCCATACCTTTCCAAATAAACATCTCCCGGAAATATTCTCGAGTTTTCAAGATGCATAAATGCCCCCCTAATGGGGTCTCGTGGTAGTGCTTGAAGATCATAGGTACAAGAACAGCTGGAACCACAACTTTCATCTTTTGATCATGCCTTGACGGGCAACATAAAACCCCATTCATCAACACATAAGGGATAACATGTTCCCCAGAAGAAAGGTTTTCCATAATAGGAGCCAGCACTGGATCTTCACGTTGATATTTTTCAATATCTCTGAACAACATGGGGGCATCAGTTAGAATGGCATTTACACCAGGATTATGGCCTCGGGAAGAGAAGAACTATCTTCCAACTTGGAGGTCTCCACATCGTTAGAAAACATACGGCTTAGGCCGTCCGCCACAACATTTTCAGATCCTCTTAAATGCCTAACATCAAACTGGAAGGCCGAAATCCGAATGGCCCATCGGGCTATACGACCTGTACGACGCGGCCTAGTTAGACCCAGCTTAAGGCTTGGTTATATGTTTCCAGGTCAAACTTGACCTGTTCCAGGTAGAGGCGGAACTTCTCTAGTGCAAATAAGACTGCCAAACCTTCAAGTTCATAGATGGAGTACTTGGCTTCTTGAGCCGATAGTGTCCTAGATGCATAGGCGATGGGTCGCCTTCCGAGTTCAGTCTCTTGAAGAAGCACAGCAGCTACCGCCGACGACGACGCGTCGGTTTGAACGATGAATTACTTCGAGAAATCAGGCATAGCAAGAACAGGAGCATTACAAAGAGTTAATTTCAGGTCTTCGAAAGCGGCTTGTTGAGAAGGCCCCCACTCAAATTTGACGTCCTTCCTACGAAGTAAGTTCAAGGGCGCCGCTCTGTTAGCGAAGTTAGGAATATATTTCCCGAAGAAATTCACCATGCCTATGAATCTGGATGGCCTGTGTTCTAGAATGATCAATAGAAACCCCATCGGGCGACACAATATGCCCTAGGAATGACATGGAAGTTAGTAAAAGCTACCTTAGATAACTTCACCGTTAACCCTGCCTTATGTAGGCGATTAAGGACCTCTTTAAGATGATCTAGATGTTCTTCAAAGGACTCAGAAAATACGACGACATCATCAAGATAATGGTTCAAGTATTCAAACTTGATGTCGGAGAAAACCCTATCTAGCAGTCTCGTTAGCACAGCTGCCCCCGTGGGGATCCAGAAAGGCACACGGTTGTACACATACAAGTTCCAATCCGTGGCAAAAGCTGTGAGATGTTTTGATTCCTCAGCTAGAGGGATCTGATTATACGCCTGATTGAGGTCTAAGATGGTGAAGAACTTGGCTCTCCGAAACCATGAAAAACAAGAGTGAAGGTCGGGAAGAGGCACTGAATGTAAAAACACCTTTCAATTTAACGCCCTATAGTCAATCACAGGCCTGGAGCCACCTTGAGGTTTCGGAACTAGGAAAATAGGCGATGAATACGCCGGCTTAGAGGGTCGAATTAGACCATCTTTCAGCATCTGATCTATGATCTCCTTGAGAGCCTTCATTTTAGGACTAGACAGCCTATAAGGTGGAAACCTAACCGGGATTGAATCAGTAACCTCAACCTTGTATTCAATAAGGTCAGTAACACCAAGAGTATCGGAGAAAACATCTGGAAACGACTGACACAACTTACGAATACACTCAGCCTGCTCCTCAGGTAGATGCCTAAGTTCTAACAACATCTCATCCTGGATAGGCGAAACAGATGGACATGACACAGAATTACATTTTAGCAAGGGAATTTTACAATTACTAGCAAATTTGAAAGTGCACGACTTGCTCTGAATGCCGAGCACTAGACCAGTAAAAGATATGAAATCCGCTCCCAATATTACTGGGCAAGACAAGTTCTTAGCGACAAACAATTTAACTTTCCAAGTACATTTAGAAATTCGAATTTTGGCAAAGATGAAACCTAAAATTTCTAATGGAGAAGAATGGCCGAAACGCATTGAACCGAGGGCGAACAATAATCAGAAAATTTACAAACGGACTTTAATTTGGAATACCACTCAGCCGAAATAATGGCACAAACACTCCCTGAGTCTAATAGAGCGATAACGGGTTCATTTTTCAACTCAATTTTGAGAAATGGTACAAGTGCGGGGGTCTCGCCGCAATCCTAAGACATTCCTTAGGGCATTCAAATGCGGGGTTGAAAGAATTTCTACCTTGTTCCGAGCCTGAGCTTTCGGATGGTTTAATAGGGGCTGAGTGTTGAAAAGATGAACACACTGACTCAGCCGGAGATACTAGTCATTTCCTATTATTTGAGTTGGTGGAGGTTGCACCAGAAGTTGAACAGGAGGGGGTGCTATTGGCATTAGGGCAGTTCTTGACGAGATGATTAAATGAGTCACACTTGAAACATCCTTTATATGACCCTTCTCCATTCTTTGTCCAATTCGATTTTATTACTGGGCACTTGTTACGCGGATGATCTGCCGACCCACAAAAATAGCATTAGCGGGTGTTGAAGGTTCGGCGAGATGAGGCCGAAAATTACTCGAAGACGGAGGGGCCTCCTTAGCGACTCGTAGGGTGTCGGCGTACCTAACTCCTGCGGCTGAGACAGCCATAGCCTCTAACTCAGCAAAAGTTTCAGGACGCGACGCAAAACACAAGTATGACCTGTAGGCTGGGGAAATTCCTTCCAACAATGGCCTGCACAATTTGGTCTTCTGGGAAAACCCTGGTGTAGAACTTAATGTCCTGGATGAAGTCGGCGAGATTTTCATCCAGTCGCTGTACTCTATAATAGTAGCTTTGTATTAGTGATGACCTAGCTCGAGCTGGAATGAAATTAGCTAGCAGGTGGGCGTGGAAGTCTTCTATATATGATTGTTCAGCTATTGCTCTGACTATTTTATCCGAGAGGACACCAATGGAGTAAGGATAAATAATCTGAAGAATTTGAGAAGGGGAAAGAGAAAGCATAAGAGCGTGATCCTGAAACTCAACTAAAAATCTTAAAAATGAAATAATATCACTAGTAGAATTGTTCGAAAATTTAGAAATTCCCCTAAGCAACATAGCTAAAGAATGAAGCAAACTACTAAAGCCAGGTTGCATAACAGGTAACGGCCTAGGGGGTGACGAAGCCTCAGACACAGCATTATTTAAAAAGAAAGGTGGAATAGATGTACGACACTCAGGTTCCTTTCCTAATGGGCAGAAATTTGTTGAGTTGCCACGAATTTTCTGCTTTCTGCGTTCTTGGACAAGTCCTCCTCACCTACGGTGTTTACAACAGTGGCTTGATCGGTTTTGGGAGTAGCCGACCCAGTTAACAACTGACTAACTTTACTGGACTTTTTAGAAAAGTGTTCAACAAGCGTACTATCCTCCTTACCCTGAACTTCATTTAACTTAAGAGACAATAGATCGCTTACTCTATTGTAAAAATGGAACAATATAGCCTGCACTCTTTTAAGTTGGTTTGGAGATTGATCACTTATTTCAAAAAGCTAACTACAGATGCTAACTCAGTAGTGTTGTCGGTGATAGTGGAGGGAGCCTCATCAATATCCTTCTCTCCCAAAGTTGGGATACTAATTGGCAATTCAAGGAATTCCTTAAGCTTGGTGGTATCGGCCGCAACTGTGCCTCCAGATTGAACGTTTCTAATAGCTAATTCATAAATCGATACTTCCTTGCGCAAGTAGCCGGGATGGAGGAATTCGCGAGGCCGGACATGATGAGAGAAACATATAAATTTGGAATATTCCAGCGACCGAAATAATTGTTACAGTACGAATCAAATCCAATGTTTAGCCGACAAAAGGGGCTTAATTAAGACCCATTCAACCACGCTCTGCTACCACTTGTTACGGGGCTACCCATGGACCAGGAGAGGTGAAAGAAGGTGCCGGGACGAATGGGTCTAACTACAAAATCAAAGTTTATTAAAAACTGTAACAAAGGTTATATTTTTTCAAAAATCAACAACAAAATTTTAACAACTTTTCACTTAGTGAGATAACAATGATATATCAGGGACCATGACAAGGTTTAGACCAAACAAGAAAACCCAAACTTTAGTGACTGATTAGTAACCAGAGCTTTCAGCCCCTCGCTTTACATTACCTGAGCTCTCAGCTCAACTTTATAAAAGATTACAATTTTATACAAAAGGCAGAAATCCCATAATACCTGGAGCACTTGCTCCCAAAATTGCAATATCAGGCCTCCCAGAGGCAATTTTACAACACTTGAAAAAGAGCTCACGCGCTCTCAGTTCTCAAGCCTATTCCAGGCAACACAATATGAAAATCTAATAATCACTGGCCTTACAAGGCACTATTTACAAATAGTCACCTTATTACACAGAGGTATCTAGTACCAACCTACGGGACCTTAGTGAAAAAACAGATTCAATAAACGGCCCGAGTACAACAGGAATGGAGTCAAAGATTGAGCTCCCCCACAAAAAAATTAAAAACCTATAAGGCACTTGGCCAACAAAACAGGGGGTAATCCCAAACTACTGAGGTAGCGCGCATGGAGATAACTTCAATACATTGCAGAAACAAATGCGGTACCTCAAACCAAGATGAAGGAGAAATCGAGAGGGTATATCACTCTCTATCCCCGGATTACAGTTAAAGATTTATGAAATTTTACATGAGCCGAACGGAGAGCTCTTTTTCAAGTGTTGTAAAATTGCCTCTGGGAGGCCTGATATTGCAATTTTGGGAGCAAGTGCTCCAGGTATTAGGGGATTTCTGCCTTTTGTATAAAACTGTAATCTTTTATAAAGTTGAGCTGAGAGCTCAGGTAATGTAAAGCGAGGGGCTGGAAGCCCTGGTTACTAATCAGTCACTAAAGTTTGGGTTTTCTTGTTTGGTCTAAATCTTGTCATGGTCCCTGGTATATCATTGTTATCTCACTAAGTGATAAGTTGTTAAAATTTTGTTGTTGATTTTTGAAAAAAATATAACCTTTGTTACAGTTTTAAATAAACTTTGATTTTGTAGTTAGACCCATTCGCCCCGGCACTTTCTTTCACCTCTGCTGGTCCACGGGTAGCCCCGTAACAGTATTATTTGGCGATTTTAAAAATCACAGTCATTTCACACTAACGATAACATTTCTCACATTCATGACATAATACCTCGTCAGGTGTTTTGCATTCAGTGCATCAAATCATAGTTTCGGTTCCTCGCTAGAATTTCTGTGGCTTAAATTCCTGCACATCAGTTGTTGTCTCTGTCTCTAAACGTATAAATATTGCTGTTGTCATAGCACCGGCTGGGTAACTGGAACGCCAACGGGCATTTCTTTTGTGAAAAATATTAGGACTGATCTGCGATGAGATTATTTGTGACATACCCGCAAGCCTTCAGCAATCTGGAGTGTGTAATTTTCATAAACAAGCCTTCAATAGTTGAAGCTGATACTGTGGCTTGACAGGTAGAATTTTCTTTGGCAATAAATAATTGCTATTAGTAGGGTGGACACACCAAAGAAAGCTGAAATATTTTGATTGGAACGTGCCACTTCCTGTGGACATATTTGATGCAACATGTAACTTTTAGATAGGGCTCCACTTGAAAATCCGTTTATAACTTCAAAGTGGAGGCCATAAAAATGGCGCCATTAGTCGCCGTATTGGCGCAGTAAATTTTTTTGTTTCTCATTTTCTAATGGTCGGATTTAAATTTCATTGTATATTTTTGTTCGAAAGGTCTTTCGTAGAGGGCAGTCCTTGTCCCAATATATTTATCTCTATCCTTAAGGTTTATGCACAATTTTCAAAGAAATATGTTTTAATTTTTAGCAGTCCTTTTTTGTAATTTGATGATTTATAGCGTTATCTTATTCATTTTTATTCCATTAAAAGGTTTGTTCATTTTAAACACTGAACCTTCTTTGTTTCGTATTGAACTTAATGAAAATGATTTCAAGGTGTCTGCGGCTGGCACATGTTAATTTTCCTCATAGTGCCATATACTGCACCATATGTTGCGTGTGTCAAACATCTAGTGATGAAGACTTGATTTACCCTGCCACACACACTGCTGATTCACTTGTTGGATCTGGATGGCTACAGGAGGCTTGCAGAACATTTAACGGAATTTCAAAATCTAGGTACAGTGCCCCATGGTTGGATTTACAAAAGTTAAATGAGAGGGAGTGAATAGAAAAGAAAACAATGAAATGTGGCTCTAATGGTGTGCCCTTTTAATTTAAAAACTTGGCAGGGCTAAGGAATGCACAAGTTCATCCTTCTTGGCCAGTACGTCATCTGAAGGCAGTCTGCGGACTCCATCAGGACCAAATGAAATAAATGGAAAAAGCGTGGCCGGGGAGCTGTACAACATTATCCATTGAAATGAAAGATGAAATATGTTATATATGCAATGAGAAGGGGACTACTCGAAAACCTTTTTATAAAGTAATCCTCTACAAGGCAATAAAGTTAAGAGATGTGCCAAAATTACCAATAAAGCGTTCGTTGAGGGTGGCGATTTGGTTGCCAAAGAAGCAAAATACCACTCGAAGTGCTATACCAATGTGACAAATTTTAATCAGAGTAAAATAGGAAGAGGTCAGCTCTGTCTGCCAAAGTATGGCCCTTGTTTCCGTTCCATGCCATATAAGAAAGAAAATCCAGGCCTTTGAATCTGGAAACTATGGTATTGTATTCTACATGTCTCATCTCAAAACTCTTTATACAAATAGCCTGGCATATCTTTTGGGTGTGAGAAGTGAAAACTTTCCAAATACACACAATACCCGTCTACGACAGGGAATTCTTAATCATTTTTAACAAATGAAAGCTCAACTTTCAGGCAGAGATTTTTCCCTGTACCTAGATCATGGTAACATTTTTCAAAGTGTTAATTCTGAAAACCTTCATGACAATGCTGTTGCACGTAAAATTTTACTAAATATATTACGAAGGCAATATCCCAGAAAAAGTATTTTGATGCTCGCCTGAATTATGATCAATAGACTACAAGCGTTCAACCAGAACTACTGGCTCTAGTGTATTATTTACTCCATCATTACACGTCAGCGGTGAACATAACTACAGCAACCCAGCCTGCTTTGATTATCAGCCAATTAATAGTTATTACCGCAGTGGAAGTATTCCGAAACGATATATTGTTCGAGTCAAGAAAAGTCTTGGAGCACCTATTCCATTACACTTGGCTCTCTGTATTTTGAAGAATACGAAATAAAGCAATAATTGAAGGCATCCATGAAAGAGGCCTCTCAATATCACCAATCAGTATTAGGGAGATAGCAGTAAGTCTTGATTACTTGGAGATCCTCAGAGCTCAAGAAGAATGTGCCACTTGCCCCTCAAACTTGCTCCATGGTCTTTTCGTGATTGGTGCGACGACAAATTTGATCATGCCTACAGCAGCACAACTTTTGTTTATCAAATTCTCACCAAAGGGGAGTTGGTGAGCCTCGTGAAATCGTCACAAGTCTTTCTGGTACTGATCACAGTAACACAAAAGTACCAGAGTTTCCAGATAACTACAGTGTTGTCAAGCTTGTAACATTGCCCTCGAAGGGGCCACCTTTGCCAAAAGCAAACCAAACCACCACTTTTGAAACACCATTTTCAGAATTTGGATCTGAGTGGAAAATGAAACAAGAATGGCTAGACCACATCCGTACTGACAGAAATGATATTAGAAAACTTATTTTTACTTTGAAAATTCTCAGTCTACAATGTTTGCCCCCCAACAAAAGAGCCACTAAGGCAGCATTGTCTTCGTTCAGCATAACAGGCAGGACAAGTTTGGGGTCGTGCGTGCTCAGTGTTGGACAACATTCCAGAGCCAGAAGGATGGGAATGGACCATTGTTGCTGGCAAATAGACTATGATTGCTGCGGAGTGAACGCCGGTCTGGTTTCCTCTTGCTTCTGTTATGGCAGCCTGAAGAGAATTGAGTATTAGTATTAGTGTTTATTAATGAACAAAACAGGCTTCCAGCCCAGATACATGTTCACAAAGCGATAATCCTATTAAATATAATAATAATAATAATAATAATAATAATAATAATAATAATAATAATAATAATAATAATAATAATAATAATAATAATAATAATAATAATAATAATAATAAACTTGTACCTCAAAACAACTAATCTGGCCCTACCCTGATCTTGCATTCAACACATGACTGTACACTCCATATGACCTTCACAACAGATTATGCTGCAAGAACCGCTGACTGTGCTTTACAACAGATTCGGCTCACACCCTTGTAATCACTACTGCTTACTCCGCATGCTTTATTCCATGACGTAATTCCTCTGGATTCAAGTAAACCAAATGACAACAATTGCGTACAATACTCAATATCGCAATCGGTAAGGCATCTACAATCCAAGATACCAAAACATTTACTCACTCGCTACCTCGCCACCTCCACAACCTTTGTTATCACTTGGTCTCACTTAGCCTCCAGGCTCGAATTCAAACTACTTCACTATATCCACATCACCCACACTTCACTAGCTTCTAAATTTTCCAACGAACTCCAACGACTAAATATCCTCATTCTCTTAACCACTTCTCCCTTACATCCTGACATATCGTCCTATGCCCCTTCCTCTTCCATTTTTTCACACAGGAATATTTTACCGCACATAAATACCTGTTCAGTTCTCCTCCGTTTTCCCATTCCTTAATAATCCACCATATAATACCCTGCTCATACCCTTTACCTAAAATCTTCCGATGTTTGGCACTCAGTAAACTATTTCTAATCTTATTTGTTTCTTCACACTTACCTAATAAGTGAAAATCACCGTTCTCCGCCCCACAAAGTATACATACTGCCCTATCTCTACCTCTTAGCCACCCCGTATTTCTATGTAACCCCAACAACCACCATACCAACCCTGTCCTTCTCAACCTATCAATGTGTCTAATATTTATCCCCGTAACTTCCTCAACTTTATTAAAAACACTAAGGGAACTTCTTAATCTACTTTCTGCCAATAATTTCTGCCTACCCAGATCTCTAATCCTCCTTACCAGTACCTTCATCCATCTAGCTTCTATCTTCGTCCACACCTCTTCCCACATGTACCCCAGGCCTATCATCTCCAAGTATCCCTTAATTTTATCTAGCCAGCATCCCTTAAACATACTCTTCCGTTGTTGTTCGTACGCGGCCTGTAATACCCTCCCTTCTTCCTGTCTTTTCAAATTCATCCAATATCTATTTTTTTCACACACTCAGATTCCAAATCCTCCCCACACATTAATTCCACCAATGCATTGCCTGTGTACATCGGGAGCCCCATCACCATCTTACTGAAATTAGTAATAATTCGTCTTAACTGAACTCTTTTGTCATCCAACCCCCAAATTTCAGCACCATACAATACCCTCCCGAAAATCACCGATCTTAGAACTAACCTCAGGGTTTTATAATTGATACCCGGATATTTCACTAGCAAATTTTTGACTGAGGCTAAGGCGGCGCACCCTGTGTTCCTCGCCCTCTTAATATTATCATTCCAGGTGCCTTTACTATTAATAATGAATCCTAGATATGCTAACTTGCTTACCAGTTCCAACTTTCTCCCTGCACAACCCATTTCCCGTCATCCCTTCTTCCTTTGTGACCTGGGCTATTAGCATTTTAGATTTATTCCCATTAATTTTCAAGGCCCATTTCTTCGCAAAATCCGACACTGCATTTAAAGCCTTCTGCATCCCCCCTGGGGTTAGAGTCATCAAAACCACATCATCAGCAAAAATCAATCCTGGGACCTCCACCCCATTAATTACCGGCACTGCCCAATTGCTTGCCCCATGCCCCTCCAAGATATCGTTAATAAATAAAATAAACAAAATTGGCGATAATTTGCACCCCTTCTTTAAGCCCACATTGGATTCTAATGGTCTGCTCAACCTATCGTCTCCCAATTTTACACATAACCTGACTACCCTATATATCCCCTCTACTGCCCTCATCATCTTTCCGGAAACCCCCAACCGTCCCAGTTTCTCTAACAGAGCTTCCCTATCCACCTTATCAAACGCCTTTTCAAAATCGATTGCCGCCACATACACCTTCCTTCTTGACAGACTCCTATACTTTTCCAGAACTGTCATCATTATCATTATATTATCCACTATTCTTTTCTTGCTTCTAAATCCTCCTTGGAAACCAGATAATACTTCATTCTTTTCTTCCATTTCACTCAACCTGTTCGCCAACACCCCTGTGTAAATTTTACTTAAGGAATATAACCGAGATATTCCTCTATAATTATTCAAACTGTTTTATTACCCTTCCCCTTATATATTGGACATACAATTCCTGTTTCCCATTCCTTCGGGTACTTCCCCTGATCAAAGATCTTATTAAATAGTTCCACTATGCCCTCTGTCATTGTCTCATTTTTGCTAATTTCTTTCCAAAACTTATTATTGATCCCATTGCAGTCCCCTGCCGAAATGCCCCTGATTCTTTTTATCACTCTTAAGGTTTCTTCCCTCGCAATTTCCTTGTCCAGATCGTAATTTGCCACTCTTCTATTTCTCCAAATTACTTCATCCCCCGTATTCCTCCTGCATTCTTCCTCCTTACCCCCGAGTAATTCACCAAAGTAGCTCACCCACTGTACATCTTCAATGCTCTTTACCTCTAGACTCCTTCCACCCTTTATTATTCTGTTAATCCTTTCCCAAACTTATTCAATGCTGTTAGTCTTACATTATTTATGGCTTCAGTTTGTTCCTCTAACCACGCCTTTTTTACCTCACAAATTCCCTTTTTATACTCCTTCCTCAACTTACAGAAAACCTCCCTTTCTGCACCCCTACCTTTCTTTCTATACTCTTGTAACGTTATTGGATGTAGCATCAATTCCAAGGCTTTATCGATATTATTCTTCTCTAACGCATCTTCCCAACCATATTTCAGAAATTGTAATTCCTCTATTACTACCCTATCCCAATCCCGTCCTACTTTCTCTGTCCATTTGTACTTGTTATATCCACTCCCTAATATATCCTTCATCTCAACTTCCTTATATGCGTTCTTCCCCCCTTTTCAACATAACCCACACTGGGAAATGGCGTGTTTCAATCCAATCGCCTACTTCCATCCTTACAATATCCTCCAACAGTCCTTCCGAGCTTAAAACCATATCTATCACACTACCTCCCTTCTCAGCAACATAGGTCAATTTCCCCGTACTGTCGCCCTCCATCCATCCATCCATTCAGAATATACAAATTTTCCGCAGCGCACATCTCTAGGAGTTTCTCCCCATAGCTGTTGATAATTTTATCCTCACTACTTCTACTTTTCAACATACACCTTCCATCCTCCCTACTATATACTAGGCCCTGTTCCCCTATTCTAGCGTTCCAGTCTGCGAATAACAACATATCCTCTTGTCCTGCAAACTTCTCTCTTATCATACTAATATCCACCAACAAATCTTCAAAAGATACTTATTTGCATATGGTGAATTACTAGGATGGCAATATACGAACGCTAGATTAATTTTCTTATCCCTTCTCTCTACCCCTCCCATATTCAATCTCACCCATATGGTTTATTTCATATCTGTCTCTATATCCTCCACCAGTTCACTGATTTCTTCCCTAATTAATACTATCATCCCTCCTGGTGCGCGTCCCTTAGCCCTCTCCTTTCTTCCATATTTATATTTAATCACAAACCCCTTCCATGGAATCTTCCTCCCTGTCTCTAGCCAGGTCTCCAAGAGTGCCACAACTTCGAAACTTCCTATTACTTCCCGAACTTTCTTATTTAATAATTTGTTTATTAGTCCCTCAATATTCACACATCCTATTTTCCAATATAGTTATAACTTTCCCTCCCTCCCTTCTAAGTTTCCTCCTCTAATCTTACTCATTGTAGTTATCGACCCATCATCCCTTGTCTCCATTCCTCCTTTCTTTACCAACCTATTTCGTTCAACGCCCTAGATGTCACTGAAGTCACCATAATGAAACCAAAAAATCCAAGAGCTCAGCAAGCAAATTTTTCAAATTATAAAAATTGTAATATAGTTAAAGTACTCATAGGAATTAACCCATCTGGTTTTATTTGTTTCATCTCTGATGTATATGGGGGTGCCATTTCTGATAGACAATTATTTATACGTTCTGGATTATTGGGACTTTTAGAAGAAGGAGATGCAGTAATGGCTGACAGGGGTTTCAACATTCAAGACCTGCTATGTCTAAAAGGTGTCTCTTTAAATATCCCTCCTTTTTTAAAGGGTAAAAAAAGTTTACTCCTTCTGAAAATCTTGAAACAAGAAGGATTGCCTCAAAAAGAATTCATGTTGAAAGAGCTATAGGATTAGGTAAAACCTATAAAATTCTACAATCAAAACTGCATCACAGTAAAATTCGCTTACCTAGCAGAATTAGCTTTGTTTGTTACATGCTTTGTAACTTTAGAAAATCCATTATGTATGGGTAGGTATGAAACAAAGTTTATTGCTGTACATGATGAGTTGTTTGAATTTTTAAACTGAAAATTGCAATATTACAGTAAGCTACTGAAAAAATTAGGAATGTCATACCAAATTTTAACACAGCAATGCTGGAACATAATACTGTTTGTAAAACTTGTCTAGTTCAATCAATCAATCAATCAATACTGATCTGCATTTAGGGCAGTCACCCAGGTGGCAGATTCCATATCTGTTATGATTTCAAAGAAACTGGAAATTTATTGAACATCTCCCTTGGTAAGTTATTCCAATCCCTAACTCCCCTTCCTATAAATGAATACTTGCCCCAGTTTGTCCTCTTGAATTCCAACTTTATCTTCATAGTGTGATCTTTCCTACTTTTATAAACGCCACTCAAACTTATTCGTCTACTAATGTCATTCCATGCCATCTCTCCGCTGACAGCTCGGAACATACCACTTAGTCGAGCAGCTCTCCTTCTTTCTCTCAGTTCTTCCCAACCCAAAATGCAACATTTTTGTAACGCTACTCTTCTGTCGGAAATCACCCAGAACAACTCGAACTGCTCTTCTTTGGATTTTTTCCAGTTCTTGAATCAGGTAATCCTGGTGAGGGTCTCATACACTGGAACCATACTCTAGTTGGGGTCTTACCAGAGATTTATATGCTCTCTCCTTTACATCCTTACTTGTTGTTTGAGTCATCAGTCCATAGACTGGTTTGATGCAGCTCTCCATGCCACCCTATCCTGTGCTAACCTTTTCATTTCTACGTAACTATTGCATCCTACATCTGTTCTAATCTGCTTGTCATATTCATACCTTGGTCTACCCCTACCGTTCTTACCACCTACACTTCCTTCAAAAACCAACTGAACAAGTCCTGGGTGTCTTAAGATGTGTCCTATCATTCTATCTCTTCTTCTCGTCAAATTTAGCCAAATCGATCTCTTCTCATCAATTCGATTCAGTATCTCTTCATTCGTGATTCAATCTATCCATCTCACCTTCAGCATTCTTCTGTAACACCACATTTCAAAAGCTTCTATTCTCTTTCTTTCTGAGCTAGTTATCGTACATGTTTCACTTCCATACAATGCCACGCTCCACACGAAAGTCTTCAAAAACATCTTTCTGATTCCGATATCAACGTTTGACGTGAACAAATTCCTTTTCTTAATAAAGCTCTTCCTTGCTTGTGCTAGTCTGCATTTTATGTCCTCCTTACTTCTGCCATCGTTAGTTATTTTACTACCCAAGTAACAATATTCATCTACTTCCTTTAAGCATTTCCTAATCTATTATTTCCTACATCACCTGCCTTCGTTCGACTGCACTCCATTACTTTTGTTTTGGACTTATTTATTTTCATCTTGTACTCCTTACCCAAGACTTCATCCATCATCATTGAGCAAGTTCTCGAGATCTTCTACAGTCTCAGATAAAATAACAAAATCATCGGCAAATCTCAAGGTTTTGATTTTCTCTCCCTGGATTGTGATTCCATTTCAAAATTTCTCTTTGATTTCCTTCACTGCCTGTTCTATGTAAACACCGAAAAGGAGGGGGGAAAACTGCAGCCTTACCTCACTCCTTTCTGGATTGCTGCTTCTTTTTCAAAGCCCTCGATTCTTATCACTGCAGACTGATTTTTATACAGATGGTGGATAATTCTTCGTTCTCGGTATCTGATCCCTATCATCTTCAGAACCATAAATAGCTTGGTCTAATCAACATTATCGAATGCCTTTTCTAGATCTATGAATGCCATGTACGTGGGCTTGTCCTTCTTGATTCGATCCTCTAAGATCAGATGTAAAGTAAGGATGGCTTCACGTGTTCCTACATTTCTTCTGAAGACAAACTGATCTTCTCCCAACTCAGCTTCAACTTGTTTTTCTATTCTTCGGTATATAATACGTGTTAAAATTTTGCATGCATGAGATACTAAACTAATGGTGCGGTAGTTTTCACACCTGTCAGCACCGGCTTTCTTGGGAATAGGTATAACAACATTCTGCCGAAATTGGATGGGACTTCTCCTGTCTCATACATCTTGAACACTAAATGAAATAACCTTGCCATGCTGGTTTCTCCTAAGGCAGTATGTAATTCAGAGGGAATGTCATCAATTCCAGATGTCTTGTTCCTTTTTAAGTCACTCACAGCTCTGTCAAACTCTGACCTCAAAATTTGGTCTCCCAATTTATCAGCATCACCAGCCTCTTCATGTTCCAGAACCAAATTATCTACATCTTTACAATGATACAATTGTTGGATATGCTCTTGCCATCTTTCTGCTTTGTCTTCTTTCCCTAGAAGTGGCTTTCCATCTGAGCTCTTAATATTCATACACCTAGATTTCCTTTCTCAAAGGTTTCCTTGATTTTCCTGTATGCAGCATCTACCTTTCCCAGGACCATACAGAATTCGACATCCTTGCACTTCTCCTTCAGCCATTCTTCCTTGGCTACCTTACACTTTCTGTCCACTTGATTCTTTAATCGCCTGTATTCTTTTCTGCCCTCTTCATTTCTAGGATTCTTGTATTTTCGTCGTTCATCAATGAGGTCTAGTATCTCCTGAGTTATCCACTGGTTCTCAGTTGATATTTTCTTCCTTCCTAACATTTCTTCAGCAGCCCTACGGACTTCACTTTTCATGACACTCCACTCTTTCTCTATAGTGTTTCCTTCAGCATTTTCATTTAGTCCTTGTGCAATATGTTCCTTGAAACAATCCCTCACACTCTTTGCTTGCAACTTGCGTAGATCCCATACTTTTGCATTCTTTACTTTCTTCAACTTCAGATGACATTTCATGACCAACAAGTTGTGGTCAGAGTCCACGTCTGCTCCTGGGAAAGTTTTGCAAACCAACACCTGGTTTCTGAATCTCTGCCTAATCATAATGAAGTCTATCTGATACCTTCCAGTTTTTCCTGGTCTCGTCCACGTATACAGCCGTTGTTTGTGGTGTTTGAACCAAGTATTGGAAAGGACTAAATTATGATCTGTGCAGAATTCAACCAGCCGAGTTCCTCTTTCGTTCTTTGTCCCAATCCAAATTCTCCTACTGTATTACCTTCTCTTCCTTGGCCTACCATTGCATTCAGTCTCCCATCAAAATTAGATTCTCGTCACCTTTTACATATTGTATTAAATCCTCTATCTCTTCATATATTCTTTCTATTTCTTCTTCATCCGCTGAACTAGTAGGCATATAGACCTGCACTATTGTGGTGGCATTGGTTTGGTGTCTATCTTAATGACAATAATTCTTTCACTATGGTGGTCATAGTAGCTTAGCCGCTGCCCTATTTTCTTATTCATTATTAAACCAACTCCTGCATTTCCTCTGTTTGATTTTGTGTTGATAATTCGGTAGTCGCCTGACCAAAAATTTTGTTCTTCCTGCCAACGTACTTTACTTATACCAACTACATCTAACTTTAGCCTATCCATCTCCCTTTTCCGATTATCTAACCTACCACATCGATTCAAACTTCTAACATTCCACGCTCCGACTCGCAGAATGTCAGTATCCATCTTCCTGATGATCGCCCCCTCTCGTGTAGTCCCCACCCGGAGATCCGCATGGGGAACTAGTTTACCTCCGGAATATTTTACCCGGGAGGAAGCCATCATCAGTACATCATTCATACAGAGAGAGCTGCATGTCCTCGGGAGGTAGTTGCGGCTGTTGTTTCCCGTTGCTTTCAGCCGTGTAGCAGTATCAACACAGCTAAGCCATGTTGAGTATTATTACAAGGCCGTATCAGTCAATCATCTAGACTGCCGCCCTTGCAACTACCGAAAGGCTGCTACCCCTCTTTCGATGAACCATTCGTTAGTCTGGTCTCAACAGATACCCATCCGATATGGTTGCACCTGCGGCTCGGCTATCTGCATCATTGGGACACGCAATCCTCCCCACCGCGCCAAGGTCACACGGTTCGCAGAGGAGGACATCCTTACTACAACCCCTAAACACCCTCGTGACGATGTGCAGAAATCTGTACCCTTTATTTACAATCCCATTCATATGATTACCCCAATTAAGGTATTTCCTTACATTAAAACCTAGATACTTACAATGATCCCCAAAAGGAACTTTCACTCCATCAACGCAGTAATTAATACTGAGAGAACTTTTCCTATTTGTGAAACTCACAACCTTACTTTTAAGCCCGTTTATCAACATACCATTGTCTGCTGTCCATCTCACAACATTTTCGAGGTCACGTTGCAGTTGCTCACAATCTTGTAACTTATTTATTACTTTAAAGAGAATAACATCATCCGCAAAATGCCTTACCTCTGATTCCACTCCTTTACTCATATCATTTATATATATAAGAAAACATAAAGGTCCGATAACACTGCCTTGAGTAATTCCCCTCTTAATTATTACATGGTCAGATAAAACTTCACCTACTCTAATTATCTGAGATCTATTTTCTAGAAATATAGCAACCCATTCAGTCACTCTTTTGTCTAATCCAATTGCACTCATTTTAGCCAGTAGTCTCTCATGATCCACCCTATCAAATGCTTTAGACAGGTCAATCGCGATACAGTCCATTTGACATCCTGAATCCAAGATATCTGCTATATCTTGCTGGAATCCTACAAGTTGAGCTTCAGTGGAATAACTGTTCCTAAAACCGAACTGCCTTCTATCGAACCAATTATTAATTTCACAAACATGTCTAATGTAATCAGAAAGAATGCCTTCCCAAAGCTGACATACAATGCATGTCAAACTTCATGGCCTGTAATTTTCAGCCTTATGTCTATCACTCTTTCCTTTATACACAGGGGCTACTATAGCAACTCTATTCATCTGTTATAGCTCCTCCGAACAATCAATAATCAAATAAGTACTTTAGATATGGTACTATATCCCAACCCATTGTCTTTAGTATATCCCCAGAAATCTTATCAATTCCAACCGCTTTTCTAGTTTTCAACTCTTATTGTAAATATTATTGTTATCATATGTAAATTTTTATACTTCTTTAGGCTTAGTCTCCTCCTCTATCTGGACATTAGCCTTGTAACCAAAAATCGTTACATACTGCTGACTGAATACTTCTGCCTTTTGAAGATCCTCACATACACACTCTCCTTGTTGATTAATTATTCCTGGAATGTCATTCTTGGAACCTGTTTCTGCCTTAAAATGCCATTTCATACCCTTCCATTTTTCACTAAAATTCGTATGACTGCCAATTATGCTTGCCATCATGTTATCCTTAGTTGCCTTCTTTGCTAGATTCAATTTTCTAGTAAGTTCCTTCAATTTCTCCTTACTTCCACAGCCATTTATAACTATTTCTTTCCAGTCTGCACCTCCTTTTTAGTCTCTTTATTTCTCTATTATAATAAGGTGGGTCTTTACCATTCCTCACCTCCCTTAAAGGTACAAACCTGTTTTCGCATTCCTCAACAATTTCTTTAAACCCATCCCAGTGTCTGTTCACATTTTTATTTACCGTTTTCCACCGATCATAGTTACTTTTTAGAAACTGCCTCATGCCTGCTTTATCAGCCATATGGTTCTGCCTAATAGTCCTACTTTTAATACCTTCCTTTCTATCACATTTATTTTTAACTACCACAAAAACAGCTTCATGATCACTAATACCATCTATTACTTCAGTTTCTCTATAGAGCTCATCTGGTCTTATCAGCACCACATCCAGGATATTTTTCCCTCTGGTTGGTTCCATCATTTTCTGAATCAGCTGTCCTTCCCATATTAACTTATTTGCCATTTGTTGGTCATGCTTCCTGTCGTTCGCATTTCCTTCCCAATTGACATCTGGTAAATTTAGATCTCCCGCTACAATCACATTTCTTTCCTTGTCGTTTCCTACATAGCTGATTATCTTATCAAATAATTCTGAATCCGTGTCAGTGCTACCCTTTCCCTGTCTGTACACTCCAAATATATCAAGTTGCCTATTAACTTTAGAAATGGGCCTTACACCTAGAATTTCATGTGTCTCATCTTTAATTTTTTCGCAGCTTGCAAATTCTTCTTTCACCAGAATGAATACTCCCCCTCCCACCATTCCTATCCTATCACTACAATACACACTCCAGTTCCGTGAGAAAATTTCTGCATCCATTATATCAATTCTCAGCCATGATTCAACTCCTATTACAAGATCTGGTAAATATATATCTATTAAATTACTTAATTCTATTCCTTTCTTTACAATACTTCTACAGTTCAACACTAAAAATTTTATGTCATCCCTACTTGATTTCCAGTTTCCTGTTCCCTTATCACCGCTCCCTAGGCCACCCCGTTTCCCTGAATGTATCTCCCTATTACCCTTCCAAACAAATTTCCTAACTTATACGTACCACTACGGTTTATGTAAAGGCCATCTGAGCGCAGATCCCTATCCTCTACCCACCCATTAGGATCTAGAAATTTCACTCCCAGTTTCCCACATATCCACTCCATAGTCTCTTTTAAATCCCCAATCACCCTCCAGTCAGTATCCCTCCTACCTAGTATTCCACTAATAACAATCTCCGCTTTCTTAAACTTCACCCGTGCGTTTACCAGATCCCACACATCTCCAACTATGTTGGTACTTATATCAGCTTGCCTTACGTTGTTGGTACCAACGTGAAACACTACCACCTTCTCCTTCCCCTCCTCCCTCTCTCCTACTTTCCTCAAAATCTGCCTCAACCTAATTCCTGGATAATATTCTACCCTGGTTCCCTTTCCTCCACACACTTTCCCCACGTGTCTAACGATAGAATCCCCCATGACCAGAGCCCCAACCCTACCCACCTCATTTGATCCCCTCCCCTCCTGGTCAGCCCTATCTTTCCTGATAGCTGCAGAAGCTACTTCCTCCTCCCTTTTCTCCTTCCCATGACCCTGTTCCACCTGTCTTGTCCTATCCTCTACTCTACATTTCCCTTTCCTACCTCTTCCCTTCCTCCTACTTCCACACATCTCAGCAACAGTTCTCTGTCCCTCATCTTCCCTCTGTTGTTCTACCTGGAGTGATTAGTACCGATTTCGCACAGACACCCGTCCTGAATTCTGATCCTGAATAGAGTCCTTAGCCTGCAATCTCCTTCCCCTTAGAACATTAGACCACCTGTTTTCTACAACTCCCCCCTTTCCTTCCCCTCCCTCTTGTAAACCTAATGTAACCTGTACAGTTTTTAAGGGAGTTCTATCTTCCTTTCTGTCTTCTGTGGGAATCCTAATCATCTCCCTCAAACTCTCCAACTCCTCCCTCATACCCCTCAATGCCTCGCCACACCCACAGTTCGTACACTCCGTAGCCATTCTTCACGGAAAAAATGAAAATAAAAATTAAAATAACTTATTTGCAAAAAAAATCAACGGAGGGATATATTGTCTGGGATAGTACTCAAATATCACATAACATTAAGGTAATTAATATACGACTACATTACAATACTACTCTATTTTTATCCTACAACCCCTAACAGGATAAAAACTGCTGTTAATTACTGAATATCTAATGGAATACACAAGAACTACACAATTCCAAACTGCAATTAAGCCTATCCTAATTACAACAACAGAATTTTAGTAAGAGTTTCTACGGATACCTCTACTACACCTGTACTACACATATATTTTACAATAATAAAATAAACACACTAAATTCTGATAGGATATTAGGCTACTCGTATACTACTGTACAGTACACTACATTAATTTTTAAACTACTTTCAGACGTATCCTAATTACGTACAAAACCGGTACCGTATGTCACTACTAAGCACAAACAGAAATGAAATTTTCAAGAACTACTGTACTCAAAGATTACCAACAAAGCTAAATGCTTAGACAAATTATTATTAGAATTACGCTCTAATAGATACACACGAATATGGCAGGCAAGGTACGGCACTATCTAGATATACTGTATCTACACAACAATTTTCAGCTGAAGTGTGGTTATATGAACTTTTACCGCTGGTGGATTAGTATTATTTTCCCTACTACGCGGGACAGAGAATAAAAGTATCCTTAAATGCGGAGAATAAGAAGTTGTCTACTATAATTTGTCAAAACCACGCCGGGGGCTTGAAATGCAATATTATTGGGATATAGGAATTTGATTTTTAACTTTTACTCGATGAATAAACGAAGGTGGAAAGTACAAAGTATGCAGGGAGCTAAGGATACATATTATGGGAATAATGAATCAGCTGACTTTGTATTTATTTACACAACTATCATGTGCATGTAGCAACAATCCAAAAAACTGTTAAGTACCGTAATTATCCAGTGAAATTGCCGTGAATTCTCTTTAACTTCTCTTTAAATCGATGTTTACAGGCTTATCGTGTTATTGAATGTAATAAATTATTACCTTCATGATACTTCAAATGACATTTCCTTTATGAACAGATTGTCTTTCTCAACCTCAACAATAAGCATGCCCACTGCTTTATATACAACAAAAAGGCAATATTGTCGTCCCGTTTCATAGAGCTGTCCTTGCACTTGGTAAAAATAATTGTGTTTCCTTTTCAATGAAATATTGTAACCCACCACTTCCAGATAAGGCACTGCACTGACACAAACCTTTGAATGTTTCTGGCTGGGAAGTCTTTTTAATTCGAGAATTGCATCATCACCAATAAGTCCATCACACGATGTTGCTAAATAATGTTTGTCTGGATGTATTATTAGTCCACCTTTCTTCACATTATAGTCAGTCAACTTCTGAAATCTCAGCCTGGCTAAATTATTATTATTATTATTATTATTATTATTATTATTATTATTATTATTATTATTATTATTATTATTATTATTATTAAGAAATGTTGATGGCTTCTTCAACTGCCTGGCAAGTTTCTCGGGATCCCTAGTATGACAAATTCTTTCAAAGGTACTTGCAGTCAAGCGATACTACCTTTCGTGAAACCAAATAGTTTCCTTCCACTGATCCCTTGTGTCTTTTTCCACTTGAGCTCTTTTTGCCTCATCAGCAGCAACTAGATTTTCTGCGTATGATGTCAAACAACTGGCATCATACAAATGGTCATGCAACATTCCTTGCACAGATACTTTCCTTCTCTTTAAGGCATGTGAAAATGTAAGTTTGTGATGAGAATTTTGCACAAGAAGATGTACACAATCTTCATACCCACTTTGATTTATACCGGAGGGGGGTCTCACTTCATGGCAGGGCAACTGACTATCAGGAGCTAATGGTAAATGTTCCACTTTAATGGGGCTTATTGTTTTCTTTGCACTAGCTGGTTGATGATAGGTCTGCAAAAGCTGTGTTCACGTTTGAACACATTTGATTTCACCACTTTTTGAAAAATGCTCTAGAGCATAGCAGACATAACAGACAGCAGCAATATGTTTACATCTTGCTTTGGGACCAGCTCCAGCCACACACTCACATTCTGCTCCTTCAATATTCCCTGATTTATTTAACAATGTATGTAAATTATACTTCTTATTCTTTGTAAATTCTGACCGGACCTGCCCTTTAAAATACACTTCATTGTGTTGTACACAGCACTTCACAACTCAATAAATCTGTCATTGAACAGTCTTTACCCTGAATCACACAGTGACCTATAATTTGACACTGGAGCACCATCAATTGCAGATTTCCTGAATACGAAAGAATTCATTAATTCCAAGTTTGAAATCTTTATTTTTCTGTTTTTGATCCGAAACAAGATCCCGAAACTCGTGCGCTGCAGTGAGATGAAATTCAGTCGTACTGGATGTAGACCCAGGCACTGCTCACACGCCAATGTCATGCCTTATGTACGCCTCTAACCTGCAAAAGAAAGAAAAAATACCGTATTAGGAATGTTTTCAAAATGCGATTTGTACTTAAAGGCTTCAATCTTAACAAAAACGCTAAAAGAAGGAGTTGCTGCATTTAGTCCTTACCTTTCAATCAACTCTTGCTTTTTTCCGGAAATTCCCCCCCCCCCTCCTTTTCTTCAATTCTGCTTTCAAATCCGCAATCGTCATTGCACCTATACCATTTGCCGTCTTATTAAAAACATTAGCAGAATATGGTAACTCCATTTTCATGCATTTAAAGCAAAAGTTTCTTTACGATGATAACAAATGTTGGAATACTCCATATAAGTCTCATGTAAAACAATCGAGCAGCGGAAAGCGCATACCGGGTACAACTATTACGCTACCTATTGGACTAGAGATGGGTAAGAGTAGTTCACCAGAAGGACTAGTGTCAGAACTGCTCAGTCCCTGAAGTGAACAGTTCTTTGGGAGCAATTCTTTTAGTTCCTACTCTTCTCCCTCAGTAACTTCGCTCGCTAGAGTCCCAGGCGGCTGGGCTGCCAACAAATGGTCCGTGGCCAGCACGTGGGTATGTTATATCTGCTCACACTTCGCACCACACCTTTAAAAATTAACAATCATGATTGTTTTAAAGTGCATAGCAATTAGGTTACTGAGAATAAAATTATTAAAGGTTGGATTTTCAGTGCATTTTCTTTAAATATCCCCAGGAACAATGTTACAATACCTCTGAAATTTGGCCATCAGTCACAAAATACGATCCCGAACCGTGGTATTAATTTCACGTGCAAGTGAGGGTTTGGAAAACGATTTGTAAGGAATCAGCCATGGTTTTTGAAGAAGGTACTGTTCTAGCATGTTCCTCGAGGGAAAAGAGAAAAATACGGAAAACCCTTAGAGAACAGCCGATGGAGAGATTCAAACCCACAGCGCCTCTCGAGTCCGGGTTACAAGCGAACAGTGCTTTCCGTCATGCTACACCGGTCGGCGATAAGCTGAGTTCGGTGATTCCACATTATTAATATTTTGATTATGAAACTTGGGCTACGATTTCAAACTTTCTAAATATCACATTACGTGCGTTTGAATTAGGCCTATTTTAGCTTTGAGTACTTTACATCACGAACACAAAAATGTAAAAAATTATGTCGATACTTGCATAAATTTAGGCCAAGTTTTATGGTTTCCCTACTGGTGTTTCGTATTGCAATCAATCTACGCAAGTACATTTTCGTTTCATTACTAAGTTGCCTTAGCGCTCTCCTATAGAAAAGTCCCGGGCCAACCATCTGATTAGTCTTACTGCAACTCCTACTCTTAGTCCCATCACGTCCCGCTCAAATAGCATACAAGCCTCTCATTGGTCGCTTGGGACTAAAAGAACTACAGTTCCATAGTTAGTCTTCCGTCACGAAAATGTAAAAGATTATGTTGACACTTACATAAATATAAGCCAAGTTTTATGGTTTCGCAACTGGTATCATATAATACAGTCAATCTACACAAGTAAATTTACATTGCATTAGAAAGTTATCTCCGTGCACTCCTGTAGAAGAGTCCCGGGCCAGCCTTCTGGTTAGTCTTATTCCAACTCCTACTCCTATTCCCACCACGTCCCGCTCAATTTGCATACAAGCCTCTCATTGGTCGGTTGGGACTTAAAGAACTACAACTCCGTAGCTAGTTCTTCCTTGAAGAATTACTCATCCCGCCTCTCATTGGTCGGTTGGGACTAAAAGAACTACAGCTCTGTAGCTGGCCTCCCGACACGAAAATGTAAAAGATTATGTCGACACTGACATAAATAAACGCCAAGTTTTATTGTTTTGCAACTGGTATCACACAATACAATCAATCTATACAATTAAAATTTACATTTCACTCTCCATTGGCCAACCTTCAGTTCTGATTAGTCTTACTCCTATACTCCTATACTTACGGCCGACTGGATCCCTCGCTGCGCTGAGCTAGCTAGAGCGACGCATCAAGTTGGCCGTGTACTCCTACTCTTAGTTCCATCATGTCCCGCTCATATAGCATGCAAGCGTCTCATTGGTCGGTTGGGACGTTGCCTACGAGATACACAAGGCCGGGAAATACAGCACACTTGACTCGTCCTCGTTCTCTTTAGTGATCTGTCTCGCCCGCTCATTAAAACATGTTCGAATATGAAAATCTATAAACATTCATTAAAACTAGTAATTCCAGAAGGCAGCAAACAGATATGAGATCAAAGATAGACCAAGAGCAATTGTTTGACTTATTTTCTACAACGTATTTCTTACAATTTGTTTAAACGAAATAAGTAATTCACGAAAGAGGCAGAGAAATCTGATAGCGAGTTTGTCACATCTTACCGATTCCTTTGATTGTGCCTCAGTGTATCCAATAAGCGGATCGAGATTGCGATCATAAATAACTTTGGGTTTATTCGCCCTTTCACCAATTATCAGCGATCCAATCTTTTCCTCCGCACATCTGATATTTTGACATTCGTATTGAAGCCACTGTTTGGTGAGCGATGTTATGCCCGTTACGCAAATATTTAGCGTCGTTTCACCGTATTTCTCTTTTTTCTTCCCGTAAAATTAAACTTGTGTTCGCCTCTGTGGTGTAGTGGTTAGTGTGATTAGCTGTCACCTCCGGAGGTCCGGGTTCGATTCCCGGCCCTGCCACGAAATTTGAAAAGTAGTACGAGGGCCGGAACGGGGTCCACTCAGTCTCGGGAGGTCAACTGAGTAGAGGTGTGTTCGATTTCCACCTCAGCCATCCTCGAAGTGGTTTTCCGTGGTTTCCCACTTATCCTCCAGGCAAATGCCAGGATAGTACCTAACTTAAGGCCACGGCCGCTTCCTTCCCTCTTCCCTGCCTGTCCTTTCCAATCTTCCCATCTCTCCACAAGGCCCCTGTTAGCATAGCAGGTGAGGGTGCCTGTGCTCTATTCCCCGACCCAATGTCTGGTGCTCCAGGACACTACCCGTGAGCAGTAGATGTGGGATCACTCGTTGTGTCCGAGGGAAAAACCGACCCTGGAGGGTAAACGGATGAAGAAAGAAGAAGAAAATTAAATTCGTTCTAACAGGAATAAAGCTCCTAAATGACCAATTTTAGCATGATTTTCAATTTGGTTTGCTTTTTGGTCAAGTTCAGATGCCGTAAAAGTTTTTTCTGATTTCATTACCCGTATCCTACTTCTCAATTTACAGGTTATTTTCTGTAATCTGGTATATGGTATGTTCATCGTTGTCTGAATCGGAACTTTTAAAATTTTGATGGCAATACATCATTTTTGGGAGCTGGACGCTTCCTGCGTTTGACATTTTCCTGTTTGTGAACAGGATACACAATGAAACCATAAGGAAATTTGATTGATGAGCTTGCACTGAAATCTATTTTATGAGAAGAATTGCTAGGTACCTAAAGAGATCCTACTATATCACCTTGCCTAGAAATAGTTTGCTTCCATTTCTCCCTTAAACCGCACTCGGAAGGGAAACTATGGAACGTCAATGTTCATGCTTTTTTAGTGTCATCCGAAATACAGAGAGGTTCACAACAGATGCACTTTTTTTTCAACCTCACAGACACTCACCGACAGAAACAATATTCACAAAAAATTGCACAAAATCAACACAGCATCACAATTACTCCGCATATCACAATGTTAAAGTCCGCCAAGAACAGAACGGAAACCTGACATCTAGCGGCCAAACCGTGAACATGGTCGGGCCGCTTTTTCAGCGACAAATTAGTAGCTATGTCCCGGCCTTGTATATCTCGTAGGCAACCGTTGGGACCACCGCCGTCTCGATCCTCTTATACTGCCTGCTCTATACCACTAGTTTAACACAGGAAAGCGCGACTACCAATATTTCTCCAAGTCGCCGTAAGAGTGCAGCAGTAGACGCACAATCTTCGCTATCAGTGTGGGTGTAACACTGTGTTATTGGTGCATGAATGTGTGTGAAAACCTGAGTTATTTCGTATAATGAGTAAACGTTTCTGGTCACTTCCGTTCGTACAAGAGATATTTTGTATAGAACTGTGAAATGAATTAATCATGTTATGCTTATAGACATTTCAAAAGTGATTTTAAGGCGTTGGTACTTGTTTCTTTCCGTTTGTGCAAAGTACATTTTTCGCAGAACTGAAACTTCAGATTTTTTCCCCGAAATATTCAATTGTTGTGTACCATTTTGCCAATCTCGGCAAGGTGGTTCGCAGCCAGAAAAGATAAGACTCAATGAAATACCGTCTAGAAGGGAATTGAGCGAAAAGCAGCTGTCGGCTTTATCTAGGCAAGGACCTAATAAAGGAAGTAATTGGATATCTTCAGATTACCCTCGTATCTGTGCCTTTACATCTTATTTCAGAAGGTGATGGAGCCTCCGCGGCTCAGGCGACAGCGCGCCGGCCTCTCACCTCTGGGTTCTGTGGTTCAAACCCGATCACTCCATGTGAGATTTGTGCTGGACAAAGCGGAGGCGGGACAGGTTTTTCTCCGGATACTCCGGTTTTCCATGTCATATTTCATTCCAGGAACACTCTCGAATATCATTTCATTTCATCTGTCATTCATTAATCATTGCCCCGGAGGAGTGCGACAGGATTCGATAGCCGGCACAATTCCTATCCTCGCTGCTAGATGGGGGCTTCATTCATTCCATTCCTGACCCGGTCGAATGACTGGAAACAGGCTGCGGATTTTTTTCAGAAAGTGATTAAAGCCGTGGAGGATAGTGGATTCCTTGTGATAAGAATTGTGACGGACAATCACAAAACAAACGCCTTCATGTTTAGACATTTTGGGCAACCTCATATATCCAAACAATAATATTCCAATCAAGCTAGAAACAGGAAATCAAATCCTAATTTGCGGGTTATAGGTTCGTGTTGTTGAAGAGAGGATGGAGTGTGACATTTGTGTCAGCAACATCTCACTGTCTAGAGCTTCGATACCGCTAAATGGAACTGATTATGCATCAGGACAGAGGAGGAGTTCGATGCCCGAAACCTTATTTTGTTGCTCTGGTGAAGCATCTGCAGGAGTTCGTTTAAGCTGCTGTGCCCTATTGTCGAAGTCCTTCAAACGTACGAGCGTAATATGAGGAGTTGCAACGTCTTCCCTTTCAGAATACCGGGCGAGTTGGCCGTGCGGTTAGGAGCGCGCAGTTGTGGGCTTGCATCCAGGAGATAGTGCGTTCGAACCCCACTGTCAGCAGTCCTGAAGATGGTTTTCCGTGGTTTCCCATTTTCATACCAGGCAAATGCTGGGGCTGTACCTTAATTAAGGCCACGGCCGCTTCCTTCCAATTTCTAGGCCTTTTCTATCCCATCATCGCCATAAGACCTATATGTGTTGATGCGACGTAAAACAAATAGCAAAAAAAAAAAAACTTTCAGAATGTGTTTTGTTAGAGTGTGAAGTCAAAGAACATCAGCAAACTGTTAGTGATATTATCCTAACCAAGTTCGTAAGACCCCTGTTATTTGATATTGCGTTGGCAAGAACACAAAAAGTACGGTACCACGCCAAGCGTTCGTACAGGCAAATCGTTAAATTGTGCATGAAGAGGCCAACTGCGACTTCATACAGGTAATATTGCCGATATTTAATATTACTGATGTAATTTACGAGCTTCAGTGAACATATGACCATACTGCATAGTGTTTTGTAGGCTGCCGTCATTAGAATAAGTTTAGAACATTGTGCGTCTATGTCTGCCATCTAGCGGAGAAATGTTGTCGCAGCGTAGTCGCAAAAAGGCTCGCATAGAACAGGCAGTATAGGAGGATCGAGACGGCGGTGGTTGGGACTTAAAGAACTACAACTCCGTAGCTAGTCCTTCCTTGAAGACGTATCCTGACGAAGAGCAGTTCAGTCAGGAATGACACATCTCTATGATCTCTATAGCGGACAAATTTTACTGTCCGCACACTTTATCTTGATGCATTTGTGTACGGGGTGAGGAGTAAGGAGGGAGCTGTCCCGGAATCGATAGTGCTGCCTGGTGCTGCCAACTGAATGAAAATGAAATCTGAATTGAATCGAGAATATGATCGATCGATATGAAATTTCTAAACCATTATCGTCTTAAGCCAACAACTATGTCACATACACATTATATAACATTATAAAACATATCTCTCGATGCGAATCTTGTTCCTAGCATGAATTCTATACTTTGACTTTGATGTGTAAACAACAACAGTACCAGTACGTAAAGTTTACGCCAGATGTCGCACAACGATGCTTAAGCGATTCATAGTTTGTGTTTCAAAGGTTGCCAGTATGAATCTCGAAGATCGCCGAGGTCGACCGATTCAGCACTAGGATGTAAATGCACCAAGATAAAGTGTGCGAATAGTACTTCATACATCCCTATTCACCCGGTCAGAAAGAATAATTAATTTACCATAATAAATCACACGTTGTCTATATATCTAATTAACTTCCTTTTAATTATCTATTCCTAAAGACCGTCAGAGTTATACAAAAATAAAATCTTTTGATTCGTTCTAAGATAAATTTCGTATTTTGATATTGGTTATAGTTTCTAATGATAATATATTAATACGTAATGTGCTGTTTCCATGGTATCACAGTTGTTTACATCTGTCACCTCGTGTCACTTATGGTCGTTAACGTTGTTACCTTCTAGTTGCAAATTGCGTTTTAACCTTAGTTTGTCTTTGTTGCTATCACTGTTTTCAGGAAGAAATGATTATTCAGAATTGGCTCGAGCGAATACAGAAAGCTCAGAAGATTGGCATTATTCAAGATGGTAAACGGAAGATACATTATACTTTTGGAGATGGGTTAGAAATGGTAGAAGAGTATAATATGGAGACTGATGTTCTTGTGAAACGAGCTTGGAGGAATAGAACAAAACTTAAGGGAGACGGTGCTCAGTGGGATGTTGAAATAGGAGATCCAGAGGCAAGTCTTGTTAGTCTTGAATCTATTGGTATTAAAGAAAGCAGCAGTGCTCCTTTTGTGACGAGGAGAATTACGAAGTCGGCCTTGGAATGGAGGATAAGAAATCTTCCCTACCCCTTGAATACATATGCGGTTACAGCAGAACCTGAGAAGAAGTGTATTACTGTGCGAACAAGCAACAAGAAGTATTACAAAACTTTGAGTGTGCCAGATTTGGAACGTGTTGGTTTGTTACCTGAACAGAACCGTATCCAGTATTCTCATAAATACAATACGTTGATTATAACATATCAAAAGCCACCGGAGGTCGTACAGTTAGAAAAGAAGATTTTGGAAGAAGTGAAAAAAGTGAAAACCACAAAAGAAGGTGATCCTGACTGTAAGCCAAGCTGAACTAATGTAAACATTGTCTACAATGCAGCTCCTCTGTGTCGCCCCTCTTTTATTTGCTGTTTGATTGTAATTGTGTTCATGTATAATTGCACTTCTTGTGATAATTATAGAGACATTAAGTTAAGCAATGCATTAAGTAACTAGATTACGTCTATGTAGATATGAATAGTTCCATTTTAGCTGTCAGAATTATTTTCACCTGTGAAGATTTTTTCTTTTTCTTCCATTGATCATCTGGCATTGTAATTCAGAACTGGTCATCTGATGAGTCAAGGTAAAGAAGATCTATTATTTGCGTTTGTATTCATTCTTCAGTACGATCTATTTATAGTACCTGTTACAGTGTTGACTAACATTGTCAGCCGTGTTTCTAATGTAAGTGACAAATATTGAAACAACAATCATGCTTGAAAGTCTTTACCTTTGTCCGTCAAATTTGGCATGCTTCGCATTAAGCCTGGTAACAATATCTACCAAAATATGAGGATTTCAGAAATGGCCTACAGTTTTTTAAATGCATTCCAAGTAGATTAAACTCCATAAGTTCTCTTTTTCCTCTTATAATTATTTGGCAGCATCCATCTCTTAGTGATGACAGGCTACCTGAACTTTTATATTTTTCGTGTGAACAATTAATAACACTAGAAGTTCTTTCACTTTCATATTTTACCAGTGGAGAATATTTTAAACTGAGCTAAGCCTACAATCTGAGATTGTGTTTAGTAATGAAGTCTGTTAAGGAATGCCTTTAGTTTTAGATTTTGTTGTATTTAGACTTGTCTTCTCAGTGTATGAGGTTAGGTTGCATTAGCCAAGTTCATAATAAAGATAATATATTTTATCTGTTACAGGATATGATAAGAAAATCATATGCTGCATTAAGTTGTGTTCTTCCTCCTCTTTACTTTTAACAGTTCTCTTTGAAACATGTTTTTCATAATAGTTTGGTATATTCTTGTAGTTATGTATAGCCTATGCCTAAAGTTGTGCAGCTGTTCATATTGAATGGAGTGTTAAGTGCAGCTGATGACATCAAGCAGTCATTTAATATTTTTTAATAGGCTCAGTAGCCTATGTTTCCACTGTTCATATTCCAGTAACATATAAAAACTAGACAGTTAGGCCTATAGACAAGTTTCTTTTAGCATCAGTGCCACTTAAGGACACAAGGGTGCCCATAGGATAGTTTGTGGGGGGAGGGGGGGGGGGAGGGGGCTAGACCTGAGGGTATGTAGTATTTTTAATATTTTGGAAGATGAATGGCGACTTGTATTCCACGGTAGAATACCACATACGGTATCCCCTACCACTTCTACATAATACTGATTTTTAAATCATTTTCTTGAAAGAAAAACACCTGACTGTATTAGATTTTTTTCCTTTCCCTTAGAGCTATGGGGGGGGGGGGGGGCGTTCCCACCTTGCCCCCGGGCACGGGCGCCCATGTAAAGGGCATTCTTCTATATAAACATCCTGGAAGGTAGTAGTAGTAGTAGTTTTTATTTGCAATATTTTAAAGGTAATTAATATTCATACAGATGTGGTTGATCTAATTCTAATTGTGTGTTTATCCAACCGTGTTTCTTTATTGGGTTGGGTATGAAGTGAGATGAATCTTTGTAGTATGTTTTTATGACCGGATGTCCTGCCTGATATCAGCCTCATCGGAGGAGTTAATGAGATGAAGTGAATGACCGTGATATATGATAATAGGAAGGAAGAGGGTGAAACCCAGTGCTGGTGGCACATAGCTTACTCCTTTCAAATAGTACCAAGGGTTAATGTCTCCATCCGAAGGATGAATCACCATCAACAGCGTCATATTCCCTTATTCCATATGAATACTGCGGAGAAGTTTGGAATTGAATCCAGGCTTTTGACATGCAATCTTCTTCTTCCTTGGCATTTTCTCATCAAGATGCGGAGTGCACCGTAAGTCTACATTGGGCCTTCTACTTCAGTCGGTTGATGATATCAGCAGGTCGTATGCCCACATGCCACATATCCTCACATATGCAGTCCCTCAAACATTTTCTTGGCCGTCCTCTCGGTTTCTGTCTATCAGGGTTAAATGCAAAAGCTTGCTACTCAATGGACGTTGTATCAACTCTGGCCATGTGTCCATACCAGCTAATCCCTTTTCTCTTGCATCTTGTTCTGTATCGGGGTGACTTTGAAAGGGGCCTTGATGACTTTGTTCTTGATGTGATCAAGCCTTGTGACTCCCAGTGACCATCTTAGCATCTTCATTTCCATGGTATGAAGCATCTGCTCCAAAGGCCAACAACACTCCACCCCATAGAGAGCTACTTGGCGGACAATCGTGCGGTATATCTTTGACTTAATATGCAGAGATAGCTTTCTGTGACAGAGGACACCTGTAACCTGATGCCATTTAAGCCAGGCAGCATGTACTCAAGCTCGAAGTTTCTGAATCGTGCCACCATCTGCTGACGGTGAGAACCAAGATATCTGAACTCGCAGGACCTCGCAAGAGGAATTTCATTGGCCAGAATTTAGCATTGCATGTAATAAACTGCATAATGAATTCCATATTGACGTTGACCAATCACTTCATAAGAGATGTATTAGTTCCACGTTTTCAGTACAATTCGTGATATACATTAAATCACCAAGGATAACTAGTCGTGCTTCATACCTTTTTTGGGATATCTTTATCTACAGATAATTTCAGTGATGAAAATATACACATAATAATTGGCTCCCTCTATCCATAGCTATATTAAAATTCTTCTAGAACACCGTTGTTCACGATCACTCTATGAGAAGTGTTCCCCGGTAAATTGGACCCCATTACCCATGACTTGTTTATCGCCTATATTGGACCCCATTAATGTGACTTGTTTATCACCTATAACAATCACAGCTGCTCAAGTTGACATTGGTTGAACACCTGTATTTCATCAAGATATCAGTTCATTCACACGTATTTATTTAGTACACCTGAGACAATGGATGGAATTTTTTGTGGGATAAAATTTCAGTTTAAATGCAACACAGTGTACTTCTTAAATTCATATGTGCCGGGCTGAGTGGCTCAGACGGCTGAGGCGCTGGCCTTCTGACTCCAACTTGGCAGGTTCGATCCTGGCTCAGTCCGGTGGTATTTGAAGGTGCTCAAGTATGTCAGCCTCATGTCGGTAGATTTACTGGCACGTAAAAGAACTCCTGTGGGACTAAATTCCGGCTCCTCGGCGTCTCCGAAAAACCATAAAAGTAGTTAGTGGGACGTAAAGCAAGTAACATTATTATTAAATTCATATGTATATATTTTGATATTGAGCCTCCGTGGCTCAGGCAGCAGTGCGCTGGCCTCTCACCGCTGGATACCATGGTTCAAATGCCGGTCACTCCATGTGAGATTTATGCTGGACAAAGCGGAGGCGGGACAGGTTTTTCTCCGGGTACTCCGGTTTTTCCTGTCATCTTTCATTCCAGCAACACTATCCATTAACATTTTTTTCATCTGTCAGTCATTTATCATTGCCCCAGAGGAGTGTGACAGGCTTCGGCAGCCAGCACATTTCCTATCCTCGCTGCTAGATGGGGCTTCATTCATTCCATTCCTGACCTGGTCGAATGACTGGAAACAGGCTGTGGATTTTCATTCATATTTTGATATTGAAGTTATTTGTAACTGAATATGTCTCAAAAGAGGGACAAAACATGCCCTACATTTTAATATGACTATTTATTCTTCATGATATAATGCATATCATGAATTGTGTTGAAAAGGTGGAATGAATACTTCTCTCATAAAGTGATCGGAATTCGCCATGCAATCTAGTGACTAGAAATTGTATACCACCACCTCTCCTACCCTGCCAGCCAACATTCTGTTGCTTTAACCAACAGGACTTCAGCTGGTTAACCATGGTGTCAGACCATATATTACTCGCACACTTTTTAGTGATAGATTTTTGTACAGGGGTGAGGAGTAAAGAGGGAGCTCTCTTGGTTCCAGTAATACTGCCAACTGAATGGAAATGAAATGTGAATTGAATCGATAATATGATCAATTGATATGAATTTTCTAAACCTTTATTATCTTAAGCCAATAACTGTGTCACACACATTATATAACATTTCTCGATGCAAATCTTTTTCCTAGCATGAATTCTATAGTTTGGCTTTGCTGTGTAAACAACAACAGTACCTACTAGTAGGAAAAGTGTACGCCAGATGTCGCACAGTGATGCATAAGCGATTCATAGTTTGTGTTTCAAAGGTTGCCAATACGAATCTCGAAGATAACCGAGGTCGACCGATTCAGCACTAGGGTTCCATCTATCACTAAAAAGTGTGCGAGTAATACATAGACTTGACACTTTAACATTCATGGCTACCAGGCGGACTGATCTCATTCTAATGTAACCAGTATTACTGTATCTGTGAATTGTATGGTAGTGTTAGTGATATTTGAAAATTAATATTTTTAAATCCAGCCCGAGGAACACACAAATTCTGCATAGTAAAATAAGAATTGGGGAAAAATATTCATTTATAGGAGAAGGAATTAGGGATTGGAATAATTTATCAAGGGAAATGTTCGATAAGTTTTTAAGTTCTTTGAAATTATTGAAGAAAAGTTTAATGTATCCTCTATTTGCTGGGATATCCGTTAAGCAGAGCTTAAGGTCCAACAGCCAATTTCGTTGCTTGCTTAGCACCACCCAGGAGACGCATGTAGGGTAATTTAACGTTATACCTACGGACGTAAAGCAACACCTCTCTAACACTTGAGCCAAGATGAAAACAAGGAACAACATATTACACAAGCTCAGTGGAACAGGTTGGGGAGCAAATGCGACAGTACTACGGACATCAGCTCTTGCCTTGATCTATCCAGTTGCAGAATACTGCTGCCCTGTGTGGCTTAACAGAGTATATACTTCAAAAGTTGATATACAACTGAATGATCAACAACAGTAAAGGTGTTTAAATTAATCCACCTATTCAGTACTTTTATTTTCACTTATAGTGGTTACATAAATAGACTATAAGTTAAATGGAACATGTTTCGCCCTCAGTTGAGGGCATCTTCAGCCTAAAAACAATCATCAAAAGTACAACTAATATTAAAAGTGGAAGCTAAAAGTTTAGTCAGTTGTTAAAATTCGGAACATAAAAATGTGAAAAATGATATCTGGAAACACATTTTGATGCTGATGAGATCTGGCACGAAGAATGAACAACATGAGACTCAGAGCCAACAGAAGGACAGCAACCAACACAACAGTGGATAAAAAATAACAACTTTCAACTAACATAAAACATTATTTCAGTATCTACTGACATTTCCTGACAAGATTTCAGCCAATAATATTACCTACCAGTGCTAAAGGCCACTTACAATTTTTCAACTGATGCTTCTGTCACACTTTATGCTCACAAATTTCATCAGCGGCCTTGGACGTATTGTATTTATGACAATCATGTTTATGCTTGTGTTCACGCCCTCATGTCGTTGGCTTTATATTATTACCACTTTGGTATTCCACTAATATTTTAAATGAACTGTTTTAATTGGAATTTTAATGGAAGAAGTTTTAGTCTCCGACAAGATTATAGTTTAATCATTGACAGTGTTTCCATTAGCATCTTTATATATTGCATCATTTTTCACATTTTTATGTTCCGAATTTTAATAACTGGCTAAACTTTTAGCTTCCACTTTTAATATTAGTTGTACTTTTGATGATTGTTTTTAGGCTGAAGATGCCCTTAATTGAGGGCGAAACATGTCCCATTTAACTTATAGTCTGTAACCACTATAAGTGAAAATAAAAGTATTGAATAGGTGGATTAATTTAAACACCTTTATTGTTGTTGAACTGTAAATTTTCAATACGGACCAAAAATGAGATTTATAACATGTAATGCAACTGAATGAAACCATGAGGACAATATCAGGCACCATCAAATCAACACCCCTAAAATGGTTACCCGTTTTATGCAACATCCATCCCCCTCACATACGAATAGAACTGGCTCTTGTAAGAGAATGGCAGAAATGTTGCAGTAATCCTCAACTGCCCTTACATCAGGACTGCAACCCTCAGAAACCAAAGAGATTAAAGTCCAGAAACCCATTATGGAAGTTAGGCGAGAAGCTCCTGGAAACACATTTTGATGCTGATGAGATCTGGCACGAAGAATGGACCTCTTCAAATCCTATCCACCATCCTTGCAGTGCTCCGAGAAGAGCTGATGGTCTGAGGCACGTTGTTATGGACTGCCCAAAAAGAAGATTCAATGGAGAATTACATAGTGCCTCTACAGAAGCAGTGGACTGGCTGGAAAGTCTGGACATTAAGTTTTGAATGCTGAATTGTAAATTACATACTTATTTAAGAAATATGTATTTCTAATGTATCCTTGTTTCGCCATACGAAATAATAATAATAATTGAAGAAAAGGCTAGGTTAGCAGTTGATTGGGAATCTGCCACCTGGGTGACAGCCCAGTGGATGGACGGACGGACGGACGGACGGACGGACGTACGTATGTATGTATGTATGTATGTTCACAGGAATATTTTTTATGGTACAAAAAGGGCATCACTGCTGACAGGTTTGGTAGATCAGACTGTAAGTTAATTTGTCATATTTCCAGTAAGTTACTACCATTGGAACATAGTTTGTTAGGACAATAAAAATATCAGGGTTATAATCTAACTCTTAACTAATAATAATAATAATAATAATAATAATAATAGGAGAAATGCACACAATATGCATGAAATTATAGGTCATTCACTGCAGATTTCTGTCAGAGATATTGTTCTCATGGTGCACAGAAGAGTATGATACCTGTCACATTGCCTCTTACACAGCTCACTAATGCATTCAGGACCTAATCCATGTTAACCCATACCATAACTAATTTAAAGAAAGGTAGTTTTCATACTAGTAATATTAGTTGTCAGTGATTCAGTACTGTAAATATCAGTATAACCGATTAATAGGCTGTACTGATTGGTAACCCTTAACAAGGACAGCTGTCTCTAATGGCATTATATCTTTGAGTGTAACATATCACATTGAACTTTTATTGAAACATGCCTGTACTTCTTTTTTTTTTTTTAATGCTATTTGTTCGGGACGTTGACCCATGTGGATCTTTTGCCCCTTGCCTGTACCTTACTAAATTTGTAATAGATTGCAATAGATTCCAAACTACTGTTATACAAAGTGGTCCACCCTTCTTCTACTGCTGGGCTGAGTGGCTCAGATGGTTGAGGCGCTGGCCTTCTGACCCCAACTTTGCAAGTTCAATCCTGGCTCAGTCAGGTGGTATTTGAAGGTGCTCAAATACGTCAGCCTCGTGTCGGTAGATTTACGGACACGTAAAAGAACTCCTGAGGGACAAAATTCCGGCACCTCGGCATCTCCAGAAACCGTAAAAGTAGTTAGTGGGACGTAAAGCAAATAACATTATTACCTTCTTCTACTTCTTCTTTTCTTCATGGGGCCTCTAAATATTAGTCCTAATTAGCGTTGACCTCTAAGATCTTTTGCTACCATGTTTTTTCTTCATTCCCACCTAGATATACCTGCTCCCTTCACAAAGCTGCAGGTTGTTTTTATTGGGTCTTCTTGGATTTTTTCTCTTTCTTCACCTGGTACTCCTAGAGTGGAGAATCTAATTCTACCCAGCGCCTCACATTCGAAAAGTATGTGTTCAGCTGATTCTTCTGCTTCATTGCATTTCCTACATATATTGTCTCTTATTACTCCAATTCTGTGTAGGTGTTTTTTCAGATGGCAGTGTCCTATCAACAGTCCTACTACCCATCTTATATTTTCTCTGCTGAGTTTCAACAGTTCTTTAATATGCTTCTTCTTTGGTCCTTTTATCAGTTGCTTTGCAAGCCTGCATCCTGGAGTATTTTTCCAGCTCTCCATTTGTTTCTTTTGTACCCATTTTCCTATGTAGTATCGGGCTTGTCCATACGAAATCCTGCATACAGGTTCTGGGCCTATAAAATATGTTTCTGCCCCTTTCCTGGCCAGTTTATCTGCCTTTTCATTTCCTTCTATACCTGCATGCCCTGGTACCCATATTACTTTGGCAATGTTGTACTTTGAGAGCTTCGGGAGATGTGAATGGCAATACCAGACAATTCTGGGGGGTTGTGATAGCTATCACTTCAGCTTGAAAGACTGTAGTGTGTTAGCCCAGGCTCATCTGGATTGATCTCTCAGGTCTTCCCCCCGTTGATCCCTCCTCCTGTGCCATCCACAGTCTTTGAGCCATCAGTCCACCACACTATATCTTCTTTTTCAGTATTCCATTTGTTAATATCCCAGTCTTCTTTTTTTATTATCTGGGTCTCAAACAGTTTTTCAGAGTTGTACTTTGGTATCATATCATCAGAAGGCATGTGTAGAACTTCCTCTGTTATTACTCTATTAATTCTGCAGTGTCCTAGATTGGGTCTTTGTTCATTCCAGCACTCTGATTGTGCCAATCTATATGAACTCATTCTGGCCTGTCCTTTTATGAAATTGCATAGTGATGGGAGGTTGAGTAGAGTATTCAAGGCTTCTGTTGGTGTAGTTGTCATAGCCCCAGTTATGGCCATGCATGCCATTCTCTGTAGGCTATCCAATCTACTGCTGACTTTTCCTTGACTTACTTTCTGCCACCAGATGATTGCAGCATAGGCCATCATCGGTCTAATGATCATTGTGTATATCCACATTATCATTGATGGTCTTAAGCCCCATGTCTTCCCCATGGCTCTTTCACATGCATACAGCAATTTCTTGGGCCGGGTTATGTTCCTTTGTATATGTGGATTCAAAGTTAGATTTTTATCTAACACTACACCTAGGTGCAGTGCCCGTTCTTCCATATATACATCTTGTTCAAATAGCTTCAGTGATCTCTTTCCTTCTAATTTTCTCCTTCTTGTAAAAGGTACCAGAGTTATTGTGTTTGGGTTGACTGATAGTTGTTCTTCCCGACTCCAGTTCTCCACAAGGTTAAGTGATCTTTGCATGAGGTCCTGGAAAACACTCATCACGTTACCTCGTACCACAATCACTCGAACATCTGCGTATCCTTGTGTATAAAAACCCTGTTTGTTGAGCATAGCTATGAGTTTGTTCACCATGAGTTTCCACAGCAGAGGCGAAAGAACTCCTCCCTGAGCACAGCCTTGGGTGGCCCTAACCGTCAGCGTTTCTTCAAAAAGGGTTGCTTTTATCTTCCTTCCGTCTAACACAGATTTAATCCATTTGACGACGGTTTTACTCACCTTGCTCTTTTCCAGTGTTTTTATCATGATGCTAGTAATGCCATTCCTTATGCAGCCAGTCCCTGTTATGAATGGTGTGAAAATATTGCTCATAGGGTCGGTTGGTGCTGCATTTCAGTGGGCTTGGCAGACCGATTTGTAATAGCAATGGCTGGCTCAGTGAGGAAAGCAACAGGAAACTACCTCACTCCTCATTTCCTTAGTACGCTTCTTCAGTGATGCCTAGGCTGTTTATGACAGCTGTTGGTGGAGCTGCAGAGGACCAAACCAGCCTTCGGGCTGAGTACCCAACATACATACAGTCATAGGTTGTATTGCTGAAGGCTCTTTCTTTATCTAGAAATGCCACCAGTGCAATTCCTTTGTATTCTCGGCTTTTCTCTAGTTTACAAACCAACTGGTGGAGTGCTACTTCAGTGGATCTGCCAGGTCTATATGCAAACTGATTTTCATGCAATGTTGAGTTCAGTTGCACCGTTCTTCTGATATACCGGTATTTATCTGGAATTTTCTCCATTGCTTACAGCATGAAGGAGGTGCTTTGACTTGGGCAAAATTTACCCTTCCAGGCTTAGGTATGAATACTGCTTTAGCTTCAGACCATGATTTTTTTTTTTTTTTTTTTTTTTGCTAGGGGCTTTACGTCGCTCCGACACAGATAGGTCTTATGGCGACGATGGGATAGGAAAGGCCTAGGAGTTGGAAGGAAGCGGCCGTGGCCTTAATTATGGTACAACCCCAGCATTTGCCTGGTGTGAAAATGGGAAACCACGGAAAACCATCTTCAGGGCTGCCGATAGTGGGATTCGAACCTACTATCTCCCGGATGCAAGCTCACAGCCGCGCGCCTCAACGCGCACGGCCAACTCGCCCGGTAGACCATGATTTTGGCATGTACCCTAAAGCTAGACTAGCTCTGAAAAGGTCCGTCAAGGCACTGACGAGTATCTCCTGTCCTTCCTGTAGGAGTATCGGAAGTATCTCATCTGGCCCTGGAGTCTTTATATTTATTTATTTATTTATTTATTTATTTATTTATTTATTTATTTATTTCATGTCTTCATTTATGGCGAAGTTAAGGCTCACGGCCCTCTCTTACACTTAACCACATATCTAATCAACTTTATAAAACAGAATAATGAAATAATTTAACAAAATATAAATCCTAACCTCATTCATTCTTCCATTCATACTGCCATTCATACAAGCTGGTTATACATTTAATAGGTAATCTCGGCAAGACCGCTTGAAAGAAGCTAAGGAAGTGCAATTCCTAACACTAACTGGAAGGGAATTCCATAGCCTTGCACCAGACACTTGAAAGGAGCGGTTAAATGAAGATGAGCGATGCACAGGAATTGAGAGTGTCGTAGTCGATCGTGTGTTGTGTTCATGAGAGGAGGAGAGTAAATTAAACTTTGAGGATAAATACTGGGGTTTAGATTCTTTCAGCAGACGAAATACGAGAGTAGCAACGTGAAGATGTCGTAGTTTATCGATTTTTAACCAGGAGAGAAGTTCATAATAAGGGGAGATATGAGTTGAAAATTTAATTGAAAATATAAACCTAATGCATGAGTTCATTGCCCTCTGTAATTTTAGTGTCTGTTCCATGGTGGCATCTATCATTACAATATCACAATAATTAAGTATGGGAAATATGAGGGTCTGGATAAGTTTAATTTTCAAGCTTAGTGGAAGAAGTGATTGGTGAGTTTTGAGATGGTGAAGTGACGAGTGAATTTTCCTACAGATGCTTGTTATGTGCTCACTCCAATCTAGTGTGTCACTTATGATAATTCCAAGATATTTTACCGACTTCTGAAATGGTATAGCTACACCACAAAGCAAAAGTGAAGGCAATAATTTCTTATTAAGGATATTTAACTGCCTTTGTTGCCCTATTATAATAGCTTGTGTCTTTTTAGGATTAATTAATAAACAATTCTTATTAGAATAGGAGCTAATCAGATTTAAAATGGAATTCATCTGATGAATTCCAAACTCAATATCAATAGCTTTACAGTGATAATATATTTGTAGATCATCTGCATATAAATGATACTTAGTTACTGAACTGAGAAGATATATCATTGATATATAGAGTAAACAGAAGAGGTCCAAGCACGGATCCGTGTGGGACACTGTTTGCTTTGTCAATTGCCCATTTTACATGGTTGTGTTTTATTATTCTGTTGGCACAGTTCCAGTATGCTCTTCGAGCTCCGATCTCTGTTCCAACCGTTTCTTCTTCTCTCATCTCCCTCAGCCTCAGGAAAGTGACACACCATTAGTATCTCCAGCGTGTCCCTCCCCGCCTGAGTAAATGACCCATCTGGTTTCTCCAGTGTCTCCACTTGATTTATATGGGTTGCTTTTAGAACCTTCTGGAGCCTTGCTGTTTCAGTGTGTGATTCCACTTTCTCACAGAACAGTCTTGAAGATTTTCTTTTTGCTTTCTGTATTAGGTTATACTCAGTGAGTTTCCTATGATAATCGTCCCACATACCATTTCTAGATGATATTCTATACAACATCCTAACCTCTTTTTTCATTTTGGCTAGTTTGTTGTTCCAGCACCTTACGTTTTTGGTGTTTTTCTTTTCTTTGAGAGGACAATTGTCATGGAATGAGTCTATAATGGCTTCTTCTAATAGTTCCACTGCCTCATCCAATTCTTTCTGTCCTCTCACGTTAGTTGGAAATTTTGTACAGCCTTCCCTAGAACTTCTCTGTATCTATCCCAGTTAGTTCTTTTTTGGTCTCTGTACATCTCAATCCCACATAGTCTCGCATCTATTGCAAATTGGATGTGCTGGTGGTCTGCCAATGATGGTTCCTCCAGCACCTTCATGTCTTTAATAAAGTTTGCAATATACGTAGTGCTTAATGTAATGTCTGTTACCTCCCTACGATTTTTATTTATAAATGTAGGTTTGTTTCCTAGGTTTAGTATCGTCAACTCAGTTCCAATAATAAACTCTAGTAAAGACTCACCTCTTGCATTGCAGTTCGTGCTGCCCCATGCCGTGTGGTGTGAATTTGCATCTGCTCCAAAGACTAGGTGTTTGCCTTTCCTTTTGCATTGCAAATTAGGTTCTCAACTTCTTCTGATGGGGGCAGATTAGTTGACTCATATGGGAGGTATGCAGAGCCTATGGTTATTTCTCTGGGTTCCTCCCAGTTTCCAAGTTTAATCTTGGCCATGGTTAAGTCCCGTGAATAGTGTTCCTGCAACATAAGACATTCTAGTTTCCTGTTCAAAAGAAGACATGTTCTGGGTATTTCCGATGTCTTATCATACATCAGCCTACCTCCAGATTCTGCCAGTCCTGCTACTCTGCCCATGACTACCCAAGGCTCTTGAATAAGGGCCACGTCAATAGCCTCGGACTTGATTTTCCTGGCGAAGTTGGCCACAGTTGCTTTTTTATGCTGAAGATTGGCCTGAAAGACCTTCAGCACCATCTTTATCAACATTGGGTTTCGTTTTTCCTCTGATGACCTGAAACTTGATCTGCCCAAGTCTGAGCTTAGCCTTAAGGCTTCTCTTTTTGAGCTCTTCAAAGTCTCTTTCACCAAGGGCTAAAAACGACTGTCCTTCCTGTCTTGTCGATTGAAGTGGCATTCAGCACTCTCCACGCTTGCATTAGAAGTTTGGTATCATGCTGATTGATTCTGACAAGAACATCCTCCACTTTCATCTTGTCAAAAGGAGGTGGGAACTTGGTGATTACCTTGGTCGTATTCAGCACCTTTTTTGCGTCCGCCACCTCTAGGGTCTCCCCTTTCCATGGGTTACAATTTGATACTGTCTGTTCCAACCAACTTTTCGTTTCTGGATTTGCACAGATCAGTGCGATAGCTCCACTTTTCAGCTTTGGTGACCCAAGGAAGCCTGGCAGACATCCGTCTGACAGCGGCTTCAATTGTGCTATCAGATCAGATGACGATTCAGTCACGTCTTCCTCCTTGAGTTTTCCATCTGGAAAGGTCTTAAGTATTATTGTGACCTTAACTGAGGATAGTCTTTCCGAAAAGGACATAATTTTTTTGTTCGTTTTCTTGAAGGGTGTTTTTGTAGTCGAACTTGATAACGTGCTTTCCTCCGACCTTGGTCTTTTGGGCGTAGTCATTGGCATAGCGTCTCGCCGATCCCTGTTCCTTGGCTTCTTCTTGGTCACCTGGGATGTGCCCGATAGGGGAAGGAAACCCCCACGTGTGGTCCACCCTTAAAACTTTGTAATTTATAAACTTTATTCCTAAACAGGATTAATACAATAAAATATTTGGGTTTAAGCTCAACAGATCAACAGTACAGACTGAATGGTTAGCACCAATGGTAATTCAATACTGCATAATACAGCATAACACACGCTCCGGCAGTACACTTGCTATCCCTCTCGGCAGCATTTAGCCGTTCCTTTGTTGCAAATGGAGCTAGAATATGGAATTCTCTCCCCCACAACATTAGAGCCATAAAATCCTTAAATTCCTTCAAGTTGTCTTGCCGTGAGTATCTCCTCGATCTGTGCCGCCAGGCTGAATGAATCTGGTAGAGTGAATGTGTATATGAATGTACGTTTACTGTGCTTATGGTATTTTGTGTCATTCAACTTTTAGTTTGTAACGATAGTTTTAAGACATGACTAAGAATATTTATAGAGTTTATGTTATTTTATTTCATAGTTTGTAATGGTAGTTTTAAGATAAGATTATGAATATTGCTCTTAGATGTACAATGTTAATGAAGTGTGGTTAAGTGTAAGAGAGGACTATGAGTCCTAACTTCGCCACTACAAATAAAGGCAAATGTAATATAATGAATGCTGTGATTAACACGTTAGGACAGAAAGCATACATTAAGCTTATGAACTGTGAACTTCCTGCAGACTGCTAGTCCTCACCCTAGCTAAGGTGGCAAAAGCACCCACCTCTATGGTCAAGAAACCAGGTTATGCAGAGGGACGTTAAAATTCCAGGCAGTACTTAAAAAATATTTCTCTGGACATGGTATGGGCTGTCGGTTTACTTCTCCGAGAAAATTACTTGTGATACAGATGTTGTGACAGTTATGACTTCTGCCATATATCTCCATAGATAAGTAACATATCGACATATTCATCACTGGAATACGTCGTGAGTGTAAATTAGTAAAAACAATTATGTTCACTCAAACTACACGGGAATGAATAAACTTTATGCTGTGACCTTTTTTAATAGCCATGGAGTTCAGCATTGAACATACTTAACACTGCATTATTTCAGAGGTGGCACTCTGCCTACAAAGGTACGATGAAGCCGTGAATACCATCAAAAAGATCTGCAAAGAGAAGGATTCAAACCATAGATCCATTTTTGGATCTCAAAGACCTTGCTAGTACTTTACCATTTCGTCCACAATGACATGACACCCTCCTTGTTTTCATCTTGGCATTAAGATTGCATATAGTCATTTTTCCTGTGCAAGGTTGCCTTATTTTATATGTAGATAGCAAGCTGAGCAATAGCTATCTTAAGATAGCAGTTTTAGATGGGTTGCATATCTTCAAGAACTTTAAGGGTCTGGTGGACCATTCTTTATCTTCTTCTTCTGCTTCTTCCTAGTGCTTATCCTGTGTAATTGCAGGGTCCACTTTTCTGCTTACCATCGCTTCCAATCGTTAGCATCAACTGGAGTAATGTCCAACAAGCACACGTCCTCCCGTAGTGCGTCAAGCCAACTCTTCCTTGGCCGTCCCCATGGTTGATGTTCCTCAGTGTTCAAATCTAGTGCCACCTTCCTTCTCACCTGAGGTACTACTGCTGTGCAGTACACGACCATACCATCTTAGGCAAGTCTCCCGCATTTTGTCAGTAATTGGAACCACTCAAAATGCCGCTCTAACATCCTGGTTCCTTATGTGATCTAATTTACTGAGTCCCAGAGGCCATCCAAGCATCCTCATTTCCATGACATGTAGATGTTGCTTATGTCTTTTTGAGACTGGCCAGCATTCTGCCCCATATCCCTATATAGTGCTACAGGATGAAGGATAGTTCTATAAATCTTTGATTTTAAGTACAACAGGATCTTCCAGTTGATTGTTACTTGATAGGTGTTCAGTGCTTGAGAGTTTTTGTTTCAGGTAAGGTTGAGAGAAGAACTTATATGATAAAAGGCCAAAGATTTGATCATTATTATGAATATATTATAGAGAATAATTTGTTGATTACTCTGTTTTGATTGGTGTATATTGCTAACATGTTTCTGAGATGTCTGAAGCTGAAAAAAAATAAACAATTTTTATGCATAAAATTATTCTCTTTCAAATACTAAATTGTATTCATATTAAACGGCAATGTTTAATTCATTTTAGAAAATAAAATATATAGCCAAGAAGGGGATGTATAAAATTTTTGAAGAATTCAATATGATTAAGAAAAAGTTCCTTTTATATTTAAAATCCTTTTCTACAACAAGTGAGGACCTTGTTTTTTTTACGATCATGAGATTCCAAAGAAAGCAAAATTAGTAATGTTACTCAGATAATTCATACTGATCTTGACCTATAATATCAAAACATGCACCCTCACAAAAAGAGACTTGTCGAGACTATGAGGGGGGTACCCAAAAAATCAGAATTATTTTTTAAAAGCTATATGTTTTAAATTTTGTTTACAAAACAACTTTACCCCCTTCAAAATACTCTCCATTACAACTAATAGATTTGTCCCACCGGTGCTTCCACTGTTCGAAACATTTTTTGTAGTCATCTTTAGAAATGGCTGACAGCTCCTCCCTCATTTTCTTCTTGACCTCTTCATTGCTGTCAAATCGGTGTCCTTTCATGCCCCTTTTCATGAGTGGAAATAAGAAAAAGTCGCACGTAGCCAGTTCAGGCAATTAAGGTGCATGGGGCAGCGGAACCATCCTTTTTTTAGCCAAAAACTAACAGGGATGGCTGTGTGTGCAGGTGTGTTGTCTTGGTGGAAGAATCCGTCTCCTGTCTGCCACAAATCGGGTCTTTTTTGATGAACACTGTTGCACAATCTTCTTAAAACTTCCCAATAAAAGGTTTGATTGATGGTCTGACCTGGGGGAACAAACTCTGAATGAATTACGCCCTTGGTATCAAAAAAGCAAATCAACATTGTTTTGATGTTTGATTTGACTTGATAACATTTTTTCGGACGGGGTGACAATGACGTCCTCCATTGGCCTGACTGATGCTTTGTTTCTGGGTAGTAACCATAGCATCATGACTCATCACCAGGAATGAGCTTTGACAGAAAATCTGGATCAGTTTCAATCTGTTGTTTCAAAACACGACATGTTTCAACTCAATTTTTCTTTTTGATTGTCAGTCAGAACCCGAGGAACAAACTTGGCAGCAATCCTTTTCATTCCCAAATCTTCTGTTAAAATTTGCTGAACCGAGCTCCCAAGATAATGCACGAATCTCTGACAGTTGATCAATTTTCTGTTGACGGTTTGTGAGCACAAGCTCTCAAATTTTTTCAACATTTTCGTTGATTTGGGCAGTTGATGGACGTCCAGAACAAGGTTTGTCATCAATCGACATGTCACCATTTTTAAACTGAGCAAACCACTTGTACACTAGAGTTTTTCACATAGCGCCATACTTGTAAGCTGTTTTCAACATTAAAACAGTTTCAGCAGCATTTTTACCAAGTAGAAAACAAAATTTCACAGCTGCTTCACTTTCCATCATAAAAAACAAAACAAGAATGAAACAGCGCTAGCAAAAACAATAACTGTGGGTGGGGGCGGTAGAATAACACCCACGGTATCCCTGCCTGTCATAAGAGGCGACTAAAGGGGCCCCAGGGGCTCTGAAATTTGGAGCGTGGGTTGGCGACCACAGGGCCCTTAGCCGAGTCCTGGCATTGCTTCCAATACTTGTGCCAGGCTCCTCACTTTCATCTATCCTATCCGACCTCTCTTGGTCAACTCTTGTTCTTTTCCGACCCCGACGCTATTAGGTTTCTGAGGGCTAGGGAGTCTTTCTCTTTCATGTCCTTCGTGGCCCTTGTCTTCCTTTGGCCGATACCCGCATTTTTCAAAGTGTTGGATCCCTTCCATATTTTCTCTCTGATTAGTATTATATAGAGGATGGTTGTCTAGTTGTACTTCCTCTTAAAACAGTAATCACCACCACCACCATGAACAGAACAAGCCAGGTCGAAAACACAGCGGGCATTGAACTAGCAATGAGTTGCGCTATACAAGCCTAGTGGCAGAAATACGTACTACACAAGCTTAAAAGGTATGGTCAAATGTTCCACCTTTAAAATTCAAGTGTTGTGCTCAGATCATTCTAGCATATTCTTCAACATTTTAACTGACGCATTTGGTGGTCTGAATTATTTTTTTATGTGCTTTTGTCCTTGTCCTTTGTGCTTAATCTTTAAACTTTTCGGCTAATGATGTCTACAAGATAAATGAAACAGTTCCGTTATTTTTTAAATGTTATTTAAATAATTAAATACATTTTTTATTAGTATTGTAAAGGTGGAACATTTGACCATACCTTTTAAGTATATGTACAACATTCATCTTATGCTACACAAGCTTCGCCCACAGCAATGTTATTCCGGTTATTTTTGGGTACCCCTTCATATAGGTACCAGAGATGAAGTTTCTGAAGTCTATTATCTGGAAGACCAGGACGTTAAAGTTAAGAAATGGGGAAGTTAGGAGGAAGCTGGGATTAAGACATCTCTACTAAACAGAGCCAGAACATCCAGACAAAAGTGGTTCGGACACATGACAAAAACAGCCTGAGTGCACTTGGAAGAAAGAGGTAGGAGGTGAATGCATGGTTGGAAGACCTAGAACCTGCTGGATGCATATGGTCAACACTGACATTGCAGCTAGGGGAAAGACAATGGATAATGTCATGAAGAGCAAGATGAATAGAGAAGAGTGATGGGGTTTATCAACAATATACGGGAAACTGGAACTGTAAACCAATGATGATCCATTAAATCTTGTAATTCAACTTTCAAAGTACATTTTAAGTTATAAAAATACTGAAATCACAGATACAAAGAAAATGGAATGCTATCCCTTTACAGTAAAAATGTAAACTATATGGTTTTCTGGTCTTCTAGTCTTTGAGGAGCTAACCATCAAAAGGCGTTTTCTCCACCAAATCACTTTGTTCAGAAAATGAGAAAAACTTATATTTCTTGGAAGAACTATGATGCATGCACAATTATTTTACCATCTGATTTATGTCAACATATATTTACATCGTAACATGTTGAAACAAATCTATTTTTTTGCTAGTTGCTTTACGTCGCACCGACACAGATAGGTCTTATGGCGAGATGGGACAGGGAAGGGCTGGGAGTGGGAAGGAAGCGGCCGTGGCCTTAATTAAGGTACAGCCCCAGCATTGAAACAAATCTATAACAGGAGTATTTCTTGTAATTTAACTCAAAACTTTGGAGGAAACACCTTATGATTGAAAGGAGCAGAGGAATTACCTTTTGATTAAAAGTGAAGTGAAGAAAACTCTTTTTAATTGAATGATACCAAAATGCTTGGAAACTGAGTTAACAACATTTATTAGCCTATATGAATACATCTTAAACTTTTACGTAAAAATGAAAATTGTGAAATTATATGACTGATATCAAAACAAAAGCAATGTTTATACAGCCATATCATGTAGAGTACGGGTACCTTTGTAAATGAACTACAGCTTTACCTCAACGTCAGCCTCAAGACAGTCACAGGTGTCCTCATCTTCACTTGCATACTCACAATGATGAGCCACAATTGTTTTACAACAGGAAGAAAACCAGGGCGTCTCGCTGTCTGGATTATCATATTATATGAACAATGTATTTTTCTTTGTATACTGAATTAAGCCCTTGGTCTTTGACTGAGTCAGGGCACTCTCATGTCTTAGGGAGGAAAACTGCCCTGAAGGTGGATACAATGGAATTTTCTTTGATCACTGTCATTTGGATCAGGCAAGCAAGGAGAAACAACCCATTTCTTTTTTTCTTTGAGCATATCAGTGGTATGTAAAATGAGTGTATCAGTGGTATGGAAAGTGACTTTCCTCAAGTGATCCAGCTGGCAACAGGTATTGTGTTGGATCAAAACTGATCAGTAGGGCCGGATTCTTATTTAGTTACATATTCCACTCCTTTACTTGTGATTACAGACAACACAGCTTCACTAATATTACTACAAACAATACGACTCTAGCCTCATAACCTCCAAACAATGCAAACAAAATGACTGGCCAATCAGATGTCAGCCTAGGCAGCAGATGATTGGCTGAAGGGAGAAAATACCATTTATTCGAAAACAGGTTATGGAGTAAAACTCTTTTGATTGAAACTGTGATTTTCAACCTCCAGATTTAATGGGATAAAACATCTTTTGAACGAAAAAAATTGTTAAACCATGATAGCTATTGACAAGACAAAGACAGTGATGTGTGGAACTCATTTTTTGAGGGAGCTGGAGAAAATGCCTTTTGATTGTAAGAATATTGAGAATATAGCATGTAAGAAAGAAAGGCAGAAGACGTAGATGATATGGTTCTGGAACAAGAAGAGGCTGTTGATGCCGATGAAATGGGAAACCCAGTTTTGAGGTCAGAATTGGACAGAGCTTTGTGAGACCTAAATAGGAGCAAGGCACCTGGAATTGATGACATTCCCTTTGATTACTGACTGTGCGAGGAGAAACAAGCATGGCAAGATTATTCTATTTAGTGTGTAAGATGTACGAGACAGGAGAAGAGCCATCTGATTTTTGGCAGAATGTTGTTATACCTGTTCTCAAGAAAGCCGGTGCTGACAAGTGTGAAAACTAATGCACCATTAGTTTAGTATCTCATGCCTGTAAAATGTTAACATGCATTATTTACAGAGAAGCCTCTGTGGCTCAGGCGGACGCACACCGGCCTCTCACTGCTGGGTTCCGTGGTTCAAATCCCGGTCGCCATGCGAGATTTGTGGTGGACAAAGCGGAGGCGGGACAGATTTTTCTCCGGGTACTCCGGTTTTCCCTGTCATCTTTTATTCCAGCATCACTCTCCAATATCATTTCATTTCATTAATCATTCATTAAGCATTGCCCCAGAGGACTGCGATAGGCTTCGGCAGCCAGCACAATTCCCATTCCTGCCACTAGAACGGGGCTCCATTCATTCCATTCCTGACCCGGTCAAATGACTGGAAACAGGCTGTGGATTTTCGTTTCATTATTTACAGAAGAATGGAAAGACAAGATGAAACTGAGTTGGGAGAAGATCAATTTCACATCTGAAGAAATGTAGGAACATGTGAAGCAATCCTGACTTTATATCTGATCTTAGAGGATCAAATTAAAAAGGACAAGCTCACGTACTTGGCGTTCGTAGATCTGGAAAAGCCATTCGATAATGTTGATTGGACCAAGCTATTTGAGATTATGAAGATGATTGGTATTAGATACCGAGAACGAAGAATTATCTATAATCTGTATAAAAATCAGTCTGCAATGATAAGAATCGAGGTCTTTGGAAAAGAAGCAGCAATACTGAAAGGAGTGAGGCAAGGCTGTAGTTTGTCCCCCCCACCCTCCTTTTCAATGTTTATATAGAACAGGTAGTAAAGGAAACCAAAGAGGAATATAGAAAGGGAATCATAATCCAAGGAGAGGAAATTAAAACATTGAGATTTGCCGATGATATTTTATCTGACTGCAGAGAATCTGGAGAAATTGCTGAATGGTATGGACGGAGTGTTGGGCAAGGAGTACAAGATGAAAATAATAAGTCCAAGACAAAAGTAATGGAGTACAGTTGAATGCAGTCAGTTGATGCAAGTTATATTAGATTAGGAAATGAAGTCTGAAAGGAAGTAGCTAAATATTGTTACTTGGGTAGTGAAATACGAGAGGGCGTACTATCTTGTTTTACACTTTATTTTTGTGCGTCTGGGTATGGTTCACATTTCACTTTTGAAGGTGGTGACGTGTAAGTAGTGTCTTGTTCCACCGTTTGGTAGCATCACACGCACAGGGGCCACCAAATGCACTCGTCATAGCCATTTCATAACAACACTGTCAGTGTAGGAGCAGACAACATGGAAAGCAACCGTCAGGGATAGCGCTATATGATTTGGTTCCTATCGAAAGAAGGCGTGACCACTGCAGAAATTCATCGACGCTTAGTGGCAGTCTATGGAGAACATCTGCCATCACGGAAAACAGTTTATAACTGAGTGGAAGGTTGGAAAACAGGGCGCACATTGGTGGACAAGGGAACCGGTTTTAAAAGGAATGTGACAGTGTCAACACCAGCCAACATTGCCCAGGTCAAACAGGCCATCCAAGGAAACAAATGCATCACATTTACGGAAATGGAGGCAGCCATGGGAATTAGCCGAAACACCCTGCAGCGGATCGTGCACAGCCACTTACAATTGGGGAAGGTGTCATCCATGTGGGTGCCTAGACTCTTATCTGCAGACGAAAAGCAGAGGTGTGTGGACGTGTGCAGAGAACTTTTGCAACGCCATGATCAAGATCCAGCCGACTTCGTGGCTTCATGCCCGGCCCTACACTAGCCGAGAGACCACCGCTGCCATTAATGAAATGGGATTCACAGTGCTGCCACACCCAACCATACTCTCCCGACTTGGCACCTGTTCGGGAACATGAAGAAACCTCTGCGTGGTAGCTGTTTTGTGGATTTTGTAGAACTGGACACAGCTGTCAATGCATGGGTACACAGCACTCTGAAAGAATGGTTTCAGGAAGGTCTGGAGAGACTAACACATTGATGGCAAAAGTGCATACAGTTACAAGGAGATTATGTTGAGAAGGTGGACATAACAACTGATGTGTAATGTACTTCATTTGCATAAAAAGAAGTTTAAAACAATATAGTACGCCATTTGTACCAATGGCAGAAGTAAGGACATAAAATGCAGTCTAGCACAAGCAAGAAAAGAAATTTGCTCACTTTGAAAATTGATATAGAAATTAGAAATATGTTTTTGAAGACTTTTGTCTGGAGCGTGGCATTGTATGGAAGTGAAACATGGATGATAACTAGCTCAGAAAGAAAGAGAATGGAAGATTTTGAAATGTGGTGTTACAGAAGAATGCTGAAGGTGAGATTGATAGATTGAATTATGAATGAAGAGATACTGAATCGAATTGGTGAGAGAAGATCGATTTGGCTAAATTTGACCAGAAGAAGAGATAGAATGATAGGATACATCTTATGACACCCAGAACATGTTCAGTTGGTTTTTTGAGGGAAGTGTAGGTGGTAAGAACGGTAGGGGTAGACTAAGGTACGAATATAACAAGCAGATGTAGGATGCAGTAGTTACATAGAAGTGAAAAGGTTAGCACAGGATAGGCTGGCATGGAGGGTTGCATCAACCCAGGCTATTATTATTATTATTATTATTATTATTATTAATAACAAATACATTACAAATGGTAAATATCCCGGTGGCAATGATCACTTACAGTAATGTAATAATAAAGTATAAAGTTAACATAATTACCCAACAACAACAACAAACAAGCAAGCAAACATCAAGAGAATAACAAGCAAATACATGGAAAGAAAATATAACAAGAATTACTACTAGTTTAACATTCTAAATCCAGCATCTTCATACAAATTCAGACACAATTTAAGTATTTTTAGTGCTTAACATTATGGCTTGCTACTATGGCGTATCTTGCCATAAAGGTGTGTATTTGAGTATCCAGTATAATTGGAATCTGCATCTGCATGAATTAACATCCATAATTTGGACTTGTGGACCTAATCTACGTGTTATGGAACTTGAGTGAATGCCTGGTAGTTCTCTTGTACGCCGCTAGCGCTGGTTTATTGAGCTAGTCTGCCATGGTGTGCTGCCATCTGGGAGTGTGGATGGAACTATCTCTAGTCGTTCGTCAACTTGAATTCTGTACGACAGTCACTCTGTTTTCAGTTGTTATTCTGGGATCGCTGTTGGAAAAAGTCCTTGCTACTACTGATCAAGAAGGAAATCTAATTCAGTAAATCCAGATGGAAGGAAGGAGGATGGAACATGATCCCAGGTGAAATATTCACCATCAGGCCAATGGCCAGGCAGTTTTGATTTTACTTATCTTGAATTTGTCTCCTGCAAGAGTGTAAGTAAGTTGTTTCTTTCTTCTCCTGGGACCCCGTGCTAACGTGAAGAATGAGTATGAGTCTAATATGGAACTGTGACTGAATTATGGTGTCCGACTCGTTGGCTGAACGGTCAGCGTACTGGTCTTCGGTTCAGAGCGTCCCCGGTTCGATTCCCGGCCGGGTCGTGGATTTTAACCTTAATTGGTTAATTCCAATGGCACGGGGGCTGGGTATATGTGTTGTCATCATCATTTCATCCTCATCATGACGCGCAGGTCGCCTACGGGAGTCAAATAGAAAGACCTGCACCTGGCGAGCCGAACCCGTCCTGGGATATCCCGGCACTAAAAGCCATACAACATTTAATTTCATTTCACTGAAATATGGCCTGTATATGCACCTAAATTTGTTTGTGGATATATATATTTGTCCGATCTTAAGAAAGGGATTTAAAAAAAAACGAATGTAATTGTGTTTTTAGGCACCATGACATTGTAAAGTTTGGTTTTTTAAAAAGTAATTACTCGACCAATATTTAGGTCTGCTGACCTTTTCAAAATTGTTCAACGTTCTAAATGATGTATTAAAGCTCACTCATTGTACGATGTCATTAGGACAAGTGTAACTCATGTACTTAACATTTAGGAAAGGTTTTCCTATGTCATGTAAATGGTGGATTAATTCACTACATTCTTAATTATTTATCTACTAAATACCACAGAACTTAATCGTAAGTTTAGTGAGTTGGAAACTGTTTCTTTTGACTAAGTTGTTTATGGCAGCCATTTTTCTTTCTGGTCATGTGACTTGGTTGCTAGGGTTTCACTTCTAAACTTTTAGTGGGCGTGTACCGTTGTTATTATGACATATGACGTATGTTCTCCCTGTTGCATTAATTCTTGACGTTCGTCGTTTGATTTTGTTGTGTGGGGTTGATTGGGTAAGGTGATGGCTTGCCTTGGTGTTGAACAAATGTCCATGCTCTCGCGCTTATGATTTGGATATTTAACGAGTTTTCCTCGCGAGTATTTACTCAGATTCTGTAACTTCAGTAAGTTACATATTCTAATTTGCTTTTCTGACGTTCCTTGATTTGTGGAATTCATTTAAGTGACATATCGTGCCTACTTTTCATTTTTTATAACTAAAGATAGTTCATAAGAAACCGTTTTCGCTCAAAGAACCCAGTCAAGTTTTCCGAAAATCTCAATGTATTATTTTTAAGAAAAAATCTTTTTCCTGATTAATCGGTGGTAAGTCAAGTGAAGATATGAATTTAAATTTCATTATAAGTGATTGTTAGTTGAAGGGGTACCCGTATGTAAAATAATTTGTTACTTTCATTTTAACAAAGACTTTCTTCTTCTACGTTTAATTTAATTGAGTTTAGTTTCCTTCTTTCTTGTGGGAGTACTCCTGCCCACATATTTCTTTCTTTCTATTAATTAAAGTTGGTTCTCTAAAACTTGGTCTTGTTATTTGATCAGTATATTAGTTTTAGATTTTGATGGTTCGCCGTCTCTGGGCCTACACCTTCCCACATTTTTAAACACAACTTTCGTAGGGGACTGTTGTGGTAAGTGTGGTTGTTGTGTTTATTGTTTTGTGTTGATTGGTCCCTGGTTGTGTAACAACTGTCGCTGTTAATACCCAGAGATACGCGATAGTGTTGTGGTAGCTAGCCGCGTGGTTATTTTGCTATGATTTTCTGGCTACCGTGTTTTAATATCAGAGGCCTTGTTACTATTACCACTGTATTTTCATGCTCATTATTATTGTTTCTCCTTCTTGGAATTAATTAATGGGTCGGTCTAGATCAGTATACTGATCAATAATAAGGAGTTAGTGCTGTACTTGAAGTGTAACGTGAAAGGCACAATTATCTTGTATTCTATTGTGTTTTTTATTTCTGTTTCATATCAGAATGTCTACTTGGACTGTCTTGCACCTACATATGCTACATAAAAAATTAGTTGCTGTATGAGTTGAAAGTGCGGGAAGTGGAGACGTCTGGGTCTATTGCGGATGATGTTGCCCTACTTTTAGCTGTCCTTGAATGCCCAGTTAATCCAGGTAATGGAACTTGCAAGCTGGGTGAGTCTGTACAACTTATTAGAAATGCTTTATCAGAAATTTCTCCTGTCATTAGTGAATTGAAAGAGATGGACTCATCTATATATCAAGTACATAGGTTAAAGTCTAGAACCTGTCACTATATTAACAGAATTCAGGATGTAATATTGTTAGGGTCAGAACCTGAATGCCTTGCCCAGTGCACATCCTTATTGATGGTGGGAATTAATCTTTCCGGAAAACTTGATGTAATTTTGAGTGCTAAAAATCTCAGTAAACTTTCTTTGAACGATGAAACTGGAAAGGATGAAAGTGACGGTCAGGAATCTGATAACACTGTTGTTACCCCTTAGTCATTGTCTATGCAGTCATCTCATTGTTGTGCACTTATTTCTATATTGGAAAGCTTGTTGACTAAGCCTAGTTCAGCACAGAATCCTATAAATTACTTATTCAAAGATGTGAGGGTTTTCTCTGTCAATTCTATTTAGGAAACCATGAGGTTTATGAGGTTCCTGGTAGAGTTGTCGGAATCAGCTAGTGTATTTTCAATGGATGCCCTAGGAATTTTTAGAGTTCTGTTTCCACACTGTGAGGGAGTATTGAAGAAAGAAATTTCCAAGGCTACTAATTGCAATCTAACTATAACTCAATTTCACGAAGTTATTTTATCCAAATTTACTCCTTCAAATCAAATCAAATCAAAATCTCTTTATTTGCAAATGAGGTGTCTACCTCGGTGGCAAATGGTACACTAAAATACATTATTGTCAAGCACTAAATTTTAAATTAACAGGAGACGAAGAAAATTTTCCTAGAATACAATATTACAATTTACGCTAATAATTTTTTCTATTAAACACACACATCATCCTTAATAAATTTATATTGCTTACAAAATTCTACTTATAATATCTTACAAACATAGTCAACTCATATACAGTACGGTATGTGAAATTACTTCTAATAATACTATACAACTGGTATAAGATTAAAATTAACACTGAATTTATTTACATATTTATATTTTACCCATTTTGGAACCTAAGTAGCATAACGACCTGCTGCGTCTTAACCAGAGCCCCTTTTGCCACCACTTTTCAGAGTTCCTGAAGGGCCTTCACAGCTACCGTAGCGGTCCCAGGGCCCTCGAAGTCCCCACTGTACTTCACCCCTACAGGCAGTCCCCTACTTGGGCTGTCCAAACTCCTTAGACCAGGGGATGGAATTAATTTAATCACACACATTTATTATTTACAATATCCTGCACTGGTCAAATGCCCTCTAACATTTAATTTATTATCTCTGTTGTTGTTTATTCTCTTCTTGAATATCTGTACAGATTTTGGAAAAGGATCAAACACTACCCCTGGTAAACTGTTCCACTCCTTCACGCCCTTCCCAATGAAAGAAAATTTACCCCAATCGCTTCTGCTAAAATTCCTTCTAATTTTGTACTTGTGGTCAGTTCTACCAATATAATTATTTTCCAACCGAAGCCTCTCACGGATATCTCCCCATGCTTCTTCTCCTGTATAGGCTCTATATAATCCTATAAGTCTAGTTTTCTCCCTTCTCTTACTTAAAGTTTTCCACCCAAGTTCCTTTAACATTTCTGATACACTACTCTTTCTCCTGAAATCCCCTGTTACAAACCTTGCTGCTTTCCTCTGCACACCATCTAGTTCTTTTATTAGGTATTCTTGGTGAGGATCCCAAACACTGTTTGCATATTCCAATAATGGACGAACCATACTTAAGTAACTTTTTTCTTTTAATTCTTTGTTGCATCCTTTAAGTAGTCTCATTATGACATGTAACGATCTGTATGCTTTCCCAACAATGTCATCAACATGACCCTTCCAGTGCAAATTACTTTCAAATCTCACACCTAAGTATTTGCACTTGCCATCTTTTGGGATAACTACCTCATCCAAAGTATATTCAAATTCAATTTTAAAGTTCCTGTTTGTAAATGTTGTAACAGTTGATTTGCCTCCATTAATCTTCATATTATTTTCTTCAACCCATTCTTGGATACTGTCAAGGTCCCTTTGTAATTCTGAACAATCCTCAGTGTTATTTATTTCCCTATAAACAATTATGTCATCTGCATACAATCTTATTTTCGATGTTGTATTGTTCCCTAAATCATTTGCGTATATTAAGAAAAGTAACGGACCGATTATACTACCCTGTGCAATTCCCTTCCAGACTTTCTCTTCCTGTGATATATTATTTCCTACTTTGATTTTCTGAACCCTTGAATTTAGAAATGTTCTTATCCAACGTATAACCCTTACATCCAATCCTATACCCTCCAATTTCTTTAATAATATTCCATGTTCCACTCTATCAAAGGCTTTGGAAAGATCTATGGCTATGCAATCTAACTGGCCTCCTGAATCTAACTGATCTGATATGTCCTGCTGAAATCCCACCAGTTGTGCCTCGCAAGAAAATTTCTTTCTAAATCCATACTGGCTCCTCATGAACCAATTTTTATCATCACATATCCCTCTGATGTACTTTGCTATTAAACTCTCCAGTATTTTACAGACTATACTGGTCAGGCTGATTGGTCTGTAGTTCTCTGGTTTCCTTTTATCACCCTTTCCTTTATAAATTGGTATTATTATAGATTCCTTCCATTCCTTTGGTATCACACTATTATTTATGACATAGTCAAAGAGAAATTTTAAATAAGGCACTATATACCACCCCATTGTCTTTAATACCTCCCCAGTAATTTGATCACTTCCTGCTGCTTTTCCTTGCTGAAGCAGTTGGATTTCTCTGAAAATATCTTCATTTGTGAATGAGAAGCTTCTTGTTTCCCTCTGTGTCTCTCCCTCTCTATCTTCTGTTACGGTTTCCAAGTCCTGACAATCTTCTACTGAATCTCTGAATTCCCTACTAAAGAGGTTTGCTTTCTCAGTATCTGTTAAATAGTGTTCACCCCTTCTCCCACCATTGTAGGAATTTGGATTCCTTTTTCTTTTTGATTCCTAATATATGAATACAGCTTTTTCCATTTCCCTTTGTGGTCATTACCCTCTTGAGGAATGCCATTCATATAATTCTCTTTTGCTTCCTTTTTCACTCTATTCAGTTCCCTCATTAGCTGTTTTCTACTTTCTCTACTTTCCCTACCTTCTTTGATTTTCCTGTTTACTATTCTACATTTTCTTTTTAATTTTCTTATTTCCCTTGTGTAATAAACAGGGTCTGAGGTCATTTTACCCTTCTTAACAGGTACAAATCTCTTCTCTCCTTCCCAAATGATTCCTTTGAAATTAGTCCAAAGTGTATCCACATTATTCCCTTCACTTATCCAACAACTGAATTGTGATTTAAGGTAAGTCCCAAATTCATCAACTTTAGTTTTTCTGTATAATTTCTTGTCTTTTGTGACCCTCTTATTAAACATTTTTGGTACAAGTCCTACATCCATTATTACAGCCTTATGGTCACCTATTCCTTCAATTACCTCAGTTTTATCAACAATTTCCCATGGTTTAACCAAGAATACATCTAGCAAGTTATTGAGACTAGTTGGATCTTGTACTACTTGTGTAAAACTTCCCTCCCAAATTAACTTATTTGCCAGTTTCTGTTCGTGGGCTTCACTTGCAGCTCCATTCCATTCAACTTCAGGCAAGTTTAGATCTCCCCCAATTATTACTGTATCATTATTGTTTTTATGAGTATAATCTATTATTTTCTCAAATATTTCCATGTCTCTTTCCTCTCTTCCAGGCCTATATGTTCCTATAATTCCCACCTCCTTCATATTATCACAAACTAATTTTATCCCTAATATTTCACCCCTTTCATCAGTAAACCATTCATGCGAACAATAAGTTTCCTTCACCAGAATAAATACCCCTCCTCCCTTTTTATCTCCTCGGTCTCTACGATAGACTGTATACCCTTCTGGAAATACTTCTGTATTACCCACCCCTTCTCTCAACCACGATTCCACTCCTATCACCACATCCGTCTCATAAGATTCCATCAATGTACCGAATTTTAATTGTTTATTTACTACACTCTGACAGTTTACCAAGAGCAATCTCAGACCTCCTTCCTCCCTAAAACTTGACTGTTGCAATTGGGTAACGTTTGACTCATGAGTTGAGAACTTCCCTGGAACCCAGATCCTTGTACATAGATCTTGATTTAAGGGTCTGGGTTTTCTGGCAAGTTTCCCTGTATGTGCCAGTTTAGTGGTATGGGTTTTCTTAAGTACAGATTAGTTTGCAAATCTCTGTTGATAGTTGTAGCAATTTGTCTACAGAGAGTTGCTTTTCCATTACCATTTAGATGTAACCCATGTCTAGTGAACATTTGCCTGCCAAGACCTAAAGTATCTACTACATAGACATTTCTAAAACTCTTACTTAATCTCTTGATTTTTATATTTACATCATGTACAGCTTTGTTCACACATGAGTCCTCTAAAAGGTCAAACCTGGGTGGCACATTTACTACAATTACTTTTGAGTCAGGTAGTTTGGAAATCTTACCTCTGAGAGTCGTAATTAATTCCTCACCTTCATTTGCAGCAATGTCATTTGTACCACTCACATTCACCACATAATTGTCCTTCTCTAACACAGGATCACAACTTGAAAGGACGTCTTCAGTTTTGGCACCTGGTTTTATTAGTCCTAAAACCTCAGTCTCTGGATTCTGCAGCTCATCCTTGATGCCTTCTGCCATACCCCGCCCTTGACTGTCTGCGTAGAGATGAATCTTTGGCGATCTTGACTTTCGGTTGGTTTTCTTCTTCTGTAGCTTACCTCCACTGGATTTAAAAGTATTTGGAAAACTTGGTGTGTCTTCTTCTGGAACTTGCTGCAATAACTGAAATCTATTTTGGCACTGCAAAGAGTTTTTTCCCGGTTTTAAGTTGTACGTAGTTTCTCCCATATGTTTAACATTAGACCTAAAATGGCCACGCGTCACTTCCGTCCACGGTGATCTTTCTTCTCCAATGTCTTCTTTATCTTCCAGTTTCTTTATTCTGTCCTTTAAGCTTTCATTTTCATATTTCAGAGCGCATAAGTCCTCTTGTAGCACTCCTAAAATCTTAATTATAGTTTCGTAGGTCTCTCTTTCTTGTTGTTCTGCCTCACTCTCAGTTTGTTTACACTCGGGACACAGCCACTCACTTTCTTCAATATCAGTCCTATTTACAATATTTGCACAACGAAAATGGTACCATTCATCACACTTACGACACAGAATCCCATTTTTAACTACTCTTCTGCATTTGCCACATTTTTCCCTGCATCTTACACCATTATCTACTACGGATATCACAGACTCACACACAGTAGTCGCCATCTTGAATCCCTTGCTTTGCAGAGTTTGATCCCTAAGAACTGCTTCAGGACCCAATTTTTGCATGAGAGTTTGTTGGGGTATGTACTTTACCTAAAGTTTTACTACGAGGTATTTAAAATTACGGTTCCAGAAGAGGAAATGGTAGCTCGCATTCTTAAGGAAATTACGCCTGAGTACAGATCCTTTTTATCATTAACTAAAAGTCCAAGTAATTTTTCAGAGCTGGAGAAAGCCTGTACATTCGCTGAAGATGTGAAGCATGGTGATGAGTCATGGCATGCTAGGTATCCACCTCCCCGTGTTCCCAATAGTTCAGTGCATGTTTCAACTCATCCTGTCAGTCCTTCTCAGTCTAAGAAATGTTATGCATATGGATCAAGGGACCACCTTAGGAATAATTGTCCTTCTGTGAGACATAGAAGTACTTTAAATCAAGGTCAGAATAGTGGTTGTTATACATATGGTTCTAAACGGTATGTGAGAAGACAGTGCCCTAGTTTCGGTAATGGTAATTCTCGGTGACTAATGGATATACCAAATGCAATCAATGAAGGCTTGTCTGCCGATAGTAATGTGAGTGATAAGGGTTCTTTTCCTCAAAAGTTAGGTATTTCTGGTAGTATCATTCCAAAGGTTTCTACGATTCTTCTTGAGCTCAATAATGAACCTGTATCGGGGCTGATAGATTCGGGTAGTGTGGTATCTCTGGTGAATGTAGATAGGTATAAGAAGATGAAATTCTGTTGTTGATTGCCTGAAATTCGTAAGTCTTACCTTAATTGCAAGACTGTCAACAGGAGTAAATTAGAAATTCTGGGTTCCATAATAGTCAAAATTAGAATCACTGAATTCACATGGATGGTAAATTGTCTTATAGCTTCTAAGTTATCTTGTGAGGTGATTTTAGGTGTTGATTTTATGACCAAAGTTGGAATGGTCCTGAATTTACAGAACAGAAGTTTCAATTTCAAATTCTGTCCGAATAGGAAATTTTATTTCAATGATGTTGTAAGGTTTCAAAATTATGCCACTTGTGCATTAGATGAGGAAAGTGACAGCAGCAAGTTAGACCTTGATCACTTGTCTGAGGGTCAAGCTTCTGAAATTTGTGTTCCTTGTGCTATGTATCCTGATGTTTTACTGATAGGTTCGGATTGACCAACGTTCTTAAATACCATATTGATATAACTGATAAGATTCCAGTTAGATCTCCACCTTATAGGTTGTCCCCACCTAGGATGGTAGAATTAATGGTAGAATCTATCATATCATTTTCTTCAGTATTGAATAGGTGGACCTTATAATTCCCTTGTTTATTTGTGGTAGAATTAAAGAAAATCATAGATCAGATGCTTCGAGATGGTGTTATTAGACCTTCTACCTCTGCTTACTCGGCCCCTATATTCTTGGTGTACAAGGCGTCTGGTGGTTACAGGCCGGTAGTCAATTATAGGGGTTTAAACCGTAAGATCATACTGCAGTCAGTTCCCTTACCAGATTTGCATACTTGCTTCTCTGGGTTTCATGGTGCCAACTATTTTTCGACATTTGATTTGAATCAGGCGTACAACCAAGTGCCTCTAGATTAGGAATCTATTCCTCTTACTGCATTTGTCACATACTGGAACGTATAGACTATCTACTGGTGTTGCCGTACTAACTCGCTTGCTTGATTCTGTGTTTGGGGATATGAAACTCAAGTTTGTAATTAATTTTCTTGATGACCTGGTTGTTTACTCATCAAATTTTGAAGAGGATCTTGAGCATGTCAAAGAAGTAATTGAAAGACTAAGGAAAGCAGGTTTAACTGTGAAGCTTTCTAAGGCAAATTTTGCTAAATCACAGATCTCCTTCCTTGGTCACATTGTATCTGCACAGGGTATCTCCTTAGATCATGCCCGTATCCAAGCTATCCATGAGTTCAAACCCCCAAAAGATGTGAAAGGCATTGCTAGAATTCATTGGCATGACCAATTTTTTTTTTAGAAAGTTTGTCCCTATTTATGCAGAAGTTGCTGCTTCATTAAATGCCTTGCGAAGGAAAGATGTTAAGTTTGTGTGGGATCGACCTCAACAAGTAGCCTTTGAGTCTTTGAAAAACGCCCTTAGCAAAGCTCCAGTGCTTGCAATTCCTGATTTTAATAACAGATTTATCGTCCAAACTGATGCCTCTGGCAATTCTATCGCTGGAGAGCTATTTCAGGATTCTGAAGTGGGTAGAAGACCTATCGCCTATGCATCCAGGGCACTTTCTCCTCTGGAAAGGAAGTATTCGATTTGTGAACTTGAATGTTTGGCTGTACTCTTCTCATTGGAAAAATTTCGTATATATGTGGAACATGCAAATTTTGATTTGGAAACTGAAAATGAGGCTCTCTCTTGGGTTCTTAATAGACCTAAGTGAACTGGGAGGTTAACTAGAGGGTCATTAAGGATTTCTGCATTCAATTTCAATGCTCGCCACATTCGTGGTACCGACAATGTAATTGCGGACTGGCTCAGTCGTATGTCTGATGGTGAAAAAAACCTCCCTGAGAATTCTGAAAGAGAAGTGGTTCCTCAATGTAATTTGGTAGAGGTAAAACCTATTTTATCTAATCTTCCCATGTTGTATCAGGACATTGGTCAGTATCAAAAAGATGACCCTGAAATGAAGGTGATTTTGGAAAGAATTAATTCCGATGAAATTCTTAAGCTATATTCTTATGCAAAATGTGTTCTTTGTTGTCAATTCTGTCATGATAAAAGGTTAAAGATTGTTGCCCCAAAAATTATAGTTCCTACCATCTTCCAGCATTATCACGATAGCCCTCTTGTTGGTCATTTGGGTGTATTCAAAACAAGGCAAAAAATTAGGCAGTTCTTCATATGGAAGAGTATGGATCGAGACATACGAGCTATGGTTAAATCTTGTAGGATGTGTGTGGTTAGTGAACCTAACTTGAATAATCGAGTGGGATTGTTGTCTTCATCCCAGGCGTCTAGACCTATGGAGCGATTATTAATCGATCATGTTGGTCCTTTACCTTGTTCTTCCCGTGGGAATACCCATGCCTTGGTATGCATTGATGCCATTACCAGGTTCTGTTGGATCCTTCCAACCAGATCTACTAATTCGCAAAAACTACGATTAATTGTTTAAATTCCATCTTTGCCTCATTCGAAACGCCTAAGTTCTTGGTATCAGATAATGCTAGTGGATTTACCGGATGTTTGTTTAAGAAATATTTATTCAACTTGTGCATTTCACATGTCACAACCACTCCCTATTACCCCAATCCATCGTATGTGGAAAGGATGAATAGAAATTTGAAATCTGCTCTGATTGCTTACCACCATTCTAATCAGTCCAAATGGGATATTTGTCTACATTGGCTGTCCTATGCCTTCAATTCTCCAACCCACGAGTTGCATGGTAAGACTCCTATGGAAATGATGTTTAGTTTCATTCCGTTTTCACCACCATCAAACCTCCTTCACATTGAGGAACTGTTACCAGATTTATCTACCCCTTGTGATTTTCGTAAGGTGTGGAATGAAGCCAAGGCAAACCTAGCCGTGTCATAAGAGAAGGTATGAAAAGGCGATGACAAGGGGCGGAAAACCACTAAGTTAATGGTTGGTGATCAAGTCATTGTGAAATGTAATCCTGTTAGTAAAGCTATAAGTTTTCTTCTAAATTAGCTCCTAACTTCCAGGGGGCCTGTACTGTCTTGGAGTTTTTAAGCCCAGTGTCTATGCTAGTGAGTGATCCTGTTGCCAAGAGGATAAGAAGAGTTCATCTATCCCAAGTGAAACGTGGTTGAACATCTGTGTAATTGTTGTATTTGGTAAACGTTTTAAATTCTAAATTTTAAATGTGAGTGGCGATTGTCCAGTCTCTTTTATCGATTTAGCATCAGGATTAATTGTTCTTAGAAATCTCTCCATTGTTATTTGTTCATGGAATCACTGAAGTTGTTGTGTAATCTACTTATGGGCATACTATCTATGTATTACTGAGTGAGTTAATTGCTGGGTTAATGATTTAGTTAAATATGGATTTACGGTGCTAATTTCTTTCATAAATTTTATTGATATTGATAAATGTTTCATGGTGATTATTGTTAGGATGAATTGTGGGATTCTTGTGAGGTGTATTAAGATAGTTATCTTATACAAAGGATACATAACCTGAGTTGTTATCTGCTCTTAACCTATATGGTTGGATCCTCTGTTTGTGTTGATGTGTGTTACGGTTCGGTGGGATTGATTTTGGGGTGGGATAATGGTTTCATCATGAGGTAACTGTGTTCCTTTGGAGCCATTATGGTGGTTGTTGTTGGGATTAAGTTGGGGTGGGCATTCCATGATTTGTTGGCATGTTGTCAAGGATTGTGTTAAGTTATATCCTTTTAAACTTTGTGGGCAGACACATGTTTGCTGGTGGTCATTTGTGTGGTGTTATATTGTTTTTGTTGTTTGTATGGTATGGATGGTGTTAATGGTGTAAGAGAGCACTATGGTGAGGTTGTACATCACCTTTGATATGTTGCCTTGGTGTCTTAGTAGATTTGGCTGTTACTCATTTGGATGGTCTGCAACTCATTTAGAATGATATGATCGTGTTATGGTACTTACTCATTACGTGCGTAGTTTTGGGTCTTCTCCTTATATTCACCAGCATAACCTGTTGTTCTGATGTCATCTTGGATTTAATTATGGTGCTGTAAAGTTCTTGTTGAATTAACCTACCTGTCTATGGTAGTTTCTCAGTGGAACTTAATATCGGTTAATATGGTTATTGTAATCCCTGACCCGGTCAATTACTGGAAAACAGGTTGTAGGTTTTCATTTTCATGGTTATTGTAATACCTTTCCATTCTGCGATTTTGTTGTATAAGTTTGGGATTATATGAGCTCTTCTTGGTCGGTACTGAAGGTCATCGACTTACTATTTAATTTGGGGGTCTTGTAGTGGGAGTCTCTCTTTCTTCATGGTTATATCGGGCATGTGTGCTGTGAGGCTAAAGTGTGAGTCTGTTGACATCACATTGTTAGACTGAGTTTGGCGGTGATCCCTTGAGAACTACCGGTTGTGAATGGTGCTGGATCTATGCTCCTTATTGTCCCTGTTGGTCACTTAATTGAGTTGTATTTCATTACCTTTTAGTTAATTGGGTGGTCCATTGTGAATGTGTATGTTGCAAAATTCTGGGAAGTTGTGAGTAACGTGACTTCAGATTGGTTTACCCTCCTGAGATGTTCTGGTTAGCCTATTCTGTTCTGTTATTCCAATGGTGTTAATGGAGTGTGATCATGAGTTTGTTTTCTATCGTTGTGTTATTCATCGCTTGTGCACTCCCACCATCTATGATCTAGAGGTCTCCAATTGTATCTATCAGATTTAACCTTGCTTGGAATAATTATTATTATAATTTAACCTTGGTTTTGTGTTGATCTTAAATCTTTCTGTTTCTGTATTACTCCTTATTGACAAGATTATCAGCTACCTTCCTTTTCTTCTGTTTGGTTATGCATGGTGGTTATGAGGTGCTGATCCAGACTATCTGAAAACTATTGAATTGTTTTGGGTTCGGTAATTAGAAGATTTGAGATATTAATGATTTTACTCACTGATTTGTAGTTCTCCATTCTTGTGTTCTAAAGTTAATTGGATTTTAACTTGGGTTGTTGTATTCTGTGTTCATTGTGTAATTTGGTTGGTGTTCCTTCTCTATGTTATTCTTGAATATGTTATCTTGTTCGTGGTCTATATTTTGGGCTACATCTGGCTCTTGAGGTATTTCTGTTTCTCCACGTGATTGTGCTTGTATTGATCTACAACTGTTGATTAAGTGATTGGTATGTGGTTCATGATTTAATGTAGTTGAAAATGAATATTAGTGTACTGACTCATCAATTTGTAGTTACATCTGCCTCTACCTTATCTTACTTTATTCTGTTACTCATTGTAGTGGGTATTATCTCTGAAACGTCTCAGTTAGTAAACAGATAATTCTGGCTTTCTCTGTTACTAAAACCCCAAATTACATTGATAAATATTTTTTTCTTTTCTCAAAGATAATATATGGTGACTTATCTTTTTCGGATCCTGGTGTAATGTTATGGGCATAAAACCTAACTATTGGTGCGTTAACAAAAGAAAAAGGAACTGTTCCAGTATTGAGAGGTAGTACCAGTGTGGCTGAATTGGGGTGGTGATGTACTGAATTAGCTCATGGACTCAAGTCTACTTGATAGTTGGCGTTTCATCCTCTATCATACCTAAGGTAATGTCATGATCTAACAAGAAAACGTGTTCTTCCTACCAGCAACAAGTAAGGATGTTATCCTATAAGTAACATTGGAAAAGAAGATTATTCTCTTCGCTCGTGTATCATTTCGTCCAACCCTATGTTGGTCTTGCGTGGGTGGAGGCTATGGTGTACCTTACAATAGAGTAAATTAAAGTATTATTTGGGTCCACCTTTTCAATACAAAATGTAAAGAGTTTATATTACATAAATGATTAGGGACTAGTTTCGACCTAGTACTAGGTCATCGTCAGCCTAAAGCAAAATTAAAACACAAATACCGAAGAAATTAAACAATGTAAAGACACCTAAGGTTTCGTAAAAGTACATACCATGTGAGATATTGAGCAGCACTATGTTAAAAAATAACTCTCTGAAAGAGATTCATAATAAGTCCAGTGCACATTAAAAAGATGTTATAGATAGGAATCTTTGAGTTGCTGGATAAGGAGATTAGAATATGCTGTGGCTCCTTTAAGATGCAGGTATCCAATTGAAGAACCACTGAGCCGAAGTTACGTAGTTTATTTACGAATAAAGTCCAGTGCGGCGTATAGCATTAAAAAGTCCAGTGCGCACTAAAAAGAGGTTATAGAAAAGAATTCTTGAGTTGCTGGATAAGGAGATTAGAATATGCTGGCTCCTTTAAGATACTGGTATCCAATTGAAGAACCACTGAGCCGAAGTCACGTCGTTTATTTACGATTAAAGACCAGTGCGCCGTATAGCATTAAAATGTTGATAGGGATGGAAATTTTTCAGTTGTGGGTCAAGGAATTCAACATATGCTGGCTTCTTAAATTTGCTGCTGTATATTCGAAGAACAACTGAGATGAAGTTATGCCGTTTTTTAAAGATATTCATAGACTTATAAACACATGGATGCTGGAAAGGCTCTTCAGTTTTTTGGAACTTGAAGGAAGGTAATTGTTGCGCGTGGAGGCTTAAGAATCCAGAGATGCGCTACATTATGTTAAAAAATAGAGATCCATAAAAAGGTCCAGTGCGCCATATAAAAGTAACAAGTTGTAAAAGTAATCCTTAAGTACCGAGCTCGATAGCTGAAGTCGCTTAAGTGTGGCCATTATCCAGTATTCGGGAGACAGTAGGTTCGAGTCCCAATGTCGGCAGCCCTGAAGATGGTTTTCCGTGGTTTCCCATTTTCACACCAGACAAATGCTGGCTGTACCTTAATTAAGGCCACGGCCGCTTCCTTCTCACTCCTAGCCCTTTCCTGTCCCATCGTCGCCGTAAGACCTTTCCGTGTCGGTGCGACATAAAGCAAAAAAATCCTTAAGTTGTTGGTCATGGAAATCGAAAAAGGTTGGTTTTCAAGCGATGCTGCTGTTCATTCAGAGATCAATTGAAATTACAGTACCATAACATTGTCTTCTCAAGATGTTTATAAACTTGAAATAAATGTCGATGCGAAGTAAGATGCTAGAAGAAAGCTCTTCTGTTTCTAAAATCTTGAAGGACGATGGATGTTATGCAAGGAGGATTAACATATATGGAGTTAAATAAAGGTGGATAGAAATTCGCAGTTCAATGCGGACCATACATTTGACTCTGAATAAATGACATCAAGGAAAGAAAGAAAGAAAAGAAATGTGGTCAGGTGGAAGAGAATATTTAAATAAAATGTCATAAGGGAATTAACGCGTGTTGTAATAAGGTGAAGAGAGAAATGATGGTGGGTGTTCAAAGGAAATCTTGAGGAGGTGAAGGGAGAAAAAGAACGGAAGGAGAAAAGGGGGAGAGGGAGAGGATATTAAGGTGGGGCTGAGTGATGTGGAATATGGAAGATTGTTTAAGAAAAGTACTATAAATAGAATGAAAAGTCAGACCTTTAATATTTTATTTTGATTGTCTGAAAAGCTGAATGAGCAGGTCAAAGGAATGTTCGATTTTTCGGAAATGTCATTAAGATTGAAGTTTGGATTAAAATATTGGTCTAGATTTATAAAGCAATTTTCTGATATGTTAAGGAGGGGTCCTTTATTCATAATTTTGAGAATTACCATATCATGTTTAATGTCTGCAAATGTATGATTATAACCAATCATGTGTTGACCAACTGCAGAAAATTTATTGTGTTTTAGGGCATTGACATGTTCCAAGTATCGTATTTTAAAGCTTCTTCTTGTTTGTCTAATATAAGAAAAATTGCAGCTGTTGCATTTTACCCTATATACACCGGATTTTGAAAAACAATCAGTTCCATTAACAGATGATGAGTTGTGTAAGACTTTATAGCATTATTATTGTTATAGCATTATTATTGTTGGTTTTTAAAAACGTTAGTGACCTTATAAATATCTTTATTGAACATAAAGGTAGAAAATAAAGAAACTTTTCTTTTTCTTTTTTCAGAATGTTTGAATGTTTGTATTTATTGATAATACCTTCAATGAAAGAACTATTGTATCCATTGAGTTTAGCAACCATACGGATATTGTTCAATTCTTTTTTAAGATCACCTTCGGTCATTGGGACAGTATAGGCTCGATGAACCATACTATTATAAGCTGCTCTTTTATGGATTTGTGGATGAGAGGAATCTTGACGAATAGTGGAAGATGTTTGGGTAGGCTTTCTGAAGATATTGAATTTTAAGGAATATGGTTGCCTAATGATGGTTAAATCTGAAAAAATTATTCTTTGTTCAGATTCAGATTCGAGCGTAAATTTTATGTGCGGGTCAATATTATTAAGGTTGACAAGAGTGGAAGCAGCATCTGTTGTGCTTTCATCTAGGATTACTAAAGTATCATCCACATATCTAGCCCAAAAAAGAATATTATTGAAGTTATTATTAATATCAATTTTAGTATATTCTAAAAAATCCAAGTAGATTTCAGCTAAGATACCCGAAGCCGGCGATCCCATGGCCAAACCCTCCTGCTGATAGATAATACCGTCGAAAGTGAAATTGTTATTATTTAAAACCAATTTCAGGATAGATATAAAATCTTGTATTTCCAAAGCACATAGGTGGCTGTATTTACTTAAATTGTTTTTAATGATAGGGTATAGAGGTTTGAATACTAGGATACATATTAACAACGTCGAACGAGTGAAGCGAATAATTAGGTAGGATATGAAATTTATTAAGATTCTCGATCAACTCGGTAGTATTTTAATAGATTTTTGAGATAAAAAATGATATCATCTACTTAGAAACGTTTGAATGAATTGAGAAGCATTGTAAAGAGTACTTGGTCTATAATTGATGATCGTTCTTTTTCTCCCTTCACCTCCTCAAGATTTCCTTTGAACCTCACCCACCCTCATTTCTCTCTTCAGCTTATTGCAACATGCTTTAATTCCCTTATGACATTTTATTGAAATATTTACTTCCACCTGAGCAAATTCTTTCTTTCTTTCTTTCCTTGCTGTCATTTATTCAGAGTCAAATGTATGGTCCGCATTGAACTGCGAATTTCTATCCACCTTTATTTAACTCCATATATGTTAATCCTCCTCGCGTAACATCCATCGTCCTTCAAGATTCTAGAAACAGAAGAGCTATCTTCTAGCATCTTACTTCGCATCGACATTTATTTCAAGTTTATAAACATCTTGAGAAGACAATGTTACGGTACTGTTACTTCAATTGATCTCTGAATGAACAGCATCATCGCTTGAAAACCGACCTTTTTCGATTTCTGTACCGGGCGGTACACCTCCACGCCGCTAATTTAAAATTTGCGCCAGTTGAAACTCCTCTGCTGGAGGAAGTCTGAACTTTATCTACGCTATTAATTCTCTACTTTCTCAGAAGATGTCACCACGTGGAAAATTTTGAGTTTTTGAACTGTATCATTTTTGATGTGTTTTTGTTTCGCTTGAAGTAAGAAGTGTGAACTTTCTCTTCTAGAGGACACTACTGAAGATCAACAATAGTGCACCCTAGTGCGAAGTCAAATAACTATTTTGTTGGAGAAATTTTTATTTCAAATGTTTGTTCTTTGCTAAATTTTTTCAGTCATTGGTTAAGTTGGCAATATTAACCCCTTCTTTCCCCTTGTTTTTAATCTAGCCTATCCCGAATTTCTTAAATTAATTTTCCACCAATTATGTGTTTCTTCTTAGTATTGTGTAGGGGGTTTATTGATGAACCAATAAAATCCTCGTGGGAGGGTGTTCTCATTCCCCTAACGCCTAGAACCTTCCGCGAGAGTATTTAAACTGCTGATTTTAGGGTCTCCGGGCCACTTCTGTTCCATCTTTCCGTGTATAAAGTACATAGCAGGAGGCGGGAAGCGCCTCTTTCCTCGGCAGCGGTCAACAACAAGGTAATGGCCAATTAATAACTCTTTTTCTTGGCTAGCTCAGCAGTTTAACTCTCGGGGCGGGTTCTAAGCGTTCCACCATGTAACCTTTTCCTAAATGTAACTACTCTTTCATATATTCTCTTTTAAAGCTACATACTGGGATAGAGAGTGCTAACCCTCTCGAGCTCCCACTCATATTGTTTGGAGGTGAACTTATTTTTCTCAACCTATTCTTCGTTAACGTAAAACAAATTGTTCTCTTCTTCTGTCACCTCTTTAGTATGGGATTAGCCCTTGTATTAACGGCCTAGTGCCAAGTAGGTCTTAATCAAAGTGTATTAGGAGTGCAAGTTCGCCTCCTCTCAAATTGTTACCTTAGAGGTCATTTAAGTAACCTTCTTTTCATTTTATAGACCTCAGTAGATTGGGTATTCTACCCCTGTGTTTAGGTCCGTTGAGGACAACTTGAAGGTGGAGTTTGGTGTGGCCTGGGAGAGGCTTAAATTTGAGAGCGAGTGGCTCTTTTGAAAATTGAGTGTTGTACGCCTCGTGGAGGCTTTTCTGTGTAATTTGGAGCAAGGGCTCCTAGGCATGAATGGGGTTTTCTGCACCTCTGTTGAAACTTGTGTTTGGGGTAAAACTGGGCTGATTGCCCTAGCATTGTGGAGTCAGGGCGCGAAGCCCAAATCTTGTAAATATTGTAACTACCCTTCGGACTTGCTACTTTGTACCTGCCATGCTTGTTATTTCTTTGTTTTAAAAAAGAAAATATAACCTTGTTAAATTTTAAATTAATTTTACTTTAGTAGCTTGAGACCTGTTCACCACCCCGCACCTTCTTTCACGCATAACTACCACAAAAACACGGTAACAAGTGGTAGCAGAGCGTGGTTGAATGGGTCTCAATTTAGCCCCTTTTGACGGCTAAACATTGTTTTGTTCCGAACTCTAACTATTTTCCCAGTTGTTGGAATTTTTTGAGTTTTTCAAAATTGTTCTGTCACCATGCCCGGCCCTCGCGATGTTCTCCATCTTAACTATTTGCGCAAGGAGGAGTTGATCTATGAATTGACTATTAGAAATGTACAATCTGGAGGCACGGTTGCAGTAGACACAAACAAGCTTAGAGAGTCCCTAGATTTGCCCATTTCCATCCCCAATTTGGGAGAGAAAGAAATTGACGACTCTCTTTCCACGATCACGGAGAATATTACTGGGCTAGCTTCTGTAGTTAGTTTTTTTGATGAAAATGATCCTTCTCCTAATCAAATTAAGCGTGTGCAAGCTAGGCTGATTCATTTTTCAAATAGAGTTAACGATCTGTTGTCTCTAAAGTTGAATGACGTTCAGAAGAAGGAAGCTAGTACGCTGCTTGAAAATATGTCTGAATTATCTAGCAAGGTCACTCAATTGTTAACAGGGGAGGTTCCTCCCAAAAGCGATCTACCCACCACAGTGAATGTAGGTAGCGAGGAACAGCCTCCTAAGGGAGAAGTTGTAACGTTCCAGACGTTACAGTGTAATTATGTTAATTTTATTATGTGTAATTAATTCAGGAATTTAACGTCATGATATTTATTTTGGTATGTAATTGTATTATAATTCATGTTTAATCATTTGCTCACTATCATTTCATTACTTTGTAACTACGACTTGTAAACGAGGGCTGAATATCCTAATATTCACTTAGATTCTTGCGACAGTTGGTTAAAATTAACTTGCAGTAGATTTCAGTTATCTTGCCACATCACCGAGGAGGAAGGGAGGATAAATTGAGACACCAAGTTCTGGGAAAAGTGAGCACGTGTTCACGCGTCCTAACGTAAGCTACCGTATTTCGACCAGAATTATTCGAACTGATCAACGCCTATATTTTCAAAGGAGCGTCATGTTGCCATGGATACTGAGTGAAAGGACGAATAGAAGAACAGTTGATATCATGGTTTTGGCCCGTCAACTCTAATATCTAGAGTGGGGAGAGAGGTGTCATCTGATTGGACCACGTGTAAGCGACCTGTAATTAGCGCGAGAGAAGGTTATAAAAGAGCGTGTTGAAGCTCGTGGCATCACTTATTCTTACTTATTCTGATTCTTATTCGCTCTCTACATTATTCTACGAGTTATTCTACAGCTTCTACTTGATTTTCTACTTGATTCTGCGTCTCGATACTTAGAAATTCTGAATGAGGTGTGTATAGCCACTCTCATGAGGAAGTACGTACAGCACGGCTACAGGACCGGTTTGAACCAGTCTAAGTCAATAGATAGTTTTAATCTAGATAGAAATGAAACTTCAGAGAACATTTTCAGTAAAGTTGGAAGGATTCTTAATTGAGTATCCTCTCCATATAACCCAAGGTGGTTCTTTTAACTATGACTTAGGGCTTATCTCCAATATACGGGATAAAGCATAATAGGGAGTGTTAGTTTTGAAGTCATCTTCCAATTAGTGGTGGATGCAATTTGCAAGGCAGGAATGGTACTTAGTTGCAGATGAAGAGATCTCAAAGACGACCAATGATGTTCCCGCTACAAGGATGGAAGCTTCCCAAGGACCAGCAGAACAAGACTAAATGGTGAGCAAGCGAGTTAAAGATATTGCAAGTTTTCGTGAAGTATAGTCATTCAATTCTTTATTAAATTCATTTTCTATTTTAAATTCAGTCTTCGTTAAACCGTCGTCATTTATATTAAATCTAATAAATAGTATTTTTCCAGTTCACTTTAATCAATCTGCCTTAATTAGCCTTTTTATTTTTAATTCTCCTGCTTAATGATTAGTGCACTATCACCCCACCCCTGTGATAAGAGTCCGTCCAAGCTTGATTATAAATTTTTATCTTTAAGTCTTCAACTTAAAGATTGGCGCCCTTAGCTTGAATGGTTGCATTTCTCATTTGATGATTGTTCTCCGAGAGGGGAAACCACATAAATGCCGCTCCAACGTGTGGCGAGAAAATCATTAAGTACGGAGCAGTTAATAACAGTAACAATATCAGAATTCGTATTATGGGCAAAATTTGGATATCCACGTTTCATTAAGAGTGTTTGATTGTGGGAAGGGTCATGGCTGATCAGACGAAAGAGGAGAGGATGTTGCGCAGTGGACGGGCGATAAAAGGCAATAACGTATTGAGTTCAGAGGAAGAGTTGTGTAGTCTTGTAGAGGAAATTGAAGATCGAAGTGTAAGTAGTATGGAGAGTGAAGGCAAGCAGAAAGAAGTCAGTATGGAGTCAGATGATAGTAGGATGGGGGGCGAAGCGGAAGTGAACACTAACAATGAAAGTAATAATAATGATCAGTTAATGAGAATGATGCAGTTAATGTTAAGTAAGATAGAGGACAGTAAAACTGAAATAAAAAGTGAATTAGAACAAATAAAATCTGAGCTTAAAGGTGAATTAGAACAAACTAATACTAAAATTGAGAATATTAAATATGAACTTAAAGAACAGTTAGAGCAAACTAAAGCTGAATTAAGCAGGGAGATGAGGGAAAATAAGGAGGAAGCGAATCGGAGAATGGACGAACACAGTAGGCAGTTACGCGAACTGGTGGTAAAGAATGAACATTTTAATAAGCGATTAGAGGACCAGAAAAGTGAATATGAACGGCGAGGGAAAGAGGTAGAAGAAAAGTTTGCGGGGCAGAGAAGTGAATTCCTGGAATTAATGGGGAAGGAAAACAACTCTACTAGGGAGGAAGTAATGAGGCAGGTCACTAGTATTGATAAGAGAGTTGAGACTCAGAGGGGAAATACGGATATTTAAAGACCACGTCCAACAAGAGATTGACACGGTAAAGCTTAGAATAGAAGATGAGACCCGGGCAAGGGAAGAAAGGTTTGCGATAGCTGAAGAGAATAAGATTGAAATTAGGACATTGAAAGAGAAGCAGGTTAACTTGGAGAGCGAAATTGATAGGAGAGACAAAGAGGTAGAATGCCGGATGGAGAAAGCAGAAAATCAGTTAAAACAGGTGGCAAAGGATAAACAGGTTTTCACGGGAAGGCAATGTCTAGGAAATAGCTACATTAGGGAAATTGAACTACCTAAATTTAATGGGAAACAAACGAACCCGCTAGATTTCCTTAAGATGATAGAGAAACGGTTTGAAAAGCGTCTAGAGGAAGGGTCTATGGACTGGGAAGACGTTATGGAAAATATTGACCATGCTTTTGTAGGAGAAACTCGGTCTTGGTTCATGGTATATAGGCAAACGATGACGAACCTGAAAGAATTCAGAAATAAGTTTAGAGAGAAATTCTGGAATGAAGCGATACAAGCTAGGGAGAGAGAAAGGGTGGTATTTGGGAGGTACAAACAGCATGAGGGAGTTACTATGACCGAGTACTTCCTGGCACATGTCATGATTTGTCAGAACTTAGATGGTATAACCGAGGGGTCTGATGTAGTAAGACTACTTTTAAAACATTTTCCGGACAGGGTGAGAGAAGCGGCCTGTATGTAAAAAGTTGGAACTATTCAGGAGATGGAGAACCTACTAGGCAGTTTTGATGCTTTAGGTAACCTTAGGAGTAGAACGGAGAATATTCAGAACTTTAGTCATCACAACGGAATGAGACATAACGGTAGTACACAGAATCACGAAACTCGCAATCAGTTCAGACCTCAGCAGAACAGCAGGAGAGGAGCATCTGAATATAGGACAGGAAATTCCCAACGGAGGCCAGAGCAATGTACTAATGAGTCCAACGTCAATACACAAAGGGAACCTTTAAACTAACGAGAGGCTGTAATGTTAGGTCAGAATTCCAGCCTAGTAAGAAGGTAGCGAAGTGTCTTGCCATGAAAGTGTTACCATATGACCTCGATGTTAGAGACGATTTGTTGTATGAACCCGAGCAGAATAATGGAGATTCAAGTAATAAAGTAGTCAATCCCGTTGTTAAATTGAAAGTTTGGGGGGCGTGGGTTAAAGTTTTGATTGATTCTGGTAGCCAAATATCATGTATTAGTTCTCAGTGGTATGAGTCATTAGTGAAACAGGGTATTCAGTTGGAGGAAATGCCTGTTAAGTCTACTTTCATCATTACGGCTGTTGGAAAGAGGTCTAAGCAAATTTGTAAACAAGTAGCTGTCCCGATCTGTATTAATAATTTTATTAGCGTTCAGATATGTTTGGTAATTCCGCATTTAATATTTGATCTTATCTTAGGATCTGACTGGTTAACGTTAAAATTGGCTCAGTTAAATTACAATGATCTAGTGCTAAATTTGAGGTGGAATAATGAGGATATTAAGGTCAAGTTTGAGGAGGAAATTCAGAGGAAAACGGAAGTTAGTACAGTGTGGAGAATGAAAGAGGTTTCTAAAGTAAATGAAGAGGCTAGTGAGGGCCTGAAGTTGTGTCAGTTGTGGATTCATGAGGATAAAATATGTGGCTTGAAAGAAGCCGTAAGTAGAAATGAGTTGAATGAAGTCCAGAAGGACAAGTTATTTGAAGTGTTATGTGAACACGTGGAGATTTTCTCCGAGAAACCTGGTGTTACCCATCTGTATGAACATTCTTTTTCTGTGCTGGATAAGACTCCATTCAGCGGACCGCGATATCCGATACCACACAAATATGCAAAAGCCGTAGAGGATCAAATTCAAGCTATGTTAGCAGACGATGTGATTGAATTATCAAACAGTCAATATGTTAATCCCTTAATTGTTGTGCCTAAGTCTGATGGATCAATACGTTTGTGTATTGATGGCAGGGAGATGAACAGACGTATTGGTGCTGATCAGTTGAGATCACAAACCATTGAAGAGTTGATACAGAGTTTTCAGGGTAAGAGTTGGTTTTCTACGTTAGATCTTAGGAGTAGTTTTTGGCAGATACCTTTGAGATCAGAAGACAGGCCTCTTACTGCTTTCAGCTATAAGCATAGTTTGTACCAATTTAGGCGTGTTCCTTTTGGGACCCGTACGAGTTCGGCAGCTCTTATTCGCGCACTTAGTATTGCCTTGGGAGATGATACTGGAGATTATGCTACTATTTATATCGATGATTTGGTTATAGGATCTAGTACCTTTGAAGAGCACTTGGACCACTTGGAGAGGGTTTTTTCTAAATTAGAGTATGCTGGTTTTACTCTGAAACTTGACAAATGTGTTTTCAGTAGACGAGAGGTGACTTTTTTGGGGCACCGTGTATCGGCAATGGGAGTGACGCCTGAGAGCACAAGAATTGAAAAAATATTGAATACTACGACACCTAGAAATATTAAGGAGCTCAGATCGTATATTGGTGTATGTAATTTTTTCAGACGATTTGTAGTGAGATTTGGTAACTTACTAGAGCCATTTAGAGAACTATTGAAAGCTGGCAGTAAGTGGGAATGGACACAAGATCATGATATAGCTTTCCTAAAATTAAAAGAAGGATTCAGGCAGGCGGTTGTTTTGAGATACCCCATGCCCGATAGGAAGTATGTGTTGCTGACGGACGCATCTCACTGTGGTATCGCTGGTGTACTATGTCAAGTAGATGATGATGGTAATTTAGGGATTGTGTCTTTAGCTTCCAGAGGTTTAAGTGCTGCTGAAAAGCGTTATACTATAACGGAACTTGAATTCCTAGCTATCGTATACTCCCTCAGTAAATTTAGGATGTATGTTTTAGGTACCGAATTTGAAGTTAGGACGGATCATCATGCTCTTTCTTTTGTATCCAAGTGTAAATTATCATCTAACAGAGTTAGTAGATGGATACTCGCCCTACAAGAGTATGAGTTTAAGGTAACTCACGTTAAGGGAAAGAATAATGTCCTTGCTGATTTATTGTCACGTGATCCGAAGTTGTGCGAAGAAGGTAGCCTTCTAGAGCCACGTGAGGGCATTATTATATGTACATGTCTGTCTAAGGAAAATGAAACTGCTCTAAATAGACTACGTAACCTATTGGTTGAACAGTCGGTAGACGAAGAATGTCGGGAACCTTTGTCTGTACTTCAGGGAGGAGAGCAGCTCACTGTGTCGCATGGTAGGCACATGTACAAACTGGTTAACGGGTTTCTAGCGAGGAAATGTGGCGAGGATCTCTGGGGGATTTGTGTACCCAAAGCGCTACGTGTGGAATTGATTTGGTTTATCCACAAGGAATTAGGACATTATGGAGCTAATAAAGTTCTGTATGAGATCCGACAGAATTTTATATGGGACAAGATGGGAAGAGATATAAGAAAAATTCTTTCCACTTGCGATCTGTGTCAGCGTAGCAAAGTTCCTAACCGCTATTTAGAAGGACCTCGTCAAGCAGTAATCTCAGAAAGACCTGGTGACTTGGTGTGTACTGATTTATTTGGACCTGTGGTTAAGGGACAGTTCGGCTTCCAATATATTTTAGTCATTATTGATGCCTTCTCGAAATTGGTCAGATTATACGGTATGAGAAAAGCCACTGGAAAATCTTGTAGTCGTATAATCAAAGAGAAGTATATCCCTGAATTAGGTACTCCTCTTAGAATATTATCAGACAGTGGACCGCAATTTATTTCGAGAAAATGGAAGTCCATAATTAGAGAGCTAGGTATTACACAGGTTCATTCATCTATTAGATACCCTCAGGGTAATATGTGTGAGCGCGTTATGAAAGAGTTATCTCGCATGTTTAGATGCTTAGTGTTCGATAAGCATACAGCCTGGGTGGCTCATTTATCCCGCATAGAGACATGGATCAATGCAGTTCAACATGAAAGCACGAGATTGACGCCGTCACAAGTTCATTTTGGTTGTAAGCCTCAGAATGAACTAGTGAGAGTGTTAGGTTTGCCTGAGGAACCACCTCGTAATGCTGAATTTTACGTCCGACTGGCACGGGAGAACCTGATTAAATCTGGAGATAAACGTAAGAGGCAACAGAAACGTAAGGTACTTGATAACTTTGAAGTAGGTGATATGGTTTTGGTGAGAGTTCCCATGTTGTCAAACAGTGAGGATAAGGTAACTAAGAAATTTTTTCTGTTATATCAAGGCCCTTATAAAGTACATAGAAAACTTGGACCCTGTGCTTACAAGTTAGCGGATGGCGAGAGCGTAATGAATGGTTCATATAACATTAGTAGTTTAAGGAGATACCTGTCGTGTGAGGTGGCTGAACCGGATTGTGAGATATAGGTCAGTAACTCGGGGAATTTGCTACTTGTTATGTCAGACTACGAGCGGTATGTGTTTACGTCTCAATCGTGGTGGTATTTCCTAGTTGTGTTTGTAAACAAGGAAAGTGTTTGTGTGGCGGTAGATTTACGCGTTCATTGACGATAGATCATCTGTTTTCCGTATGTGAGGCCATGAAATTTTATATATATTTGTTTTCTGAGATGTTACATAAGGCTAATTAAAGCTGACGACGGCAAATAATTAATTTTCCCGTATGTGCATTTCTAACTTGCAATAGTTTTACCGTGAGCTTAAATCACGTGTGTATGTGTGTGAAGTGTATTACATCCTGCTTCAAGATAAGGTGAAACATTCGAAAGAGTGATAAAAGTGTAAATTGTTTGTATCATATGTTTTCAATTTTTTAATGTAAAAGATTGGAAGAGAACGTGTTACTGCTATCTAGCAAAGAATGTCGGAGAGATGGGGAGGAAAAGGACAGATAGACACTCGGCAGAGTTTGTAATCTGAATTGTAAATATTATGTTATATTCTCTAGAATAATCTTGTTTTTTCTTACAAAAGTGAAAAGTTGCTCATGATGGGCAGAACTTAGCATCTAAACCTCAAGATGAACTGAAATAACAGACAGTCGCAATGGGAAGCACTCTAAGAGAGATATGGAAAGAGTGAGATATAATTAAGTGTATGAAAATAATGTCGCTCGTTATGGGCAGGTAATAGAGGTATTTCAAGTCAATGTGGGAGTAAGTGTGTGAGTTCTCAACTCATGTGATATTTGTTAAGAACTCATGGGGGCGTATGTAACGTTCCAGACGTTACAGTGTAATTATGTTAATTTTATTATGTGTAATTAATTCAGGAATTTAACGTCATGATATTTATTTTGGTATGTAATTGTATTATAATTCATGTTTAATCATTTGCTCACTATCATTTCATTACTTTGTAACTACGACTTGTAAACGAGGGCTGAATATCCTAATATTCACTTAGATTCTTGCGACAGTTGGTTAAAATTAACTTGCAGTAGATTTCAGTTATCTTGCCACATCACCGAGGAGGAAGGGAGGATAAATTGAGACACCAAGTTCTGGGAAAAGTGAGCACGTGTTCACGCGTCCTAACGTAAGCTACCGTATTTCGACCAGAATTATTCGAACTGATCAACGCCTATATTTTCAAAGGAGCGTCATGTTGCCATGGATACTGAGTGAAAGGACGAATAGAAGAACAGTTGATATCATGGTTTTGGCCCGTCAACTCTAATATCTAGAGTGGGGAGAGAGGTGTCATCTGATTGGACCACGTGTAAGCGACCTGTAATTAGCGCGAGAGAAGGTTATAAAAGAGCGTGTTGAAGCTCGTGGCATCACTTATTCTTACTTATTCTGATTCTTATTCGCTCTCTACATTATTCTACGAGTTATTCTACAGCTTCTACTTGATTTTCTACTTGATTCTGCGTCTCGATACTTAGAAATTCTGAATGAGGTGTGTATAGCCACTCTCATGAGGAAGTACGTACAGCACGGCTACAGGACCGGTTTGAACCAGTCTAAGTCAATAGATAGTTTTAATCTAGATAGAAATGAAACTTCAGAGAACATTTTCAGTAAAGTTGGAAGGATTCTTAATTGAGTATCCTCTCCATATAACCCAAGGTGGTTCTTTTAACTACGACTTAGGGCTTATCTCCAATATACGGGATAAAGCATAATAGGGAGTGTTAGTTTTGAAGTCATCTTCCAATTAGTGGTGGATGCAATTTGCAAGGCAGGAATGGTACTTAGTTGCAGATGAAGAGATCTCAAAGACGACCAATGATGTTCCCGCTACAAGGATGGAAGCTTCCCAAGGACCAGCAGAACAAGACTAAATGGTGAGCAAGCGAGTTAAAGATATTGCAAGTTTTCGTGAAGTATAGTCATTCAATTCTTTATTAAATTCATTTTCTATTTTAAATTCAGTCTTCGTTAAACCGTCGTCATTTATATTAAATCTAATAAATAGTATTTTTCCAGTTCACTTTAATCAATCTGCCTTAATTAGCCTTTTGATTTTTAATTCTCCTGCTTAATGATTAGTGCACTATCACCCCACCCCTGTGATAAGAGTCCGTCCAAGCTTGATTATAAATTTTTATCTTTAAGTCTTCAACTTAAAGATTGGCGCCCTTAGCTTGAATGGTTGCATTTCTCATTTGATGATTGTTCTCCGAGAGGGGAAACCACAAAGTCAATAGGATAACCGTTGCTGCTCAAACTATCTCTGCCCCATTAGACAACGAGTCTGAACGTCGTAACTCATTAAATAATGTACATTCTGAATTAACCACCTTGCCATTGAAACCTTTACCTATTATGTCACCCGGGTTTAGTAGCTTGCCTCATCCATTGGCAATGTTGCTCAGAGGTATCTCTAAGTTTTCCGTTAATACCACCAGTGACGTAATTTCATTTTTAAGATTTCTGGTTGAATTTCAGGATCATGCCCTTGTGTTTTCTCTTTCTCCATGTCAAATTTTGCAAATCATCTATCCTTATGCAATTGGTATTCTTTCTGACAAAATAGTAAGAGCCATAGCCGAACAGTCATCTATTGAAGATTTTCATGCACACTTGCTTGCAAATTTTATTCCCGCCCGCGCGAGGTCATCTCTGATTCAGAAGTACTATTATCGTGTACAGCGCTTGGATGAGAACTTGGCTGATTTCATACAAGACATTAAGTTTTATACTAGGGTGTTTGCCCTTCATTTTCCTGAAGATCAGATTGTACAGGCTATCGTAGAAGGCATTTCACCATCTTATAGGTCATATTTGTGTATCGCGGCGTGTCCGCAAACTTTCTCTGAACTTGAAGCGTTGGCCGTCTCAGCGGAAGGAGTGAGGTACGCTGACTCTTTGCGTGTGGCAAAAGAACCCCCTCCTTCGTTTAGTAATACTCGGCCTCCACCTCGCCGACCAGTCACACCCCGTAAATGTTATGCTTGCGGGTCGCCTGACCATCTTCGCAATAAATGTCCATTGGTCAAAACTAGTAGGGCAAATAATGGAGCTGGTTCAGCACAAGGCTGTTTTAAATGTGGGGCTTTCTCACATATCGCCGAGAATTGCCCAAACTCGATTAGCACCCCCTCCTGCTCAACTTCTGGTGCAAATTCTACCTATGCCAATAATAAAAAGTGACTAGTGGCTTCGGCTGAGTCGACTAATCCATCTTCCCGAGACTCAGCCCCTAGTAAACAGGTTGTAAATTCAGGGAACGAGCAATTTTCAAATTTATCTTTTGAAGGTCCCAAAGAGTGTCTTAGGATTGCGGCGGATTCCCCCGCACCGGTTCCTTTTCTTAAGATTGAGTTAAATAACGAGCCTATAACAGCTCTCTTAGATTCAGGCAGTGTTTGTTCGATTATTTCGGCTGAATGGTATTCTAAATTGAAGTCTGTTTGTAAACTCCCTGACTATGTCTCATCTCCTGTTCAATATGTTTCGGCTAATTCATCCCCATTAGAAATTCTAGGTTCCTTATTGGTCAAAATTCGTATTTTTAAATTCACATGGAAAGTTAAATTGTTTGTGGCCAAGCTCTTGTCTTGCCCCATTATATTGGGAGCGGACTTTATTTTTCACACTGGTCTTGTGCTCGACCTTCAGAGTAGGTCTGGCACTTTCAAATTTGCCTCTAATTGTAACATCCCTTTATTAAAGTGTAATTCTGCATCATGTTCTTCTATTTCGCCTACCCAGGATGAGATGTTGTTAGATCTTAGACATCTACCTGAGGAGCAGGCTGATAGTATTCGTAAGCTGTGTCAGTCGTTTCCAGAGGTGTTTTCTGATACTCTTGGTGTTACTGACCTGATCGAATACAAAATTGAGGTCACGGATTCGATTCCTGTCCGTTTTCCACCGTATAGGCTATCTCCACCTAAAATGAAGGCTCTGAAAGAAATTATCGATCAGATGTTGAAGGATGGTATTATTAGGCCCTCTAAGTCGGCGTATTCTTCGCCTATTTTTTTAGTTCCGAAACCCCAAAGGAGGTTTCAGGCCTGTCATTGATTATAGGGCTCTCAATCGGAAGGTGGTGTTGCAATCTGTGCCCCTTCCTGACCTTCATTCTTGTTTTTCATGGTTTCGTAAGGCCAAGTTCTTTACTATCTTGGACTTGAATCAGGCCTATAATCAAATTCCCCTTGCCGAAGAGTCTAAACATCTTACAGCGTTTGCCACGGACTGGAACTTATACGAATACAACCGCGTGCCTTTCGGACTCCCCACGGGAGCAGTTGTACTCACTAGGCTACTAGATAGGGTCTTCTCCGATATCAAATTTGAGTACTTATATCACTACTTGGATGATGTAGTCGTATTTTCAGAGACCTTTGAAGAGCATCTAGATCATCTGCGAGAAGTTCTCGATCGCCTTCGCAAGGCTGGGTTAACTGTTAAGTTGTCCAAGGTCGCCTTTGCTAAGCCCTCTATGTCTTTCCTAGGGCATATTGTGTCATCTGATGGTGTAGCCGTCGATCATTCTAGAACACAGGCTATCCGTGATTTTAAACCTCCCAAGGACATTAAAGGTATCGCCAGGTTCATTGGTATGGTGAATTTCTTCAGGAAGTTTATTCCTAACTTCGCTAATAGAGCGGCGCCCTTAAACCTTCTTCGTAGGAAAGGCATCAAATTCGAGTGGGGACCTTCTCAACAAGCCGCTTTTGAAGACCTTAAATTAGCTCTTTGTAATGCCCCTGTACTTGCTATGCCTGATTTCTCGAAGAAATTCATCGTCCAAACCGACGCGTCGTCGTCAGCAGTAGCGGCAGTCCTTCTTCCAGAGACTGAACTAGGGAGGCGACCCATCGCCTATGCATCTAGGACGTTGTCGGCTCAAGAAGCCAAGTATTCCATCTATGAGCTCGAAGGTTTGGCAGTCTTATTCGCCGTAGAGAAGTTCCGTCTCTATCTGGAACATGTTAAATTCGACCTGGAGACAGATAATCAAGCCTTAAGCTGGGTCTTAGGTAGGCCGCGTCGTACTGGTCGTATAGCCCGCTGGGCCATTCGTATTTCTGCCTTCCAGTTTGATGTTAGACATATCAGAGGTACCGAAAATATTGTCGCTGATGGACTCAGCTGTATGTATTCAAACGACGTTGAGATCCATGAACCGGTCGACAGTTCATCACCTTCCGAGTCCACACTATCTGATGTTAATACCATCTTAACTGATGCTCCCATGCTTTTTAGGGATATTGAGAAATACCAACGTGAAGATCCGACGCTGGCTCCGATAATGGAAACCCTTTCTTCTGGGGAACATGTTGTCCCTTATGTTCTGAGGAATGGTGTTTTATGTTGCCCATCGAGGCATGACAAGGTGATGAAGGTTGTCGTTCCAGCTGTTCTCGTGCCTATGATCGTCAAATATTATCATGAGACCCCATTAGGAGGGCATCTTGGAATCTTTAAAACCCGTGAAAAGATTCGTGAAATGTTCATCTGGAAAGGTATGGACGGTGAAATCCGTGAACTAGTAAAGGCTTTTAAATCCTGTTTGATTAGTAAACCAACCATGTCCACCAAGGTAGGCCTTTTGTCTTCCCATCAAGCGTCACGCCCCATGGAACGCCTGTACATTGATTATGTAGGACCCTTCCCCCAGTCAAAGGGTAATGCTAACAAGTTCATCCTTGTATGCGTAGATGGTTTTACCAGATTTTCTTGGTTATTCCCGACTAAGCTGGCTACCGCTCAGTCTACCATTACTTGCTTAAATTCTATTTTTGCTTCTTTTGGTCCGTGCCAATATATTGTATCTGATAATGCTAAGGCTTTTACATCTAATTTATTTCGTAAATTCTGTTTTGACTTATCCATCTCTCATGTAACTACTTCTGCTTATTACCCTCAACCATCTCTGGCTGAAGGGGTTAATCGTAATCTCAGGTCCGCACTTATTGCCTATCATCATGAAGATCATTCCAGGTGGGACACGTCCCTGCATTGGTTAGCTTTTGCTTTGAATTCGGCGGTTCATGAATCACATAAATTTACTCCAGCTTCTTTGATGTTCAAATTTGTTCCCAACACGCCGCTCTCTAACCTCTGGTCTCTGAGTGACATTCTACCCGAGACAATAGATCCGGATAATATTAAAGATCTTTGGAAGAAGGCTAAAGCCAATCTTAAGGTATCTCATGAAAAGGTTAGGGAAAGGTATGATCGTGGACGGAGACCCACCACTTTGAAGGTAGGTGACCAGGTGATGGTCAATAACTTTGTTCCCGCGGGCAAGCTTGCCCCCAGATTCCATGGGCCATGCATTATTCTGGATTTCCTTACGCCGGTTACCTTATTGTTAAGTAATCCAACCACCGAGAGGATATTTAGAGTTCACCTGTCCCAGGTGAAACCGGTGTAATTTCTGTGTTAACTTGCTTCATATTATTTTGAAAGGAATATGAAGGTTATATTTTTTTTTGAGTTTCACTTTTAAGGCTTTCTGCCCCTTCTATAATATTTTGTCTTATATGTAAGCTTTTTGTAAAACCTTCCCCGATCCGTTAAACTGCCATTTTGTCCTTACCATGGCCATTACCACGCTCCCGTCTCCTGCTATACACACTGCGGCTTGATTACATTAAATGCCATGGACACCTGCACGCCGCTGACCCCTCAACCTCTTCACCAAGCCTGTGCCCTCAAAAAGATGATGGTCCAACACAATTCTGCCGCCTAGCTTTAATGTTTCAGTGCCCCCGCAGCCGCGCGGCGCCGTGCAGCAACTGGGGCAGAGGACGGACCCCCTCTTCTCCAGCGAGGACGTCAGGTGCACGGCGAGCCGGAGCTCTCCTCCCGGCCAAGGCTGATGCGCGGCGCACGACCTGCTACTTGCCCGCAGCCTGTATATGTTCACCGCGGGCGCGGCGTGTTTCAACACCTCTGCTCCCCTCATAGTGCGGGCGAGCGGTATCTCAGGGTACTTGAGGGGTCCGAGCGGCCTCCTTTTGGACGCAAGCTGCAACGGCCGGTCTGGCCATTCAACTTAATCAACATCAACTACATGGACAGTTACGATAAGCAATGACTACACTTGGGAATTCAACAGCAATATTTGGCGGCAATTGCAAAATTTTTCTTCACCTCTAAGTATTAAAAGTTTATCTTCAGAAATTCAACTTCTACAAATATAAAGACTTTACTTCACCTGCAACAACAAAATTTTGAAACTGAATCAAACCAAATTAAGAAAATCTTATAAATGCTTCTGCAATCAATCTTCATAACTTGGACCTTTTTTCAAACAGATTTCATGTGTCACCCCTGGAGGTAATTTTAGGGGGGGAGGTCTGTACCGGGCGGTACACCTCCACGCCGCTAATTTAAAATTTGCGCCAGTTGAAACTCCTCTGCTGGAGGAAGTCTGAACTTTATCTACGCTATTAATTCTCTACTTTCTCAGATGATGTCACCACGTGGAAAATTTTGAGTTTTTGAACTGTGTCATTTTTGATGTGTTTTTGTTTCGCTTGAAGTAAGAAGTGTGAACTTTCTCTTCTAGAGGACACTACTGAAGATCAACAATAGTGCACCCTAGTGCGAAGTCAAATAACTATTTTGTTGGAGAAATTTTTATTTCAAATGTTTGTTCTTTGCTAAATTTTTTTTCAGTCATTGGTTAAGTTGGCAATATTAACCCCTTCTTTCCCCTTGTTTTTAATCTAGCCTATCCCGAATTTCTTAAATTAATTTTCCACCAATTATGTGTTTCTTCTTAGTATTGTGTAGGGGGTTTATTGATGAACCAATAAAATCCTCGTGGGAGGGTGTTCTCATTCCCCTAACGCCTAGAACCTTCCGCGAGAGTATTTAAACTGCTGATTTTAGGGTCTCCGGGCCACTTCTGTTCCATCTTTCCGTGTATAAAGTACATAGCAGGAGGCGGGAAGCGCCTCTTTCCTCGGCAGCGGTCAACAACAAGGTAATGGCCAATTAATAACTCTTTTTCTTGGCTAGCTCAGCAGTTTAACTCTCGGGGCGGGTTCTAAGCGTTCCACCATGTAACCTTTTCCTAAATGTAACTACTCTTTCATATATTCTCTTTTAAAGCTACATACTGGGATAGAGAGTGCTAACCCTCTCGAGCTCCCACTCATATTGTTTGGAGGTGAACTTATTTTTCTCAACCTATTCTTCGTTAACGTAAAACAAATTGTTCTCTTCTTCTGTCACCTCTTTAGTATGGGATTAGCCCTTGTATTAACGGCCTAGTGCCAAGTAGGTCTTAATCAAAGTGTATTAGGAGTGCAAGTTCGCCTCCTCTCAAATTGTTACCTTAGAGGTCATTTAAGTAACCTTCTTTTCATTTTATAGACCTCAGTAGATTGGGTATTCTACCCCTGTGTTTAGGTCCGTTGAGGACAACTTGAAGGTGGAGTTTGGTGTGGCCTGGGAGAGGCTTAAATTTGAGAGCGAGTGGCTCTTTTGAAAATTGAGTGTTGTACGCCTCGTGGAGGCTTTTCTGTGTAATTTGGAGCAAGGGCTCCTAGGCATGAATGGGGTTTTCTGCACCTCTGTTGAAACTTGTGTTTGGGGTAAAACTGGGCTGATTGCCCTAGCATTGTGGAGTCAGGGCGCGAAGCCCAAATCTTGTAAATATTGTAACTACCCTTTGGACTTGCTACTTTGTACCTGCCATGCTTGTTATTTCTTTGTTTTAAAAAAGAAAATATAACCTTGTTAAATTTTAAATTAATTTTACTTTAGTAGCTTGAGACCTGTTCACCACCCCGCACCTTCTTTCACGCATAACTACCACAAAAACACGGTAACAATTTCTATGACCAACAACTTAAGGATTACTTTTACAACTTATTACTTTTATATGGTGCACTGGACCTTTTTATTGATCTCTATTTTTTAACATAATGTAGCGCATCACTGGATTCTTAAGCCTCCACGCGCAACAATTACCTTCCTTCAAGTTCCAAAAAACTGAAGAGCCTTTCCAGCATCCATGTGTTTTTAAGTTTATGAATATCTTAAAAAACTTCATCTCAGTTGTTCTTCGCATATACAGCAGCAAATTTAAGAAGTCAGCATATGTTGAATTCCTTGACCCACAACTGAAAAATTTCCATCCCTATCAACTTTTTAATGCTATACGGCGCACTGGACTTTATTCGTAAATAAACTACGTAACTTCGGCTCAGTGGTTCTTCAATTGGATACCTGCATCTTAAAGGAGCCACAGCATATTCTAATCTCCTTATCCAGCAACTCAAGGATTCCTATCTATAACATCTTTTTAATGTGCACTGGACTTATTATGAATCTCTTTCAGAGAGTTATTTTTTAACATAGTGCTGCACAATATCTCACAGGTGTGTACCTTTACGTGACCTTAGGTGTCTTTACATTGTTTAATTTCTTCGGTATTTGTGTTTTAATTTTGCTTTAGGCTGACGATGACCTAGTACTAGGTCGAAACTAGTCCCTAATCATTTATGTAATATAAACTCTTTACATTTTGTATTGAAAAGGTGGACTCAAATAATACATTAATTTACTCTATTGTAATCACAGTTCAATACGGATCTATCATTATGAAACTTATTTCATTTAATTATGGTGTACCTTGCCATAATGGTATGTATTTGAGTATCCAGTATAATTGGAATCTGCATCTGCATGAATTATCATCCGTAATTTGGACTCGTGGACCTAATCTACATGTTATGGAACTTGTAATGTGAGCCAGTGAATGCCTGGTAGTTCTCTTGTACGCCGTTAGCGCTGGTTTATTGAGTTCGTCTGCCATGGTGTGCTGCCGCCTGGGAGTGTGGATGGAACGATCTCTAGTCGTTCGTCAACTTGAATTCTGTACGACAGTCTCACTGTTTTCAGTTGTTATTCTGGGATCGCTGTTGGGAAAAGTCCAATCCTTGCTACTTCTGATCAACGTCTAATTCGGTAAATCCAGATGGAAGGAAGGAGGACGACCCCGGGTGAAATATTCGCCATCAGGCCAAAGGCCAGGCAATTTTGATTTTATTTATCTTGAATTTTTCTCCTGCAAGAGTGTAAGTAAGTCGTTTCTTTCTTCTCCTGGGAACCCGTGCTAACGTGAAAAATGAGTACGAGCCTAATATGGAACTGTGACTGAATCATGGCCTGTATGTCCGCCTCTGTAGCGTAACAGTTAGTGTTATTAGCTGCCGTCCTCGGGGGCCCGGGTTCGATTCCCGGTACTGCCAGAAATTTAAGAATGGCAGGAGGGCTGGTATGTGGTTGAAATGGTACATGCAGCTCACCTCCAATGGGGGTGTGCCTGAAAAGAGTTGCACCACCTCGGGACGAGGACACGAGTTTACTTACTATGGCCTGTATGTGCACCTAAATTTGTTTGTGTATATATATTTTCGTCCGATCTTAAGAAAGGGATTTTTTAAAGCAGTAATGTAATTGTGTTCTTAGTCACCATGACCTTGGAAAGCTTAAATAAATATTACTCGACTAATATTTAGGTCTGCTGACCTTTTCTAAATTGTTCAACATTCTAAACGATGTATTAATGCTCACTCATTGTACGATGTCATTAGGACAAGTGTAACTCATGTACTTAGCATTTAGGAAACGTTTTCCTATGTCATGTAAATGGTGGATTATTCACTAGTTTCTTAATTATTATTTTGTTTACTAAAATACCACCCAACTGAATTGTAAGTTTAGGGAGTTGGAAACTGTTTCTTTTGACTAACTTAGTTGTTTATGGCAGCCATTTTTCTTTCTGGTCATGTGACTTGGTTGCCATGGTTTCACTTCTAAACTGTTAGTGGGCGTGTACCCTTGTTATTATGACATAACATATGTTCTCCCTGTTGCATTAATTCTTGACGTTCGTCGTTTGATTTTGTTGTGTGGGGTTGATTTGGTAAGGGCTTGCCTTGGTGTTGAACGAATGTCCATTCTCTCGCGCTTATGATTTGGATATTTAACGACTTTTCCTTGCAAGTATTTACTCGGTTTCTGTAACTTCAGTACTTATTCTGATTTGCTTTCCTGACATTCCTTGATTTGTGGATCTCATTCAAGTGATATATCGTGCCTACTTTTCATTTCCTATAATTAAAGATAGTTCATAAGAATCTGTTTTCGCTCAAAGACTGCAGTCAAGTTTTCCGAAAATCATTGATTTATTATTTTTAAGAAATTCTCTTCCCTTATTAATTGGTGGTATATCAAGTGAAGATATGAATTTAAATTTCATTATAAGTGATTGTTAGTTGAAGGGGTACCCGTATGTAAAATAATTTGTTACTTTCATTTTAACAAAGATTTTCTTGTTCTACGTTTAATTTAATTTGAGTTTAGTTTCCTTCTTTCTTGTGGGAGTACTCCTGCCCACATATTTATTTATTTCTATTAATTAAAGTTGGTTCTCTAAAACTTGGTCTTGTTATTTGATCAGTAAATTAGTTTTAGATTTTGATGGTTCGCCGTCTCTGGGCCTACACCTTCCCACATTTTTAAACACGACTTTCGTAGGTGACTGTTACGGTAAGTGTGGTCGTTGTGTTTATTGTTTTGTGTTAATTGGTCCGTGGTCGTGTAACAACTGTCACTGTAAATACTTGGAGATATGCGATGCTACTAGCTTAACATTATAAGTGATAATAAAATGAAGTTAAACTGTTATTACCCTACAACAACAACAACAACAACATAAGCACAACAAACAAGAAATACTACCAGTTTAACTTTCTAAATCCAGCGCGATTATATACAAATTTGCGCACTACTTAAGTATTTCCAGTACTTAACACTACGAATTACAATACTGTAGATTGAACTTACTACAATCAATCAATCAATCAATCAATCAATCAATCAATCAATCAATCAATCCTGCTCTGCACTTAGGGCAGTCACCCAGGTGGTAGATTCCCTATCTGTTGTTTTCTTAGCCTTTTCTTAAATGATTTCAAAGAAATTGGAAATTTGTTGAACATCACCCTTGGTAAGTTATTTCAATCCCTACCTCCCCTTCCTATAAATTAATATTTGCCCCAATTTGTCCTCTTGAATTCTAACTTTATCTTCATATTGTGATCTTTCTTATTTTTAAAGACGCCACTCAAACTTATTCGTCTACTAATGTCATTCCACGCCATCTCTCCGCTGACAGCTCAGAACATACCACTTATGTAGGATGCTAATTAGTTTATAATATCACCTATTCAATACATTAAAATTTTAAACAATTAGGAATTTATCTTTATTTATTTCCATACGAGACATGTTTCACCTTTCATTGAAGGCATCATCAGTCACACTTCAAGGCATAAATCAGGTACCTGATTTGTATTTAAATTATAATTACTAAGAAATAATATTGACACATTACAGTAGGGATACTCACTGAGAAAAACGATGTTCAGTGATAAAATGGATACCAACATATCAGCTGTTGGCTGTAAATTACTAGTTGTGAAGGATAACAGCGTCAAAATGTTAGGGTATGTCTTACAAAGGTTATATTAACATATTTACACTGACTGACAGAGCAAATGCAACACCAAGAAGGAGTGGTCAGAACTTTATGCCAATTGCACGGTAGACTGACGTCACTGAGGTATGCTCATGATGTGAAATGCGCCGCTGTGCTGCGCACGTAGCGAACGATAAATGGGACACGGCGTTGGCGAATAGCCCACTTCGTACCGTGATTTCTCAGCCGACAGTCATTGTAGAACGTGTTGTCGTGTGCCACAGGACACGTGTATAGCTAAGAATGCCAGGCCGCCGTCAACGGAGGCATTTCCAGCAGACAGACGACTTTACGAGGGGTATGGTGATCGGGCTGAGAAGGGCAGGTTGGTCGCTTCGTCAAATCGCAGCCGATACCCATAGGGATGTGTCCACGGTGCAGCGCCTGTGGCAAAGATGGTTGGCGCAGGGACATGTGGCACGTGCGAGGGGTCCAGGCGCAGCCCGAGTGACGTCAGCACGCGAGGATCGGCGCATCCGCCACCAAGCGGTGGCAGCCCCACACGCCACGTCAACCGCCATTCTTCAGCATGTGCAAGACACCCTGGCTGTTCCAATATCGACCAGAACAATTTCCAGTCGATTGGTTGAAGGAGGCCTGCACTCCCGGCGTCCGCTCAGAAGACTACCATTGACTCCACAGCATAGACGTGCACGCCTGGCATGGTGCCGGGCTAGAGCGACTTGGATGAGGGAATGGCGGAACGTCGTGTTCTCCGATGAGTCACGCTTCTGTTGTCAGTGATAGTCACCGCAGACGAGTGTGGCGTCGGCGTGGAGAAAGGTCAAATCCGGCAGTAACTGTGGAGCGCCCTACCGCTAGACAACGCGGCATCATGGTTTGGGGCGCTATTGCGTATGATTCCACGTCACCTCTAGTGCGTATTCAAGGCACGTTAAATGCCCACCGCTACGTGCAGCATGTGCTGCGGCCGGTGGCACTCCCGTACCTTCAGGGGCTGCCCAATGCTCTGTTTCAGCAGGATAATGCCCGCCCACACACTGCTCGCATCTCCCAACAGGCTCTACGAGGTGTACAGATGCTTCCGTGGCCAGCGTACTCTCCGGATCTCTCACCAATCGAACACGTGTGGGATCTCATTGGACGCCGTTTGCAAACTCTGCCCCAGCCTCGTACGGACGACCAACTGTGGCAAATGGTTGACAGAGAATGGAGAACCATCCCTCAGGACACCATCCGCACTCTTATTGACTCTGTACCTCGACGTGTTTCTGCGTGCATCGCCGTTCGAGGTGGTCCTACATCCTACTGAGTCGATGCCGTGCGCATTGTGTAACCTGCATATCGGTTTGAAATAAACATCAATTATTCGTCCGTGCCGTCTCTGTTTTTTCCCCAACTTTCATCCCTTTCGAACCACTCCTTCTTGGTGTTGCATTTGCTCTGTCAGTCAGTGTACATAGGGGCAGTCTAAGGAAAAGATACAAGTGACTGGCACCAATACGTAAGACTACAGGGTATTTAACAGTGTCCAGCAGCAGTGGTCCGACTTGAAATATTGATGTTACACTATCAGAAATGTTAGGAAAATAATTACTAAATTTCAGTGAGAAAAACAATGTTCATTGATAATATGGAGTTAAAAGAGATTATACTAACGTGTTTACATGGGAGCAGTCTAAGGTAAAAGATACAAGTAGTCGGCACCAATGCATAAAAAACACAGGGTATTTTAACAATGTCCAGCAGTGTTGGTCTGTCATGAAACATTGACGCTACTCTATTAGAAAAATTAGGAAATTACAAGGCTTATATTGACATATTTCCATGGGAGCAGTTTGAGGAGAAGTGATACAAAATGTCTGGCACCAATGTACTGCACCCGTCCACCTCCCGAGTCCCAGACTAGCATTTATCTCAGGGGTGTCGGTTCATTATTTTAAGTCCACGAATACATAAATATAGAGGCATAATAGAACACGGGAATGAACGGAGCAATTAAAATTAAAATGGGGAAAGCTCGATTGTAAACTTGAATTTAAGGACTCCATGATATGACTAGGAAGTTGCAGTTTAAAAAGGATATCATCTAACTACAATAAAAAGAGTATGAGAATGGTTTCCTTTGAAATAATTGCCAGAAGGAGCAGTTTATTACGCCATCCGACGTACGAAACTTTGATACATTTGGCAATGATATTTAAATTTCCACACATGTTACATAAACAAATCACTTGCTATACCGCAAGTGGTATCAATAGGTTGCTGGGTTGCTTCTGAAAGAAATTACAAGTGGAGTATAACTTACGGATCGATTCCATTTGAATCGAACCGTTGTTCAAGGATATAGCTTCCTTCTATCGGGAGCCCGAGCATAACCCATGTTACGGTCGGCTTCTCGATTTAACTAAGATGACGCCACCCCGGCTATATACATTTTTCCGAGACCGGTACTCGGACTGGGTAATGTTTCTCGTGAATTACGAAAAATGGATTACACGGACAGTTCCTATCTTACGATGTCCAGCTGATGCCATACCACTGAATTAGCATTTATATTTTATTTACACATGATCTGAAATGTTACAAAGTAGCCTCAGTAGACTACTGCCACAGATGAGATAACGAGAAGCGGTGGGAAATACCGTGCCGAAGACCTCCCCTCGCATCGCAAGCGAAGTAAACAAACACACTAAGTATTACTGTAACTCGTCCCGTGCGGAAACCGTATAACGAGGTAACAAATGACTATAATATTTATTATTTATATTATTCAAACATACGAGTAGAGGAATTTTGTCACCAATTAATTAATTCACTATCGTCAGAATATTCATTCATCCCCGAATTTATTATCATCCTTGAAATTATTATTATTATTATTATTATGCGGGACGCGAACACAAATGATTATTACTGTTATTATTATTAGTATATCCCTCTTGTGGTTATTATTATTATTAATGAATAGGTGACCCAAGATATTATTATTATTATTATTATTATTATTATTATTGTCACTCAAGATGTTATTATTATTATTATTATTATTATTATTATTATTATTATTATTATTAATGTCACTCAAGATTATTATTATTATTATTAATGAACCGGTCACTTCCGCCAAAAATGCATTAGGATATCGGTCGCAATTACAATTATTTCACTGATCAACCAACGACATCATTACTGTTATTATTATGACAAGTATTATTAAGCTGACCGCGATGATTTAACATCGTCCTTACATTGTTATTATTATTATCGGTTGCATATTATCATTTAGATTCCCGTTTAACATCTTTATCAACGCTCATTTAATTAAGGCGGTCCAATCATTTATCTGCAATATTTATTATTATCATCACGCCATCATGATTGTCATCACTCGTCATTACAATGATTACAATATCCGATCATTTATATGGAACCTGAACTCTCATTATCCTTAGATCCGTAGTATCTCGACGAATAGCGGTGCAGTCTATTTATTTCGTACATGCTGTCACGGGTTCGAATTCTACCCGCTACGTAACTCAGTATTTCTCTGTGACACTGCCCGTACATTTTACACTCATTTCAATATCCTAAGTGTCTCTCGTACGGAATTTATATCCCTTTATATCTCAATATTCCTTGATTCATTTATTTCTCACATAATTATCAACTGACTTATTTATTCCACTTCTGACATCGTACGACCTTTTATTATCTGACTGCAGATTCTTTAACATTTTTCTATCTCATTTTGATCTACGCCTTAGTTCGTTCTCCACAAATAATCGTAACATTTTGAGATTATATTTACCAAAATTTGACAATCATGGTTACGTAATATTAGTCCTACGTGTTCCGGCTAATGAATTGCAACTGTCCGTGCTACAAATTTAGGATGGGGTCGTTAAGCGATCCATCTTGTTACAGAAGGTAACCAAGTCTAATCAAATTGTTCCCATTTTTCCAATCACGCTAACATTTCCCAAATATTATCTACGTAAAAAAATATTGGACCGTAATTTAAACCACACGTTCATGAACATGTACGGATTATTAGCACCGATATTAAATTTCAATATTATTAATTGATCAAATTAAATTACCACACACTTTAATTCTGAAATAAAAATGACATCCCGTCATTAAATGATTCCCGATAAACTCAACATCTTATCACTTGAATTTTATTATTACGCACTGCTCACTAAAATTCCAATACCTCTTGAATTATTATTATTATTATTATTATTAATATCGCTTCTCACAAATTTAACAACTTCACTTTGAAAATATGAACACACTAATCAACAACAAAACCCAACTGGCATGACAAGGCTGGACTTTCCTTCAATGTCATTACATAAAGCGTTAAAATGACAAACAGAAACGCACATATCGGGTCTATTAGACTATGATAACAAAATCAAATGTAAAAAAAGTATTCGTGACTACAAAGAAAATATGAATGCATGCATGACTTAAAGTACTACCCTATATCTAAAAAAATTACACCTACAACAAACTGAATACATAAAAAGACCCGATTATTTACATTGTTATTATTTAATACTGTCCGTGCTACAAATTTAGGATGGGGTCGTTAAGCGATCCATCTTGTTACAGAAGGTAACCAAGTCTAATCAAATTGTTCCCATTTTTCCAATCACGCTAACATTTCCCAAATATTATCTACATTTTAGTACTCATCTTAGTTATTGGTAATCCACTGCAACTTGGCAGACGAGAGGCTCCTTTCGGCCCCTATCCGCCGTATTACTCCTCCATTCTTGATGGCGTAGTTCCACAAATGATTTCCTGGCACATTACCATTTTTACACTAATACCTTAATTATCACAATACTTCACCATTGACAATGTTAACACTGAAAACTTTACTTTTATAAAACAAATTAATACCCTAGACCCAAAAATTTAATATTTTACACTGTTTTAAGCTTCGTCCAATTACCGCACAATGGACATGGACACGTACGACGAGGTGTCAAATTTTACGCCCGTCGCCATTTATGTCGTCCGACGCGATACGCCTGTTTCATACGGCCCTCTTGAAGTGTTCACGATAGCGGTGCGATATTCCAAAGTACAGGCTATTATTCCCTCAAAGTACTGTTCGTCACACAGTATGTTATTTACGTACTTATTGCGGTGCAATTTATATTACTCACTCTTACAAGGCAATTAATTGACTTCACTATGATATTCATAACTGGCAAACCCTGTCCTAATTTAACTACTTCCAGTTCATGTTGCTTGAGCGCGATCACATTTTATAAGTACTGGCGGATGCTCGCGCCATTAAATGTTGAGTTACTGTACGCCCGACGGATTCGAAGTCAGCTGCGAACGACGGTTCAGCTCCAGAGATTCATTTCAAGTGTGGTCGCGAGTATCCCTTGCGCCCGTATATATGGATGAAGCTTTCCCTCGCGGATTCATTGACGTCATACCCATGAGGGAGGGGGTGGATTTTTAATATCGGCACTTGCACTCCGAATTGGACGTTAAAATTTATATCAAATTAATCCACTCCTCTAGCTTATTTGCTGGATTAAATATGAACTCCTAACGATCATAGATTTAGGAGATACGGGTGGATTTAGCTCCTCACATTTCGCGCCTTTGGAAGCGTCCCTTACAACGTGGTTTTCGTCGAGCCAATAACATTCAAGCTGTCTGGTTTCCAAGAAATCCAGCCTTCAATTTATTTAATTTGCCAATAATTATCGATTATTTTTCTATACGTGACATCTAATAAGTTCATTACATCGATCCGTGTACTCACAATAATTTATTACTGATTACTTTTGAAGTTACAAGAATATCTCATCCATCATTCCTTAAGATGGTATCCCCGAGTCTCCTTCTAAATTTTCGTGATTGGCCTGCAATTGGTAACGTGATTTAAATTTCCACCTGCGATAACCTAGGCTAGCGAATGTCCTCGCAACCACTGTACTTTTCCATTCAACCTTTCGTGGAATTCATGACGTCGCGGAAGTTTCCGTCCGCCAAAAATATCCCAGCGCACTACTCATGTTGCAAGCTTCCTTTGTGTCAAACTACCCCCTTCTCTTTCTGACCAAGACTTATTTGTGGACTTGTATTTTTCTGGTCGCCAACTAATGGGCTCCCCTGCTGTGAAGCAGCTAAATGTTGTTGTGTCGAGCTAATCCTTCAGGCTCCAGTCTGTCGTGTTCCTTAACTCATATTTCAACACTACACAGATGAAATATTTTCAACTACACTTCTGTATTTCAATAAATGTACTATTTCCCTTCATAAATCAAATCATGATTGACTTTGGGCCTAAGTCACTCGGGTTCAGTACGTAACTATAATTTCTGCCACTGGTTGATGATCACAGTATTATGCAGCAGTGGTTTGACTTCAGTTCATATTGTTTGGAATGCTAGGAAAAATATTCCAGCATTTTTTGAGATTGCCAAATGAGGTTCCATTAGGAGTGTGCAGGACACTGTTAAAATACCCTGTGATTTTACGCATTGGTGCAGACTACATGTATCTTTTACCTTAAACTGCCCCCATGTCAACATGTGAATATAATCCTTTTTAACTCCATATTATTAATGAACATTGTTTCTCTCATTGAAATTTAGTAATTATTTTCCTAACATTTTTGATAGTGTAACATCAATATTTCGTATCGGACCACCGCTGCTGGACACTGTTAAATACCCTGTAGTCTTACGTATTGGTGCCAGTCACTTGTATCTTTTCCTTAGACTGCCTCCATGTAATTATGTTAATATAACCTTTGTAAGACATACCCTAAAATTTTGACGCTGTTATCCCTCACAACTGGTAATTTACAGCCAATGGCTGATATGTTGGTATCCATTTTATCACTGAACATCATTTTTCTCATTGACTATCCCTACATTAATATGTCAATATTATTTTTTTGTAATTATAATTTAAATACAAATCAGGTACCTGATTTATGCCTTGAGGTAGTACTTTAACTGATGATGCCTTCAATGAAAGGCGAAACATGCCTCATATGGAAATAAAGATAAATTCCTAATTGTTTAAAATTTTAATGTATTGAATAGGTGATATTATAAACTAATTAGCATCCTACATATAGTATCTTCAAGGATAATGATATTTATCACTTGCAACATACCACTTAGTCAAGAAGCTCGTCTTCTTTCTCCCAATTCTTCCCAGCCCAAACTTGGCAACATTTCTGTAACGCTACTGTTTTGTCGGAAATCACCCAGAACAAATCGAGCTGATGTATTTTATTTTATTTTTCCAGTTCTTGAATCAGGTAATCCTGGTGAGGGTACCATACACTACAACCATACTCTAGTTGGGGTCTTACCAGAGACTTATACGACCTCTCCTTTACATCCTTATTCAACCCCTAAACACCCTCATAATCATGTGCAGAGATCTGTACCCTTTATTTACAATCCCATTTGTGATTACCCCAATGAAGATCTTTTCTTATATTAACACCTATATACTTACAATGATCCCCAAAAGGAACTTTCACCCCATCAACGCAGTAATTAAAACTGAGAGGACTTTTCCTATTTGTGAAACTCACAACCTGACTTTTAACCCCGTTAATCAACATACCATTGCCTGCTATCCATCTCACATCATTATCAAGGTCACTAGTCCAATTGCACTCATTTTTGCCAGTAGTCTCCCATGATCCACCCTATCAAATGCTTTAGACAGGTCAATCGCGATACAGTCCATTTGACATCCTGAATCCAAGATTTCTGCTATATCTTGCTGGAATCCTACAAGTTGAGCTTCAGTGGAATAACCTTTCCTAAAACCGAACTGTCTTCTGTCAAACCAGTTATTAATTTCACAAACATGTCTGATAAAATCAGAAAGAATGCCTTCGCAAAGCTTACATGCAACGTATGTCAAACTTACTGGCCTGTAATTTTCAGCTTTATGTCTATCACCCCTTCCTTTATACACAGGGGCTAGTATAGCAACTCTCCATTCATTTGGTATAGCTCCTTCAACCAAACAATAATCAAATAAGTACTTCAGATATGATACTATACCAACCTATAGTCTTTAGTAAATCCTCAGCAATCTTATCAATTCCAGCCGCTTTTCTAGTTTTCAACTTTTGTATCTTATTGTAAATGTCACTGTTATCATATGTAAATTTTAATACTTCATTGGCCTTAGTTTCCTCCTCTATCTCGACATTTTTCTTGTAACCAACAATCTTTACATACTGCTGACTGAATACTTCTGCCTTTTGAAGATCCTCACATACACACTCCTCTTGTTCATTAATTATTCCTGGAATGTCCTTTTTGGAACCTGTTTCTGCTTTAAAATACCTATACATACCCTTCCATTTTTCACCAAATTTTGTATGACTGCCAAATATGCTTGGCATCATGTTATCGTTAGCTGCCTTCTTTGCTAGATTCAATTTTCTAGGAAGTTCCTTCAATTTCTCCTTGCTTCCACAGCCATTTCTAACTATTTCTTTCCAATCTGCACCTCCTTCTTAGTCTCTTTATTTCTCTATTATAATAAGGTGGGCCTTTACCATTCCTTACCACCTTTAAAGATACAAACCTGTTTTCACATTCCTCAACAATTGCTTTAAACACATCCCAGAGTCTGTTTACATTTTTATTTACCGTTTTTCACCGATCATAGTTACTTTTTAAAAACTGCCTCATGCCTCCTCTATCAGCCATAAGGTACTGCCTAATAGTCCTACTTTTAAGAATTTACTTTCTATCACGTTTATTTGTAACTACGACAAGAACATTTTCATGATCACTAATACCATCTATTACTTTGGTTTCTCTATAGAGCTCATCAGGTTTTACCAGCACCACATCCAGGATATTTTTCCTTCTAGTTGCTTCCATCAATTTCTGAATCAGCTGTCCATATTAACTTATTTGCCATTTGTTGGTCATGCTTCCTGTTGTTCGCATTTCGTTCCCAATTGACATCTGGTAAATTCAGATCTCCCGCTACAATCACATTCCTTCCCATATCGTTTCCTACATAGCTGATTATCTTATCAAATAATTCTGAATCCGTGTTAGCGCTACTCTTTCCTGGTCTGTACACTCCAAGGGTATCAAGAAATGAGCCTTACACCTAGAACTTCATGTTTGTCATCTTTAACTTTTTCGTAGTTTATAAATTATTCTTTCACCGGAATGAATACTCCCCCTCCCACCATTACTATTCTATCTCTACGATACACACTCCAGTTCCGTGAGAAAATTTCTGCACCCATTATATAATTTCTCAGCCATGATTCAACTCCTATTACATGATCTGGTAAATATATATCTAATAAATTACTTAATTCTATTCCTTTCTTCACAATACTTCTACAGGTTAACACTAACAATTTTATGTCATCCCCACTCGATTTCCAGTTCCCTTATCACCGCTCCCTAGGCCACCCTGTTTCCCTAAATGTACCTCCGTATTACCCTTCGAAACAAATTTCCTAACTTATACGTACCACTGCGGTTTAAGTGAAGGCCATTTAGCGCAGATCCCTATCTCCTACCCACCCATTAGGATCTAGAAATTTCACTCCTAATTTCCCACACCCTCACTCCATAGTCTCATTTAAATCCCTAATCGCCCTCCAAGCAGAATCTCTCCTACGCAGTATTCCACTAATAACAATCTCTGCTTTTTTAAACTTCACCCGTGCTGCATTTACCAGATCCCCCACATCTCCAACTATTTTGGTACTTACAGTATACCAGCTTGCCTTACGTTGTTGGTAGCAACGTGAAACACTACCACCCTCTCCTTCTCTTCTACTTTCCTCAACATCTGCCTCAACCTAATTCCTCGATAACACTCTACCTTGGTTCGCTTTCCTCCACACACTTTCCCCACACGTATAACGATGGAACTCCCATGACCAGAGCCCCAACCCTACCCACCTCATTTGATCCCCTCTCCTCCTGGTCAGCCCTATCTTTCCTGATAGCTGCAGAAGCTACTTCCTCCTCCCTTTTCTCCTTCCCATGACCCTGTTTCACCTGTCTTTTCCTATCTACTCTACATTTCCCTTCCTCGTACTTCCACACATCTCAGCAACCGTTCTCTGTTCCTCATCTTCCCTCTGTTGTTCTACCTGGAGTGACTCATACAGATTTCTCACAGACACCTGTCCTGAATTCTGATCCTGAATAGAGCCCTTAGCCTGCAATCTCCTTCCCCTTGGAACATTAGACCACCTGTATTCTAAAATTCCTCCCTTTCCTTTTCCTCCCTCTTTTACAACTATTGTAACCTGTACATTGTTTGAGGGAGGCCTATCTTCCTTCCTGTCTTCTGTGAGAATCCTAATTATCTCCCTCAAACTCTCTAACTCCTCCCTCATACCCCTCAATGCCTCGCCACACCCACAGTTCATACACTTGCACTCCTTAGCCATTATTTATGGAAAAATAAAAATAAAAGAAAAAATAAAATAACTTGTGCAAAAAAAAAAAAAAAAAAAAAAAACAGAGGGAAATACACAACAATAAGGTAATTAATATACTACTACACTACAATGCTACTTAGTTGTACTCTTTTTTTATCCTACAACACCCAAACAGGATAAAAACTGCTGTTAATTACTGAATACCGAAAGGAATACACAAGAATTACACAATTCTAAACTGCAATTAAGCCTATCCTAATTACAACAGAATTTTAGTAAGAAGGTTTCTACGGATACCTCTACTATACTACACAAAAATTTTATAATAATAAAATAAGCACGCTAAATTCTAATAAGATATTACTCGTATACTACTGTACAGAACACTACAATAATTTTAAACTACGTTCAGACGTATCCTAATTACAATACCAGTACCATATGTCACCACAAACAGAAATGAATATGCAAGTTTGAAATTTGCAAGAACTACTGTACTCAAAGATTACCAACAAAGCTAAATGCTTAGACAGATTATTATTAGTACTATGTTCTAAAAGATATACACGAAAGATACAGACACAAAGATACACACGAATATAGCAGGCAAGGTACGGTACTATCTAAATATACTGTATCTACACTACAATTTTCAGCTGAAATGCGGTTATATGAATTTTTACTGCTGGTGGATTACTATTACTTTCCTTACTACGCGGGAGGGAGAATAAAAGTGTCCTTAAATGTTGGAAAATAAGAGGTTGTCTACAATAATTTCTGTCAAAACTACGGCGGGAGCTTGAACTGCAATATTATTGGGATAAAGAAATTTCATTATTAACTTTTACTTGATGAATAAATGAAGGTGGAAAGTACAAGGTATGCAGGGAACTTAGACTACAAATTATCAGAATAAAGTAATCAGCTGATTTTTTATTTGTTTACACGATTACCATGTGCATGTAGCAAAAATTGTCAACAATCCAAAAACTGTTAAGTACCGTAATTATCCAGTGAAATTACCGTGTAATCTCTTTAACTTTGTTCTGTTTACAATTGGAGTTCACTTGACATTGCTATCATAACTGGCAATTCTTGAGATACTTGAAGAATATAATCATGTTTGTTCCGTATTGAAGATAACAATAAGTAAGATTCTATTAGAATAAAATTTATTGTGCCACCTATTCAATACAATTCACCATTTGTGGTGATTAAATTCTAAATAAATGAAATGGCGTATGGCTTTTAGTGCCGGGAGATCCCAGGACGGGTTTGGCTCGCCAGGTGCAGGTCTTTTAATTTGACTCCTGTAGGCGACCTGCACATCGTGATGAGGATGAAATGATGAAGGCAACACATACACCCAGCCCCCATTCCAGGGTAATTAACCAATGATGGTTAAAATTCCCGACCCTGCCAGGAATTGAACCCGGGACCCCTGTGACCAAAGGCCAGCACGCTAAACATTTAGCCATGGAGCCGGACAAATTCTAAGTGATTTATATACACTACTTAGGTACATGTTTTGCCCTGTTTTTTGGGCATCTTAGACTATTGTCAATCTTAAGGTCAAGACCCAGGTCTTGTCTGAGTTAAACATTTGGAACCAATATATACAAGTATGACCTTATACTAAGAATCTTCCTATTTTTTTTACAAATAAAAAAGGGGGTCTTACTTTAGGTGCTATGTACAAAAATTATAAAAATGTGCAACTTCAATTAAAACAAAATTTGTTACATGAATACATTTAAAATAATTATCTAACAATTTACAAACTGTACAAAGCAACAATTGGATCTCTTCATCATTGGATGAATCATTAGGTTGGTAGTTTGTAGAACGTATATTCGTCTAAGGTTCTTTTTGTTCACCTATGCCATTCGTTTGGCAGCAACAACATAGGAACCACAGTTTGTTGTCGTTCTTGCAAAGCTTGAAATATCCCACAAGGAAAGAAGCATAGTAGTTGTTACTATTATAAGGAATTAAGCAATTTTTGTGGATTAAACTTCGTGAATGCTGGAGTATATTATCCAATGTCATTCAGTAGTAAGCTGTTCCTCTATGAAGTGTTACTTGGATGCTTTTTAGACTAATGTTATCGGTGTTTCATTGTTCTGCCATGCTTCTTTCCTCATGGGATATTTCAAGCTTTGCAGAATGACAACAAACTATGGTTCCTATGTTGTTGCTGCCAAACGAATGGCATAGGTGAACAAAAAGAACCTTGGACAAATATACTTTCTACAAACTACCAACCTAACGATTCATCCAATGATAAAGAGATCCAATTGTTGCTTTGTACAGTTTGTAAATTGTTAGATAATTTTAAATGTATTCATGTAACAAATTTTGTTTTAATTGAAGTTGCACATTTTTATAATTTTTGTACATATCACCTAAAGTAAGGCCCCCTTTTTACATCTGTAAAAAATACGAAGATTCTTACTATAAGGTCATATTTTTATATATTGGTTCCAAATGTTTAACTCAGATAAGACCTTAAGATTGACAATAGGCTGAAGATGCCCAAAAACAGGGTGAAACATGTACCTATGTAGTGTATACAAATCACTTAGAATTTAATAACCACAAACGGTGAATTGTATTGAATATGTGGCTACAATAAATTTTATTCTAATAGAATCTTACTTATTATGAATATAATCATGTCAAGAGGTTCTCTGTCCTGCAATTTCCTTGTAGACTAACCATGAATTTATTGCTGCTAGATCAAGTACTTTGTAAAATACATGTATAGGCCACCTTCGGCATCCAGCCCTAGTGGAGTATTACGTGCCATTTGATCAACTACATCCATGCCATACCTAGTTTTGTTGTAAAATTCAGTAGTACTAGGAAATTTGTTTTCTTCACAGACTTGAATGCTTGGGTGTAGGGAGCTTCGCAAGCATATTCTTGTTCACTTTTCCTTGATATACTGTGCGAGTAGTGTAACCTTCCTTCTGAAGTATGACAGTCTCGTACAGATCCATGTGTGATGCTTTAATTGACTCTGGCATTTCCTTCCTAACTTGATGAATTTTTCCAACAATACTCATTTGCTTCTCTTTCAGTTTCTCAGCCAACTTTACTGATGGAAAGACGTTATCAGTGATCACATTACGTCCTTTCTTGAGGTCTGGGTCCATGAGTTTCATGACATCATTTTCAGGCAGTGACTCATTGGCAGGTTGCACTTTGTCTTTCCCAAGAGAAGGAAACCCATTGCACATATACTTAGAATCAACACCTACCAGTAACCAGAATTTTATGCCAAATTTATCTGGCTTGTTGGCCACATACTGCGTGAATCTGCACTGAGGTTTGCTGGGGAAGAGTTGTTCATCAGCAGTTACATTCGCTCCTGGTTTATAGCACGCGTAACGATTCTCAATGAATCTGTTCCAAATAGCAGACAACAAAGCAAATTTATCTGTCTACAAACAAGCAGATCAAAGCGCAAATACCTTAGTATTTCTTTGAACTTATTTCTTGCCATAGTTTTATTAAAGACAGGGGGATCCCATAAAGATGGCCACATATGATCTATGGCAAGACGAGTAAATTTACAAGCTCCAGGGGCATATAGCAAAGCAATAAAAGCATCTAATTCTTCCCAACAAGTAGACCAATTGTTATTCATTGTCTGCCTATTAGCTTCAGTCTCTGTGTACATCTTTATATGCATCAACATGGATGTATCAATGAAAAAAAAAACCACCAGGCCCTAACCTTGCCATTGGTCTCTACGTTACGTTTAGTATGAGACGTAGGCCCTGCTGCCTCGTGCAGTACATTCTGTGCAGCAATTCTTTCAGGAGGGTTATCACTGCTATTGATAAATGTCCAAATAGTTGTTCGATCCTTACCACATAACTCATCCCCTGGTGCAAATGGAAGTCTTCCCAGTTCATGACCTTTCCCACCTTGTCCCCTTCCTCTTTGAACAGGTTGCCTTTTGCTAAGAAATTTTCCTCTGCTGCAAGACTGATCATGGCTAGTTGAAGGAGTAACTACATCTATTGTAGATACAAAAACCACTGTGTGCATATTTTCATTAGCCGAATCACGATTTGACATATTACCACGTTACTAAGATATAAAATGCTCATCGTCACTCATTACTTCTACATCTGATAATTACTCTTAGTCACCTGATTCGCCTTCTCCTAGCTTTTCAAGTTCTGCTAATAACTGAACATGAGTAAGTTTTTTCCGCATGGCGTTCCTAGGTATGACTGACAATATCGGTGTTTGTTTACCACCCACTGATGTAATTTTTTCCGTGAATATGCAAACACCTAAATGATTAAGTAACAAAAGCATAACCTTGTGCATAAAAAAAGTACAAGCATGGAGTTACCTTGAAATTGGCTACCGGTCAAAATGACCGCTCTGGCCGTTCTAGGGTTAAATGTTGTGATTTCATGTAACTTACAGCATAGATAAATATGCACTGTCTGAAATAGCAACTTTGAAAGATTTGTTTATAAATTTTAAATTTGGTGGCATTGCCTACAGAATATCACTGGTAAAAACCAATACATGTTAATGCTATCCATGTAAAAAATTGTAATTGTGGGAATTTTCTTGGTGATGAGATGTGAAGTTGAACAGATGAGCAGAGAGGATGCTCTAGCATATCTGGAAAGTGAAATTTAAACTTCAAATTACAACTTCCTACCTATGGCTGGGTTGATATTACAGTTCCACGTTCTATATAACTATACAGAAGCTATTCACTTACATTATGAGGAGCAGGAGTTACTGCAATTTACTTTGCAAGATAAGATACCAGGAAACAGATGTGTTGGGAAAGGAAGGTTAAAAGGTCCGGACACTGTAAACAACCACTGAACTATTCTGAGCTGCAGCTGATGGGAAAGACACAGCAATGATGATTGCTAACATCCAGAATGGATAATCAGAAGAACAATACACTTATTACATCTCTTTGGTGTAAATTTTTAGGGTTTTATTTAACATCCTATCCAGTTTGAATTATGAGCAATAATTTGTTTAATAAGTTCAAGAAGTATGTCAAGGGAATACTGTACATCAAAATTAATAAAGAAAATGCAAATAACTTAATATGATAATTTTATTTAAAAAAATTGTGATACACTTAAGCCAACACTCAAAGAAATGAATAACAAGCTGCTTGGCTTAACTTTTCTGTTTATCTTTTTTGGCTTGCTCAGCATCTGCCTCGTTCTTCTCGTATTCTGCAATGAGATCTTGGACTTCTTTCGAAGACAATATTCTAGTCTTTGTCTTGTTGTTCTCTCGTGTTAGAATAGCCATTTCAACTGCAAATACAAGCATTTAAGAGAGAGCACATTTAAGAGAGAGCAGTAATAACAAATCTGATGTCTGGCTACAGTACATAACAAAAATAAAAAATTGAATTATATGCAACAATATTAAATTTAAGTACTAGTAGACCACAGTGTAATAAACATTTAAACTTTCACCGATTTGCTGTATGTTCCTTTGTGAAAATATTTTAGTTTATAGTCAGTATAACTTGATAGAATGAGCACTATTATTGAATTTGTAAGAAAGTGGACATGAGGATTCATTACAGAGATTGTTTGTTTGTCCAGCCCTTGTCTCGTTTCTCTACGGGGTCGGTATGAGGTGAGATGAATCTGTCGTGGTGGGATTTTATGACTGGATGCCCTTCCTGACGTCAACTTCGCCAGAGGAGTTAATGAGATGAAATGACTGATGTGATATATGATAGTAGGAAGGGAGAGGGTGAAATCTGGCACTGGCACATAGCCTACTCCTGTCGGATAGCATCAAGGGGTCTGCTCAAGTCTGTACGTCCCCATCCGACGGACAAATCACCATCAACAGCGTCATATGCCCTCACTCCATATGAGCACCGCGGAGAGGTTTGGAATTAAATCCAGGCTTTTGGCACGCAATCTAGTGATTAGAAATTGTATACCGCCACCTGCCTTACCCTGCCGGCCAACATTCTGATGGTGACATTTTTTCGATCAACGGGACTCGAACCGGCTAACCTCGGTGTCAGACTGTTTAGACTTCAACGCCTTAACGATCTTAGCCACCAGGCGGGCTAATTCATTACAGAGATTAATATTATAAAACACTTACCATTTCCTCTCAATGGACCACAAAATTGTCATTTTGACTTGAAAATACACCAAAATGAGAATAAACAAAATATTTAGTTAAACATAGGAGTATAAAGTTTTCTCGAAACTCCATGTAACAAATATAAAGAATCAAGTCAACAAAAGCTTGAGGCTTATAAAACACCTTGCAGAATTAGGTAGTAGTGGTGATTAAGGTTACAAGAGGTGGTACAAGTTAACTACATCCCAGTAACACCAATCTGAGGAAAAATTGGACAACCCTTCAAAGAATGAGAGTACTGGCAAAAGGCAGAGAAGGGCTATGAAAGTCACTGATGTAATCCCCCACTCTTGTTCTACCCTGCTCGTTTAGCCTTGTGCATTGTGGTGCCATGGTATTCTGGCCAAGCTCTGGTTGGGACACCCTAGTATCTGTCCAAGTTTTAGTTAAAGAATGTCTTGCCCAACCATATACTGTCTTTGCTTGCTTCATTGATAAAAGAAAAAGCATTAGACAACATTAAACATGATATCCTTATAAATCAGCTGAAAAATGTTGGGCTTGACAGGAGCTGTATTGGAACCAAATAGTTTACTTGAAAATTGGAGACTACATTACTGTAAAGATCACAATACAAAAAGGTGTGAGACAAGGTAGTATCCTCTCTCCAATCCTTTCTACTTTATACCATGTTTCAATTTGCCCTTGATGAAGTTTATAAAAGAATCAAGATCAACGGGCAGCAAAGAAGCACCACCTGCTATGCAATTTAAAAGACCTTCAGTTCCTTTTGAAGAATATCAACAATTAAACAAGAAGTTCAGTTTAAAATAAACATTCAGAAAACAAAATTTATGGTAATCAGCAAACTGAAATTAGTTCAACATCCACAAAAAAGGCAACTCTGATACAGGAAACACAAAATACAAAAAATTTTTCCATGATGGTCGCTAACCTTCTGAAGCTGTGAGCTTGCATTCTGGAGATGATAGGTTCAGACCCCACTGTTGGCAGTTCTGGAAATGGTTTTCCACTGTTAACCATTCTCAAACCAGGCAAATGCAGGGGTTGTACCTTCATTAAGACCATGATTACTTTCTTCCCTTTCCTGTACCATCATCACCATATATGTCATGGGGACATATATATAAAGAAATTACAAAAATAAGAGTTTGCCTGTGAGGCAATGTCTTAGAAATATGTGCTAGTCCAATACTGCATATACACACAGCCTCATATCCCAAAAGGCTCTTACTGCTGTGAATTTTTTGTGTGTGGCCATGAAAGCTGCAAGTGGCAGAAATGTATGTGGTTTTGGTTTGGATTCTATATAATTCAGAGGTTCCATGGTTATGATCACTATATCAAGAATAGCTTGCAACAGGTGAAGTATAATGTTGATGTATTCTATGCCCCCACCCCAGGGGCATAGCCTACTTGATGATAACATTTGTCCTGCACGAAGAGTGCTGAAGTGAGGTGGTTATGCCAAAAATGTTAGGTTTCTTTGCATTTGGTAGTGTTCAGAAGCTTACCACACATTTTTGTACTACTGAGAAGAATGACAAATGTGATGTAGCATTGATAAATTCATAATACAGTAAAACCTCAATTATCCGTCCTTTGATTAACCATTCGGCGGATTATCCGTCGCCAAAAAATAATCTTGATTTTTTTAAAAGCAATGTACAGTCGGTCCAAAACTGAATGGGCATACTCTTGATGTCAATAATAATAATAATAATAATGTTACTGGTTTTACGTCCCACTAACCGTTTTGATGGTTTTCGGGGACACTGAGGTGCCAAAATTTTGTCTCACAGTTCTGTTACGTGACAGTAAATATACCGACACGAGGCTGACATATTTGAGCACCTTCAAATACCACCGGTCTGAGCTAGAATCGAACCTGCCCAGTTGGGGTCACAAGGCCATCGCCTCAACCGTCTGAGCCACTCAGCCCGGCTCTTGACGTCAAGGTATCTTGATACAGTATTCTGTTTTGGAGCGACTGTACACTGACTCTCCGACTCCACGATCATAACACAACAGTAACAACTATACGCATATGTGCATAGGCTGGCAATCGGCATTGGAGACATGACTTCATAAATTTTTTTACTGCGTAATTTTATGTTGTGTAAAATTAACATTTAACTGTTACGAAAGAAGAGGAATGTTATTCAAATTCAACAGTCACAAACTTTATTATCCATTCCATTGTTGACGAATAACGTACTGTAATGTGCCCTCTTCCAGCTCACGGAGCGAGAGTACGATATGCTGGTCATTTCTACTTCAGAATGATACCTACAACTTATTTGGTAGCATGTAACATTTCCGAGTACCGTACGTAGATCTTTCATATCGTTCTCTGTGAAGGTTAAATATTTTCGCCGAAGGCTACTGCATCGTAAATATTTACAATACACAGGAATCGGAAACCAGCCTAGCGGTCCGTCATAGTCAACCTCCGCTATTAGTAGACAGGCAGGCTACATTCTATACTATATTGCAAAGTAAGAAAATGTGAGAGTGACTGATAAAGCTGAACATTTATTTTCCATCCTAACAGCCGAGAAATGTTGACAGTGATGTGCAGTAAAAAAATAAAATAAAAAAATAAAAAAACGTGTAGTTTTAACCATACAAAATAAAGTTAACATAATCGAACGGTTAAAGAAAGGTGAACTAGTCTCAAATTTAGCATCAGAGTTTGGTGTGGGTGTGACAACAGTGCAGGACCAAATGAAGAATAAAGACAAAGTGTTGCAGTTTGCGGTGAGTTCTGACAGTTCGCACGGACTTGCTAACAGAAAAACAATGAAAGCATCATCTTTAAAAGAACTGGATGGTGCGTTATTCACATGGTTTCAACAAAAGAGAGGCAAAGGCGAAAGTGAAGTGGTCCTATGATAACACGGCAGGCACAAATTTTTCACGAAAAAATGTGGCTTTCAGAGTCCTCACCAGCGTCTATTAGTTGGCTACAGAGATTTAAGGACAGACATGGCATTCGAGAATTAAACACTGAAGGAGAAAAACTAAGTGGTGACAGCAGTGCAGCAGAAAACTTTAGATACAAGTTTAAGCGCATAATTGAGAGATACAATTTCATTCCAAGTCAAGTGTACAATGCCGAAGAAAAACTGGACTTTAGTGGAAGTGCTTACCCAGTAAAACACTAGCAGCTGCTGAAGAGAAATCAGCTCCTGGTCACTAACCTAGTAAAGAGCGTGTTACCATCTTGTGCTGTGCGAACACTAGTGGCGACCATAAATTAAAATTAGCTGTTGTTGGTAAAGCAAAAAATCTGCATTCTTTCAAAGGAACAGTGATGAAAAATATCCCAGTAAATTACTGTCGTAACAAATCTGCATGGATGACACACGATATTTCCATAAAAAGTTCGTTCCGTGGGTTCGAGATTTCTTGGCGTCCAAAGGCTTGCCATTAAAGGCCGTCCTTTTTCTTGATAATGCACCCTCTCACCCTGTTGATACAGAGTTGAAATCAGGGGATGGAAACATTTTTGTTTCCTATTTGCCACCTACTGTAACTTCATTAATTCAGCTGATGGACCAAGGCGTCATTGCAACCTTTAAGGTGCATTATACTTTCCAAAGAAACGTCGATGGTTGAGTTCTGGAAAAAACTCAATCTTAAAGAAGCGCTTTATCTTGCCCAGAAATCGTGGGATCTAGTAACCACTCAGAACATCACTTGATCGTGGAGAAAATTGTATGTTGATGTCGAAAAGCTCGCCGAAGATTTTCATGGGTTCACTGATGAAGAAGAAAATGAGGGATTGATGATTAAAGATATCCTGAACACTACTGAAAATAACATTCATTTTGGAGAAGTGGATGAAAGTAACATTGAAGAGTGGCTTCATACTGAGGATGTATTGCCTGGGCATCACATTTTAACTGATGACGAAATAGTAAATAAAAGCGCGAACGGGAACTCGGCGGTCAGCTGCGAAGTGACGAGTGAAAGTTTTTTGGCTAGTCTTACCGTCGCACCGACACAGATAGGTCTTATGGCGACGATGGGATAGGAAAGGCCTAGGAATGGGAAGGAAGCGACCGTGGCCTTAATTAAGGTACAGCCCCAGCATTTCCTTGGTGTGAAAATGGGAAACCACGGAAAACCATCTTCAGGGCTGCCGACAGTGGGGTTTGAACCCACAATCGCCAGAATTCAAGCTCACAGCTGCGCGCTCCTAACTACACTGCCAACTCGCCCAGTAACGAGTGAAAATAAGGGGGACGGGGAAGAAGAGTGCGTCACAAACAATCGTGTACCGCTTCAGACCGCACTGGAGTCGGCTGAAACGTTAATGGAATTCTTGGAGCAAGAGGACGATATGGAATTTTCAGACATTCTTGTAATTAGAAAGCTCAGAATGGACATAAAGAAGAAAATAAGTTGTAGGAGACTGCAAAAAAGTAATGGATTTTTTAAAGCAGCTTAAATGACACCAGGTAAATTAATTATTTATGGTCTGCTGTTAATTTAGGTGAATATTTAGTATGTATTGTTGTAGCTTTGACTACGTTTTGGTTTTAAAGATGGTTTAATGCACTGCATTTTAAGGTTATACGGTATGTATTTTATGTACTTTAAAGTCCATTAAAATTAGTAGTATGGATTATCAGTTTTTTTAATTAACCATTTACCCTTTCCCAGGCATTAGAAAATATAATTGAGGTTTTACTATGTATTGTATTTATTATATATATTTAACTATGCAACAATCTTTTAAATAAGTAATTTCTCATATGATGGGTCATTGCATTTCCTTCAAAATAATCCCAGTCCTACCAGATTCAAACCAACGCAGGGCTCAATGGGTTAAAAGAAATAACTTATTATAGAGGGCAAACTTATGATGGGGGAGCCAATACAAGCAGCAAATTTAAAGGTGTTCAAGCACTCATATCAAAGGAACAGCCACCGACTATTTACAGTCATTGTGCTAATCAAAGGTTCAATCTTGCACTATAAGTAACATACGAAATGCTAAGGGTGTCATGTTTAGAAGCAAACTTCTTTAGAGAATCTGCTAAATGACAGTACCAACTAAAGATGAAATAGACATCTGTTCCAGCAGGAAAGTTTTTCAACTAAAGAATCCATATGAAACACACTATCCTGCATTTTTAAGACGTTATTATTATTATTATTATTATTATTATTATTTATTTTCCACTAATTGTAGGTACAATTTAAGGATGGTGAATGGAGAAAGGGCATAGCCCCACATACACGAAAGTGCCTCCAACACCACTTAAAATTACAATATTCAAATATACAATTACATTCTACATATTATGCTTATATACCAGGGGTGGCCACTAACCTTGCTTCTGGGAACCGCAAATTTAGGACACAAAATTGTGAGCATGTTTAGAAAATGGTTCATAAAATGAAGACAGGTTTTTCATTTTATAAAAAAATGAAGGAACATTTATTTTCTACACTACCCAGAACGTTATTATTCAGGTACACATCAAGGAATGAGATTTTACTTCTTTTTCGAGTGTTCATTTTTGCTGTTAGTTTTTCGAAATTTGGCTGATAATTGGTAAGTGCAGTTCACACAAGTTCACTTAAATGTTCATCAGTTAGTTCAGATCGATATTTAGATTTAATGAATTTAAGCATTGAGTACAGTAATTCACACACATAAGTAGTCCCAAAGATTGAGAATAAATCTCTTGGCACACTCTTTTGTTAGTGGGTATTTTCCTTCTGGAACATTCTTCCAAAATTCTATAGTAGAAACACCACTTCGTTTGAGTCCTTTTAGTCCTTCGTCCTCTTGCAGTTCTAGTAGCTCCAAATGTACAGCTGCTGCATCCATTTTTTATTGGTGATGAAACAGGACAGCCATCGCCCACAACATCAACAGAAAAAGGATTTTCCAGGAATGAAAATGAAGGTTTAAGTGATCTCGTATCATTAAATCTGCCATTGATTTCTTCAGCGAGGCCAGACATTTTACTCATGTAATCTTCAGTTTCCACCTGAACGTCAGAAAGGCTTTCAGTAATTTTCTTCAAACATTTGAAGTGAGAAAATGTTTTAGTCTGAATGTCTTTCCCAAAGCTATGAAAGCTAAATACAGTCTGAGCCATATCAGAAGTAAGTTTTCTCTTCCTTGTAAAGATATGTTTAGCGTTTTTTAATGTTGGACCATATCTGTAAAGAAAAGCTGAATCTAACAACCACTGGGGGTCATTAAGTTCAGGGAATGATTTTCCTTTTTCTTCCATAAACTGTTTGATTGGATCAAGTAATTCACAAAATCTACCAAGAATATTGTTTACTGATAGCCATCTTACTGAGCAGTAGACCTACCAATATACAATCATCAGGAAGCTCATCATTGTTCATATCTTCTATAAAAATTTGAACTGTCGGTGTGTTTTGGCACATGAACGAATACAGTTCACAATTTTTAGAACTACCTGCATAATATTCGGGTACTGAAAATATTTTGCTGCTAAATGTTCTCTGTGAATAATACAATGTACAGGCAGGAAATCAGGAACTGATGTGTCAGCATTTAAAAGTCCAATAAGCCTTTGTTTCTTGCTGGTCGTACATAGTGCACCATCGGTAGCAATGCTGACAATATTACCAATAGGCCTGAGTTTTTCTGTAAAACACCACTCAGGGTTTCTTTAATGTCACAACCACGAGTAGTATCCTTCAAAGTAACCAGGTTTAAACGTTCCTTCCACCACCTGCAAGTCCCTTGACCCATACCTCACAAATATGGATAGTTGTGGTTTATCTTTGATATCAATAGACTCATACCGAGACAGACTTGCTGCTGAGCACTTGCTTAGACTTTTGATAAATTATTTAAATTATCCACACCAATAACAGAAACTCGCCTTCTATTGTGTGTCTAGCAGCGGGCATTTCGTTGATCAGTTTCTGCAGTTTCTTATTTTCGGGTTCTAAAACAGAAATAACTTGTGTCATGTTCTTAATAAACTCCCCCTCTGTGTAAGGCCTTTTTGCTTTTGCAATATTGAAAGCCAAGATGAAGCCAGCTTCTGTTGTCAAATCTGCTTCCTTGGTAAAAATTGACATAACCCTACTCTGACCATGAAGTTTTTCCTTTAGTGATTTCAGTTTGGTTTTTCTTCATTGAGAGTCACAGGAAAATCTTTGTTGAAACCGCTGTAGTAGTGTCATGATGGCGTTTTAGATTACTGCCCTTGAACTGTGACAAAGTTATTTGACACAAAAGACACATTGGCTTACCGTTTCTTTCTACAAAAACGAATTCTTCTCGCAGTCGATATTAAAAGCTCGATTCTCCTCTCCATATTTACGCTTCTTAGACAGCATCGCAACTGTTCGGACACCAGGCCACAACTGTACTCAAACAGCACACAACAACTGCACACAGAAAAGTATCGGCACTCGCGACTGCCTATGCGTGAACGCGACTGGCTTCACCTCACGACACTGACTCACTGACACACTCTCCCGCTCAAAGTACTATCTAACGGAAGGCCCCGAACTTTATTCACCTCCCATCTTTCACCACTGTCCTACAGCGCTAATAACGTTAAGCCACACATCGCTGCTGCTGACTGCCGCCAGACACGAATGTTGTTAGATTCCATTAATTGTATCATTTAATTTTCCTCTAAGGTTGGTGTCAAGAGCCGCATGCGGCTTGCGAGCCTCGTTGTGGCCAGCCCTGTTATATACAGTTACCGTATTTACATAGGCATATTTACATAATACACACAAGACATGTTCAACATTCAAGTAATTAAAAACACACACACACACTCTCTATCTCTCTCTCCCAGATATACTTTAGCAAGGCCGACTCACTCATACTGAACATTCACACAGTAGAAAAATTGTTATGCACAGAAAATTTTGTTATATATACATCCCTTTTACCTCTTTACAAAATTTTTCTGCAGGTAGTTCTTTTATCTGTGGTGGAAGTTCATTCCACAGCCGAGCAGAACGATTAAAGAAGCCACTTTCATATGATGCTATTCTTGCAAATGGAGGGAAAAGGGACACACCTCGACCTCTTTGAGCAGAACGATAGTTCAGCTGTAAGTGGTTGAAAGGGTTTATATGAATGTTACCTGCAAGGGATTTTCTCAGGAAAACAATATCTATTTGTTTACAGACGGTTGTTATGGTGGGCAGTGACCTGGCTGTATTTAAATGACCGTGTTGAGTAATTAGTCGTTCTGCTCGGTGTTGAACTCCCTCTAGTTTCATGTTCTCCACTGTAATAGGGTGCCAGGAAGGAAGCCCGGACAACAGTATTGGACGTACTAATGACAAATAGGCTGTCTGAACTGCTTTCTTCCTGGCTCCCAGTAGAGATCTGTGGATGAATCCCAGGACTCTGTATGCTTTGCACCTTATTTCCTCAACAGGCTTGTTCCATTTTAAATTGCTGCAAATGTGAACGCCAAGCAATTTTATTGAGGTGCAAGGCATCAGGTTTTTACTACACAGTGAAATTTGGTGTTGTAACTGTGATCTTGCTCTTGTGAAGCGGATATATTTACATTTTTGTTCATTTATAGACATTCTAAGTATTTTGCACCACAGAGCCACATTATCCAGATCTGCAAGTAATCAACTTCATTTTCCGTATCAAAATTTAATCACTAAGTTTTACAATATTTAAAATTCTTCCACCGTTTTGATACTTTTTTTAAAAAAAATTTAAATGTTAAATATTGTAAAACTTAGTTATCCAGATCTGACTGTAACATTTACGTCGTTCTCATTGCGCATGGCTCTGTAAACGATGGTGTCATCAGTGTACTGTGCCACAGAAGATGATACACAACCTGGCAGATCCAGCGTAAATATCGTGTACAGAAGCGGTCCTATCACACTACCTTGAATCACACCAGAGGTGACTAAAGTTTGTTATGATCTGGCCCCACTGAACACAACGCTCTGCGTCCGACCTACCAGGAATGATCGAAACCATGCCTGCAGTTTGCCTTGAATGCCATACTTGTTAAGTTTTAACAACGGTCGTTGATGAGGTACCTGAGCCATTACTCCTGTCGAGAGTTACGCAGTCCACTTAGGATATATTAGATTGGTCCAGGGAATGTTGCCACACATTAATTACTGTTGTTAAAAGTATAATACAGGATTTTCCATGGAGGAATCCATGTTGGTTATTCAACAGGTTTCTCTCATTCAGAAAATCCAACACATGTTTAACAATTAGGCATTCCACGCATTTACATAAGCCAGATGTAATAGAGACTGGGCGATAGTTGTCTACATTTTTCCTGTCATGGTCTTTGAATAAGGGAATGGCATTTGCTTTCTTCCATTCCTCTGGCACAGTCCCACTGTTCATTGAAATGTTAAATACTGCCCACAGAGAAGGTGCTAATGCTTCTGCACAACGATGGAGAATTCTGGCCGGCATGGTATGTGCGCTGTTCACAGCATGAGATCTAGTTCTTTGAAGACTTGTTGCAACCTTGTTAGCAGTGAAGTACAACCTAGTTAGCGGCAGAAAGGGAGGGGTTGTCCTTGTGGTGAACATGTCTTCATCCTTGTCAGCAGTGGTGAAGTTATTTTTAAATTTATTGTTAAATGTGTCTGCTATTTCTTGGGGAGAGGAAACTGATAGTCCGTTGTACTTGAAGACGGATGGAGCACTGTTGCTGCTTTTGTTTCTGATGAAAGCCCATAGCTCTTTACTATTGGAATTAAGGCTGTGGATATATGAACTGTAGGCATCATGGATTAATGATTTGAGTTTGTTTCTAGCCAGTCTGTACTTCTCCCACCTACTGTCACTTGGGTTTTCCTTCCATTTCCCGTATAAACAATTTCTCTTTCGAATACCCAACGTTATCTCTCTAATGATGCATGGCATTTTTTGCTTATTAGAGATGGAAACTTTCGGCACAACTTGATTGACATATTCAAAAAATACTTTTTTCCAGTTTTCCCAGATCTCATTGATATTTATATTGCCAGTGAAGGACGCGAGGGGAATAGGAAGACTTTATGATAGGAGAGAGGAAAGATCGTTCCAGTTGGTGCAGGAAAAATTATATTTTGTTCTGGAGTGGAGTTTCGGGGAGGGTTTTCTGTAGGTCGAAGTTGTAATTATAGCTTGGTGATCACAAAATCCAGGTATTACGTCCAGGGACTGGATGGATGATGGAGAGTTAGTAAGGAACGGTAAATTTGAGTAATACGAGTCGCTTCGAACACTAAATGATGCAGAAAAATGCTGTAGAAGGTGGAGAGAAAACTATTAGAAAGCGGATTTTATGGTACTGGGGCGGCATTTCTAGACCAAGTAATTTTAAGATTGAAGTCACTGGCAATATAAATTGCATCATAATTATTCTGTACTTGTTGCACACAATCCAGAGAGGAGAGCAATTGCACTGGAAAAACTGTGCAACCTTTGCAATGTTAGCAACATGACAGTGTCTGCATTTTCTTTACTCCATGCTGTGCAGTCATCAGAATTTCTCATCTGTTTATATATACTTCCTAAAGAGCTTGGGATAATATTGCCGCTTGCTTGGCTGCTCCGAGTCAACATTGATCTGTTCAAAGCAATGCAACTGGTGGATACAGTGTGTGACAGGTTGAAAGAAGCTAGTCAAAATAGTTCCTTCCACTTTCACAGTGTTTTAAGTCTGCAGAAGAACATACTGAGAAGTTTGACACAGAGATTAAAGCAGTGAGAGGAACTGTTCTGCAGAAAGAATTGACCAAATACCCTGGTTGAGTCATGAAGAATATTTTAGAGTCACCATCTCGATTCCTTTTCTAAATTTTCAGAGTAATGAACTGGCAAACAGGTTCCCCGAAACACACTTTCAGGCTGTTAGTCATCTTGTTGTTGTTGTTTGAGTCATCAGTCCATAGACTGGTTTGATGCAGCTTTCCATGCCATCCTATCCTGTGCTAACCTTTTCATTTCTACGTAACTATTGCATCCTACGTCTGCTCTAATCTGCCTGTCATATTCATACCTTGGTCTACCCCTACCGTTCTTACCACCTACACTTCCTTCAAAAACCAACTGAACAAGTCCTGGGTGTCTTAAAATGTGCCCTATCATTCTATCTCTTCTTCTCGTCAAATTTAGCCAAATCGATCTCCTCTCACCAATTCGATTCAGTATCTCCTCATTCGTGATTCCATCTATCCATCTCACCTTCAACATTCAACATTCAACCACATTTCAAAAGCTTCTATTCTCTTTCTTTCTGAGCTAGTTATCGTCCATGTTTCACTTCCATACAATGCCACGCTCCACACGCAAGTCTTCAAAAACATCTTTCTAATTCCGATATCAATGTTTGAAGTGAGCAAATTTCTTTTCTTAAGAAAGCTCTTCCTTGCTTGTGCTAGTCTGCATTTTACGTCCTCCTTACTTCTGCCATCGTTAGTTATTTTACTACCCAAGTAACAATATTCATCTACTTCCTTTAAGACTTCATTTCCTAATCTAATATTTCCTGCATCACCTGTCTTCATTCGACTGCACTCCATTACTTTTGTTTTGGACTTATTTATTTTCATCTTGTACTCCTTACCCAAGACTTCATCCATACCATTCAGCAACTTCGAGATCTTCTGCAGTCTCAGATAAAATAACAATATCATCGGCAAATCTCAAGGTTTTGATTTCCTCTCCTTGGACTGTGATTCCGTTTCCAAATTTCTCTTTGATTTCCTTTACTGCCTGTTCTATGTAAACACTGAAAAGGAGAGGGGACAAACTGCAGCCTTGCCTCACTCCTTTCTGGATTGCTGCTTCTTTTTCAAAGCCCTCGATTCTTATCACTGCAGATTTTTGTACAGATTGTAGATAATTCTTTGTTCTCAGTATTTGATCCCTATCATCTTCAGAATCATAAATAGCTTGGTCCAATCAACATTATCGAATGCCTTTTCTAGATCTACGAATGCCATGTACGTGGGCTTGTCCTTCTTGATTCGATCCTCTAAGATCAGACTAAAGTCAGGATTGCTTCACGTGTTCCTACATTTCTTCTGAAGCCAAATTGATCTTCTCCCAACTCAGCTTCAACTTGTTTTTCCATTCTTCTGTAAATATACGTGTTAAAATTTTGCAGGCATGAGATACTAAACTAATGGTGTGGTAGTTTTCACACCTGTCAGCACCGGCTTTCTTGGGAATAGGTATAACAACATTCTTCCGAAAATCGGATGGGACTTCTCCTGTCTCATACATCTTGCACACTAAATGAAATAACCTTGCCATGCTGGTTTCTCATAAGGCAGTCAGTAATTCAGAGGGAATGTCATCAATTCCTATTGAGGTCACTCACAGTTCTGTCGAACTCTGACCTCAAAATTGGGTCTCCCATTTCATCAGAATCAACAGCCTCTTCATGTTCCAGAACCAAATTATCTACATCTTTGCCTTCATACAACTGTTGGATATGCTCCTGCCATCTTTCTGCCTTGTCTTTTTTCCCTAGAAGTGGCTTTCCATCTGAGCTCTTAATATTCATACACCCAGATTTCCTTTCTCCAAAGGTTTCCTTGATTTTCCTGTATGCAGCATCTACCTTTCCCAGGACCATACAGACTTCGACATCCTTGCACTTCTCCTTCAGCCATTCTTCCTTAGCTACCTTGCACTTTCTGTATTTCTGCTCTTGAAACAAATTTGAGTTTTGAGCTACCACTCAAAAATTGTAAAACTAAGGGCTTGAAGCCGAAATGTGTTAAGGATTTAAAATCTTGGATTTTTTTATCTTTCTTTTCTGAATCTTGTTTTTAATTTGCTATGTAATTGTTATCTCATGAAGTGAGGATTTGTTAACTTGTTGCTGTTCAAAGAATATAACCTTCCATTTCTGTTTAAATTCTTTCTTGACAAAGTAGTTAGACCCATTCACCCTAGCACCTTCTTTCACCTCTGCTGATCCACCATCCACGGTAACAGTTATAATTAAATGGGTTGCTTGAATTTTTTGGAAAAAATGTGGTTCAGTTTCTTTTTTATTTCTATTCTTAATTCATCTTGTTTATCTATTGCCATTTTTTTAATGGTTAGTTCAGATTCTGTGATCAAGGTAGTGGCTGTGTTAAGTGCATTAAGGTTAGGCCAATTATGTTTAGGGCCTTTAACTAAACTTGAATTTTCAGTTTCATTTAAAGGTACTTTTGATGAATTATTGATTGGTGGATGAAAGTGCTCAGTTAGGTTTTTGGTTATACTGACTGTTTTATAAACCAGCTGTTGTATGTTTTTTTTGTGAATTTAATTTTCTTTCTAAGATTTGCTGTTTATTCGCTAGTTCATTAAGTAATTTATTATCAATTTGGGATTGGAAAAGATTCCAGTGAGCACCTGATAACAACTTAGTGGCTTCAAGGTAAGTCTCATATAATCTCTGATTTAAGAAGAACTTCTTTTTATATAAGAATTTAATTTCTTCTCTTAGTCAAATTTTATTAGTTTTGATGTGGGTTTTAATGGTTTGAGGTGAATAACGATATTTTTTTAATAGTGCCTTTGAGAAAATTAGGTGTTGAGTTCAACGAGAAACATTGTTTAAGGAAATCAATGTCTTTTCCTAACTTGGCAATCTTGATTTTTAAGTTTAAGTAAAGAAAAGCTTTACGTTTTGCCTGGTAGACTGTATCATTCAGTGATATGAATTTCATTTTGTGGTCCATATTGAACTGTGATTACAATTAAATTAAAAATTAAGTGTAAAATATTTCCACCTTTTCAATATAAAATCAAGTAATGTGGGTTACATTATGGAAGAAACATTTATTGGAACTAGTTTTAACCTATTTTTTAAGGTCATCATCAGCCAAATCGCGAGTTGCACAATGTACCTGATAGTTCATAGAAATTGTAAAAGGTTGTGAAAACACAGTGGTTTGACACTATAAATGTGAAAAAGTCAAAATTGTTGTAAACGTTTTGGATAATGCATAAAATGTACAAATTAATGCACTTAGCTGTTGAAGGAAGAATTCAAGAATAATAATTTGGGCACTGAAGATTCTTGAGGTGTGTAATTATCACTCCTTATTAAGTTCTGATAGTTGCACTGCAAAGTGTTGGAGACTCACCTTGAAGCCACTAAGTTGTTATCAGGTGCTCAATGGAATATTTCCCAATCCCAAATTGATAATAAACTGTTTAACGAACTAGCCAAAAAACAGCAAATCTTAGAAAGAAAATTAAATTCACAAAAAAACTAACTCTTACAACAGCCAGTCTAAAACAACCAGTATAACAAAAAACGTAACTGCACTTCCTCCCACCAGTCATTAATTCATCTAGCGAACGAGAACAAGTGTTAACAAGAGGCACCCAGCACATGCTGCCAACTACCGCAGAAACGGCAGATGATCTGAATGTCGAGGTACATCGAACACAAGAATGCAAAATTACTGAAAAAATCAACAATCAAACGAGAGCAATGATAGAAGACATCACACACAATATCAAAAATATGATTAAAGAAGAAATGGCAGCTACAAAGCAGCAGAACCCTGTACCACCGGAATTTGTAAGAATAAATAAGAACGACATCATACAAGACAGAATCAACCGTCTCACGGAGGAGAGTAGTGGAAGGGGAAATCACTCCACCTGGGAGCAAGAACAACAGCTGTATGCAGAAGTATTGCATCAACACTAAGAACATAATCAGACAGCAAATGAAAAAGAGGAAAAATGGACAAGACAAACCTACAAAAGGCACAGACGCCCGGAAAGACAGCAACAAACCATGAAAGGTACAGGAGACAACGAAAGATGCCGTAAAAAGATTCTGAGCCAAAGGGAATCACAGAGAACGTTACTTGCGAAGAGATAGAAACAAGATACAGCACCAAAGCTTTCAAGGTACAGTAGGAATACCTTTCAACTTCCTTGAAAGTGCAAACAAGAGGGAATTCTGCCAAAAAGGAGTAACAGTTAAACGCTACCGTTTTATTTGGTCTTTTCGAAGGGACACAGGGACATCACTTGAATAAAACAACTCAGAAGCTCTCGGAAATTACAAGACTTGGAGAAATCGATGGGAGAAGAAGCATGAAAATAATGTTATGGGACGTAGAAGGATTAAAGAGTGCAGCATGCATACCTCCACCAGACTTTCTTGAAAGATATGACGCAGCTATATTCACGGAAACCCTTCTCACAGACCAATGGCAGCACCCGGAATACTATAGCATACACCTGCTAGCGAAACAAGGAGAAAGAGGAAGACCCCCAAGGAGGAATAACAGCCCTTCTTAAACTGTGGATAACACCAATTGTATCAACATCAGAGCAGAACCACTCCATTCTAAGAGAGTCAAAATACATCACAATATTAGCAACCTACTTTCAGCCAAATGCAATGGCTATAGATATAATAGACGAATTGGGCCAACAAATAACACACAGCAAGAAAGACATCTCTCTAGTTATTGCAGGGGATTTCAATTGTCGGTTGGACATACCAAATCACAAAACAAAATTAGTAATAGATTCACTGCAAGAAGAAGGTTTCTACCTGCTAAACGACACCAATGTCCCTACATATATTTGCTGCAACGGCAAAAGTACTATAGATATCGCCCTCATAAGAGGAGAAATAAAAGGGGATATCAATCCACTTTGGAGCGCGTACCACACACCAATAAGAAAACAAATTCCAATGAGCATCGACATACAAAGTGAATGGAAGGCAAAGAAAAAACAAGAAAGGAGACCAGTCTCATGGAGATTGGATGTTAGAAAAGTGGAAGAATCCCAAGAACAGATGGAACAAATCAAAACACTAATTGACAACTCAAATGTAGAGGAAGCAGTGCATGAACTGGAGAAACACTTAACACAAGCTGCCAGCCCCAGGAAAGTGCAAAGAGCAAAAGCATGGTTCTATCAAGAGTGCTTCCTATTAAGGAAAGAGGTTCTTCAAGCTCTACACCGACTAAAATCGGACATCGAGAATCATACACTCCTTCAGACATACACCAAGAAAAGAAGAAGCTACAAAACACTAATACGGGAGAAGAAAATGGCATACAGGGAAGAAGGAAGAAGAATAGCTGAGGAAGCCAGGAGAGACCCATTCATAGCAATCCGCCCTCGAAAGAAGGCACAGACCCACTACATCAACATGGAGGAATGGACGAGACATTTCAAAGACATCCTCAACAAAGAAAGAAGAGAAGGAACACCGGAAACCAACCAAGTGCATACAATGTATGAGACAGCAGCATGGTTCCCACTTACAACAACTGAGGTTCAAAACATTACTGAATCCACAAAAAAAAAAAAAAAAAAGCTGCAGGACCGGATATGCTATACAATGAATACCTAAAGACACGGCTCATCTACTAGCACCAATTTGGACGAAACTATAATAAATGCATAGAAACAGCCAAAATCCCAGATCAATGGAGACAATCAATAGTAAAGGTAATTTTCAAAGGGAAAGGAGACCCGAAGGACACTAATAAGTAAGAGGAATAGCCCTGGAAAACAATCCTTTTAAGGTATTCACAAAACTAATCACAGAAAGAATAAGGGACACAGTAGAAGAGCACCTCTCAGAATCTCAATTCGGGTTTAGGAGAGGAAGATTCACTGTCGCAGCAGTGGAACTACTGCTAAATAACATATGGGAAGCCATCGAAAGGAAGGAAAAATATTATACAATCTTTATAGACTTCACAAAAGCTTTTGATCTCCTGGACCAAGCATTAGTACAAAGGAAACTTGAGGAAGCTCTGGGAAGAGACAGCGTCTGGACAAGAATCATAAACTCCAAAAATGAATGGAACAAGATAAGGATCTCTGAAAGCCTAGACCTTTCAGAACCAATAAATCAAATAAATGGTGTACTCTAAGGGGACCCACTAAGCCTTCTGCTGTTCACCCTGGCAGCAAAGGATATTATGGAAATTGCACAATGTGAAGATACAGCAGCTTACGCTTATGCGGATGATATTGTGATTGGCTCAAAAAGCTTAAAGAAACTGCAGAACACTATAGACGAAGTGGGAAAATGGTGCATTGAACACAAGTTCGTAATTAACACTGAGAAGACGGAAATGATGGGTGTTCAGATCAGGAGGGCAAATACCAAAATGGACAAGAATTACCTTAGAAGGGAAAATAATATCTATCACCAAAGAATATAAATATCTAGGGATAACACTCCAGCCGTCTGCAAAATGCTTCACTAAGCACACAATAGAGAAAGCGACACAAGCAATTAGAGCAATAAACGAAATAAGCTTCATCAAACACTAAATCCTGACACAGCAATGGCGCTCTTCAAATTGAAAATCGTTCCCATACTTACATATGGGACTGAAATTATATGGACACATCTGAATGAAAAGAACTTAGCAACACTGGAAAGAGTTAAAGCAACATACATCAAAAGAGCAATCGAAGTGGCAAAAACAGCAAGATCCAGATTAGTCTACCTTCCCGCGCGGGAAATTTTCCTCATAGAGGATTTAAGGACAATGTACCCCCTACCTAACACAACGGCATCGGAGAACCTACCAAGAACACTAATAAGGAAAAGAGAAGAAGTACCCACGGAATTCTATGGAACTGGGGCCATGATCGATCGTACACGGACAGCAGCAAATTTTGAGACGAGGCACGTGTTTACAAGACTTGCAGTATATGGATTCCACCATGTCATTTGCAAAAACTCAACATACCACGAACCGTCAAACTCATGCAAGTGTACATTATGTGGACAGTTATGTGAACGATATCACTTAGAATTCTGCAACAAGAGGACTAGATCAATCAGAGACTATGCGACCTGTTATAACACCTTTCACTAATGTATGGCTATTTTGCTGCAATAAATGTTTATAACTTAATTCATCAAAAGTACATTTAAATGAAAATTAAAATCAATTTTAGCTCAAGGCCCTAAAATAATTCGCTTAACCTTAATGCACTTAACACAGCCACTACCTTGATCACAGAATCTGAAGTAGCCATTAAAAAAATTGGCAATAGATAAACAAGATTTTCTTTCCAAAAAATTCAAACCACCCATTTAATTATAACAATAACAAAGATTTATCCGCTGAACAAAAAAATTATACGCACTTGAAAAGAAAATCAGTGACGATTTTATCGTCACCAAAGCCGACAAAGGTAATACCACAGTCATAATGGACAAAATAGAATACATTAGTAAAGCAAAGAATTTCTTTTCAAATAGTTCATTTTCTACAGTCAAAAAGGATCCCACCCAGAGAATTCCTTAATTAAGGCCACGGCCACTTCCTTCCCATTCCTAGGCCTTTCTTGTCCCATCGTCGCCATAAGACCTATCTGTGTCGGTGCGACGTAAAGCAAATAGCAAAAAATAACAATTTCTTCACTTTTGATACCATCATCTATCACCAAGAAGATCTAGCAATGGGCTCGCCTGCCTCAGGTATCCTAGCTGAACTATACCTAAGATTTCCTAGAACATAATAAGATTGAGAACAACCAAAACTTTAACAATATTCTCTTTTGGGCTAGATATGTAGACGATATCTTAGTTATTTTAGATGAAAAAACCGTCAACATTTCTACCACTCTTCTCAATCTTAACAACATTGATCCAGATATTAAATTCACACTAGAATCCGAACAAGACCAAAAATGAACTATTTAGATCTAACTATCACCAGACACCCAACTTTTTAAAATTACAAAATCTTCAGAAAACCCACTTAAACTGCTTCCACAATCCGTCATGATTCAACACATCCACAGACTCACAAACGAGCAACTTAAAACAGCTTAGTTCACAGAGCCTTCACTGTACCCATGTCTAAAAAAAGATCTAAAAAACGAATTGAACAAAAACCAATGGTTACAATAATTTTTTCATTGAAATAATTATTAACAAATACAGACGTCGCCCCTCAATCACTTAAAAAAAAATCAAAATCAATAACATTTTTAAGAAATACTATGTAAAAATAGGCCTTTAAAACAAATAATAAAAATGCAGATATCTTATACAACTCCACCTCTGTTAACAGAATTAATAGTTTCTCAAAAAAGGAGTTTATAGAATCAAGTGTAATAATCGCAATTTTTCATATATTGGACAAACTGGAAAGAGTTTCATCAGAAGATATTCAGAACATACTAATGCCCTAAAATACAACACATTCTCAGCAGTAGGTCAATACATGCAAGACTACAACCATAATTTTACCAAAATATAGCAAGATATGGAAATCCTGAACTTAAAACAACATTAAATAAAGACCCCCTACTCGATATAACAGAAAACTGTTTCATACCTTTAGATCAATATTTCAACTTAAACTATAACCTAAATGACATTTCTGAGAAAACCAACATTCTATTTGACCTCCTAATTATTATTTAAATTTTTTAAAATTTAACTAATCTAAAATCAATTTCCCAATCTGTTCATAGCACCTTTAGTCAGTGTTTACTCTGATTCCCTCATCCCTAAGTCCCACCTTAATTAGCCCCTCCTCTCTCGTTTTTTCACCTCCCTTCCACAATTATCTCCAAACTATCCTACCCATTTTATCTTTCCTTACCTTCCTTATTCTTGCTTCCTTTCACATAAATTATACAATACGTCCAACACTAAGCATCGCAAATTGATTAACATATTACATGTTTTATTACCTTTTCTATTTGTTTTCTTCCCCCATTTTCCATTCCCTTTAAATTAACCCCTCCTTTCCTTTCCCCTTCCATTCCCCATTTCTCTACAAAATTTCCCCTTCCTTTCTTTTTTTTCCCTTTATCTTGCTTCCCGTCATATTAGCTATCTAATACGTCCAACACTTAGCATTGCCAGGTGAGTTACATATTACATATTTTCTTTATAAAAATGTTTCTATTCTTCCTCTTTTTCCATTACCATTTTACTAATTTGGCTTTCATTACTATTTACAACTTTCTTCATTTCATTTATTTCCACATATAACTGCAAATCTTCTCTACCATTTAAACTTTTTTTTTAAACCTTTAAATGCTACTTACACTTTCAGTTTTTTAAGGACTTTAATCTCTTTGAATGGCTTCTATTTACCATCTTCTTACATTGTTCACCAAGTGTGCATTGATTGTTTTCTCAGCACTACGACTACCGTTGATGACTTGCAGCTTTTAGAACTCCGTATCGTGTGATACGTAATTCTCAAGAATCTTCGTTATCCTTCAACAACAACTATATGCATTTTTAAACATAATCTGAAACTCTGGTCAACAATGAGACCTTGCCTGCAATACGTCCAACATTTCACAGCACAACTATCAGAACTTCATATACAAACCTCAAGAATCTTTAATGCCCAAATTCTTCTTCTTGAATTCTTCCTTCATCAGCTAAGTGCATTAATTTATGCATTTTATGCATTATCCAAAACTTTTACAACAATTTTGACTTTTTCACACTTATAGTGTCAAACCACTGTGTTTTCACTACTTTTTACAATTTCTGTGAACTATCAAATACATTACTTGATTTTGTATTGAAAAGATGGAAATATTTTACTCTTAATTTTTAACTGAATTGCATTCGAAAGTGACTTCGGAGTTGATCAGAATCAATTAGTAATACCCGTTAACTGGTATTAAGAACATGTTTTCATAACAAATACATGAATAACATAGTGGTTAGTAGTTGTTAACTCATTAGAAATAAAGGGTAAGTAAACGATCCCTTAATTTTAATACTCAACACTGAAATTAAGTACGAATGCGATACACCTCAAGATATGGCAGAGCACATTACTGATTTCAGAGTTTAGTTTAATTTTCTCGCGCATGATTAAATTTCGGAGAAGCTATTGTCATGTAAACTTATAGCGAGAACGTTATCATTTCTCTACTGGTGCCTAGAATATGTTATCATGATACATATAGCAGGATTAGGTTAGGTTAGGTGATGCTGTTTGAATAAAAAAACTGAAACATTTGCCACAAAATGCGATCGGTCATCTTCGGTACCGTATCATTTTCTCTATATGTACACTCGTGAGCTCTCTCCTCGACATTCGAAGGCGATGTCGGAGTCGATTAGTTATGCCCGTCAACTGCTGTTCTCTAAAAGAAAATTCAAAATTAAAGAGGGTAACACATTTTTGTAAAAAAATGTGTAAACAACATGGCCGATAGCAGTCGTTAACTCGTTAGAAATCAAGGCTGAAGTAAACGATCCCTTAATTTTTAATGTTATATAATGAAATTAAGTAAGAATGTGATACACCTCAAGATATGGCAGAGAATATCCAGGATTCAGAGGATAGTTTATATTTTTTGCATCTAGTTAAATTTCAGAAAGGCTGTTCCCATGTAATTTTGTAGCGAGAATCATTTCTCTGCGTGTGCTTGAAATACGTTTTCATGGTACATATATGGTTAGATAGGTGACGCTTTTTGAAGAAGAAACCCGGAACGTTTGCCACAAAGGCCTATGAAGTGATACTATAATTTTTTTAGAATGAAACTAAACACTTTCATGTAGTACCAGATTCAGAAAAATAAGAAACGAGCAATTCGTAGTGTGGATATCATCCGCAAAAATGTAAGTTTTGAACAAACTTACTGCCGTTTCATACCGATTTTAATATGTATGGGGTTTTCCGCAAATTTTACAAAAATTGGATATAACGACAATCTGTTATAGCGAGTAAATGTTTCGCTGTTATGAATTCTCGCTATAACAGACTTCTACTGTATATCTCATTCCCATTCCTTGGAAACATGCACACTAACATCAAAGAACATAAGCAACCTTCAAATTTGTGAGATGAACTTTCTTGCCCTCCAAATGACACGACTTGATCATGAAAAGAACAAAGAGATCCGAACAAACCAAGGATTCACTGAATCTATGGAGGAAAGAGTAAAGTCATCCAGACAAACTGTTTGGTCATGTTAAAAGAATGAACAGCACAAGAATACGATGTGCTTACATGGAAAGAAGACTAACATACAGAGGATAGGTTGGAAGACCAAGAAAAAGATGGATAGACCAACTGAGGGAAGACGTGGAAACCAGAGAACGGAATTGGGTATTTGTCATAAATAAAAAAGTTTCTGGACATACAGCATTGGAGAGTGCTTGTTTACAACCATGCTACCAGGCATGCTGGAAGAGTTCGATGATGATGATGAAGAATTCTGAACCGTTTTGAAGCCGAAGTGAATTCAAAACTCTCCTTGCAGGCTTCAATTATGATCTTTATTAAATTTACATTTTTTGGATTACAATACATCAATATATATCTAGCATGAATTACTCATTCAAGAAACTCAAGTCATTTATGTTTGGTTCTTGCATCCTTCCCCACGATTCCGGGCAGCAATGTCCTGCCATCTTTTCATTAGAAGGACGTCGCCAGTGTTGACTTGCTGCATTGTTCAAGAAAACTTACGGCAACCTAAAATAACAACATGTGTATGTACTATACTTATTGTGTTACTTTAAAGGAAAAGAATTAATGTAGAGTAGCCTATACAGTAGGCTACAGATAGTACAATGGCCACTTTTAATTTTCACAATGAACAAAGCAAGACATTAAATATTGTAGTAGGCTATTGAAAGACATAACAAACTCGTAACTTAGGCTTACCTCTTGTGCATGAAAGCCATCGTCAGCTGTCACTCTGTCGTTCACGTCGTCTACTTCGATCAAGTCAGTATTTTTCTGCAATACTGTTCCTACAAATTTTTGGTCAGCGATTTCTTCAGAATTGTCCACAAAAACCCATTCATCCACCTCGCACACCTCCATGTCTTCACATCCAGAAATTCCGTTTACCATTTTTGCCAAGTTATTTAAACTTTCTGAGTCAGCTCCTTCAAGCCCCTCATAAAGTCTTCTCCAGCACTTTTGAAGAGTTTCTGTTTTTACATTACCCCACACCTGTGCACACTGATAAATTACATGTTTCATTTTACTGACTACAGCACTTCATTCATGTGTTTGTTTTGCGAGTCACTATCTTGCAGGATGGTTCTCAACAACAGCCCACGGTCTCTAATATGCCCTGATTCAGTGGCTGAATTAGACTGGTTACTTTTGGAGGAAAGAAACACACAACATTGCCACTTTTTAACTTGCAAGGATGCATACGTGCATTGTCAATAAACAAGATTGGTCTTTAGGCAGACCTTTTTCCGTTAAATACTTTTCAACTTTTGGTAGAAAATGATCACTAAACCACTTGGCAAAGAATCCAGATGATGATGATGATGATGATGCTTGTTGTTTAAAGGGGCCTAACTTCGAGGTCATCGGCCCCTAATGGTACGAAATGAAAAAACAAAAAATTCATCCACTGACTAAAGTAAAATAAAAAATGTCATGAAGAATGAATGGATGGACATGAACCCTACAAAAAAACAAAAACAAACAAACAAACAAACAAAAACAGTGGATCACACTCAAAAAGAAGGTAGTTAATTAGAGTATTACTGACCAAGGGACCATTTATAAAGCACAATGATGCTTGATGTCTGAAGGGGTGCTAAATTCACGTCTAAGGCCCCACAGAATGGTACATGTCGCAAGTAAAGTAGAACCATGGTATTTGTCATTTTGGGGTACTGATAAAAAGTAGCGAAGACTCACGGTGGTCCACACCAGATGGTACTACTCACAAGTATTGCAATTCGTATAGGGAACGCAGACCTATGGTGTTTCTCACACAATGGTGCCACTCATAGCCAACGCAAACCGGTAAGGTTCCTCACCTAGGTGTAGTAGTTACGGACGCCGGTATTCCCGTAGTGTTCCTAACATAGTGGGTACCAATCACAGGCAACGCTGACCCACGGTGCCGCTCATATAGCGGTACAACTCACAGGCTACGCCCAGACCCGCGGTGTTGCTCACATGGGTACAACGCACGGGTACTGGAATCCACCAGGCCAGGCTTTTTACTGCAACTAATCACAAACCTATTTCGTACCAATTTAGTGATACTACTCGCAAGTACAGGCAACCCATGGTGTTCCCCGCATGATGGTATGAATCAATAGTAGTTTCATGGTTCTAATTCAATCATCCCTTGGTCGCCCCTTGTAGTCGCTTCTTATGACAGGCAGGGGATACCGCGGGTGTATTCTACATGTGCGTCCCCCACCCACAGGGGGTAGTGTGTTTGGTCTGCGAGAGGTATTTTATTTCCCTCAAGTCCGCCGGCAAGCCGGTTAGGACCCCCCTATCCGCCACCTGGGACGCGCCACGTGGGAGTATCACCTTTCCCTCTGCTACGCCTGCGTAACAGGTTCGTGGAATCCAGATGACATCCATGCACTTTTATTGGGCTCTGTAAGGACCTGGTAGGACATCTGGGGAAAAATCCTTTCTTTGACTTCCTGATACACATTGGGGACAGTCTATGTGTGCCAGAAGCACCTGATGTCAAAAGAACAGTTATCCATTCTTTTTTCATTTTGCGGCCTGGGGCTAACGTTTGTTTTGAGGCAGCTAAAGATTTTTTTAGGGAACATTTTAAAATCAATACTCGCTTTATTGGCATCGTAAATTTTATCCATATTGTAGCCTTAGGTGTAACCTTCAAACTCTGTTTTGAAAACATCAACCGCGCCAGGGTCTGCAGATTACTTTCCTTCACCTGTCTAACAACCCAGAACTTGTGCAAAAATCTTACCTTTTTCTTACCTGTCAATGGCATACCTTTTTCTCATTGTTGGATGAACCAAAGATGTAAGAGTTTCGCCTATTTTTTCAAAGTCGGATGCTTTCAGTGTTTTTCCATGAGAATTTTTCACAGCCTGCTCTAGAAATTTAGATTTCATCCATTCTGAAACACCAACTCCATAATCTGCTACAATAGTTTTCAATAAACTTCCTTTTTTTAAACTTTTTTGATACCACCTAATTTATCAGCGAAATTAATCACAACACGCTTCAACTTAGTCGCCGGAGCATAAAAATACACATCCACTTCAATGCACTATTGTTTCACAGATCCGCGCTTGTGTGTCGACAGCTAAAGACTGACGCAGGCAACATGGTTGCAGGAGGGGGTGGGAGGGTTGGCAGTGAACGAATATTTTGACTGGGGAGTCTGTGGTTGGGGAATCAACTCAAGGTCATAGCCCAGCACGTGCTTTCCCTTGCAATTACTCCTGTTCAGTAGAGTACGTGTTTTCATTTTTGGAATAGCGATAATAATTTATTTATTATATTTATTTTACATTTTATGGCCTACATTGGACCATTCTAGTCAATTATACAAAGCATTTCTTGATTTCCTATCAGCCCAATATTTTTTCATTCTGCGAGATGCTGCCTTCCTTTGTTCTGTTGAAAATACCCTCCCATTAGACCTTTTATTGATTGATCTTGGTCTGTAGCCTGGTGTGTGTGTATCTTGAAGTATCTTAATTTTTTCTGTTTTGTTTTTAAGATCATCTATTGTTATTTGTAGTTTTTTAATATTCTCCTTAATTTCCGCGATCCATTTAATCTTGGTCTTGCAATTCCATAATTTTTCAATTATTCTTCTGCTAATTCTGGTGTCAGGTGTTCTGATAACATGTCCAAAGAATGAAATACGTTTTATCCTAATCAGGCTCAATACTGGTTCAATTTTCTTATACACTGTTTTATTTGATCCTATTCTAGCATAAGTTATTTCTGGCTGTGTGACTGTTTTATAATGTCTTAATTTTGCTGCTATCGATAAGCTTTTTTAAAAATTGTTTAAACTTTGTTTAATTTATTTATTCCGTTATGCCAAGCTGGTTTCTCATTAAGATTATAAGTTATGATTTCTCCTAAATACCTAAATTTATCAACAATTTTGATTTCTTGCCCATCAATTGTTATTTTATTTACCAGTGGGGGATCTGTAAACATCTCAGTTTTTCAAAGGATATTGTAAGACCTATTTTTTGTGCTATTTCCTGTAGAGATTTAATTTGGTGTCGAGATTCCTGAATATTGTTGGACAATAGAGCAAGGTCATCAGCAAATCCTAAACAGTTTAAAAAATTTTGTTTGGAGCCTCCAACTTATATGTTCTTTGGGTTGACTTTGTATCATTCCCTTATTATAAATACTAATGCATGTCACTTTTTAACTTGCATTGTCAATAAACAAGAGATTAATAATAATAATAATAATAATAATAATAATAATAATAATAATAATAATAATAATAATAATAATAATGCTAAGGAATAGCAATGGTCGTTGGATAGAGGAAGATAAAGAAAAGGTGCTATTAACATCCTGACCCACCTAGAACTGGAAATGGGAAACTGATGATTATGATACAAGTTAATAATTCATGGAATTAGATCAACTTAAGGGTAGAATAACACCCACGATATCCCCTGCCTGTCGTAAGAGGCGACTAAAAGGGGTCCCAGGGGCTCGCAACTTGGGAGCGTGGTTTGGCGACCACGGGGTCCTTAGCTGAGTCCTGGCGTTGCTTAAATTTACTCGTGCCAGACTACTCACTTTCATCTATCCTATCCGACCTCCCTTGGTCAAATCTTGTTCTTTTCAGACCCTGATGGTATTAAAGCACTCGAGGCCTAGGGAGTCTTTCATTTTCACGGCCTTTGTGGTCCTTGTCCTCCTTTGGCCGATACTTTCATTTTTTGAAGTGTTGGATCCCTTCCATTTTTTCTCTCTGATTAGTGTTATATAGAGGATGGTTGCCTAGTGGTACTTCCTCTTAAAACAATAATCACCACCACCACCAACTTAGGGAGTCAGTTACTGATCATGGCCACTTAGTAAGTGGCAGGAAGAGCTCTAATGAGGTAATTCATTTACCGTTACAGGAGTGGAGCTAGTTGGTCAATATCGTTAAATAGTTATCACCACTACATAGAGGAAAACGCTGAATGAATCATTACCTTTTTCCGCTGTGAGTTTAGTCATGTCAAGTGTCTTTGCTAAAACTCTGATAGCTAATGATTTAGCATCTTGAAGAGTAGTTTCACCTTCCTTGTAATCTTGCTTAAGACTAGAAACAGCAGCCTGAAACATAACCAACATTAACCATGTTAAACACAACCTATTTAAAAAATGGGAGGTAAAAGGCAGAAGCAGGTCAATAATTCACCATTTACAACACCACAATTATTAAAAAGCCTATATATGTATTATAACAAGTCCATGAACATAATGCAAGTTATAATGTACAGAAGTAAATTGTTGTTCAGAATGGTAATGGATGAAATTGTGATGGAATAAAAAAAAAAAAAAAATTGGGGACAAGGAACTGAAGGTGATGTTTGGACACTGTGATGTGGGGAGCAAACAGAGAGGAAGTACAATGTCAACTGGAATACTGAACGAGTACACTGGTACTTATGAAATGAAATTAAGACTTGCGGACAAAGAAAGACAATGGTGTTGACTAGAGAAGAAGGAGACGGGAAAGGTACTGTAAATACTGAGGGACAACACCTTCAAATTGTAGAAAGCAACTTGGGAAACAAAATGATGCAGGATTGGACACAAAGATCAATAAAATGATACAACAAGGAAATTCATTTTATCTGAGAGTGAGGAACTTGATCTGGTAGAAGGAAGTACCAAGAAAGTGTAAACAGGTAGTGTATAACATGTCCCATACTAACATATACAGCAAAGATCTGAACACTGACAAAGAGACAGGAGAGTAAAATCCAGGCTATAAAAAATGAAATTTTTAAGAAGTATGCAAGAAAAAACAAGAAAGGACAGAGTAAGAAATGAGGATGTAAGGAAGGAAACTGGAGTAGAAAAGCTTTCTGACAGAATGAAAAGAGATGGAAAGGTTAAGGGGATGCAAGAGTGAAGGATACTAAAGCAGATGATGGAGGCTAAGATTTAAGAAAGGAGAACAAGAGGTAGACTCAGACTAATGTGGTTGGACTTTATTAAGAACGTAAGGAACCTGGGTTGGAACACAATTGAGGAGTAGCAATGGTAGTTGGATAGAGGAAAATGAAAAGGTGCCATTAACAACCTGACCCAGCTAGAGCTGGAAATGGGAAACTGATGATAATGATGAGAGAAGTAAATTAAAATATTACAAAATTGCCAGGGGCTTTAGGCACAGGAAGTCATAAAATTCTATTCTGACAATTTTAAATTTTCATGATGATTCGTCATTTGCTTATAACCACCTTTTTTTTTTAACAATTGGTTTTTATGTCTCACTGACAAAGATGGGATAGGAAAGGGCTAGAAGTGGGAAGGAAGTGGCTGTGGCCTTAATTAAGGTACAGGCCCAGCATTCGCGTGGTGTGAAAATGGGAAACCACAGATAACCATCTTCAGGGCTGCCGACTGTGGGGTTTGAACCTACTATCTCCCGAATAATGGATACTGGCTGCACTTAAGGGACTACAGCTACCGAGCTCAGTTATATAACCACTGTTTTTAAGCAGTACAATTGTGAACAGATTCCTTTGGTGCATGTTGAAAACAGAGTTTCAAAGGCAAAGACACGATTTACAACAAAGTAGTGGATACCTTATAACAATACTGTCTCATTTTGTATTTGAACTGTATACAAATTTAGAGGAATGAAATTGACCATTTCCAAAAGACAGAAATTTATTCTGTGTTATGAGATTGGTGCCTGTTTCCTTGGTACTACACAGACCTCCATTAACAAATTTTTAATTCAATGGCAGCTTCAAGAATTTTTACAGTGGAAGAACTATATATGATAGACGTACTGTATCAGTTTTGTCTACTTAGGCTGGATTTACCAGAGTTATTTAAAGTTAAACTTTTAGAGTTCATTTTTAACTTTGTATGCTGCACTGCTGTCCCTTGCCAGCCAGTTAAGTGGAGTGATGTAGATGTTGATTCCCATAGGTATCAGGTATTATAGTTAAGTGGAGGTTGTTGATAGCTAGAAGTTTTACAGGTACAGTTAACACGACTTGCTGTGCTGCCAAACAGCTTCAAAAAGAATAAGGTGATAATGGCAGGCAAATATTTATATTCTAAGAAAGTGATGATGCTATAGTTTTTACATTCCACTAAACTACGAAAGTATCGAGTGTGGCTTAGTGGTCAAGCCGCTTGACTCCCAATCGGACGAGGGAATATTGGCAATGGTTAAGTCTCCGATCGCGATGAAACTTGGAAAACACATTGAGGTACATGTAAAAAGATGTCAGCATCAATTTAGGGTGCCGACATTCATTAGGGCGTTAACTGAGGGGCCTAAAAGTTGCAACATTTCATGTTTTTGCGCAAACAGTGACGAACACCTGCTGCAATAAATAAACTTGATATTTCCACCTATCAATACAATTTTAATGCTGTTATTCAATTACAACATTAAATTTCACAGGAATAGTTTCAACGCATACTTGCGTCATCTTCAGCTGTTATCGGAAAATAGGCAACCATATATATAAAATTCATGACGCCTTAAAATGTTTGGTATAAAAACCCTTTAAATCTATAATTAAAATCTTGACTCATAAAAACTATTACGACAAGTAAAAGACTTGCAAGTCAGTCGTATAATAAAAATTCATTGGTTAAATGATATCCTTATGCATAAGCAGGTGTGGAGTCCTTAAATTTGTTGTGCGATTGTTAGAATGTTATGTTCCTTTCCACTACAGTGTGTATACTGCAGAACCAACTTAAAAATCGTGAAGGTTTGCCCTATGGATTTGAAATGAAGGTGATGCAGGTAGTCGTTCGACCAGCGGTGCCAGAACCTCTGCATTTGCTACTGTAGTATTTCCCATCTAGTCAGTAGGTTAAGTTTAGTATTACCTAGATCTGGCTGGGGAATGGTAGTGAGAGCTGTGCCAATCAGGTAGTGACCTGGAGTTCAGGGTCATCAGGGTTGCAAGACAAGGAAATAAGGGGCCTGGAGTTTAGGCAGGCTTCTATTCGGCAAGTGAGTGTGGTCAGCTCTTCATAAGTGAGACACATAGTTCCCATGACGCGGCAAAGGTGGTACTTGAAGGACTTCACACCAGCCTCCCATAATCTGCCAAAGTGTGGTGCTCCAGGAGGGATGAAGATCCATATTATTCCTTCTTGTACTGCGAAGTTTCTGACTTCCGTTTGCTGCTGACAGGACCTAATCACTGCACGAAGTTCTCGGTCCGCTCCAACGCAGTTTGTACAATATAACTATTTATAATAGTTTATTTAAATCCGCCTTGATCAATACACTCATTAAATGAAAGAAACATTATTTATTAAACCATACATGTTTCGGGAAATCTCAACCATTCCCTTCATCAGTGGTTAGATCAAAGAATAACATAATATGACACAATCTTTTGTTTTACAATTTGAAGGAGTATTGTGTCCCAATAATATTTCATAAGTTCTCTTTACTCTTTGACATGATGTATTGGGACACAATACTCCTTCAAATTGTAAAACAAAAGATTGTGTCATATTATGTTATTCTTTGATCTAACCACTGATGAAGGGAATGGTTGAGATTTCCCGAAACATGTATGGTTTAATAAATAATGTTTCTTTCATTTAATGAGTGTATTGATCAAGGCGGATTTAAATAAACTATTATAAATAGTTATATTGTACATTCAGACCAGTCAATACGGACCAAACACAATATTAACCTATCATGGTTAAGTTTATTAACAACCAACGCAGTTTGTCGCGTTGTCGCTGTGGATGGACTGACATCGACCACGACGTGAGACAAATCTCTTCAATGCCGCTAGGAAGGCTTGAGTAGACATATTGATTACAACCTCGAGGTGAATTGCCTTAGTGGCTAGGCATACAAATATGGCATTATAACATTTCTGCCTTGATTGTGATCGCTTGGAACCAGTCTTTACGTAGAACGGCCCAGTATAGTCTATCCCACAGTTGTAAAATGGTCTAACTGCTTCTAAACGAGGGCGTGGCAGCTGACGCATTAGCTGTTGAGCAGTGTTTGACTTCAATTTCTGCCAAGTCAAACAACGGTGCAAAATTCATCAGATGACATTTCTGCCATTAACAATCCAATACCACTGTCTAATCGATGATAGTAGAAGCTGTCCGCCGGCATGCAGCATACATCTGTGCTCTTGTTCAACAATCAACTTCGTAAGGTGATGATTTGCAGGCAGTATCGCTTGATGCATTTGTTCATAGGGTATGTCTTCCTCCCACTCTCAGGATATTGGTACTGTCTAACATTGGATTTAGAGTTTTTAATTTGCTCTTGCTCTGAATAGGTTTCTTGGACTGCAACTGATGTATTTCCTTAGAGTACGATGTCAACTGAATTATTCGTATGCAGTGGAGAATTGCGCTGTTGAGCTCTAGAAGGGATAGTGCACCTGTTGCTCTGCACCCATGAGTTGGCTTGCAATTTCTTGCAAATCTTAGACAGTATGCTACAACATGCTGCAGTTTGGTAAGCTTGGAAAAGCGGTTGATAATATTATCCTCAGGAATCGTTGCGATATTACATGTCACCTTGCACCTCTCTTCAGGCAGCACTGGTAGTCTAGTACTTGCAGAGGTAGGCCACATATCATGGTGTTGCTGTAGCCAGCTTGGTCCTTGCCACCATAACTGAGTTCTACCAAGCTCATCAGGACAACATCCCCTTGATATGTCTGCTGGGTTGTCTTGAGATGCCACATGTCTCCATTCACTGTTCTCAGTGCTGTACTGAATCTCTGATACTCTGTTTGCTACAAACATTTTCCATTTTGTAGATGGAGCAGCTATCCATACCAAGATGATGGTCGAGTCTGTCCACAGGACGACTTCAGAGACTGATAGTTTTGGTGCAAGGATAATCTTCTTAACCAACCGTGCAAGAAGAAGGGCTCCACAGAGCTGTAGCCGAGGAAGTGACAGCTTGTTCAAAGGAGCGACGAGTGATTTAGAGCACAGTAGTCTGGCTGAGGTATTACCATGGATATTAGTTGATCGTATGTAGATACAGCTACCGTAAGCCTTCTCAGAGGCGTCACAAAATCCATGGAGCTGAATATCCTTGATGGGGCCATTAACCAGGACGCGACGATCGATTAGAATCTTCTCAATGGAAGGTAACTGATAGTATAGTGTTTCCCAAGCATGTGACATTCCTGGATCCAAGGTTCATCCCACGTCTCCTTTAGCCACAACTGTTGTAGAAATATTTTTCCCAAAATTACCACTGGACTAATGAGTCCCAAAGGATCAAATATGGATGATACTGTTGCGAGAATACTGCGTTTAGAAAATGGTGGAGCGTGGAGACTTGGTTGAACATTATTAACTATCTGAAACTTGTCAGAAGCTGGAGCCCATAACAAACCTAACGTCTTTACATTCTCATCATTGTCAAGCTGTAGGAGCAGTTGAGTCGATACTCTGGAGGAACATTCTCAAGAATAGCTGGATATTACTGCACCATTTTCGCAGTGAAAACCCAATCTTTCTTAACAAATGTATCAAGTCCTGCTGCACGAGGAGAGCTTCATTTACAGTTTGTGATCCAGACATACAGTCATCAACATAAAAGTCATCTAATAGCGTTTCAGATGCTCTAGGAAGTTCAAGAGCGGCTTCCATTGCAATCTGATATAGACATCGTGTCGCAAGGAACGGGGCGCTTGCCATACCATATGTAACGGTCTTGAGCTGATATTCCTGCAAGGGCTGCGATTCGTCGTTTCTCCAGAGAATACGCTGGTAAGTGCAATCTCCTTCATTTACCTGTACCTGTCTGTACATTTTCTCTATGTCAGCAGTGAACGCGATCTTGTGGGTCCGGAACCTGGTGATTATAGAACACAAATCTTGCTGGACTGTTGGCCCAACATAAAGTAAATCGTTCAAGGAAATTCCACTGCTGGTACTAGCAGAACAGTCAAATACAACACATAGCTTTGTGGTAGAACTGGATTCCTTGATAATGGCGTGATGAGGTACATAATATGCAGGAATCGCAGAAGGGAGTGTCAGTTCCATGTGCCCTAACTCTTCATATTCCGTCAAGAATTTCACGTATTCTCGCTTCATATTGGGTTGTTTGTGTAATCTTCACTCTAGATGATAGAATCGCCTGGCTGCCATTTGAAATGACTCACCCAAGGTCTTCTCTGAACGGTAGACGAACAACAAATCTTCCTGTAGAATCCTTCTTGGTATGTTGCACGAAGTGTGCTTCACATTGCTCTTCTTCCTTCGTATGTGGAGTTTGATGCAACTCTTCGATCTCCCAAAACCTTCAAAGCTGCTGTTGGACTTCAACATCTGTCTTAGCAAAACATGACAGTACCGGCCGCCGTGAGACACCTGAAGGACCGGCACTAATTGTGTATCTTCCGGTTAAAATCCATCCCAGTTTGGTTTCTTGAAGAATGGGGTGATTAGCATCTTTGGTGTGCTTGCCTGTCTGCTGAATGTACGGAAGGACCTCAGCTCCTAGAAGGATGTCGATCTTGGAGGGCTTATAAAACTCGGGATCAGCTAAAACAATGTGCTGGGGGATGTTCCATGTAGCAGAATCAATCCTGTGACCCGGTAAGTCATCTGTTATGTTAGGAAGCACAAAACAATTTGCTGAAGTTGTAAAGTCACTAGTGCATGAGCCAAGATCTATTGAAACACTGTACTTGCTTTCTGAAATGGTATCACCTATTCCCTGGACAGGTGTTCTGTTAGGCTCTCTATGCAACCTTAATCGCTGGACACAGGACTCCGACATAAAACATGATTGGGAGCCTGAATCTAGTAGAGCTCTACCTGTCTGCCACTTTCCATTCCGATCCTTAATTCTGATGCGTGCAGTGGATAAAAGGATGTGTCTACTTGGTTCCACCTTTTGTGAATAATAGCTATTGATATGTGACTCTGATTGTGCTGATGTACTCGCTTTCTCGGTGTTGTGTGACAGACCATGTTGTTGAGTAAAGTGCTGAGATGTAGTGTCTGCATGTACTAGAGTATGATGCCATTTACCACAAGTGCGGCAGGTACCAGATTTACAAGCCTGTACCTTGTGATCTCCCCGTAAACAGCTGAAGCACAGATTGCTGCTTCTTACAAAGTCTATGCGCTCATTGACAGACATACGTGCAAAGTTACGACACTTCGTGTGTGAGCTTCATTGCAGTACGTGCACTGCGGAGTGGTCATCACATAACTTCTGGGTTTGAAGCTGCTTACGACTGGATGGGTAATTCATTCTGGTGTTCAAAAGGGTTGGTTTTACAGGCAAAGTAGAACTCACAATCTCAATGGACTTGCATTTTGTTTCCAAGAAGTTGCAGGTATCTCTAAGAGTAGGAAGTGTCTTGGGACTCAAAGTAGTTTCGTACTCTCTACAAATTGACGCTTCCGTTTTTTCAAGAATTAGCTGTGAAACAATCAAATCATCTAAAAGTACATTTAGCTCTAAGGCCTTGAGAGCGTTCAAATTACTCAAAGCTTGATTGAGTAGAGCATGGAGTTCATTTGCTGATGGCTTATTCATGAGTTTGTGAAAAATGTAAAAGAGTTGTGAACCAGCTACAGGGAGTTTCACCAAATTTGATGACCTTGTCTCTTTAAAAAAAAAAAAAAAAAAAAAAAAAAAAAAAAAACCCACCATTCATAAGAATTAAGCCACCAATACGAAGCTTCAAATTCCTTGTAACAGGTATAGCTTATTTTTTGAAAGAAATTTTCGTATGAGTTAAAGCTTTTAGTTATCACATAAGCTGTTTAAATTTTATTTGGCTTGAAGATGGCCACTAAGTGGCTGAAACTAGTCCCAAGACTGATGTAATATAATTTACTTGATATATTGTATTGAAAAGGTGGACCTTCTTGTGAATTTATTTCTTATATTGTGATTGAGAAGCGTAAAGTGAAAGAATATTCGCTCTCCCAAATAGGAACTGTCGAACATAAATCCAACCCCTCGTCAGCAGTTGGGGGACGGCGAACAGTATGAAGTACGGGATAGCCTGTAAGGGCGAAGTACAGTGGGGACCTTGTCTGCCCCAGGACCGCTACGGTACATGTAAAGGTCTTACAGGGACAAATATTTCAGGTTCCCTATGGGAATCAACCTCCTCTGCGAACCATGTGAGCTTGCCGCGGTGGGGAGGCTTGCGTGTCCCAATGATGCAATAGCCGAGCCGCAGGTGCAACTATATCGGATGGGTATCTGTTGAGAGACCAGACTAACGAATGGTTCATCGAAAGGGGGGTAGCAGCCTTTCGGTAGTTGCAAGGGCGGCAGTCTAGATGATTGACTGATACGGCCTTGTAATAATACTCAACATGGCTTAGCTGTGTTGATACTGCTACATGGCTGAAAGCAATGGGAAACTACAGCCGTAACTACCTCCCGAGGACATGCAGCTCTCTCTGTATGAAGGATGTACTGATGATGGCTTCCTCCCGGGAAAACTATTCCGGAGGTAAACTAGTCCCCCATTAGGATCTACGGGTGGGGACTACACGAGAGGGGGCGATCGTCAGGAAGATGGATACTGACATTCTGCGAGTCGGAGCGTGGAATGTTAGAAGTTTGAATCGTTGTGGTAGGTTAGAGAATCTGAAAAGGGAGATGGATAGGCTAAAGTTAGATGTAGTTGGTATAAGTGAAGTACGTTGGCAGGAAGAACAGGATTTTTGGTCAGGCGACTACCGAATTACCAACACGAAACAAACAGGGGAAATGCAGGAGTTGGTTTAATAATGAATAACAAAATAGGGCAGCGGATAAGCTACTATGACCAGCATAGTGAAAGAATTGTCGTCAAGATAGACACCAAACCAATGCCCACCACAATAGTGCAGGTCTATATGCCTACTAGTTCAGCGGATGATGAAGAAATTATGAGGAATTATGAAGAATATATGAGGAGATAGAAGATTTAATACAATATGTCAAAGGTGACGAGAATCTAATTGTGATGGGAGACTGGAACGCAGTGGTAGGCCAAGGAAGAGAAGGTAGCACAGTAGGAAAATATGGATTGGGACAAAGGAACGAAAGAGGAAGTCGGCTGGTTGAATTCTGCACTGATCATAATTTAGTCCTCGCCAATACTTGGTTCAAACACCACAAACGACGGCTGTATACGTGGACGAGACCTGGAGGCACTGGAAGGTATCAAATAGACTTCATTATGATTAGGCGGAGATTCAGAAACCAGGTGTTGGATTGCAAAACTTTCCCAGGAGCAGACGTGGACTCTGACCACAACTTGTTGGTCATGAAATGCCATCTGAAGTTGAAGAAATTGAAGAAAGGAAATAATGCAAAAGGATGGGATCTAGACAAGTTGAAAGAAAAGAGTGTGAGAGATTGTTTCAAGGAACATGTTGCACAAGGACTAAATGAAAAGACCGAAGGAAAAACAGTAGAGGAAGAGTGGAGAGTCATGAAAAATGAAGTCAGTAGGGCTGCTGAAGAAATGTTAGGAAGGAAGAAAAGATCAACTAAGAATCAGTGGATAACTCAGGAGATACTAGACCTGATTGATGAACAACGAAAATACAAGAATGCTAGAAATGAAGAGGGCAGAAAAGAATACAGGCGATTAAAGAATGAAGTGGATAGAAAGTGCAAGGCAGCTAAGGAAGAATGGCTGAAGGAGAAGTGCAAGGATGTCGAAGGCTGTATGGTCCTGGGAAAGGTAGATGCTGCATACAGGAAAATCAAGGAAACCTTTGGAGAAAGGAAATCTAGGTGCATGAATGTTAAGAGCTCAGATGGAAAGCCACTTCTAGGGAAAGAAGACAAAGCAGAAAGATGGCAGGAGCATATCCAACAGTTGTATGAAGGTAACGATGTAGATAATTTGGTTCTGGAACATGAAGAGGCTGTTGATGCTGATGAAATGGGAGACCCAATTTTGAGGTCAGAGTTTGACAGAGCTGTGAGTGACCTAAATAGGAACAAGGCACCTGGAATTGATGATATTCCCTCTGAATTACTGACTGCCTTAGGAGAAACCAGCATGGTAAGGTTATTTCATTTAGTGTGCAAGATGTATGAGACAGGAGAAGTCCCATCCGATTTTCGGCAGAATGTTGTTATACCTATTCCCAAGAAAGCCGGTGCTGACAGGTGTGAAAACTACCGCACCATTAGTTTAGTATCTCATGCCTGCAAAATTTTAACACGTATTATTTACAGAAGAATGGAAAAACAAGTTGAAGCTGAGTTGGGGGAAGATCAGTTTGGCTTCAGAAGAAGTGTAGGAACACGTGAAGCAATCCTGACTTTACGTCTGATCTTAGAGGATCGAATCAAGGAGGACAAGCCCACGTACATGGCATTCGTAGATCTAGAAAAGGCATTCGATAATGTTGATTGGACCAAGCTATTTATGATTCAGAAGATGATAGGGATCAGATACCGAGAACGAAGAATTATCTACAACCTGTATAAAAATCAGTCTGCAGTGATAAGAATCGAGGGCTTTGAAAAAGAAGCAGCAATCCAGAAAGGAGTGAGGCAAGGCTGCAGTTTGTCCCCTCTCCTTTTCAATGTTTACATAGAACAGGCAGTAAAGGAAATCAAAGAGAAATTTGGAAAGGGAATCACAGTCCAAGGAGAGGAAATCAAAACCTTGAGATTTGCCGATGATATTGTTATTTTATCTGAGACTGCAGAAGATCTCGAAGTTGCTGAATGGTATGGATGAAGTCTTAGGTAAGGAGTACAAGATGAAAATAAATAAGTCCAAAACAAAAGTAATGGAGTGCACTCGAACGAAGGCAGGTGATGTAGGAAATATTAGATTAGGAAACGAAGTATTAAAGGAAGTAGATGAATATTGTTACTTGGGTAGTAAAATAACTAACGATGGCAGAAGTAAGGAGGACATAAAATTGCAGACTAGCACAAGCAAGGAAGAGCTTTCTTAAGAAAAGAAATTTGCTCACTTCAAACATTGATATCGGAATTAGAAAGATGTTTTTGAAGACTTTCGTGTGGAGCGTGGCATTGTATGGAAGTGAAACATGGACGATAACTAGCTCAGAAAGAAAGAGAATAGAAGCTTTTGAAATGTGGTGTTACAGAAGAATGCTGAAGGTGAGATGGATAGATCGAATCACGAATGAAGAGATACTGAATCGAATTGGTGAGAGGAGATCGATTTGGCTAAATTTGACGAGAAGAAGAGATAGAATGATAGGACACATCTTAAGATACCCAGGACTTGTTCAGTTGGTTTTTGAAGGAAGTGTAGGTGGTAAGAACGGTAGGGGTAGACCAAGGTATGAATATGACAAACAGATTAGAGCAGATGTAGGATGCAATACTTACGCAGAAATGAAAAGGTTAGCACATGATAGGGTGGCATGGAAAGCTGCATCAAACCAGTCTATGGGCTGATGACTCAAACAACAACAACAACAACAACAACAACATGGGAATCAATATCTATATAATCTGATGGCCAGGCAGGCATCAATTTTTGGTAATGGGACTAAGCGTCTCAAAGTGCATTGGCACTGCCGTTGGCTCCAAGTAGACTACGCAGTGGCCTCCACAGTATGCACTAGCCATGAGTCTTCTATGCGTGCTATTTACCAACTGATGAGCCCAACTTAGCACACTGGGGCGAAACGTTGGCAACCAGGAATGAGTTAGCTGGAAAATTTATAATGTCCAATAATGGACCATTTATACAGTAAAACCTCGTTAATTCGAAGTCGTCAGGACGCAAAAATTGGACTTTGGATTACGTGATTTCGAATTAACCGCCAATACGTACTTCGGAAATGCCAATCCTAGCGGCCTCACAATATATTCTAAGACCCGTTACTGCATGCAATAAACCTTGATCCACAGTTTAAAGCTCTCAAATGTCATGGAAAAAACTATTTCCAAAATGTATCCAACAAGGTGCATTTACAGCATTGAAATAATGCACTTGGATAACTCACTGACAAACATAACCTCACGCAATGAAATCAAAAGAAAGAAAACATGATTCAAAGACAAGGAGAAATCTATACTGGCTCCCCTGTGCAAGTGCTTTATTCATTGGATTACTGTACTGTATGCATTTTAGATGCCTTGTGCTTGCACGGAATGTACCTGATGCCCTTAAAACATCGCGGCTTATCGAACTTTCCTATGACGAGGGGAGAAAGTCTCTCGCTTCCGTCCACATTACAAGAGTACAGTGACTATACTTACGATTTCCCGCCATGGCACTTCTAAGACCCATTAATGCATGCAATCACCTTGATTCTCAGTTTTAACTTTTCAAATGCCATAGAAAACACTATTTCAGAAATTTGTCCAACAAGGTGCATTTACATTATTCAAATAATGCTCTTGTATAAAACAATGACAAACATAACCTCACGCAACGAAAGAAAGAAAAACACGATTCAAAGACGAGGAAAAATTATGCTCTCTCCCCTGTACAAAGGCTTTATCTTTTGGATTACTGTACTGTCTGCAGTTTTAGACGCCTTGTACTGGCATGGAAAGTGCCCGACGCCCTTAAAATATCGTGGCTTTTCGAACTTTCCTATGACAGGGGAAGGAAGTCTCTCGCTTCCGTGTGCAGTGTGCACTGCATAGCAACAGTACAGTGACTATACTTACGATTTCCCGCCATGGGAACTTCTAAGACCCATTAATGCATGCAATCACCTTGATTCTCAGTTTTAACTTTTCAAATGCCATAGAAAACACTATTTCAGAAATTGCCGGCTGGCAATTCTCTCCTTTTAAAGCCATAAGTCCGTTTGCCCTCAGCATTTAAAATAATAAAACAAACAAACAATGCAGTTTCATCGGCACTGACAATATTGTTTGGTATGTACAAATTGATTAAAGGCTATAAGTCACGCTTTTTCGCCAACTGTCTGCATCGCCAGTGTTTGCGGATTCTATCTCTCCGCACACTGCCTGCTATGTGATATTGTGAACTGTGGCATTCCTAAAAAAGCTGAATATAAAATAATTACAATTCCACTCGAACATAGCAGATATGAAGCACACTGTAGACACGCCGAAGTAGGTGAAAGTGCGCAAAATTACCCCCTCACGTTCTCTAAGACGGTTCTTTCATGACGTGGAGAAATTCTGAATTTAAATTACTCTGTAAAATACTATTTTTTTCAAAATGTAAAGGGAGTTTCGAATTAAAAGTCTGAATTTTGGTAACGGGACCAACATTGTTCTTCGAATTATGAATTATCGGTATTTCGAATTAAATGATTTAAATAACATGTAAAACCGTACCTCATGTTTCCGGAAACAAGAGCTGCTTCAAATTAGGCGACATTTTGAATGAACCGATTTAGAATTATGAAGGTGACCTGGCCGGGAAACGAACCCGGGACCTCCGGGTAAGAGGCGAGCACGCTACCCCTACACCACGGGGCCGGCACACAAATAAATACGGTACTAAATTATTTGAAATTGTCTAAAAAGACTGGATTTTATGAATCATAGGAGTGAAACAAAGGTCAGGGATTCATGGCGTTAATATTTCTATATATTCCATAAAGTGAAGTACATCACATGCACTCTAAATAGACAATTATTTGCAGTGATAAAAGCAATGAATTATATTGAGGAAGCCAATAGCCTCATTTTCTGGCATGTGCATTTGTTTATATCAATACTGAAGTAAGGATAGCTGAACTACACAAGTATCATGCATAAAGCAACACTATATAATGAACCTAGCATTGATTTTCACTGTTATTCAAGACATACGTAGAACAAACAAATCATTTATTACCCGTTAATAATGTGCCATTTCAACGTTCTATAGTTGCTGTATTTGGAACAAAAATGGCGCTTCGGTTATTAACGGATCAGTAGAAAAGCAATTAACAACAGTACGAACTGAAAAGACAATAAATTCAACCGGCAATCACGGAAAGAACCTCTTTTAGAAGGTGGTGCGAAAGAATGACGAGAGCGGATTATTTAAATCGATTATTGAAAAAAAAAGTCTTCCATTAAAAAAAAAAATCTCAATTGAGCACTGCATCGAAGAAAGACGGAATCGCGTAAAGAAACCCACTACTAATCGGAGTCTTTAAATCAACGTGGGAGGAGTAAATGTGCCATTTCAACGTTCTATAGTTGCTGTATTTGGAACAAAAATGGCGCTTCGGTTATTAACGGATCAGTAGAAAAGCAATTAACAACAGTACGAACTGAAAAGACAATAAATTCAACCGGCAATCACGGAAAGAACCTCTTTTAGAAGGCGGTGCGAAAGAATGACGAGAGCGGATTATTTAAATCGATTATTGAAAAAAAAAGTCTTCTATTAAAAAAAAAAATCTCAATTGAGCACTGCATCGAAGAAAGACGGAATCGCGTAAAGAAACCCACTACTAATCGGAGTCTTTAATCAACTGTTGGAGATAAGATCAAATCTATGATAACCGGCTAAACACCAGCTGTGATTGACATATACGTGAGATAAAAGACCAGCTGATAAGAAACGTCAAGTTGGAGCTGTACTACGTCACGGTTGGGCTCGGAACATTGTATTTGCCCGATACTGCACAACGTCAAGAGAGCTGAATTAAAGGGAAAATAGAGTGCAATTCTAAAAGCACGTAAATTTCACAACGTTTCGGCGAGCAAGGCAGTTAGAATAAGACGATCTTTAGAGCCTTATAAGCAATTTAGACGGACCAGAAAACAGATATATTTTTCGCATTAGCACTACTAAGCAGATTACCATGTATAAATCAATTAATGCCTTGTGTTATTCTGTCCTTGACGCAATGAAGACCACCATGATGTTCTAAGAAGCTGAGGCAAAGACTACTCTGGCTATGGTGACGCTTGACGAGATGGATGATCCAGGAGAACAGTAGTCAGCTGTGAGGACGAGATGGACCCTATTACTTAAGCCGAACCATGGAGCGAGGCCTACCATCCCATGACGATCAACAGCGAGATGGAAGTCAAAATCCGATAAGCAAAGATAAGTCCCCATTTGAGTCGTGTCGTAAGTAGAAAACCTTATTCTTTTGGTTAATATATAATGTGCATTATGACGTGTGTGCGTAGTTAATATACGAGTATGCTCACAAGGAAATAGGTATTCATCCAAAGTTACCGTAAATTCCAGACATAGGCGTTAAAATACCAGTGAATGCCGTTCGTAAGTTTGTCAATATGATAGTGGAGAAGTGATTGATATTTTTCATAATTCGTTGTCAGTGAAGTGTTAGAGTATTAAGAGGAAGTTAATATTTATATGCGTGATGGCTTTAACAAATAGCAAGCGTAAAGATCGTATTTAGGGAGTGTTACGATAAAATATAGTGGCACAATTTTAAGGTTTCGATGTGCTGTTTCTTTGATACTATGACAGTAATGATAATGATTTATATGTGTGTAGGTTATGGCACATATGTTGCGCTTTTTGATGAAACGAGTGCTTTGAATATAAATGCTACGCGATAATGGTAGTGTTAAATGGTGAATGTAATTAGCATATGAGTTGCTAGTATATTTTGATGGTGATAATTATTGTTATTTAGGAAGTTGGTCATAGTATTTCTTCGAGAGATGGTAGTATGTGTAGGTTGCACATGCTAAGGTATAGGGATTGAAACGTACTGTTTCTGATTGCTATTTTATTCCCTAATATATATATGATACAGATTAGGATACGATCTTAATGCCATCACTATAGAATTAATTGAGTAAGTAGGATCATCAGAAGAGCCGAGAGACCACTTACGTCAATATTTAGGCCTTCACTGACATATCAATGATTGTTTTCATGTATTCTCACTTACGGCAATTCAACTTATGATTTTATGGGAGCAGTATAAGACATCACTGGTAACTTAGACTTTCATATGTGGATTTTAGATGAAGATAGAGTCTTCCTATGTGTAAATTTTTCCATCCATGGTATTATTAGTTGGAATATTAATTGAAATACACTTGGTGATGTTATGTTAAGTCATATACGCACTTTAACTAAATTTTGACCATGAATTAAAATAATAATTGAATGGTTTAGTCTTATAAGCCTTACGATGGAATTAATTTGAGAATGCTTACGACTTAAAGTGGACTTAGATTTGCTTATATGGAGGCCAACTGGCATGAAATATGAAACGTTAGATAATTTGGAACCTCAAATAGAGAAAATCCCTAATGGACGGACATTAATCTTCTCACACGATTTTTTCTACTGTGCGCGAACATTGATGTGAAGTGTTTCAACCGAGTGATATGCATTTCTGTAATTGCATGTGAATTTAGGTTCAGACGATTGAATTTTGATAATTTTGAGAAGCAACTTAGCTTAATATTGAGAGATTCCAGATCTTAATTAATTAATTAATTAATTAATTGATTAATTATTGACCATTTTCTTTGCGTTTTTCACATTTTCAATTGCAATTTGAACATTGTATATAGTAGGGATATAGCTTATTTTACTTGAATCTTTTGGATGCATCCAATCATTACAATCATTATAATTATTACAATTATTACAATTATCCAACTTTCACAATTATGTTGAATAATTTTACTTGATTATATAATTTATTTATTTTTCTTTTCATTTGATCCCCTTGGATACTACTTAATTATAGTACAATTCTTTGACAAGCCAGGACTATGATTCAGATGAATGAGGCCTAATTTCATTTATTTATTAAAGGTTTTCCTAAACCTATTTTCTTCAAGGCAACATCATTACATTATTTAGATGCTGATTGCGTAGGAAACCAGCCATAATGTATAAATGATTTTTCAAGATAATCTACGTTTATTTCAACTCATACTTAGACCAATTTATGAATAAAAACTGAGTAGTGAAAACATTAAATTCTTTCAATGTCTACTTAGAATAAGTACTAGATATAAGCTTGTAATGACTAATTTGATTGCGATTATGATGATGACATGTACTGAATTCTTGATAAGCCACGATAATCTGAATTTTACGATAAAATGCGGAATTATACATATACGGTAACCGACTAATAGCGTGTTGAAGACGTTCATCTACGTAGATTGGGATTTACCGTAGGCCGTCGGTATTCTTTCTCACGCGGAACTCACAACCCAGGAATATTTGGCAGATGAAATTATTATTAAGAGCTAGTCTGGAAACTCGTGTATCCCACCTGGACGCGGGATGGTGCAATAAACACACACAATTTAGTGAACACCTTTTTTAATGACTCATATTCTCCATTTTTATTGGTTACCACAAACAGCGTTCAACTTATTAGTTTCTTGTGAAGAGCCTAACCTAATCATCTAGGGGCTGCTGTCAAAAAATGACAGTAAATGACAGAACAGAAGTACTTACAGCACTGTTGTTGCCAATACAAGTTGCCTTCCAACCACCGTAGTTTCCACTGGGGTCAGATTGGTAGAGCTGATACCCATAGTGTCTATCCCAGCCCATGTACAGGATTGAGACTCCAAATGGACGCTTACCTGCAATGCATTAAGAAATGTAGAAGTGTTAGGTGTAAGTAATGGAAAAGAACAAGTGCAAATCAAGTCATACGGGTCCAAATGTGGTTATGAGGTCAAGTAATGCCACAGGAGAAAGATATCATCTATGAACCTACACTAGATTAGGAGCTGGGAGAGGCTCAGTAGTAAGGAAATCCCTCGATTTTTCACATGAAGAGATTGGCATAGGAGAAGACCATCCTGGTGCCCATAGCAGTAACTCAAATTTGGTGGAATAATTGTCCCTTAAAATCGAAAAAGTTGCGGGTTAGGATGTACTGTGTGAGGTACAAGAGATACGAAGTCCAGGACAGGGCACTGGGTTTCCACAAGTTCAGGAACGACTCAAGGGCTGTAAATCCATCAGTGAGAGGGATGTTGGTGTATAGTGAAGAGACATCAATGGAAATTAAAAGGCAGTCTGGGGGAGGGTTTTGGAAAGAGTGGTATGACATTTTAGGAAATGATCCGAGTCATGAATGTAAGAGTCAAGGGAACGTACAAAAGGTCAACCAGTATTGAAAAGGGTATTGTGAAAGAATCCTGGCTGGAAACGATGGGGCATTCTGGTCTGTCAGTCTTATGTATCTTGGGAAGCATGTGGAATTTGAGAATAAGGTTTGGTTTGGGATGAGGAGACTGATACAGGATTCAGGTAGATTCTCATGTGGTCCACAGAGTTTGATGTATATGACTAAGTTCTGGGGTCTGGATTGAGGAAGACATAAATGGTTGTGTCATAGAGTTGTTATAGGGCCTTATGTTCATAGTCTAGCCCAGGGGTCGGCAACACGGTGATCACGGGCGCCATGGCGCCCTTTGGCAAGGTATTTGTCGCCAGCCTTATATTTTGTAATTCTGTACAATCTTTGTAATAGTTTCCTTTGATAAGTATTAATTACTGTATTTAAATTTTAATTTATTTGTTAAGGAGTCCTCATTGGCTAACTAATTTGAAACTTATAGTACTGTCTGTAGTGTTTTATCAAAACAATCAGTAACGCCGTGATTGTGCTCTATAGTGATGGGGTAGAGAGACAGGTTTGGGAAGACTGTCTTACGACAGCATATTGGCCAGCATTGAATTGTCAGTATTTCATGTTGTGATGGACAGTGCAGTCTGTAGAATGCAGAATGAGTAATACGAAGAGACAGAGAACTCAAAGAAATTATTTTAATAATGAATGGGAGCAGCAGCTCTGTTTTGTAGACATAAAAGGTAAATGCTTGTGTTTACTTTGTAATGCCAGTGTACCTATCCAAGAAAAGTAATGTCAAGAGGCACTTTAATACAGCTCACTGATCTTTAAAAGATCATTTACCTGCGGATTCAGAAATAAGAAAAACAGAAGCTAGTGATTTGAAAACCAAGTTGAAATCTCAACAGTCAGTTTTTTCCACAAAAAACAAGCTATCATCAAATGCAACAATTGACTCCTTTAAAGGTAGCAGGTAGGGACCCTCTTCAGAGGCAGCCCTACCCAGGGAGTGGCACCCCTGCCTATGTGAGTCCCAGAGCTCATTGACCCGGTGTGTAACATCTGGTATGGGTCCCAGTTCAGGGTTACGAGTGAAGACCTCAACGGCTTCTACGGCGCAGAAGGTGGACTTCGGTATGGTGGAGATGGCAAAAGGGGCAAACCCGTAGCGTTTGTACTCCAGAGGAGGAGCAGCTATGAAAGGCATCTGTCTCCATGTTAGGGGCAGCCTAATTTTGAACCTGGCAGTAGGTATAAAATGCCTTTGGGTGTGGCGAGCCCATCGCAACAATAGCCTATACGGATAAAGCAGATATGGTGCCTCGGAATAGGTTAGGGCGTCCCCTGCTAAAAGCGATGCGCAGCTCCTCGGGTGCTAGGGGAACTGTGAGAAGTCGACAACCAGCACCAAACTATATCAAGACTGTGACAGTAAATGTCTGACACTGATGGGAAAGACAGAAGAACTCTTTGACTTCATGAAAGAAAAAGATATAGCCATACTTGGACTGTGTGAGACCAAGAAGAGGGATACAGGAGAGATTCCTCTGAAAGAAGGATACAGGCTTTATTACAGCAGAGGACCTGAGGCAAAAAACGGAGTGGCCATCATGCTTAGAAAAGAAATCCAAGAATACGTGGAATATACAAAATGCGTCAGCAATAGGATGATAGTGATGAGACTCTAGTTTGAAAATGGCATGAAAGATCTATTTCAGTTGTATACCCCACAAAAAGGTTGCATAGATGAACATCTAGAGGACTTTTTAGAGGAAATGGAGAGAGAGAGATATAGAAGATAAGGAAGTGCTATTGGTGGGAGATCTAAATGCACAAGTGGAATGGAAAGACAAGGAAAGGAAGATGTTGCAGGGCCCTTTGGATATGGAAATGTAAATCCAGAAGGCAAGTTGTTGGTGGGTTTTTTGCATGAGGAACCAAATGATTGTTGGGAACACCTGGTTTAGCAAGGAGAACAGTCAGAAGATCACAAGGTACGGTTGGGAAGACATACAAAGACCATGATTGATTATCTATTGATTATATAATCACCGAGAAAGAACCTTTTAGATGTTACAACCATGCCTGAAGAAGCTTTTTGTGGAGATCATAGAGTTGTGACAGGAAAATTAAAAGTGGGAAAGACTGAAAAACCCCCATTAAGAGAGAAAAGAATTAAACGTATGGAAATTGAAGGAGAAAAGCATACAGGAAGAATTTTAAAGGGAAATAATATCCTTGGTACACAGGACGGAAAAAGGGAATGCTGAAGATGATTGGAAAAGATTTAAGGAAGCACTGGTTGGATGTGCCGAAAAGGAATGTGGTAGAACATCAGGAAATGTGAAAGACAAAGAGACCACTGGTGGAATGATAGGGTAAAGATTACAGTGAAGGAATAGAAAATGGCACGGAAGGCATGGAAAACATCTAAGACTGAAGAAAGTAAAAGAAAATACTGCATGTGGAGGCAAAGAATTTTTTTTCTATTTGTTTTACGTCGCACCGACACAGATAGGTCTTGCGGCGAAGATGGGATAGGAAAGGCCTAGGAATTGGAAGGAAGCGGCTGTGGCCTTAATTAAGGTACAGCCCCGGCATTTGCCTGGTGTGAAAATGGGAAACCACGGAAAACCATCTTCAGGGCTGCCGACAGTGGGGCTCGAACCCACTATCTCCCGATTACTGGATACTGGCCGCACTTAAGCGACTGCAGCTATCGAGCTCGGTGGCAAAGAATTTGACTAAGTAGTGGAGGAAGAAAAGAGGAAAAGCTGGGCCTTATTCACACAGAAATTGAGAGGTGATATGCAGGGCAGCAAGACATTACTGTATGGTATTTTAAGAAACAAAAAGAGAGAGATCAAGTAAACACCAGGTTTGTGAAGGATGAAGGTGGCATAATATTAACAAGCCAGAAGAAATAAGAAATAGATGGAGAGAGTATTTTCAGAAGTTACTGAACACAAGAACTAATGACAGTCATGCAATGGACGACCATGAAAGGCAATTAGTTGATGAAGAAATGGATAAAGAAATTACAATGAATGAAATTGAAATGGCAATAAGAAAGATGAAGAATGGAAAAACTGCCAGAATAGATGAAATTTCAGTGGAGATGATAAAGGCAGCTGGAGCTGTAGGCCTGCAGTGGACATATCGAGTTCTCAGGATTGTCTGGGAGAATAAGGAGGTGCCTGAAGATTGGCAAAAAGGAATAATCATCCCAATTTTCAAGAAAGGCGATAAGAAAGTATTGAAGAACTACAGGGGAATTACTCTGATATCCCATGTTGCTAAGATAATGGAGAGGTACTGGAAAGTAGGATAAGGTTGAGGCTTGAAAATCAGATACAGGAAAATCAGTTTGGTTTCAGAAGTGGAAGGTCAATATAGCCTATTTTCATTATAAGAAAACAAATCGAAAAGCAATGGGAGTATGGGAATGATATGGGGACGACATTTATTGACATTGAAAAGGCATATGACAGTGTCCCCAGGACTAAAGTTTGGGACAGTCTGGTGCAAAAAGGAATTGGACAGCGATTAATAAAAATGATCATGGCAATGTATAAGGATTGTTGTAGTTGCATGCAAACACAAGTTGGCAGGACAGGTTGGTTCAAAATCATTAGTGGGCTGAGACAGGGAAGTGTTCTATCACCAATCCTGTTTACAATAGTAATGGATGACATCATGAGAACAACTAAAGCAACATATGGAGGAAAAGAAATGAACATCATGTTATTTGCAGATGATATTGTGATTTGTGGAGAAGAGGACATGAAGGTAAAAGAACAGTTGTATGTGGTGAATGGGAAGATCAAAGAATGTGGATTGAAATAAGTGTAGAAAAGAGTAAAACTCTTGTTATGACTAGAAGGGAGAAAGAAGGGAAAGGTCAGATTAGACTTGCAGACAAGCCCCTGGAAGTAGTGGAAACGTTCAAATACCTGGGGAGTGAATTAATGGAGAATGCTCGAATGGATGCTGAGATTAGTAAGAGGATTCAAGCTGGAAGCTGTTTCTATCATAGGGTAAGAAACATGTTATGGGAAAAAGGTGTGCCAATAAAAGCAAAGGAAACTACGTACAAGATGTATTACGTACCCATAACAACTTACGGAGCAGAAACTTGGACAATGACGAAGAAGGGTGACAGTCGTACACAGGCAGCCGAAATGAAGTTCTTGAGGAGTATAACACAGAAGAGTGGAAGAGACAAAATAAGGAATGAGAAAATCCAGGAAGAAATTGGAGTGGAAAAAATGAATGATAGAATAGAGAAGAGCCGACTAAGATGGTTTGGGCACATAAAGCAAATGAGTGATGAACGAATGTTAAAAAAGGTGATGGAAATGGAAATGCAAATGCAAGGAAGGAGAGGCCATGGACGACCATGACTGAGATGGAAGGACACAATCCAACGCAGTATTATAGAAAGAAACCTGGACTGGGACACAGTGTTGGAGGAGGGGTGGTGGAAAAACTGAAGAAAGTGGAGAGGAACCATATTTGCTCCTACCCGGCTACAGCTGGATGATAAAGGGAAATGATGATGATTGAAAGTTTCTCACATATTACTGAAAAGGAAGAAACCATTTTGGCGAGTTTTGGCATTTATGCTAATTTCAATATATTGTTTATCATTAAGTGAGACTATAATAACAAATAAGTTTTTACGCTTTTAAAAATGGCATTTTCCTTAGCGCCCTCATTTTTTAAATAGCTCTTAATGTTTAAAAGGTTGCCGACCCCTGAACTAGGCACTTCATTATGACTGTAGGTGATTCTCTGTTGATGGGAGGAATATATATTTTTTTACAAGGTGCTTTACACCGCACAAACACAGGTAGATCTTATGGCGATGCTGGAATAGGTAAGGGCTAGGAGTGGGAAGGACATGGCCTAACATTTGCCTGGTGTGAAAATGGAAAGCACGGAAAACCATCCTCAGGGTTGCCGACAGTGGGGTTTGAACTAATTATATCCGAATTGCAAGCTCAGAGCTGTGCACCCGTAACTGCATGGCCAATTCGCTAGGTGGGAGGAATAATGATGTGAGGGTTGTCTTGTAGTCTCCTAAATGCATGGAATTTGTGTTTCATCAGGTTGTGTCGGGTAAGAAGAGAGGCTAGGAATTTGGGGTCAGATAAGACTGGTTAGGAGGAAATTAGATACTATCTGAAGGGGATGTTCAGGTGGCAGGGGTTGAGGTTCAATGCTAAATGGGCTCTTGAAGCGAGTTAAGGATGGCTCACTAGTATTCAGTGGTCTGTATTTATACTGGAAGCAGCGGTGGAGTTCTCTCACGAAGAAGTGAGCATCAGAAAGAATGGCGAAGAATTCTTAGAGCGGCAGAGGCTGAGACCTCTGGACAGTACAGATGTTTCATGGTTGGCGAGGGTACAAAATGAAAGATTTCAAACAGTATGGGTTGCACAATCAGTCAGGGTTTCTAATGAGGGTTGTGTGACTGGCCATGGTGGAAGACGCTTGGAAAGGATGAGAAATAGTAAAGCTGGTTTGGGTAGGGAGAAGAGATCTGCCAGAAATGGAGTGGGACTTAATACAGGGTAGCCTGATGAACAGATGGCACATATGCTGAGCATGGGGGCAGGATATCTACTTTAAGAGCTTCCATACAAAGTATGTTCAATTTACACAGATGTTGCGTAGCAGGCTGAAAAAGATTGCAGTTGGCATGGTAAACTGTGGTGGACACAGGTGCTAGATTCTCAAATGAGATGATGAGTGAAATTTTTAGGAATGAGAAGAGACGACTGAGGTGGTGGTGAACTATGGTTACTCTTATGAGAGAGAGAATAAGTTTGGTGAAATTTGTGGAAGTTTGGTAGCAGAAATCGAGATTGTATGGCAGTTGGGGAAGCAGAAGAGGAAATTTAAATCTCGAAGATCGAGGCCAATGTCAGACATGAGATCATAATTTGGAAAGTTTGAAAGCAAGGCAAGAAATCTGTTGTAGGGGAAATTAGAAATTCAATGTTGGATCTTGTAGAGCATTCAGCCACTGGCCAGGTCCGTTTAGAACATAAGCATCTCTCTGTTTCCTCTTTGGTCCAGTCCAATCCTCTAATTTCTTCACTTGCTCCTCCGCTTCTTTCAGCCACCTGTCCCTTGGTCTTCCTCTTTTTGCTATTTTGAGGGACATTTTTACTCCACACTAAGCTTCTAACATTTGAGAAATATTTCAACTTCTCTACCCTGCTCACTTATTTCCTTATTGTTTCTGGATTAAGCTGTCAAGGTACTTGAAGCTCCCCACTTTCCTCAGTTGTTCCTCACCAATCATTACTCAGTTGTTGGTCTTCCCTGCTTCCTGGTTGTAAGCACAACCCCACCCTCCTTTATACTAAATTTCACACAGACATAATTTTCATTTCCCCTTGTCCTTATCCTGACGGCATAGCGTATCGAAGAAGAAGTGCGACAGCTTCAAGAGTTACCGTGGACCGCCGCACAGATGGCATTGCCATCCACAGTGATGACTGAGCGCGAGGATAACAGAGGCATTATCGGGACTACTACTACAAAGAAACTCAAGCATGCAACTTACCGTATTTCACGGCATAATCGTCGCACTTTTTATACCAAAATTTTCGAAAAAATTGTAGGGTGTGACCATTATACGATGAATATTTAATACCAGTATTTGTATTACTCAAAAAATGTATTTATAACTAAATTGTATTTGATACAAATTTGAGATGCACGTAATACTCGCGTTTATACATCAAAATAATTAAAATAGTCTAAAACAAAATTAATAATTTTTCGCAACAATTCGGCGAACGTTTTTCCAACCTGAAAATAAAAATGAACGTATTAAGTTAATTGTCATTAATTTGAGTATTAAAGTTAAAATATTACACTTGCAAAAAATTATCGCTTTGTTGTGAAATGCGGACTTACCGGTACGCAATTTATTCCAAATCTTCGGTGTCGCTTTCGCAGGTTTCGCTATCTGATGCGCCGTCCTCGCCTCTGTTAATACCAGTGTCAGATTCTTCGTCTCCCTGCCACACTGCGTCATCTTCGGAACCGTCTAGTGCATTCGAAATCCCAGTCCTTTTGAAGCTCTTGGAGACTAGTTCAGGTGGTATAAGATCCCAACTCTTCTTCACCCACGAGCATAACAAGTCCAAGGGTGGACGCCTGATATTTCCGGCGGGCGTCAATTGCTGATCGCCGCTCATCATCCACTCGTTGTAAAATCGATGTAACTGGTCTTTAAAGGATTTATTAACACATACGTCTAGTGGCTGCAAAGCAGATGTTAGGCCACCAGGAATGACTATCTGTCGTGTCTTATTTGTAGTGAGAATTTGCTTCACTTCATTCACGAGGTGACCTCGGAAACTATCTAAAACAAGCAGAGCTGGTTGTTTTACTAGTGCACCAGGTCTTCTATTCCACACAGTTTTAACCCAGTCCAGCATGAGTTCTACGTCCATCCAACCCTTTGGTTGCACTCGCACATGAATTCCACGGGGAAACTGTATATACTTAGGCATCGTTTTCCTCTTGAAAATGATGTAAGGCGGCAACTTTCTCCCGTCAGCTGTAATGGCTAGCATTGCCGTGCATCGCAACTTCTCACCACCGCTGGTTTTCATTAATACACTCCGTGATCCTTTTAGCGCAATAGTGCTGTTGCGAGGCATATCAAAAAAGATTGAGTCTGATCGGCATTACCGATTTGAGAAAGCAAGTACGAAGTTTCCTTGCGCAAACGTATGACAAATCGGTGAAAATTTACAATCTTGTCTGTGTAATCAGCAGGCAACTTTTGGCTTAGTGTTGTTCTCCTTCGCACTGACAGATTGTGTCGTCGCATGAACCCCTCAATCCACCCACGAGTCGCCTTAAACTGAGTTACCGGTATGTTGTGTTTGCGCGCTACCTACTGTCCCTTAATTTGTAACATTTCATATGATACACTGCAGCCATTGTTACGTATTTCACTGACGTACCTAAACACTTCTTCGTCAATTATAGGAAACTTCCCTGTTTTAGGACCTCTAAACGCGCGTCTAGAAGGGTTTGTGCTTTTTATCTTGTTTTTTACTTTCCGCCAGTCACGCACCAACTTTTCACTCACTGAAAATTTTCTTTCTGCAGCTCTGTTCCCGTGCTGTTCAGCGAAGGCAATTACGCTTAGCTTGAAGCCCGCAGAATAGTTTCTATATTTACCCATAATCGCTTATAAATGCTTCACACGTTAATGTTTTGCGATATAAATGACTTTCCGTAATTGTTCACTATTAAAACAAATTATTTCTGCAAACACCCCAAACACAAATTAAAAACTTAAATTCTCACGCACACATGTCTACAGTAATCACGTAAATCTGAAATAAATGCATCTGTGATCTGTCCATTCCAGAGCAGCCAATACTTTTAGGCAGCAAGGAAGCATGCAGCAATTTATCAGTTTAGCTCGTTGGTTGCGACTCACTACTGCGCTTGCGCAAAGCTCGCAAACCGGGGCTCTAGCTAGCGCGGTGTAGATCTACTGTATAGTTGACTGTATTCCGAGACGTCAGTAACAAACATTCATTTTTTTCAATTTCTTTTAAACATACGGTAATTAGGTTAATATTTCTTCCCAGTTATTGATGATTTTACATTACATTACTGACGAGTTTCTAAAATAAAACTTTAATAGCATTGGATAATAATTATCTTGACTGCGTGGATAAAAGTTTTCATCCCATGCCCGGACACTTATGACGTAGTAGTAAGATAAGTGTCTAGCGATGACAACTGAGACATTGTAAATAATTCGGCTGACCGTGAGCTGAATAATTCCGTGGAAATCTGCGTTATCGTCTTGGATTTCACTTCGTGCGCAATAACACAGGAGCCGGCCCCATGGTGTAGGGGTAGCATGCTTGCCTCTTACACGGAGGCCTCGGGTTCAATTCACGGCCGGGTCAGGGAATTTTACCTGTATCTGAGGGCTGGTTCGAGGTCCACTCAACCTACCTACCCGGTATTTCCTGGCGACGTTGCCGATAAGCGATAACTTACAGCCTTACGTATTTCAAATGGGAACTCATAATATGTAGGTGGTGAATAAATAGTACACTGTCTCGCGACCACGTTGTCAAACTGCCGATAGCCTACCGGTAAGCCATGCGTCGTACATATACCGGTATTATTTATTTATACGTTGTGCAACATGTCGCAAACGTGACTGTGTTGCCAAATTGCCCATAAACCATACACGTATTTAAATTGTGCATTCATGTGCAACTTACGTTGCAGTTCCATTTACCTTTTAACCAGATTATTGAACAAAATTTGGACGTGCGACGATTATGTAATTAAAGGTTTAAAGTCCGATTTTTGTATTGAAAATAAAGGATGCGACGATTACGCGGTGGCGACGATTATGCCGTGAAATACGGTACGTTTGAAAATATTTCATCTGCTGGACACTTCAGAATATTTTCTGGATGATTTCACTGTCTTTGAAGTAACCAGCTCTGTCTCCTTTGTGCGGAAGAACAATTGACATTTCAAGTAGTGAAATACGAGTTTTGGTAGCAAACACAGCACATGAGCTTCACAGCACCCCAACTGCGATGACTTCACTTTAATAACATCTAATTTATCCAAGCACTCGAAGAAAGTATCACACCATAAACTATCCATACAGGATAGCTTTTCCGCAACAACATTGTCCACTCGCAACAACACAATATAAACACTTTCTGATGCATACATGAGATATGTGGCACTTTGCACTGAGCCGTAATCTTTAATTAGTGTTAGGGAAGCAGGCACATCATCAGTCGGTTTGCCGAAAAGGAAAGGACGACATAAATCACACTGAATCACTTCTGAAATATTCCGCACTATGTATCCGGCTAAATGATACATTAAGTACTCTTTGCTACAATTCCGCCCACTTAACTCAGATGAACTGTTTTCCCAGTCTGGTATTTGAATGTCATGTTCGATGTTCACAATTTTTTCCCTGATTTCATCTACAGCTTGTGTTTTCACTGCACGATTTTTACTTTCAATTTCTCTTGCAAGAATACGCATTTGATTAAGAAGAGAAATCAATGGGGATTCAGCTCTGTACTCACAGTTTCCGCCAGACGATAAGGCAAGTTTAGTCGGTACGTAAATAGACTGCAACGTGTGTAAATGTAGAAAGTCAATAGTGGACAGATGATCATCACAACTCAGTGATTGCAGGATACCAAAATGATGTCCTAGGGGATCTTAATTAAATTTTCTTGTCAAAACGTAGTTATAATTGTGTTCCCACAAATATTCAGACACTTCTAAGGTACTTTCCACGGCAACTCTTAAAGACTCCAGTGACCTTTGTGAAGCAAATGAACTTTGAGTATCTCTGAGAATATTCTGCCATTTAATTAAAGTTTCATGTACCGGGCGGGTTGGCCGTGCATTTAGGAGCAGTCAGCTGTGAGGTTGCATCGGAAGATAGTGGGTTCGAACCCCACGGTCGGCAGCCCTGAAGATGGTTTTCCGTGGTTTCCCATTTTCACATCAGGCAAATGCTTGGGCCGTACCTTAAGGCCACGCCTGCTTCCTTCCCATTACTAGGCCTTTCCTGTCCCATTGTCGCCATAAGACCTATCTGTGTCGGTGCAACATAAAACAAATAGCAAAAAAAGTTTCATGTTGTCTGTGATCCTTTATACAGTGCTTGAGTGGGAATAGCCAAATTTAATGTGTCATTCAAAGTTTAAATAGCTTGTGATTTTTTCCGTTTGTTTACTGTCTTCTAAATCCTGTGTTTTAATACCCCGATAGAATGTTATACCATTAGCGATTGATCTACTGAATAGTTGAAATGCCAGTCTTACATTCATTCACTGAAACGAATTAGGATCCAATTGGGCAGAGGTCAGTTTGTAGCAAACTTTCAATCCGGAAAATTCAGGAGACGAGTCACATTCGTTAACTTTCCTGTGGAATGAATAATCAACAATATTGTCATTATAATTAACCTGTCCTTTCCTTGGAAGACTATATTTTTAAAAGAAGTGAACCAAGAAGAAATTCATCACTATATCTCATTCCTTTTTTACTTTTCGCTGAACATTTCTTTAACATTGTATCGAGTATAATTTTCTGTTTTTTGCTGAGAGAACCAAATTGTTTTGACTGAGTGAAATTTCTTTTTGATTTTATATCAGAAATGTCTTTTTCAAGCAAATGTATCTTAGCTTTAGTGACACTGAGTTGATTCTGCGTTCTAATGAAATTACGTTTCCGATTCTTCAATCTCCTCTTTAATAGCGCAATTGTTTTCCTAGCATCTGCGACATTAGAGCTATCTTCAACTGCTCAGCATACAGGTTGATCACTATCACTGATATTTACGATCTGTTCAGCTCTTCTATTAGAGAAATCTCTTTGTGTGGATTGCCTATTCGTGGGGGAGTTGCGTTTCTTAACTACCTTAGAAATATACTTGGGTAGATTAGGAAACATGTGAGGAAATGCTTCTGGTTTTAATTTCCAGCGCTGTCTTGGTATCTCTACTCTTTCACCATTCACCGTAAACAAGTCTACTTTTACTAGAAAGTCATTGCAAAAATGAATGTCACACACAAAAGAGTTATGAGTTAATTTTCGGTCTTTTCTATGGATAGCCTTCTCCCATTTCAGTAAAACGTCACCCTCTTTAGGGGGCCTAAAGAAATGCCTACCTGAAGATGATTGGTCATATCCAGATCTACAGCCGGGTACAAAACATGAGGGCACGATGTGGTAGTTTCCTCCAGCACTGATAAACGTTGCTTTATAGCACAATAGTGACAAAGACCGTGGGATTTAAAAAAACAACACTTCTCACACCACTCAATCGTGAATACACTAATAATGCAAACTGTCGAAACATCTCTGACAGCGACAATAACGAGCAATAAAAATTACTACAACTGAAGGCGAATATAACGCGGACTAATGGCCAAGGGTCTCTGCTGACATCACAATCGTCTGTGCTGCCACCAAGCGGGTGTCCCAACAACCTCTTGAGCTCTCTTACGGGCGAACGGAGATGTCGCACTTCCTCTTCGATACGCTATGCTGACTGTATACCATCACCCATTTTTAGGCTACTGATATGATGGGGTTGCCACTCCCACAGGCATTTTAGAGCTACTGCCAGCAATTATTCAGACCGCCACTTACACGGGGAACAGACACCCCTAACATGGGAAACAAAAGCTGCTGATGCATAGTGAACTCATACTATTCCCCGCGTACTGGGCTGCCTCTTCTTCAATTATCATTCTGCTGTAGATTCCGTTGAGGTCTTCACTCGTAACTCTGAGCTGGGACCCTTACCAGATGTTATACACGGGGTCAGTGTGCTCTGGGACTCACATAGGCAGGGGCACTACTCCCTGGGCAGGGTGGCCGCCAAAGAGGGTCCCTGCTTGCTACAGTAACTAAATTCCATGCCATACCCTTGTAGAATTTTATCCCAAGCATACAAATGCTCGTGAACTTCTTCTTCCCATTTCTCCACACCATCAAATCATGTGCAAACTCTAAAGCTTTCGTCTTTTCTCCCCCAATTTCCTCTACCACTCTAGTCATTACATCATCCACCACTACAATGAAAAGTAAAGGTGAGAGTGCACTTTCCTGGTTTGAAGAAGACATAATTGTTGTCTGTTCACACCTCTCCTGATTATTCACCATGTTCCAGGTTCCATTGCTTTGTGCTATTCTTGAGAACAATACAAATTTACATTTTTACTTTATACAAAATTGCACCTGTTTATTGTTCATAAACTCTGGCAATAAGGGCTGTAATATGATTTACGAGAAACACAGGAGTTTAAAGGTTCCCTGAATGATTTGAAGAACAAATGTGAAGTAAGTTTATAATTCAAAACTCTTGCATTCCATCTTTGCATATTTGCTTTATTCTGTGGGACAAATAAGTCACTACCAGTTTATGTCTTGAGAAAAATTCTCAATTAATTTCATAATAGTCTGTTACAAATACTGGTTAGAAGGGCTTTGTCATTCAGTGAACCATGATTTTGCATGTGTTATGTAATTTTCTATACAAATCCCTATTAAACACTTACTCAAGAAACACTGAATCATAATGATATAATTTCTTGTAATATTTGGTTTTCATGAAACTGTTTATAATTTTTGTTATGTAATTTATGTTTTAATTTTACTTTGTTGTCACACTACGGTAAGTACTGCCACCAGAATATCTCCCAATTGAAATGCATTTGTTGTTAAGATTTGATAAAATTGCAAAGGAAAACAGGAATAGTTAATGGCAATGTAAGCTGAGAAAGTGCTCAGATGGCTGTTATTACCTTGACTTGCTTTGCTAAAATCAACACTGCTCAGCTCGTTTAGTCACAGATTAATGTTTCACACATCTAAATCTTCCATGATAAATGCTCTATAAAACAGTAAAAACTGCAACAAAGTTTTTTAAATGATTCTTGAGACTCACCCTCACAAATAGAAAAACCGAATACCAAGGAATTCATTTTATGTGTATAGATGTGGAAAAATAGTTCAGGGCATGAGTAACTGGATTATAACTATGTTTTATTGCATCTGTGACCAGAGAATTATCCAGAGCAAATTAAGTTGGTTGGGGAATGAGATAACCTCATGCTACATAGAGATATTCTATAGTGAAGTCCCCTACCTCCATACTGTGTGTAAGCTTGCTTCACGTCACACAGCCAGGAGACCAACTGCTCACAGGGAATGGACTCGCCATACTGCAGCAAATAGCGTTGTGCAATCATTCTGAGTTCGTTGGTCAGCACGTTGGCATCTGAAGTAATACCAGCAACACTACATACCATATCACTAGAACATAGATAATCACAGATGAAGATAGTAGTGCATCCTTTAATGACAGAAATACTTAGTTTCATAACATTGAGAATGTAATAATCAGCTTAAAACTTTAACAGAGTTGAAAATGCTGGATACCAAATACTCAGAGACAGCTGGCTTACTAATTGGAAACTGCTCTTTTCTTTAGTATGCCAGCTGTTCATTTGACAGCTGTCCTTTATGATGCCAATACTATGGATGAAAAAATCTATACATAGGCCTACTGACACAAGACCAGCATATTTGAGAACTTCCGAATACCAGCGGACTGAGATGGGATTGAATCTGCCAACTTAGGTCTCAGAAGGCCAGTACCTGTCCATCTGAGCTATTCAGCCTGACAGTTCAACAGTGAATGCAAAGTTACTAAATGGAGGGGAAATATGAAGAGTAGGGTATCTAACTGTATACTCTTCGCCATGTAAGCGCATACAGTTAGGGAACAATCTTACTCTTTCTCCCCTATAAATACTGAAGTTAGTGCTTTATAGTGATTTTCTAACTGTTGGGTTTGATTCAGTGTTGCTAACCATACAGTTTAGGGACCCTACTCGCTGATACGTCTTACAGGTTACATTCATAGAAGAAAAACAATTAACTATAATGGTCCACCAATTCTATACATTTTAAAACATTTTTATTGTGTAAATATTACATTACATCTGTTTTGGTGGTACTAGTTTCAGTCACAAGTGACCACCATCAGCCAAGAGGCAATAATTAGACAAAATTACTAAACTACTAAAATAAGTGTGTAGTTGGTTGTAAAAGTGGATCATCAGATTGACTGTGATAATACTGTACAAACACTCCTATGGTACGTGATCCAAATTCACATTGCAATATTAAAATTGAAGACAAAATTTAAAATTATTCTTGTGTGAGTTAAAGAAATTATCCAGAGATATTTTCCATATAACAACATGCTAAAGTCATCATTTCTTATAGCTTCCATGCATGAGGTTAAATAGCACTCAAACGGAGCAACCAAAGGTCTTAGAAATAAGATATATTAGATTGTAAGTATAGTCCTAGTAAGGTTCCTCTGTTAGAAATGGAACTTCATGTGGTAAAAGTTAAGGGCACATGAATAATATATCTTGATGGCTGGAGCATAAGTGTCACACACATAAGCTTAAATCAGACCAGTCCTATAAGGTGGTTGTGTAACATAACAGGAAGAGCATCCCTGATTTTTTTGTCGGTACAGTTTTCATACAGCCTGTATTTGCCAGAAACACCCCATTCCAAATCTTCTTGTCAGGCTTGTTCAATCATCCAGTTCCTGAGGCATACAGCAGAACTGTCCAGACAAATTTATATGAAAGGAGAAAAAAACAAAATTTTGGTGTTATGATATTGAAGCCATTTTGCAAACACCATGTGAAAATGAAGCACATTTCTACAAGATAAGGCTAAAAGTGTATAACTGTTCATTCTACAAAAGAGTTTTAAAAAAAAAGTTTTCTATGGGATGAAACAGTGGACGAGAAGGGAGCTAATGAAGTAGGAACATGTGTTTATTTCTTCCTGACACAGCATCCATCAAATCGAGATGTAATATTTTACACAGATAACTGTGTTGGTCAAAATAAAAATAAGTACCTTGTGTCCTTCTATCCGTAGTATACACAAATTGCACAGTTTGTGAAGGCAATGACGCATAAATACCTAGTAGTTGGGCACACACAGAATAAAGGCACTATTCAAGCAAGAAGAGAGGAAGAAAAGAAAATGGAAACTCAGAGAGAGTCCCAGCATTCTTCCATAAACTTGGTGTTCAGTTATTCTGGATGCTAAAGCAAAAGGTTCCCTGTACTTAGCCTGCGAATTCTGGACCTCAAATATTTAACAGAATGAGTTGGGAAGAATTTCATGGTTAACATCGAAGCAGAAATGGTTACGTGGAACATCAAAAAGATAAAAATTGATGCAGAACATCCTTTTCTGGTACAGTATTCATACACACATGAAGAACAGGAATTTTCAAAGAAAATTGACATTAGATACAAAATGCATAGAAGGCCAAGTGTATCTTGACTTAATGTTCTGAAGCCAGCATTTACGGAAAGAAGGAAGATATCAGTTGCTAAGAAGTAAGATTTGCTGAGTTTGTGTATTTACATCATCATCACCATCACCTCAAAAGTTCACTGGAACTATACGGTAGATGCATAAGTTTGTGCGGTGTTCTTTCAGGTTGGCAATAATGCAGTGTGAAGGGATTGTTTATCATTATTCTGTTGTTTTAACTGAGTTTCGAGTTTGTGTACTGTGAAACACAGGTTTTCTTGATTGTGAATGTATTATTTGTGTATATTTCAGACAAACGGATATGGAAAGTCAAGTTAAGAAGAGTGAGCATTTCCGACATATTTTACTCTTCGAGTTTAACCGAGGATCCAGTGCAGCAGGAGTTGCGAGAACAATTCGTGAAGTGTACAGGTATGAAGCAATTGTTGAAAGAAAAGCACAAAAATGGTTTTCCCGTTTTCGAGCAGGGCGGTTTGACTTGTCTGATGATCCACGTTCTGGAAGACCAACGGATTTTGACGAAAATCACATGAATGAGTTGCTTCATGAGAATCCTGATCAAACAATGCAGGAAATGGCGGAAGTTTTTGAATGTGATCAGTCAACTATTGAACACCATTTGCGTTCGATGGGTATGGTACAGAAATTGGGTATATGGGTACCACATGTGTTAAGTGACAGCAACCAAAATCAACAAGTAAACATCTGTTCTTCACCGTTTGCCCGGCACCGGTTGGCTTGTGATCGGCACGAAGCATTCCTTTCGAACACTGTCATCCGTGACGAGAAATGGTGCCTGTATGTCAACACGAAGAGGAAAGAGTGGCTCAGCCCATAAAAAAAAAAAACAACTCCCTGTGCCAAGAATAGTGCTCATCCACAGAAAATCATGTGTGTTTGGTGGAAAAATGATAGCGTTCTTCACCATGAACTTCTTCCGAAAAACGTAACAATTACCTCTGCTGTGTATAGTGACCACTTAAGATGGCTTGCCGTTGCTATTGACAACAAAAGACAAAGACGACAACAACAAGTCGTATTGCTCCATGATAACGCTCGTCCGCATACAGCACAATTGACCAAAAATGTGATTGCTGAACTTGGCTGGGAACCTCTTCCTCATCCGGAGCTTTGAAAGTGTGCGCTGTTGGCTGGGGGGGAGTTTAGGGGCGGCTTGGGAGGATGTAGTGTTTTGCGAGGTAGTGGGAGGTTTTAAGGCGACACTCTGGAGATAAAAAATGGTATTTGGTCATTTTGGTGAATTTTTTTAATGACTGAAATTGAAAGAATTGAGTTTCTTTTTTTTTTTCCCACGAAGTTATTCAGCTGAATTCAAACAATTTATCACTGTAATATTGCTTTGTTTGCCAATTGTAATTTTACATTTAAATTCCATTTTTCTCCCATAATGTTCTGCCTAATGTAACAAAATGTGTATGGTATATGTATCACAGCTATATTAAAGGAGAACACAACACAAAAATCAAGTTGCCTCAGAATCAAAGAGTGTATCGGACAGTGTTCAACTATATATTTGCTTTTGCTGTGCGCCGTTCCGTAGGCCGGTGAACTAAGGAAACACGAGTAGCTGTGACGTCACTGCACTGTAAGCGCTGAGCGAGCCATCCAGTTGATTATTGCAGTACGTGGTCAGCCGCTCTTCCGTTTACCTGAAGTATTGTTTATTATAATAGTGCGGTGACTGTTTTTCGAAATGCCTTCCTGTAGTGTGTACGGCTGTAACAACACAACGAGTAGAAACCGAAAGTGTATAGAGAAAGACATTTCCATAGGTTTCCAAATCGAAGTAAGTCGCCTCGAAGGTTTAGCAGTTGGGTACAATTTTGCAAGAGGAAACACTTTTCTCCCGGTAAGGGAGCTACTGTGTACTCAGTGCATTTCAAAAATACGGACTATGATGAAACGCAACTTTTGAAAATGAAATAGAGTAACTGGTCTGATAGTGGAGGGTGCTTGGGATCAAGAAAGGACTAATGTTATTGATTGTTTGAAAAGCAGTGCCAAACCCATTTGGTTAGCCAGAGATGGCCAGTATGATACTCCCGGCTTTTCAGCCAAATATTTAGTGTATTCAGTAATGGATATAAATACAGGCCACATAGCTCATTTGGAACTTGTTCAGAGAGTGATGGTGAAAGGTGATCTTGAAAGGGCTGCGTGTGAAATCGCAATGAGGAAGATTGTACAGGAAGAAAATTGTAATATAAAACTCTTCCTTTCCGATAGACACAAAGGAGTAAGGTATTCACTGAGAACGCAGTATCCTGATATTGAACATGAATTTGATGTTTGGCACATATCAAAAAGTCTAATGAAAAAGATGAAAGCTCTTGGTAAAAATCATCCAGAAGTTCAAGCGTGGAAGGCCAGTATAAATAATCATTTATGGTGGGCAGCACAAACATGTAATGGAAACAGTTCTGTGTTAATTAATAAATTTACGTCAATTTTGCACCATGTAAAAAATGAGCATAAGTGGTTAGAAAACGGTGAATGGAAATCCTGTGAGCATGATACATTAACGGAGGAGGAAGAGAGAAAGAAAATGTGGATTAAAGGAAATTCAAGTTCATATGAAGCCTTGAAGAAAATAGTTTTAGACAAATCTTTTTTAAAAGATGTGGAACATATAAAACACTACGTTCACACCGGAAGTCTAGAAAGTTATCACAACCTTCGTTCGAAATACGCTCCTAAGAGAGTTCATTTCTTGTACAGAGGCTTAAAGCTCAGGTCAGTGATTGCTGCATTGGACTATAATTGGAACATCAATAAATTGAAAGCTAGTATCAAAACACAGTACGTAAAATCAACAGAAGCCTGGGTGATAAAAAAGAAATATGAAGCGTCAAGCGATGGATGGAAGAAGGCAATAACGAACAAAATAAATCTCTCGCAAACTAACTATAGTAGAGCCTCACCTGAAGATCAAGCACTGGATCTGTCACTGCCTAAAAACATCGCTCCAATACCTCGACCTTCCAATGATGACCTGATCAAGAAGCACTTCTCACGATTTCGCTCGCAGCAATAAATGAGGTACCGTACTTCATGTCAAAATAATACATTATCTATATTTATCATACAAACGAGCTTAGGAAACTCTTACATAATTCTACTGTTTTCATTTCATTTTTTCATTTACAGCTTGAAGCCCACATAGGTGCCATCGGGTTTCGGAAATGTGTTCCTTATGGTGTTGACAATACATGATGGTATGACAACTCTGTTCTTTTTACCAATCGCAGTCCACGAATTTACCCACGAAGTGAACTGTTGGGAACAAATAAAACGCCAAGTTCTATTTGATGGATTTAAAGCTGTCAGTAAACGTTCCCTTGCCATGTTCTTTGTTTTTAAGCTCATGTTATGCCTTGTCATTGTCAATACTTCACAGTCTAAAATAAGCCATGTAAACAAGGGATTTCTTGTTATACACATAAATTTCTCAGATTTCACTGCTTTTACATTGTCTAATTCACAACAGCATACACTTTCTTCATCAGTATCCATGATGGTACACTCATTACATTTACACCAAATTCGCGTGCCGGCACGGCCTGTAGTGTTTAGCATATCCATGTCAAGATCGCTATCTGAATGGACATCAGTAAACGTCGTTCGTTCTGACTCATACTGATATGGACGAAGGATATTTACATCCATTATAAATAAAAATAAGCCCACTAACACTGGCAACAGAAGAACACGGCAGTAGCAGATGGAGTGCAGGAAAAGACTGTGCGAGTTTACTCCCAGCTTCAAGGCTGCCAGGTAGACTCTACAGCGCAGTGACGTCACGACCAGTTACTACTTCTGCACATAACTTGAGAATGGTTGGACATAGAGACATCGGATTAACGGCACTGTTATTACATTCCCATAATACATCTTTAGCAATGAATAACGAAATATATGTTTTTGTGTTGTGTTCTCCTTTAAGAAACCACGTATGGAATGTTTGATTGCAGAATTTTTTCAAGTAGTAGGGATTTTTAAGTCCAAAATTTTAGAACGTAAAAAAATACATAAACTTTAGTATGATATATCTCCTTATATAAGTATCTTCTGTGGCTCACACGGCAGCGCATCGGCTTTTCACCGCTGGATAGCGTGGTTCAAATCCCGGTCACCCCGTATGAGATTTGTGCTGGACAAAGCAGAGGCGGGACAGGTTTTTCTCCGGGTATTCCGGTTTTCCCTGCCATCTTTCATTTCAGTAACACACTCCATTCTCATTTTATAGCATCTATCAGTCATTAATAAATCACTTTGGGAGTGGCGATCCTATCGTACTAATACCCTATATATGCTTCATTCATCCATTCAACAAACGAACAGGGAAGGCGAAAACGTAGGCACACGTGACACTTGTATTGTGGAACCTCACTCGCTTATCAAGTTACAATTTATTTTAAATGTTTGCTCGTCTTGCAAAACACTCAAAGACCAAGTTACTTGCATTTTGAGGTTTCACTGTAATCAGAAAGAATGCATTCCCAAAGCTTACATGCAATACATGTCAAACTGATTGGTCTGTAATTTTTAGCTTTGTCTATCACCCTTTCCTTTATACACAGGGGCTACTATAGCAACTCTCCATTCATTTGGTATAGCTCCTTAATGCAAACAGTAATCAAATAAGTACTTTAGATATGGTACTATATCCCAACCCATTGTCTTTAGTATATCCCATTAAATTCATAATTATTGTTTATATGTGTGACTGTTAAGTCGAGAAAGTTTATGGAATCCTTAGTCTCATCCTCCTTGGTGAATTTTATGTTGTGGTCAAGTTTATCTAAAAGTTCCAGGATCTCGTTACTATTAGAGTTTTTTTTCAAAGTGACCGAAGGAACAAACCTTACCCTCCGAGAGTTTGGGAGAAATCATTTCCCCATCATGAACTGACTGAAGACTGGGATGGAGTCACCAAGAGAACACTACTTCCGCTTGGGAAAAGCTGTGGCCTGACTGTTCTTGGACGTGACTTTGAGGGGATTGTTGGTGACAATGAGCTGCCGATTGTCGATGAAATTGTGTTCTTAGGGAAGACTATGGGGTCGGAGGTGAATGACGTGGACAGTCAAGAGCTGGTGGAAGAACATAGCCAGGAACTGACCACCAACAAATTGATGGACCTGCATCACGAACATCAGGAGGAATTTATGGAGATCTCGTCCGGGGAAGAGGAGGAGGAAAAGTCAATGGAATCTCTCACTTCAACTGAGATTCGGGAGAAGTGCAAAATGTGGGAAACGGTGCAAACTTTTGTAGGAAAAAACCACCCGAATAAGGCTGTAGCAGTGCAAACACAGTTCAATGACAATGCAATGTCACATTTTCGTGAAATCGTCAAAAAGAGGCAAAAGCAACAGTCATTGGACAGGTTCCTCGTTAAAGTTGCATGAAAAGAAAACAATTCCAGTGAGCCAACAGATAGCAGTTATTCCGTTAGTGAAATTCGTGCTACATAGTAACTCTTCTCATGTCATCTCTCGTCTCCCTCACACCAACAATGATTCTATTGTAAGGGAAAAATGCACAATTTGTTTTACATTATATTTTGTTTTAGAAATGGTATGTGAATAAATATTTTTGTGTTGTGGACGAATCATTTACGTTTCAATTGTTTCTTATGGGAAAACTTGCTGTGATATACGAGCGCTTTGGATTACAAGCATGTTGTCGGAACGAATTATGCTCGCAATCCAAGGTTCCACTGTATTTTAGACATGTTTGAAAAATTAATAACTGGTTTGATAGAAGGCAGTTTGGGTTTAGGAAAGGTTATTCCATTGAAGCTCAACTTGTATGATTCTAGCAAGATATAGCAGATATCCTAGATTCAGGAGGTAAATTGGACTGTACCGTGATTGACCTATCTAAGGCATTTGATAGGGTAGATCATGGGAGACTACTGGCAAAAATTAGTGCAATTGGACTTGACAAAAGAGTGACTGAATGGCTGGCTAAGTTTCTAGAAAATACAACTCAGAGAATTAGAGTAGGTGAAGCTTTATCCGTCCCTGTAATAATTAAGAGGGGAATTCCTCAAGGTAGTATTATTGGACCTTTATGTTTTCTCACATATATCAATGATATGTGTAAAGAAGTGCAATCAGAGATAAGGCTTTTTGCAGATGATGTTATTCTGTACAGAGTAATAAATAAGTTACACGACTATGAGCAACTGCAAAATGACCTCAATGTTGTGAGATGAAAAGCAGGCAATGGTATGATGATAAACAGGGTTAAAAGTCAGGTTGTGAGTTTCACAAATAGGAAAAGTCCTCTCAGTTTTAATTACTGCATTGATGGGTGAAAGTTCCCTTTGGGGATCATTGTAAGTACCTAGGTCTTAATACAGGGAAAGATCTTCATTGGGGTAATCACATAAATATGATTGTAAATAAAGGGTACAGATCTCTGCACATAGTTATGAGGGTATTTAGGCGTTGTAGTAAGGATGTAAATGATAGGGCACATAAGTCTCTGGTAAGACCACAACTAGAGTATGGTTCCAGTGTATGGGACCCTCACCAGGATTACTTGATCCAAGAACTGGAAAAAATCCACAGTAAAGCAGCTCGATTCGTTCTGGGTGATTTCCGACAAAACAGCAGCATTACAAAAATGTTGCAAAGTGTCTGCTGGGAAGACTTGGGAGAAAGGAGACGAGCTGCTCGACTAAGTGATACGTTGATATAGATGTTGATTCCCATGGGGAACCTGAAATATTTGTCCCGAATGAGTAAATTTATAATACCAGTGTAGTTGGTCCGTTATTGGACATTATAAATTTTCCAGCTAACTCATTCCTGGTTGCAAGCATTTCGCCCCAGTGTGCTAAGTTGGGCTCATCAGTTGGTAAATACCACACCCACCAAGACGCATGGCACACTGGGGCGAAATGCTTGCAACCAGGAATGAGTTAGCTGGAAAATTTATAATGTCCAATAACGGACCAACTACAGTACATTGCTATTAAGCGGTATGTTCCGAGCTATCAGTGGAGAGATGGCGTAGAATGACAACAGTAGACGAATAATTTTGAGTGGTGTCTTTAAAAGTAGGAAAGATCACAATATGAAGATAAAGTCGGAATTCAAGAGGACAAATTGGGGCAAGTATTCGTTTATAGGAAGGGGAGGTAGGGAACAGAATAACTTACCATGGGAAATGTTCATTAAATTTCCAATTTCTTTGTAATCATTTAAGAAAAGGCTAGGAAAACAACAGCTAGGGAATCTGCCACCTGGGCGACTGCCCTAAATGCAGATCAGTAGTGAATGATTGAACACAAACAGTAAATTTTCTCCTCCAAGTGCCAAGAACTGACAAATTCCACGTTAACATTAGATAGGCAATATAAATGAATGAGCCTGTATATTAACATTGTTAGATTTGGTTTCATATACAACATGATAAACTACCTTGCATACAAAATTAACAGGGGTGTTGTACACAAAGAATAATGCTGATATTTTTAAAAAGTATTATAAAACACACTTAACTATAGCATCAGTGGAATGTCTGTTTTTTTTCTTTTTTTATCGGTGTTGTATTAACTGAAACTCGGTCTCTTGAATGCCTTATACTTCTGTTAAGCGTTCCTTCGAATAAAAGAACGGCTTCTCATGAAGCAACTTGCAAATTCATGAATTTTCGGGAATTTATTTTTCAGGATATCCTTAAGGTTTGTGATGAAGTTAGAACCCTCTTTCAGTTCTTTCCTGTGGTAAAATTTGAACTCTTTTTCCATTTGCACTACCGCAGGCAACATCATACTGTCTCTAGTCGTCTTTGAAATCCAATATCCACTCCTTGTTGTAGGTTGACCTGTTTTTTCTCAAAAAACAATAAATCGTATGGCCTCAGCTACCATGTGCAGACATTTTAATTTGACGCCATCTGGCTGTTTGCTCGTCAATTTTGACATTTCGTTTTACTCTAGACCTCCTAGATGGCAGACAGAGTAAACTGAATCTCTCTTGGGTGTCTGTGGCCGAGATTTAATGGTTTTTTTTCCCCCCGGGTAAACACCAAATGTGTCACCAGAGATCTTTAACATGCCGACACCATACGACATAGTGTGTCGCATGGACTTTTCTCTTCGCCCTTCAAAAACCCGACTACCTCTGCCGGGTTTGGGGTCCGGAGGCCGACACTCTACAACTCATTCACAGAGGTAGCCTCTTCTCTCCGCAATTGCTTTCTATGCCAACGTTCTTTATCCTAAGAGCTATATAGCCAGTGAAGTCTTCAAGCAGCTCATCACAATCCTTGGTGTAGCAACTATCCTTAAGCTGTTCCACAAGCTCTTCAAGGGCTTTAACAAACTTTTGCTCATCCTCCAGTAAAGAATACGATGTTGTGGGCTCAACGCTGGCCTTAGACTGGCACACGATATCTGAGTTTTGATCGACTTGATCAGCAGCATATGATAACATATATTTGCACATAATATTTCATAATTTTCTGGAGAACAGATAACATAATGCACCCTGGTGGGGGTATGATAAGCGTCATGCAATTGAAACTATGAGGAATTAATGAGGAATATATATTTCATTTTCAGAATAAATAGTATCTTACTGTACGTACAGTAAGAACAGGCCAGGCCGAGATGGCAGGTTTCACCATACCACAGACTCTTGTCTCCAGTGAGATTAACAAACACAATGGGGGGACAGAATTAGGTTTCTCAGAATTTGTCACAACAAGGAAAGAGAGAGGCTAGCTTGTTGCCAAAGTTTTCCTAGCCCGGGGCAGTCTTGGTAGTAGCAACAGCGCAGGGAGCCGTGTGCAAAATTCTGAGAAATGATGGCGAGGTATCTCCATGTAACTAGCCGGAGTGGGACACGGGGTTGGCACTAGAAGAAAAAAATATGAGCCTTCCCGGTCACGTGGGTAAGGTGGACCAATGGAAAAATTCACTTGACCAAAGCAAGGTGACAACTTCGTATTGTAAGAAGCACTAGCGAGGCTAACTCTGTGGATTAAACTTATAGAAAAAAGTGAAGTATCGATTCACAATAAAGTGGAATTTAGGAACCTTACTATACCATAAAACTTATATAAAGTTAATAATTGCGGGAGATTGCATGGTGTGATTCTGAGAATTCATGGACGCTATTCGTTGATTGGCTGAAAGCAAAGGACGCCACAATAGAGCGCGAAACCCCGAGCCGGGTTACGGCAGCTAAATTCGCGAATATATCCATTACCAGCGAACGATAATAGTTGAGAATTGGTATAGAGCATTTGAGAACATAATTACATCATTGGATCATATATTTAAGCCACCGGCCAAACCGCAAACTGTCGTATGAAGATATCGGGACTGTGCGTTCCAAGATGACCTCCGTTGAACTCGGAAGAGAGGGGATACAAGTATAAATATGAGGTCGTACACTAGAACGGGAGTACTTCTGACAAAGTGTTCGGGCGGATACCACGCCCGTGGTACGTGACTACTTTTGACAGTGTGTTCGAGCTGATAGCACGCCAGTGCTGCGAAAATACTTCTGATATTGTGTTCGAGCCGTCACCACGCCAGGGCTGCGAAAGTACTTCTGACAAAGTGTTCGGGCGGATACCACGCCCGTGGTACGTGACTACTTTTGACAAAGCGTTCGAGCCGTGACTACGCCAGGGGTGCGAGTGTGTACTTACTCATGGAGTAGAGTTCTAAGTATTATATTGTTACATAGTACAGTGATTCATGACGTGATGTAGCTCATAGTACAGTATGGAGCAGTATACTAGTATGAAGTGTTTTAAATAGACAGGACTCAGTAAAGCATAACTTACGGAGTGTGAGATTCTACCAACCGATTAGGAAGTGCGTTACATGAGAACGGTCACGAGTGTTTATGTCACCTAGTAAACAGTCCATTCTAAACTGATACCTGGTCAGCTACACGAACGTGAGACGGGAAATTCAAGTGCGCGTACGGGCCGTTGTAAAGGGGATCCCGAGGTATCCCACGTTCCTAGTGTCCGGGAAAGGAATGAAGAATGTAAATTTACATTAAGTGGGCTAGATACAAGGCCGAGAGTGTAAAATTTGTGAATAGAATTTAGGGTGGAATTTATTCCAAAGTGCAACAGTTAATTTATTTGTTTTTATTCAGAATGTGTAAAGTTGGAAAGGGTCAAGGATTAATTCTTCAAGCTGGCATGAATACCAGCGAGATGCATTGCTAAAAACCGGAGGGGCTATGGCTTCTCGTCCGGTTTTAGCAGACTACAATGGCAGAGTTGAGTACCTTTTAATGTATTAATAGATAGCTATCGTTAGGGGGAGGAAATCATATCTTATCATGGTAACTTGATTGTGAAACGAGCCGTTACGGCTCGTATAAATTCAAAGATAGATAGACAAAGGGACAAATGAATATGTAGATTAGATCAAGCACTCATCATAATTTTGGTTATTAAATAGAGTATAGTAGGGTTGAGTTGTTCATTCAAGTGCTTGAGTTGTTTGCTACGATTATGGAGCACGTTTCAGATAAAGTTAATGTAAATATTCATTTAGAAGTGCTTCCAAAGTGGGTTTCCGTTTTCGGAACTTTTATAGATATTAAGGCATGTTGTTAAGATAATCCAGAGGTAGGATTGCCAAGTGATTTAATTTGTTGTAGGACGGAATGAAGTCCGTTGATATGTGTGCAAATATCGCGAAGTTCGCCAGTGGACAAAATAATAATAGTCTGTACAAGTGTCGAAGTAGGACATTAGAATTTGGTAATGTGTAAAGGCGTGTTTAATAATAATCTTTGAGAATAAAGGCACGGGCCTAGTTGGATAGTTTGATTGCAAATTAAAGTAATTTAAATGTGGAGATCACCTGTGCCGTGAATAATTATAATTTGTGCAGTGAATCCGGTTTTAACACTAAATGTTTGATTTCACGTTTTTTTGGACTCCATAATAATCATAAATAAATTTGGTAGAAACGAGATAGGCACTGTTATAATATGGTCACGCTATGTTTGAGATCCAGAGGGATTTGAGCCAAAGGTTGAGATTTGGAGTTTTGTGGGACAGAAATCCGGCCCGAAATGAAAGTGAATTGTACTGGTGTTGATGAAGAAATAGATGGATCTTAAGGCCCACATAGAGGTTGTATTTATATACCGGTGTATTGAGTGGTAGAATAGAGTCCACACACCGAGGGTTAATTGGTGAAAAAGTTTTGAAGAGTTCCAATGGATAAATGGACTTCAAAAATGGAAAAAGGAAGGAATAATTTAACACTTGCAGAGATTGGAGGTATTTGCCCAACTGCGAGGTGTTATGGGATTTGAGAATTGTCTTAGGAGCATAGGGTCTCCATGAATTAACGGCAGTACGAAAATGAGGTGGCGGATTCGAACACTAGTATGTCCTGACCGATGTGAATTCGGATCTTGGTGATGTCTGTTTGGGAGAGAACGTATGTGACCAAATTATAAAGATGGGGAATAAAAATAAGATTCTCGAAAGAAGTAATAATAATAATAATATTCCAAGTAAATCATATCTGGATTGATTAGTGCCAAAATAAATAGGAATTGTAAAAGGGGTTATGCGTTAAACAGATTAAGAGTGGACTACCGTGTAACAGGCGAAAATAATATTTTTTTAAAAATAATAATAATAATAATAATAAAAATAAAAATAAGTACTTTTTTTTTTTTAGAAGAATTTACTTTTTATTTATTTTGAACATAATTATGATGTTGGGAGTTGAAATGAACAATTTGAGATTTTTAACTAATAATAATAATAATGAGAATATTTGAAGAAGGAGAAGAAGAATTATCAACGAAAGTACTTTTATTTATTTCAGAGGAAAATAAATAAAATCGCGAAAAGTTGAAATATTAGTCCGAGGATGATTACGGGTTACGATAATCATGATCTCCACAAAAACATGATAATAATAATAATAATAATAATAATAATAATAATAATAATAATAATAATAATATTTAATAAAATAATTTTTTGTTTTATTAAATTTTTTTTTCTCTTATTATTTCGGACGATGATGATGGATGATACTAGGGAAGTCAGCTGGCGAATTAACGGAATAATGTCAATTGGTTGTAAATAATAAGTTAAGTTAATATGTGTAAATGAAGGCAAATCCCTACATCTGGACCATTAGGTTAGAGTCCCTTTGTCGCATTCCTTCAACTAACGATTAGCATATCTTGGTTAGGAACCCGGGGAGAGTTTGTAGTTTCCCGGGTTGGTCTCATCTCAATTAAAGTAGAGGCGATAACATGGTCCATGTGATCGCGCCTACTTAGCCAACAGGTTATTGGTCCATGATCAAATAGGGTCATGGTGTTAACGAAGGTAAATCTGATACCTTCAGATATCAACGGTTCTACCACCAAAATGGAAGGGTGGTCAAAAGTGACAAATATTATGTAATCATTTTTCAGGAATAATTTGCCAAATTACTGGCAAATCAAGGGTCAACAAATTTTGATTGTGTGTAAAAATTTCATTTGATTACTTAAATAAAATGCTCCTTTAGCATTTGCTAGGAAACAGCTCCAGGTTCTTGTTCTTGTAGAATAGTAAACCCTTGGTGACCGTTTAAATATCCGTCCCCATTCCTAGGACGGAGCCTTCATAAATTCCCTTTGATCTGAATATATATAATTTGTGTGTTTCATGATGAGCCTTAAAGTTAGAGATTAGAGTGTCCCGTTCAACCCTGTTGTACTGATTGGATGGCGCCCTTACATTTAGTTTGAGATCTTATATCTCAAAACATTATATTTTATTGAGTAGTAGTTGCGATGGATTCGGACCGTAACACTCCCTGAGATAAATGCTGGTTGGGACTCAGGCTTTGAGCGGGTACATCATGGCGGCCAACGTGAAGGGCTGATTGCATCATGCTTGAGCAACGTGTGACTTTAATTTAATTTTTGCAAAAAAAAAAAAAAAAAAAAAAAAAAAAAAAAAAAAAAAAAAAAAAAAAACTTTGTTGCATTAGCGACGACATCATGTCACACAACTAAGGGACGGATTTCATAATAGTTAGACCCAATCGTGGGACTTAAACATTTGGGCTGATTATATGATAGTTAGACCCAATCGTGGGTATTTGAATTAATTATAGACCGCATCACGGTTATGCGTTGTTGGGAGGCATTTATTCAGATCTAGAAAGGTAAATCTAAATAGTGATGGCATCATCTAGTGTACGAGATGACCCCATTGTTAGAATACTTTGTTTATTAAATTGGATGTTTACATGTCATTTGATTTTCATTTATTTATTCGGTCATTGTGTTCAGAAATTTATTAACATAGCATAGGCTAGTAGTAATTTCCGAACGGGACTCATTTGATAGGATGATAGAAGTAGGTTGTTGGGCTCATCAGTTGTAAAATATTTTTTTTGTAAATTTTCTGATGCGATTTTATATCTGCGGATGTGGAGGCTCCACACTTTGGTCACCAAAGGGCAGTAGGAGTATATTGTAGGAACAAGGAGAATATGGTAAAATTTATACTTGGTACCAAACTCCAAGTTAATACAGGAATGAGAACTGGAACTGTCGACGAGAATTTATTTATTTCAGATTTAAAGCTACGAGACGGCGGTGTTATGCCAAAAATTTTAGGGGGTGTTTGACATAACAGTTTCAAAATTGATTTTCTATATGTGTCGGACACGTATTTATTCTGGATGGAACCAAGCAAGATTTGTTGTCCTTATTCTACTCGTTGTATGATACGAGTGATTGAATATAAATTGTGGTAAGAAAATAGAAATTTAATTCGAGTATTGAACCGTTAGGTGATAGGACCTTGACCAACTGTTAAACGTAGTACTATAGGGCGAGGAGCCGTTTGGCCCTAATTTGTTATTATATAAATTCAGAATGTCTGATGTAGAGGGGGAGATATCCCAGGATGTACATGTAGGAGAGGAAGAATCACTTACGATGGCGGATATGATGAGGGCTATGGCTCCAATTTAAGTCGTTAGAAAGGTCTAATGAACAATCCAATGATGTTTTGAAACAGTCTATCGAACAGTCTAATAGGGCGATTGAACAAACTAATAGGTCGATAGAACAGAGTAATAATTCTTTAAAGCAGTCTATTGAACAAACTAATAGGTCTATAGAACAGAAATTTGAAGAAATGCGGATCACGTGTGATAACAGTAAGATGGAGTTAGCGGAGCAAATAGGTGAAGTGCGGACCGCGTGTCAAAATTACGAACAGGAATTTACCCGAGGGCTAGACCAGGTACGCGAGGCATGTCATAAGACGAAGGAGGAAATGAAAGAACATTTCGATTCAAGTCTGATCCGAGTGACCGAGAGGGTAGAGCGAGTTAGGTCCGAAGCATTGGAGGATCGGAACGAAATCAGGGAGAGGCTAGTGGCAGGACTCAATGAAATCACGACCCAGATGTCAGCTGATCGTGATGAGTCAAAGGCCCAAAATGACAAAATGCGAGAGGAGTGTTGGCTAGGACGGGAGGAGATTAGGTCTCAGATCCAAGGCCATATCATTCAAACCGCACGGAAAACTGACGAAGTAGTGAAAAACGTGGAAACGCTACGTACTGACCACCAACGTACGGAAGCGAAGGTTTCGGTTCTGGAGTCAGAAGTTGAATCCCTCAAAAATAATCGTGAGGTTTCAACCAAATTAGAGGATGCAGGAGTCCAGATCGAAAGTTTAGATCACAGGTTGGAGGCTTGTGAAGATTTAAATGATAAGCTGATCAAAGCGACCGAAGCACTTGAAATACGGGAGCAGGAAACCGAAGAGTTGGAACGGAAATTAGGCATTAAACTGGAAGAGTGCGTAGAGAGACAGTTTAAGACTAAGTTCATTGCGGATGTCAACGCGGATAAAATAGATGAACTGAGGAAGGAAGTGGAATTGTTAAAAACGCACGAGGACAGGTCCGGTACTCGAGACTTTAACCTAGAGTATAGGGAGTTCGAGACCCCAGAGAACAGAGGGTTGAATAGGATGAAGGAGGAAAACTTGGCAGCTGATACGACAGGTTCGAAACTCCACATGGGAGACGGATCATCGTCGGCTTCTGCGAACCATGCGGCGTCTCCTATCGTTCATTTTATTAGGATGTCAGATGACAAACCTCCCAAGTTCGATTCTCGAGGGCAAATCACACCAAAATGGTTCATCAGGGAGATCACGAATTACATCCAAGAGCACAGAATACCTGCCGAAAAACAACTGCGGACAGTGGAAAAATTTTTGGACGGAGCGCCAGCGATTTGGTTCAGGGCGTTTCTTTACACCTTTGACGACTTCATGGGGTTCCGCCAAGCCTTTTTACAGAAGTATTGGAGTATGGAGTCGCAGCAGAATCTCAGGTTAGAGTTATACTCTAGACGATACTCTACTTCTGCGCCAACAAAGTACTCCGAGTACTTCACCGCACAATTTCATAAAATGCGCGAGTTGGACAATCCGGTCTGTGAGACCGAGCTCATAAGTGCTATTGCGAAGCAGTTGCCGTTTGAAATTCAGCGAATGCTGATTGCTTCCAATGTACGCACTGCAGTACAGGCGGAAAGTTTGTTAAGGCAACTTGACCAGACGACCCATCACGGAAATGGTAGGCACCAAAGATCGTCAGAGCCGCAAATTAATAATATTGAGATGGGGACAAGCCCGAAAACAGAGTCCACTAGAGACCAGAGCACGAACACCAGTCGTGAATTAACAACTTCTAGCGGGAGAACGTATGAACAAAATTGGCAACCTAGACCATGGAACAACCGAGGGACATTTCAGGAGAAAGGAAGACCGCAGTACCGGGGAAACTTCCAGAGAGATAGGGGATACCGAGGATATGAGGGAAGGAGGAATAACAGTTGACCTTACCCGTACCCAGGACGGAACCCAGCCCAGCATACAGCTCGTCAGAAGCCAAATGACGAATTGGAGGATAGACATCAGGAGAGCAGGCCAGATATTGATGAAATCAATAGGAAATGGAAGGATGCCATAAGGAATCAAGGCGGAAAGGAAGACAGGCCATGTAGTGTGTGGGATCGTGATAAAGACAAATCCTACATAGAGGCGTCCATACAGAACATGGAGGAGCTGGAGCAGGAATCGAAGCGGTATCTTGAAGATTACTGTAGTAAAGAGGCTCAAGGCGTTCGCAAAGGGGATAGGAACGCGTCCTGCACGGACAGATCACCGAGGCTTCAAAATGAAGGTGGTTGCTCGCTGAATCCAAATGACCCTAGGTTCATCAACGAACGTCAACTAGGGGCCAGAAGAAAAACTAGACAGTTTGAGTAGGAGACGAGGCGGATTGAAGAAGGCGGAGAAGACGAAGAAGACGAGGCAGAAGAAGAGGGGGAAGGAGATGAAGAAGAAGATGCCGTAGGAGAAGAAGAAGCTGTGGAAGTAGATGTAAATATGACCCGGCCTACACCAATAGCCAGACCATGTTCAGAATGTGGAAACCTAGACAGCGATGTCCTGGAGTTCATAGCAATGATTCGTCAGATAGAACAAGAGAACGAAGCACTTCGAAAGGAGAATCATCAACGACGGAACGAGATTGTTGAAGCCAAGGAACTGCTTGAGTTTAGAAGGATGTCAGAAAATAATTGATGACGCTATAGTGATTCCAAAGTTATTAAAAATTTCATGTATGCACAAAATTTTTAAACGTAGCGTGGGAAATAATGCACCCTGGTGGGGGTATGATAAGCGTCATGCAATTGAAACTATGAGGAATTAATGAGGAATATATATTTCATTTTCAGAATAAATAGTATCTTACTGTACGTACAGTAAGAACAGGCCAGGCCGAGATGGCAGGTTTCACCATACCACAGACTCTTGTCTCCAGTGAGATTAACAAACACAATGGGGGGACAGAATTAGGTTTCTCAGAATTTGTCACAACAAGGAAAGAGAGAGGCTAGCTTGTTGCCAAAGTTTTCCTAGCCCGGGGCAGTCTTGGTAGTAGCAACAGCGCAGGGAGCCGTGTGAAAAATTCTGAGAAATGATGGCGAGGTATCTCCATGTAACTAGCCGGAGTGGGACACGGGGTTGGCACTAGAAGAAAAAAATATGAGCCTTCCCGGTCACGTGGGTAAGGTGGACCAATGGAAAAATTCACTTGACCAAAGCAAGGTGACAACTTCGTATTGTAAGAAGCACTAGCGAGGCTAACTCTGTGGATTAAACTTATAGAAAAAAGTGAAGTATCGATTCACAATAAAGTGGAATTTAGGAACCTTACTATACCATAAAACTTATATAAAGTTAATAATTGCGGGAGATTGCATGGTGTGATTCTGAGAATTCATGGACGCTATTCGTTGATTGGCTGAAAGCAAAGGACGCCACAATAGAGCGCGAAACCCCGAGCCGGGTTACGGCAGCTAAATTCGCGAATATATCCATTACCAGCGAACGATAATAGTTGAGAATTGGTATAGAGCATTTGAGAACATAATTACATCATTGGATCATATATTTAAGCCACCGGCCAAACCGCAAACTGTCGTATGAAGATATCGGGACTGTGCGTTCCAAGATGACCTCCGTTGAACTCGGAAGAGAGGGGATACAAGTATAAATATGAGGTCGTACACTAGAACGGGAGTACTTCTGACAAAGTGTTCGGGCGGATACCACGCCCGTGGTACGTGACTACTTTTGACAGTGTGTTCGAGCTGATAGCACGCCAGTGCTGCGAAAATACTTCTGATATTGTGTTCGAGCCGTCACCACGCCAGGGCTGCGAAAGTACTTCTGACAAAGTGTTCGGGCGGATACCACGCCCGTGGTACGTGACTACTTTTGACAAAGCGTTCGAGCCGTGACTACGCCAGGGGTGCGAGTGTGTACTTACTCATGGAGTAGAGTTCTAAGTATTATATTGTTACATAGTACAGTGATTCATGACGTGATGTAGCTCATAGTACAGTATGGAGCAGTATACTAGTATGAAGTGTTTTAAATAGACAGGACTCAGTAAAGCATAACTTACGGAGTGTGAGATTCTACCAACCGATTAGGAAGTGCGTTACATGAGAACGGTCACGAGTGTTTATGTCACCTAGTAAACAGTCCATTCTAAACTGATACCTGGTCAGCTACACGAACGTGAGACGGGAAATTCAAGTGCGCGTACGGGCCGTTGTAAAGGGGATCCCGAGGTATCCCACGTTCCTAGTGTCCGGGAAAGGAATGAAGAATGTAAATTTACATTAAGTGGGCTAGATACAAGGCCGAGATTGTAAAATTTGTGAATAGAATTTAGGGTGGAATTTATTCCAAAGTGCAACAGTTAATTTATTTGTTTTTATTCAGAATGTGTAAAGTTGGAAAGGGTCAAGGATTAATTCTTCAAGCTGGCATGAATACCAGCGAGATGCATTGCTAAAAACCGGAGGGGCTATGGCTTCTCGTCCGGTTTTAGCAGACTACAATGGCAGAGTTGAGTACCTTTTAATGTATTAATAGATAGCTATCGTTAGGGGGAGGAAATCATATCTTATCATGGTAACTTGATTGTGAAACGAGCCGTTACGGCTCGTATAAATTCAAAGATAGATAGACAAAGGGACAAATGAATATGTAGATTAGATCAAGCACTCATCATAATTTTGGTTATTAAATAGAGTATAGTAGGGTTGAGTTGTTCATTCAAGTGCTTGAGTTGTTTGCTACGATTATGGAGCACGTTTCAGATAAAGTTAATGTAAATATTCATTTAGAAGTGCTTCCAAAGTGGGTTTCCGTTTTCGGAACTTTTATAGATATTAAGGCATGTTGTTAAGATAATCCAGAGGTAGGATTGCCAAGTGATTTAATTTGTTGTAGGACGGAATGAAGTCCGTTGATATGTGTGCAAATATCGCGAAGTTCGCCAGTGGACAAAATAATAATAGTCTGTACAAGTGTCGAAGTAGGACATTAGAATTTGGTAATGTGTAAAGGCGTGTTTAATAATAATCTTTGAGAATAAAGGCACGGGCCTAGTTGGATAGTTTGATTGCAAATTAAAGTAATTTAAATGTGGAGATCACCTGTGCCGTGAATAATTATAATTTGTGCAGTGAATCCGGTTTTAACACTAAATGTTTGATTTCACGTTTTTTTGGACTCCATAATAATCATAAATAAATTTGGTAGAAACGAGATAGGCACTGTTATAATATGGTCACGCTATGTTTGAGATCCAGAGGGATTTGAGCCAAAGGTTGAGATTTGGAGTTTTGTGGGACAGAAATCCGGCCCGAAATGAAAGTGAATTGTACTGGTGTTGATGAAGAAATAGATGGATCTTAAGGCCCACATAGAGGTTGTATTTATATACCGGTGTATTGAGTGGTAGAATAGAGTCCACACACCGAGGGTTAATTGGTGAAAAAGTTTTGAAGAGTTCCAATGGATAAATGGACTTCAAAAATGGAAAAAGGAAGGAATAATTTAACACTTGCAGAGATTGGAGGTATTTGCCCAACTGCGAGGTGTTATGGGATTTGAGAATTGTCTTAGGAGCATAGGGTCTCCATGAATTAACGGCAGTACGAAAATGAGGTGGCGGATTCGAACACTAGTATGTCCTGACCGATGTGAATTCGGATCTTGGTGATGTCTGTTTGGGAGAGAACGTATGTGACCAAATTATAAAGATGGGGAATAAAAATAAGATTCTCGAAAGAAGTAATAATAATAATAATATTCCAAGTAAATCATATCTGGATTGATTAGTGCCAAAATAAATAGGAATTGTAAAAGGGGTTATGCGTTAAACAGATTAAGAGTGGACTACCGTGTAACAGGCGAAAATAATATTTTTTTAAAAATAATAATAATAATAATAATAATAAAAATAAAAATAAGTACTTTTTTTTTTAGAAGAATTTACTTTTTTTTTTATTTTGAACATAATTATGATGTTGGGAGTTGAAATGAACAATTTGAGATTTTTAACTAATAATAATAATAATGAGAATATTTGAAGAAGGAGAAGAAGAATTATCAACGAAAGTACTTTTATTTATTTCAGAGGAAAATAAATAAAATCGCGAAAAGTTGAAATATTAGTCCGAGGATGATTACGGGTTACGATAATCATGATCTCCACAAAAACATGATAATAATAATAATAATAATAATAATAATAATAATATTTAATAAAATAATTTTTTGTTTTATTAAATTTTTTTTTCTCTTATTATTTCGGACGATGATGATGGATGATACTAGGGAAGTCAGCTGGCGAATTAACGGAATAATGTCAATTGGTTGTAAATAATAAGTTAAGTTAATATGTGTAAATGAAGGCAAATCCCTACATCTGGACCATTAGGTTAGAGTCCCTTTGTTGCATTCCTTCAACTAACGATTAGCATATCTTGGTTAGGAACCCGGGGAGAGTTTGTAGTTTCCCGGGTTGGTCTCATCTCAATTAAAGTAGAGGCGATAACATGGTCCATGTGATCGCGCCTACTTAGCCAACAGGTTATTGGTCCATGATCAAATAGGGTCATGGTGTTAACGAAGGTAAATCTGATACCTTCAGATATCAACGGTTCTACCACCAAAATGGAAGGGTGGTCAAAAGTGACAAATATTATGTAATCATTTTTCAGGAATAATTTGCCAAATTACTGGCAAATCAAGGGTCAACAAATTTTGATTGTGTGTAAAAATTTCATTTGATTACTTAAATAAAATGCTCCTTTAGCATTTGCTAGGAAACAGCTCCAGGTTCTTGTTCTTGTAGAATAGTAAACCCTTGGTGACCGTTTAAATATCCGTCCCCATTCCTAGGACGGAGCCTTCATAAATTCCCTTTGATCTGAATATATATAATTTGTGTGTTTCATGATGAGCCTTAAAGTTAGAGATTAGAGTGTCCCGTTCAACCCTGTTGTACTGATTGGATGGCGCCCTTACATTTAGTTTGAGATCTTATATCTCAAAACATTATATTTTATTGAGTAGTAGTTGCGATGGATTCGGACCGTAACACTCCCTGAGATAAATGCTGGTTGGGACTCAGGCTTTGAGCGGGTACAATATATTTGCACGTAATATTTCACAATATTCTGGAGAACAGTTGGAATTTCTTATCAGCTCGGAAGCATTGAGGCTGAGAAGGAATGATTTCATAGTTTGCGTTACAGCTGTCGGAAGAGGATGGTGATACAAACCTCGGAAGCTGAGAAAAATAGCTTTCAATAATGTCTTGATTACTTTTTGATGCCACTGTTCATTTAGGTCAGTGGCTTTAGGGAATAAATGAAAGTGTATGTTTTGTTCCTTTGCATGCCTGCTATGATTTGTGCAGCCTGCAACAGCGCAACAAACCACACTGAAAAGTGTACACTATTACTGCATTTTATGTTTTATCACATAAAATAAATACACATGGTTCCTTACACACCACAGATATGCCACTATCGTGTATTACTACCTCCTAGCTTCTGCGCGCACAGCAATTCTTATTCGAACTACCTCTACCTTGTCCAGGGCAGCTTCAGCGTGATGTCACAGTCTGCTGTGCTACTGCGCATCTCTCCTGTGATCCCTATCTTGTATTCTACATACCTTGAATGACACTAATAAAGCTGGATAAGGGAATAATGATGCTATGGCCAAAAGTAGCCCATAGAAAAAAAAAAAAAAAAAAAGCTAGAAATAACTTACTCATTCAACTTATAAATCTTCTCAGAAAAGAACACTTCATCCAGCAGTTTGTTTGTATTTCTTCTCTCAGCTGCTAGCAGAATCCCATCATTAGCAAGTATTCCTAGACAAGTACCAGCATGACTTATTGCTTCCATTGCATATTCCACTTGATAAAGTCGCCCTAGAACAAACAACAATTCAAGTACAATTACTGCTGTAAGATGCCATAAAAATGAGGTATAATACCAACCAATCACAAGCCAGTTTCTTTTAAACAGCATAAAAGAATAACTGTAAACAAATACCCACACAGGTCAAATCATGATACTAATATATATATGACAAACAATTGAAAACATTGTCAGATGTTCCAGATTCTCTCTTGGTAAATAGTGTACTAATGCCCTCCACTTCATCCTGCCCTTCCACAATTTCTCTTCAAACACTCTGTCAATGTTGATTCCCTGTCCTTAATGCCCTCCATCACTGAATGCTTCCAGCTATTTCTTGGCCAACTTTAAGTCTTCTTTTAGTCTTGTATGCATGGTTTGGCACTCTTTCTTCTGGAATTTGCATCATGTACCCAAAGTATACTTCAGCTTCTCTGAACCAATCCCATCCTGTTATCTCCCAACACCAACTCAGTCTTGTCACTGCATTGCATACCCTACCCTGTCTCGTCTGGTTTTTGCTGCAATGCTTTCAGTGGTGGCCAATGACTTGGCATGTAGGTAACACCATTTTTTCAATTACAATAATTGGCTGCAATGCATAAGATACTTGATGTAAGCAATCCTCCAAACTTAGAGAATTTATTACAAGATGATGATGTCGACTGTGGGTTCATGGTGTAGGTTCTTACAGCCTCATCCTAGTTCAAGAATCATGGGCAAATGATGATAATTCATATTATTGGTTTTACGCCCCAGTAACTACTTTTACGGTAAACTAATGTAGGAATTGCAAGTGGATGAAATAAATAAAGTGAAACAAATCATAGTAGTGCAAAGAAAAAAATGGAAAACATTGTTAATAACTTGTAAAGACTTTTTCAAGCAGTAGGGAAACCCTTCCAGTCTGTAACAAAGAATGCTGGAAAGGGACGGAAAGGAGAAATGAATAGTGTCTGGGGTAAATCAGGTGAACTCACTACAGATTCCAGGGTATCACTGAATAACTTTGAGGAATCCTTTAACCTCTTAACATACCAATTATTTACAAAATTGTGATCTTTTTTACCTAACTTTTTTATTGTTAAAATGGGCTATTTATTGAAAACTAATGATAGTGGTAACAATGAAAATACATTTTTCGAACTTAACAATGAAATATAAGGCACCAAAATGTTCTTGTTTTAAAATCCCGAGTATACTCGTGATATTTTTTTACGGGTTCTAAAATAAATAACACGGCACTAAATAGATGGCAAGTAATACAACATGACACTCAATACTGTTCATATGTTTGTGGCTGTGTGAAATGCCCTAAAACAAGGATCAACACACAATGCTACATCGGGAGGGAAAGCCGCGAAAACGAACTGCCTGAGTCACCGACATCCACTACGGTTGAGTCAGAGAAGTCTGTTGGCAAAAATAGGACCCTGAAGTAATAATTTCATGAACATTTGCCGGAAATATTGAGAAACAAAAAGAAACGAGTATATTCGGGCTTTTAAATTAGGTACCGATCAATGAGCGACATTCCCGATTATACTTGGGCTTTCATGTTAAGAGATTAAAAATCTTCTCAATGTTAAAGAAATCTTTTCGTTGATGTCCCGAATGATGGGATTCAAGAGGAAAAGTGCGATGGCAGTGAAATTGCGCTTGAGGATGCGGAAAAGATTAATAAATAAATTACATTGTCATAAAGCATCAGGGGTCCATTAAAGAAGCCAACCATCATCAATTCGGGTTTCAGAAACTTTTTAACCTAAAGGATAAATGTCCAAAGAAGGATCTCAGACACGAAAATTATTATTTTTGCAATTTGTAAGCGATTATTAAATGAAAATATCTGCCAGGAGCTAAGACTCTTTTGGCATCGAAGACATGTTTATGATCGCACAGTTCACAGTCAGTACATCCCTTCACCTTGCTGAAGGCCAGATATGATAAAACTATGAAGAATCGGTGAAATTACCTGAAATGGTTAAATATAGAGGGAAGACAAGAGATGAATTGGCTTCATAGAATAATAGGATTAGTCTGACTGGACAAAAGCAATAACTGCACCTATTTATAACTAAGGTAATGGAAAGGATTGCAACAACTATCGACGTATTTCATTGATCAGTAAACCAGGCATGGGGTTCAAAGCATTTTAGACAGGAGGGTCTAATCAATGGTGAAGAGTAAGTTGGATGAAAACCAGTGTGATTTCAGACCACAGAGGGGCTGTCAGGACAAGATTTTCAGAAAAATGCTACGAGAAAAATAGACAGTTATGGTTATGCTTCACAGATCCAGAGAAGGCATATAACATGACAAGGAGTAAGCAGATAAGCTGATGCTTGTTGTTGCTTGAGTTATGATCTAATAAACTCATGAACAATCCAATCATGTTTACCAGAAATAACATTAGCCAGATTATATATTTAAAGATATAATGTATATTTACTTGTTATTGCATTTACAGTGGTGTTGTACTTGGTAGTAAATATCTGTGTCTAGCTATTATCAATGACCATCTGACCATAAGTTTTAAATACTATTTTCAGAATCTTGATGCACTGGGAAAGCCACACAGCATTATTACACTGTTCAAAATTAAGTTTTAAAAATTTCTGAAGAATGGAAATATATTATGTTTCACTGAATGAATAATAGGAATTTTAGTTTCTTACTGGAAATCATGTCATTCCCACCCAAAAAATTGTAATCATAGCTTGCATGTTTCAGCCCCGTATAATGGTACACTGTAACAAGAAACTTGTAAATGCGTCAATTTTCCTTGAATGTGTAAATATAGGAAAATAAAGCCATATCTTAATATCGAGCGGAGTATAAATCAAAACCGAATATTTTTAAGAGGTCTGTTTTTCTTGTGATTATAGTGTCTTTTTTTAATACTGTACTACAATCAACATTTCGTTGAATGGTGAGAGGAGAGCTTTGCAGTCGCAATCGAACTTCACTGCTCCTGTCACATGCCTAAAGTGTTTGCTCTCTTGCCGAACTGTGACGCACGCTTGGAACATAAGCTACCTACATTTCAGACGAGCGACCCAGGCCGCACTGGACTAGCCTCAACGGGTGCCCCAGCTGAGCACCTCTGGGTAAAAGCTACTAAATTACTATTTTATTGTCTTATGGATAGTATGCACCATGGCCAATGAACAGTGCCCCTTGAAGGAAGTGTGCCCTGAAGGGGCCACTGTTTCATGACAAATATTGGCTTATGACAAAGATAGGTTAGAGCTACCAAATTACTTTTTTCTTGCCATGCAGACAATATGCACTGCAGACATAAAAAAGAGCCTCTCAAATGAAATGTGGCCCCATGAAAGCCACTGTTTCGTGACAGAGTCTGGCCTGGTAATGGACGAAACAAATTCATGATCAATTACTTCCCTTTATTAAGGGGAGTTTGAAAGGCCTATCCTGCCAATGTTAAATAAGCCAAGTTTATGTTCCTATATTTTTGGAACCAATGAAGATACGACTCTTCAATGTTTTATACAGATGACATTTCTATATTATTTATGCGGACTGAAGCAGAATTTAAATATAGAAACCAAAAGAACGAGATATATTAACTTTTTAAAAGGTGCCATTCTTACACAAAATATCTGTAGATGGACACTCCTTACTATGGAAACCTGTACTACAATTCTGCTTCAGTAAGGACAGTAAGATATAATAAAGCATCTCACCAAGTTTCATGTACGTATCATAAGTAGTTATTCAGATATAGGAACATTAATTGTAAAAAAAGCCATTTTGAGAAAATCACGTTTAAAACTTGAAATTATAACAACTCACTCAGATTTTTAAATTAAGGCTCAAAAGCACCCCACGGCAGTCAGTATCCTCTTCCTGGTACCCTTCTTTCTCTAAAAACCTTCCCCTTCGCGATGACCTTGCTGCTTTGGTGTTGAACTCTGCTGCACACTGTGCCTTGGCAATTCCTACTTTGTCTAAATGTTGCAGTCCCTTCATAGTATGACGGCCAGGGTTGATCTTGAGATGCAATAACACTCTTACTCTTCCCATGTTCCCACCATTAAATGTTAATACAGCATCACTGACTCCCCATTTCAAAGTTCTTAACCCCACAAATTAATTTTTTGGGCACTCGAGTTCAGATAGTATTGTTGAAAGGCTTGTTGGGATCCTGAATGCGCCCATGTAGACACTTTCTGAGAAAGTCTGAATGAGCTAGGTCTCTGTAGATTGGCTTGATAGCATCCACAACTGCTTCAGGTATAGAATTATTGTGCTCAAAATACTCTCCTGAAACTTCAGCCTTCCAGATCCCAGTTCTTCAAAATGTTTACCTAATTTAGATTCACTTGCACAGGTATGGGGCGTGTCTATCTTCTTGTTTGGTGTCACATTTTGACAATCTGTTTCTTAACTGTTGGCGGATTCTACCTCATGAGAACCACATGGTCTTATGTTTTTAGTATGCTGTTTGCCACAAAACTTACGTTTCCCAAACAGACTAGCACTTCTAGGCATATTTATACTTTGTTTACCAAAATAAGTGCAATCAAACTACACGGAAGCACTTCCAGAGACACTAATTCACAAGAAATTCAACATTCTTTACACAAAAACAAGCAGAGCGGCAGACATATTTCAAATAGATGAGTAACGAAAATTGAGCGCCGAGTATTCTCTATCGATAGGCGAAAACCACAGACGTCTAAGTGCAGTAGTTTCAGAGATATTCGTAAATAAAGAGATGCATGTCCAAAATCAACCAGTCTCATGGATATGCAAGCAATATTATAAAATTAAAATACTTCTAGCAGTCACACACAGATAAATTATATACAATTTTATTTATGAAACACTAAATAATATTGTAGGACTTATTTCGAAAAATGTCAAAAAAATTCACATTTTTGCCTTTCAAACTCCCCTTAAAAGAGGGGATACAATATGCTCGCTGCAAGTATAAACTGGTGGAGCCACCAAGTCCGTATCAAACTCTGCGCTTTTCTTATTTTCACTGAATGTGGTAATCCTACAACCACACATTATGTGAAGTCTTACCAGAGACAATATGAATATTAAAAGTAAAGTTCCTAGAAGGAAACCATAAATTAATTTCATTGATTGCAAATGCTTTTAATATGAATATTGCCTTCATGACAGCTGATCACAGCACCAAAAAAATAGTCACATTTTTAGTTTCCGACTGTTTGGTTTTAATTCTTCTATATAAATAAGATTAACTTTAGGAGCAGGGTGATGAGTCCCTGGAAAGCATTAAGGAAGGATCTCTCCTCTCTGCTACTTCAGGTATTGTAAACTGTTACTTTTATATGATTCAACAATAATAATATTTGCTTTACATCCCTCTAACTATTTCTACGGTTTTCGGAGATGGCGAAGTGCGGGAATTTAGTCCCGTAGGAGTTCTTTTACGTGCCAGTAAATCTACCGACACGAGGCTGACATATTTATGCGTCTTCAAATACCACTGGATTGAGCCAGGATCGAACTTGCCAAGATGGGGTCAGAAGGCTGGCGCCTCAACCGTCTGAGCCACTCAGCCCGGCATTTTCTCTGATTTCATCATTCAAACTGCTTACCAAAGCGTCACCATCGAGGCTGTATCAAACCTCTCTATAGACTGATGACTTAATAGTAACATGCTAGTTATGTGTCAGTTATTGTAGTTAAAGGAAAAAATCAGAAATGAAATACTCTGAAGAATCATAACGAGCAATGAGAGACAACGGAATCAATCAAAATACACATACATAGCCTATGTGCCCTAGCTGGCAAGACCTAATGTTTACAGTGCACTTTGTCTTATGGCATGGGCTAGAAATTTGTTACTTTCATTGACCTGAATCAGTTCCATCCTTAGCTTTGCCGGTAGATATTCAGTATGTTTTCAGAATAAGTTTTATAGCATTATAACAGATTTGAAATAGTACAAATCTTATACAGAATACCTTGTAGAGGATAGATGTGCTCAATGCGACAGCCAAGGACCCGCCCACCATCCCCCAGAATTATATTTTCTTTTATAACTTAATTTAATTTAGCACACGCCATTATTTATTGCTCAAGCACGCCGTAGGATTTCCATTGGCTGAGATACAATCTGATATGACGTCCTTTCCACCAGTCAAATGAAATGCATTCCTTTACCAACCCACACACAATAAAAAGATAAGATAACTAAGATAACTAAATACAATCTGTAACAAAAGAATGTGCAATACAGAAGAAATTATTTGTCTTTAGCTGCATGTAACGAACGACTATGTCAGTGTCAGCTCTTTGCCACTGTTCAACATACAATGTGCTGCTATCACCGTATGGAATGCTAGAGGCCTAACAGCTGCTTCATGGCCCTAACCTGGGTGGGCTTAAGTCCCCAGACCCCCCTCTGCTTGATTACATTCCAGTGGTTTTTGTCACTCACCAAACCTAACCAATCCAGACCAATAGTTTTGTCACTAGCCTGACCTAACCAATCCAGACTAATGGTTTTCTCATTAGCCAGACCTAATGAATGCAGATCAATGGCTTTGTCACCAACTAGCATGATAAATTAATTCAGCTTTTCGCCACTGTCCAAAATAGAATGCTAGGGGCCCCCCAGACCTCCTTTGCTTGATCGCAGTCCAAACCAATCCATTAGTTCGGAACTTCAAACGTAGCGTGCCACACCTAACAATGTACCACTAGTAATTAAGGTCAAGAGTTGACAGCCTTGTGCACCGCACGATCATGTCCACCATGAGAAGTCAGCAAGAAAGAAACTAATGACAGTGCAATTGTGCCTAGATGCCTGCACTGAAAAACTGATGAAGTAACTAAACTTTTGTCCCGATATGTAATAGCCACTTCTGGCTCTATGAGGAAAGTAACAGGGAACTACCCAACACCTCACTTCCCTAATACACCTCATCAGGCCACCTGTAAATGCTGATGGCAGACCTGTTGAAAAACAAACCAGCCTTTGGACCGAGTACTCAAAAAAAAACAAACACACACACACACACACACACACACACACACACACACACACACACACACACACACACACACACACACACACACACACACACACACACACACACACACACACACACACACACACACACACACAGGGACATTATTTTATATGTTTGGGGGATTCTCACTCACCCGGTTACCTGTGCTGCGAGCCTGTCTCCCGGCAAGCATTTTGCTGTAATGCGGCCAGCGTGTGTTTTCATACAAGATTTACTGTACTTTATGAAGGTATTATGTATATACACATGCTTACGTAATGAAAATGGCATTGGGACAACACACTGAACACTAAACATGTGAACACTTGACTAAACTGAAACTTACGCTGATAAAGCTTACAGCAGACTGCATAGGAGGGGAGCTAGTGGAGCTGAGAAGCACATAATGACAAATTGCTTGGCGGGATGCTTGCAGTGCAAGCGACTGGGCGAGTGAGAATCCCCCGAATAGATAAAATAATGTCCCTGTATATAGCCCACATACAGAACCCACATTATAATTCTGCTGCTGTGTAACATCACTGGTTCTCAGAAGAGAGAATGACATTCTATTAGCTTCTACAAAAATATTTTTCAAATCCACAGAACGGCATCAAAATGACATTCACTCGTGCTACTTGCAAGGTCGGCTGTAACACACTCCCGAGTCCCAACTGCATAAGAAATGTCGTTTGAATTGGAAGAGCAGGAATGGCAGTCGCTCGATCTTTCAAGTTCTGAGAAACCACAGCTACTGAGTAGTGATAGTTATAGGCTAATGTGTTCACTACATTGATCTTCAATACAGACTGTTATAACTTTCAGCATTTAGTCTGCAAGCCTCTATAAAATATATAATTTCTGCAAAATAAAATAGAACAAGCTCAATTTAGATGGTTGCACACCTGAATGGAATGAATGATGGAAGACTATGAAAACAGGTATGGGACGGTGAAAGAGATCTAGCCTATAAGAATGCCGAACAATGAAATACAAGAACCTCTAAAAAGGGTCGAATATTATATGAGATTAACCCAAAATAACAGTATTAAATAGGAAAAACTGGCAAGCTCTCTACCAAATCTCATCACCAGAGGGTAGAGTTTTAATTTTTTTTTAAAATTACAAGTTGCTTTACGTCGCACTGACACAGATAGGTTTTATGGCGACGATGGGACAGGAAAGGACTAGGAGTGGGAAGGAAGCAGCCGTGGCCTTGATTAAGGTATAGCCCGAGCATTTGCCTGGTGTGAAAAGGGGAAACTACGGAAGCCTGTATTCAGGGCTGCCGACAGTGTGGTTTGAACCTACTACCTCCCGAATACTGGATACTGGCCGCACTTAAGCGACTGCAGCTATCGAGCTTAGTAGAGGGCAGGGTAGAAGGGACCCGAGTAAGTACAGTCCACAAAACTATTAGTGATACTTCGTTTTACGGAGGTGAGGAGTAAGGAGGGAGCTACCCCGGTTCCGGTAATAATGCCAACTTAATGGAAATGAAGTCTGAATTGAATCAATAGTTTGATCGATCGATCGATATGAATTTTTCTAAACCGTCGTTTCTGTGTAGGATTTCTAGATTGTTCCTGTGATGTACTTTGATTTTCCTCACTCATGTTCAAGCTTAACCTATATTTTGACTTTGCTGTGTAAATAACAACAGTACTTATAGCGTTTCAATTATACTGCCAGATGTGCCTCGCGATGCATAATCGATTCATATCTTTTGTGTCAGAGGTTGCCAATACGAATCTTGAAGATACCCGAGGTCCACTAATTCAGCATTAAGGAGCTGAAGTATCACTAAAAGTTTCGCATACTGTATGTAGGCTAAATACATAAGTAAGCAAGTGAAGTCAATTTCTTATTTTGGTCACTGCTAGTTCTCTACTTTAGTGTGGCTGATTCTTACTTAAATGAACAAAGGGTAAAGCTCATATTTCTTCCAGATAATACATTTCAAACACCACTTAACAGACACAATGACTGACAACCACTTCTCTATAACTCAAGAGGTCTTTAAACACAACACATCAGTCATAGAACAGAAAATCTTGAAGCAGTATGTGTATATAAGAATTCTAGATAACAACATATATTTGGTAATGCTACCATCATGCAACAAATTGAGGTAAATATTATAATATAAGGTAAATACACCAAAATACATAATAAGGGTTTATATAACTCCATTAAAAATTTCAATAAGTGAAATTTTGAAAGAATGTCTTGATCTACTGTACACAAGTATATAAGCATTTTCTTACCTTCAGGGGAAAATATGGTAGTTCTTGTATCATACCGTCTAGCCTGGAATTAAACACAACAATCAATTCAGCATTATTATTCAGTCAATTAACTACCTAAAAGACGAGGAATAAAAGGAAAGACTTCATTAAAGTACGCTAGTTCCTAATCTGAGGGAAGGAGAATACAAATGACTGGATAGTTGAGTAATGACTGTGAAGTAGAGAACAGGTAGAAAATGGGATGGCAGTTTCAGATATACACATTAAACCTCGAAGAAAACTAGATCTCACGAAAGGAGGAATTAATGTAAAGATATTTACAGAATATGATGGGCATTCCCTTCTTCTAGCAGCATTATAATAATTTTTACACAAAGTTCAAAAATGTAAATCAGCAGAAATGTACTTGATCTAAAATAAGTGACCAGTGAAGATGGGAGGCAACGAAACTCTGAAGACGAACAAAAACACAAACTATACTTACGTGAAAAGTATAAGAGAAAATTAAATCAACCCACAGGTTTAAATATCTACAGAATGCCTAGATTGTATGAACATTAACGTAATCCCTACTTAAATTAAAATATACTTCATATTGAAATTTCGAGCCGATCAATTAATACTCCAACACACAAATGATGCATAATCATGACAGGGATTCATAACCTATATATTATCAACATATAACAGCATTTAGATATTCTGATGAACACTAAGTCCAAACATAAGAACTCTAGGATTTGAGAACAAACTTACCATTGTAACTAGTAAATACCGTAACCTTATATACCAAACTAAAATAAGTGATTACACTGCACAGCAGAAAATACAATCTCACGCTAACATCCATACACAATGCGTTACCAACCTTCAAACAAATTAATTCAAGATGCGACAGGAACAGGACTGGCTACCCTGCGTTCAATTGTTTCACCAACATCATAGTTCAAGTTTTACGTTCCTACTTCATATGGAAGAATAATATTGACCTGTGAATGCATTTGTATTAAACTCTTTATGCCTTTTGTATATATATATTACCTTTACTCATCGTTTCAGAATGGGCAATACTGGTAGTTAAATCATAATATCAGCAATTTTATTGTATACAAACAAAGTCGACCGAGGTTCCATACATAACAAGCAAGAATGACAGCATTATCCTCGTAGGGGACTTGAACCCTTGAACCAAATACAGTAGGGTTAACACGCGACACTTCCAGATTTAGCCTTGCTAAAATAGGAGATAATTCGCAAGTGGCGCTCCTAGTGGCGTGACACGAAAATTAGCGCAAAATTCAAACATCAATGGAAATGCATATACGGAAACGGATAAATGAATTACGTCTAGAAAGAAAGTGTTAATAAGATATTAACTTCAAAGTTGTTAAAGCAATTCTGGATAAATAATTGAAAATTTATTTAACATGTTATTATATATATAACCAAGATGAGAAATGGACTGCTGTGAAAGAGCTTGATCTTTCATTCATTTATGCACTATTTTTTTAGATTTAGTATTCCTACCTGAACTTTCACGGCTAGATTGTCCAGCTCCATGGCTAAATGGTTACCGTGCTGGCCTTCGGCCACAGGGGTCCCGTGTTCGATTCCCGGAAGGGCCGGGAATTTTAACCATCATTGGTTAATTTCCCTGGCACGGGGGCTGGGTGTATGTGTTGTCTTCATCATCATTTCATCCTCATCACGACGCGCAGGTCGCCTACGGGATTCAGGTAAAAAGACCTGCACCTGGCCAGCCGAACACGTCCTGAGATATCTCGGCTAGATTTGTCTTTTTTCTCATTTAAAAGCAAAGTATCATCTCATTAAGACATTTGTCAAAAAAATATGGGCACATTCCTTACACACATGATTCAATGAATTTATATTTAAGAGCTGGACAATTTTCCTTTTAACTTGAAAGAAAATCTATAAATGTACCCTCAAGAACATTCAAAATTTCCACGGTAACATAAACCTGACTTATAATAAATTATCTGTGTTGTCCATTCGCGAGTGATAAAACTTTTCATTGTGAACTTGAACAGTATAATTTAACTTGGGTTCATTTCCAAGTGACTAATCATTTCTTTAATCAAAGTATGTGTTTCTGGGACATGTATTATTTTCCACCCAATGCTTACATTTCAAAGTGATTGAAGTACTTGCAATTACATTAGGGTAAAGCAAATTTGCATCGTCATATTGTTTCAACAAAATATGTACATTTCTTAAATCACCCATATTTCCTTCAGTGCTTGACAACGCATTACGGCATTCCAAAATGGGGTAACTTGGAACACAACCAGCCATACACACATACATATGCATTTTCTTTAATTAAATCAAAACCCACATATCACACTAACAACAACATATCGGTATTGAATGTTAACTGCTGCACTATAAAATAAAATAAGATTATATTTTAAACCAGTTAAATCTTCAAACCGTAATATTAAAAAAGTGGTGGCCGAAGTAGCAGGACTTCTGGTATAGGCTAACACGAAAATATTACGCACATTTTACTCCAACGGCTGAAATTTAACATGATACATGAAACATCATTGGGAAAAATAATTTCTCCACCTATGAAAACGCTTCGTCAACAAATACGCGCCGCATATAATCAGCTAGAATCACATATATTCTATTAGAAAAGAGAACAATAAGCTGATTATTTAGAAAATTCAATTTGTCAAATAACGCATTTCCTTAGATTTCACTCTGCTGGATTGGTGAAGATACATGATACAACTGCTAAAATGATATTAATAACATCATTTTGAATGTTAAAAAATAAATTCATGTGCGAAATTCCTCAAGTTATTCTATCTCATGAGAACTATGAAACATAATTTGTTGCCGAAGTTTTGACGTGGTGGACAATTTCGTATGTTCAACACCCAACGAAAGGGAAGTACACACGAAATAATAATGTTATTGGCTTTACGTCTCACTAACTACTTTTTTATGGTTTTCGGAGAAGCCGAAGTGCCGGAATTTAGTCCTGCAGGAGATGATTAACGTGCCAGTAAATCTACCAACACGAGGCTGACGTATTTGGGCACTTTCAAATACTACCGGACTGAGCCAGGATCGATCCTGCAAACTTCGGGTCAGAAGGCCAGCGCCTCAACCGTCTGAGCCACACAGCTCAAGTACTTTACACTCGAAATGATTATGTAAACCCAATGAACAGCCTTGGTAATGCTAACATAATATTGACATGTGGCATAGCAGCACTTCACAAAATGGTGGTAACCTTAGTAATGAAACGATCAGACACTAAAGATATAATAGGTTTTTACCCCTTAAAGAACATGAGTGCAAAAACTCTACTGACTCTAAACACTGATATTTAACCACATGGACGAGCTTCAGTTCGGTGTAGTCTGCTTGACAAAAGATAACCACAGCATGAATCGGAAGGTATTGTTAGTGTAAAACACTGCGTTACAAACGCAGCTAAGCCCTCCAAGTCATTATTTCTTCTGCGTAACAGTGTACAGATTGCTCCATCTGTCACACTTATAAGTTTTGTTATACTTCAAGATCCAGCCAAACATATCCGAAGGCAAGTACAGATAATTGTAAAATCAATTGCATCTGAATCTCTCGACACCTTGAAACACATACACTGACAGAATATCACAATATTAGTTATATTCTATCTAAATTAATTTTTTTGAGGAACACGAATAGGTTCACCGTTCGGAATTAGAGAAAATTCTTTCCTAACCTCAGACTTATTCTCAAAATGATGTATGGCAAACAGTTTTGTCATCGATTTCGAAATAATTACGATGTATATTGTTCCATGAACGCTCGTCCAAGTCAGAGTCCCCGCCAATTGAATTCGAACTACGCGCCGTGCGTTAGCCCACTGCTGGCTGCAGCAGCAGGCAAAGGGCGATGTGGAACGTGTGACATCACAAGAAACCATATCTTGTCACAGCTGGAATACGTCAACCGATAGAACACTCGAAACGCTCTATTACTAATAACTTTTGGGGGGGTTAAGATAAAATTAAAAGCACAATACAATCGTCTTAACGAATTTCATGTCCCCATTTTCACCAAGTTTGAAGAGAATCCGAACAGAATCAAGGGAGTTATTCAACCGGATACATAACCTAAATTCCCACGATTCTTGTATAAAAAGATGGCCAGCTAGAAGGTCAAAGTCAGTCAAGTACCACAGTCGAGACCGGACGGTCCGCTGGTGACATTATTCGTCGCAAAGTAAACTACGGTTTCGCCGAATATCAAGTGTTTGATGAAGTTCTTTGTACTTAGAAACTTTAACTCCACGGTAACATAAACCTGACTTATAATAAATTATCAGTGTTGTCCATTCGCGAGTGATAAAACTTTTCAATGTGAACTTGAACAGTATAATTTAACTTGGGTTCATTTCCAAGTGACTAATCATTTCTTTAATCAAAGTATGTGTTTCTGGGACATGTATTATTTTCCACCCAATGCTTACATTTCAAAGTAATTGAAATATTTCGTTAAATAACAGAGTGTTTACATTTCAAATTGATCATAATATTTCTTCGAATGATATACTTCGAACAGTGCAATAAAACCTAAGTTTTCATCAAGTGATTGAAATATTTTGACAAAGTATAACGTTACAGTTAAACGTAGGATTTCTCGAGTGATAGACGATTGAGATAGTACTTTGAATGCTTCACTGAACTTGTATTTTCGCGAAGTGGATGTTATTTCTACATACTTCCTGAACATCCCGTAGGTTCTTAGCTGCGAACAGTATATTTGAACTTGTGCTTCTGTAAATAGTATTTAATATTCGTGCAGTCGAACCAAGGACAGCATATAAACCGACTCCAACTCCATTTGTGTTACGATATTATTTTAAAGTAACGAAAATGAACGAGAAAAATTTCACAGGACGAATATATGGTTGTTAATTAATTGAAGTGGTTATCTTCAAATTTGTAATATCCTGTAAATTTGTGAACAATCACCGAGTGATAAACCTTTATTTTGCCAGTATCGCTGTATTTGTATTACTTCCTTAGTCGATTCCAGTGACATTCGACAGTACAAAGTCATACAATTGTACCATTTTCTGAGTGGCTATTCTATGTTAGGAGTTCGATTCTATTTGGCATTCAATTCAGTCTACTAACATTTGCAGGAGCTATGTTGAGCGGCATGTTCAATTTTTGAGACATTCTATCGCATTCAATTTCTTTCAAGTGGTTAATTTCAGAACACGATCAGATTTTATTAACATTGTGCCGAGAGAAATCAACTAATTTATTTATTCTTTGAGTGCACGATCTGTAAGTGTTGCAAATCATTCTGAGGCCATTCCTGTAATTATTTTCGTCTATGCATAAGCTGTTTGTATAACTCAAACACGTCCAGGGCGCAAGTGTGCAGTATATAAGCTCGACCAACACACATATCACCTGAACTTCCAGACCATTTAGAATTTCTAGAATATCTTCTTTCTGATTATATTAGACATGTGTGCAAAATTAATAACTGGTTTGATAGAAGGCAGTTTCGGTTAAGGAAAGGTTATTCCACTGAAACCCACCTTGTAGGATTCCAGCAAGATATAGCAGATATCCTGGATTCAGGAGGTCGAATGGACTGTATCGTAATTGACCTGTCTAAGGCATTTGATAGGGTAGATTATAGGAGACTACTGGCAAAAATGAGTGCAATTAGACTTGACAAAAGAGTGACTGAATGGGTTGGTCTGTTTCTAGAAAATAGAACTCAGAGAATTAGAGTAGGTGAAGCTTCATCTGTCCCTGTAAATATTAAGAGGGGAATTCCTCAAGGTAGTATTATTGGACCTTCATGTTTTCTTATATATATCAATGATATGTGTAAAGAAGTTGAATCAGAGATAAGGCTTTTCGCAAATGATGCTATTCTGTACGGAGTAATAAATAAGTTACAAGATTGTGAGCGACTGCAGGGTGACCTCGATAGTGTTGTGAGATGGACGGCGGGCAATGGTATGATGATAAACAGGGTTAAAAGTCAGGTTGTGAGTTTCACAAATACGAAAAGTCCTCCCAGTTTTAATTACTGCGTTGTTGGGGTGAAAGTTCCCTTTGGGGATCATTGTAAATACCTAGGTATTAATATAAGGAAAGATCTTCATTGGGGTGAGCATATAAATGAAATTGTAAATAAAGAGTACAGATCTCTGCACATGGTTATGAGAGTATTTAGGGGTTGTAGTAAGGATGTAAAGGAGAGAGCATATTTGCCTCTAGTGAGACCCCAACTAGAGTATGGTTCCAGTGTATGGGACCCTTACCAGGATTACTTGATTCAGGAACTGGAAAAAAATCCAAAGAAAAGCAGCTCGATTTGTTCTGGGCGATTTCCGACAAAAGAGTAGCGTTACTAAAATGTTGCAAAGTTTGGGCTGGGAAGACTTGGGAGAAAGCAGACGAGCTGCTCGACTAAGTGGCAGTGGCGGCTCGTGAAGATAAAAATGGGTGGGGCACATTCAACATATTAGGAACACTAGGAATCAATTAAATGAATCGTACCTTTTTATTTCTTGTATATAAAACTGCGATTTTAGGTTATATTTTTATCTTTGAACACTTTATTTATGCTAAGCTCTGGTCTTGTCAGCTTCACACACTTTTCAGACTTACAATGAACATCAACACCGATGGACACGATTAATCTAACAAACGTACAAGGTAAGGACAGGTTTGCTATAAATACTACTTTTGCGCGCGTTAATAATACATATGCCGACAAGAAAGTGTAGATGGGTGCTATCTAATAGGATGTAGGAGAAATAAGTTCAAAATACGAACTAGCGCTGAAGTGTCACGTCGTAGAAATACTGTGACCGGGTCAATGGAATTTGCCATAACCCCCTTCACCACTCACAGCTCGCAGAATTAGGGGATAATGTTCAGGTATAAGAACGAGTCGGTCCCATCCAGGATTAGACCTTTACTATGTTGCCTAGTTTAGTCCAGGGCTGCTAGAACAAGAACAACCATGGTGAATCATAGCCTCTTGAACTCATGAAGGTGGTCGTGACAGTAGTCGTGCATAATATTGTTCTGATTTTTATAATAGTTTTAATCGGTGGAGGGGCACGTGACCATGTGACCTAAAGGCAGAACCGCGCCTGCTAAGTGGTATGTTCCGAGCTGTCCGTGGAGCGATGGCGAGGGAGAACACCAGTAGAGGAATAAGTTTGGATGGTGTCTTTAAAAGTAGGAAAGATCACAATATGAAGATAAAGTTAGAATTCAAGAGGACAAATTGGGGCAAATATTCGTTTATAGGAAGGGGAGTTAGGGATTGGAATAACTTACAGAATTGAATTGAATTGAATTGAATTTATTGATAATGATGATATACATGCCACTGAGGCTGAAAAGCCCCTTTATGTAGCGTCTACTTATAACACAATACAAGTTTATGATATACTAACTACATTTTATAATATTAAAATATCAAATTAAACATTAAACTTAAAATTAAACTTAAAATTAAAATACAGATACCAATTCCAATAAAGTTAAAACATAAATCATATAAGAAGTAATAAAGCATATCATTCGATTTTTTAATATTTTAAGCTACAAGAATCTCAGGAATATAAAAAACAGAAACAATTTTCTTAGGAATGTACATATTTCTTATTATTGGACACAAGAATACCTGATCTCAGCCCCTTGCGTACTCCTCCAGGAAGATATATGTTAAGGACTGCTTTAGTTGGGTGCAGTTCCTGTCATTTGCGAAACGGTGAAGGTTAAAGACATTGAAGATACGGGATGCAGTGCAAACAAAAGATTTGTTAAATTTAGTGGTACGATGAAGGGGAATTTGAAGGGTAGTTTTTGTAAACCTATTATCTCTGTTATGTACTGACTCCATAGATTTAAATGCATTATATAGGTAGGGTGGGGTCTTCAGTTTGAGAATTTTGTGCGTAGCAACGGCTACTGAGATTTCCCGTCGTTCATGGAGTTTCAACCATTGCAGCTGAATGTAATAGGGTGTTATGTGTTCATCACGCCTGGCATTTGTCACGTAACGAACACATGCGTTTTGCACCCTCTGTAGTTGTATGTTCAAAGTTTCGGATATGTCGTTGTATACGACTGATCCATAGTCAATTACGGGGAATATAAGACTTTGAACAAGTAGTTTCCGCATAAAAGGTGGTGTACATGACACGTTACGTTTCAAAATATGAATGGATGACACAACTTTTCTGATCACATTTGACGTATGACCAGACCAGGATAGGGTTCTGTGGAAAATGAGTCCTAGATTGTTAACGGTGTCACTATAATGGATATCTGAATCTAGAATTTTTATTGGTGGGAGGGATTTGAGGTCAACAGTTTTCAGGAGTTTTGAGTAACCTATGCAAATAAGCTGGGTCTTAGCCACATTTAATTGGAGGTTATGATTTGCGCTCCATTCGATCAATCGAGAGATATCATGGTTGAAATGCATTATACAAGAAGGTGCGTTAGTGGGACTGAAGTGGAAGTAAGCTTGTAAGTCATCAGCATACATATGAAAAGTACTACTTTTAAAGACTTCAGAAATGTCATTAATATAAATAGAAAAGCATAAAGGACCGAGGACTGATCCTTGTGGTACGCCACAGTTTAATGATTCCCAGATAGAGGATCGTCCGTCAACAAATGTAACTCTTTGTGATCTACTTGATAGATATGATTCAAACCAAGATAGAGCACTCTGCGAGAAACCAATTGACTTCAACTTTGCAAGAAACAACTCATGATTAACAGAGTCAAATGCCTTAGAGAAATCAAAGAGACATAAGATAGTAAGCTGTCTCTTATCGATGGCCGCGCGTATATCGTCCGTAACTCTCAGCAGAGCCGTTGTAGTACTATGGCCTTTCTTGAAGCCAGATTGGTAGGGATTTAGGATGTGATATTTAGACATATATTCACATATCTGCTCATGAACAATTCTTTCTAATGCCTTACTAAGTGCACAGAGGATATTGATAGGCCTAAAATCACTACAGACTGTTGGGATTTTCTTTTTGGGCACAGGACGTACATTGGCACGCTTCCATTCAGAGGGATACACTCCATTCTGTAGAGAGAAGTTAAATAAATGCACAAGGGCAGGAAGAAATATGTCAATGCAATTAGAAATCATGGATATTGAGATATTATCTGGACCTTTAGCTTTAGTTCGAATTGATCTGACTGCTTTTTCTACCTGTGAAGGGTGTACGTACATGAAATAGAATTTATCTCTGTTACTTGGAGTTATTATTAAGCGTATGGAATTTACAGAATGGACAAGTATATAATTATACAAAAGAAAAACCTGCAAAGAATACAAGGTAAGTAGGGAACAATTACACATGAATATCTAAATTGTTTATCCACTGCACTAGGGATATTGAGACATCAGCAAAGTCTTTTCGGTCTCCACCATAAGCACGCAGAGGGCATTCATCCATTATATGATGCATGGTCTGGACTAAAGCACCACAATCACACGCTGGAGAGTCCCTGAAGCCCCACTGGTGAAGGGAGAATGCAGATCTTCCACAATTTGTGCGGAACCTGTTTAGTGATGCCCACGTTCTTCTTGGCAAGCTGAAACCAGCTGGGGCGTGGTTTGGATTAAAGAGGCTTGGCCACTCCGGAGCTGTACGAATCCATTGCTCTTTCCATTCCTCTTTTAAATTGAAACCAACATCCATTAGATTCTTAGCTGTTTTCATCGGTGGCTTACGGGATTTCAGCCTTTGTCTCCAGAGATCTGCAACATCTCTATGGATAGGTAGAGTTGGATTGGACATGATCTTATTATATTCTTGAACAAGGGCTCTTGAACGTCGCAGGCTTGGTGGAGCAATGTGGGACAGGACTGGCAGCCAGTGCGTTGCAGTAGGCTTCAGAGTACCAGAGATGATACGCATGGTGGTGTTAAGTTGTACATCGACTTTCTTCACGTGGCAACTGTTAAGCCATACTGAAGAGCAGTATTCAGCTGCAGAATACACGATGCCAAGCGCAGTACGTCGTAATGTGTCCGCTGAAGCACCCCATGAAGTTCCACACAATTTAAACAGAATATTTTTACTTGGAGTGACAGATCTATAATGTTTGGTAGTTTCTGATACTTTCGGAGAGTTGAAGTTAGAGACTGATGCCATATAATATTCACTTAATTCGGATGGAGTAACAGGCATCTGGCTATCTTGAGAGTGACTGGCTCCAATACCAAGTGATTTTGCAGCACGCCAAGAAGCTGAGGTGCTCTTACAGTTACGGAAGATGTTGTACGTATACTTCACTTTAGCGTTTCTAATGACTTGTTTTGTCTTATTACGCAAGACCCTGAATTGCTCGTAATCATCTGGAAGTTTTGTTTTAATAAATTTCTTCCTAGCTCTGTCCCGTTTACTTATCAATTCCTTAATACGCTTATTGAACCATGGTGTTGACTGGTGTTTTACGAGAATTCTTTTTGGGGGGCGCATGCTTGTCATAAAGAAAAAGTACAAAGCTGTTGAAGAGAGAGACTTTTTGATCTATGTCATTAGACTGGAAAAACACATTCCAGGGTAGTAATTCAGCGTCAGCACGAAACTTGTTTACGTCAAATTTATTGTAGTCTCGAACAAGAATTGTTTTCGGAATCTGTTTTGGGGTGGATAAATTGAATACAGCATATAGCAAATCATGACCAGAAAAACTGGCAGCTGGTTCCTGTCCGTATTCTACTACCAACTCATTGCAGTTGGATGAGATTATGTCAAGAGTGCTATCGGAAGTGGCAGTATGAAAGATTGGATTGAATGGAAGGCAGTCGAGGTTACAAGCGTTGAGCACATCGCGTATGTTATTGCTTTCAAACGTCCCAGTTCCGAAACGAGCATTAACATCTCCCACAACGAATACATATTTATAATTCATAACATGAGAATACATATCGTTCAAGAATGTATCCATGAACCCTACTTTTGGTGGACGATATATACAAGCGAAAAGAATTTTAGTGTCTGAAAGGGCTATATCAAGGATTATGTACTCAGGTTTCTTATTGTACTCTCCAGGAGATTTGCTAAGTACACTGCATTTTATGCTCAATCAATCAATCAATACTGATCTGCATTTAGGGCAGTCGCCCAGGTGGCAGATTCCCTATCTGTTGCTTTCCTAGCCTTTTCCGAAATGATTTCAAAGAAATTGGAAATTTATTGAACATCTCCCTTGGTAAGTTATTCCAATCCCTAACTCCCCTTCCTATAAATTAATATTTGCCCCAGTTTGTCCTCTTGAATTCCAACTTTATCTTCATATTGTGATCTTTCCTACTTTTATAGACGCCATTCAAACTTATTCGTCTACTAATGTCATTCCACGCCATCTCTCCGCTGACAGCTCGGAACATACCACTTAGTCGAGCAGCTCTTCTTCTTTCTCTCAATTCTTCCCAACCCAAACATTGCAACATTTTTGTAACGCTACTCTTTTGTCGGAAATCACCCAGAACAAATCGAGCTGCTTTTCTTTGGATTTTTTCCAGTTCTTGAATCAGGTAATCCTGGTGAGGGTCCCATACACTGGAACCATACTCTAGTTGGGGTCTTACCAGAGACTTATATGCACTCTCCTTTACATCCTTACTACAACCCCTAAACACCCTCATAACCATGTGCAGAGATCGGTACCCTTTATTTACAATCCCATTTATGTGATTACCCCAGTGAAGATCTTTCCTTATATTAACACCTAGATACTTACAATGATCCCCAAAAGGAACTTTCACCCTATCAACGCAGTAATTAAAACTGAGAGGACTTTTCCTATTTGTAAAACTCACAACCTGACTTTTAGCCCCGTTTATCAACATACCATTGCCTGCTGTCCATCTCACAATATTTTCGAGGTCACGTTGCTGTTCTTCAAGTAAACTGCAACACCACCAGCGGCTCCGTTTATTCTGTCATTACTGAAAATATTATACCCATCGAGACAGACGGCAGAATCTGGTACTGAAGGTTTGAGAAATGTTTCACTTACTGCAATAATATCAAACGAACTCTTGCCAAAAATGTGCCGGAACTCAGATATATGGGAGGAGTCAACAAGAGACTGAGAATTGATATGAATGACCTTAAGATTTCTTGTGTTTCTCACACTAACACCGTGTAGTAAGTCAGATATGACACACTCATTACTTGTCATGAGTACAATATAGTACAAAAGGTTAAACACAATAGATAAATAACAGGTCGTTCAAGAAGTATGATGTTTTTAGTAGCCTATATCAATATAAGAATAATTTAAGGATTTGGAAATTATGTGATGAAGTGAAATAAAAAAGTGTAGAAAATGTGTATAAAATAAATAGCGTTAGCAATTATTTCTAAATGTAAAAGAAATTATAACTAATATACTACACTAAATAGAATGGTTGCGAAAGAGAAACTTTTGAATTGTTAGCCTCACCAGAATTATCTTTACTTCTCGTCCAGTAATCAAGTGATGCACAGGAATACGAATTATCGCGCCGCATCATTTCAGTGGAGCTGGGTAGCGTTTCTTCAGTTCCTCGAGGTCCCGTTCCGTCTTCACTCGATGTTTCACATCACCAACGCGCACCATTATGACACCATCCATAGTCCACACTGAATTTAGTCCGAAATGGCTTACAGCACGTTTGAGAATGTCAGTACGGGTCTTAGTTAGGTCCTCCCGTATGGTTATACCACTATTCTTTAACAGCCTCTTTGATCTGAAGACTGCATTTCGGTAGGCGTATGAAACAAATTTCACAGTGATGGGCCTGGTTTTGTTGTGACTTCTGGCACCAACTCTGTGCGAACGGTCGATCATCGCGGGATCAAGTGGAACATTGATCCGAGTGGCAATCTCCTGAATGCGCTTGTCCGTGTCTTCTCCTGAAGTTTCAGGTACTCCAAATATACGTAAACTGTTCCGACGTTGATAACTTTCCAGTTCATCCGTCCTATCGTCTAACTGCCGTTGAAGATCAGTTATTGCCTCGTCACGTTTGGTGAGTTCACATTTTAATTCTCTGATTACATCAGTATTAAAATCAATACTTTCTTTAAGTTTATGTATGACCTTATCGGCTACTCTGTCTACAAGTTCGTCGAGGAGTGAACTGTTCTTAATGAGGTTATCCACCGTTAGTGACACCGTAGTATCTATAACCTCCCTGCTTACGCTGGTTTGCAAAGTGTCCGATCGGGTGCACTGATCATCGCAGGTCAAGATGTTGGCAGTGCTGTTCTGTGAATTTAGAGGACGGTTGATGTTCTTCACTTGTTCTCGCGTAGTTTCAGCAGTTGCCACATGAGAGCGTGGGCTGTCACTGTTTATATCCTATAAATGTTCAATAAATTTCCAAATTCATTGCAATAATTTAAGAAATGTCTAGGGAAACAACAGATAGGGAATTTGCCACCTGTGCTACTGCCCTAAATGCAGATCAGTAGTGATTGATTGGTTGGTTGGTTGATTGATTGGTTGATTGATTGGTTGATTGATTGATGTAACCATCCAGAATTTCTAGAACTTCCAGGTCATCCAGGCAGTCTAGACCTTCATCGGAAGACGCCCAGGGTCGAACGAGAACAGCAGAGGGGGCCACAATGAACTTTGCCAGCCCAGGGAAGTTATATACAGTAAATCTTCTGTACCGAGGTAATATGAATTTTGACCTATTTTGTTGTTAATACATTCATCAGCTCTCTTTGAATTCCATTATACTTATTTCAAGTAAACCTCTCCCCCTCTGTATCACTCCAGATAGGCACACGCCCTGTGTTGGTCTTATGCTTGTAAGAATTGCGGTTACAGAGAAGAGAGGAAATAAGTGTAAATGGCGCCCAACGGGGTGTTCTTTCTGGGGTAGTTTAAATGACACTGATATGCTAGGCCTCGAACTGGAATATATAATTATAAATTACTCAGATCGTGTTCACTTGATTGGAGTGTATTGATCAAGATAACACCACGAATCGTATGTCCTTCAATTAAAGTAATTTTTTAAAATAAATCCACTGACATATATTGATCTAAGTCAAATACATTTAAAATCGTGATTCACTTGGCATAATTAAAGAGTAATTAATATTTTAATGAACTTTCGAACTAAAAAAACAGTTCTCTAGGAAGTGAAGCAATTTTGAACTTTGGTATTTTATGTGAAGGTATTTAAATGGTATTCAAGACAAACATTATACCATTTGAACATTAATTTGTGATATTGACAGACTCTGTTTGAGTGATGTTTTCCTTATTGTATTGTTGGTCAAATACATTTGCTTTAAATTGGGAAATATCTTAGTTGCTATAGAAGCTTGGAAAATCAGATTAAATGAAAGCGTCACCGAGTCCAACACTAACGTAGGACGACGTATTCAGAAGTCTAACACTAAGTTGGAGGCTCGCCTGAATGAGTCCAACGGTAACTGAGAGGCTCGCATTAATGTGTACAAAGCTGCGCTAAGCGAAAATGTAAATGGCCGCATTAATTGACACTAATTTTACTGAAGCAAATAGTAACTTAGAGCGTAGACTTGCTAAAGCTGGTTCGGAAATCGAGAAAAAAAGTTCCGAAACTAATGCAAAAATAAATTCCAGGTTTACAGAAATAAACGAACGCCTCACTCTTGACTTAGAAGCAGTAAAGGAAGACTTAAAACTTCAAGAAGTTTAAGACTTAAAATTGTGTAAGTCGGGAGTTTGAAGGCAGATTTCAAGGAGTCACATGGTAAATCATCGCAGACACAAGTTAAAATAGCCCATATATAGAGGACAATATCCGTGAATCATCAAGAGTAATTTTCATAAGCTCAGTAACGAAGTTAACTTACTCAAAACTCGACAAGAAGAGGCTGACAAGCAGGTGAAAACTCAACTAGATAGCGAGCAAACACAAATCGTTCTCATAGGCTGCGATGTTAATAATGTTGTTTGCTTTACGTCCCATTAACTACTTTTACTGTCTTCGGAGACGCCGAGGTGTCGGAATTTAGTCCCGCAGGAGTTCTTTACGTGCCAGTAAATCTACCGACACGAGGCTGTCGTATTTGAGCACCTTCAAATACCACCGGACTGAGTCAGGATCGAACCTGCCAAGTTGTGGTTCGAAGGCCAGCGCCTTAACCGTCTGAGCTACTCAGCCCGGCAGGCTGCGATGTTGTGGAAGTCAAACAGGACCTCGAAAAAAGGTTCAGGACGTAGAAACTTCAATCCATGGACGGGTTAAAACCATTAATGTCGAACTGCAGGGAAATATCGAGACACTCAATGATAAGGTATCTCAGATGGTAAAAGACACGACAGTACCGAATCTTCTAGGTACTACGGAGAAAATTCTGACATTTCTCCCATCTTAAGACTGTCAGATGACAAGCCTGCTAATTTTTCCGGGAAGGAAGAGTAAACTGTGAAAGAGTTCCTCCTCAAGGTTGAAGAATACTTCTTGGAAAATCGCGTGAGACCTGACTGCCAATTACGGATAGCCTCCAGATTATTGGAAGGGAGAGCGCTCACTTCGTACTCTGCATTTAAATTTAGTATCAAGACTTACGGGGAATTTAAGGAAGCCTTCATAAAAATTTTGGAATTCAGAAATTCAGCATCTAATCAAGTTGCAATTATTCTCAAGAAAATATAATACTGCAATTAAATCTTCAAGCTGCTCAGAATTTTTAAAATTAAAAATGATACCGCTTTTTGACCCTCCTATACCTGAACAAGAGTTGATACATGTAGTGACTCTCCAATTCACCGCACATGCCCATGAGATTCTTGTGGCAGCTAACGTACAAGACTAAGAGCAGTTAGACGATGTTCCAAGGAGAATTGACACTGCCCACACACAAAATATGTCGAAGACCGGTAAATCGGAAGAGGTTACGACACATCATGTGGAAGTCAAACCTCAACCGAGAATAAATCCCGAACCTTGCGAAGAAAGGGAACGAAGAAGAGATCCACCATCTCGTTTTCGAAGGTTCAGAAGACGCCCATATGAGGGTAGAACGCCCTATGAGCGTAACCAAACATGAATCAAACCCACTGAATCCCATAATCAAGACCCAAATTCACAAAGGGCCCAAATCGAAAGAAGAGGAGAGATACCCGCGAAAATATCTAACACAGGAATGGTGTCGAAGGGCAACTTGGCGCTGATTCATTAGAATATCAGGAGAATGTTAGAAGATGGAATGAGACATACGAACCAAACCCGGAATGAAAGGCCGCAATAATAAAACTTCGATTTCACCACAATAAGACTGTCTGAAAACCGGAGTATTGGAGGAATGTTTTGCTACAATAACATAAATTATTGGCACATAGACGACACACAATTGTTGGCGAAGGCTCTACACCTAGAACGTCTAGGATTCAACTCAGTCCCCCGGTCATTAATATCACAATAGTTACAGGCCTTAATTGATTCCGGGGCGCAAGCTTCGTTAGTTTCCGAAAGATAAATTGATAGCTTGAAGAGGAAAGAGGATGTACTTTTAATACCGGCCGCACAAATCAAAGTCAAAGGAATTGTGCTGGATAGATTTATCAAATGCAAAGTCCAAGCTTTTTAAAAATTGGAGATTGAACGTGTGCAGTTTGAATACGTATTCCTTGTGATAGCACAAATGTTTAATGTACTCATGGGTTCCGATTTTCTACTCATATACGGAGGTATTATTGATTATTCTGCCAACGATATAAAAATTTTCATGTTAACTCTGTAGAGTTACACCTGATAAGTAGTGAAGATATGAAGTGCCAGGGTTTTTATGCCCCTATAATTGAGGCCGAAGGCAAGATGAGCGATGCTCCGTCTATCGATGCATTGTGTTATGAAGAAAGTAGACCCCATCAAGAGGGATCAGTAGACGGCCAGGAAGCGCCATCCTCATGGATGAATTCGACTTGGATCACGATAACTTTATGTTTTCCACAAGTGTGACTGAAAGCCCAATGTTGGACGCTCAGGTGGCAGAGGCGACCCGAACATTATTTAAGGAATTTTCATATGTGTTTGATGATAAGACAGGTGTTATCAAGAATTTCCAATATTACTTGAATGTCAACGACACCTCACCTTATAAGAAGCGACCTTATCCAGTTCCTGAGAAGTACCGAGAGGAGGTCACGAGTGTGAAAAGATAAATGGAAAGTGACGGTATCATTTCTAAGTGTGTCACTCCATATATAAATCCTCTAGCTATCATCAGGAAATCAAATGAAAATTTGGGCCTAGGTCTCGACGCCCGAGTATTAAATGGGAGACTAATGTTGGAGTACGACCACCCACCTCTACTTCGAGACGTTATTAGAAAATTTCGAGGTATGAAGCTATTATCTACAGTGGATATGACTTCGTCCTATTTCCTCATTCTACAATGTGGATAACTTAAAAAGGTACTTCAGGTGAGAACATTGAATCTAAAGAAAATACTTATCGACTGTTCTTTCCCCGAGGGAAGGGGGAAATGTACCAGGAACGCTGGTCCAATGTGCAGAGACCTCGCCAATAAAGATCGAACTAAGCACAGTGCGTTAGCGCACAGCTGGCTGCAGGAGCAGGCAGAGTGCGACGTGGAACGTGTGACGTCACATCCCACCTTATGTTGTAACAGCTGGATTACGTCAGCCGGTAGAACACTGGACACGTTCTATTGCTAATAACTTTTGGGTTAAGATAAAATTAAAAGCACATCATCGAGTTAGCCAATTATTGTCCCCATTTTCACCAAATTTGACGAGAATCCGACCAGAATCAAGGAAGATATTCAACTGGATACATGACTTAAATTCCCACGATTCTTGTATAAAAGGAGGGCCAGCTAGCAGGTCAAAGTCAGTCAAGTACCACAGTCGAGATCGGGCGGTCGGCTGGTGGCATTATTTGTCGCAGTGTAAACTACGGTTTCGCCGAATATCAAGTGTTTGATGAAGTTCTTCGTACTTAGAAACTTTAACTCCACGGTAACATAAACCTTATTTATAATAAATTATCAGTGTTGTCCATTCGTAAGTGATAAAACTTTTCAATGTGAACTTGAACAGTATAATTTAACTTGGGTTCATTTCCAAGCGACTATTCATTTCTTTAATCAAAGTATGTGTTTCTGGGACTTGTATTATTTTCTACTCAATGCTTACATTTCAAAGTGATTGAAATAATTCGTTAAATAACATAGTGCTTACATTTCAAATTGATCTTAATATTTCTTCGAATGATAGACTTCCAACAGTGCATTAAAACCTACGTTTTCTTCAAGTGTTAGAAATATTTTGACAAAGTATAACACTACAGTTGAACTTAGGATTTCTCGAGTGATAGACGATTGAGATAGTACTTTGAATGCTTCACTGAACTTGTATTCGCGCAAAGTGGAGATTATTTCTCACATACTTTCTAAACGTTCCGTAGGTTTTTAGCTACGAAAGTATATTTGAACTTGCGCTTCTGTAAATAGTATTTAATATTCGTGCAGTCGAACCATGGACTCAACTCCATTTGTGTTACGATATTATTTTTGAGTAACTAATGTGAACGAGACAAATTTCACAGGATGAATATATGGTTGCTAATTAATTGAAATGATTGTCTTCAAATTTATAAGATATCGTGTAAATTTGTGAACAATCACCGAGTGATAAAACTTTATTTTGCCAAGTATCGCTGTATTTGTATTACTTCCCAAGTCGATTCCAGTGACAATCGACAGTGCAAAGTCATACAATTGTACCATTTTCTGAGTGGCTATTCTGTGTTAGGAGTTCGATTCTCTTTGACATTCAATTCAGTCTACTAACATTTCCAGGAGCAATGTCGCGCGGCGTGTTCAATTTTAGTGACATTCTACAGCATTCAATTTCTTTCAAGTGGTTAATTTCAGAACACGAGTCAGGTTTTATTAACATTGTGTCGAGAGAAATTAAATTAATTAATTTATTTATTTATTCTTTGATTTCACGCTCTGTAAGTGTTGCAAATCATTCTGAGGCCATTCCTATAATTATTTTCGTCTATGCATAAGCTGTTTGTATAACTCAAACACGTCCAGGGCGCAAGTGTACAGTATATAAGTTCGACCAACACTCATATCACGTGAACTTCCAGACCATCCAGAAGTTCTAGAACATCTAGACCATCCAGAATTTCTAGAACATCCAGATCATCCAGACCGTCTAGACCTCAATCGGTAGGCGTCGCAGGGTCGAACGAGAACAGCAGGCGGACCACAACGAACTTTGCCAGCCCAGGCCGAAGAGAAGGCATATCCAGTAAAATCTTCCGTACAGAGGTGATATGAAATATGAACTACTTTTGTTAATAAATTCATCAGCTTTCTTTGAATTCCATTATACTTTTTTCAAGCAAACCTGCCCAGTAGGGGAGCAGTTGGGCTCCCAATCCACCTCGTCTTCATTTTTTCTGCTGCGTCAGCACCCGTGATCATTGACCCCTGTAACGTGACCGTGACGTCATCACCACGTGCTCTTGTTTCTAAACAAAGCCACGTGCTTTCTTGACAGCCACGTGCTTTTTGACTGCTGTCATCCGCCATATTTAAACAACAACGCATCACTAACCACAGTGCTGCCATCTTTACGGCGCTAAGCATCACGGGTACCACATTTGGCATGTGGTGGCGGGCAATTTGAAATTCCATGTGCTTTTTTGACAGCGGCCATCTTTAAACAAAGCCACGTGATTTTTTGACAGTGGCCATCTTTAAACAACAGACGGTCGCTAATTTCAGTGCTGCCGTCTTTACGGCACTAAACCTCATGGGTGCCACCTTAGGCACGTGGGCACGCGAAATTTGAAATTCCACGTGCTCTTGTTTGTAAACAAAGCCAGATGCTTTTTGACAGCAGCCATCTTTAAACAAGAGAGCATCATGCTGTCATCATAACGGGGCTAATTCCTCATGGGTGCCACCTTAGGCACGTGGTGGCGGTCAATTTGAAAAATTCCACGTGATCTTGTTTGTAAACAAAGCCACGTGCTTGTTTGACTGCTGCTATCTTTAAACAAGAGAGCATCATGCCGCCATTATGATGGGTCTAAATCCTCTGGGGTACCACCTTAGGCATGTAGTGGTGGGCAATTTGAAAATTCCACGTGCTCTTTTGACAGCTGCCATCTTTAAACAAGAGAGCCTTATGCTACCATCATGACGGTGTTAAATCCTTATGGCTACTGCCTCAGGCACGTGGTTGCGGTCAATTTGAAAGTTCCACGTGCTCTTGTTTGCAAACAAAGCCACGTGTTTTTTTGACAGCGGCCATCTTTAAACAACAGACGATCGCATACTTCTGTGCTGGCAGTGACAAAATCTACATGGCTACCACCTTAGGTACGTGGTAGTGGGAAATTTTAAAAATTCCGTCAGCTGTCAGCGGTCATCTTTAAACAACAAAACTTCAGTGCATTCCAGACGGCTGAGAAAGCGAACCGAGCCTCACATCAGCCATCTTGAAGGGGCTATCCTTAGTTTTATGACAAGATGCCTTTCCCGACTCTAATTACAGAATATAGCAACTGCTAGCTTAGGGCTACTGCAAAAGATGGCGGCTATAGATGGGCTGTTATGAAGAAAGCTAGCTTAAGGCTACTACACAAGATGGCGGCTATACATAGGCTGTTATGATCTCCTCGTCCTCCTTCTCCTCCGCCGCCGCCTCCTCCTCTGTCAAGGCATATCTCTATCGAACAAATTTAAACATGCATCGCGAAGGCAAGTGAGTGCACGTGCGATTATTCTGTTTTTAGCCTGCAGCGATGACATCATCATAGTTATGCATGTTTAGACTTGATCATATACTAACGAAGCTGCTGTTATGAACATCTACTGCTGTGTTTAGAACATATAACTAGAATCGCATGTCGTTACCTACAACAAGTGTTGAGAACACTAAATAAGTGATTAAGACTAGATTCACATACTATAGTTTGATGACGTTACCTACAAGAAGTGTTGAGAACACTAAATAAGTGATCAAGACTAGAATCGCATACTATAGACCATGTCGTTACCTACAACAAGTGTTCAGAACATGTTTACTGCATTGCAAGAGATACCTTCGCAGAAAAAGCAAGACTATAATCGAACAATAGGACACTGTTCAGAGAGATACCTTTGTAAAAATAATTCCCTTCTCAACATACTTCTGAGCAGCTCTTATCTTAGTTTTTAAAGAAAGCGGCATTTCTAGAGGTGAGTACATCGTGATAGTGTTGAAGGTGTAAACGGCTAACGACGCTTGAAGGTACTCTTTTTGCTTTTTTAAAAAGGCTGTGAATTTTGAGTGTCATAGGCATACGTTTTTGGTGCTAAACCAATAAACTCAGTCATGATATTCATGCCGCATCCATCTTTCATAAGCTCTACGACTTTCTTGTTCTGTGGCCGAATGTTGAATGGATTACTAGGTGAAGAGGAAGAAGTTTCAAAGTATTGCGAATGGTTTCGCATCACATAGTAGACGTCCGTTTTCCGAATATGATAAATGAAACAATCTGTATCCATGTACAAAAGTGTAAGATCAGAAAACTGTTGCTTTGCAAATCCATAATGAAAATCATACATTTTTAATTTTGAAAAATCAAGTATAGCCATTCCCAAATAAATTGGCTTCGCATAGACGATCTTCGTTCTTTTCATTTCAACAGAAATAAGGTCACGATCAATAACATGATAGGCTTTGAAATTCGGCTTTGAGATGTACTTGCGCGCGCCATACCGGCCATTCCATTGATTAAGTAAATGCATGTTACGATATTTGCGTACATTTTCCATGATTTTGCCATAGATCGAGTTATTCATCAGTTTGAAAAAGTACTCTCAAATGTTGTTGTAGCACGTTGACGATGTTCAGTATTTAAATCCATGTACGGTTTAAGCCATACTTCCTGGTTAAACGCAACGATATGATGAATACACTGTAACTGTAAGCCGAATTCGAGACATTGAACAAGACATTGTATGTGGATAACATAGCGCTTTTTCGGAGAAAGTGTGGTTAACAGTTTAGTATGTTTCGATGTATCATTAGGTGGAATCATTTTTTCAACACAAAAAGGAAGGTCAGAATGTGAATCGTGCAGATGAGAAGGGTATCCAAGGGAAGCTTCCAATACGTACCCGCGACGAGGATCTTTAGCAGCCTCAAAAGCATCAAAATGTTAAATTTTAGTTTCTGTTAGCCATACAAAATCTTACACGGTAAAAGCTGTGACATGGCCCACCCATACAGATTACTGACATCGAAGTATATCAAGATAAGAATCTCCTTCCTCTGAATTAAAGTTGTCGAGGTAGGGATTATTCACGATGACATGCCTGTTGACAAGCGAAACTAGAACGCTGCGAATTACGCTTTCAAATAAAACATGTCGACATCCGTTAGAAGATCAAGTTGAACAGCAGTACACTTGAGCATCGCATCCCATGACAGACTAGGTGTTGTGCAGTAATAACAAGGGTCTAATCCGTAAATAGTTAAACACATTTTACGAAACTTCTCAAACACATCACAGAGTAAAAGTGTATCTACCTTCAAATACAAGCAGCATATTCACCTAAGGTCTGTAGATCAAACGTTGACCACACCATTCAGGCATGCAAATAGTCTTCATCAGAAATAGATACCATATGCTTATCACATGACGATGAGCTGAGTGACGGCGTGCTACATTCACTTAACACATTTGTAAATGCAGACTGAGGAGGTTTTTTGTTTCTTCTAATGTTTGAAAGCTCTGAATATACTGTAGTCATGGGACAGAACACCTTCCCTTATACAAAGTTTAAATTATACAGGATCTGAAAAATACTTTCGAATGTATTTCAGGTCGTCGCTGGAAAGCCCATTTACAAGTATATCAAGTGAAAAGTTCATACATTTATAGGAATCTAGAAAGCTAATGCTAATATCACCTGCACGATAACTGAATGAAATAAAGCGTTCATGATTTTGCGCAATCACAGTGTACTTTGTACAGTTTAATTGTGCAAATTCTCGAACAATTAAGTGACTGTCGTAGCCTGAAAAGTTGTGGAAAAAGCATGGAATAATTTTAGGTACACGATTTGAAAGATAGCACGAATCATGTGCAGGTTCGCGATATTTCCCAATAAAGTGACAGTGATCTCTAACCTTAATCTGGGAGGAAAGTAATCAGCTGTTTACAGATGTGACATTCATCAGTTTCATCATGCATAATCATTTCATCTAATGTCATTTGAATGGGCAATGGTTGTGAAATTATCGTATGAACGCGTTGTGCCAACTGTTCTAATTCATTTATTAGCCATGCTACACAGTTTTCGCCTCGATACATCCTAAGAAAGATAGTGATGTATCGTACGAACAAACGACTTTGTAAGCTACTGAAAACGGAGTGTTCTTTTGCACTAATCCGTGTAGGGTTCGCTCAAATCGGGTTGGCAACAATCAAAAGGTACAGTAAAACATTCAAAATCTGCATAAACCGTGAAGGGAACAGGTTCCTGTCGATAATAATTCTCAAACTTCATTTCTGCATTTTCCGTGGTTGGCAGAACAAGTTTTACGGCAGGATGTGTTGTACAATCATTGACGTGTGTAGCTAACCAGCTTTCTATAGTAAAGTACTGCAAACAACGTTCACATATATACTTCTTTTGTTTGTGTGATGAAAGTTGAGAATTTAACAGACGGGAAAGGTTAAATATCAAGCAGTAGTTGCTTGTGTTTTCATTGGAAACATATAAAAGATGAAGATGGTGTTGTTTTGGAGAAGAAGCTGTGTAAAGTGGCCCTACAATACGGTCTCCGTCAACACCGTATGCAGAAAAGGAAAAATTCGGGTTGTTTTCTTCAAACGTAGAAATGTTTGCTAAATCCATAGGAAAAGAAACACCTTCAAAATTTAATGACTCTTGCAACTGAATAAACATATCCTTATACTGAGAAGTTCTTGAATGATGACGTTTTGCTGGTTTTAACGCCACAGCGATGCACCATAGAAAGCAATAGTCATCGTTATTCTCAATAATGATTACTGCTCTTTTATTTACAATCGCTTGAGGAAGATGAATGTGTCGCCTACCTGAATTTAAGGGATCGAATTTGCACACATTAATTTTAATATTCAAAATACTTTCAAGTGCCTTATTACTTGCTCCTTCTTCAAACGTTTGAAATTTAACCAGCAATGTGTCGACAACGTGTTTGCCAAATCATACCGAAATATTGTCTGATCATAAGAGTTTCGTCATTTTATAGGAAATGTAAAATGTTTCGTGAATTTCCTGATTATCTTTGAAAATAATAAAAGAACAAGCAAGACTAGCTTTTAGTTCAAGCGCGGTTTGCATAGATAGCAAAGAACTGACTTTTTCTTTGAAAATATTATAGCAAGAGAGTAAGAAATAATTTGGATCTAACACATTTGATGAATTTCGTATAATGCCACTTAGAATACGCGATGAAAAACCATGTATGTATAGTTTCCCAATTCGTTGTCATAATTATATACCAACTCGGTTAGCACACTAGATAGAAATACTTGGAAGTCGTCACAGACCCGCAAAATTCTTTCACCAAGTTTTCAGTCATTTTAAATCGATTTAGTAGAAGATTGCTGAGCCGCCTGGTTAATCCGTTCAAATTTTTCTGCAAAAAAAGCAAAATACTATTTATTAGGATTTAAAAAATTAACATAAGAGATCGATAAATAGATCGTAACATATCTTACGACGTGCACGTTCGATGTAGATGCAAACTGCAACTCGGATGAATGACGGTGACGACGATAATAATTCTTGATGTACCTAGGAAACAAGAAAAAGAAAGATAAATGTATGTCTGTAGCTTGAAGGATAGCCTAGGCATACAAAGAAAGGAGAACCAGCCAAGTAAAAGTTGCTTTTTGAAGCACTTGCGTCGCACATATTGATGATAGGATAGTAAAGGGCTACGAGTAGGGCAAGAAGGTTAGTTTGTTTGTTAACAGCTAGCCTAGCTTTCTTCACTGTGCTAAAATACATGCGAGTTAGGATAGGAAAAGGCTACGAGTGGGGCAACAGCTAGCCTAGCTTTCTTCACTGAGCTACAATACATGCAACTCGAAGGTTAATCAGATCTTCAATAGCTAGTGTAGAAGGACTTGTGTCGCACATAGTGATGATAGGACAGGAAAGGGCTACGACTGGGGCTCGAAGGTTAGTCGGATCGTCAACAGCCAGCCTAGCCTTCTTTACTGAGCTAAAATGCATGCAGCTCGAAGGTTAGTTAGATCTTCAACAGCAAGCGTAGAAGCACTTGTGTCGCACATTGTGACGATAGGATAGGAAAGGGCTACGAGTGGGGCAACAGCTAGCCTGGCCAAAAATGCAAGCACTAACAAATTTTTTTACAGTAGGCTTACCTTAAGATAAACACTGCAATACTGAAGAATGCTTTTAGCATATCTCACTGGAATAATGTTGACAGCAGACGATAATTTTCTAAAAACAAAGAAAAAGATAATAATCGATGATAATAATAATAATAATAATAATAATAATAATAATAATAATCAAAGAATTAAAACCTTTTTTTAGCAGATAGCAATAGACGGCAACGATGATGAGCTTCAATCAAAGTAAGAGAATTGAGTAAATTGGTTATTCGTTTACAGTATATACACACACGCGATTTTATATCATCAGCACTTACCGTCTTACTAATAAACGGTGTATAACTTTTATACAAGGTTTATACACCGTTTACGCGAAATTCGTTACTAATAAACCGTGTATAAGCCTCCTGTGTATACATCTGTTATAGTTATTCACTGAATTGCTTATACAGTCCAGGACCCTAGTATAAGCGTTGTATAGCAGCGTGTAGCGGAAAAAAAGAAACGAGCGAGCAGTTTATTTTCGTGGTATTTATTGTCGACAGTAATATAATCGTTGTAAAATATTCGACTTATCCATTTAACATTGAACACACGTTGAAAGAATGACGATAACGTTGATGATCTTCACGATATTTTAAACATAGAAGACATACGGTACCGTACACCATTCAGAGGTTATGGAAGCTAGACATCTTCGTAAAGTAAAACACTTTAAAGAGACGGAATGACAATGAATAACTATAAAAGAAATGATGGTTGGGCGTATTTTTGTGTAAAAATATGTTACAGCTTAATAGACCTTTGATATTGCGAGTTTATTATACACTATCTGCCCCTACAAAGATCTTTCTTAATTGAGTACGGTACCTACCGTATACAAGGGGACATATTCCTCGAGATAAAAAGTGGCATAACTTGAAAACCATACGTAATATGATTTCCATACTTTGTAGTTGAATACGTAGAAATGTGATGTATAAATGCCTAATAGAAACTGTTTTGATCTAACCTTTCGTTTAGCTACAAAACAGGTTTTCCTTTCTCCTGAAAAGTAAGGATTTTGGAATGTGTACCCTTTTCAACTCGCCGGTTCAATTACAATTGCTTACGTTTTCCGAACTACCCCAGTTAGGAGCTTTTGATATTTTCTTAAGCTTTTCCATTTCTTTTTTAGCGTCCATTACACAAGCAAGCTGAAGAAATGTTGATATCAATATACGGTAAGTCAATTTCCAGCTGTCTCACGGAATGACAATGAATACGGTAACTATAAAAGAAATTATGGTTGGGCGTATGTTTGTGTAGTAAGGTGTTACTGCTTAATAGACTTTAAATTGCGAGTTTATTATACATTATCTGCCTCTACAAAGATCTTAGATCTTTCTCAAAGTTGAGTATAAAAAGGAACATATTCCTTGACATAAAAAATGGTATAACTTGAAAACCGTACGTAATATGATTTCCATACTTTGTAGTTCAATACGTAGAAATGTGATGTATAAATGCCTAATAGAAACTTTTTTGATCTAACCTTTCGTTTAGCTACAAAACAGGTTTTCCTTTCTCCTGAAAAGTAAGGATTTTGGAATGTGTACCCTTTTCAACTCGCCGATTCAATTGCAATTGCTTACGTTTCCCGAACTACCCCAGTTAGGAGCTTTTGATATTTTCTTAAGCTTTTCCATTTCTTTTTTAGCGTCCATTACACAAGCAAGCTGAAGAAATGTTGATATCAATATAAGTCAATTTCCAGCTGTTGCACGGAATGACAAGGAATAACTATAAAATAAATTATGGTTGGGCGTATGTTTGTGTAATAAGGTGTTACTGCTTAATAGACTTTAAATTGCGAGTTTATTATACATTATCTGCCTCTACAAAGATCTTAGATCTTTCTCAAATTTGAGTATAAAAAGGGACATATTCCTTGACATAAAAAATGGTAAGTTATAACTTGAAAACCGTACGTAATATGATTTCCATACTTTGTAGTTGAATACGTAGAAATGTGATGTATAAATGCCTAATAGAAACTTTTTTGATCTAACCTTTCGTTTAGCTACAAAACAGGTTTTCCTTTCTCCTGAAAAGGAAGGATTTTGGAATGTGTACCCTTTTCAACCCGCCGATTGAATTACAATTGCTTACGTTTTCCGTACTATCCCAGTTAAGAGCTATTGATCTTTTCTTAAGCCATTCCATTTCTTTTTTTGGCGATCATTACACAAGCAAGCTGAAGAAATGTTGATATCAATATAAGCGAATTTCCAGCTGTCTCACTTAGTGCTGCCACTGCCTTTTCGATATGCCGTGCTACTGTGCGACTTTCCGGAAAGTTTTGCTCGTAGATAACCAGTAGAAGCGATCATAAAGGCGGTGAACGTGCGAAATACGTCAGTGAACTACAGGAAGAGATTCCTACTCCTAGGAACGAGTGTATACGTGCTGTTTAGTAATACAATGCGTATACCTCGTTTATTAGTAAGAAAAATGTAAAACGCTTATACAGGGTTTATTCACTGTAAAACTAAACAAGAGTTAAACAACGGTATAAGGACTTTTTATTAGTAAGACCCTTAACACATAGACACTGCAACTGTTATGCGTCTTACACACAGACTACATCCGGTGGGACTGCGACTTGCTGCTAGAGAACAAAGCAGAACAAGTGCGTACGTTTGCAGTACGGTTGTAACAAAAGATTACGCACTGACTTCCTTCAGCTTACAAGAAGCGGTCGGTATAGTTAAAACTACAAAAACACAGGCCTTCAGGGCAAGCAGTAGACTAAGGCCCTTTACCTAGCTCTTCCTTCCCGTGCCGGTATCCCTACCTGTTAACTTAGGGAACGACCCTCATTCTCTGAGATGGGCGCGGCCGACGGTATCCCTTGCCTGACTGTATTCCCTGCCTGGTGCCCCGAGGTATCTTCTGAACTTGAGATTTGTGGGCCTGTTAAGAACACCTATGATATTTCCTGCCTGTAAACTTGCGAGCGACCCTCGGGCTCTTGAGCTGGGCGCGGCTGACGTTATCCCCTACCTGTTAACTTGGGGAGCGACCCTCGGGCAATGAGCTGGACGCTTAGAGGCGGTCGACGGTATCTCCTGCCTCATAACTTGGGGTGCAACCCTCAGGCCCTGAGCTGGGCGCGTCAGTAGTATAATAGGCGAATTCGGCCGCCACCACCACCACCGGGCTCCCAGAGGCCTCCTCCACCACAGCCAGAGGCCTCTTCCAGTGCTGCCAACTTAACCTAACTAGCGGGAAATTTGAATTTGTAAACAAAGCCACGTGCATTTTTTGACCGCCACGTGCTTTTTGACAGACAACAACGCATCGCTAACCTCAGTACTGCCATCTTGACGGGCCTAAACCTCAGTAGTACCAACTTAACCTAACTAGCGCGAGGTAAACAAATCCACGTGTTTTTTGACAGCCACGTGCTTTTTGACAGACAACAACGCATCGCTAACCTCAGTACTGCCATCTTGACGGGCCTAAACCTAAATAGTACCAACTTAACCTAACTAGCGCGAGATAAACAAATCCACGTGTTTTTTGACAGCCACGTGCTTTTTTGACAGCTGTCATCCGCCATCTTTAATCCAGAGAGCACCGTGCTGCCCTCTTTATCGTAGTAGATGTAAATTCGTCACCTGTCATCGGCAGTGCTCCCATCTTAACGGGCCTAAACCTTAGTGCTACCAACTTAACCTCACTAGCGCGAGATAAACAAATCCACGTGCTTTTCTGACAGCCGTCATCCGCCATCTTCAATCTATGAAGCACCGTGCTGCCCTCTTTAGCTACTTACCTTTGAAATGTGGTGGCGGATAATTTGAAAAATGCTTTTTGACAGCAGCCATCTTTGAGCACCGTGCTGCCCTCTTTAGCTAGATACCTGTGGTGGTACACAATTCTACGAGACAGCAGCCATCTTTGAGCACAGTGCTGCCCTCTTCGTGGCGGCGGGAAATTCCACGTGCTCTTGTTTGGAAACAAATTCACGTGCTATTTTCTGACAGCTGTCATCCGCCATCTTGCATCACAAACCTCAGTGCTACACTCTTTAGCTAGATACCTTTGAAATGTGGTGGCGGCAAATTCTACATGCTCTTGTTTGGAAACAAACCTATGCGCTTTTTTGACAGCTATCATCCGCCATCTTTAACCCAGAGAGCACCGTGCTGCCCTCTTTAGCTACTTACCTTTGAAATGTGGTGGCGGCAAATTCTACGTGCTCTTGTTTGGAAACAAACACATGTGCTTTTCTGACAGCTGTCATCCACCATCTTTAATCCAGAGAGAACAGTGCTGCACTCTTTAGTTGAAATGTGCTGGTGGCAAATTCCACGTGCTCGTGTTTGGAAACAAACCCATGTGCTTTACTGACAGCTGTCATCCACCATCTTTAATCCAGAGAGAACAGTGCCGCACTCTTTAGTTGAAATGTGGTGGCGGCAAATTCCACGTGCTCTTGTTTGGAAACAAATTCTACGCGCTCTTCAGCTGTCATCCACCATCTTTAATCAAGAGAGCACCGTGCTGCCCTCTTTGTGGTGGCGGATAATTTGAGAAATTCTTTTCGACAAGCAGCCATCTTTAATCCAGAGAGAACAGTGCTGCCCTCTTTAGCTACTTACCTTTGAGGCGGTTAATTTGAAAAATTATTTTCGACAAGCAGCCATCTTTAATCCAGAGAGAACAGTGCTGCCCTCTTTAGCTACTTACCTTTGAGGCGGTTAATTTGAAAAATTCTATTTAACAAGCTGCCATCTTTAATGAAAAGAGCATCGTAGTGCTATCTTGAGGGTAAATTTTACGTCACAACTGTCATCCCCCATCTTGCATTGCTAACCTTAGTGCTGCCCTCTTTAGCTACTTACCTTAGAAAAAAATCTATTTGACAAGCTGTCACCGGCCATCTTGCATCGCAAACTTCAGTGCTGCACTCTTTAGTTGAAATGTGGTGGCGGATAATTTGAAAAATCTTTTTGACAAGCAGCCATCTTTAATCAACAGAGCACCGTGCTGCCATCTTTAGCTACCGCCATCTTACATCGCTTACCTCGCTGCTGCACTCTTTAGTTGAAATGTGGTGGCGGTAAATTCGAACAAGTTTAATCACGCATCAGGAATGCTAGAGTAAGCACGTGCTGCAGTGATGACGTCATCATACATGTTTATACTTGTCCGTTTTCTTAAGAGTAAGTCGGTGTAAAGGAATGTGGTGGCGGTAAATTCGAACAAGTTTAATCATACATCGGGGGAGCTAGAGTAAGCACGTGCTGCAGTGATGACGTCATCATGCATGTGTAGACCTGATCGTTTTTCTTAAGAGTAAGTCGGTAAAAAGCAATGCAATAAGTACAACATTTTTGAATGCGATCAAATATTTATTTAAAAAAATGTACTACAACAGTGTTCGTTTTTGCTGCTGACATGGTTGGTGTGCTTCTTAACAACGTATGCTTCTGAAATACCTCCTGCAACATTCAAATTAAACAAAACATTTAGAAATATATTATACTAAGTATGTTATGCTTTACAGAGAAGATCATATACTTCTTACCTTGTTGTTATTCCTTTTCGGAATAATCATCATCATGAGGTACTAGAGAAAGTTCATTCATACACTGTGTACAGTGTTCAATCCTCGGATTTGGTCCATCCCAATCATCATCACCATTTTCTCCTCGATGCTTGTAATGTCGTTCACAAGTTCTGCATAAAGCTCCTTCGATCGACATCTTACTGTGTAGAGGAAGGATGTCCCAAAAATTATGTACGTAAGAGGCAGCGTACGTATATAAAAATCCTGGTGGTAAGTACTGAATAAGATGTTTCGGCATCGACGATCTATGTTTATAGAACATCTTAATAGCCTCACTCACTCGTGTAAGATAAATAAGATGTTGCGTATGAGCATGCAAACAGCATGCACATTTACAGTTTGTTCCATAGCGTACGATGTCGAAGCACACACTAATGAAAATGATAAAGATCTATTCTTATTTATAGTCTCGTAACAATATTCGTTAGTGGATGGTAAGTAACATCACTCATATGAATAATAAGACAATAGGCTGCTGTGTTAGCAGGAATGTTTTCAGATGTTTCAAATTCTAAACGAATATCAACTGGAGATTCTTTTATAGATTCTTCATGATAAGAGCAGTCTATAACTACAATCGGTGCTTTATTTTTAAATTCTTGAGGTGTAAATAGCGGACGATCTTCTTTCTGATAATACGATGATTGAAATTTACAAAACATGTCATAGAGCATCCCAAACTTATTTTTCTCAAAGTTAATGTCTATGTTTTCGTAGGGATACGTAATTCCGTTGAGATATAGTCTAACGTGTCTTAATTTACAGTGATCAAACAGTGAGCTATCTTTTTCGTGATTGAATTTACGATTAGTTTGAAATCCAAAAATAATGTACAAGGGCTTCTCAGTAAGACGTGATGTTTTAACAGCCCAGCTATGCTTGTTTGTAGGTGGTAACACAGGATATTCATGCAGCTCCCAACTTCTAAAACGTATAGGTAATGGTGTATCATTTTCTACAATCTTGAGCAATCGAAGTTTTTCACGATCAGATAAGGTTACATGTGGAATCCGCCACAGTATACGATGCAGTGTTATTTTCGATTCTACTGGTGTTTCTACTGCTTTAAGAGAATTGTAATCACTTCGATCACGGATTAGAATAAGCTCTTGTTTTGCGTTGATTATAATACGTGTAAAGTCTTCTGCGAATCCAAAAATATGTTTCAGTGATAACATACCCGTAAAAGTTCCATCCTCATTAATCATCCAGTTGTTAGTAGCTTTTGGACACCATCCAGCAATCCGCAAAAGATTACTTTCTTCATCACAGAAAGAAGGGTAGAGTTTCATTGCACTTGTAATACCAACATTCTTCGTTCGATCTATTTCAACATTATTTACTTCATATCGCGCTTCAGAAAAGAGAAAAGCTAGAGCATGGTTGTTTAGTTGTGAAGTGCTTGGTCCACTTCCATCAGACTTTCCTAGTCGTCCTTCAATATAGAGGTAGCTTTCGTGTGGTAAGGTGTAAACATCTTGTTGATTAATAATAAAATGAATTTCATCATTGTTATTTAATCCAAACGTAAAAGGTTGATAGGAATGAAGCTCACTTCGTACTACACCTTCACGACTTTCTACTGTATTCGTAATGTCTAGCATTTCTTCCATTCTGTTGTAGTAGTGTATATCCTAAATCTTGGAGTATCTGCTTATGGGTATCTGTTAACTCGATGAGTCTCTGCACACATGTAGTATGTCTTCGGAATGTACACCGTGTTTTATAGATGGTTTTCATACTGGTTTAAGATGTAGTTTGTAAGCTACGAACGCGTGCTGATCTAAATGAATAAGCTGATTATGTTTATTTACAAGTCTAAGAGTAATGTTGCTAATGTGTTTTACAGACACAGGATGATAAAGAACTACTGCTGGTTTCTCACAAATAGTATATCCACGTTCTTCGATGAAAATCCAAGCAGTGGTCCAATCGAATCAGGTTGTGATTTGAAGTCAATCTTAAATGATGATTCAATAACACATTTATGTGTAATGTTGCTTATAGTGATAGAGAAATTGTAATTATGATTACTAAAACTATCTTCCCCAAACTGATCAATTAACGTACTTTCAATATAGTCATGAATATCGTCTACTGTATAACTACCTGAAGGTAGTGTTAGCACAAACTCATCGTAATAGAACTTGTTTACACCATCACGCACATTATAGATTTTATTGTAGCTTTCAAACGATACTAGTCCAAGACTATGCGGCTGATAACCAAGTTCGATTGGTGGATTAAAATAGACGGTTGTTTCAGGTCCTTCTCCACGTACAGAAAACGTTCTTTCACTGTTCGTCATCACGTAGACACTAATGCACTTTCTCTACTGTCTGGGTTTGATATAAGAACATAAGACATAATCGTCCGCACATGCGTGTATTAAAGTTTTGCACACGGTTTTTATTGTAAACAATGTCTGCACTGCTTCCGAAATAACGTATGAGCTCAAAAGGAGGAGGTAAGTCTCCATAGCTATCAAAATACCATACTTTAGATTTACGTTTTACATAAGCAACGTAATGAGTTCCAGGTCCACGACTGTCGTCTAAATTAATTACGGCACTTTCACGTTCACGTGGGCGCGCTGGTAGTTGTTCGCGCATATACACTCCTCGAAAATAATGAATTCCTAGTTGTTTAGCAAACGTATATCTTCATCATGCGTTAGAGCTCGATATGGCAGTGCGTTCAGTAGACGTTTTTTGGTGAAATGTAGATACCAAGCCCTTTCTTGTATGGCGCTAGCTTCATGTTCACACCTTTGCCTCGTAACGCAATTGCTTCCATCGTCTCGTTATGGCATTCACTCTCTTTCAACTGTTGTTTCGCTTCTTCTACAGCTTTGACAGTTCTCGCTACAGCACTAGCACCACCTAGCAATGACCCTAAAGCTGCTAAGCCAGCAAACAGCGCAGGAAGAAATCCTCCTCGTTTTGATACAGGAATAATTCGTGCACGTTTACTAAATATTGCTCTGCACTTTGGAGAAATTCTCGCTCTTGCTGCGCGTAACGCTTTAGTAATAGCTACACGAGGATTGTATTCCCCTCGAATAGCTTTTTGCGCAGCCTTTATAACATCTTTCCATCCAACAGTTTTTACTTTCTTCTTCTTCTTCATGTCGTTTGGATATCGTTGTTTCACCATGCTGGACACGACTTTACTAGTCAAGAGCAAATCATAAACTAACCGTTACCTCTTGTTTCGTTTAATATATATTACTATTACGTACTTTATTATTCAGATATCATGAAGATTATAAAGCAGCAAGACACGCTACCTGTTACCGACATTGTACCACATCTCTTACCTAGTTCAAGTACAACTACAGGAAAACGTCACGGAACGTTGTTTCCTTTTACTGTTCGATGTATTATATCAGGCCCGTCAGGATGCGGGAAAACAAATCTTTTACTCACACTTATTACTTCTGTACATGTTGTACGCTTCGAGAATATTTACGTTTTCGCAAAGTCACTCTATCAGCCGCTATATACTATTCTACAAACTGTAATGCACGATCTAGTTAAAGATGGAATAAGATATTTTAAATTTAATTCGCATGAGCAAGTACCATCACCAGACGATGTGCTTCCTAATTCTCTTATGATCTTTGATGATGTCGCAACAGAACAGCAAAACGTTATTCGTGCATTCTTTAGTATGGGTCGGCATAAATATGTTGATTGCATCTATTTGTGCCAAACCTATTCTCGTGTGCCTAAGCAGTTGATACGCTACAACGCAAATGTTATTGTGCCTTTCCGGCAAGATGAGCGCAACATGCGACATGTGTATAACGATCATGTTAACACTGATATAACATTCGATGACTTTAAACGTATGTGTGCTAAATGTTGGTCATTACACCGTTACAGCTTTTTAGTTATTGATAAAGAAAGTGATGTACAGCATGGACGATATGGCATGGGTTTCGATCATTTTATATGCATTAACACAGAATTACAGTAACTACTTGATTAAAAACCATCATCATGTTAACATCTAGCAAGGAGATCACAAAACATATCATCCAAGCTCGAAACAATATTCGACGGAAATTTAAGGAGCTTAAACGTATTCAAGCAGACACGGATTTATTTTTAAAAACACAACTAAGTACACCACTCAAAGAAATTTTTAATTCTACTTCATTACCGCAGTCTACTTCAAGTTTTGCTTCTATGCAAACATCATATCATAAAGAGAAGCATGAAGAAGAAAAGCATGAACAAGATAAGGAGGAGAAGAAGCAGGATGTAGATCAAAAAGAGGAAGAGGAAGATAAGGAAGAAGAAGAAGAACTTAATGATACATCACCATCTAAGCGTGTTGAGTTTTTAACTACAGATGTTATTGCTGAAACACCTACTACATCGACGCAAAATCTACCATCTTTGTCTGAGGTTATGATTACACCAGAGTATCGCAATCAGTTTAGAACTTTTATTCAAGATACCTATGGATCTCTCTTTGCACCTTATATAGAAAAACTTTTTACAGGACAAACTGACACTACCTAAGGTATTCGCTACGAAGATGACTGTTTCCGGATAGGAAATTCAAATGTTAAGATTAATAACAACAAACTCATTGTAAAAGGTGTTACCTATAAACCTACGAAAGGACTCTTAGAACTTCTTTTCTCACGAATACCTGACAAGGATATAATTTTACAAGATGATCTTAAAAAATATAAAGCAATACTTTTTGCTACTGATGCAACACGACGTAATTACAAGAGAACAGAAGCTGTAAATGCGAATAAGAGTTACAAGTATCGTGAGTTTATTTCTAAGCTGTTTCCAACTGCACGTAGTCTTGATGTTATCTACAAGCCTTTGTTGCCGTATGTGGATGTAAGATACTGGAATGACCCAAACTTACTCGTTGAACGATTACAACTTTTAAGAGCATCGCAAGAGGCTGGTCACACTGGTCACGGATCAGAAATTCTAGAAATAGAAAGAGAACTACGTTATGCCGGTATTATTTTGTAATGGCTCGTCAAGAGAAGATCTCACCTGTAAAGGTAAACATCGCACATGAGTTACATAAACCAGCACGTCGCACTTACTGTCGCAGACGCGTTATTACACGAGGAAAAGATGATCTCTGGCAAGCAGACTTAGTAGAAATGATTCCATATGCCTCTAGTAATAAGGGGTATAAGTATCTACTTACTGTTATCGATGTGTAGGCCTACTCGAAATTTGCTTTTGCACAACCCGTGCCTTCTAAAACAGCAGCTCAAGTTAAAGGAGCATTTAAGCATATTGTTGAAGAATTGAAACGCTGCCCAAGGCTTCTTCAAACTGATCAAGGTAAAGAGTTTTACAACAGGGATTTTTCTTCTTACCTCAAGTTACTTGGCATTCAACACTACTCTACGTTCAGCAATCTCAAGGCAAGTGTTGTAGAACGCATTAATCGTACACTCAAAACAATGATGTGGCGAGAATTTACAGCGCAAGGTTCATATCGTTGGATTGATCTGCTACCTAGACTTTTATCTACCTACAACGATACACCTCATCGCACTATCGGAACAAAGCCACGTCTTGTTACAAAGAATACACCTCGTATAAATGCTATTCATCTTGTAATTAAAACAGCTGATCCACGTCGCCATCGCTTTAAAGAAGGTGATTTTGTTCGCATCAGCAAACACAAGTCTATTTTTGCAAAAGGATACACACCTAACTGGAGCACTGAAATTTTTCAAATCAGAAGTGTTAAGCTTACTAATCCAGTTACGGATTTACTTCGCGATCTCAGAGGACAGCGTATTGAAGGAGGATTCTACATCGAAGAACTGCAGAAAACAAAATATCCTGATCACTATTTAGTTGAACGTGTTATTCGACGTCGTGGCAATAAACTGTATGTTAAATGGCTTGGTTTTAATAACAGCTTTAATTCATGGATTAATAAAGAGGATGTACTTTAAATCTTATGTGTGTTTTCTTTTAATCCTCTACGTTTCCTTTCTTCTAAGTTACTAGGACATGCTGTAGGATTAAACAACACCTGTAATATGTTTTGAAAATTCATATTTATTTTGGAATATATATATACATTTTTATCCTTTGTTTATTTTACGGTCTTTGTCACTCAGTTTTCGTTTTATTACACCAACAACGACAAGTGCTGCTATATTCTTATGAGCAGCTAAAGCACTAGGTTATAACACACACACAGCATAACTTCACGAAGCAGATTTTAACAGCTACACGACATACTCTATGCAGGCAGCATGTAACTACGTGTCAGGCGAACGTGTTCTAGGGCCGCAGGGGAGATGAAGCACGAAGAAAAGAAGATCAATCACTCTATTGATGAGTCCACGCCCAACATGCTTCCTCATCTTTCTCCCAGCACGTTTCTTCACCTTTTCCTTGTTTACTCTCTCCACAGCCATGATAAGTGTTTATAAGCGAACACAACTCGTTAGTTTTAGGTCCGTGATACAGTTTAATTAGTTGACATGTACGGCACTGTCTCACAGAAGGTCTTCTACCTAAACTCACGTGTTCATGATGTAAACTACACGTTTGAAGCTCTGACAAAACAGGATCTTGAGTCCACTCACGAGGCACCTTATCCCAAATCTTCTTTACAGCATTCGCAGCTACATTAACCAAAAATGCCTTTGGTAATGCATTTAACTCTTCTTCAGTAAAAGTGTTTAGTTTCTTTTTGCATGCATAAAACTTTACGATCGCCTTTTCAACTGCGTTATACTTAGTATCTGTTAGAAATGACATGATGTCTTTACTCTACAAATGTTTCTTTTACACTAAGGTTATTTCGACATTGCAGTTTACATATGTTGTTCACTTCCTGGCATGCACTGCAACACAACGAATCAAAGAGCATGCATACATGTTGTAAAGACTGTTTACTTGTTTCTCTACTATGCTCTTTCGGAAGAGTTTTAAATGATGGGCACCCCAATTCATGCATGTCGATAAATTCACACGATGATGGTAGAAAATCACGCAACCATTCTTTCTTTTCACAACCCTTTAAAAGAACAAGATCTGCTCTTGACAAATGTGCATTCATCATTAAAGGTAGAAAACGATAAGGTATTCCTTTTTCTTCCCACTTCAAACATAAATTGTTTTCAATCCACTGAGTCTGCTTTTTATCTTCATCTGTTTGCAAACAGTAAGGGAACGGTGGACTAAATACTAAACTAACAAGTTTTGGTGCCCACAACACACTGCAATCTAACATAGCCACCTCTTTAAACACAAATTTGTTTCCGTTTACTTTAAAGCCTTGCACATCAACTATTAATGTTTTCGTCATGTTTGCATTCTACACTCTATCACTGTTTCTCGAAGACTAAAGCTTTTAGCCAACGAACGGGTTTAAACATGCACAATAACGTCATCACTGCAGCACATGCAAACTCTTGTTTTTATGATGCATACTTATTGCATTCCTTTACACCGACTTACCCTTAAGAAAACGGACAAGACTAAACATGCATGATGACGTCATCACTGCGGCACGTGCTTACTCTAGCTCCCCCGATGTATGATTAAACCTGTTCGAATTTACCGCCACCACATTCCTTTACACCGACTTACTCTTAAGAAAACGGACAAGTCTAAACATGTATGATGACGTAAATTATCCGCCACCACCTTTCAACTAAAGAGTGCAGCACTGAGGTTTGCGATGCAAGATGGCGGGTGACAGCTTGTCAAATAGATTTTTTTTGAAAGGTAAGGAGCTAAAGAGGGCAGCACTAAGGTTAGCAATGCAAGATGGGGATGACAGCTGTGACGTAAAATTTACCCTCAAGATAGCAGCACGATGCTCTTTTCATTAAAGATGGCAGCTTGTTAAATAGAATTTTTCAAATTAACCGCCTCAAAGGTAAGTAGCTAAAGAGGGCAGCACTGTTCTCTCTGGATTAAAGATGGCTGCTTGTCGAAAATAATTTTTCAAATTAACCTCCTCAAAGGTAAGTAGCTAAAGAGGGCAGCACTGTTCTCTCTGGATTAAAGATGGCTGCTTGTCGAAAAGAATTTTTCAAATTATCCGCCACCACAAAGAGGGCAGCACGGTGCTCTCTTGATTAAAGATGGTGGATGACAGCTGAAGAGCGCGTAGAATTTGTTTCCAAACAAGAGCACGTGGAATTTGCCGCCACCACATTTCAACTAAAGAGTGCGGCACTGTTCTCTCTGAATTAAAGATGGTGGATGACAGCTGTCAGAAAAGCACATGGGTTTGTTTCCAAACACGAGCACGTGGAATTTGCCACCACCACATTTCAACTAAAGAGTGCAGCACTGTTCTCTCTGGATTAAAGATGGTGGATGACAGCTGTCAGAAAAGCACATGTGTTTGTTTCCAAACAAGAGCACGTAGAATTTGCCGCCACCACATTTCAACTAAAGAGTGCAGCACTGTTCTCTCTGGATTAAAGATGGTGGATGACAGCTGTCAGAAAAGCACATGGGTTTGTTTCCAAACAAGAGCACGTAGAATTTGCCGCCACCACATTTCAAAGGTAAGTAGCTAAAGAGGGCAGCACGGTGCTCTCTGGATTAAAGATGGCGAATGATAGCTGCCAAAGAAGCGCATAGGTTTGTTTCGAAACAAGAGCATGTAGAATTTGTCGCCACCACATTTCATAGGTATCTAGCTAAAGAGTGTAGCACTGAGGTTTGTGATGCAAGATGGCGGATGACAGCTGTCAGAAAATAGCACGTGAATTTGTTTCCAAACAAGAGCACGTGGAATTTCCCGCCGCCACGAAGAGGGCAGCACTGTGCTCAAAGATGGCTGCTGTCTCGTAGAATTGTGTACCACCACAGGTATCTAGCTAAAGAGGGCAGCACGGTGCTCAAAGATGGCTGCTGTCAAAAAGCATTTTTCAAATTATCCGCCACCACATTTCAAAGGTAAGTAGCTAAAGAGGGCAGCACGGTGCTCTATAGATTGAAGATGGCGGATGACAGCTTTCAGAAAAGCACGTGGATTTGTTTATCTCGCGCTAGTGAGGTTAAGTTGGTAGCACTAAGGTTTAGGCCCGTTAAGATGGCAGCACTGCGGATGACAGGTGACAAATTTACATCTACTACGATAAAGAGGGCAGCACGGTGCTCTCTGGATTAAAGATGGCGGATGACAGTTGTCAAAAAAGCACGTGGCTGTCAAAAAACACGTGGATTTGTTTATCTCGCGCTAGTTAGGTTAAGTTGGTACTACTTAGGTTTAGGCCCGTCAAGATGGCAGTACTGAGGTTAGCGATGCGTTGTTGTCTGTCAAAAAGCACGTGGCTGTCAAAAAATGCACGTGGCTTTGTTTACAAATTCAAATTTCCCGCTAGTTAGGTTAAGTTGGCAGCACTGGAAGAGGCCTCTGGCTGTGGTGGAGGAGGCCTCTGGGAGCCCGGCGGTGGTGGTGGCGGCCGAATCCGCCTATTATACTACTCGCGTCCGACCGTATCCCCTGCCTCTTCATATTGAGAGCAACCATGTGGCTCTGAGCTAGGCGCTTAGTATAAGTCTCTAGGGTTCTGTTTTGGTTAGCGGCTGACGAATTACTAGACTGAACTTGTTACAACTGACTGAGTTACTGTTGAGTAATTTGTTATGATACAGTGTGCAAATGCACTTCGTACTCTCCCGGCAGCGAAAGTTGCTGATGGCGACATTCCACTTGATAAGCGGGTGTAGTCTCGCTACAGCATACAGACGCAACTCGAGCAGTTTGTGTTTGCTTGAAGCACACTCTAAAATATTATTTACTAACTTCGTCCCCAGCGAATCGAACAACAACGTTTTTGTAAGAGATTATAAACACATCCCCTGTAAGTAGGAGTTGTAGAATAACACCTACGGTATTTCTTGCCCGAAACTCATGAACCTCAGAGAGAGTAAAAACCCGGTGCCGGCATATAGCCTACTCCTGTCGAATAGCACTAAAGGTTCTGCTTAACGTCTCTATCCGACGGATCAACAGCGTAATATGCATCTCGGAGAGAGTAAAACCCTGTGCCGGCACATAGCCTACTCCATCACCAAGGGGCCTGCGACGACATACATAGTGGAATACTAAATGCGATCTTGCAGTTAATAAGCGTGCAGCAGCCTTGACGAAGTGGTACTCGACAAAACGAAAGGAAGACTAGGAGAATTTCAAGGTTTAGACGGGGCTAAGAAGTTTTTAATTATTTTATGCCTTTCGTAGCCATTGTCTTTTTTAGCTAATACCTTGCGCGGTCACTTAACCCCCCAAGAAATAAGGTTACCTTTCACGCTATCTCCCTGGTACCATGTCAAGTCCTGGGGGTTAATGCGTGGTCAGCGCAACGTTACACCTGCAGGGGTATCGAACGTGAAGTGTAGGTAGACAATACGCAAAAATCCTGCAGGGCTAAATTCCGGCATCACATTAGGTAATCAGTATGAAGATACGTTCCGGCATGTATGTACTCAAGTCGCGAACTTGTACAAACAATAAACTTTGTATTACCTGTGTCAGCAAATACTTCCAACTGGCCTGTGGAGTCTGGCTGATATGTGGATGCTAGGCTAAAAAAAAACCCACCAATGAACTCCCTACTTCATGTCTTCACAAAAACTCCTAACAAATACGTTTCCTGTTACAACTTTACTTTAGCAGCTAGAAAGTGCTCCTCCCTACCGAGACCCGATCTAATCTCTGTGTACTCAATTCAATCAATACCGATCTGCATTTAGGGCAGTCGCCCAGGTGGCAGATTCCCTATCTGTTGCTTTCCTATCCTTTTCCGAAATGATTTCAAAGAAATTGGAAATTTATTGAACATCTCCCTTGGTAAGTTATTCCAATCGATAACTCCTCTTCCTATAAATGAATATTTGCTCCAGTTTGTCCTCTTGAATTTCAACTTTATCTTCATATTGTGATCTTTCCTACTTTTATAAACGCCACTCAAACTTATTCGTCTACTAATGTCATTCTACGCCATCTCTCCGCTGACAGCTCGGAACATACCACTTAGTCGAGCAGCTCGTCTTCTTTCTCTCAATTCTTCCCAACCCAAACATTGCAACATTTTTGTGACGCTACTCTTTTGTCGGAAATCACCCAGGACAAATCGAGCTGCTTTTCTTCGGATTTTTTCCAGTTCTTGAATCAGGTAATCCTGGTGAGGGTCCCATACACTGGAACCATACTCTAGTTGGGGTCTTACCAGAGACTTATATGCACTCTCCTTTACATCCTTACTACAACCCCTAAACACCCCCATAACCATGTGCAGAGATCAGTACCCTTTATTTACAATCCCATTTATGTGATTACCCCAATGAAGATCTTTCCTTATATTAACACCTAGATACTTACAATGATCCCCAAAAGGAACTTTCACCCCATCAACGCAGTAATTAAAACTGAGAGGACTTTTCCCATTTGTGAAACTCACAACCTGACTTTTAACCCCGTTTATCGACATACCATTGCCTGATGTCCATCTCACAACATTTTCGAGGTCACGTTGCAGTTGCTCACAATCTTGTAACTTATCACTCTATAGAGAATAACATCATCCGCAAAAAGCCTTACCTCCGATTCCACTCCTTTACTCATATCGTTTATATATATAAGAAAACATAAAGGTCCGATAATACTGCCCTGAGGAACTCCCCTCTCAACTATTACAGGGTCAGACAAAGCTTCACCTACTCTAACTCTCTGAGATCTATTTTTTAGAAATATAGCAACCAATTCAGTCACTCTTTCGTCTAGTCCAATTGCACTCATTTTTGCCAGTACTGTCCCATGATCCACCCTATCAAATGCTTTAGACAGGCCAATCGCCATACAGTCCATTTGACCTCCAGAATCCAAGATATCTGCTATATCTTGCTGGAATCCTACAAGTTGGGCTTCAGTGGAATAACCTTTCCTAAAACCGAATTGCTTTCTATCGAACCAGTTATTAATTTCACAAACATGTCTAATATAATCAGAAAGAATGCCTTCCCAAAGCTTACATACAATGCATGTCAAACTTACTGGCCTGTAATTTTCAGCTTTATGTCTATCACCCTTTCCTTTATACACAGGGGCTACTATAGCAACTCTCCATTCATCTGGTATAGCTCCTCCGACCAAACAATAATCAAATAAGTACTTCAGATATGGTACTATATCCCAACCCATTTTCTTTAGTATATCCCCAGAAATCTGATCAATTCCAGCCGCTTTTCTAGTTTTCAACTTTTGTATCTTATTGGAAATGTCATTGTTATCATATGTAAATTTTATTACTTCTTTGGCCTTAGTCACCTCCTCTATCTCGACATTATCCTTGTAACCAACAATCTTTACATACTGCTGACTGAATACTTCTGCCTTTTGAAGATCCTCACATACACACTCCCCCTGTTCATTAATTATTCCTGGAATGTCCTTCTTGGAACCTGTTTCTGCCTTAAAATACCTATACATACCCTTCCATTTTTCACTAAAATTTGTATGACTGCCAATTATGCTTGCCATCATGTTATCCTTAACTGCCTTCTTTGCTAGATTCAATTTTCTAGTAAGTTCCTGCAATTTCTCCTTACTTCCACAACCATTTCTAACTCTATTTCTTTCCAGTCTGCACCTCCTTCCTAGTCTCTTTATTTCTCTATTATAATAAGGTGGGTCTTTACCATTCCTTACCACCCTTAATGGTACAAACCTGTTTTCGCATTCCTCAACAATTTCTTTAAACCCATCCCAGAGTCTGTTTACATTTTTATTTACCATTTTCCACCGATCATAGTTACTTTTTAGAAACTGCGTCATGCCTGCTTTATCAGCCGTATGGTACTGCCATACGTCCTACTAAATGCGTTTTTAGAGTCGGAATTTAGCCCCGCAGTAGTTCAGACTCAATCTCCCCGTCAACTTCTACCAACCTGAGCACTAAAGTCCCTGGATCATGTCTTGTTAAGATGAGCCTCAAACTTGAGACTGTAACTCAATCAATCAATACTGATCTGCATTTAGGGCAGTCGCCCAGGTGGCAGATTCCCTATCTGTTGCTTTCCTAGCCTTTTCATGAATGATTTCAAAGAAATTGAAAATTTATTGAACGTCTCCCTTGGTAAGTTATTCCAATCCCTAACTCCCCTTCCTCTAAATGTATATTTGCCCCAGTTTGTCCTCTTGAATTCCAACTTTATCTTCATATTGTGAACTTTCCTACTTTTATAAACGCCACTCAAATTTATTCGTCTACTAATGTCATTCCACGCCATTTCTCCGCTGAGAGCTCGAAACATTCCACTTAGTCGAGCAGCTTTTCTTCTTTCTCTCAATTCTTCCCAACCCAAACTTTGCAAAATTTTTGTAACGCTACTCTTTTGTCGGAAACCACCCAGAACAAATCGAGCTGCTTTTCTTTGGATTTTTTCCAATTCTTGAATCAGGTAATCCTGGTGTGGGTCCCATACATTGGAACCATACTCTAGTTGGGGTCTTACCAGAGACTTATACGCCCTCTCCTTTACAACCTTACTACAACCCCTAAACACCCTCATAACCATGTGCAGAGATCTGTACCCTTTATTTACAATCCCATTTATGTGATTACCCCAATGAAGATCTTTCCTTATATTAACACCTAGATACAATGATCCCCAATAGGAACTTTCACCCCATCAATGCAGTAACTAAAACTGAGAGGACTTTTCCTATTTGTGAAACTCACAACCTGACTTTTAACCCCTTTTATCAACATACCATTGCCTGCTGTCCATCTCACAACATTTTTGAGGTCACGTTGCAGTTGCTCACAATCTTGTAACTTATCACTCTATAGAGAATAACATCATCCTCAAAAAGCCTTACCTCCGATTCCACTCCTTTACTTGTATCATTTACGGTATATATAAGAAAACATAAAGGTCCGATAATATTGCCTTGAAGAATTCCCTTCTTAATTATTACAGGGTCAGACAAAACTTCACCTACTCTAATTCTCTGAGATCTATTTTCTAGAAATATAGCAACCCATTCAGTCACTCTTTTGTCTAGTCCAATTGCACTCATTTTTTCCAGTAGTCTCCCATGATCCACCCCACGAAATGCTTTAGACAGGTCAATCGCGATATAGTCCATTTCACCTCCAGAATCCAAGATATCTGCTATATCTTGCTGAAATCCTACAAGTTGAGCTTCAGTGGAATAACCTTTCCTAAAACCGAATTGCCTTCTATCGAACCAGTTATTAATTTCACAAACGTGTCTAATATATTCAGAAAGAATGCCTTCCCAAAGCTTATATACAATGCATGTCAAACGTACTGGCCTGTAATTTTCAGCTTTATGTCTATCACCCTTACCTTTATACACAGGGGCTACAATAGCAACTCTCCATTCATCTGGTATAGCTCCTCCGACCAAACAATAATCAAATATGTACTTCAGATATGGTACTATATCCCAACCCATTTTCTTTAGTATATCTCCAGAAAGCTGATCAATTCCAGCCGCTTTTCTTGTTTTCAACTTTTGTATCTTATTGTAAATGTCATATTTATCATATGTAAATAATATTACTTCTTTGGCCTTAGTCTCCTCCTCTATCTCGACATTATCCTTGTAACCAACAATCTTTACATACTGCTGACTGAATACTTCTGCCTTTTGAAGATCCTCACATACACACTCCCCTTGTTCATTAATTATTCCTGGAATGTCCTTCTTGGAACCTGTTTCTGCCTTAAAATTCCTATGCATAACCTTCCATTTTTCACTAAAATTTGTATGACTGCCAATTATGCTTGCCATCATGTTATCCTTAACTGCCTTCTTTGCTAGATTCAATTTTCTAGTAAGTTCCTGCAATTTCTCCTTACTTCCACAACCATTTCTAACTCTATTTCTTTCCAGTCTGCACCTCCTTCCTAGTCTCTTTATTTCTCTATTATAATAAGGTGGGTCTTTACCATTCCTTACCACCCTTAATGGTACAAACCTGTTTTCGCATTCCTCAACAATTTCTTTAAACCCATCCCAGAGTCTGTTTACATTTTTATTTACCGTTTTCCACCGATCATAGTTACTATTTAGAAACTGCCTCATGCCTGCTTTATCAGCCGTATGGTACTGCCTAATAGCCCTACTTTTAAGACCTTCCTTTCTATCTCATTTATTTTTAACTATAACAAAAACAGCTTCATGATCACTAATACCATCTATTACTTCAGTTTCCCTGTAGAGCTCATCTGGTTTTATCAGCACCACATCCAGGATATTTTTCCCTCTGGTTGGTTCCATCACTTTCTGAATCAGCTGTCCTTCCCATATGAACTTATTGGCGATTTGTTGGTCATGCTTCCTGTCGTTTGCATTTCCTTCCCAATTGACATCTGGCAAATTCAGATCTCCCGCTACAATCACATTTCTTTCCATGTCGTCTCCCACATAGCTGACTATCCTATCAAATAATTCCGAATCCGCGTCAGTGCTACCTTTTCCCGATCTTACTTACTTACTTCCTCTTCATGGATTAGGCTAATAGCCTGTTCCGACCTCAGATTTCATTCCATCTCTTCATAGGACGACCAATATCTCTTCTTCCTGTAGGATGGTATTACAGGGCAAGTTTTGGGATTCTGTCGTTATCCATCCTCGTAACGTGGTTTTTCCAATTTATCCTGTTTTGAATTATTCTTTCATTCATTGAGAATATATTTAATTTTTGTCTTATCTCTTCATTTCGTATTTTATCTTTTATGGAGTATCCTTTCACTGATCTTAGGAATCTCATTTCAGATGATTGTATTTTATTCCTATAGCTTATTTTATCTACTCATGTCTCACTTCCATATAGCAAATTTGGTACAGCCATAGTCTTATAGAATTTAAGTTGAGTATCTTCTCTTACTTTTCCTTTCAGTGTTCGACGAATTGTCCCACACATATATTGAAATCGATGAAGCTTCTTCTTCACCTCGTCATCATCGTTAAAAGATATTTCACAACCAAGGTATTTAAAATTTGTGACTTGTTCTACTGGTTGATTGTCGATTACTATCTTCGCTCTGATAGGATATTTCCCTTGCCACGCCATAACTTTGGTTTTTGTTCGGGATAGCCGAAGATTATAGCTTTTACAAATGGTGTTTAACTGATGTATTGATTTCTGGAGTTTATGTTCATCATCCTGCAGGATAAATTGATCATCTCCAAAGAGCATAGTATTTATGTATGTGTTTGTGTTCAATTTTATTCCAGAGTGCACAATTCGTTTCCAATTTCTGATTACTTCATCTATATATATATTGAATAGTGTTGGAGAGAGGCTACATCCCTGACGTACACCTTGATTAAATATTTCTTCCGTTAGTTTGTATCCTAAATCTAACACAATTCTCGTCCTTTTGTACAGACTTTGGATAACTTGAATAAGATGTTTAGGGTATCCATTTTTTACCATTATATTCCATAACTGTTCTCTATCTACCCTATCAAAAGCCTTTTCATAGTCGACAAAAGCGACATAAGTATTCAAGTTAAATTCTCTTCTCTTCTCCAGTATCTGTTTGAGGCTAAATATATTATCTGTACAGGATCTGCCTTTCCTAAATCCACATTGTTCTTCCAATAAGAGATTGTGTGCAATGATTTTAAGTCTATTATTTATTATTTTAACATATATTTTATAGCCAACATTTAATAAACTTATTCCTCGATAGTTACTGAAAAATTTCGATTTCCTTTCTTGAAAAGTGATATTATTTTAGCTTTTCTCCATTCTTCGGGTATATTTCTTCTTTTCCAACAAAGATTAATTAAATGTAACATTCTAAATTTAAGAATGATCCCACCATATTTGAGCAACTCCATATTTATGTTGTCTAACCCTGGTGCTTTTCTACTCTTGAAAGATTTCAGAACAGTTCTTCTATATCTATTAGGTCAATTCCTTTAATGTCCATATCTATATCTTGATCTTCCTGACTCTCTCTATACTCTCCGTTATACCACAATTCTTTGTAGTGTTGTATCCACGATTCTTCTTCGATTACATTTATATTAGCAGTTTCTCTTTCATCACTGTTGAGGTGCTTCATTAACTTGTATGCCATCTCTTGCCTACCATGGATATCATCCTCTATTGAGTTTATTAACCTATCCCATGATTCTTGCTTGAGTTTTCTCGTTAGTGACTTGACCTTATTCCTGCTGTTTTTATATTCTTTCTCATTTTGTGGGGTGCGATGCTGTATCATTTTCAGGTATAATATTTGTTTTTGCTTGACAGCTTCTGAAATTTCTTTATTCCATATTTTAAGCCCAGTTTTTCTCCTAAATTTCTTCTTCACTGCAATGGCTTCATCTGCTGCCCTCTGAATTGCTGAGGTTATGATTTCCCATTCTTTGTTAATATCAGTACTTGTCGGAATCTGACCTAAATACTGTTGCAGCCGATTTTGATATAAGTATTTTATTCCATCATCCTGTAGTAAATATACCTCATAGATCTCTTGGTTTCTGTGTATATTTCTATTCAGCCTTTTCCTCCATTTAGCAAGAATTCTGATTTTTGCAATGACCAGATAATGATCTGTATATAAATCGCTGCCTCTATGTACTCGGACATCTGTTACATCTGGGCCTAACTTTTTATTGACCATTATATAGTCAATAATTGATCGCTGTCCTCTTGCAATCCATGTGAATTTATGTATATCTTTCTTCTCAACGAAGGTGTTAGTAATTTTTAATTGATTATAGGATGAAAATTCTATCAATAATTTACCATTTTCATTCAAAGTTTCCCGCTATTTCTGCAATTGGTTTGTTTTCTACTCGAGCATTGAGATCACCAGCCAGAACAACAAAGTCACTTTTACATATGTTATCCAACACTGATTGAAGAACTTCATAAAACTGTTCAGATTCTTCCTGTTTGTTTTCTTCAGGAGCATACACGGCTACCAAGGTTAATTTCCCTCTCTCTACCTTCAACTTCAGCACCAAAATCCTTTCATTTATAATGGTGTAGCTTTCTATTTTGTTTTTCCACTTCCTGTCTATTAATATTGCGACTCCTGTTGTTACGGAACCACATTTATTCCATGGACTGCCGTGTCATATCTTACTGGCATATCTATGAACATTACAAGTGACACAATACTGTTTATCTTGTTTGTGTAATCTTTGGTTGTGGTGTAGATCATGGCGTACAATGTATCTCTTGGTCAGTGCAGTGAATTGTAAACTTGTTTTATGTAAATAAATTGGAGCATTTGTGTTAAAAGTGTGTTAACGTTACATTATAAGCACTTTTCTCAACATCTGGCGACCGCGACAGGACTAGTTTCCGCGTAAATATGGCAGAAATTATGAAATTGAAAAGTGAACGAACACAATTGCGCCGATTGTGTACACGTGCTGGCAATGACTTTGAACAGAAGTTAAATGCAGAACAACCCACAAGAGAAGAGGTCTCCGCAGGATTCAAGATCTTCGAGGACAAAGCTGAACGATTATTCGCGCTCGATGAAAAAATTCGTGATGTTTGGTACGCTGGAGAGCACGAAGAAGAAGAAGAGATCGCTGCCGAATACGAAATCATGGAGGGATACCGCGAAAGGTGGTTAACCTTAAAGACCAGGTATGAGAATTTTTTGCATGATGACACACTCAGTGACAATGGGGCAAATAGTATTGCTAGTACTAGTTCTAGTAAATCCAGGAGTAAAAGAAATTTAAGATTGCCGAAATTAGAACTTAAACAGTTCGATGGAGATGTGCGCAACTGGATAGCCTTCTGGGGGCAGTTCAGAAAGATACATGAGGATGATGAAATCGAGGAAGAGGATAAATTCCAATACCTTTGCCAGGCTACTGTACCCGGGACGTCAGCTAGAGAACTCGTGGAAAGTTTCCCACCCTCAGCTTCAAATTATCAGAAAGCTATAGAGCAATTAAAATCGAGGTTTGCAAGAGATGAACTTCTGATTGAGATTTACGTTCGTGAACTCTTGCAATTAGTACTTCAGAAGAGTAGCATGCTAAACGATATAAGTCTACGGAGTCTTTTCGATAAACTGGAGACCCAGTTAAGGGCACTAGAGTCACTAGGGGTTACTAGCGATAAATATGCGGCAATGCTCTACCCGCTTGTAGAATCAGCACTACCAGATGACATTTTGAAAGCATGGGAGCGGTCTCGTATGTCGCAGGCATGTAAGAAGGGTGACCAATCTAATTATCTCGAGACACTTTTGAGATTTTTGAGACAAGAGGTAGAAAGTGAAGAACGTCTCCTTCTGGCTCGTTCTAATTTCCTAGGTGGCTGTGGGAGTGCATCGCAAAACAACAAAGAAAAGCTACCGACAGCAGCAGTAATTTTCTCGAGTGAAGAGAAAAGGGGTGATAGGGCATGTATTTGGTGCGATAAAGGGAACCACATGTCTCAGGACTGTTTTAAAGCTAGAGGTCTCACTACAGAGAAAAAACAAGAAGTTTTGAAAAAGAAAGGAGCATGTTTCCATTGCCTCAAGGTGGGCCATAGTGCAAAAAAGTGCAAAGTTGTGCTCAAGTGCTTGATTTGTTGCAAGGGGCATCACACTATTATGTGCAAGGGTTTAAAGGATATAATTCCAGTCGATAGCAGCAAGAAAAGTTCAGTTGAGAAAGGAAACGAACCAGGTAGAACAGAGAACTTACTGTCTCATCAAAAGGGTCAGACATTGTTGCAAACTTTGGTGGTTAAAGTGTCGGTGGACAAGGTTGTTAAGTTGGCAAGAGTGTTACTAGACTCGGGATCTCAAAGATCATACATCACGAAGGACAGTGTTCACAAGCTTGGGCTGAAGAAGATAGGGGAAGAGACGTTAATACATAATCTGTTTGGTGGAGTAGAGACAGGGCGAGAAGTGCATGGTATTTATGAAGTTACTCTTAGAAGTTTAGATGACAAATTTGAGTGCACCATTCCTATGTTGGACCAACAGAAAATTTGTGATTTTGTACCCCGGCTTGAGACACAGCGGTATTACCCAGTGCTTCGAAACCACAACATAATCTTATCAGATGTAGGCTATAATGTTCCTGAGGTAAAGATATTACTTGGGGCAGACGTAATGGGGCAACTGCTAACAGGCTGCAGATTAGTTTTAGATGACACGATGGTTGCTCTCGAAACTAAGCTGGGCTGGACGGTGATGGGGCAGCGTAGAATATTCAGCAACTGCAATACAGTAACTGACCTCTTTAGTATGGCAGGTTTTAATGTAGCTGATTTGTGGCGTCTGGAAGCCATAGGCATTAGTGACCCGGCAGATGTCAAAACCAAAGAAGTTCTAGAAGCAGAGACACTTGAATTCTTCGAGAAGACAGTGAAAGTTGACCAAGAAGGAAGATACGAGGTTTGCCTTCCCTGGAAAGGGGGGCACCCGCAGCTGAGGGACAACTACGATCTAGCGGAGAAGAGATTGTTGAGTGTAAGCAAAAGACTAGAAACCATTGGCAAGTTGGAAGAGTATGATGACATCTTTCGTGAATGGCTGCGGGAGGGCATAGTGGAAATGATACCCTCTGCCAGCAAGAATGATGGTCACTACCTCCCTCACCAGCCAGTAATAAAGGAATCTAGTATGACCACCAAAATTAGGCCTGTGTTCGATGCCTCAGCCCAAGATAAAAGAGGCAACTCACTTAACAGCTGTCTGGAAAAGGGGCCCAATTTGGTGGAATTAATACCCAAGCTGATGATACAATTCAGAAAACATGCTATTGGAGTGACAGCTGATATCAGAAAGGCATTTTTACAAATCAAGCTAGCCCAAGGTGACAAAGATTTTTTAAGATTTCTTTGGTGGAAGGACTGTCGTAACAAAGAGGTGGCAATCCTCAGGCACTGCAGAGTTGTCTTTGGAGTGTCGTCTAGTCCATTTCTACTGGGTGCGACTATATCACATCACTTGAGACATGCGCCTGAGGAACTGAATAGTACTGCAGAGCGACTCAGAGACTCTTTCTACGTGGACAACTGTGTTACCAGTGTAGCCAATGAAGAACAGTTGCAGAAATTTGTGAGGGAAGCTACTGCACTGATGTCTACAGCACAATTTGATCTTCGCGGATGGATCAGCAGCCCCGTCCATCAAGAAGACAGAGCTGCTATGCAAGATGGAGTTGTTCCAGTCCTGGGTCTCTTATGGGATGTCACTACAGATGAGCTTCTCTGTGATGTCAAAACCATTGCGATGACCACTTGTCGAGTTACCAAGAGGAATCTGTTGTCTGTGGCTCAGCGTGTTTTCGACCCAATTGGCTTCACATGTCCGTCTACCTTACTACCAAAGCTGATGCTGCAAGAAACATGGAAACACAAATTTCGATGGGATGAAGAGCTTCCGGATAGCATTACAAGTAAATTCAAGAACTGGGTGGAGCAGATGCAATGGTTAGCTAGATGTCGCCTTCCAAGGAGAATGGTACAAGTGGACTGGGGAGCGGAAGATATCAGTCTTCATGTATTTTGTGATGCGAGCAAACTTGCTTATGCAGCTTGTGTATTCTTAAGGGCAAGGAGAGGCGCAGAGGTATCGGTCCAGTTGGTCCAGGCTAAGGCGAGGATTGCTCCTGTCAAACATGTCACTATACCACGTTTGGAACTGTTGGCAGCAGTCATTGGTACCAGAATTTCTACCCAAGTGAAAGAGGCATTGGGACTACAACGGTGCAGAACATTCTTTTGGAGCGACTCGTCAGTAGCCTTGACTTGGATAAAGCGGGCGGACAACTGGAGTACATTCGTGGGTAACCGTTGTCATGAAATACGACAGTACACCAATACTGAGGATTGGCGCCACCTACCGGGGACTCTGAACGCAGCAGATCTTCCATCAAGGGGATGCAGTCCAAAGGCACTCTTTGAGAGCAAATGGTGGGAAGGACCACGGTGGCTAAAGGATAATCCAGAGCAGTGGCCTTTTTATGAAATTGCCGCATCTGAAGACGAAGTCAATATTGAGAAACGGAAGACAGTTATATCGAGTGTGGCGTGTAGTTCACCTGACTTTTGCTCGCGTCTCTTGTATTTCTCAAGTTATGTCAAGATAGTCAGAATGATTGGTTGGATCATCAGATTCTTCCGCAACCTTACTAAGGCAAAACAAGCAAGAAGAGGTGAACTCACTGGTGAAGAAATGCAACAAGCCGAGAACACCTTGTTGAGAGTTGTGCAGCAGGAATGCTTTCGAGATCACGAGCAGGAACTTGAGAAGAAAGTCAGGGTATTCAAGGACGAAATGGGAGTTCTGAGGGTTGAAACAAAACTTACCTTTGGGGAAGAAAGTGAAGCATTCACGAAACCCGTCTTGTTGCCGTCAAACCATGCCATTGTGACCAGATTGGTTTGGGACGAACATCATCGGTCACAGCATGCAGGGCTACTGACGCTGTTAGCTAGACTCAGGGAAAGATTCTGGATTCTTGGAGTTAGGAAAGTGGCAAAAAGAGTTATTGCAAGATGTGTCAAATGTAAAAGGTACAAGGCTAGTCCTACAGCACCAGCTTTTGCTCCTTTGCCCAAGGATAGAGTGGGCTCAACAGCAGCTTTCGAGGTCTCGGGAGTGGATTATGCTGGACCGCTGTACCTAAAGTCTGGAGAAAAGGCGTGGGTTGTATTATTTACTTGTGCGGTGTATCGTGCGATACATCTGGAGCTGGTGCAGTCTTTGACAACTGATGCTTTCATTCTGGCGTTAAGAAGATTCATTGCCCGGCGTGGAAGAATTTCTGTGCTGTACTCAGACAACGGGACCAATTTCATAGGACTTAATAATGCCCTGAAAGCGTTGGATTGGGATGAAATTGTCACCCACTCGGCTGTGAGAAAGATTACTTGGAAATTTATCCCACCTACAGCAGCCTGGTGGGGAGGATGGTGGGAGAGACTAATCAGAACAGTGAACTACTGCGTCGAATCTTGGGACGAGCCTCTGTGTACTATGAAGAGTTATATACTGTGTTATGTGATTGCGAGGCGACGATCAACTCTAGACCACTTACATACATTGCGGACCATTCGTCTGAACTAAAGCCTTTGACACCAGCAACATTTCTGCAGGGTATTGCTACAAATGAGACTCCAGATTTGGATGCAGTTGACAAGGTTGACTATGTTAAACGATGTAGGTACCTCCAGAAACTACGTGAGGACCTACGACAAAGATTCAGGAATGAATACTTGGCGCTCCTAGTTCACTACGGCCAGAGGAAGACCAACAGCATCAAGGTGGGAGATGTGGTATTGATAGGAGCAGATTCCACAAAACGTATCACCTGGCCCCTCGCGGTCGTCGTGGAAGTGTATCCAGGGAAGGATGAAGTAGCAAGAGTAGCCAAACTGAAGACATCTGAGGGAGAGCTGATCAGACCACTCCAGCGTCTCTATCCATTGGAGGTGCACACAACTCCAGAGGAGTGGAAGCAGCCTGAAACTGTGACTATCACTTCGCCTGAGACAAAGCTTCCACATGAAGAATTCAAATTGTCAAAAGGGGGGCGGAGAATTAAAGTGCCATCAAGACTTGATTTGTGAATACTCTTGATGTGACCTTGCTTTTGTGTTCATTTATTTATTGTGTTATGTGTTTTTGTTTCAGTTGTGGTACGGAGTATTTTGCAATTGAAAATAACAATTGCAAGGTGGGAGGATGTTACGGAACCACATTTATTCCATGGACTGCCGTGTCATATCTTACTGGCATATCTATGAACATTACAAGTGACACAATACTGTTTATCTTGTTTGTGTAATCTTTGGTTGTGGTGTAGATCATGGCGTACAATGTATCTCTTGGTCAGTGCAGTGAATTGTAAACTTGTTTTATGTAAATAAATTGGAGCATTTGTGTTAAATTGTGTTAACGTTACATTATAAGCACTTTTCTCAACACCTGTTGCAGCTCTTTTATCCTGTGTAACTCCGCTATAAATCATAGTGTATTTATCAATTTCTTTTGTTCCTTGTAATTTCTTTTTCATGTGTCTCATCTTTAACTTTTTCGTAGCTTACAAACTCTTCTTTCACGAGAATGAACACTCCAACTCCCACCATTCCTATCCTATCTCTACGATACACACTGCAGTGCCATGAGAAAATTTCTGCATCCATTATATCATTTCTCAGCCATGATTCAACTCCTATTACAATATCTGGTAAATCTCAGTAATTATAGCAACATTGATTTCTTTCCTAGCCAGCTCTCTATCCAGTTCTTCTTCTTTTCCTTTTATGCCTCTCACGTTCCAAGTTCCCAACTTTAATGTATCTCTAATTCCAAATCGTTTGGCCTTTGATCTTGCCTTTGTCGTCATCATAGAATCCGTCCGGTTATTCATCTGAGATTTTCCCGATCTGTACACTCCAAATATATCAAGTTGCCTATTATCTTTAGAAATGAGCCTTACACCTAGAATTTCATGTGTCTCATCTTTAACTTTTTCGTAGCTTACAAACTCTTCTTTCACGAGAATGAACACTCCCACTCCCACCATTCCTATCCTATCTCTACGATACACACTGCAGTGCCATGAGAAAATTTCTGCATCCATTATATCATTTCTCAGCCATGATTCAACTCCTATTACAATATCTGGTAAATATATATCTATTAAATTACTTAATTCTATTCCTTTCTTTACAATAGTTCTACAGTTCAACACCAACAATTTTATGTTATCCCTACTTGATTTCCAGTTCCCTGTTCCCTGATCACCGCTCCCTAGGCCATCCCGTTTCCCTGAATGTACCTCCCTATTACCCTTCCAAACAAATTTCCTAACTTATACGTACCACTGCGGTTTAAATGAAGGCCATCTGAGCGCAAATCCCTATCTCCTACCCACCCATTAGGATCTAGCAATTTCACTCCTAGTTTCCCACATACCCACTCCATAGTCTCATTTAAATCCCCAATCACCCTTCAGGCAGTATCCCTCCTACACAGTATTCCACTAATAACAATTTCCGCTTTCTTAAACTTCACCCGTGCTGCATTTACCAGATCCCACATATCTCCAACTATGTTGGTACTTATATCAGCTTGCCTTACGTTGTTGGTACCAACGTGAAACACTACCACCTTCTCCTTCCCCTCCTCCCTCTCTTCTACTTTCCTCAACATCTGCCTCAATCTAATTCCTGGATAACATTCTATCTTGTTTCCCTTTCCTCCACACACTTTCCCCACGTGTCTAATGATGAAATCCACCATGACTAGAGCCGCAACCCTACCCACCTCATTTGATCCCCTCCCCTCCTGGTCAGCCCTATCTTTCCTGATAGAAGCTACTTCCTCCTCCCTTTTCTCCTTCCAATGAGCCTGTTCCACCTGTATTTTCCTATCCTCTACTCTACATTTCCCTTTCCTACCTTTTCCATTCCTCTTACTTCCACACATCTCACCAACAGTTCCCTGTCCCTCATCTTCCGTCTGTTGTTCTACCTGGAGTGACTCATACCGATTTCTCATATACACCTGTCCTGAATTCTGATCCTGAATAGAGCCCTTAGCCTGCAATCTCCTTCCCCTTAGAACATTAGACCACTTGTCTTCTACAACTCCCCCCTTTCCTTTCGCTCTCTCCTGTACACCTACTATTACCTGTACATTGTTTAGCGACAAATGCGTGGGTTAACCTAGCACTCTTAACCATAATCACGTAGGTAGTTGGGTTAAGCTAGCATTCTTGTCTGTAATGCTAACACCCTTATGCCTATGGTCGAATCCAGGACATGTGAGGTTAAGCCTGGAATCGAATCCGTACCTGATAGGATAAGCTTTCACTATAATCACGTTAGCAATTAAGTCAAGATTGTTTAGCCTCTAGGCTAGATTTCTCTATATTAGCCTGTATATAGCCACCATTTTGCGCAAGAGCCCCTAAGCCGTCTCATAAGAGCAGCTACCACCTTGCATAGTAGCCTCTGACCTAGGTTCTAGGAGCTAGTCTCGTAAGAGTCCGTATATAGCAGCAATCTTATGCAATTGCCGTCGAGAAGGGAATCTTGCCGAAGAACTAACGAAAGTCCCCTTGAAGATGGCGGATGTGAGGTTAGACTTGTTCTCCTAGGCGTCGGGAAGGGAAGCTAGCCGATCGCTACCATGTGTCTAAGGTAGTAGCTATAAGGTTTAGTGCCGTAGAGATGGCGGCACGTTGCTCTGTTGATTAAAGGTGGCAGCTGTCAGCTTGTCAGCTGTCAAAAAGCACGTGGCTTTGTTTACAAACAAGAGCACGTAGAATTTCAAATTACCCGCTACTACATAGCAAAGGTAGTAGCCGTAAGATTTAGTGCCGTAAAGATGGCAGCACTAACGTTGGCGATCGTCTGTTTTTTAAAAATGGTCGCTGATAGCTGTCAAGAAAGCACTTGGAATTTCAAATTGCCCGCCACCACGTGCATAAGGATAAGGTTTAGTGCCGTAAAGATGGCAGCATGATGCTCTCTTGTTTAAAGATGGGCGCTGTCAAAAAGCACGAGGCATTATTTACAAACAAGAGCACGTGGAATTATTCAAATTGACGGCCACCACGTGCCTAAGTTTGCACCCATGAGGATTTAGCCCCATCATGATGGCAGCATGATGCTCTCTTGTTTAAAGATGGCTGATTTCAAAAAGCACGTGGCTTTGCTTACAAACAAGAGCACGTGGAATTTCAAATTTCGAGCGCCAACGTGCCAAAGGTGGCACCTATGAGGTTTAGTGCCGTAAAGATGGCAGCACTGTGGTTAACGATTGTCTGTTGTTTGAAGATGGCCGCTGTCAAAACGCACGTGGCTTTGTTTACAAACAAGATCACGGGGCTTTGTTTAAAGCTGGCCTCTGTCAAAAAACATGCGGAATTTCAAATTTCATGCACCACATATTAAAGGTGGTAGCCGTAAGGTTTAACGTCGTAAAATGGCAGAACTAAGGTTAGCGATGCGTTGTTGTTTAAAGATGGCAGATGACAGCTGTCAAAAAGCACGTGGCTGTCGAAAAAGCACGTGGCTTTGTTTACAAACAAGAGCACGTTTTAATAACGTCACGGTCACGTGACCGGGGTCAGTGCACACTTGTCAATGACCTTGGGTGCTGACGAAGTGGATTTGGAGCCCCACTGCTCCCTACTCTCTCCCTCTCTGTAACACACCAGATACGCACACACCTTGCGTTGGTCTTATGCTCGTCTAGCCACGAAGTACAAAAGTTACGGTTAAAATATTCCTAATCCATTTCTCTCTTAATCTTTTATTCCGTAGAAAACTTAAGAATAGTTGTATGAGAGGCATTGCCATAGTCTTAAACCTGGTTCACAACACGATCAAAACCAACACATTCTCACATTACTGCGTATAATTTCTAACCAACACCGTCTTCTAGGCTACCAAACCAGCCCTTTGGATGATGGGCAGAGAAACCTTACACGCCTAGGAGGAATGCTCCCAGGTGAGAAGTTTGGTAGTGCATTCGCCCCCAGAGGGGAAATAAAGCGAATACAAGAGAGAGCAAGAGAAAGCACAGTCAAAACAATCATAAAACATTTTAAAATAACCCGAAAGGAGAAAATACACACTTATCGGAAGCAGAGAAGGAAAGCGGCTTAAGGCCGTGGTAAGAATTCCAAACGAGACAGTGGCATTGCTCCATTGAAAGTGGTGAATGAAAAACAACACCTTAGTGACATAAAATAACTTTAATTAGTACTAGATGAGATGTAACAACTCCAAGAAGAAGAAAAAACTAAATGAAGTTAACTTGAGTAAAACCTAGGTTTATTTCGGAAAAGGAAAAGCAGTTATCAGAAGATAAACTCAATATCATAATTGGGAAAGGTAAAACGTAAATAGTAAAATAATTTATAACTAAATTAATCAGAATTTTTTTGATATCGATTAGCTGATAATTAACAACAGATTTGAAATCATTAAATGAGAAAAATGTTTACATTCATTAACTCATAACGTTAAGGGAAATATATTGATAGTCTTTCAACAGATAATAAATAAGTAATTGGAAAACAATGAATTAGAAAAAAGAAAACGTTGACCTCCGCACCTTTCTACCAGAAATTACTAATAGGTAATATAAAATGTGATCGATCACGTGAATAAAATTAACCAAGTAAACTTTTAGTTTCAGTAAACATGATTTCAGTTCAGTTAGATGCTAAGCGGAACGCTTCTCTTCGTCACATCGAGTAATTTACTCAATTACCACCAAGGGGCAGTTTGCAAGATAATTACAAATTTAACCTAGAAGTTTACGCATCCGCCCCGACAAACGAAAAGATAATTCATACATTAAAACGTTGGCGAAAATGAATTAACGAAAATGAAAAGTAGTCAACAAGGTACACCCAACCAAAAATATTATCAGAGAACAACGCAGGAGCCGCGTATCGGTTTACTTAAACCAAATCCTAACAACAATACCATCAACATCACGTTGCCACGGTAACAGGAAATCAACGCAAGGCCTCCTTCCAGAGCTAGGAGGAAAATAAACAGTAGCAAGGCAAAATAATCCGAAAACCCCAGCGGAAAGAAAGCATACCAAACAGATCAGAAAGGTACACAGAATTATATGTTGGTTTGTTGTTATCATATGTAGTGGGTGTAATTTCATGAAAGTCGACGATAAGTGTTATTTTCTCTGTAGAATATAATTGTCGAGTGTATTTACATGAGTCAGTGGACACTTAAGATGTGTAATTATACATGTTGCAAAGTGTTTGTTTTGAACGTGTTGTGAACCAGGTTTAAGTCTAACTATTTCAATGCCTCTCATATAGCTATTTTTATGTTTTCTACAGTATAAATCATTAAGGGAGAAATTGATTAGGAATATACATCGTGATTATTTTGAAGTCGATGAAAATACTAGTGTGCATACATCATTTTGACAATAAGTCTGAGGTTAGCGAAGACTCTTCTCTAATCCCCAAAGCTGTTCCTATTCGTGTTCCTCGAAAAACATTAATTTAAATAGAATATAACTGATACTGTGATATTCCGTCAGTGTCTATGTGCTTCAAAATGTCGAGTTATTTAGATACAACTGTATTTTACAATAATCTGTGCTTGCCTGCGGAAATGTTTGGCTGGATCTTGGAGTATAGCGAAACTTGTAAGTGTGATATATGGAGCAATATGTATACTGTTAGACAGAAAAGATTTACTTGCAGGGATTACCTGGATTTGTAACGCAGGACTTTACATTACCAATACATTCCGATTCATGTTGTGGTTATATGTTATCAAGCAGACTACACCGAACGGAAGATTGTCCATGTGGTTTTATATACATTTTGAGAGTCAACAGAGTTAATAGGTAAAAACTTATTACATCTTCAGTGTCTGAACGTTTTATTACTTGGGGTACCATCATTGTGTGAAGTGCTGCTACGCCATATGTCATCATTATGTTACCATTACCAAGGCCGTTCAATGGGATAACATAATCAGTAGTGGAGCAAGGGGGATTCTAAAACAATTTGTGATGAATCAGCGCTGCGTCAGCATTTTCTCACGAGGTCATTGACCCTTGGCAAGTCATTGACCACTAGTACCACGTGCTCATGTTTATAAACAAGACCAAGTGCTCTTGTTTACCAACATAAGCACTTGTGAGGCGCGCATTTTGAATAAGGGAGCAAGCCTAACTTCACAGATGACAACTTGGAGGGGCGTAACCTCACTCCACGTGCTGTTTCTTACTATTACGACCACGTGCTCTTGTTTACCAACACGAGCGGAGTTTGAATAAGAGAACAAGCCTAACCTCACAGTCACCTTTTTGGAGGGGCCGAACTACACAGTCACAAACTTGGGCGCTGTTTTTTACAGTTAGATATCTCCCACTTCTCACAGGCGTTATTATGGAGGACCTAACTATACATTCGCCTTCTTTAACGTTTGGATACCCTTCCCGTCGCCATTCTGGAGGGCATAACTACGCAGTCGCCATCTTCGACGCAGTTTAACGGTTAGATGTCCCTCCAATCCTCACAGGCGCTACTTTTGGGACCTAATTACACAGTCGCCATCTTGGGCCCAGTTTTACAGTTGGTTGTCCCTCCCTCCTCACAGACGCCATTTTGGAGGGGCGTAACTACACCGTCGCCATTTGGGTCCAGTTTTGTAGTTAGATTCCCTTCACGTCGTCATTTTGGAGTGGAATGCTTTACGTCTCCATCCGACGGACAAATAACTATGAACACTCATCCTCTTAATTCTCCTAAAACGCATCTCTACTTAGCTGTGCACCTGTGTTACCGGGCGAGTTGGCCGTGCGTTTAGGAGCGCGCAGCTGTGAGCCTGCATCCGGGATATAGTGGGTTTGAATCCCACTGTCGGCAGCCCTGAAGATGGTTTTCGGCGGTTTCCCATTTTCATACCAAGAAAATGCTGGGGCGGTACCTTAATTAAGGCCATTGCCGTTTCCTTCCATCTCCTATCCCTTTCCTATCCCATCGTCGCGATAAGACCTGCCTGTGTCTGCGCGACGTAAAGCCACTTGAAAAATAAATAGCACATGTGTCATCGTGAGGTCTGCTCAAGGCTTTACGTCTCCATCCGACAGATAGATGCCAAACTCCTCATCGTCTGGCCGCAGTTTTACGGATATATGCCCTTTGCTCCTTCTCATCACCGTCTGTCCCAGTTTTAGGGATAGATGCCTTCCCTCCTCCTCCTCGTCATCGTCAGGCCCTGTTTTAGGGTTAGATACCCTTCCCGTTGCCATTTTGGAGGGGCGTAACTACACAGTCGCCATATTGTGCCCAGTTGTACGGTTAGATGCCACTCCTAGCGCCATTTTTTAGGGGCCAGTTTTGCCCTTCCTGACGACAATCTCATCAGGGAAGATAATGAGGTGAAATGAATGACATGATATATGATAGTAGGAAGGGAGGGGATAAAACTCGGTATTAACACATACCCCTTCTCCTGTCGAATAGCATAGTGAGGTTTGCATAATGCTTTCACGTCCCCATCCGACAGGCAAATAATTACAAACAGCGTGGTATGCACCCTCATTGCGGAGAGGATTTTTGAAATTTAATCATGGCACACAAAAAATTGTATACTTACTCTTACGCTGAATGGCTCGGGCGGCGCTCAACGTCTCGTCGCCAAAACTATGCAGGTTCAATCCTGTGCGGGTAGACGGATGGGAGAGGACCGTAAATGCCTTTGTGCGCCAAGAGCAAGATGTCTACACACCTGACAAATTTTGAATGCATTCAACGTGTATATACATATTTCATGTTAAGAACATACATTGTCTGTTGTTAACTTACCTTGTTCATAAAAATAAAATGAGCTTACCCTTTTAGTCACTACTTACAACAGGCAGGGGATACGGTGAAAAAACCTCTGACCTGGCTATGAATCGAACAGTCAGAAAAATTATTATTATTATTATTATTATTATTATTATTATTAATAATAATAATATTATTACTGAATAAACGGAAATCACAAATTTAGTAATTACAATTGATGCGCTAACTGACAGTATGTAGTTGACACGCAATCTAGATTGAGCCAAATAAGTGTAGATGAGGCAACATGATTATCATTTTTCAATATTATTATTTTCGCAACTGCAGTGTAGTAGTTAATGCGATTATCTATTATCGCCAACAAACGCACCAAAGTACAGATCCTCCATGACCCCTTTTAGTCGCCTCTTACGTCAGGCAGGGAATAGCGTATTCGTTTTGGGGCTTTAGAACTGAATTTTTGGTTGTAACATTTCGAGCTTATAAATTTGAACTCTAGAGACTTTTAATTGTCTACTGTAATGTTGACATCACTTAGAGATTAAGACTATGTGTTCAGAACCAAAAGATTTCGCGCTTTACACGACTACTAATAGAACCTAGGGTCTCTTCCCTTTGGACCAAGGAAGTTCGGATAGGATAGATAAAAGTGAGGAGTCTAACACCAGTAAGTAGAAGCAAAGCCAGCGTTGTCGCCAACCCACGCACCAAAGTTCAGAGCCCCTGAAGCCCTTTTAGTCGCCTCGAACGACAGGTTTTTGGTGTTTAGAACACTAAATTTTTGATTGTAAGTTTTCGAGCTTATAGAGTTGAGCTCTAGAGACTTTTAATGGTCTAATGTTGTCATCACTTAGAGGTTAAAAACTATGTGTTCAGAACCGAATAACCTCAGCACCACTGTCACACAATGCCAAGCAAATGCTAGGGGCTGTTTTACTGAGCTTATTAATTTATTATTATCCCTAAGGCCTAGGAGTAGAAGGAAGTGGCTATAGCCTTAATTATGGTACAGGCCCAGCACTTGTCTGGAAAACCGACTTCAGGGCTGACAGACAGGGGACATTATGAGAAATATTCTACTACTGCGAAGGTTTCGATAGGAAAGAGAGCTGACTGTAAAGCTGTGCATAGTGAGGAAAGCTACGCACCCACCACACATTGCAGTATGCCAGATTCGAACCCTGAACACTGAAGTAAAGAGGAAAACAACGGGAAAATAGTTCACTCCATATTTCCTTTGAATGTCTCTTCTGCGTGGCCTGCACCTAAAACGTAATTCAATGTAATTTAACGATATTGTAAGAGTAATGAAGCAACGGGAAACTACTTCGCTTCTCATTTCCGTTGTGCCCGTTCGCATCTCGAAGACCAACTACAAAATGGCGGCATAGGAAGGTATGGCCCATGCGATCTACTAAGGCAATGAACTTCATATTCATGCAGCGTATAGGAGGCAATGTACGTCACGGAGCGGATAATTTTCGAAGACACTGCAGAACAGTAGAGGCTCATTTTGAATTGTTTTAAAAAAATATAGCAGCGGAAGGATTGTTTAAGAGCATACTCAAGAAATAACATTCGCAGAAACAAGACGCAAAAACAAGCGGAGCTACGTATTTAAAGAATATTCTTGGCTACTGTGAAGAATATTGATTATTTATACTCGGCGATAGCATACGATTAAATTATTCACCGGTGTATGCTAAGAAAAGAGCCGAAGAAAATATATAAATAAATAATTTTTGGTGATATATGATTGACTTGGATTAGTGAGGAGCCACTCTACGATCGAAGGAATAGGAATTCACCATTCTACAATATTGATAACTTCGTACGAGAGGATAGTAACTACCGTAGCAGTAAATCTAATAATTATTTCACGGAGAAAATTTTCAGAGCAAAGAAAAACTTCGACGATATCTATAAATAATTGAAATATGGAATATATCATGACTAATTACTGCGGAAATGGAATTCTTTTCGTTGTCTACAGATTCAAAATGATGACTGTCTGCTAAATTAACAAGATGGACTGAACTGGGGATATGCACCGTCGAGCCAGAGGACCAGCTGTGGATGATTGGACCGGCCAACCAGTGGACATGATGACGTGGATGAGCACCGGCCAGCCAAAGGACCGGACGAGAAGGAGTGGACCGGCGAACCATGTGACCAGCTGATGACCATGAGCGTGCAATCCAACCAGAGATCCAGATCCGATCTGAGGGTCTAGCCGCAACCGAAGGATGGAGCAACAACCAGATCAGACGTAGCAACTGACGAGCTAAGTCCATACATTTCTTTAGTAGAGTAGTTTCTTGTAATCTGCACCCTCAATCTAACTTGGCATGTGCTGAATATTTGGTGATATTTTTGGAGTAATTAAGAACGCGTGTGTAATATAAAGTGAAGTGTGAGATATCTAAGATTTTAAGATTAGATGGAAGTGTAGAATTAGAATGCTAATATGACATATACAGGTTACCGCACTTGAATATTTACAGTGGAAACTAGTTTGGATAAAAGATGGAAGTGTTACTTGTGAATACCTAGAAGCAATGAGTCTAATTTGCTATTGAAATTTCGATTAATCTCGCTTACCTGAATATAGATTACGTCACGAAGTACCTGCGCGATACAATGATTATTGTCAAATTAAGTATTCCTTTCTTCATAGAAAGAGGGCATTGAACTCGTACTACTGGTGTTAAGATAAAGGTTATTGACTACGTATTTTACAAGGCAATTCTAGTATATTTAGCATATCGTTTTGGGAGTAATGGCTATATGCTTACGGCTATATGAAAGCCGGTGTTATGTTAAAGTATCTTTGGAATAGTGTTGAAATGTGATTATTTATTGGAGTATATTGAAGAATAGTTAAAGTGTAGGGGTTCGTTTATGTTCTACGGGAAGTGTAAGAATTGCTATTCGACGAGATAACGTTATATCAGAATTACAAGGTGAGTTTCTGTGCCATATTTGAAAGTATATGACAAGGAGAGAACATCGCGCAGATGACCATTTTAAGGTAAGATAGACAAGCATTATGGTAGAATAGTGTATCGTGACAGTTATATTTATGTCTGACATTGGTAAATAACAGGTACTATGAATAAGAGTGTACTTTAATGTACAGTTTACTAGACTCATGACTTAGTATACATCTAATATTTCGTGGTGCGGTGACGTTACAATAATTTCATTCTATACTATCCATACAAGTTGAATAGCTCGTATATATATGAAGTATTGAGATAGAGCAGAACGCTAGAGCACATTGAGCCATTAATAGAGGAGTGTGTGGATTTGAAACTACTTGGAAAATTTAGTTAGATGTTTATTTCTTTTCATGCAATATGATTTCTATTCGAATATTTTAAATATGAAGAATATAATAATGGTTAGTTAGGAGCCATATGTTGTAGGCTTTAGGGGGGTATTGTCTTAGCCCGTGAGTTGTTACTTGTGCGTACTCGAAATATGTGACCAAATAATCAGAGTGAAGATCTATGAATGATTAATTTATGAATGGAAAGTTGGTGAACACTTTTACGATTTAATACTCACCCAAGAGTATATTTGGGAAATAATTACGTGAAAATATGAACAGATTCGCGTTTACAATCTTAGTCTTTCCCATGTAATTTTATTACGTTTTTCAAGTTAACGAATCACTTATTTTATCTCAGCATGACGACTTATATGTTGTGAGGATAATTTTAATAATTAATGGGACAGTATTCACAATGTATATTTTATTTGATTCCTTCATTGCTCAGTGATCTCGAATATAATTTGTGAAAATGAAATACTTTTCGGAACATGGCTACGAATATTGAGACATGTATTAATATGAATTTGAACATTAGTTATGAGAGAATGTAAGCATTTTTTAAGCTTTAATTATTTTATTTTATTTGAGCCAGCGCTGACTCTAGTCTTTCAATGATTAAATATTAATCAATTAATACTACCCAGATTTCACTTCATCTAACATCGAACATTATTTTAGTCAATAAATAATCTTATATTTTTTTCCTTAGTAAGTGACTGTGTTTTAATTTCTGTTCAGGTAACGTCTAGTTGTAAGTTAGTTAATAAGTTTCATAGAAATAAGCAATTGACTAGTTCTACAATCGGAAAGTGTTTCTTTTGAAGTTATTGGTCACTGGTTCGTACTTGTGCGTGTAGATACTCCTGTGGTGCGTATTCCAGCGGACAAATTCTCATTCGAAACCACGTAAAATAATTATATATATAAAATCACAGATTTTATGAGCGGAAAATGGAATACCCTGAGAAGAAATCAAGAGCTACCGGGATAACTTGACACTGACCGCTGCATGAGCGGGTGCACCGTTGTATACTTCTTTTGTGTTGACTAGTTAATATACACTTTTAAATTCTAAAGAAAACACGCACTGTCTATCGTGCTTTCCTAAAATCGAACACTAGACACAAAAGACGGAATAGAACGACAATCGTTCAAAATATTTGATCACACATACAACGACACAGTACTTATCTTGAAACGTAATTGAATGTGATTTAACTATATTGTAAGTAGAATGAAGCAACGGTAAACTACTTCGCTTCTCATTATTCTCTTGCATGCTTCTTTTGTGTTGACTAGTTAATATACACTTTTAAATTCTAAACGAAACACGCACTCTCTACTGTGTTATCATAAAATGGATTACTAGACACGAAATCCGGAATTGAACGACACATCGTTAAAAGGATTTGAGCGCACATACAGCGAATCAGTACTTACCTTGAAATTAACACAATATGCACAAAACAAGTAAAAATAGATTGCACTATCTTAAAGAAAATCATCGAATTTGATTGAATGTGTACCGTCTTCGAACCCCTTTAAGTAGGTTCGAGCCCCCAGTGCCAAGTAAATGCTGAGAGCTGACCACACATGTACATATATCAACATAGCGCGCAGTAAAGAAACGGCGCGGAAAACTACATACACATGCATTGGACTATATAACACCAAGCAATGGAAAACGAATTTTTTGAAGCATATCACTTACGCAGCTTACATTTCTGCACACACTTTATTCACTTTGTAGTATTTTAATTGCTTACCTCAGAATTCCCATTATATGTACTGTACCAGGAAAAATTAGTATCAATAAGCATGAGATATTTCTAAGGGGTGCCTATTCCTTAGGAGCGGGTACAAAGAGGAAGGATCGCAAGGCGAAATAATAGATATCATAACTTTCTTCCATTTATTCAATCTATGAAAAGTTACGATATTATATCGCTGAATTGTAGTGATAAATGATATTTATTGGAAAATATATTCCGATTTCTACAGCAAAAATATCGAAAAATTGTATTGTTCGTATAAAAATCATGCTATCCAAATGAGTAATGTTTTTCAACCAGTTATGTCCATAATTATTTTCTTGATGTAAAATAATAATGCATGTTAAAAGTAAGTTAATATTCCACTTTAGCGAAATCCTAAAGTCCTTTCTACTATCATTGGTGATTTTAGAGTATGTTTTCTACGTAAATTAAACAAAGTAAATTCTATAATATCTTCTCGTGAAATTATCAAAATATTCGTATATAAAACACTCGACATTAAATTCGATCTTCCGGAAGAAAGTTCTATGTATTGTCCTATTTTACGTTACTATACACTTTATATGAGTATTGCAAATTAAGAGTTTATTGTACGCCTTCACTACATATAAAACACTGAATTGAAATTCTGAAGTTCCAACAAGTGAGAACATTCGATATTACGAGAGCTAACGTGATAACGCACTGTCTTCCAAAAGTCTGTCTGTATTTTTAATTATTGTAAAACGTTAATTTACAAAGTTTATATTCTGCTAATAATTGTTTATCAATAATATTAAGTAAGTGAGCTTTTGAAATGAGTCAATGTTCTTTGTTGATAAACTTAACCATGATACGTTAAAATGTTTGATCCGTATTGACTAGTTTGAATGTAGTACAGAAATTTTTAAAATAGTTATATTTGAATCAGCCTTGTAGTACACTTATTTATGAAAGAAAATTATTTAATTCAACCAAACGTGTTTCAGAAATTCAGCCATTCCCTTCATCAGTGTTTAGATGGAGTTTCTTGTGTTAAAGCCACTCTTTTATTACATGTTAAATCCTGACCCAAGACGACGCAGATCGACAGAGAACGACGCAGATCGACGGAGAAAAACGTAGATCGACGGAGATTGATGCAGATCAAAGCGCAGCATGGTAATACAATTTGATTTGCGGTATTAGAACTGATTAAAGCGGCTTCAGATATAGTCACCATTCACTAGATGAAAAATTTGTCGAAGCACTGTTTCTTTTCTTTTTACCAGTCCACTGATGAAGGGAATGGTTGAATTCCTGAAACATGTTTGGTTGAATTAAATAATTTTATTTGATTAATAAGTGTATTGACAAGGCTGATTCAAATATAACTATTTTAAATATTTCTGTACTACATTTAATATTCTTTGTTAGCAATGACATTACCTGTAAGATTTCTGTTGAGAGTCAGAATTATGTTTCTGAATGGAAAGACACTTATATCACCTGTAATATGTCTTCTTGTTAAGCTGGAACTCTAAAATACTGCTCCGCAAGCAGCAATCTGGAACTCAGCTAACAGCAAGCCCCACGATATTCCAAAATACCGCTTTCCAGGAACCGTCCCTCGTAGTACCAAGCCCACGTTACGCGTTGATCTGCATCAATCTCCGTCGATCTACGTTGTTCTCCGCCGATCTGCGTCGTCTTGGGTCAGGATGTATCGTGTTAATAAAATAGAGCGTCTTATGTTGAAACGAGCACAATTTGATTTGCGGTATTAGAACTGATTAAAACGGCTTCAGAAATAGTTACCATTGACTAGCTGAAAACATTTTCGAAGCATTCTTTCTTTTCTTTTTACCAGTCCCAGTTTGTACGTAAGTCGAAATAATTGGAAAATGAAAAACACATTTCTATGCATAGTTCATCTTTACACTCACTGCACACCGTTCGTATTGTCAGAAATGACTCTCATTCAAAGCACAGTTTATCATGAGTCACTTTCACAGTAAAAAATAAATATATAGCTCTCTGTAAAATATCGCAATGTTCCTTCTCACTGTCACAGTTCCTCAAATATTCGTGTACGAATCCCATAATTCACAATGTCATTGAATTACTAAGTATGCGTAATGTATTACGGCGTATTTACAGTTCGTTAGACAATCTATTCACACGAATTGGTTTCAAATTGTACAATCTTTTATGAAATTAGTAAACAGTCTTTATGTACAAGTTAAAGTGGTTTTTGACTTTTATAATATTCAAAATAGTTAATGAGTTGCAAACCTACACTCACGATGTTCTAAGCTGAAACAATTCATGACCATTGCAATTTAAAGTAGTCATGCCAGCTTTAAGTTGGCTAAAGTTATTCACATGGAAATGGAGACATTTTATAAGTTCAAATACTGGCGAAATATTGACTTACTTGACTTATTTTCTGTTGCTCCCACTGGAGCATAGGGCCTTGGAAAAATTTCTCCACACAGTACGGTTCCTGGCCATTCTCATCACTTCGCTCCAGGTCTTGTCAACCTCTGCGATTTCCTTTTCGATCGTCCTCTTCCAGGTCTTCTTGGGCCGACCTCGCTTTCGGGAGCCTTGAGGGTTCCAGTCCAGCGCCGCCCTCTCAACAGCTCCATCCGGCTTCCTTAATGTGTGCCCAATCCAGCGCCATTTTCTCTCCTTGGTTTGGATGTCAATCGGCTGCTGACTGGTCATATTCCAAAGATCTTCATTCGAGATTATGTCCGGCCACCTCACATTTGTTATGCGACGCAGATATCTATTAAAGAACACCTGTAGCTGGTTATTGATCTGTTTTGTAACTTACCATGTTTCACAGCCGTATAGAAGAATCGACTTTACATTGCTGTTGAAGAGGCGAAGCTTAGTCTTCCTGGAGATGTTTCTATTCTTTCACACAGGGTAGAGCTGGACAAACGCACTATTTGCCTTCCGGATACGGCTTCGAACATCTTCCACTGCTCCCCCATCCATTGCAACTATACTTCCAAGGTAGAGGATGCACTCAACTCGCTCAATTTCCTTTCCATTTACTGTCAAGCTGGTCATGACATCCGAATTAATCCTTATCTCTTAAGTCTTGCTTGCCAACGGCCATACCATGTTGAATACACCGGTTCTTGTCCGGCGAAATATTACAAGTCTTATAACTTCAATGTTGGGTGTCTGTTGGGTCATCAGCCCAGAGGCTGATTGGATCCTCAGATAGCACCACCAAGGGTTATGCAGTTATAGGAAAACCACAAAAACCAATGGCAGAGTCCAAATGAGGCGTACTAGGCAACTTCAATGTTATAAACACATTAATTTCCAAAGCTCAAATGTCCCTGACGAATTGTAAGTCCAACAATTCATTGGTTACTCACTGGTGTTCAAATAAACTAAGTGTCAACTTGCTGTCGAAAATAACACAAGTATCACGACGTTTCCGTAGAAAGAACACTAAGTTCGACTACATTTGTCGCGAGCAGCATGACTGACTAACCAGCTGTGAGCGAAGAATTGGAACTGGATTGCTCTCTTTTTTTTCTTTTTCTTTTCTCGGGGGGTCCCCGAAGCCCGCTCCCCCCCGCATGACTATCGACTCAATCTACAAGGCCTCCGACATGCTATTGATTTCTAAGAAGAAAGAGATAGCAGAGAAAGAGTGGGAAGTGATACAAGGAGTATCTGCCGGTTTCCGAGTCAGACTCGCTACCACGGCAAAGTTTATATTGGTTGGATAGTGTTAAGGTGTGGTATTGAAGGGTCAGAGAAAAACCACATAGGCAGAAAGAGAAAGAGCTTACATGTAAAACCTGACATCTTGTGATAGCACATGCAAGGATGTGGGCTGGAAAGGTCCAGTGGTAGTGTTAGTTGAGAAGAGGTATCATGCACCAGCCATGTCCATCGTCTCGCCGTTCCTTCTGCCACGGGATCAGTCCGTCTGGGCACTGCCGTGACTAGCGTGGGCCTTGCCGTCTACGGAGCCATGCGTCGAGTACCACTAGGGCCCGCCGCACAGCACCACCTCCTTGGGGTCCCTCGTACCCAGTCTCCGATCCCGGAGAATGAGGCCAAGCCCGCCGAGGCGGGGGCCTCCTGGAAGAGATAGCAGGGAAGAGTGGGAAGTGATACAAGGAGTATCTGCCGGTTTCCGAGTTAGACTCGCTACCACGGCAAGAGTTTGTGTTTGGTAAGGTGGTGTTGAAGTGTGGTATTGAAGGGTCAGGGAAAAACCACATAGGCAGAAAGGAGAGAGGGCCTACGTGTAAAACCTGACAGCTTTTGATAGCACATGCAAGGATGTGGGCTGGAAAGTCCAGAGGTTGTGTTAGTTAGGAGGATGTGTCATACAATCATAACCATTTCCTTGCCATTGTTTGTTATTATGGGGATCAGTCCATCTTGTCACTACCGGGACGGCTCGGGTCCACTAGTGTCTGGGCTCTGGGCCACAGGATCGTCCCTTTGCCCAGCAGCCAGTGGTCCCTGGTGCCAAGTCTCCGTTTGGAGAGGGGGATTGAGAGCCAAACCTTACTTGGTGCAAGGGGCTGCCTTCTTCTTCCGCCAGGCGATGTCCCTCTGTGCGGTGTTGTTGGAACACACTTGTCACTGCAGATCTGCAACTATGCTAGGGTTATTAGAACTATATATACTAGCAAGATACCCGTGCTTCGCTACGGTATTATACTGAAATTTATAATTGAATGCTTATTGTTTTAGATATATAATCCGCCGAAATTCGCGATCTGACTCGTTTTCTGCGAGAATCCACCAAAATTCCCGATCTGACTGGTTTTCTATTATTTCACGGCACGTTTCCTCCCATTTTTCAATCTTCCTTTCCAGCAATCGATTTCGTACTTCCCGGGCTAGGCTCAGGTATTCCTCCCGGTCAGTTGGGTCCGTAAATCTTTGCCATCTTTTCCTATAATCATTTTTAATATGGATAAAATCCTTTAGGAGATCCGGCGTGGTGTCATATTGGGTGCCTTGGCGGCACTGAACCCGCGGCCGGACTGCATTCTTAGTCATTTGTCCAGGAGCCGTTACCAGCGCGGTCCGCACATTTGACGACGGTCCGGATTATTATTATTATTATTATTATTATTATTATTATTATTATTATTATTATTATTATTATTACTATTATGTGTTGCTGGAATGGCTGATGACAGGGAAAACCGGAGTATCCGGAGAAAATCCTGTCCCGCCTCCGTTTTGTCCAGCACGAATGTCACATGGAGTGACCGGGATTTGAACCACGGCACCCAGCTGTGAGAGGCCGGCACGCTGCCGCCTGAGCAACGGAGGATACTTATAAGTACATTAATAACAGTAAAATCAATTGGATACACCTCCTTCTACACCCCACCGCCGTTAAGTTTATTTACCGCCACCCCCCCCCCCAAAAATATTAAAATAATGCTTGTTTCGTTATGTTTAAGGGAGATTCCAAACACCAATGTTCACGTCTATTACCTTCAGTTTTGAGATATAAGTATTCCCATAAAAATAATTTACTTTTTTCACTTCATTTCACAATACTCCCCCCCCCCCACTTCTTCAGAGTTTTTGATTTATGTGTCCTCATGAAAGGAATTCAACTCCTTTACACTCCCGCCTTCCAAGATGGTTTCCCCACCAAATGCGTTTTTCTTTGTTTTTAAAGGAGATCCAAATACGAATTTTCACGTCTGTAACAACTTTATATTTATTAGATGTATGTATTCTCATAGAATTAAGTCAATTAATTTTTCAATTCTTTCACCCCCCCCGCCCCCCGCCTTCAAGGGATTTTCCGAGAATATGTGTTTCTTTACTTTTAAAGCAGATTGTAAATTCCAAATTTCACGTCTGTAACATCTTCATTTTTGAGATATCAGTAGGCTAATTAAAAAAAATTCAACACCATTTTCAGTCACTTTACCCCCCCCCCTTCCACTCGAGTGGTATTTCCGGAAACTAAAAATACACGTTTCTTTATGTTTAATAGAGATAAAAAATACCATTTTTCACTTCTGTAACATGTTAAGTTTTTTTGGATATACTGTAAAAATTCTCATTTTAAAATTTCACCCCTTTTGAGTTCTCCTTAAGCGGAGTTTCCAAAAACAAATCACCTATGTTTCTTTACATTTACAGGAGATTCCAAACACCCACTTTTTACGTCTGTAACATTTTACGTTTCCAAGATATTCTGTGGATATAGTCTTTCAAAAAATTCACCCCAATTTGTCACTCCTGTTTAACCGCCATTAATTGGATTTTCCAAAAAGTAAAAAATACGTGTTTCTTTATTTTGAAAGGAGATCCCAAACACCAATTTTCAGGTCTGTAATATCTTTCGTTTCTGAGATATATGTATCCTCATTAAAGGCATTCAACCCATTTTTCACCCTTTTACACCCCTCCTATTAGGATTTACCGGAAACAAAAAATACATGTTCCTTTATTTTTAGAGGAGATTCGAACTACCAATTTTTACATCTGTAAATTTTAAAGTTTTAAGTTGTCGACACACTCATTTTAAAAAATTCACCCCCCCCCCTTTTCACCCTCCAATATTTGGATTTTCCAAAAACGAAAAAAATACGTGTTTCTTTACTTTTAAAGAAGATCCAAAATACCAATTTTCAGGTCTGTAATATCTTCAGGTTCTGAAATATAAGTAGCCTCATTAAAGGCATTCAACCCATTATTAACCCTTTTACACCCTTCCTATTGGGATTTTCCGAAAACAAAAGAATACGTGTTTCTTTATTTTTAAAGGAGATTCTAAATACCAATTTTTCATCTATAAACGTTAAAATATTTGAGATATAGATACACCCATTTTAAAAATCACCCCCTTTTCACCCCCCCCATTAATTGGATTTTCCACAAACAAAAATATGTGTTTCTTTATTTTTAAAGGAGATCCCAAAAACCAATTTTCAGGTCTGTAATATCTTCAGGTTCTGAAATATAAGTAGACTCATGAAATGCATTCGACCCCTTTTTCACCCCTTTTCACTCCTCCTATTGCGATTTTCCGAAAACAAAAAATACGTGTTTCTTTATTTTTAATGAAGATTCTAAATACCAATTTTTACATCTGCAAACTTTAAAAGTTTGGAGATATAGAATCACTCATTTTAAAAATCCCCCCCATTTTCACCCTCCCATTAATTGGATTTTCCAAAAACAAAAAAAATACGTGTTTCTTTATTTTTAAAAGAGATGAAATGTACCCATTTTCAGGTCTGTAATATCTTCAGTTTCTAAGATATAAGTACCGGTATCCTGATTAAAGGCATTCAACCCATTTTCCCCCATTTTCACCCTTTTTCACCCCTTCTATTGGGATTTTCTGAAAACAAAAAAATACGTGTTTCCTTAATTTTAAGGAAGATTCTAGGTACCAATTTTTACATCTGTAAACTTTTAAAGTTTTGAGCTATGGATACACTCATTTTAAAATTTCACCCCCCTTTTCACCCCCTCAGCGACGGAATATCCAAAATTCCTCTCTTAGCGAGCACCTACATCTTAATATGAATATATCCCCAAAATTTCATTTCTTTATGTCCAGTAGTTTTGGCTCGGCGATGATGAATCAGTCAGTCAGTCAGTCAGTCAGTCAGTCAGTCAGTCAGTCAGTCAGTCAGTCAGTCAGTCAGTCAGTCAGTCAGGACAAGTTATATTATATATATAGACTAGCAAGATACCCGTGCTTCGCTACGGTACTGTACTGAAATTTATAATTGAATGCTTATTGTTTTAGATATATAATCCGCCGAAATTCGCGATCTGACTCGTTTTCTGTGAGAATCCACGCAAATTCCCGATCTGACTCGTTTTCTATTAGATTACGGCACGTTTTCTCCCATTTTTCAATCTTCCTTTCCAGCAATCGATTTCGTACTTCCCGGGCTAGGCTCAGGTATTCCTCCCGGTCAGTTGGGTCCGTAAATCTTTGCCATCTTTTCCTATAATCATTTTAATATGTATAAAATCCTTCAGGAGATCCGGCGTGGTGTCATATTGGGTGCTTTGGCGGCACTGAACCCGCGGCCGGACTGCATTCTTAGTCATTACCCGTCCAGGAGCCGTTTCCAGCGCGATCCGCACATTTGACGACGGTCCGGAACATTATTATTATTATTATTACTATTATGTGTTGCTGGAAAGGCTGATGACAGGGAAAACCGGAGTATCCGGAGAAAAACCTGTCCCACCTCCGTTTTTTCCAGCACGAATGTCACATGGAGTGACCGGGATTTGAACCACGGAACCCAGCTGTGAGAGAGGCCCGCGCGCTGCCGCCTGAGCAACGGAGGACACTTATAAGTACATTAAGAACAGTAAAATCAATGGGTTCACCTCCTTCTACACCCCACCGCAGTTAAGTTTATTTACCGCCAACCCCCCCCCCCCCACAAAAAATTAAAAGAAGGCTTGTTCCTTTATGTTTAAAGGAGATTCCAAACACCAATGTTCACGTCTATTGCCATCAGTTTTGAGATATAAGTATCCCCATAAAAATAATTTTTTTTCACTTCATCTCACACTACTCCCCCCCCCCCCCAAGTGAATTTTCCCGCAAAAAATACTTGCTTCTTTAATAGTAAAAGATCTTCTAAATACCAATTATCACGACTCTAACTTCTTCAGCTTTTGATTTATGTGTCGTCATGAAAGGAATTCAACTCCTTTACACTCCCACCCTCCAAGATGGTTTCCCCACCAAAACGCGTTTTTCTTTGTTTTTAAAGGAGATCTAAATACGAATTTTCACGTCTGTAACAACTTTAGTTTTTATTAGATGTATGCATTCTCATACAATTAAGTCAATTAAATTTTCAATACTTTCACCCCCCCCCCCCCTCATTGGATTTTCCGAGAATACGTGTTTCTTTACTTTTAAAGCAGATTGCAAATATCAAATTTCACGTCTGTAACATCTTCATTTTTGAGATATCAGTAGCCTAATTAAAAGAATTCAACACCATTTTCAGTCACTTTTACCCACCCCCCACCACCCAAGTGGTATTTCCGAAAACTAAAAGTACACGATTCGTTATGTTTAATAGAGATAAAAAATACCATTTTTCACTTCTGTAACATGTTAAGTTTTTTTTAGATAGGTATACTGTAAAAATTCTCATTTTAAAATTTCACCCCTTTTGAGTTCCCCTTAGGTTGAGTTTCCAAAAACAAATCACCTATGTTTCTTTACATTTACAGGAGATTCCAAACACCCACTTTTTACGTCTGTAACATTTTACGTTTCCAAGATATTCTGTAGATATAGTCTTTCAAAAAATTCACCCCAATTTGTCACTCCTGTTTAACCGCCATTAATTGGATTTTCCAAAAACTTAAAAATACGTGTTTCTTTATTTTGAAAGGAGATCCCAAACACCAATTTTCAGGTCTGTAATATCTTTCGTTTCTGAGATATATGTATCCTCATTAAAGGCATTCAACCCATTTTTCACCCTTTTACACCCCTCCTATTGGGATTTACAGGAAACAAAAAAATACGTGTTCCTTTATTTTTAGAGGAGATTCTAACTACCAATTTTTACATCTGTAAATTTTAAAGTTTTAAGATGTAAACACACTCATTTTTAAAAATTCACCCCCCCACTTTCACCCCCCAATATTTGGATCTTCAAAAAACGATAAAATACGTGTTTCTTTACTTTTAAAGTAGATCCAAAATACCAATTTTCAGGTCTGTAATATCTTCAGGTTCTGAAATATAAGTAGCCTCATTAAAGGCATTCAACCCATTATTCACCCTTTTACACCCTTCCTATTGGGATTTTCCGGAAACAAAAGAATACGCGTTTCTTTATTTTTAAAGGAGATTCTAAATACCAATTTTTACATCCATACACTTTAAAAGTTTTGAGATATAGATACACTCATTTTTAAAAATCACCCCGTTTTCACCCCCCCATTAATTGGATTTTCCAAAAGCCAAAAAATACGTGTTTCTTTATTTTTAAAAGAGATCCCAAACATCAATTTTCAGGTCTGTAATATCTTCAGGTTCTGAGATATAAGTAGCCTCATGAAAGGCATTCAACCCCTTTTTCACCCCTTTTCACCATTCCTATTGCGATTTTCCGAAAACAAAAAAATACGTATTTCTTTATTTTTAATGTAGATTCTAAATATCAATTTTTACATCTGCAAACTTTAAAAGTTTGGAGATATAGATTCACTCATTTTAAAAATTCACCCCCTTTTCACCCTCCCATTAATTGGATTTTCCAAAAACAAAAAAATACGTGTTTCTTTATTTTTAAAAGAGATCAAAAGTACCAATTTTCAGGTCTGTAACATCTTCAGTTTCTGAGATATAAGTACCGGTATCCTGATTAAAGGCATTCAACCCATTTTTCCCCATTTTTACCCTTTTTCACCCCTCCTATTGGGATTTTCTGAAAACAAAAAAATACGTGTTTCCTTATTTTTAAAGAAGATTCTAAATACCAATTTTTACATCTGTAAACTTTTAAGGTTTTGAGATATAGATACACTCATTTTAAAATTTCACCCCCCTTTTCACCCCCTTATCGAAGGAATATCAAAAAATCCTCTCTTAGCGAGCACCTGCATCTTAATATGAATCTATCTCCAAAATTTCATTTCTTTATGTCCAGTAGTTTTGGCTCGGCAATGATGAATCAGTCAGTCAGTCAGTCAGTCAGTCAGTCAGGACAAGTTATTTTATATATATAGATATACAGGTGCTCCTTGAAGTGCCGGCTTGCTTGCCTGCGCTCACGTCCAGTGCTCTACCTAAGTAATAAAAGAATGACACGAAATAGTAACTATGTTATTACTGCTGTCTTCGTTATAGGGCGCGGGCTGATGTTCCGCTCCCGTGTCTCTTTCGGGGGGCGGAGGTGGTTGATTCGTCCTTGGCCGTCTGGCTGAGTTGCCATCGTCTTCTTCTCGTGTTGTGTTGCTTATCAGTCTTTCCTCGCCTGGTCCCTGGGTTAAAGACAGCTGTAATCATGGGAGCATATTTACATATTTACATAGGTACATGTTGTCTGCAGTGTGTGGTTTAAGTGGTGTCTAGGTGTCAGCTTGGGGAGGAGCCAGCTATCGGCTCTTCGTCCCCCCAACCCTGTGGCTGAACAGAATGTATTTCGGTGTGGGATATTTTTTGTAAAGGTCGACGTCGTAGCGTCCGATCCCGTTTATTAACGGGTTGATCTTATTACCCCATGGCTTTGTGTACATTCTTAGTGTCTGTTTTCGTATATGGCGCCTAATCTAGCTGACTTTAGCAATATCGCACAGTTGGCGTATTGGTGTGTCGAAAGGGAGTCTGGCCGCTGCTCGAATGCATTTATTTTGTATTCGTTCTAGCGCATCCAGGTTCGTCTTTGCAGTGAACCCCCATGCTGGGGCTGCGTACATGATTATTGGCTTAATTAAGGCCTTATACATATTTATGGCTACGTTTGTGTTTATACTGGACTTTTTGTTCAGTATAGGGTATAGCTGGCTGAGTCTAATCTGAGCTTTCCTTTGGATATCTTTGATGTGGTATAGCATGGTGAGCTTTCGGTCTAGGACTACTCCTAGGTATTTGGCTTTATCATGCCATGTTATATCCTGATTGTAAAGCTTTAGCGGTTTAATGTTGGCTGGTCTGCGTGTGCGTCTGTTCTTCCTAGTGAACAGCACAGCTTGGCACTTGTCAACATTGACCTTGATGCGCCATTTCGTTAGCCATGGCTTGAGAGTTCTTAGCGCTACTTGGAGCCTCTTCCGAGCGCACGCTAGTTGTGGGTGTTGGACTGTGATAGCAGTGTCATCAGCGTAGAGGTATGTGGTAGTGAGTTCCGTAGTGGGCATGTCATTTGTATATAGGACGAAGAGAATTGGGCCGATAAGTGACCCTTGGGCTACGCCCGCTCTAATCCTTCGCGTGCTGGACAGCGTGTTGTGTACGTCTACTTGGAACTCTCGGCCCTCCAGATAGGATTTTATTAGCCTTATATAGCCTGGGTGGAATTCGAGGTCAATTAGCTTCGCTAGTAGGCCTTCGTGCCAGACTTTGTCAAATGCTTTCTGGATATCAAGGAAAACCGAACCTGTGTCCCTTCGTTTATTGAAACCTATGGTCGCTTTTTCTATGAATCGCGTGAGCAGTTGTGGGGCTGAGTGCCCGTCCCTGAAGCCAAATTGCTCGTTGCGAATTATTCCTCTTTCCTTGATATGCCCTATTAACCTTTTTAGTAGTATTTTCTCAAATAATTTACTGAGGGCGTCTAGGAGGCTGATAGGCCTATAATTATTTGGGTCTGACTTGTCTTTGCCTGGTTTTCCAATACGAGTATTCTACCTTTTCCATTGTTCAGGGTAGTATTGGAGTCTGAACATTACATTGAAGATGCTGGTAAGTAGTGTTAGGGCTTTGTGTGTTAATTTCTTAATTATAATATTCTGTATCTCGTCTGGGCCAGGCGCCTTCTTGGGGTTAAGATGACTTATAATCCATTTAATTTCGTGTATACTTGTCCTCTTAACCCCCGGCTTAGGAGCGTTTTCGAGGAACTCAGCTACCTTTGCCTCGGTTTGCCTGGTGAAGGCAGGGTCAGATGGTATTTCGTTCGGAGTGAATGCCGCTTCGATCGAGTCCGCTATGACTTCCGCTTTATCACTGTTCTCATATACCGGGCCATTTGGTCCCTTAATAGTAGGGATGCTGTGTGTTTCACGAGTGAAGTGTCTCGCTAGGTTCCACACAGGCCTGGTGTTTGTGTCGAATAGACGGAGTTTATTGTTCCATTCTCGCGACCTACATTCCTGCAGTTTGGTTTGTATTTCGGTATTGAGTTCATTTTTCATAATTCTGTCGTAGCCTCTATGGTGTCGTGCCCAGTTGCGTCTGTGGCTGTTGCGCTTGCGTATTAATTCCTTAATGTGGGCTGGAATTTCGAATTGTGGGTATTCTTTGTGTTTGCTTTCTGGTATGCTCGTTGCTGCGGCTGCCTGGATTGCTTCTACTAGGGTTTTGACTGCTTCGTCGATTTGGGCTGTGCTGTCTAATAGCATACCCTCACTTCCCTGTAGGAGTGTGTCTAGCTTGTGTTCGAATTTGCCCCACTTGGCTGCTTTATAGTTGAGCCTACGCTTGGGGTTGTTTTCATATTCCTCTGGGTTCGCATCTGGTGTAAATATCACTGGTTGGTGCCTCGACCCAAGGTCGTTCACTACCGTTATACTATGCCTTTGAGGAATATGTCGCAGTAGGGCTATGTCTAGTATATCGTCGACCTGCTCGTTTGGCGCTAGGAATGTGGGTTCGCTGGGGGCTGTTACCACATAGTCCTGGGATAACATGTGGGTGTACAGCTTTGTGCCTTCTGAGTTAGGTTTCAGGCATCCCCAGCTGGCGTGTTTCGAATTTAGGTCTCCGCCTAGGATCGTGTTTCGATTTAGCCTTAGTACTGCGTCTATATCTTATGTGTTCAGGCTTTTCGGTCTGGAGTATGCCGCTATGACATTTATGAGTGTTCCTCGGACTGGCATGGCAATTCCACATGCCTCCAGTTCGACCAGCTCTGGTATGTCCACCTCCATATGTTTGATGTCCTTTCTTACCAGAACTGCCACCCCTCCAACTCCGTTGGCCTTATCACTTCTGTGTATTTTGTAGCCTGTTATGTTGAACTTCTTCCCCGGTGGGAGGAACGCTTCTGTTAGGAGTGCTACATGAATAGTGTTCGCGACTAGGAAGGGTTCGAGTTCGTATTTCCTGGACCTAACGCCCTGGCAGTTCCATATTAGTACTCGAGGCCCTTGCGTGTTATTGTTATCGTTGTTATTATTGTTATTATTATTGTTATTATTCTCGTTGAGTTGTTCAGCCATCTTGGGTTAGGAGTTCGTAAATTGTATTCGCCAGGTCCTTCAGCCAGAGGAAGGGCAGCAGGTTGGCTATCATAACTGCAGAGGTTATGATTGCAGTGAGGTTCAAGTTCGGGAAGATGGTTTTCAGGATTTCCTGTATCCTTTCCTTGAATGTTCTCCCTGCCGTGTCCCCTTCAGGCTGTTGTACCTGGCTTGGTGATTTGTGTGTATGTGGTGAGATGGGTCTGTTCGTTGTGGTGTTGGGGGCGGGCAATGGGGGCGGTGCCTCGGATGCTAGTCTTTTTTCGGCAGGTTGTCTGCGGGGTTGGAGCTGGCCCGGGGGGCCCTGGGGCAGCTCGGGGGCAGCGTGCGTGGGCTTAACCTGCCTTGTAGTTATTGGGGGTAGGGCCTTCTTCTTTGAGTAGTTCCTGGAGGTCTTACTTTGGACGGAGGTGGGGGGTGCTTGGGCTGAGGGCCCAGGGTTGTGTGTACCCTCCGTCCTTGGGGGTCGCAAGTTAATTTTGCCTCCACCTGAAGGGTCTAATTTGCCTGAGTGGCCTTGTTTACGGCCCTTTGAGCCTGAAGGGCCTGGAGGACCTGAAGGGTCCTTTTTACCTGAGGGGCCTGTTTTCTGCTTGCGTGAAGCGCCTGTGCCTGATGGGCCTGCTTGGGCTTTAGGGTTGCCACGCTTGTCTCCCTTTGGCCCTTTGCCTTGATAAGCGGCTTCGTAGTCCCTGCGGCTGGGACATTCTCTATAATTAGCCGCGTGTTTCCCCCCACAGTTTGCGCACTGAGAGTACGCGGGGTCGCTGCCGTGGGGGCAGTCGCGAGACAGGTGGGAGGCGGCGCATCTGCGGCATCTGGTATCTAGCCGGCAGGCCGCTCCTGAGTGCCCATGCCTCTGACACACTCCACATTGGGGGGCAGTGGCTGGGGGGCGGTACGGCTCGACTGTCACCAGCATATTCGCCAGCATCCGCATTCTCCTCAGACTGTCTGCTCCTGGGGTGTCCGCCACGGCAACTAGGAAGAGACAGCCTTTGGCTGGTCTGTTTCCTGATCGCATCCGGTGCACTGTAAGAGCGTTGATACCCTGGGCTTGCATGGCTAGCCCGATATCTCCTGGCTCGTATGTGTTGTTGGGCGTTCTTACTACGAATCGTTTTACTGTAGCGTTGGGCAATATCTTTACAAATGTGATATTAAGCCTCTTCAGCACCTGTACAGCGATTTCATAGCTTTTGAAGCTAGACATGTGTAGCCGGACTGCTTCGTGCGCATTAAATCTCGGCTTAGAGAAATAGTAGTTTCTCTGCTCATGTTTCAGCTCTTTGAGAAGCTCCATTTCAATCTGCTTGATGTTGTTTGTGTATACTGTAAGGGGTGGGGGTTTAGACCCCTTACGGGTGGCTGGTTGAGGTGATTCCTGATATGTCTGCCTCGTGTTTGTGTTTGGTGGTGGCATAGACGTGTCATTTGTAGTGTCCGTGGAGCTATCGGACTGGGTTCTCGGGTTTCGACCCCCGCGTTTCTGAGCCTTGCGGCTCCGGGGCTGGGGTTCTTTCCCTTTCCCCTTCCCCCTCTTCCTCCCTTTGGCCTCCTTAAAACCGTCACCCTGATTTCCAGGCCGGGTGGCTGGGACCTCGGGTTCGGTCACCCCTAGTTCGCGCTGCTCCTCTCCCTCCGAACTTTCAGAGTCGGCCTCCTGGGATGAACTTGATAGGTCCATCACCAGTTTAGCCTCATCCGAGTCGGAGTCTGAGTTGCTGGCTTGCTTGGGGGAGGGTTGGACTTTAGTTGGCGCCTTCCGCCGAGTCCGGTTCTTTTCCCCAACCTTCCTTCCCTGGGCGGCCGCCTCCTCGCTCGGGTCTGCAGGACTGGGTCCCTCTTTCCCGGCGTCTGGCAGTGCGACCACTAGGTTAGGTAGGAGGGGGTGGATTGCATTGGGGGGAGAGGTGCTCTCCGTGTTGTGTTTGGCCCCTTGGGCCACCGGGCCGGTCGGCGCGCCGCCCCCAGGTTTCGCTAGGCCGGTCGCTGGCTCTGCTATACAGCGTTCCGCGCGGGCCGGCACTGGTTGGACCGGTAGGTGCGAGCTTAAGCTCCGGTTAGCTGTCAAGGGGGTGTTAGTGTTAGTGTCAGTGCTATGTATGCCTGTCATGTGTAGGATGCAGTGTTTCGTGAGTGAAACACTATCTGTCACGTTAATTCCCTGCTCTACGGGGTCAGTGTCCGGAGCGAGGGTTGTTTGTGACCGGTTGGGGCCGCGCGTGACAAGGCTACCTGTGCCAGCCTTAAGAAAGGCTGGCTTAACATTCCTGCCAGCGGCCGTTGCTGTGGGGCTGCCCTCAAACTGTAGCCACGGATATGTGGTGTTGAAGTTGAGGCGCTGTGAGTACAGCGTCGCCACATTCGAGTAGAGACGTGGGGGGGTCTCATTATCCGCCGTAGGTTTGGAGCCAGCCGGTTGGTCAGAGTGCTGTGATAACAGCGTCTCTTTCCTCTCGGTCTCCTCTGGACGTTCTAGTTGCTCGGCGATTGTGTCTGTAATGGTCCCAGGCTCGTCGACAAATTGCTCTTTCCGATGCGATTTATTGCTCTTTTGGGAATTACGAGCCTGGTTCCGTGTGTTTTGGTGTGGGGACATTCTAATACGAACTAGTGGGCGCGGGATTATCCGTTGTTAAGCGGGTCCCTGGTCCACAGATTCCCTATCTAACCCTAGGTACCGAGAAGCGGTAACCGGTTGGGGCAGGTAGTGTAGTCTCTCGAAGTCTGGACGGTCTCGGTGAGAGGAGAGGGACAGCGGAGCGATAGGCACGTATGTCCTCTCGCTAGCGCAGTCGAACTCGTCCTCATGGTTTGCTCTGGCCGGAGCCGCGGCTTATATTCCGCAGGACCAAGGTTACTCGCTACGTCACGAGAAAAAATGTGGTTTATTTCTCACTTGATATCTCTTTACGCCTTGATGGAATTTGCTGAAATTGACGTATGTTTGCCTTCACAACACTAGCTACACGTTGAGGTGTGTCAAATTTCTGTACCTTCATCGGTTAAAAAGTAAATTAAATAGTAAATTTTTTGTTCTCATTCATTCGAGAGGAAGGCATATGGCATGTGGCATTGACGTCACCTGCAGTTTCATCGCTCGTGACGTATCCTGCTTGTCACGAGGAACTTCGTGTCGAGCTCACTTCAGATGTCGGGCACATGAACACGTATTACTGCCGCCCTTTTCCAAATATTCCGGTAACTTTTAGAATAATGCACCTGGCTAAAACAGTTCCTGGTTTAATACTTACATGTAAAAACAAGGGAAAATAAACTTGAACACAATTTTGTATGTGAGAGCTGCAGGCAGTAATTTTAAGAAATGAACAAGTCTGCTGCTGTTTACCTGTCCGCCGCAACCGGATGATTCAAATTTCAATCGAGTCAGCACACATATGGGCGCACAATGTCCTTCAAATATATTTGCTCTTAGCTACGGCTGCCAGACAACGGCGATGTTATATGTAGAGAGATGTCGATGATAATAATAATAATTGTACCAGGTGGTACACCTCTACGCCGCACGTTTAAATCTTGCACCAATTAGAACTCCTCTACTGGAGAAACACTGAACTTGGAACTAGACCAACTTAAATTTTTCCTCTGAAGATGTCACTTATTTTTGTTTACTATTTATCAAGAAGAGTGGATATTCTCTCATAGATGTCTCTACTAAAAAAAATTGATCATGCACCCTGGTGCGAAGTGAAGGAACTTTATTTGAAGAAATTTTGTATTCATAAGTTTTTTCTTTACTAAATTTTGTTCATTCATTCTTCCGCCAGTTTCGACGTTAACCAATCAATAATTTCTGTAATTAATTTTCAGCCAATCCCGTATTTATTCTTCGATTTTGTGTGTAACTTTTGATGTTAACCAATAAAACTCCGTGGGTGTGTCTTGATCATTCATGAAAGGTCTCGAACCTTCCCCGAGGGTATAAAACCTGCTGATTTTCTTGTCTCTCGGCCTCTTGTTTAACATCTAACCCTGTGTATGGACGTGTTGCAGGAGGCGGAAGGTGCCTCTTTCTTCAGGCAGTAGTTCTTTAGTAAAGGTAATGGCCGCTTAACATCTTTATTGCTTGATAGCTCAGCAGTTTAACCCGCGGGAAAGGTCTGAAACTTTTACAATGTAACCTACCTTTAAAATAATGTAAATTTGTGCCGGCTTATGTAAAAATAATTTTAAAATAATTTTAACTGTAAATCGGGGATAGAGAGTGATTTACCCTCTCGAGCTCCCCTTCATTTTGATTTGAGGTGACTACATTTTGGTAACCGATTTTCTACTCTTCCTTCGTGTGTAAAATTTATTTATTATACGAGTCACCCCCATAGTTTGGGAATAGCTCCTGGTTCATCGGCCTAGTGCCTCTTAGATTATAAGAATGTATGTGTAGGAGTGCTAGTGCACGCCTCCATTCATTTTTGTATTTTGGGGCCATTTACTTAACCTGTTCTTTTTCTACTAAGGCCCAGTAGGTTGGGTACGAGATACCCCCGTTTCATTTTGTGTAAGTTGTACCTTGATGGCAATTAAGGGTAAAGACTGGTATCGCCTTTAATAGGCTTGAAAAACTGATAGCGTGTTAGCTCTTTTCCAGTGTACAAAGGTGCCTCTGGGAGGCTTTAGGTTAAAAGTGGGGAGCAAGTGCTCCAGGTATTAGGGGTTTTCTGCCCTTTGGTAAATATGTGTTTGTGAGCTGAGAGCTTAGAAAATGTAAAGGGAGGGCTTGAAGCCCAAGTTCTGTTTATACCACCAATCTTATCTTTCCTAGAGTTAATTTTTGCTACTTGTACATATTGCATTGTTTCTTGTTGTCCAAAAAAAGGAAGAAAAAAATATAACCTTGTTACAGTTTTAAATTAACTTTGATTTTGGTAGTTAGACCCGTTCATCCCCGGCACCTTCTTTCACCTCTGCTAATCCACCAAACCGCGGTAATAATAATAATAATAATAATAATAATAATAATAATAATAATAGTAATAATAATAATAATAATAATAATGAAAAACCCGCAGCCTGTTTCCAGTTATTCGACTGTGTCAGGGACGGAATATATGAAGCTCCCATCTAGTGGCGAGGAGATATGGTGTGTTGTATGAAATGTTTGCACTAGGCCCTGTGTAGTTAGGCCCCTACAAAATGGTGACAGGAGGGACATTTAACCGTAAAACTGGGCTCAAGATGGCGAATATGTAGATAGGCCCATGGCTCTGCGAGATGGCCGTGTGGTTAAGGGGCGCGCAGGTGTAAGTTTGCATCAAGGAGATAGTGGGTTTGAACCCCCACTGTCGGCAGCCCTGAAGATAGTTTTCCGTGGTTTCCCACTTTCATACCAGGCATATGTTGAGACTGTACCTTAACTAAGGCCACAGCCGCTTTCTTTCTACTCCTGGGCCTTTCCTATCCCACCGTCGCTATAAGACCTCTCTGTGACGGTGCGACGTAAAGCAATAATAATAATAATAATAATAATAATAATAATAATAATAATAATAATAATAATAATAATAATAATAATAATAATAATAATAATAATTGTCCCCGAGCGGTACACCCTTACGCCGCACTTTTAAATCTTGCGCCAATAAATCGTCCTCTATATGAGAAACACTCAACTTAAATAAAATGGACCAACTCATAAATTTTCTCAGAAGATATCACTACAGTAATTTTTTTTTTATAGTGAAGTTTCCTGAACTGTGTACATTTCTACTTGTTTTGTTTTCCGTTCTGCAAGAACTGTGGACATTCTCTCATAGATGTCTCTGCTAAAAACTATGATCATGCACCCTGGTGCGAAGTGAAGGAACTTTTTTGAAGAAATTTTGTATGCCTAAGTTTGTTCTTTGTTAAATTTCGTTCATTCATTTTTGAGTTGGCAATGTTTATTCTACCTTTCCGCTTGTTTTGATTTTAACCAATCAAGAATTTCTGTAATTAATTTCCTACCACTCACAGGTTTCTTCTTCGATTTCATGTGTAACTTTAAGCGACCCAATAAAATTAAGTGGGTGTGGCTGTTTTATTCATGAAAGGTCTCGAACTTTCCCCGAGGGTATAAAAACTGCTGATTTTCACGCCTCCTGGCCACTCGATCAACATCTAATTAAGTGTGTGGACGTAAAGCAGGAGGTGGGAAGCGCCTCTTTCATCAGACAGCAGCTTTTCAGTAAGGTAATGGCCGTTTAACATCTTTATTTCTTGCTAGCTCAGCAGTTTAACCCGCGGGAAAAGTCCGAAACCTTTACAATGTAACCTAATTTCCTAAATATGTAATTTTCTGCCGGCTTATGTAAAAACTTAATTAAATTTGTAACTGTAATTCGGGGATATAGAGTGATTTACCCTCTCGAGGTCCCCTTCATTTTGGTTTGAGGTGACTACGTTTTGGTAACTGAATTTTTCTCTTCCGTAATGTTTGAAATTTTTTTCTTATACGGGTCACCTCCATAGTTTGGGAATAGCCCCTGTTTTACCGGCCTAGTGCCTTGTAGGTTTTAAGAAGTTACATGTAGGAGTGCAAATTCACGCCTCCATTCCTTTGTATTTCGGGCCATTTACTTAACCTGTTCTTTTCTGCTAAGGCCCAGTAGGTTGGGTACAAGATACCCCCGTTTCATTTTGTAAGTTGTGCATTGATGGCAATTTATTGTAAAGTCTAGTATTGCCTTTAATAGGCTTGAAAAATTGAGAGCGGGTCAGCTCTTTTATGCGTTGTAAAAGGGCCTCTAGGAGGCTTGACATTGTTAATTACGGAGCTGGTGCTCCTGGTATTAGGGGATTTCTGCCCCTTTGTAAATTTATGCTCCTCTGTAAATTTTGATCTGGAAGCTCAAAAGTTGCAAAGCTAGGGACTTGTAGCCAAAGTGTGTTAAAAGTTGAAATCTTGGATTTTTCTAAGCTTGGCCTCTTATTCACTATGTCATTGTTTTCTCAACTAAATTAAAAGTTGTTAAGTTTTGTGATTATGGATTGTTTACAACTCAAAATATAGCCTTTGTTAAAGTTTTAAATTAACTTTCATTCGGTAGTTAGACCCATTCACCCCGGCACCTTCTTTCACCTCTGCTAATTCACCAAACCACGGTAATAATAATAATAATAATAATAATAATAATAATAATAATAATAATAATAAAAGCATGTAGTCTCCAGAGAGGCCTGGTGCAGGTCTATTGATTTGACTCCAGTAGGCGACCTGCGCGTCGTGATGGGATGACCCGGGAACTCTGTGACTTATGGCCAGCACGGTAACCATTTAGCCATGAGCCACCTCCATAGCTTACGCGGCAGCACGCCGGCCTCTCACCACTGAATACCGCGGTTCAAATCACGCACACACTATGTAAGAAAAAGCGGAGGTGGGGGACAGGTTTTTCTCTGGGTTTTCCCTGTCATCAACATTTCATTGCCCTAGGGGTGTGTAACAGGCTTTGGCAGTCAGCACATTTCCTATCCTCGCCCCTAGATGGGGCCTTAAGTCGAATAACTGGAAAAGAAGCTGTGGATTGATACGGCTACAGCATTTGCTTGGTGGCAACGCTAATCATTCAGCAAGGAGTCGTACAAACAACGAGCTCCGTCCCGTGGTCTGTAAATGCGGATAAATACAACATTCTAGTATATTGATAAAACATCTGCAGGGCGGATGAATTCCAACACCTCACCTTCTCCGAAAATCTTCAAATGTAGATAGTGCGACTGTGTCTACGCGTCTATGCGTAACAACATTTGCACAGCTACGATCTTTTACATTACACATTATTAATATTATTATGTCCAGCTCTATGGCTACGGAGCTAAGGAGATGGATTTGCTCCTATTTACGATTAATAAACACAGTATGAATAATAAACACGGATATGTTGATCTAATTTAAACACATTACATAGCACACGCATTGGACTACGTAACACCATCTTCTAACGTAGAGAAGATACCAACGTAAAAAGACACATTTACACAGCTTTCATATACGTGTCTTAATTCTGCACATACACTTCGATCGCATTTTTTTGTATTTTAATTACTTACCTCATAGTAGCATAATATATACTTATATGTAAAAAATAATAAGAGGATTATTCATGTTTTGAAATGATGAATGTAATCTGCATTGAGTTGGTAAGAAATGAACGTCTCTCCAACAGAGCATGCTGTTAATGCAGGAAGAAAGATATTAAATGTCGCACTGTGGCATTTCTTCAGTGAAGCGGTCTGCTCTCGCGATCCATGACCGAATCACACTTACGTACAATACAATGAAGGAAACTAAAATTAAAATCATTATTTCTTCTGGTTCGGAGACTGTGTGTGTTTTTTGTTTGTGCCTGCTACCTCTAGAAGCCCGGGTTCGATTCCCGGACACGCCTTCGTGCTGAGCAGTGCTAAGGGCTAGTTCGTAGCCCGGGTTCCATTCCTAGCCAGGTTATCTGCATCTAAGGCTATTTCGTAGTCCTTACACTCTACACTGGATAGTTCGTGGCCGGGTTCGATTTCCCGGTCTGGTCAGGGATTTTTCTGAATAGAGGTAGTTTCGATTCGCAGCTCAGCTATCCGCGAAGTGGATTTCCCGCTTCTCCTCCAGGCAATTGCCGGGATGGTACCTAACTTAAGGGCAGGGCCTGATACCACTAGAGGTCCGGGTTAAATTGTAGGAGAGGGCCAAACCCACACTCAGCCTGACAATTATTAATATTATGCAAATTCTAGGCTGTAACACTCAGCCCCGACAATTCTTACAGCGTTGCACATCTAAATACTGTAGCAGAAGATGTTATTCACGGGCTCGATTCCCGGTCAGGTTAGGGATGATATTGTTAAATCGCATTCAATTATGTTAAAAAGTGCAATAATTGTTTAATTGACTAATTATTTACTGTGGCAGAAGATGCTATTTACCGGTTCGATTCCCGGCCAGGTCAGGTTACCCGAAGCCCCCGGTCAAGGATGATATTTTTAAATCGCATTCAATTACGTTAAAAAGTTCAATAATGTTTTAACTGACTATTTCATTACTGTGGCAGGAGATGGTATTTACGGGTTTGATTCAAGGCAAGGTCAGGTATTACCCGAAACCTACGGGAAAGACCTAGGAATATAAAGGAAGCGGTTTGGTTTTAATCAAGATACAGCCCTAGTATTTGCCTGGTGTGAACATGGGAAATCACGTAGAAATATCTTTGCAGCTGCCGACATGGAGTTGCAAACGTTGACTGTTCATCTGCGGAAATTAATAATAACCAGGGTGAGTCGTTCTGACGGTTGAGGCTCTCGACCTCGGAGGCGACTAAAAGCGGCCCCAGGGGCTCCTAACTTGGGAGTGTGGATTGGCGACTACGGGGCCTTCAGCTGAGTCCTGACAACGCTTAAACTTACTTGTGCTAGGCGAAGGCTATTTCACCACCGGGTTATTCCTGGCCAGGTTATTCTTCTCACGATATAGTTAAATCGCCATTCTTCTTACAATATAATTAAATCGCATTCAATTACGTTAAAAAGTGCAAAAATTTAACTGACCAATTCTTTACTGTAGCAGAAGCTACATCTGAGGGCAAGTTCGCGGCAGGGTTCGATTCCTGGCCAGGACATTCTTTTCACGATATTGTTAAATCGTAACTACGTAAAACTATCTTCACGACTGCGGACATACACATGATCTTTATTGTCTCCTCCTGAAGGAGTTGAACACGTAAGGTCGTAAGAGGAGACTAAAAGGGGCACCTATGCTTCCGCGGACCCTCTAAATCGAAGGCAATATAAAGGCCCAGGAATGTAAAGGAAACGGATGTAGTCTTAATTAAGGTACAACCCGTGTATTTGCCTGGTGTGAAAATGGGAAATCACGTAAAAACCATCTTGACGACTGCCAACATGGAGTTTTGAACGCTGACCATTCCACCGCGGAAAATAATATTAGTAATATCCGGGGTGGGTCGCTCTAACGGTTGCGACTCTTGTCGATGCCCTAGATCCTCTAAAGCAATAGCGCGGACCATTTAACCGTAGAAAATATTAATAACTAGGGTGAGTCGCTCTGGCGGTTGTGGCTCTCGACCCGGCTTGGATTCGAACCCGGGGACTCTCTAAACCGAAGACCACAACGCTGTCCACTCTTCCTCTTATAGACTTAATAGTTCTATAAGAAAAGAAACTATGTTGTTACTTATATTCACATAACAATCAGTTCTACTTATAACAGATGGACAGTTTTTCTTATCGTCGTTTACAGTGTAAAACTACAGTATACATCATATCTACTTAAATGTGCACGTTAATATTAAAACAGCCATTATGCTCATGTGTGATCTTTGTAGTGTGATTTTTTCAAGACGAGACAATTTTCAACGACATGAAGCTGTAAAGCATAATTTCAGAATTTTTGCATGCATACTGTACCCATACTGGGCATAATTTAGGGCAACTATTACATAATTCGTTTTCACAAACAGATGTATAGATGGAATTGTTGGATGAGAACCTTCAGAAGTCACTTACCAGGCTTGAAGTCTCGTCCTCCCTACTTTCATTGCGTCACCGGCTGAACTCATAAAGCATACGGGCAATGGAATGTTCAAAAAGAAAATAGACACTATATAAATATAACAAAAGTAGGATTATCTATAATGTGAGAGGAATACACTAATATTATTAAATGAGAAGAATCTTCGTTGAAATATATTTGCTAAGCATTTTTATTATACTGATAAAATCACACGGTTAGTACACGAGATGATGCCATATTACAACACATAAACAAAGAAATAATCAAGACTGAAGCAATAATTATTGATATAGTATGCCTTTACGTCCTTTTAGTTTATTCACAGTTGTAGTTGTTGCTCGGCATACGTTAAATCATTTGGTTAATACGCACTGATACGTGGATTTATTTATCTATAACAGTGATACTAAATGGCATCTATTACTTTAATAAGCTGATCAAAAATGGATATTAAGTGGCATCCATCCTGTTGATTAATTATTATTAGTCATCATTAATCATGTCTTAATTAATTATCATTAGTCCTGATTTGGAATGGATTCGTATCACAAGTACATCTACTTTACACACGAGATTGCATGGCCGCATATCAAACACATGGTGTATTTGACCACGACAATTATATATTACACTGAACACATACGTGTATCCTGGGTTTACCTTACAAATTATATTCAAAGAAAAATCAGCCAACGCTGGAATCAAACCCATCACCATAGAACACTTTGGGGAATAATAAAACACGTAAACACATTACATAGAAAAAATATCAAACATATATCACACAACACATCTTGAAGATATGGCTTAATCAAGCCATAGGATCAGGTTAAATTCTTCGTTCCAACATGAGTCGAACTCAGGAACTTCAGCTCCCGAGGTAAAAAGTCTGAAACTCCTATCACGAGCTAATTTAATGCATAAAATGGGAAGGGGTCTATCCTTCGCAAAATCAGAAAATTATCCGCGTTACTCACAGCGTATCATTAGAATGGAATTGAGACGGCATTGGCAAATGAAAGGTATCCTGAAGGTAAACATTAAGCTTGTTGGAAATAACAACGAAACGGAAATATTTACCATAAACACTGAGGCTATATGACATTATTGACAAATAAAATTAGAATTCATGCAACAAGTCTGAGCGACCCCTGTTCTAAAAAAGACACAATCATTTCCCAACGAAATACCATTAAAGAAATTATATAAATATGGAATAAACGCCCGGGATTTCACCGACCCCCACTAGAATGCGATTAGCCGTGCCGATGGGCCAGAACCATCGCGACGCTATTTATAGTCACAAGATGTTACATAAACAACATAGAGAATCACATCTTATATACAATGAACAAGTGAGGCACCCTGTTCTTCATTTTAGCATTTTTGGAATACCAATGCCGACGTAGGGAACTGAACTGACAACCCCTTGAGATGAAAGTAGCTAGCTAAATTATACTCAAATGAGTAACAATAGTAATCTAACAAATACTAGTACCAATCACCGTTTCATTTATTAGCAAATACTTCGTTCTGGCGTGTTGAATATTTCCCATTATTAGTCGATCCATACAGGGCTTCCTTTCTTAGCTCAGGTCCCCTTTCTACCGAGGCGGACACACACAAAAAACACGTCTGTTAGCAAGGTCAGACGTATCCACGTCCTACCACGGCGGTCAATAGCCTTGGCTTTCACAGGCATAACAAGCCCTTTCTTTAACAAAATCACCTCATCCCGAGGTACGTTCACAATAAACTGAGGTCTATTCCTCTTTAAGCAAATTGCATCGGCTTCAAATAAATCACCTCGATTCAACACACATTTTTTCATGGCCCAATCACGACTTACAACACGACACCGGTTTTTATGATACCAATATTCGTACGATTACTGTCATTACAATTATTATTATTATTATTATTGCTGGATTCATCATTACACTATCTTCTTACGTGATTCACCTGGTAATTAAATCATACTGAGTCATCACACCGAAACTTCCTCGTAATTATGATGTAATTAAATAACCCAACGGCAATTAATTCATAATTAAACCCTAATCAACTTATGATTAACACATAATTAATTTCTGATTAAATCGTCACACGGTAATACAATAATGAGTTAAATATTCACACGCTAATCAGCTCAATCAAATACTCACACTGTAATTAACTTATTAAATATTCACACAGTGATTAACCCAATTAAATATTCACACGGTAATTAACTCAATTAACTTTCCACACGGTAGTTAACTCAATTAAATATTCACACGGTAATTAATTCAATTAAAATTTAAGTAAATTATGATAAACTTGATCAAATAATCCAGCTTAAATTGTAACACTCCTTAGCTAAATATTTCAAAGAAGGCCTGGGGCATCAGTTCCATATACATTTCTCGTGACTCTGGGACCTCATGTAGCATTCTTATATTATTTATCAGTCATACATTTATTGATACAGGATCAACTACAGCCTAGCTTGAATTACCCTGAATTTACTAAAATACTAGTCTCCTGACGCCTTACTAAACACAAGTCTCCCAAAATAAACTAAGTAAATCTTTTGTTTTTGCTACGGGCTTTACGTCGCACCGACACAGATAGGTCTTATGGCGACGAAGGGATAGGAAAGGCCTAAGTAAATCTTCTACCGCATGCAAACCTATTAGATTATTGTCACAATTATTTACAGTTAAATCACTCAGACCTGTTATTAATTAAGTAAAATAAGAAATAAAAGCTACGTGCCCAATTTTGGCACTACAACATTTAAATAAACTTATATCCCTAACATGATAGCGTCAGCTTATGATAAATAATTCCCGTCCCAGCCTCTCAGCTACTCTACCTTTGATACTACTCGACACAGTAGTGCCGTAGTAATAATAATATTACGATTCGCGCTGGAAGTTCGCGACACGTCACAGTTTCTTTTTAAGTTTAATCACTGGCGTCATGTACACCAAATCTATGCAATCTTTACATGAATTACACTATTTCACTTGAAATTTAAGTTTAAAGTCACTTAAACAATGGATCAATTGGGAGCTTATCTAAGCATAGCTCCGCCCTCAGCAAGGTGAGAGTCCCGAAGGACGCGCTTCCCTCTCGGCAGTGCTTTTTACAAGGAGGCAATATCCCCTTCTCCAAATCAGCATATAGCCTATGCACGGCCCACTAAAGGTCAAATAGTACGACTATCAGGTGACCGGTTTTCACCTGATGTGATTGAGACATATCCGTACGATTATTCTTTGTAGGATCTCCTGCAGTTAATTAAAGTTTGTCTTGCTTCTCCTCCCACGCTGTTGGGAACTACCGTGTCAAGGAGGCGTGATAACACTAAACAGATGGCCTCGGTACTTTTCCACACATAAACAACACAGTATTCTTTCTTCATCTGAAAGTTATCGAGTAAGAGGACATTACACTCTTTAAATAAATGTCCCAGTGACAGTTATCTCTTTTAAATCGGGAGACGACTCCAGAATTCGGATTTCATTAATTTTTACATCGTAGATAATTAAGTTGGCTAGTCTGAATTAAAGATGGTTCCCATATTTCGTTTCGAAAAAGTTTGCTTCCCACTATGTCTGACAAGCAACTGATTCTCAACTAAAAATCCCGCCCAGCAACTGTCTCCGCCCAGCATAAAGCAAAGACCTCACTTCCTTTAAAAAGCACTGGAACACACGGAAACCGAGGCGGGAGCACTACATACCAAATGCTGCTAAATAATAATGCTGTATTTTCCAAATTTAACATCTTCAGATTCTGTTAACTCATACATATATTATTCGCAGATACTTGCACTTTTAAATTCAAAAGAACAAGTTGCGAACTTAAAATACGATGAAGCGTTGCAGACTTCCTAACGCAACACCAAGCTAGGAAAACTCTGCTCCAACAGGGTGAGCCACATCGTATACTAAAAACGCTGTGCTAGCCATGCTGAATGAGGACATTGCCTTAGGCACCTAACACACTAAAACACTACTCACACACACACACACACACACACACACACACACACACACACACACACACACACACACACACACACACACACACACACACACACAGACAGTTAAGCAACACCGGGAGTGGTCACTCACTGGATGGGTGACCGCAACACGTACGCACACAAACATTCCTACTGCAACACGATATTATCAATATACTGGGAATCTAAAACACAACAGATAAATTACATACAAAAATACACAACAGTAAACTACCACAAAAGGCCGACAGATGAGTCTCAACGGAGACACCGGTATCGGTACAACACAAACATCTATCTCTTCGAGATAGGTGAAACATACAGAGACCTAGGGAAACACGAACACATTGAGCAGGCCACCTGCAACCCAGCCCGCTCAAACCAACAATCGATAACTGCCAGCCAAGAATAGGCAGAAACCAGCTCGCCTGATAGCGACCAGTTTGATACAGTCAAACAGGATTTTCTGCGGTCGCCGCCAGTCATCCAGCCGTACTCGACCAGAACAGACATCCAGCCTGCCAGCCTCGTGCGGGCACACGTATACCCAACAAGCAAATTTGTCAATAGCCCTCAGTGGGACATTGGTTCGGGACTTGTCTCGTTGAGATACGACAAAACTATACCTATACCAAGTACGCAATTTCGGTCCTCAACAGAGAGTTTGACCTACCAGTGCATCACCTCCAATCATCACCAACCCAATCATGGACTTAACCCAACTCATACAAAATTCCGAAAATCTCAACACCACTAAGAACAACTAGGACTGCAAACACTTGCATCTGCACCAAGCCCACTACACCAAGATCTATCCTTCTCATCCTAACCGTATTCATCCTCTCAAAATTCTCATTATACCCCTTCTCGCCCCCCCAGCGAACTCAACGCACCCACTCACTCTCCCCCCAAATCAGACCCCCTCCCAATACCTGCATCAAGAACAAGAAGAAGAAGAAGAAACCCAAGAAGAGATCGACTATACTCCACCCCTATTCTGCGTCCGAAATAACACCACCTTCCCAGCTTCTCTAAAATGCAAAGTTCTTATCTTTCCATTTACCAACCCAGGTCCGGTCCCACAAACCAGGAAAACCATTATCACTGCCCTAATGCCAATCTTCGATAAACATCTAGCAGTAATAGAAGAGTCTCACAACTTACTGATGGTCACCCCCCCCCCCGCCCGCAGAAACTCATCCCTTCGCAATATCCTAGACGCCCTCAAACCAACAAACATTCCAACACCAATAATCATAAACCCTTTAAATAATACCTCCAACCAACATGTCAAGATCGATCCCAAAGTCACGAACCAACAGACCCAAACCTCTTCCTCACCCCCCCCCCACCCATCTATAGCCCTCAAAGCACGTTCACATCCAAGCTATTCCCAATACAGCAGACTTTCACTCCCAAGCCGTCCCACAAACCTCAGATTTTAACGACCAGACCAGCCCAGACAGCGAAGAAACCTATTCTCAAACCATCCCAATACCCCCCTTACCCCCTACCCTCAAAATTCACAAGTCAATCCAAATCAAGAAAACCACTACCTACACACCAACCCAAACAGCCAAATTACAGGCTCCTAAGAAGACAACCAAACACTACACTCAACACAAGCCTCAGGAGCCCAACAACACCACTACACCACCACACCAAAACACACTTCCCCATCCCCGCTTCATTCAACACGCACCTTTCTCTCCTATAACTGCCCACAGCTAGACCATCAAGCAGCCAGTTGCAAGAATAGCACCCGCTGTAATCGCTGCGGTGGCCCCCACCGTCACTATGATTGCAAGGTGCCAAGGGACCAGGCGCGGTGCGCGAATTGCCATGGCAACCACGCGGCCTCGTCTCCTGGCTGCCCTTACTTCAAAAAGGCAGTTATTAGCAAACACAAGCAATTTACTCACTCAATTAACAAAGTCCAAACCTTGCCATCACTGCCAAAACAACCATCATCACTGTGACTTTCAACACCTGCACCCCAGCCAAACCTAAATATGTTTCCATCCAACCAAGCAACTAACACCCTTCTCACGTTACTCATTACCCTCATCTCTAACCAAGTCCACAACGTCCAGGGCCCCTCGGTGGATTGAGTAGCTGAGACCCTGGACACAATCCGCCAAGAATCCCCCCCACCCCCGCTATGACACACCAGAGACTCACTTCCTACCACAGAATGCCTTAACCTTACGACTCACAAGCTACTCACAAACTCCAGGTGAAGCACTGGTCTCGGAACGAGGCTCGGTGCGTCGCAATTGCCGATAAAAAGCTGTTATTTTTTAAAATTAACACCTGCACGCTATCATTAAACAGTGAACAAGTAGTTTACTAAATGCTAGCCTCTGCGAAGTTCAGATAAAGTACCATTCCTCAATAAGGTAAACTCTGAACTCAATTGCTGTACTTTTCTAAATTAAAAAATTATTAACACCTAGACATGGTCAAAACAGTCGCGAAGGTTACTTCTGAACCATTCTCACATTACAGGACACACGAAACAGATCTCAAAAATACTATTTATTCTTATTCTTATTCTTATTCTTATTCTTATTCTTATTCTTATTCTTATTCTTATTCTTATTCTTATTCTTATTCTTATTCTTAGTATTACTTATCAACCACTATAAATTTATTTTTCTTATACTTATTTTCCCAATCAGACGAGGTGAGGAGCGCAAAAGCGCACCGGTACTGGTACCAACCATTGAACTATAGGTAACACTGGAATGCTGACTGCAGTGGTAGCTCTCCCAGAAAATTGCTTCCTGTTCCGTGGCTAGTCACGCCCCCTCGTGTACGGCAAACTTGACGAGGTAAAGAGCCTGGAAGTTAGCTGATGTGTTATGTTTGATGGATTCTTTTCGTAATATCTGACCGTACGTCAAATTTGTGATTTAATCAAGATTCTTATTTCTTGTGTAGCATACGGTTACACTAACAGGCAGCAGAAGAAAACAGATGTGAACTCACAAAAGCTTCGTTTCCACAAGTAAGCAGTCTAAGCACTATCTCACTGCAAAGCTATAAATATGGTATTTTAAAACGATAATTACTATTTTCCTCCGGTTTGGCTCTTGTCATTTTCTATGCTTATGGAGATATCTTACATGATATTCTGGCATATTAAATGTACGTTTTATAGGTTACAGTCAGAATGATATTGTTATAGAATTTATAACTTAAATTTAAAATTCGTGGGCGCCCACCTGGTGGCCATGATCGTGAAGGCGCTGAAGTCTAAACGGTCTGACACCGAGGTTAGCCGGTTCGAGTCCCGTTGTTTGAAAAAAATTTCACCATCAGAATGTTGGCCGGCAGGGTAGGGGAGGTGGTGGTATACAATTTCGAATCACTAGATTACGTGCCAAAAGCCTGGATTAAATTCCAAACCTCTCCGCAGTGCTCATATGGAGTGAGGGCATATGACGCTGTTGATGGTGATTCGTCCGTCGGATTGACACGTTAAACCTTGAGCAGACCCCTTGGTGTTATTCGACAAGAGTAGGCTATGTGCTGGCACCGGGTTTCACCCTCTCCCTACTACCATATATCACGTCATTCATTTCATCTCATTAACTCCTCTGGGGAGGTTGACGTCAGGAAGGGCATCCGGTCATTAAAACCCGCCAAGACAGATTCATCTCACCTCATACCCGACCCCTAGCGAAACGGGACAAGGGTTGGACAAACAAGCAACAATTGTAGATTTCCGTAGAAACGTCCGGAAATATTTAAAAAATAGGTTATAGCTTTGAGAAGGATAGATTGGGCTCTAAAAATGGGAGATGTTCGATATATTTTCAACTTCTTTGGAATCATTTCAGAAAAGACTAAAGAAAAACTGATAGGGAATCTGCCACCTGGGCGGGTGCACTAAATGCAGATCAATAGTGATTATTTTGTTTATTAAGTGTATATCCCAATATTAAGTTGTGTATTGTATATGAATATATACACGCATACGTATGCTGCCTTTGTCCTGATAATAAATTTGGTTCAAAACTGATTACAATGTATTTTCAATTGACCATCATTCGCAGATATTTCCCATCTAAAATCACTAGGCTATAATTTTGTATGCATATGTTTCGTTTGTATGGTGTCTATTTTATTTCCTTTTTACTGTAGGTATCGGTCTCTAAAGCCAAGAATAACGGCCGACAGGATTCGTCATGCTGACCCCACACCTCATGATCTGCAGGTCTTAGGACTGAGCAGCGGCCTCTTGGTAGGCCCTGGCTCTTCAAGACTGTTGCGCCAGAGGTTTGGTACTTTTTTAGTGTAGATATTACGTATTGACTGTATTGTGATCTCTTAAAGAAAAATGTTTGAGAATAATCAGGCGTAGAATATATTTCCATGTTCCCCAATATTCCTAGCCATTTTCGGTTTCAAATTGCTATTAATCTTCTGAAAGATATATTTCACCACAAATGAGGTGAAATTTGCAGGAGACATTCCGCCTAAATGTATAAAATTCGCTAAGATACCTGTGCCTCGTCGCATGTACGTACACGTCAGTCATGCCTTCATGCCGTACAGCTAGTCGCGCCTGAAGCCGCACTTCGCTCCCATACAGTCAGCGTTCCAGTATTACCTATAGTTCAGTGGTACCAACTAAGCACTCTCTCGGAGGTGCACAAACAGATATTTGGCGAGTCTTTGAGAGCTCCTATATTAGTAAGTTATCCTATATTTAAATTATGCTTTTTCTTATTTTCGATATGCAATGTTTACTCCGTATGGACTGTGTGCATGTGATCTTTATACTTGATTGATATGCTTTTTCTTAGATATGAAATGATCCAGCATATACAGTATTATTGTGTTTGCTTTGTCGCTTGCCATGAACCATCAGATTGCGATTGCTTTTCGTGTCATCGCGAGAACTCTTGCCTTGTACGATTCGCGGTCGTGATGGGAATACCTTGGTACGCTGGATTACACGGTCTTACTGCCGTATTCCTTTGCGCACGTTCTGTGCCCGTCTGAGAGACCCTTGGATGACCTCGGGGTCGCCAATATTAGTGATGCTTTATTAATATTGGATCTGTGTGGCTTGTCTTATTTTTGCATATCAGTGCCGAAAGGTATGGCGGTGTGGGTGAGTGAATGGATGTGTTGGAGTACATGTGTGATATCGATAGAATAACCCATTTCGACTATTCATTTCCATTTTATCTTTTTATGCCGATACTAGGCTTGTAGTTTTGTACCCGTGTTGCCTTCTCACTATCTTATTTCCTTTGTTGCCAACTCGTTTCATTTCTTTGGTCCCATCGTTTTTCGCACTGTTTTGACCTCAGCCATTTGTTTTGTTTTGTCATTGATGAGCGAGCTCATTTACTTTTCTTTTAACCCTCTACTGCATACTGTTGCCATTAGGCAACAAATAACTTTTCACCTGTGTAAATGGATAAATATTATAGACAGAGGTAGTTTTACGGCACACCTTCAACTGTACAATCAATTAAACACTTATCCCAGTGATGCCTTGTTTTTTTTTATATTATATATTATATACATAACATAAGACAATATAGCCCTACAACCAACCTTCCACCCCGTCAACATCCACGCGTACCAACCACCGTTTATTTTACGTGGGCCCTCCCCATCATATTACCACAGGCTTCAGGAGTACCTCTGGCTCAACCTCAAAGACATTACCGACCTACGGTCGTGCAAGTATACTTGCGCCCTGCAATACGTACCCATGGCCAGTAGGCAGTAATGTTCGGTCTTTGAATGTTAAAAGCTTAGCGTAAAATTGTAGAAAATCGTATATATATTCCAATATGGCAATCCACATCACACACGAGTGTTAAGCTATTAGGCCCAGTTAATAATTGCTGGTATATCTAAACCACTGAGCGTATGTTGAACATTAAAGCTTGCAATTTTCTTCACCAAACGGAAACAAAAAATAATTCATGCAGTAGAGGGTTAACTTCCTGGAGCTCTCGGAACATATTTCACATTTTGCCTATTCCTTGATGCCGGGAGCGGATAATAAAGGTCGGGGATTGTTGAATAAAAAATGTGATGTGTGCGGGTGGTTGAAATTACTTTTTCGAGAAATTACTAAAAATTACCCCTTAGTGCGATGTGTGAAGAATTTCAAATTACCATGGGGATTGCTCTCATGTTGATGTTGTTTAATCGCACTACGTTGTGAATAACCAGGATACTATTTAAATGCCGGCGATTGCAATACGGGTATGTGTATACGGTATGTGTTCCTATTACTATGCTTCTTTTAATTCAATTCGCCTTATTTTAATTTTGTTTCTCCTCAATTGAATAAACTTAGTTGTTTTTATAATTCTTATTTCATTCTAGTAGCATTTGGACTCTTAACTGCTGTAAGATTAGAGCCCGATTTCCAGCTCGGGGCCTTAGTTTATCGGCCTTTCCCGGTCACGGTCCAAGGATTTGTATCCGCATATTATCATTCCGCCGATGTTTTCGTTTCTGTTGTTTATCGAGGAGTTTTCTTGCGGGTGGGGCCCGGTTCAACTATTTTCGCTGAATTTCCGCTCACTATCACTATCACTACTGATCTGCATTTAGGGCAGTCGCCCACGTGGCAAATTCCCTATCTGTTGTGTTTCTAGACTTTTCTTAAAGATTGCAAAGAAATTGGAAATTTATTGAACATCTCCCTTGGTAAGTTATTCCAATCCCTAACTTCACTTCCTATAAACGAATATTTGCCCCAATTTGTCCGCTTGAATTCCAACTTTGTTTTCATATTGTGATCTTTCCTACTTTTAAAGACACCATCCAAACGTATTCGTCTACTGATGTCCTCCCACGCCATCTCTCCACTGACAGCTCGGAACATACCACTTAGTCGAGCAGCTCGTCTCCTTTCTCCCAAGTCTTCCCAGCACAAACTTTGCAACATTTTTGTAACGCTACTGTTTTGTCGGAAATCGCCCAGAACAAATCTGGCAGCTTTACTTTAGATTTTTCCAGTTCCTGAATCAAGGAATCCTGGTAAGGGTCCCATACACTGGAACCATACTCAAGTTGAGGTCTCACCAGAGACAAATATGCTCTCTCCTTTACATCCTTACTACAACCCCTATATACTCTCATAACCATGTGCAGAGATCTGTACCCTTCATTTACAGTCATATTTATGTGATTACCCCAATGAAGATCTTTCCTTATATTTGTACCTATACATTTATACAATGATCCCCAAAGGGAACTTTCACCCCATCAACGCAGTAATTAAAACTGAGAGGAGTTTTCCTATTTGTGAAACTCACAACCTGACTTTTATCCCCGTTTATCATCATACCATTGCCTACTGTTCATCTCACAATATTATCGAGGTCATTTTGCAGTTGCTCACAATCTTGTAACTTATTTATTACTCTGTACAGAACAACATCATCTGCGAAAAGTCTCTGATTCCACTTCTTTACACATATCATTTATATATACAAGAAAACATAAAGGTCCAATAATACTGTCTTGTGGAATTCCCCTCTTAATTTTTACAGGGATAGATAAAGCTTCACCTACTCTAATTCTCTCAGTTCTATTTTCTAGAAACAGAGCCACCCATTCAGTCACTCTTTTGTCAAGTCCAATTGCACTCATTTTTGCCAGTAGTCTTCCATGATCTACCCTATCAAATGCCTTAGATAAGTCAATCCCAATACAGTCCAATTGACCTCCTGAATCCAGGATATCTGCTATATCTTGCTGGAATCCTACAAGTTGGGCTTCAGTGGAATAACCTTTCCTAAACCCAAACTGCCATCTGTCAAACCATTTATTAATTTTGCAAACATGTCTTATATAATCAGAAAGAATGCTTTCCCAAAGCTTACATACAATGCATGTCAAACTGACTGGCCTGTAATTTTCAGCTTTATGCCTATCACCCTTTCCTTTATATACAGGGGCTACTATAGCAACTCTCCATTCATTTGGTTAAATTCCTTCATGCAAACAAAAATCAATCAAGTATTTCAGATGTGGTACTATATCCCAACCCATTGTCTTTAGTAAATCCCCCGAAACCTTATCAATTCCAGCTGCTTTTCTAGTTTACAACTTTTTTATCTTACTGTAAATGCCATTGCTGTCATGGGTAAATTTTAATACTTCTTTAGTATTAGTCACCTCCTCTATCTGGACATTATCCTTGTAACCAACAATCTTTACATACTGCTGACTGAATACTTCTGCCTTTTGAAGATCCTCGCATACACATTCCCCTTGTTCATTAATTATTCCTGTTATCCGTTATCCATAATCCGTTTCAGGTGTAATAATGACCATCTGCATATTTCTTAGCTTTGGTGTCTGTTTGTCTGTTTGATTGTAGGAGTTCTTATAGTGTAACTTGAAAACTACTGAATATATTTCTACCAAACTTGATATTTAGAATCCACCTGTCCTTGAGTGTGTTTTAGGGCCAATATTATTTCAGAATACCTAAATTTACTGCGGGTTAATCCAAAACCGAAACCGTTATTTTTCACTCCTTCAAAATATGCACATCCAAAATTAATGGAAATCTAAAATCCTTAATGGAAGTCCATTTCTAAAACATTTTTCTCATGTGTATTTTTCGACAGAATGACTCATAAGTGAGATAACATGAACGGTCGGTTTTGCAGGTTAAGTCCAGCGAACATGGACCAAAAATGTTGTGCGTTGAGTAGATTCCTTAGCTACATAAATAAAATCGTACCGACTGTGTGTGCCTGTATATTGACTATTTTGGTGAAATTTTCGTACAGCTACCCGTTTGAGGGGTAATAATGTCCATCGCATATTTTTGGTGTAGTTTCCTGAAAGTCCTAATTATTACCCCCTCACCCAAATCCAGATTGCGGCATATTCTGCCAGACGAGCAAGAAAATTGAAATTTGGCAAAATTATACGTTTTAACCTGTAACGGACGGAAAATTTCCAAGATCTTTCAATTTTTCACATTTATCCCCGAAGAATATCGAAATAAGGAGGCAATTTTAATGATGGTGCAGGCCATCGTTTCGAGGAATTTCGTGGGATAAACGGGAAGTCCTCTCCCATAACGGATGGCACAATATCCGTTCAATTTGGAGTGATATTCAACCTTAGTCTTGTGACTTTTTGTCGTATTGCGCCCTCCGCCCCTTCCGCGGCATTGCCCCGTAGATTAGCATTGGGAGCACTCTACACCCAGGGTCTTGACGGGTTCTTTTATTGTTGTGGGGCTATTTCATAGGGTCACAGGACTTTGTATGTGCCTCAGCTAGCTAATATGTTCCGGCGAATAAAAATCGCATCAACGGTGGAAAATTGTATTCGGAATCCTATCGGGCGGCTTATTATCATATGTCTATATTAAGGTTTTTAAGCCAATCGCTGTTATGTTTGCATCACCTATTTTCATAATTTATGACATGCTTGTAACAATCGAGACCTTGTCTTGAATTAAAATTGATTATACCAAATATGATCTTGAAATTTGAATTAATTTCATAAGTAATGCCATGTATATCTATTTTATAATGAAAAGATGGAGATATTATGGATCGGATTATATTTATTAAGTGATCCTACTAGTTAAGACGAAACCAAAGTATAACCCAGATTTTAAATATTACTGAAAAAACAAATTGGTAATGACATAAAACGGCCGTCGCAATTTAATTAATTTATACCCGATTCAACATAATGCAGTGATTTCAAATTGATCACTCCTCATTTTAAAAAGCTATTTGAATTTCCGTGCCTAAACCTGGACAATTACCATTATTACAGTAATCTTTCTTTTATTCCACAAGTTTTAGGTATCTTATTCCTTCAGTTTTGATTTGATGTCTGATTTTCAATAGGAGAATCTCGTTCATGTCAAATTCAGCTGATAATAATGTCTTTTTATATGTGATGCCTAACCTAATTGAAATAAATAGTCATCACCACATTAACTAACTCATACGTCCTGATGAGGTTCGCCTTAACGCGACAATAATTACACGTCCATCCTCGCGCATACCTTCGAGGATCATGTTACTTTAATGCTACTGTATAAAATAAATAATCAAAGATAATATACGTAAGGACAAGAATATATACACTCAAATGTTAATAAAACCACATACGACATCTCTACTACATCTATTAAACTACCATGTCCATGAAGTAAACATCTAACTTATTAATATCATGTCATATATCCTCGAAGCTGTACGCGTGGTAAGCCTTATGCACGCCCCAAACACGTCACCGTCATACCGACTAAAAACCCTAATGATTGGCATAAATTTTGAATATGACATCCGAAACGTAACGATAATCGATAGGACAATTGTGGCCGACATCTCATCGCAATTAATAATTATCTGCCTTACCATCTTAGCCTACACTTACATATCAACATTACGATCCCAGCATTCAATCATGTAAGAGTATTATAACCTTAACATCATCTTATACTTCGGCATTACAATTTCAGCATTAGCTTATATACGAGTGTTACACCTCCCTTTGCTTTATCTAACTTCACACTGGCATAACGCAATTAAATAATACGTTCTATGTAGCGACATCAAGATAAATCTTCATTGTCACCTCCCATCTTATTAAATAATCCACACAGCGCACCACTCTTCATTATTTCAACCACTAAATTTTATGTAAGATAACCCACACATCAGTGGCATATCACGATATCATCCCCATGTTTTATTATTCATCATCACAATAACTATTACCATCACAAGCACTTAATACACTTGAATTATTCATCAACACAATGACCACCATCATCGCAGGTACTTCATATATTTGACACTCACACCATCATCATTATCATTATTATTATTATCTCACATTGATTCACACTAGCGTCATTACTCACAACATTACTACATTTGTATCACTTACCTGCATTATCAAGGTTAGCTTCGCGATAAATATGCTGATTCTATATTAATGTATGTTACATATGTATACGTAGGCTCGTGTCCTCCAGTAGTTACGGCACTACAACATAATATAAGCGATGTCGAAGTCATCCACTAACATAACCATTCATTCACTCGCATCGTATCGTAGCATTTCGAATGCCGAGTCGCCAAACGCATATGTGAATTCCTATATACCAAATAACATAATGTCACGCCGCTCGATGTGTAATTACTATTACGTTTTGGCGAACTACTTCAGGACATGTACTACATATACTGAACCCATAATTCCACGATGAGAAAAATATTTTTTATTTTCTCAATATTTATTTCAAATCAACAAGCTACTTTTATTTTTGAGGGCAGCCATGTTGCGCTCCTAAGAGCCTCGACGTCGCGTGGGAAGGATCTCACCCGCGGCAGGCTCGTGAAATACCGTGACACCTCGGTGGACTTCGAGTGCCCGATAATTCTTTAAATTCACGGAATTCTGCGTAACGAGGGATTTTGGCAATACAGTAAATAAAGAAATAAATAATCTAAATTATTCTTAAACCCTACGTGAAGACAGAGCCCCCAGGGTAAAACATAAATGCAGTTAAGCCTAAGTACATGTCAGCGTCAGATCAGTGAACTAGCTCCACGTGCCAAGGTCAATGGATGAAGAAAACGCGCGAAACGTCCGGGCAGAAATAATTTATTTCACCTGTTGTGAGTGTGGTAAAATTATGAGATTAACATCTAAAATAATTACAAGTCTGTCCGGAATTCTGGGACAAGTCTCATAAAAATCGGTTTATTGGACGCGAAATTAGCAGATTACGCAATCAAGCTTAGTAGTGTGTGTAGCGTCCCTCCTAAGACTATAAGAGGAACCCCCCATTGTATATTTTTCAGTGTCGATCTGGTTTTTGAAGCGGCGGTAGCTTACGCCCGTCGTCAGCAGAAAATTGTACCAGATTGATCTACAAATAACTTAATACATGTTAGTGGCTGAGGTCCACATATTCGGTTAAAAAGGGAAGGTGACTGAAAATTTCTGGACTTTTGCCGACAAACTGTGAAAGTATAGGCGTCTGTTAAAGTACACAGCAGATTTTATTATATCACCTCATGTGCGTTTGAAAGTGGTAAGAGAGTTGGGGAAGCTAGTCAGAGTAGTTCTGATTTCGCTATCTGTTGAACACCTGTCGTGTTGTGGATGACAGAGAGAGACAACTCTGAGACGAAAGCAGACTGTAGCAGTTGACTGCAGAACGAGGGAGGTTCGTGGTACACATTATAACGAGGAAAGTGCGTAATTTGTGTTGCAATTTAATATCGTGTGAAAAAGGCAGTGTTTGTAAGAGTGATATGTTGGAAATGATGATGTTATTTGTGCAAATGTACGGGGAAGACTGATGGTAACAGGAGAAGAGGGCGACAACGGATGAGGTGGATTGATGACATCAAGGAAGCCACGGCTCTCAATTTAGAAAGACTTCGGAAAATTGTATACGACAGGAAGAAATGGCGCACTTTGGTCTATGGGGTCACGGAGAGTCGAAAGCGACTAAACGACTAACAACAACAACAACAACAACGGCTAAAGGCACGAGGTCATCTGGCGACAATGTAGCCAGAATACTGAGGATGGCGCCATTTTGCAGGTCTGTCGATATTTGTATTATGTTGTAGTTAGATTTTTTGTTCTGTCCCAACATATTTTTCAAGATGATTGTCGGGTTGATATTTGTAATTATCAGGCGAAAAGTGTTATAATTTTGGTCAGCGTGTGAAAATTTTAGTTTTAAAATTTCACGGCAAGAAACTGTAAAAATGCGACGTTTAGATCTGGTGTTAATGTTCTATGAGATATTGTCCAAAGCGAGAAAATTTAGGAAAGCTATAATTGTAAAATAGTCATGAAGAGTGTTTTAATTTCAAATATCAGTTGAATTCAGAAATGTCTGTCAATAATAATAATAATAATAATAATAATAATAATAATAATAATAATAATAATAATAATAATAATAATAATAATAATAATAATAATAATAATAATAATAATAATAATAATGTCTACCGCGGTATAAAGTAATTTGTCTATGTTAAAAGTGCATTTAACCTGTATATTTTACAAGGATCACAGGCACTTAGAATATTTCAGTGAAATTCGATAGAGTTATATTTATTCATGGGAAGTAAAATTTTTGGGACATCGTGCATATCAATGCACGGAAAATCGCGGTGTGTTCTTGGATTCTCGAGGTCCGAAAATCATAGTAATAGTAAAATAAAGAGGTGTATTTTATAATGGCTGTTGTTTTCACTAGAGGATTGAAAAAGGAAAAGGGTCTTGGAAATATAAGAAAAATGGATTGAGAGCGAAGAATTTATATATGTGGAGATGAGAGGGATAGGAATATTTAAGATGAAATGAAGCCTGGATTTTAAGTGATACCGCTGGGATAAGGCGAGGAGAATGAGTTTGAGACAGGCTATGTTTGCCGAGGAAGTATTTGTGAAATAGACTGTATTGTGACAGGCTGTAGAGTATTCCGCTACCAATCCGAAACTTGAGACGACTACTGTGTGAAGCACCGTAGATTTCTAGTAAGATCCCAAGTGAAAACGACTCTAGTAAAGGTTAAAAATCATGGTAGTAAAAGTCAAGTGGCTAGTTACGTAAAGCCCGTATGAATATTAAGATAATGCGACCTCAAGGATAAAAGAGCATTTCGAATACATGGTTGGTGTTGTATTGAATTTCGTTTCACTGGATATGTCATTGATATAAATATTTGGAACTGACGGTAGGCGATTTGAGAGTTTCTAATGCGGTAGTGATGATTATTATTTTGAATACACCCACTAAATGGTAGACGTGTGTTGGGAGTTATCATTGCTTCCCTAAAAACTTCATTGCACAGGCTGAGATTGTGTTTGAGTTGGAGAATTGTTCGTTACGTATATTTATTTTCGAGTTCACGTATTGTAACGAGATGGAGACCTACTGCATTTTTCGACTTGCATTCGTTTAATAGTAAGAGACGTGGTCCCATGTGTATTGAAATGTCAGAGTTGGTTTGACATTGTTAGTTCGCCTGATATGCTAGGGGATACGTAGTAAGATCCATAGATTTAGGACGTCACATGTTATCCTTGGAGTTACTGATGATGAGATGTCCTAGTTCACTCCCGACGATAGAATTTGGAAGGTATCGTGTATATAGAGATTAGTGTTAGGATGTACAGATTTTAAGTGAGCCCGACGATAGGTCTGGGATGTCAGCTGTACATACTCAAGTCTCAGATTAGATGTTTCTTTTGTTTTGCGAAGTGACTTGGGCAAAGGTAGCCTCTATAGTAAAATATGAAATATGAAGAGGGTTAGATCGACAATAATGTGGCCAACTAGTGCGTGGCTCCAACAGCTGAAGGGTGTTCCTTGAGATAACGGGGTCGCTATCGGTGAATGAGGGTTGCCCAAATATTGGATATCGACCTGATGGAGATTAAATATTTTTACTGTAATTCTCCATGCGTGTTGAATTTTAATGACTTCGATATGTTATTTTATTTTACGGACTTAATTGTTTTGTCGTTCTGACGTCCGTTTCATTTTGATAGTGTGCATATTGACACTCAGTGTATTAGTGTGAGACTTGAGTTGCGAATGCGGTTTCGATTCGTCATCCATTAATATTATTTTATTTTCAATCTTTGTCGTACTTTCATTTTATTCGTAGTTGAATTCGATTAAGTAATCATTTATAGGTAGTGTGTTGGGACAGACAATAAGTAGATGGATCTGTAAAGGTAGTCATTGTTTTTTAAGGAAAGAATTCCTTAAAGTTGTAATATTTTTCAATGCGGACTGGTAATTTCATTAAGCGTAACATAACCATTTCTAACCTGAAAATCGGTTTCATAATAATACTTTTCAAGTGTTAAAATCACAGCAATAGAACCAGCTTTTGGGTGGTTAGGCCGTGTGCATTATGCAGAGTTTCGTCCAGACGTGCCATTTGGACTCATCAGCTGGAATGGCACGCCCCTCCAGGACTCTGCTTAGCAGGCAGACCAAACTGTGTGGCCCCGCCGAGTTAGCAAATCAAGTTTGCTAACCTGCTAAAGGAGAAATCATTTCTCCGTTCAAAAAATGCTCCCCCATTGGAGATACAAGTGATTTACCACTTTTTAATTAACTTCAGTGTTTGGCATTTCTTCTAAATGCGTGATGAATAAGTGTTTCCTGCATTTCGCAGTTTTGTTCCTTTAGAACGACGTAACGTAAGATCCTCGCGGATCATGTTGTTGTTGGTTCCTTCCAAACAGCTGTTTGGGTGATGCACATTTAGCATCGTGATTACCTTATCACTTAAGGGTGTCATGAATGACAAATATCTGGTGGAATTTTATTTCAATTGTGAATGATGCTGTTAACTTGTAGTGAACACCATGCTTTCCCATAATATTTCGCAACCTATCCCAAGCAACTCATAGTCAATTTGGTTCGATTAAGGGTCCATTCGGCGGGTGTTCCGTATCCGTAAAGGGTATTCGACTGGTGGATAACCTTAATTGAGAGGAAATCAGGTGTTCTACTTGTTGAAAGTCAGATTTTCCACGGATCGTGTGGATTAATTCTCAGTTCTCGTTTGGAGTAATAGGTGCCCGGTTTTCAGGTCTTTCCTTTTTCAGTTTTTCAGTTTTTCAGTTTCGCTGTCCACTAATGTACTAATTTCTCCGAAGCAACTCTTCGATATTGTGAGAAATCAATCAACGCTATGCAATGTGACTGCGTTTGAAACATTCAATAATAAATAATTTTAATTTTTTTCATTTCAATGATTTATATTAAAATAATAATGTAGTCGTGTCATTTCGATTTTAATAAAAGTTAGTAAGCACATATTTGCTCCTCATTTCAAGTAGTTAGGCTCTCTTCTGAACCCCATCGTTTGGTTAAGATCGTGACCGAATTTATTCCCGCAACGACCCATGATTTAAGAGTTCTACATTGTTCTACTGTAGCAACCGTGGCCGACCAACGATGGAATGGTAAGTTCAAGGGTTCAATACATTACTACCTACATTAAAGAAACGAGTAACTAAAATAAAATACAGATGTATGTTGCATCAAATAAAGTACTCACAATAAAAAGACATCATTATAATGGAAAGCAGTTACTGACTTGAATGGCCAGGGTTATGGGAATCACCAGCCTAGGTTATCCATTCCGGTAACCACTCCATCATCTCAGCTGGACCTGCTCGTACATGATTTAGCACTCCATATTCTCCTGTGAATTAGTGCTTCTTGAATACATTTCTGACAACATCATTTTAGACTCATGCAGATCACACCTGAAAAAGGTTAATATTAGTTCATTGACAACACACAGAGCCACTAGTAAATCAATTACGCATACACCTCTGATTATATGAAGTTATTTACGATACGGACAATCTCTATTATATATCGTGCTGCTCCTTCTATAATGGCTTGGCCTTTATACAATCATAAGCATATCACCGTTATTTAGGCTATTCGCATTCGCTTAACTGCATATACATATCCCCTAATAACTTCCTTTTTGCATACAATTTCTAATTTTTACGTATCATTACCATACTACCATCACATTGACAATAACAATGAACAAGAATACTTTTAACGTTATACACAAGTCATAGAATAACAAAATTAGATACTAGATGTGGAAATCTACCTTAGGTGTTTACTTACATCTACTGACACCTAGATGTCGCTACCGTTCTTATTAACAAATATCGATATTTTATACTCCGTAACATTAACCTATGTGTTCAATCTTTGGTTTCGTCTTGTTTCCATCCATTCTACATTTTACATTTGATTTAATTCTAACAATATTTACACATATATACACGTTTTCTCCGCTTAGAGATGAAAGTAAAGCCCTTTCTTCACAATCACTTCATTGCGTATTGGACATTTATAAAACAGTCCTCGCCTAAACTGCTCCGGCGCCATTTTTTCCGGACCTCGTGTTAGTTGGTTTTGTTCGCTCTGTAGCACATGTCACATATGAAAACGGCACAGTATCTGTATCCCTTATACGTTAGATTCGTCTCTATTTCTCGATTTTAAGTAAATTTGTACTTTTTACATGCATAATTCATATATTCAGTCACTTACAGGAAAGATAGAATCATCAAACTCTACCTATGTTAAAAATGGCATTTACAGTAAGATACAAAAGTTGAAAACTAGAAAAGCAGCTGGAATTGATAAGATTTCTGGGGATACACTAAAGGCAATGGATTGAGATATAACACCATATCTGAAATACTTATTTGATTATTGTTTGGTTGAAGGAGCTATACCAAATGAATGGAGAGTTGCTATAGTAACCCCTGTGTATAAAGGAAAGGGTGATAGATATAAAGGTGAAAATTACAGGCCAGTTAGTTTGACATGCATTGCATGTAAGCTTTGGGTAAGCATTCTTTCTGATTATATTGGACATGTTTGCGAAGTTAATAACTGGTTTGACAGAAGTTATCAATCAATCAATCAATCAATCAATCAATCAATCAATCAATCAATCAATCAATCAATCAATCAATCAATCAATCAATCAATCAATCAATCAATCAATCAATCAATCAATCAATCAATCAATCAATCAATCAATCAATCAATCAATCAATCAATCAATCAATCAATCAATCAATCAATCAATCAATCAATCAATCAATCAATCAATCAATCAATCAATCAATCAATCAATCAATCAATCAATCAATCAATCAATCAATCAATCAATCAATCAATCAATCAATCAATCAATCAATCAATCAATCAATCAATCAATCAATCAATCAATACTGATCTGCATTTAGGGCAGTCGCCCAGGTGGCAGATTCCCTATCTGTTGCTTTCCTAACCTTTTCTTAAATGATTTCAAAGAAATTGGAAATTGATTGAACATCTTCCTTGGTAAGTTATTCCAATCCCTAACTCCCCTTCCTATAAATGTATATTTGCCCCAGTTTGTCCTCTTCAACTCCAACTTTATCTTCATATTGTGATCTTTCCTACTTTTATAAACGCCATTCAAACGTATTCGTCTACTAAAGTCATTCCACGCCATCTCTCCGCTGACAGCTCGGAACATACCACTTAGTCGAGCAGCTCTTCTTCTTTCTCTCAATTCTTCCCAACCCCAACATTGCAAAATGTTTGTAACGCTACTCTTTTGTCGGAAATCACCCAGAACAAATCGAGCTGCTTTTCTTTGGATTTTTCCAGTTCTTGAATCAGGTAATCCTGGTGAGGATCCCATACACTGGAACCATACTCTAGTTGGGGTCTTACCAGAGACTTATATGCACTCTCCTTTACATCCTTACTACAACCCCTAAACACCCTCATAACCATGTGCAGAGATCTGTACCCTTTATTTACAATCTCATTTATGTGATTTCCCCAATGAAGATCTTTCCTTATATTAACACCTAGATACTTACAATGATCCCCAAAAGGAACTTTCACCCCATCAACGCAGTAATTAAAACTGAGAGGACATTTCCTATTTGTGAAACTCACAACCTGACTTTTAACCCCGTTTATCAACATACCATTGCCTGCTGTCCATCTCACAATATTTTCGAGGTCACGTTGCAGTTGCTCACAATCTTGTAACGTATTTATCACTCTATAGAGAATATCATCATCCGCAAAAAGCCTTACCACCGATTCCACTCCTTTACTCATATAATTTATATATATAAGATAACATAAAGGTCCAATAATACTTCCTTGAGGAATTCCCCTCTTAATTATTACAGGGTCAGATAAAGCTTTGCCTACTCTAATTCTCTGAGATCTATTTTCTAGAAATATAGCAACCCATTCAGTCACTCTTTTGTCTAGTCCAATTGCACTCATTTTTGCCAGTTGTCTCCCATGATCCACCCTATCAAATGCTTTAGACATGTCAATCGCGATACAGTCCGTTTGACCTCCAGAATCCAAGATATCTGCTATATCTTGCTGGAATCCTACAAGTTGAGCTTCAGTGGAATAACCTTTCCTAAAACCGAATTGCCTTCTATCGAACCAGTTATTAATTTCGCAAACATGTCTTATATAATCAGAAAGAATGCCTTCCCAAAGCTTACATACAATGCATTTCAAACTTACCGGCCTGTAATTTTCAGCTTTATGTCTATTACCCTTTCCTTTATACACAGGGGCTACTATAGCAACTCTCCATTCATCTGGTATAGCTCCTACGACCAAACAATAATCAAATAAGTACTTCAGATATGGTACTATATCCCAACCCATTCCAGCCGCTTTTCTAGTTTTCAACTTTTGTATCTTATTGTAAATGTCATTGTTATCATACGTAAATTTTATTACTTCTTTGGCCTTAGTCTCTTCCTCTATCTCGACATCATCCTTGTAACCACCAATCTTTACATACTGCTGACTGAATACTTCTGCCTTTTGAAGATCATCACATACACACTCCCCTTGTTCATTAATTATTCCTGGAATGTCCTTCTTGGAACCTGTTTCTGCCTTAAAATACCTATACATATCCTTCCATTTTTCACTAAAATTCGTATGACTGCCAATTATGCTTGCCATCATGTTATCCTTAGCTGCCTTCTTTGCTACATTCAATTTTCTAGTAAGTTCCTTTAATTTCTCCACTTCCACAGCCATTACTAACTCTATTTCTTTCCAGTCTGCACCTCCTTCTTAGTCTCTTTATTTCTCTATTATAATAAGGTGGGTCTTTACCATTCCTTACCACCCTTAATGGTACAAACCTGTTTGCGCATTCCTCAACAATTTCTTTAAACCCATCCCAGAGCCTGTTTACATTTTTATTTACCGTTCTCCACCGATCATAGCTACTTTTTAGAAACTGCCTCATGACTGCTTTATCAGCCATATGGTACTGCCTAACAGTCCTACTTTTAAGACCTTCCTTTCTATCACATTTATTTTTAACTACCACAAAAACAGCTTCATGATCACTAATACCATCTATTACTTCAGTTTTCCTATAGAGCTCATCTGGTTTTATCAGCACCACATCCAGGGTATTTTTCCCTCTGGTTGGTTCCATCACTTTCTTAATCAGCTGTCCTTCCCATATTAACTTATTTGCCATTTGATGGTCATGCTTCCTGTCGTTCGCATTTCCTTCCCAATTGACATCTGGCAAATTAGATCTCCCGCTACAATCACATTTCTTTCCATGTCGTTTCCCACATAGCTGACTATCCTATCAAATAATTCCGAATTCGCATCAGTGCTACCCTTTCCCGATCTGTACACTCCAAATATATCAAGTTGCCTATTATCTTTAGAAATGAGCCTTACACCTAGAATTTCATGTGTCTCATCTTTAACTTTTTTGTAGCTTACAAATTCTTCTTTCACCAGAATGAACACTCCCCCTCCCGCCCTTCCTATCCTATCTCTACGATACACACTCCAGTGCCGTGAGAAAATTTCTGCATCCATTATATCATTTCTCAGCCATGATTCAACTCCTATTACAATATCTGGTAAATATATATCTATTAAATTACTTAATTCTATTCCTTTCCTTACAATACTTCTACAGTTCAACACTAACAATTTTATGTCATCCCTACTTGATTTCCAGTTCCCTGTTCCCTTATCACCGCTCCCTAGGCCATCCCGTTTCCCTGAATGTACCTCCCTATTACCCTTCCAAACAAATTTCCTAACTTATACGTACCACTGCGGTTTGTGTTCAGGAAAGATTATTCCACTGAAGCTCAGCTTGTAGGATTTCAGCAAGATATAGCAGATATCCTGGTTTCAGGAGGCCAAATGGACTGTATTGCGATTGACCTATCTAAGGTATTTGATAGGGTAGATCATGGAAGACTACTGGCAAAATGAGTGCTATTGGACTAGGAAAAAGAGTGACTGAATGGGTGGCTATATTTCTAGAAAATAGAACTCAGAGAATTAGAGTAGGCGAAGCTTTATCTAACCCTGTAATAATTAAGAGGGGAATTCCACAAGGCTGTATTATTGGACCTTTATGTTTTCTTATATGGGGCGTTCAGAGCACAAGGGAATCAAGTCCATTTTTGGTCATTTACTTATTCCACCTTTAAGTACTATTTGTGAAGCTGCTTTCAGAGCATAAAAGATTCATGTCCAGATATTGTAAATAACTGTTATATGATTGGAAATTCTGTTGAGAACGGGGGGAAGCAGTATCTTGTTCAGAGCACAATGGGAACATGTCCATTGTCACAGTTTCCATGGTTTGTTTTGTCGGCGTGTGAGATTTAATTAAAATGGCATTGTCTCTGATGAAGTTGTGTCAAGATCCGAGCATGAATGTCTCGGCCATTGATCACAAATTCTTGGCATAAGGACATTCCTACTTACCTAATGACAGTGATTTTGGTTTAGTGGAGAAAGCCGGTAGGAAAATCTCGCACATTTACACACCAAATGATTGGATGGATATCATTTGACAAGCAAAGAAAATGTCCCCTGGGTTTGAGGTCATTGAAATGAAATTCTCAGACTTCTTATCCACCAGAAACTTGGAGAATTCAGTAACGAACAGAAAAAAAACGGTTGATGGTTATGACATCAACTGGCTGACTATGAGATGGTTACGTTATAAAAGAGAATCTCCTTTTACCCTGATGTTTATGTAGACTCTGAACCCTGATATGCAATTTGACGAAGTTGGCGTAAGAAAGAAGTCTCCTGACCATGGCATAACACACCTTTATAACATCCACCAAGGCCCTCTTTATACCCAACGTCGACCAGTAACAAAAGCGGAGAAAAAGGACATGGAGGATTTACTGCTATACATTCCGCCTGTGCATCATCATTTTTTCAAGAACCTACCGTGTGAAAGTGCCACAGGAGCTTCCTCGGCTTTGCAAGGGCAAGCAGACGAAAGTGAATACGTATTTCTTTGAATCTGATCTGTATAACTTCCTGTTTGGAAATATTTGTTTTAAGCAGACGTAGAGAAGAAAATTATTATTATATATTCAAGAAAGGTATTTCCTTTACTGTTTCCTTAATAAAACCAGAAGCCTATAATAAAGAGGAAGATACAAGTAAAACACATTCAGAGCACAAAAGAATCATGTCCAAAACTTTACTTTTCTATTCAAGTTAGCATGTATTAGCACTTATGTTTACCCTTTTGCAATATGCGAATACATTATACAAACTAACTTCTATTATTGAAACATTTTAAAACAGTGTAAACTTCTTTCTGTAATTAATTATTCAGCAAAACCTTTATGTCTATTTTTCTCAAAACATTCTTATTGTGACTTGGTTCCTTTGTGCACTGAACGCCTCATATATATCAATGATATGTGTAAAGAATTGGAATCAGAGATAAGGCTGTTTGCAGATGATATTATTTTGTACAGAGTAATAAATAAGTTACAAGATTGTGAGCGGATGCAGGGTGAACTCTATAGTGTTGTGAGATGGACGGTGGGCAATGGTATGATGATAAACGGGGTTAAAAGTCAGGTTGTGAGTTTCACAAATAGGAAAAGTCCTCTCAGTTTTAATTACTGTGGTGATGGGGTGAAAGTTGCTTTTGGGGAACATTGTAAGTACCTAGGTGTTAATATAAGAAAAGACCTTCATTGGGGTAATCACATAATTGTGGTTGTTAATAAAGGGTACAGATCTCTGCATATGGTTATGAGGGTATTTAGGGGTTGTTGTAAGGATGTAAGGGAGAGGGCATATAAGTCTCTGGTAAGACCCCAACTAAAGTATGGTTCCATTGTATGGGACCCTCACCACGATTTACTTAATTCAAGAACTGGAAAAAATCCAAAGAAAAGCAGCTCAATTTGTTCTGGGTGATTTCCGACAAAAGAGTACCGTTACAAACATGTTGCAAAGTTTGGACTGGGAAGACTTGGGAGAAAGGAGACGAGCTGCTCCATTAAGGGGTATGTTCCGAGCTGTCAGTGGAGAGATGGCGTGGGAGAACATCAGTAGACGAATAAGTTTGAGTGGTGTCTTTAAAAGTAGGAAAGATCACAATATGAAGATAAAGTTGGAATTCAAGCGGACAAATTGGGGAAAATATTCGTTTATAGGAAGGGGAGTTAGGGATTGGAATAACTTACCAAGGGATATGTTCAATAATTTTCCAATTTCTTTGCGATCATTTAAGAAAAGTCTAGGAAAACAACAGATAGGGAATTTGCCACCTGGGCGACTGCCCTAAATGCAGATCAGCAGTGATTTATTTATTTATTTATTTATTTATTTATTTATTTATTTATTGATTGATTGATTGATTGATTGATTGATTGATTAATTGATTGACACACGAACATTGGCTCACCCAGTACCCATATGTGAGCTAAATGCTGTGTCACATAATTATCCGAAAAGTAATGCAATGTAAGATAATCTTACACAAATTTCACCCTATTCAACGTTTCTAATTCAATCTAACCCATGAATAGATGAGATGCGAGAAAATATCATAGGACCAGCCATTTAGACCGCTAAATAATGCGTCTTATGGTACAATCCTTTGTCGATATTACATACCATTTAGCAGCAGTTAATCTGTAAATGAAGGTCTGCAATATTGTAAACATGCATATACTTTCGTACGTCGATCTACAGTATATATATTCATTGATGTCGATTTGTAGCGATCGAGAAATGGTGTGTCTGCTATTGTAAATCGGTACTCCCCACACCGACATTGACTGGCAGTAGGAATGGGGTCCTTCTCCAACTCCTGTGCAACTGGCATTGGTAAGGAAGGCCTACCATTGTAATGAATAATTCACTTATCGATTTGACTTGCAGGGGTAAGGGGAGCATGCAGTGTTCAAAACTCCCCTACCCGATTTTGTTTGGCTGTAGGCCAGGGTGCCCGCCATTATAAACAAATGTACCCATCTAAAATGTGAATAGCATTAGGCATAGTGGCCTGTTATTTTAATGGAAACTCACCAACACTGTGTGACTGGAAGTAAGCTGGCTGGCAGAAGGAAGAAGGGTCTGTCATTATAATGATAACTGCATGACTCAATTTTGACTGGTGGTAGGGAAGTTGCCTGCCATTATAATAAAAACTCCTCAACTGTAATCTGTCTGGAAGTAGGAAAGTGGGACTGCCATTTTAACGGAAACTCCCCAAATCGACTGTGATCGCGCAGTAGGCGATGGGGTCTGCAATTATAATGTAATCTTCCCAACTCGATTGTGAATGGCAGTAGGCAAGTGAGCCTGCCGTTATCATCACAACTGCGCAACCCACACTTTACATTGGAAACAACGTATGGGGACCTCCCCATGCTATTTCTCGGATAACGCTACGAGACATGCAATTTTAAAACAATCTTATTTACTGTACGTACAGTATTTACTTTGATATCCGTATACAATAATGTAGAATACCGTAGCGAAGCACGGATACATTTGCTAGTCTATAATAAAATTCTTCAAAAATCGAATGGCACTTCTCATGTATCATTCTCATTTGAAAAAGTAGCACACCATGAAGGAGCCATCAGATGGGCACCTAAATGGGCACAGGCACAAGGAAATCTCGGAGTATTGATTTCTTCTCATTGGACAGAGATTCCTTTAACAATCTCTTCTTTGATTTCCTTTACTATTGTAATTCTTACAGTTACATAATCTTTGAAAAGGAGAGAGGGCAAACCCACTGCTGCCCTGCCTCACTCCTTTCTGGAGACACAGGACATGGTAGTATAGTGAAAAGATCAAGATATTGCACCACACCAAGCATTTATTGCAGGATAATGAACACTTCAAGGATGTACTCAGTAGCGATAAGTTCGGGCATGGAGTTATACAAACGTTGGATGCTTTCCTGAGGAAGATCCTGCCACAGCTGGCCTAACTGATCCTCCAAATCTGCCGTTGTTACCACTAGTTAAAGTTGCCATCCAATCCGGTCACCAAAGTTCTGGATGGGAGAGAGGTCTGGAGGCAAAGGAAGCATGTTGACATCATGAAGGCAGGCAAGAGGGCCGGACATTATCCTGCTAGAAAAGGGGGTTGTGAACTGCACCAGGAAGGGAAGCATACACGGTCGCAGAATTTCCTGGATGCGTGGACGCATCGTCCGAGTTCCTTCAACGACCACTAGTGGTGAGTGGGAATCGTATGCAATGGCCCCACATGATTACACTTTCCTTTGGGGTGGTGTGCCGCTTTCAAATGAAGCGTATATCATTGCACTGGCCAGAGCGTCTCTAGATTCGAATTCGGTGGTCATCTGTATCCACAAACAGAACAGAGACTCGTCGCTGAATACCACTTGTTGTCGATATGCAAGCTACCATGCTGCCCGTTCCTGACAGAAGTTCAAAATTGTTTGGCGCTGCTCATGTTGAAATGGTAGATGTTGTAAGCGACGCCGCGAAGACCGATCCTGCTCTGCTAGCCTCCTGGATGTAATAGTGGTGGATACAGACCTATCTCCAGCTATCGTGACATGTCTGTGGATTGTGCGCAGCGACGCCCGTGGAGTCCTTACAGCCTGTTGACGATGAAACGATACCAGTTTCCGTAGTGATTGGTAGTGTGGTTTGTTGTCTGAATATGAAGACGAGCGTGTTGAGACAAACACAAACGAGCAGTCTCCGAACCAGAAGAATTAATTACATGCGATTAAAACCCCAGACCCAGCTTGGAACTGAACCCGGGGCCCTCTGAACCGGAGGCCTCAACGCTGACTATTCAGCCAAGGAGTCGGACTTTACAAATGAGTGTCCATCTTACATATATAACTAAAATAGAATAAGCTTGGAATGCCGATTTCCCCTAAGGTAGTCAGTAATTCTGAGGGTGTGTCATATGTAGCCTCCCCTATAGCACAGTGGAGTCAGGTACGATACAATACTTACCTACGCTACAGCACCGACGGCAGACTTCCAAACACATGACTTGTTAGTGGAAGTGGCCAATAAATATTTAGCACAAAACATTTAAAGAGAAGTGGACCAATGCTCTAAAAATACAAAGGGATACCAGGAATCCATCACGGACTAAAGAAATAATAACTCAAAAATAAAGTATGTAAAATAATGTAATATATTTTGAAATTTGAAAAGAATGTGTAACTGAAATTAATAACAAACACTCAAAGAAAAGAAGAACAACGCGTCCAATGTTACACGTATATAGTGAGATTTGAACATAGGACGTGAATCCCCATCAGAAAGTATATAAGTTTACGAAAAATCTAAATCATATACAATAATATTCAAGAAATAATTAACACGGCAGAAGGAAACCAAACGAATGCACCAGATAATTAGCACCGACACCTAAATTAATTGATATTCCAAAACAAAGAATGTACGGAGCAAGCAATAACATGCGTCTACACTGACTGAGCAAATGTCATGGGATAGCGGAGCACTGATGCGCAGGTGTGTTGTCTGCGCACCACACGCCCCCTGTGCCAGCGGCAGTTGTATAGGAGATCTTGTTAGCAGTGGCTGTGCATGTAACAGGTGTAACACGGAACGTCGTCGTGAGTTGACACCGTTCGAACGGAGTATGGTGGTCGGGAAACTGGTGCGGGAATTCGGCTTCACAGATCAACCATGTCCAGGGTGTACCGTGAATGGTTGAATGCGGGTGTCACCGTCCCCAACAGACGAACGACCGGCCATCCAGCCACCCTCGAAGACCGTGACCGGCGACATCTGAGACGGATTGTCTATAGTGACAGACGGGCAACCGTGCAACAAATCACGGCTCAATTCAACACAGGCCGTGCTAGACATGTCTCCCAGTGGACAATCCGTAGGATCATGGGTTCTATGGGAGTATGGGAGCAGGCGCCGCACACGGGTGCCACTGTTAACCCAACGTCATCAGGCACAACGACGCGCATTTGTCGCCAGTCACCAGGGATGGACACTGGAACAATGGCGTAACGTGATATGGTCGGACGAATCACGATTTCAACTGCACCATGCCGATGGGAGGTACCGTGTATGGGGCAGACCACATGAAGCGATATTTCCCGCCTGCCTCGAAAGTGTGGTCCAGGACGCTGGTGTCTCTGTTGTGGTCTGGGCTGCATTTTCCTGGTATGGAATGGGCCCCCTAGTTGTTCTGGAAGAGAATATGGTTGATACGCGGTATAATGAGCTGCTCGGAGACCATCTCCACCCATTTTTGGCCTTCCAGCGCCCAGACGGTACTGCGGTGTTTCAAGATGATAACGCGCCGCCACATCGCTCCCACATCGCCCGGGAATGGTTCTAGGAACGTGCAGCGGAGGTCCAACGACTGCCATGGCCACCCAGGAGCCTCGATACGAACCCTATCGAGCATATCTGGGATGTCCTGGAACGTAGCCTCCGTGCCATGGATCCTGCACCCACGAAAAGACCAGCATTGGCGGCTGCTCTGCAAACGATTTGGTGTCACCTGCGTCCAGAGGATTACCAGGGACTTGTCGACTCACTTCCACGGCGTCTCACTGCAGTTCTCAGGGCCAAAAGAGACCCCACACGCTATTAGGTGACTATCCCATGACATTTGCTAAGTCAGTGTAGTCTGTGCCTCATCTCAAGACAAGGACAAAAGAGAACAATCAACATTGCACTTTTCAAACGCCAAACAAACGAAAATGAGCACAACAATAACAAATTAAAATCTGCACGAGATAAAGTTAAAGGCACAATTGAACATCGGGATGCCCATCCAATGTTCTTTATATGAAATGCCTGGTGTAGATGTGCATATGGCTACAATTTCTTCTTACGTCATAGAGCCGTAGTCACCGTTATATCGCGTCAGCGCCCTGTGACACTATAGTGAAACTTTCTTAAACTCAACAAAAAGCATTTACAGTACCGTACAGTATTACCATAACGTATTGTACAATATATGCAGGAACTGTACATTGAATCAAACTTAAACAAGCGAATATTCTGCATACTTAAAGTTACGTTCTTGCTATCACAGTTAAAAATTATTATCTAATGTGAACATTAAACAAAAAAAGTCTACAAATCTGATCCGGATTATCCGGATCACAGAGGTTTTACTGCACTGCACACTAACATCGTCACGATGTTCAGCAACCCCAGCAGTATCTCAGCTTTAGAGTTTTAATACGGCTCGGTCACCTCCAGTTTTTCCGCATCCATCGTGCTGAACTCCTTAGTCCACTCCGTCACCAATCGAATCCCAACTCACAATAGCGCTGCTAAGCTAGTGTCTCACAAGCCACAGGACGGGAGGTGAGAAAGAAGGAAAGTTCCGCTGTTAGCCATGCGCACAAGTTAGCAGCGGTGATAAAACGATTACGGGTTGCCAGAATACAGTAGTAATGCGTAATTTTGGTTTCACGTCACGTCATGAATTCCAGGTGACTTGTTCCTATGTGGATCTCTCAGTATTCCGTCAAATTCAGACTTCAAAATTAGGTCTACCATTTTTTCATTTACCACTAATATGCATATAGGAGTGTCGTCCAGGGGGCAGATTCCCTATCAGTTATTTGACTAGTCTTTTCTTAAATTATTCCAAAGAACTTGGAAATATATCGAACAATTCACGTGGTAAGTTATTCCATTCCCTAACTTCTGTTCCTATAAACGAATATTTTCCCCAATTTATTCCCTCGAATTCCAACTTTATCTTCATCTTCTCTCCTTTCACGCCACTTAATCGTCTACTAATATCATTCCACGCCGTACCTCCTGAGATACCGGTGCTGAGTAGGATCGGACATTATCCTGCTAGAAAATGCGGTTGTTGAACTGCACCAGAAAGGGAAGCATACACGGTTGAAGAATTTCCTGGACTCATGGACGCGTCGTCGGAATTCCTTCAACCACCACCAATGGAGAGTGGGAATCGTATGTAATGGCCCCACATGGTCACACTTTCCGTTGGGGTGGTGTGCCGCTTTACAACGAAGCGTATATCATTGCGCTGGCCAGAGCGTCTCTAGACTAGAATTCGGTGATCATCTGTATCCACACAGAACCAAGTCTTCCCGGTCCAAATTTAGCGACATTTTCGTAACGCTACTCTTTTGTCAGAAATCAACCAGAACAAACCGAGCTTCTTTTCTTTGGATTTTTTCCACTTCTCGAATCAAATAATCCTGGTGAGGGTCCCATACACTGAAACCATACTCTAGTTGGGATCTTATCAGAGACTTATACCCTCTCCTTTACCTCTTTACTACAACCCCTAAATACTCTCATAACCATGTGCAGAGATCTGTACCCTTTATTTACAATACCGTTTATGTAATTACCCCAATGGAGATCTTTCCTGATATTAACACATAGGTACTTACATTGATCCCCATAGGAACGTTCACCCCATCAACACAGTAATCAAACTTGAGAGGACTTTTCCTATTTGTGAAACTCACAACTTGACTTTTAACCCCGTTTATCATCCGCTACCTTTGTAATGGAATCCGTACAGGAATGTTTTGTTGATAGATCTAATAATATGCTGAGAAATTTCAGGTCGTATTATGTCTTCATATCGGGCATGCATAGCATGCATGTTTCTGTCCTCATAATTTTACACATGAAACAGAAAGACAATTCATTACTGTTTATTTGCAATTTACACGACCGCTTGATGCTACTGGCTGTGAGCTCAGAAATCACGCACCTGCGGAAGTAAATTAATAAGTTGAACTGGTTGCGTCATAACATCTCTTATTGATTACTCTGTATAAAGTACTAGCCTATTTGCTACACAAATTGAGAATCTTTCCTTAGAGAAATAAAATCTTACTCGCCTTACATTCTTCCGAAATAAATATCTGTGTTAGAGGCCTTGTGTTGAAATATATTCAGTGGCTTTCTGATTCATTTATAACTTCTCTTGTTTGAACAATGGATGTCACGAATCTTGTAATTTGAGTTTATTCTCTTCTTTTTTATAAGCTATAAATTTAATTTTTGTTTCGTACTGAAGTGCAATTATATATTATTTACATTATATTGTATTGAAAAGGTGGACCCTCTTGTCAATTTATTTCTTATTCTGTATTTCCGGATGATGTCAACTGCAAGAGACAGGTCTGTGCGCGTCATTCCATTCACGACAAAACCAGGGAGAATTCTTTTATTAATTGAATGCAAAGATGAAGTCGGCTTCCCAATTAAGTCAACGCCTACTAGGAAGTTTTTATCCGATGACGTCAAACTTTCAAGTGATTATGTTTCATTGATTTGAATTCCACAAACGGAACTTCATTGTGGAGTTTTTTTTTTGTGCAAGGTCACTAGCTACCGCTTTGATTAGTCCCGTTTCTAAAACAGTGTTGCCAATGATTTCATTTTAGAATACCGTCAATACACTGGGCAAGAACGAAAGTAAATATTTTGCAAGTCAACGTCGATTATTGTCAAGGGTTGAACATTCTCACATATAATGTTTTAACATTGTTCAAATATGTTTTGAATATCATATTTTATTTAATAATTTCGTGTGGCTATTTCTAGCCGAATGCAGTCTTTGTAAGGCAGACCCTCCGATGAGGGTGGGCGGCATCTGCCATGTGTAGGTAACTGCGTGTTATTGAGGTGGAGGACAGTGTTATGTGTGGTGTGTGAGTTGCAGGGATGTTGGGGACAGCACAAACACCCAGCCCCCGGGCCACTGGAATTAACCAGTGAAGGTTAAAATCCCCGAACCGGCCGAGAATCGAACCCGGGACCCTCTGAACCGAAGGCCAGTGCGCTGAACATTCAGCCAACGAGTCGGACATCATATTTTATTGATTATGGCGAACATAAATATGTTGACCAATAAGCATATGAACATAGAGATTAAGTTCTTCTGAAACTGACTCGATAATGATCACGGACCATACACCCTCAGAGCCAGATCCTAAATACTTAAATGACTTTATTTCATTAAAACGGGGTTCCGTGATGAATTTCCGAGTTGTGGTTTCTCTAAAATACACTTTTAACCGTAGCCGTATGATTCAAGTAGGTTAGCCCATATATGGAGGATGTTTGAATATGATTCATGACGTTTCTCTTCGAGTTCATCAGCTCCACGAATGACGGAAGAAGAATGGCATCAGGTTGAAAAGAGACTCCCATAACGCAACAGCCCAGAAGGACCATGGCCTACCAAGCGACCGCTGTTCAGCCCGAAAGCCTGCAGATTACGAGGTGTCGTGTGGTCGACACGACGAATCATTTCGGCTCTTATTCTTGGCTTTCTAGACCGGGGCTGCTATCTCACCGTCAGGTAGCTCCTCAATTGTAATCTCGTAAGTTGAGTGGACCTCGAACCAACCCTCAGATTCGGGTAAAAATCCCTGACGTGACCGGGCATCGAACCCGGGGCTTCCTGGTGAGAGGCAGTTTTGCTAGCCCTACACCTCGGGGCCGACAGAAAGGAGAACATTCCTGAGGCATTCCCCAACGTTACTGATCGGTTCTTACGATGACTGAACATGTAAACTCCATCCACCATGTTTGGTTTTCAAACCGTGATTATGTGTCTGGTAATAAACATTGTACTTTATTCAAAAACCGCTCACTATAACAGCTGTATTTTGCATAGAAGAGAAGAGTTCAAGACAACAGTTAATCTCTGTGTACAATTCTGATCCAGACATGCACCCTGGTGTGATGATGGTGACTATTGTTTAAGGGGATGTACAACGAGGCTACCGTCCTCTTAATACTAACCAGAGGAAATATGGAAGAAATAATAATAATAATAATAATAATAATAATATAGTGTATCGGGGTAAGATGGTAATCGGGGTATGATGCCTATTTGCTCCTGTTGCTTCACTGTGTCGAGAGAGCTCAGCACTGATCAGTCCACTACTTCCTTGAGTCAGTGTCTCGAACGGCAAGCGTTCAGTGCAGTTGTTACGGTCATTTTCCGCCTTTGTGAGCTTAAAATCGGTGGCAAGTATTAAAACTTACGCTGTGAAATATTTGCAGATGCATTTAGAAACAATAATAGTGATTTCTGTACCCCTGTATCAGTTGTAACTATGTGTTTATCATGTACTGTATATCTTGAAGTGTATGTGTGTCAAGTTACTACCTGTTTGCTGCCATATTGGATCACATATTTCAACTGGCATCTCACCCCGATCCCTGGGAAAGACGCCATATTTTCTTCGGGGCAAGATGGACACTCATAATAATTTACCATATATATATTAATTTGCCTAGAAATTATGTAAGAACACAAATAGAGGTCAGTGGAGTGAAGAAAGTCTCCATTGAGCAATGGACCGTGTAGAATCTGGTGGCATGAACTTTTTTTCGAGCTTCTCAAGAGTATGACATTCCATATCGGACCGTGAAAAGGCGGATAGGGAAAAACAATGGCAAAACACTAGGAATGGGACCTCAAAGTAAGACATTTAAACATATTTATTTGAGTTTCAAACAATAAATAAATAAATAAATAAATAAATAAATAAATAAATAAATAAATAAATAAAAGTCAGAACTAATGACAATAATAATAATTACCATAAAACAATATTACTTTTTAGTAACAAATATTGTGTGTTGTTTCGTAGGTTGCCTTGGAACAGAAAATGAGAAACAACTTGTACTCTACATTAAGAGACTACAGGCTTCCGGATTTCCTGCTACCGGAGGTGGTTTGCGAAAACTAGCATTTCAATTTGACGAAGCGAATACTATTCCTTATCACTTCAACAATGGATGCTTGCACGGCTGGCTAGGATTGGTTGCAGTCATTCTTGAGACGTTTTCATGATCTTGTGAAGAGAAAACCTCAAGGTCTTTCCATCGATAGGGTAATGGGACCCAACAGAGAAGACATTGGAAATTATTTCAAATTATTAGAGGATGTTCTCTTGCAGAATAACGGCTCTCAACAGCCTGCTCGGGAACTGAAACTCGTACAAGTGTTGCAGCTAAACCAGGGACCTCGTTTGAAAAGATTGCACCGATAACAATTTTGGAACCACTCGAAAAAAGAAGGAAGAAAACTGGATCTGTGTTGACAAACCAGAAAAACCTAAAATGTTCGAAAGAAGCACAACACAGAAGGACCGGCCCGAAAAGGAAACTCCTCCTACCAGCAAACAAGAGAGAAAAGGAAAATCGACTGATGAAGACAATAACTGTGTTGTGCGCAAAAGAAACTATTACGAAAGAAACGAACCACAAGTGGTCTGAATTCAGTACATTCACTGTAAGAAATAGCTTCATGAAACATGCACAGATGAGGCAGATATGTGTAAAGACTGCGCTAAAAACAGTAAACATCAACCGTAGAAGGGTTGGTAATTACAATGTATTATAGTTATTTTGTATTATTTGACCATAAATCACATACTAAAATTGGTAACATTCATATATTTGTATCCAATTTATTTTGCCATCTTACCCCAATCTTCGGGGTGAGATGCCTAGTACGCTAACCTGTGAAAAATATTATACTACAGGATACAGATATTATGCTTTTAACATATACAGTGGTTTTCAGTTTGAAAAAACCTTGCCAAACATGTGTAATAAATCTCGTTTTGAAAATCGCAGTATTTCCCCTCCTAATTTCACGTGGAACCAAAAAGTATGGCATCTTCCCCCGATGTACTCTAATAATAATAATAATAATAATAATAATAATAATAATAATTTTACGTTCCACTAACTACTTTTTCGGCTTTCGGAGACTCCGATGTGCCGGAATTTTGCCCCGCAGGAGTTCTTTAACGTGCCATGAAATATACTGACACCACGCTGATATATTTGAGCACCTTCAAATACCATCGGACTGAGCCGGAATCGAACCGCCAACTTGAACTCAGAAGGCCAGCGCTCTACTGCCTGAGCTTCTTAGCCCGGCTAATGGAAGAGTTCTGATCTTTCAAAGAATTAGGGTTTGGTCGAAACAAAGGGAAGGCCCACAAAGATCGTGGAAAATGAGAGATTCTCTTGATCCCGCAAACCTAGTACCGTCGGGCTCCGAGGAGAACAAAAGTTGATGAAAGGAGGTCGGACAGGAAACTTGAACCTGACACAAGTAAGTGGAAACAATTACAATGCCAGACTCAGCTAGGGATCCCGTGGTCATCAAGCCACACTCACAAGTCTACTCTAAGGAATTTCCTCTTTTAATCGCTTCTTATGTCGGACGGGGGCAACTGTCGAATTATTCTACTGCCCCCACCCACAGGAAAAATGGGCACAAAGTGTTATTACTTCTTCCTGCAGGTTATAGCTATTATAGTTGGCTCATCAACGAATCTGAAGGAGATGTAGTGATGATAAGTGTTGTTTTCAGGGGTAAAACAACGGGGAGAAAATAGAAGGGTTTCCATTAAATAAAGAAAAGATTCGTGAAAGGTTGAAAAATGAAATACTCTCTAAGTCACGGGATAAAGTAGAAGGGTTTACACTAAATAAAGGAAAGTGTCGTGAAACGTTGAAAAATTAAGTACTCTATAGGTCATACAGGCCGGAATCGCAAAAAGAAAAACAAATTTATCAAAAGGATAGGTAAGATGCCCGGAAAGCGCAGCAGATGAGCCTGACGTATAAAGATTTGTAAATTCAGCTGCTAATCAGCGTTTCACTAGTGTTGTAATCTCTCGCAGAACGTTAGAGAACCAATCTTCGGGTAAAAGCACACTGACGCTGGTAAAATAGAAGGAAGCCTAGACGGGTAAACTATTAGAGGATGTATTTAGTTATTTATGTATGTATTTATCTCTTCGTGCCGGGAGTGTCCGATGGCATATTCAGCTCGCCAGGTCCAGGTTCAGGCCCAGGCCCATGGATGACCTGTGCATTTTGATGTATATTAATAATAATGAGGTAGGGAGAAGGTGAATAACACCAACGGATCTACTCAAGATTTAACTTCCCCATCCGACGGACGAATCACCAGCAACAGCGTCATATGCCCTACTCCATACGAATATTGCGGAGAGGTTTAGAATGGAATGAATGAAGGCTTTTGGCACGCAATCTAGTGATTAGAAATTATATTCTATCACCTCTCCTATCCTTCCGGCCAACATACTGATGGTGACAATGTTTTCCACCAACGGGACTCGAACCACGGTGTCAGACTCATCTGACGGTGAGATGGCGGCCTCGGTCTTGAAAGCCAAGAATAACGGCCGAGAGGATTCATCATGCTGACCTCGCGACACCTCATAATCTCTAGGCCTTCGAGATGAGCAGCGGTCACTTGGGAGGCCATGGCCCTTCGGGGCTGTTAAGCCATGGGGTTTAGGTTTTAGGTTAGATTTATATTACGAAACCGCTCACGATGACCTACAGCTGGGCAGTTTAAAGTCCGCATACAAATCCAGCAATTCTTTATGCTTCCAGCTGTAACGGTTCAAATCCCGTTACTAGTTATTATTATTATTATTATTATTATTATTATTATTATTATTATGTCCGTATTATTATTATTATTTTATCTATGAGATTACTATTATTTTGTTATAATTATTATTTATAATTGAGTGTATGCTTATATACGTATATGTAGATTAACATTAAATACCTGTACAGTGAGAGTTTCGATGTATCAGATGTTGGATGTGACGTTGTTATATTTTGCACTACTGGCGATTCTGCCAAGTCATTGCTACGTCATGGCTACGTCATCGTGAGCTTTTAGAAATTCGCTCAGAGACTCTGCCGCCCCAGGGGATTTCACCATTACATGCAACAGTTTGAGGCGTTGTGGGAGTATGTCATTGTTATTTTTGGAGATTGCGTAGCTGTGTCAACCAACGTCTATAAAAGTAGGATGCATATTGTAGCGTCAGTCATTAGTTAAACGGAAGATGAACAGTGAAGAAGTCTACTAGATGAAGAGGCCTCAGTCGGTCAGTCAACGAGTGTGAACGAGAGATGGAGAAGACTCAGTAAGCCATTAATCATTGGTCATTGAGAGAGTGAGGCCAAAGGTTGGTCGGTCACTTAGTTGAAGACACGGACGCAAGGGCTTACCATGGAGTCAGAGAGGGCAACCCTGGACCTGCCATGAGGTGATACCATATTGACTTACAAAGAAGTCAGATGATATGGAGAAGAAGCAGTCACCAGGATGTATCACCAAGTTAGGCGTGACACATCTACAGTAAACACCAGATCAAAGGAATACGTCGTAATTACACTCAAAGTGTTGAAGGTACAGTCAAGTGAATCAGTGAAGGAAATATTTCGTATAAATTGTTAAATGTCCGGTCAAGAAGAATTCAAATTCATGTCTAATTTCTTTCAGTTGCAATGTCATAATTTCATATTCTCATCTGTTTTATCGCAACAAGACTCACTATTTTTTGATATATTATTTAAAGAATATATATTGTTCTATCAAACGAATTCATAGTTTTATTTCATTGACAGTAAAATATCTTAACCTCAATATTAATGGGGAAACCGAACACCAATCTCCTTTTCTCAGAACTTATATGGTATGTTGTCAAAAGTAAGCTTATTACCCCATACCCTGTTAGTATGTTAGTAATTAAAAGTCTCAATGTGTCGACGCAACGTAGGACTCGAATAAATTCAGAATTTGTTCTGAAAGACAGCATATCATAGGTTCATTTTGGGAAGAGTATGCGCATTTAAGCCAACGGAATTATTACCGGTAAATGTCAGGAGTGTAAGTTTGTGATATATATTTGTATTTTGGGGCTATGTCAAGGGATTTGAAGAGGGAAATTAATTTGAGATCGCGTACTATCACTAGTGAACCAAAGATGAACAAGGAAGACAATAACAAGTCATGTGACGACGAGGTCATTGCTTCTGCGGACATCCAAGGTGAAATTCAGAATAGGGAGCAGGTGAGTACAATGGAAGCTTCTGAGGTAATTCAGGAAAGTGCAGAAATTGAGAAGCACACTGAAACTCAAATCACGGGGGAAATGAACCAAGATTTTTTAATTTGTTCATGGCCGAAGCTCAGGAAACAAATGGTTAATAAGAACCAGATGGAAGAAATGATTAGTAGTAGTAGTAGTGAAAAAAGTCAGAAACGTATGGAGGAAAAGATTGATATGAGTAGCGAAAATAGTCAGAAACGAATGGAGGAAAAGATTGATAGTAGTAATGAAAATTGTAATAAACAGATTAACTCTATAAGTAGTAAAATGGAACAAATAATTAGTAGTAAAGAAAATAGTAAGGAAGAGATGAAAGAATTAATTAGTACTAATAATGAAAATTGTAATAAGCAGATTAACGCTATAAGTAGTAAAATCGAAGAATTGATTAATGGTAACAGTGCGATTAATAATAAAATAGATGGGCTAAATGAATCACTAAATTCTAAAATAGATACTAAGATAGTAGAGGTAACTAATCAAATATCTAAGATGGAAAAAAAGTTAAACAAAGAGTGTGTTGACCTTAGAGAAGAAATGAAGTGGAGTCGGAGCGATTTTCATACTCAAATTAAGCATGGTAAAGGAACTGGAACAGAGAATATCGTAGAATTAAGTGATAAAAGTTCTAGTAATCGGGAAGAAATTCATGACGTAGTTGAGAAAAGATTGGACAAGAGTTACAATATAGTTGGGGAAGAGATGGGGGAAGAGATCAGTAGAAATGAGCAAGTTGAAAGCAAACTTGTGGAGGTCACTGAACTACGGAACGAACAGGAAACGCTATCACAGCAGGTAAGAGAAAGAGAGGAAGAATTGAAGGAAGAAGTGAGAATAGAGGAAGAGAATGCTGAGAGAGTAGCAGTAGAAGAAATTTTATGTTGCCAGGAAGTGATACGGCAAGAAGGTACAGGTGAGATGACAGGAGAGGTGATAGTAGCGAGTGGTTTGTTCAGTAGGGATCGTGATTTAACCAAGTTTTCTGGAAAACAGTTTAATTCGATAGAATTTGTAAAAGTAGTTGAGAAAAGATTTGCAAGTAAGTTGAAGAATAATGTTACTGAATGGGAATACGTACTGGAAATCTTGTCGAATGTTTTTATCGGTGGAAGTAGAATATGGTTTCGAGTGTACTGGGATAATATGTCTAATTTAGGAGAATTTAGAGAAGAGTTCATTGATAGGCTTTGGATAGAATGTGTGCAAGGGCGCGCGCGAGAGAGAGAGCGCGCATGATGTCTGGGGAAAGTAGTACAGTACAGAGAGGGGGAAAAATGTTAGCCGTGTCTCAGAGAAGAGGTAGTGATCATGATCCGCAGAGGATTAATAGTTGTGTCGATGGCGATAGAGGTCAGAGGAGTAACCAGAGAGAATCGGAAGATGGGAGGCGTATGGATTTGAGTTATGAGAGAGAAGGTCAGAAGAGTAATCAGAGAGAATCGAAAAATGGGAGGCGTATGGATTTGAGTTATGAGAGAGAAGGTCAGAAGAGTAATCAGAGAGAATCGGAAGATGGGAGGCGTACGGATTTGAGTTATCAGAGGGGTTATGATAAGTCGAATATGAGGGTTATCAAGATGTCGTTATCGAGCCAGAGAATTTCAGATTCACAGGGAATCGGGTAAATTAAGTGAACAGTCCGAAGGTAGTAGATGAACATGTATTTAGTATAAGTAGTTATGTAGTGAAAGTAAATTTTAGAGTAGTGTGATTGTGACCTAAGTAATGTTAAGTGAGATATTTAAGTAATGACGTAGTCGTAGACAATGAAGTAATTAATGGTAGCAGTAAGTCAGTTGCCAAGTAGGATGTGATTTATTGAGATATGTAAGTTAATGAGTGCAAAATTGATTCAGTTTGAGTGACAGAGTGCTACTCAGAAGTGTTCTGTTAAGTGATGTATGTACTTATAATACTGAGAATATACTGTAAGTAAGTAAGTAAGTAAGTAAGTAAGTAAGTAGTGAGATAGTAACTCCGATGATGGAAATTGTGAAGGTAAGCAAAGGTACTATTAGATATTATAAAAGCTGTTGGTAAGTCACAGAGAGTGAGTAAAATGATAGCGGTACCAATCATAATTGAAGATAATTGTAAGTTTCAGCCATGCCTTGTGGTACCAGAACTTGTGTATTCAGTTATTTTAGGAGCTGACTTGGTTGCAGATTATGAAAGTAGAGTAGAATTTAATTTAGGTAGCGTGTGTTTGTTCTGGGAGTAAAACTAGCAAAGAAGTACGTGTTAATTTTGATGGTCTGAGGTAAGTGCGTTGGTGACGTGTGTTCTTTGAAATATATGAGAGGTAAGTGAAGTTGTTCCTAGTGAGAGGAAATGTGTTGAAGTGTGTCAGGTGTCTATAACGACCAGGATCTGAGGGATCGTCGGTATGAGGCAGTGACGCGAGGTAATTTGAGTGAATTACAGGAGGAGTAATTGTGTTCGATGTTAGGTAAGCATCGAGATGTATTTAGTGGTTAAGTGAGGAAGAACACGTATATGAACATAAATTTGTAGTAAATGACCATTGATCGTTTGTGGGAGGTAAGTACCCCATTCAACTTAAAAATGCTAGTGACGTCTAAGAACAAATAAACATTATGCTGGATTACGAAATAATTGAACCATCTTGAAGCCATAGTGTTGAGCCTTTAATTATTGTTGCCAAGTAGGATGTGATTTATTGAGATATGTAAGTTAATGAGTGCAAAATTGATTCAGTTTGAGTGACAGAGTGCTACTCAGAGTTCCATTTCATCATCTTCAGAGGCGGGAAATATGTTGTAGTTGTTCTTTTGTATCAGGGGTATTTCACTATTGTGAACCGTATCGGGAAGTGTGCATATTCCTTAAAAGATCAGGAAGGGAAGATTGTCGGTACTTACAACATTAAGAATTTAAAGAAGTACTTCACGTGAGATTTGTTGAGATAAGAATAAGATGATTAATTTGTGTAAGAAACTGGCAAAATAAAATTAACAACTGCGATTTGCGTGTGAACCAAGTGTCGTATTGGTATATTGGAAGAATAATTGCTACATTGTCATGTGTTGTGTGGCAAAAGCGGAGAACAGGACATTGGACAGTTATCTGCGATATCAATATGCGAGAAAAGTTCTCATATAAGTGAATTTTCACAAAATGTTTTGATATGTTAAAAAAAGAAGAAGGTAGTATAATGAAGTAAAATTATTTGTATGTGTTTAATCAAGTGCTATACTCTTGTGATTTGTATGAGAGAAAAAGCGAATGGGACACTGGACAGTTATCTACGATGGCAATGTGCGAGAAAAATTCTCATATTTGTGATATTTTATAAAATGTATGGATGTTGAAAAAGAAAATTATTGTTGTATATTCATTTAAAGTGTTTATCTGTGTCAGTGTTATATATACAATTTTGTTCATAAATCAATCGATTCTTTGTTCTTCGGTTTATTTATGAGGGAGGCGAATTGTAACGGTTCAAATCCCGTTACAAGATAATATGTATATTATTATTATTATTATTATTATTATTATTATTGTATTATTATTATGCCCGTATTATTATTATTTTATCTATGAGATTACTATTATTTTGTTATAATTATTATTTATAATTGATTGTATGCTTATATACGTATATGTAGATTAACATTAAATACCTGTACAGTGAGAGTTTCGATGTATCAGATGTTGGATGTGACGTTGTTATATTTTGCTCTACTGGCGATTCTGCCAAGTCATTGCTACGTCATGGCTACGTCATCGTGAGCTTTTAGAAGTTCGCTCAGAGACTCCGCCGCCCCAGGGGATTTCACCATTACATGCAACAGTTTGAGGCGTTGTGGGAGTATGTCATTGTTATTTCTGGAGATTGCGTAGCTGTGTCAACCAACGTCTATAAAAGTAGGATGCATATTGTAGCGTCAGTCATTAGTTAAACGGAAGATGAACAGTGAAGAAGTCTACTAGATGAAGAGGCCTCAGTCGGTCAGTCAACGAGTGTGAACGAGAGATGGAGAAGACTCAGTAAGCCATTAATCATTGGTCATTGAGAGAGTGAGGCCAAAGGTTGGTCGGTCACTTAGTTGAAGACACGGACGCAAGGGCTTACCATGGAGTCAGAGAGGGCAACCCTGGACCTGCCATGAGGTGATACCATATTGACTTACAAAGAAGTCAGATGATATGGAGAAGAAGCAGTCACCAGGATGTATCACCAAGTTAGGCGTGACACATCTACAGTAAACACCAGATCAAAGGAATACGTCGTAATTACACTCAAAGTGTTGAAGGTACAGTCAAGTGAATCAGTGAGGGAAATATTTCTTATAAATTGTTAAATGTCCGGTCAAGAAGAATTCAAATTCATGCCTAATTTTTTTCAGTTGCAATGTCATAATTTCATATTCTCATCTGTTTTATCGCAACAAGACTCACTATTTTTGATATATTATTTAAAGAATATATATTGTTCTATCAAACGAATTCATAGTTTTATTTCATTGACAGTAAAATATCTTAACCTCAATATTAATGGGGAAACCGAACGCCAATCTCCTTTTCCCAGAACTTATATGGTATGTTGTCAAAAGTAAGCTTATTACCCCACACCCTAGAGATAGTCAAGAGTCTCATTCTATTATTGCTGCACTGAGTGGCAGCTGACGCCCTTCAAATAACATATGTGTAAGTAGCAGGTAACAAGTAAATGTGAGTACAAGGTCCGACGAGTGTGTATTTTATTTAATGAATATTAATTTTCATAATTTTCATGTTAAATGCAGATATTCAGATGTTTTAAGTTAAATGCAGTTTTATAATATTTGTAAAATTAGTCAGACAGTCAGGAAAGTCTCACAGCGAGATGCTTAAATGAATCTCCAGTTGCAAGAAACCTAGACAAAAGTTTAATTAAAATAAACGAGTTGCACGACAAATAAAATTAGTATGGAAATCTAGTATATGTAGACAATAAATAAATGAATAAATAAATAAATAATACACGGTTGTGAGGTCTTCTTACCGGGCAGCACAGTGGGGGCGATGGATACTAACTCTTGTAGGTCGCAGGTGTAATCGGCTACTCTCTTATTAGTATAGATAACAGATAAATAAAGAGACTAAGAAGGAGGTGCAGATTGGAAAGAAATACAGCTAGAAATGGCTGTGGAAATAAGGAGAAATTGAAGGAACTTAATAGGAAATTGAATCTAGCAAAAAGTCAGCTAAGGACAACGTGACAGCAAGCATAATTGGCAGTCATACAAATTTTTAGTGAAAAATGGAAGGTTGTGTATAGGTACTTTAAGGCAGGAACAGGTTCCTAGAAGGACATTTCAGAGATCATTCATGAACAAGGGGAGTGTGTATGTGAGAATCTTCAAAAGGCAGAAGCATTCAGTCAGCAGTATGTACAGGTTGTTGGTTACAAGGATAATGTTGAGATAGAGGAGGTGACTAATGGTAAAGAAGTATTAAAATTGATCTTTTATAACAATGACATTACAATATGATACAAAAGTTGAAAACTAGAAAAGCGGCTGGAATTGGTAAGATTTCTGGGTATATATTGTACCCTTTTCCGGTGTCGCTCAGCCGCCGCTCAGCCGGCTGCACGAGAATTCCAAGAGGGGAACGTTCGTAGAGCCGAAATAAAATTATATTCGCAGGGCACTGGTGGCAGGATAGGTGATGGCTGGCACAAGAAATTACACAAAACAAAAATAAAATGGACATTTATAGAAAACCAAGAAAATTCTGGACATTATTCTCAGAATAAAATTTGAAATGTCTTGAATGTGAAGTAGAAAAAAATATTCACAAGTGCTTATTCTTCCTGAACCTCCTTAGGATTTACAGATGAATCAAAAAATTGTGATCGTTTGTGTACTCCACTTCCAGGCGTCGAAGGTGAACCATAATGACTGTAAATCAATCAAAATGTTCAACATTAATGAAAATTCTTACAATCTCAAATAACAATGTTACATTTCAAAATAATTTCATTTGGTTCCAATGACATTTTATTTTCTGAGAAATTGAGCACCCTACTTACTCAGTAGTTCATTAAACCGTGTAGAGTTACACATCTATCTCCTCATTATTATTTTTTTATTATTCCATCCTTTAAGAATTAGAGTATTATTTTCAGTTCTGTGTCCTAATTCTTTCCTATACTACTGTACATTTTATACACAAAGATTCGAGTTAAATCTGTAATGAAATGAAAGGCTTCTCAGTTTCTCAGTTATGTCCCTTTTGTGTCATAAGTTACCATTTCTACCCCTCAAGTAATTATAGGCGACGTTTACTTCTATCGTCAATTTATGTTTCATTTTAACCTTACACTCATTAATTGTGTTATTATTTTTAATAGGAGACTTTTATCTTACTCACATCAGTAAGTCAACGGAGATTGTGAATATTATATCCCTATGACTCAATTTTTTAAATACATTTTCATTATTTATTACTTTTATTTTTATCAACTTCTATTCTTATCAGATTTCTCATCAGATTCTTTACTTTATTTCCTCCTTTCCGAGACCTCGCTCGATTGTATTCAATCTAGTTCATCATCAAACAAAATTATATTTACTGTATTAAACCATTTGTTGGAAATATAGAGCACAATCCTTCACAAATCATAGTCCTGAGCAAAGAGGATAGAATAGAATAGAGATGTAACTCAATGATAAATTTCCGTACCAAGCCACTAGGCGCTAGTAATTTCAGTCTCCGATAAGAGATAGCGCCACAGTGCGCATTTTGTGCAATACCTTACTACTATTATCAACAGACAGCGCAGAGAAGTAGCATCCGGCGCAGTGACGCACATCCGGTTATGCTTACAGCTCGCCCTCCCCTCCCTTCACCTGCCCCTCGCCCATCCCACCTACCCGTCGATGATAATGCAGTTTTACTACTTCCATGCCCAATACATCGTAATTCATTTTTATTACCAAGTACTTACTAATGTTGTAAATAATGATCTGATACCCCTAGTTCGTATGACATACTATGTTACTGAGAACATAACCTCACGCCTCAAAGCAGCTTTTAACTTCAAATGAATGATTGACACATTAACACAAAGCTGATATTATAACAAAATTAATAACTGGTTCGATAGAAGGCAGTTCGGTTTTAGGATAGGTTATTCTACTGAAGCTCAACTTGTAGGATTCCAGCAAGATATAGCAGATATCTTGGATTCTGGAGGTCAAATGGACTGTATCGCGATTGACCTGTTGAAAGCATTTGATAGGGTGGATCACGGGAGACTACTGACAAAAATGAGTGCATTTAGACTAGACAAAAGAGTAACTGAATGGGTTGCTATATTTCTAGAAAACAGATCTCAGAGAATTAGAGTAGGTGAAGCTTTATCTGACCCTGTAATAATTAAGAGGGGAATTCCTCAAGGCAGTATTATTGGACCTTTATGTTTTCTAATATATATAAATGATATGATTAAACACCTCTCCTGCGAACCATGTGACCTTGCCGCGGTGCGGAGGCTTGCGTGTCCCAATGAAGCAGATAGCCGAGCCGCAGGTGCAACCATATCGGATGGGTACCTGTTGAGAGACCATACTAACGAATGGTTCAGCGAAAGGGGGGTAGCAGCCTGTCGGAAGTTGCAAACGCGGCAGTCTAGACGATTGACTGATATGACCTTGTAATAATACTCAACACGGCTTAGATGTGTCGATACTGCTACACGGGTGAAAGCAACGGGAAACTACAGCCATAACAAACTCCCGAGGACATGCAGGTCTCTCTGTACGAATGATGTACTCATGATGGCTTCCTCCCGGGTAAAATATTCCGGAGGTAAACTAGTCCCCCATTCGGATCTCCGGGCGGGGACTACAGAGGAGGAGTGATCGTCAGGAAGATGGATACTGACATTTTGCGAGTCGGAGCGTGGAATGTTATAAGTTTGAATCGTTGTGGTAGGTTAGAGAATCTGAAAAGGGAAATAGATAGACTAAAGTTAGATGTAGTTGGCAGAAAGAACAGAATTTTTGATCAGGCAACTACCGAATTATCAACACAAAATCAAACATGGGATACAGGAGTTTGTTTAATAATGAATAAGAAAATAGGGCAGCGAGTAAGCTACTACGACCAGCAGAGCGAAAGAATTATTGTCGTCAAGATAAACACCAAACCAATGCCCACCGCGATAGTGCAGGTCTATATGCCTACTAGTTGAGTGGATGATGAGGAAATCGAAAGAATATATGAGGAGATAGAAGATTTAATACAATATGTAAAAGGTGACGAGAATCTAATTGTGATGGGAGACTGGAATGCAATGGTAGGCCAAGGAAGAGAAGGTAATACAGTAGGAGAATTCAGACTGGGACAAAGGAAAGAAAGAGGAAGTCGGCTGGTTGAATTCTGAACTGATCATAATTTAGTCGTTGCCAATACTTTGTTCAAACACCACAAACGATGGCTGTACAAGTGGACGAGACGTGGAGACAATGGAAGGTATCAAATAGACTTCATTATGATTAGGCAGAGATTCAGAAACCAGGTGTTGGATTGCAAAACTTTCCCAGGAGCAGACGTGGACTCTGACCACAACTTGTTGGTTATGAAATGCCATCTGAAGTTGAAGAAATTGAAGAAAGGAAGGAATGCAAGGAGATGGGATCTAGACAAGTTGAAAGAAAAGAGTGTGAGGTATCGTTCCAAGGAACATGTTGCACAAGGACGAAATGAAAAAGCTGAAGGAGACACAATAGAGAAAGAGTGGATAGTCATGAAGGGCTGCTGAGGAAATGTTAGGAAGGAAGAAAAGATCAATTAAGAACCATTGGATAATCCAGGAGTTACTAGACCTGATGATGAACGGCGAAAATACAAGAATGATAGAAATGAAGAGGGCAGGAAAGAATACAGGCGATTAAAGAATGAAGTGGATAGAAAGTGCAAGGTGGCTAAGGAAGAATGGCCGAAGGAGAAGTGCAAGGATGTCGAAGGTTGTATCGTCTAGGAAAGGTAGATGCTGCATACAGGAAAATCAAGGAAACCTTTGGAGAAAGGAAATCTAGGTGTATGAATATTAAGAGCTCAGATGGAAAGACATTTCTATGGAAGGAAGACAAAGGAGAAAGATGGCAGGAACATATCCAACAGTTGTATCAAGGAAAAGATGTAGATGATTTGGTTCTGGAACAAGAATAGGGTGTTGATGCTGATCTAATGGGAGACCCAATTTTGAGGTCAGAGTTTGACAGAGCTGTGAGAGACCTAAATAGGAACAGGTTACCTGGAATTCATAACATTCCCTCTGAATTACTGACTGCCTTAGGAGAAACCAGCATGGCAAAGTTATTCCATTTAGTGTGTAAGATGTATGAGATAGGAAAAGTGTCATCCGATTTTTGGCAGAATGTTGTTATACCTATTTCCAAGAAAGCCGGTACTGATAAGTGTGAAAACTACTGCACCATTTGTTTAGTATCTCATGCCTGCAAAATTTCAACACGTATTATTTACGGAAGAATGGAAAGAGAAGTTGAAGCTGTGTTGGGAGAAGATCAGTTTGGTTTCAGAAGAAATGTAGGAACACTTGAAGCATTCCTGACTTTACGTCTGATCCTAGAAGATCGAATTAAGAAGGACAAGCCCACGTACATGGCGTTCGTAGATCTAGAAAAGGCATTCGTGTTGATTGGACCAAGCTATTAAAGATTCTGAAGGTGATTGGGATCAGATACCGAAAACGAGGAATCATCTACAATCTGTATAAAATCAGTCTGCAGTCATCAGAATCGAAGGCTTTGAAAAGGAAGCGTCAATCCTGAAAGGAGTGAAGCAAGGCTGCAGTTTGTCCTCTAATTTTCAGTGCTTACATAGAACAGATAGTAAAGGAAATCAAAGAGGAATTTGGAAAGGGAATCACAATCAAAGGAGAGGAAATCAAAACCTTGAGATTTGCCGATGATATTGTTATTTTATCTGAGACTGCAGAAGATCTCGAGAAACTGCTGAATGGTATGGACGAAGTCTTGGGTAAGGAGTAAAAATCAATCAATCAATCAATCAATCAATCAATCAATCAATCAATCAATCAATCAATCAATCAATCAATCAATCAATCAATCAATCAATCAATCAATCAATCAATCAATCAATCAATCAATCAATCAATCAATCAATCAATCAATCAATCAATCAATCAATCAATCAATCAATCAATCAATCAATCAATCAATCAATCAATCAATCAATCAATCAATCAATCAATCAATCAATCAATCAATCAATCAATCAATCAATCAATCAATCAATCAATCAATCAATCAATCAATCAATCAAGCAATCAATCAATCAATCAATCAATCAATCAATCAATCAATCAATACTGATCTGCATTTAGGGCAGTCGCCCAGGTGGCAGATTCCCTATCTCTTGCTTACCTAGCCTTTTCCTAAATGATTTCAAAGAAATTGGAAATTTATTGAACATTTCCCTTGGTAAGTTATTCCAATCCCTAACTCCCCTTCCTATAAATGAATATTGCCCCGGTTCGTCCTCTTGAATTCCAACTTTATCTTCATATTGTGATCTTTCCTACTTTTATAAACTCCATTCAAACTTATTCGTCTACTAATGCCATTCCACGCCATATCTCCGCTGACAGCTCGGAACATACCACTTAGTCGAGCAGCTCTTCTTCTTTCTCTCAGTTCTTCCCAACCCAAACATTGCAACATTTTTGTAACGCTACTCTTTTGTCGGAAATCACCCAGAACAAATCGAGCTGCTTTTCTTTGGATTTTTTCCAGTTCTTGAATCAGGTAATCCTGGTGAGGGTCCCATACACTGGAACCATACTCTAGTTGGGGTCTTACCAGAGACTTATAAACACTCTCCTTTACATCCTTACTACAACCCCTAAACACCCTCATAACCATGTGCAGAGATCGGTACCCTTTCTTTACAATCCCATTTATGTGATTACCCCAATGAAGATCTTTCCTTATATTAACACCTAGATACTTACAATGATCCCCAAAAGGAACTTTCACCCCATCAACGCAGTAATTAAAACTGAGAGGACTTTTCCTATTTGTGAAACTCACAACCTGACTTTTAACCCCGTTTATCAACATACCATTGCCTGCTGTCCATCTCACAACATTATCGAGGTCACGTTGCAGTTGCTCACAATCTTGTAACTTATTTATCACTCTATAGAGAATAACATCATCCTCAAAAAGCCTTACCTCCGATTCCACTCCTTTACTCATATCATTTATACATATAAGAAAACATAAAGGTCCGATAATACTGCCTTGAGGAATTCCCCTCTTAATTATTACAGGGTCAGTTAAAGCTTCACCTACTCTAATTCTCTGAGATCTATTTTCTATAAATATAGCAGCCCATTCAGTCACTCTTTTGTCTAGTCCAATTGCACTCATTTTTGCCAGTAGTCTCCCATGATCCACCCTATCAAATGCTTTAGACAGGTCAATCGCGATACAGTCCATTTGACCTCCAGAATGCAAGATATCTGCTATATCTTGCTGGAATCCTACAAGTTGAGCTTCAGTGGAATAACCTTTCCTAAAACCGAATTGCCTTCTATCGAACCAGTCATTAATTTCACAAACATGTCTAATATAATCAGAAAGAATGCCTTTCCAAAGCTTACATACAATGCATGTCAAACTTACTGGCCTGTAATTTTCAGCTTTATGTCTATCACCCTTTCCTTTATACACAGGGGCTACTATAGCAACTCTCCATTCATATGGTATAGCTCCTCCGACCAAAACAAAAGTAATGGTGTGCAGTGGAACGAAGGCAGGTGATGCAGGAAATATTAGATTAGGAAATGAAGTCTTAAATGAAGTAAATAAATATTGTTACTTGGGTAGTAAAATAACTAGCGATGGCAGAAATAAGGAGGACATAAAATGCAGACTAGCACAAGCTTTATTAAGAAAATAAATTTGCTCACTTCAAACATTGATATAGGAGTTAGAACGATATTTCTGAAGACATTTATCTGGAGCGTGGCATTGTATGGAAGTGAAACATAGCGATAACTAGCTCAGAATGAAAGAGAATAGAAGCTTTTGAAATGTGGTGTTACAGAAGAATGCTGAAGGTGAGATTAGATCGAATCACGAATGAAGTGATACTGAATCGAATCGGTGAGAGGAGATCGATTAGGCTAATTTTGACGAGAGGAAGGGATAGAAAGATAGGGCACATCTTAAGACACCCAGGACTTGTGCAGTTGGTTTTTGAAGGAAGTGTATGCGCTACGAACGGTAGGGGTAGACCAAGGTATGAATATGACAAGCAGATTAGAGCAGATGTAGGATGCAATAGTCACGTAGAAATGAAAAGGTTAGCTCAGGATAGGGTGGCATGGAGGCTGCATCAAACCAGTCTATGGACTGATGACTCAAAAACACATGAGTAAAGAAGTGGGATCAGATATAAGGCTTTTTGCGAATGATTTTATTCTGTATAGAGTAATAAATGAGGTAAAATGTTGTGAGCAACTGCAAAATGACCTCGATAATGTTGTGAAATTGATAGCAGGCAATAGTATGATGATAAAAGGGGTTAAAAGTCAGGTTGTGAGTTTCGTAAGTAGGGGAAGTCCTCTCAGTACTGCGTTAATGGGGTGAAAGTTATTTATGGGGATCACCGTAAGTGTACCTATGTGTTAATATAAGGGAAAATCTTCATTGGGATAATCACATAAATGGGATTGTAAAATAAGGTTTTCTGAGGGTGCTTAGGGGTTGTAGTAAGGATATAAAGGAGCAGGCATACAAGTCCCTAGTAGGAACGCAAAACGAATATGAATCCAGTGTATGGGACCCTCACGAGGATTACTTGATTCAAGAACTGGAAAAAATCCAAAGAAAGCCAGCTCGATTTGTTCTGGGTTATTTCCGACTAAAGAGTAGCTTTACAAAAATGTTGCAAAGTTTGGGCTGGGAAGACTTGGGAGAAAGGGGACGAGCTGCTCGACTAAGTGGTATGTTCCGAGTTGTCAGTGGAGAGGTTGCGTGGAATGACATTAGTAGACGAATAAGTCTGAGTGGTGTCTTTAAAAGTAGGAAAGATCACAATATGAAGATGAAGTTGGAATTTGAAAAGGACAAATTGAGTGAAATATTCGTTTATAGGAAGGGGAGTTAGGAATTGGAATAACTTATCAAGGGGGATGTTCAATACATTTTCAATTTCTTTGAAATCATTCAAGAAAAGGCTAGGAAAACAACAGATAGGGAATCTGCCACCTGGGCGACTGCCCTAAATGCAGATCAGTACCGATTGATTGATTGATTGATTGATTTGATTGATTGATTGATTGATTGATTGATTGATTGATTGATTGATTGATTGATTGATTGATTGATTGATTGATTGAATGATTGATAGATTTTGACAGGTACGTGAGAAGGAAAACTACGGACAATATTTACTTTACATCAAAAACCGAAGTGATTCCTAATTATAATTAAGTTAATGGGTCAACGGGCGTGGAATAAAAAAGTAAAGAAATTAAATCTGAAAGAGAAAAAATAAAGAGAATCTGACAATAAACAACTAAATAATCTCGAAAGCTGGATTTTAGATTGCAAACGGAACATTCCATTCGCTGTAAAACTGTTGACGTTAATTATATTAGGCCTATTCTTAATCTGTATTTTAATGTAAGATTTTCTCCTGTACGGTAATCTGAATATCAACATAATTCACTTGTATTAGTGTCCTGATAATGGCAGTCGAGCATGCACGCACCACACACGCAGAAGTACCTTCATTAGGTTCTATCATACTTCTGTAACATAATCTCTCCCCCCGCCCAATTCGGCACGGTACTGTTGTACGACTGTAACTTAATTCATGTGTGTTCACACTGACACAAACACCATAGATGAAATGAGACCAAAAACAACAACAAGAACAACAACAACGACAACAACAACAACAACACACAAATACAGAAGTATCAACACTCTCAGTAGAAAAGCAACACATCACGAACTGAATGTGGACATACAGTAATAATCCATGTTGATCTGAAAATAGCACTTTCAAAAATTGCCAGTAATGTAACAAGCAATGAAAATTATGAATAATTGGTTGTGGCACAAATGTGCTTATTATCTTCACGCTGGGGTTTACGAGTAGAATTTACGACTGCTAAATCCTCTCCTGAACATTGATAACCCTTACTATCGCCAAAAGAAACAATATTCTCGTTCACTTCCTAGAGAAAACAGGATAAATTTAAGACTGATCCACGACACCCGAGTTACATAAATGATTACACATGCAATATTCTGTTCTAATCGCCTAAATATACAGTGACTGTACATCATATGATACCTAGTTAAGTAGTGTGAGTTTAAGGACCCCTCTAACATAAGATATATGCAACTAGTCAGCTCATTTTACCGTGTGGGTAGGGGCGGTAGTATAACATCCACGGTATCCCTTGCCTGTCGTAAAAGGCGAGTAAAAGAGGCCCTAGGGCCCTCGACTACGAAGCGTGGGTTGGTGACCACGGGGCCCTTAGGTGAGCCCTGGCATTGCTTCCACTTACTTGTGCCAGGCTCCTCTCTTTCATCTATCATTCCTGACCTTCCTTGGGCAAGTCTTGTTCTTTTCCGACCCCAACTGTATTAGGTTGCGAGACCTGGGGACTCATTCATTTTCACGCCTTCTTGGTCCTTGTCTTACTTTGGCCGATATCTTCATTTTTCGAAGTGTCGGTCCCCTTCAATTTTTTCTTTCTGATTAGGCTAGTGTTAATTACAGCATGGTTGCCTAGTTGTACTTCCTCTTAAAACAATAATCACCACCACCACCCAGGGGCGGTGCGTGGTATTGTTGCAGTGTTGCGCAACTCCCAATAATTTTGCACTTCATTTGTCGTCTTTTCTTCTGATGTTTTAGTTTAATAAAGCTAACATATATTCGAAAACATGTTAAACTCAACCATATTTGGTCGTTCACTGCACTAATGCTTCGTAACGGACCAATAAACGCTGCTGGCTTCGAATCAAAGTCAGGGGGTTTGCTTTCCTACGGCAACTCCCTAGACATAGAGGACAGTGCGGTGCAATGTACTTCAGCAAGGACGAGCCTAAGCCTGCATAGCATCAGGTAGCAAGCTCGCCAGTATCGGTCTCAGGGAGTTGCACGAGACTAGCAAGTCCCCTACCGAGAAACAGTCCCAAATGTCCCCGTTAGATTGCGCCACTCGGCGGAGATTACTTCATTCGTACTTTCTCTCCTCTAGCAAAGGTAATTTCATTTCCACTTTTTTTTATTTACAATTTTTGCTTTACGTTTCACTGACGCAGATAGGTTTACGGCGACGTTGGAATAGCAAATGGCTAGGAGCTGGAAGAAAGCGACCATGGCTTTAATAAAGGCACAGCCACAGCATTTGCCTGGTGTGAAAATGGGAAACAGCGGAAAGCCATCTTCAGGGTTTCCGACAGTGGTGTTCGAACTCACTATCCCCCGAATGGAAGCTCACAGTTCCGCGACCCTAACCGCGCGGCCAACTTGCTGGGTAATTTATTTCCCACGCCATACGAGACCACCCGCAATATTACCAACATCTTGCTTAACTGAAAAATAGGACGGCAAATTTTCAATTCAAGTGAGGCAAAAGTAACTGTGCCAGGCTGAGTAGCTCACACGGTTGAGGCGCTAGCCTTCTGACCCCAACATGGGAGGTTCGATCCTGGCTCAGTCCGATGGTATTTGAAGGTGCTCACATACGTTAGCCTTGTGTCAGTCGATTTACTGGCATGTAAAAGAACTCCGGCACCTCGGCGTCTCCGAAAACCGTAAAAAGTCGTTAGTGGGACGTAAAGCCAATAACATTATTATTAAAAGTAAGTGTAGTTACAGTGTATAATTATCCTCTTACTTCCTGGGTTGTAATTGCCAGATATATTTTCAGTTTGAGTAGGAATGTAGCTCATTACTTAACGATAATACAGTTTCTTAATACTTCTGTAAGCAATAAAAATATGACACTGAAAATGTTGGTGCAACACCCAGCTTCAGATCGCACCAGCCGCTACTGCCACCACCACCAGTCAGCTTATTACTTGACATGGACAGTTCATGAAAACCTTCCTAAAATTTCTCTACATTCCAGCATTGTCATATAGAGCAGGTTCTATAACGAAAATAGAAAAATCGTTATGCCTTAATTTGTCATCTTGCAAATTTTCCTAACATCAGGAGTCCTTTCTTAGATATAAATTACCAGATCAGGTGCGTATTTTCCTTACATTCATGAATTAGGCTAGATAATTATTTCGCTCTGCAATGATTAGTGTCCAGTTTATTTCCGAGTTTCATGAAATCAATTAGATGGTTAGTACAACACCAATACAATTTAGCTCGCGCAATATCATCGCAGACTGAACTGATCGTATAATGATTATCCACAAATATTAATTCTTACCAGAATAAACTAATCACAAGTTCTCCGGACTGAGCTAACCACCTAACTTGGATAATGAACATTAGAAATAAACCGGAAACTGTAGTTTACTGTAAGATAGATAAGGAATCTGCTCCAGGTACAACACTTTTGGGCTATGTCCGCTGGATTTAACCTGTAAAACCGACCGTTTATGATACCTCCCTTATTAATCCTCCCTTCGAAAAAATGCACATGAAGAAAATGTTTTAGAAATGGATTTCCATCAAGTTTGGTCGATTTCCAGTCAGCTTTGTCTTATACTGTATATATTATGTAAGAGTAAAAAAACCATTTCAGTCCATACATGGATCATGAAATGTTATTGACCTTTAAATCCTACCTTTGGACAGAAGGATGTTAAATATAAAGTTTGGTTCAAATATCTTCAGTAGTTAAGTCCGGTGGGACTTGTACCGAAAAACGGTCCGTTGATGACATCTCCCTTATTAATCCTCGTATCGAAATGATGCACATCAGAAAAAAGGCTTAGAAATTAATTTCCATTAAGGCAGCTAGATTCCCATTAGGTTTGGTTCTGTATATTTTGTTGGAGTGAAAAATCACGGTTTCGGTTGGGTATAAACCCCCAGTCAGTTAAGGGATTTAGAAACAATACTTGCCCTAAAACCTACCCAAGGACATGTAGAATTTAAATATCAAGTTTGGTGGAAATATACTGTACCGTACCCAGGGGTAAATACCCACTAGTACGATGCCTCCATTCCTGTATGAACATCTGACTTACTCAGGGTTGGGCAGAGTGTAGGTTGGTTGTCGGTTGGGTCAGGATAAAAAGTCGAAGTTCTACACTAAAATATCAATCAATGACAGGAAATGGAGGTATAACACGAATGATAAACAATCATAGGGGGTAAGATGGATTTTTTGATAAATATCCCCGATCATATTACGAGAAAACAATTAAATCAAGGAATAATAATATGTCAAAACGAACTCAAAATATAGAAAATAAATGGAAATTAAAACGTTACTTGAATGATAATACAAAAATTTGAAATAAAAAAAATCAAGTTCAACAAAGAACACTTATATACATCAAGACTGAGCTTCTTCTTATAGTCCATTGTTTATATTGTATGCAACAAGTGTACGCAAACACTGACATGTGGTATTTCCGTATGGAGTTACACACTATCGAATCACAACGATACGGTTTCCAAAATTAAGTTAATTCGAGAGTCACCGAAATATTACCGTTAAATAAAAGTTACATTATAAAGAAAAGTTACGACGAAAAGAAAAATAATTAAGACGCAATGGACGCTATTTATTTATTTATCGTATGATGTGCACAGATAGATTATATAAATAAGTATACAATATATACACAATATATACAAGCAGAAGCCTATAGTTCCAAATCAAGTCCATTGATCCATTTCAAGGCCTCCTCAGTTGCGTTATGAATGTCCTCCAAAGGACCTTGAAATGCTCTCCGTGGACACTCGGCAATTATGTGGTGGATGGTCTGTGAGGTAGCTCCACAATCACACCCAGAAGACTTCTGCCAGCCCCATTTATAAAGCGTATAGCCGCATCTTCCTTGATTGACTCTTATCCTGTTTAGAGTCCTCCATTGAATGGACGCTATGTAAGTTATGCAAAATGCTAGGGGCCTATCCTATACTATATTTACAACAATTCAAATAATCAAACTAAACATATATACACTGACTGACAGAGCAAATGCAACACCAAGAATGAGTGGTCAGAACTTTATGCCAATTGCAGGGTAGACTGACGTCACTGAGGTATGCTCATGATGTGAAATGCGCCGCTGTGCTGTGCACGTAGCGAACGATAAATGGGACACGGCGTTGGCGAATGGCCCACTTCGTACCGTGATTTCTCAGCCGACAGTCATTGTAGAACGTGTTGTCATGTACCACAGGACACGTGTATAGCTAAGAATGCCAGGCCACCGTCAACGGAGGCATTTCCAGCAGACAGACGACTTTACGAGGGGTATGGTGATCGGGCTGAGAAGGGCAGGTTGGTCGCTTCGTCAAATCGCAGCCGATACCCACAGGGATGTGTCCACGGTGCAGCGCCTGTGTCGAAGATGGTTGGCGCAGGGACATGTGGCACGTGCGAGGGGTCCAGGCGCAGCCCGAGTGACGTCAGCACGCGAGGATCGGCGCATCCGCCGCCAAGCGGTGGCAGCCCCGCACGCTACGTCAACCGCCATTCTTCAGCATGTGCAAGACGCCCTGGCTGTTCCAATATCGACCAGAACAATTTCCCGTCGATTGGTTGAAGGAGGCCTGCACTCTCGGCGTCCGCTCAGAAGACTACCATTGACTCCACAGCATAGACGTGCACGCCTGGCATGGTGCCGGGCTAGAGCGACTTGGATGAGGGAATGGCGGAACGTCGTGTTCTCCGATGAGTCACGCTTCTGTTCTGTCAGTGATAGTCACCGCAGACGAGTGTGGCGTCGGCGTGGAGAAAGGTCAAATCCGGCAGTAACTGTGGAGCGCCCTACCGCTACACAACGCGGCATCATGGTTTGGGGCGCTATTGCGTATGATTCCACGTCACCTCTAGTGCGTATTCAAGGCACGTTAAATGCCCACCGCTACGTGCAGCATGTGCTGCGACCGGTGGCACTCCCGTACCTTCAGGGGCTGCCCAATGCTCTGTTTCAGCAGGATAATGCCCGCCCACACACTGCTCGCATCTCCCAACAGGCTCTACGAGGTGTACAGATGCTTCCGTGGCCAGCGTACTCTCCGGATCTCTCACCAATCGAACACGTGTGGAATCTCATTGGACGCCGTTTGCAAACTCTGCCCCAGCCTCGTACGGACGACCAACTGTGGCAAATGGTTGACAGAGAATGGAGAACCATCCCTCAGGACACCATCCGCACTCTTATTGACTCTGTACCTCGACGTGTTTCTGCGTGCATCGCCGCTCGCGGTGGACCTACATCCTACTGAGTCGATGCCGTGCGCATTGTGTAACCTGCATATCGGTTTGAAATAAACATCAATTATTCATCCGTGCCGTCTCTGTTTTTTCCCCAACTTTCATCCCTTTCGAACCACTCCTCCTTGGTGTTGCATTGTCACTGTCAGTCAGTGTATACATCGGATATCGAGGAAAATCTTAAATGCTACACAGATTCTAATGTGAATCCCGGTTCACTGCAAAAGATCTAGACAGAACTAGATAAACCAACAATACTTCAGCACTCGGGCTGTTCCCTTTAAAACAACGTGACAAAGTATACAACCACAAATAACAATGTAAAACATCATCCTGTAAGGGAAAAACATACAAATAACCATTGATATCCTGAAGAAAGCAATGGGCAACATTGCCTCCTTCTGCTGCATTTGAGCGCTCAACAGCGCGGTCATCCGTCATGTACTTCCGGGTAGATTACGAGCTGAAAAGAAATGTTGAACTCAACACTATGCTAAAGTTTGGATTCTGTCTCCCGAGGCTGCCACAAGGAAATATCGTCTCATTCACGCCTACAGATAACCACAGGCCAGAAATCAGCTTGCCATGAGATAACGTCTTTCGCCGGCTACACGGAAACTCACGTATATTCATTCCTTCTTAGCATGCTTGTGCCATTTAACAACATCAGACTCAATAGTCTGGAATTAATACTGTCCATTATGATCACAATATACACTCAGAAGACACTTGGCAGGCACACACATCTGCACAATATTCTTTCTCTTGTCAGGCATACAATCAGCCTGCACAAATACATTATAATTCAGCATGCAATCTTTATCTCTTATTTCTCATAAATCCCATTGGCCTTCCACATTATGAGACTCAGATCGTGTCCTTTGCAGACCATCAGGCTAAACAGAATCCAACTTAACTTCAAAGATCTTAGTCTAACAACGACGTTCTGCAGCTCCTTCAGTCACCTTCTGTAAAATCATGCATCATGCAGAATATCTATCTGTCTGAATAACCGAAATAAAATGAAGTAATACGTATTTAACGTTGTATAAAGATGAAACTGTCAATCTAGCCCTTCTAGCATATATATAAGGAAAACTCGGAATATCCTACACTAAGTAACATGCATAAATAAACAACAACTAATCCTATCAGTCCTTCATTTTCCCAATCATCTAATCATAAAGCAAAATGAAAATAAAATAAACATGCATTATTCTCGTATCCGAACCTATCATAGTAACAAAATTAAACAAACACATGCCGTCAGGCTTACTTTACATGAAAATTAAAATTAAAAATCCTATCTACACTGCCCTAGTACCTTAACATAATTTACATATCATGTCATAAATAACACATGCGTCTTAACTGAATTTCATCCGACGACTCTCGAGATACCAGGATAGCAGCTTACATCCCCGCCGATTGAGGGATTTACACCATGTTAATCACAGCATTAACATGTGGGAATGCACTTCCTTCTACTGCATGCATAGCCATCATCTTGCTGGAAAATAATTCACTGGAACACAGAAGACTTTGGTTGACAATATCTTCGCTGCTTAATGCTACGAGCCGAAATATCCTTTCTCTTTACAAGATCAGCTAAACACACTGATACATTTATAATACACTCTTCACATAAAGGGTGAGAATACAGTTTGAAAAGCAGCTACGGAGTTCCTCGCGAAACGCGCCCGTCGCGAAGTAGTGAAACAATAGCACGTCTCCTCTACACTTGCTACACAGCGGTCACTATAAGCACCGTCTTTATATATTGAAAGTAAACTCTGCCAAAATATACTCTTCCATTTACTCAAGAACAGTAAAATCTTCCAACTGCACAATTTAAAATATCACTTAGAACCAGTTACTGTTACGGGAATAACACTACGTTAATCACGATCACCAATCAGAGTTTGTGCTTCCGCACTATCCAAGCATTTAACACAGAGTGACGCTCTCCAGAGCTTGGGTTACTGAGGAAGCTTCGGTGACGCCATTTCAATACTGGGGTTCCCGGGTGTCTGAACCAACCACCAATCAGAAAATTCGTCGTATATGATGACACAATATTTATTGTCATATATTTACAAAACACAGCTCAAACACTAGCAAATCGCTTCCACCAATTTTTATATTACACTTCCAAGTAAACTTATATCTGACTTCTGAAACTGTGGAAAACCGTTTACCAACAGAAACTGACTTTAGCAACTGAGCACGTTGGTCATTCTAGAATTAAGATTTGGCGCGGTGTAGCCTCCATGTTTGCCAAATCCTTAAGTTCCCATTGGCTGAAATATCTTGCTTGGTCAGCATCTAATACACGTGTCGATCCTTTCTCACGCTTGGTTACGCCACCCTTTCTCACGGTCATACGGAAATATGAAGCAATGTCCAGCGACTCACTGTCTTGCTCAACATCCGGTATCAACTATCTTGGGATACGATACTTTAACATATTAGACAGTAACTTGTATGAATAAATTTTATATGTTGGTCAAATACTCTAATTATTATTATGGGCCGACAGGATACGGCTCAATACGAGTATCCAGTAGTTTTCAAGTTACAGACAGACAGACAGACAGACAGACAGACAGACAGACAGACAGACAGACAGACAGACAGACAGACAGACAGACAGACAGACAGACAGACAGACAGACAGACAGACAGACAGACAGACAGACAGACAGACAGACACCAAAGCTAAAAATATGCAGATGGTCATTATTACACCTGAAAGGGATTACTGTAAGGAAATTTTGACAAAACAGTCAATGTCCAGACACACTCTAGAAGTGCAGACCTTATTTCGAGAGTTACTGCTTTGAAACTGTACGACATATCTACAAACGGACTTCACCATCAGACGCCTCTTTCAGTGTTCTACATGGTTAGACCTATGACATCTTCTGGTATCTCTTATATTTATGTGTTAGATTGAGTTACATTCATTGAATGGGGTGAAATTTTGTACAGTTTTCACATACTACGTTTTAACTTTGATACTCATGTGACAGCTAGAATCATACAATTTGGCCACTGTCAATGTGCATGCTGAATGTCATGATTCCATCTTTCCTGTAAGTGTGCCAAATGATACCATATACGTGTAAAAGTACAAAATTAACTTGAAATCGAGAAATGCAGATCTATTTAACGTATAAAGGATAGAAATGCGACAAAAAGTCAGAGGACCAAAGTTATAGATCTCTCCAAAATGAAAGGCGATTTTGCTTTCTGATTTGTGATACGACTTACCGATTAGCCACCAATTATCCCGAAACGAAGGTCTCCAACGTCGTTAAAATTGCATCCATATTTCGATATTTTCCGCGGCTAAAAGTTATACATTTGCATAGTTTAGAATATTTCGTCAAGGAAAAGACCGTCCAGCTTTCGGGATTAGCACTCGCATACATACGGAGTAATTAAGGAAGAAAATAATACTGTTAAGAAAGTTGAAATTAATAGAAAATGGATTATAACTGAGGACAGCCGGAAAGACGACAAATACGTAAATACCAAGTGAATGTGTTGGAAAATCAAGTGACCCTGAATAAATTATGCTGGTGTGAGTTATAGATATAAGAAAGCGGTAACAGAGGAGAAATTTAGGGGCAGGTATTCTTAGGTAAACGGATAAGAAGATGACTAATGGTGTTATTACTTAAGCTATTCGAGGACGGTTGTAAACTCCAACGATATTCCGCCAATATCACGCAAAATGGCCGATTGACGCCTCTCTTGCCTTCTATCCAAAGAAAAACCACGAATTTAAAGGCGTGATGAGGAAAATGGCAACACCTTACTTCCTTGTTGGCAAGATGTCAGAGACGTTGCCATGGTAACCTGTAGGTTCGTTGTCGGTCTGTCGGTCACTCAATGCAGAGCATGATACCCGCAGAAAATAGTAAATTTATCCGTCATTTGAAGAGTAAGGTAAATTATGAACATAATGAAGGCTGTTTATAATGAAGAGACGTTTCACATACGGTCTACGGAGTTTAAAGAAAACCAATAGTATAAGAGAAAATGGAGAAAATCTTTTCTGGTTTTCCTATAAACCTATTCAAAGATTTTAAAATGATATGAATATCTAAACCTTCCTAGGGATGAGTATACTCTAAATATGAAGTTTGGTTGAGATCTATCCAGCCGTTTTGCTGTGATGATGGAACAAACAGACACGAAAAATAAAAACCACCGATTCGGTCTTTAGTTGATCTAAAACGGATAAATATCTCTAAAATTGACAAAAAAAAAAAAAAACAAAAAAAAAAAAACGAAATTACAGACAGCGGACCCCCTGCAACTTTATTTATATAGAGTAGGGATTTGATAACAGTGAACTTTGGAGCACCATGCCTTGCCAAGGAGCAAGTTATCATGTGAATTAAATGTTTTTCTTGTGTATAATTAATCGGTTTAGATATAACCTGAGGTTGTTTCGGTTCGATTAAGGGTCCATTTGGTGGCTGATGATATCCTACGTGGTATTTTTGATCGGTGGATAACCTTAGTCAAAGAAAAATCCGGTGTCCGGTTACGGAAATTGAATTTTAAAGGATCAAGTGAAACGACCAACGGTGTTACTTGGAATCCGATAGTACTTTTCAGGTTTTTCTCTTTTTATTGTTTTATTATTGAATTTTATTCTTTAATGGAAATTAACGTTTAACTTAAATAAATATCAATATATTAATTCCCGAGGTCTTCTTTTTTTAAAAAAAAATTGTGTCAAATTTATGTCAGCTGTTTTTTTAATACACCAAACTTTCTTTCATTATTCGGTGCTTCACATCCATTGGTCGTATTGAATTTATTTTTATAATAAAACCCATTTCAGTCCACTTCTTAAATTTTATTTCAAGTAGTAATTAGATTTTCTTATGCTACCCGGCGATTTATGTCAACAAGTGACTGAAGAGCCCGGAACCCCTGAGATCAGAAGAATCTAGATTTGCAAGTGCCAGAGGCAGATGTTGACTATCGGTAAGCAATATTGCAATAGGTCTATCTTTTCCAAGTGAATTGAATTTTCTTAGAAATTAAACACACCTTTTTCATCCCTGTCTTTTTAATTTTGTTTTCAGTTATATTTTATCATTACAATCAACCAGTAGCATTTAGACATCAGAAAATTACGAAAAGATCCCAAGAAACGCACATAAATTGTTTTGATAAACAAAACTAGCAATATTGTTCATTACATCTTATAATATTCAAAACATTTTATATTTTAGTCCTGTGGGAATTAACCTTATAACCATTATAATTAACAGATTGTAGTCGCTGACTGTTTGTACAGAAACAATAAAAAACAAGAACTTGAAATAGCTTCTCTGTAAGAGGATCGGAAGGCTTCTTCTTGTAGTGCTTCCTGCTCGGTAGCTGGCCAGTTGTTCACAAGTCATGGTAGAAACTGATAGGTTCATCATCAATATGAAAATCCAAAGCCTGTTTCCACTCATTCGATCGGGTCAGGAATGGAATGAATGAAGCCCCCACTAGCGGCGAGGATAGGAATTGTGCCGGCTGCCGAAGCCTGTCGCACTCCTCTGGGGCGATGATTAATGAATGACAGATGAAATGATATTGGAGAGTGTTGCTGGAATGAAATATGACAGGGAAAACTGGAGTACTCGAGAAAAACCTGTCCCGCCTCAGTTTTGTCCAGCACAAATCTCACATGGAGTGACCGGGATTTGAACCACGGAACCCAGTGGTGAGAGGCCGGCGCGCTGCCGCCTGAGCCATGGAGGCTCTTCATCATCAATATACTGTATCAATTTCCTTATGTCGTTGACTTTGCACATAACGGAGTTCAGTGGAAATTTATAGCACCACAGGCGGCTTGGGGTGAAGCTGGTTGGAACAGTTAAAAAATGCCTAAGAAAGGTTCTGGGGAAGACTCCAGTCAGTAAGGAGGCCTTCAGAAAACTATTGGTGGAAGTAGAAGCCACCATTAACTCAAGACCAATAATTTAAGACGGATCTGAGACCTCGAGTCCAAATCATTTCCTGAATGGTACACGACTAACTACCCTACCCACCGGCTTCGAACTCGCGACCCATTTAGACCCGAGGAAGGAGGCCAGGCTCAGGGGGGAAACGCAGAAGGACTTCCTAAGGAGATGGAGGAATGATTATCTCCTTGACCTCAGGAGCTACCTCGAAATTCGACTTCTACACGGACAAAAGGGGGAGTGCCGAGTAGGAAACATCGTGCTGCTTCAGGATGACCTGCGATCTAGACATCTGTGGCAGAAGGCGCGAATCGCAGAAAGGATACTAGGCAGAGACAATAAGGTACGAACCCTCATCCTTCAGATGGCCAACGGGACGACTTGTCGTCCTGTACAACTGGTCTTCCTTCTGGAGATCGATCAGGGTGTGGAGGATGTGGGGGAACTTAGAAGATTAGCCCCCATAATTCGTTTGTATTTGGAATGTATATAGTTGGCAGTTGACGGTCAGAATAAAGATGGATGCGCTTTAAGTTGTATTATCATTACACACGAATCTTAATATGTAACATCACGAAACCCAACAATATTAATGGGACGTTTTCCATTATAGGCTTGAAAGTCAAGTAGTGTCGGTAAAGCGGGACGAAGTCCAGTCGGCTTACACAAAGCAAAAGTTTCTGACATTTCTGGGAGGCTGGCGATCCACTTTTTAGACTATGTTAGAACTCCGGGTGCTCTATACACATAATGGAATTCATTGCACACAGAAATCTGGGAATATATTTTGTCCTTTCTAGCTATGTTTCTTCCAAAATAAGTAGTTGATAACACTAAATTTTTCGTCCGTTGGCCATCTGCAGGATGAGGGTTCATACCTCATTGTCTCTGCCTGGTCTCCTTTCTGTGATTCGCGCCTTCTGCCGCAGATGTCTAGGTCGCAGGTCATCCTGCAGCAGCAAAATGTCTTTCAACTACAGGAATATGAGAAAACATGCATTTGAAAGAAAAAAGTGGACAATTTTCCAAATGACCGATTCAATTAAGGTACAGCCCCAACATTTTCCTGGTGTGGTAATGGGAAAGTACGGAAAACTATCTTCAGTGTTGCCGACAGCTGTATTCAAACCCATTATCTCCCGAATTTAAGCTACTCTGCTCGTACTACGCAGCTAACTCGCTTGGACACAAATACAAACCCAGGCATCGATATCACAATAATCCATACGATGCTTGGTGTCTCTTATACACAGTTGTCTCTCCAGGAAATCTATTTCAATTGATGTCAGATGCAATAATCGGGTGTTGAATGATAAAAATAAAAGCTATCCAACCTGACATTTGTTTGTTGAAAAGCATCTTGGTCTATTGTTCTACAACAGGTCAGCATTCCACAGTGCACAATGAATTACAAAATAACTGACTTGTGCTTTCTTTATTCCTTTTGTTCTCATTTATTTGTTCGTTGACGGAAATATCGTCCCTGGGGATTTTATTTACGGACTCTTTCATCTTCAGAAAATCATTTTTAATTTCCGAAGCACAAGCTACGTTTCTGTCTCTAATTCTTTGTTGGTTCGGTGATTTAATGATGCAGTATACCTTGAACATAAGGTCATGCCATTTTGTAAGGACCGAAATACCAGAGAAGGAGAAAAAAGAGTATCTTTAAATTTTCTTTAATTGAGGACCAAAGATGGAAAAGTGTAAAAGTGCCGAAATGTGAAAAATGTGTTTTTTTTAATAAGGGGATGTATTAGCCATGCCGCATATGATGGTAACTTGTGCATGCGCCTGAGGTCATTAGTTTAGTTGGTAAGAAGTTCAACAGGTAGAGCCACAGTCCAATGTGCCCAACTGAGTTTGGTGGGAAATGGTGAATGTGCCAGCGTCTCGCGCTGCAATTTTTCTGCGCTGTCCGTTGTGTCAATGTTCTATCATTCACAGGGGCGTATTCTCCTTGAATGCAAGGCATTCATTGCATGCGTTATGATAACACAAAGAACTGTCTGATGTACGATTTTAGGTTGTTTCAAGTCAAATATTAACGATTTCATCTATCAGAAGTTCAAAAGGTCCGCGCAACCACGGCCGACTGGCGCAACTGTACTAGTTCCGTTGCTTGACTACGTGTGGTGCTGGTGTAGTCTCGCCGTCTACTCCACTCTAGGAAGAAAGCGAGAGCGAATGGAGGAGTTAAGGATGTAAGGCATTCAATCTTAAAATTGCATTCGGTGGCAGACGTAGTTCTGAAACCCTCCGAACGATGTCGCTGCAATTGAAACTTGGTCAGAATTTGTCACCCCATACCCGTGCTACCCTCTGCCATCTGTTAGCAACTTGGAGAAGGTCGGCATCTTTACAGCGAACGGGGCCCACAGATTACCCCCCAGCGAGAACCCAACGTGACAAAACTGACCAGTGCCACTGGGGTGACTTACCTCCAGTGCTTGAGTTGTGGCTAACTAGTGAGTTAATTCATTGTGTTTTCGGTGTTTTATTACATTTTGCGCACATGTGGTATTAACGATGGATGAGTCTAAAACGGATATAATTGTAAATCAGTTTGAAAAGCCATTTACTGGCCGTTCGTTTGATGAAAAGATTCGAATAGTTAAAGCCGGGAGACCTCTACCTTCCCTCGTAAATTTCTTCTTTTTCTTCTTAATCTGCTTACCCTCCAGGGTTGGCTTTTCCTTCGGACTCAGCGAGGGATCCCTCCTCTACCGCCTCAAGGGTAGTGTACTGGAGCTTCATACTCTGGGTCGGATGATACAACTGGGGAGGATGACCAGTACCTCGCCCAGGCTGCCTCACCTGCAATGCTGAACAGGGGCCTTGCGGGGGATGGGAAGATTGGAAGGGATAGACAAGGAAGAGGGAAGAAAGCGGCCGTGGCCTGAAGTTAGGTACCATCCCGGCATTTGCCTGGAGGAGAACCACTTCGAGGATGGCTGAGGTGGGAATCGAACCCACCTCTACTCAGTTGACCTCCCGAGGCCTCGTACCACTTTTCAAATTTCGGGCCTCCGGGGGTGGCAGCTAATCACACTAACCGCTACACCACAGAGGCGGACCCTGGTAAATTTCAAAACAGAAAACAAGAATTGTGTACGCACGTTCAATCCAGAAACTTACAGTAAAACTGTTTGGCTCGAGTTCACCTACATGTAATTAGGGTGAGTAGAATTGAAATTTACTTAATACATTGTGTTAACTGCATGGTTACTAGTTGCATGCCTCAGTGGAGATTCCAGGATACGCCACTGATCATTCACGTATTTTCTAATTTGTGAGCCACTTAATTAAAGATGAAATTTATAGAAGTTTTGTCATGTAGTTATATAAAACGTACTGGATGTAGTATACTTTCACTTCAAAGGCCGTAGGTAATCATTAATTCCTGGTCTCCTTTGGTAGAAAAGGGTGAAAGCGTCATTGTGCTCGGGAACACTATTATTCGCGTTTATTCGAAAACATGTTTCTGGCACTTTCACCCTTTTCTATCTTTGGTCCTCAATTAATCACACAGTACAGCCTTGTCAAACTCTATTACGTATCACGACAGTTGTTAAGTTCCGGTAAGGCCGAGTGCACACTGGCTCGATACAATACGATTATTACCCCAAGGCGGGACGTTTATCAGAGCTACAGTCTTGTTCCCACTGGAGCGATACGATAAGCGACACAATACAAGGAATATATATATATATATATATATATATATATATATATATATATATATTGCTAGGGGCTTTACGTCGCACCGACACAGATAGGTCTTATGGCGACGATGGGATAGGAAAGGCCTAGGAGTTCGAAGGAAGCGGCCGTGGCCTTAATTAAGGTACAGCCCCAGCATTTGCCTGGTGTGAAAATGGGAAACCACGGAAAACCATTTTCAAGGCTGCCGATAGTGGGATTCGAACCTACTATCTCCCAGATGCAAGCTCACAGCAAATATAATTTTCTTGGCTCAGTTGTAATCATACGCTTGTCAACTGAAGAAGAGGCTTGAGTGGAGCTTTTGAAAGTAGGAACGATCATAATAATCTATACTAATGTTATAAAAAGAAAATATTTGTATGTGTGTATATTTGTTTGTAATGGATGAACTCAAAAACTACTGAACCGATATTAAAAATTCTTTCACCTATAGAAAGCTACAATGCCATTAAGTAACATGGGCTGTATTTTATTTTCAAAACAGTTATAGATCCCTACGAAAATTGAAATAATGTTACCCAAGGTATCAAAACTTTGCCTATAATAGTAAATTGTGCAACAAGCCTATAATGGCAATAATTAAGACACGAGTATATTTTAAAACGAGCGAGTTTTATAATTTCCATACGAGTGTCTTAATTACCATTATAGGCGAGCTGCTTAGAACTGTTTTTTTTCTTCTGCTATTTGCTTTACGTCGCACCGACACAGATAGGTCTTATGGCGACGATGGGATAGAAAAGGCATAGGAATTGGAAGGAAGCGGCCGTGGCCTTAATTAAGGTACAGCCCCGGCATGTGCCTGGTGTGAAAATCGGAAACCACGGAAAACCATCTTCAGGGCTGCCGACAGTGGGGCTCGAACCCACTATCTCCCGATTACTGGATACTGGCTGCACTTAAGCGACTGCAGCTATCGAGCTCGGTACAACTGTTTATGCTCGATGATAATTATAACTCTATTTTTTAAATATTCATAAATTTCTGTCGAGATGTCGCTTGACAGATGAGTTTACTGAACAGAGTGCAGAGCGCATGAGCCGGGTTATTGATTTTTCATGAGTGGATCAGAGACATTGACAATGTCATATGTTTTCAAAGCTTTGATAGGAGCTTACCATAACCTAGATTTATTTCAAATACAAATTGTTTATTGTACCGTTGATAAAGTGAATTTGCGGGAATGTGCCGTGAGGTTGTGGAATATTGGAAGTAGAAGGTGTATTGATGTTAATATGTGTGTCTGACATGTTTGATTTTGGAAACAAGTGCGAAGCTAGTGCATTGATCGCAGGTGCGATGCTATCCTTATCTAATTGGTCAAACAGTTGTATCATGATGAAAATCTGAACTCTGATTGGTGAAGAACCTGTATCATAATGAAAATCTGAACTCTGACTGGTGGAGAACCTGTATCGTAATGTAACTTGAACTATAATCATCATCATCATCTGTTTACCCTCCAGGTTCGGCTTTTCCCTCGGACTCAGCGAGGGATCCCACCTCTACCGCCTCAAGGGCAGTGTCCTGGAGCTCCAGACTCTTGGTCGGGGGATACAAGTGGGGAGTATGACCAGTACCTCGCCCAGGCGGCCTCACCTGCTATGGTGAACAGGGGCCTAGTAGGGGGATGGGAAGATTGGAAGGGATAGGCAAGGATGAGGGAAGGAAGCGGCCGTGGCCTTAAGTTAGGTACCATCCCGGCATTCGCCTGGAGGTGAAGTGGGAAACCACGGAAAACCACTTCGAGGATGGCTGAGGTGGGAATCGAACCCACCTCTACTCAGTTGACCTCCCGAGGCTGAGTGGACCCCGTTCCAGCCCTCGTACCACTTTTCAAATTTCGTGGCAGAGCCGGGAATCGAACCCGGGCCTCCGGGGGTGGCAGCTAATCACGCTAACCACTACACCACAGAGGCGGCTTGAACTATAATGAGCCTCATTAAGATTCAGTTTTCTGGCATGTAATATTTATATTTCGGCATCGTCGAGCGTAAAAGACCAATATAGACGAAATATCAATTTTGTCGTACAAAGACGAGATAACGCTCATTTTAAGCCTCACGACGCGAAGAACAAAACTCGGTAAGGCTCTACGGGCCCCGGAAATCATGTTTTAAGGGCCTTAAACCAACCGTTGTGGAGATATTGCCATCACACTACCCCGCTCTAGGAACAGGATGAAGAAATGACCAGCCGTAACCATGGCAACATCAGCTCAAGAATTCTACTATAGGCCTGCGGTTCGAAGTAGGCACGTGCGTAAATGTAGGCTAGGCCAAGGAGAGATTCTGCTGCACATATGACTGCCTGAAAAGAAGACTTGTGGTGAGCTACCCCTATGGGTGGAGATAGGGAGGGGCTGGGATATAAAATCGAAAATATTGTCGAATCCATAGGTTTTGGGGTCGCTGAGAAGAACAGTGACATTCCGCATGTCGTTTAAGTAAAGTTCAGTTCACATCGGCATGGAGGTGAGAAGGGGTGAAAAAAGTCCAAAATGGCCAAGATTATGGATTTATGTGTGTGCAACGCTCTGGGCGGGGGGGTGGAAAGGGAGTAAAGTATCATTCAACGTCACAATAACGAAATCTACAAAAAATAGATTCACACATTGTACCGGGCGGTACACCTCCACGCCGCTAATTTAAAATTTGCGCCTGTTGAAACTCCTCTGCTGGAGGAAGTCTGAACTTTATTTACGCTATTAATTCTCTACTTTCTCAGAAGATGTCACCACGTGGAAAATTTTGAGTTTTTGAACTGTGTCATTTTTGATGTGTTTTTGTTTCGCTTGAAGTAAGAAGTGTGAACTTTCTCTTCTAGAGGACACTACTGAAGATCAACAATAGTGCACCCTAGTGCGAAGTCAAAGAACTATTTTGTTGGATAAATTTTTATTTCAAATGTTTGTTCTTTGCTAAATTTCTTTCTGTCATTGGTTAAGTTGGCAATATTAACCCCTTCCTTCCCCTTGTTTTAAATCTAGCCTATCCCGAATTTCTTAAATTAATTTTCCACCAATTATGTGTTTCTTCTTAGTATTGTGTAGGGGGTTTATGGATGAACCAATAAAATCCTCGTGGGAGGGTGTTCTCATTCCCCTAACGCCTAGAAACTTCCGCGAGAGTATATAAACTGCTAATTTTAGGGTCTCCGGGCCACTTCAGTTCCATCTTTCAGTGTATTAAGTACATAGCAGGAGGCGGGAAGCGCCTCTTTCCTCGGCAGCGGTCAACAACAAGGTAATGGCCGATTAATAACTTCTTTCTTTGCTTGCTCAGCAGTTTAACTCTCGGGGCGGGTTCTAAGCGTTCCACCATGTAACCTTTTCCTAAATGTAACTACTCCTTTCATATATTCTCTTTTAAAGCTACATACTGGGATAGAGAGTGCTAACCCTCTCGAGCTCCCACTCATATTGTTTTGTGGTGAACTTATTTTTCTCAACCTATTCTTCGTTAATGTAAAACAAATTGTTCTCTTCTTAAGTCACCTCTTTAGTATGGGATTAGCCCTTGTATTAACGGCCTAGTGCCAAGTAGGTCTTAATCAAGTGTATTAGGAGTGCAAGCTCGCCTCCTCTCAAATTGTTATTTTAGAGGTCATTTAATTAACCTCCTTTGCATTTAATAGACCTCAGTAGATTGGGTATTTTACCGCTGTGTTTATGTCCGTTGAGGACAACTTGAAGGTGGAGTTTGGTGTGGCCTGGGAGAGGCTTAAATTTGAGAGCGAGTGGCTCTTTTGAAAATTGAGTGTTGTATGCCTCGTGGAGGCTTTTCAGTGTAATTTGGAGCTAGGGCTCCTAGGCATGAATGGGGTTTTCTGCCCCTCTGTTGAAACTTGTGTTTGGAGGTAAAACTGCGCTGATTGCCCAAGCATTGTGTTTTTAGGGCTCGAAGCCCAAATCCTGTAAATATTGTAACTACCCTTTGACTTGCTACTTTGTATCTGCCATGCTTGTTATTTCTTTGTTTTTGAAAAGAAAATATAACCTGGTTAAATTTTAATTAATTTTACTTTAGTAGCTTGAGACCCGTTCACCACCCCGCACCTTCTTTCACGCATAACTACCACAAAAACACGGTAACAAGTGGTAGCAGAGCGTGGTTGAATGTGTCTCAATTTAGCCCCTTTTGACGGCTAAACATTGTTTGTTCCGAACTCTAACTATTTTCCCAGTTGCTGGAATCTTTTGAGTTTTTCAAAATTGTTCTGCCACCATGCCCGGCCCTCGCGATGTTCTCCATCTTAACTATTTGCGCAAGGAGGAGTTGATCTATGAATTGACTATTAGAAATGTACAATCTGGAGGCACGGTTGCAGTAGACACAAACAAGCTTAGAGAGTCCCTAGATTTGCCCATTTCCATCCCCAATTTGGGAGAGAAAGAAATTGACGACTCTCTTTCCACGATCACGGAGAATATTATTGGGCTAGCTTCTGTAGTTAGTTTTTTTGATGAAAATGATCCTTCTCCTAATCAAATTAAGCGTGTGCAAGCTAGGCTGTTTCATTTTTCCAATAGAGTTAACGATCTGTTGTCTCTAAAGTTGAATGACGTTCAGAAGAAGGAAGCTAGTACGCTGCTTGAAAATATGTCTGAATTATCTAGCAAGGTCACTCAATTGTTAACAGGGGAGGTTCCTCCCAAAAGCGATCTCCCCACCACAGTGAATGTAGGTAGCGAGGAAGAGCCTCATAAGGGAGAAGTTAATAGGATAACCGTTGCTGCTCAAACTATCTCTGCCCCATTGGACAACGAATCTGAACGCCGTGCATCGTTGAGTAACATCCGTTCGGAATTAACTTCCTTGCCATTGAAACCTTTACCTACTATGTCACCCGGGTTTAGCAGCTTGCCTCACCCATTGGCAATGTTGCTCAGAGGTATATCGAAGTTTTCGGTTAATACCACCAGTGAAGTAATTTCATTTTTAAGATTTCTGGTTGAATTTCAGGATCATGCCCTTGTGTTTTCTCTTTCTCCATGTCAAATTTTGCAAATTATCTATCCTTATGCAATTGGGAACATGCATCATTTTCAAAAATATTTTTTTTGAAAAGTACACCAATGAAATAGTACGTAAACGTATTACATTGTGGTATGTTGCCTTGTTTTCTACCATTAAAAAAATATTGAATAGTGCCTTTCCGCAAGGCGAGTGAAACGGCCTCTGACGTAAGCGGCGCGCTGTGACGTCAAGATCCAGTACCGCATGGAGCTCTACCAGCCGTTGTGCATCAGCCGTTGCTAAAAGCCGATTATTTATTATTCATGATTGCGAATAACTTCAAAATGACAGAAGAAAGGTTCAAAACAGCACAATCAGACAATCTAGCATGTGTAAATGTCATCATTCTTGAAAAATAATGACTTTTGTGGCCGCAGAAATTCGCGGATAACAAGCCAGTTTGTAAGTGGCGTCTTTTATATACGTGCAATGTACTGTAACCCATAGTATTAGGATAACAACGAACCTGGATAGATATCACATCACTTTCAACATTTCCTTCTAGACTGATTCCCCTATTAAAGAATAACATTACATTTTCGGGCTTTCAGCATTAGTAAAGTAAGAAATCGGATTTCAGCACTAACATAAACATATAGGTAGCATTATACTACTCGTCCGCTTCTGTGGTGTAGTGGTTAATGTGTGCCACTCCCGGAGGCCCGGTTTCGATTCCCGGCTCTGCCATGAAAGTTGAAAACAAATAGTACGAGGGCTAGAACGGGGTCTACTCAGCCTCGGGAGGTCAACTGTGTAGAAGGGTTTCGAATCTCACCTCAGCCATCCTCGAAGTGGTTTTTCGTATTTTCCTACTTCTCCTCCAGGCACCTAAGGCCACGGCCGTTTCCTTCCCTCTTCCTTGTCTATCCCTTCCGATCCTCCCATCCTCCAACAAGGCCCCTGTTGAGCATAACAGGTGAGGCCGCCTGGGCGAGGTAATGGCCCTCCTCACCAGTTGCATCACCATACTCAAAAGTCTCACGTTCCAGGACACTGCCCTTGAAGTGGTAGAGGTGAAATCCCTCGCTGAGTCCGAGAGAAAACCAACCCTGAAGGATAAACTGATTAAGAAAGAAAGAAAGATCATAGTACTATAGGGCTATAATCTATCATTCCCAAAAAAATATATATTTATGGTTGGGACAACTGGCCTACCCACTTCCGGGGCCCATGAAAGAGAATTAAATATCTTTGTGGAGGGAAAAAGTTAAACATGATAAAGATAAATATGACTTCATCTAGTTTTCACAAGTCGGGCTGAGTGGTTCAGACTGTTGAGGTGCTGGCCTTCTGACCCCAACTTGGCAGGTTCGATCCTGGTTCAGTCCGGTGGTAGTTGAAGGTGCTCAAATACGTCAGCCTCGTGTCGGTAGATTTACTGGCACGTAAAATAACTCCTGCAGCACTAAATTCCTGCACATCGGGGTCTCCGAAAATCGTAGAAGTAGTTAGCGGGGCGTGAAGCCAGTAACATTAATTACATTTGGCTTTTAACAAGCTGAGCATATCAGGAAAGAAAAGTGTCCTGGTGACATTTTAGTCGCTCAATACAGGAATGTCTTTGGGTGCTGTGACTTTTACTTTTTTTTTTTTTTTTTTTTTTTTGCTGTTTGCTTTACGTTACACCGTCACATATAGGTCTTATGGCAACGATGGAACAGGAAAGGCCTAGGAATGGGAACAAAGCGGCCAGGGCCTTAGGTACAGCCTCAGCATTTGCCTGGTGTGAAAATGGGAAACCACGGAAAATCATCTTCAGGGCTGCCGGCAGTGGGGTTCAAAACCCACTATCTCCCGGATGCGAGCACACAGCTGCGCGTTCCTAACCGCACGGCCAACTCGCGCGGTATTTTTACCCTTCGGTTTATTGACTTGGCTTGTATAACCTAAAACTTAGGCTAAGTTGGATAATATTTTAAACACCTACATCACTATTTTCACCTGTGTGCAATTATGTTATTTATTTCATTAATATTATGATAATTATTATAATTGAGCATTGTTAACTTATAAGACCCCAACAGACAAGCATTGGTATTGTGTAGAGGTATACGTTTGTTAAATTCACGTTGTTTCCTTTCATGATGTACACGGCTATTCTTTGTTACATTATAGAGTATTTAGATATAGCCTAAATTTCTTTACCAATTAAGCTCTTCAATAAAGACATACATAACTGTCCCATGCCAAGATATATTGGTAGAATTAGAGCTGTCAAAATGGTTCATAACCCCTTTGATTTATTATCTTGACATGGATCACCCAAAACATAGGTTAGGTTTGGAGAATACTTTAATAATCAGCATTATTTAATGCACTGTTTATTACTTTCATATTCCAAGATGTAATTGAAGCATTTAAATAAAGCATCATACATTAAAATTTAAAGTTTTACCACTAGAACAGCTGACATGGAAAAGTGATTTGAAAATTCAAACAAATTCATCTTACGTTAAAATCTTCAAAAAATAAAATGTAGACTTTTCCGATATATCACCAGCATTTCTCCAGCTCGCCAAAATCCATTTTTCCCAGTTTTAGCCACTCAGATTATTATCCAATCTATAGACCTCGAATTTAACCATACTAGACACTAACGTAAAGTAGAAATACGCGAAGTGTAGCCTGCTTCTCACAGCACACTATGTGTTATTTCGTCTGCTAATTCAGTCAACCTGTACGATGACGTCAGGCCAATGAGATCGCGTACTTGCGTGACGTAACATTTTCGTAGATTTTTATCATGTTTGGAGTTATTATTTGTACATTCTGATCACATTTTTGAATTCTGCATGCAATTTTGAATCAGATTAGCATATTTTTAATTAAAACCCCGGATCATGCATGTTCCCTATTGGTATTCTTTCTGACAAAATAGTAAGAGCCATAGCCGAACAGTCATCTATTGAAGATTTTCATGCACACTTGCTTGCAAATTTTATTCCCGCCCGCGCGAGGTCTTCTCTGATTCAGAAGTACTATTATCGTGTACAGCGATTGGATGAGAACTTGGCTGATTTCATAAAAGACATTAAGTTTTATACTAGGGTGTTTGCTCTTCACTTCCCTGAGGATAAAATTGTACAAGCTATTGTGGAAGGTATTTCACCATCTTATAGGTCATACTTGTGTTTCGCGGGGTGCCCGCAAACTTTCTCTGAACTTGAAGCGTTGGCCGTCTCAGCGGAAGGAGTTAGGTACGCCGATTCTTTGCGTGTGGCAAAAGAACCCCCTCCTTCGTTTAGTAATACTCGGCCTCCACCTCGCCGACCAGTCACACCCCGTAAATGTTATGCTTGCGGGTCGCCTGACCATCTTCGCAATAAATGTCCATTGGTCAAAACTAGTAGGGCAAATAATGGAGCTGGTTCAGCACAAGGCTGTTTTAAATGTGGGGCTTTCTCACATATCGCCAAGAATTGCTAAAACTCGAATAGCACCCCCTCCTGCTCAACTTCTGGTGCAAATTCTACCTATGCCAATAATAAAAAGTGACTAGTGGCTTCGGCTGAGTCGACTAATCCATCTTCCCGAGACTCAGCCCCTGGTAAACAGGTTGTAAATTCAGGGAACGAGCAATTTTCAAATTTATCTTTTGAAGGTCCCAAAGAGTGTCTTAGGATTGCGGCGGATTCCCCCGCACCTGTTCCTTTTCTTAAGATTGAGTTAAATAACGAGCCTATAACAGCTCTCTTAGACTCAGGCAGTGTTTGTTCGATTATTTCGGCTGAATGGTATTCTAAATTGAAATCTGTTTGTAAACTACCTGACTATGTCTCATCTCCTGTTCAATATGTTTCGGCTAATTCATCCCCATTAGAAATTCTAGGTTCCTTATTGGTCAAAATTCGTATTTTTAAATTCACATGGAAAGTTAAATTGTTCGTGGCCAAGCTCTTGTCTTGCCCCATTATATTGGGAGCGGACTTTATTTTTCACACTGGTCTTGTGCTCGATCTTCAGAGTAGGTCTTGCACTTTCAAATTTGCCTCTAATTGTAGCATCCCTTTATTAAAGTGTAATTCTGCATCATGTTCTTCTATTTCGCCTACCCAGGATGAGATGTTGTTAGATCTTAGACATCTACCTGAGGAGCAGGCTGATAGTATTCGTAAGCTGTGTCAGTCGTTTCCAGAGGTGTTCTCTGATACTCTTGGTGTTACTGACCTTATTGAATACAAAATTGAGGTCACTGATTCGATTCCGGTCCGTCTTCCACCGTATAGGCTATCTCCACCTAAAATGAAGGCTCTGAAAGAAATTATCGATCAGATGTTGAAGGATGGTATTATTAGGCCCTCTAAGTCGGCGTATTCTTCGCCTATTTTTCTAGTTCCGAAACCCCAAGGGGGCTTCAGGCCTGTCATTGATTACAGGGCTCTCAATCGGAAGGTGGTGTTACAATCTGTGCCCCTTCCCGACCTTCATTCTTGTTTTTCATGGTTTCGTAAGGCCAAGTTCTTTACTATCTTGGACTTGAATCAGGCCTATAATCAAATTCCCCTTGCCGAAGAGTCTAAACACCTTACAGCGTTTGCCACGGACTGGAATTTATATGAATACAACCGCGTGCCTTTCGGGCTCCCCACGGGAGCAGCTGTACTCACTAGGCTGCTAGATAGGGTCTTCTCCGACATCAAATTTGAGTACTTATATCACTACTTGGATGATGTCGTCGTATTTTCAGAGACTTTTGAAGAGCATCTAGATCATCTGCGAGAAGTTCTCGATCGCCTTCGTAAAGCTGGGTTAACTGTTAAGTTGTCCAAGGTTGCCTTTGCTAAGCCCTCTATGTCTTTCCTAGGGCATATTGTGTCACCTGATGGTGTAGCCGTCGATCATTCTAGAACACAGGCCATCCGTGATTTTAAACCTCCCAAGGACATCAAAGGCATCGCCAGGTTTATTGATATGGTGAATTTCTTCAGGAAGTTTATTCCTAACTTCGCTAATAGAGCGGCGCCCTTAAACCTTCTTCGTAGGAAAGGCATCAAATTCGAGTGGGGACCTTCTCAACAAGCCGCTTTTGAAGACCTTAAATTAGCTCTTTGTAATGCCCCTGTACTTGCTATGCCTGATTTCTCGAAGAAATTCATCGTCCAAACCGACGCGTCGTCGTCAGCAGTAGCGGCAGTCCTTCTTCAAGAGACTGAACTAGGGAGGCGACCCATCGCCTATGCATCTAGGACCTTGTCGGCTCAAGAAGCCAAGTATTCCATATATGAGCTCGAAGGTTTGGCAGTCTTATTCGCCTTAGAGAAGTTCCGTCTCTATCTGGAACATGTTAAATTCGACCTGGAGACAGATAATCAAGCCTTAAGCTGGGTCTTAGGTAGGCCGCGTCGTACTGGTCGTATAGCCCGTTGGGCCATCCGTATTTCTGCCTTCCAGTTTGATGTTAGACATATCAGAGGTACCGAAAATATTGTCGCTGATGGACTTAGCCGTATGTTTTCAAACGACGTCGAGACCCAAGAACCGGTCGACAGTTCATCACCTCCCGAGTCCATACTATCTGATGTTAATGCCATCTTAACAGATGCTCCCATGCTTTTTAGGGATATCGAGAAATACCAACGTGAAGATCCGACGCTGGCTCCGATAATGGAAACCCTTTCTTCTGGGGAACATGTCGTCCCTTATGTTCTGAGGAATGGTGTTTTATGTTGCCCTTCGAGGCATGACAAGATGATGAAGGTTGTCGTTCCAGCTGTCCTTGTGCCTATGATCTTCAAATACTATCATGAGACCCCATTGGGGGGGCATCTGGGAATATTTAAAACTCGTGAAAAGATTCGTGAAATGTTCATCTGGAAAGGTATGGACGGTGAAATCCGTGAACTTGTAAAAGCTTGTAAATCTTGTTTGCTCAGTAAACCCACCATGTCCACCAAGGTAGGCCTTTTGTCTTCGCATCAAGCGTCGCGCCCCATGGAACGCCTGTATATTGATTATGTAGGACCCTTCCCCCAGTCAAAGGGAAATGCCAACAAATTCATCTTTGTATGTGTAGATGGTTTTACAAGATTTTCCTGGTTATTTCCGACTAAGCTGGCTACCGCTCAGTCCACCATTACTTGCCTAAATTCTATTTTTGCTTCTTTTGGTCCGTGCCAATATATTGTGTTCGATAATGCTAAGGCGTTTACATCAAATCTTTTTCGTAAATTCTGTTTTGACTTATCCATCTCTCATGTAACTACTTCTGCTTATTACCCTCAACCATCTCTGGCTGAACGGGTTAATCGTAATCTCAGGTCCGCACTTATTGCCTATCATCATGATGATCATTCCAGGTGGGACACGTCCCTGCATTGGTTAGCTTTTGCTTTGAATTCGGCGGTTCATGAATCACATAAATTTACTCCAGCTTCTTTGATGTTCAAGTTTGTTCCCAACTCGCCGCTCTCTAACCTCTGGTCTCTGAGTGACATTCTACCCGAGACAATAGATCCGGATAATATTAAAGATCTTTGGAAGAAGGCTAAAGCCAATCTTAAGGTATCTCATGAAAAGGTTAGGGAAAGGTATGATCGTGGACGGAGACCCACCACTTTGAATGTAGGTGACCAGGTGATGGTCAAGAACTTTGTTCCCGCGGGCAAGCTTGCCCCCAGATTTCACGGACCTTGTATCATTCTCGATTTTCTTACGCCAGTTACGTTGTTAGTAAGCAATCCAGCCACCGAGAGGATATTTAGGGTTCACCTGTCACAGGTGAAACCGGTGTAATTTCCGTGTTAACTTGCTTCATATTATTTTGAAAGGAATATTAAGGTTATATTTTTTTGAGTTTCACTTTTAAGGCTTTCTGCCCCTTCTATAATATTTTGTTTTATATGTAAGCATTTGTGTGAAACCTCCCCCGATTTGTTAAACTGCCATCCTGTCCTTGCCTCGGCCATTACCACGCTCCCGTCTCCTGCTCCAATACACACTGTGGCTGAATTATATTAAATGCCATGGACATCTGCACGCCGCTGACCCCTCAACCTCTTCACCAAGCCTGTGCCCTCAGAAAGATGATGGTCCAACACAATTCTGCCGCCTAGCTTTAATGTTTCAGTGCCCCCGCAGCCGCGCGGCGCCGTGCAGCAACTGGGGCAGAGGACGGGCCCCCTCTTCTCCAGCGAGGACGTCAGGTGCACGGCGAGCCGGAGCTCTCCTCCCGGCCAAGGCTGATGCGCGGCGCACGACCGGCTACTTGCCCGCAGCCTGTATATGTTCACCGCGGGCGCGGCGTGTTTCAACACCTCTGCTCCCCTCATAGTGCGGGCGAGCGGTATCTCAGGGTACTTGAGGGGTCCGAGTGGCCTCTCTTTGGACGCAAGCTGCAACGGCCGGTCTGGCCATTCAACTTAATCAACATCAACTACATGGACAGTTACGATAAGCAATGACTACACTTGGGAATTCAACAGCAATATTTGGTGGCAATTGCAAAATTTTTCTTCACCTTTAAGTATTAAAAGTTTATCTTCAGAAATTCAACTTCTACAAATATAAAGACTTTACTTCTCCTGCAACAACAAAATTTTGAAACTGAATCAAACCAAATTAAGAAAATTTTATAAATGCTTCTGCAATCAATCTTCATATCCACAGCTTAGCTTGGACCTTGTTTCAAACAGATTTCATGTGCCACCCCTGGAGGTACTTTTGGGGGGGGGAGGTCTGTACCGGGCGGTACACCTCCACGCCGCTAATTTAAAATTTGCGCCTGTTGAAACTCCTCTGCTGGAGGAAGTCTGAACTTTATTTACGCTATTAATTCTCTACTTTCTCAGAAGATGTCACCACGTGGAAAATTTTGAGTTTTTGAACTGTGTCATTTTTGATGTGTTTTTGTTTCGCTTGAAGTAAGAAGTGTGAACTTTCTCTTCTAGAGGACACTACTGAAGATTAACAATAGTGCACCCTAGTGCGAAGTCAAAGAACTATTTTGTTGGATAAATTTTTATTTCAAATGTTTGTTCTTTGCTAAATTTCTTTCTGTCATTGGTTAAGTTGGCAATATTAACCCCTTCCTTCCCCTTGTTTTAAATCTAGCCTATCCCGAATTTCTTAAATTAATTTTCCACCAATTATGTGTTTCTTCTTAGTATTGTGTAGGGGGTTTATGGATGAACCAATAAAATCCTCGTGGGAGGGTGTTCTCATTCCCCTAACGCCTAGAAACTTCCGCGAGAGTATATAAACTGCTAATTTTAGGGTCTCCGGGCCACTTCAGTTCCATCTTTCAGTGTATTAAGTACATAGCAGGAGGCGGGAAGCGCCTCTTTCCTCGGCAGCGGTCAACAACAAGGTAATGGCCGATTAATAACTTCTTTCTTTGCTTGCTCAGCAGTTTAACTCTCGGGGCGGGTTCTAAGCGTTCCACCATGTAACCTTTTCCTAAATGTAACTACTCCTTTCATATATTCTCTTTTAAAGCTACATACTAGGATAGAGAGTGCTAACCCTCTCGAGCTCCCACTCATATTGTTTTGTGGTGAACTTATTTTTCTCAACCTATTCTTCGTTAATGTAAAACAAATTGTTCTCTTCTTAAGTCACCTCTTTAGTATGGGATTAGCCCTTGTATTAACGGCCTAGTGCCAAGTAGGTCTTAATCAAGTGTATTAGGAGTGCAAGTTCGCCTCCTCTCAAATTGTTATTTTAGAGGTCATTTAATTAACCTCCTTTGCATTTAATAGACCTCAGTAGATTGGGTATTTTACCCCTGTGTTTATGTCCGTTGAGGACAACTTGAAGGTGGAGTTTGGTGTGGCCTGGGAGAGGCTTAAATTTGAGAGCGAGTGGCTCTTTTGAAAATTGAGTGTTGTATGCCTCGTGGAGGCTTTTCAGTGTAATTTGGAGCTAGGGCTCCTAGGCATGAATGGGGTTTTCTGCCCCTCTGTTGAAACTTGTGTTTGGAGGTAAAACTGCGCTGATTGCCCAAGCATTGTGTTTTTAGGGCTCGAAGCCCAAATCCTGTAAATATTGTAACTACCCTTTGACTTGCTACTTTGTACCTGCCATGCTTGTTATTTCTTTGTTTTTGAAAAGAAAATATAACCTGGTTAAATTTTAATTAATTTTACTTTAGTAGCTTGAGACCCGTTCACCACCCCGCACCTTCTTTCACGCATAACTACCACAAAAACACGGTAACACACATAATTAACAGGTAATAAAAAACCTAAAAGTAAACAATCAATAAAGTGCCCGGGCAGTGCCGGGTAATAAAGATAGCATGAAGATAAAGTTGGAATTCAAGAAGACAAAAGGGGGCAAATATACTGGAATAAATTATGAAAGGAAATGTTTGATAAATTTCCAAATTCTTTGAAAATATTTAAGAAAACGCTAGATAAACAACTGATAGGGAATCTGTCACCTGGGCGACAGCCCTAAATTCAGATCATGATGATTGATTGACTGATTGACTGATTGATTGATTGATTGATTGATTGATTGATTTATGATGGATGGATGGATTGATTGATTGATTGATTGATTGATTGATTGATTGATTGATTGATTGATTGATTTTCTTGAGCTGTTCAGGATATATATGTATTAACAGTGTAGGTGGCAATATAAAGGAAGATACTGGGTAGTTACATTCATAGTTTCGAAACCGAATACACTCGCTCGGTCTCATCTATATACATATAAAGCAGAATGTCTGTTTGTCTGCCTGTTCCGTATAAAAATCCATACCGTTCTACCAATCTGAACCAAATTTTGTATTAATTTTAGGACCCTGCGGGTAACCCTATCTACAAGAAATTTTAACATCCCTCTCCATTCCCTAGATTTAGGTCCTTTGGCACATTAACATAGGCTAATATCAATCAATCAATACTGATCTGCATTTAGGGTAGTCGCCCAGCTGTCAGATTCCCTATCTGTTCTTTTCCTAGCCTTTTCTTAAATGATCGCAAAGAAATTGGAAATATATTGAACATCTCCCTTGGTAAGTTATTCCAATCCCTAACTCCCCTACTTATAAACGAATATTTGCCCCAATTTGTCCTCTTGAATTCCAGCTTTATCTTCATATTGTGATATTTCCTACTTTTAGAGACACCATCCAAACTTATTCGTCTACTGATGTTCTCCCACGCCATCTCTCCACTGATAGCTCGGAACATACCACTTAGTCGAGCAGCTCGTCTCCTTTCTCCCAAGTCTTCCCAGCCCAAACTTTGCAACATTTTTGTAACACTACTCTTTTGTCGGAAATCACCCAGAACAAATCGAACTGCTTTTCTTTGGATTTTTCTTTCAGTTCTTGAATCAAGTAATCCTGGTGAGGGTCCCATACACTGGAACCACACTTTAGTTGGGGTATTACCAGAGACTTATATGCCCTCTCCTTTACATACTTGCTACAACAACTAAATACCCTTATAACCATGTGCAGAGATCTGTACCCTTTATTAACAATCGTATTTATGTGATCACCCCAATGAAGATCTTTCCTTATATTAACATCTAGGTACTTACAATGATCCCCAAAAGGAACTTTCACCCCATCAACGCAGTAATTAAAACTGAGAGGCCTTTTCCTATTTGTGAGACTCACAACCTGACTTTTAACCCCGTTTATCATCATACCATTGCCTACTGTCCACCTCACTACATTATGGAGGTCATTTCGCAGTTGCTCACAATCTTGTAACATATTTATTACTATGTAGGCGAAATATTCAATTTGTCATACAAGGACAAGACAAAGCTCAGTTTGAACCTCACGACGCGTAGAAAAATACTCGGTCAGTCCCTACGGGCCCCGAAAACCATGTTTAAAGGGCCTGAAACCAGCCGTTTTGGAGATATTGACATCAAACTACCCCGCTGTAGGAATTGGATAAGGAAATGACCATCAGTAACCATGGCAACGTCAGCTCAAGGATTCTGCAGTAGTACACAGGCCTGCGGTTCGAAGTAGACACGTGCGTAAATGTAGACTAAGCCAAGGGGGGATTCTGCTGCACATATGACTGTCTCAAAAAAAGCACTGTGGGGGTAAACCACCCCTACGGGTTGTGGTCGGGAGGGGGTGGCATATATAAAAATAATCGAAAATAGTGTCGAAACCATAGGTTTCAGGGTCGCTCAGATGAACAGTGATATTCCGCATGTCCAAGTTCAGTTCCCATCGGCTTGAAGGTGAGAAGGGCTGAAAAATGGCCCAGTTTATGGATTTATGTGTGTGCACCCCTCTGAGCGGGAGTGTAAAGGGGATGAAGTATAAAAGTAATAGGAAAAGACAAATATTAAAGCAGAAGACTTAGTTTTCGGCATCGCTAAGATGAATATTGACACTCCAGATGTCGTTTAAGACCAAGTTCACCCGCATCGGCACGGGGGTGAGAAGGGCTGAAAAAGAAAATATCCAAAATAACTGAGATTATGGATGAATGCATGTTCCAGCATAGTTTTCAAACAAACAAACAAACAAACAAACAAAAAATGACTGTGGGGACAGGACTTCCCTAATTCCGTGACTCTTTGGATGCTGTTTAACTCATACTTCAGGTCCAGTCCGAATGGAGGTTGAGAAAGGGTGAAGAAAGTGTAACCGTACAACAGGGTTACAGATTCCATTCAGTATTTATTATTATTATTATTATTATTATTATTATTATTATTATTATTATTAGTATTATGAACCCGATTCATGAGATTTTATATTCTGTTTCTCATCATTTAGACTGCAATAATTAGGTATCACGCATATTATTGTATTTAATCATAGGTTAAGTGAAATTTGTTTGTAATTATTCTGTATTGTAGCAAGTGATATTTGTTGGTTTCATATAGTCATGCTGTGGTTTGTAACTCTGGCCAGATGAGCTGGCATAGTATTTTGCAATCGAGGCTAAGTTTAACTGAGAATGTTATGTGCAAGTAGGTTTCCCGGTGACTCATGCAGCATAGTCAACTGTAATCCGCTTGGGTACGCTTATACGACACATGACTGATGACATCAGTGCGTGGGCACGTGATTGCGACCAAGTGTCTGTATTCGCCAGCTACTGTATGTTGAGGTGGAAGGGATGACCAGGGAGTAGGGATATGAGTGGTCATCACGAGGTTATAAAAGTCGATGCAACGGTGGTGAGAGGTATCAAATCAGATCAGATCATATGTATCAGTCAGATGTATCAAATGAAAGAAGTGGTCTTAGAGTGATGGTCAGAGCTAAGAGTTGTGTTTTCAAGAGGTCTTGTAATAATCGAGGAGGTCTACAAGTGATGGTTGTATCCGAGCAGAGACGGGTACTATGCTGATAAAGAAATATCATCTTCTTGTGAGGATGGACTTCACAAGATGTTTCAATAATATTTTCCAATTTCTTATAATATATTGAGTGGACGTAACTACATTAGAGCTTACTACACGCGTACATGGCATGTAGGTCAACTCCTGGTTACATAAGAAGATAACAGCAGACGGCTCCCGACTTCAGCTCATAGGTTTTTCCAGGAATTTTCAAGTTCAACAGCGGTGTAAGCAGACATCAGGTAATTAAAGCATCAGACATATTATGCATTCATAACATGAAGAAGAATGAAATCAGCGGCGATATCACATCTCACTTCAAGTTCATGCCAATAGCTTTTTTTTTGTTTAGATTAAATTTTCTTTTTATATGTTACCGCTAATCTCACTATATATATTTTTTGTTAAATTAAAATGCGTCAAAGCTTGTTCATTGTGACGTAAATTATAGTCATAAACTCAGTTTTATTTTAATTATAATAAGTGATTCTATTCCCAAGTACAATCCTCAATTGTGGAAATGCAACCGTAATCTAATATTGTCCTGATCCATATCCCTGTATATTGCCAAATGTGTGAGTTTATCACCCCACGCCTTGAGATAATTGATATAAGAGATATTCTCTACGAAATTTTGTTGTTTTTTCTTAAAAAAGCAACTGGCGCTCAAACAAATGTTATTTATATTGTGTGAAGGAGATGAAGGTATAAGAGTAGTGGTTGGAGTAGCCACAAAAGAATGTCCAAAATGACGGAGATTATAGATGTGTGTGGTATATTCCAGCATAGCTCTCAACCAAATCTGGTGCACACATGACTTACTATACTATCTAAAAAAATACATGGGATAAGACACCCCTAGCACTGATACTAAAAAATAATCGAAAACGACAAATATTACTGTCGAATGCATAGATTTTCAGGGTCGCTTAGATGAATACTGACACTCCGGATGCCTTTAAGTTGAAGGTCATACCCCATCAGAGCTCTCAACCAAACCCGGTACGGATATGAGTTACTACCTCGAAAATATGCTGTAGGGAGATACCCCTGGGGTAGGGGGTGACGTGTAAAATAATCGAAAACAGCCGATATTAGTGTCGGATCCATAGTTTCCGGGGTCACTGAGATGAACAGTGACACTCCGGATGTCGTTTTAGTCCAAGTTCAGCATCCATCGGCATGACGATTCAGAAGGGGTGATAAAGAAAATGTCCAAATTCACCGAGATTAATGTTGTTTACACAGTTTTCAATGTCACTCGACTGATTGGTGACAGTTCCGGTGACAGCTGGAATCGTGTACATTATATCTATAATGCGACCCGTAAATACATTACGTAATAACTCATTTTATTATTGTTTGAAAGGATTACTTCCCAGACAATCCGGGCTGCCTCAAGAAAATGCTTTAAAGCAAAACAAAATAATTTCAAGCTAAAACGTAAAATTATACACATGAGAGAGAATATTACAATTTAAAAATTTACAAAAGTGTTCATAAACAATCAATCAACGGCACAATTAAGAAAACTTAAAATAAATAACCCTCTTGAAATAAGTAATACAAATCCTAAGAGTAAAAGGTGTGAAAGAGAAAATTACCAAAATTGTAGATGTACGTGTGTGAATGTCTTCCAGAATAGCTCTCAACCAAACTTCGTACAAATACGAATTACTGACTCGAAAAGGTATGGAGTAGTAAAACACCTTCTAGCAAAGCTAAGGAGGGAATGACGTACAAGAATAATCGAAAAGACCAATATTAGCGTCGAATCCGTAGTTTCCGGCGGTCGCTGAGTTGTATTGGGGCACTCTGGATGCCGTTTAAGTACCAGTTCAGCTGCGTAGGCATGGCGAAAAGTGGTGAAGAATAAAATGTCCAGACTTACCGAGATTAGTTTGATTAACGAGAAAGAAAATAATCTATAAGACTTGAAAACACAACAATAACTTCTAAACTACAAAATAGTTCTTAAACAGTCAACGTCACAATAACGAAATCTACAAAATCTGCACGTAATAAAATACCTAAAGGAAACAATAAAATGCCCTGGTAGCGCCGAGTAATTTAGCTAGTTTTCAATAAGATAGGCCACTTTGCGTACAGTTCTAATCACAGTCACAATCACTATTACAATCTGCCAGTTCCATCAGTGAATGATATGGCCTCTTGAATCCTTCAACTCATATATTCTAAGTGTTCTGTAGTCTTTTCACTGGGCGAGTTGGCCGTGCGGTTAGGGGAACGCAGCTGTGAACTTGCATACGGGAGACAGTGGGTTCGAACCCCACTGTCGGGAGCCCTAAAGATGGTTTTCCGTGTTTTCCCATTTTCACACCAGCCAAATTCTGGGGCTGTACCTTTATTAAGGCCACGGCCAATTCCTTCCCACTCCTAGACCTTTCCTATCTCATCGTCACTATAAGACCTATCTGTGTCGGTGCGACGTAAAGGAAAATTGTGAAACAAAAGTACACAAGAACCTCGTTTATCCGGCCCTCATTAATTCGGTTCTCCGGTTTATCCGGATCGAAAATAATAAAAACTTTTTTTTTTACTTGTACCGTATTTCTTTTATGGGGTCGATTCTTCTTTAGTCTTTTCCGCCAAGGATAGTTACGGACAGGAATTGGAAGTAAGTCTGCCGCGGTCTATCAAAGGTACCGTCCCGGCATTCGCCTGGAATTGAGAATGGGAAACCGTTGACACTTCTGAGTTCCTTGACACATTTGCACGCATTTCCGGAAGCTCGGACGTAGATATGAACGACGTAAATGACTGGTTGAAAAACGACTTTAATTCAGGCTACGGAATAATGACAGATGAATAAATTATTATTGCCTCTTGTTCCTCGGCAGGTAATGACGAGAGTGATGGCGCTCCATCAGAAGAAACAATGACTCATGGAGAGGCAACAATGCAGCTGGACAAACTGATGGCCTATTTAGAATCCCAGACTGAAACCACACAAGCAGAACTGATGTTAGTAAAACGTCTTCGTGATCACGCTGCGCCCAAACGCTATACAAATGTCAAGCAGAAAAAGCTCACATACTATTTTAATGCATAAAACAGAGTGTTGTTATATTTTTTTGTACAACTTATGTTCATATATTATACAATATGTACTGTATTTGTTTTTTTGTTTTTTCCGGATTTTCGATAACAGTTTTGCCAGTTTACTCTACTGATCTTACGGAAATCGTATAGGAAGTTTGAAAGCGATCAGACTGGCACAAGTAAGGGGAAGCAATGCCAGATTCGGCTAGGGAAACTGTGGTCGCCACCATACGCTCTCAAGGTGATAATTCCTGGTTCCCTTTTTAGGCGCCTCTTACGACTGACAGGGGATATCATGGATGAATTCTACCACTTCCATTCACGTGGAGTAACTGAAAAGAAGAATAAAAAAGAAAGAAGGAAAAGAAGAAGAAGAATAAGAAGCTCGTCCCTATGGTGTAGTGGTTAGTGTGTTTAGCTGCCACCCCTTGCGGCTAAGGTTCGATTCCCGGCTCTGCCATGAAATTTGGAAAGTGGTACGAGAGCTGGAACAGGGTCTACTCAGCCTCGGAAGGTCAACTGAGTTAGAGGGAGGTTCGATTCCCACCTCAGTCATCCTCGAAGTGTTTTTTCTGTGGTTTCCTACTCCTCCTCCAGGCAAATGCCGGGATGGTACCTAACTTAAGACCGCTTTCTTCCCTCTTCCTTGTCTTTCCCTTCCAATCTTCCCATCCCTTCTTCAGCATAGCAGGTGAGGCCGCCTGGGCGAGGTACTGGTCCTCCTCCTCAGCTGTATCCCCTGACCCAAAATCTCAATCTCCAGGACACTGCCCTTGAGGTGGTAGAGGTGGGATCCTTCGCTGAGTCCGAGGGAAAAACAAACGCTGGACGGTAAATTGATTAAGAAAGAAAGAAAGAAAGAAAGAAAGAAAGAAAGAAAGAAAGAAATAAAAAAAGGAAGAAAGGAAGAAGAAGAAGAAGAATTCCTTCTTGCTTTGCAATTACAAGTCGGAACCACTTCTTCGACATCTAAACATCTGAAACACGACTAGAATACGAAGGTAGAACTTCCTTCTAAAGAAAACAAAAACAAAACTGTGTACTATGAATATAATTCAATAATAAGAACCATGAGAGAATGATCTTCCAAGTTATGAGTGGCCTGCGATTGGTTGAGCAAGTAGTGAGCCAGAAGCCTTGTGAACTTTCCTCTCTCGTTCATTAGCTTGTCTGAGAGGGACGGGGAGAGTATTGGAGCTGTCACCTGCACCTGCAATGAGGTAATAATCAGAGGAAATTGTTTGAGGGAAGAGAGAGAGAACCCGTTCCGCCCCCACGAGAGCTTAATTCATTATTAGGTTGACGTTTGAGCAGAAGGTATGTCAACAGAGCTTGTTTCTTACTGGCAAAAACCACCACATAATTAACCGTCAAGCCCTTAGTTATATCGTTTAAGCTCGGATTACCGGGGCCGGTTTTTCAATTAGGCCATGCGGTGTACACAGTGGATTCCGCTCGTTACTGATCGCGACCAATCAGCAGCAGCAGGACCCCCCAAGTCGCCACGTAATTGGCTTGAAGCGTGTTCTACCCTGCCAGCCTGCATTCAACAAGCTTACGTCAAAGAATACGGCCCCACTGAGTTTGATTGCTCCCTTCACCCTCCCCGACTGGAGAGAATTTAAATCACCGCCACATCTTCATCGTTCATTCGACACTTATTGCCTTCATTGCCAACTCATTTAAATGATTCGTTACCACTCTTAGAAACACTTCTTCTTCATTACCATTTATAATCTTACTCCGTCACTTTTGATATTATCTAGCAGAAATCTTTCTAATATCCGAGAGATCAATATCAATAATATGAACTCTCTCTATGAATCAGAGGTAGAATGTTGGTCTACAAATTCAAGGAATCCGGTTTCAAACCCGACAGAGGCCTCCGTTTTTGAAGGGCGGAAATAAATCCTTATGACACTCCCAAGACGCATGTAAAACTTATTTATTGATATATGCAGTGTTTGCCCAATAAAATTAATTAAAAATCAACAATATGTTGTCCAATAGAGTTCCAACTTTGCTAACATCTGTTAGAGTAAGACAGAATCCAGAAACTGACACGCACTTAGCCTAAATATTATCAAACAAAATGCTTGGACATTTTAGCAAAAGCCATACGATTACATTTATTATTATTATTATTATTATTATTATTATTATTATTATTATTATTATTATTATTATTATTATTTTGGGCGGGAAATGTTTGAAGTAAGTTGATGAACACATATTTGTGTACTTGTGTCCATTACAAGCTTCATTTTTTATGTTTTTCTATGTTTCATATTTTGTACTTCTGACACGAATAAATAAATTATTATTATTATTATTATTATTATTATTATTATTATTATTATTATTATTATTATTATCCCAGGATGGTAGTATAGTAAGTGAGATTGAATCAAGGTGCAGTAAAGCTAATGCAGTGAGCTCGTAGTTGCGATCGACAGTATTCTGTAAGAAGGAAGTCTGTTCCCGGACGAAACTATCTTTACTGTACATCAGTCTGTTTTCAGACCAACTTTGATATACGCGAGTGAAAGCTGGGTGGACTCAAGGTATCTTATTCGTGAGTGAGAAGTAACAGACACGAAAGTAGCGAGAATGATTGCTGGTTCAAACAGGTGGGAACATTCACTGCAGGTGCAATGTTCAAGAGCACATTCACTACACTTATAACACTTCACCCAGCCTTCTTCAGACTTAGAAGTAGAGAAACGTTTGTTATATTCTTCTTCGGACGATGTGTTATACTCCTGTACTTTTCCAGCTTTCTTTGCTTTCCTTTTTCCAATATTTTTTACTTCAGTAGGCCTAAATCTGGTAAAACGTGACTTCATTTAAAGTTCCCTTTTGGGAGTGTTCCCCTATCTCATAGTAGAAGTTATTCTTCCTTGCAAGGTGAACTGGTCAGAATAGCTATCTTTCCTCTTCTTCCATTGGATATTCCTTCTTTTCTTTTCTATTTTTCTGTGCTAATTTAGATACAAGACTGCGCACTTCACTCCAAACAATTTGATATCCAATAACAGGATATATTCAGTCAGTTCATTTCTCTCCTGATTAAATACAAATTTGTAACAGCCTAGAACTAAAACAACAACATCAGCAACAACAACAATAGTAATAATAATATATTTTAATTTTTTTTCAAAATAGCTAACTGCAATTTTAAAACGGTCAGATAAAACGGGGTACTACCCTGTTTTATCCAACAACGCCATGTTACGAACAAGTTGAATTCAACGGCACTTAAGCGAGATATTTTGAAGCATTCATAGTTTTGTAGTGCAGACAGCATTTAATTTATATCATACTTACTTTACAATCTTCAAAATAGTGCCTTGCATATATGAAACGCACATAATTCACAATGAAATATGACAACACGAGACTGTAAAATTATATTCTTCCACTGGGCGAACACACGCTTGCACTCTACAGCAGGGCTGTCCAACGTTTTCATGTACTGGGGCGCACGTGACCCTTGGCCGTTTAATAATAATAATAATAATAATAATAATAATAATAATAATAATACCAAGCTCGATGGCTGCAGTCGGTTAAGTGCGGCCAGTATCCAGTATTCGGGAGATAGTAGGTTCGAACCCCACTGTCGGCAGCCCTGAAAATGGTTTTCCGTGGTTTCCCATTTTCATACCAGGCAAATGCTGGGGCTGTACCTTAATTAAGGCCACGACCGCTTCCTTCCCACTCCTACCTCTTCCCTGTCCCATCGTCGCCATAACACCTATCTGTGTCGGTGCTACGTAAAGGAACTAGCAAAAAAAAAAAAAAAAAAATAATAATAATAATAATAATAATAATAATAATAATAATAATAATAATAATAATAATAATAATACAGAAACGTGTAGGCTAATATTGACTAATATTATAAAACTCATCGTACTTACAGTAAGTGTTTAGCGTGAAATCTGGCATAGCATGTTCGCTCAAGTTAAAAAACAGTATTGCTCTTCACATTCACTATTAGAACTGTAGGTTTGTAACCATTTAGTCATGATTATAATCGTTGTGTCCGGCTCCAAGGCTAAATGGTTAGCGTGCCGGCCTTTGGTCCAGGGCGTCCCGGGTTTGATACCCGGGGGATCTGGGATTTTAACCTTCATTGGTTAATTCCAATGGCTCGGGGCTGAGTGTGTGTGTGCCGTCTTCAGTAGAATTCATCCTAGGTAGGGCCCCATCCTCACAGACACGCTGGTCGCCCATACGGCGTCACCTCGAAAGACCTGCATCAGGCCTCTTCGGTGACCACACGACATTAAAAATAATCATTGTATAAAATAATAATGCGAATTAACAACTGGCCGACCTCGCGGTGTGGGGGTAGTGTGCCTGCCTCTTACCTGGAGGTCCTGGGTTCGATTTCCGACCAGGTCAGGGATTTTTACCTGGACCTGTGCCCTCTTTGGAGGTCCACTCAGCCTACGCGATTACAATGAGGAGCCAACTGACGGTGACGGTACAGAAAGCCAAGAATAACGGCCGAGATGATTCGTCGTGCTGACTAGCTGACTACACGACACCTCATAATCTGCAGGCCTTCGTGATGAGCAGCGGTCGCCTGGTAGGCCAAGGCTCTTCGGGGCTGTTACACCTTAGTAAACTCATGTCCTCATCCTGAGGTTGTGCAGCTCTTTTCAGGCACACCCCCCATTGGAGGTGAGCTGCATGTACCATTTCAACCATTTATCAGCCCTGCTGCCAGTTTTTTAAATTCCTGGCAGTACCGGGAATCGAACCCGGGCCCCCGAGGACGGCAGCTAACAACACTAACCGTTACGCTACGGAGGCGGACTGTTACACCATGGGAAAATATAATTAATAACTGATGTATACTTTTCGCAGTCAATATAAATGAAACTTGAGGTCGTAGAATTTCTGCTCTTCATTGAATATAAACCAAGTTTAAAACTAAGTTAAAGAGAAGAGCAAATTAAATGCACTTACAGACAAATAGCACACTGCTTCTTGTCTCGATACAATTCGAATTCAGCTGAGGATCCTTGAAGCTTTTCCACGGCCGTGAACAGCCGATGCTTTGCAAGAATGCTGAGAAGGAAGGATTTATGAAACATTCACAATGCAATCGTTTTCCGATGGGTGTTCTGACTGGAAAATTCCAATTATCAGCATATTCACTTCATCCCCCAGCCTTTCTCTTAAACACCTAGCACTCAACAGAAAGAAGGGATTATAATGTACGGAGTTGTGACAACACACTGTGTACTCCAAAAACACTCAGCACCTGAGGGAATATTCTGAAATATCAGAGTTTTGGTCTGTTCAGTGAGTACTGCTAAAGCAAGAAGAGAAAGAGGTGGATCAGAATTACGGTAATGTCAAAGGAAAATTTAACAATTACACTGACTGACAGAGCAAATGCAACACCAAGAAGGAGTGGTTCGAAAGGGATGAAAGTTGGGGAAAAAACAGAGACGGCACGGACGAATAATTGATGTTTATTTCAAACCGATATGCAGGTTACACAATGCGCACGGCATCGACTCAGTAGGATGTAGGACCACCGCGAGCGGCGATGCACGCAGAAACACGTCGAGGTACAGAGTCAATAAGAGTACGGATGGTGTCCTGAGGGATGGTTCTCCATTTTCTGTCAACCATTTGCCACAGTTGGTCGTCCGTACGAGGCTGCGGCAGAGTTTGCAAACAGCGTCCAATGAGATCCCACACGTGTTCGATTGGTGAGAGATCCGGAGAGTACGCTGGCCACGGAAGCATCTGTACACCTCGTAGAGCCTGTTGGGAGATGCGAGCAGTGTGTGGGCGGGCATTATCCTGCTGAAACAGAGCATTGGGCAGCCCCTGAAGGTACGGGAGTGCCACCGGCCGCAGCACATGCTGCACGTAGCGGTGGGCATTTAACGTGCCTTGAATACGCACTAGAGGTGACGTGGAATCATACGCAATAGCGCCCCAAACCATGATGCCGCGTTGTCTAGCGGTAGGGCGCTCCACAGTTACTGCCGGATTTGACCTTTCTCCACGCCGACGCCACACTCGTCTGCGGTGACTATCACTGACAGAACAGAAGCGTGACTCATCGGAGAACACGACGTTCCGCCATTCCCTATTCCCTCATCCAAGTCGCTCTAGCCCGGCACCATGCCAGGCGTGCACGTCTATGCTGTGGAGTCAATGGTAGTCTTCTGAGCGGACGCCGAGAGTGCAGGCCTCCTTCAACCAATCGACGGGAAATTGTTCTGGTCGATATTGGAACAGCCAGGGTGTCTTGCACATGCTGAAGAATGGCGGTTGACGTGGCGTGCGGGGCTGCCACCGCTTGGCGGCGGATGCGCCGATCCTCGCGTGCTGACGTCACTCGGGCTGCGCCTGGACCCCTCGCACGTGCCACATGTCCCTGTGCCAACCATCTTCGCCACAGGCGCTGCACCGTGGACACATCCTTATGGGTATCGGCTGCGATTTGACGAAGCGACCAACCTGCCCTTCTCAGCCCGATCACCAAACCCCTCATAAAGTCGTCTGTCTGCTGGAAATGCCTCCGTTGACGGCGGCCTGGCATTCTTAGCTATACACGTGTCCTGTGGCACACGACAACACGTTCTACAATGACTGTCGGCTGAGAAATCACGGTACGAAGTGGGCCATTCGCCAACGCCGTGTCCCATTTATCGTTCGCTACGTGCGCAGCACAGCTGCGCATTTCACATCATGAGCATACCTCAGTGACGTCAGTCTACCCTGCAATTGGCATAAAGTTCTGACCACTCCTTCTTGGTGTTGCATTTGCTCTGTCAGTCAGTGTACTTCAATGTTCAAAAATAATCCTAAACTTTCAGGTGCGGATAATGTTGGTACAATTAAATTTGCGTTTGGAGGGCGCTAAAGAACTATACCAGGGGCACCATGGCGCCCACGGGCTCCGCGTTGGACAGGTTGCTCACAGAATGAAGGTAATCAAGTGAGAAAGAGGTTCACCGGAAAATGACAGCACATCACATATCAGACGAGAGATTCCCCTTACCTTCCTGTTTCTTCTAAGAACTTTCTCCAAGAGTCTTCCATCGAACAACCCCATCTCCTCCCACCTCGCACTCACGGCCCATTAGCCTATCACAATATAAATATAATCGTCAGCGGGTGATTGACTATGATAATGAAGAAGTTGTTAGGCCATTGATTAGACGAAGTACTCCCCTTTTAATCGGAGAAGGGGACAGTTTTTTCATGGTGTAATATGAACTTTTCTGTTTTGTTCCTTAAGAGATACCATTGCTGGAGGGTCTTCATTATACTTCAGAAACATCCTGTATAGACTGTTGTTCAGAGGGCAGCATGACAACATCCCGTTCTTAAGTCTGGAGGCTAATAATATTCTGATAATAAGCATGCTGCGAGTTTCTTGATTATTTTGAACCAATTTAGCATCAATAGATTATTACTAGCTTTAAATTATAGTATGATTCAGCAAAAGCTGCAATTAGACGATAATGATAATGTTTATTTATTTATTTATTTATTTATTTATTTATTTATTTATTTATTTATTTATTTATTTATTTATTTATTTATTTATTTATTTATTTATTTATTTATTTACGACTAGCTGGTGTACCCGTGCTTCGCTACGGGATTCTCAGAAAGCCTGACTTTGTGGTTTTCCTAACTGAAATCAACATAGGTCATTACAAAAACGTCAGTAGGAATGTAGCGATTAAAAGCAATACTATCATATAAAATATTCGATCAAATGAAAAACCACACATATTCTCACTTTTAACGAACAGTACTGCGGTGCCGATCTAACAGTCCAAATTTCCAGACCTGGAATGACCAGACCGTAGACAACCTTGAACACTCCTCTGCCATTATTCCGTTAAATATGCACACTACTCATTCCAGTCAATGCCTCAGAGTAGGGATTGAATAGCTCGAATGCTATAATGAACCACTTTGTTACGTACCAGTAATATCAGCAAAATTTATGAACCAGAGGAATGGCATACTAAAGAAGAAAGTTATCTAAGCCCCCAGCTACTACCCGCCTATATTCAGGCAGGCTGTCACGCTCGGTACAACCAGGCGAGTTGGCCGTGTGGTTAGGGGCGCTCAGCTGTGAGCTAATCCAGGCTTTTGACACGCAATCTAGTGATTACAAATTGTATAGCACCACCTCCCCTACCCTGCCGCCCAACATTCTGATGGAGAAATGTTTTTCGATCAACGGGACTCGAACCGGCTAACAACGGTGTCAGACCGTTTAGACTTCAACGCCTTAATGATCACGGCCACCAGGCGTGCAAACTCTGGTAATATACTATCACTATCACTATCACTATCACTATCACTATCACTATCACTATCACTATCACTATCACTATCACTATCAGCCATATTCAATCGTTTTTACGATGTGGCCTCTTTAAGTCCGAAGCAAGGTAGGTTTTCATGAGGTTTCTCCATCTGGGACGGTCTTGAGCGATGTTCTGCCAATTGATCCCAGTAATCTTACGAATGTCTTTATCCAATCTGTCCGGTGGACTTCCCCTAGGTCTCAGATGATCTTTCAGACTCCACTCAAGCACAAGCTTTGTCCACCTACCATCAGTTCTCCGAGCAACATTGCCTGCCCACTGCCATTTTAGGGTAAACACCCTTTCTAAAATGTCACTGACCTTTGTGACTGACCTGATGTAATCTGCTCTCTTCCTGTCTTTCTTGGTGAAGCCTAGCATGAGCCGTTCCATAGCTCTTTGGGTTGTTCTGAGTTTTTGCTTAACAAACTCGGTCTATGTCCAGGTTTCACAACCGTAAGTCAGTACAGGGAGGACACTCTGGTCAAAGACTATCTTCTTCAGGTGGGTTGGCATGTTGGATTTGAAGATTGAAGAATTTCTTCCGTAAGCTTGCCATCCTAGTTTGATACGTCGAAATATTTCCGGTCTTAAGTCCCCTTTCATGTTTACAAGCTGCCCAAGATAGACAAACTCATTGACCTGTTGTAATGTGGAGTTTCCCACATGCAGCTTTCCTGCTGGGACCCATTTGTTGAGCATTACTTTGTTTTTAGAAAGGTTCATGGATAGTCCCACTTTTTGACAGGCTGAGACAAGATCTTGTATTAGACTTTGTAGTTCATCGATGTTGTTGGCCAAAAGTGTAATGTCGTCTGCAAACCTTAAATTATTCAGCCATTGATTTTGATTCCTGTACTTTGCCAGTTGATTTTTGACATGGCCATTTCTAATACTGCTGAGAACAGCTTGGGAGATATGGGGTCACCTTGCTTTACACCTCTTTGAATGGGAAAATCCATGGTTGGCATATTGACGTTCACGAAGGCTGAAGAGGTTTCGTAGATATGCTGGAGTACTCTCATGTAGGCAGCATCGACGCCGTGTTCGTCTAAGGCTTGCATAACAGCAGCGTGGCTCACCGACTCAAAAGCCTTTTCAAAGTCCACAAAGACTAGACAGAGCGGCATTTGATATTCATTACTTCTGCTGATAACTTCACGAAGGGTGAGTATGTGGTTGATTGTTCCAAAACCTCGGGGGAAACCTGCTTGTTCAATTGGCTGGACAAAATCAAGCGTTGAACTGATTCTATTTGTCAGTACCTTGGTGAAAACCTTGTAAAGGACAGAAAGCAAGCTAATAGGACGATAGTTTCTGATGTCATGTATGTTCCCCTTTTTGTGCAGGAGAATTATCATTGCTCTGTTCCAAGATGGAGGGATGAATGCATTGCGTAGATAAGACGTGAATATTTTTGCCAAGTGGCTTAAAGTTTCATCACCAGCAAGTTTGAGAACACTAACTGAAAGGTTATCGCTACCTGCGACTAATTCTTTTTTCATACTGTTTATAGAATGTCTGATCTAAGATGGGAAAACTTCCGGGACTTGGGAAATGTTGGATAAGTCAGGCAAAGACAGGTTATCATCAGCCTTCTCGTACAACTTGCTATAAAAGTTCCTGATGAACTCAAGAAGTTCTTCCCTATCAGTAATTCGTCCGTTGTCCCCATCTAATGCAAATAATTGCTTCTTACCGATCTGTAGCTTCCTTTTAGCAGACTTAAAACTTGTTTTTTTCAGATAAGCAAGTTCTTAGAGTATCTTCATTGAATTTCTTTAAGTCGGTTTTAATTCTCTTTCTTATGGTTTTGCACAGCTCAGAGTAATGTATTTTGTCACAGTCAGACTGAATTTTCATTTCTCTCCTCTTCTTTAGCAGGTTCCTGGTATCGTCACTGAGTTTCTTATCCCGAGTGTTATTCTTTTTCAACCCTCCAATTACTTCAGCCGTATCCATGAGCATTTTTGCCAGATTTTCATTAGTTGTTTCATGTAGGCTTTGTTGAAGGGCTTGATGGAATTTCTCTTTATTTTCTTCTAGATGTTTAAGATTTATTTGTTTCTTTTTCTCCTGCACTAGTTTAAGTCGATGTTCCCTAATGTTTAACTCAGCTCTAGCCCTTACTAGTCGGTGGTCACTGCCAGTATCGAATCTGTTGAGGACTGATACATCTTTAATGATTTGAGGGATGTTAGAGAGAACAAAATCGATCTCATTGGTGAATTCAAAATTGGGACTTCTGCATGTCCATTTACGTCCTGGGTGTTTCTTAAAGAATGTGTTCATTATACGCATGTTGGTGTATTCGGCAAACTGGATCAATCTCTCCCCTCTCTCATACTATGTAATATTAATAATAATTACTAGCAATGTTGAAGTATATTTCAATGTTCACAGTGTATTTTCTTCTTCTTCTTCTTCTTCTTCTTCTTCTTCTCTATTTTCTCACAGATGACCCATGGCCTTTCGTCTTAGGAGTGTGGGTTGGCGACCATGGATTCCCTAGTCTACCATTGCTTTCACTTGCTTCAGGCTCCTCACTTTTAACATTTCTATCCGACCTCGTTTGGTCAACTCTTGCTCTATTCCGAGCTCGACATAATTTTTTCGAGGGAGTCTTTCGTTATGACGTTTTTCGAAGCGTTATTTCTTTTCTTTTGCTGATACCTTCATTCTTCGAAGTGCCGGACCTCTTCTATTTCCCTTCTGATTAGTGTTAATAAGAGATGTATGCCAAGTTGTACTTCCCCTTAAATCAATAATCACTACCACTATCACTCAGTCCAAAATTTACAGCCGATACTAAAATAAAACTGTGCTACAGCCGGCGCCATTTTGTTCACTCTCGCAGCGCTGTGTTGACCTCAACAGTGTATCAATGTCATCTCGTGCATGATTGTGCTGTATCTTCTACGCGATGGGACATGTCACTCAGGTTCGATCCTGGCTCAATTCGGTGGTATTTGAATGTGATTAATTAGGTCAGCTTCGTGTCGGTAGATTTTCTGGCACGTAAAAGAACTCCAACGGGAAAAATTCCGGCACCTTGGGTCTCCGTAAACCATCAAAGTAGTTAGTGAGACGTACACCATTTTAGTAGTTAGTAGTGGTACGATTCTTTGGCTGAATGGTCAGCGTCCTGGCCTTCGGTTCAGAGGGACCCGGGTTCGATTCCCGGCCGGGTGGGGATTTTAATCGCTTCTGATTAATTCTTCTGGCTCGGGGACTGGGTGTATGTGTTCGTCCCAATACTCTTCTCATCACATTCAGACAACATACCACACGCAATATTGATTACACCCCTCCACATAGGGTTGGCGTCAGGAAGGGCATCCGGCCGTAAAACAGGCCCAAATCCACATGTGCGACACAGCTCGCACCCGCGGCTCCACAAGTGTGCGAAACGCGGTAGGAAAATAATAATAATAATAATAATAATAATAATAATAATAATAATAATAATAATAATAATAATAATAATAATAATATGTTCAGTCCTCAGCCCTAAGGCTGGTTGGATCCTCATCAGCTGTCATATATGGCCTAGTCATCACTGAAGAGGCATACTAGGGAAATGAGGAGTGAGGTAGTTTCCCGTTGCTTTCCTTACCGAGCCAGAAGTTGCTATTAATGTCAGTCTGCCAAGCCCACTGAAATGTATGCATCAACCGACCCTATGAGCAACATTTTCACACCATTCATAGCAGGGACTGGCTGCATAAGGAATGGCATTACTACTGTAGCATCGCTCATACCTCAGTCACTTCCATATTGTCAACGCCAAGGATAAGACTGAGACAGGTCTATGAAAATAACAAACTTGCTCTGTAAACACTAAGTCCCGCCATTAGTAGTCTATATGCCGCTTATTTGCAGGTTGTATAGTTTCTGAAATATGAGCGTTGACCTCGGCGCGTTGAAAAGTGTTGCGTGTCGTTTTCATACTGCCACACGTGTCGGGTCGGAGCGAATCACACCCATACACCTGAAAGTATGATATATACCCACCGGAAGTTTAAGACTCTTCCGATCACAGTGGGAAACTATTTTACAACAGATTAACCCCCGTAGGATCCTTCAACGGGATAAAATCCTATGAACACCGAGCGAGTTGGCCGTGTGGTTAGAATCGCGCAGCTGTGAGCTTGTACTCGGGAGGTATTGGGTTTGAACCCCATTGTCTATAGTCCTGAAAGTGGTTTCCCGTGGTTTCGCATTTTCACACCAAGCAAATGCTGGGGTGATACCTTAATTAAGGCCTCGGCCACTTTCTTCCACTCCTAGCCCTTTCCTATCCCATCGTCACCATAAGACCTGTCTGTGTCAGTGCGACGTAAAAACAATCCTATACATTTTGGGAAGTAGGCACCTTTCAGTGATTACCAATTGCCTTCAAAAACTTTACATAAATTCTGACGATTGTGTATTAAATGCCAAATATGGTTTCTTTGATTCAAGGGAAATAAGGCAAACACTTGGAGATCCGGAATACCAAAAGTGGTGTCACGTCTCTCAGAATGGAAAAGATGTCTCAGCGAACAGCTGGGTAAAATGCCAAATATGGTTTCTTAGATTCGAGGGAAATAAGGCAAACACTTCGAGATCCGGAATACCAAAAGTGGTGTCAGGTCTCTCAGAATGGAAAAGATGTCTCAGCGAACAGCTGGGTAACACACAGTGAAGGATTATAATGTGGTGATTGGCGAGACGCTTTAAAAATGACAGCCTATGTTACGGCAGTTCGATCGATGTCTGGCAAGTTTCGAGACAATAACAGTTGTCATTGCCACAACGCAATTGAAGCCCTTTTTCTGGTCCTAGAATATTTCACCCACAGCGAAACCTTGCACCTAACTCGACACCACACAACACGGTCCATCATCTCTCAGGGATTACAAGAAAGTGAAGAGTCTACGGCTTGTCAGAGATCGGTAGTACGCGCAGGATCGATGGGCTATCACAACTATCAGAGACAAAGTCGAAGGATATAGGCACTATTATATATCTTACTGTTCGGTTTGAATAAGACTTTTACCAACCAAACGAAGTGGATGAGGAAAAGAAAAGAAAACACGAACCGACTATTCTCTTCTATCGATGAGAATACGAATTTCACAATATCTCTGTGATAAGCCTGATGATCGGAATAAGGAGGAGAGTTCCCAAGGCATTCAAAAAATTCCTTGTAAGGTTCAATCTCTCCCACCATCACGGACAAGGAATATCGCCTTGCTAGTCTTGAAAGGCTATTTCAGTTACGAGACAGCTACAGCTAAGGGCATAATGGGAGAGCATACTTTCTCCTCGTGGGGAAAGTGTTTATTCGTTACTGAAGATAAGTTATTTAGTTGTATTAGCAATCAATCAATCAATCAATCAATCAATCAATCAATCAATCAATCAATCAATCAATCAATCAATCAATCAATCAATCAATCAATCAATCAATCAATCAATCAATCAATCAATCAATCAATCAATCAATCAATCAATCAATCAATCAATCAATCAATCAATCAATCAATCAATCAATCAATCAATCAATCAATCAATCAATCAATCAATCAATCAATCAATCAATCAATCAATCAATCAATCAATCTTTAAACAAACTGTTGTGCACAACTGTTGCAGGGATGAATGCTTTTAATAACACAGTATAAATATTTTCATGGTTGTACCAAAATAATAAAACGACTCTGAAAGAACAAAGTAATAAAAATAGGTTTATTTTCCCCTAGGGTTAATGTGCTGGCTGCACTTTCTGCAGCGGCTAAGCGGTTCAAAGCTGCATGCATTGTGCGGTCGAGTCGTAGCTGACCACAGGCTGGTATTGTGGCCATCGTGTGATTACCCTGATGTATACAAGTGACAATTTTTAAAAATCATCCTATTTGATCTGGCCTCGTGGAGTAAAAAACATTAAATTATATTGTAAATTGGTTCTGTAAAGCAACACAGTAATGACATCGGGTTTCCAGTGCAGTTCTGACCACTTAAATGGACACAGGCTGTGCGCTGGCAGCCACGTTATTTTCATAACAATCCAGCACAGTTTCTAATTTACTTTCTGTAATAGTTGATATATCTGTCGGTTATTATTAATTACCAACATATATTGGCTGCCAAATTACTCACACATTAAAAATGATAGCACACAGTTTCGAGAGAGATGTTTTCACTGTCAAATTCCAACAACAATTACCCCCTGCCGACCATGGTGATCTAAACTGATAGCAAATATGGTATCTATATGCTGTGAACACATGGTTAGATGAATGTTGTACGTTACTGCCTTATAATCAATCTCCATTCTTCATCAAAGTTCTGATCCCGGAAACAGAAGATGAATACTTGACCTCCAGTATAATCGCTTTACCCCGATGAAATGTTATTTCATATTATTTCATTATTTTAATACTGATTATTTCACTTGAAAAAACATGAGGGATCGCGATTATAATTATATTTACTTGTTCAATTATTAATCTGGCAACCAACAACATTTGAGTTCCACTTCAGATATCCACCATTTAACTGAACTAATTTAGTATAATGGATGATTTTCGTCCGCTGAAGATTCAAGGGGAGCAGAATACGTGCTCAGATCCCAAAAAATACACTTTATTTTTAAACTCCTTCCCTTTATATATATAGGAAAGTGTTCAAATATCGGATACTATTTAAAAATATTTTAGGTCACTAGTTTGATTTTTGTATGCGTGAAAGGTGCGTTTATACATTGAAACATTATTGTGGTAAATGGTTTAAGACAAACATTTACAGCAGTTTACATATTTTCAAACAAAACACGATATTATATAAAGAATGTAGGTTTCGGGTGTTTTCTATGTGGATTACTAATATAAGACAGGGTAATAGCAGTGGCGACGCGTGACGTTGAGAAGTGTTATCACACTCTTCCTTGAGAGTATATTGTCGCTCGCACCTTCGTTCTGTAAGCTGTACTCTATTGTGGACATTCCGAACTGAATCATATCGCCAACATCGTTGATGTGTGCTTGAGACACCTCATGGCGTCTCTTTGACACTGTATAAATTGTCCATACCGTCGTTCTTCCTGAGGAAAATGGAACACCTGACCAACAATACAGTTTATTCATTTTTGCATAACCAAATTCCCCCATGCAGCAACAGCCCCGAAGGGCCTTGGCCTACCAAGCGACCGCTGCTCAGCCCGAAGGCCTGCCGATTACGAGGTGTCGTGTGGTCTGCATAACGCATCCTCACGGCCGTTATTCTTGACTCTCTAGACCGGGGCTGTCACCTCACCGTCAAATAGCTCCTCAAATGTAACAACGTAGGCTGAGTGGACCTCCAACCAGCCCTCAGGTCCAGGTAAAAAGCCCTAACCCCGTTAGGTGGGTTACTTTGTGACACCATCTTTTTACCATTGTACTTCCATGTTTGGTGCAGATGTCACAAAGTTACCCCCATTAAGTGGTTAATTAAGGCTTTGGCTAAATATAAAAGGAGAATTTCTTTCATAACCATGATAATACAACACACTGTATATTTTTTAAACCCTCAGATATAACCACTTGAAATATTTGCATCATTCAAGAGAGAATAGTTTACAAACTGTTTACTTTTCGCTGTGTTTTGTGAGTTCTGGAATGTCATAGATTTCAAGTTTTCTCCTTTGTATGGTTGCATTAATTTTACACCATATTTCGTCATCTGCGTACTAAATTTCGTCCTTGATATCCGCCCACTTCACGGTGCTATCCATAGCACGAATAGGAAGTTCTTCAGAGTCAGTGTTAAATTCTTCATGCAATGAATTGTCTTTTGACTCAGTACAGATGTCATGGTTGTAATTTTAACTTGAATCCCCTTTTCGGGAGTCTTTAATGTTCTTTGAGCGACAGTTCCCATCGGTGCCACTGCAGCTAGGGATCTCATCTACAGTGTCAAAATCTGAAGTTGTCATACCACTTCCAGGTGGCACATCTATACATCTCTCATCTCTTCAGCTATTATTTGTTACCTTACCTCTTTTGAGATTCCGGTGCTCAGTGAAACCTACTTACAGCTTGTTTCACAGCATCACCTTCTTCATCCACTGCCCTGTTATACATATGCTTCAGCACTTCTTCCTGGCTTAGAGGGCAAAGACCACATTTCCTGTATCAAGAACGTAGATTATTCGGACCATTTTCAACTAGTTCTCAATTAGATCTTAACAAGAGACGGACATTCTTGCTTCGGTATAGTGGAACATCGTTTTCAGACTCCGGATTACTAAAAAAGGCAATTTTAGAACACTGGGGTTGCTTTGTGGCAGAGACATTGTTGTCACAATGTTACCTCTTAAACTTCTCCTCTTTATTATATTTTAACATGAATAACTGAAAGAAGCTCAAAGCGACATGAGAATCGTGCATGTTTATCAGGGAACACACTTTGATGTGTGTACCTCATTAACGTTTTCTGCCGCTGACAAAAGTTTCCCGCTATTCACAAAATCACGTGCTCAGTACAGTACACCTAAAGGCTCTCTGTTGCCAACAATCCAACACTTAGGACATGATCATTGTACACACAGGTAGCAGCATTATTGAGGAGTGAAAACATATAGTGTCATTGTCAGACCATCGATGCATATACCGCAAAATATGAAATTATTATTTGGCGTGCACCTGTCACAAGGTAACCCCGGTTTACGGGTACCTTTATCTTCAAAGTTTCTTAAGGAAATTGGTGTGACATTAAACTTCCTATTATATATGACCATTCTGTGCTCACCAATACACTTATTTTCCACGTGGAAGTGACAGCTCTAATTTTAACGTTTAATAAGTTTGTGCAGTACTATATACTATCTTTACCTAAGACAAATCAGATGTATAAATTCACACTTTAATAAGAAAAGTCACGTCGTATTACATCGAAAACAATAATTAACACAAATTATAACAGTGCACTTATGAGCGCGGCGGAAAGAACGGACAGAACTTCTCAGCACCAACGTTTTAAGTATTCGTTACCACTTTGCATTGTGGTAAAATGACGAGAGGACGTACGAGAGTACCTCTCAGTATTGTGGGGCGGGGGGGGGGGGGGAGGGGGAGAGAAAAGCTTTGCTTGGCGCAGGCACAGTAATACTCGCCTAACTCTTAGAAGAGATTCAACACGTATCCACTGCCTGGAATTGGTAACAGTCTCTCTCTCAGATTTGACGGTGGCTGTCTACTGCAATAGAGTTCTCGCGACCCGTCTCGGCGAAGAAACAAATATATTAATATTAAAGAGTACTAGATTTTTATATTTTCAAACTGTTACCAGTGGTGACAGTGGATACTAGCACGCTTCGCCACTGCGTAATAGGTATTGGATAGGCAATACACAAAGCTATTTTTATGTCAGAAAAATGTGTCTGTGATGTAACTATTTTCGATAGACTGAAGTGTGGCAAAGTGACATTCTTTCAAATGTAAAATTGTTGATGAACATCGCAAATAAACGTTTTCCATAGAAGTCATTAGACACGGATATACCGGTTTTCTCTATGGAAATGCCAGCTATAAAGCTGCATATCATAGCACACAATCTACTTACATTCTGCTGCTGTCTTCAATCAATCAATCAATCAATCAATCAATCAATCAATCAATCAATCAATCAATCAATCAATCAATCAATCAATCAATCAATCAATCAATCAATCAATCAATCAATCAATCAATCAATCAATCAATCACTACTGATCTGCATTTAGGGCAGTCGCTCAGGTGGCAGATTCCCTACCTGTTGTTTTCCTAGCCTTTTCTTAAATGATCGCAAAGAAATTGGAAAATTATTGAACATTTCCCTTGGTAGGTTATTCCAATCCCTAACTCCCCTTCCTATACACGAATATTTGCCCCAATTTGTCCTCTTGAATTCCAACTTTATCTTCATATTGTGATCTTTCCTACTTTTAAACACACCATTCACACTTATTCGTCTACTGATGTCCTCCCACGCCATCTCTCCACTGACAGCTTGGAACATACCACTTAATCGAGCAGCTCGTCTCCTTTCTCCCAAGCCTATTTCTACTATACTAGGACAACGAAACTCCCTCCTGCAATCAATTGAAAATATTTTGGCGTTTAGTCTGCCATCAGTTAATGAAAAAGTAAATCGGTCTAGGCTCATTTTCCAAACAAACGGGGTTCTCCAAGGAGACTCACTCAGTCTGACAATATTCAACGTATTGACGCACGATGTAGTCAAAGAAGTGGCGGCAGAAGAAATAACAATGCTTCTTTACGTGGATGACATGATTCTTGTCTTGAAAAGTAGACTGAGCATACAAAAAGGACTAAGGTGGTGGTGGTGATTATTGTTTTAAGAGGAAGTACAACTAGGCAACCATCCTCTATATAACACTAATCAGAGGGAAAATATGGAAGGGGTCCGACACTTCGACAAATGAAGGTATTGGTCAAAGGAAGACAAGGGCCACGGAGGGCGTGAAAATGAAAGACTCCCTAGCCGTCGCAAACCTAATAGCGTCGGGGTCGGAAAAGAACAAGAGTTGACCAAGAGAGGTCGGTTAGGATAGATGAAAGTGAGGAGCCTGGCACAAGTAAGTGGAAGCAAAGCCAGGACTCAGCTAAGGGAACCGTGTTCGCCAACCCATGCTCCAAAGTTGAGAGGCCCTGGAGCCCATTTTAGTCGCCTCTTACGACAGGCAGGGAATACCGTGGGTGTTATAATACCGCCCCCACCCACAGGGGGACAAAAAGGACTAAACAAACTTTATGTGTGGTCCCAAATTAATGAACAAGACATAAGCACCAATAAAACAAAAGTTATGATATTCATAAAATGAGAAAACATTTCCAAGACTGATAGTTTCCATTGTGAAAAAAAAAGAAAAAAAAGACCTTTTAGAACTGGTAAAATTCCATAAGTACCTCAGAGTAACACTCCAAGGTATGGGGAAAACATTCATAAAAGAAAAACATCTAACAAAAATTTGTCAACTTTTATTCGGTTTATTACATTCATTATACAAAATAAGGAATTTCCTACCTGTCAATACCAGGAAATTGCTCGTTCAAGAACTAATACTATCGACATTTGATATTAGTGATGTAGTCTACAGTAACATAAGTTGTTCACTTGGTTCTAAACTTCAAAGGGTGCATAATGTCTCCATTCGATTCATTCCAAATGTTCCACTTCATTCCCTATCAGTCCATTCCACTATCAGCTGTCCAGGTTATGTAATATACGTAAGTACCATGCTGATTCCCTTCTGCAAAAAAATGCTGCAAACAGGAAACTAGATTACCTCAGAATATATTTAAATTACTTCTTCCCCTCAGGTAGCGCACCCTCAAGGTCATCAATACGCCCCTTGCTCTCCATCCCCACTCACGACTCATTCGTACCGGGTACCATACGTTCCTGGAACTCTCTCCCAGCTGAAATTGGAGACATAAGTAACCCTAAAGGTATTCAGAAGAAAGTGCTGAAAGTTGTATCTACATAGATATTTATGACACTAAGAAGCATTCTCAAAAGATAGATTTCATTTTTCATATTCTAAAGACTAAGCCTTTTCGCTGCAGCCATAGATGTCTATCTTGAGCCAGTCTTTTCAACTCAACGTAGGTCTTGGACTTCATCCTCAGAAGCAGGTTCTTGAAAGAAGACACTCTGGGTCGTCCTCTTTCTTCAGGAATGTTACAAAGGAACTCATGATGTCGCAGAACGTGACTAATAAATTCTTTTTTTCCGTTTTTCAATTTCAGTTATCAGATACCGTTTTTCTTCTATCTCTCTAAGGACTTCGGTATTGTTCTTCATTTCAGTCCAACTTATCCCCTGCATTCTTCTCCAGATCCACATTTCAATCGCCTCTAGTTTTTCTTTTCTTACATTCCTAATGTCCAGCTTTCGCAACCATACAGAAGCACGCTCCTTACAAAGGTTTTCGCAAAGGCCTTTCGAGTTAGAGTATCTATATTATTAAATAAATATTTTATATAGGCCCTATGTAAGGTTAGTAACATTATAGTTTAAATTTTTAAAGATTTAGTTTTTAATCATAGTAAACACTGCACATACACTAAATAATTTTAAAATTAGTTTTTATGATAATTTAAATTTCAGTTAAATTACATTTTGCCTTAACTTTACATTATATTAAATTTAGTTTTGATTATGTTTATGCAAGTATGTAATATAGCAGGCTTCATAGCCTGAGCCTCACCATGTACAGAAAGTCATTAAAAATTAGTAAGTAAGTAAGTAAGTAAGTAAGTAAGTAATTCGTCTTTATTCGTGGCGAAGTTAGGGCTCAAGGCCCTCTCTTGCACTTAACCACAATATTTAAAATGATTAACGTACATATAATATTTAAATACAACAGATATTTTAAAATAATATGGTACTAATAGAAAATTTGGAGATTGTAATAAAAAACTATTATAGAATGTACAACACTACAATCTAAGTGTACATGATAATAAATATAAAACTAACACTAGTGATAATAAGAGACGGAAACACAGAAAAAAACCTATAACTAGCAAATATATTTATAATTTCTATGAATATATGCTCATTCACGCACTCATTCACACTACACACATCGAAAAGTCAGCTAGAGGTATTCAGAAAGTGATTTCGGCAATCCATCTTAAATCTCCTACGAGAACGCAAATCCCTAATGGTAGCAGGTAGGGTAAATAAATACAAGATGCACTGCTGCAATCAAGGCCTCTTTTGACATAAAGAACATTGGAAAACAATCGTTTGACACAGCTCTGAGCCTATTCCACATCAAGATTAATCCAATGGCTTGCCATGCAGTTACCAACATTTAGACTCATCTGAATTTCGCCAACCTAAGTAGATTAGAGGCAGTGAAAGCAAGTTACTTGCGCAGATCTCTTCGATTATCCAGGACGACAAGGATCAGACTCGTCTACGTATTGGCTGCCACACATTTATTTTTCAGAGAGATAGCGACGAAGTACAAACTGGTGCATACGCCAGCATATGAATCCCACATAAGAGAAAGAGAAGATAAGGCAAATGCAGTAGAACTAGGCTTTCATAATACTCCAGCTATGACTGCAGAAGAATGGAAGGAACCAAATTTACCGCTGCGGAACATATTTACAAGAACGGCTGCACACGGATTCCACTTCAGAATCTGTAATCAGAGAAGATATTACCAGGCTTCACTTCAATGCACCTGCATCCTTTGTGGATAACGATGTGATCAGTAGGCCTATCACTTACTTCAATGCAATGAGAGGACAAGCTCTCTAGCATCATCATCATCATCGTACTGTTCCAGTTTCCCGGGTACTGTTAATGAACCTCTTCCACTTCTTCCTGTCATTATACAACTTGTCATGGAGAGCATCATCCACTGTCCGTCCATCCTCTGGTAACTAGATCAACCTCGATCATGTCCATACATCGGGTTCACGCTGCAAAACCATAGGTCAATATTGGTATGAAATAGCTGTTAATCATAATCAGTTTGGCCGGTTTTGGAATCATGTCATCCCATAAAAGTGTTCTTACTTGTTTGTAGAATTCTGATCCCTTTTGCACTCTGCTTGTAATTTCCTTTCTTACCAAATTATCACTGGTTATTACACTTCGAAGGTAAGGAAAACTATCCACATACTCTAGCTGGTGGTCTCCTAGTTTTACACTTGCTGGACGCCCTTCTCTGTTGACTGCCATCACCACTGTCTTGGTCTCATCGATGTTGAGGTTATGTTCCTGGAAATGGGATTTCCATACGTTGATTCTGATCTGTACTTCCTCTTCTGTTTCACCCCAAACCATGTTATCATCAGCAAAGGCCACTGTATTCAGTTCACCTAACTTTTCCTTGATGTTCTTCATTATGTTGTCCATAACAGTGATGAACAGTACTGGTGACAGTGCACTTCCTTGCTGAACTCCACTCTTGGTCTCAAACCATGATGATTGACCTTCCCCGATTGGTACACAGCTAGTGTCTTTGTATAACATCCGAATTTTCCTTACCAGTCCTTCAGGCACATTTCTTTTCCTCAGACACTCCCAGATCGTATCTCTTATAACACTATCACAGGCCTTTCCTATATCCAGGAATACAGTGTCCAGGTTCTTGCCTTTCTCTCACCGAGCTCGATAGCTGCAGTCGCTTAAGTGCGGCCAGTATCCAGTATTAGGGAGATAGTGGGTTCGAATCCCAATGTCGGCAGCCCTGAAGATGGTTTTCCGTGGTTTCCCATTTTCACGCCAAACAAATGCTGGGGCTGTTCCTTAAGTAAGGCAACGACCGCTTCCTTCCTACTCCCAGCCCTTTCATATCCCATCGTCGTCATAAGACCTATCTGTGTCGGTGCGACGTAAAGCAACTTGTAAAAAAGAAGCCTTTCTCCCAATACTTTTCCATCAACATACTGGTGCTAAAAATTAACATTTTATGCAGGTGACGAAAATTTTGCAGAGTATTTCATCTTTATGTACGCAGTGTGTTAAATAAATACTATCTACTCTTCATTTGTCCTAACCACTCCGGGTAATTTCAGTAAGATAATTGCTCGGATACTGTTTTTAAGATCTGTAGTATTTACAGTGCACTATGTCTTCTGGTATGGGCTATATCAAATTTGTTACTTTCATTGACGTTTCTCAGTCTCATCCTCGGCTTTGTCGATATGAAAGTGACTGAGGTACGAGTGATGCTAGTAATACCATTGCTTATGCAGCCAGTCTCTGTTATGAATGGTGTGAAAATATCGCTCATAGGGTCGGTTAGTGCATGCATTTCAGTGGGCTTGGTAGACTGATATGTAATAGCAACGGCTGGCTTGGTGAGGAAAGCAACGGGAAACTACCACACCCCTCGTTTCCATAGTACGACTCTTCAGTGACGCGTAGGCTATTTATGACAGCTGTTGGTGGAGCTGCAGAGGATCAAACCAGCCTTCGGGCTGAATACCTAACATACTGTTTTTAAATTTATGTCCAAGTTTAAGATTGTAAGTTTTATTCAAGAATATGCGAGGAGCGTCTGTTCAAATGGTGCTAATTCCACCTAAAGAAAGTTGTGGAAAAAGTGTAAATAAGTTAAAACAAGGCACATGGAACGTACCCATGATGCGATTTGGGACAAATTTTAAGGAATTACATCTTTCTGGTCTGGATTGCACATGGTAATTGATAATATTCAACTACTCTGATGCATGTGGACCAAATACTGAACAGACAGTCCTCAAGTCTACAGTACATGGACATTTTTTTTGCTAGTTGTTTTACGTCGCACCGACACAGATAGGTCTTACGGCGACGATGGGACAGGAAAGGGCTAGAAGTGGGAAGGAAGCGGCCGTGGCCTTAATTAAGGTACAGCCCCAGCATTTGCCTCATGTGAAATGGGAAACCACGGAAAACCATTTTCAGGGCTGCCGACAGTGGGGTTTGAACCTACTATCTCCCGAATACTGGATACTGGCCGCACTTATGCGCCTGCAGCTATCGAGCTCGATAGTACATGGAAATAATATCTGAAATTTTACCTCTCTTTCCATATAATTCTAATTTTCGATACTCCGTGGTAGTCTCGATCCCTTCCAAATTTTAATATCGAGAGCTTTCTATCTTTCGATCTTAAGTCCTCATTAAAGTATCCATCGAAGTCCTTGAGTGGAGAAAACGTTACGCGCATACAACTTTTCCCTTCAAAGTATTTGAAAATGCACAATAATAAAAGTTTTACTCATGTTATAGAATGGCAGAGCATTTGACATCTTTTAATTTCACCTGTGGTCGCATTAACTAGCTCTTTTAGGGGTCGATTGGCATCGATAGTTACGTCTTTCTCAAGTGAATAATTGTGAGGTTTCAAAACTAACCAAATAACAAATCAATTTCTTAAAGGTCTCCAGATGAATGTGTGGTAGAGGCTGACACTATATGTATAGAATAGGTTAGTTAGCTCTAAGCCTTTTTTTTCCAAAATTAACCTGGTATTTATTTCCACTGTAAGTGGAGTGAAGCCAAGTTCCATGTAGCCTTCTAGAAGGCTCGTTTCTGATCATAAACCGAGTCCACGTCCTTCAGTGTGAAGCCTCGAATAGATAACTTCTCAGTCAGAGAGGTCGGTTGAATCACTATCATCCATTTCTTTATTAATATGACACCCCTCCGACATCTAGAGTTATAAGCCAGTCGGGCTGAGTGGCTGAGATGATAGAGCTTTGGCCTTGCGAGTCCATGTAGAAGGAATCGAACCTGGATCATCCCAGTGGTATTTGAAGGTGCTTGTGTCAGTAGATTTACTGGCACATTAACGAAATCTAGCGGGATAAAATTTGTGACATCTTGGTGTTATCTAAAACTGAAACAGTAGTTAGTAGGACGTAACACCAACGACATTAAAATTAATTGGAGGCTGTATCGAAAGCTATGAGATATAATATGTGGGCACAAATTTGTTGTTACGTAGGAATGTATAAACAGTAATGTAACAATCAATGTACCCCCTTTGTGAAATGTTAGCAACATGTTCAAATGTTCTCAGACGTACCATCACAAGTCTCCTTAATAGTTATCCTAGTAATCGCCCTTTGTACGAGGGAGAAATATCTCAGTCTACAAGAACTTAATTCACACAATAGTTGTTAATTTGATATCCTTCTGTCTTTCATCCCATAAAAATAAAGCATTAATTTAAAACTGGCGTTGCGCTTGTATTATAAATTCCTCGCATTTGTAGGGTGAATAATAATTATTTCGTGCGGTTTTAGTAATATTAGCAGGTCATCATATTGGAGGTTTTTATTGCCATGGTAGAGTTAATTATACAGTTTATCAGTGACGTGCGGTGGATGGTGGTAGAAGAAAAGCGACAATGCCAAGGCCAGAGGTAAGAATATGGTATTAATTAGATGTTGCCGTGCGGTTAGGAGCACGCGGCTGTGAGCTTGCATCCGGGAGACAGTGGGTTCGAATCCCACTGTCGGCAGCCCTGAAGATGGTTTTCCGTAGTTTCCATTTTCACACCAGGCAAATGCTGGGGCTGTACCTTAATTAAGGCCACGGCCGCTTCCTTCCCATTCCTAGGCCTTTCCTGTCCCATCGTCGCCATAAGACCTATATGTGTCGGCGTGACGTAAAGCTACCAGCAAAACACAATTAGATGTCAAGAGCTCCAATCTATATACACTGACTGACAGAGCAAATGCAACACCAAGAAGGAGTGGTTCGAAAGGGATGAAAGTTGGGGAAAAAACAGAGACGGCACGGACGAATAATTGATGTTTATTTCAAACCGATATGCAGGTTACACAATGCGCACGGCATCGACTCAGTAGGATGTAGGATCACCGCGAGCGGCGATGCACGCAGAAACACGTTGAGGTACAGAGTCAATAAGAGTGCGGATGGTGTCCTGAGGGATGGTTCTCCATTCTCTGTCAACCATTTGCCACAGTTGGTCGTCCGTACGAGGCTGGGGCAGAGTTTGCAAACGGCGTCCAATGAGATCCCACACGTGTTCGATTGGTGAGAGATCCGGAGAGTACGCTGGCCACGGAAGCATCTGTACACCTCGTAGAGCCTGTTGGGAGATGCGAGCAGTGTGTGGGCGGGCATTATCCTGCTGAAACAGAGCATTGGGCAGCCCCTGAAGGTACGGGAGTGCCACCGGCCGCAGCACATGCTGCACGTAGCGGTGGGCATTTAACGTGCCTTGAATACGCACTAGAGGTGACGTGGAATCATACGCAATAGCGCCCCAAACCATGATGCCGCGTTGTCTAGCGGTAGGGCGCTCCACAGTTACTGCCGGATTTGACCTTTCTCCACGCCGACGCCACACTCGTCTGCGGTGACTATCACTGACAGAACAGAAGCGTGACTCATCGGAGAACACGACGTTCCGCCATTCTCTCATCCAAGTCGCTCTAGCCCGGCACCATGCCAGGCGTGCACGTCTATGCTGTGGAGTCAATGGTAGTCTTCTGAGCGGACGCCGGGAGTGCAGGCCTCCTTCAACCAATCGACGGGAAATTGTTCTGGTCGATATTGGAACAGCCAGGGTGTCTTGCACATGCTGAAGAATGGCGGTTGACGTGGCGTGCGGGGCTGCCACCGCTTGGTGGCGGATGCGCCGATCCTCGCGTGCTGACGTCACTCGGGCTGCGCCTGGACCCCTCGCACGTGCCACATGTCCCTGCGCCAACCATCTTCGCCACAGGCGCTGCACCGTGGACACATCCCTATGGGTATCGGCTGCGATTTGACGAAGCGACCAACCTGCCCTTCTCAGCCCGATCACCATACCCCTCGTAAATGGAAATGCCTCCGTTGACGGCGGCCTGGCATTCTTAGCTATACACGTGTCCTGTGGCACATGACAACACGTTCTACAATGACTGTCGGCTGAGAAATCACGGTACGAAGTGGGCCATTCGCCAATGCCGTGTCCCATTTATCGTTCGCTATGTGCGCAGCACAGCGGCGCATTTCACATCATGAGCATACCTCAGTGACGTCAGTCTACCCTGCAATTGGCATAAAGTTCTGACAACTCCTTCTTGGTGTTGCATTTGCTCTGTCAGTCAGTGTATTACGTGATGATCCTCCGAAAGACTTATTTTTGTGTTTGTTCAGTTCTGCACTGGTACAGGTTATTGTGGAGACTACCAATAAATATTACAAGGTCTTATCAGTTTACCCAATTTCAAGGAATAGTTGAAGTCAGAAGTGGAATGATACGAATGTGAACGAAAATTTGTGTGTGTTTTGCACTTATAATGCTCATAACAAGCTGAAAAAAACATTATATAAGTGTCAACCATATGATGTAGGGTTATGTTTTATACCTAGAATTGAACAATACCACAGTATATCCACTTTTATATTTTGAACATCATCATTGTAAATTTATTATCTTAAAATGTCAGTTAAGTAAATAGTAGATCTATTTTTCAATATTCGCATATTCTTGAGTAAAAATGAAATGGCGTATGGCTTTTAGTGCCGGGAGTGTCCGAGGACATGTTCGGCTCGCCAGGTGCAGGTCTTTCGATTTGACACCCGTAGGTGACCTACGCGTCGTGATGAGGATGAAATGATGATGAAGACGACACATACACCCAGCCCCAGTGCCAGTGAAATTAACCAATGATGGTTAAAATTCCCGACCCTGCCGGGAATCGAACCCGGGACCCCTGTGATCAAAGGCCAGCACGCTAACCATTTAGCCATGGAGCCGGACATATTCTTGAGTAAAAAGCCAACACAGAGGCTGTTCGTACACATAACAAACCTAACATTGAACGGGCTAGGAATATTTTTTTGCTAGTTGCTTTACATCGCACCGACTCAGATAGGTCTTATGGCGACGATGGGACAGGAAAGAGCTAGGAGTTGGAAGGAAGCGGCCGTGGCCTTAATTAAGGTACAGCCCCAGCATTTGCCTGGTGTGAAAATGGGAAACCACGGAAAACCATCTTCAGGGCTGCCGATAGTGGGATTCGAACCTACTATCTCCCGGATGCAAGCTCACAGCCGAGCGCGTCTACGCGCACGGCCAACTTGCCCGGTAGGGCTAGGAATAAAATACAGTTTACTCAGTATTGACAACCTATATTTGTAACAAACGTTTTACCAAAATCGAACAACCTCCGTCCATAATAAAACAAATTCCTCTTTTTTTGAGAATGAGAGATAACTAAGCGTTTCAGACATCATATTTGCTTATTTTACACTAAAATGGATAGGAAATGACTGCTTTTAATTCGGACACTTTTTTACTATTGAACAGTGCAAATTCATTTATTTCGGTCCCGGCGAGTGTAATGTACGCGCTGTGATTTATTTTCGAAATGCAAGAGACGTGAAAGCTGTTGAAACTCATCCGCAGATTACTGCAGTGTATGGAGCACACAGTATGAGCAAAGAAATGGTACGAAAATGGGTTAGAGCACTTAAAGAAGGCCGTACTAATATCCACGACGAGAAGGGTAGTGGGTGACCGTGTGTCATTACTGAAGACTTGGTACTGACACTTGTTCCTGCGCTTGAAGAAAAAGCATTTAGGAGGTCAGCGCCACGACGATGATTACGACCTAAAAACTACCGTGCTGCAGTACCTGGCAGACTTCTATGAGGATAGAATTCAGAAGCTGGTTTCACGATATGATAAGTGCCTTAATATGCTTGAAACTTATGTTGAGAAATAGTTTAAGGGACAGGCTTACATGTAAAAAAATTGCCTTACTTTTTTCTGTATCAAAACGGTGCTAACTTAAAATCATGTCTAGTATATTTATTAGAGCGACTTCTGTTGTACTTACACAATTTTAAAGAAAATCACAATTTATTTTCGTACTGTTCAAAGTACTGAACACTTGAGCTATTTCGGAGAGACTTTTGTGTTGTGCTAAGGACGGCTACTTTTTCACCTGGCATTTCCCTTAACATATTCGACGGAAATCCATGGTTCTCAACAAAATATTTTTTTCTGAATGATAAAGAATTACTCGAAAGTATACGATCATTTGAAAGAACTTAATAATAGTGAGTGAGAGCTCTACACAGATGGCAATGTTCACCAAGAATCTATAACTGCATGTTCAGAAATGTGAGAGGAAATGGAGATGCTAACTCAGACTCAATATAATAATGAAGGAAAGCTTTGCGACCAATTATCTTGCTTTGACTTTTGTGTGCTTTATCTCTTTCTTTATTCGCTTCCTTTTCGTGTCGCACACCCTCTACTCTCTTTTCCCCCGCGCTTTCTACGTAGCTGCCTTTATGTGTCAATGGACAGGCTTAATGCGCGCCCCAATACGACCAATTTGCTCTAAGTGTTGCCAATATATAGCGTACTGCATATAAAGGGAGGAGGTTGGAGTGAAGGGGGAGGAGGGGGGGGGGACACTTTTTGGATGTGGCAAATTGTTCGTGAACGAGAACAGGCGTGCTGCCGGAAGGAATGGGGTCTTGGAAGCCTTTGCTGCTCTTCAGCGGGCGAACAATTACAGAAGGCTTTGTGCAATGAAAAAGAGTTCCTGGCGCGTCTCCAATGGCTTCATTTCCGGGAACATTATGTGTCTCGTTGCTATACAGCTGCATGCTAAGGCTTTGTTTGACTTAATTGCAGCATTGTTCTCCATGAGCAGGCCAATATAACATGATGTAGAACTAAAGTAGAGGGGCCTTGCCGCAAATAAATTAGTACTGGATCCCCAACTGTCAGTCAGTCAGTCCAGCTAGAATTTAACGCTAAGTATCTCTAAGTGCCATGGAATCTTCTGTATAAAGATATTTATGACAAAATAACCCCTCTGGTTGAAAAATTGCAGCTGGAGTTAACAAGATTGCATATTATTACAAGTCCACCTGTTACTTTCCTTGTTGGATGAAGTATATTTTCATGTGTCTCTTGGATGCGCCAGAGTACTGTAAAATATAGCTTCTGCTAAATCTTAGTCCTATTTATGATTTATCGTATCAAAAGCACTGTCATTTGCATATAAATACAAATTGTACAACCAAAAGACAATATATAACTACATAACAATCATAACATAAAAGAAGAACAGAAAAAATGTCCCAATATGACAGATATGGACTATATAGGTGACGTCCTGTTGAGCACGATATGTGGAGAAGTAGATGCTGTGTAGATTTCATAACGTCAAGACTGTCTTTAGAAATGACGAACCACAATGGAAGGGTCTAAGACGACGACAGAACTTAACAGAAGGACAAACTTTTATGGTTGTTAACCAATAGTTAGCCACTTTCAAGGACTCAGATGTTGCTTCCATGAGGTCTTACATAGTACTGTACATGTAGTTGGGGACACAGTTCACACTGGAGAAGATGAGGTGTTGTCTATGGAGAACCACTATCTTATAATGGCGAGTCTACGCGAAAAACCCACTTCAGTAGGTTAGATTTGCATCTTGTAACGCCTAAGCCAATCTACTGAGAGGTTTCCGCATTAACCAACCTTCTGTATGACCTGGACGGAGTTCTTCGATTGGTGTCAGCCATTCTTCTGAGCGTCTGAATCTCCTTCGCCATTTATAAATTCGGGCTTGGTGTGCAGTTCCTACCAGAACCTTCGTTGTTCTGAACAAATTTTTCGTTGAAGTCAAACGAGGATGGTGATAATGCAGGGGGTGAGATTCGGATGTATCAACTTTTCTCTTCTCGTTCTTTGCCACTATCTCCCGACAGATGTCAGAAGGTGCAATCCCAGCAGGGCAGTTCAATTTATGACCGACGATACGGCATCTGTTGAGTTATGAATGGTGCTGAATAGTGACATTCAGAAAATGACTAGTGCGTCTCGATTTTATGGAAGATGCTACAAAATGGGACAGTTGTTCTGTAATAGCACTCTTTGGCTCAGTTACGATCTACCTCACCCCTTATCGTGCTTTGTACGTTTCATCGTAGGCTGACGTCGGTTTGGGGGGTTTCTCTATAACCACATAACCTTTGACGGTGTTATTTGTCAGATCCAACCAGCGTCCGGGCTAATGAATTGCTAGGCAGATGTTATTACTAGTTGTTATTGCCATCATTGACGGGTTAGTATTTCTACGAATGCGGGATACATATCTTATTAATCATTTCAGTACAGTACTTCCCAATCAAATCTAAGATATTTTAATGTTACATGCCAGTCTTCTGTCTGCTGCCTCCCTTCGGGATTTCTTGGAGGGGACTAGTGAGTCTCCTGGGAGCTCGCAGCCGAAAGTTCTCCCTGTGGTTGGGCGGAATAGCATAACACACACGGTATCCACTAGTGGTCGTGAAAGGCGACTAAAAGGGTCCCAAGGGGCCCTTAACTTGGGGAGTGTGGGTTGGCGACCACGGGTTCTTTACCTGAGTCCTGGCATTGTTTCCACTTATTTGTGTCAGGCTTTTTACTGCCATCTATCATATTCGACCTCCCTTGTTGTTTTCTGACCCCGACAGTATTACGTGTCGACCCGTTCTATTTTCCCCCGTCTGATTAGTGTTAATAGAGGATTGGTGTCCAGTTGTAATTTACTTCCTCTTAAAACAATAATCAACACCACCACCATAGTTCTATTGTTCTCTTCGGCTTGTTTTCCGTCTTTTTGTGGCTGTCTTCCACCTTCACCTGGTCGTCTTCCGTTTTTTGTCTTATTCTGGTAGTCCTCCATCTCCTATTGACCATCTTCCATCTTTTTCTGGCCTTCTTCCAATTTCTTGTGGTGTCCTACATCTTCATCTAGCTTTCTTTCATCTTCTTCCAGCCGTCTTCCGTCTTCTTCTGGCCACCTTCCATGTCTTTGTCACCATCTTCTGACTTTCTTCTATCTTCTTATGGCTCTTCTCCAACTTCTTCCGTATTCTGTCTTCTTTTTCGTCCGAAGCATTTTCTGGTCTTCGTTCACCTCCTTTATCATCTCTAAGAGCGCATTTAACCAAACCTTCATTTTCGTGTGTTTTCTATTTTCAATTCACATCCAGAAATGACTACAAGAGGAAACCTAAAGATTGTTAGTACTCACTATAGTCAGATGTTCTGGAATGCTCTCGACGGCGGTCAAAACTTGCCGTATCTGGTACGCGGATTCACGCCGATTACAATGATGAGCCACAGATGGGGTCTATTTCGGCTTCTGACACATATTTTTCTATATCTATCTAATTCCATGTAGGATGACCCAGTTAGTACACACAACACTGCCAAAACTGACCACTGAACAGCGATCACACAACTCCCACGACAATCAGCTCTACTGCTGTCCAACTCCGCTAGTCACTGGCTCGCGGCTAGACTCCATTATATCCCCGGTGATGAAGTTCCAGACTTAACGGGGTGCGGCCGGAATGAGAACATTCTAGAAGATCCGCGATAAACAAGATATGCAGAACGATACAGGGGAGAAGGCATCACTACGATCTTCGCTTCGTGGCTCCCAACTGACTCACCGGCTCCTTCCAGGAAAACCCAAAGAGTGCTTCAGACAGACGGCTAGCAAGTAACAGTATATTCACCTTTCAATTCTGGTCTATGCCGTCATCAATATAATGTCCGGCTCGTTGCATGAATGGTTACGACATAGTGACCTTCGGTTCAGAGGGCTATAGGTTCAATTTCCGTCCAGTCGGGGATTTTAACGGTTCATATCCTTTATCGGAAAATGGATGTTTGTACTGTCCCCAGCATTCCTGAAATTCATAAACCACACCCAACACTAACCTTCAGCACAAAATCATCGGAGGATCTGCCATCCAAGCGCTACACCAGGCTATATGATTTTTCACGAGAGTTTAATCCTGATGTAAACAAGGCATGTCCACGCCTTAGTCAAAGAAAGAGTTGTGATTCGCTGAGCGTGTAGTATCGACGTCCGCCCCGTCAACGTCTCGTGTTCGGACATACAGTGCTGCGCATATGACCTAAAATAGACGAGAAACAGTTTTTGAGCTGTGTGAAACTAAACGGAGGGGTTTGAAGGGACATCTACTGCTGATGATTAGGGCCTTCATTTATTTATTTATTTATTTATTTCTGAATATTAAAGAAAGCCATCGTAGGCTAGAGCACAAAATTACACACGTAGGAAGGTTTATCTTAGGACAGCTGTTTGAAATGTCCACCCGGTAGACTGTAACCTAATAGAATACCAGCTTTCGAATTGAAATGTATATCTCTTATCTTGTAGAGTTTCTATCATGATAGAGCATATAGCACAATTGGACATGTCAGACGGAACTGTTGATAATTCTGTAACAACATCTATCGAAAAGAAACAACTCAAAAAAGACAGTACAATATCCTTCCTATCCATTCACACAGGTTTACGTTCTCTTTTAACAAACTGGAACCCTATGCCCTTTAAAAGTCTGTACAATGTAGTTAAACTGAAGGTGGGTAAAGTTTTATCTTTATTTACACTGTCTAATAATTTGCGTAAAGTAGGTGGTTCATTCCGAAAAAAAATTCATGAATTTTCCTTCTAATACCACTTTTGACAATATCGTCATACTTCTCGATTCTTTGAGGTCGTTTACGTTCCTTTCCCGGCGTTGTTAATTTCCCTGTCTTTCTAAACTCTGTCCGCATGTTATGAACCGAACTAGCCGACACACCACACAACTCTGCACTTAGTTTCTCTACCTCTTTTACGGCTAAACCTGGATTCTGTTCACTTATTTTATTAAAAACATTCACAACGCACTGCCTATGGTCACTTCTGAGCGGTTTTTCTCTTTTGTGCTTCACTACACGCGATGGTCCTACCTCTTGCTATAAATACCGACACTGACAGCTGCTGCAAGATGCAACACCGTATCTCCACGCTGTACAGCTTGGGACTTTCCCTCACTATAAGAAGACTTCCTGCATTACACCACGCCTTCTGCCTTCTTATCTCGTTCTTTAATCACTGTTTTATTTAAAAAAGACATATAGATACACACCGGTATATATGACAACCATATTTTAATTTGATTACGTACTCTTTCAGACTATCTAAATGTAGCCTAATAAATTAAGATAAAATTAAATTAATGCGACGTACTAATTTTCTTCGAGCTCGTATACAGTCCAGTGAGTGCGACGGTTGCTTCTCCAATCAACTACGTCTGTGTCCACGTGCAAAGCCAAGGTGCTCCGCCTATTTGTTTACATCAGGATTAAACTCTCGTGAAAAATCATATAGCAATGGACACACGAATTTAAATTTAGTCTTCAAGCTGAAAGGAAAGGATGGTGGCAGCAATGAGGATGAGTAGGTCTACCTACCTACATTGAGAGTAGGGGAGATGAGTGGCAGCAGAAAAGGCAGACCACATAAACACTAGTCAGTCAGTGTACAGTGATGTTATTGTTGATTAGTTAAATCTCCTGGCCAGAGAAATGGTGATCCCTTCAGGCGACTCGCGCCACCTCCTCAGGGTGGAGAATAAAATCATTTCAAGTAATTGTATTCGTTTCTTTGGTATTAGGATATTGGAAGCCAAAATCAGGAAATAAATAGATAGAAATGGTTGTTGAAGGTAGGAAAAATCGAAGGAACCTACTAGGAAATTGAATCTAGAGTAGAAGTCAGCTGCCGGCCTCGTGGTGTAGGGGTAGCGTACCTGCCTCTTACCCGGAGACCCCGGGTTCGATTCCCGGCCAGGTCAGGGATTTTTACCTGCACCTGCGGGCTGGTTCGAGGTCCACTCAGCCTGCGTGATTAGAATTGAGGAGCTATCTGACGGTGAAATGGCGGCCCCGGTCTAGAAAGCCAAGAATAACGGCCGAGAGGATTCGTCGTGCTGACCACACGGCACCTCGTAATCTGCAGACCTTCGGGCTGAGCAGCGGTCGCTTAGTAGGCCAAGGCCCTTTAAGGGCTATAGTGCCATGGGGTTTGGGTTTGGTTTGGTAGAAGTCAGCTAAGCACAACGTGTTGGAAAGCATAATTGGCAGTCATACAATTTTTAGTGAAAAATGGAAGGGTGTGTATAGGTACTTCAAGGCAGAAACAGGTTCCAAGAAGGACATTCCAGGAATCATTAATGAACAAGGGGACTGTGTATGCGAGGATCTTCAAAAGGCAGAAGTATTCAGTCAGCAGTATGTAAAGATTGCTGGTTACAAGGATAATATCCAGACAGAGGAGTCGATTAATACTAAGAACCTATGATAACAACGACATTTACAATAGGATACAAAAGTTGAAAACTAGAAAAGAAGCTGGAATTGATAAAAATTTCGGGGATACACTAAAGACAATGCGTTGGGATACCATATCTGAAATATTTATTTAATTGTCTGAAAGAAGGAGTTGCACCAAATGAATGGGGAGTTGCTATAGTAGCCCCTGTGATTAAAGGAAAGGGTGATAGACATAAAGCTGAAAATTACAGGCCAGTCAGTTTGATATGCATTGCATGTAAGCTTTCGCAAAGCATTCTTTCTGATTATATTAGACATGTTTGCAAAATTAATAACTGGTTCGAAGAAAGGCAGTTTCGGTTTAGGACAGGTTATTCCACTGAAGCTCAATTAGTAGGATTCTAGCAAGTTATATCAGATATCTTGGATTCAGGAGGTCAAATATACTGTATCGCGATTGACCTATCTAAGGCATTTGATAGGGTAGATCATGGGAGACTACTGGCGAAAGTGAGTGCAACTGGACTAGACAAAAGAGTGACTGAATGGGTGGCTATATTTCCAGAAAATATATCTCAGAGAATTAGAGTTGGCAAAGCTTTATCTGGCCCTATAATAATTAAGAAGCGAAATCTGCAAGGCAGTATGTTTGGACTTTTATGTTTTCCTACATATATAATGATATGAGTAAAAAAGTAGAATCAGAGATAAGGCTTTTTGCGCCTTATGTTATTCTGTATAGAGTAATAAATAAGTTAAAAGATTGTGAGCAAGTGCAAAATGACATCGATAATATGAGATGCACAGCAGTCAATAGCATGATGATAAACGGGGTCAAAAGTCAGGTTGTGAGTCTCACAAATAGGAAAAGTTCTCTCAGTTTTAATTACTGCGTTGATGGGGTGAAATTTCCTTTCGGGGATCATTGTAAGTACCTAGGTGTTAATATAAGGAAAGATCTTCATTGGGGTAGTCACATTAATATGATTGTAAATAAAGCGTACAGACCTCTGCACATGGTTATGAGGGTATTTAGTGGTTGTAGTAAGGATGTAAAGGAGAGGGCATATCTCTGGTAAGACCCCAACTATAGTATGGTTCCAGCGTATGGGACCCTCACCAGGTTTACTTGATACAGGAACTGGAAAGAAATACAAAGAAAAGCAGCTCGATTTGTTCTGGGTGATTTATTTCCGACAAAAGAGTAGCGTTGTAAGAATGTTGCAAAGTTTGGACTGGGAAGACTTGATAGAAAGGAGACGAGCTGCACGACTAAGTGGTATGTTCCGAGCTGTCAACGGAGAGATGGCGTGGAATGGCATTAGTAGACGAATAAGTTTGAGTGGAGTTTATAAAAGTAGGAAAGATCACAATATGAAGATAAAGTTGGAATTTGAAGAGGACAGATTGGGAAAAATATTCATTTGTAGGAAGGGGAGTTACGGATTGGAATAAGTTACCAAGGGAGATGTTCAATAAATTTCCAATTTCTTTGCAGTCATTTAAGAAAAGGCTAGGAGAACAACATATAGGGAATCTGCCACCTGGGCGACTGCCCTAAATGTAGATCCGTGGCGACCTATGATACTTGAGTGCGCCGAAATGTACCTGATATTGGAGATACGATTTAGGGAACTGAAGGGGTGTCTAATCCAGGCGCGCTTGTATCAACCGGATGGATTCCGCACCAAGAATTCGAAAAATTTAGAAACGAAGATTCCCCTTCTGGAAGTGTAACGTAATGTAATGACTGCGGGTGGTGGAAAACGTTTGCTAATACTACCCTTCATCAATACATAATAATAATAATAATAATAATAATAATAATAATAATAATAATAATAATAATAATAATAATAATAATAATAATAATAATAATATTAGTATACTTTGAATAATTACAATTAAAATGATTGCCTTTTGTTTTTGGTTTTGTCATTCATTCTCATAACAACGTAACACCTTTGTTGTCTTACTTTTCTAACTGCCAAGACAAATATATTTAATACATGTCATTTTGAACAGATTATGTTTCTCGATTTATCACCACTGGCCCGTTATTTATTAATCATAATCTCTAATGCTTGTCTGTCAAACTTGTCTGAAGAATTGTTCAACAGGAGTATTGCTTTTGGGTCTTAAACTGCTGAAATCTTACCTTCGCTCTACAATATCAGATGAGTGATTGAATGCTTCGTCCATTTTTTACATCACATCCAAGCCGACCTGACGATCGTTTCAATTATTGGGATTTGATCGACGAGTCACTACAGGCAAAGTGAGAAAGAAACTTGTATGATCGGAAGTTTATTTTCATCTTAATATTTATCAAGTTCAGAATTCTCTGATATTACTTGTATCCTGTCCCATGTTCTGTACTTATTTTTGAATACTTGACTATTGATTATTTTGTTGGAAGGGGGGGGGGCGGGCTACTATTATTGGCCGAGGGGTGCAGAATGTTACATCCGTCGTTGATTATGAATGGTAGAGGGATTTTCTTTTACTCTTCTAAGGACTTTCATGGCCTATGCGAAGATGGCTTTGCTTTGCATTTGAGGAGGTGCGTCGGCATATACCGTTAAATATACTTCTTCCTGGTCTTGGATTCAACACTTCATGTTCATTTCTCACAATTTTTTGCTATTTGATTTTACTTCGCACACATAGGTCTTATGGCGACGATGGGACAGGAAAGGCCTAGGAATGGGAAGGTACTGGCCGTGGCCTTAATTAAGGTACAGCCCCATCATTTGCCTGGTGTGAAAATGGGAAACCACGGGAAACCGTCTTCAGGGCTGCCGACAGTGGGATTCGAACCCACTATCTCCCGGATGCGAGCTCACCGCACGGCCAACTCGCCTGGTCTCCCACTTTTACTGCCGTGTGCTCTTCCTGATGCCAACCCTGTATGGAGGGATATATTCACTTCTAGCTGGTGTGCCCGTGCTTCGCTACGGATTTCTACACTGTATCAATAATAATAATATTAGTATACTTTGAATAATTACAATTTAAAATGATTGCTTTTTGTTTTTGGTTTTGTCATTCATTCTCACAACAACGTAACACCTGTGTGTCTTATTTTTCTAACTGCCAACTGTACACGTTGTGAATATTATTTTATTAAATAACATTTTAGGCGCTTTTCCCTAAACTACCATTTCAACCAGCGTGAATAAAGTTAGTAGTGAATAAAGTAGTGTTTTATCCCTCGACATGACATACCGATTTTTATTAAATTCTCTTCACTCATTTTCTCGCAGCTCGCCATTGATATGGACTTGGCAACAAAAATCAAAATTCATGAATATATCTGTTATATAAGACATAAATGATCGGAAATTTAATTCTATATAACTTTAATTATGCAGTATTTATCGATAGGACCATTTTTGAGAATTGAGATCTAGGCCTTCCCGCTAAACTATCATTTCAATCAGTGTGAATAAAACTGTTTGTAGCCTAGATTGTAGTGTCTTATTCCCCGATTTTACATGCCGATTTTCATTAAATACTCTTCAGCCTTTTTCTCCTTTTGCGCGTACAGACAGACAGACAGACAGACAGACAGACAGACAGACAGACAGACAGACAGACAGACAGACAGACAGACAGACAGACAGACAGACAGACAGACAGACAGACAGACAGACAGACAGACAGACAGACAGACAGACAGACAGACAGACAGACAGACAGACAGACAGACAGACAGACAGACAGACACGACGGAAAATGAAAAGGTGGATTTCCTTTTTACTGTGAACACGACAGATGCAGTATAGAAAGAACTCTTTTTTTTTATACAAGAAGAAAATGCAGGAACTTCACGGAAGAAACTATACCTTAAGCTGCCAATGTAAATTCCCTATCTGGACACTGTATAAAAGAAGAAAGTTCTGGGATATTTGTCTGCAGTGTGAAGCTGGTGAGAGTTCCTAGCCGCCCTCCCCCATGGACATTATACTGAGAGTCGGTGCATTTTAATGTCCCCACAATCCTCGCGGACACGCACTTGGAAGTTAAGACTTCAGTCATCTCCGGGATTCGGTTGTAGTCTGGTAACCAAAGAAAACTGAATATGAGGGCATAATCACTCCACTGATAGGTCTTATACTTAAAATCAACAGAGGAGAATTCATCCAGTCCTGCCTAACTGACTAGTGCTGCAAAATCTTGTATTGGTGACGACCATTCAAAGACCGAGCACGCTTTGTTGACCCAACATACTCTCTGACTCGCACCATACTCAATACTTATTTGCTGATATCTTCGAAGGACTGAACCTCTGGGCTGTCACCCCGAGGACATCGTCAAATACGATGAGGGGATGTTGATTTCTTGGCCTAACGCAGGAAGCTTTTATAGCGGTGACGGCCCCTCCCGCCGTCACCCGTAGCGACCATCCAAAAAGTCGGTGCCTTTTTGTCGCCTGCGGAATCCTTTCGGACGCGCACCTCCCCTATGAATGCTTGCTTTTTACTTTTTACAGAATCTTTGCCTTCATATATAAAATGAATGCGGACTACACAGTAAGCTACCTATTACGCTAACATGTCTCTGTATTGTATTATTATTAACTGCAAAATATCGAATTGGTTCTGACTTTAGAGCAGAGCGAAACCTTCTAATCCTACCATTTCCTATGAGAACTTAAGAATATATAACTCGAAGGTGTAAGGTCGTTAGCATCAAAAACTGGGTTTATCTCGTAAAATTTATTCTTTCTCATCGGGAACAGGCGATTTAGGCAGTGAAATACTCTCCTCTGGCAGTCCATCCTGAACACATGCATGTTTTAGTATATCTAGCGTCACTATCTCATTCATGTCGATGATGCATCACGCTCAGTTAATATAATATTGTACATCACATGCATTAAAAGCTGTCTTATTTGCACACAATAATATATTTTGTGGCAATAATAGGTCAGTACGTTTCCTTAGAAACAGTTCCGATATTTCAAACTTCGAAAAACTGACAGCAATATTTTCAATTATTTACAACGCTGCCTTCATCATATGCAGGTCATATTGTGGCTTTCAACGGCCCAACCGTTCACACATGTTTGGCTCATATAATCGAAACAGCTGCAAAGAATATAACATACCTAACTTTTAATATCACATGCAATCGTAAATAACATGTTACATAATATGTAGGGGTTTGAGTTATCCTTTATGCGGTTAGATCCCGACGGTATTAGGGATTCTAGGCCTAGGGAGTCATTCATTTTCACGCCTTTCGTGTCCCTGGTCTTCGTTTGGCCGATACCTTCATTTTCGAAGTTTCGGATTCCTTCCATTTTCCCCTCTGATTAGTGTTAATAGGGGACGGTTAGGTCGCGTTACTTCTATTAAAACAATAATCACCACCACTACTTTATTGTGGTTAATTTCAAGAAGCATCAACTAGCATGCAATTATGAATTCCTTTCGTTAATAACCTGTTTATGTAAATCTTTGATATTAACGAATAACACGAATGTAATTAACTACATTGGTACAGATTCACTATTCTGTTCCATTCTTTTGCTGGTACAACTATTTCAGTATCTAGAACAGGTTTTGTTTTTTTAAACCTGAGCTCCGTAGATGGGTTTCAGATGGTCCTTGAAAGTGAAATACACATTTAACATTTCCATTGACTACAGTTTTGTTTTATTTTTGGCAGTGCATGATAATAATATTATACTTTATTAAATAATACAAACTGGTAACAGTCAGGTTTTATTAAATAACTAGCAAGTACCCGTGCTTCACTACGATATTCTACATTCTATACGGATTTCTACGTAAATTACTGTATATGCAGTGCGTCAGATTATATTAAATAGCATGTGTCTTAGCGTTATCCGATAAACACGACGGGGAGGTCCCCATACGTTGTTTCCGTTGTAAGGTGGGTGTTGGGGAGTTTTGATGATAATGGCAGGTGACGTTCCCTACAGCCATTCACTATCGAGTTCGTGAGTTTCTACTGTAACGGCGGGCTCACTTGCGTACTGCCATTCACCATCGGGATGGGGAGTTTTCTTTATAGAGTTGGGAAGATTTGATGAAAATTGAGAAATGCAGCTCTAGTTAACGTTTGAAGGTTCGAGATACGACAAAAAGTCATAGGACCAAAGTTTGATCCCTCCAAATTGAGCCGCGATTGTGCTATCTGTAAACTTAACGTTTAACCAGCAATTACCCTGAAACGAAGTTTTGCACTGTCATTAAAATTGCCTCAATATTTCGATATTACACAATTGAACATTTGGAATATTTCTTTAAAGGGAAGTGTCCAGGTTTTGGGGTTAGTACTCGCACACACGCGGGGAAATTAAGGAAGAAAGTAATACAGTTAAGAAAGTTGACATTAATTAAATATAGGATTATAAGTGAGGACAGCCGTATAGGACAAATATGTAAATTTCAAGTGGATGTATTGGAAAATGAAATGAAATATCCTAATTGTGATTATATGAATTACAGTTTTAAGAATGCAGCAACAGAGAATAAATTTAGGCGCAGCGATTCTCGGGTAATCAGATAAGAAGGTGACCTACGGTGTTATTATTTAAGCCTAAAGAAGAAATGAAAGCAGAAAATGGAAGTAGAAGAGAAATATAATAAAAATGATAGCAAATGCCAGAAAACTCCTTAAGGTGTGATGACCTAACATTAAGACTACTACTACTACTACTGCTACTATTACTACTACTGTATTGCGAACTAAATTTTGTTCCCGCAAATATACGATGGTTCCGCTTACGGTGATTCTCCTGGGAAGGCCATAACCAGACTTACAACTTGGTCTGGCGAATTGCCGACGTAGCTTCCACTTACGGTGATTCTCCTGGGAAGGCGATAACCAGAATTACAACTTGGTCTTGCGAATTGCCGATGTAGCTTCTGCTTTTGGTGATTCTCCTGGGAAGGCGATAACCAGAATTACAACTTGGTCTGGTGAATTGCCGATGTAGCTTCTGCTTTCGGTGATTCTCCTGGGAAGGCGATAATCAGAATTACAACTTGATCTGGCGAATTGCCGATGTAGCTTCCGTCTTCCAGTTCATGTTTCCGAATTGACTCCCAGACCATAACATTTCTCTTCCCGAATTGGCTCCTGGGGTTACATTCTAATTGGCTCCGAAATACTACATCGACTCCCACTGTATCAACATTTTCCATCCCAATTCAACAGACGCAGGTCTGCTTAAATTACGTAGGCCTGGTTAAAATCATATTATAGTTGTGTAGTGCTTCAACCGTTAGATTAGTCTGTTTAGTACCGGGCGAGTTGGCCGTGCGGTTAGGGGCGCGCAGCTGTTGAGCTTGCATCCGGGAGATAGTGGGTCCGAATCCCACTGTCGGCAGCCCTGAAGATGGTTTCCCGTGATTTCCCATTTTCACACCAGGAAAATGCTGAGGCTGTACGTTAAGGCCACGGCCGCTTCCTTCCAACTCCTAGCCCTTTCCTACCCCATCGTCACCATAAGGCGTAAAGCCACTAGCAATAAAAAAGTATTTTTAGTTGTTTGTTTCTTATTGTTAGACGGAAGGACCCTTAATTTTGGTTTAATGTGTAAACAATATCCATATGATACTTCAATTGCTATCCAAAATAACACAAACATCCAAATGAATAGTAAGAAGAAATACAGAAACAAAACACCTAGAAAAAATAATTTTTTTAAACGTGTTGTTAAATAATACAAAGGACGTTATATTATGCATGTATGTTGTATGTTCAGTCTTCAGCCTTAAGGCTAGTTGGATCCTCAACAGCTCCGCCATTAGCTGTCATAGATGGCCAAGGCATCACTGAAGAGGCGTACTAGGAAATGGTTTTATTTACAAGCTACTTTACGTCGCCCCAACACAGTAGGTCTTATGGCGACGATGCGATAGGAAGGGGATAGGAATGGGAAGGAAGCGGGCGTGGCCTTAATTAAGGTACAGCCCCAGCATTTGCCTGGTATGAAAATGGGAAACCACGGAAAACCATCTTCAGGGCTGCCGACAGTGGGGCTCGAACCCACTCTATCCCGAATGCAAGCTGATAGCTACGTGACGCAAACCACCCAGCCACTCACTCAGCCGGGAGACGAAGCAAAAGCTAATAATAATAAACTGAAAATAATAGCACTCCAACTCCCATATTCTCGTTAATATCATAACTCGTCATTGAATAACAAACAAACTCAAACAAACACAGCTGCGTACTTTTACCAAGTCCGCCTTTGTGGTGTAGTGGTTAATGATTAGCAGCTACCCCCGGAGGTTCGGGTTCGATTCCCGGCTCTGTCACGAAATTTGAAATGTGGTACGAGGGCTGAAAACGGAGGGGTTCTATTCTCATCCTGGAAGTGGTTTTCCGTGGCTTCCCACTTCTTCTCCAGGCAAATGCCGGGATGGTACCTAACTTAAGGCTTCCTTGTGTCTTCCTTGTCTATCCATTCCAATCCCCCCCTCTCACAAGGCTCCTGTTCAGCACAGCTGGTGAGGTAGCCTGAGCGAAGTACTGGTCCTACTCCGCAGTTGTATCCCCAGACCCAAAGTCTCACGCTACAGGACTTTGCCCTTGAGGCGGTAGAAGTGGGGTCCTTCACTGAGTCGGAGGGAAAAACCAACACTAGAGTTTAAACAGATTAAGAAAGAAAGAAAGAAGACTTACAATTCTTAAACCTTTTGAAGTACCGGGAATCGAAACCGGGCCTGCGAGGACTGTAGCTATAAAGTATATACTGCTCTAAAAAAGGATAATAATATTAATATAACCATAGACATTCATGATCAAGCAACCAATCTATTAAATAGACTAATTTCACCTATTAAGTTTAAAGAAGGAGGCGCAGCTATATTAGAAGAACTAAGAAGAAATCATCACATAGCCATCTACTTTGCCCTTGAGGCGGTAGAAGTGGGGTCCTTCGTTGAGTCGGAGGGAAAAACCAACACTGGAGTGTAAACAGATTAAGAAAGAAAGAAAGAAAGAAGACTTACAATTCTTAAACCTTTTGAAGTACCGGGAATCGAAACCGGGCCTGCGAGGACTGTAGCTAATAACGCGGACGCCTACGTGATTACAATTGAGGAGCTATCAGACGATGAGATAGCGGCCCCGGTCTAGAAAGCCAAGAATAACGGCCGGGAAGGTTCCACCACGGCGACCACACGACGCCTCTTAACATGCAGGCCTTCGGGCTGAGCAGGAGTCACTTGGTAGGCCAAGGCCCTTCGGGGCTGTGGGGTCTTGGGTTGTGGGTATTACCTTAAGAGTCAATGCAAGTGTTTGTTCTGAAGCATATATACTGTACTGTGCCATATCATATATGCCCCAAATATTAATTATATAATATGGTCTAACATTGTGCATCTAATACAAGCAGGAGTCATGATGCGACCTATAAGTTGCGTAATGCAGTATTCCGTCATCGCGTGACATCAGTAATAGCTTCTTATCTAAGCATAGCAACAGTATTTCGTATGAGTCAATCGGGGATGCACGAGAGTGTTTGAGAGCGGCCGATTATAAAAGGACCAATCACAGCCCTGGAAGTGATATGGCAGAATGAAGGGATTTACAAAACAAATTAAGTCAGTCTTACCAACTTCTAAATTTACAGTGCTGCACTACTCTTTATTTTATTAGGCAATTTGTTATAAAGCTAGACTCCACGGTTTTAATATGAAATAGAAGCCAGTTAAACATTAAAAGAACTACCTGTAGACAGTTGCAATACTTAATTTGAATTAATAAAGTAATTAACATATTTTTATTGAATCAGCGCTTTGCAGAGTAGTGGGTGAGCAGTAACGTCATCACGCCAGTGGAATCCCCTAAGATATGACTAATACCGGGAGCTTGGTGTATATAGTAGCCTCTGGAAATGGAAAGTCACTCTGCTTTTGAAATGTGAACCGCGTGGGTCGGTGTTTTTGATATTAAGCCAGTGGTATAGGAAAGTAACTTTTTTTAGTGACCAGTTTGAACATATAAGTAGTCAATTTGTGAAGCTGAAACGTTTTCCTTTATGAAAATATGCATTACATGAATGCAAGTGATAGATTGCAGTTACGAGTTTGCATAGTATATTAACAGAGCAATTACCTTTGCTATATAAATAATATCAGATATCACGTATGTCAAAGTGCGGTGGTGACACGGGATAATATCAATAAAACGATAGTTACTGTCGATATTTCCGTACCCGTGTATGCGTAATTTGCATACGGTTTGTGCAAATACCGTGTCCGGGACGCGTTCGGTTTCGCGAAGAACTTGTACGAACCGTCGTCATCGTATCGGTACAATTAAATGGTGTGTGCGAAGCACTATTACATAATGATGAAGAGAGAAGAAAAGACTTGCAGAGTATTCGATAACGCCATGCAGTTTGGTGCAATAATGGCGTAATTTGCTGGACGCTGTGGCCTGGAATCATGAAGAAACTGAGACGCTACCAGTTAAGTTCATTTTAATTATAGGCATGCTTAGATAGAAGGAATTAGGCTAATTCGATCCCAGTGTAATGTAATGTAAATGTAAATGCCAGTCTTGTTGTGACTGAGCTATGTTGTATTTTTATAGATTAGTGTCATGTTTCAGGGAAATGCATGTTTGGAACCCTGATTTTTATATTTTACTTTATTTCCTTTTTATAAGATGGGAAAGAGGGAAATGATTAGGTGTAGATGAGGATATATATGTCTAAAGGTAACTGTGTATTCCATTTTGGTACAAGATGTAGACTCTTTTAGTATGAAGGCTACACAGCCTAAAGTTTGGTCTGGGAATAAAACTTAGCAAGGTATTTTTTTCCTGCATGTAGCACGTTTATAGGAGTACATGGCAGTGATGACCAACGTAAAAGTGCACCGTCGAACTAATATCTTCTAGTCCGCAGAGAGAACTAGCTAATTGGTATTGAGTTATGTTTTTACGAGAAAAAGGCAAGATTAGCCTGAAACTGAGATTACAATGTGTGTTATTACAGGACGGTCGTGCCTGGAAGTGAATATCGGAAAGATATAATGGTGTCAGCTGCATGAAAAGAGAGAGGTTTGATTTGCCTCAAGTGTTCATTATGATTGTGAGAATCGAACTCACGGACCCCAAAGTGTTAGGCCAGATGTGTTGAGTATCATATCTGTAAGCCGTGTTATATTGGAATATGTAGTTAAGGCCATAGGAATGTGTATGGGTGCCAAAGTGTGAGTTCGAGGCCCTGTGTTAATTAAATGAACAGAGAAGTGAATGGCAGCGTAATTTATGTTTTCAAATATATTAAAATTTCTCAGGCAAGATTTACCAAACCAATTAGTTAGAGTCTTTTCTGGCGAAGTAAGGTGTTTCATAGCTGGCGCATTAGAAGTGTTCCGTGATTTATATTACAGCGTGCTTAGTGAAAGATCAACAGACGGATAGCTGAGCCTGGAGTTCGGTGTTCTTTTTATATGAAGGAGTCTAGTATCTTATTGTTTATATTTTAGATATTGAATACACAGATGATATTTTTTATTGCATGTCATTACAGGTTTTCTCCGAGAGTGTATTTTGTATTAATTTGTGTTACTTGGATTGTTGTTGATTATGTCATGGCCAGCGTTGAAAAAGATTTGTTCTTAAATATGAGTCCGAAACTCATTCTATTGGGAAGTAGGCTTTTTATGCCATCCAATTTATAACAGAACGGTCTGTTAAGTAAATTCAGTGTAGATGTAAGCTAAGGTCCCTGAAATATTGATTTGATGATAAGTGATGTACATATAGTTTTATTATGGATCGGATTTAGCATAATTTTATTCTGTCGCGGTATGTCCTGTAATTATAATTTGAATGATATCCGTCAGGATGCGTTAAAAATGAATTTAACTGCGTAAGTCGAAGCGAAGTGTGAATTTCTTCCCCAGGTCGTTGCGTTTATTTTGTAAATGTTTTCATTTTGAAACGGGACATTGCCCGTCCTTTGTAAATTGGTGTAAATTTATGTTAATTATGTGCCCGGCACATATTAAGTTTTTGGCATTTATTTGAGCCATATTTTAATTATTTTCAATTTTTTTGTTTATCTCGAATTTCAATAATGTTTATTAGTCAATAAATCCATCTTACCCCTTTATTTTGTATTTTATTTCGGAAATATGATACTGTTTCCCGTTCATATACCCATGGTATTTATTTTATCCTGAGATTTTTAATTTATTTTAGCCCGATCAATTTTTTTAAGAACCGTACACGCAGCTCTCCGATTGGCGCCGGTAGACTGTATTTCAGACGGGAACGGCACATATTTATCTCTGGCTTCCGTACGTGGGGCGGATTATCATGTTGATTGGGTAAGCTCCATAGCCAGGATAGCGCATTGTTGTCGCCCATTATCATTGCTATGTCCGGATATTATTATTCAGGAACGGAGTAGTATATTATTTAAATTTGTATTGTTAACCCTGAATGTGCGATTTAATTTTAAAGTAGGCAGACGTTATATATTTGTTAAGGCTATTATATGGAAATTGAAATCACAAATAGTGAAAAACGTCGCACCTATTTGGAGCCAACAGAATGATGCTCTTCGCACACATAGCAAGTTGTTATATAGGCTTTTATAGGATTTTGGAATTCGAAATTTTGGGAATGTCCATAATGGATACCTGAGCTTTAATATTTATAAATTTAGATAGGTAGAGATAATTTCGAATGGGCGAATGATAGATGATGAAGTCTGAGATTCTTATTTGATACCCGGACGGAGTCATATTAAGTGGCAACCTAACGTTGTAGACAGTTGAGTCTAAGGTCCTGTGTTCAATATTACTAGTTGGTATGAGAATACAAGAAGTCAAAATATATTTAGAAAAAATGAGTAATTACTGAATATATTAAATTACGTTGGGAAAATATCGGCATTTATATTTTTTATATGGTAGATATCGTGCATAGAACATGTTAGCCGATGAGAAAGGCATGTCAAATATTGAATGATTCCATTGGAATTCGTGAACAATAAAATGATTTCACGTGAGGCAGATGCTGTTATATCCTTCAGATATAATTGATCGTAGACATAGCCTGAATAATTTGTTTGTATAGCAAATTTTAAATAGCCAGTGCGTTGGTAGTTTTGTTATTTAGATTCAGTTAGGGACACGAGATAGCCTCAATCTCGGATGGAAAGGATAACTATAGCGGCATTGTTATTGAAGGTTGAAGGTGTATGGACCATTGTATCTGGAAATATCATCCTTTAGCTGGAGATAATATGCAAATATAGTTAGGCATTGTTGTCTAATGCATAGTTTTGAGCCCATATTAGGAAAAGCCTATATTTATTTAAAATATTTGGGTCTATGGATTAATTTTTTTTAATACTTGAATACGCGTGGATTTTATATTGATTGCGCGTGATGAAAACATTATTGACATTCGGTAGGTAGTTTCCGCATGGCATATTGTAAAGCCATATGGTTTGTTTTCCTTGAGTAACGTAAATCGCAGAAACTGATGAAATTAATTTATAAAACCTGGGGAACACACTTAAAGCTTTCGGAAGTGATTCTAGGCCGCGTAGTCGTATTTGATTTGGTATTATGGCAGTAACCTTAGCTGACCTGTTGGCTAAGATGGGCTTGGCGGAGAAAGAGGCGAAGGAGCGTGAGCAAGCAGCTGAACGGCGTGAACAAGAGGCGCAGAAACGTGAACAGGAGCGTATGCAACAAATTAAGGAGAAAATAGACTTTGTGACTGCGGAAGTAGACAGAAGCATGACAGGGATTCTGGAAACAATGGAGTTAGCAGCGGTTGAAGATGAGAAACGTGAACAGGAGCGTATGAGGCAGATTACGGAGGAAATAGTACAGGGGAATGTAAAGTTGGAGGAAAAGATTGATACAGTTCAAAAGTGCTGTCAGGAAGGAATGATACGTTTAGAGAAGCGTATGAATGATATAGAGAATAGAAATGAGGAACAGGTAGACCGGATTAGAAAAACCGTTGAGGAGTTAACTGGAAAAATAACAGATGGAGCCGTACAGACTGAAAAGCAATTGGAGGAAATGACAAATAGCTTAGAGGAGGCACGAACTGAGATAGGCAAGAATCGAAGCGCGATCGACCACTTAAGCGAGGCTACAGAAGAAAGATTTTCTAATATTACGGAGGAAATTAGTGCCCAGATAGCCGAAGTACAACGGAAGAATGCGGATCAGTTGGAAGCAAAGTTAGGTGAAAAACAACGGGAAACTGAGTCGAAGATGAGGACGATTGAAAAGGAATTGAGAAAAGAGGTTGTAGGTCAAATTGCAGGCAAGGGTGGAGAGATCAAGAAGATGATTTTGGCAGATAGAGAGAATGCTAGAGTCAATATACAAGAAGTAGGTGCAAATATTGAGGCATGGGCTGAATCTTCGCAGAAGAATACGAATAAGTTGATATCTGTGGAAAAGGAAGTACAGTATTTGAAGGATAAAATAGAATTACTTGATCTAAGAACAAATAAGGAGATGGATAAACTGAAGTGTTCAATGCAGAATGATAGTATTGAAAGAGAAGCGAGTCAAGCTAGTGAACCAGCTCTACTTAGCGATCTGTTAAATTTACCAAGACCGGAAGAAAAATCATCTATGCCAAGAGAGACGAATGGAGGCCAAATTTACAACATATTTCGTACATCTTCAGAAGATAAACCCCGTAAATTTAGTGGGCTAGATGATAGAACACCAAGGGCATTTCTTCGAGACATGGAAGATTTTATGACAGATGCGAAGGTACCAGCTGATAGAAGATTATGTACAATCAGCAAATTCTTATCTGATTCGGCTTTAGAATGGATGATGGCATTCCAATATACATTCAGTACGTATGAGGAATTTAAGGTAGCATTCTTAAAGAAATTCTGGGATGTATCTATACAGCAGTCATTACGTATGGAGCTTTATTCAAGAAAATATCCTACTACTATTCCAACAAGGTTTGCTAATTATTTTATTTCCCAAATTATCAAATTCAGAGATTTGGACACACCACCTTCCGAGTCCGAGATGATCGTAGCGATATCTAAACAATTACCGTTGGAAGTGCAGAGAACTCTAATAGCAGCAAATGTTAGAACTGAGGCGGAATTGACTTTACGTCAGTTGGATTTAACTTCTACACAAAATCAACCAAGGATCAGACATTCGGAGGCTTTACATACGATTGATTTAACGGAAGATAGAAGTCCACCACCTAAGATTAGGAAGGGAGGTAGAGTGCAAAGTTCAGGAACGCAGACGATATCACAGCAAGCTAGACCAGTTGAAAATGAGCAATCACGGAGAGGTGAATGGAATTTCAATAATTATCCAGATGATAGGAGAGGACAAGGATATACCCACGATAGGAATGATAATAGAGGAAATAATTATTCATATGGAAGGAATGGACGAACATTTAGATATCGGCATAGAGGTTATGCAGGTCAGCGGCGACCTTATAATAGATGGGAGAATAGAAGGAATATGGATTTTCGGAATGATTTCAGACAATGATCTGATTATCAACAAAGGAATGCTGAGTCGCAGAGATACGTGACGGAGTTGAGAAGTAAACGACAGAACGGAGATCAATGGCAACAAGCAATACAGGGAAATACAAGAAACCAAAGCCATGGTGCTGAGAACGTTAAGTACTGTAATTTCAAGGAAGCAGAACAGAATGGATTGAATCCACATGTAGCAGATTACGATATGAGGAATACTGGAGCCATTAGAAAAAGGACTGAATTATAGCTATTGATGAAGTACAAGAAGATGATGACTTAGGAGATGACGAAGATGATGATGACATTGACGAAGAAGATGACCCAGTAGAAGAAGAGGTGGATCAAGAAGACGAAGAAGAAGCTACAGAGGATGTAATGTAACGGTTCAAATCCCGTTACAAGATGATATCTGTATTTTTATTATTTTATTATTTTATCGGTATATTATTATTATTATTATTATTATTATTATTATTATTATTATTATTATTATTATTATTATTATTATTATGTCAGTATTATTATTATGTTATCTGTGATATTGTACTATTATTGTAATTATCCGTTTTATTCAATTTTGCAATTGCCTGTTGCTTGCAAGATTGCACTTAGATGTATACATATATAGGTATGTGTAGTATAACACTCAATACCTGTACAGTGAGAATTGTTACATATATCAGAGATTGGAAGTGACGTTGTTATATTGCGACACCACTGGCGATTCTGCCAAGTCATCACCGCGCCTTGGCTACGTCATTGTATTTATTTAGATATGCGCCCATCGACTCTATCGCCGCGGGGCTATTTCACCACTGTATGTAATATCTGTCGCGTAGGTGGGAGTATGTCATTGTTATTTCTGGAGATTACGTAGTTGTGTCAACCAAAGTCTATATAAGGTGGGTGCACATTGTAGCGTCAGTCATTACTTATACGGATGCAGTACAGTGAAGTAGTCTACTAGATCAAGAGGCCTTAAGTGGTCAGCCAACCAGTGTGAACGAGAGATGGTGAAGACTCAGTGAGCCATTATTGGTCATTGAGAGAGTGAGACCAAATGGTTGGTCCGTCACTTAGTGGAAGACGCGGACGCAAGGCTTACCAAGGAGTCAGAGAGGGCAACCCTGGACCTACCAAGAGGTCATACCATATTGACTTACAAAGAAGTCAGATGATATGGAGAAGAAGCAGTCTCAAGGATGTATCACCACGTTAGGCGTGACACATCTACAGTAAACCCCAGAGCAATGGATTACGTCGTAATTACACTCAAAGTGTTGAAGGTACAGTCAAGTGAATCAGTGAGGGAAATATTTCGTATAAATTGTTAAATGTCCGGTCAAGAAGAATTCAAATTCATGCCTAGTTTCTGTCAGTTGCAATGTCATAATTTCATATTCTCATCTGTTTTATCGCAACAAGACTCACTATTTTTTGATATATTATTTAAAGAATATATATTGTTCTATCAAACGAATTCATAGTTTCATTTCATTGAAAGTAAAATATCTTAACCTCAAAATTAATGGGGAAACCGAACGCCAATCTCCCTTTCCCAGAACTTATATGGTATGTTGTCAACAGTAAGCTTATTACCCCACACCCTAGAGATGGTCAAGAGTCTCATTCTATTATTGCTGTACTGAGTGACAGCTGGCGCCCTTCAAATAACGTATGTGTAAGTAAGCAGGTAACAAGTAAGTGTGAGTACAAGGTTCGACGAGTGTGTATTTTATATAATGAATATTAATTTTCACATTTTTCATGTTAAACGCAGATATTCAGATTTTTCAATTAAATGCAGAGTTTTATATATGTTTCAAAAGTTAGTCAGACAGTTAGGAAAATGACAATGTGTCGACGCAACGTGGGACTCGAATAAATTCAGAACTTGGTCTGAATGACAGCATATCATAGGTTCATTCTGGGAAGAGTATGCACAATTAAAGCCAACGGAAGTATTACCGGTAAATGTCAGGAGTATAATTTTGCGATATATATTTGTATTTTGGGGATATGTCAAGGGATTTGAAGAGGGAAATTAATTTGAGATCGCGTACTATTACTAGTGAACCAAAGATGGACAAGGAAGACAATAACAAGTCATGTGAGGACGAGGTCATTGCTTCTGCGGACATCCAAGGTGAAATTCAGAGTAGGGAGCAGGTGAATACGATGAAACCTTCTGAGGAAATTCAGGAAAGTGCAGAAATTGAGAAGCATACTGAAACCCAAAAGGAAATCGCGGGGGGAATGAACCAAGATATTCTAAATTCTCAGTAATGAAAATAAGAAGCTCAGTGAAAAGATTGATACTAATAGTGAAAAGAGTCAAAAAAGAATGGAGGAAAAGATTGATACTAATAGTGAAAATAATAAGAAAGAGATGAAAGAATTTTTTAGTAGTAGTAGTAGTGAAAATAATAAAGAGATAAAAGAATTAATTAGTACTAATAATGAAAATAATAAGAAAGAGATGAAAGAGATGAAAGAATTTTTTAGTACCAATAATGAAAATTGTAATAAACAGATTAACTCTTTAAGTAATAAAATGGAACAAATGATTGATATTAGTAATGAAAATAATAAGAAACAAATGGAAGAATTAATTGGCAGTAATAAAGAAAATTTTAATGTGACCAATGAGAAAATCGATGCTTTAAGTGAATCACTAAATTATAAAATAGATACTAAGATAGTAGAGGTAACTAGTCAAATATCTAAGTTAGAAAATAAGGTAAATAAAGAGTGCGTTGACCTTAGAGGTGAAATGGAGTTGAATCGGAGCGATCTTCATACTCAAATTGAACATGTCAAGGGAACTTGTACAGAGAATATCAAAGAGTTAAGTAATAAGATTTCTAGTAATCAGGAAGAAATTCACGAGATCATAGATAAAAGACTAGACAAGATCCATAATGCAGTGGGGCAAGATATGAGGGAATGTGTTAGTAAGGTAGAAACGTTTGAAAAAGAGCTTGGGCAGGTCAGAGAACTAAAGAATCAACAAGAAACTTTGTCGCAGAAGGTTACAGAGAAAGAGGAAAAATTACAGGAAGAATTAAGAATAATGAAAGAGAATGCGGAGAAAGTGGCGGAAGAAAAAGTTTTGAATTGCCAGAGGGTACTACGGCAAGAAATGAGAGAAGGTCAGATTACAAGAGAAATAGTAGTAACGAGTGGTTTATACAATAGGGACCAAGATTTGCCTAAGTTTACTGGAAAACAATTTAATCCTATGGAATTTCTAACATTAGTTGAGAAAAGATTTGCAAATAAGTTGAGGGATAATATTATCGAATGGGAATACGTATTAGAGATCTTGTCGAATTCCTTCATTGGTGAAAGTAAAACCTGGTTTCAAGTGTACCGTAATAATATGTCTAATTTGGAAGAATTTAAAGAGAAGTTTATTAATAAGTTTTGGGATGAGAATGTCCAGGGTCGTGAAAGAGAACGGATTATGTTTGGTAAATATAGACAACAGGAGGGGGTGTCTATGACAGAATACTTTCTGGCACACGTGCTTATCTGGAAAAATCTTAATAGTATTGGTTCAGAAGTCGATATCGTAAGGATCATGTTAAAACATTATTCTGATAGGATTAGGGAAGCTGCGTGTATGCAGAAAGTCAGTACTATCAAAGAAATGGAGGTATTGTTAGATAGTTTTGAGGCTCTGAATAGTAGCATAGGTGGCAATCGACCACAAAGTAGAAATGTAGAGGGAGCGGGAAACAGGTCAGATAATTATCAGAGGAGAGTAAACAATTATGATCAGACGAGGGCTAATAGGAATTTTAATAGTGATAGAGGTCAGCAGAGTTACCCGAGACAATCCGACAATGGGAGGCGTGGGGATTTGAGTCATAGAGATGAAAATAGGCCTAACACGAGTGTTATTCAGGATCCATCATTGAGTCAGCGCACTTTAAACTCTCAGCGGACTGCATAAACAGGTCACGTGAACAGTCCGAAGGTAAAAGTTGTCAAAAACAGGTAAGTAGTGTAGATAATTGTGTAGTAAAAGTAGATTTAAGAGAACAACGTGATTGTGACCTAAGTAGTGATAAGTCAAATGTTTTAAGTGATGACGTAGTCATAGATAATAAAGTAAGAAATAGTAGTATTAATCTAGATATAAGGAGTGATCTATTAAGTGATGTAAGTAGTTATAATACTGAGGATATAAGTAGTGAGGTAGTGACTCCGACGATAGAAATTATGATATGGAGAAGAAAAGTAAAGGTATTATTAGACTCTGGTAGTGAAAGGTCATGTATTAGCTCCAAGCTTTACGAGGAAATTCTGAAAGAAAGTCAGAATATAACAGAGATTCCTGTGAGGCAAACCTTCATTATAACAGCGGTGGGGAGCAAGTCACAGAGGGTAAATAAAATGATAGCAGTACCAATTACGATTGAAGATAATTGTAAGTTTCAGCTACGCCTTGTTGTACCAAAACTTGTGTATTCGGTTATTATGGGGGCTGACTTGGTTGCAAATCATGGAAGTAGAATAGACTTTAATTTAGGTAGTGTGTGTTTGTTCTGGGAGTAATCTAGCAAAGAAGTACGTGTTAATTATGATGGTCTGAGGTAAGTGTGTTGGTGACGTGTGTTCTTTGAAATATATGAGAGGTAAGTGAAGTTGTTCCTACTGAGAGGAAATGTTTTGTTGGGTGTGTTACGTGCCTGTACGACCAGTATCCGAGGGATAGTCGGTATGAGGCAGTGACGTGAGGTAATTTGAGTAAATTACAGGAGGAGTAATTGTGCTCGATGTTAGGTAAGCATCGAGATGTATTTAGTGGTGAGGAAGAACACGTATATGCACATAAATTTGTAGTACATGACCATTCATCATTTGTGGGAGGTAAGTACCCCAGTCAACTTAAATGTGCTAGTGAACTCTAAGAACAAATAAACATTATGCTGGATTACGGAATAATTGAACCATCTTGTAGCCATAGTATTGATTCTTTAATTGTTGTTGCCAAGTAGGATGTGATTTTTTGAGAGAAGTAAGTTAATAAGGGCAAAATTGATTCAGTTTGAGTGACAGAGTGCTACTCAGAGTTCCATTTTCATCATCTGGAGAGGCGGTAAATATGTTGAAGTTATTTTTTTGTATCAGGGGTATTTCACTATTGTGAACCGTATCGGGGAGTGAGCATATTCTTATAAAGATCAGGAAGGGGATATTGTCGGTATTTGTAGTATTATATATGTAAAGAAGTATTTCACGTGAGATTTGTTGAAATAAGAGTAAGATGATTAAATTTTGTGAGAAACTGGCAAAATAAAACTAACATCTGCGATATGCGTGTGAACCAAGTGTCGTATTGGTGTATTGGAAGAATAAGTGCTACATTGTCATGTACTGTGTGACAAACAAAAAAACGGAGAACAGGACATTGGACAGTTATCTGCGATAACGATATGCGAGAAAAGTTCTCATATAAGTGATATTTCACAAAAAGTTTTGATATGTTAAAAAAAAGAGAAGAATGTAGTGTAATCATTTAAAATTATTTGTATGTGTTTAATCAAGTGCTATATACTCTTGTGATTTGTATGAGAGAAAAAGAGAATGGGACACTGAACAGTTATCTATGATGGCAATGTGCGAGAAAAATTCTCATTTGTGATATTTTATAAAATGTATGGATGTTGAAAAAGAAAATTATTGTTGTATACTCATTTAAAGTGTTTATCTGTGTCAGTGTTATATATATAATTTTGTTCATAAATCAATCGATTCTTTGTTCTTCGATTTATTTATGAGGGAGGCGAATTGTAACGGTTCAAATCCCGTTACAAGATGATATCTGTATTTTTATTATTTTATTATTTTATCGGTATATTATTATTATTATTATTATTATTATTATTATTATTATTATTATTATTATTATTATTATTATTATTATTATGTCAGTATTATTATTATGTTATCTGTGATATTGTACTATTATTGTAATTATCCGTTTTATTCAATTTTGCAATTGCCTGTTGCTTGCAAGATTGCACTTAGATGTATACATATATACGTATGTGTAGTATAACACTCAATACCTGTACAGTGAGAATTGTTACATATATCAGAGATTGGAAGTGACGTTGTTATATTGCGACACCACTGGCGATTCTGCCAAGTCATCACCGCGCCTTGGCTACGTCATTGTATTTATTTAGATATGCGCGCATCGACTCTATCGCCGCGGGGCTATTTCACCACTGTATGTAATATCTGTCGCGTAGGTGGGAGTATGTCATTGTTATTTCTGGAGATTACGTAGTTGTGTCAACCAAAGTCTATATAAGGTGGGTGCACATTGTAGCGTCAGTCATTACTTATACGGATGCAGTACAGTGAAGTAGTCTACTAGATCAAGAGGCCTTAAGTGGTCAGCCAACCAGTGTGAACGAGAGATGGTGAAGACTCAGTGAGCCATTATTGGTCATTGAGAGAGTGAGACCAAATGGTTGGTCCGTCACTTAGTGGAAGACGCGGACGCAAGGCTTACCAAGGAGTCAGAGAGGGCAACCCTGGACCTACCAAGAGGTCATACCATATTGACTTACAAAGAAGTCAGATGATATGGAGAAGAAGCAGTCTCAAGGATGTATCACCACGTTAGGCGTGACACATCTACAGTAAACCCCAGAGCAATGGATTACGTCGTAATTACACTCAAAGTGTTGAAGGTACAGTCAAGTGAATCAGTGAGGGAAATATTTCGTATAAATTGTTAAATGTCCGGTCAAGAAGAATTCAAATTCATGCCTAGTTTCTGTCAGTTGCAATGTCATAATTTCATATTCTCATCTGTTTTATCGCAACAAGACTCACTATTTTTTGATATATTATTTAAAGAATATATATTGTTCTATCAAACGAATTCATAGTTTCATTTCATTGAAAGTAAAATATCTTAACCTCAAAATTAATGGGGAAACCGAACGCCAATCTCCCTTTCCCAGAACTTATATGGTATGTTGTCAACAGTAAGCTTATTACCCCACACCCTAGAGATGGTCAAGAGTCTCATTCTATTATTGCTGTACTGAGTGACAGCTGGCGCCCTTCAAATAACGTATGTGTAAGTAAGCAGGTAACAAGTAAGTGTGAGTACAAGGTTCGACGAGTGTGTATTTTATATAATGAATATTAATTTTCACATTTTTCATGTTAAACGCAGATATTCAGATTTTTCAATTAAATGCAGAGTTTTATATATGTTTCAAAAGTTAGGCAGCAAGTCAGGAACATGTTTTCAGTAAACATGGCAAATATAGAAGACACAGACCCATTACCAGCAGAAATTTGTCATCAATGTGACGGAAATGAACGCAAGTTTCAAGCTCTTTTGGAAATATTTTTTGAAGCTCGGAAAGAGAAGGAGAGATTGCTAGCTGAACGTGAACTATTATTATCCGGGAGAATAACTGAAGTGGAGCCATAGTAGTGAATCATAAAAATAAAAAATACGTTTTCACATATTTTTTTACGGGGTATGGGGAGAATGTGCCATATCATATATGCCCCAAATATTAATTATATAATATGGTCTAACATTGTGCATCTAATACAAGCAGGAGTCATGATGCGACCTATAAGTTGCGTAATGCAGTATTCCGTCATCGCGTGACATCAGTAATAGCTTCTTATCTAAGCATAGCAACAGTATTCCGTATGAGTCAATCGGGGATGCACGAGAGTGTTTGAGAGCGGCCGATTATAAAAGGACCAATCACAGCCCTGGAAGTGATATGGCAGAATGAAGGGATTTACAAAACAAATTAAGTCAGTCTTACCAACTTCTAAATTTACAGTGCTGCACTACTCTTTATTTTATTAGGCAATTTGTTATAAAGCTAGACTCCACGGTTTTAATATGAAATAGAAGCCAGTTAAACATTAAAAGAACTACCTGTAGACAGTTGCAATACTTAATTTGAATTAATAAAGTAATTAACATATTTTTATTGAATCAGCGCTTTGCAGAGTAGTGGGTGAGCAGTAACGTCATCACGCCAGTGGAATCCCCTAAGATATGACTAATACCGGGAGCTTGGTGTATATAGTAGCCTCTGGAAATGGAAAGTCACTCTGCTTTTGAAATGTGAACCGCGCGGGTCGGTGTTTTTGATATTAAGCCAGTGGTATAGGAAAGTAACTTTTTTTAGTGACCAGTTTGAACATATAAGTAGTCAATTTGTGAAGCTGAAACGTTTTCCTTTATGAAAATATGCATTACATGAATGCAAGTGATAGATTGCAGTTACGAGTTTGCATAGTATATTAACAGAGCAATTACCTTTGCTATATAAATAATATCAGGTATCACGTATGTCAAAGTGCGGTGGTGACACGGGATAATATCAATAAAACGATAGTTACTGTCGATATTTCCGTACCCGTGTATGCGTAATTTGCATACGGTTTGTGCAAATACCGTGTCCGGTATGCGTTCGGTTTCGCGAAGAACTTGTACGAACCGTCGTCATCGTATCGGTACAATTAAATGGTGTGTGCGAAGCACTATTACATAATGATGAAGAGAGAAGAAAAGACTTGCAGAGTATTTGATAACGCCATGCAGTTCGGTGCAATAATGGCGTAATTTGCTGGACGCTGTGGCCTGGAATCATGAAGAAACTGAGACGCTACCAGTTAAGTTCATTTTAATTATAGGCATGCTTAGATAGAAGGAATTAGGCTAATTCGATCCCAGTGTAATGTAATGTAAATGTAAATGTCAGTCTTGTTGTGACTGAGCTATGTTGTATTTTTATAGATTAGTGTCATGTTTCAGGGAAATGCATGTTTGGAACCCTGATTTTTATATTTTACTTTATTTCCTTTTTATAAGATGGGAAAGAGGGAAATGATTAGGTGTAGATGAGGATATATATGTCTAAAGGTAACTGTGTATTCCATTTTGGTACAAGATGTAGACTCTTTTAGTATGAAGGCTACACAGCCTAAAGTTTGGTCTGGGAATAAAACTTAGCAAGGTATTTTTTTTCCTGCATGTAGCACGTTTATAGGAGTACATGGCAGTGATGACCAACGTAAAAGTGCACCGTCGAACTAATATCTTCTAGTCCGCAGAGAGAACTAGCTAATTGGTATTGAGTTATGTTTTTACGAGAAAAAGGCAAGATTAGCTTGAAACTGAGATTACAATGTGTGTTATTACAGGACGGTCGTGCCTGGAAGTGAATATCGGAAAGATATAATGGTGTCAGCTGCATGAAAAGAGAGAGGTTTGATTTGCCTCAAGTGTTCATTATGATTGTGAGAATCGAACTCACGGACCCCAAAGTGTTAGGCCAGATGTGTTGAGTATCATATCTGTAAGCCGTGTTATATTGGAATATGTAGTTAAGGCCATAGGAATGTGTATGGGTGCCAAAGTGTGAGTTCGAGGCCCTGTGTTAATTAAATGAACAGAGAAGTGAATGGCAGCGTAATTTATGTTTTCAAATATATAAAAAATTTCTCAGGCAAGATTATCTGGCGAAGTAAGGTGTTTCATAGCTGGCGCATTAGAAGTGTTCCGTGATTTATATTACAGCGTGCTTAGTGAAAGATCAACAGACGGATAGCTCAGCCTGGAGTTCGGTGTTCTTTTTATATGAAGGAGTCTAGTATCTTATTGTTTATATTTTAGATATTGAATACACAGATGATATTTTTTTTATTGCATGTCATTACAGGTTTTCTCCGAGAGTGTATTTTGTATTAATTTGTGTTACTTGGATTGTTGTTGATTATGTCATGGCCAGCGTTGAAAAAGATTTGTTCTTAAATATGAGTCCGAAACTCATTCTATTGGGAAGTAGGCTTTTTAAGCCATCCAATTTATAACAGAACGGTCTGTTAAGTAAATTCAGTGTAGATGTAAGCTAAGGTCCCTGAAATATTGATTTGATGATAAGTGATGTACATATAGTTTTATTATGGATCGGATTTAGCATAATTTTATTCTGTCGCGGTATGTCCTGTAATTATAATTTGAATGATATCCGTCAGGATGCGTTAAAAATGAATTTAACTGCGTAAGTCGAAGCGAAGTGTGAATTTCTTCCCCAGGTCGTTGCGTTTATTTTGTAAATGTTTTCATTTTGAAACGGGACATTGCCCGTCCTTTGTAAATTGGTGTAAATTTATGTTAATTATGTGCCCGGCACATATTAAGTTTTTGGCATTTATTTGAGCCATATTTTAATTATTTTCAATTTTTTTTGTTTATCTCGAATTTCAATAATGTTTATTAGTCAATAAATCCATCTTACCCCTTTATTTTGTATTTTATTTCGGAAATATGATACTGTTTCCCGTTCATATACCCATGGTATTTATTTTATCCTGAGATTTTTAATTTATTTTAGCCCGATCAATTTTTTTTAAGAACCGAACACGCAGCTCTCCGATTGGCGCCGGTAGACTGTATTTCAGACGGGAACGGTACAGTACATTAATCTTCTAAAAACGTTTTAGAAAATGCCTCAATATGATAGAGTTAATCAGAACTTTTCTGTTAAAGGGATACGGAACGGTTAAAATGGTCAAAAATATAATTTTTTAATATTTTTATATTTTATGAATCTATGAAGTCTGCTCTTTAAAATGATGTATAATACATTATAATTTAAAAATTAAAAGTTGCCACAATTTTAATTTAAACTTTCGCTAACAATGAGAAAATCATAAGTGTGGAAAGTTTTAACTGCAGTTTTCTCAGTTTCCAATTTTTTCAAATGTATGTTCCTTTTTCTAGGTGACTATTTATCACAGAGCTGTTTAATTTTCATTAATTTGTCTCATATTGGTTAACATTTTAACGGAGGGAATTCCTGATTTATATAAAACTGTTTGAGAGTTGACTGTTTTTAGGAAAAAATTATTCTATTTATTGACTGTTTAAAAAATATATATGTCTGAGTCCCCTTAAGTCCAATTACAAAAACGCTCCGTCAGTATGTCAAATAAGGTTTGAATAAAATGTGACATAAATTTCATTTTCATAACTTTATTAGATCTTGTGAAAAAGGAACATGAATTAAACAAATTGAACATTGGTAAGGTAGGCGGCTCCGTATCCCCTTAACTAATAAGAAGTACGCGTGTGGGTACTCTCTTTGATATATCTCGTGCTTCCTACTGGTTCTAAGTAGTTTTACTTGTCGATACACGTGCGAAGGACAAATCTATTATGAGTCGTATGCTCAATTTATTTCCAACCGGTATCAAAGTAAACTGTTCCTCTGTGTCTGCTTGTTTATTTTGTTTTCGATTGCCTTTGACGTTGTTCAATTCAATAGGGAAGCAACTCTGTATCACTGGAGACGCTATCTCAAAATCACCGCATCAATAAAATATAACTACTTGCAATAACAATAAATGTACATTTCTAAATGGCTTTTCACGATCGAGTTCACGTGGGTCCCACAACTGAATGTCTGTGCAGCAAATGAGCTCGTGTCAACAATATCACAAATATACACCGCTATAATGTACCTTATTATGGATTTTATATCCGTAGTTACAGGTTAAGGATGCATTTATTTGGCTTGTAACTAGTAACATGTTAAACAAAATAACTTAAAGATGCAATATAAAAAAAATTATTGTAGGAATGCAAACGTGTTTACGATCTAAAAAAAGTGAAATGAAAAGGCGTATGGCTTTTAGTATTGGGAGTGTCCGAGGAAAATTTCGGCTCGCCAGATGCAGGTGTTTTGAATTGACTCCCGTGGGCTACTTGCACTTCGTGATGGGGATGAAATGACGAGGAAGACGACACCAATACCTAGCCCTCGTGCCAGAGGAATTAACCAATTATGGTTAAAATTCTCGACCCTGCCAGGAACCGAACCCGGGACTCCTCTGACCAAAGGTCAGTACACTAACCATTTAGCCATGGAACCGGACCTAAAATAAGTAAAATTAGGCTAATGCATGGCCAAAAGTGAAACTGAATCAAGATGCAGCAAAGATAATGCAGTAGGTAAGCTCACAGCTGCTATCAATGGTATTTGTAAGAAGGAAATGAGCTCTTGGACGAACATATCTGTACAACGCTCTGCTTTCAGACCGACCTTGCTGTACGGGAGTGAAAGCTGGGTCGACGACTCAGGGTATCTTTTTCATAAGTTCAAAGTAACAGACACTAAAATAGGGAGACTGACTGCTGATACAAATACAGCAGGTGGTGAAATGGCAGAAGGGTACTCGAAGTGAGGAGATAAAAGGCAAGTTAGGAATAAACTCGATGGATGAAGCTGTACGCATAAACCGGGTTCGATGGTTGATCATGGCGAATGGTGGAGAAGTTAGATAGATGTTTATGTAATTCATAGAGGCTTGCACACTGAACGCTGAAATAATAATAGTCTCAAATATTTATTATAATAATACCGAGTGAGTTAGGTGCGTGGTACGAGCCACGTAGGATGAAAGCCTACGTTATGAAGATGGTGTATTCGAATCTGACTATGGGCAGCTCGGAAGGTGGTTTTCCAATGTTTCCCATTTTCACAACAGGAGAATGCTGGGTTTGTTTCTTAATTCAGGGGCACGCCCACCTTCTTTATCAGTTCTAGCCCTATTCCATGTCATTGTCGCTGAAAATTTTTTTGAGTTAGTGTGACGTTAAGCCACTAGCAAAAACGGAAGTAATAATAATAAATATGATTGTGTTGGCTACATGTAGTGTTATAATTGGGGTTCTAAAGTTTATGAACTAAAATGTTAGAAAAAAAGTAAGCGCTTATGACCCCAAATACTGCAGAAATACGACATAAAAGAAACATATTGTTGACGGATTACAAATATTTTAATCTTTGAAAGTTTTAAGATTGTTTACATGTTGCCCCTCGCTTAAAATGAAATATTGCTCAGTAATTAAAAGTTTTTAAAGTTAATCTGCACATTAAATGTTGTATCTTATCTAATATTCAATATCCAGAATGATTACATATGCTTTACTCCGGCGCGGTGTTTTTAATATGGGCGAACGCGCGCTCTTTTGCCGCTTGCAGGTCGAGGTCAATGGTAAGGAGGTAAACCAATTTTTTTTACAACTTGCTTTAGGTCGCACCGACACAGGTAGGTCTTATGGCAACGATGGGATAGGAAAGGCCTAGGAGAGGGAAGGAATAGGCCGCGGTCTTAATTAAGGTACAGCCCAGGAATTTGCCTGGTGTGAAAATGGGAAACCACGTAAAATCATCTTCAGGGCTACCGACAGTGGGGCTCGAACCCTCTATCTTCCGGATGCAAGCTCACAGCTGCGCACCCCTAACCGCACGGCCAACTCGCCCGGTAGGTAGGTAAACCAGATAACAGTAACACAAAGAAGTTTAAGAAGTTCATCACTTACCAGATTATGAAAAGTGGTGTTGAAACTGCCCAACATCGTTCTCCACATATTTTTTGGTACCTTGTTAGGAAATTATGCATCACCCGCTGTAGTTCATGTTGAAGAACCTCGGCAATTTCCTGACGAATATTATGTTTGAATTCTTGTATGGTTTTCGGGTTCGTTTAATATACCCTAGAGATAATAATCGCAGACGGATAAATCGGGGACCCGACGGGGCCATAAACCCCTACTAATAACTCTGGTCTGTGGAAATACCTTGTGACTTTCTCTCACGGTATTAGTCGCAGTCTGAGGAGTGGCGGACTCCTGTTATAAAAACGAAAATCACGCTCCCTGTCCGTTAATTATCTGAATAAGGGGGTTGATATGGCATTCACATAAGTAACAAGATCAACCATATCCTAAAATAAAGACGTTTCCCTTTGCGAAAATCAGATGATCATAAATATGTCTCCTGGTCATGGCCATCCATCAACGGCTGCTTATTTCAGATGGTAACTACTACTACTACTACTTATTATTATTATTATTATTATTATTCTTCCTATCCATTCCGGATGTTGGCAACCATCTTAGCAGTGCTCGTCCTGGCACTTGCGGCTCGAAAAAGCTCTGTAGATGTTTTAGAGGTCCACCTTCTGATGTTCTTAAGCCAGGATATTCTTCTTCGGCCAACGCTTCTTTTTCTTGGAATTTTTCCTTGCAGGATGGTCTGAAGGAGATTGTATCTGCTGTTGTTCCGCATAATGTGTCCTAGGTACTGGATCTTTCTTGCTTTCACGGTGGTCAATACTTCTTTCTCTTTCTTCATTCTTCGTAGAATCTCGACATTTGTGAGATGCGATGTCCACGGTATTCTTAACATTCTTCTATATAGCCACATCTCAAAAGCCTCCAAGTGTTTACTCAATGATTCTGTCAGAGTCCATATTTCAACACCATAGAAGAGAGTGGAGAACACATAGCAGCGTAGAAGTCTGATCTTCGCCGACATTTCTAACCAGTGATTCTTAAACAGATTGCTCATTTTATTGAAAACAGCCCTAGCTTTTCCAAATCGGGTCTTCACCTCATCAGAAAGATCCCATGGGTAATTTATGGTAACTAGCCATGAGGTATACTGTAGACTGCACGGTTGCTAGGTAACATTGTCTGACCATCCACCCATCACTGCCTGCACGGTTGCTATGGTGACACTTCCGTCACACATTTTGTCACGATGCACACATTTTCGGACGATCCCCCATCCATAAAACGTATTTATGTCAAAATAATGGTTCTATGATACTTTTACCAGTAATGCCACACCATACACCGTAGTTTACGTCATCGAGGAGCACTTCATGTACGGAGACAGGTTTGAAAGCACTACAGTAGCAATGTTGTTTTGCGTACTCACGTAACCATGGAGGTGGAACACGGCCTCATCCTAGAAGAATATTAAATGTGGTTCTATTTGTCCATTGTATACATTTTCTGGAATGCATTCACGAAATGTGTGGCTAGGTCCAAGGTTATCTGATTGAAGAGCATTTGTTACATTTATTTTATACAGCTTTAAATGGAATCATTAGGTAAACTCACATGAATTTCCCACTTGTGCAAGACGACGAAGAGATTTTCAGAAGAACTTTGCAAACGATGACCAATGTAATGTAATTTTTCTTTGATGAGAACTCCGCTTTCTTTGGTTACTTAGGCTGAATACTTCCAGTTTCCTGAAATGTATTATAAATATTAAGGACTGCTTTACGACTTGGGAAGTCTACACCCAGGAATCCTTCCTGAAAGTGTCTTTGAACTTCATGAGCTAACTGAGTTAACACACATGCAATTCCAAAATGCTTAGGTTGGGTACAAAGAATTAGCAATAATGTTGTCACATGAGATTCATGAGTCAGATAGCATCGAGTATCCGTAGTTGATAACAGATGTTTAGACCACCATATGAGACAATTGGGAACCGCCGTTTGCTTGTTAGCACTTTACTTCAGTGCCGTGAAGTAGATGAGGAGAGTAAAAATGTTCAGGAAACTGGAAAAGTATGAGTGGATCAATATAGAGATGGGTCATGGTCGTGGTGGAAGTGCACATTACTGTTCCCTGAGATTCTGCGAATCATGAAGAAGGACGAAGAAGGGTTTGGATGCCGGATCAAATCTAAAAGATCAAGGATATACCTAGAAAGCCCAGTGTCAAGACATGCAATGAGTGTAATTACTGAACTGATTTGTCACGCCATGCCCTTAAGGTATTTCTGAATGTCATATGTAATCGTTTCAGAAGTATGAGAAGAGCATTGCATACTCTCAGTTTAGTTTCAGGAATGGATTTGGAAGTCGCAAGGCACCGCTCAGCTTTCAAGTACTTGTCCAACGATACCGCCGCATTAACGTCAATATTTTCGCATGCTATAGGTGTATATATATTACGAAAAAGCATTCAATTCTGTTGAACAATTCTGTTCCGGTACCAAATTGCTTGGATGTTGGTAGACAGAGTGTTGTCAGAGATAGTGCCAATTTGGAAACGCCTGCTCTGCAACGTCTCCTCGAAGATTTTCATTGATGTCCATGATGGGGAGGAAACAGGTGATGGGGAGGAAACAGGTTTAAGTAGTCTGTTAATGGAATCAAGGTCAAAAATATCAGATATGTTGATGATGCTCTCCTGATTTCCACCACTCTGGCAGACCTACAGGTATTGTCGAATGCAGTCGTAGATGCAAGCATAGCCATAGGAGTGGGACTAATGATAAAGAAGACGAAGTGGATAGTCATCCCCAAGAACCGCGTTGGCGTTCCAAATGGGGCTTCAGTATATTTAACAGCTGAGTGCAGGTTCGCTACAGACAAAGTGCCAGTCGCGCTATTGATCGTCGACGTTCTTGAAAGACATGGCACTGGCAGAGCCGCATGGTGCCGCTGCAACTTTGAAGTATCGTAAGCCGGTGCGAAGGCTGAAAGCGTTTTGTAAAACTAGAACCAATCGTTCAGGGTTACACCTAAGACACCATCGAATTCAGCTCTTTGCATTCCTGTTGGAAGTGGATCTACGATGGACTGCACGTGACGTAGGTGTGGAAGTAGATGATTCCATATATTTCATGCTCGACATCCTCCATGACTTTCTTCGGTACCGGAAAGCTGCAAGCGTTAGGTAGTCCTTAAAAAAAGTACTAGCATGCCCTAATAGGGTACTTACTAACCTGCTCCCAAAGAGAAGGGGAAGACTTACTTGGACGGATCATCACTATGAACGAGACATTGCCTCGTTTGCACGAACCACGCTTGAAGCGGTTATCCAAGGATTGGAGGCATCCCTAATCACCTCGGTTAACGAAAATGTACCCGGCACCATGTAGTAGTGTGATGTTCTTTGTGGTGCATACCATCCACGGGATCATACTGAGTCATACTGTACTTCACAGACAGATGAACGATGTAACCTACTACTGCCATTTTTGAACTCTACCTTCGCCTTGCACTATAGAGAATGCAACACTCGCTGCACGTCCGGTTACGTGTCTAACTGGTTAATATGCTGTTCATTCAACCAAGGAGCTTGGTATTCCATTCCTGACCGAGTAGAGGATTTTAATCTCCATTGGTTATTTCTTCTGGCTTGGGAACTGGCTGTTTGTGCTGTTCATACTAGGTAGAAATCCATCCTCCTTGCTGCGCTGAGTGGCTCAGATGGTCGAGGCGCTGGCCGTCTCATCCAACTTGGCAGGTTAAATCCTGACTCATTCCGGTGGTATTTGAAGGTGCTCAAATACGTCAGTCTTCTGTCGTTAGATTTAATGCACGTAAGAAAATTCCCATGGGATAAAGTTCTGGCACTTCAGCGTCTCAGAAAACGTAGTTAATGGGACATAAAGCCAATAACATTATTAAATCAATCAATCAATCAATCAATCAATCAATCAATCAATCAATCAATCAATCAATCAATCAATCAATCAATCAATCAATCAATCAATCAATCAATCAATCAATCAATCAATCAATCAATCAATCAATCAATCAATCAATCAATCAATCAATCAATCAATCAATCAATCCTGATCTGCCTTTAGAGCAGTCGCCCATGTGGCAGATTCCCTATCTGTTGTTTTCCTAGCCCTTTCTAAAATGGTTGCAAAGGAATTAGAAATTTATTGAACATCTCCCTAGGTAAGTTTTTCCAGTCCCTAAATCCCCTTCCTATAAACGAATATCTGCCCCAATTTGTGCTCTTGTATTCCAACTTTAACTTCATATTGTGGTCTTTCCTACTTTTAAAGACAACACTCAGACTTATTCGTGTACTAATGTCATTCCACGCCATCTCTCCACTGACAGCTCGGAACACACAGTTTAGTGGAGCACCTCGTCTCCTTTGTCCCAAGTCTTCCTAGCCCAAACTTTGCAATATTTTTGTAACGCTATTCGTTTGGCAGAAATCACCCAGAACAAATCGATCTGCTTTTCTTTGGATTTTTTTACAGTTCTTGAATCAAAAGATCCTGGTGTGGTCTCGTACACTGGAACTACACTCTAGCTGGGGTCTTACTAGAGACTTATATGCACCCTCCTTTACAACCTTACTACAACCCCTAAACACCTTCATAACCATGTGCAGAAATCACCCTTTATTTACAATCCCATTTATGTGATTATCCCAATGAAGATCCTTCCTTATATTAACACCTAGGTACTTACAATCATTCCCATAAGGAAATCTCAACCCATCAATACAGTAATTAAAACTGAGAGGACTTTTTGTACTTGTGAAACTCACAATCTGACGTTTAACCCCGTTTATCATCATACCATTGCGTACTATCCATCTCACAACATTATCGAGGTCATTTTGCAGTTCCTCACAATCTTGGAACTTATTTATTGCTCTATACAGAATGACATCATCCGCAAAAATCCTTATCTTGATTCCACTTCTTTACATTTATCATTTATACTGTATATATTGTACCCGTAAAACGTGTTCATATCTTTAAGGCGCTTGATATTAAATTAACGAGCATGATTCTTAACCTAGGGAGTGGCTTTATCATTGGAGCTGGTACAGAGAGAGGTATAGTTATCAATTTTAGAGATTATTTTGATAAATTGAGTTTATTGATCATCAAAAGCAAGTTCATATCACCTTCGTACAGCAGCGTGGAAGTGTCGTGGCTGGTTGGTACCTCCAAGTCTTGGGATGGTGCTGGACATCGACTGGGCAGGGACCACACCTGCTCGGCTGAAGAGTTCTGGAATGTCTCGAGGTTCTGGAAATATCTCGACGTTCTGGAATGTCCCGACGTTCTGGAATGTCTCGAAGATTGGCACACGTTCCTGGGTTCGATTCGAGACGTAATTCACACTTGAATTTCCTGCACGGCACTTCACACATTCATGGCACTGTCTGAACAGATATGACCTTTTAATTATGGTCACTGCACTCTAGATATTAAATCGAAACGTTCTGGAATAATCACTCGAAGAACAAGTACTGGTAGAAATGCAAGTTCATAATGCAAGCTCACTGTAAGTCAGAATGTTTTGGAGGATTACTGTCACTGCAGTCCTAAACGCATAGTTCTAAAGATTTAAAACATATTGGCAATGAACTGAATAAGTAGCACTCGGAAACTGTCCTGTTCTGTCAATAGGCGAAGTGAATAACCATTAAAGAAAATAATATTTGAAAGAAAATGTCTGACTTCATAAATTATGGATCACTCAAACTACTGGAAAGTTCTAGGCTTTCTGGGAACGCGATATGCGTATTATGAATTGTCACAGTCTTTAAGAATCAAAACATAAGTCCCTGTGCAGCACTTGGAAAGTATTGCATATTTCACAATTAGACGTAATGTTGAACGTCCCCTAAGTTTCATAGTCTTTACAAGGCGTAAATTCAATGAGGCACTTGAGAAAACAAGTCATATCGTTCACACGAAAGTTTATGTTGATAAGGCACAAGTTCATCCTACACGCTCGGAAAATTTCAATGTTCCAGAAATTGATTCAAAAAACACAAGTTCGAATAAGTTCGAAATGTAAGTTCAATGCGGTACACAACACTCGTGAAAATTCAAAGTCCTTTCAATCGTCGTCGAATAAGTAAGTCCCTATATGGCACTTCAAAAAATAACAAAGTTCCAATGTGTAGAAATAACAAAGTTCCGATATGTCAAAATATTAAAGTCCCAACACGACACTCGAAGAAAATAAAGTTCCGTGGTGTCAAAATATTAAAGTCCCAACACGACACTCGAAGAAAATAAAGTTCCAACGTGTCGAAATATTAAAGTCCCAACACGACACTCGAAGAAAATAAAGTTCCGATGACAATGTTCCAATATGTAACCTTAAGGAAATAATAAAGTCTTATCGCGACACTTGGCGAAAATAACAAAGTTCCAATGAACGCTTCCGAAAAAATAACGAAGTTCCTATATGGCACTTTAAGAAAATATCAAAGTCCAATCACGACACACGAAAAATAACAAAGTTCCAATGTGTCAATATGACGAAGTTCCAATACGATGCTCGCAGAAAATAACAAAGTCCCATTCAGGCACTTCAAGAATATGATAAAGTCCCGATACAACACTTAGAGAAAATACCGAAGTTTCAATACTTGGATTTCGTAGACTGTCAACCAGAAGTTCGACACACACAATAATTCTCCTGTCACCCGTGTCACAGAGACGGCGGAGTGACAGACACTGAATTCGTAGGTCGGGCGGTCCTCCTTTTATACATGTTCGCATGGAAGTGTCTAGAACTCGGGTACTATCTACCCTTAAAACTTCTATAATACTCGGTGGATTTTCTTGAAATCTTGACAGATGACGTCCATTGTAAAGGTTTTTAAGATGGCAGTGTCAAAATAGTGATAAAGAAGCTCAAAATGTACTTTTGAGGGTGAGCTGGAACATTACCATATATGGCACAGATAGCTGGCTTACTGCGGCCACGTCACTCGCTGGGTACGTCACTGCGTTCGGCGGGCTGCCTATCTTCCTCCTCGCTCGAAGTTCAACAAACATACTTCGGACTTCTCTCGTAGCGGCGTTCCCGGTACAATATATAAGAAAACATAAAGGTCTCATAATAGTGCCTTGAGGAATTCCTCTCTTAATTATTACAGGGTGAGATAAAGCTTCCCTTATTCTAATTCTCTGAGATTTATTTTCTAGGAATATAGCCACCCATTACTCCATACTCTCAAACTCGCAGGTTGCCCATAGATGTCAACTCAAAAGACGTGTACTAGGCCCCTCTGGAGGCCGTATGCCATAATGAAATGAAATGTCGTATGGCTTTTAGTACCGGGATATCCCAGGACGGGTTCGGCTCGCCAGGTGCAGGTCTTTTTATTTGACTCCCGTAGGCGACCTGCGCGTCGTGATGAGGATGAAATGATGATGAAGACAACACATACACCAAGCCCCCGTTCCATTGGAATTAAGGTTAAAATCCCCGACCCGGCCGGGAATCAAACCCGGGACCCTCTGAACCGAAGGCCAGTACGCTGACCGTTCAGCCAACGAGTCGGACATGTAAGTGAATATGTGCATTAAGAAGCTAGAGGAATTACGGGGACGTGGCTAAAATCGCTGTTCCGGCCGAGAATCTAACCCGGCACCCTCTGAACTGAAGAACTACGCTGACCATTCAACTTTTACATTCTTTTTACAATTTGTTTTACGTCACACAGACACAGATAGGTCTTCTCGCGACGATGGAATTGGAGTGTGAAGGAAGGGTCCATGCCCTTAAGTTAGGTACCATCCCAGCATTTTCCTGGAGAAGAAGTGAGAAACCACGGAAAACCACTAAGAGAATGGCTGAGGTGGGAATCGAACCCTCTCTACCCAGCTGACCTGCCGAGGCTGAGTGGACCCCGTTCCAGTCCTCGTACCACTTTTAAAATTTCCTAGCAGAACCTGGAATCGAATCCGGGCCTCCGGGGGCGGCAGCTGTTCACACTAACCACTGCACCGCAAAGGCGAACGTTGTTTACAATATAATATTTTTTAATGAACGATGTTTGTGATATCAAATTAACTATTGGAAATGCTTTGTAAGTGGGCAATAAATAAATAAATAAATAAATAAATAAATAAATAAATAAATAAATAAATAAATAAATAAATAAATAAATAAATAAATAAATAAATAAATAAATAAATAAATAAATAAATCTTCTGCCGCTCTTCTTGCACCTGTGGGGTCGCAGATGCAAACTGCGTTGCACATGTGAATTTGGCTCGTTTTACGGCCGGATGGCCTTCCTGAGGGTAACCAAATTTGGAGAGATTTAATCACTATTGCGTGTTTCTGTGGTGGTTCGAAGTGTGGTGTTTTTTTCTGAATAAGAAGAAGAGAGTGTTGGGAGAGACACAAATACCCCTTCCCCGAGCCAAAATAATTAATCAGAAGTGATTAAAATCCCCAGTCTGGACGGCAATCGAGCACGGAACCCTCTGAACTGAAGGACAGAACGCTGACGATTCAGCCAAGGAGTCGGATAAATACATTCTTAAATGTTATTTATCTTAAAATTACAGAATAGGATACTAATACGGAAGTGTCAGCAAGCAGTTTACTGGTTTTAGTAGGCCGGGATGGTACCTCTCCCAAGGATACGGACGCTTCCTTCACATCCCTAGCCCGTACAATTATCCTTATGGAACTTACACCCTTGGGGTGTATCTCAGAAAACCAGCTACAGAATGGACAAGCCGAACATTTCCTCGGACACACGTGACACTAAAAGCCATACGCTATGTTTTAAAGCTGGTTTTGGTGTTAATATGAAGTAGCTTATTATTAAACGGACAAAGCTTTGCCCATGTGTAGTGCTGTCTGAATCCAGCCTCGAGTTTTAAGCATGAGTCTCTCCGTGATCGAAATCATGGCCATTACAATTTTCTTTCAGTGAAATGAAGCGAAGGGTGAACGCTTTATTGGCAGCACAAGTCAAAGTCATTTCGTGTTTTTCAATATTCTTGTCGTTTAGAACAATTATCGCGCTCTGGTGCTGATTGCTGTCAACGGTCCATTTGTGATCAGACTTCAAAGGATAACATTTTAAAATACATATTGTACAAGTTGCTCCCAATAGTGAAATTTATGTCACATTGGCTCAAAACTTCCATTTTGGTACAAACAAATGTACGACAAACTATTTGCAATTGTTATCTTTCGACTCATCACGTACGATAGGGAATTATACCGTCATTCAAAACACCTCTGGAAATATATGGACGTCAGTCTGTCTTCAATACGAGTTTCTGGTTTCTCCTATTTTCTCGTGCCAGGATCGTCTTCTTCAGTTTTGTTATGCAAAGTGGCTTGGCCAACTGTTCTGTTCTGTTTGACATGACCAAGTTGCTACGGGCTGGATTGCTTTGATCCTCCAATTCTATGAATTTTGAACTTCAGTATTATTAATTTTTGATGGGTTTATCATTCGTCGTAATTAATGAATTATTGTCCGCCTCTGTGGTGTAATGGTTAATGTGATTAGCTGCCACCCCCGGAGGCCCGCGTTCGATTCCCGGCTCTGCCATGAAATTTGAAAAGTGGTACTTGGGCTGGAACTGGGTCCACTCAGCCTCGGGAGGTCAGCTGAGTAGTGGGGGTTCGATTCCCACCTCAGCCATCCTCGAAGTGGATTTCCGTGGTTTCTTACTTTTCCTCCGGCCAAATGCCGGGATGGTACCTAACTAAAGGCCACGGCCGCTTCCTTCCCTCTTCCTTCTCTATCCCTTCCAATCTTCCCGCCCCTCCACAAGACCCCTGTTCATCAAAGCAGATGAGGCCGCCTGGGCGAGGTACTCGTCCTCCTCTCCAGTTGTATCCGCGATCCAATGTTTCACGCTCCAGGACACTGCCCTTCAGGCGGTAGAAGTGGAATCTCCAGTTACCTAACTTGAACAGAATTTGTACGAACAAAGTACGCACCACACTCGATTGATATAAATTGAAGTGATTCCAGTGCTGCCAACTTTTGAGAAATAGATAGTACCAATTTACCAATTATCCTTGTAATACTCGCCAAGGGCGTGCCTAATTTTTACTTAACATTTTACGCTAGAAGAAAGCATCTCTAACGTATGATTTTTATAGTTTTAGGCGGCTCCAGAATTATGAATACTCGCATCCTGGAGGTAGTGGGTTTGAACCCCACTGTCGGAAGCTCTGAAGATGGTTTTCCGTGGTTTCCCCATTTTCACACCAGGCAAATGCTGGGGCTGTACCTTAATTAAGGCCACGGCCGCTTCCTTCCCATTCCTGGGCCTTTCCTGTCCCAACGTCGTCATAAGACCTATCTGTGTCGGTGCGGCGTAAAGCAAGTAGCAAAAAAAAAAAATGAATAGTGGGCATTTGGAGTTAGCAACAGAACAAGGCAAATGGAAATAAGTTCAAGAATAAATCATAAACACACATTTCTATTGCTGATTTATTGTTGCCATGATAATATCGTAGAAATCTGCAAGCAATTTTTCTACTCATACGCAATTTCTTTGTCAACCTTAAAATTATTGAGTGATAACACCAGTGATGCTCGAACTCATAAGAATAGGTATGTACTCACCTTTTCTATGCGCTCACTGTATTGAACTTCTTGTAATCACTAACCTACAGAAACTCTTCAGAAATACTACTACTACTTCTACTACTACTACTACTACTACTACTACACAAGTCTATATTCCGCCCTGAAGGAGACGACGGGCCTGCTAGAGGGTAACGCCGTCTCTCAACCCAGGGTTATTTGTGTCAGTGGTGTGATGTTCGGAGAAGGTAAAGTGGATGTGGCCATGTCCTAAAATAGGAAGTGTCTTGGCATTAGTCTTAGTCCAAGAGAACGGCAAACCATTCTCAGGACAGCCAACAGTGGGGACCAGCCCTCTTCGGCTCCCGAATGCAGAGCTGTAGACCCATGGTAGAGCCGTGGCCACCATTGCGGCCAAAGCCGACTCTGCATCCGCTGATCCTTTGCTCGGTTCGGTTGTCAACATCTATACCGAATGGAACTGCTGCCCCTATTCACTCAGTCTTATGCAACCCGCAGATTATAGCCTAACCTAGAAACATTGACCTTAGCTACTCGCAGCGACGTCTGATCTTACTACGTTTTCTATAATTCGTTTATTCGTGTCAACGCAATCAGCATTAACGATAAAATACAGAATGATTGTAATGAATCGTGAAAATTCTGTATCACAGAATCTTCATGTACAGAGAATATGATGGCTGAATGACTAGAAATAGTGTTTATATAACGCTGGCAAACGACAGCTCGTCGTAGCCGAGCGTGGTTGAAGTAAGAAAAGGAAGGCTACGTAAAGCCACTAGCAAAAAAAAAAAAATGTTCGTGTGAGTCGCGTTGTTGAAGACAAATCTAAATCATAATCAGTTCTCATTTTGCAGGTAATCGGTTATGTTCATTTCTAAGTAGCTCTTAAATGAGCTTGTGTATGGCCATTCGATTAATGAAGGAAATATTGAAAATTACCACCTCCTTCGATAATGCATACCTGAGTACGGTAGTGATGAGATGAGTCATTTTTGTTTGCTGCAGCGTATGTGGTGGAACCTGCCCTTTGCTGTAAAGATTACTATGTAGTTTTTCATGTGCCATACATATGAAGTCCAGTCGTTCTCCGAGTCGAACGTGTGCAGTTGTTTGGTTGAATGGGTGTGTCATAATGCTGACAATAACTGTAGTGCACTCCATTCGTTGTAGTCGTTTGCCATATAAAAGTCACATATATTTATTCCTTTCTGATATATGCTTTCTTTCTAAATGTGAAAAATAACTTTTGAGACTAAAGGAAGTTAAACCTTAATAATTTAAACGTTAACTGCGAATGCCTTAAGAGTATAAAAATAAAAATGCGAAGCTCGTGGCTGGATTCGAACTGCGAATCCGTCGGAAAAATAACATGGTGGCTGCCGTTAGTACCATGTAGCCACTCCAGGCAACGAAGCGTAGGTCTCGTATCTCTGTAGTAACGCTTCGAAACTGATCTTGTATATTACAGGTTCTGATTTCGAATGTGTAGACAGGTTCACCTAGCTGCAAACACCACAGTGTGCTAAAGAATAATGTCTCTCTCTTAAGCCTAGATACTTGCAACTATTCCCTACGAGCAGAGTATGTATCTCTTCTTCTCCAACTTAATCTGTTTACCCTCCAGACTCGGCTTTTCCCTCGGGCTCAGCGAGGGATCCCACCTCTACCGCCTCAAGGGCAGTGTCCTGGAGCGTGAGCCTTTGGGTCAGGGGATACAACTGGGGAGAAGGACCAATACATCGCCCAGGTGCCCTCGCCTGCTATGCCGAACAGGGGCCTTGTGAGGGATGGGAAGTTTTGAAGGGATAGACAAGAAGGAGGGAAGGAAGCGGCCGTGGCCTTAAGTTAGGTACGATCCCGGCATTTGCCTGGAGGAGAAGTGTGAAACCACGGAAAACCACTTCGAGGATGGTTGAGGTGGGAATCGAACCTCCCTCTATTCAGTTGACCTTCCGAGGCTGAGTGGACCCCGTTCCATTCCTCAAATTTCGTGGCAGAGCCGGGAATCGAACCCGGGCATTCGGGGATGGCAGCTAATTACACTAATTACTATACCACAGAGATGGACATGTACCTATTACTTGGTTAAATTAGTCTAGCATTAAGTTTCAGGTGGTATTCACAATGAATTTGTCCGTAGTCGGTGCTTACGTGGCGATAATTATTATTATGTCTGTTTATTATAACTTCCTTAGAAGAATATCTGAGACTTCAGAAAAGTCCAGTCTTCGTAAAGGATGCCTAGAAGTGTAGGAAATAAAAATTAGAGCATAAAATACTGTGAAAAACGCGTTTCTATCAATTTCGATGTGATGAGTCTATACAAAATGGCGGTGAATTTAAAAGGCTGTAATTGGTCCTAACCTCTCACGTTTTCTATGATACTGTGACCATCCTTTACTGTCAAAAGAAAATGTCCTCTTGAACCAATCAGGCGCGCAATTCTCTATCGGCAACTAAAGGAGTGGGTATGGTTTGTACGGTACAGTAACATTTCGTAAAAATGACTGGAGTATTGAACTCCGCTCTTCATAAAATGGTACAGTGTTTCTAAAATGGGCCTCACTTACAGCCTCTTGTACTGTTTTTGCATTGTGCGGGAAAGTCATTATAGGACTAAATGCGCATAAAATTGCTGTAAGATGTTGCGCAAGATAGGACTAAGGCCCGGTTTCACAGTATACGCGTAAGCCTTGGATCGGGCTTAAGCGGGAGCTTAAACTCTGGACGAGTTTCATAGTGGGGAGTGCAAGTGGTAAGCCGAGCTTATCTGTGACTGGCTTAAGCTGTATGCAACTGAGGTTTAAGTTAAGGATTCAGTTCAGATGGTAGAGCGCTGGCCTTCTTATAGCCCAACTTGGCAGGTTCGATCCTGTCTCAGTCCTGTGGTGAAGGTGCTCAAGTTCATAGTTAGTGGGACGTAAAACCAATAACATTAACATTAAATAACTTATATTTCTGAATATATTTCGAGGCTCGTGAAATAATACAGTTTCCGTGTTCCGATATACAGTAAAAGAGACAAAAATGTCGGTCGGTCACTTGCTTTCTTGGCTTACGCTGCGTGAACCATCAACGATAGACCCCAAGTGTAAGCGTACGAAATGTAGAGCATAGAAACCTCTACAAAAAAGTCCGGGATGGTATATACCATTTCCAACCGTTTGCCCTCTAGAAGCGATTTTATGCTGTACTCAGCGGTAAAAAAAATATAACTCCTTAATATTAAATAATTATTTCGATATTATCCTCGAATTCCTCATTGAAATAAATTGTTTGACCTCCTCCAGTATTTTATAAGGATTACAATAACCTTGTTAGGACATTATTTGCATGAATGGTTCAGAAGTTATGGCCATTTTAGACTGTAGTGGTAATACGTGTCAGCAGGACGGGCGAGTTATCTTTTTTAAACTTTATTTTTGTTACTTGGAATCACATTTTCCATTCATTTTTCTAAATTATCTTGGCTGATAAACGATGTATAACCTACAAGTCAATCAATCATTGGCTACGGATGTAAACAAAGATGAGAATTGAATCATTGCGCATGCGCAAGCATTACCAACTTCGGAGATGTTCAGCTTAGTAAAGCTGCACATGGTCCTCCTACTGTGAAACTCGTAGTGTTTAAGCCAAAGAGTAAGCCTTGCTTAAGCGGCGTGCGTGGCTTACTGAAGCTTCGGCTTAAACTCAAACTGTGAAACCAGGCCTAAGAGACATTTAATTCCTAGCTGGTTACATATATTTGGAAAAAAAATAAGGGCAGCTGTACCACTCAGTGTATATAAAATAACATGTCCTGACCGACCGACCGACTGACTGACTGACTGACTGACTGACTGACTGACTGATTCATCATCGTCGAGGCAATACTACTGGACATTAAGAAATTAAATTTTGGGGTTACATTGATACTATAGTGTAGGTGCTCACTAAGGGAGGATTTTTGGATGTTCTGTCGCTAAGGGGGCGAAATTTAAAAATGAGTACATCTGTATCTCAAAAACCGAACAGTTCAAAGACGTAAATATTGGTATTTGGAATCTCCTTTAAAAATAAACACGTATTTGTTATGTTCGGAAAATTCACTTAAGTGGGGTAAAAGAAGGGAAATTGTGGTGAATTTTTAAAATGAGTATATCTCAAAAACTTAAATATTACAGACATAAAACTGGTATTTGAAATTTCCTTTAAAAATACAGAAAGACATATTAGTTTTAAATTCATTTGAGGCGGGGGGGGGGTGAAGAGGAATGAAAATGGGTTGAATCCTTTAATTGGGATACTTATATCTCAAAAACTCAATATGTTACAGACGTGAATATTGTAATTTGGATACTCCTTTAAAAATAAAGAAGCAAGTTTTTTTGTTTTTAGAAAATCCATTTAAGGGGGTGAATAGACCTAGAAAGTGGTTACATTCTTTTCATGTGAATACATATATCTCGAAAATGAAGATGTTCCAGACGTGAAAAATGGTTTTTGAAATCTCCTTTTAAAATGAAGAAACACATTTCTGCTTTCGAAAAGTCCGTTTGAGGGGATGGGGGAGGGGGAAGAAGTGAGGAAGGATTTGAATTCTTTTTATGAGGATACTTATATCTCAAAAGCTGAAGATGTTACAGACGTGAACATTGGTATCTGGAATTTTCTTTAAAAATAAAGAAACATTCCTTCTTTTTATCAACTTGAGAGAGGACTGTTCCTCACATGTAGAGCTCCATACCGCATGTTCCAGAGTTAGCTCTAGACGATAAGAGATACGTGCAGATTTATCCCTCTAGAGCTCTCTTAATACATTGGAAGTCAATGCCACAGAGATGTCACATTTAAGTACTCCTTATCGACCTCAGCCGCGGTCATACCTTCTACTTTAAAAGCAGACGGACAAGGACAAACCAACTGTTGCACTGAGGTCAGCAGAAATAATAATAATAATAATAATAATAATAATAATAATAATAATAATAATAATAATAATAATAATATGGTGGTGTTATTATCCTGGACCCAAATGTAAATATGGGGAGAGGAGGTTCAAATCTAAGAAAGAATTGTATCAAAGAAGCGAAGGAGTGGTTGAACTGACGAAGAAGAGAAGGTTACGGTTCTGTGGGCGCTTGTTGAGGATGGACAATAATAGACTGACGAAGAGTATCTTTGAATTCTTCAGGAAGAGGACGAAAAAGCTGAAATGGTTTAGAGTAGTGAGGTTGGACTTGGTGATGATGGGGGTTCCGGAGGATTATATAATGGAAAGGAATCAATTTAAACAACTTGCCAGGAAGTTATGCAGTTTTCAAGAGTCAGGGGAAACGCTAGTGAAAAAAAGGAGGTCGTGTACTTGAAGAGCAGGGGAAGGAAATGGGCGAAAGGATGAAAATATGCTGGCAGAGATTGAAGGTAGAGAAGGATAAAAGTACAGATTGTCAAACGTGGTCCATTTTTTCAAATAAAAATGCTATTTGTTCGGGGCGTTAACCTATGAAGATCTTTTGCCCCTACTTGCACCGTATGTAAGGAACCTGAGTGTATTATGTAAATGGCGGAAGTGTAAAGTGTTGAATGTGAGGAAAAGAACGTTCAGGACGACACCAATACCCAGTCCCCAAACCAGGGATATTAATCATTTACAATTGAAAACCCCTGACTCGACCGCGAATCGAACCCGGGGCCGCCGGGTGACAGGCGGACGCGTTGCCTCCTACACCGCGGGGCCGGACTAACGCGGTCCATAGAAGGCTGAAACGAAAAATGAAAAGACGAAACTGTTTTCTTGCCGCTGCTGTTGTTTTCTTTCTGCCTCTACTACTTTGCTTAGGTTGTGTGAACTCTATTTGAAATCTTTGTGAGTGTGATGTACCTTCTGGTATGTGTACTAGTAATTCATTTGCGTAATGCAGTTAAGGACGCCCCCTTTCTACATGTCAAGGACTGTCGTATCATTCATAACAGGTTGATGTGGTAAACAACTAGAATTAGAGTGGAAGTCAAATACGAGAAAAATATTTTTCTTCAAAGTTTTGTGTATGCAGTTTGCTGTTCCGTCCGTTCGCACAATTTCTTCTTCTTCTTCTTCTTTCTTAATCTGTTTATCCTCCAGGTTCGGTTTTCCCCTCGGACTCAGCGAGGGATCCCACCTCTACCGCCTCAAGGGGGTTGTCCTGGAGCTTCAGACTTTGGGTCGGGGGATACAACTGGGGAGAATGACGAGTACCTCGCCCAGGCGGCCTCACCTGCTATGCTGAACAGGTGCCTAGTGGAGGGATGGAAAGATTGGATGGGACAGGCAAGGAAGAGGGAATGAAGCGGCCGTGGCCTTCAGTTAGGTACCATCCCGGCATTTGCCTGGAGGAGAAGTGGGAACCCACGGAAAACCACTTCCAGGATGGCTGAGGTGGGAATCGAACCCACCTCTACTCAGTTGACCTCCCGAGGCTGAGTGGATCCCGTTCCAGCCCTCGTACCACTTTTCAAATTTCGTGGCAGAACCGGGAATCGAACCCGGACCTCCGGGGGTGGCAGCTAATCACGCTAACCACTACACCACAGAGGCGGACCGCACAATTTATGCTGAAATATATAGGAGAGAATGCAAAGTATTGTGTAAGTCACGTGCTGTGGTACCTGTGATTAATCAGGGAAAAGAACAAGAGGTAAGATTAGGGCCCACTGATAAGGCTGCAACATGTGAACATATTAGTATGCGAAAATGGATATCACAATGAGAAAGTAAAGATTGGATTCAATTTAGGATACGAACTGATAAGCAACTTAAACAAGAAATAAGGTTTTATACTTAATAATCGAAGGGGTACACATTTTACACACCTGTGTATTGAGCGTAAGTTGTTCTTGATTGGTTGTAGGGGTTAAGCTTACATTGGGGTAAGCCCACCTGATAACCTGCATTGTTTCAGTGTCGTAGTATTTACTCGTGAACTCATTTGCTACACTTCCTGCCATAAAAGAGGTGGGCTGAAAGTTTCTAAGTCCCGGGGTAAAACTATGTCCGAAAGAAATGTACACCCTACGAAGGGGTGTACCAAAAGTAACCGGAATAACATTGTCCTGCGCGAAACTTGAGTAGTACGCATTTCTGCCGCTTGGCGTGTATAGCGCAACTCACTGCTAATACAGTACCGCTTGTGTTGTCAACCTCGCTTCTTCTGTTCATCTGCAGTGCTGTTTTGTTCTTGTTTCATTTTTTAATGGCAAGTTTAAGTTCGTTCGTTCGTAATCTGTTTACCCTCCAGGGTCGGTTTTTCCCTCGGACGCAGCGAGGGATCCCACCTCTACCGCCTCAAGGGCAGTGTCCTGGAGATTCAGACTCTTGGTCGGGGGATACAACTGGGGAGAATGACCAGTACCTCGCCCAGGCGGCCTCACCTGCTATGCTGAACAGGGGCCTAGTGGAGGGATGGGAAGATTGGATGGGACAGGCAAGGAAGAGGGAATGAAGCGGCCGTGGCCTTCAGTTAGGTACCATCCCGGCATTTGCCTGGAGGAGAAGTGGGAAACCACGGAAAACCACTTCCAGGATGGCTGAGGTGGGAATCGAACCCACCCCTACTCAGTTGACCTCCCGAGGCTGAGTGGACCCCGTTCCAGTCCTCGTACCACTTTTCAAATTTCGTGACAGAGCCGGGAATCGAACCCGGACTTCTGGGGGTGGCAGCTAATCACGCTAACCACTACACCACAGAGGCGGACAGTGAACAACGTGCAAACTTTTAATTAGGAAGTTTTAAGAAGATTGTGCAACAGTGTTCTTCAAAAAAGACCCGATTTGAGGCAGACAAGAGACTAGTTCATCCACCACGACAACGCATCTGCACACACGCCATCTCTGTTAGACAGTTTTTGGCTAAACATGGCATGGTTCCGCTACCCCACGCCTGACCTGACTCCGAGTGACTTTTCCTTATTTCCGCGCATGAAAAAGGGCATGAAAGGACACCGACTGATAACACTGAAGAGGCCAAGGAAAAAATCGAGGGAGGAGCTGTCAGCCCTTTTTTAAAGACTACAGAAATGTTTCAAATAGTGGAAGCACCGGTGGTACAAATGTATTAGTTGTAATGGAGAGGATTCTGAAGGGGATAAGGTTGTTTTGTAAAAAAATAAATTGAAAATATATAGCTTTTAAAAATAATTCCGGTTTTTTGGGTACTCCCTCGTATATAGAGATGCACCTCTTTGTCTTAGGACGACTTTAAATGAAAATATTCGATTCTGTATGCTTACCCTTTCATCTCACTTCCTGATACGAGATCGGGAATGACATGTTTTACGGCCGGATGCCCTTCCTCATGCCGAGGCTGCAGAAAATCTGAAGAAAATTCCTGAATGACATGGACACAATATTAGAGAAGAAGTACAAGAAGAAAATATATAAATCCAAAACAAAATAAATGGAGTGCATTCGAACGAAGGCAGGTGAGGCAGGACTACGAAACAAAGTAGATGAACTTGGCCAGTAGAATAACTGGACGATAATCTCAGAAAGAAAGAGACTATAAGGTTTTGAAATGTGGTGTCACAGAAGATTCTGGCGGTGAGAAGGGTAGATCGAATCACGAACAAGGAGATACAAAATCGAATTGGCGATGGGAGATCGATTTGGCTAGATTTGACCAAAAGATGACATAAAATGATAGGACACATCTTAAGACACCCCGGAATTGTTCACTTGGTTTTTGAGGGAAGTGTAGGTGGTAAAAACGCTAGGGGAAGACCAAGGTATGAATATGACGAGCACTTCAGAACATATGTAGGATGTAGTTGTTACGTAGCAAAGAAAAAGTTAGCACAGTGCAGGGTGGCATGGAGAGTTGCATCAAACCAGTCTAAGAACTGATGAACCAAACAGCAACAATACTAAATTATTATTTTTAAAATATTAAAATATTAAAAACTACACGATCCTAAAAAATAAGGTTCCATAATTTTCTTCTTCTTCTTTATCTGTTTACCCTCCAGGGTCGGCTTTTTCCTCGGACTCAGCGAGGAATCCCACCTATACCGCCTCAAGACAGTGTCCTGGAGCTTCAGACTCTGGGTCGGGGGATACAACTGTGGAGAATGACCAGGACCTCGCCTAGGCTGCCTCACCTGCTATGCTGAACAGGGGGTTTGTGGAGGGATGGGGAAGATCGGAAGGGATAGACAAGGAAGAGGGAAGGAAGTGGCCGTGGCCGTATGTTAGGTACCAACCCGGTATTTGCCTGAAGGAGAAGTGGGAAACCACGGAAAACCACTTTGAGGATGGCTGAGGTGGGAATCGAACCTCCTTCTACTCAGTTGGCCTCCCGAGGCTGATAGACCCCGTTCCAGCCCTCGTACCACTTTTCAAATTGCGGTGGCTGAGCCAGGAATCGAACCCGGACATCCGGGGAGTGGCAGCTAATTACACTAAGCACTACACCACAGAGGCGGACTAGTCGCAAGGACTATTTTTGACAGAAGATTTTAATTTGATCAGTGGTTCTCAAGTTATTGTTTTTTCCAAAGGTATCGTTTCCATTTGTGTGTTTGTGAGTGTTTTACAATGTTGTTATATCAGCTGTTATGCAATTATATATGATTTTGGATTGCTGGCTACATGGCTCCTTGGATCCCAAAGCCAAATAAATGAAAAAGTTGTTACTATAACATGAAAGAGGAGAAAGCTTCCTTAATGAAGCTCTTTTTCGTCTCGTTCAGATATGCTAAATGTCTTAATGAAATTTTATAAATAAATCAGAAGTCGGGGACGACTCGGAGAGGTGTCATAAATATTTTATCCTTTATTTGATATCTAAATACAGCGTTATAATAACTCTGTATGGAGGAGTACTCGAGCTGAAAGTGGATAGCAATTTGTAGTTGAACAGCTGTCTTGGTCTAATAATGAAACTCGATATACCGTACCGGCCGCTACGCTCCTTGTTCTATTTACTTTCTCCTTGGCCGAGTCCAATTTTCTACCGAATAAAAGATGAAGAAGTTAATAAACGTGGTGGATGAAAAATACACGTGAGTCGAGTTGAGCTTTGATTAAAGTAGTTACAAACAGAACTCCACAGCAAACAGTGCGAGGCAAGCGGGATGCGATGGGACTCAATAACTGCAGCCGGGCTGCTAGGGAGGGGTAGGAGGGGTTCGATTGCTTTCCGGCGGGAGAGAGAGAGAGAGAGAGAGCACTTGTAGAGTGCTGACATCTAGAGCCGCAACTGTAAGACGACGCTTTAGTGTCCACATCACACATCGATATTTCTCTGGTGAGCGATGTACGGTACGCCCTTAGATCCTTCTTATTAACTAGTGTAGTTCCATCAGCCAAACTTTGGACGTGCCCATAAATATTCTTTGTGAAACCAAGCCCTCCAAGTTCAAGCTATAATAGTTGGACAAATAAATTAATGTTTGATAAAGATTAACAATATTCCTTCTCTCATGCTATCTGGTATCTCAGCATTATACGAAAAGCTATAGTAATATAACAAGAACGCAAGAATTGTACTTAAGTTTACTATTTGGCCAATAACTAGGTCTACAACATTAAATAAGTAATAATTATGGGAGTCCGCCTTCATAGTGTAGTGGTTAGTGTGATTAGCTGCCGCCCTCGGAGGCCCCGGTTCGATTTCTGACTCTGCCACGGAATTTGAAAAGCTGTACGAGGGCTGGAACGGGGTTCACTCAGGCTCCGGAGGTCAAATGAGTAGAGGGTGTTCTATTCTCGCCTCAGCCATCCGCGAAGTGGCTTTCCGTGGTTTCCCACTTCTCCACTAGGCAAATGCCGGGATGGTTCCTAACTTAAGGCCACGGCCGCTTCCTTCCCTCTTCCTCGTCCACCCCTTCCAATCTTCCCATCCTCCGCAAGGGCCCTGTTCAGCACATCAGGTGAAGCCGTCTAGGCGAAGTACTGGTCCCCCTTCCCAGTTGTACCTATCCCCCGACTAAATAATGTTTCACGCTCCAGGACATTGAGTTTGAGGTGGTAGAGTTGGCATCCCTCGCTGAGTCCGAGAGAAAAACCAACCCTCGATGGCAATCGGAGAAAGTAAGGTATTATGATTCTAAAGATTCTAAAAACTGAGTATTAAAATTCTGTGTACAGCACTGTATTCAATGTGAAATTATTTTGTGAATTTACTTTAGCAGACACTGCATGTCCGCTATTCCCTATAGTTCTGTTCGTCAGACAAGTTTATGCACAGGCCAGAGCACGGAATTATGCTGATGCATCTAGTGTTATCTCTTACATCATATTACAGAAAACTTCTATAATGTTTGTTGGCCACATCAGCCCCGTTTATGAGCCTGTCTCTTATTGGTTTGAAGTAAATTTCGACTTACAAACACTAACCTATGAACTAAGGTCTGTTCTAGATTAGATGTGAAAGGGGAGGTGTAAAATACGTACATAGGCCTACATGCATACATCCATCATCATTGTAAACCGTTATGCCTTTCAGCGTTCAGTCTACAAGCCTCTGTGAATTTGCTAAATGTCGCTACAATCCTCTATTTGCGACTAGTGCTGTGGCCTCATTTAGTTCTATACCTCTTATCATTAAATCGTCAGAGACTGAGTCTAACCATCGTCGTCTTACTCCCTATAACAGAGTCCATTATTCTCCTAGGTAACCTATCCTCCTCCATTCGCCTCACATGACCCCACCACCGAAGCCGGTTTATACTTAGGCTACTACATCATCCATCGAGTTCATTCCTAACTTAGCCTTTATCCCCTCATCCCGAGTATATTCCTGCTATTGTTCCCACCTGTTTGTACCAGCAATCATTCTCGCTACTTTCCTGTCTGTTACTTCTAACTTATGAATAAGACATCTTGAGTCCACCCAGCTATCACTCCCGTAAATAAAGTTAGTCTGAAAACAGACCGATTATCAGGCCGGGAGGAGCCTAGCAGGATTGTCAACATTTTTTTATTTTTAATTACATGATCTCATCAGGTGTGCCATTGTTATGGCTAGGCTGTTGTTCTTGGGTATTTTATAATCTAGTACTGTTTTTGGACAATCTAAACAAGAACTTGTAAGATGGACTTTTTAAGCCTGTACAATTTATAAGCTGGGTGGTTTTTGGGAACATGATCAGAATCCTGATTGACTGTGAGGTGCGATGTTGGCTGATGGTGCCCCGCAGAGGGGCGGGGCGTGTCCCAATTGGATGGTTGAAATGGGGATTGAGTCCTAACTGTGGGAACATTTCATGTGTTGAATGGGTGGGTTATTTGACTAAATATTTGTGATTTTTAAGACATATGAAATTCAGTACGGATAAACAATGAGATTGATTACTTGTAATAAGTGGTATGTTCCGAGCTGGGAGTGGAGAGATGGCGTGGAATGACATTAGTAGACGAATAAGTTTGAGTGGTGTCTTTAAAAGTAGGAAAGATCACAATATGAAGATAAAGTTGGAATTCAAGAGGACAAATTGGGGCAATATATTCGTTTATAGGAAGGGGAGTTAGGGATTGGAATAACTTACCAAGGAAGATGTTCAATAAATTTCCAATTTCTTTGCAATCATTTAAGAAAAGACAAGGAAACAAATAGGTAGGGAATCTGCCACCTAGGCGACTGCCCTAAATGCAGATCAGTATTGATTGATTGATTGATTGATTGATAGTTTCGTCCGGGAGCTGACTTCCTTCTTACAGAATGCTGATGATCCCAACTGCGAACTCACTGCATTATCTTTACTGCACCTTGATTCAATCTCACTTACTATATTACCATCTACGTGTTCCAGCTTTGTATCACCAATATGATATTCAGTTATCTTGGATTTCTTACCTACTGACATCAATTTAGTCTTCAAAAGGTTAATTTTCATACCGTGCTCATTGCACCTATTTTCAAGTTCCAAGATATTAGACTGCAGGCTTTCGGCACAATCTGCCTTTAAGACCAAGTCGTCAGCATAATCCAGACTGCTTACTACAGTTCTACTAAGCTGAATCCCTCCCTGCCATTTTATACCTTTCAGCAGATGTTCCATGTAAACTACGAACAACAAAGGTGAAAGATTACAGCCTTGTCTAACCCCTGTAAGTACCCTGAACCAAGAATTCATTCTACCATCAATTCTTACTGCAGCCCAGTTGTCAACATAAATGTCTTTGATTGATTTTAATGGTCTACCCTTAATCCCATAATCCCCCAGGATGGTAAACATCTTTTCCTTCGGTACCCTGTCATACGCTTTCTCTAGATATACGAAATATAAACAGTTTTCAATTACCTGTCGCATACTGAAAATCCGATCCTGACAGCCTCTCTGTGGTCTGAAACCACACTGCAGCCTCTCTGTGGTCTGAAACCACACTGGTTCTCATCCAACTTCTTCTCAACCACTGATCACATCCCCTTCCAAGATGCCAGTGAATACTTTGCCTGGTATACTAGTCAATGAGATACCTCGATAGTAGTTTCAATGCTTCCTGTTCCCTTGGTTATAAATAGGTGCTATTACTGCTTTTGTCCAATCTGAAGGTACCTTACCAACACTCCACGCTAATTTTATTACTCTATGAAGCCATTTCATCCCCGTCTTCCCACTATACTTCATCATTTCAGGTGCAATTTCATCTATTCCTGCTGCTTTATGACAATGGAGTTTATTTGCCACCTTTTCTACTTCCTCAAGCGTAATTTCACCAACATCATTTCCTCCTCCCCATGAGCTCGGCTGTTCGTGACACCACCAAGAAGATTTCCTTTTACGTTGAGAAGATTTTAAAAATATTCCCTCCACCTGTCCAGTGATTTCCTGGGAACTATTATGAGTTCACCGGAATTACCCAAAACACTGTCCATTTCCTTTTTCTCTCCATACTTAAGACTCCTTATTACTGTCCAGACAGGATTTCCCTGCTGCATGATCTAGCCTTTCCAGGTTATTAACAAGAACTTCCCACGACTTCTTTTTGGATTCAACAACTACTTGTTTCGCTCTGTTTCTTTCATCTACGTACAATTCCCTGTCTTCATCAGCAGAGAAATTAAAAGAAAAATACCGCACTGTCTTGTAACTTGTCCGTTTAGCTTAGTATTAATTATTTAGTTTATTTGGATAGTGTAATTACCTCTGATAACAGATCCCTTTTGGAAATTGTCAAAAGAATATTGGTAGAAAATCAGGCCTTCCTAAATAAAAAACTTATTGCTTAAACAGCCATCTCAGTTTCGAGACCATAAAATCATTTCTCAAGGCTCTGGTTTCGAGTGTGCTACTGTATGGATGCGAAACCTCGATATTATTACTGTCCAGACAGGATTTCCCTCCTGCATGATCTAGCCTTTCCAGGTTATTAACAAGAACTTCCCACGACTTCTTTTTGGATTCAACAACTACTTGTTTCGCTCTGTTTCTTTCATCTACGTACAATTCCCTGTCTTCATCAGCAGAGAAATTAAAAGAAAAATACCGCACTGTCTTGTAACTTGTCCGTTTAGCTTAGTATTAATTATTTAGTTTATTTGGATAGTGTAATTACCTCTGATAACAGATCCCTTTCGGAAATTGTCAAAAGAATATTGGTAGAAAATCAGGCCTTCCTAAATAAAAAACTTATTGCTTAAACAGCCATCTCAGTTTCGAGACCAGAAAATCATTTCTCAAGGCCTTGGTTTGGAGTGTGCTACTGTATGGATGCGAAACCTCGATATTAGGAAAACGGGAAGAAACAAAACTTGAGGCTGCGGAAATGTGGTTTTGCAGAAGAATTACAAAAACAAGTTGGATGGATAAACAAACAAATGACCTTGTTTTAAAGAACGTAAAGGAGGATCGATACGATAAAAAAGAGGAAAACAAAGCTCCCTGGACAGGTACTGAGACATGAATATCTTCGCCAAACCATCATTCAAGGTAAAGTACTGGGAAAGAGACCCAGGGGCGACCAAGGATGCCATACATCAGGAACTCCGTCGGTGAACTGGCATATGGTTCATATAGCAACATGAAGAGGCTAGCAGAAGATCATCAGATATGGCTACAGCGACATGGCATTGCCTTTAGTGCCGGGTGTCCGAAGACATGTACACCTCGCCTGGTAATATAGTGTCATTCAACTTAACACTCCAGAACTTAATACATTGTAGTGCTGCGATATGCCAAGAACAAACACAGTGCTGATAAAGGTCACTCAACAGGTCATTGACTACTGTAGAATGTGCCCATCATGTTGGCAAGATTTTGTAAGTACAGTATACAGACAATTCTGCTGCTTCGCCGTTTCATACACCCTTGCCTGGCAGTATTGTCCTAGAGCCATTGTACTGTTGAGAGGGCCATAAGTTCACAGACTGGTTTGATGCAGCTCATCATGCTCCCCCTCCCCCCTGTGCTAACGTTTTCATTTTTCCGTAACTAATAGGCCTACATTTACTCTAATCTGTTTTCCATATTTACACCTTGGTCTATCTCTGACGTTTTTGCTACCTACACTTCCTCAAAAACTAATTGAACAAGTCCTGGGTGTCTGAAGATGTGTCCCAGAATTCTATTTACTTTTCTAGTGACATTTCATCAAATTTCATCAAATCGTTCTGCTATCACCAATTCGATTCAGTATCTCTTAATTCGTGATTCGGTTTATTCATCTCACCTTTAGCATTCTTCTGTAACACCACATTTCAAAAGCTTATATTCTACTACATGCAACCACCAGAGGATGAGGTCGTGTGTAATAGTGCTGCGTCTTACATCCGCCTATACAGAAAACTTGCGCTTCTTTCATAGCTTCTGAGGAGTATTTGTGGCTTATTTTGGGTGCTGAGTTTGTGTTAGTGTTATCCAAAGAATATACTCTCGTTTGATAGTGCTTTTAGTGTAATATTTATTATGAATTTTGTGCAGTAAGTGTCAGCCATCTTGTTAACTGCTGCAATAGTTCCATAGATAACACTACCTAGATAGCCACTCATTATGTTCGGCTAACATCTTTGCCCTGACTTTCACCCATTTTGTTTCTTTTGTCTTTGCTACCATAGAAACTATGATGAAGATTGGCACTCTGTTTAGCATTCTTAGCGTTGCCTAGGTCACACAGCCGGCCCATATTGTCAGCCATCTTAAGATGAGTAAAGTGAGGCTTCTGTACTGAACAGCATATTACACATTACCTGGTCAGCTTGCGTGGGGGTTTGGCTCTGAAATGAGTAGGAGCTAAACATAACCCTGCGTGAGACACTGGGGTGGGGAGCCTCAACCCCGACACGGCGCGTCCCAATGACTGATAGGGGACGTCCTGTAGATATGCAGGGCAAGTGCGAATAAGGCATGGTCAAATAACCAAACGCGGATCAAATGAGGCTAAAAAGAAAATGGTCAACGGTCTCTAAGGCGGAAGAGGAGATCTCCCAACGGCTTGGAGGGTGGAAGAACTAACTCCAAGTCTTACCAAGTTGGTTTTATTCTTGGATAGAAGATATGAACCGAATACCCCCCCCCCGGGATAAGGGGGCCCCCTTTACCAAGTGCCAACGGCCTCCAAGGAGGGCGGATGAGTGGGTATAGGGTAGAGCACTCTCTTGCCCTTGGAGTGGGAAACTGCTCTTAAAGGCGGATGAACCAGTATGGTCAACGGCATAGGATGGAGAAGGCCAGAGGGAAACCACTCCATTAAAGATCCACTGGATATCCCTTGTTATGCAGCAATGATGGTGGTTGAAGGAGGCCTGCACTCCCGGCGTCCGCTCAGAAGACTATTTATTTATTTATTTATTCACAAAGCACAAGATACAGCTACACTGAGCAAATTTCACTTGCACTGCCAACAGACTATTTAACCAACGCAAACTTTCATAATAAAATATAACAAACATAACAAAATATAACAAGATCAGGTACACAGCCTACTAATAACAACTGTCCAAATCGAAAACCATAAGAATGTCCATATTCATAGCCAAGTCGTCGTGGGTCAAGATGGCGGTATAATCCCTTCACATCAACTTATCTTTAAGAGGCTATTTACACACCTCTCGAATACACTTTTATTTGATGCTATTTCGAGTTCTTGTCTCCTGTTAATATTGTTAAAGAGTGTCGGGAGGCGGATTAGGAAAGATCGTTGAAGTATTGAGTGCTGAGTGTGGGGAATGTGGAGAAGGTCTTTGGTTCTGGTGGAGCGGGAAGGAACGCGGAGAGAGAAGAGTGAGACAAGATGTTCCGAGCGGTAATGCCCATTTAAGATCCCGTGGAGGAAACTCAGGTCAGCTACCTGTCGCCTGATGTGCAGCGGTGACATATTAATTGCCATTAATACCTGCTGCGTAGACAGATTTCTGAGCATAGGGTTTCTGTTCCTTACAATTGCAGCAAAGAAGGACACTGCTCTGTCTAACTGCTTAGTATTGGAGGGGGAGGCTGTTGTCCAAATAGGAGAGCAGTAGTTTAAGAGAGGTTGGATGATCGTGAGGAAGAAGTGACGAAGAGCAATGGGGTCAGAAATTTCTGTGAAGCGATAGAGAATGCCTAGTAATTTCATGGCCTTGGTTGTATATGTTTCTATGTGGGTCTTAAATTGTAATTTTGTATCAAATATTACACCTAGGTCACGCTGTTGCGTAACTACGGTGATGGGCTTGTTGAGTAGGTAATATGATGTCGGTAGAGGAGATTTACGTAGTGTTATGGTCATGTGGCTGCATTTTTGTGGATTGGGGATAAGTTTCCAAGTACGGCACCAGTTCGAGAGGGCATTAAGTGAGGACTGTAGCAGAGCTGCATCTCCTGGATTCCTGATCTCCCTAAATATCTTGCAGTCGTCAGCAAAGAGTAGGGTATTGGCTGTTTCGTTGAGTTCGGACGGCAGATCGTCCATAAACAAAGAAAACAGCAAGGGGCCAAGAGTACTGTCTTGTGGGACACCGGACGTGACTGGTAACCATGAGGATGAAGTGCCTGATATTACCACTCTCTGCCAACGGTTATGTAGGAAGCCAGAAATAAGGGTCAGAAGACTGCCATGTATATTAAATCGTTCGGAGAGTTTATGGAGCAACAGAGTATGGTCTACAGAATCGAAAGCTTTCGAAATGTCTACGTAGCAGATATCCAGCTGCGATTTAGCTGCAATGGCGTGTGATGCAAAGCTATGCTGAGTGACTAGGTTTGTTAGACAGGAGCCACCTGGTAGAAAACCATGCTGTTTGGTTGAGATATACGGCAACGTGAATGCGAGGAGACGCTGGTGTATAATTTTTTCAAAGATAAAGGATAGTATGGGGAGAATAGAAATTGGTCGGTGAGATGAAACATTAAATTTGTTGCCTGATTTGAGAAGTGGAACAATATTTGCCTGTTTCCAGGTATTAGGAAAATAGCTCGCGGCAAAACATCTGTTAAATAATTTAGATAGAGGGACGCAAAGAGTACTGGCAGTATTTTTTAGGAAAAGAGGACCTATAGTGTCGGCACCGGTAGCTTTGTTGGTACGAAGAGTCTGAAGAAGGTCATGAACTTCACTTGGTGTGGTAGTTATGCTTGATAGGGTTCTGTTTGAGGCTGTACCAATGGGTGGGAGCGGTTGGTTTTGTAAGGGAGGGGAGAAGTTGGAGAAGAAATACCTGTTGAACAGTTCATTGCGATCGGCGCCGTCTGCTGTTGCATCGTTGTGGTTCACGCTGACAGGAATCCGCTCCGTCCTTCTTCGTGTGTTGATGAGACTCCAGTAGCGCTTGGGATTGCTGCGGACGTTTTCAGTGACAGTGTCTACGTGTGTTTTGTAGTCTCTTCTGACCATAAACCTCGCGTGGCGGCGGATTTTAACGAAAGTATTGTGAGTGTGTGGGTTAGGGAAGTCTTTCCACAGGCGCCAAGCTCTCTTTTTATTAAACAGTATCAGTCTGGTCTCATGTGATATCCAGTGTTGATGTTTGCTGGTAGTAGCCCGTTGTGCAGGTACGAAGTCTTTAATTGCAGCCTGCAGCCAGTCGTACAGAAGGTCAAGAGCCGATTCGATGTCAGCTATTTCGAGCAGACTCCAGGGAAGGCATTCCAGGGCACGACACATTGCAGGCCAGTCGGCACGTCGCCAGATTTAGGTAGGGCGGTAAGATGTCCTGCTGTGAGGCTTTGAGGAGGGGTGGGGAAGAAGGAATGTAGCATCGAGAGACTGGTGGTCGCACAGGAAAAGGTTTCTGCCTGGGGTTATTGTTTTAAGTTCTAATGAGGAGAGTATGAAGTCCAGGGTGTTGGGTCCACGGTTTGGGTATTTATTAAACTGTTTCAGTCCGAGGCCATTAATAAAACTGTCTATAAAGTATGTGTCACAGTTGTTAGCTGACAGTCCGGTAGTTGGAGAAGACCACTTTATAGACAGGTTAAAGTCGCCCATTAAAATTACTTCACCATGAGGGAGAGCTGCAATGACTGAGTCTAGGCACTGTTCAAGGTGACAGAATGGGCTGTTTGGTGGTCTGTAGTAACATCCCACAAGTACAGGGCGTCGAGGAAAGAGTAGCTCCACATACACTAACTCACAGTTCCGTTCGAGATCTGTCCTTAGTTTACACGGTAACGCACTGTTCACTGCTAGCATCACTCCACCACCTAGAGTAGCGCGATCACGACGGAATATGCTGTAATTAGCACTGAGTGGTAGCTCACTGTCACTAGCCCACGAGAGCCATGTTTCAGTAAGTCCGATCACGTCAACTTCTCTTAAGTCTGGCAGGGATAGTTCACAATCAGACAGCTTATTGTTTAGGCTTTGCACATTCTGACAATAGATATTTATGTCTGTTTTCATTTCACAAGTGGTGGGACCGGGGTTTAAGTGAACATCTCCAGCCAGTAGTAGGAGGCAAAGCAAGCCCCTAATCGCTGAGCGACCAGGCCTAGGCTTGTTCGGCTCAGAGCTAGTAGGGAGGCGCCTATAAGTCTGGAAAATGGCGCATCCAGTCAGAGAGAACGCCGGAATGTAGTAGTTTCTCTCTGCTAGTAGCCATGCAAAAGGAGAACTCACTTTTTCACTTGCACACACTGATTCCTTAACTCGAATAGACCCGTGCAGAGAACCGTAAAGCGCAACAACTCTGATTATTACCACACAAACAACACAAACTGCAGCAGCACTAAGCTTGCGCGTGTCTACTCTAGCCGCCATCTTGACTGCCATTGACTCCACAGCATAGACGTGCACGCCTGGCATGGTGCCGGGCTAGAGCGACTTGGATGAGGGAATGGCGGAACGTCGTGTTCTCCGATGAGTCACGCTTCTGTTCTGTCAGTGATAGTCACCGCAGACGAGTGTGGCGTCGGCGTGGAGAAAGGTCAAATCCGGCAGTAACTGTGGAGCGCCCTACCGCTAGACAACGCTGCATCATGGTTTGGGGCGCTATTGCGTATGATTCCACGTCACCTCTAGTGCGTATTCAAGGCACGTTAAATGCCCACCGCTACGTGCAGCATGTGCTGCGGCCGGTGGCACTCCCGTACCTTCAGGGGCTGCCCAATGCTCTGTTTCAGCAGGATAATGCCCGCCCACACACTGCTCGCATCTCCCAACAGGCTCTACGAGGTGTACAGATGCTTCCGTGGCCAGCGTACTCTCCGGATCTCTCACCAATCGAACACGTGTGGGATCTCATTGGACGCCGTTTGCAAACTCTGCCCCAGCCTCGTACGGACGACCAACTGTGGCAAATGGTTGACAGAGAATGGAGAACCATCCCTCAGGACACCATCCGCACTCTTATTGACTCTGTACCTCGACGTGTTTCTGTGTGCATCGCCGCTCGCGGTGGTCCTACATCCTACTGAGTCGATGCCGTGCGCATTGTGTAACCTGCATATCGGTTTGAAATAAACATCAATTATTCGTCCGTGCCGTCTCTGTTTTTTCCCCAACTTTCATCCCTTTCGAACCACTCCTTCTTGGTGTTGCATTTGCTCTGTCAGTCAGTGTATATGAAACCGGAGAAATTCCAGAAGATTTTAAGAAATCTCTCATAATCCCTATACCAAAGAAAGCTGGAATATAAAATGTGAAGAACATCGCACCTTGAGTCTATTGGCGCACATGTCAAAAATATTGACAAGAATAATACATAACCGAATAAGCAATAAAACTGAACCACATTTGGCTGAAGATCAGTTTGGATTCAGACGAAATAGAGGCACACGAGAAGCTATTCTAACGTTACGACAGGTTATAGACAAAATGCTAGACGTTATAAAACCTTTGTTTATTGCATTCGTGGATTTATAAAAAGCTTTTGATAATGTGAACAGGAACATGTTAATGAAGATTATGACTAGTGTTGGTCTAGATTTTAGAGATAGACGAATAGTATACGAACTCTATAACAACCAAAGAGGCATCATAAACGTAAATGGTGAAGTACGGGAGGCTTATATAAAGAAAGGAGTACGACAGGGATGTAAGTTGTCACCAGTGCTGTTCAACCTGTATATTGAGAACGGAATTGAAGAATTGCAAAGAGGAAATGGAAGGGATAAAGATAAATGGAGTAGAAATCAAAATGATAAGATTTGCTGATGACATAGTTGTTATAGAGGAGAACGAAAAGAAACTACAAAGTGCGTTAATAAGAATGAATACGATATTGGGAGATAAGCATAACATGAAAATTAATACAAAGACCGAAATTATGGTATGCAACCGCCACATATTGCAGTCGACATCAGAATTAATGGTATACAACTAAAGCAAGTAAATGTCTTTACCTACTTAGGAAGTAAAATCACTCCAGATGGCAAAAGTTCAGTCGACATAAAGAGCAGAATTTCCCAAGCAAAGATTGCTTTTTACAAGAAAAGGATACTACTTACATCAAGGAATTTAAATGTGGAGACCAAGAAGAGATTTATTAAGTGCTTTGTCTGGAGTGTGGCCTTCTATGGTTTAGAAACGTGGACTATTAATACAGGTGATAAGAAACGTCTGGAAGCATTTGAGATGTGGTGCTGGAGGAGAATGGAAAAGATCTCATGGACAGCAACACTCACCAATGAAGAACTTCTTAGACGAATAGGTGAAAAACCTTTTTAGCAACAATAAGAAAGAGAAGAGACAAATTAATTTGCCATCTCTATAGGCACAATGGTTTCATAGTTAATGTCATGGAAGGAATGATTCAAGGTAAAAGAGGAAGAGGAAGACCTAGACTGCAATATTCAAGACAGATCTGAGATGTCGTAGGAACAGGCTCATATGTGGAAATGAAGAGGTTAGTGGATTGCAGAGAAGAGTGGAGCAGACGAATTGCTGCCAACCAATCTTAGGATTGAGAATTGAGAAGAAGAAGATATTCTATTTCTTTCTGAGCTAGGTATCGTCCATGTTTCACTACCAGATAAAAGTTTTCGAAAAGTCTTTCTAATTCCACATCGATCATCGCACCGAGAACATTTCTTTTTTTAAGAAAGACCTTCCTTGCTTGGACACCTTCGATGTGTTAGTGTGACGTTAAACAAAGTTAGAAGTACATGAAATGGGAATGAATAGTCAGTTTAATAGTGTACTTGACTGTATTATTTATTATTATTATTATTATTATTATTATTATTATTATTATTATTGTTATTACTATTATTATTATTATTATTATTATTATTATTATTATTATTATTATTATCACACTGGCGGAAAAATATCCAAACACCAAGAAAGGATTGTGCTAGATTAACAAACGTTGGTAGGCGTGTTTATACATCTGAAAGAAAACGTTGATTTAAATTTCCCGCAAAATGCATTAGCGTGACGTTAGTAGCGGCCCCATGACTGTACACATTAGGTTTGCTTTAAATACGGGCTGTACTGTGCGAGAGCGTTAGTTACCTGTGTGATTGGATGGGGCAACTGTGAGTGGGTCAAAAATGTCTTTACGACGACGAAGAGGCCAGTATCAGCAGCTCACTCCCCCTGTGGGTGGGGTGGTAGAATAACACCCACGGTATCCTCTGCCTGTCGTAAGAGGCGACTAAAAGAGGCCCCAGGGGCTCTGAACATTGGAGCGTGGATTGGCGACCACGGGGCCCTCAACTGAGTCTTGGCATTGCTTCCACTTACTTGTGCCAGACTCCTCACTTTCATCTATCCTATCTGACCTCTCTTGGTCAACTCTTGTTCTTTTCCGACCCCGATGCTATTAGGTTTGCGAGGGCTAGGGAGTCTTTCATTTTCACGCCCTTCGCGGCCCTTGTCTTCCTTTGGCCGATACCTTCATTTGTCGAAGTGTCGGACCCCTTCCATTTTTTCTCTCTGATTAGTGTTATATAGAGGATGGTTGCCTAGTTGTACTTCCTCTTAAAACAATAATCACCACCAATCATCACCTCAGCAGCTCACTGCGGTTGAACGAGGCCGTATAATAGGGCTACGTGAAGGTGGATTTTCCTTCCGCGCTATTTCAGAACGTCTTGGCAGGAATGTCTCCACTGTGCATGCGTGTTGGCAGCAGTAGTCACAATAAGGTACGCTCACAAGAAGACCGGGCTCCGGACGTCCCCGTGGCGCCACCGAGAGGGAGGACCGCCGTATTCGGCGTATGGCTCTGGCGCAGCTGACTGCTTCTGAAGCAGCAATTCGAGCTGCATTTGGCACCACAGTGACGCAACGAACTGCTCGAAATCGGTTACTTGACGGACAGCTCCGAGCCAGACGCCCTGCGGCGTGAATTCCACTTATCCCACACCACCGCCGTCTGCGACTTCAGTGGTGTCAAGCGAGAGCTCATTGGAGGATGGAGTGGTGGTCCGTTGTGTTTTCCGATGAAAGCCGGTTCTGCCTTGGTGCCAATGATGGCCATGTGTTGGTCAGAAGGAGGCAAGTGAGCGCCTGCATTCCACCTGACTGCGGCGTCGACACACTTGACCTATACCGGGAGTTCTGGTCTGAATAGCATATTCCTATGGCAGCAGGAGCCCTCTCCTGGTTATCGCGCGCACCCTGACTGCAGATGTGTAATAATAATTTCGTACGGCTATTTCTAGCCGAGTACAGCCCTTGTAAGGCAGACCTTCGGATGCGGGTGGGCGGCATCTGTCATATGTTGGTAACTGCGTGTTATTGTGTTGGAAGATAGTGTTATTTGTGGTGTGTGAATTGCAGGGATGGTGTGGACAGCACAAACACCCCGCCACTTGGCCATTGGAATTAACCAATGAAGGTTAAATTCCCCGACCCGGCCGGGAATCGAACCCGGGTCCCTCCGATTCGAAGGCCAGTATGCTGACCATTCGGCCAACTAGTCGGACGTCCGTCTGGTGATTCAACGTGTTGTGCTGCCATTCATGAACAGCATTCCCGGTGCTGTTTTCCAACAGGATAATGCACGCCCTCATGCCGCTGTTGTAAACCAACGTGCTCTACAGAGTGTCGACATGTTGCCTTGGCCTGCTCGATCCCCAGATCTGTCCCCAATCGAGCACGTACGGGACATTATTGTGCGACCACTCCAACGTCATCCACAACCGGCATTAACCGTCCCTGTATTATTCCAGGAATAATTAATGAACAAGGGGAGTGTGTATGTGAGGATCTTCAAAAGGCAGAAGTATTCAGTCAGCAGTATGTAAAGATTGTTGGTTACAAGGATAATGTCCAGATAGAGGAGGTGAGTAATACTACAGAAGTATTAAAATTTACCTATGACAACGACAACATTTACAGTAAGATACAAAAGTTGAAAACTAGAAAAGCAGCTGGAATTGATAAGGTTTTGGAGGATATACTAAAGACAATGGGTTGGGATATAATACCATATCTGAAGTAATTTGATTATTGTTTGGTTGAAGGAGCTATTACCAAATGAATGGAGAGTTGCTATAGTAGCCCCTGTGTATAAAGGAAAGGGTGGTAGACATAAAGCTGAAAATTACAGGCCAGTAAGTTTGACATGCGTTGCATGTAAGCTTTCGGAAAGCATTCTTTCTGATTATATTAGACATGTTTGCGAAATTAAAAACTGGTTCGATAGAAGGCAGTTCGGTTTTAGGAAATGTTATTCCAATGAAGCGCAACTTGCAGGAGGTCAAATGGACTGTATCGCGATTGACCTGTCTAAAGCATTTGATAGGGTGGACCATAGGAGACTACTGGCAAAAATGAATGCAATTGGACTTGACAGAAGAGTGACTGAATGGGTTGCTATATTTCTAGAAAACAGATCTCAGAATTAAAGTAGGCGAAGCTTTATCTGACCCTGTAATAATTAAGAGGGGAATTCCTCAAGGCAGTATTATTGGACTTTTATGTTTTCTTATATATATAAATGATATAAGTACAGGAGTGGAATCAGAGGTAAGGCTTTTTGCGGATGATGTTATTCTCTATAGAGTAATAAATAAGTTACAATATTATGAGCAACTGCAACGTGACCTCGATAATGTTGTGAGATGAACAGCAGGCAATGGTATGTTGATAAACGGGGTTAAAAGTCAGGTTGTGAGTTTCACAAATAAGAAAAATCCTCTCAGCTTTAATTATTGCGTTGATAGGGTGAAAGTTCCTTTTGGGGATCATTGTAAGTATCTAGGTGTTAATATAAGGAAAGATTTTCATTGGGGTAATCACATAAATGGGATTGTAAATAAAGGGTACACATCTCTGCACATGGTTATGAGGGTGTTTAGGGGTTGTAGTAAGGATGTAAAGGAGAGGGCATATAAGTCTCTGGTAGGACCCCCAACTTGAGTATGGTTCCAGTGTATGGGATCCTCACCAGGATTACTTGATCCAGGAACTGGAAAAAATCCAAAGAAAAGCAGCTCGATTTGTTCTGGGAGATTTTCGGCAAAAGAGTAGCGTAACAAAAATGTTGCAAAGAGAAAGAAGACGAGCTGCTCGACTAAGTGGTATGTTCCGAGCTGTCAGCGGAGAGATGGCGTGGAATGACATTAGTAGACGGATAAGTTTGAGTGACGTCTTTAAAAGTAGGATAGATCAAAATATGAAGATAAAGTTGAAATTCAAGAGGAAAAATTGGGGCAAATATTCATTTATAGGAAGGGGAGTTAGGGATTAGAATAACTTACCAAGGGAGATGTTCAATAAATTTCCAATTTCTTTGAAATCAGTTAAGAAAAGGCTAGGAAAACAACAGATAGGGAATCTGCCACCTGGGCGACTGCTCTAAATGCAGATCAGTATTGATTGATTGACCGATCAAGGCATGGAACTTCATCCCCCCAAGCTGACATCCGGCAACTGTACGACGCAATGCATGCACATTTGCATGCCTGCATTCAACAGTCAGGCATTTACACCGGTTGTCATTGGGCAAGTTCGGCACATTTGCGATGGCTTTCCTTGCGCGTATATTAACCTGTAGTCTTGTACCATTAATCAATTAAATATGTTAACTCGATAAATAAATTGCCAAAATTTCGTTATTCCACATTCCTTATTTGATGGTGCTTGGAATTTTTCCGCCAGTTTATTATTATTATTATTGTTATTATTGTTGTTGTTACGGCATTACCTGTGGACCAGCAGAGGTGAAAGAATGTGCCGGGATGAATGGGTCTAACTACAAAGTCAAAGTTAATTTAAAATTTTAACAATGGTTATATTTTCAAAAAACAACCAAATTTTAACAACTTTTCACTTAGTGAAATAACAATGACATAGCAACTTAGAAACAAGACCTAGAAAGATCCAAGACTTCAGAATTCTAACACTCTTGGGCTACAAGCCCCTAGTTTTACAATTTTGAGCTCCTAGCTCAACTTTACAAAACCACAAATTTGTTCAAAGGGCAGAAATCCCCTAATATATGGAGTACTTGCTCTCCATTTACAATATCAAGCCTCCCAGAGGCATTCTTACAAAACTAGAAAAGAGCTGACGTGCTCACAATGTTCCCAGCCTACTCAAGGCAACACAATGTGAAAATCTAATAATCACTGGCCTTACAAGGCACTATTTACAAATAGCAATCTTATTACACAGAGGTATCTAGTACAGAACCTACGGGTCCTTAGTGAAAACGAACAGGTTCAATAAACGGCCCGAATACAACTGGAATGGAGTCAAAGATTGAGCTCCCCCCAAAAATTTACAGACCTATAGGGCACTTGGCCAACGAAACCGGGGCTAATCCCAAACTACTGAGGTAGCGGGAATGGAGATAATACATTGGAGAAACAAAATGCGGTACCTCGAACCAAGATGAAGGGGAGTTCGAGAGGGTATATCACTCTCTATCTCCGGTTTACAGTTAAAGATTTATGAAATTTTACCTGAGCCGAAAGGAGATTTACGTCTAGAGAAGTTAGTTGCATAGTTAAAGTTTAGAACCTTTCCCTCGGGTTAAACTGCAGAGCTAGCAAGAAATAAAGATGTTAATTGGCCTTACCTTGCTGAAGAACTGCTGCCTGATGAAAGAGGCGCCTCCCGCCCCCTGCTTGACACACACACTTAGTTAGATGTTGATCAAATGGCCAAGAGACGTGGAAATCCACAATTTATAAACCCTAGGGGAAAGTTCGAGACCTTTCATGAATAATCAAGACACACCCACAGAGTTTTATTGGTTAAAATCAAAAGTTACACTCAAAATAAAGGAATGGGATTGGGTGGAAATTAATTACAGAAATTATTGATTGGCTAAATTCAAAACTGGCGGAAAGAAAACATAAATATTGCCAAAACAAAAATGAATGAACGAAATTTAGTAAAGATAAAACTTATGAATACAAAGTTTCTTCAAAAAAGGTTCCTTCACTTCCCACCAGGGTGCATGATCAAAGTTTGTTAGTAGTGACATGTATGAGAGAATGTCCAAACTTCTTGATGAACGGAAAACAAAACAAGTTGAAATTCACACAGTACTGGAAACTTGACAATCACAAAATTAAGGTAGTGACATCTTCTGAGAAAAGTTTAAATGGGTCTAGTTTCAAGTTCAGTGTTTCTCCTGTAGAGGAGTTTTTTGGGCGCAAGATTTAAATGCGCGGCGTTGGGGTGTACCTCCCGGTACAATTATTATTATTATTATTATTATTATTATTATTATTATTATTATTTACGACTCGTTGGCTGAATGGTCAGCGTATTGACCTTCGGTTCAGAGGGTCCCGGGTTCAATTCCCGGCCGCATCGGGGATTTTAACCTTCATTGGTTAATTCCAATGGCTTGGGGGCTGGGTGTTTGTGCTGTCCCCAACATCCCTGCAACTCACACACCACACATAACACTATCCTCCACCACAATAACACGCAGTTCCCTACGCATGGCAGACGCCTCCCACCCTCATCGGAGGGTCTGCCTCACAAGGGCTGCACTCGGCTATAAATAGCCACACAAATTATTATTATTATTATTATTATTATTATTATTATTATTATTATTATTATTATTAGGTCTATTATTATTATTATTATTATTATTATTATTATTATTATTATTATTATTATTATTATTACAGTATCACTGTATTACGCAGCATACTGCAGGAATACCTTATTAAAAATACTGAATATGGAAATGGCCTACATGAACAATACATATTTGCATTCGGCCTGTAATACCCACTAGATCTGTGAAATTACAACACTTTAGGCATATTTATTTTGAATACTTTTGCCGGACTGAGTGGCTCAGACAGTTAAGGCGCTGGCTTTCTGAGCTCAAGCAGTGGGTTTCGATCCTGACTCAGTCCGCTGATATTTGAAGGTGCTCAAATATGTCAGCCCCGTGTCGGTAGATTTACCAGTACGTAAAAGAACTCCCTCGAGACACAATTCCGGCACCTCGGCGTCTCCAAAAAACCGTAAAAAATGGAGGTTGTGGGTCGGAAAACCGATAACAATATTAACATTATTACTGAATACGCATTTGTTTCATGCCGTCTTAGATTTAAGCATTCGCATTTCCATGTCTGTGAATAATTCAAACAATCCTTTTGCAGCATTTGTATTACTTGCATTACATTGTTTAATTTATTGATCGATATATCGACATACTTCAGGGCCTCACCGTGTGTTTGAACCGGATCATCTAACATTTAACAGGGTACTGTAGAGTATTGAGTTCACACAATCAGCTTTCACATATTCCGTTACAAGAGGACAGTTCATCACAGTCAGGTAGTTGCTAAGGGGGTGAGTGAAAGTTTTAAATACTGCTAGAATTTACAAGAGGAAGGGTTGGTTGACCAATGTTACTGCAGTTCAATAGCTACTTTTAGGCACAGAGATGGTTGTGAAAGTACAGTACAAAGATAGGCTTGGAAGTTAACCTTGGTGCAATTATGAGATATTGCTGTACAGGACCACACATTTTTTTCAACAGCAGCACAGGGACGTAGCGCGGGTGGGAAAAAGGGGCGTGGGTGGTACTGGGGGGTTTATAACTTCCTCCCACCCAAGGAACTTTTATAAAAATAGAATAAACAGAAACTGGGAATAAACAAGTATTTGAATAAACATTCACAGACACATGATTGTAAAATCAACAGTTATGTTGAACCTATTTTATAAGAAGTCCCGAAAGTTGGATTTCTTTTGCTACGGGCTTTACGTCGCACCGACTCAGATAGGTCTTATGGCGACGATGGGATAGAAAAGGCCTAAGAGTTGGAAGGAAGCGGCCGTGGCCTTAATTAAGGTACAGCCTCAGCATTTGCCTGGTGTGAAAATGGGAAACCACGGAAAACCATCTTCAGGGCTGCCGACAGTGGGATTCGAACCCACTATCTCCCGGATGCAAGCTCACACCCACGCGCCTCTACCCACACGGCCAACTTGCCCGGCAAAGTTGGATTTTAAATTGTAAACTGAACATACAATTCGCTGTAAAACTGTTGATCTTGATCGTATTGTTCTTCTTAAGATTTTGTAGTGTACTGCAATGTGAATATCAACATAATTAACTTGTATCAGTGTCCTGATAATGAAAGTCGAGTATGCGCGTACCACACATTCATTACGTATAACTATAACCCTTCACCATCGGCCAATCATGGCTATGCTACTGACAGCTGGTGTTCTGGTGGTTGAGCTACAGAGCAAATCCCATAAATAAACAAATGCAAATATCCCACTTCCACAAAAATGTTGTCACTTTAAATAGGTGGTCATGTTGTAGATGTGGTCAATTGCGCAGACTTTCGATGTATTTTTAGCACAAGTGAGGCTGGTTGTGCGCAGTAGCGTGGGACTGCGGTGTGAAGGAGAACACTGTTTGAACACCTTTGGCGGCGCTGTCCTCTGTGCTTTTCTCCTGGAAGCCGTAACGACCTGTTCAGTGTCACTTCGGACGCTATTATTATTATTATTATTATTATTATTATTATTATTATTATTATTATTATTATTACTCGTCGGGACCATCTAGGTCCACATTGTCTTGTCACATTTGGCAGTGAGCCTCCGTGGCTCGGACGGCAGCGCGTCGGCCTCTCACCGCTGGATACCGTGGTCCAAATCGCGGTCACTCCATGTGAGATTTGTGCTGGACAAAGCGGAGGCGGGACAGTTTTTTTTCCGAGTACTCCGTTTTTCCCTGTCATCTTTCATTCCAGCAACACTCTCCATTCTCATTTCATAGCATTTATCAGTCATTAATAATCACCTTGGGAGTGGCGACCCCAATGTAATAATAGCCTATATCTGGTTCAATCATTACATCCCTGACCCGGTCAAGGACTGGAATACAGGTTGTAGGTTTTCATTCATTTTCATTTACATTTGGCAGTTTGCTTAGTTTTCTTTTGAGCCCAAAATTCCCTCACTCCTGTGTGAGTGGGCCAGCTTGCGTTCCTCTGTCCAGGTGGTACTTTGTCTTCTTTTTGGTTGCATGTCTCGGTTAGCCCATTCGTCAGTACCTTTTTGCGGAAGAGATCTCTATTGAAGGCGTCTTCAGGTTTTATATGCAGCATTTGGAGGTCTTCTGTCCGCCTCTGTGGTGTAGTGGTTAGCGTGATTAGCTGCCACCCCCGGAGGCCCGGGTTCGATTCCCGGCTCTGCCACGAAATTTGAAAAGTGGTATGAGGGCTGGAACGGGGTCCACTCAGCCTCGGGAGGTCAACTGAGTAGAGGTGGGTTCGATTCCCACCTCAGCCATCCTGGAAGTGGTTTTCCGTGGTTTCCCACTTCTCCTCCAGGCGAATGCCGGGATGGTACCTAACATAAGGCCACGGCCGCTTCCTTCCCTCTTCCTTGCCTATCCCTTCCAATCTTCCTATCCCTCCACAAGGCCCCTGTTCAGCATAGCAGGTGAGGCCGCCTGGGCGAGGTACTGGTCATACTCCCCAGTTGTATCCCCGACCAAGAGTCTGAAGCTCCAGGACACTGCCCTTGAGGCGGTAGAGGTGGGATCCCTCGCTAAGTCCGAGGGAAAAACCGAACCTGGAGGGTAAACAGATGATGATGATGATGGAGGTCTTCTTTGGTGTTCATAAACCAGGGCATTGTGGTTTTGTGTTTGGAGTTAAAAAAAATGAAAGATCTGTTTAATCAGCCTGTTTCCGTCCTATCGTTTGAGATGACCATAATATCGTGCCCGTCTCTTACGGATTATTTCTGTAATTTCTGTACATTTCTTTGTTGGATTTTTTTATTTCGGGCGCCATTATTGTAACTGGATCCCATGATACTTCTGATGATTTTGCGCTCTTTTTTCTCCAGTTCTTCGAGTAGTTATTTATTAGCATTTAGGGATAGGGTTCCTGCTGAATACATAACTACTGGCTTCAGAACAGTTTAATAATGATTTAGTTTAGTATTTTCTGACTGGCATATTTTGTTGTAGATTGAGTGCGACGTTTGACAGGATATTACAAGTTTGTGTGCTCGTTTCTTAAGTGCTTCTTTGTCCAGTCCATTTTTCATTATGATCTCACCCAGATATTTAAATTTTTCTTCTCGGTTGGTCTTCCCGTATTTATTATTATCTGTATATGAAGAGAGTTTACTAAAAACAAGCCGGGCTGAGTGGCTCAGACGGTTAAGGCGCTGGCCTTCTAACCCCAACTTGGCAGGTTCGATCCTGGCTCAGTCCTTCAAATACGACAGCCTTGTGTCGGTAGATTTACTGGCACGTAAAAGAAATCCTGCGGGACTAAATTCCGGCACCTCGGCGTCTCCGAAGACCGAAAAAGTAGTTAGTGGGACGTAAAGCAAATAACATTATTAATATTATTATTATTATTAAAAAAGCTTTGGCAAATCCGTTCTCTCCGTTCTACTGGACCGATTTGCTTCATTTCTATTTTATTCTCTCCGAAAATACCTGCCGATGAATCATGAAACATTGATAGGTCTCTAAGTTCAGGCAACTTTGAGTAATTATAAAATCGAATGACATTAAATTATCACTCCGATAATTGTAGGCGAAGGCTTACCCAACCCGCAATACAGTATGTACTAAGCAGGTTGCTAAGCGACTAAAATTTTCATTAATATTCTGTTATTATGTGATTTTCATCCTTAGTAATGTCATTGCATGCAGCCATATTTGATTACTAGATGCCAAGCCAAAGAGTATACACTTCCTCTGATGATGGAAGAATACTGTTGTCTGCTAGATACTCTTTGATTCGTTGACCTTCCCTGGCTTCTGAATATACTCAACAGATGGCAGAACGTTCCTAATAACTTACATGCTGATAAGAGAAGACAGTCTACGTACGTACAGACGGGAAGGTATCAAGTTCACTAGCCTTCTGTATGACCATTAATAAAGCGCAGGAACAACTTTTGCAAAAGTTGGTGTCTACTTACCCTAACCAGTATTCAGCTACGGCCAATTGTATGTTGCACTATCTCGGACAAGATCGTTTGAAAATATTAAGATCCAGATACGGCGGAATGGTCGAAGCACAGAAAATATTGCATAGAAATACGTGCTAGAAACGATACTGCGAATGAATCAGTTATTACGTACCGGTATTAAACGTTCATGAAACTATTGAAATGAGCAGGCAAAACAATATGACTGCCACAGGCATACCAAGACGAGTTATCCGACATATTTAGAAGAAATGTTGCGGACCAGCAGGGTCTACTAATTATTATTATTATTATTATTATTATTATTATTATTATTATTATTATTATTATTATTATTATTATTATCTGCTAGGGGCTTTACGCCGCACCGACACAGATAGGACTTATGGCGACGATGGGATAGGAAAGGCCTAGGAGTTCGAAGGAAGCGGCCGTGGCCTTAATTAAGGTACAGCCCCAGCATTTGCCTGGTGTGAAAATGGGAAACCACGGGAAAACATTTTCAGGGCTGCCGATAGTGGGATTCGAACCTACTATCTCCCGAATGCAAGCTCACAGCCGCGCGCCTCTACGCGCACGGCCAACTCGCCCGGTATTATTATTATTATTATTATTATTATTATTATTATTATTATTATTATTATTGGGTTATTTTCAGTGGTTTCAGTTTCAGTGGTAGAGGCGTGGTGGGTTCACCTCGAAGGAAGTGAGTTCGATTCCCCGTCAGGAAGTTAACGAAGTTAAGAAGCGAGATTCCATTTCTGTAGTGGCACATGGTCCTGAGGTTCACGCAGCCTGCAACAAAAATGAGAACGAGGTTAATTCCTGGGGAGAAAGGCATCCGGGTAAGAAGACGGCCATGGCTTTAATGAAGGTGCAGTTCGAGCATTTGCCTGGTGTGCAAATGAGAAACCACGGAAAAACATCTTCAGGGCTGCTGTTGTTGGGGTTTGAACCCACTATTTTCCTGATACAAACTTCAGTTAATCAGCCAGTACGGCGTAGAAACTATCTTGCTAGGTGCCATTGATTCACGGCGCGACAACTTTTTAATTATAAAACCCTTCACAGTCTGATTTTACATTTTTGTTCAAATTATGTTCAAAGTATTCAACTTACTGTAAGAGTAAAAACTGGAACTAGACTCATCGACATACCTTTTAACCGAATCAAACAGCTGCTTTTCAAAAGTTTGTTCACCTTTGGGAAGAAACTGTTTTTTCTTCAAAGAAAATAAAATGAAAGAAATGAAAAGGCCAAAAATATTAAGGGTGAGTGACGGTGTCTTTGAGTTACTGCTCGCTAGACTTTTAAAGAGGGTTCATCATAGGCTATGTAACAACACCGCTGTGCAAGTGAATCTGTTGGTGTATTGAATTGTCTTTAAGTGTAACGTACAGCATTTCAGAGTATGTCCTGTATAGTCAGGGCCGATGATCGATTTATTGCGTTAGAAGTAATAGTTCTGTAGATTTTTCGTGACTCACTTACCTACTTTAAAAACAAAAATCTAAATATAAATTAAAAACTATTAAAATAGTCATAAAATATTCATTAAATAAAATACTCATTCGTCGGACTATGTACTCACATGTAGTTCTTACCTGATTACTTACACATACAATATTTGATGGGCGCCAGCTACAACTCAATGCAGCAATGAGAGAATGAGAGTCTTGAATATCTCTAGGGTGTGGGGTAATAAGCTTACTCTTGACAACATACCATATAGGTTCTAGGAAAAGGAGATTGTCGTTCGGTTTCCCTATTAAATTTGAGGTTATCTAATTCTACCATTGAAATAAAACGATAAATTGATAGAACAAAATATATTCTTTAAATTGTATAGAAAAAATAGTAAGACTTGCTGTGATCAATCAGATGAAAATATTGTACCAGGAAGGCATAGGCCCAGGCACATACGAGTTATAAATCTTTATTCATGAGCGAACGGCTAAGTTACTATGCACGAACAGCTGTGCGAGAGAATGTTCTCGTTCTCACTGCACTGCGTGAGGGCGACCGCATGAGTGGAGCAAGGTCAAGTGACGTCAGCACTGCCTGTAGCTTCCCTCCCCTCAGAATTCTCTCTAAAAAAGTGATATTTATTTTGGACATTTTTAAGCAAGTAGATGTCTCAGAATACAACAGCATTGATATTTTATCTCTGCATTTTTGAAAATATTGACTGGAAATTTGAAATTGAAGTTTCAACTGCAGGGTGATTTTCATGAATATTTTTAATAAATATTGTCAAAAATATTTTACCATCTATCATTCGCCCTGCGATACTATGCATCTCTGTACCTGTTCTAATAAGAAACCGAACACTACCTGAGATCCTTCCCATGCTCTGGCCCCATACTCATTTCCTGGTACAATATAAAATTATGATATTTCAACTGAAAGAAACTAGGCATTAAATTTGAATTCCTCTTGACCGGACATTTAAAAGTTATACAAGATATTTATCCCTCACTGTTCACTTGACTGTACCTTCAACACTTTGAGTGTAATTACGACGTATTCCTTTGAGTTGGTGTTTGCTGTAGGTGTCTCAAGCTTAAATTGGTGATGTATCCTTTTTGTTTCACTGGCGACTGAGTATCCATTTAACTGCTGCTTCTCCATCCAGATTACTGACCACTATCATCTCAGTACAACACTCCTTGGCAAGTGTCTCATTCTATATGACTTCATGGCAAGTCTCTCCTTCTATACGACTTCATGGCAAGTCTCTCCGTCCATATGACTGACCGACCAACTGTGGCCTCACTCTCGCAATAACTCCAGCTAACTGACCGACTGAGGCCTCTCCACCCATTTGACTGTCTCACTGTTCACCATCCATTTGACTGAAGCTATAAGTATATATAACCTTAGCTGGCACACCTACGCAATCTCCTGAAATAAGTATAATATTATTCCCACCCGGCTCCAAGTGTTTCATACAATGGTGAAATTGCCTGGGGCATTCTAGGTTTCTCCAAAAAATGAGCTCATCGCTAAATCCACACAATGACAGAGCGATGACTCGGAAGTTTGCTAGCAGTATTGCAACATGTGATTTGCAATGTCAAAACTTATTACAAAGCATATCCATATAAGATATTATGTAGTAAGTCTTACTTTACATGGTTAAATGCTAATATTCACACACATACATTACACAATAAATTAAATACAATCACGCAAGCGATAATCATTACAGAATTGAACTGAACAACAATAATACCATACAATAATAATAATAATAATAATAATAATAATTGTTACGGGGTTACCCGTGGACTGCAGAGGTGAAAGAAGGCGCGGGCTGGAATGGGTCTAACTACAAGGCCGAAAGATGAATTAAAATTTGAATAAAGGTTATATTTTCAAAATAGAAAAACTTAACAAATTTTACATAGAATTTCAGCAAATAACAACACGTCAACAAATCAGGTACAAGACCAGGAAAAGCCAAGATTTAAGATGATTTAACAATCTGGGCTTCGAGCCCCAAGTTTTATAATTCCTGAGCTCTTAGCTCACAACCACATTTTACCAAAGGGCAGAAAACCCCTAATTACATGGAGCACTTGCTCCCACCTGGTAATGTCAAGCCTCCTAGAGGCACCTTTCAAAACACCAGAAAGAGTTGACCCGCTCTCAATCTTTCAAGCCTATTCAAGGCAATACAATCACTTGCCATCAAGGCACAACTTACAAGAATTAAACAGGAGTATCTCGTACCCAGCCTAGAGGGCCTTAACCGAAAAATAATAGGTTAGATAAATGGCCCGAAAACAAAATGAAAGAAGGCGAGGCTTTGCACTCCTAAATACACATATTAAAACCTAAGAGGCACTAGGCCGATGACACAGGGGCTATTCCCAAACTAGGGAGGTGACTCGTATAAGAAAATTTTTAACACATTAAGAAGAGAAGAAAATCGGTTATGAAAACGTAGTCACCTCAAATCAAAAATGAAGGGGAGCTCGAGAGGGTAAAGCACTCTCTATCCCCGATTTGCAGTTAAAGTAATATGAAAATTTTACATAACCGACACTAATTTACTTTTTTAGACAGGTAGGTTACATTGAAAAGGCTTCGTACCTTCCCCGAGGGTTAAACTGCTGAGCTAGCAAGAAATAAAGATGTTAAACGGCCATTACCTTGTTGAAGAGCTGCTGCTCGAAGGAAGAGGCGCTACCCGCCCCCTGCTACACGTCCATACACTAAGCTAAAGGATGAAGAAGAGGCGAAGAGCCGTGAAAATCATCAGTTTTTAAACTCTCGGGGAAGATTCGAGACATTTCATGAATAAAATAGCCACACCCACAGGCTTTTCTTGGTTAGCTAAAAGTTACACATCAAAATTGAAGAAGAAAGACACGATTGGTCAAAAATTAATTACAGAAAAATTTGATTGGCTAACTTCAAAACTGGCGGAAAGAAAATCTTAATATTGCCAACCCACAAATGAAAGAACGAAATTTAGTTATAGGAAAACTTATGAGAACAAAATATCTTCAAGAAAAGTTCCTTCACCTCGCACCAGGGTGCATGAACATAGTTTTTAGTAGAGACATCTATCAGAGAATGTCCACGCTTCTTGATCAATAAAAAACAAAACAAGTTGAACTCCACACAGTACTGACAACTTCGTAATCGCAAAATTTACGGTAGTGATATCTTCTGAGGAAACTTATAAGTTGATACAGTTGTTAAAGTTCACAGTTTCTCCTGTACAAGAGTACTTAAAGGCGGAAAATTCAAATGTGCGGCGTATAGGTGTACCACCCGGTATAATAATAATAATAATAATAATAATAATAATAATAATAATAATAATAATAATAATAATAATAATAATATCACAGATAAAATAACAATAATAAAAATACAGATATCACCTTGTAACGGGATTTAAACCGTTACAGTTCTTTCCTCCTACTGTAATTTGAGCATTAGGACTTTTCTACAAATATGTTTTCAGATTTTTCAGATAGCTTCACGCTTTGTTAACAAAGTAATGAGGCTAGGCAATCATACGCTTGTTTCCTTTTGATGTTATTGTTGTTGATTTTTGTTTGCTTATGTCGCACCGACACAGATAGGTCTTATGGCAGCGATGGGATAGGAAAGGGCGAGAATTTGGAAGGAAGCGACCGTGGCCTTCATTAAGGTACATCCCGAGCATTTGCCTCATGTGAAAATGGGAAATCACGGAAAACAATTTTCAGAGCTGCCGACAGTGAGGTTCGAGTCCCACTATCTTCCAAATGCAAGCTCACAGCTACATGATCTAAACCGCGTAGGCAATTCACTCAGTATTCGACGTCCTCCCAATAAAGCGATGGGAAATATAGCCGCAGGTAAACGCTGTTAAAATAGAAAAAATCAGATTTTTTAGTAAAAAATTACAATATAGTAGCAAGTTCTGTACTTGGGAATCATAATATCCGTACATATTGATGCTGTAAGTTATTCTAATAATTTAGACACAATTAACTGAAACAATTATTTCAATGTTAACTAGTGTACGAGTCATTTCCTACCGTCTGACACCAAAAAAACACTTTTTACTTTTTCTCTGAAATTGTGGTTATCCGAAATGTGTGACCTTCCTTCCCTTATTTCCATTAACGGAGGTCCCACTTAGTGCAATAAAGATTTACACTTTTGTCTTTAATGTTTCCTTCGGCTTCACACTCCACCCCCGCCAACGGCCCATTCAGGGCCTTGACCTGGCAACTAGTGACGTGCATTGTTCGGACTTGAGATGGGTAACCAACATGGAGCAACGTGTGCCTTGGAGCATATGCAGCCACTATCACGCATGAGTGGAGCATGTAAGCTAAAATACCCGAGTTTGCTCCAATTCATTCGGCGGGGTATGTTCGAAGCGAAGTTTGCTGACTAGGGAGGATGATTTTGCTTGCTTTAGGCCTACTGACGTTGCAAGGAATGCGGTTCATCCAGATATGAGTAAGCGCTTGTTTACAAACAGCAAAGGCCGGGAATTCGAAGGATAAAAGGGTGATGGAATGGTCGAGTTATGAGTCGGTGGATGCAGAGTGGGTTTCACCCACAAGTGGCCATGGCTGGCTCGTGGTCCGACAGCTCTGTACTCCGACCGGCCAACCCAGCAGAGGAGGGGTGGCTACCGCTCTACCGTGGTTCTACGCCTCTGTATTCGGGAGACGGAGAGGGGCGGTCTCCACCGTCGGCTGTCCTGTTTTCCGTGGTTCTCAATTCTCCTGCATTAAGGCGAATGACGGGACAGTTCCTAGCACAGTCCACGGCCGCCAATCCTCTCACCTTCTCCGCACATCTCCTTCTCCGATACAAATCTCCTGGCCTGAGAGACAGCGTCGCCGTCTAGGAGGCCCGCCTCCCCCCTCCAGAGGAATGGAAATATTTAGTAATAGTAGGAGTAGGTAGGCGGTGGAACTGAGCCTGTCGCTATTGATTAGTTTATATTCACTGCTTTGAATTTTAGCCATTACGCTGTCCGTCGATTCACGTGGCATGGTGAACTTCAGCTCAAAACTAATGGTTAACTCAATTACTACTTTTTTTCTATTTGCTTTACGTCGCGCCGACACAGATATGTCTTATGGCGACGATGGGATAGGAAAGGCCTAGGAATGGGAAGGAAGTGGCCGTGGCCTCAATTAAGGTACATTTGCCTGGTGTGAAAATGGGAAACCACGGAAAACCATCTTCAGGGCTGCCGACAGTCGGGCTCGAACGCACTATCTCCCGATTACTGGATACTGGCCGCACTTAAGTGACTGCAGCTATCGAGCTCGGTCAACTACTACTACTAACACTAGAGTTTCATGCCCAGTCATGAGTCCACGATTGTGGCAAAAGCGTAATGTTTCGAGAGATAAAGGTACGCGAAAACGCGAGACAAACAGCAGAGTACGGCTAAGCGAAAACGGAGGGAGGCGAGCACTTCGACCTGTGACAGATAGCACGTGAAAGAGCGAGTATCAAGGGGCAAGGTCGAGGGAACATAGCTCGCCTTGCCTCTGAGAAGTAACCCTTGGACATGACCATACTCGAAAAACATGAACAGAGCATAGAGCGTGGTTTTCATGACACTACTGGCAACACGACTGCTACTCAGCAGATGTCACGTTATCTATTTGATAATACCCTCAGCCATATTGCTTAGCTTTCTTGGCCGGAACCAGTGCCTCTCGTATCAACAGCTACGCGCCTGATCTCACGAGGCTGACTGAACTCCGTTCCAGCTTTCAGTCCAGAACTGAAATATTTGAACTAACCGGGAATCGAATGCAGAGTCTCCGGGTAAGGAAGAGGCTGACACACACTACGCCTACACCATGGGGTAAACTTCATTTACGACAAAATATTATTTTTCTTGATACTGATTATTTTTCTGCATAAATGAAAATACTGTATATTATTTTCAATTTGCCAGAATTGGATTTATCTCTCCTCAGTCCTTTGTCCTTCACAGGACATGGCGTCCTTTCATGATTTTGCTGTCATGATTTGTTTTCTACAAGTTTGCCGGTCTGTTTCTATAAGCGTAGCCTTGTGGAAAGATATCCTCGCCATGGGGTACAGCTGGTCCAGCCATCGGATTGGGGGTTTTCCTCGGGGTGTCTTACCCATTACCTTCATCACTACCTATTCCAAGGTACCTGTGTGTGTCCGAAGTAAGCCTAGCTGGTCTCCTCGGTCTGGATGCCTATGTCTTAAAGTATGGACGTATTGATTTGGTGGTCAGTCCAAGAAATACGGACAGTGCGTCAGTGAACCCATATGTCAAAGCTCTGTTTACCTCTTATCTGGCTGTTTGATTGTCCAGGCCTCAGCTGCATAGGTGACGATGGAGAATATGAGGGGAGTGAGCCACTTGTAATTGTACAGTCCTTCCTTACACTGAAGCTTTGTAGTGGCTGCCCTGGCCAAACTGTTTTCTTAAATTTCGTTAGAACGCCCTCCTGTATTAGAAATCACGGACGGCCTGCAGCTATCTCCCACACACCTGGTTGTCTTCTTTCTGATGATTTACAAGCCATATTCCCGGCTAGTTAACATCAGTTCCTCCACGATCATCTGTAGTTCATGTTCACTTGTGGCGGCGATCACCATGTCGTCGGTTTGCTTCAGGCTTCTGATCTTCTTACCTCCAATAGAAATACCTCCTTCCCGGTTCTCCAACATTTTTCTCACTGAATTTACAAAACAGAATATTTTAATGTTTTACACCACAAAATATTACTACACTCAACTCTCGATTTACCGTAATCGGATCAACCGCGTTGTGGCTTAACCGCGATATCAAAAACACTAAAAAATGCAAGAGTGCTAAGAGTTACAGTAATACAGAATTGAAAAGGGTCGGGATAATATTGCCAGTATGATGCTCTCATCACCGAAAAACTTGTTTTGACAAACTTGAGAAGCAAAATGAAGAAAAAGTGCTTCTCGGTACAAAAGCAGAAAACCATGACTGATTTTCAGAAAGAGTAAAGGTGGGTAGTCTGAATATTTTTCTTTACCGTATTAGTTTCAACGAAGAGTGCTGTTTATTTTTCAATTTATTAATTGTACTAAGTGGTATTTTACTGCAACGTATTGGGTACGTCAATAAAAAATGCAGTAGTATCATTTATTATTATTTTAACTGCACTTTCAGTACGTCTGTTCTATTTTTAACTTTTTGCGGTATAACCGCGATTTTACTTATCCGGGAAGCCTTAATCCTACATTATCCCGGTTAATCGGGAGTTGAGCGTATATTATATTTTCCGGCTAGAAAATATTATTTCCATTTAGAATATTTATATTCTTAGCTTTGCCGGGGGATTCCCCTGTGGGTGGGGGCGGTAGAATAACACCCACGGTATCCCCTGCCTGTCGTAAGAGGCGACTAAAAGGGGCCTCAGGGGCTATGAACTTTGGAGCGTGGGTTGGCGACCACGGGGCCCTCAGCTGAGTCCTGGCATTGCTTCCACTTACTTGTGCCAGGATCCTCACTTTCATCTATCCTATCCGACCTCCCTTGGTCAAATATTGTTCTTTTCTGACCCCGAAGCTATTAGGTTTGAGAGGGCTAGGGAGTCTTTCATTTTCACGCCCTTCGTGGCCCTTGTTTTCCCTTGGCCGATAACATTTTTGAAGTGTCGGACCCCTTCCATTTTTTCTCTCTGAATAGTGTTATATAGAGGATGGTTGCCTAGTTGTACTTTCTCTTAAAACAATAATCACCGCCATCACCACCTTTGCCGAGGAAGAGGGAGTTTCATTTCTCCAATTAATTTTCCATCCTTGGAAAATATGAAGGAAACTGAAGACAATAGATGCACTAAGGAATGCTAAATAGACCTTTCAAAATAAAATAAGTCTTTTAACAAATACCCATATAAGTTTAGAAACAAGAAAGGCTTTTTTAAAATCCTTAGTCTGGATTGTACTACTTTACGGTTGAGAGAGCTGGACTATTGAAATGAAAAGAAAGAGATTCATTGGAAGTAACTGAAATGTGGATTTGGCAGAAAATGACAAGGACATGATGGACAGAAAAAAGACGAATCAAGGTGTTCCAAAGGAAATCAGTGAACAACGGAGACTGATAAAAGATATGAAAAGAAGGAAGACAAAACTTTTGGGTCATATCCTGAGACATAATGACTTCCTAGTAAACATCTTTGAAGGAACAATACTAGGAAAGAAAGGAAGAGGAAGACCAAGAACTTACTTCGAGGATGTGAGAAATTTGATGGGATGTAAATCTACAAGGAAGTGAAGAGAAGAGCATGATTGAGAGGAGATTGGTTGCATCGACAAATGTATGATAATAATGATGATGGAAAATATTCTTTCCACTGGAACGAATTTTGCAGGTACATAAAGGTACAAGACAGTCACAGCAATTATCCCATTGGTTCCATGGTCTGGTGGCCGGTATGTCCACGAATCTACTATCGCAGGTTATCGTCAGTTTACAATAAACCACTTTCTTATTGCTCAATCTTTCTACGCGGGACGGCTTATAACAGCAAGCTAACTGAAATGTTCTTTGGACACTATGTTTGAGGCATACGGAGGAAGTATGTTAGAATTCCAGGCACGTCAACATAAAGTAAATATGCCTGCCCTTAATGCATATACCGAAGGTTAGAGCCTACTAGTAGCCTATAAGATTACTTTTATATGATTGCTCCGCAGCATTCGTTATACATAGGACAGATAACTCGTCTTGATATACCTGTTGTACGTAGATGCTGATTCCCATAGGGAATCAGAAATAATTGTTCCGAATGAGTAAATTTATAATACCAATATAAATGGTCCGTTATTGGACATTATAAATTTGCCAGCTAACTCATTCCTGGTTGCTAGCGTTTCGCCCCCGTGTGCTAGGCTGGGCTCATCAGTTGGTACCTAGCACACCTACCAAGACGCTGGATAGTGCATACCGTGGTGGCCACTGCGTAGGCCAATTGCAGCCACCGGCAGTGCCAATGCACCATGAGAGACATTGTCTCATTATCAAAAATTGATGCCTGCTTGGCCATCAATAACGGACCATTTATATTGGTATTATAAATTTACTCATTCGGAACAATTATTTCTGATTCCCTATGGGAATCAGCATCTACATCATCTGATGGCCATACAGGCATCAATTTTTTATAATGAGACAATGTCTCTCATGGTGCATTGGCACTGCCGGTGGCTGCAATTGGCCTACGCAGTGGCCTCCACGGTATGCACTATCCAGCGTCTTAGTAGGTGTGCTAGGTACCAACTGATGAGCCCAGCCTAGCACACGGGGGCGAAACGCTGGCAACCACGAAAGAGTTAGCTGGCAAATTTATAATGTCCAATAACGGACCATTTATATTGGTATTTATATTGGTAATACCTGTTGTAGTCATATTATTTTGCCTCCCAGTTTCAATGGTTTTATGAACATTTAATAAGAAGCGCGTTGTGGTATGACGCAATTCATAGTCAGAATCCATCCATTCTGACGTCAACATGTCGTCTGTTTGGTAAAAATCTATCGATATAGTAGCTGTTTTTGTCCAGCAGTTCTTGATGTAAAGCTTGTTATTGTGACACAGAAGGCAACGGTATTTTTAGTCGCAGTTCTTCTATATAGAGCGGTTGTCTTGAGAATTCATAGGTTAGTCTCGAAGGACCGGTTTTTTTAAAGATACATTACCTAGCTTAGCTAAGTTATCCTTCGATAGGTGTTCCCAGATAATGTCTAAGGCGTATGCCATGAAGGGGTCTGTTTGTACGTAGACTTTTTTCTCTTAGCAGAGTGAAAGTTATTAGGAACGCTCTGCCATCTGTTGAGTATGTTTGGAAGCTGGGAAAGGTTAGAGAATCAAAGAGTGTCTAGAAGGGAATAGTATTCTTCAGTTATCTGAGAAAGTGTACACTCTCTGGTTTGACAGGTGGCAATCAAACATGGCTACATGCAATGACATTACTAAGGATGAAACTCGCACATATCAGAATATTAATGAAAGTGTTAGTCGCTTAGCAACCTGCTAAGCACAGAATGTATTGCGGGCTAGGGCAAGCCTTCCCCTGCAATCATGGGAGTGATCATTTAATTATTTAATGCTTTGATTTCTCAAAGTTAGCTGAGCTTAGAGACCTATCAATGCCTCAAGATTCGCCGGCAGGTAATTCCAAAGAGAATAAAACAGAAATGAAGAAGATCGGTGCAGTAGAACGGACGGACGGACGGATTTGCCAAAGCCGTACTTTAATATGTAGATTTTTTATTTTCGCCTGCTTTTATGAGAAGTCAACTTCACCACCACCGAATGTACTTATACCTATATCAAAAATGTTGCATAAGAACAAAGAATTATACGTAATTATATTAGCTGTGTTTATCTTAAGGGCTGCCTGACCGAGACGGTAAAGGGTGCTCGGTTCGCCCAGGAGGACGTGGGTTCGATTCCCCGTCAGGAAGTCGTAAAGTTTAAGAAACGATATTTCCACTTCCGGAGGTACGTGTAGTCCTGGGGGTAAAGGCTGCCGAGCGTAGAGCTAACCACTCCACCCCATCAAGTGCCGCGGTTATGGATAGTTGATGCTAGAGATGGGCACTATCGACTGAAAACCACTATCGACTAGTCGGGCGATAGTCCCTTCAACTATCGACTGAATAGTCGAATGTTTTCAGTCGAAAGAAAGTATTCACATAACGCAAGCAGTCAGTCCATGAAAAACATTCGAATGTTTCCAGTCGAAACTCTCCGTATCAAAAGTGGAGAGTCGTAATTTTACGAATTCGACTGATTTTAGTGCAATTTACCAATAATTAGAAATCAGTTGTATAGACACCTATTAGAACAAAATTAATGTTATATTGAGTGACTTACAAATTACACCACTCCACATTAGGAATAACAAGCTGCACCACCTGGATATCCCAGGTCCGTATTCCATTCACTGACAGCGGATATCATATCCTTAATGCAGTTTTCCATGGGGTTTTCTACATTCATTCCTGGCAATTGCCACAACATTACTCTACCTTAGGCGCATACCCCAATCCCAGACTTATATAATCACACTATCGAAGAATTCATAGTTGCGCAGGTTAAAAACCGATTTACGTACTCGTCCGTACACGGGCCGAATAAATAGGGAGATGCCCTTAATACGAATCAGCATCATAGGAATGGCCTTTCTTGGTGCTAAATGGACAGTGATACATAGAAAGACGACAATAAGGCTCTATACCCGAACAATGCTAGCAATAATAATATGTAAAATTTGTAGCTGTAGTACACAATCAAGATATATATGAGAATAGCCAAACAAACTACTACTATATTTTCTAGATTATTATTATACTTATGCAGATTATTTTATAGTTATGCCTTATTTATGAATAACGTAATTAATATAAACAAATATGCAACGAAAAAAAGATCACATAAGCGACAAGAGAAAATCGCCACATTAAGTATGTACATATAAAATTAACATAATATATTACATATCCGAAATGACCATAAACCGATAGTTCCATTCGCTTCCGCGTCGCTGTGACGGGAGTACGACCAGTCGACTTGTATTTAAAAGTAGTCGACTGTTACGATAGTTTAAACTATCGACTAGTTCGATAGTTATCAGTCGATAGTGCCCATCCCTACCTAAATCCAAAATATAGGTGACAAAAAGTTTCGTCTAATGGCGCAATCCGTATCGCGATACGGCGTACCGTTTGGCCACAATTAATTTCCAAATGAAAGTCTGCACCCATTAGCGTGCACATGGCCTAGATATATCTCTTATGCCTTAGACAGAGCTGCATTTTCATAATTTACGTCAATATTGTACATTTTCTAAATCTAATTTTACTGTGCTAACACAAATAAGACCGACAGAATCATGAAATTCGGCAGGCTCACTGAAACGTCCGTGGGTCATATGTGAGAAAAATGCATGATTCCAGCACCGTGGACAAATGCAGAAATGAAAGGAATATGTCGACACTGTAATGCTAATGTAAGGTTGTAAGCCAGTCTACGGCTTACACCATGCAGATACGACAAAACATCAATAAACGAAAATGTAGATCGTTTCAACTACGATGCACCTACCAAGTTTTAGGACTAAAGCTACCCATTACGTTAGGATAATAATTTCGCATTTTTTAAGAAGCGTACGTAATGTTCATCGCGTCGAAACGTTTACATCTATCTCTGCTACAAACCGTGAATATACTGTGCGAGAAAATATCATAGGACCAAATAAGTACGCAAAAATATGGGCCGTCTTGACGCGCATAATAATTTTAAAGGTGACCACTTGTAATGTAGAGGAGTTGGGGGTTTAGGGGCGGAGTCCCAACGAGCGAAAGAGAGTCTTATCTTCAATGTCACAACATAATTGAAGGAAGAACTTTGGGTTAAAACAGACAGACTTCAATGAGAATTTAGTGAATGACCATTTAACATATCTTACATTCCGTTATCTTTTTCTTTATCTGTTTACCGTCTTGCCTTAAGAGCAGACTCTGGGTCGGGGGATACAAGTGGCGAGGATGAACAGTACCTCGCCCAGGCGGCCACACCTGCTATGCTGAACAGGGACCTTGCGGGGGAATGGGAAGATTGGAGGGGATAGACAAGGAAGAGGGCCTTAAGTTTTGTACCATCCCGGCGTTTGATTGGAGGAGAAATGGGAAACCGCGAGAAACCACTTCGAGCATGGCCGAGGAGGGAATCAATCTTACAGGGGTATGTACCGGTACCACTTTCAAATTTAGGTGTCTTAATATAAGTGAATATTTTACTTGTAACCAAGTGGTATGTATACCAGTGAATGTGGTGTTGCGCTCTAAATCACTCTCAGTCGAGTTTGCAGCACCGACAGAAAGAGCGCCCCACAGTCGCTTCACCCTCACCCACTCCGTTGCCAAATCTACAGTCAATTCGAATCCGTTAAACTAATCAAATCCACGCGTTTATGTCGCGAGTCAGGTGACGTTTTATCGTGGGAATAAATACATGCTATCTTTACAGCGCGAGCTGTCGAGTGGCTCGTTGGTCTAGGGGTATGATTCTCGCTTAGGGTGCGAGAGGTCCCGGGTTCAAATCCCGGACGAGCCCAAGAGTTTTTTAATCTCACAGTCCATAGTTTGAAGTAGAGAACAGTAGCCACTCGTTGAACTGCGAAAGCCCTGGATTACAATAATGTACCATACCGACATTTGCTTGGAGGAGAATTGGGACACCGCGTTAAACAGCTCCAGATGGCAGCGCCCCACAGTGTACCGTGCTCCAGCCATCGTGCCACGTTTGAAGTTTCGTGGCAGAGCCGGGAATCAAATTCGGGCCAGCGGGTGTGGCAAATTATCACGCTAACAACTACTCCACACAGGCGGACAGTTACAATTTTCAAGGAGAGAAATCCCCGATCTCGATTAATAATCACCACCATTTCTTAATTATGTAATTAAATTTGAAATCGTAGAGCAACCATCGCAGATCATGAGGGAACCGTATCTTAGTCATTTAGTGATGATCGAATCGACTGGACAGTAGGTAAAACGCTCAAGTATTGTAACTCGAATCCAGGGATAGTCCATTTGCTATTGTGTGTGTTCAATTGAGAGGGACTTTACTGTATATAATGTTTTACTGGCATACTTAGGAAACGCATGTAAGGGAGATTTACATCAAATAGGCAGAAGAACACTTCGCAAGGCAATATCAGTAACGTACATTGATATTCCTCGAAAACATTTAAAAACAGACGGGCTCGTCCGGGATTTGAACCCGGGACCTCTCGCACCCAAAGCGAGAATCATACCCCTAGACCAACGAGCCAACTGCGCAACAGTAGAGCTGATCACTGCTATCTCACCAAGACTGTTACTAAAGCTGCCAATGTACATGTTGGTACAAGGTAGAGCGCTTCTAGGGAAGCAGAATCTCTATTATATAAAGCCGTACTGCTGACTCACTGACTGACATAAATGATTGACCACTTCCAGATGAGGTAGAAACGTTAAATTAGGCAAAGTTGTATCTATTAGTGTGAAAGCTAGGGAAAAGTTCCAGAGTGTTCAATATTTTTAGTGTTGCCCCCCACCCCAAAACAAAATTTGGGACGCCATGTTGCAGTGCCCTAGATAATTAAAATTCGGCAAAGTTATAGCTCTTAGCCTGTAAACTGCGGAGAAATTGCAAGAAGTTCAAGTATTCAATATTTTACCCCGTAAAGAATACGAAATATTAAGCGGAATTTAATGACGATGCGCACTTTGGTTTCGCGATTTTTGTAGCTAAACGGTAATTGCTATCAGCAAAACGATTGCACTTTCGTCTCCTAAAATGAAGAGACCTACAGTTTTGGTCCTATGACCTTTTGTCGAATCTCGACCCCTTCTACCTTAGATTGACCTTGATTTTCCCGGTTCTGGTCAATATTGATCATTTTCCAATAATTATTTTACTGATTTACACACTCAAGACAGATAGATGCACGAAATTCAGTAGGCTCCTTGGTACAATCATTGGCCATATGTAGACCGAATTTCATTATTCTAGCCGCCTTGAATGTATGCGGAAAAGGATGGAAAATGCGGAACACTATTCAAATTTCAGCCGAATTTATGATTCTTAAGCAATCTGTGATGAAGCCGATAGAGATACGGCAAAACCTCAAACAAAAATTGTAGGCCGTTTCATCGTCAAGAATGTACCTGTCTGCTAATTTGGTATATCATTTTTCAACTTGTTAAAAGTGTACGAAATTTTACATATATATCGATACGTTCACCTCTTTCTACTGTATAAATAGGCAGGATACGACAAAATACCCTAAATCCAAAATATAGGTGACAAAAAGTTTCGTCTAATGGCGCAATCCGTATACGATACGACGTACCCTTTGGCCAGAATTAATTTCCAAATGAAAGTCTGCACCCATTAGCGTGCACATTGCCTAGATATATCTCTTATGCCTCAGACAGAGCTGCATTTTCATAATTTACGTCAATATTGTACATTTTCTAAATCTAATTTTACTGTGCTAACACAAATAAGACCGACAGAATCATGAAATTCGGCAGGCTCACTGAAACGTCCGTGGGTCATATGTGAGAAAAATGCATGATTCTAGCACCGTGGACAAATACAGAAATGAAAGGAATATGTCGACACTGTAATCGTAATGTAAGGTTCTTAGCCAGTCTACGGCTTACACCATGCAGATACGACAAAACATCAATAAACGAAAATGTAGATCGTTTCAACTACGATGCACCTACCAAGTTTTAGGACTAAAGCTGCCCATTACGTTAGGATAATAATTTCGCATTTTTTAAGAAGCGTACGTAATGTTCATCGCGTCGAAACGTTTACATCTATCTCTGCTACAAACCGTGAATATACTGTGCGAGAAAATATCATAGGACCAAATAAGTACGCAAAAATATGGGCCGTCTTGACGCGCATAATAATTTTCCAGGTGACCACTTGTAATGTAGAGGAGTTGGGGGTTTAGGGGCGGAGTCCCAACGAGCGAAAGAGAGTCTTATCTTCAATGTCACAACATAATTGAAGGAAGAACTTTGGGTTAAAACAGACAGACTTCAATGAGAATTTAGTGAATGACCATTTAACATATCTTACATTCCGTTATCTTTTTCTTTATCTGTTTACCGTCTTGCCTTAAGAGCAGACTCTGGGTCGGGGGATACAAGTGGCGAGGATGAACAGTACCTCGCCCAGGCGGCCACACCTGCTATGCTGAACAGGGACCTTGCGGGGGAATGGGAAGATTGGAGGGGATAGACAAGGAAGAGGGCCTTAAGTTTTGTACCATCCCGGCGTTTGATTGGAGGAGAAATGGGAAACCGCGAGAAACCACTTCGAGCATGGCCGAGGAGGGAATCAATCTTACAGGGGTATGTACCGGTACCACTTTCAAATTTAGGTGTCTTAATATAAGTGAATATTTTACTTGTAACCAAGTGGTATGTATACCAGTGAATGTGGTGTTGCGCTCTAAATCACTCTCAGTCGAGTTTGCAGCACCGACAGAAAGAGCGCCCCACAGTCGCTTCACCCTCACCCACTCCGTTGCCAAATCTACAGTCAATTCGAATCCGTTAAACTAATCAAATCCACGCGTTTATGTCGCGAGTCAGGTGACGTTTTATCGTGGGAATAAATACATGCTATCTTTATAGCGCGAGCTGTCGAGTGGCTCGTTGGTCTAGGGGTATGATTCTCGCTTAGGGTGGGAGAGGTCCCGGGTTCAAATCCCGGACGAGCCCAAGAGTTCTTTAATCTCACAGTCCATAGTTTGAAGTAGAGAACAGTAGCCACTCGTTGAACTGCGAAAGCCCTGGATTACAATACTGTACCATACCGACATTTGCTTGGAGGAGAATTGGGACACCGCGTTAAACAGCTCCAGATGGCAGCGCCCCACAGTGTACCGTGCTCCAGCCATCGTGCCACGTTTGAAGTTTCGTGGCAGAGCCGGGAATCAAATTCGGGCCAGCGGGTGTGGCAAATTATCACGCTAACAACTACTCCACACAGGCGGACAGTTACAATTTTCAAGGAGAGAAATCCCCGATCTCGATTAATAATCACCACCATTTCTTAATTATGTAATTAAATTTGAAATCGTAGAGCAACCATCGCAGATCATGAGGGAACCGTATCTTAGTCATTTAGTGATGATCGAATCGACTGGACAGTAGGTAAAACGCTCAAGTATTGTAACTCGAATCCAGGGATAGTCCATTTGCTATTGTGTGTGTTCAATTGAGAGGGACTTTACTGTATATAATGTTTTACTGGCATACTTAGGAAACGCATGTAAGGGAGATTTACATCAAATAGGCAGAAGAACACTTCGCAAGGCAATATCAGTAACGTACATTGATATTCCTCGAAAACATTTAAAAACAGACGGGCTCGTCCGGGATTTGAACCCGGGACCTCTCGCACCCAAAGCGAGAATCATACCCCTAGACCAACGAGCCAACTGCGCAACAGTAGAGCTGATCACTGCTATCTCACCAAGACTGTTACTAAAGCTGCCAATGTACATGTTGGTACAAGGTAGAGCGCTTCTAGGGAAGCAGAATCTCTATTATATAAAGCCGTACTGCTGACTCACTGACTGACATAAATGATTGACCACTTCCAGATGAGGTAGAAACGTTAAATTAGGCAAAGTTGTATCTATTAGTGTGAAAGCTAGGGAAAAGTTCCGGAGTGTTCAATATTTTTAGTGTTGCCCCCCACCCCAAAACAAAATTTGGGACGCCATGTTGCAGTGCCCTAGATAATTAAAATTCGGCAAAGTTATAGCTCTTAGCCTGTAAACTGCGGAGAAATTGCAAGAAGTTCAAGTATTCAATATTTTACCCCGTAAAGAATACGAAATATTAAGCGGAATTTAATGACGATGCGCACTTTGGTTTCGAGATTTTTGTAGCTAAACGGTAATTGCTATCAGCAAAACGATTGCACTTTCGTCTCCTAAAATGAAGAGATCTACAGTTTTGGTCCTATGACCTTTTGTCGAATCTCGACCCCTTCTACCTTAGATTGACCTTGATTTTCCCGGTTCTGGTCAATATTGATCATTTTCCAATAATTATTTTACTGATTTACACACTCAAGACAGATAGATGCACGAAATTCAGTAGGCTCCTTGGTACAATCATTGGCCATATGTAGACCGAATTTCATTATTCTAGCCGCCTTGAATGTATGCGGAAAAGGATGGAAAATGCGGAACACTATTCAAATTTCAGCCGAATTTATGATTCTTAAGCAATCTGTGATGAAGCCGATAGAGATACGGCAAAACCTCAAACAAAAATTGTAGGCCGTTTCATCGTCAAGAATGTACCTGTCTGCTAATTTGGTATATCATTTTTGAACTTGTTAAAAGTGTACGAAATTTTACATATATATCGATAAGTTCACCTCTTTCTACTGTATAAATAGGCAGGATACGACAAAATACCCTAAATCCAAAATATAGGTGACAAAAAGTTTCGTCTAATGGCGCAATCCGTATACGATACGACGTACCCTTTGGCCAGAATTAATTTCCAAATGAAAGTCTGCACCCATTAGCGTGCACATTGCCTAGATATATCTCTTATGCCTCAGACAGAGCTGCATTTTCATAATTTACGTCAATATTGTACATTTTCTAAATCTAATTTTACTGTGCTAACACAAATAAGACCGACAGAATCATGAAATTCGGCAGGCTCACTGAAACGTCCGTGGGTCATATGTGAGAAAAATGCATGATTCTAGCACCGTGGACAAATACAGAAATGAAAGGAATATGTCGACACTGTAATCGTAATGTAAGGTTCTTAGCCAGTCTACGGCTTACACCATGCAGATACGACAAAACATCAATAAACGAAAATGTAGATCGTTTCAACTACGATGCACCTACCAAGTTTTAGGACTAAAGCTGCCCATTACGTTAGGATAATAATTTCGCATTTTTTAAGAAGCGTACGTAATGTTCATCGCGTCGAAACGTTTACATCTATCTCTGCTACAAACCGTGAATATACTGTGCGAGAAAATATCATAGGACCAAATAAGTACGCAAAAATATGGGCCGTCTTGACGCGCATAATAATTTTCCAGGTGACCACTTGTAATGTAGAGGAGTTGGGGGTTTAGGGGCGGAGTCCCAACGAGCGAAAGAGAGTCTTATCTTCAATGTCACAACATAATTGAAGGAAGAACTTTGGCTTAAAAGAGACAGACTTCAATGAGAATTTAGTGAATGACCATTTAACATATCTTACATTCCGTTATCTTTTTCTTTATCTGTTTACCGTCTTGCCTTAAGAGCAGACTCTGGGTCGGGGGATACAAGTGGCGAGGATGAACAGTACCTCGCCCAGGCGGCCACACCTGCTATGCTGAACAGGGACCTTGCGGGGGAATGGGAAGATTGGAGGGGATAGACAAGGAAGAGGGCCTTAAGTTTTGTACCATCCCGGCGTTTGATTGGAGGAGAAATGGGAAACCGCGAGAAACCACTTCGAGCATGGCCGAGGAGGGAATCAATCTTACAGGGGTATGTACCGGTACCACTTTCAAATTTAGGTGTCTTAATATAAGTGAATATTTTACTTGTAACCAAGTGGTATGTATAACAGTGAATGTGGTGTTGCGCTCTAAATCACTCTCAGTCGAGTTTGCAGCACCGACAGAAAGAGCGCCCCACAGTCGCTTCACCCTCACCCACTCCGTTGCCAAATCTACAGTCAATTCGAATCCGTTAAACTAATCAAATCCACGCGTTTATGTCGCGAGTCAGGTGACGTTTTATCGTGGGAATAAATACATGCTATCTTTACAGCGCGAGCTGTCGAGTGGCTCGTTGGTCTAGGGGTATGATTCTCGCTTAGGGTGGGAGAGGTCCCGGGTTCAAATCCCGGACGAGCCCAAGAGTTTTTTAATCTCACAGTCCATAGTTTGAAGTAGAGAACAGTAGCCACTCGTTGAACTGCGAAAGCCCTGGATTACAATAATGTACCATACCGACATTTGCTTGGAGGAGAATTGGGACACCGCGTTAAACAGCTCCAGATGGCAGCGCCCCACAGTGTACCGTGCTCCAGCCATCGTGCCACGTTTGAAGTTTCGTGGCAGAGCCGGGAATCAAATTCGGGCCAGCGGGTGTGGCAAATTATCACGCTAACAACTACTCCACACAGGCGGACAGTTACAATTTTCAAGGAGAGAAATCCCCGATCTCGATTAATAATCACCACCATTTCTTAATTATGTAATTAAATTTGAAATCGTAGAGCAACCATCGCAGATCATGAGGGAACCGTATCTTAGTCATTTAGTGATGATCGAATCGACTGGACAGTAGGTAAAACGCTCAAGTACTGTAACTCGAATCCAGGGATAGTCCATTTGCTATTGTGTGTGTTCAATTGAGAGGGACTTTACTGTATATAATGTTTTACTGGCATACTTAGGAAACGCATGTAAGGGAGATTTACATCAAATAGGCAGAAGAACACTTCGCAAGGCAATATCAGTAACGTACATTGATATTCCTCGAAAACAATTTAAAAACAGACGGGCTCGTCCGGGATTTGAACCCGGGACCTCTCGCACCCAAAGCGAGAATCATACCCCTAGACCAACGAGCCAACTGCGCAACAGTAGAGCTGATCACTGCTATCTCACCAAGACTGTTACTAAAGCTGCCAATGTACATGTTGGTACAAGGTAGAGCGCTTCTAGGGAAGCAGAATCTCTATTATATAAAGCCGTACTGCTGACTCACTGACTGACATAAATGATTGACCACTTCCAGATGAGGTAGAAACGTTAAATTAGGCAAAGTTGTATCTATTAGTGTGAAAGCTAGGGAAAAGTTCCGGAGTGTTCAATATTTTTAGTGTTGCCCCCCACCCCAAAACAAAATTTGGGACGCCATGTTGCAGTGCCCTAGATAATTAAAATTCGGCAAAGTTATAGCTCTTAGCCTGTAAACTGCGGAGAAATTGCAAGAAGTTCAAGTATTCAATATTTTACCCCGTAAAGAATACGAAATATTAAGCGGAATTTAATGACGATGCGCACTTTGGTTTCGCGATTTTTGTAGCTAAACGTTAATCGCTATCAGCAAAACGATTGCACTTTCGTCTCCTAAAATGAAGAGATCTACAGTTTTGGTCCTATGACCTTTTGTCGAATCTCGACCCCTTCTACCTTAGATTGACCTTGATTTTCCCGGTTCTGGTCAATATTGATCATTTTCCAATAATTATTTTACTGATTTACACACTCAAGACAGATAGATGCACGAAATTCAGTAGGCTCCTTGGTACAATCATTGGCCATATGTAGACCGAATTTCATTATTCTAGCCGCCTTGAATGTATGCGGAAAAGGATGGAAAATGCGGAACACTATTCAAATTTCAGCCGAATTTATGATTCTTAAGCAATCTGTGATGAAGCCGATAGAGATACGGCAAAACCTCAAACAAAAATTGTAGGCCGTTTCATCGTCAAGAATGTACCTGTCTGCTAATTTGGTATATCATTTTTGAACTTGTTAAAAGTGTACGAAATTTTACATATATATCGATAAGTTCACCTCTTTCTACTGTATAAATAGGCAGGATACGACAAAATACCCTAAATCCAAAATATAGGTGACAAAAAGTTTCGTCTAATGGCGCAATCCGTATACGATACGACGTACCCTTTGGCCAGAATTAATTTCCAAATGAAAGTCTGCACCCATTAGCGTGCACATTGCCTAGATATATCTCTTATGCCTCAGACAGAGCTGCATTTTCATAATTTACGTCAATATTGTACATTTTCTAAATCTAATTTTACTGTGCTAACACAAATAAGACCGACAGAATCATGAAATTCGGCAGGCTCACTGAAACGTCCGTGGGTCATATGTGAGAAAAATGCATGATTCTAGCACCGTGGACAAATGCAGAAATGAAAGGAATATGTCGACACTGTAATCGTAATGTAAGGTTCTTAGCCAGTCTACGGCTTACACCATGCAGATACGACAAAACATCAATAAACGAAAATGTAGATCGTTTCAACTACGATGCACCTACCAAGTTTTAGGACTAAAGCTGCCCATTACGTTAGGATAATAATTTCGCATTTTTTAAGAAGCGTACGTAATGTTCATCGCGTCGAAACGTTTACATCTATCTCTGCTACAAACCGTGAATATACTGTGCGAGAAAATATCATAGGACCAAATAAGTACGCAAAAATATGGGCCGTCTTGACGCGCATAATAATTTTCCAGGTGACCACTTGTAATGTAGAGGAGTTGGGGGTTTAGGGGCGGAGTCCCAACGAGCGAAAGAGAGTCTTATCTTCAATGTCACAACATAATTGAAGGAAGAACTTTGGGTTAAAACAGACAGACTTCAATGAGAATTTAGTGAATGACCATTTAACATATCTTACGTTCCGTTATCTTTTTCTTTATCTGTTTACCGTCTTGCCTTAAGAGCAGACTCTGGGTCGGGGGATACAAGTGGCGAGGATGAACAGTACCTCGCCCAGGCGGCCACACCTGCTATGCTGAACAGGGACCTTGCGGGGGAATGGGAAGATTGGAGGGGATAGACAAGGAAGAGGGCCTTAAGTTTTGTACCATCCCGGCGTTTGATTGGAGGAGAAATGGGAAACCGCGAGAAACCACTTCGAGCATGGCCGAGGAGGGAATCAATCTTACAGAGGTATGTACCGGTACCACTTTCAAATTTAGGTGTCTTAATATAAGTGAATATTTTACTTGTAACCAAGTGGTATGTATAACAGTGAATGTGGTGTTGCGCTCTAAATCACTCTCAGTCGAGTTTGCAGCACCGACAGAAAGAGCGCCCCACAGTCGCTTCACCCTCACCCACTCCGTTGCCAAATCTACAGTCAATTCGAATCCGTTAAACTAATCAAATCCACGCGTTTATGTCGCGAGTCACGTGACGTTTTATCGTGGGAATAAATACATGCTATCTTTACAGCGCGAGCTGTCGAGTGGCTCGTTGGTCTAGGGGTATGATTCTCGCTTAGGGTGCGAGAGCTCCCGGGTTCAAATCCCGGACGAGCCCAAGAGTTTTTTAATCTCACAGTCCATAGTTTGAAGTAGAGAACAGTAGCCACTCGTTGAACTGCGAAAGCCCTGGATTACAATAATGTACCATACCGACATTTGCTTGGAGGAGAATTGGGACACCGCGTTAAACAGCTCCAGATGGCAGCGCCCCACAGTGTACCGTGCTCCAGCCATCGTGCCACGTTTGAAGTTTCGTGGCAGAGCCGGGAATCAAATTCGGGCCAGCGGGTGTGGCAAATTATCACGCTAACAACTACTCCACACAGGCGGACAGTTACAATTTTCAAGGAGAGAAATCCCCGATCTCGATTAATAATCACCACCATTTCTTAATTATGTAATTAAATTTGAAATCGTAGAGCAACCATCGCAGATCATGAGGGAACCGTATCTTAGTCATTTAGTGATGATCGAATCGACTGGACAGTAGGTAAAACGCTCAAGTATTGTAACTCGAATCCAGGGATAGTCCATTTGCTATTGTGTGTGTTCAATTGAGAGGGACTTTACTGTATATAATGTTTTACTGGCATACTTAGGAAACGCATGTAAGGGAGATTTACATCAAATAGGCAGAAGAACACTTCGCAAGGCAATATCAGTAACGTACATTGATATTCCTCGAAAACATTTAAAAACAGACGGGCTCGTCCGGGGTTTGAACCCCGGACCTCTCGCACCCAAAGCGAGAATCATACCCCTAGACCAACGAGCCAACTGCGCAACAGTAGAGCTGATCACTGCTATCTCACCAAGACTGTTACTAAAGCTGCCAATGTACATGTTGGTACAAGGTAGAGCGCTTCTAGGGAAGCAGAATCTCTATTATATAAAGCCGTACTGCTGACTCACTGACTGACATAAATGATTGACCACTTCCAGATGAGGTAGAAACGTTAAATTAGGCAAAGTTGTATCTATTAGTGTGAAAGCTAGGGAAAAGTTCCGGAGTGTTCAATATTTTTAGTGTTGCCCCCCACCCCAAAACAAAATTTGGGACGCCATGTTGCAGTGCCCTAGATAATTAAAATTCGGCAAAGTTATAGCTCTTAGCCTGTAAACTGCGGAGAAATTGCAAGAAGTTCAAGTATTCAATATTTTACCCCGTAAAGAATACGAAATATTAAGCGGAATTTAATGACGATGCGCACTTTGGTTTCGCGATTTTTGTAGCTAAACGTTAATCGCTATCAGCAAAACGATTGCACTTTCGTCTCCTAAAATGAAGAGATCTACAGTTTTGGTCCTATGACCTTTTGTCGAATCTCGACCCCTTCTACCTTAGATTGACCTTGATTTTCCCGGTTCTGGTCAATATTGATCATTTTCCAATAATTATTTTACTGATTTACACACTCAAGACAGATAGATGCACGAAATTCAGTAGGCTCCTTGGTACAATCGTTGGCCATATGTAGACCGAATTTCATTATTCTAGCCGCCTTGAATATATGCGGAAAAGGATGGAAAATGCGGAACACTATTCAAATTTCAGCCGAATTTATGATTCTTAAGCAATCTGTGATGAAGCCGATAGAGATACGGCAAAACCTCAAACAAAAATTGTAGGCCGTTTCATCGTCAAGAATGTACCTGTCTGCTAATTTGGTATATCATTTTTGAACTTGTTAAAAGTGTACGAAATTTTACATATATATCGATAAGTTCACCTCTTTCTACTGTATAAATAGGCAGGATACGACAAAATACCCTAAATCCAAAATATAGGTGACAAGAAGTTTCGTCTAATGGCGCAATCCGTATACGATACGACGTACCCTTTGGCCAGAATTAATTTCCAAATGAAAGTCTGCACCCATTAGCGTGCACATTGCCTAGATATATCTCTTATGCCTCAGACAGAGCTGCATTTTCATAATTTACGTCAATATTGTACATTTTCTAAATCTAATTTTACTGTGCTAACACAAATAAGACCGACAGAATCATGAAATTCGGCAGGCTCACTGAAACGTCCGTGGGTCATATGTGAGAAAAATGCATGATTCTAGCACCGTGGACAAATGCAGAAATGAAAGGAATATGTCGACACTGTAATCGTAATGTAAGGTTCTTAGCCAGTCTACGGCTTACACCATGCAGATACGACAAAACATCAATAAACGAAAATGTAGATCGTTTCAACTACGATGCACCTACCAAGTTTTAGGACTAAAGCTGCCCATTACGTTAGGATAATAATTTCGCATTTTTTAAGAAGCGTACGTAATGTTCATCGCGTCGAAACGTTTACATCTATCTCTGCTACAAACCGTGAATATACTGTGCGAGAAAATATCATAGGACCAAATAAGTACGCAAAAATATGGGCCGTCTTGACGCGCATAATAATTTTCCAGGTGACCACTTGTAATGTAGAGGAGTTGGGGGTTTAGGGGCGGAGTCCCAACGAGCGAAAGAGAGTCTTATCTTCAATGTCACAACATAATTGAAGGAAGAACTTTGGGTTAAAACAGACAGACTTCAATGAGAATTTAGTGAATGACCATTTAACATATCTTACATTCCGTTATCTTTTTCTTTATCTGTTTACCGTCTTGCCTTAAGAGCAGACTCTGGGTCGGGGGATACAAGTGGCGAGGATGAACAGTACCTCGCCCAGGCGGCCACACCTGCTATGCTGAACAGGGACCTTGCGGGGGAATGGGAAGATTGGAGGGGATAGACAAGGAAGAGGGCCTTAAGTTTTGTACCATCCCGGCGTTTGATTGGAGGAGAAATGGGAAACCGCGAGAAACCACTTCGAGCATGGCCGAGGAGGGAATCAATCTTACAGGGGTATGTACCGGTACCACTTTCAAATTTAGGTGTCTTAATATAAGTGAATATTTTACTTGTAACCAAGTGGTATGTATACCAGTGAATGTGGTGTTGCGCTCTAAATCACTCTCAGTCGAGTTTGCAGCACCGACAGAAAGAGCGCCCCACAGTCGCTTCACCCTCACCCACTCCGTTGCCAAATCTACAGTCAATTCGAATCCGTTAAACTAATCAAATCCACACGTTTATGTCGCGAGTCAGGTGACGTTTTATCGTGGGAATAAATACATGCTATCTTTACAGCGCGAGCAGTCGAGTGGCTCGTTGGTCTAGGGGTATGATTCTCGCTTAGGGTGCGAGAGGTCCCGGGTTCAAATCCCGGACGAGCCCAAGAGTTTTTTAATCTCACAGTCCATAGTTTGAAGTAGAGAACAGTAGCCACTCGTTGAACTGCGAAAGCCCTGGATTACAATAATGTACCATACCGACATTTGCTTGGAGGAGAATTGGGACACCGCGTTAAACAGCTCCAGATGGCAGCGCCCCACAGTGTACCGTGCTCCAGCCATCGTGCCACGTTTGAAGTTTCGTGGCAGAGCCGGGAATCAAATTCGGGCCAGCGGGTGTGGCAAATTATCACGCTAACAACTACTCCACACAGGCGGACAGTTACAATTTTCAAGGAGAGAAATCCCCGATCTCGATTAATAATCACCACCATTTCTTAATTATGTAATTAAATTTGAAATCGTAGAGCAACCATCGCAGATCATGAGGGAACCGTATCTTAGTCATTTAGTGATGATCGAATCGACTGGACAGTAGGTAAAACGCTCAAGTATTGTAACTCGAATCCAGGGATAGTCCATTTGCTATTGTGTGTGTTCAATTGAGAGGGACTTTACTGTATATAATGTTTTACTGGCATACTTAGGAAACGCATGTAAGGGAGATTTACATCAAATAGGCAGAAGAACACTTCGCAAGGCAATATCAGTAACGTACATTGATATTCCTCGAAAACATTTAAAAACAGACGGGCTCGTCCGGGATTTGAACCCGGGACCTCTCGCACCCAAAGCGAGAATCATACCCCTAGACCAACGAGCCAACTGCGCAACAGTAGAGCTGATCACTGCTATCTCACCAAGACTGTTACTAAAGCTGCCAATGTACATGTTGGTACAAGGTAGAGCGCTTCTAGGGAAGCAGAATCTCTATTATATAAAGCCGTACTGCTGACTCACTGACTGACATAAATGATTGACCACTTCCAGATGAGGTAGAAACGTTAAATTAGGCAAAGTTGTATCTATTAGTGTGAAAGCTAGGGAAAAGTTCCGGAGTGTTCAATATTTTTAGTGTTGCCCCCCACCCCAAAACAAAATTTGGGACGCCATGTTGCAGTGCCCTAGATAATTAAAATTCGGCAAAGTTATAGCTCTTAGCCTGTAAACTGCGGAGAAATTGCAAGAAGTTCAAGTATTCAATATTTTACCCCGTAAAGAATACGAAATATTAAGCGGAATTTAATGACGATGCGCACTTTGGTTTCGCGATTTTTGTAGCTAAACGTTAATCGCTATCAGCAAAACGATTGCACTTTCGTCTCCTAAAATGAAGAGATCTACAGTTTTGGTCCTATGACCTTTTGTCGAATCTCGACCCCTTCTACCTTAGATTGACCTTGATTTTCCCGGTTCTGGTCAATATTGATCATTTTCCAATAATTATTTTACTGATTTACACACTCAAGACAGATAGATGCACGAAATTCAGTAGGCTCCTTGGTACAATCGTTGGCCATATGTAGACCGAATTTCATTATTCTAGCCGCCTTGAATATATGCGGAAAAGGATGGAAAATGCGGAACACTATTCAAATTTCAGCCGAATTTATGATTCTTAAGCAATCTGTGATAATAATAATAATAATAATAATCGTATGGCCTCAGCTACCGTGTGCAGACATTTCAATTTGACGCCATCTGGCTGTCTGCTCGTCAATTTCGACGTTCCGTTTTACTCTAGGCCCCCACTAGATGGCAGACCGAGTAAACCGAAACTCTCTTGGGCGTCTATGGCTGAGATTTAATTTATTTTGTCGGGTAAACACCAAATGTGTCACCAGAGATCTTTTACATGCCGACATTGTACGACATGGAGTGTCGAATGGACTTTTTTCCGCCCTTCAAAAATCCGACTACCTCTGCCGGGTTTGAACCCGCTATCTTGGGATCCGGAGGCCGACACTCTACCGCTGATCCACAGAGGCAGCAATCTGTGATGAAGCCGATAGAGATACGGCAAAACCTCAAACAAAAATTGTAGGCCGTTTCATCGTCAAGAATGTACCTGTCTGCTAATTTGGTATATCATTTTTCAACTTGTTAAAAGTGTACGAAATTTTACATATATGTCGATAAGTTCACCTCTTTCTACTGTATAAATAGGCAGGATACGACAAAATACCCTAAATCCAAAATATAGGTGACAAAAAGTTTCGTCTAATGGCGCAATCCGTATACGATACGACGTACCCTTTGGCCAGAATTAATTTCCAAATGAAAGTCTGCACCCATTAGCGTGCACATTGCCTAGATATATCTCTTATGCCTCAGACAGAGCTGCATTTTCATAATTTACGTCAATATTGTACATTTTCTAAATCTAATTTTACTGTGCTAACACAAATAAGACCGACAGAATCATGAAATTCGGCAGGCTCACTGAAACGTCCGTGGGTCATATGTGAGAAAAATGCATGATTCTAGCACCGTGGACAAATGCAGAAATGAAAGGAATATGTCGACACTGTAATCGTAATGTAAGGTTCTTAGCCAGTCTACGGCTTACACCATGCAGATACGACAAAACATCAATAAACGAAAATGTAGATCGTTTCAACTACGATGCACCTACCAAGTTTTAGGACTAAAGCTGCCCATTACGTTAGGATAATAATTTCGCATTTTTTAAGAAGCGTACGTAATGTTCATCGCGTCGAAACGTTTACATCTATCTCTGCTACAAACCGTGAATATACTGTGCGAGAAAATATCATAGGACCAAATAAGTACGCAAAAATATGGGCCGTCTTGACGCGCATAATAATTTTCCAGGTGACCACTTGTAATGTAGAGGAGTTGGGGGTTTAGGGGCGGAGTCCCAACGAGCGAAAGAGAGTCTTATCTTCAATGTCACAACATAATTGAAGGAAGAACTTTGGGTTAAAACAGACAGACTTCAATGAGAATTTAGTGAATGACCATTTAACATATCTTACATTCCGTTATCTTTTTCTTTATCTGTTTACCGTCTTGCCTTAAGAGCAGACTCTGGGTCGGGGGATACAAGTGGCGAGGATGAACAGTACCTCGCCCAGGCGGCCACACCTGCTATGCTGAACAGGGACCTTGCGGGGGAATGGGAAGATTGGAGGGGATAGACAAGGAAGAGGGCCTTAAGTTTTGTACCATCCCGGCGTTTGATTGGAGGAGAAATGGGAAACCGCGAGAAACCACTTCGAGCATGGCCGAGGAGGGAATCAATCTTACAGGGGTATGTACCGGTACCACTTTCAAATTTAGGTGTCTTAATATAAGTGAATATTTTACTTGTAACCAAGTGGTATGTATAACAGTGAATCACTCTCAGTCGAGTTTGCAGCACCGACAGAAAGAGCGCCCCACAGTCGCTTCACCCTCACCCACTCCGTTGCCAAATCTACAGTCAATTCGAATCCGTTAAACTAATCAAATCCACGCGTTTATGTCGCGAGTCAGGTGACGTTTTATCGTGGGAATAAATACATGCTATCTTTACAGCGCGAGCTGTCGAGTGGCTCGTTGGTCTAGGGGTATGATTCTCGCTTAGGGTGCGAGAGGTCCCGGGTTCAAATCCCGGACGAGCCCAAGAGTTTTTTAATCTCACAGTCCATAGTTTGAAGTAGAGAACAGTAGCCACTCGTTGAACTGCGAAAGCCCTGGATTACAATAATGTACCATACCGACATTTGCTTGGAGGAGAATTGGGACACCGCGTTAAACAGCTCCAGATGGCAGCGCCCCACAGTGTACCGTGCTCCAGCCATCGTGCCACGTTTGAAGTTTCGTGGCAGAGCCGGGAATCAAATTCGGGCCAGCGGGTGTGGCAAATTATCACGCTAACAACTACTCCACACAGGCGGACAGTTACAATTTTCAAGGAGAGAAATCCCCGATCTCGATTAATAATCACCACCATTTCTTAATTATGTAATTAAATTTGAAATCGTAGAGCAACCATCGCAGATCATGAGGGAACCGTATCTTAGTCATTTAGTGATGATCGAATCGACTGGACAGTAGGTAAAACGCTCAAGTATTGTAACTCGAATCCAGGGATAGTCCATTTGCTATTGTGTGTGTTCAATTGAGAGGGACTTTACTGTATATAATGTTTTACTGGCATACTTAGGAAACGCATGTAAGGGAGATTTACATCAAATAGGCAGAAGAACACTTCGCAAGGCAATATCAGTAACGTACATTGATATTCCTCGAAAACATTTAAAAACAGACGGGCTCGTCCGGGATTTGAACCCGGGACCTCTCGCACCCAAAGCGAGAATCATACCCCTAGACCAACGAGCCAACTGCGCAACAGTAGAGCTGATCACTGCTATCTCACCAAGACTGTTACTAAAGCTGCCAATGTACATGTTGGTACAAGGTAGAGCGCTTCTAGGGAAGCAGAATCTCTATTATATAAAGCCGTACTGCTGACTCACTGACTGACATAAATGATTGACCACTTCCAGATGAGGTAGAAACGTTAAATTAGGCAAAGTTGTATCTATTAGTGTGAAAGCTAGGGAAAAGTTCCGGAGTGTTCAATATTTTTAGTGTTGCCCCCCACCCCAAAACAAAATTTGGGACGCCATGTTGCAGTGCCCTAGATAATTAAAATTCGGCAAAGTTATAGCTCTTAGCCTGTAAACTGCGGAGAAATTGCAAGAAGTTCAAGTATTCAATATTTTACCCCGTAAAGAATACGAAATATTAAGCGGAATTTAATGACGATGCGCACTTTGGTTTCGAGATTTTTGTAGCTAAACGGTAATTGCTATCAGCAAAACGATTGCACTTTCGTGTCCTAAAATGAAGAGATCTACAGTTTTGGTCCTATGACCTTTTGTCGAATTTCGACCCCTTCTACCTTAGATTGACCTTGATTTTCCCGGTTCTGGTCAATATTGATCATTTTCCAACAATTATTTTACTGATTTACACACTCAAGACAGATAGATGCACGAAATTCAGTAGGCTCCTTGGTACAATCATTGGCCATATGTAGACCGACTTTCATTATTCTAGCCGCCTTGAATGTATGCGGAAAAGGATGGAAAATGCGGAACACTATTCAAATTTCAGCCGAATTTATGATTCTTAAGCAATCTGTGATGAAGCCGATAGAGATACGGCAAAACCTCAAACAAAAATTGTAGGCCGTTTCATCGTCAAGAATGTACCTGTCTGCTAATTTGGTATATCATTTTTCAACTTGTTAAAAGTGTACGAAATTTTACATATTTTGCACCCGTCCACCTCCCGAGTCCCAGACTAGCATTTATCTCAGGGGTGTCGGTTCATTATTTAAGTCATCAAATATAAATATAACGGCATAATAGAACACGGGGATGAACGGAGCAACTTAAAATTAAAAGGGGGAAGGCTCGACTGTAACTTGAATTTAAGGACTCCATGATAGGACTAGGAAGTGACTGTTACTTTAAAAAGGGCATCATCTAACTACAATAAAAAGATTATGAGAGTGGTTTCCTTTGAAATAATTTGCCAGAAGGAGCGGTTTATTACGCCATTTGACGTATGAAACTTTGATACACGTGGCAACAATATTTGAATTTACACACATGTTACATATATAAATCACTTGCCATACCGCAAGTGGTATCAATATCTTGCTGCGTTATTTCTGAAATAAAATGACATTTTGGAGGTATAATTTACGGATCGATTCCATTTGAATCGAACCGTCACTCAAAGATATAGCTTCCTTCTATCGGGAGCCCGAGCATAACCCATGTTACGGTCGGCTTCCCGATTTAACTAAGATGACGTACTCCGGCTATGTACATTTTTCCGAGACCGGTACTCGGACTGGGTAATGTTTCTCGTGAATTGCGAAAACTGGATTCCACGGACAGTCCCTATCTTACGATATCCAGCTGATGCCATACCAATGAATTAGCATTTATATATTATTTACATGTGATCTGAATTGTCACCAGTTAGCCTCAGTAGACTACTGCCACAGATGAGATAACGAGAAGCGGTGGGAAATACCGTGCCAGTGACCCCCCTCGCATCGCGAGCGAAGTAAACAAACACGCCACGTATGACTGTAACATCGTCCCATACGGAAACCGTACAATAAAGAGATACCAAAATGACTCTAATATTATCATTCTCATTATTCAACATACGAATAGAAGGATGTTGTCACCAAACAAATAACTCTACGATCGTCAGAATATTCATGAAATTATCATCCTTGAAATTATTATTATTATTATTATTATTATTATTATTATTATTATTATTCAACGGTTCCTGGCACTGTCACGTTTGATTAATATCATCATTATTATGCGGGATGCAAACACAAATGGTTATTACTGTTATTATTATTATTATATCCCTCTCGTGGTTATTATTATTATTAATGAATAGGTGACTCAAGATATTATTATTATTCACGTCACTTAAGAGGTTATTATTATTAATGGACCGGTCACTTCCGCCAAAATAATTATATTAAGATATCGGTCGCAATTACAAATTAATTCACTGATCAACCAACGACATCATTACAGTTATTATTATGACAATTATTATTAATCTGATCGCGATGATTTAACATCGTCCTTACATTATTATTATTATCGGTTGCATATTCTCATTTAGATTCCCGTTTAACATCTTTATCAACGCTCAATTAATTAAGGCGGTCCAATCCTTTATCTGCAATATTTATTATTATTATTATCACGACATCATGATTGTTCTCGCTCGTCATTACAATGAATACAATATACGACCATTTATGTGGACTCTGAACTCTCATTATCCTTAGATCCGTTGTATCTCAACGAATAGCTGTGCAGTCTATTTATTTCGTACATGCTGTCACGGGTTCGAATGCTACCCGCTGCGTAACTCAGTATTTCTCTGTGACACTGCCCGTACATTTTACACTCATATCAATATCCTAAGTGTCTCTCGTACGGAATTTATTTTCCTCTCTATCTCAATATTCCTCGATTCATTTATTTCACACAGAATTATCAACTGACTTATTTATTCATTTCTGACATCATACGACCTTTTATTATCTGACTGCAGATTCTTTAACATTTTCATATCTCATTTTGATCTACGCTTTAGTTCATTCTCCACAAATAATCGTAACATCTTGAAATTATATTTACCAAAATTTTGACAATCATGGTCTCGTAATATTAGCACTACATGTTCCGGCTAATAAATCGCAACTTCAAAACGCGACATGTATACGTAAAAAAATATTGGACCGTAATTTAAACCACACGTTCATTAACATGTATGGATTATTAGCACCGATCTACATTTCAATATTATTAATTGACCAAATTAAATTATCACGCACTTTAATTCCGAATAAAAAAAAAACGACATCCCGTCATTAAATGATTCCCAATAAACTCAACACCTGATCACCTAAATTATTATTATCTCCAAATCATATTTAAAAAAAAACAAAATATCTTCTTAAAAAAAATAGTTATATTATTTATTTATTATTATTATTAATATTTAAAAAAAATAATAATTTCGCCTGTAATACGGTAGTCCACTCGTAATATGTTTAACGCATAACCCCTTTCACAAAGTCGATTTATTCTGGCACTAATCACTCCAGATATGATTTACTTGGAAATTATTATATTAATCGCATCTCACAAATTTAACAACTTCACATTGAAAATATGACCATATTAATTACAACAAAACACACTTGGTATGGCGAAGCTGGATTTTCCTTCCATGTCATTAAATGGCTCATTAAAATTGACAAAACATAAAAGCACATATCGGGTCTTATTTAACTAGCATAATCAAAATCAAAATGTAAAGAGAATTATTGACTACAAAGAAAATATGAATGCATGCATGACTTAACGTACTACACTATATATACAAATTTACATCTCCAACAAACTGAATACATAAAAGACCCGATTATTTACATTATTATGATTTACTACTGTCCGTGCTACAAATTTAGGATGGGGTCGTTAAGCGACCCATCTTGTTACAGAAGGTAACCAAGTATGACCAAATTATTCCCATTTTTCCCATCACGATAACATTTCCCAAATATTATTTACAGTTTAGTACTCATCTTAGTTATCGGTATTCCATTGCAGCTTTGCAGACGAGAGGCTCCATTCGGCCCCTCTCTGCGTTTTACTCCTCCATTCTTGATGGCGTAGTTTCACAAAAGATTTCCTGGCACATTATCATTTTACACTCCTATCTTGATTACCACAAACCTTCACCATTTACAACGTTAACACTGTATACTTTAAATTGGATACAACAAATTACTATCCTAGACCCAAGAATTTAATATATTTACACTATTTAATCTTCGTCCACCTACCGCACAATGGACCTGGACACGTACGACGAGGTGTCAACTATTACGCCCGTCGCGATACGCCCGATTTATACGGCATTCTTGACGTGTTCATGACATCGGTTCGGTATAGCTAAGTACAGGCTACTACTTCCTTAAAGTACTGTTCGTCACACAGTCTATTATGTACGTACTTATGGTGATATATTTTATACTGCTCTCTTGCAGGGTAATTACTTTACGTCACTGATATTCATAAATAACAAACACTATCCTACGTTAACTATTTCCAGATTTAACATGTTGCTTGAGCGCGATCACACTTTACAAACACTGGCGGATGCTCGCGCCATTAAATGACTGTACGTCTGTAGAATTCTAAGTTACCGGCGACGAACAGTTCAGCTCCCGATATTCAATTCACGTGTGCTGGCGACCGTCAATTCAGCTCCAACGATTCAAGACAAGTGTACAGGCGAGGATCCCTTGCCCCGTATATATGGATGAAGCCTTTTTCCCGCGGATTCGTTGACGTCATACCCCTGAGGGAGGGGGTGGATTTTTAATATCGGTACTTGCACCCCGAATTGGAAGTTAAAATTTACATCAAATCAATCCACTCCGCTAGCATATCTGATGGATAAAATATGAACTCCAGGTGATCACAGATTTAGGAGATATGGATGGATTTAGCTCCTCACATTTCGCGCCTTCGTAAGCGTCTCTGACAACGTGGTCTTCTTTCAGCCAATGAGATTCAAGCTGTCTGGTTTCCAAGAAATCCAGCCTTCAATTTAATTAATTTGCCAATAAGTATTGATTATTTTTCCATGCGTGACATCTAATAAATTCAGTACATTCATCCGCGTACTCATAATAATTTATTACTGAATACTTTTGTAGTTACGAAAATATCTCATCCATCATTCCTTAAGATGGTATCCCTGAGTCTCCCATCAAATTTTTACTATTGGCCGGCAAGCGGTCACGTGATTTAAATCTCCACCTGCTCGAACTTAGGCTAGCGAACGTACACTCAGCCGCTGTAATTTTCCATGAGGTCACGGACTTTCCGTCCTGCCAAAAATATCCCAAGGTATTACTCATGTGGTGAGTTTCCTTTGTATGACTCTCCCCCTTCCTCTTTCTGACCAAGACTTATTTGTGGACTCTGTATTTCCTTGTACGCCAACTAATGATACTCCCTGCTGTGAAGTAGCTAAAAGTTGTCGTGTTGAGCTAATCCGTCAGGCTCCAGTCTGTCGTCCTTCCTTCGCTCTGATTTCGACATTACCTAAACGAAATATTTTCAAATACACTCCTCTGTATTTCAATAAATGTACCATATTATTTTACCGATCAAATCATGACTGACTATGGGCCTAAGTCACTCGGGTTCAATATATCGATAAGTTCACCTCTTTCTACTGTATAAATAGGCAGGATACGACAAAATACCCTAAATCCAAAATATAGGTGACAAAAAGTTTCGTCTAATGGCGCAATCCGTATACGATACGACGTACCCTTTGGCCAGAATTAATTTCCAAATGAAAGTCTGCACCCATTAGCGTGCACATTGCCTAGATATATCTCTTATGCCTCAGACAGAGCTGCATTTTCATAATTTACGTCAATATTGTACATTTTCTAAATCTAATTTTACTGTGCTAACACAAATAAGACCGACAGAATCATGAAATTCGGCAGGCTCACTGAAACGTCCGTGGGTCATATGTGAGAAAAATGCATGATTCTAGCACCGTGGACAAATGCAGAAATGAAAGGAATATGTCGACACTGTAATCGTAATGTAAGGTTCTTAGCCAGTCTACGGCTTACACCATGCAGATACGACAAAACATCAATAAACGAAAATGTAGATCGTTTCAACTACGATGCACCTACCAAGTTTTAGGACTAAAGCTGCCCATTACGTTAGAATAATAATTTCGCATTTTTTAAGAAGCGTACGTAATGTTCATCGCGTCGAAACGTTTACATCTATCTCTGCTACAAACCGTGAATATACTGTGCGAGAAAATATCATAGGACCAAATAAGTACGCAAAAATATGGGCCGTCTTGACGCGCATAATAATTTTCCAGGTGACCACTTGTAATGTAGAGGAGTTGGGGGTTTAGGGGCGGAGTCCCAACGAGCGAAAGAGAGTCTTATCTTCAATGTCACAACATAATTGAAGGAAGAACTTTGGGTTAAAACAGACAGACTTCAATGAGAATTTAGTGAATGACCATTTAACATATCTTACATTCCGTTATCTTTTTCTTTATCTGTTTACCGTCTTGCCTTAAGAGCAGACTCTGGGTCGGGGGATACAAGTGGCGAGGATGAACAGTACCTCGCCCAGGCGGCCACACCTGCTATGCTGAACAGGGACCTTGCGGGGGAATGGGAAGATTGGAGGGGATAGACAAGGAAGAGGGTGTTGTATGTCCGGCGCTCCCGTCTCGCTCCGCAAGCCAGCTGCACGCGCGCCTGTGTATCATTCTGCTAGCTTCGACGCGCAGCCCTCAGTGCGCGTGCCTGACCATCGAGTGTACTATAAATAGGAGCTCCCTGCCTGCTCAATTGCCCACTTGCCCTGGTGTCCAGCTCCAGAATACACCCTACGTCGAGCACGGAGGCTACTCCTCTTGAAAATGTGCTTCGACCAGGTGGACTGAATTTCTGGCAGTACGAGGTTTCACCTCTGGTCACCGTTCCCTTACCTGTTTCCGCTGCCTATGTTCCGTAATTCTTTTACAAGCCATTTTCATTCCCTAATTTACGCAAGCTCCCTTAGTTTCGCTAGGTGGAATTTCTTCAATCAATTGAACTTGCTTTTTAGGAATTCAGGCACTTCAACAAACAAGGACTCTCAAAGACATTTATGTTAATGTGCCAGATAGTTCTCGACTATCAACGTGTCAATTCACAAAGACTATCTTTTCAAGATAGGAGTGTATATAAAGACTGTAAACCTGTACATATTGTATAAAGACAAACTTTTCTCAAGATTCAATATTCCTTTTTGCTTCAAAATAAATTTCAGTTATTTGTGTAAATATCATAAAGTGAAGCAATAAAAGTTGTGTTCTGTAAATTTCAACCTTGGTTACAACAGAGGGCCTTAAGTTTTGTACCATCCCGGCGTTTGATTGGAGGAGAAATGGGAAACCGCGAGAAACCACTTCGAGCATGGCCGAGGAGGGAATCAATCTTACAGGGGTATGTACCGGTACCACTTTCAAATTTAGGTGTCTTCATATAAGTGAATATTTTACTTGTAACCAAGTGGTATGTATACCAGTGAATGTGGTGTTGCGCTCTAAATCACTCTCAGTCGAGTTTGCAGCACCGACAGAAAGAGCGCCCCACAGTCGCTTCACCCTCACCCACTCCGTTGCCAAATCTACAGTCAATTCGAATCCGTTAAACTAATCAAATCCACGCGTTTATGTCGCGAGTCAGGTGACGTTTTATCGTGGGAATAATTACATGCTATCTTTACAGCGGGAGCTGCCGAGTGGCTCGTTGGTCTAGGGGTATGATTCTCGCTTAGGGTGCGAGAGGTCCCGGGTTCAAATCCTGGACGAGCCCAAGAGTTTTTGAATCTCACAGTCCATAGTTTGAAGTAGAGAACAGTAGCCACTCGTTGAACTGCGAAAGCCCTGGATTACAATAATATACCATACCGACATTTGCTTGGAGGAGAATTGGGACACCGCGTTAAACAGCTCCAGATGGCAGCGCCCCACAGTGTACCGTGCTCCAGCTATCGTGCCACGTTTGAAGTTTCGTGGCAGAGCCGGGAATCAAATTCGAGCCAGCGGGTGTGGCAAATTATCACGCTAACAACTACTCCACACAGGCGGACAGTTACAATTTTCAAGGAGAGAAATCCCCGATCTCGATTAATAATCACCACCATTTCTTAATTATGTAATTAAATTTGAAATCGTAGAGCAACCATCGCAGATCATGAGGGAACCGTATCTTAGTCATTTAGTGATGATCGAATCGACTGGACAGTAGGTAAAACGCTCAAGTATTGTAACTCGAATCCAGGGATAGTCCATTTGCTATTGTGTGTGTTCAATTGAGAGGGACTTTACTGTATATAATGTTTTACTGGCATACTTAGGAAACGCATGTAAGGGAGATTTACATCAAATAGGCAGAAGAACACTTCGCAAGGCAATATCAGTAACGTACATTGATATTCCTCGAAAACATTTAAAAACAGACGGGCTCGTCCGGGATTTGAACCCGGGACCTCTCGCACCCAAAGCGAGAATCATACCCCTAGACCAACGAGCCAACTGCGCAACAGTAGAGCTGATCACTGCTATCTCACCAAGACTGTTACTAAAGCTGCCAATGTACATGTTGGTACAAGGTAGAGCGCTTCTAGGGAAGCAGAATCTCTATTATATAAAGCCGTACTGCTGACTCACTGACTGACATAAATGATTGACCACTTCCAGATGAGGTAGAAACGTTAAATTAGGCAAAGTTGTATCTATTAGTGTGAAAGCTAGGGAAAAGTTCCGGAGTGTTCAATATTTTTAGTGTTGCCCCCCACCCCAAAACAAAATTTGGGACGCCATGTTGCAGTGCCCTAGATAATTAAAATTCGCCAAAGTTATAGCTCTTAGCCTGTAAACTGCGGAGAAATTGCAAGAAGTTCAAGTATTCAATATTTTACCCCGTAAAGAATACGAAATATTAAGCGGAATTTAATGACGATGCGCACTTTGGTTTCGAGATTTTTGTAGCTAAACGGTAATTGCTGTCAGCAAAACGATTGCACTTTCGTCTCCTAAAATGAAGAGATCTACAGTTTTGGTCCTATGACCTTTTGTCGAATCTCGACCCCTTCTACCTTAGATTGACCTTGATTTTCCCGGTTCTGGTCAATATTGATCATTTTCCAATAATTATTTTACTGATTTACACACTCAAGACAGATAGATGCACGAAATTCAGTAGGCTCCTTGGTACAATCATTGGCCATATGTAGACCGACTTTCATTATTCTAGCCGCCTTGAATGTATGCGGAAAAGGATGGAAAATGCGGAACACTATTCAAATTTCAGCCGAATTTATGATTCTTAAGCAATCTGTGATGAAGCCGATAGAGATACGGCAAAACCTCAAACAAAAATTGTAGGCCGTTTCATCGTCAAGAATGTACCTGTCTGCTAATTTGGTATATCATTTTTCAACTTGTTAAAAGTGTACGAAATTTTTCATATATATCGATAAGTTCACCTCGTTCTACTGTATAAATAGGCAGGATACGACAAAATACCCTAAATCCAAAATGTAGGTGACAAAAAGTTTCGTCTAATGGCGCAATCCGTATACGATACGACGTACCCTTTGGCCAGAATTAATTTCCAAATGAAAGTCTGCACCCATTAGCGTGCACATTGCCTAGATATATCTCTTATGCCTCAGACAGAGCTGCATTTTCATAATTTACGTCAATATTGTACATTTTCTAAATCTAATTTTACTGTGCTAACACAAATAAGACCGACAGAATCATGAAATTCGGCAGGCTCACTGAAACGTCCGTGGGTCATATGTGAGAAAAATGCATGATTCTAGCACCGTGGACAAATGCAGAAATGAAAGGAATATGTCGACACTGTAATCGTAATGTAAGGTTCTTAGCCAGTCTACGGCTTACACCATGCAGATACGACAAAACATCAATAAACGAAAATGTAGATCGTTTCAACTACGATGCACCTACCAAGTTTTAGGACTAAAGCTGCCCATTACGTTAGGATAATAATTTCGCATTTTTTAAGAAGCGTACGTAATGTTCATCGCGTCGAAACGTTTACATCTATCTCTGCTACAAACCGTGAATATACTGTGCGAGAAAATATCATAGGACCAAATAAGTACGCAAAAATATGGGCCGTCTTGACGCGCATAATAATTTTCCAGGTGACCACTTGTAATGTAGAGGAGTTGGGGGTTTAGGGGCGGAGTCCCAACGAGCGAAAGAGAGTCTTATCTTCAATGTCACAACATAATTGAAGGAAGAACTTTGGGTTAAAACAGACAGACTTCAATGAGAATTTAGTGAATGACCATTTAACATATCTTACATTCCGTTATCTTTTTCTTTATCTGTTTACCGTCTTGCCTTAAGAGCAGACTCTGGGTCGGGGGATACAAGTGGCGAGGATGAACAGTACCTCGCCCAGGCGGCCACACCTGCTATGCTGAACAGGGACCTTGCGGGGGAATGGGAAGATTGGAGGGGATAGACAAGGAAGAGGGCCTTAAGTTTTGTACCATCCCGGCGTTTGATTGGAGGAGAAATGGGAAACCGCGAGAAACCACTTCGAGCATGGCCGAGGAGGGAATCAATCTTACAGGGGTATGTACCGGTACCACTTTCAAATTTAGGTGTCTTAATATAAGTGAATATTTTACTTGTAACCAAGTGGTATGTATACCAGTGAATGTGGTGTTGCGCTCTAAATCACTCTCAGTCGAGTTTGCAGCACCGACAGAAAGAGCGCCCCACAGTCGCTTCACCCTCACCCACTCCGTTGCCAAATCTACAGTCAATTCGAATCCGTTAAACTAATCAAATCCACGCGTTTATGTCGCGAGTCAGGTGACGTTTTATCGTGGGAATAAATACATGCTATCTTTACAGCGCGAGCTGTCGAGTGGCTCGTTGGTCTAGGGGTATGATTCTCGCTTAGGGTGCGAGAGGTCCCGGGTTCAAATCCCGGACGAGCCCAAGAGTTTTTTAATCTCACAGTCCATAGTTTGACGTAGAGAACAGTAGCCACTCGTTGAACTGCGAAAGCCCTGGATTACAATAGTATACCATACCGACATTGGCTTGGAGGAGAATTGGGACACCGCGTTAAACAGCTCCAGATGGCAGCGCCCCACAGTGTACCGTGCTCCAGCTATCGTGCCACGTTTGAAGTTTCGTGGCAGAGCCGGGAATCAAATTCGAGCCAGCGGGTGTGGCAAATTATCACGCTAACAACTACTCCACACAGGCGGACAGTTACAATTTTCAAGGAGAGAAATCCCCGATCTCGATTAATAATCACCACCATTTCTTAATTATGTAATTAAATTAGAAATCGTAGAGCAACCTTCGCAGATCATGAGGGAACCGTATCTTAGTCATTTAGTAATGATCGAATCGACTGGACAGTAGGTAAAACGCTCAAGTATTGTAACTCGAATCCAGGGATAGTCCATTTGCTATTGTGTGTGTTCAATTGAGAGGGACTTTACTGTATATAATGTTTTACTGGCATACTTAGGAAACGCATGTAAGGGAGATTTACATCAAATAGGCAGAAGAACACTTCGCAAGGCAATATCAGTAACGTACATTGATATTCCTCGAAAACATTTAAAAACAGACGGGCTCGTCCGGGATTTGAACCCGGGACCTCTCGCACCCAAAGCGAGAATCATACCCCTAGACCAACGAGCCAACTGCGCAACAGTAGAGCTGATCACTGCTATCTCACCAAGACTGTTACTAAAGCTGCCAATGTACATGTTGGTACAAGGTAGAGCGCTTCTAGGGAAGCAGAATCTCTATTATATAAAGCCGTACTGCTGACTCACTGACTGACATAAATGATTGACCACTTCCAGATGAGGTAGAAACGTTAAATTAGGCAAAGTTGTATCTATTAGTGTGAAAGCTAGGGAAAAGTTCCGGAGTGTTCAATATTTTTAGTGTTGCCCCCCACCCCAAAACAAAATTTGGGACGCCATGTTGCAGTGCCCTAGATAATTAAAATTCGGCAAAGTTATAGCTCTTAGCCTGTAAACTGCGGAGAAATTGCAAGAAGTTCAAGTATTCAATATTTTACCCCGTAAAGAATACGAAATATTAAGCGGAATTTAATGACGATGCGCACTTTGGTTTCGAGATTTTTGTAGCTAACCGGTAATTGCTGTCAGCAAAACGATTGCACTTTCGTCTCCTAAAATGAAGAGATCTACAGTTTTGGTCCTATGACCTTTTGTCGAATCTCGACCCCTTCTACCTTAGATTGACCTTGATTTTCCCGGTTCTGGTCAATATTGATCATTTTCCAATAATTATTTTACTGATTTACACACTCAAGACAGATAGATGCACGAAATTCAGTAGGCTCCTTGGTACAATCATTGGCCATATGTAGACCGACTTTCATTATCCTAGCCGCCTTGAATGTATGCGGAAAAGGATGGAAAATGCGGAACACTATTCAAATTTCAGCCGAATTTATGATTCTTAAGCAATCTGTGATGAAGCCTATAGAGATACGGCAAAACCTCAAACAAAAATTGTAGGCCGTTTCATCGTCAAGAATGTACCTGTCTGCTAATTTGGTATATCATTTTTCAACTTGTTAAAAGTGTACGAAATTTTACATATATATCGATAAGTTCACCTCTTTCTACTGTATAAATAGGCAGGATACGACAAAATACCCTAAATCCAAAATATAGGTGACAAAAAGTTTCGTCTAATGGCGCAATCCGTATACGATACGACGTACCCTTTGGCCAGAATTAATTTCCAAATGAAAGTCTGCACCCATTAGCGTGCACATTGCCTAGATATATCTCTTATGCCTCAGACAGAGCTGCATTTTTATAATTTACGTCAATATTGTACATTTTCTAAATCTAATTTTACTGTGCTAACACAAATAAGACCGACAGAATCATGTAATTCGGCAGGCTCACTGAAACGTCCGTGGGTCATATGTGAGAAAAATGCATGATTCTAGCACCGTGGACAAATGCAGAAATGAAAGGAATATGTCGACACTGTAATCGTAATGTAAGGTTCTTAGCCAGTCTACGGCTTACACCATGCAGATACGACAAAACATCAATAAACGAAAATGTAGATCGTTTCAACTACGATGCACCTACCAAGTTTTAGGACTAAAGCTGCCCATTACGTTAGGATAATAATTTCGCATTTTTTAAGAAGCGTACGTAATGTTCATCGCGTCGAAACGTTTACATCTATCTCTGCTACAAACCGTGAATATACTGTGCGAGAAAATATCATAGGACCAAATAAGTACGCAAAAATATGGGCCGTCTTGACGCGCATAATAATTTTGCAGGTGACCACTTGTAATGTAGAGGAGTTGGGGGTTTAGGGGCGGAGTCCCAACGAGCGAAAGAGAGTCTTATCTTCAATGTCACAACATAATTGAAGGAAGAACTTTGGGTTAAAACAGACAGACTTCAATGAGAATTTAGTGAATGACCATTTAACATATCTTACATTCCGTTATCTTTTTCTTTATCTGTTTACCGTCTTGCCTTAAGAGCAGACTCTGGGTCGGGGGATACAAGTGGCGAGGATGAACAGTACCTCGCCCAGGCGGCCACACCTGCTATGCTGAACAGGGACCTTGCGGGGGAATGGGAAGATTGGAGGGGATAGACAAGGAAGAGGGCCTTAAGTTTTGTACCATCCCGGCGTTTGATTGGAGGAGAAATGGGAAACCGCGAGAAACCACTTCGAGCATGGCCGAGGAGGGAATCAATCTTACAGGGGTATGTACCGGTACCACTTTCAAATTTAGGTGTCTTAATATAAGTGAATATTTTACTTGTAACCAAGTGGTATGTATACCAGTGAATGTGGTGTTGCGCTCTAAATCACACTCAGTCGAGTTTGCAGCACCGACAGAAAGAGCGCCCCACAGTCGCTTCACCCTCACCCACTCCGTTGCCAAATCTACAGTCAATTCGAATCCGTTAAACTAATCAAATCCACGCGTTTATGTCGCGAGTCAGGTGACGTTTTATCGTGGGAATAAATACATGCTATCTTTACAGCGCGAGCTGTCGAGTGGCTCGTTGGTCTAGGGGTATGATTCTCGCTTAGGGTGCGAGAGGTCCCGGGTTCAAATCCCGGACGAGCCCAAGAGTTTTTTAATCTCACAGTCCATAGTTTGAAGTAGAGAACAGTAGCCACTCGTTGAACTGCGAAAGCCCTGGATTACAATAATGTACCATACCGACATTTGCTTGGAGGAGAATTGGGACACCGCGTAAAACAGCTCCAGATGGCAGCGCCCCACAGTGTACCGTGCTCCAGCCATCGTGCCACGTTTGAAGTTTCGTGGCAGAGCCGGGAATCAAATTCGGGCCAGCGGGTGTGGCAAATTATCACGCTAACAACTACTCCACACAGGCGGACAGTTACAATTTTCAAGGAGAGCAATCCCCGATCTCGATTAATAATCACCACCATTTCTTAATTATGTAATTAAATTTGAAATCGTAGAGCAACCATCGCAGATCATGAGGGAACCGTATCTTAGTCATTTAGTGATGATCGAATCGACTGGACAGTAGGTAAAACGCTCAAGTATTGTAACTCGAATCCAGGGATAGTCCATTTGCTATTGTGTGTGTTCAATTGAGAGGGACTTTACTGTATATAATGTTTTACTGGCATACTTAGGAAACGCATGTAAGGGAGATTTACATCAAATAGGCAGAAGAACACTTCGCAAGGCAATATCAGTAACGTACATTGATATTCCTCGAAAACATTTAAAAACAGACGGGCTCGTCCGGGATTTGAACCCGGGACCTCTCGCACCCAAAGCGAGAATCATACCCCTAGACCAACGAGCCAACTGCGCAACAGTAGAGCTGATCACTGCTATCTCACCAAGACTGTTACTAAAGCTGCCAATGTACATGTTGGTACAAGGTAGAGCGCTTCTAGGGAAGCAGAATCTCTATTATATAAAGCCGTACTGCTGACTCACTGACTGACATAAATGATTGACCACTTCCAGATGAGGTAGAAACGTTAAATTAGGCAAAGTTGTATCTATTAGTGTGAAAGCTAGGGAAAAGTTCCGGAGTGTTCAATATTTTTAGTGTTGCCCCCCACCCCAAAACAAAATTTGGGACGCCATGTTGCAGTGCCCTAGATAATTAAAATTCGGCAAAGTTATAGCTCTTAGCCTGTAAACTGCGGAGAAATTGCAAGAAGTTCAAGTATTCAATATTTTACCCCGTAAAGAATACGAAATATTAAGCGGAATTTAATGACGATGCGCACTTTGGTTTCGAGATTTTTGTAGCTAAACGGTAATTGCTATCAGCAAAACGATTGCACTTTCGTGTCCTAAAATGAAGAGATCTACAGTTTTGGTCCTATGACCTTTTGTCGAATTTCGACCCCTTCTACCTTAGATTGACCTTGATTTTCCCGGTTCTGGTCAATATTGATCATTTTCCAACAATTATTTTACTGATTTACACACTCAAGACAGATAGATGCACGAAATTCAGTAGGCTCCTTGGTACAATCATTGGCCATATGTAGACCGACTTTCATTATTCTAGCCGCCTTGAATGTATGCGGAAAAGGATGGAAAATGCGGAACACTATTCAAATTTCAGCCGAATTTATGATTCTTAAGCAATCTGTGATGAAGCCGATAGAGATACGGCAAAACCTCAAACAAAAATTGTAGGCCGTTTCATCGTCAAGAATGTACCTGTCTGCTAATTTGGTATATCATTTTTCAACTTGTTAAAAGTGTACGAAATTTTACATATATATCGATAAGTTCACCTCTTTCTACTGTATAAATAGGCAGGATACGACAAAATACCCTAAATCCAAAATATAGGTGACAAAAAGTTTCGTCTAATGGCGCAATCCGTATACGATACGACGTACCCTTTGGCCAGAATTAATTTCCAAATGAAAGTCTGCACCCATTAGCGTGCACATTGCCTAGATATATCTCTTATGCCTCAGACAGAGCTGCATTTTTATAATTTACGTCAATATTGTACATTTTCTAAATCTAATTTTACTGTGCTAACACAAATAAGACCGACAGAATCATGTAATTCGGCAGGCTCACTGAAACGTCCGTGGGTCATATGTGAGAAAAATGCATGATTCTAGCACCGTGGACAAATGCAGAAATGAAAGGAATATGTCGACACTGTAATCGTAATGTAAGGTTCTTAGCCAGTCTACGGCTTACACCATGCAGATACGACAAAACATCAATAAACGAAAATGTAGATCGTTTCAACTACGATGCACCTACCAAGTTTTAGGACTAAAGCTGCCCATTACGTTAGGATAATAATTTCGCATTTTTTAAGAAGCGTACGTAATGTTCATCGCGTCGAAACGTTTACATCTATCTCTGCTACAAACCGTGAATATACTGTGCGAGAAAATATCATAGGACCAAATAAGTACGCAAAAATATGGGCCGTCTTGACGCGCATAATAATTTTGCAGGTGACCACTTGTAATGTAGAGGAGTTGGGGGTTTAGGGGCGGAGTCCCAACGAGCGAAAGAGAGTCTTATCTTCAATGTCACAACATAATTGAAGGAAGAACTTTGGGTTAAAACAGACAGACTTCAATGAGAATTTAGTGAATGACCATTTAACATATCTTACATTCCGTTATCTTTTTCTTTATCTGTTTACCGTCTTGCCTTAAGAGCAGACTCTGGGTCGGGGGATACAAGTGGCGAGGATGAACAGTACCTCGCCCAGGCGGCCACACCTGCTATGCTGAACAGGGACCTTGCGGGGGAATGGGAAGATTGGAGGGGATAGACAAGGAAGAGGGCCTTAAGTTTTGTACCATCCCGGCGTTTGATTGGAGGAGAAATGGGAAACCGCGAGAAACCACTTCGAGCATGGCCGAGGAGGGAATCAATCTTACAGGGGTATGTACCGGTACCACTTTCAAATTTAGGTGTCTTAATATAAGTGAATATTTTACTTGTAACCAAGTGGTATGTATACCAGTGAATGTGGTGTTGCGCTCTAAATCACTCTCAGTCGAGTTTGCAGCACCGACAGAAAGAGCGCCCCACAGTCGCTTCACCCTCACCCACTCCGTTGCCAAATCTACAGTCAATTCGAATCCGTTAAACTAATCAAATCCACACGTTTATGTCGCGAGTCAGGTGACGTTTTATCGTGGGAATAAATACATGCTATCTTTACAGCGCGAGCTGTCGAGTGGCTCGTTGGTCTAGGGGTATGATTCTCGGTTAGGGTGCGAGAGGTCCCGGGTTCAAATCCCGGACGAGCCCAAGAGTTTTTTAATCTCACAGTCCATAGTTTGAAGTAGAGAACAGTAGCCACTCGTTGAACTGGGAAAGCCCTGGATTACAATAATGTACCATACCGACATTTGCTTGGAGGAGAATTGGGACACCGCGTTAAACAGCTCCAGATGGCAGCGGCCCACAGTGTACCGTGCTCCAGCCATCGTGCCACGTTTGAAGTTTCGTGGCAGAGCCGGGAATCAAATTCGGGCCAGCGGGTGTGGCAAATTATCACGCTAACAACTACTCCACACAGGCGGACAGTTACAATTTTCAAGGAGAGAAATCCCCGATCTCGATTAATAATCACCACCATTTCTTAATTATGTAATTAAATTTGAAATCGTAGAGCAACCTCTCGCACCCAAAGCGAGAATCATACCCCTAGACCAACGAGCCAACTGCGCAACAGTAGAGCTGATCACTGCTATCTCACCAAGACTGTTACTAAAGCTGCCAATGTACATGTTGGTGCAAGGTAGAGCGCTTCTAGGGAAGCAGAATCTCTATTATATAAAGCCGTACTGCTGACTCACTGACTGACATAAATGATTGACCACTTCCAGATGAGGTAGAAACGTTAAATTAGGCAAAGTTGTATCTATTAGTGTGAAAGCTAGGGAAAAGTTCCGGAGTGTTCAATATTTTTAGTGTTGCCCCCCACCCCAAACAAAATTTGGGACGCCATGTTGCAGTGCCCTAGATAATTAAAATTCGGCAAAGTTATAGCTCTTAGCCTGTAAACTGCGGAGAAATTGCAAGAAGTTCAAGTATTCAATATTTTACCCCGTAAAGAATACGAAATATTAAGCGGAATTTAATGACGATGCGCACTTTGGTTTCGAGATTTTTGTAGCTAAACGGTAATTGCTATCAGCAAAACGATTGCACATTCGTCTCCTAAAATGAAGAGATCTACAGTTTTGGTCCTATGACCTTTTGTCGAATCTCGACCCCTTCTACCTTAGATTGACCTTGATTTTCCCGGTTCTGGTCAATGTTGATCATTTTCCAATAATTATTTTACTGATTTACACACTCAAGACAGATAGATGCACGAAATTCAGTAGGCTCCTTGGTACAATCATTGGCCATATGTAGACCGACTTTCATTATTCTAGCCGCCTTGAATGTATGCGGAAAAGGATGGAAATTGCGGAACACTATTCAAATTTCAGCCGAATTTATGATTCTTAAGCAATCTGTGATGAAGCCGATAGAGATACGGCAAAACCTCAAACAAAAATTGTAGGCCGTTTCATCGTCAAGAATGTACCTGTCTGCTAATTTGGTATATCATTTTTGAACTTGTTAAAAGTGTACGAAATTTTACATATATATCGATAAGTTCACCTCTTTCTACTGTATAAATAGGCAGGATACGACAAAATACCCTAAATCCAAAATATAGGTGACAAAAAGTTTCGTCTAATGGCGCAATCCGTATACGATACGACGTACCCTTTGGCCAGAATTAATTTCCAAATGAAAGTCTGCACCCATTAGCGTGCACATTGCCTAGATATATCTCTTATGCCTCAGACAGAGCTGCATTTTCATAATTTACGTCAATATTGTACATTTTCTAAATCTAATTTTACTGTGCTAACACAAATAAGACCGACAGAATCATGAAATTCGGCAGGCTCACTGAAACGTCCGTGGGTCATATGTGAGAAAAATGCATGATTCTAGCACCGTGGACAAATGCAGAAATGAAAGGAATATGTCGACACTGTAATCGTAATGTAAGGTTCTTAGCCAGTCTACGGCTTACACCATGCAGATACGACAAAACATCAATAAACGAAAATGTAGATCGTTTCAACTACGATGCACCTACCAAGTTTTAGGACTAAAGCTGCCCATTACGTTAGGATAATAATTTCGCATTTTTTAAGAAGCGTACGTAATGTTCATCGCGTCGAAACGTTTACATCTATCTCTGCTACAAACCGTGAATATACTGTGCGAGAAAATATCATAGGACCAAATAAGTACGCAAAAATATGGGCCGTCTTGACGCGCATAATAATTTTGCAGGTGACCACTTGTAGCCGGCCCCGTGGTGTAGGGGTAGCGTGCCTGCCTCTTACCCGGAGGCCCCGGGTTCGATTCCCGGCCAGGTCAGGGATTTTTACCTGTACCTGAGGGCTGGTTCGAGGTCCACTCAGCCTACGTGATTAGAATTGAGGAGCTATCTGACGGTGAGATGGCGGCCCCGGTCTAGAAAGCTAAGAATAACGGCCGAGAGGATTCATCGTGCTGACCACACGACCCCTCATAATCTGCAGGCCTTCGGGCTGAGCAGCGGTCGCTTGGTAGGCCAAGGCCCTTCAAGGGCTGTAGTGCCATGGGGTTTGTTTTTGGTTTGACCACTTGTAATGTAGAGGAGTTGGGGGTTTAGAGGCGGAGTCCCAACGAGCGAAAGAGAGTCTTATCTTCAATGTCACAACATAATTGAAGGAAGAACTTTGGGTTAAAACAGACAGACTTCAATGAGAATTTAGTGAATGACCATTTAACATATCTTACATTCCGTTATCTTTTTCTTTATCTGTTTACCGTCTTGCCTTAAGAGCAGACTCTGGGTCGGGGGATACAAGTGGCGAGGATGAACAGTACCTCGCCCAGGCGGCCACACCTGCTATGCTGAACAGGGACCTTGCGGGGGAATGGGAAGATTGGAGGGGATAGACAAGGAAGAGGGCCTTAAGTTTTGTACCATCCCGGCGTTTGATTGGAGGAGAAATGGGAAACCGCGAGAAACCACTTCGAGCATGGCCGAGGAGGGAATCAATCTTACAGGGGTATGTACCGGTACCACTTTCAAATTTAGGTGTCTTAATATAAGTGAATATTTTACTTGTAACCAAGTGGTATGTATACCAGTGAATGTGGTGTTGCGCTCTAAACAACTCTCAGTCGAGTTTGCAGCACCGACAGAAAGAGCGCCCCACAGTCGCTTCACCCTCACCCACTCCGTTGCCAAATCTACAGTCAATTCGAACCCGTTAAACTAATCAAATCCACGCGTTTATGTCGCGAGTCAGGTGACGTTTTATCGTGGGAATAAATACATGCTATCTTTACAGCGCGAGCTGTCGAGTGGCTCGTTGGTCTAGGGGTATGATTCTCGCTTAGGGTGCGAGAGGTCCCGGGTTCAAATCCCGGACGAGCCCAAGAGTTTTTTAATCTCACAGTCCATAGTTTGAAGTAGAGAACAGTAGCCACTCGTTGAACTGCGAAAGCCCTGGATTACAATAATGTACCATACCGACATTTGCTTGGAGGAGAATTGGGACACCGCGTTAAACAGCTCCAGATGGCAGCGCCCCACAGTGTACCGTGCTCCAGCCATCGTGCCACGTTTGAAGTTTCGTGGCAGAGCCGGGAATCAAATTCGGGCCAGCGGGTGTGGCAAATTATCACGCTAACAACTACTCCACACAGGCGGACAGTTACAATTTTCAAGGAGAGAAATCCCCGATCTCGATTAATAATCACCACCATTTCTTAATTATGTAATTAAATTTGAAATCGTAGAGCAACCATCGCAGATCATGAGGGAACCGTATCTTAGTCATTTAGTGATGATCGAATCGACTGGACAGTAGGTAAAACGCTCAAGTATTGTAACTCGAATCCAGGGATAGTCCATTTGCTATTGTGTGTGTTCAATTGAGAGGGACTTTACTGTATATAATGTTTTACTGGCATACTTAGGAAACGCATGTAAGGGAGATTTACATCAAATAGGCAGAAGAACACTTCGCAAGGCAATATCAGTAACGTACATTGATATTCCTCGAAAACATTTAAAAACAGACGGGCTCGTCCGGGATTTGAACCCGGGACCTCTCGCACCCAAAGCGAGAATCATACCCCTAGACCAACGAGCCAACTGCGCAACAGTAGAGCTGATCACTGCTATCTCACCAAGACTGTTACTAAAGCTGCCAATGTACATGTTGGTACAAGGTAGAGCGCTTCTAGGGAAGCAGAATCTCTATTATATAAAGCCGTACTGCTGACTCACTGACTGACATAAATGATTGACCACTTCCAGATGAGGTAGAAACGTTAAATTAGGCAAAGTTGTATCTATTAGTGTGAAAGCTAGGGAAAAGTTCCGGAGTGTTCAATATTTTTAGTGTTGCCCCCCACCCCAAAACAAAATTTGGGACGCCATGTTGCAGTGCCCTAGATAATTAAAATTCGGCAAAGTTATAGCTCTTAGCCTGTAAACTGCGGAGAAATTGCAAGAAGTTCAAGTATTCAATATTTTACCCCGTAAAGAATACGAAATATTAAGCGGAATTTAATGACGATGCGCACTTTGGTTTCGAGATTTTTGTAGCTAAACGGTAATTGCTATCAGCAAAACGATTGCACTTTCGTCTCCTAAAATGAAGAGATCTACAGTTTTGGTCCTATGACCTTTTGTCGAATCTCGACCCCTTCTACCTTAGATTGACCTTGATTTTCCCGGTTCTGGTCAATATTGATCATTTTCCAATAATTATTTTACTGATTTACACACTCAAGACAGATAGATGCACGAAATTCAGTAGGCTCCTTGGTACAATCATTGGCCATATGTAGACCGACTTTCATTATTCTAGCCGCCTTGAATGTATGCGGAAAAGGATGGAAAATGCGGAACACTATTCAAATTTCAGCCGAATTTATGATTCTTAAGCAATCTGTGATGAAGCCGATAGAGATACGGCAAAACCTCAAACAAAAATTGTAGGCCGTTTCATCGTCAAGAATGTACCTGTCTGCTAATTTGGTATATCATTTTTCAACTTGTTAAAAGTGTACGAAATTTTACATATATATCGATAAGTTCACCTCTTTCTACTGTATAAATAGGCAGGATACGACAAAATACCCTAAATCCAAAATATAGGTGACAAAAAGTTTCGTCTAATGGCGCAATCCGTATACGATACGACGTACCCTTTGGCCAGAATTAATTTCCAAATGAAAGTCTGCACCCATTAGCGTGCACATTGCCTAGATATATCTCTTATGCCTCAGACAGAGCTGCATTTTTATAATTTACGTCAATATTGTACATTTTCTAAATCTAATTTTACTGTGCTAACACAAATAAGACCGACAGAATCATGAAATTCGGCAGGCTCACTGAAACGTCCGTGGGTCATATGTGAGAAAAATGCATGATTCTAGCACCGTGGACAAATGCAGAAATGAAAGGAATATGTCGACACTGTAATCGTAATGTAAGGTTCTTAGCCAGTCTACGGCTTACACCATGCAGATACGACAAAACATCAATAAACGAAAATGTAGATCGTTTCAACTACGATGCACCTACCAAGTTTTAGGACTAAAGCTGCCCATTACGTTAGGATAATAATTTCGCATTTTTTAAGAAGCGTACGTAATGTTCATCGCGTCGAAACGTTTACATCTATCTCTGCTACAAACCGTGAATATACTGTGCGAGAAAATATCATAGGACCAAATAAGTACGCAAAAATATGGGCCGTCTTGACGCGCATAATAATTTTCCAGGTGACCACTTGTAATGTAGAGGAGTTGGGGGTTTAGGGGCGGAGTCCCAACGAGCGAAAGAGAGTCTTATCTTCAATGTCACAACATAATTGAAGGAAGAACTTTGGGTTAAAACAGACAGACTTCAATGAGAATTTAGTGAATGACCATTTAACATATCTTACATTCCGTTATCTTTTTCTTTATCTGTTTACCGTCTTGCCTTAAGAGCAGACTCTGGGTCGGGGGATACAAGTGGCGAGGATGAACAGTACCTCGCCCAGGCGGCCACACCTGCTATGCTGAACAGGGACCTTGCGGGGGAATGGGAAGATTGGAGGGGATAGACAAGGAAGAGGGCCTTAAGTTTTGTACCATCCCGGCGTTTGATTGGAGGAGAAATGGGAAACCGCGAGAAACCACTTCGAGCATGGCCGAGGAGGGAATCAATCTTACAGGGGTATGTACCGGTACCACTTTCAAATTTAGGTGTCTTAATATAAGTGAATATTTTACTTGTAACCAAGTGGTATGTATACCAGTGAATGTGGTGTTGCGCTCTAAACAACTCTCAGTCGAGTTTGCAGCACCGACAGAAAGAGCGCCCCACAGTCGCTTCACCCTCACCCACTCCGTTGCCAAATCTACAGTCAATTCGAATCCGTTAAACTAATCAAATCCACGCGTTTATGTCGCGAGTCAGGTGACGTTTTATCGTGGGAATAAATACATGCTATCTTTACAGCGCGAGCTGTCGAGTGGCTCGTTGGTCTAGGGGTATGATTCTCGCTTAGGGTGCGAGAGGTCCCGGGTTCAAATCCCGGACGAGCCCAAGAGTTTTTTAATCTCACAGTCCATAGTTTGAAGTAGAGAACAGTAGCCACTCGTTGAACTGCGAAAGCCCTGGATTACAATAATGTACCATACCGACATTTGCTTGGAGGAGAATTGGGACACCGCGTTAAACAGCTCCAGATGGCAGCGCCCCACAGTGTACCGTGCTCCAGCCATCGTGCCACGTTTGAAGTTTCGTGGCAGAGCCGGGAATCAAATTCGGGCCAGCGGGTGTGGCAAATTATCACGCTAACAACTACTCCACACAGGCGGACAGTTACAATTTTCAAGGAGAGAAATCCCCGATCTCGATTAATAATCACCACCATTTCTTAATTATGTAATTAAATTTGAAATCGTAGAGCAACCATCGCAGATCATGAGGGAACCGTATCTTAGTCATTTAGTGATGATCGAATCGACTGGACAGTAGGTAAAACGCTCAAGTATTGTAACTCGAATCCAGGGATAGTCCATTTGCTATTGTGTGTGTTCAATTGAGAGGGACTTTACTGTATATAATGTTTTACTGGCATACTTAGGAAACGCATGTAAGGGAGATTTACATCAAATAGGCAGAAGAACACTTCGCAAGGCAATATCAGTAACGTACATTGATATTCCTCGAAAACATTTAAAAACAGACGGGCTCGTCCGGGATTTGAACCCGGGACCTCTCGCACCCAAAGCGAGAATCATACCCCTAGACCAACGAGCCAACTGCGCAACAGTAGAGCTGATCACTGCTATCTCACCAAGACTGTTACTAAAGCTGCCAATGTACATGTTGGTACAAGGTAGAGCGCTTCTAGGGAAGCAGAATCTCTATTATATAAAGCCGTACTGCTGACTCACTGACTGACATAAATGATTGACCACTTCCAGATGAGGTAGAAACGTTAAATTAGGCAAAGTTGTATCTATTAGTGTGAAAGCTAGGGAAAAGTTCCGGAGTGTTCAATATTTTTAGTGTTGCCCCCCACCCCAAAACAAAATTTGGGACGCCATGTTGCAGTGCCCTAGATAATTAAAATTCGGCAAAGTTATAGCTCTTAGCCTGTAAACTGCGGAGAAATTGCAAGAAGTTCAAGTATTCAATATTTTACCCCGTAAAGAATACGAAATATTAAGCGGAATTTAATGACGATGCGCACTTTGGTTTCGAGATTTTTGTAGCTAAACGGTAATTGCTATCAGCAAAACGATTGCACTTTCGTCTCCTAAAATGAAGAGATCTACAGTTTTGGTCCTATGACCTTTTGTCGAATCTCGACCCCTTCTACCTTAGATTGACCTTGATTTTCCCGGTTCTGGTCAATATTGATCATTTTCCAATAATTATTTTACTGATTTACACACTCAAGACAGATAGATGCACGAAATTCAGTAGGCTCCTTGGTACAATCATTGGCCATATGTAGACCGACTTTCATTATTCTAGCCGCCTTGAATGTATGCGGAAAAGGATGGAAAATGCGGAACACTATTCAAATTTCAGCCGAATTTATGATTCTTAAGCAATCTGTGATGAAGCCGATAGAGATACGGCAAAACCTCAAACAAAAATTGTAGGCCGTTTCATCGTCAAGAATGTACCTGTCTGCTAATTTGGTATATCATTTTTCAACTTGTTAAAAGTGTACGAAATTTTACATATATATCGATAAGTTCACCTCTTTCTACTGTATAAATAGGCAGGATACGACAAAATACCCTAAATCCAAAATATAGGTGACAAAAAGTTTCGTCTAATGGCGCAATCCGTATACGATACGACGTACCCTTTGGCCAGAATTAATTTCCAAATGAAAGTCTGCACCCATTAGCGTGCACATTGCCTAGATATATCTCTTATGCCTCAGACAGAGCTGCATTTTTATAATTTACGTCAATATTGTACATTTTCTAAATCTAATTTTACTGTGCTAACACAAATAAGACCGACAGAATCATGAAATTCGGCAGGCTCACTGAAACGTCCGTGGGTCATATGTGAGAAAAATGCATGATTCTAGCACCGTGGACAAATGCAGAAATGAAAGGAATATGTCGACACTGTAATCGTAATGTAAGGTTCTTAGCCAGTCTACGGCTTACACCATGCAGATACGACAAAACATCAATAAACGAAAATGTAGATCGTTTCAACTACGATGCACCTACCAAGTTTTAGGACTAAAGCTGCCCATTACGTTAGGATAATAATTTCGCATTTTTTAAGAAGCGTACGTAATGTTCATCGCGTCGAAACGTTTACATCTATCTCTGCTACAAACCGTGAATATACTGTGCGAGAAAATATCATAGGACCAAATAAGTACGCAAAAATATGGGCCGTCTTGACGCGCATAATAATTTTCCAGGTGACCACTTGTAATGTAGAGGAGTTGGGGGTTTAGGGGCGGAGTCCCAACGAGCGAAAGAGAGTCTTATCTTCAATGTCACAACATAATTGAAGGAAGAACTTTGGGTTAAAACAGACAGACTTCAATGAGAATTTAGTGAATGACCATTTAACATATCTTACATTCCGTTATCTTTTTCTTTATCTGTTTACCGTCTTGCCTTAAGAGCAGACTCTGGGTCGGGGGATACAAGTGGCGAGGATGAACAGTACCTCGCCCAGGCGGCCACACCTGCTATGCTGAACAGGGACCTTGCGGGGGAATGGGAAGATTGGAGGGGATAGACAAGGAAGAGGGCCTTAAGTTTTGTACCATCCCGGCGTTTGATTGGAGGAGAAATGGGAAACCGCGAGAAACCACTTCGAGCATGGCCGAGGAGGGAATCAATCTTACAGGGGTATGTACCGGTACCACTTTCAAATTTAGGTGTCTTAATATAAGTGAATATTTTACTTGTAACCAAGTGGTATGTATACCAGTGAATGTGGTGTTGCGCTCTAAACAACTCTCAGTCGAGTTTGCAGCACCGACAGAAAGAGCGCCCCACAGTCGCTTCACCCTCACCCACTCCGTTGCCAAATCTACAGTCAATTCGAATCCGTTAAACTAATCAAATCCACGCGTTTATGTCGCGAGTCAGGTGACGTTTTATCGTGGGAATAAATACATGCTATCTTTACAGCGCGAGCTGTCGAGTGGCTCGTTGGTCTAGGGGTATGATTCTCGCTTAGGGTGCGAGAGGTCCCGGGTTCAAATCCCGGACGAGCCCAAGAGTTTTTTAATCTCACAGTCCATAGTTTGAAGTAGAGAACAGTAGCCACTCGTTGAACTGCGAAAGCCCTGGATTACAATAATGTACCATACCGACATTTGCTTGGAGGAGAATTGGGACACCGCGTTAAACAGCTCCAGATGGCAGCGCCCCACAGTGTACCGTGCTCCAGCCATCGTGCCACGTTTGAAGTTTCGTGGCAGAGCCGGGAATCAAATTCGGGCCAGCGGGTGTGGCAAATTATCACGCTAACAACTACTCCACACAGGCGGACAGTTACAATTTTCAAGGAGAGAAATCCCCGATCTCGATTAATAATCACCACCATTTCTTAATTATGTAATTAAATTTGAAATCGTAGAGCAACCATCGCAGATCATGAGGGAACCGTATCTTAGTCATTTAGTGATGATCGAATCGACTGGACAGTAGGTAAAACGCTCAAGTATTGTAACTCGAATCCAGGGATAGTCCATTTGCTATTGTGTGTGTTCAATTGAGAGGGACTTTACTGTATATAATGTTTTACTGGCATACTTAGGAAACGCATGTAAGGGAGATTTACATCAAATAGGCAGAAGAACACTTCGCAAGGCAATATCAGTAACGTACATTGATATTCCTCGAAAACATTTAAAAACAGACGGGCTCGTCCGGGATTTGAACCCGGGACCTCTCGCACCCAAAGCGAGAATCATACCCCTAGACCAACGAGCCAACTGCGCAACAGTAGAGCTGATCACTGCTATCTCACCAAGACTGTTACTAAAGCTGCCAATGTACATGTTGGTACAAGGTAGAGCGCTTCTAGGGAAGCAGAATCTCTATTATATAAAGCCGTACTGCTGACTCACTGACTGACATAAATGATTGACCACTTCCAGATGAGGTAGAAACGTTAAATTAGGCAAAGTTGTATCTATTAGTGTGAAAGCTAGGGAAAAGTTCCGGAGTGTTCAATATTTTTAGTGTTGCCCCCCACCCCAAAACAAAATTTGGGACGCCATGTTGCAGTGCCCTAGATAATTAAAATTCGGCAAAGTTATAGCTCTTAGCCTGTAAACTGCGGAGAAATTGCAAGAAGTTCAAGTATTCAATATTTTACCCCGTAAAGAATACGAAATATTAAGCGGAATTTAATGACGATGCGCACTTTGGTTTCGAGATTTTTGTAGCTAAACGGTAATTGCTATCAGCAAAACGATTGCACTTTCGTCTCCTAAAATGAAGAGATCTACAGTTTTGGTCCTATGACCTTTTGTCGAATCTCGACCCCTTCTACCTTAGATTGACCTTGATTTTCCCGGTTCTGGTCAATATTGATCATTTTCCAATAATTATTTTACTGATTTACACACTCAAGACAGATAGATGCACGAAATTCAGTAGGCTCCTTGGTACAATCATTGGCCATATGTAGACCGACTTTCATTATTCTAGCCGCCTTGAATGTATGCGGAAAAGGATGGAAAATGCGGAACACTATTCAAATTTCAGCCGAATTTATGATTCTTAAGCAATCTGTGATGAAGCCGATAGAGATACGGCAAAACCTCAAACAAAAATTGTAGGCCGTTTCATCGTCAAGAATGTACCTGTCTGCTAATTTGGTATATCATTTTTCAACTTGTTAAAAGTGTACGAAATTTTACATATATATCGATAAGTTCACCTCTTTCTACTGTATAAATAGGCAGGATACGACAAAATACCCTAAATCCAAAATATAGGTGACAAAAAGTTTCGTCTAATGGCGCAATCCGTATACGATACGACGTACCCTTTGGCCAGAATTAATTTCCAAATGAAAGTCTGCACCCATTAGCGTGCACATTGCCTAGATATATCTCTTATGCCTCAGACAGAGCTGCATTTTTATAATTTACGTCAATATTGTACATTTTCTAAATCTAATTTTACTGTGCTAACACAAATAAGACCGACAGAATCATGAAATTCGGCAGGCTCACTGAAACGTCCGTGGGTCATATGTGAGAAAAATGCATGATTCTAGCACCGTGGACAAATGCAGAAATGAAAGGAATATGTCGACACTGTAATCGTAATGTAAGGTTCTTAGCCAGTCTACGGCTTACACCATGCAGATACGACAAAACATCAATAAACGAAAATGTAGATCGTTTCAACTACGATGCACCTACCAAGTTTTAGGACTAAAGCTGCCCATTACGTTAGGATAATAATTTCGCATTTTTTAAGAAGCGTACGTAATGTTCATCGCGTCGAAACGTTTACATCTATCTCTGCTACAAACCGTGAATATACTGTGCGAGAAAATATCATAGGACCAAATAAGTACGCAAAAATATGGGCCGTCTTGACGCGCATAATAATTTTGCAGGTGACCACTTGTAATGTAGAGGAGTTGGGGGTTTAGGGGCGGAGTCCCAACGAGCGAAAGAGAGTCTTATCTTCAATGTCACAACATAATTGAAGGAAGAACTTTGGGTTAAAACAGACAGACTTCAATGAGAATTTAGTGAATGACCATTTAACATATCTTACATTCCGTTATCTTTTTCTTTATCTGTTTACCGTCTTGCCTTAAGAGCAGACTCTGGGTCGGGGGATACAAGTGGCGAGGATGAACAGTACCTCGCCCAGGCGGCCACACCTGCTATGCTGAACAGGGACCTTGCGGGGGAATGGGAAGATTGGAGGGGATAGACAAGGAAAGGGCCTTAAGTTTTGTACCATCCCGGCGTTTGATTGGAGGAGAAATGGGAAACCGCGAGAAACCACTTCGAGCATGGCCGAGGAGGGAATCAATCTTACAGGGGTATGTACCGGTACCACTTTCAAATTTAGGTGTCTTAATATAAGTGAATATTTTACTTGTAACCAAGTGGTATGTATACCAGTGAATGTGGTGTTGCGCTCTAAACAACTCTCAGTCGAGTTTGCAGCACCGACAGAAAGAGCGCCCCACAGTCGCTTCACCCTCACCCACTCCGTTGCCAAATCTACAGTCAATTCGAACCCGTTAAACTAATCAAATCCACGCGTTTATGTCGCGAGTCAGGTGACGTTTTATCGTGGGAATAAATACATGCTATCTTTACAGCGCGAGCTGTCGAGTGGCTCGTTGGTCTAGGGGTATGATTCTCGCTTAGGGTGCGAGAGGTCCCGGGTTCAAATCCCGGACGAGCCCAAGAGTTTTTTAATCTCACAGTCCATAGTTTGAAGTAGAGAACAGTAGCCACTCGTTGAACTGCGAAAGCCCTGGATTACAATAATGTACCATACCGACATTTGCTTGGAGGAGAATTGGGACACCGCGTTAAACAGCTCCAGATGGCAGCGCCCCACAGTGTACCGTGCTCCAGCCATCGTGCCACGTTTGAAGTTTCGTGGCAGAGCCGGGAATCAAATTCGGGCCAGCGGGTGTGGCAAATTATCACGCTAACAACTACTCCACACAGGCGGACAGTTACAATTTTCAAGGAGAGAAATCCCCGATCTCGATTAATAATCACCACCATTTCTTAATTATGTAATTAAATTTGAAATCGTAGAGCAACCATCGCAGATCATGAGGGAACCGTATCTTAGTCATTTAGTGATGATCGAATCGACTGGACAGTAGGTAAAACGCTCAAGTATTGTAACTCGAATCCAGGGATAGTCCATTTGCTATTGTGTGTGTTCAATTGAGAGGGACTTTACTGAATATAATGTTTTACTGGCATACTTAGGAAACGCATGTAAGGGAGATTTACATCAAATAGGCAGAAGAACACTTCGCAAGGCAATATCAGTAACGTACATTGATATTCCTCGAAAACATTTAAAAACAGACGGGCTCGTCCGGGATTTGAAGCCGGGACCTCTCGCACCCAAAGCGAGAATCATACCCCTAGACCAACGAGCCAACTGCGCAACAGTAGAGCTGATCACTGCTATCTCACCAAGACTGTTACTAAAGCTGCCAATGTACATGTTGGTACAAGGTAGAGCGCTTCTAGGGAAGCAGAATCTCTATTATATAAAGCCGTACTGCTGACTCACTGACTGACATAAATGATTGACCACTTCCAGATGAGGTAGAAACGTTAAATTAGGCAAAGTTGTATCTATTAGTGTGAAAGCTAGGGAAAAGTTCCGGAGTGTTCAATATTTTTAGTGTTGCCCCCCACCCCAAAACAAAATTTGGGACGCCATGTTGCAGTGCCCTAGATAATTAAAATTCGGCAAAGTTATAGCTCTTAGCCTGTAAACTGCGGAGAAATTGCAAGAAGTTCAAGTATTCAATATTTTACCCCGTAAAGAATACGAAATATTAAGCGGAATTTAATGACGATGCGCACTTTGGTTTCGAGATTTTTGTAGCTAAACGGTAATTGCTATCAGCAAAACGATTGCACTTTCGTCTCCTAAAATGAAGAGATCTACAGTTTTGGTCCTATGACCTTTTGTCGAATCTCGACCCCTTCTACCTTAGATTGACCTTGATTTTCCCGGTTCTGGTCAATATTGATCATTTTCCAATAATTATTTTACTGATTTACACACTCAAGACAGATAGATGCACGAAATTCAGTAGGCTCCTTGGTACAATCATTGGCCATATGTAGACCGACTTTCATTATTCTAGCCGCCTTGAATGTATGCGGAAAAGGATGGAAAATGCGGAACACTATTCAAATTTCAGCCGAATTTATGATTCTTAAGCAATCTGTGATGAAGCCGATAGAGATACGGCAAAACCTCAAACAAAAATTGTAGGCCGTTTCATCGTCAAGAATGTACCTGTCTGCTAATTTGGTATATCATTTTTCAACTTGTTAAAAGTGTACGAAATTTTACATATATATCGATAAGTTCACCTCTTTCTACTGTATAAATAGGCAGGATACGACAAAATACCCTAAATCCAAAATATAGGTGACAAAAAGTTTCGTCTAATGGCGCAATCCGTATACGATACGACGTACCCTTTGGCCAGAATTAATTTCCAAATGAAAGTCTGCACCCATTAGCGTGCACATTGCCTAGATATATCTCTTATGCCTCAGACAGAGCTGCATTTTCATAATTTACGTCAATATTGTACATTTTCTAAATCTAATTTTACTGTGCTAACACAAATAAGACCGACAGACTCATGAAATTCGGCAGGCTCACTGAAACGTCCGTGGGTCATATGTGAGAAAAATGCATGATTCTAGAACCGTGGACAAATGCAGAAATGAAAGGAATATGTCGACACTGTAATCGTAATGTAAGGTTCTTAGCCAGTCTACGGCTTACACCATGCAGATACGACAAAACATCAATAAACGAAAATGTAGATCGTTTCAACTACGATGCACCTACCAAGTTTTAGGACTAAAGCTGCCCATTACGTTAGGATAATAATTTCGCATTTTTTAAGAAGCGTACGTAATGTTCATCGCGTCGAAACGTTTACATCTATCTCTGCTACAAACCGTGAATATACTGTGCGAGAAAATATCATAGGACCAAATAAGTACGCAAAAATATGGGCCGTCTTGACGCGCATAATAATTTTCCAGGTGACCATTTGTAATGTAGAGGAGTTGGGGGTTTAGGGGCGGAGTCCCAACGAGCGAAAGAGAGTCTTATCTTCAATGTCACAACATAATTGAAGGAAGAACTTTGGGTTAAAACAGACAGACTTCAATGAGAATTTAGTGAATGACCATTTAACATATCTTACATTCCGTTATCTTTTTCTTTATCTGTTTACCGTCTTGCCTTAAGAGCAGACTCTGGGTCGGGGGATACAAGTGGCGAGGATGAACAGTACCTCGCCCAGGCGGCCACACCTGCTATGCTGAACAGGGACCTTGCGGGGGAATGGGAAGATTGGAGGGGATAGACAAGGAAGAGGGCCTTAAGTTTTGTACCATCCCGGCGTTTGATTGGAGGAGAAATGGGAAACCGCGAGAAACCACTTCGAGCATGGCCGAGGAGGGAATCAATCTTACAGGGGTATGTACCGGTACCACTTTCAAATTTAGGTGTCTTAATATAAGTGAATATTTTACATGTAACCAAGTGGTATGTATACCAGTGAATGTGGTGTTGCGCTCTAAACCACTCTCAGTCGAGTTTGCAGCACCGACAGAAAGAGCGCCCCACAGTCGCTTCACCCTCACCCACTCCGTTGCCAAATCTACAGTCAATTCGAATCCGTTAAACTAATCAAATCCACGCGTTTATGTCGCGAGTCAGGTGACGTTTTATCGTGGGAATAAATACATGCTATCTTTAAAGCGCGAGCCGTCGAGTGGCTCGTTGGTCTAGGGGTATGATTCTCGCTTAGGGTGCGAGAGGTCCCGGGTTCAAATCCCGGACGAGCCCAAGAGTTTTTTAATCTCACAGTCCATAGTTTGAAGTAGAGAACAGTAGCCACTCGTTGAACTGCGAAAGCCCTGGATTACAATAATGTACCATACCGACATTTGCTTGGAGGAGAATTGGGACACCGCGTTAAACAGCTCCAGATGGCAGCGCCCCACAGTGTACCGTGCTCCAGCCATCGTGCCACATTTGAAGTTTCGTGGCAGAGCCGGGAATCAAATTCGGGCCAGCGGGTGTGGCAAATTATCACGCTAACAACTACTCCACACAGGCGGACAGTTACAATTTTCAAGGAGAGAAATCCCCGATCTCGATTAATAATCACCACCATTTCTTAATTATGTAATTAAATTTGAAATCGTAGAGCAACCATCGCAGATCATGAGGGAACCGTATCTTAGTCATTTAGTGATGATCGAATCGACTGGACAGTAGGTAAAACGCTCAAGTATTGTAACTCGAATCCAGGGATAGTCCATTTGCTATTGTGTGTGTTCAATTGAGAGGGACTTTACTGAATATAATGTTTTACTGGCATACTTAGGAAACGCATGTAAGGGAGATTTACATCAAATAGGCAGAAGAACACTTCGCAAGGCAATATCAGTAACGTACATTGATATTCCTCGAAAACATTTAAAAACAGACGGGCTCGTCCGGGATTTGAACCCGGGACCTCTCGCACCCAAAGCGAGAATCATACCCCTAGACCAACGAGCCAACTGCGCAACAGTAGAGCTGATCACTGCTATCTCACCAAGACTGTTACTAAAGCTGCCAATGTACATGTTGGTACAAGGTAGAGCGCTTCTAGGGAAGCAGAATCTCTATTATATAAAGCCGTACTGCTGACTCACTGACTGACATAAATGATTGACCACTTCCAGATGAGGTAGAAACGTTAAATTAGGCAAAGTTGTATCTATTAGTGTGAAAGCTAGGGAAAAGTTCCGGAGTGTTCAATATTTTTAGTGTTGCCCCCCACCCCAAAACAAAATTTGGGACGCCATGTTGCAGTGCCCTAGATAATTAAAATTCGGCAAAGTTATAGCTCTTAGCCTGTAAACTGCGGAGAAATTGCAAGAAGTTCAAGTATTCAATATTTTACCCCGTAAAGAATACGAAATATTAAGCGGAATTTAATGACGATGCGCACTTTGGTTTCGAGATTTTTGTAGCTAAACGGTAATTGCTATCAGCAAAACGATTGCACTTTCGTCTCCTAAAATGAAGAGATCTACAGTTTTGGTCCTATGACCTTTTGTCGAATCTCGACCCCTTCTACCTTAGATTGACCTTGATTTTCCCGGTTCTGGTCAATATTGATCATTTTCCAATAATTATTTTACTGATTTACACACTCAAGACAGATAGATGCACGAAATTCAGTAGGCTCCTTGGTACAATCATTGGCCATATGTAGACCGACTTTCATTATTCTAGCCGCCTTGAATGTATGCGGAAAAGGATGGAAAATGCGGAACACTATTCAAATTTCAGCCGAATTTATGATTCTTAAGCAATCTGTGATGAAGCCGATAGAGATACGGCAAAACCTCAAACAAAATTTGTAGGCCGTTTCATCGTCAAGAATGTACCTGTCTGCTAATTTGGTATATCATTTTTCAACTTGTTAAAAGTGTACGAAATTTTACATATATATCGATAAGTTCACCTCTTTCTACTGTATAAATAGGCAGGATACGACAAAATACCCTAAATCCAAAATATAGGTGACAAAAAGTTTCGTCTAATGGCGCAATCCGTATACGATACGACGTACCCTTTGGCCAGAATTAATTTCCAAATGAAAGTCTGCACCCATTAGCGTGCACATTGCCTAGATATATCTCTTATGCCTCAGACAGAGCTGCATTTTCATAATTTACGTCAATATTGTACATTTTCTAAATCTAATTTTACTGTGCTAACACAAATAAGACCGACAGAATCATGAAATTCGGCAGGCTCACTGAAACGTCCGTGGGTCATATGTGAGAAAAATGCATGATTCTAGCACCGTGGACAAATGCAGAAATGAAAGGAATATGTCGACACTGTAATCGTAATGTAAGGTTCTTAGCCAGTCTACGGCTTACACCATGCAGATACGACAAAACATCAATAAACGAAAATGTAGATCGTTTCAACTACGATGCACCTACCAAGTTTTAGGACTAAAGCTGCCCATTACGTTAGGATAATAATTTCGCATTTTTTAAGAAGCGTACGTAATGTTCATCGCGTCGAAACGTTTACATCTATCTCTGCTACAAACCGTGAATATACTGTGCGAGAAAATATCATAGGACCAAATAAGTACGCAAAAATATGGGCCGTCTTGACGCGCATAATAATTTTGCAGGTGACCACTTGTAGCCGGCCCCGTGGTGTAGGGGTAGCGTGCCTGCCTCTTACCCGGAGGCCCCGGGTTCGATTCCCGGCCAGGTCAGGGATTTTTACCTGTACCTGAGGGCTGGTTCGAGGTCCACTCAGCCTACGTGATTAGAATTGAGGAGCTATCTGACGGTGAGATGGCGGCCCCGGTCTAGAAAGCTAAGAATAACGGCCGAGAGGATTCATCGTGCTGACCACACGACCCCTCATAATCTGCAGGCCTTCGGGCTGAGCAGCGGTCGCTTGGTAGGCCAAGGCCCTTCAAGGGCTGTAGTGCCATGGGGTTTGTTTTTGGTTTGACCACTTGTAATGTAGAGGAGTTGGGGGTTTAGAGGCGGAGTCCCAACGAGCGAAAGAGAGTCTTATCTTCAATGTCACAACATAATTGAAGGAAGAACTTTGGGTTAAAACAGACAGACTTCAATGAGAATTTAGTGAATGACCATTTAACATATCTTACATTCCGTTATCTTTTTCTTTATCTGTTTACCGTCTTGCCTTAAGAGCAGACTCTGGGTCGGGGGATACAAGTGGCGAGGATGAACAGTACCTCGCCCAGGCGGCCACACCTGCTATGCTGAACAGGGACCTTGCGGGGGAATGGGAAGATTGGAGGGGATAGACAAGGAAGAGGGCCTTAAGTTTTGTACCATCCCGGCGTTTGATTGGAGGAGAAATGGGAAACCGCGAGAAACCACTTCGAGCATGGCCGAGGAGGGAATCAATCTTACAGGGGTATGTACCGGTACCACTTTCAAATTTAGGTGTCTTAATATAAGTGAATATTTTACTTGTAACCAAGTGGTATGTATACCAGTGAATGTGGTGTTGCGCTCTAAACAACTCTCAGTCGAGTTTGCAGCACCGACAGAAAGAGCGCCCCACAGTCGCTTCACCCTCACCCACTCCGTTGCCAAATCTACAGTCAATTCGAACCCGTTAAACTAATCAAATCCACGCGTTTATGTCGCGAGTCAGGTGACGTTTTATCGTGGGAATAAATACATGCTATCTTTACAGCGCGAGCTGTCGAGTGGCTCGTTGGTCTAGGGGTATGATTCTCGCTTAGGGTGCGAGAGGTCCCGGGTTCAAATCCCGGACGAGCCCAAGAGTTTTTTAATCTCACAGTCCATAGTTTGAAGTAGAGAACAGTAGCCACTCGTTGAACTGCGAAAGCCCTGGATTACAATAATGTACCATACCGACATTTGCTTGGAGGAGAATTGGGACACCGCGTTAAACAGCTCCAGATGGCAGCGCCCCACAGTGTACCGTGCTCCAGCCATCGTGCCACGTTTGAAGTTTCGTGGCAGAGCCGGGAATCAAATTCGGGCCAGCGGGTGTGGCAAATTATCACGCTAACAACTACTCCACACAGGCGGACAGTTACAATTTTCAAGGAGAGAAATCCCCGATCTCGATTAATAATCACCACCATTTCTTAATTATGTAATTAAATTTGAAATCGTAGAGCAACCATCGCAGATCATGAGGGAACCGTATCTTAGTCATTTAGTGATGATCGAATCGACTGGACAGTAGGTAAAACGCTCAAGTATTGTAACTCGAATCCAGGGATAGTCCATTTGCTATTGTGTGTGTTCAATTGAGAGGGACTTTACTGTATATAATGTTTTACTGGCATACTTAGGAAACGCATGTAAGGGAGATTTACATCAAATAGGCAGAAGAACACTTCGCAAGGCAATATCAGTAACGTACATTGATATTCCTCGAAAACATTTAAAAACAGACGGGCTCGTCCGGGATTTGAACCCGGGACCTCTCGCACCCAAAGCGAGAATCATACCCCTAGACCAACGAGCCAACTGCGCAACAGTAGAGCTGATCACTGCTATCTCACCAAGACTGTTACTAAAGCTGCCAATGTACATGTTGGTACAAGGTAGAGCGCTTCTAGGGAAGCAGAATCTCTATTATATAAAGCCGTACTGCTGACTCACTGACTGACATAAATGATTGACCACTTCCAGATGAGGTAGAAACGTTAAATTAGGCAAAGTTGTATCTATTAGTGTGAAAGCTAGGGAAAAGTTCCGGAGTGTTCAATATTTTTAGTGTTGCCCCCCACCCCAAAACAAAATTTGGGACGCCATGTTGCAGTGCCCTAGATAATTAAAATTCGGCAAAGTTATAGCTCTTAGCCTGTAAACTGCGGAGAAATTGCAAGAAGTTCAAGTATTCAATATTTTACCCCGTAAAGAATACGAAATATTAAGCGGAATTTAATGACGATGCGCACTTTGGTTTCGAGATTTTTGTAGCTAAACGGTAATTGCTATCAGCAAAACGATTGCACTTTCGTCTCCTAAAATGAAGAGATCTACAGTTTTGGTCCTATGACCTTTTGTCGAATCTCGACCCCTTCTACCTTAGATTGACCTTGATTTTCCCGGTTCTGGTCAATATTGATCATTTTCCAATAATTATTTTACTGATTTACACACTCAAGACAGATAGATGCACGAAATTCAGTAGGCTCCTTGGTACAATCATTGGCCATATGTAGACCGACTTTCATTATTCTAGCCGCCTTGAATGTATGCGGAAAAGGATGGAAAATGCGGAACACTATTCAAATTTCAGCCGAATTTATGATTCTTAAGCAATCTGTGATGAAGCCGATAGAGATACGGCAAAACCTCAAACAAAAATTGTAGGCCGTTTCATCGTCAAGAATGTACCTGTCTGCTAATTTGGTATATCATTTTTCAACTTGTTAAAAGTGTACGAAATTTTACATATATATCGATAAGTTCACCTCTTTCTACTGTATAAATAGGCAGGATACGACAAAATACCCTAAATCCAAAATATAGGTGACAAAAAGTTTCGTCTAATGGCGCAATCCGTATACGATACGACGTACCCTTTGGCCAGAATTAATTTCCAAATGAAAGTCTGCACCCATTAGCGTGCACATTGCCTAGATATATCTCTTATGCCTCAGACAGAGCTGCATTTTTATAATTTACGTCAATATTGTACATTTTCTAAATCTAATTTTACTGTGCTAACACAAATAAGACCGACAGAATCATGAAATTCGGCAGGCTCACTGAAACGTCCGTGGGTCATATGTGAGAAAAATGCATGATTCTAGCACCGTGGACAAATGCAGAAATGAAAGGAATATGTCGACACTGTAATCGTAATGTAAGGTTCTTAGCCAGTCTACGGCTTACACCATGCAGATACGACAAAACATCAATAAACGAAAATGTAGATCGTTTCAACTACGATGCACCTACCAAGTTTTAGGACTAAAGCTGCCCATTACGTTAGGATAATAATTTCGCATTTTTTAAGAAGCGTACGTAATGTTCATCGCGTCGAAACGTTTACATCTATCTCTGCTACAAACCGTGAATATACTGTGCGAGAAAATATCATAGGACCAAATAAGTACGCAAAAATATGGGCCGTCTTGACGCGCATAATAATTTTCCAGGTGACCACTTGTAATGTAGAGGAGTTGGGGGTTTAGGGGCGGAGTCCCAACGAGCGAAAGAGAGTCTTATCTTCAATGTCACAACATAATTGAAGGAAGAACTTTGGGTTAAAACAGACAGACTTCAATGAGAATTTAGTGAATGACCATTTAACATATCTTACATTCCGTTATCTTTTTCTTTATCTGTTTACCGTCTTGCCTTAAGAGCAGACTCTGGGTCGGGGGATACAAGTGGCGAGGATGAACAGTACCTCGCCCAGGCGGCCACACCTGCTATGCTGAACAGGGACCTTGCGGGGGAATGGGAAGATTGGAGGGGATAGACAAGGAAGAGGGCCTTAAGTTTTGTACCATCCCGGCGTTTGATTGGAGGAGAAATGGGAAACCGCGAGAAACCACTTCGAGCATGGCCGAGGAGGGAATCAATCTTACAGGGGTATGTACCGGTACCACTTTCAAATTTAGGTGTCTTAATATAAGTGAATATTTTACTTGTAACCAAGTGGTATGTATACCAGTGAATGTGGTGTTGCGCTCTAAACAACTCTCAGTCGAGTTTGCAGCACCGACAGAAAGAGCGCCCCACAGTCGCTTCACCCTCACCCACTCCGTTGCCAAATCTACAGTCAATTCGAATCCGTTAAACTAATCAAATCCACGCGTTTATGTCGCGAGTCAGGTGACGTTTTATCGTGGGAATAAATACATGCTATCTTTACAGCGCGAGCTGTCGAGTGGCTCGTTGGTCTAGGGGTACGATTCTCGCTTAGGGTGCGAGAGGTCCCGGGTTCAAATCCCGGACGAGCCCAAGAGTTTTTTAATCTCACAGTCCATAGTTTGAAGTAGAGAACAGTAGCCACTCGTTGAACTGCGAAAGCCCTGGATTACAATAATGTACCATACCGACATTTGCTTGGAGGAGAATTGGGACACCGCGTTAAACAGCTCCAGATGGCAGCGCCCCACAGTGTACCGTGCTCCAGCCATCGTGCCACGTTTGAAGTTTCGTGGCAGAGCCGGGAATCAAATTCGGGCCAGCGGGTGTGGCAAATTATCACGCTAACAACTACTCCACACAGGCGGACAGTTACAATTTTCAAGGAGAGAAATCCCCGATCTCGATTAATAATCACCACCATTTCTTAATTATGTAATTAAATTTGAAATCGTAGAGCAACCATCGCAGATCATGAGGGAACCGTATCTTAGTCATTTAGTGATGATCGAATCGACTGGACAGTAGGTAAAACGCTCAAGTATTGTAACTCGAATCCAGGGATAGTCCATTTGCTATTGTGTGTGTTCAATTGAGAGGGACTTTACTGTATATAATGTTTTACTGGCATACTTAGGAAACGCATGTAAGGGAGATTTACATCAAATAGGCAGAAGAACACTTCGCAAGGCAATATCAGTAACGTACATTGATATTCCTCGAAAACATTTAAAAACAGACGGGCTCGTCCGGGATTTGAACCCGGGACCTCTCGCACCCAAAGCGAGAATCATACCCCTAGACCAACGAGCCAACTGCGCAACAGTAGAGCTGATCACTGCTATCTCACCAAGACTGTTACTAAAGCTGCCAATGTACATGTTGGTACAAGGTAGAGCGCTTCTAGGGAAGCAGAATCTCTATTATATAAAGCCGTACTGCTGACTCACTGACTGACATAAATGATTGACCACTTCCAGATGAGGTAGAAACGTTAAATTAGGCAAAGTTGTATCTATTAGTGTGAAAGCTAGGGAAAAGTTCCGGAGTGTTCAATATTTTTAGTGTTGCCCCCCACCCCAAAACAAAATTTGGGACGCCATGTTGCAGTGCCCTAGATAATTAAAATTCGGCAAAGTTATAGCTCTTAGCCTGTAAACTGCGGAGAAATTGCAAGAAGTTCAAGTATTCAATATTTTACCCCGTAAAGAATACGAAATATTAAGCGGAATTTAATGACGATGCGCACTTTGGTTTCGAGATTTTTGTAGCTAAACGGTAATTGCTATCAGCAAAACGATTGCACTTTCGTCTCCTAAAATGAAGAGATCTACAGTTTTGGTCCTATGACCTTTTGTCGAATCTCGACCCCTTCTACCTTAGATTGACCTTGATTTTCCCGGTTCTGGTCAATATTGATCATTTTCCAATAATTATTTTACTGATTTACACACTCAAGACAGATAGATGCACGAAATTCAGTAGGCTCCTTGGTACAATCATTGGCCATATGTAGACCGACTTTCATTATTCTAGCCGCCTTGAATGTATGCGGAAAAGGATGGAAAATGCGGAACACTATTCAAATTTCAGCCGAATTTATGATTCTTAAGCAATCTGTGATGAAGCCGATAGAGATACGGCAAAACCTCAAACAAAAATTGTAGGCCGTTTCATCGTCAAGAATGTACCTGTCTGCTAATTTGGTATATCATTTTTCAACTTGTTAAAAGTGTACGAAATTTTACATATATATCGATAAGTTCACCTCTTTCTACTGTATAAATAGGCAGGATACGACAAAATACCCTAAATCCAAAATATAGGTGACAAAAAGTTTCGTCTAATGGCGCAATCCGTATACGATACGACGTACCCTTTGGCCAGAATTAATTTCCAAATGAAAGTCTGCACCCATTAGCGTGCACATTGCCTAGATATATCTCTTATGCCTCAGACAGAGCTGCATTTTCATAATTTACGTCAATATTGTACATTTTCTAAATCTAATTTTACTGTGCTAACACAAATAAGACCGACAGAATCATGAAATTCGGCAGGCTCACTGAAACGTCCGTGGGTCATATGTGAGAAAAATGCATGATTCTAGAACCGTGGACAAATGCAGAAATGAAAGGAATATGTCGACACTGTAATCGTAATGTAAGGTTTTTAGCCAGTCTACGGCTTACACCATGCAGATACGACAAAACATCAATAAACGAAAATGTAGATCGTTTCAACTACGATGCACCTACCAAGTTTTAGGACTAAAGCTGCCCATTACGTTAGGATAATAATTTCGCATTTTTTAAGAAGCGTACGTAATGTTCATCGCGTCGAAACGTTTACATCTATCTCTGCTACAAACCGTGAATATACTGTGCGAGAAAATATCATAGGACCAAATAAGTACGCAAAAATATGGGCCGTCTTGACGCGCATAATAATTTTCCAGGTGACCATTTGTAATGTAGAGGAGTTGGGGGTTTAGGGGCGGAGTCCCAACGAGCGAAAGAGAGTCTTATCTTCAATGTCACAACATAATTGAAGGAAGAACTTTGGGTTAAAACAGACAGACTTCAATGAGAATTTAGTGAATGACCATTTAACATATCTTACATTCCGTTATCTTTTTCTTTATCTGTTTACCGTCTTGCCTTAAGAGCAGACTCTGGGTCGGGGGATACAAGTGGCGAGGATGAACAGTACCTCGCCCAGGCGGCCACACCTGCTATGCTGAACAGGGACCTTGCGGGGGAATGGGAAGATTGGAGGGGATAGACAAGGAAGAGGGCCTTAAGTTTTGTACCATCCCGGCGTTTGATTGGAGGAGAAATGGGAAACCGCGAGAAACCACTTCGAGCATGGCCGAGGAGGGAATCAATCTTACAGGGGTATGTACCGGTACCACTTTCAAATTTAGGTGTCTTAATATAAGTGAATATTTTACATGTAACCAAGTGGTATGTATACCAGTGAATGTGGTGTTGCGCTCTAAACCACTCTCAGTCGAGTTTGCAGCACCGACAGAAAGAGCGCCCCACAGTCGCTTCACCCTCACCCACTCCGTTGCCAAATCTACAGTCAATTCGAATCCGTTAAACTAATCAAATCCACGCGTTTATGTCGCGAGTCAGGTGACGTTTTATCGTGGGAATAAATACATGCTATCTTTAAAGCGCGAGCCGTCGAGTGGCTCGTTGGTCTAGGGGTATGATTCTCGCTTAGGGTGCGAGAGGTCCCGGGTTCAAATCCCGGACGAGCCCAAGAGTTTTTTAATCTCACAGTCCATAGTTTGAAGTAGAGAACAGTAGCCACTCGTTGAACTGCGAAAGCCCTGGATTACAATAATGTACCATACCGACATTTGCTTGGAGGAGAATTGGGACACCGCGTTAAACAGCTCCAGATGGCAGCGCCCCACAGTGTACCGTGCTCCAGCCATCGTGCCACATTTGAAGTTTCGTGGCAGAGCCGGGAATCAAATTCGGGCCAGCGGGTGTGGCAAATTATCACGCTAACAACTACTCCACACAGGCGGACAGTTACAATTTTCAAGGAGAGAAATCCCCGATCTCGATTAATAATCACCACCATTTCTTAATTATGTAATTAAATTTGAAATCGTAGAGCAACCATCGCAGATCATGAGGGAACCGTATCTTAGTCATTTAGTGATGATCGAATCGACTGGACAGTAGGTAAAACGCTCAAGTATTGTAACTCGAATCCAGGGATAGTCCATTTGCTATTGTGTGTGTTCAATTGAGAGGGACTTTACTGAATATAATGTTTTACTGGCATACTTAGGAAACGCATGTAAGGGAGATTTACATCAAATAGGCAGAAGAACACTTCGCAAGGCAATATCAGTAACGTACATTGATATTCCTCGAAAACATTTAAAAACAGACGGGCTCGTCCGGGATTTGAACCCGGGACCTCTCGCACCCAAAGCGAGAATCATACCCCTAGACCAACGAGCCAACTGCGCAACAGTAGAGCTGATCACTGCTATCTCACCAAGACTGTTACTAAAGCTGCCAATGTACATGTTGGTACAAGGTAGAGCGCTTCTAGGGAAGCAGAATCTCTATTATATAAAGCCGTACTGCTGACTCACTGACTGACATAAATGATTGACCACTTCCAGATGAGGTAGAAACGTTAAATTAGGCAAAGTTGTATCTATTAGTGTGAAAGCTAGGGAAAAGTTCCGGAGTGTTCAATATTTTTAGTGTTGCCCCCCACCCCAAAACAAAATTTGGGACGCCATGTTGCAGTGCCCTAGATAATTAAAATTCGGCAAAGTTATAGCTCTTAGCCTGTAAACTGCGGAGAAATTGCAAGAAGTTCAAGTATTCAATATTTTACCCCGTAAAGAATACGAAATATTAAGCGGAATTTAATGACGATGCGCACTTTGGTTTCGAGATTTTTGTAGCTAAACGGTAATTGCTATCAGCAAAACGATTGCACTTTCGTCTCCTAAAATGAAGAGATCTACAGTTTTGGTCCTATGACCTTTTGTCGAATCTCGACCCCTTCTACCTTAGATTGACCTTGATTTTCCCGGTTCTGGTCAATATTGATCATTTTCCAATAATTATTTTACTGATTTACACACTCAAGACAGATAGATGCACGAAATTCAGTAGGCTCCTTGGTACAATCATTGGCCATATGTAGACCGACTTTCATTATTCTAGCCGCCTTGAATGTATGCGGAAAAGGATGGAAAATGCGGAACACTATTCAAATTTCAGCCGAATTTATGATTCTTAAGCAATCTGTGATGAAGCCGATAGAGATACGGCAAAACCTCAAACAAAATTTGTAGGCCGTTTCATCGTCAAGAATGTACCTGTCTGCTAATTTGGTATATCATTTTTCAACTTGTTAAAAGTGTACGAAATTTTACATATATATCGATAAGTTCACCTCTTTCTACTGTATAAATAGGCAGGATACGACAAAATACCCTAAATCCAAAATATAGGTGACAAAAAGTTTCGTCTAATGGCGCAATCCGTATACGATACGACGTACCCTTTGGCCAGAATTAATTTCCAAATGAAAGTCTGCACCCATTAGCGTGCACATTGCCTAGATATATCTCTTATGCCTCAGACAGAGCTGCATTTTCATAATTTACGTCAATATTGTACATTTTCTAAATCTAATTTTACTGTGCTAACACAAATAAGACCGACAGAATCATGAAATTCGGCAGGCTCACTGAAACGTCCGTGGGTCATATGTGAGAAAAATGCATGATTCTAGCACCGTGGACAAATGCAGAAATGAAAGGAATATGTCGACACTGTAATCGTAATGTAAGGTTCTTAGCCAGTCTACGGCTTACACCATGCAGATACGACAAAACATCAATAAACGAAAATGTAGATCGTTTCAACTACGATGCACCTACCAAGTTTTAGGACTAAAGCTGCCCATTACGTTAGGATAATAATTTCGCATTTTTTAAGAAGCGTACGTAATGTTCATCGCGTCGAAACGTTTACATCTATCTCTGCTACAAACCGTGAATATACTGTGCGAGAAAATATCATAGGACCAAATAAGTACGCAAAAATATGGGCCGTCTTGACGCGCATAATAATTTTCCAGGTGACCACTTGTAATGTAGAGGAGTTGGGGGTTTAGGGGCGGAGTCCCAACGAGCGAAAGAGAGTCTTATCTTCAATGTCACAACATAATTGAAGGAAGAACTTTGGGTTAAAACAGACAGACTTCAATGAGAATTTAGTGAATGACCATTTAACATATCTTACATTCCGTTATCTTTTTCTTTATCTGTTTACCGTCTTGCCTTAAGAGCAGACTCTGGGTCGGGGGATACAAGTGGCGAGGATGAACAGTACCTCGCCCAGGCGGCCACACCTGCTATGCTGAACAGGGACCTTGCGGGGGAATGGGAAGATTGGAGGGGATAGACAAGGAAGAGGGCCTTAAGTTTTGTACCATCCCGGCGTTTGATTGGAGGAGAAATGGGAAACCGCGAGAAACCACTTCGAGCATGGCCGAGGAGGGAATCAATCTTACAGGGGTATGTACCGGTACCACTTTCAAATTTAGGTGTCTTAATATAAGTGAATATTTTACTTGTAACCAAGTGGTATGTATACCAGTGAATGTGGTGTTGCGCTCTAAACAACTCTCAGTCGAGTTTGCAGCACCGACAGAAAGAGCGCCCCACAGTCGCTTCACCCTCACCCACTCCGTTGCCAAATCTACAGTCAATTCGAATCCGTTAAACTAATCAAATCCACGCGTTTATGTCGCGAGTCAGGTGACGTTTTATCGTGGGAATAAATACATGCTATCTTTACAGCGGGAGCTGTCGAGTGGCTCGTTGGTCTAGGGGTATGATTCTCGCTTAGGGTGCGAGAGGTCCCGGGTTCAAATCCCGGACGAGCCCAAGAGTTTTTTAATCTCACAGTCCATAGTTTGAAGTAGAGAACAGTAGCCACTCGTTGAACTGCGAAAGCCCTGGATTACAATAATATACCATACCGACATTTGCTTGGAGGAGAATTGGGACACCGCGTTAAACAGCTCCAGATGGCAGCGCCCCACAGTGTACCGTGCTCCAGCCATCGTGCCACGTTTGAAGTTTCGTGGCAGAGCCGGGAATCAAATTCGGGCCAGCGGGTGTGGCAAATTATCACGCTAACAACTACTCCACACAGGCGGACAGTTACAATTTTCAAGGAGAGAAATCCCCGATCTCGATTAATAATCACCACCATTTCTTAATTATGTAATTAAATTTGAAATCGTAGAGCAACCATCGCAGATCATGAGGGAACCGTATCTTAGTCATTTAGTGATGATCGAATCGACTGGACAGTAGGTAAAACGCTCAAGTATTGTAACTCGAATCCAGGGATAGTCCATTTGCTATTGTGTGTGTTCAATTGAGAGGGACTTTACTGTATATAATGTTTTACTGGCATACTTAGGAAACGCATGTAAGGGAGATTTACATCAAATAGGCAGAAGAACACTTCGCAAGGCAATATCAGTAACGTACATTGATATTCCTCGAAAACATTTAAAAACAGACGGGCTCGTCCGGGATTTGAACCCGGGACCTCTCGCACCCAAAGCGAGAATCATACCCCTAGACCAACGAGCCAACTGCGCAACAGTAGAGCTGATCACTGCTATCTCACCAAGACTGTTACTAAAGCTGCCAATGTACATGTTGGTACAAGGTAGAGCGCTTCTAGGGAAGCAGAATCTCTATTATATAAAGCCGTACTGCTGACTCACTGACTGACATAAATGATTGACCACTTCCAGATGAGGTAGAAACGTTAAATTAGGCAAAGTTGTATCTATTAGTGTGAAAGCTAGGGAAAAGTTCCGGAGTGTTCAATATTTTTAGTGTTGCCCCCCACCCCAAAACAAAATTTGGGACGCCATGTTGCAGTGCCCTAGATAATTAAAATTCGGCAAAGTTATAGCTCTTAGCCTGTAAACTGCGGAGAAATTGCAAGAAGTTCAAGTATTCAATATTTTACCCCGTAAAGAATACGAAATATTAAGCGGAATTTAATGACGATGCGCACTTTGGTTTCGAGATTTTTGTAGCTAAACGGTAATTGCTATCAGCAAAACGATTGCACTTTCGTCTCCTAAAATGAAGAGATCTACAGTTTTGGTCCTATGACCTTTTGTCGAATCTCGACCCCTTCTACCTTAGATTGACCTTGATTTTCCCGGTTCTGGTCAATATTGATCATTTTCCAATAATTATTTTACTGATTTACACACTCAAGACAGATAGATGCACGAAATTCAGTAGGCTCCTTGGTACAATCATTGGCCATATGTAGACCGACTTTCATTATTCTAGCCGCCTTGAATGTATGCGGAAAAGGATGGAAAATGCGGAACACTATTCAAATTTCAGCCGAATTTATGATTCTTAAGCAATCTGTGATGAAGCCGATAGAGATACGGCAAAACCTCAAACAAAAATTGTAGGCCGTTTCATCGTCAAGAATGTACCTGTCTGCTAATTTGGTATATCATTTTTCAACTTGTTAAAAGTGTACGAAATTTTACATATATTGATAAGTTCACCTCTTTCTACTGTATAAATAGCCAGGATGCGACAAAATACCCTAAATCCAAAATATAGGTGACAAAAAGTTTCGTCTAATGGCGCAATCCGTATACGATACGACGTACCGTTTGGACAGAATTAATTTCCAAATGAAAGTCTGCACCCATTAGCGTGCACATTGCCTAGATATATCTCTTATGCCTCAGACAGAGCTGCATTTTCATAATTTACGTCAATATTGTACATTTTCTAAATCTAATTTTACTGTGCTAACACAAATAAGACCGACAGAATCATGAAATTCGGCAGGCTCACTGAAACGTCCGTGGGTCATATGTGAGAAAAATGCATGATTCTAGCACCGTGGACAAATGCAGAAATGAAAGGAATATGTCGACACTGTAATCGTAATGTAAGGTTCTTAGCCAGTCTACGGCTTACACCATGCAGATACGACAAAACATCAATAAACGAAAATGTAGATCGTTTCAACTACGATGCACCTACCAAGTTTTAGGACTAAAGCTGCCCATTACGTTAGGATAATAATTTCGCATTTTTTAAGAAGCGTACGTAATGTTCATCGCGTCGAAACGTTTACATCTATCTCTGCTACAAACCGTGAATATACTGTGCGAGAAAATATCATAGGACCAAATAAGTACGCAAAAATATGGGCCGTCTTGACGCGCATAATAATTTTCCAGGTGACCACTTGTAATGTAGAGGAGTTGGGGGTTTAGGGGCGGAGTCCCAACGAGCGAAAGAGAGTCTTATCTTCAATGTCACAACATAATTGAAGGAAGAACTTTGGGTTAAAACAGACAGACTTCAATGAGAATTTAGTGAATGACCATTTAACATACCTTACATTCCGTTATCTTTTTCTTTATCTGTTTACCGTCTTGCCTTAAGAGCAGACTCTGGGTCGGGGGATACAAGTGGCGAGGATGAACAGTACCTCGCCCAGGCGGCCACACCTGCTATGCTGAACAGGGACCTTGCGGGGGAATGGGAAGATTGGAGGGGATAGACAAGGAAGAGGGCCTTAAGTTTTGTACCATCCCGGCGTTTGATTGGAGGAGAAATGGGAAACCGCGAGAAACCACTTCGAGCATGGCCGAGGAGGGAATCAATCTTACAGGGGTATGTACCGGTACCACTTTCAAATTTAGGTGTCTTAATATAAGTGAATATTTTACTTGTAACCAAGTGGTATGTATACCAGTGAATGTGGTGTTGCGCTCTAAACCACTCTCAGTCGAGTTTGCAGCACCGACAGAAAGAGCGCCCCACAGTCGCTTCACCCTCACCCACTCCGTTGCCAAATCTACAGTCAATTCGAATCCGTTAAACTAATCAAATCCACGCGTTTATGTCGCGAGTCAGGTGACGTTTTATCGTGGGAATAAATACATGCTATCTTTAAAGCGCGAGCCGTCGAGTGGCTCGTTGGTCTAGGGGTATGATTCTCGCTTAGGGTGCGAGAGGTCCCGGGTTCAAATCCCGGACGAGCCCAAGAGTTTTTTAATCTCACAGTCCATAGTTTGAAGTAGAGAACAGTAGCCACTCGTTGAACTGCGAAAGCCCTGGATTACAATAATGTACCATACCGACATTTGCTTGGAGGAGAATTGGGACACCGCGTTAAACAGCTCCAGATGGCAGCGCCCCACAGTGTACCGTGCTCCAGCCATCGTGCCACGTTTGAAGTTTCGTGGCAGAGCCGGGAATCAAATTCGGGCCAGCGGGTGTGGCAAATTATCACGCTAACAACTACTCCACACAGGCGGACAGTTACAATTTTCAAGGAGAGAAATCCCCGATCTCGATTAATAATCACCACCATTTCTTAATTATGTAATTAAATTTGAAATCGTAGAGCAACCATCGCAGATCATGAGGGAACCGTATCTTAGTCATTTAGTGATGATCGAATCGACTGGACAGTAGGTAAAACGCTCAAGTATTGTAACTCCAATCCAGGGATAGTCCATTTGCTACTGTGTGTGTTCAATTGAGAGGGACTTTACTGTATATAATGTTTTACTGGCATACTTAGGAAACGCATGTAAGGGAGATTTACATCAAATAGGCAGAAGAACACTTCGCAAGGCAATATCAGTAACGTACATTGATATTCCTCGAAAACATTTAAAAACAGACGGGCTCGTCCGGGATTTGAACCCGGGACCTCTCGCACCCAAAGCGAGAATCATACCCCTAGACCAACGAGCCAACTGCGCAACAGTAGAGCTGATCACTGCTATCTCACCAAGACTGTTACTAAAGCTGCCAATGTACATGTTGGTACAAGGTAGAGCGCTTCTAGGGAAGCAGAATCTCTATTATATAAAGCCGTACTGCTGACTCACTGACTGACATAAATGATTGACCACTTCCAGATGAGGTAGAAACGTTAAATTAGGCAAAGTTGTATCTATTAGTGTGAAAGCTAGGGAAAAGTTCCGGAGTGTTCAATATTTTTAGTGTTGCCCCCCACCCCAAAACAAAATTTGGGACGCCATGTTGCAGTGCCCTAGATAATTAAAATTCGGCAAAGTTATAGCTCTTAGCCTGTAAACTGCGGAGAAATTGCAAGAAGTTCAAGTATTCAATATTTTACCCCGTAAAGAATACGAAATATTAAGCGGAATTTAATGACGATGCGCACTTTGGTTTCGAGATTTTTGTAGCTAAACGGTAATTGCTATCAGCAAAACGATTGCACTTTCGTCTCCTAAAATGAAGAGATCTACAGTTTTGGTCCTATGACCTTTTGTCGAATCTCGACCCCTTCTACCTTAGATTGACCTTGATTTTCCCGGTTCTGGTCAATATTGATCATTTTCCAATAATTATTTTACTGATTTACACACTCAAGACAGATAGATGCACGAAATTCAGTAGGCTCCTTGGTACAATCATTGGCCATATGTAGACCGACTTTCATTATTCTAGCCGCCTTGAATGTATGCGGAAAAGGATGGAAAATGCGGAACACTATTCAAATTTCAGCCGAATTTATGATTCTTAAGCAATCTGTGATGAAGCCGATAGAGATACGGCAAAACCTCAAACAAAAATTGTAGGCCGTTTCATCGTCAAGAATGTACCTGTCTGCTAATTTGGTATATCATTTTTCAACTTGTTAAAAGTGTACGAAATTTTACATATATTGATAAGTTCACCTCTTTCTACTGTATAAATAGCCAGGATGCGACAAAATACCCTAAATCCAAAATATAGGTGACAAAAAGTTTCGTCTAATGGCGCAATCCGTATACGATACGACGTACCGTTTGGACAGAATTAATTTCCAAATGAAAGTCTGCACCCATTAGCGTGCACATTGCCTAGATATATCTCTTATGCCTCAGACAGAGCTGCATTTTCATAATTTACGTCAATATTGTACATTTTCTAAATCTAATTTTACTGTGCTAACACAAATAAGACCGACAGAATCATGAAATTCGGCAGGCTCACTGAAACGTCCGTGGGTCATATGTGAGAAAAATGCATGATTCTAGCACCGTGGACAAATGCAGAAATGAAAGGAATATGTCGACACTGTAATCGTAATGTAAGGTTCTTAGCCAGTCTACGGCTTACACCATGCAGATACGACAAAACATCAATAAACGAAAATGTAGATCGTTTCAACTACGATGCACCTACCAAGTTTTAGGACTAAAGCTGCCCATTACGTTAGGATAATAATTTCGCATTTTTTAAGAAGCGTACGTAATGTTCATCGCGTCGAAACGTTTACATCTATCTCTGCTACAAACCGTGAATATACTGTGCGAGAAAATATCATAGGACCAAATAAGTACGCAAAAATATGGGCCGTCTTGACGCGCATAATAATTTTCCAGGTGACCACTTGTAATGTAGAGGAGTTGGGGGTTTAGGGGCGGAGTCCCAACGAGCGAAAGAGAGTCTTATCTTCAATGTCACAACATAATTGAAGGAAGAACTTTGGGTTAAAACAGACAGACTTCAATGAGAATTTAGTGAATGACCATTTAACATATCTTACATTCCGTTATCTTTTTCTTTATCTGTTTACCGTCTTGCCTTAAGAGCAGACTCTGGGTCGGGGGATACAAGTGGCGAGGATGAACAGTACCTCGCCCAGGCGGCCACACCTGCTATGCTGAACAGGGACCTTGCGGGGGAATGGGAAGATTGGAGGGGATAGACAAGGAAGAGGGCCTTAAGTTTTGTACCATCCCGGCGTTTGATTGGAGGAGAAATGGGAAACCGCGAGAAACCACTTCGAGCATGGCCGAGGAGGGAATCAATCTTACAGGGGTATGTACCGGTACCACTTTCAAATTTAGGTGTCTTAATATAAGTGAATATTTTACTTGTAACCAAGTGGTATGTATACCAGTGAATGTGGTGTTGCGCTCTAAACCACTCTCAGTCGAGTTTGCAGCACCGACAGAAAGAGCGCCCCACAGTCGCTTCACCCTCACCCACTCCGTTGCCAAATCTACAGTCAATTCGAATCCGTTAAACTAATCAAATCCACGCGTTTATGTCGCGAGTCAGGTGACGTTTTATCGTGGGAATAAATACATGCTATCTTTAAAGCGCGAGCCGTCGAGTGGCTCGTTGGTCTAGGGGTATGATTCTCGCTTAGGGTGCGAGAGGTCCCGGGTTCAAATCCCGGACGAGCCCAAGAGTTTTTTAATCTCACAGTCCATAGTTTGAAGTAGAGAACAGTAGCCACTCGTTGAACTGCGAAAGCCCTGGATTACAATAATGTACCATACCGACATTTGCTTGGAGGAGAATTGGGACACCGCGTTAAACAGCTCCAGATGGCAGCGCCCCACAGTGTACCGTGCTCCAGCCATCGTGCCACGTTTGAAGTTTCGTGGCAGAGCCGGGAATCAAATTCGGGCCAGCGGGTGTGGCAAATTATCACGCTAACAACTACTCCACACAGGCGGACAGTTACAATTTTCAAGGAGAGAAATCCCCGATCTCGATTAATAATCACCACCATTTCTTAATTATGTAATTAAATTTGAAATCGTAGAGCAACCATCGCAGATCATGAGGGAACCGTATCTTAGTCATTTAGTGATGATCGAATCGACTGGACAGTAGGTAAAACGCTCAAGTATTGTAACTCCAATCCAGGGATAGTCCATTTGCTACTGTGTGTGTTCAATTGAGAGGGACTTTACTGTATACAATGTTTTACTGGCATACTTAGGAAACGCATGTAAGGGAGATTTACATCAAATAGGCAGAAGAACACTTCGCAAGGCAATATCAGTAACGTACATTGATATTCCTCGAAAACATTTAAAAACAGACGGGCTCGTCCGGGATTTGAACCCGGGACCTCTCGCACCCAAAGCGAGAATCATACCCCTAGACCAACGAGCCAACTGCGCAACAGTAGAGCTGATCACTGCTATCTCACCAAGACTGTTACTAAAGCTGCCAATGTACATGTTGGTACAAGGTAGAGCGCTTCTAGGGAAGCAGAATCTCTATTATATAAAGCCGTACTGCTGACTCACTGACTGACATAAATGATTGACCACTTCCAGATGAGGTAGAAACGTTAAATTAGGCAAAGTTGTATCTATTAGTGTGAAAGCTAGGGAAAAGTTCCGGAGTGTTCAATATTTTTAGTGTTGCCCCCCACCCCAAAACAAAATTTGGGACGCCATGTTGCAGTGCCCTAGATAATTAAAATTCGGCAAAGTTATAGCTCTTAGCCTGTAAACTGCGGAGAAATTGCAAGAAGTTCAAGTATTCAATATTTTACCCCGTAAAGAATACGAAATATTAAGCGGAATTTAATGACGATGCGCACTTTGGTTTCGAGATTTTTGTAGCTAAACGGTAATCGCTATCAGCAAAACGATTGCACTTTCGTCTCCTAAAATGAAGAGACCTACAGTTTTGGTCCTATGACCTTTTGTCGAATCTCGACCCCTTCTACCTTAGACTGACCTTGATTTTCCCGGTTCTGGTCAATATTGATCATTTTCCAATAATTATTTTACTGATTTACACACTCAAGACAGATAGATGCACGAAATTCAGTAGGCTCCTTGGTACAATCATTGGCCATATGTAGACCGACTTTCATTATTCTAGCCGCCTTGAATGTATGCGGAAAAGGATGGAAAATGCGGAACACTATTCAAATTTCAGCCGAATTTATGATTCTTAAGCAATCTGTGATGAAGCCGATAGAGATACGGCAAAACCTCAAACAAAAATTGTAGGCCGTTTCATCGTCAAGAATGTACCTGTCTGCTAATTTGGTATATCATTTTTCAACTTGTTAAAAGTGTACGAAATTTTACATATATATCGATAAGTTCACCTCTTTCTACTGTATAAATAGGCAGGATACGACAAAATACCCTAAATCCAAAATATAGGTGACAAAAAGTTTCGTCTAATGGCGCAATCCGTATACGATACGACGTACCCTTTGGCCAGAATTAATTTCCAAATGAAAGTCTGCACCCATTAGCGTGCACATGGCCTAGATATATCTCTTATGCCTCAGACAGAGCTGCATTTTCATAATTTACGTCAATATTGTACATTTTCTAAATCTAATTTTACTGTGCTAACACAAATAAGACCGACAGAATCATGAAATTCGGCAGGCTCACTGAAACGTCCGTGGGTCATATGTGAGAAAAATGCATGATTCTAGCACCGTGGACAAATGCAGAAATGAAAGGAATATGTCGACACTGTAATCGTAATGTAAGGTTCTTAGCCAGTCTACGGCTTACACCATGCAGATACGACAAAACATCAATAAACGAAAATGTAGATCGTTTCAACTACGATGCACCTACCAAGTTTTAGGACTAAAGCTGCCCATTACGTTAGGATAATAATTTCGCATTTTTTAAGAAGCGTACGTAATGTTCATCGCGTCGAAACGTTTACATCTATCTCTGCTACAAACCGTGAATATACTGTGCGAGAAAATATCATAGGACCAAATAAGTACGCAAAAATATGGGCCGTCTTGACGCGCATAATAATTTTCCAGGTGACCACTTGTAATGTAGAGGAGTTGGGTGTTCAGGGGCGGAGTCCCAACGAGCGAAAGAGAGTCTTATCTTCAATGTCACAACATAATCGAAGGAAGAACTTTGGGTTAAAACAGACAGACTTCAATGAGAATTTAGTGAATGACCATTTAACATATCTTACATTCCGTTATCTTTTTCTTTATCTGTTTACCGTCTTGCCTTAAGAGCAGACTCTGGGTCGGGGGATACAAGTGGCGAGGATGAACAGTACCTCGCCCAGGCGGCCACACCTGCTATGCTGAACAGGGACCTTGCGGGGGAATGGGAAGATTGGAGGGGATAGACAAGGAAGAGGGCCTTAAGTTTTGTACCATCCCGGCGTTTGATTGGAGGAGAAATGGGAAACCGCGAGAAACCACTTCGAGCATGGCCGAGGAGGGAATCAATCTTACAGGGGTATGTACCGGTACCACTTTCAAATTTAGGTGTCTTAATATAAGTGAATATTTTACTTGTAACCAAGTGGTATGTATACCAGTGAATGTGGTGTTGCGCTCTAAACCACTCTCAGTCGAGTTTGCAGCCCCGACAGAAAGAGCGCCCCACAGTCGCTTCACCCTCACCCACTCCGTTGCCAAATCTACAGTCAATTCGAATCCGTTAAACTAATCAAATCCACGCGTTTATGTCGCGAGTCAGGTGACGTTTTATCGTGGGAATAAATACATGCTATCTTTACAGCGCGAGCTGTCGAGTGGCTCGTTGGTCTAGGGGTATGATTCTCGCTTAGGGTGCGAGAGGTCCCGGGTTCAAATCCCGGACGAGCCCAAGAGTTTTTTAATCTCACAGTCCATAGTTTGAAGTAGAGAACAGTAGCCACTCACGTTTCACTGGGATTGACCTGGTTATTCGTTGAACTGCGAAAGCCCTGGATTACAATAATGTACCATACCGACATTTGCTTGGAGGAGAATTGGGACACCGCGTTTAACAGCTCCAGATGGCAGCGCCCCACAGTGTACCGTGCTCCAGCCATCGTGCCACGTTTGAAGTTTCGTGGCAGAGCCGGGAATCAAATTCGGGCCAGCGGGTGTGGCAAATTATCACGCTAACAACTACTCCACACAGGCGGACAGTTACAATTTTCAAGGAGAGAAATCCCCGATCTCGATTAATAATCACCACCATTTCTTAATTATGTAATTAAATTTGAAATCGTAGAGCAACCATCGCAGATCATGAGGGAACCGTATCTTAGTCATTTAGTGATGATCGAATCGACTGGACAGTAGGTAAAACGCTCAAGTATTGTAACTCCAATCCAGGGATAGTCCATTTGCTATTGTGTGTGTTCAATTGAGAGGGACTTTACTGTATATAATGTTTTACTGGAATACTTAGGAAACGCATGTAAGGGAGATTTACATCAAATAGGCAGAAGAACACTTCGCAAGGCAATATCAGTAACGTACATTGATATTCCTCGAAAACATTTAAAAACAGACGGGCTGTTCCGGGATTTGAACCCGGGACCTCTCGCACCCAAAGCGGGAATCATACCCCTAGACCAACGAGCCAACTGCGCAACAATAGAGCTGATCACTGCTATCTCACCAAGACTGTTACTAAAGCTGCCAATGTACATGTTGGTACAAGGTAGAGCGCTTCTAGGGAAGCAGAATCTCTATTATATAAAGCCGTACTGCTGACTCACTGACTGACATAAATGATTGACCACTTCCAGATGAGGTAGAAACGTTAAATTAGGCAAAGTTGTATCTATTAGTGTGAAAGCTAGGGAAAAGTTCCGAAGAGTTCAATATTTTTAGTGTTGCCCCCCACCCCAAAACAAAATTTGGGACGCCATGTTGCAGTGCCCTAGATAATTAAAATTCGGCAAAGTTATATCTCTTAGCCTGTAAACTGCGGAGAAATTGCAAGAAGTTCAAGTATTCAATATTTTACCCCGTAAAGAATACGAAATATTAAGCGGAATTTAATGACGATGCGCACTTTGGTTTCAAGATTTTTGTAGCTAAACGGTAATCGCTATCAGCAAAACGGTTGCACTTTCGTCTCCTAAAATGAAGAGATCTACAGTTTTGGTCCTATGACCTTTTGTCGAATCTCGACCCCTTCTACCTTAGATTGACCTTGATTTTCCCGGTTCTGGTCAATATTGATCATTTTCCAATAATTATTTTACTGATTTACACACTCAAGACAGATAGATGCACGAAATTCAGTAGGCTCCTTGGTACTGTGACCGTTCACAACGTCACCTATGGTATGTCATGATATCCAGGAGATGAAATATGCCGTTTTCCGCGTCATTCTACGATAAAAACTGCCCAAGTTAGAATTTTTCTGCCCGCTCCAGGACTCGAGTTGCAATATCCAGAGTCGCGCGACCCAGCTCTAGTTGCTGGTAATTAGCAGCAAGGCGGTGCAAGAGCGCTTGTACTCGAAGCCCTCTCACTCCCACCGCATGCGAGATGAAACGATACGCGTTATCACGTGACAAAGAATCTAGGTCACTAGCTGAGCCCAGAGAGTAGGTCCAACGTGAAAACTAACATTATACCCTGTTTTCCTCGCTTATTCACCACTGCCAACTTAACGCATTCAACTGTTTTATTTCTATTAATTTTCATGAATCGCAAAATACCCAATGGATAATTAAGCGCAAACATTCATCTGAATCAGGGAATTTTACGCATAATTATGAGACCAAGAAGTGCTCTACTTAACTGACAGGGCAGTAACTGCGCTGTAAACAAGGGCGCGTCTTAATGACTAACAGATGTTGGACTCTAACCGTGCCAAGGAACACAAGGAATCCCCTGTGCTCGTCATCATTCCCCGCCAGAGGCTAAAGGACGCTTTTAAGATTGCTTCAAAACCTACGAAGTTATTTTAATAACAGTCACTCAGTGGAGATGGGAATACAGGAGCTACGTTTCGATACCCCGTTCGTCACTGTACGTTGCGTATTAACGGATCAATGTGTGAGAAAGGATTGCATTTTTTCCCCCACCCTCAGCATTCGGGTCTCTAGCGTAGCGCGCCTATATATTCATGAGCTGAGAAGGAGACACCATCCAGTGCATTCTCAATGTGACGCCAGTACGGTAGTGTTTCGTCGTGGTGAAGAAATAATCTTGTAATTTGAGCAGTGTTATGCAGATTCATTAAACCCTGTGAACATCTGCGAAAATATCCACAATTTAACTAAGTTTTTTTTTTGCGAGTATAGTGTGTCGCTATTTAATATAGTGGGAGTAGCACGAAACCGAAATGACTGCTGTCCGTGTGTCGAAGAGGTCGTGCGTCGAGCCTCATATGTGCCGATACTAATACGGCTCAATTAACCACAATAGCCAGGTAACTCAGTGCGTGGAGTTGTGTGTGTGTCTCAACATAATTGATAGATACAAAGAAAGTGCGTGAACGGCTCAGTGTCGGCATAATTAAGGGTAGTGTCACGTCTATAAATCGATAATGCAGTTGAGAGCCTGACTTACGCATGACTAGGCGAGATAGAATATGCTTGAAGTGTGGTCGTGTGAGACGAGAAATTTTAATCCAGTAGTGGCCTAACCAGTGAAATTCTTTATTCAGGACCTAGAATGGCTGTATGCCGTTTATAAAAGAATAGGTACATGAGGAGGGAGCAGTGTCGGGCTACAGAGACAATACCGGCATTGGGTTGGAATGCTCGTGCTATTGAGCAGATCCAACCATATATTCAAATTGTGGTGTGTGATAAACTAACGTATTCACTTGAGATAATTTCCCCTCATTTACATGTCTACGTGAACGCCGGAGTGAACGCCGACGTCCATCTGAATGCCAGAATTTTGCCTGCATATTAGAGAGAACCAGACGCCTAGCTGTCTTCGCCTGGTGTAGCAGAGAACGTCGAGAACGTCATACCAGATCAAGCCGTCATGTTCGTGACCTGCCAGGAAGTCATCATGGGTCTTCACATCGCCGATGACGTGATGCAAGCAGTCTAAATCCATGGAGTGCCTTCCTGTAAAGCTGTGAACGTGGTATCCAGAAGGCTGAGTACATTTCCAAGTATTTATATCTTTGAAGGTCGTGTCCCGTTGTAAATATGTAAATTTTTCACCTAGATATAACGTAAACTGCAAGCACGCCATTTCAGAGGGATAAGAATTATAATTTCATTTTTATTTGGGTCTTTTATGGAATACTTCTTCATGGTTTGGGAACGACCATATTTTACTTCCATTTTTTTTACAAGGGTTTGATAATGCATGACGTAAGTTTAAGGACCTCAGATTAATTAAGTGTGAAGTACCGTCAAGTAAAAGGGCCTAAATATTCTACGTAAGCGACTCCAGTTATCATCTTTCTACAGCCAATAGGAGTCCTCAGAGATATCTCAGTAACTGATTTTTTTTGTACTTCACAAGCTCTTAGGAAATCCTCCTTACTAGAAATTAAAACTGCTGGAACAACGAATGGAGCATGAGATTGGGGTATATATCTTACATCGCTAATTAGTTCGCGAATGTGCAAGTTAACTTGGACCCTGATGGCAGGAGATCATCATTAGATCTGCATCGTGGTCGATGTACCGAGAGGAAATGAAATGGCTGAACAGGCTGTAGCCACAATATATATATTGGGAAATGAAATGTGAAGTTCCCTTGGAATCTGTCATTAAGACACGCGAGGTGCATATCGCGATGTGAATATGTTGATTAGGCCGGATATAGGGCCGTGATTTGTGTGATGCCATTTATGGCCAGTATTGAAAGAAGTGAATAGATTATTTGCCGTGAAGTCATTGCCCGAGAAGGCTAGTGGACCGCTCTTTGAAAGTGTGGCACGGGTAGCTCACTGCGGGAGTTTTATGAGCCCCTTTAAACGGGGGAGTGAAGGCGTTTCTTCAGTGAAATAGAACAGATACAAGTGGCGAGTTTCTTTTCCTTTCGATACAAAGATTATGTGTAGTAATTTAAATAGAGCCAACGTCGCAGAGATTCCAAATGAGCGTGTTTATCATACTGCATATTTGGCAACGTTTAACTTAAAGTAGTGTTGTAACGCGACTTTCAAAGGATTGGGAGTGTAAATTGCTTATCTCAGTTCATACGATACTAGCAAACTTATATCATAATTTGATGCAAATTGAATATATCAATTCTCGACAAACAAACAGAATTACAGCTGGGTATGCCTATGTTGAATAGATTTGTGTGTGAAGTGATTAGTGTAAATGTAAAATGAAATAATTAGAGAGAAAACGCCTCTCTAAATCTGAGATAGTGTAAATAACCCAAGAAGGAGCGCCTTCTTAAGTTGGAATATTTAAACGTATAATGAAGTGTAGAAAGGACTACCGAACATTTAAACGTCAAGATTACCCAAGTTACTATATGTAAGGTGTTTGTATGGCATACCCATGTAAATAATGTGTTTCACTAGTATAAGTAAAATTTTTATTATACAAGATATTGTCTCTCTTCTCATTAGTAATGAAATGGTATTCCTCTCATAATTAACTTTTCCCCCTACTATAGAGACTATTACTAAAGGACTTACCGCCCCATCGGACAGTCCACAGACCCGAAAATGCGATACCGACTCGGCTAGCGAACTATTCTAGTAGGGGAGGGTGAGGCTTCGACAAACCGGGCTGAGTTCGAAGCTCACCGATGGTGCTCCATTCTAACGTCATATTTATGAACAATGGTAACTGGTTCATGTACTGATGCCTTGGAAAGGTTGCAGTACAATCATTGGCCATATGTAGACCGACTTTCATTATTCTAGCCGCCTTGAATGTATGCGGAAAAGGATGGAAAATGCGGAACACTATTCAAATTTCAGCCGAATTTATGATTCTTAAGCAATCTGTGATGAAGCCGATAGAGATACGGCAAAACCTCAAACAAAAATTGTAGGCCGTTTCATCGTCAAGAATGTACCTGTCTGCTAATTTGGTATATCATTTTTCAACTTGTTAAAAGTGTACGAAATTTTACATATATATCGATAAGTTCACCTCTTTCTACTGTATAAATAGGCAGGATACGACAAAATACCCTAAATCCAAAATATAGGTGACAAAAAGTTTCGTCTAATGGCGCAATCCGTATACGATACGACGTACCCTTTGGCCAGAATTAATTTCCAAATGAAAGTCTGCACCCATTAGCGTGCACATTGCCTAGATATATCTCTTATGCCTCAGACAGAGCTGCATTTTCATAATTTACGTCAATATTGTACATTTGTCCGCCTCTGTGGTGTAGTGGTTAGCGTGATTAGCTGCCACCCCCGGAGGTCCGGGTTCGATTCCCGGCTCTGCCACGAAATTTGAAAAGTGGTACGAGGGCTGGAACGGGGTCCACTCAGCCTCGGGAGGTCAACTGAGTAGAGGTGGGTTCGATTCCCACCTCAGCCATCCTGGAAGTGGTTTTCCGTGGTTTCCCACTTCACCTCCAGGCGAATGCCGGGATGGTACCTAACTTAAGGCCACGGCCGCTTCCTTCCCTCATCCTTGCCTATCCCTTCCAAACTTCCCATCCCCCTACAAGGCCCCTGTCCACCATAGCAGGTGAGGCCGCCTGGGCGAGGTACTGGTCATACTCCCCAGTTGTATCCCCCAACCAAGAGTCTGAAGCTCCAGGACACTGCCCTTGAGGCGGTAGAGGTGGGATCCCTCGCTGAGTCCGAGGGAAAAGCCGAACCTGGAGGGTAAACAGATGATGATGATGATGATGATTGTACATTTTCTAAATCTAATTTTACTGTGCTAACACAAATAAGACCGACAGAATCATGAAATTCGGCAGGCTCACTGAAACGTCCGTGGGTCATATGTGAGAAGAATCCATGATTCTAGCACCGTGGACAAATGCAGAAATGAAAGGAATATGTCGACACTGTAATCGTAATGTAAGGTTTTTAGCCAGTCTACGGCTTACACCATGCAGATACGACAAAACATCAATAAACGAAAATGTAGATCGTTTCAACTACGATGCACCTACCAAGTTTTAGGACTAAAGCTGCCCATTACGTTAGGATAATAATTTCGCATTTTTTAAGAAGCGTACGTAATGTTCATCGCGTCGAAACGTTTACATCTATCTCTGCTACAAACCGTGAATATACTGTGCGAGAAAATATCATAGGATCAAATAAGTACGCAAAAATATGGGCCGTCTTGACGCGCATAATAATTTTCCAAGTGACCACTTGTAATGTAGAGGAGTTGGGGGTTTAGGGGCGGAGTCCCAACGAGCGAAAGAGAGTCTTATCTTCAATGTCACAACATAATTGAAGGAAGAACTTTGGGTTAAAACAGACAGACTTCAATGAGAATTTAGTGAATGACCATTTAACATATCTTACATTCCGTTATCTTTTTCTTTATCTTAAGAGCCTTAAGAGAAGACTCTGGGTCGGGGGATACAAGTGGCGAGGATGAACAGTACCTCGCCCAGGCGGCCACACCTGCTATGCTGAACAGGGACCTTGCGGGGGAATGGGAAGATTGGAGGGGATAGACAAGCAAGAGGGCCTTAAGTTTTGTACCATCCCGGCGTTTGATTGGAGGAGAAATGGGAAACCGCGAGAAACCACTTCGAGCATGGCCGAGGAGGGAATCAATCTTACAGGGGTAGTATGTACCGGTACCACTTTCAAATTTAGGTGTCTTAATATAAGTGAATATTTTACTTGTAACCAAGTGGTATGTATACCAGTGAATGTGGTGTTGCGATCTAAATCACTCTCAGTCGAGTTTGCAGCACCGACAGAAAGAGCGCCCCACAGTCGCTTCACCCTCACCCACTCCGTTGCCAAATCTACAGTCAATTCGAATCCGTTAAACTAATCAAATCCACGCGTTCATGTCGCGAGTCAGGTGACGTTTTATCGTGGGAATAAATACATGCTATCTTTACAGCGCGAGCTGTCGAGTGGCTCGTTGGTCTAGGGGTATGATTCTCGCTTAGGGTGCGAGAGGTCCCGGGTTCAAATCCCGGACGAGCCCAAGAGTTTTTTAATCTCACAGTCCATAGTTTGAAGTAGAGAACAGTAGCCACTCGTTGAACTGCGAAAGCCCTGGATTACAATAATGTACCATACCGACATTTGCTTGGAGGAGAATTGGGACACCGCGTTAAACAGCTCCAGATGGCAGCGCCCCACAGTGTACCGTGCTCCAGCCATCGTGCCACGTTTGAAGTTTCGTGGCAGAGCCGGGAATCAAATTCGGGCCAGTGGGTGTGGCAAATTATCACGCTAACAACTACTCCACACAGGCGGACAGTTACAATTTTCAAGGAGAGAAATCCCCGATCTCGATTAATAATCACCACCATTTCTTAATTATGTAATTAAATTTGAAATCGTAGAGCAACCATCGCAGATCATGAGGGAACCGTATCTTAGTCATTTAGTGATGATCGAATCGACTGGACAGTAGGTAAAACGCTCAAGTATTGTAACTCCAATCCAGGGATAGTCCATTTGCTACTGTGTGTGTTCAATTGAGAGGGACTTTACTGTATATAATGTTTTACTGGCATACTTAGGAAACGCATGTAAGGGAGATTTACATCAAATAGGCAGAAGAACACTTCGCAAGGCAATATCAGTAACGTACATTGATATTCCTCGAAAACATTTAAAAACAGACGGGCTCGACCGGGATTTGAACCCTGGACCTCTCGCACCCAAAGCGAGAATCATACCCCTAGACCAACGAGCCAACTGCGCAACAGTAGAGCTGATCACTGCTATCTCACCAAGACTGTTACTAAAGCTGCCAATGTACATGTTGGTACAAGGTAGAGCGCTTCTAGGGAAGCAGAATCTCTATTATATAAAGCCGTACTGCTGACTCACTGACTGACATAAATGATTGACCACTTCCAGATGAGGTAGAAACGTTAAATTAGGCAAAGTTGTATCTATTAGTGTGAAAGCTAGGGAAAGTTCCGAAGAGATCAATATTTTTAGTGTTGCCCCCACCCCAAAACAAAATTTGGGACGCCATGTTGCAGTGCCCTAGATAATTAAAATTCGGCAAAGTTATAGCTGTTAGCCTGTAAACTGCGGAGAAATTGCAAGAAGTTCAAGTATTCAATATTTTACCCCGTAAAGAATACGAAATATTAAGCGGAATTTAATGACGATGCGCACTTTGGTTTCGCGATTTTTGTAGCTAAACGGTAATCGCTATCAGCAAAACGATTGCACTTTCGTCTCCTAAAATGAAGAGATCTACAGTTTTGGTCCTATGACCTTTTGTCGAATCTCGACCCCTTCTACCTTAGATTGACCTTGATTTTCCCGGTTCTGGTCAATATTGATCATTTTCCAACAATTATTTTACTGATTTACACACTCAAGACAGATAGATGCACGAAATTCAGTAGGCTCCTTGGTACAATCATTGGCCATATGTAGACCGACTTTCATTATTCTAGCCGCCTTGAATGTATGCGGAAAAGGATGGAAAATGCGGAACACTATTCAAATTTCAGCCGAATTTATGATTCTTAAGCAATCTGTGATGAAGCCGATAGAGATACGGCAAAACCTCAAACAAAAATTGTAGGCCGTTTCATCGTCAAGAATGTACCTGTCTGCTAATTTGGTATATCATTTTTCAACTTGTTAAAAGTGTACGAAATTTTACATATATTGATAAGTTCACCTCTTTCTACTGTATAAATAGCCAGGATACGACAAAATACCCTAAATCCAAAATATAGGTGACAAAAATTTCGTCTAATGGCGCAATCCGTATACGATACGACGTACCGTTTGGCCAGAATTAATTTCCAAATGAAAGTCTGCACCCATTAGCGTGCACATTGCCTAGATATATCTCTTATGCCTTAGACAGAGCTGCATTATCATAATTCACGTCAATATTGTACATTTTCTAAATCTAATTTTACTGTGCTAACACAAATAAGACCGTCAGAATCATGAAATTCGGCAGGCTCACTGAAACGTCCGTGGGTCATATGTGAGAAAAATGCATGATTCTAGCACCGTGGACAAATGCAGAAATGAAAGGAATATGTCGACACTGTAATCGTAATGTAAGGTTCTTAGGCAGTCTACGGCTTACACCATGCAGATACGACAAAACATCAATAAACGAAAATGTAGATCGTTTCAACTACGATGCACCTACCAAGTTTTAGGACTAAAGCTGCCCATTACGTTAGGATAATAATTTCGCATTTTTTAAGAAGCGTACGTAATGTTCATCGCGTCGAAACGTTTACATCTATCTCTGCTACAAACCGTGAATATACTGTGCGAGAAAATATCATAGGACCAAATAAGTACGCAAAAATATGGGCCGTCTTGACGCGCATAGTAATTTTCCAAGTGACCACTTGTAATGTAGAGGAGTTGGGGGTTTAGGGGCGGAGTCCCAACGAGCGAAAGAGAGTCTTATCTTCAATGTCACAACATAATTGAAGGAAGAACTTTGGGTTAAAACAGACAGACTTCAATGAGAATTTAGTGAATGACCATTTAACATATCTTACATTCCGTTATCTTTTTCTTTATCTGTTTACCGTCTTGCCTTAAGAGCAGACTCTGGGTCGGGGGATACAAGTGGCGAGGATGAACAGTACCTCGCCCAGGCGGCCACACCTGCTATGCTGAACAGGGACCTTGCGGGGGAATGGGAAGATTGGAGGGGATAGACAAGGAAGAGGGCCTTAAGTTTTGTACCATCCCGGCGTTTGATTGGAGGAGAAATGGGAAACCGCGAGAAACCACTTCGAGCATGGCCGAGGAGGGAATCAATCTTACAGGGGTAGTATGTACCGGTACCACTTTCAAATTTAGGTGTCTTAATATAAGTGAATATTTTACTTGTAACCAAGTGGTATGAATACCAGTGAATGTGGTGTTGCGCTCTAAATCACTCTCAGTCGAGTTTGCAGCACCGACAGAAAGAGCGCCCCACAGTCGCTTCACCCTCACCCACTCCGTTGCCAAATCTACAGTCAATTCGAATCCGTTAAACTAATTAAATCCACGCGTTTATGTCGCGAGTCAGGTGACTTTTTATCGTGGGAATAAATACATGCTATCTTTACAGCGCGAGCCTTCAAGTGGCTCGTTGGTCTAGGGGTATGATTCTCGCTTAGGGAGCGAGAGGTCCAGGGTTCAAATCCCGGACGAGCCCAAGAGTTTTGTAATCTCACAGTCCATAGTTTGAAGTAGAGAACAGTAGCCACTCACGATTCACTGGGATTGATCTGATTATTCGTTGAACTGCGAAAGCCCTGAATTAAAATAATGTACTGTAACATTTCGTGGTATCAGTACATCAATTGACCGTAATATTCCCGCAACATGACGTTAAAAATGGAACATCTTGGATGAGGCCTTCGACCGGGCGCGGTGCCGAAGACCCCTTCTCCCCTACTAGCGTTACAAGGCACTAGCTGAGCCGGTAGAGACATACGGGTCGCAGTCTGTCCTTACTGGGCAGTAATCTAATAATTTACAGTAGGGGAATCATAATAATGAGAGGAGTACTATTTACCTATGAAATGAGAAGAATGAATTGCGTTTCTTTTTTTTAAAAAAATTTAATGCCTGAGAAAACACGTGGATAATTTATACATGGATATGCCACCATATTAAACCTATAAATTAGACACCGAAAATTTCCTTTGGTGTGTAACTGTCCTCCTCTAGTCCTTTCCCTAGAATTGCAATTCACTCTGAAGATATTCAAACACATTATGCACTAGTACCGTTGTACACAGAAATAATTAGATGATGGCGTATCTTGTATTACTCGCCTTATTTACATTATTACACTATATATTCAAATACCAAGTCGTCGTCCTATTGGCGAGAATTAACCTTAGCTATCGAATGAACCAGGTGAGACGTATTTGATATATGAGCTTGTCTAAAATATCTGAAAGTCGTCTCACTCATTTGAAAGAAAAACACCTATCTCGCTATCTCATGAAATAAACAAATAATACACATCGTATGTTCCAATGGGATGTCACTTAAATATATACACGAATTCGACACTTATACAACGATGGTTCCTAAACGAATCATATTTAGCGAAACAGAAAAACAATACAGTATTCAAATACATGTCACACCTGTGGAGAGAAGACAATAAATACACTCGACATTCACAATATAAATCACGGACCGGGGCATCCGCCCGTAGCTGGTGGCAGCAGCATAACTGCCTCTGGTGCTGATGAGACATGAACTCATGTCCCATGACAATTGTGAAGTGTGACTTCCACTCTGAAAATCCCTAGTCGTTTTAATTAACATAAAGAAATGGGGGAATTCTCTCATTTATTGGAATTGTAGGTCTAACCAACGGTGTTTATTTCTGAATGGTTGCATGTAATATCGATGCCGGAGAGAAGCAGAACGAGCCCTCTAACACGAAGTTCCTCTCACAGCGGCGATGGTATTTCACATCCCTCCTTACCTGGCCGGACTTTAAATCTCACCGGCCAGCTGTTTACACTGTCCTCACCCTGCGCTTTCACTTTCAACACAAGGGAACTCAGTCCCGTTATCTAGCCACCTCGGCATTTCGCTTTAAAATATCATTATTCATTGGATGCCACACGCATCAATTAAACACATCGGCTTGCATCTAGCCTACTTTATACCATTAGCACGGGATAAACAACCTTGCGCATACTTCGCTTATATTTCATCAACACCGCATTCGATCTATTCCTTATCGGCTAGAGTAGCTCGTTCGCATTTCTCGGCATAACCAATACACGCATATTTTGGAAGAAAGAAAGGCCCTAGCATTCGGGACAAAGTATGCAAACACTCGCGTTCTAAATAAATTCACACATTATCACACTTCACTTGTCATATCGAGGTTTCTTCTTCACCATACTTAATTTATACAGGGGGATGACCTAACACATTACGTGAAGCATCTACTACAGAAAACCTTGAAATTTCTAGATGACTCATATTAGTCGTATCTTTTTAATCGAAGGTACATGGAATGATTTTCAAGAACATTAAATAATCCCTTTTAATTCCCATAGTGCTCCACGGTAAATCAAATCTAGGGTCTTAAATTATCATGCATGAATTCCCATATTAAATAAAGAAATACGGTCCCCGACCGTGAAGAAACATAAACACTAGCCCTATCAATAACTACTACCATCCCTGTGAGAACAACGAAATCCTACCCTACATTTCTAAAGAATCTGCATGCATTAAATATTTACATTTTTACAGGAAATAGACTTTCAAATATTTTCACAATACTCATCTGCCTGGATCACCCCACAGCTCACCCAAGAAGGCACATCTAGTCGTTTAGTCGTCCATTACGACTGCATCAGCAACCTGGAGTCCGGTGTTCGGCTGCCGCTGGGTGGATGGCATGATGTCTTGGCTCCCCGTACACTGTAGGCAGTCCTTGAGGTTCCACGGCGTCTTGGTTATGTACGGGCCTCCCGTCGATTTTCTTCTTCCTCGGAGACTGACGTCACTGGCACATAACACAATGAGGGGATCTGACTTAATTATAATCGTGATAACTGGCAACACATTATAATTTCTATGATCAGAAAGACTCATAGGCTCGAGTCCTCTAACCAAGCACCGGTAATGTTTGTAGCCCGTTGCTTTCCCTATTGGCTGTCTATCCCACTGTCGGCAGTTTAGGCCCTAATTATCACGTTCGCACTTTCACTATTATTAGAAGTCCCAAAGCTACCCTTACGAACGTGGTTTGACCTTGCCTAATTCAGCACTAGTTTATATGGGAGTACAGATTAGCTACTACGTCTGGGATTTTGGTTTTTTTTACCGATATCGCCCTGAGTTTACGCGTCGCCACTGAGCCGCACTTTCTCCTACACCTGATCATTCATCATTATGTGGTTACTGGATCTCCCATGTTATTTCTTCGGCAGTTAATACACTCGTGAATTTACTTACACGATTTCACAGCCTACTAGCGTTTGATTTATGTTCTCTTTACTCATATATTCGTACACATAAGCGCTCTGCATATCATATGACCGTCATGGTTAGGGTTAAATACCGCACTCTGTTAGTATCAATAAATCTTCACTCCACTGTTACATAATCATATCACTGATAGAATTTCAGCTACATAAACACTATTCAAATGATTATTGACTGGTCACACTTTGTAGCACTGAAGTAAAGAATACTGAAGAGTCACTCACATTAGGTACCACTTCACTATGCCACTGGCAGAATAGAACAAGATGCTTGCCTCAGTTCGCACCCCCTTTTATCATGAAACGTGTCAGACTCGAGAGAGAGGGTGAGACTCCTCCTACCTGCAGAAATCGGTCCGGTGGCACGTGGTTTCCAGGATCGATCAATGCATCAAATTAAAGCTCAATTGCGCGAGTTTCTACTGATCACTTATCATTTTGATCACTTCACGCGTTTTGCTTTAATCTCGAAAGCGTCCTTTGATATCCCAGTGAGGGAGGGGCTTGCAATTTGGCGGTTCCGTGGCTTCGGTCACCCTAACAGCTTTCTCCAGATGGTGAACACCTGTGGGATGTCCGTAGACTGCGTAGATTATCCCATTAGAATCATGTAAAGGACTTCTTGGTGTCAAAATTTTCTATAAAATTCGCCGCTTTTAATGAATCTTGAGTCATGAAAATCTGCCTTGTAGTATGCGAGTTATGTTAATTTCTCTCCTGAAAACAATTGAAGACAGGTTTCTGGCAGCGGTGTTTCCGCGGGAAAAGGAGCGAAAAAGTGATATTTGCCAACGCTGGGCACGACCTCCGTGACCTACTTGCTGTGGGAGTGTTTCTTTCTCTGTCGCGCCTGAGTGAGAGCGCTTGTGGCCGGAGGCGAAAATATGTCTCGGTACAGTACTTAGGCGCAAAGAGGGTTTGGTGCGTGGGGCTGGCAGCTCGCCACTCGCACCCCGTGGAGGGTGGACGTGCGCTGACATGGGCGCTAATTAAAGTATGAAAGCGCGGAAAACGGCATATTTGAGCGGCGGAATGCCACAATATAGTCTTGATGATGTGATGAACGGTCACATCCTCTCCCCACTTTGACAAAGAAAAATCACGAGTAGGGATTTTTCTTTCCAGTTCATGGTTTCTGCCATGTCACACTTGACAGTTACGTAGATTGTTATTTTCGCGCCTCAACTCGTATCTGGACGGGAGTATACGCAGGTATTCCTCAGTCATCATGTTTCTTCCCTCCGTGCATTCACGGTAATCGTCTTGGTTTGATTCCTTGTCGCCATCATCCGCGTCGCGGCGGTCTCCGCCAACTATCAGGAAGTTCACCTCGTCTTCTTCTTCCCCTTCTTCTTCTTCTTCCTCTTCTCGTTCAGGCTCTCCTGCGGCGTTGGATCCGTCATCGTCTTCCTCTTCATCATCGGGCATTTCTTCATCATCTCGTTCCTCAGGCAGTTCTCTGTCCTCGTGATTGGATCCTCGGCGGGCAACTGTCCTGGCATATGTTATAACTTCAAATTAGCGGCGTTGTAAATGGCTTCAACGGTGCCATCCATAGACTGAACTTTGTATGAGTTGTTATCTAAATTCTGGATAATCCTGTACGGTCCAATGTAAAGCTCAGCGAACTTGTGATAGAACTTCCTGGGAGGGTCGGAAGTTGTGGGGCGCTTGATTAATACGTATTCGCCTACACGCAGTGGTCGGTGAAACCGCTTACGCCTGAGTCGTCGTAATCGTTTGTCAGCTTGTCTCTTTAGAGACTCCAGAGTGTCTCTCACTCTTAATTCCACAGATGGTCTGGGATCTTCAGGACATGGCACGATATCTTTCCACGGTCTTTCGGGCTGTTCATTAAAGTGTACCACGCTGGGTATCTGCTGGGTCGATTCGTGTACTGTTGAATTGATGCACTCCATAATGATTGGGATTACATCAACCCATCGCCAGTGCTGCCTCGGGCAATAGATCCTACAAAATTTGCCAATCTCGCGCATGATTCTCTCGGAAGGGTTTGATTCCGGATGTCGTATAGAACTCATCAGATGCTGTATTTCCATTTGCTCCATATCTCTTCGAAAAGCGGCAGAGGTGAATTGTGACCCGTGGTCAGTGAGTAGTTTATCTGGTTTACCCATTTTAGGTATAATCTTATTCTTGATCTGGTTAATAACGGTACGTGTGTTAGCCTTCTGTACTGGGCACAACATAACGTACTTCGTGAATACATCCATGCATACCAAGATGAACTGTAGCCCCCTGGTCGCCTTGGGGAGGGGACCGTAAAAATCCATAGAGTATAACTCGCGTGGTTTTTCTGGGATCAGTGGCTTCGGCGGTTGCTTTAATAGATATGCGTTCGGCTTTATGCGTTGGCAGGTATCGCAGGTCATTAGTACCGTGCGTGTCATCCTTCTCATGCGCGGCCAGGTGAAAGTTTCTTTAAGAGTAGCCATGACCTTATCTATTCCTGCGTGCCCTATGGAATGGTGTGTCAGCCAGATGAGATCAACTTGTAAAGCAGGTGGAATAACAACTCGAAGCCGAGTGTGCGCCTCGTCCACATATTTGTACAGGATTCCATTAATATGGTTATAATTTTGAGCGCGCCTCTCAGCATCTACATAATCAGGTGTTCCAGGTTGTAGTTGCTTTCTTAGATATTGAATTATACGGCGTGACTCTGGCCAGTTCTCTTGTTCTTCGGGAATCTGCCTCAACCTATCGAGAATCTCTCGGTCTTCTTCGGTCAGCTGTACGTAGTGTAGAACTTCACTTTCGGGATCCGGATTTCTACTGAGCGCGTCGGCGATAATATTCTCCTTTCCGGCGCAATGTTCCACCTCTAGGTCGAACTGCTGTACAAACAATGTCCAACGATTTACTCTTTCAGACGACATGGTGGATTTTAATATGAATGTGAGAGCTCGGTGATCTGTTCTTAGCAATATGGGGAATCCATAAATGTATTTACGCCAGTGATTTAAGGCGGTGACAATGGCAAGCATTTCCAGCTCCGTGACAGTATAGTTCCGTTCATGTTCGCGCAACTTACGACTCATGAAGGCTAGGTAATTTATGCGAGGTTCGGCATCCTTTCTCTCTTGGTACAGTACTGCGCCGACACCAATCATTGAAGCGTCTGTCTGAATTATAAAACGTTGAGTATAATCTGGATATCCCAGCTTGACGCTATTACTCATTAATTCTTTAGTCCTATTAAACGCATCTTCGCAGGCGGCGTCCCACTTCCACCGGTTGTTTTTCTTCAGAAGTTCTTGTAATGGAGCAACCGTAGTAGTGTAAGACGGACAATGGTCCGAAAAGAAGCCACATAAACCAAGGAATTGCCTGACATGCTTCACTCTGGTGGGCTTCGGAAAATTTTGAATGGCTTTAATTTTGACTGGGTTAGGTGAAATGCCATCTGCATCAATAATATGGCCCAAAAACAGAATGCTACGTTGGCAGAAATGCGACTTTTCAAGATTAATTTTGAAATTATTCCGGCCCAAGTCCTCTAACACAAGTCGCAGGTGTTCAAAATGCTCTTCCATTGTTTCCGTCGCTATCAATATGTCATCAACATATTGGACAGTGATCTCTTTCACCTTGTCGCTCAGGTTTCGGTCCAGCGCTCTAATCAAAGCCGATCCGGCATTCTTGACCCCGAACGGAAGACGCTTGTAAACATACGTCTGTTGGTCAAATAAAAATCCCGTTAAGACCTTAGATTCGCTAGACAGTTCCACATGATGGTATGATGCACGTAGGTCAACGCTAGAAAAGAATTGCATGTGCTGAAACCTCTTTAAGAGATCTTTGATATTCGGGGCTCTATCGTACTCGAGGACTAGCCTCTCATTTATGGACCTCGCATCGAGGCACACCCTCAGGGAGCCATTTGGTTTTGCCACAATAACCAGAGGGTTTAGGAAAGGCGTGGGAGCCTTTGAGATAATGCCATGGTCTTCCATTTCCTTAATGATCGTGCGCACCTTCGCGTGATATTTCTCCGGTATTGGATATGGGTTTTTCTTAAACGGTTCCCAGCTGGTAACCACCATATTGTATTTGAAGTTTAATATTTTCCCTGGGTGAGACCCGAAAACATTCTGGTGTGCTTCTATAATTTCCTTTAATTTCAATTTTTCCTCATCATTAATTTTAGCCTCATTTAGTTTAACTTGTACTACGTCCTCGAACGTAGGCTCTCCTTCTTCCTCATCTTTCTCCAAATTAGCAATCATCGTTTCGAACTTTTCTCTTATTTCTTCCATTTTCTCCTGGTCCCAATTTGGGAACTTATCCTGGTCATCTTCTTCGTTCCGAAATGACTGAGCGGTCCAGATTCTCTCTTCTTCCATGACTTCTGGCATATCGTTCAACCGTATATTTTCCTGATTCATATTTACGAAGAATTTTACATGGTTCTGGTCCATATCGATAACTGCTCTGTACTCTCGCAGAAGATCGGCTCCTAGGATGGTATTGTACTCCATTTTATCCATAACCAGGAATGGATGCGCGAGTATGGCATTACCTATCTCTAGGTCTAGAAATACTTGTGTGTCGCATATTGTGGTGCGGTCAGGGATAATTCCCCGCACCTTTACCCTCGATACAGGGAGAGTTGGAACATTAAATTTTGACTGGACTTCTCTCAAGAAAACCTTCGAAACTACACTTACGCTGGCTCCAGTGTCAACTAAGCAGCGTACGCGTATCACGTGAACTCGGATATAAATTACAGGTAATTCTCGTATCATCCTTTTACAGCTCGGATTAGGATCTTCTAACAAGTCTTCCGGCTGGATTACCCAGGTATCTATTGTGATTATGGTCCATTCTAGTTCGTTTCGATGATCGCTAGTCCGGGAAAAAACTATCTCCTCGCTTCTTAATTCTGTTTTTTTTATCGCTCCACCCCCTGCAGAATATACGGCTGCGTGAGGGTTGAGACTATTTTCGCGGTTTTGCTCTCGATGGGCCTGGAGTTCGAGACTTTCCGCCCCTCTCATTTCTTCTGAAGAGGCCATCTCTCGGATAGCCCCCTGCCACTTGTCATTTCCAATTGGTTGGTTGCGCAGTTGTTCTACGTATCTTCTGGACTCAGCTTGTCGGTCTGGAATCTGGCTTTCATTTCCTCGGGGTCTTACCCACGACCGTCCGCCAGCACCTTTCCACCTATTATAGGGCATTCGGAAACGCTCAGTATAACCATACCGAGGGCCATTTTTTCTCTCTGGTCGTCTCCTGTTTTCGTAATTTCTAGGATCCCAAGCCTCATGATATCGTTCTCGCGGCCTGTTCCATCTGGAGAGGTTCCGGTCCTCCGTCCTCGGTGATGAGTACATCTCTCTAGATTCTTCTGTGCTTGTGCCCTGGGTTCTTCGCTTCGGAGATCCTCCTTCTGGCTTCGCATTTATAATATGGACCGTTTCATGGTGCCTCTGTCTAACGTGTCCCCCGTTAGTTGTTTGATCGAGTTGCCGTAGGATGTGTTCCGCTTCTATGGCCGTTCGGACGTTTGCGGAGATCAATATCTTCTGAACCTCAGGCGGCAGTTGTTTTCTTATGGCCGAGATGAGTTCTAATTCGGATGGCGGACTATCGAGCTCCTTCATTCGTAATAACTGATTTACGAAATATTCACAGAAACGCGTCTGGCCTGTCGCGGAATACCGTCTTGAATATAATTCTAAGCGCAATCCCTGCTGCGCATCGATCCCCCAATATTTTTCAAGGAACCGGCGCCTGAACTCATCATAACTATCAAAGCAATATTTAAAAGCCTTGAACCATATGAGCGGTTGGTCCGCGAGATATCGCTCGACCACACGCAAGCGCTTGTCCACTGGGATGTGGTGATCTGTAAAGTACTGGTCCATCTCACTTAGAAAGCCCTTGGGGGTCATGTGCACGTTTGACCCAAACTTCTTCGGTTCATCGTGATTTAATCGTAAGAAGTTATATAATGGGATCGAACCAAGATCCTGTGGCATGGGGATCTGACCTAGCGGAGGGCGAGTTGGATGCGTCTCGTTAATATGGGGTGACTCTCCCATCATGTCCGACTCTACATGGTTTCCTAACATTTCCTGGCTACCATTTTCCGGTTTTTCAAGACTGAGTTGAGGCCGTCGTCTCTTCGAACTTCTTGTGCCTTTAAGTTTTCGACTTCGTCCTGTAGCTCCATAATTAACTTTTCGTGCACATCAATTTTAATGGCTGCCTTTTGAGCTTTCAGCTCAAAATTCTCTACCTTCTCTCTCAGGTCTTTTATTTTGCCTTGAGTTTCCCGTTGTTTTCCCTCGGCGGAAGTGTTAAGTTCGACCCTTGCCTGACCCATTTGTTGGTCGATGTATTCCTTGCATTTAGCTTCCGTTTGTTCCGCCACCTGTGTCAGATTCTCTTCGATCTCTTGGGACCTCAGAGATAAGTCTTCGAACTTAGTTCGTAGATGAATCATTTCCTCCACTTCAGTATTTAATTTGACCTCTAACTCTTCCACCTTAGTCTGCTGAACGATTAATTTATTATTAGCTTCGCTTATTCTTTCGTCTAAACGGACGTTTGTCTGATCCAATTTTAATGTAAGAGAGTCTATACGATGTGTGACATCGCTAATACTTGAGGTAAAAAGGTCCTTAAGTTCCGCGGCCTGGGCTCTGCCTGATGCTTCATACCCCTCTAATCGTGCATTAATCTGTCCCATATTACTAGTGTGCTGATCTAAAATTGCATTTATTTTGCTGGATTGTTCCTGGTTTTCCGTGTTCATCTGTTCCAGTTTATCAAAACGTTCATTAAGCCGTGTGTTTGCCTGCTCCAATTTCTCGTTCTGTTCGGCCAATAATTGGGCGAACATTGCCTTCACTGCCTCCAAATCCATGTTAAACTGTATTCTTGAGAATTAGTGCCCCCTTGAGTTTGAGCTGCTTCGTGAAACCTTGGTTCATTCGACTTATTCCCTAACGAAAGAAGGTGTGTTTTTTTGAAAAAATACAGGATAATTTATGCCGAAACTAGCTTCACAACAGCTGCGTAACACCTCATAATAATTACTGTGCTTTCTCAGTATACTATAAGTAATTCATGGATATCATCCCGATATACAACGAATACAATCTATTTTAGCCCTTCATGAAATAATAATAATAATAATAATAATAATAATAATAATAATAATAATAATAAGATTCGCGACTACAGGGGCTCGAGAATTTACCTGTACCTGAAACATGGTACGATCCATAAACATTGAATGCTCTCAGCTTCAAGACAGGCAAGATGCGTTAGCAGACAATTCCCCGTCTTAAACTGACAACATCGCACTGTTCATTTAGAAAACAAGAGTCGTGGGATGAGGCAACCCCTCTCATTCGCGATATCTAATCACTTTACGTGGGACATATCCCCTAAACTACCCAGACCTGCTGCACATGCAGTACCTTTAACCTAGACCCATGACCAGTGGAATTTGAAGAATTCCGTCTAATCATTTTATCCTCACTGTTGGGAAAATCATTTCACTGTTTCCATGAAGTTTCACACCCCATAATATTATTGGGTCTGCTATAATCTGAGTGATTCCCGCGCATATTTCCACTTAACCTGGACGCCCGATATTTCATTCTTCTCCCTATAGTTATTATTTAAATTTAATTTACCTTATCACTCATTTAAATAACATGTATTCCTCTGTCCTAACAAAATCGAATATACGGAATAAATTCAGTGTTCCATTCGTTCAGTTCTGACCGTGCCAGTTTGGCAATACTACTTTACTAGGTTCTCATTCAATAGTAGCGGTGTTCGAACTTGTGCCTAATATTTGGCTATGTCATATTTTCTATCGCCATAAGGGCATTACAGGATTTGCCAAGGAAAACAAAAAAAAATACAACACGTGCGAGGTGTCAAACTCGATATCGCAACCTAGGTGTAAATCTGCCCATAAATAACATTGCCCCACGTTGGGCGCCACACTTGATGTAACATTTCGTGGTATCAGTACATCAATTGACCGTAATATTCCGGCAACATGACGTTAAAAATGGAACACCTTGGATGAGGCCTTCGACCGGGCGCGGTGCCGAAGACCCCTTCTCCCCTACTAGCGTTACAAGGCACTAGCTGAGCCGGTAGAGACATACGGGTCGCAGTCTGTCCTTACTGGGCAGTAATCTAATAATTTACAGTAGGGGAATCATAATAATGAGAGGAGTACTATTTACCTATGAAATGAGAAGAATGAATTACGTTTCTTTTTTTTAAAAAAATTAATGCCTGAGAAAACACGTGGATAATTTATACATGGATATGCCACCATATTAAACCTATAAATTAGACACCGAAAATTTCCTTGAGTGTGTAACTGTCCTCCTCTAGTCCTTTCCCTAGAATTGCAATTCACTCTGAAGATATTCAAACACATTATGCACTAGTACCGTTGTACACAGAAATAATTAGATGATGGCGTATCTTGTATTACTCGCCTTATTTACATTATTACACTATATATTCAAATACCAAGTCGTCGTCCTATTGGCGAGAATTAACCTTAGCTATCGAATGAACCAGGTGAGACGTATTTGATATATGAGCTTGTCTAAAATATCTGAAAGTCGTCTCACTCATTTGAAAGAAAAACACCTATCTCGCTATCTCATGAAATAAACAAATAATACACATCGTATGTTCCAATGGGATGTCACTTAAATATATACACGAATTCGACACTTATACAACGATGGTTCCTAAACGAATCATATTTAGCGAAACAGAAAAACAATACAGTATTCAAATACATGTCACACCTGTGGAGAGAAGACAATAAATACACTCGACATTCACAATATAAATCACGGACCGGGGCATCCGCCCGTAGCTGGTGGCAGCAGCATAACTGCCTCTGGTGCTGATGAGACATGAACTCATGTCCCATGACAATTGTGAAGTGTGACTTCCACTCTGAAAATCCCTAGTCGTTTTAATTAACATAAAGAAATGGGGGAATTCTCTCATTTATTGGAATTGTAGGTCTAACCAACGGTGTTTATTTCTGAATGGTTGCATGTAATATCGATGCCGGAGAGAAGCAGAACGAGCCCTCTAACACGAAGTTCCTCTCACAGCGGCGATGGTATTTCACATCCCTCCTTACCTGGCCGGACTTTAAATCTCACCGGCCAGCTGTTTACACTGTCCTCACCCTGCGCTTTCACTTTCAACACAAGGGAACTCAGTCCCGTTATCTAGCCACCTCGGCATTTCGCTTTAAAATATCATTATTCATTGGATGCCACACGCATCAATTAAACACATCGGCTTGCATCTAGCCTACTTTATACCATTAGCACGGGATAAACAACCTTGCGCATACTTCGCTTATATTTCATCAACACCGCATTCGATCTATTCCTTATCGGCTAGAGTAGCTCGTTCGCATTTCTCGGCATAACCAATACACGCATATTTTGGAAGAAAGAAAGGCCCTAGCATTCGGGACAAAGTATGCAAACACTCGCGTTCTAAATAAATTCACACATTATCACACTTCACTTGTCATATCGAGGTTTCTTCTTCACCATACTTAATTTATACAGGGGGATGACCTAACACATTACGTGAAGCATCTACTACAGAAAACCTTGAAATTTCTAGATGACTCATATTAGTCGTATCTTTTTATCGAAGGTACATGGAATGATTTTCAAGAACATTAAATAATCCCTTTTAATTCCCATGGTGCTCCACGGTAAATCAAATCTAGGGTCTTAAATTATCATGCATGAATTCCCATATTAAATAAAGAAATACGGTCCCCGACCGTGAAGAAACATAAACACTAGCCCTATCAATAACTACTACCATCCCTTTGAGAACAACGAAATCCTACCCTACATTTCTAAAGAATCTGCATGCATTAAATATTTACATTTTTACAGGAAATAGACTTTCAAATATTTTCACAATACTCATCTGCCTGGATCACCCCACAGCTCACCCAAGAAGGCACATCTAGTCGTTTAGTCGTCCATTACGACTGCATCAGCAACCTGGAGTCCGGTGTTCGGCTGCCGCTGGGTGGATGGCATGATGTCTTGGCTCCCCGTACACTGTAGGCAGTCCTTGAGGTTCCACGGCGTCTTGGTTATGTACGGGCCTCCCGTCGATTTTCTTCTTCCTCGGAGACTGACGTCACTGGCACATAACACAATGAGGGGATCTGACTTAATTATAATCGTGATAACTGGCAACACATTATAATTTCTATGATCAGAAAGACTCATAGGCTCGAGTCCTCTAACCAAGCACCGGTAATGTTTGTAGCCCGTTGCTTTCCCTATTGGCTGTCTATCCCACTGTCGGCAGTTTAGGCCCTAATTATCACGTTCGCACTTTCACTATTATTAGAAGTCCCAAAGCTACCCTTACGAACGTGGTTTGACCTTGCCTAATTCAGCACTAGTTTATATGGGAGTACAGATTAGCTACTACGTCTGGGATTTTGGTTTTTTTTTTACCGATATCGCCCTGAGTTTACGCGTCGCCACTGAGCCGCACTTTCTCCTACACCTGATCATTCATCATTATATGGTTACTGGATCTCCCATGTTATTTCTTCGGCAGTTAATACACTCGTGAATTTACTTACACGATTTCACAGCCTACTAGCGTTTGATTTATGTTCTCTTTACTCATATATTCGTACACATAAGCGCTCTGCATATCATATGACCGTCATGGTTAGGGTTAAATACCGCACTCTGTTAGTATCAATAAATCTTCACTCCACTGTTACATAATCATATCACTGATAGAATTTCAGCTACATAAACACTATTCAAATGATTATTGACGGGTCACACTTTGTAGCACTGAAGCAAAGAATACTGAAGAGTCACTCACATTAGGTACCACTTCACTATGCCACTGGCAGAATAGAACAAGATGCTTGCCTCAGTTCGCACCCCCTTTTATCATGAAACGTGTCAGACTCGAGAGAGAGGGTGAGACACCTCCTACCTGCAGAAATCGGTCCGGTGGCACGTGGTTTCCAGGATCGATCAATGCATCAAATTAAAGCTCAATTGCGCGAGTTTCTACTGATCACTTATCATTTTGATCACTTCACGCGTTTTGCTTTAATCTCGAAAGCGTCCTTTGATATCCCAGTGAGGGAGGGGCTTGCAATTTGGCGGTTCCGTGGCTTCGGTCACCCTAACAGCTTTCTCCAGATGGTGAACACCTGTGGGATGTCCGTAGACTGCGTAGATTATCCCATTAGAATCATGTAAAGGACTTCTTGGTGTCAAAATTTTCTATAAAATTCGCCGCTTTTAATGAATCTTGAGTCATGAAAATCTGCCTTGTAGTATGCGAGTTATGTTAATTTCTCTCCTGAAAACAATTGAAGACAGGTTTCTGGCAGCGGTGTTTCCGCGGGAAAAGGAGCGAAAAAGTGATATTTGCCAACGCTGGGCACGACCTCCGTGACCTACTTGCTGTGGGAGTGTTTCTTTCTCTGTCGCGCCTGAGTGAGAGCGCTTGTGGCCGGAGGCGAAAATATGTCTCGGTACAGTACTTAGGCGCAAAGAGGGTTTGGTGCGTGGGGCTGGCAGCTCGCCACTCGCACCCCGTGGAGGGTGGACGTGCGCTGACATGGGCGCTAATTAAAGTATGAAAGCGCGGAAAACGGCATATTTGAGCGGCGGAATGCCACAATATAGTCTTGATGATGTGATGAACGGTCACAGTACCATACCGAAATTTGCTTGGAGGAGAATTGGGACACCGCGTTAAACAGCTCCAGATGGCAGCGCCCCACAGTGTACCGTGCTCCAGCCATCGTGCCACGTTTGAAGTTTCGTGGCAGAGCCGGGAATCAAATTCGGGCCAGCGGGTGTGGCAAATTATCACGCTAACAACTACTCCACACAGGCGGACAGTTACAATTTTCAAGGAGAGAAATCCCCGATCTCGATTAATAATCACCACCATTTCTTAATTATGTAATTAAATTTGAAATCGTAGAGCAACCATCGCAGATCATGAGGGAACCGTATCTTAGTCATTTAGTGATGATCGAATCGACTGGACAGTAGGTAAAACGCTCAAGTATTGTAACTCGAATCCAGGGATAGTCCATTTGCTCTTGTGTGTGTTCAATTGATAGGGACTTTACTGTATATAAGGTTTTACTGGCATATTTAGGAAACGCATGTAAGGGAAGATTTACATCAAATAGGCAGAAGAACTCTTCGCAAGGCAATATCAGTGACGTACATTGATATTCCTCGAAAACATTTAAAAACAGACGGGCTCGTCCGGGATTTGAAACCGGGACCTCTCGCACCCAAAGCGAGAATCATACCCCTAGACCCACGAGCCAACTGCTCAACAGTAGAGCTGATCACTGCTATCTCACCAAGACTGTTACTAAACCTGCCAATGTACATGTTGGTACAAGGTAGAGCGCTTCTAGGGAAGCAGAATCTCTATTATATAAAGCCGTACTGCTGACTCACTGACTGACATAAATGATTGACCACTTCCAGATGAGGTAGAAACGTTAAATTAGGCAAAGTTGTATCTATTAGTGTGAAAGCTAGGGAAAAGTTCCGAAGAGATCAATATTATTAGTGTTGCCCCCCACCCCAAAACAAAATTTGGGACGCCATGTCGCAGTGCCCTAGATAATTAAAATTCGGCAAAGTTATAGCTGTTAGCCTGTAAACTGCGGAGAAATTGCAAGAAGTTCAAGTATTCAATATTTTACCCCGTAAAGAATACGAAGTCCGCCTCTGTGGTGTAGTGGTTAGCGTGATTAGCTGCCACCCCCGGAGGTCCGGGTTCGATTCCCGGCTCTGCCACGAAAATTTGAGAAGTGGTACGAGGGCTGGAACGGGGTCCACTATGCCTCGGGAGGTCAACTGAGTAGAGGAGGGTTCGATTCCCACCTCAGCCATCCTCGAAGTGGTTTTCCGTGGTTTCCCACTTCACCTCCAGGCGAATGCCGGGATGGTACCTAACTTAAGGCCACGGCCGCTTCCTTCCCTCTTCCTTGTCTATCCCTTCCAATCTTCCAATCCCTCCACAAGGCCCATGTTCAGCATAGCAGGTGAGGCCGCCTGGGCGAGGTACTGGTCATTCTCCCCAGTTGTATCCCCGACCAAGAGTCTGAAGCTCCAGGACACTGCCCTTGAGGTGGTATAGGTGGGATCCTTATTAAGTCCGAGGGAAAAGCCGAACCTGGAGGGTAAACAGATGATGATGATGATGAAAGAATACGACATATTAAGCGGAATTTAATGACGATGCGCACTTTGGTTTCGTGATTTTTGTAGCTAAACGGTAATCGCTATCAGCAAAACGATTGAACTTTCGTCTCCTAAAATGAAGAGATCTACAGTTTTGGTCCTTGGTACAGTTTTGTCGAATCTCGACCCATTCTACATTAGATTGACCTTGATTTTCCCGGTTCTGGTCAATATTGATCATTTTCCAATAATTATTTTACTGATTTACACACTCAAGACAGATAGATGCACAAAATTCAGCAGGCTCCTTGGTACAATCATTGGCCATATGTAGACGGACTTTCATTATTCTAGCCGCCTTCAATGTATGCGGCCCGGGCGAGTTGGCCGTGCGCGCAGAGGCGCGCGGCTGTGAGCTTGCATCCGGGAGATAGTAGGTTCGAATCCCACTATCGGCAGTCCTGAAAATGGTTTTCCGACGTTTCCCATTTTCACACCAGGCAAATGCTGGGGCTGTACCTTATTTAAGGCCACGGCCGCTTCCTTCCAACTCCTAGGCCTTTCCTATCCCATCGTCGCCGTAAGACCTATCTGTGTCGGTGCGACGTAAAGCCCATAGCAAAAAAAAGATATGCGGAAAAGGATGGAAAATGCGGAACACTATTCAAATTTCAGCCGAATTTATGATTTTTAAGCAATCTGTGATGAAGCCGATAGAGATACGGCAAAACCTCAAACAAAAATTGTAGGCTGTTTCATCGTCAAGAATGTACCTGTCTGCTAATTTGGTATATCATTTTCCAACTTGTTAAAAGTGTACGAAATTTTACATATATTGATAAGTTCACCTCTTTCTACGGTATAAATAGCCAGGATACGACAAAATACCCTAAATCCAAAATATAGGTGACAAAAAGTTTCGTCTAACGGCGCAATCCGTATCTCGATACGATGTACCGTTTGGCCACAATTAATTTCCAAATGAAAATCTGCACCCATTAGCGCGCACATTGCCTAGATATATCTCTTATGCCTCAGACAGAGCTGCATTTTCATAATTCACGTCAATATTGTACATTTTCTAAATCTAATTTTACTGTGCTAACACAAATAAGACCGACAGAATCATGAAATTCGGCAGGCTCATTGAAACGTCCGTGGGTTATATGTGAGAAAAATGCATGATTCTAGCACCGTGGACAAATGCAGAAATGAAAGGAATATGTCGACACTGTAATCGTAATGTAAGGTTCTTAGCCAGTCTACGGCTTACACCATGCAGATACGACAAAACATCAATAAACGAAAATGTAGATCGTTTCAACTACGATGCACCTACCAAGTTTTAGGACTAAAGCTGCCCATTACGTTAGGATAATAATTTCGCATTTTTTAAGAAGCGTACGTAATGTTCATCGCGTCGAAACGTTTACATCTTTCTCTGCTACAAACCGTGAATATACTGTGCGAGAAAATATCATAGGACCAAATAAGTACGCAAAAATATGGGCCGTCCTGACGCGCATAGTAATTTTCCAAGTGACCACTTGTAATGTAGAGGAGTTGGGGGTTTAGGGGCGGAGTCCCAACGAGCGAAAGAGAGTCTTATCTTCAATGTCACAACGTAATTGAAGGAAGAACTTTGTGTTAAAACAGACAGACTTCAATGAGAATTTAGTGAATGACCATTTAACATATCTTACATTCCGATATCTTTTTCTTTATCTGTTTACCGTCTTGCCTTAAGAGCAGACTCTGGGTCGGGGGATACAAGTGGCGAGGATGAACAGTACCTCGCCCAGGCGGCCACACCTGCTATGCTGAACAGGGACCTTGCGGGGGAATGGGAAGATTGGAGGGGATAGACAAGGAAGAGGGCCTTAAGTTTTGTACCATCCCGGCGTTTGATTGGAGGAGAAATGGGAAACCGCGAGAAACCACTTCGAGCATGGCCGAGGAGGGAATCAATCTTACAGGGGTATGTACCGGTACAACTTTCAAATTTAGGTGTCTTAATATAAGTGAATATTTTACTTGTAACCAAGTGGTATGTATACCAGTGAATGTGGTGTTGCGCTCTAAATCACTCTCAGTCGAGTTTGCAGCACCGACAGAAAGAGCGCCCCACAGTCGCTTCACCCTCACCCACTCCGTTGCCAAATCTACAGTCAATTCGAATTCGTTAAACTAATCAAATCCACGCGTTTATGTCGCGAGTCAGGTGACGTTTTATCGTGGGAATAAATACATGCTATCTTTACAGCACGAGCTGTCGAGTGGCTCGTTGGTCTAGGGGTATGATTCTCGCTTAGGGTGCGAGAGGTCCCGGGTTCAAATCCCGGACGAGCCCAAGAGTTTTGTAATCTCACAGTCCATAGTTTGAAGTAGAGAACAGTAGCCACTCGCGTTTCACTGGGATTCATCTGGTTATTCGTTGAACTGCGATAGCCCTGAATTAAAATAATGTACCATACCGAAATTTGCTTGGAGGAGAATTGGGACACCGCGTTAAACAGCTCCAGATGGCAGCGCCCCACAGTGTACCGTGCTCCAGCCATCGTGCCACGTTTGAAGTTTCGTGGCAGAGCCGGGAATCAAATTCGGGCCAGCGGGTGTGGCAAATTATCACGCTAACAACTACTCCCCACAGGCGGACAGTTACAATTTTCAAGGAGAGAAATCCCCGATCTCGATTAATAATCACCACCATTTCTTAATTATGTAATTAAATTTGAAATCGTAGAGCAACCATCGCAGATCATGAGGGAACCGTATCTTAGTCATTTAGTGATGATCGAATCGACTGGACAGTAGGTAAAACGCTCAAGTATTGTAACTCGAATCCAGGGATAGTCCATTTGCTCTTGTGTGTGTTCAATTGAGAGGGACTTTACTGTATATAAGGTTTTACTGGCATATTTAGGAAACGCATGTAAGGGAAGATTTACATCAAATAGGCAGAAGAACTCTTCGCAAGGCAATATCAGTAACGTACATTGATATTCCTCGAAAACATTTAAAAACAGACAGGCTCGTGCGGGATTTGAACCCGAGACCTCTCGCACCCAAAGCGAGAATCATACCCCTAGACCAACGAGCCAACTGAGCAACAGTACAGCTGATCACTGCTATCTCACCACGACTGTTACTAAAGCTGCCAATGTACATGTTGGTACAAGGTAGAGCGCTTCTAGGGAAGCAGAATCTCTGTTATATAAAGCCGTACTGCTGACTCACTGACTGACATAAATGATTGACCACTTCCAGATGAGGTAGAAACGTTAAATTAGGCAAAGTTGTATCTATTAGTGTGAAAGCTAGGGAAAAGTTCCGAAGAGTTCAATATTTTTAGTGTTGCCCCCCACCCCAAAACAAAATTTGGGACGCCATGTTGCAGTGCCCTAGATAATTAAATTTCGGCAAAGTTATAGCTCTTAGCCTGTAAACTGCGGAGAAATTGCAAGAAGTTCAAGTATTCAATATTTTACCCCGTAAAGAATACGAAATATTAAGCGGAATTTAATGACGATGCGCACTTTGGTTTCGAGATTTTTGTAGTTAAACGGTAATCGCTATCAGCAAAACGATTGATCTTTCGTCTCCTAAAATGAAGAGATCTACTGTTTTGGTCCTATGACCTTTTGTCGAATCTCGACCCCTTCTACCTTAGATTGACCTTGATTTTCCCGGTTCTGGTCAATATTGATCATTTTCCAATAATTATTTTACTGATTTACACACTCAAGACAGATAGATGCACGAAATTCAGTAGGCTCCTTGGTACAATCATTGGCCATATGTAGACCGACTTTCATTATTCCAGCCGCCTTGAATGTATGCGGAAAAGGATGGAAAATGCGGAACACTATTCAAATTTCAGCCGAATTTATGATTCTTAAGCAATCTGTGATGAAGCCGATAGAGGTACGGCAAAACCTCAAACAAAAATTGTAGGCCGTTTCATCGTCAAGAATGTACCTGTCTGCTAATTTGGTATATCATTTTTCAACTTGTTAAAAGTGTACGAAATTTTACATATATATCGATAAGTTCACCTCTTTCTACTGTATAAATAGCCAGGATACGACAAAATACACTAAATCCAAAATATAGGTGACAAAAAGTTTCGTCTAATGGCGCAATCCGTATGCGATACGACATACCGTTTGGCCAGAATTAATTTTCAAATCAAAGTCTGCACCCATTAGCGTGCACATTGCCTAGATATATCTCTTATGCCACAGACAGAGCTGCATTTTCATAATTTACGTCAATATTGTACATTTTCTAAATCTAATTTTACTGTGCTAACACAAATAAGACCGACAGAATCATGAAATTCGGCAGGCTCACTGAAACGTCCGTGGGTCATATGTGAGAAAAATGCATGATTCTAGCACCGTGGACAAATGCAGAAATGAAAGGAATATGTCGACACTGTAATCGTAATGTAAGGTTCTTAGCCAGTCTACGGCTTACACCATGCAGATACGACAAAACATCAATAAACGAAAATGTAGATCGTTTCAACTACGATGCACCTACCAAGTTTTAGGACTAAAGCTGCCCATTATGTTAGGATAATAATTTCGCATTTTTTAAAAAGCGTACGTAATGTTCATCGCGTCGAAACGTTTACATCTATCTCTGCTACAAACCGTGAATATACTGTGCGAGAAAATATCATAGGACCAAATAAGTACGCAAAAATATGGGCCGTCTTGACGCGCATAGTAATTTTCCAAGTGACCACTTGTAATGTAGAGGAGTTGGGGGTTTAGGGGCGGAGTCCCAACGAGCGAAAGAGAGTCTTATCTTCAATGTCACAACGTAATTGAAGGAAGAACTTTGGGTTAAAACAGACAGACTTCAATGAGAATTTAGTGAATGACCATTTAACATATCTTGCATTCCGTTATCTGTTTCTTTATCTGTTTACCGTCTTGCCTTAAGAGCAGACTCTGGGTCGGGGGATACAAGTGGCGAGGATGAACAGTACCTCGCCCAGGCGGCCACACCTGCTATGCTGAACAGGGACCTTGCGGGGGTATGGGAAGATTGGAGGGGATAGACAAGGAAGAGGGCCTTAAGTTTTGTACCATCCCGGCGTTTGATTGGAGGAGAAATGGGAAACCGCGAGAAACCACTTCGAGCATGGCCGAGGAGGGAATCAATCTTACAGGGGTATGTACCGGTACCACTTTCAAATTTAGGTGTCTTAATATAAGTGAATATTTTACTTGTAACCAAGTGGTATGTATACCAGTGAATGTGGTGTTGCGCTCTAAATCACTCTCAGTCGAGTTTGCAGCACCGACAGAAAGAGCGCCCCACAGTCGCTTCAGCCTCACCCACTCCGTTGCCAAATCTACAGTCAATTCGAATCCGTTAAACTAATCAAATCCACGCGTTTATGTCGCGAGTCAGGTGACGTTTTATCGTGGGAATAAATACATGCTATCTTTACAGCGCGAGCTGTCGAGTGGCTCGTTGGTCTAGGGGTATGATTCTCGCTTAGGGTGCGAGAGGTCCCGGGTTCAAATCCCGGACGAGCCCAAGAGTTTTTTAATCTCACAGTCCATAGTTTGAAGTAGAGAACAGGTGCCACTCACGTTTCACTGGGATTGATCTGGTTATTCGTTGAACTGCGAAAGCCCTGGATTACAATAATGTACCATACCGACATTTGCTTGGAGGAGAATTGGGACACCGCGTTAAACAGCTCCAGATGGCAGCGCCCCACAGTGTACCGTGCTCCAGCCATCCTGCCACGTTTGAAGTTTCGTGGCAGAGCCGGGAATCAAATTCGGGCCAGCGGGTGTGGCAAATTATCACGCTAACAACTACTCCACACAGGCGGACAGTTACAATTTTCAAGGAGAGAAATCCCCGATCTCGATTAATAATCACCACCATTTCTTAATTATGTAATTAAATTTGAAATCGTAGAGCAACCATCGCAGATCATGAGGGAACCGTATCTTAGTCATTTAGTGATGATCGAATCGACTGGACAGTAGGTAAAACGCTCAAGTATTGTAACACGAATCCAGGGATAGTCCATTTGCTATTGTGTGTGTTCAATTGAGAGGGACTTTACTGTATATAAGGTTTTACTGGCATATTTAGGAAACGCATGTAAGGGAAGATTTACATCAAATAGGCAGAAGATCTCTTCGCAAGGCAATATCAGTAACGTACATTGATATTCCTCGAAAACATTTAAAAACAGACGGGCTCGTCCGGGATTTGAACCCGGGACCTCTCGCACCCAAAGCGAGAATCATACCCCTAGACCAACGAGCCAACTGCGCAACAGTAGAGCTGATCTCTTCTATCTCACCACGACTGTTACTAAAGCTGCCAATGTACATGTTGGTACAAGGTAGAGCGCTTCTAGGGAAGCAGAATCTCTATTATATAAAGCCGTACTGCTGACTCACTGACTGACATAAATGATTGACCACTTCCAGATGAGGTAGAAACGTTAAATTAGGCAAAGTTGTATCTATTAGTGTGAAAGCTAGGGAAAAGTTCCGAAGAGTTCAATATATTTAGTGTTGCCCCCCACCCCAAAACAAAATTTGGGACGCCATGTTGCAGTGCCCTAGATAATTAAAATTCGGCAAAGTTATAGCTCTTAGCCTGTAAACTGCGGAGAAATTGCAAGAAGTTCAAGTATTCAATATTTTACCCCGTAAAGAATACGAAATATTAAGCGGAATTTAATGACGATGCGCACTTTGGTTTCGAGATTTTTGTAGCTAACCGGTAATTGCTGTCAGCAAAACGATTGCACTTTCGTCTCCTAAAATGAAGAGATCTACAGTTTTGGTCCTATGACCTTTTGTCGAATCTCGACCCCTTCTACCTTAGATTGACCTTGATTTTCCCGGTTCTGGTCAATATTGATCATTTTCCAATAATTATTTTACTGATTTACACACTCAAGACAGATAGATGCACGAAATTCAGTAGGCTCCTTGGTACAATCATTGGCCATATGTAGACCGACTTTCATTATTCTTTTTTGCTAGGGGCTTTACGTCGCACCGACACAGATAGGTCTTATGGCGACGATGGGATAGGAAAGGTCTAGGAGTTGGAAGGAAGCGGCCGTGGCCTTAATTAAGGTACAGCCCCAGCATTTGCCTGGTGTGAAAATGGGAAACCACGGAAAACCATCTTCAGGGCTGCCGATAGTAGGATTCGAACCTACTATCTCCCGGATGCAAGCTTACAGCCGCGCGCCTCTACGCGCACGGCCAACTCGCCCGGTCTTTCATTATTCTAGCCGCCTTGAATGTATGCGGAAAAGGATGGAAAATGCGGAACACTATTCAAATTTCAGCCGAATTTATGATTCTTAAGCAATCTGTGATGAAGCCGATAGAGGTACGGCAAAAACCTCAAACAAAAATTGTAGGCCGTTTCATCGTCAAGTATGTACGTGTCTGCTAATTTTGGTATATCATTTTTCAACTTGTTAAAAGTGTACAAAATTTTACATATATTGATAAGTTCACCTCTTTCTACTGTATAAATAGCCAGGATACCACAAAATACCCTAAATCCAAAATACAGGTGACAAAAAGTTTCGTCTAATGGCGCAATCCGTATCTCGATACGACGTACCGTTTGGCCAGAATTAATTTCCAAATGAAAGTCTGCACCCATTAGCGTGCACATTGCCTAGATATATCTCTCATGTCTTAGACAGAGCTGCATTTTCATAATTCACGTCAATATTGTACATTTTCTAAATCTAATTTTACTGTGCTAACACAAATAAGACCGACAGAATCATGAAATTCGGCAGGCTCAGTGAAACGTCCGTGGGTCATATGTGAGAAAAATGCATGATTCTAGCACCGTGGACAAATGCAGAAATGAAAGGAATATGTCGACACTGTAATCGTAATGTAAGGTTCTTAGCCAGTCTACGGCTTACACCATGCAGATACGACAAATCATCAATAAACGAAAATGTAGATCGTCTCAACTACGATGTACCTACCAAGTTTTAGGACTAAAGCTGCCCATTACGTTAGGATAATAATTTCGCATTTTTTAAGAAGCGTACGTAATGTTCATCGCGTCGAAACGTTTACATGTATCTCTGCTACAAACCGTGAATATACTGTGCGAGAAAATATCATAGGACCAAATAAGTACGCATAGTAATTTTCCAAGTGACCACTTGTAATGTAGAGGAGTTGGGGGTTTAGGGGCGGAGTCCCAACGAGCGAAAGAGAGTCTTATCTTCAATGTCACAACATAATTGAAGGAAGAACTTTGGGTTAAAACAGACAGATTTCAATGAGAATTTAGTGAATGACCATTTAACATATCTTACATTCCGTTATCTTTTTCTTTATCTGTTTACCGTCTTGCCTTAAGAGCAGACTCTGGGTCGGGGGATACAAGTGGCGAGGATGAACAGTACCTCGCCCAGGCGGCCACACCTGCTATGCTGAACAGGGACCTTGCGGGGGAATGGGAAGATTGGAGGGGATAGACAAGGAAGAGGGTCTTAAGTTTTGTACCATCCCGGCGTTTGATTGGAGGAGAAATGGGAAACCGCGAGAAACCACTTCGAGCATGGCCGAGGAGGGAATCAATCTTACAGGGGTATGTACCGGTACCACTTTCAAATTTAGGTGTCTTAATATAAGTGAATATTTTACTTGTAACCAAGTGGTATGTATACCAGTGAATGTGGTGTTGCGCTCTAAATCACTCTCAGTCGAGTTTGCAGCACCGACAGAAAGAGCGCCCCACAGTCGCTTCACCCTCACCCACTCCGTTGCCAAATCTACAGTCAATTCGAATCCGTTAAACTAATCAAATCCACGCGTTTAAGTCGCGAGTCAGGTGACGTTTTATCGTGGGAATAAATACATGCTATCTTTACAGCCCGAGCTGTCGAGTGGCTCGTTGGTCTAGGGGTATGAATCTCGCTTAGGGTGCGAGAGGTCCCGGGTTCAAATCCCGGACGAGCCCAAGAGTTTTTTAATCTCACACTCCATAGTTTGAAGTAGAGAACAGTAGCCACTCACGTTTCACTGGGATTGATCTGGTTATTCGTTGAACTGCGAAAGCCCTGGATTACAATAATGTACCATACCGACATTTGCTTGGAGGAGAATTGGGACACCGCGTTAAACAGCTCCAGATGGCAGCGCCCCACTATGTACCGTGTTCCAGCCATCGTGCCACGTTTGAAGTTTCGTGGCAGAGCCGGGAATCAAATTCGGGCCAGCGGGTGTGGCAAATTATCACGCTAACAACTACTCCACACAGACGGACAGTTACAATTTTCAAGGAGAGAAATCCCCGACCTCGATTAATAATCACCACCATTTCTTAATTATGTAATTAAATTTGAAATCGTAGAGCAACCATCGCAGATCATGAGGGAACCGTATCTTAGTATTTAGTGATGATCGAATCGACTGGACAGTAGGTAAAACGCTCAAGTATTGTAACTCGAATCCAGGGATAGTCCATTTGCTCTTGTGTGTGTTCAATTGAGAGGGACTTTACTGTATATAAGGTTTTACTGGCATATTTAGGAAACGCATGTAAGGGAAGATTTACATCAAATAGGCAAAAGTTCTCTTCGCAAGGCAATATCAGTAACGTACATTGATATTCCTCGAAAACATTTAAAAACAGACGGGCTCGTCCGGGATTTGAACCCGGGACCTCTCGCACCCAAAGCGAGAATCATACCCCTAGACCAACGAGCCAACTGCGCAACAGTAGAGCTGATCACTGCTATCTCACCACGACTGTTACTAAAGCTGCCGATGTACATGTTGGTACAAGGTAGAGCGCTTCTAGGGAAGCAGAATCTCTATTATATAAAGCCGTACTGCTGACTCACTGAATGACATAAATGATTGACCACTTCCAGATGAGATAGAAAGGTTAAATTAGGCAAAGATGTATCTATTAGTGTGAAAGCTAGGGAAAAGTTCCGAAGAGATCAATATTTTTAGTGTTGCCCCCCCACCCAAAACAAAATTTGGGACGCCATATTGCAGTGCCCTAGATAATTAAAATTCGGCAAAGTTATAGCTCTTAGACTGTAAACTGCGGAGAAATTGCAAGAAGTTCAAGTATTCAATATTATACCCCGTAAAGAATACGAAATATTAAGCGGAATTTAATGACGATGCGCACTTTGCTTTCGAGATTTTTGTAGCTAAACGGTAATCGCTATCAGCAAAACGATGCACTTTCGCCTCCTAAAATGAAGAGATCTACAGTTTTGGTCCTATGACCTTTTGTCGAATCTCGACCCCTTCTACCTTAGATTGACCTTGATTTTCCCGGTTCTGGTCAATATTGATCATTTTCCAATAATTATTTTACTGATTTACACACTCAAGACAGATAGATGCACGAAATTCAGTAGGCTCCTTGGTACAATCATTGGCCATATGTAGAACGACTTTCATTATTCTAGCCGCCTTGAATGTATGCGGAAAAGGATGTAAAATGCGGAACACTATTCAAATTTCAGCCGAATTTATGATTCATAAGCAATCTGTGATGAAGCCGATAGAGGTACGGCAAAACCTCAAACAAAAATTGTAGGCCGTTTCATCGTCAAGAATGTACCTGTCTGCTAATTTGGTATATCATTTTTCAACTTGTTAAAAGTGTACGAAATTTTACATATATTGATAAGTTCACCTCTTTCTACTGTATAAATAGCCAGGATACGACAAAATACCCTAAATCCAAAATATAGGTGACAAAAAGTTTCGTCTAATGGGGCAATCCGTATACGATACGACGTACCGTTTGGCCAGAATTAATTTCCAAATGAAAGTCTGCACCCATTAGCGTGCACATTGCCTAGATATATCTCTTATGCCTCAGACAGAGCTGCATTTTCATAATTTACGTCAATATTGTACATTTTCTAAATCTAATTTTACTGTGCTAACACAAATAAGACCGACAGAATCATGAAATTCGGCAGGCTCAGTGAAACGTCCGTGGGTCATATGTGAGAAAAATGCATGATTCTAGCACCGTGGACAAATGCAGAAATGAAAGGAATATGTCGACACTGTAATCGTAATGTAAGGTTCTTAGCCAGTCTACGGCTTACACCATGCAGATACGACAAAACATCAATAAACGAAAATGTAGATCGTTTCAACTACGATGCACCTACCAAGTTTTAGGACTAAAGCTGCCCATTACGTTAGGATAATAATTTCGCATTTTTTAAGAAGCGTACGTAATGTTCATCGCGTCGAAACGTTTACATCTATCTCTGCTACAAACCGTGAATATACTGTGCGAGAAAATATCATAGGACCAAATAAGTACGCATAGTAATTTTCCAAGTGACCACTTGTAATGTAGAGGAGTTGGGGGTTTAGGGGCGGAGTCCCAACGAGCGAAAGAGAGTCTTATCTTCAATGTCACAACATAATTGAAGGAAGAACTTTGGGTTAAAACAGACAGACTTCAATGAGAATTTAGTGAATGACCATTTAACATATCTTACATTCCGTTATCTTTTTCTTTATCTGTTTACCGTCTTGCCTTAAGAGCAGACTCTGGGTCGGGGGATACAAGTGGCGAGGATGAACAGTACCTCGCCCAGGCGGCCACACCTGCTATGCTGAACAGGGACCTTGCGGGGGAATGGGAAGATTGGAGGGGATAGACAAGGAAGAGGGCCTTAAGTTTTGTACCATCCCGGCGTTTGATTGGAGGAGAAATGGGAAACCGCGAGAAACCACTTCGAGCATGGCCGAGGAGGGAATCAATCTTACAGGGGTATGTACCGGTACCACTTTCAAATTTAGGTGTCTTAATATAAGTGAATATTTTACTTGTAACCAAGTGGTATGAATACCAGTGAATGTGGTGTTGCGCTCTAAATCACTCTCAGTCGAGTTTGCAGCACCGACAGAAAGAGCGCCCCACAGTCGCTTCACCCTCACCCACTCCGTTGCCAAATCTACAGTCAATTCGAATCCGTTAAACTAATTAAATCCACGCGTTTATGTCGCGAGTCAGGTGACGTTTTATCGTGGGAATAAATACATGCTATCTTTACAGCGCGAGCTTTCGAGTGGCTCGTTGGTCTAGGGGTATGATTCTCGCTTAGGGTGCGAGAGGTCCCGGGATCAAATCCCGGACAAGCCCAAGAGTTTTGTAATCTCACAGTCCATAGTTTGAAGTAGAGAACAGTAGCCACTCACGTTTCACTGGGATTAATCTGGTTATTCGTTGAACTGCGATAGCCCTGAATTAAAATAATGTACCATATCGAAATTTGCTTGGAGGAGAATTGGGACACCGCGTTAAACAGCTCCAATGGCAGCGCCCCACAGTGTACCGTGCTCCAGCCATCGTGCCACGTTTGAAGTTTCGTGGCAGAGCCGGGAATCAAATTCGGGCCAGCGGGTGTGGCAAATTATCACGCTAACTACTACTCCACACAGGCGGACAGTTACAATTTTCAAGGAGAGAAATCCCCGATCTCGATTAATAATCACCACCATTTCTTAATTATGTAATTAAATTTGAAATCGTAGAGCAACCATCGCAGATCATGAGGGAACCGTATCTTAGTCATTTAGTGATGATCGAATCGACTGGACAGTAGGTAAAACGCTCAAGTATTGTAACTCGAATCCAGGGATAGTGCATTTGCTATTGTGTGTGTTCAATTGAGAGGGACTTTACTGTATATAATGTTTTACTGGCATACTTAGGAAACGCATGTAAGGGAGATTTACATCAAATAGGCAGAAGAACACTTCGCAAGGCAATATCAGTAACGTACATTGATATTCCTCGAAAACATTTAAAAACAGACGGGCTCGTCCGGGATTTGAACCCGGGACCTCTCGCACCCAAAGCGAGAATCATACCCCTAGACCAACGAGCCAACTGCGCAACAGTAGAGCTGATCACTGCTATCTCACCAAGACTGTTACTAAAGCTGCCAATGTACATGTTGGTACAAGGTAGAGCGCTTCTAGGGAAGCAGAATCTCTATTATATAAAGCCGTACTGCTGACTCACTGACTGACATAAATGATTGACCACTTCCAGATGAGGTAGAAACGTTAAATTAGGCAAAGTTGTATCTATTAGTGTGAAAGCTAGGGAAAAGCTCCGAAGAGTTCAATATTTTTAGTGTTGCCCCCCCACCCCAAACAAAATTTGGGACGCCATGTTGCAGTGCCCTAGATAATTATAATTCAGCAAAGTTATAGCTCTTAGCCTGTAAACTGCGGAGAAATTGCAAGAAGTTCAAGTATTCAATATTTTACCCCGTAAAGAATACGAAATATTAAGCGGAATTTAATGACGATGCGCACTTTGGTTTCGAGATTTTTGTAGCTAAACGGTAATCGCTATCAGCAAAACGATTGCACTTTCGTCTCCTAAAATGAAGAGATCTACAGTTTTGGTCCTATGACCTTTTGTCGAATCTCGACCCCTTCTACCTTAGATTGACCTTGATTTTCCCGGTTCTGGTCAATATTGATCATTTTCCAATAATTATTTTACTGATTTGCACACTCGAGACAGATAGATGCACGAAATTCAGTAGGCTCCTTGGTACAATCATTGGCCATATGTAGACCGACTTTCATTATTCTAGCCGCCTTGAATGTATGCGGAAAAGGATGGAAAATGCGGAACACTATTCAAATTTCAGCCGAATTTATGATTCTTAAGCAATCTGTGATGAAGCCGATAGAGATACGGCAAAACCTCAAACAAAAATTGTAGGCCGTTTCATCGTCAAGAATGTACCTGTCTGCTAATTTGGTATATCATTTTTCAACTTGTTAAAAGTGTACGAAATTTTACATATATTGATAAGTTCACCTCTTTCTACTGTATAAATAGCCAGGATACGACAAAATACCCTAAATCCAAAATATAGGTGACAAAAAGTTTCGTCTAATGGCGCAATCCGTATACGATACGACGTACCGTTTGGCCAGAATTAATTTCCAAATGAAAGTCTGCACCCATTAGCGTGCACATTGCCTAGATATATCTCTTATGCCTCAGACAGAGCTGCATTTTCATAATTTACGTCAATATTGTACATTTTCTAAATCTAATTTTACTGTGCTAACACAAATAAGACCGACAGAATCATGAAATTCGGCAGGCTCACTGAAACGTCCGTTGGTCATATGTGAGAAAAATGCATGATTCTAGCACCGTGGACAAATGCAGAAATGAAAGGAATATGTCGACACTGTAATCGTAATGTAAGGTTCTTAGCCAGTCTACGGCTTACACCATGCAGATACGACAAATCATCAATAATCGAAAATGTAGATCGTTTCAACTACGATGCACCTACCAAGTTTTAGGACTAAAGCTGCCCATTACGTTAGGATAATAATTTCGCATTTTTTAAGAAGCGTACGTAATGTTCATCGCGTCGAAACGTTTACATCTATCTCTGCTACAAACCGTGAATATACTGTGCGAGAAAATATCATAGGACCAAATAAGTACGCAAAAATATGGGCCGTCTTGACGCGCATAGTAATTTTCCAAGTGACCACTTGTAATGTAGAGGAGTTGGGCGTTTAGGGGCGGAGTCCCAACGAGCGAAAGAAAGTCTTATCTTCAATGTCACAACGTAATTGGAGGAAGAACTTTGGGTTAAAACAGACAGACTTCAATGAGAATTTAGTGAATGACCATTTAACATATCTTACATTTCGTTATCTTTTTCTTTATCTGTTTACCGTCTTGCCTTAAGAGCAGACTCTGGGTCGGGGGATACAAGTGGCGAGGATGAACAGTACCTCGCCCAGGCGGCCACACCTGCCATGCTGAACAGGGACCTTGCGGGGGTATGGGAAGATTGGACGGGATAGACAAGGAAGAGGGCCTTAAGTTTTGTATCATCCCGGCGTTTGATTGGAGGAGAAATGGGAAACCGCGAGAAACCACTTCGAGCATGGCCGAGGAAGGAATCAATCTTACAGGAGTATGTACCGGTACCACTTTCAAATTTAGGTGTCTTAATATAAGTGAATATTTTACTTGTAACCAAGTGGTATGTATACCAGTGAATGTGGTGTTGCGCTCTAAATCACTCTCAGTCGAGTTTGCAGCACCGACAGAAAGAGCGCCCCACAGTCGCTTCACCCTCACCCACTCCGTTGCCAAATCTACAGTCAATTCGAATCCGTTAAACTAATCAAATCCACGCGTTTATGTCGCGAGTCAGGTGACGTTTTATCGTGGGAATAAATACATGCTATCTTTACAACGCGAGCTGTCGAGTGGCTCATTGGTCTAGGGGTATGATTCTCGCTTAGGGTGCGAGAGGTCCCGTGTTCAAATCCCGGACGAGCCCAAGAGTTTTTTAATCTCACAGTCCATAGTTTGAAGTAGAGAACAGTAGCCACTCACGTTTCACTGGGATTGATCTGGTTATTCGTTGAACTGCGAAAGCCCTGGATTACAATAATGTACCATACCGACATTTGCTTGGAGGAGAATTGGGACACCGCGTTAAACAGCTCCAGATGGCAGCGCCCCACAGTGTACCGTGCTCCAGCCATCGTGCCACGTTTGAAGTTTCGTGGCAGAGCCGGGAATCAAATTCGGGCCAGCGGGTGTGGCAAATTATCACGCTAACATCTACTCCACACAGGCGGACAGTTACAATTTTCAAGGAGAGAAATCCCCGATCTCGATTAATAATCACCACCATTTCTTAATTATGTAATTAAATTTGAAATCGTAGAGCAACCATCGCAGATCATGAGGGAACCGTATCTTAGTATTTAGTGATGATCGAATCGACTGGACAGTAGGTAAAACGCTCAAGTATTGTAACTCGAATCCAGGGATAGTCCATTTGCTCTTGTGTGTGTTCAATTGAGAGGGACTTTACTGTATATAAGGTTTTACTGGCATATTTAGGAAACGCATGTAAGGGAAGATTTACATCAAATAGGCAGAAGAACTCTTCGCAAGGCAATATCAGTAACGTACATTGATATTCCTCGAAAACATTTAAAAACAGACGGGCTCGTCCGGGATTTGAACCCGGGACCTCTCGCACCCAAAGCGAGAATCATACCCCTAGACCAACGAGCCAACTGCGCAACAGTAGAGCTGATCACTGCTATCTCACCACGACTGTTACTAAAGCTGCCGATGTACATGTTGGTACAAGGTAGAGCGCTTCTAGGGAAGCAGAATCTCTATTATATAAAGCCGTACTGCTGACTCACTGACTGACATAAATGATTGACCACTTCCAGATGAGGTAGAAAGGTTAAATTAGGCAAAGATGTATCTATTAGTGTGAAAGCTAGGGAAAAGTTCCGAAGAGATCAATATTTTTAGTGTTGCCCCCCCACCCAAAACAAAATTTGGGACTCCATATTGCAGTGCCCTAGATAATTAAAATTCGGCAAAGTTATAGCTCTTAGACTGTAAACTGCGGAGAAATTGCAAGAAGTTCAAGTATTCAATATTATACCCCGTAAAGAATACGAAATATTAAGCGGAATTTAATGACGATGCGCACTTTGGTTTCGAGATTTTTGTAGCTAATCGGTAATCGCTATCAGCAAAACGATTGCACTTTCGCCTCCTAAAATGAAGAGATCTACAGTTTTGGTCCTATGACCTTTTGTCGAATCTCGACCCTTTCTACCTTAGATTGACCTTGATTTTCCCGGTTCTGGTCAATATTGATCATTTTCCAATAATTATTTTACTGATTTACACACTCAAGACAGATAGATGCACGAAATTTAGTAGGCTCCTTGGTACAATCATTGGCCATATGTAGACCGACTTTCATTATTCTAGCCGCCTTGAATGTATGCGGAAAAGGATGGAAAATGCGGAACACTATTCAAATTTCAGCCGAATTTATGATTCTTAAGCAATCTGTGATGAAGCCGATAGAGGTACGGCAAAACCTCAAACAAAAATTGTAGGTCGTTTCATCGTCAAGAATGTACCTGTCTGCTAATTTGGTATATCATTTTTCAACTTGTTAAAAGTGTACGAAATTTTACATTTATTGATAAGTTCACCTCTTTCTACTGTATAAATAGCCAGGTTACGACAAAATACCCTAAATCCAAAATATAGGTGACAAAAAGTTTCGTCTAATGGCGCAATCCGTATACGATACGACGTACCGTTTGGCCAGAATTAATTTCCAAATGAAAGTCTGCACCCATTAGCGTGCACATTGCCTAGATATATCTCTTATACCTCAGACAGAGCTGCATTTTCATAATTTACGTCAATATTGTACATTTTCTAAATCTAATTTTACTGTGCTAACACAAATAAGACCGACAGAATCATGAAATTCGGCGGGCTCACTGAAACGTCCGTGGGTCATATGTGAGAAAAATGCATGATTCTAGCACCGTGGACAAATGCAGAAATGAAAGGAATATGTCGACACTGTAATCGTAATGTAAGGTTCTTAGCCAGTCTACGGCTTACACCATGCAGATACGACAAAACATCAATAAACGAGAATGTAGATCGTTTCAACTACGATGCACCTACCAAGTTTTAGGACTAAAGCTGCCCATTACGTTAGGATAATAATTTCGCATTTTTTAAGAAGCGTACGTAATGTTCATCGCGTCGAAACGTTTACATCTATCTCTGCTACAAACCGTGAATATACTGTGCGAGAAAATATCATAGGACCAAATAAGTACGCAAAAATATGGGCCGTCTTGACGCGCATAGTAATTTTCCAAGTGACCACTTGTAATGTAGAGGAGTTGGGGGTTTAGGGGCGGAGTCCCAACGAGCGAAAGAGAGTCTTATCTTCAATGTCACAACATAATTGAAGGAAGAACTTTGGGTTAAAACAGACAGACTTCAATGAGAATTTAGTGAATGACCGTTATCTTCTTCTTTATCTGATTACCGGCTTGCCTTAAGAGCAGACTCTGGGTCGGGGGATACAAGTGGCGAGGATGAACAGTACCTCGCCCAGGCGGCCAGACCTGCTATGCTGAACAGGACTTTGCGGGGGAATAGGACGATTGTAGGGGATAGACAAGGAAGAGGGCCTTAAATTTTGTACCATCCCGGCATTTGATTGGAGGAGAAATGGGAAACCGCGAAAAACCACTTCGAGCATGGCCGAGGAGGGAATCAATCTTACAGGGGTATGTACCGGTACCACTTTCAAATTTAGGTGTCTTAATATAAGTGAATATTTTACTTGTAACCAAGTGGTATGTATACCAGTGAATGTGGTGTTGCGCTCTAAATCACCCTCAGTCGAGTTGGCAGCACCGACAGAAAGAGCGCCCCACAGTCGCTTCACCCTCACCCTCCCCGTTGCCAAATATTCAGTCAATTCGAATCCGTTAAACTAATCAAATCCACGCGTTTATGTCGCGAGTCAGGTGACGTTTTATCGTGGGAATAAATACATGCTATCTTTACAGCGCGAGCTGTCGAATGGCTCGTTGGTCTACGGGTATGATTCTCGCTTCGGGTGCGAGAGGTCCCGGGTTCAAATCCCGGACGAGCCCAAGAGTTTTTTAATCTCACAGTCCATAGTTTGAAGTAGAGAACAGTAGCCACTCACGTTTCACTGGGATTGATCTGGTTATTCGTTGAACTGCGAAAGCCCTGGATTACAATAATGTACCATACCGACATTTTTGGAGGAGAATTGGGACACCGCGTTAAACAGCTCCAGATGGCAGCGCCCCAGAGTGTACCGTGCTCCAGCCATCCTGCCACGTTTGAAGTTTCGTGGCAGAGCCGGGAATCAAATTCGGGCCAGCGGGTGTGGCAAATTATCACGCTAACAACTACTCCACATAGGCGGACAGTTACAATTTTCAAGGAGAGAAATCCCCGATCTCGATTAATAATCACCACCATTTCTTAATTATGTAATTAAATTTGAAATCGTAGAGCAAATATCGCAGATCATGAGGGAACCGTATCTTAGTCATTTAGTGATGATCGAATCGACTGGACAGTAGGTAAAACGCTCAAGTATTGTAACTCGAATCCAGGGATAGTCCATTTGCTCTTGTGTGTGTTCAATTGAGAGGGACTTTACTGTATATAAGGCTTTACTGGCATATTTAGGAAACGCATGTAAGGGAAGATTTACATCAAATAGGCAGAAGAACTCTTCGCAAGGCAATATCAGTAACGTACATTGATATTCCTCGAAAACATTTAAAAATAGACGGGCTCGTCCGGGATTTGAACCCCAGACCTCTCGCACCCAAAGCGAGAATCATACCCCTAGACCAACGAGCCAACTGCGCAACAGTACAGCTGATCACTGCTATCTCACCACGACTGTTACTAAAGCTGCCAATGTACATGTTGGTACAAGGTAGAGCGCTTCTAGGGAAGCAGAATCTCTATTATATAAAGCCGTACTGCTGACTCACTGACTGACATAAATGATTGACCACTTCCAGATGAGGTAGAAAGTTTAAATTAGGCAAAGTTGTATCTATTAGTGTGAAAGCTAGGGAAAAGTTCCGAAGAGATCAATATTTTTAGTGTTGCCCCCCACCCCAAAACAAAATTTGGGACGCCATGTTGCAGTGCCCTAGATAATTAAAACGGCAAAGTTATAGCTCTTAGCCTGTAAACTGCGGAGAAATTGCAAGAAGTTCAAGTATTCAATATTTTACCCCGTAAAGAATACGAAATATTAAGCGGAATTTAATGACGATGCGCACTTTGGTTTCGAGATTTTTGTAGCTAAACGTTAATCGCTATCAGCAAAACGATTGCACTTTCGTCTCCTAAAATGAAGAGATCTACAGTTTTGGTCCTATGACCTTTTGTCGAATCACGACCCCTTCTACCTTAGATTGACCTTGATTTTCCCGGTTCTGGTCAATATTGATCATTTTCCAATAATTATTTTACTGATTTACACACTCAAGACAGATAGATGCACGAAATTCAGCAGGCTCCTTGGTACAATCATTGGCCATATGTAGACCGACTTTCATTATTCTAGCCGCCTTGAATGTATGCGGAAAAGGATGGAATATGCGGAACACTACTCAAATTTCAGCCGAATTTATGATTCTTAAGCAATCTGTGATGAAGCCGATAGAGATACGGCAAAACCTCATACAAAAATTGTAGGCCGTTTCATCGTCAAGAATGTACCTGTCTGCTAATTTAGTATATCATTTTTCAACTTGTTAAAAGTGTACGAAATTTTACATGGATTGATAAGTTCACCTCTTTCTACGGTATAAATAGCCAGGATACGACAAAATACCCTAAATCCAAAATACAGGTGACAAAACGTTTCGTCTAATGGCGCAATCCGTATCTCGATACGACGTACCGTTGGCCAGAATTAATTTCCAAATGAACGTCTGCACCCATTAGCGTGCACATTGCCTAGATATACCTCTTATGCCTTAGACAGAGCTGCATTTTCATAATTTACGTCAATATTGTACATTTTCTAAATCTAATTTTACTGTGCTAACACAAATAAGAACGACAGAATCATGAAATTCGGCAGGCTCACTGAAACGTCCGTGGGTCATATGTGAGAAAAATGCATGATTCTAGCACCGTGGACAAATGCAGAAATGGAAGGAATATGTGGACACTGTAATCCTAATGTAAGGTTCTAAGCCAGTCTACGGCTTACACCATGCAGATACGACAAAACATCAATAAACGAAAATGTAGATCGTTTCAACTACGATGCACCTACCAAGTTTTAGGACTAAAGCTGCCCATTACGTTAGGATAATAATTTCGCATTTTTTAAGAAACGTACGTAATGTTCATCGCGTCGAAACGTTTACATCTATCTCTGCTACAAACCGTGAATATACTGTGCGAGAAAATATCATAGGACCAAATAAGTACGCAAAAATATGGGCCGTCTTGACGCGCATAGTAATTTTCCAAGTGACCACTTGTAATGTAGAGGAGTTGGGTGTTTAGGGGCGGAGCCCCAACTAGCGAAAGAGAGTCTTATCTTCAATGTCACAACATAATTGAAGGAAGAACTTTGGGTTAAAACAGACAGACTGCAATGAGAATTTAGTGAATGACCGTTATCTTCTTCTTTATCTGTTTACCGTCTTGCCTTAAGAGCAGACTCTGGGTCGGGGGATACAAGTGGCGAGGATGAACAGTACCTCGCCCAGGCGGCCACACCTGCTATGCTGAACAGTGACCTTGCGGGGGAATGGGAAGATTGGAGGGGATAGACAAGGAAGAGGGCCTTAAGTTTTGTACCATCCCGGCGTTTGATTGGAGGAGAAATGGAAAACCGCGAGAAACCACTTCGAGCATGGCCGAGGAGGGAATCAATCCTACAGGGGTATGTACCGGTACCACTTTCAAATTTAGGTGTCTTAATATAAGTGAATATTTTACTTGTAACCAAGTGGTATGTATACCAGTGAATGTGGTGTTGCGCTCTAAATAACTCTCAGTCGAGTTGGCAGCACCGACAGAAAGAGCGCCCCACAGTCGCTTCACCCTCACCCTCCCCGTTGCCAAATCTACAGTCAATTCGAATCCGTTAAACTAATCAAATCCACGCGTTTATATCGCGAGTCAGGTGACGTTTTATCGTGGGAATAAATACATGCTATCTTTACAGCGCGAGCTGTCGAGTGGCTCGTTGGTCTAGGGGTATGATTCTCGCTTAGGGTGCGAGAGGACCCGGGTTCAAATCCTGGACGAGCCCAAGAGTTTTGTAATCTCACAGTCCATAGTTTGAAGTAGAGAACTGTAGCCACTCACGTTTCACTGGGATTGATCTGGTTATTCGTTGAACTGCGAAAGCCCTGGATTACAATAATGTACCATACCGACATTTGCTTGGAGGAGAATTGGGACACCGCGTTAAACAGCTCCAGATGGCAGCGCCCCACACTGTACCGTGTTCCAGCCATCGTGCCACGTTTGAAGTTTCGTGGCAGAGCCGGGAATCGAATTCGGGCCAGTGGGTGTGGCAAGTTATCACGCTAACCACTATTCCACACAGGCGGACAGTTACAATTTTCAAGGAGAAAAATCCCCGATCTCGATTAATAATCACCACCATTTCTTAATTATGTAATTCAATTTGAAATCATAGAGCAACCATCGCAGATCATGATGGAACCGTATCTTAGTCATTTAGTGATGATGGAATCGACTGGACAGTAGGTAAAACGCTCAAGTATTGTAACTCGAATCCAGGGATAGTCCATTTGCTCTTGTGTGTGTTCAATTGAGAGGGACTTTACTGTATATAAGGTTTTACTGGCATATTTAGGAAACGCATGTAAGGGAAGATTTACATCAAATAGGCAGAAGAACTCTTCGCAAGGCAATATCAGTAAAGTACATTGATATTCCTCGAAAACATTTAAAAACTGACTTGCTCGTCCGGGATTTGAACCCGGGACTTCTCGCACCCAAAGCGAGAATCATACCCCTAGACCAACGAGCCAACTGCGCAACAGTAGAGCTGATCACTGCTATCTCACCACGACTGTTACTAAAGCTGCCTATGTACATGTTGGTACAAGTTAGAGCGCTTCTAGGGAAGCAGAATCTCTATTATATAAAGCCGTACTGCTGACTCACTGACTGACAAAAATGATTGACCACTTCCAGATGAGGTAGAAACGTTAAATTAGGCAAAGTTGTATGTATTAGTGTGAAGGCTAGGGAAAAGTTCCAAAGAGTTCAATATTTTTAGTGTTGCCCCCCACCCCAAAACAAAATTTGGGACGCCATGTTGCAGTGCCCTAGATAATTAAAACGGCAAAGTTATAGCTCTTAGCCTGTAAACTGCGGAGAAATTGCAAGAAGTTCAAGTATTCAATATTTTACCCCGTAAAGAATACGAAATATTAAGCGGAATTTAATGACGATGCGCACTTTGGTTTCGAGATTTTGTAGCTAAACGGTAATCGCTATCAGCAAAACGATTGCACTTTCGTCTCCTAAAATGAAGAGATCTACAGTTTTGATCCTATGACCTTTTGTCGTATCTCGACCCCTTCTACCTTAGATTGACCTTGATTTTCCCGGTTCTGGTCAATAGTGATCATTTTCAATAATTATTTTACTGATTTACACACTCAAGACAGATAGATGCACGAAATTCAGCAGGCTCCTTGGTACAATCATTGGCCATATGTAGACCGACTTTCATTATTCTAGCCGCCTTGAATGTATGCGGAAAAGGGTGGAATATGCGGAACACTACTCAAATTTCAGCCGAATTTATGATTCTTAAGCAATCTGTGATGAAGCCGATAGAGATACGGCAAAACCTCAAACAAAAATTGTAGGCCGTTTCATCGTCAAGAAAGTACCTGTCTGCTAATTTGGCATATCATTTTTCAACTTGTTAAAAGTGTACGAAATTTTACAAGGATTGATAAGTTCACCCTTTTCTACGGTATGAATAGCCAGGATACGACAAAATCCCCATATCTAGAGATGGGCACTATCGACTGAAAACCACTATCGACTAGTCGGGCGATAGTCCCTTCAAACTATCGACTGAATAGTCGAATGTTTTCAGTCGAAAGAAAGTATTCATATGACGCAAGCAGTCAGTCCATGAAAAACATTCGAATGTTTCCAGTCGAATCTCTCCGTATCAAAAGTGGGGAGTCGTGCTTTTACGAATTCGACTGATTTTAGTGCAATATGCCAATAATTAGAAATCACTTGTATAGACACCTATTACAACAAAATTAATGTTATATTGAGTGACTTACAAATTACACCACTCCACATTAGGAATAACAAGCTGCACCACCTGGATATCCCAGGTCCGTATTCCATTCACTGACAGCGGATATCATATCCTTAATGCAGTTTTCCATGGGGTTTTCTACATTCATTCCTGGCAATTGCCACAACATTACTCTACCTTGGGCGCATACCCCAATCCCAGACTTATATAATTACGCTATCGAAGAATTCACAGTTGCGCAGGTTAAAATCCGATTTACGTACTCGTCCGTACACGGGCCTGATAAATAGGGAGATGCCCTTAATACGAATCAGCATCATAGGAATGGCCTTTCTTGGTGCTAAATGGACAGTGATACATAGAAAGACGACAATGAGGCTCTATACCCGAACAATGCTAGCAATAATAATATGTAAAATTTGTAGCTGTAGTACACAATCAAGATATATATGAGAATAGCCAAACACACTACTACTATATTTTCTAGATTATTATTATACTTATGCAGATTATTTTATAGTTATGCCTTATTTATGAATAACGTAATTAATATAAACAAATATGCAACGAAAAAAAGATCACATAAGCGACAAGAGAAAATCGCCACATTAAGTATGTACATATAAAATTAACATATTATATATTACATATCCGAAATGACCATAAACCGATAGTTCCATTCGCTTCCGCGTCGCTGTGACGGGAGTACGACTGAATTCAGTCGACTTGTTTTTAAAAGTAGTCGACTGTTACGATAGTTTAAACTATCGACTAGTTCGATAGTTATCAGTCGATAGTGCCCATCTCTAGTTGATGCCTTTACATTTCACCCTTCCCAGAGCCTTCATGGCCTGTACGGAATTTGATATTTTGTATTTATAGTGAATATTAATTAACTATGCCTTTGCTGGCCGGACGTAGTGTTTACAATGCACTATGTCTTCTGGTATGGGCTAGAGCAATATTGTTACTTTCATTGATCTGTCTCCGCTTTATCCTTGGCTTTGACAAGATGAAAGTGACTGAGGTATGAGTGATCCTAGTAATGCCATTCCTTCTGCAGCCAGTCCCTGTTATGAATGGTGTGAAAATGTTGCTCATAGGGTCAGTTGGTGCATGCATTTCAGTGGGCTTGGCAGACTGATATGTAATAGCAACTTCTGGCTCGGTGAGGAAAGCAACGGGAACTACTTCACTCCTAATTTCCCTAGTACGCCTCTTCAGTGATGCCTAGGCCATTTATGACAGCTGATGGTTGAGCTGTTGAGGATCCAACCAGCCTTCGGGCTGAGGACTAAACATACATACATACATACATACATACATACATACATACATACATACATACATACATACATACATACATACATACATACATACATACATACATACATACATACATTAATTAACTAATAAGTGCACATTTTATTGATGGTAAGAAATAAATTTATTGTGTGTATTATTTTTACATGGCAAAGGTAAAACAAAAGAATTACAACTTTCCTGTTCAAATCAAAGGTAAACATTTAGGAATATAAAACATGCTGTGGGTCTTTATCTCTCGGAGTATGTCTCCCAATAAAAGTGTGTAAAATATTGACTAACAAACAGTTATTTCTTTTCATCACGCCCTCCGATTCACCTTAGCATTGATCATGATGTTAGTTTTCATTTCCTTAATAATAATTCCGATTTGCTTGCTGTCGTCATTTAGAAGTTATAGTAAACTCTTCGAGAAAAGGATCCAGTCAATCATCATTGATCTGGATTTTAATACTGTCGCGCAGGTGGCGGATTCCCCATTAATTCTTAACTAGCCTTTTAGTCAATTATTTCAAAGAACTTGGAAATTTATCGATTTATGATAAATTATTCCCTTCTCTAATTTCTGTTCCTATAAATTAATATTTGCCCCAGTTTGTTCTCTCCCTAAAATGATAGCTCGGAACATCCCACTTAGTCGAGTCGAGCTGCTCATCTCCTCACTCCAAATTCTTCCCTGCCCAAAACAACGTTTTCTTAAGACTTTTGTCGGAAAGCACGCAGAGAGACAGAGAGAGCGAGAGAGAGAGAGAGAAAGAGAGAAAGAGAGAGATTTATTAAAGAAATCAATCGTCCGTCCTCCAACGAGGGTCACCATTCAGATCCAGAATACAGTCAGGTTATAATTTAAATGGGGTTTAAAAACATCAAACAGTTGTTCTTATCTTCTTTTCTCCAAGGTTAGTGGGGGAGGAATGTTAATCACGTTCTCAGGTATAGATGGAAATGAATGATTTGTAGAGAGTCTCTCAGAATCTGTATTACTATTCTTTTCTGTTTCGCAGAATGGAACTTTCAGGTTTTGTAGTAAGGTCGATGTCTGACTAGAGATGGTACCTCTTCCTCCGAATAGCAGGTCTCTGACATTCACCGATCGGTAGGTATTTTATACTTTGCTGACATGCAAGGCAAGCACGGAACATAAATAGCTTGCTTTTCTAGGTCCACATCCCGAGCCTGATTCGAGTCTCTTTCAAAGCGAATGGTGGGATCTAAGACCACTGATTTACCGGTAGGTCCCTACTGTTCTTTCTGTTGCTGGCTACGATGTCAGCCCTCCGCTTCGAGTCATCGGTAGAGTGCAGTGAAAGTCCTCTTGCACCTTCCATCCACACTGTCTCATAGATAGAGCAATCGACGTTCTTACACGGTGAAGGCGATGGTTGCACGTTAGCCACAAGGCTGGTCACACAGCTGTTATCATGATTGACAGGTATATTACTAGCCGACTGAGGGTCGAGTGAGAGATTTTGTAGTTTCCAGCAAAGCTCAATGTTTACTGGCGAGTTCCCTTTCATTCGCCAAAGCAGTCTCAATTCCATTCTAATGATACGTTACGAGTATTGGGGATAATTTTCTGATTCTGCGAAGGATAGATCCCTTCTTATGCTTAGGCATTAAATTAGCCTTTGATTGGAGTTTATTTTTTTTTTACCTTGGAAGCTGGAATCCGTGTGTTCGAATGATGTTGGAGCGAAGAATTTAACCAGATACTATGGCTTGGTTAAGCCATATCTTCAAGATGTATTGTGTAAAATATGTTGATATTTTTCTATGTAATGTGTTTACGTGTTTTATTACTTCCCAATGTGTTCTATGGTGATGGGTTCGATTCCAGCTTTGGCTGATTTTTCTTTGAATATTTTTGTTAGGTAAACCCAGGATATGCGTATGTGTTCAGTGTAAATATATAATTATCATGGTCAAATGGACCAAGTGTTTGATATACGGCGATGCAATCTCGTGTGTAGAGTAGATGTACTTGATTTTCATTCCAAATCATGATGATTAATAATTAATGAAGGATGTGATTAATTAATGAGGATTAATAATTAATTAATTAATCACCAGAATGGATACCATTTAATATCCATTTTTGATCAGCTTATTAAAACATTAGATGCCTTTTAATATCATTGTTATAAATAAATAAAATCAAGTACTAGTGTGTGTTATTCAAATGATTTGAGGTACGCCAAGGATCAACTATGCCGAGGACAAACTACAAGGACATGAAGGCATACCATGTATATAATTTTTGTATCAGTCTTAATTGTTCTTTTTGCTCATGTGTTGAAATACGGCATCATCTCGTGTGGTTTCTATCAGTATAATAAAATGTTTAGAAAATATATTTGAACGAAGATTCTTCTCTTTTAATAATAGTAGTGTATTCCTCTCACATTATAGAGAATCCTACTTTCATTTTGTTTAATATAGTGCCTATTTCTATTTCGAACATTCCATTGCCCGTATGCTACATGAGTTCAGCCGGTGACGCAATGAAAGTAGGGAGGACGAGACTTCAAGCCTGGTAGGTGACTTTTGGCGGTTCTCATTCAACTATTCCATCTATACATCTGTCTGTGAAACCAAATTACGCAATATTGCCCTTAAATGCCCAGTATGGGTACAATACGTGGACCTTAGATTTGAGAATTTCTTATCATTAATGTTGATACCAAACTTATCATTCCATTTCTTCTCATTTTCTGAAAAACATGTCACAATAAGGAGATAGCTGTCTCTGTGGATGAGTGATAGAGTGTCGGCCTTCGGATCCCAAGATAGCGGATTCAAACCCAGCAGAGATAGTCAGATTTTTGAAGGGCGGAATAAAGTCCATTCGACACTCCATGTCGTACGATGTCGGCATGTAAAAGATCTATGATGAAAAGTTCCGTGTTTACTTGGAAAGAATCATTAAAATTCAGCCTTAGACTCCCAGGAGAGATACAGTTTACTCTGCCTTCTATAGGCTTATAGTAAAACGCAACGTCGATATTGTCGAGCAGACAGCCAGATGTTGTCACATAAAAATGTCTGCACACGGGAGCTGAAGCCATAGGATTATTATTATTATTATACCAGGAGGTGAATAGCTTTGGGGACATAGGAACTCTCTCTGACGAACTCCCCTATCATTCCTAAAACTCAAGATATTCCGGCGGATTCAAGCCTGATTTTGTTAGATTTGTTGAAAAGGGTTTGATGTAATGTTTCTGAATTCCTTGATTGGTCAGAACACGCCAAAGGTATGAGTACACAACCGAATCAAATGCCTTGTAGGCGATGAATGCTAGATACAGGTCTTTCTTGAATTTCATTTGTTTATTGATGACTTGACCGGCACTTATTCAAACTGATGCGAATGTAGAATGTTTCTCTCTCGTGAGTCAACAGTAATAAACCTTTGCATGACTCTTAATTAAATTATCAATTCTCAATTATACACGTAGGTCTGCTACTGACAAATGATGTGGGATCTCCCTGCATGCCATCGTCGTTAATTAAATTACAAGCAATATTTGTAAAGTGGTGCGAGAAATGTGCTGGAATTCCCTGGCAGTAATTAGCTGGGATGTTAAGATGTTAACAGTAAACTGTTTTGGAGTCATATCTGATTTCTAGGTCATGTACTTTTCCCTTTACAGTGGTTGGATGTCTGTTCGTCAGATTTACAATTTGTTAGATATTTCACCGTATTATTATTATTATTATTATTATTATTATTATTATTATTATTATTATTATTATTATTGTCACTTAGTCATAATGAGAGTTATGCTGTATGGAAATTTGTGAACTGGCTAAGTTCGGGAGTGCGTATGTCCGAGATCAATTATAAACAACCGGGGGAGTTGGTCATGCGGTTAGGGGTGCGTAACTGTGAGCTGCATCCGGGAGATAGTGGGTTCGAACCCACTGTCGGCAGTCCTGAATATGGTTTTCCGTGTTTTCCCATTTTCACACCAGGCTTCCTTCCCATTCCTAGGCCTTTCCTGTCCCATCGTCGCCATGAGACCTATCTCTGTCGGTGCAAATAAATAAATAAATAAATAAATAAATAAATAAATAAATAAATAAATAAATAAATAAATAAATAAATAAAGTTATTGTTTTTACGTCCCACTAACTACTTTGACGGTTTTCGGAGTTCTTTTACGTACCAGTAAATCTACCCAAAACGAGGCTGACGTATTTGAGCACCTTCAGATGCCTCCGAATTGAGTGAGGATCGAACTTGTCAAGTTGGGGTCAGAAGGCCAGCACCCCAACCGTCTGAACCACTCAGCTTGGCAGTATTCGAGGTCAATTTGGCGAGGTGGACCAACGCAAGTATGATCAAGTGTAAATGGAGGAAAGACCAAATCGCAAAGCACGTACTTCAATTTTCACTGTCCTTCATGTTCAGAAGATGGCATATTTTAAGCCATCCAGAATGCACTAGATGTGTTATGACTAGAAATAATAAAATGCTACGATTGATACAACAGTGTGAACGTTAGGTATGCCGGTACGTATTATCTGCGCACTTTTTAGCGATAGATTTACACTCTAGTGCTGAATCAGTCGACCTGTTATCTTCGAGATTCGTATTGGCAATCTTTGAAACACAAACTAAGAATCGCTTATCATCGCTGTGCGCCATCTGGCGTACACTTTAAGTACTAGTACTGCTGTTGTTTACACAGCGAAGCCAAACTATAGAATTCATGCTACGAACACGTTTCGCATCGGGAAATGTTATATAGTATTATATATTGCGTGTGTGTGACACAGTTGTTGGCGTAAGATAATAAAGGTTTAGAAAATTCATATCGATCGATTATATTATCGATTCCATTCAGATTTCATTTCCATTCAGTTGGCGTATTACCGGAACCGGCAGTGCTCCCTTCTTACTCTTCAATCGAGTACAAAAATCTATCACTAAAAAGTGCGCGTACAATACATTTCTCACAGGAGAATAAATAAATAAATAAATAAATAAATAAATAAATAAATAAATAAATAAATAAATAAATAAATAAATAAATAAATAAATAAATAAATAAATAAATAAATAAATAAATAAATAAATAAATAAATGAGGAGTTTAGGAGATACATAATGGTACTGTGTCGCTTTTTTAGAATGAGGCTTAAAGATCTAGTTCTCGTTGTATCGCCAGAATACCCAGTCATTTCATTTTTCATGACTATCCAATCTTCCTCTATTGTGTTTCCTTCAGCCTTTTCATTTAGTCCTTGTGTTAAATGTTCCTTGAACCTCACACTCTTTTCTTTCAATTTGTCTAGATCCCATCTCCTTGCATTCTTTCCTTTCTTCAATTTCTTCAACTTCAGATGGCATTTCATGACCAACAAGTTGTGGTCAGAGTCCACGTCTGCTCCTGTGTAGGTTTTGCAATCCAACACCTGGTTTCTGAATTTCTGCCTAATAATAATGAAGTCTATTTGATACCTTCCAGTGTCTCCAGGTCTCAACCACTTATACAGCCGTCGTTTGTGGTGTTTGAACCAAGTATTAGCAAGGACTAAATTATGACCAGTGCAGAATTCATCCAGCCGACTTACTCTTTCATTCCTTTGCCGCAATGCGAAATCTCCTACTGTATTACCTTCTCTTGCTTGGCCTACCACTGCATTTCAGTCTCCAATCACAATTAGATTCTCGTCACCTTTTACATATTGTATTAATCTATCTCTTCATATATTATTTAGATTTCCTCATCACCCGCTGAACTAGTAGGCATATAGATATGCACTACTGTGGTGGGCATTGGTTTGGTGTCTATCTTGACGTCAATAATAATTTCACTATGTTGGTCGTAGTAGCTTACCCGGTGCAATATTTTCTTACTCATTACTAAAACAACTCTTGCATTTCCCCTGTTTGGTTTTGTGTTGATAATTCTGTAGTCACCTGACCAAAAATACTGGTCTTCCTGCTGACGTACTTCACTTATACCAACTTCATCTAACTTTAGTCTACCCATCTCCCTTTTCACTTTCTCTAGCCTACCACGATGATTCAAACTTCTAACATTCCACGCTCCGACTCGCAGAATGTCTGTACCCATCTTACTGATGATCGCCCCCTCTCGTGTAGTCACCACCCAGTGATCCGAATGGGCGACTAGTTTACCTCCGGAATATTTTACTCGGGAGGTAGCCATCATCAGTATATCATTCATACAGAGAGAGCATCATGCCCTCGGGAGTTAGTTAAGGCTGTATTCTCCTGTTGCTTTCAGCCGTGTAACAATATCAACACAGCTAAGCTATGTTGAGTATTATTACAAGGCCATATCAGCCAATCACATAGACTGCCGCCCTTGCAACTTCCGAAAGGCTGCTACTCCCCTTTTGATGAACCATTGTTTAGTCTTGTCCCTCGACAGATACCCATCCGATATGGTTGCACCTGCGGCTCGGCTATCTGTTTCATTGGGACGCGCAAGATTCCCCGACGCGGTAAGATCACATGGTTTGCAGGGGAGAACTCTACTCTTAGTACGTAATTAAGCGGTCACTACGCTACATAAATAACACATGAGAAAAATATCTACATAAGGAAAAAACGCACAACAATGAGCGAAATTCTACGGATTCGCCGCATATCCTGACACCAAGACAAACAACGATGAACATCGGTTCTGTTTGAACTCAAGTAATAAAACAATACACTGAACAAAGTCATATGTACTCTTTAAATGAAAATGGGGTCTTTCCTGTAAGAACAACATGGATATCATTTTCTTCTGCCCCCGGCGAAAGATTGAGGCAAGCTTGCGCATGCTGACTCATCCTGGTCGTCATCCGGTTTCGAAAAAGCCTCCTGCTGACTGAGAGATACACAGTTGAAACTCCCTAGCTATCTGTTGCCTCGTACTACTGTACATGGGGGATATATATCTATTAACTACCATCTTCCATTATCATTTAACACAAGTGTCCTTAAACCGAACTATTCAAAGAAAACACAGTGTGAAACCAACGGTCGATAGTTTTTAACTTCAATACACAACACGTCTGCGCGAAGGCGACCGGAACCAAATAAATGTTCTTTTTTACGCCGGGAGACTGGTCACTCGTCACCCTCTCCATTCATGGGTCGGGATGGACCGTAACCTTCTTATTACAGTCACTATTTCCCTTCCTAAAATACACTTATTAACTCCCCATTATTTATTCATTCCATTTATTCCTATCACCTTAGAGTTCTCAAGAAATATGATTCATTTGCTCTCTTTTCTCTCATTCTTCACGTCGATTATCTTGGGGCATTATAACGTTCGAATTCCTCATTTCATATCTCAGCCTAGTTCCTTGGGCAGAGGGCTATCATTATTCCTTTCTAAAACCTCACATTTCTCTTCGCTCACCGTAAACATTCTGAAGACTCTCTCAGGCCAGGTCCCACAGCACTTCACACTGGGTTCGCACAAAAAAAGAACACTTCAGGCAGATTCTAGTAAAAGTAAAAAATCAAGGGAAATTTGCACATTGTCCCTAACTTTATCTATCTAAATAACACAATTTTGTATCTTTCTCAGTCAGAACTCTTCACTCTTAATGTTCATGCCTTAATATTAACGTACGTATCAGCTAGGCATGCATTGTCTAAGTGACCTGTGAGCTCCCGTGCTATTTCTTCACGAGAACCACATTGGACATTAATAGCAACTTCTTGGACATGGTGTCCCTCATTTAACACTCACTACGGTTTCTATCCTGCTTAGGGGAAGCTCAAAATGCTATTATATCCTCGTTTCCCATATTCGCTAGCATATTACTAATTACTAACAACAAAGCTACTCCCCACGAAATAGTTATCAGAAAGAAAAATGTGGCTCGTCCGGAAAATTTAGCTCTCTTAATTTTACGCTAACATGACAAAAGAAAAATCAAATTTAATATTAGGACATGCATTTATGCATTTATGTTTTAAACAAAAGAAAATCTCATATTATGTCGTCCTGGTTACACTTTATCGAGCTAAGAAATGAAATTACATCAACTCATCTGTTTGGCGGTCGTTTTTCCTTTCGCGGAAAACCCATGGTGATGTTCTACTCGTTCATCCTCTCGGCACTGTAGACGAGAGTATCAGCCTTCGAACCTAGACTGCGACAGTCATCATGCTGATCAGCTCGTACAACTGCTACAAATCTTGAAGTAATCCAACTGGTATCAGCTCCAGCACTCGTCACGCGTTCATTCTTTGGCTACAACGACACATCCTCAGAATTTACACAGGAGTTTCCTATATGGAGGCAGATCACTCTAGCCAAGGGCGGCACGCATTAATACGTTGAATGGGGTGACTCATAAGACTTGAGGAACCCTTACTCAGAATAGCGTATTTCCCTGTCGACGCTATTCTACCACCGAATTTTACTGCTCTGAATTTGATACCACTAATTGTCTGGTAGAGGGTACTAATTTATGCCGGCATTGTTCGTAGGCAGCTCCCGCTATTTATTTATAAAGATCTATCTAGAGGCCAACTTAATTAATTAAGCACATCACTGAGACCTTTGCCTAGGCTCGATTGGCTATGGTTCAAGTTCCTAACACACAGTTCACAAGATGCACTCCGGGGTTATAAAGTTTACGATCGTGACGGTTAATAACTTCGTCATTTGTCAGTTGTCCAGCGATTGCCCAGTGTGGACCGGGAACGGCGCTGTATTGTCAACTCGATGGCCCTGGGGTGGGAGACTCCTTCTCGCTGAATTAAGGAAATCGGCGCCATTAATAACTGGAGTTCAAGATCTTTAAAGGGCGCGTGTTATAGACCTCGATTCCCTCCTTTACTCGAGCCAAGTGTGATCGCAATTCGATCGGCAGTTTTTAGGTAATCAAGCTCCCGCCTTTAATTAGAGCAGTCGCGTCCCTTCATGGGTGGAGGTAACTTTGGGCCCAATTTTCGGCTTGGGAGACGCAATTTATTCACACGTCTTAGCAATACATTACAGCTGGAAATCTGCAGACCTCAATTCGCCTCGTAAATAAAGTATATCATATTTCCAGTCGGGGATGCACAGAAAATTCAGCTCTAAACATTGATGTGCCCTACATATTTTTCCTATGTCTGGATCAGAATATCACATAATTTTGCGTGCCAAAATTCTACGTTGGCACACGTGAAACATGCAGGAATACAGGAATTTTCTTCTGTTAATACTGAACACTGTCAATAGGTCACACCTCTGGGCGCGTTAGACTGTTCGTTGCGTCACGTCTTATTCCCTTCTTTGTCTGGAAATAGAGAGCGCTTTTCTCGGGTGGCTAGTTTCAACCCCACCTTCCCATTGTCTGCCGGGCTATCTTTCGCGGGTCCGGCTCTGGCTGCACGCCGATCGAGCCCCGGGGATGTTCCTTTTGCCCAGCATGCTACAAATAATGCGATTTCTGAAGTGATTTTTATCGGATGGGAAGATGCAGATGCTGTCAGTGAGCTGTAGTGGGTACTGTACGGTTTCAGTATTATCGCTGTTTGTAGGAGGAATTAAGTGTTTGGGATGATTTTCTGCTGAAGGATATAGGCATTAAAGAGTTTTTAATTCTTTTGCATGCTTCCATCTTAGTATTATATTATTATAATCCTTTTACATATTTTCATATTAATTTTGTGAAAAATTTCTGCGTAATAGAATAAAATGTTGGTCGAATTTAAAATTGGAACACAAAATATGTATAAATCAGATGAAATATTTCATATAATTTCAATTACCTAAGTTTTCGGCCTGTGTTATACGGTACTTGATAACAATATTAACATGTGCTGATCATCTTTATTCGTGAGGAAACTAGATATTTCTCACTAATTATCTATTAAGGATTCAGATCTGTTTCATTCTGAAGATATCATTACAAATATCTTCAGTTGAAAGCTCTCATTAACTGGATTATGACATTGATGGAAGGGAATTACGCCTAGTTATACAGGCTGTATCAGAATTATACCGGAAAAAAATCAGGGATGCTCTTCGTGTTATTTAAAATATTATGTTGCAATCGGATTGACGGAAATATTTTTTAGTTTAAAAAAAGTGAGATTACTTAATTACTTTCGGGCGCGAGATTCAAATTGACGAACTTTCCGTATTTGCTATGCCAGAGAGCCAGCCACTGCCGGTTGCTGTGTGTCATAGAAGGGAAGGGAGCGGAAGTGGGAAGTAGGAGACAGAAGTAATGCTCATTGTGTATGCACAAGCTCCTCGTTTGTTTCACATAGTCGCTTCCCAGCCCCAGTAGGCAGTGTACAGTTTGTTCTGCACAAATTGACTACTATGCAAACCCCACAGAAAGAGAAGATGAAGTACTACCAAGAACACAGGCAGCTTTTCAGATCGTTCGCGACACACTACATATCCTGAACAGAGTCCAAAGGTCACTAGTACACCATTGTGAACTGTGCATAGACTGTAATCAAACAATTGGGCGTATTGTTTTGTTCTTTCAGTATTTAATTCCATTTACAATGTTGTGAGTGAAGGAATACACAATCGTGGGGCGGCATCGTTTCATCTTCGAGCATCTTATGTAATAAAGAACATAACTGCGACCAAGACTGCTTAAATAATAAAGAACATGACTGCAACCAGCAGGCGAGGGGAGAAACGATCTGGAGCATTCCTTGACTGCTAAAGAACATTACTGACACCAACAGATGAGAGGAGAAACGATCTGGAGCATTCCTTAACTGCTAAAGAACATTACTGACACCAACAGACGAGAGGAGAAACGATCTGGAGCATTCCTTAACTGCTTAAAGAATAAAGAACATTACTGCGACCAACAGACGAGAGGAGAAAGGATCTGGAGGATTCCTTAACTGTTTAAATAATAAAGAATATTACTGCGACCAGCAGACGAGAGGAGAAACGATCTGGAGCATTCTCCGACTGCTTAAGTAATAAAGAACATTACTGACACCAACAGACGAGAGGAGAAACGATCTGGAGCATTCCTTAACTGCTTAAAGAATAAAGAACATTACTGCGACCAACAGACGAGAGGAGAAACGATATGGAGCATTCCTTAACTGCTTAAATAATAAAAAATATTACTGCGACCAACAGACGAGAGGAGAAAGGATCTGGAGGATTCCTTAACTGTTTAAATAATAAAGAATATTACTGCGACCAGCAGACGAGAGGAGAAACGATCTGGAGGATTCCTTAACTGCTTAAATAATAAAGAACATTACTGCGACCAACAGACGAGAGGAGAAACGATCTGGAGCATTCTCCGACTGCTTAAGTAATAAAGAACATTACTGCGACCAACAGACGAGAGGAGAAACGATCTGGAGCATTCTCCGACTGCTTAAATAATAAAGAACATTACTGCGACCAACAGACGAGAGGAGAAACGATATGGAGCATTCCTTAACTGCTTAAATAATAAAGAATATTACTGCGACCAACAGACGAGAGGAGAAAGGATCTGGAGGATTCCTTAACTGTTTAAATAATAAAGAACATTACTGCGACCAACAGACGAGAGAAAAAACGATCTGGAGGATTCCTTAATTGCTTAAATAATAAAGAACATTACTGCGACGAGAGAAGAAACGATCTGGAGCATTCTCCGAGTGCTTAAATAATAAAGAACATTACTGCGACCAACAGACGAGAGGAGAAACGATTTGGAGCATTCCTTAACTGCTTAAATAATAAAGAACATTACTGCGACCAACAGACGAGAGAAAAAACGATCTGGAGGATTCCTTAATTGCTTAAATAATAAAGAACATTACTGCGACCAACAGACGAGAGGAGAAACGATCTGGAGCATTCTCTGAGTGCTTAAATAATAAAGAACATTACTGCGACCAACAGACGAGAGGAGAAACGATCTGGAGCATTCCTTAACTGACACGTGTGCCTTAAATAGTTTGTTCTTGTACTGTGTATGCAATTACAGCTGTTTTATAAACGAACTGTGGATATTACCTGTAAGAGACAAGGGCAATCTTGTGCGAGTCACATGAGGAAACTTCTGCACAAGCGCGAAGCATTATCTCTGTCTCCACCATAAACCCCACTTCATCTCCCTCCTCTTCCCTGAAGCAGTGGCTTGTGTTTTGAAATATCAAATACGGCGAGTTCGTCAATTTGAATGGTGCGCCCGAAAGCAACAAAGAAACATAATTTTCTCGAAAAGAAAAAATGCCTCCGCCAATTCTATTGCGCCATCATTCTTAACATAACACGAAGAACATCGCTGATATTTTTGTCGGTATATTTCTGATACATCCCGTATACGTACCTACATCCCGTATATGTACGTATTTTATACACGGGTGTGTTAGAGTCCGATGGGGGCTGCTAACAACTTTTGGTATGTTATCTGACAAAGAGTCCAAGTTTGTGCAATATACTGCGAATACTGGTGGATCTATTTTTTTTCATGTATTTCTAGCATCATAAGCACCATTAATGTAATATTGTCTTCTTCTTTTCTTTCTACAAAATATGACCAGTTCTTCACAGCGACAGCGGCCTTTTATATATATATTTTAAGTCAAATAACACTGAACTCTTTTGTGACGGTCAGTGACTTCGCTGAGAGAGGTGTCACCCGGGGCGGTACGTTATGATATTCTCCCCCTTCTCCCAAATAAAAAAATGTTTTCACTACTTCCTGTTACAACTTTAAAAAAATTATTGATGCGTTTACCAAATAACTTTTAACGGGATAATTATAATGTCATTTCTCTGAAAATCATAAAATTTTACAGCATTTCTTATTCCTAAATGCATTCAAAAACACATGAACATATACTTACAGATAGCTACAAATAACAAATAAACATGAATAACTTCATTACATTACAACTTTCCTGATTTTGTTGGTGCTGATTATCAATTGGTACCACCCTCTGGATGGTGTCACCCTAGGCACCCCCTGTCCCCAATTAGAAACAGTTGTCAATAATAAGTTTGAGTGAGAAATGCTATAATATGAAAACGATCGTATCTATGAATTCATGTGGACTTGTGTAAATCTAGGTGATATTTCTTATTTCGTGGGTAGTTTTATTAACTATGGTAGTGGAGAAAGATACGTAAGCCGTGTTTGTTATATCTTGAAAGCCTATTTACTGGGCCCGGGTATGTTTCATTTCAGATCAACCATGGAAAATGAAATTCCATTCCATCGAACAAGACCTTATATGAGGATCTTATTTTTAATTTTCCTGGCAATTTAATACAATATTGTTTTAAAATTTAATATAATATTTGTTACGGAAATATCCGTGGTAGTTAGAGGTGAAAGAAGGTGCGGGCGGGAACAGGTCTCATCTACGAAATTAAAGTTAATTTAAAATTTAACAAAGGTTATATTTTCTTTTCAAGATCAAGAAATAACAAGTATAACAGGTACTCAGTAGCATATCAACAAATTAAGAATGTACAATTGCAATTTGTTAATGGATTTGGGCTTCGAGCCCAGACACGCAATCCTTGAGCAATGAGCCCAACTTTACCTATGTACAAAGTTCAACAAAGGGGGAGAAAACCCCATTCATGCCAAGGAGCACTAGTCTCAATTACCCAGTTAAGTCTGCTCGAGGCACACAGAAACCAAATTTAAGAAAGAGCAACCCGCTCTCAAAGTTCAAGCCTATTCAAAGGCCACACCAAACTCCACCTTTAAGCTGCCCTCTGGGCACACAAGAACAGGGGTAATGATACCCAACCTACTGAGGCCTATTCAGTAAAGAAACAGGTCAATTACATGGCCCAAAATTCTGATTAGAATGGAGGCGTAACTTGCACTCCTAATACCTTTTTAAAACCTACTTGGCACTAGGCCGAATACACAAGGGCTAATCCCATACTAAAGAGGTGACTTGTATAAGAAGACTTTATTACATTAAAAAAAAAAGAAACGGTTGTGAAAACAAAGTCACCTCAAAACAATAGGAGTGGGAGCTCGAGAGGGTTAGCACTCTCTATCCCAATTTATAGTTAAAGAGCAGAAGTTTTTACCAAGTGTCTATTACATTTTAAGGATAGGTTACATGAGAAAAGTTTCGAACCTGCCCCGAGGGTTAAACTGCTGAGCTAGGAAGAAATAAAGTTATTAAACGGCCATTACCTTGTGGATGAACTGCTGCCCGAAGAAAGAGGCGCTTCCCGCCCCCTGTTACATAATCGCACTAGGAGAGATGTTACTGAAGTGGCCAGGAGACCAGTAAATCAGCAGTTTATATACCCTCGTGGAAAATTCGAGACGTTTCATGAATGATTACAACCCGCCCACAAAATTTTATTGGATAATGGCAAAAACTAATACACCAGACGAAGAAGAAACACCTTATTGGTGGAAAATTGATTACAGAAATTCCTTATTGGTCAAATTCAAAACTGGTAGGAAGAGAAGGGTTATACTGCCAACCCAAACAATGACTGAAAGAAATTTAACAAAGAACAAACTTATGAATAGCAAATTTCTTCAAAAAAAAGTTCCTTCACTTCGCACTGGGGTGCACAATAGTAGTTCTTAAGTAGTGCCATCTAGAAGAGAATGTTCACACTTCTTACTACAGAGAAGACAAAAACAAATCGAAACCGACATAATTCAGAACACTTCAAAATTTACAGTAAAGACATCTTCTGAGAAACCTTAGAATTAATGTGGTTGTTAAAGTTCAGGCTTTCTCCAGTAGAGGAGTTTCAACTGGCGCAATGTTTGAATTAGCGGCGTGGAGGTGTACCGCCCGGTACAATATTGTTTTACAATTTAATGTAATATTGTTTTAAAATTTAATATAATATTGTTTTACAATAAAATTTAATATAATATTGTTTTACATTTTAATATAATATTATTTTACAATTTAATGTAATATTGTTTTAAAATTTAATATAATATTGTTTTACAATGTAATATAATATTGTTTTACAATTTAGTATATTGTTTTACAATTTAACATAATATTCTTTTACTATTTAATATAATATTGTTTTACAATTTAAGGTCCTCTCGTCATCGAACACAGGCTTCCTGGAGTGGTTGGATATAGTACCTGGTAGCGTGTTGTACATTCTGAAGTTATACCATTTAGGCAGCTTGCATTCCAATTTTTACCGTCTGATTATACTTCTATTTAGCGGCGAAGCAGAGCAATACAAGACGTTTCTAAAGCAGATTTAATTTTGTTGAGTGGACACAGTGTGTGCCACAGGAAATCTTTATCATGCCATGACTTAAGCTTCGGTGTGAAAAAAAAAAAAAAAAAAAAAATACGGGTTGTTTAACGTCGTACTAAAACACCGAAGGTTTTCGGCGACATTAACTTGGGAAAGGACTAGGACTGGGAAGGAAGCAGCCATGGCCTTCATGATGGTACAACCTGGTGTGAAAATTGGAAACCACAGAATCCCGACGGTGGGATTCGGACCCAACATCTTCCGAAAGCAAACTCAAAGTTACGCTTCTCTAACCGCGTGGCCAGCTCACTCGATGTCAAACTTATTGACCAACCTTCAAAAATCGATTTCTTCTATTTCTAATACTACTAATGTTGTTGGTTTTATGTTCCTTTTGCCAGGGTGTGCAGTTCGGATGATGAAGTGTTGGCTTTCTGTGCTAAGGGTAGTGAGTTCGAGCCCCGCATAATCCGGTGGTATTTGAAGGTTCTAAAATACGCCAAGTAAGCCTCTGTGGTGTAGTGATTAGTGTGATTAGCTGCCACGCCCGGAGGCCCGGATTGGTTTCCCGGCTCTGCCACAAAATTTGAAAAGTGGAACGAGGACTGGAACGCGCTCTACTCAGCCTTGAGAGGTCAACTGAGTAGAATAGATTCGATTCCCACCTCAGTCATCCTCGAAGTGGTTTTCCGTGGTTTCCCACTTCTTCTCCAGGCAAACGCCTTAAGGCCACGGACGCTTCCTTCCCTCTTCCTTGCCTGTCTCTTCCATTCTTCGCATCCCCCACAAAGCTCATGTTCAGCATAGCAGGTGAGGCCACCTAGGTGAGTTACTGGTCCTCCTTCCCTTTTGTATTCCTGACCAGGACACTACCCTTGAGGTGGTGTAGGTGGAATCCCTCGCTAATACCGGGAGGGATGGTGGAGAAATCAAATCTGGAGGGTAAACTGACTGAATAAATTAAAAAATTAAAAAAAGCTAATATCAGTACTGCGCCTGTTGCTGATTCTTGATGTGTGCAATATTTTTGCTTCTATCTTTTGGCGCAGGCCAGAGTGAAATATAGATTCCACCGAGGTCTCAGTCCTATTTAGGAAGCTGCTGAGGAATGTGGGTGGTGCTGAGTAATGACATTCGGAGCTCAGTAGTGTGTCCGCATGTGAGAAGTGCTGCTCATAGGACCGGTCGTGTTGCAATAGCAATTTCTCGCTCAGTGAGGAAAGCAATGACATCATACCTTATACTCGTCAATATGGCTCTGCCATCGGTTTTTGCGGATTCCCTTTAACCGCATAACATTTGGTGGTGGTACTATTCGAGGATCCAACCAGCCTCCGAGCTTATGACTTAACAGACAGACTACCGGCAGATACAAGAACTCGTGAGGGTCACACTTCCCAATATCTCCGCGTCTCCGATGTATTGTAAAAGTGATCAGTGAGACCTGAAATCAATTATATTACAGTAATACAGTTTAAACTAACAGCAAGGCTCGAGAGGTTATGGGGAACAAAAGCGAGCATCCAGAAAGAACTAGTCATAAGCGCTCCGTAGTGGGCTTAAATCAAATAATGGTTTTCGGAGATGTCGCGGCGCTGAAAATTTTGTTCCTCGACTCGAGGCTGACGTGTTTGAGCACCTGGAATTGGCACGGTACTTAGTGAGGCCCTGACTGAGGAACTATCTGACGGTGAGATGGCTACCGCGGTCTGGAAAACCAAGAATAACGGTGAGAGAATCCATCGCACTGACCATTCGTCACCTCATAATTTGCAGGCGTTCGGGCTGAGCAGCGGTCGCTTGGTAGGCCAAGGCCTGTCAAGGCTGTAGTGCCATTGAGTGGGGGGGATTGTTAGTGAGGATCGAATATGCTACCTTGGGCTCAGAAAACCAGCGCTTTCCGTCTAAGCCACTCAGAAAACAAGCAGTCATTTATCTCAACTGGGTTCGAACCCATCATTAGGTCGGACGCTCTATTACCGTCTGTTACATGATCCATTCATCACAGTATACTCTTATTATGTACACGTCTGAGCCATGTTACTTTACTTCTAGAGGCTTCAAAGAGAAATTTCCATCAAACTGAGACGCAGTTTGAGCGAAGAGTTGCCGTCTTGCCACCCTCCTATTGAGACGCTGATTTTGCAGTAAGTGACATAATGGAGATATTTCTCTCCCCAAATCCTCCTCTTTATCGTAAGCAACAGATCAATGAAGAATGGCTTTCTAGTCTCGACGAAGATATTACTTCTTTCTAGCAAAGTCGACATATTCAGCGAAATAATTCTGGACTTTCTTGCGATGAATACTGAGATCTGTTCGTTCTAAAATACACCGTTTTACAATTATTCGACGTCATTAGACATTACATAGGGAAATTATATTTCTATCTGTCGATTTTATTTGTCTAACTGTATTTGGATGACCGAATTAGTACACTCACACTATCACACGCAATTACACTTTAAAATGAATGACAAAAGTTCACTAATTAGTGGCTATTAGCAAAGTCTCTAGTCCTCACAGCAGGTGCCAAGTCTGTTGGTATTTACCTAGAACGGGTAACCCTTCCGTAATGTTGATTTCTTTCTAGTGGCTTTACGTCGCACCGACACAGATAGGTCTTATAGCGACGATGGGATCGGAAAGGGCTAGGAGTTGGAAGGAAGCGGCCGTGGCCTTAATTAAGGTACAGCTCCAACATTTGCCTGGTGTGAAAATGGGAAACCACCTAAAACCATCTTCAGGGCTGCTGGCAGTGGGGCTCGAACCCACTATCTCTCGGATAGTGTTGATTGACAAGTCTTATATTTCACTTCGCTTGCACTCACCAGTATCTCCACCCAGCAGTTCCGTGAAGTTGGGTTCGAGCACAAGTCTGTTCACTATCAAAACATATGACTGCTATTGACTTGGCTCAACTCCAGACAAGGCTGACAGCAAACACAATCATTTATTTATTTACTCATTTATTATACATGCCTGTAACAGAGTTGTACTCCAATTACGACAAGCATTACATAGTTGATAATACAATAATACAATTTTAAAAATCCGAAGTTGTAATCGGTTATGTCTGTTTAGAAAGAGAGAGAAAGTTGGGATCAGCAGTCGGCTATGTGATTGTAAATGAGCCAGAACCAATCATCAGTTCTACAAGAAAGATGGAAGCAGCCATTGGTTCTGCAGATGGGGTCTGAACCAGCTATTAATCTTATACTGTAGATGGTTCGAAAGAACCATTGGTTCTTCAGATGGGTCGGAATTAGCCATTAGTCTCGTAGAAAGCCATTTGTAGCAATTTGGCTTTTAAAGGTTTCGAGTATGATACATTTCTTAATTTCATTCCTTAACGGAATTCTTGTTCTTAGCCTGTGAGATTGACTTGTTCTGTTGAGTGGTATTACTATCTCCCTTGGAATTTCCTACAGTGGTGCCAACGTGCTCAGGGTGTCTTCTTGTACCGGTGACACCATTGAGGATGGCGGACTGACATTGCGAGTTGGTGTACGTGCGGTCGTGGACGAAGTGGATGTGTTCCCACCAACTCATCCGTGGAGGTAGCAGAGACTAACGCCATGATTTCGCCTAGTCATCTGCAAATCTACCTTGGGTGCAAAGACTGGTGTCTTTAGTTCCTTGATTAAATAGCCGATTCAATGTATCGGGCTTACAAAACGTATGTAAAGAAGTTGGAAATAGGGCATTAAATTAAAGAATGAATTGTCCGGTACGTGATCACTGACTCACTGTGCTAGGCTTGCAGAATAGGTGCTGGCGGTTTCCTCTTCCCGGTAGGATTTTTAGGTGCACTTTTTGGAGCAGAAGACTTGCGTTTTAAAGTGTGGTATGAGTTGGATCTGACATTAAGACTTCTTGGAGATCGTCGTCCTGGTTCACGGGAACATCAATCGCCTGGGTGACATCGTCTTGTTGAAGAAATGTTGAACGTCTAAAGGAGTTGGTCTGTAGTATATGATCCGAAAAGAATGAAAAATGTGCCTGTTAGTAGTAATCAGAAGTGGTAGAATGAAGGGACTGTGTTCTACTACAGCACGGCTCATGACAATAATTTCGTGTTTGTCACGGAACTAACAGTTCTTCCGCTGTACATAGAGGGCAGTTGAGACCATTGCGTTTGTTACGACCTGGTACTCCCGATATTACCTCCCTTTATGGAGCAGTACCCCTTGTGAGTTGCTCGCTGTGTTTGCGAGTAGTCCGTCTCTTGATAAGCTTGATACACGGAAGGTGAGTTTCGCGGCCTCAGAGAAGATGACCTAATCTTGTTCTTTTTCTTCTTCTCCATTCTTTTATTATTTACCACTAGGTTGAGTGGAAGCGATGAGCGCCTAGGGCATGTAACTCAGTTATTTTTATTTTATTTTGATAGCTGTAAGCTTCTTCAGCCTGTAGAAACAAATTTATTAATAATTTATGAAAATATGAAAAAGAAAACATATAATAACAAATTATAGAAAACAGTTAAAATAGAATGGAATGTTTCGTACTTGAAAGAACATCGTCATATTCTATCAAATTACACACGTTCTTTAAAAGAATGAAATGGCGTATGGCTTTTAGTGCCGGGAGTGTCTGAGGACAAGTTCGGTTCACCACATGCAGGTCTTTTTATTTGACTCCCGCAGGCGACCTGCGCGTTGTGATGAGGATGAAATGATGACGAAGACGACACATACACCCAGCTCCCGTGCCGGCGAAATTAACCAATTATGGTTAAAATTCCCGCCAACACGTTAACCATTTAGCCATGCAGCCGAGCACACTTTCTTTAAAAAAAAAGTATAGTTATATAACTTACGCATTGATTCGTGTTATTGAGAAGTGCAAAATCGTTTGTTAAGACCCGTGTCCACTCTGCTAATAATTGTTTGAAAGCTATAACTTCTATTTATGAAGTTCTCCTCACGTCGTGCGGCATTGGCGTTGCGTCAGTTTGCTTGTTTATTGTAACGTTCCGTTGACGTCATGGGTCTTCCAGGAGATGTAATTATAGCCTATTTATTATTATTATTATTATTATTATTATTATTATTATTATTATTATTATTATTATTATTATTATCGCATTGTAAACTGTTTTGAATGATTCATGGCATGCTTAATTAACATTAGCGGATAGAACTATAGGCTCTGCAATTTTAAAGGAGTTTGAATTCTTGTGTTTCTTGATACGCGATTTAATTTGTATTTTGAAGGCTGGGAAGTCTTTTGGGGCGTGTGTTCTTTGAGGTTTATGCATGTTATTTTATGGTGACGTCATCCGCCGACAGGCAATCGTGATTGTAGTACATTATTTTTATTAATATTATCGTATTTTATACTGTTGTGTTTATGGGTATTAGCGAATGAATAAATTATATCATTTTAGTGGAATTTTAAATGTTGTACTTTACTATGCAGATTGGTTTGATTGTGATTTGTTCAGGATTGTCGTTTTTTTTAAATATCTGATCTACTCTGTTGGGAGTCTGGAATGATCTGGAACCGGACACAGCAAGATTTTTATCTAGAATGTTTCGCTGGCCTATAAAAGAGCGAAACAGAACGCCAGGTAGTACCGTACCAGGAAGAAGAAGACTCCGGCCCACCAGGAGAGGGCCACAGCCACAGCGAGGACTGCTTTCAGGAAGGCGGTCAAGCGAGGATCCAATCAGGAGATGACCTCAACGGGAAGCAGCAGTCAGGTGATATCGAAACGTCCCCCTCTGCAGCTCTTGCGTGTTTTCGATTTATGAGATGGGTCCACCGTCAGATAAGCAGTGGGCTCCAAGTGCGGTGCAACCGCTGTGGGGAGTTATCACCACGACACGGCCTGTGCAGCACTGAGGGAGGCGCCGGTGTGCACCAAATGCACGGGGGGCCATCGGCCTCTCATCGCAATTGTCCGGTGTACAGGGTCATTGCCCGGGTAGAGAAGAAGTAGACCCGGTGTCATGTCCCACAACCATCCAGCAGATCCCCGCCTCGGCGGGCGTGACCTCACTCTCCAGGATCGGAGACTGGGTATCAGAGACCACAAGGAGGTCGGGTGATGCGGCAGGCCCTACTGGTTCTCGCCGCATGGCTCGGCAACCGCGAAGGCCCGCGCTAGTCACAGCAGTGCCTGGAAGTACTGATCTCCATAATAAGTGGGCTGGCTTGGAACGGGCTAATGACTTGTGCATAATAACTATTCTCAACGAACACTAATACCTGGACCATTCCAAAGACACATCCTTGCATGTGCTGTCTACTATATATCAGGTTTTACATTAGGCGTTTTTCTATTTCTGCCTATATGGTTTTGTCCTGACCCTTACTACCAACCTCTAGGACCACGAATCCAATACCAATCTGTCTGTTAGCATGTCTGACATGGAAACAGGCCGATACTCCTGTAGTATCACTTCCCAATCCTCCCTGCTGTCTCTTTCTTGTTAGAAGTAATGGCATGATGGAGGCGATGTGGATGAGAGTCGATCACCACGTGGGGAGAACGGGTTCGGGGCCCTCCGATAAAAGTCAGGTAGTCTTCATTCAGTCGCGAGTCGTTTGGGAATGCGTTAGCAACGAGTGAGTCAGTCAGACCGTGAGATTCAGTGAGTCAAGTTCTTGGGCTGAGCCGTGCTGTGGCGTGAACTTCGCTGTGAGAGGCCGGAGCAGTGTGTGTGATCGGCCCAGTTCGTGAGTATGAACTGTGGTAGTGGAAAACTCGAACTTATGTGTAGTTGTAATAACTGTACGAAGTAGTTTTGGTCAATTTAGTCGATACTAAAACACATTCCCTCTCTGAGAAGTAGATTTAGTTTTAAGGACTCTGACAACCCACCAAATTATGTTTGCCTTCCTTTGAATTATTATCGGAAATTTGCAATCGAAAGTAAATCTGCTGACACACATCTCTTAAATTTAAGCAATCTTGAATGCCAATCGACGATGTGCATTTTCATCGCTGTTGTTTTTTGGCATAGGGGACGAGCCCTTACAAATGAGCGAGTGAGTTGGCCGTACGATTATGGGGCGCGCAGCTGTCAGCTTGGATTCGGGAGAGAGTAGGTTCGTGTCCTGAAGATGGTTTTCCGTGGTTTACCACTTTCAAATCAGGCAAATGCTGGGGCTGTATCTTAACTAAGGCCACGGCCACTTCTTTCCCACTCCTAACCCTTTCCTGTCCCATCGTTGCCATAAGACCTATTCTTGTGTTGGTGCGACGTAAAGCAACTTGTAAAAAAACTTATACTCAGCCGGCCAATTTTTTATGAATCTGATGACCATTCAGTTAAAATGGTAATGAAAGTGCTTCTTTTAAGGGTACCTGAATTTGAAGGTAATAACAAATACACATTTTGGTGCTCAACTTCTCTAAACAGAATACTCCTTCTTGGGTTCAAAAATGTTTGTATGTTTTTGTATGTCATGACACCGCTACAAACTGTCCTGTGATAAGCACAATGCAGAGCTAAAATCTGTCTCTTCACTTCTATATATGCCCTCCTTGCAATAAATTCATGTTTCCTAACATGAAAACTTTTGATCACGCAAGCCTAGTACGTTGATACTGCATTGTGATAATCACAGGATAACTTGCTGTGGTGTCTCAGCGCTGAACTAACCGACGAATGTCTTGGAGAGGTGCGGTTTCCAACTGATGATTCCCAGCCTGATTGGGGCAAAACACTGGTACTCCTACGATTGAGATATCCTAATTTATTTAATGTTCTCAATCGGAAGCAATAAATTTAGGTTTCCTTACGGGAACTTACATATTTCTTCTACCACATTCGTCCCTGAATTGTTCTGCTGACCTTTCTCTTACACACGCTCACACGGTGGATAAAGATAAGATAAGATAAGATAAGATAAGATAAGATAAGATAAGATAAGATAAGATAAGATAAGATAAGATAAGATAAGATAAGATAAGATAAGATAAGACCCATCTCCCATAATCTCGAAAACACAGATCAGGGAGAGGGTATTGTTTATTGTAATCTTCTCTTATTTTTGATACATGCAGTATGCAAATGTTGATATCCTTTAGCATAATTGTACATAAAAATAAATAAAAATCAGAAATTAAACAGTGTCAAGAAAAATCATAAATCAATTTTAACTCATACATGATTTAGGAACTGAACAGAGAAAGAATAGCCTGGGATTAATGTTAGAAAATTTATGTTAATAAATAGAACTTTAAAAAGCAAAACACAAACGAAAAGGAAACACGAGACTCTTTGGACATGCCATGAGGTCCATCGAATACTCCGGAAAGTGACACCCCAAGTGAGGGTCACCACAGTAGTCATCCCCAGTCCCTGATACCACGTCTAACGTATCCACTGAATATTAAAATTGTCTTTTCAGAACATGCAATTTAAATATAATATGATGGTTCATTAATTATATGCTATAGATATAATCTACGTACCCAACAGCCTAGACTTCAAGAAAGTAATATTGTCTAGGTTACCTTAGGCACAATTCCGTCACTAACTAGCATGCATCAATTCTTACCTCTATCAGTTAATTTCTCCACATTCCCTTAACAATGTTGAATAATTTAGCAATTCACCCCGGGTGCATCCACTCTCTGTTCAGTAACTTGATAACGGCATACAATTGAGTTTCATTCTCAATTTTCCTCCAACCCTCCTCATCCATAAATTTCTTCCTTATTTTCCTTGTATCTAAACAATCGTTTATAAGGTTTGCCCATCCCATTTCTTTATAACATAATAAACATGTGTTATCATACTTAATCTTTCTCTGTGCTTTATTTGTGTGTATTCCCATTAGCCACCATATTATTCCCCTCATTTCCCTTTTTGTTATATTATCTACATTAATCCTCATTCTCCCAATTACATTACAAAATTCCGCTAGTGACCTTTTTATATTTACACTGTGAAACAGTTTGTTGCTTCTCAGTGTCCTTCACTCTGCGGACTATTCTTTTACATATCCTTTGCTGCTCTAAGCAAGCCCTTTCCCAGTAGTAGGCCTACCCCATTCCTACCGTTTCCAAAATATTCCTTACCTCGTCCACCCAGTATCCTTGGTTCTGATATTTCATTTGCTGTTGGTAGGCTATCTGTAACATTTCACCTCTTGTTCCCAACTTCAGTCTTAACAAATATTTAATTATCTTTTTAACAATATCTCCCTGAAGACTTACATCAGTGCATATCATTCTTATACCACAGTTGCCTGTGCAATTGAGTAGTTCCGTTGTCGTTTTGGCAAATTTACTTGTGATTACCCCACAGGTAGACACTTTTTCTTCAACTCCCCAGATCTCTGCTCCGTACAATACCTTTGATTTAACTACTACATTAAATACTTTTTTATGCACCCTGTAATCATTGTTTGGCATATTTTTGTTTGACATATTAATAGCTGACAGTGAACACACACCCTTCAGTTTTTCTCTTTTTATTTGTTCTGATCATTTCCCATTTCCAGTTATTATCATACCCAGCTACTCTATTTTCTTGACAACTTCTAATTTTGTCTTACCCATCCACCTTTTTTCATTCTTTGATAAATTATAACTTTTTTTTTACACAGAATTGCCTTTGTTTTCTGTGTATTCATTTTTAAATTCCAATATTTTCAGTAATTTATAATTTCATTTATACTACTCTGCATACTCGCAGGAGTCAGTGTGAGTAGGAGGATGTCATCTGCAAAAATGAGACTCGGAATATCCTGATTCTCAAGACTTGGGTAAACTCCCGACGTAAATGGTTTCGATTGAAATTTATCATTTATGAAGAGTAAAACAGTATAGGGACAACTTACATCCCTGTTTCAGCCCTACTTTGGAGAGTATCTCCCCAATTATTTTACCCTCCTTAACTTTAACTGAGCACTTAAATTCTGAGTATATGCTTTCCACCGCTCTGATCATCTTGTGTGAAATTCCTATTCTTTCCATCTCTGCCACAATAGCCCCTCTACTCACAGAATCAAAAGCTTTTTCCAAATCAATAGAAGTGATGTACAATTTTCCGCCTTTCTTTTATACATATTTATCCATTATTGTTCTCCCACAAATATATTGTCATCAGATGTTCTCATCCCTTCTCTGAAACCCGACTGGAGACTCTCCAATGTCCAGCCCCCTCCTCCCATTTCATAATCCTTTTGGCTAGGACCCCTGTGTATATTTTACTTAAGCAATGTTATGCCTCTATAACTATTTGAGTTTGATGTTTCTCCTTTCTTCTTATAAATTGGGCAAATCACTCCCTCTTGCCAAGATTTCTGAAATTCTCCCCCTGCTAATATTTCATTAAATAATTTAACAATGCTTTCTAGCATATGTCTGTTCTTCGTCGCTTGTTTCCAAAATTCGTTTGATGCCCCCGAAGTAGCTCGTGTTTTGCCTTTCTTAGCTTTCTGTAAGACCTCTCTTACTTCTACCGATATTTCCTTATCTAACGAACGCACAGTACATCCCAATCCTCCTGCTAGTCCAGTCCCTTCTATTTTCGGTCTCCATCTGTCTTTACCTCCTAATAATTTCTTATAGTACTCCACCCAGTCAGAATGACTTATTTTAGTTTGCCGAGCAGCTTTCTGCTTACCACATAACCACCTAATCGTACTCCACACCTTCCTACTTTCGTTATGTTTAGAATTTCTATTCAGCTCAGCATCCCTTTGCCGCTGCCATTCAGATTATGCTATATACAACAATTCTCTATATTCCTTCCTCTTAGTGTAGAATTCCATTCTCTGCTTGTCTCCCCCTGTTTCTTGTACGCCTTTAGTGCATTCATTACTTCAAGCTTTCTATGTCACAGTCATGATTGTACCACCCCTTCTACATTTTTCTCTTCACCTCCTTTACCCGCATCTTCTCTCCCGCCACCTTAATGATTATTCTCAATCATTACGTCTATTCCAGTTTTCACTATTTTAGATATTTCCTTCCACTTGTATTTTGCAATTGGTCTTTCTTTACAATTTCTCGTATAGTTCGTTAAATCTTTACCCTCTATATATTCTATTGTGGTAATAATTGGTAAATGGTGTGACTCTCCCCAGTCCTGGACCTTTATACTCCTAATCATAGGTAACGCATTCCGTGAACATACTACTATATCAATCACACTGCCCCGTCTCAGTTGTATGTGTTAGGTTCCCCATTTCAACACCACACCACCACCCATTTAAAATATATAATTCTTCAATACCACACAATTCTAATAATTTTTCACCATTTTTATTAAATCCCTTATCTTGACTTACTCTCTTATGAATATCTTTCATACAAGGGCCTCTGGTCTGCGACCCTGGCATTGAAGTGTCCCATCAATACAATGCCTACGTCCTCGAAAAGATTCTGTACCCTATCAATTTCCAGTGCTAACTCATCTTTTTCTAAAATGGAGAGGCCTCAGGCGGGCTGTAGACGAAACCACAAATCTCGCTCACTCTCTTCAGAAAATTTCGTTTTTAACCAAACCATTTCTTCTATTCCCGATTCAACGCCTTCGATATTCATACACCCTATATTTAAATTATTATTAAGTTATTAAGTTATTATTTCCTCCTCTGCACTTCACTCTGAGTGCCAGTCTTACTCCTCGTAACTCTGGTTACTCCTACTTCACTAGAACTCTCCTCTAGTGCATTCACCCTTTCCCTGTCACAAACCTCCTGATTCGAATTACCTTTCTTGGCCAGAAGTCCTTCAAGCTCACCCGTTTACGTTTGAGCGATACGTCCTTACTTTCAGTCTCTGTCCTTTCCTCCCGCTGAAGGTCGACACGGCTGTTCTACCTGCTGATGTCCTCCGAGTCAGCAGTTTGATTCACTTCCTCTTTCGACGTACGTCCCGCTGCTATACTCGCTGAGCTCAGCCGTCCGCTACGTTCCTTCTAGGCCATCGTCCTCTTGGTGTTGTCACCCATCTCCTTTAGCTGATCCACTGACCATGTGCGACTCCACTTTCCATCCCCCACCACTAATTGATTTCCTCTTATATAGGCGATGAGACCAGAACGCCTAGCTTGACCCATATAGAACCGGAGCAGTTTTTGGATCCTAAATACTTCTCTCTCCATTTCCTGTTTTATCCATATTCTCCCACCCACGAGCTATCCAAGATCTTCTTCGCCATTATGGTTGAAACAAGCCCCACTCTCACTGGTCGCTTACCAATAGGGATGTAGGCAGAGAAAGTTCGCACCAGATAACGCTCGTGTACTACTGGGTAAGCGCAAGGCGATCGTCTTATGCCCCCCCCCCCCAGTAATGTATAGAATGTTACCGAGTTTTCTGAGCTAAAGCCGATTGTATCTTCTCTAATTTTACTCCAAGATTATATTAATTAATTGTATAGGTATATCCCCTAAAATATTACGGACGATTTTCAGCGTTTAAGCCTTAAACAGATGCAAAATGAGCTACGGACCAGAGACGCTAAAACTAGCGGGAGGAAGGAAGAATTAGTACAGCGGTAGTTAGAAAATTCTAACACGCTTTATTATTCAAATAATAAATAGTATTCAGAATGCCTTTTTCTGAAGATTACAATTACTTGAGTAATGTACCTCCACAAGACTTAAATCATAAATAGATATTTAAACACGCACTTGCTCCCGTGGCTTATAGACTTCGAATCATGCACTTTTTTAAGGTTGATGGCTTACATGAAACTGAAGATACAGCCTTTGTCCACCACCAAAGGCATGTGAATATTCTTGAGTTTCCCAGTGCCGGTTCCTTTGAATATTTGACCATCAACCATAAGGTGAAGATCACTATCATAAATTTGCATCTGATGGATTATTTCGTATTCAGAAAATCGGAAATAGATGGGGCACCTGTTTCCAACTACAAATCATTGTGTTATGCTAGATACAGACTTTTCAGTGAAAAGTTTGTTTTGTTTATAAAAGGTTAATTTCAATCGGGTGAAATTATAAAATGCAGTGCTGTGAAATCCGAGTACACAAAACATAAGACCTATAATGTGAAGCTTATTTTAGGAGTATCTGGTGACATTACAGGAGGGGAATGTGAACGTTTTTCTGGAGCAGGTCCCAAGGCATGTTGTAAGAATATTGCTGCTGTAAGCTACGCATTAGAACACTTCCCCAAGACTGGTATTATTCAGTGTTCAGAAACATGCAGCCAAAATGTATAAACTTTTCAGTATGCCCCTGCCAAACGGTTGAGGCCAGTTAGCCCTATGAAAGTGGAATGTTTGCCCTTGGAACAAGTTTTGTTATGTATAATCTCAGTTGCACCAGTTATAACTCTAGTCGAGGGGTATTTCTGTCTAAAAGCAAAGGGGCTGTTTTGGTCGAGGGGTATTTCTGTCTAAAAGCAAGGGGGCTGTTTTCAAGGACATTTTCTCTATCAGACCAAATATTCAACTATTTAAATTGGCAGTACATGAAATTAATCCAAACATTAAATATCCTCCCAACAGTAGTTTTATTGATTCCGAAGTTAAGGCCTAGTTCTTCATCAGATTTGTTGGTCCTTAGCTTCATAACTGTCAAGAAGAAACACAGTCTGTTTTCTTCCAGAACAGCAAACACCATATTACAATGTTGGACGTCTACAAACCTTGTATAAAGCAATAAAACATCACGATTACGCATTGTTTGCTCAACAACCAAATTACCTGTAGTATTTTTTGATTGCTGATGTCTTTGAAAATGGGAGTCACAAATGTAACATTCACTTCTTCGGGTATATTTACGATTTCTTCCCGTACTTCAAAGGAGGTCATTTCTGCATATTCCGATATTTTAGGCTTATCGTGGTAATCCGGCAATTTTCTGGTGTAAGGCCTCTTCCTTGTTTTTGTTGTGTTCGTGGTCCATGGACAAAGCTATGGAACAGCGCCCAGTTTTAATCTTGCTCTCTCACCGTTAAATACAAACGCATAAATTCGCTGGTTATCAAAACGCCTATAGGTAGGAAATAGGAATTATTTCCCTTCATAAATCGCACTTACCCAACAAAGTTTTCGTGAAGTCACCGGGTTTAAAATAATGGGAACACATTTTAATATTTTCGGTCAGATTCTCCTCACCGAAATTTTTCCTTCCAATAGTATGTAACCATTTCTTCCTCGTTTCTTTATTTTGTGGAAACTGGTGAAACGAAAAACATGGGCTTCCCTGATGTTTTCAAAGAGGAACACTGCAACAGCTCGGCATAGTCACGTAAATAACAACTTAAGCAACTTCAATTCGTGGATATTTAGCGGCATGAGTACACAGGAGACAAATGAAGAGCACATTGCACTTACCCAGTACAACAGCAGTGCGCTCTATCGGTGCTAGTTCTATACATGCCTATTCTCTTTTCCAGTCGCTGAACATCGTCTATATAAGCTTTCCTGCTGCTAAACTTCAGACTTCCATTTATTAGCTCTAGTACTTTAGCTACTATATCTTCTTTGGGATCCTGCGATAGCCCGTATAGAAAAATGCTTTTCTTACGAGTTTCCTGCTGGAGCCCTTTTTCTTACCATCTAAATATTTTTTTATATCTTCTTCCATTCTCTTCACCTTATCCTTTAAACTTGCTATTTCCTTATTGTTCTGGACCACCAGTTCTGTAACTTTTATTAGCTCATCTTTCATATAGTCCTTTATTACTCTCAGTTCACTGGCTTGTTCCCGCAGAAGTTCTATTGTTTGTTCTGCTTGGCCCTTGACAATTTTTCTTATCTTCTCCATCTCTTCCCATCCCACTACACTAGCAGGACCGGGTCCGGGGTTCATCTCTACCCCTCCAATGACCTGAAGCACTGCCATTACTGAAGCTGCCATCAGAATCGAAACAAGTCCCATTTCCCGTCCGGCGCCGTATTCCATATTACGCCTAGTTGGGCTGCCTCTACCGTGCCAACGACCTATCGTCACCCGGTACTGTTCAGTCGAAATCCCCATGTCAGCACTCATTCAATGCACGATGCTTGCACGATTACAGATGTACGGTGGATAAAGGAACATCTTAATTGGAGCTTAGACGGTGTCGACAGTTCCCGCTTGGAATGCTAGCGCTGTGCCAGCATATAACGAGCCATCTGGTGACAAATGAGCGTACCACTTACTATGACCAACGGTAAAAAGCATTCTTAAATTCAAACCGTCATTATTGGAGAAGTCTCCCTCGTGAACAGTCGAGATTTTCTTCTGCAGTCGCGGAGGAACGTTCTGTGTGAAACGTAAAGAATTTATTGATACGGCGTAATATACTTTCATGTCTGAAAGTATGGGCCGTAAAAGTATCAATGTTAATAAAACTTTTCTTTAATGCTATTTGTTCGGGGCGTTGACCTATGTAGATCTTTTTCCCTTTAATAAAACTTTTTAATAAATCTTTGTCTTAATTACCTGGATCATCAGGTCATCATAATATACACCATAGGTTTTCAACCGATGCGCCGTGGTGCCTTGGGGCGACTTGAATGACCTCCAGGGGCGCCATGGAGTTTCCCATATTAGCGATGAAGGTAACATCTCCGTCATTTTATAAAGAAAACTGAGAAGACAAGTATTTTTTTCTTTTTCATTTTTGTTAAATTGTCACATAGTTCTATTTTGTATTTCCCCCCTTCAGTTTTATTTTCTTTCATCACCTGCTCTCAAGGAATTGCGTATTTGTGTGCATTGGATCTAGCTTGAGTTTGCTTTGGAACCCTGTGCTAAGTCTTGATTTGAGTGAAATCGTGCAATCTGTCATAAATGTGCTGAACTTCACTAAAACTAGATTTGTCAGTGAAATGTGCCAAGATATGGGGGCTGAGCATATGTTTCTCTTATTTTATAACAGCACTCGATGGTTTTCCGGAGGAAATTAATTATCGTGCTGTTTTTATAACTTCGGCGGGAATTCTATTCTTATCTGGAAGAAGAAAATATTGCCAGTGCCAAGTGCTTTCTGGACACTGACTTCTTGTTGAAAGTTGCTTATTTCGGTGATCTTTTTGCAAAATTGAACTAGTTGGACAACTCTCTGCAAGGAAGCGCAACCCCTTTGATTCAGCTTGTTACGAAGTTTCGGCCTTCAAAAAGAAGCTTCTTCTTTGAAGGAGGAACAATAATGAAGGGAGAGAAATGGACTAGTTTCCCTTATTTGCAGCATTTCATAACAGACAGTGAAATGGACTTTACTGCAGATATTTTTTCCATAATTGATGGACATTTATCGCACTTCAGTATTTACTTTACTAGTGATGCTCCTTCAGACTTCAGAACTGTAGAAGAGGCAGAACTGATAAAACTTTAATTATATTCTTCATCAAAGATATGGGGGCTTAGCATTTTATAGCAGCACTCGATGGTTTTCCGGAGGAAAAGGATTATCGTGCGGTTTTTAACTTCGGCGGGAATTCTATTCTCATCTGGAAGAAGAAAATAATGCCAGTGCTGTTCATGCATGGCGTTGCAAAAATGTTGGTATTCTGTAAGACAGGAGCCCCAAAGCTTGAGCAAGAGAGCACTGGAGATACTGTATAGACTTTTGGGCTTATGCCGTGTCAAGAAAATAAAGTGAAATTCTTTACGTTTCGCAGAGAACTGTACTCTGCGTCATCAGAAGAAAATCTCGATTGTCCACGAGAAAGGCTTCTTAAACAATGACTTTGTGAAATTTAGACGTTATAATAGAAGTGGAAATGGTACGTTCATTCGCCACCAGATGGCTTCTCGGGCTTGTGTCAATGCCATACACCTGTCAATGTCGTATGTTATGTGAATCTCTTAGACAGACTCTGATGGTTCGGTCAGCTTCCGCTTCGAACGCTAGCACTGTGCCAAGTCCAGGGAGCCATTTGTGGTGAATGAATGTACCATTTCCACTTCTATTACAACGTCTAAATTTAAAAAGTCATTGTTTAAGCCTTTCTCGTGGACAGTCGATATTTTCTTCTGATGATGCAGAGCGCAGTTCTCTGCAAAACGTAAAGAATTTCACCTATATTTTTGACACGGCATAAGCTCAAAAGCCTATACAGTATCATGTCTATAAGTACGGGTCGTGAAAGCATGAGTGGCAGCACTAAAGATATTCATTTCTTTTGCAACCTCCTATCTCTGCGAGAGTAGATTTTCAGTAATGGCTGTCTTAAAAACGAAGTACAGATAAAGACTGTGTGTAGAGAAGGAAATGATAGTAGCTGTATCTCAATGAGTGCCAATATTTGAGAAACTCTGAAACAACAAACAAGCTCAAGTTTCACACTGATAAAAGTTTCTGAGGTGAAATGTACTTTATTCATAATATTATTTAAAATAAGCATTCTTTTTTTTTCAAAAAATATTAGAAAGAGAATAACATTATCCGTGATTTTTTTCATAACTTAGTAGACCTAAAGTTTCCTCATACTGCACTTTGTGTGTACGAGATTTTTCCTGTAGTTTGGTTAGTAGGCCTATATTTTCTAACAGATTCTTGGAGTAAATGTCAAAATATCGATAGTTTTTATTGGGTACCCCACAGGAAACCGCGGAAGGAATGTTGTTGGTCAGGGAAACAATGGGCTCAAAAAGGTTGCCACTGCCATACACCATGCCTTGCCTTGATGCTTGATCTGACTAATCGCTTGTCCTTTTTGCGTGTTTCAGGTCATGTAGCTGTCGGCAGCCCTGAAGATGGTTTTCCGTGGTTTACCATTTTCACACGAGGCAAATGCTGGAGCTGTACTTTAATTGAGGCCATGGCCGCTTCCTTCCCACTCCTAGCCCTTTCCGATCCAGTCGCCGCCATAAGACCTGTCTTAGTCGGTGGGACGTAAAACCAATTGTAAATAAGAATATTAATAATGTCCGTCTCTGTGGCGTAGTGGTTAGTGTGATTAGCCGCCAACCCCGGAGGCCCGGGTTCGATTCCTGGCTCTGCCGCGAAATTTGAAAAGTGGTACGGGGGCTGGAACGGGGTCCACTCAGCCTCGGGAGGACAACTGAGTGCAGGTGGGTTCAATTCCCACCTCAGCCATCCTGGAAGTGGTTTCCCGTGGTTTCCCACTTCTCCTCCAGGTAAATGCCGGGATGGTACCTAACTTAAGGCCACGGCCGCTTCCTTCCCTCTTCCTTGTCTATCCCTTCCAATCTTCTCATCCCCCGCGAGGTCCCTGTTCAGCAAAGCAGGTGAGGCCGCCTGGGCGAGATACTGGTCATCCTCCCCAGTTGAATCCCCCGATACAGAGTCTGAAGCTCCAGGACACTGCCCTCGAGGCGGTGGAGATGGGATCCCTCGCTGAGTCCGAGGAAAAAAACCAACCCTGAAGGGTAAACAGATTAAGAAAGAAAGAAAGAAAGAAAGAAAGAAAGAAATAATAATAATAATAATAATAATAATAATAATAATAATAATAATATAATAATATTATTATCTTTCTTGTCGGATTTTGTCAGATAAACACCAAATGTGTCACATGCCGACATCGTATGACATGAAGGGTCGAACGGTTTTTTTCCCGCCCATTAAAAATCTGCTATCTCTGCCATGGTTGAACCTGCTACGCTGGGATCCGGAGGCCGACACTCTACCACTCATCACAGAGGGAGCAGGCACTTGTAGATGAATAAGTGTACATTAAGATGATCACAACCCCAAACTCATAAGAATTAACCATACTGATTTCAAATCCCAGGTTCGACTGAAAATTGATCCCGGGGTCCTCTGAAACGAAGACCAGTAAGCCGACCGGCCACTCAGCCAAGGAGCCGGACAAAATTACGATCACCATGTATAGATTAAATATATGTTGATCGATATTCCTACTGATATTGATCGCCAGGCATTTAGCTTGTGCAGCTGGTGGATGATTGCCTTCTATTTTATTAATATGCTCGTGGCTGAGCTCTGTGATAACAAGTGATCAGTCAGTGAGTTGTTTCCTTTCACGCCCATGGCAGCAATAAAGCGAGCGAGCTGTTATTTGCCAAGTCTTCTCGTCCCGTCCCATTGAGAGCAAGCAGGCAGCAAGTGGTAGACTTGAGAAGTGTTGTTACCAACCTTGCAATCCTCAACAGATTGATTCAACATTTCCCCTCTTGCTCTGGTGCATGGCTCCTGCTCGGTTGTATAGAAAAGGAAGAATGGCAAAGAAAAAGAAAGAGGGCAGAGAGAGAGAGAGAGAGAGAGAGAAACTTTTTTTTTGCTCAAGCACCTGCTAAGAATCGGGTTAGTTCAAAATTACCCCTTCAAAGCCCGTTGGATTTCAATTTCAGCTATTCACAAGAAAGACCTTTTGATGGGCGAGTCTCACAGCAGCGACTAATATTACAGATTTGGATAACGGCACTCGGGAGTTCGTGCGCCTTCCCTCCACCCCTCACCCCCTCCAAAAGTCGACATGAAATGAAATGAATTTTCGCCCTCTTTCCCTCCCTCTTCTCCGCTATACACACTCGAACCAACAGGCTCTTCTCTCCTGCCCTCGATTCCAATTTCGGGCCAGATTCAACTAAAATTCTGACTTTAATTCGAAGGCTTATCTATTGTATTTGGTAAGAGAGGAAGGGTAGGGGGCATTTAAAATCCCCTCCTCCCTTCACCCCCGCTCCCGCGCTCCCTTCCACAGGCCTCTTTACAGTCAGCATTTCCAATAGCAGCTGTAGCCTGCCCCTCCCCTAAGTCTCGACATTCAGGGCGCATTATTACACAGTGATACGACACGACTCGGCTTGGCTCGCGATATTGCCAACTCCCCGCCCATCTCCTCCAGATTGCACAAAATGAATAGGAATTAGCCAATTTCTGTCAAATTAAATGTGCATTAGCACTAAGTAGAGGCTTCGCACATACCGGATATGACGCCACGTCGAGTTCCTATAGTTTTCCACTCTACTGGCAGAGCGCTCTGCTGTATTCCGCGAAACTTTATCATATGAAACTTCAACACCCCTATTGTTCGAGACGTATATAATATGATAATGGCGCATATAACGTCTAATGGAAGTGAATGTTCCGTCCTGAAACTTGGCTAAAATGTAATCACAAGTGGTGGATAATACCAAAGCCTCCTCTAGCATGGCCATCAAAATGGGTTGCTCATTTTTTTTTTTAACGTACTAATCCGTCTCCACGTAAGCTCTGCCGGTCTCACTGCTCTTGTCGGTTTACGAGAGGACCCAACAGCCTCTCCAAACAAATATTCCCCACAGAGTCAAAATGTCACCGGTCCGATACCAGCCTGAGCCTCCTGATGTTCGAGTGGCAGTGTTTATCACAACGAAGGACAAAGGAAATTATATAAATCTCTTCAAATAAGTTCCATGGAAATGTGAAATTTAGTTTGTGGAACACAACGAAACGATATTCACGATATACTGTATTTTACTCTAAGGGTCCAGAAATGTAGAGTAAGAGAAGGTTGTATCATCATACTACGTTAGTGAAGTGATCAACCTGGAGGCTAGTTGGATCCTCAAAATCATGGCCATTGATAAGTTATGTGGATAATATATTATTATTATTATTATTATTATTATTATTATTATTATTATTATTATTATTATTATTATTATTATTATTATTATTATTATTGTCCGCCTCTGTGGTGTAGTGGTTAGTGTGATTAGCTGTCACCCCCGGGGGCCCGGGTCGATTCCCGACTCTGCCACGAAATTTGAAATATGGTACGAGGTCTGGAACAGGGTCCACTCAGCCTCGGGAGGTCAATAGAGCGGAGGGTGGTTCGATTCCCACCTCAGCCGCCCTCGAAGTGTTCACATCTAACTCGCCTCGTCATTCACCACATTGTTTCTTAACTCAGCTGGAAGTTATGACGTACATCGTTGAATCACCTGTCCAGGGTTATCAACACCAGCAACGCACGTGAACTCAGGAATCCCCAGTGTCTTCATTTCTACACCATGTACTTCCGCCGAGGGCCCAAATTGCTCTCTGAACGTATTTCCCAAATCTCTGACCATCCACGTTCTGGCCTAAGTATCTCCTATGACATGCAAGCGGTTTTCCTACTCTTTCTAATCCTGTTCAAACCATCTACATCCCATTCTGTACAGTCAATACCTACATTTTCGCCCATTAACATTAAAACCGAGTTCATCAATTCCTTCGTGGACTCTCCTTCAGTTTCCTCCAGGCCGTAAATAATAATGTTCCTTGTTTCTCCTCCTGCGTTCTTCTGCTATCACGTCATTGAAGTACCGGAATTTGTTCTTCTAGCGCCTTAATCCTCTGATTCGGTATCGCTCGTTCTCACTTAATTTGTTGAGATTATACCTCGAGCATTTATTTTATCTGGTCAGCCCGCGAAGCATCGCGCACAGCTTCCTTGATTTTCTCCATGTCCTCCCATCACAATGGGCCTGGCTTCATCTCGACGCCTCCAATGAATAATAGAGTAGCCCCTGTAGCTGCCTCCATCAACAATTCTGCTAGGCCTATTCTTTTATTATCTCCTATTTTGTACTCCGCCTTGATCAACTTAACCCGGCTGTGCCATCGCCCTATCGCATTCCTATACTGTTGTACCGTAACACTCATACTGTTTACCCTGCACTTCCGGATGGTTCCTACACACGTCTACTCAATAGCTCAGATTAGCAAAGACTGTGATAGATGACAGTAAAATATACTCAGAAAGTTACAGGATTTACATATAAAAACCTGGAAAACTAATATTGAAGAAGGCCCCACATCTTGAACTGCCTTTGTACTCCAAATCCCTTTACAAATATTTCTCTGTATTATTATTATTATTATTATTATTATTATTATTATTATTATTATTATTATTATATTCGTATTATTATATCTGTATTATTATTATTATTATTATTATTATTATTATTATAACTATTATTATTTTTACCTCGACCTGAGGGCTGGTTCGAGGTCCACTCAGCCTACGTGATTAGAATTGAGGAGCTGTCTGACGGTGAGATAGCGTCCCCGGTCTATAAAGCCAAGAATAACGGCACGGCCGAGAGGAATCGTCGTGCCGACCACACGACACATCGTAATCTGCAGGCCTTCGGGCTGAGCAGCGGTCGCTTGGTAGGCCAAGGCCCTTCAAGGGCTGTAGTGCCATGGAGTTTGGTTTGGGTTGGTTTTATAATAGCATTAAAACCACGTAGAGTGGGAGTTGCTGCCCAATATCAGATATGGATATGTTTCGTGAAGCCTTTTGTAATACTGTTACAGTAACTGTCGAGTCATCGCTCTATCATTGTATGCAATTAGCACGATGAGGTAATTCAGGGAGTTTCTACTTTGCCTGAGGCTCTTTCATCACAGTCTGTAATACTTGGAGCTGGGTGGGAGTGATATCATGTGCTGTTTTTAGAGATCGCATGAGTGTTATACCATGTGACAACCAATGTCTATATAAAGGGCTGTATCCTACAGCTGCAGTTCATTTGGTTAGTTCAGTTGATTGGAAGGAGTTGAATGGAGAGACTTGCCCTGAAGTCAATTGCAGTCAATTGGAAGGAGACGGATGGTGAACATTGAGATAGTCAGTCGTGTGGAGAGTGAGGCCACAGTTGATCAGTCCGTCAGTTGAAGATAGAGCAGTGATATGGATACGTAACTGTCAGTGACCAAATTGATTATACCTTCAGAGTGTGTTTCGTGTATCTGTTCGGTCGGGTTCTTATGTCAGGTCGGTGACTGCCGAATATTGTGTCGTCGTAATGCAGACTAACAGCTATCATTGAATTACTTGTAAAGTTGATTGTGAAGTGTGAATATAATTTCAAGCCTTGCTATATATCGTTTGTGAAACTAAAAGGATACATCACCAAATTAGGTTTGAGATACCTACAGCTGATACCAGTTCAGAGGAATATGTCATAGTAACCCTCACAGTGTTGAAGGTACTGTTAAGTGAACCTATCAAGGATAAATTTCTTGTACAACTTTTAAATGTCCGGTCAAGAGGATTTCAAATTTAATGTCAGAGTTTTAATTTATCTTTTGAATTATCGCAGCAGGTCTCATCCCTTATAGTCAACATTTAAAGAATATATTTTGTTTAGTATCAAATACAATTTAATGTTTTATTTCAATGGTAGGTTAGATAACCTCAAATTTTAGAGGGGAAACCATACTTCAATGTCCTTTTCCCAGAACCTATATGTTATGCTGTCAAAGTAAGCTTATTGCCTCACAGCCTAGAGATATTCCAGATCCTCATTCTATTATCGCGTCATTTATTTCTAGCTGGCGCCCATCATTGTATGTGCAAGTAATCAGGTAAGCACTAAGTGTGAGTAGTCCCTACATAGTCCGACGATTAAATATTTTTTAAATGAAATATTTCAATATAGTTTCATTTTTACTTAATGAGTAACTACAATATAAAGAGATTGTCGGAGAATTCCCAGCCCACAAGAGAACGAATAAGATTGAAATACGACTAATTGAATTGTGCAATTGAAATTCATGTCTACCAATTTTTTTAAGAAAAACTAAGCAGCAAAGAAAAAACCTGGCGGTTCCCTGATCCAAAGTTAGTAGAATTCCAAATTGCCAATGTATCCATTTCTTCAAGGAAAAAGAAAGAGATCCAGAATATAAAGTTGGAAAAAAGGAGCCAAAATCGATAGTGTCCATTTCCTCGTGACTATCAACATGAGATTCATTCCACAAAACAGAGGCAAGAAAAGGATTACTAAAAGAGTTAGATATGATGTTGAAAACTAAGAAACAACAAGGTGGTGAACCAAAAATGAAAAAAAAACTAGGAAATAACCGTGCAGAGAACTGGGGAGACCTAAAAGCCAAAATACGGAACTCTGTTCAAGAACTTAGACCTCTAAAAGGGAACAAGAAACACAGATGGTGGAACGAAAAATGTGAAGAAGCGCTCACTGAGAAAATGGAAGCATGGGAAAGATAACATTCGTGCCAAACTAATGCGAATTTTCAAAATTTAAGATAATCTAAAAGCAGACATCCTGAGCCGTATCCTGACGGCCCATAAGAGATACTCAGATTATTATTTGACATAAATATAATTTTATTGAAATAAATTTCAGTCATATATGGTAAAAGTAGTGAATAACAGGATAGCTGAGACCGGAAGTCCATGGAGACATCAAGCCGCTGGATATTGCGCGATACTTCCTCGGGACCGTGAGAAAGAGCGTCACCAGAAGTTAGCACATCTCGGCACGTGTAGAAGATGTTGGCCAAGAGAAATATTCAGCCAATGAGAACGCGCGGGTGTGGCAAATATTGAGTCTGGATCGCGTGAAGTAATAATCCCAGGTTAACCAACATGGACAATTGCTTGATATCAGTTCTGTTAGCTGACGGATTTCCACAGGTCGACAAGTGAAATATAATCAGGAGTACGTTATAGAAATAATCTGAAGAAATTTGATGTTATTTGGAGTGTGTTTTATGGTATGTTATAATTAATATAAAGTCATTATGAATGGGAAGCACGCTGATTGGTGGTTTTTCTAAACATGCGGAAATCCCATAGCTACAACGGCGTTAGCCACGCTTCCTTAGCGTCTCAAGCTTTGGAGAGCGTCACTCTGATCGTGGATGCCGACGTGATGTGAACGTTGTCCGGTATTGCTCTGATACTTGTACGTGAATGTTGCCACGTAGATATATATAAATAACAGTGTATGGTTTTAAGACCGATAAACGGCGTTTTCAGTCGTGCAGTTGTCTGAATTAACTGGTGTAGTGTTAAATTGTCGATTATATTATGGCGCAAAGTTTACTATAGATAAATAGACGGTAATAATAGCCGCAGATTGTAAAGTGAAGAGGAGACGCTCAGTTGTTTCACATTTTCGTGTCGGTCACGTTTCGCGAAGAACTTTCGAACCGTACCGCGAGCCGCTCTAAATAACTGTATATAGAAACCCTAATTATTAAATTCCAAGTGTGTTTGTTTGTCAGTGTGTTGGCTTAGCTCACAGCTAATAAGGGTTTGTTCGGCACGTGCGGAATTGAGCGGTGAAGAGACATTCATCTAAGGCCTTCTGTGTTGCAGTGTTCAGGAACTTTCAGCAAGAAGATGGCACCGCCTATGGAAGAAGGAAGATTGTTTCTATGTGTTAAAGCAGTGATCAACATGGAGTAACCACATACCACGGCAAGGATGTGAGCCGTTGCTAGTGTCCTGAGAGTCGTCGAAGATAAGACGCATGTTTTTATCAGAATGCATGTTATATGGGTTATGATAAATAGGGCTCGGAAAAGTCATATTTTTTTCTTTGTCTCTATTTTCTTGTCTGATTGGATTTCGGTGCAAATCAGGTGATTATTGTAAATATTAAGTGATTTTAATTTGTCATATAAATGCATATTTTGGCTATTTTTTGCCATAAGGTCATATTTTGAGCTATTTTAGTAGAAACGTCATATTTCGGCGGTTTGACGACAGCGCTAGGTGTGCGAAATCATCTTCAACTTACCGAATGCGAACTAGTGTTTACAAAACTGCTTCTCGGTAAGTTTATCACGCTGTTGATACAAGTCGAATAGTGGAATAACCAACCCGCTGTACTCGGCAACCCGATCTCCCAGGTAGAGACAGAAATAATCCGGAAATTCCCGTCCCAGCAGTGAGCTAATTACTTCTGGTAATCGCTCACTTGTCTTAGTTCAGATATTAGAACCTCAACCTCCTTTCACTTACACAAGCGTTAGTTTACAGTAAATCGTATCCCACCACACATTCCAGTATGCCTAAGGAAAAGTCTTCTACTAGTGTTAAGTTACGAAGCTTTGTTAAGGAATTTGGAGAAGAATATTTCTGTACAGACGGTTTTTTCTATTTTGCAAGTTGTGTGAAGTAAAAGTCGTGGCTGAAAAACGTTTTAATGTGCAACAACATTGTAACACGGCGAAACACAGCAACAATGTCAAACGACAACATGTTGATAAGAAGAGGCAGCAATTGATATTCGATAAGGCTGTTATATCTTCAGCAATGGACAGATGTTCGGATTTTTCAAAAGAACTTTGTGAGATGATGGTGTCTGCAAACATTCCTCTAAACAAGGTGAACAATATCCATTTCAAGAATTTTCTGGAGAAATACACTAAAAAAATCTGTTCCTACAGAATCAACACTGAGAAAAAACTATTTATCGCGTTGCTATGAAGATACTCTAAATCGAATACGACACATTGTAGCAGACAATAAGATTTGGATATCTATTGATGAGACGACGGACACTGCAGGCAGATATATAGGGAATGTAATTATTGGAACACTCCTTGCTGATCGCCCTGGGGATATTTACTACTAACCTCAGAAGTTTTAGAGAGAGCAAATCATTCAACGATTGCAATTCTTTTTGATAATGCACTAAACATTTTGTGGAAGGATGAAATTAAGCGGGAAAACGTTCTTCTCTTTGTTACCGATGCTGCTCCGTACATGGTGAAAGCTGCTGAAGGCCTCAAGCTATTTTATCCAAGAATGATTCACGTTACTTGTCTTGCACATGCTCTGCATAGGGTGGCAGAAGAAATTCGTGGACATTTTCCCGAAGTCGATAAATTAATATCTAACGTCAATTTTTTTTGAAAGCACCACTGCGGGTTGCGACTTTCAAGAAGTTAGCTCCTTCGACGCCACTCCCTCCACAGCCAGTTCTTACTAGGTGGGGGACGTGGCTCGATGCTGCCGCGTATTATTGCGTAAACTACTCCACTATCAAAAACATTGTTAACGGCTTCAACAAAGATGATGCCTCTTCTATCAAGATTGCCCAGGAATTGTTTTCCAACAGTTTGTCAGATAGTTTGGCATATATTAAGTCGAACTTTGGAAATATATCGAGTGCAATTACTCGTTTAGAATCCGCTGGCTTAGAAATTCATGCAAGTATTGACATTGTGAGAAGTGTTGAACTTTCAGTACAACAATCACATAGAATAGTTGGTGACAGTGTAAAACGGAAACTTCAAAATGTGCTTAATCGAAATGATGGTTTTCACCGTGTGTGCAAGATAAATGATGTTCTTAGAGGAGAAGGTACCAGTACACTTCAAGACGAGTGCATACTGGACAGCAGTGATTTAACATTATTTAAATATGCACCAATAACGTCTTGTGATGTAGAAAGGAGCTTCTCCTCTTACAAGAATGTGTTAAGTGATAATCGGAGGTCTTTCGCGCCTGATGCTTTGATGATGAATCTTGTCATTCACTTAAATTCTACCCGCGGAGAATAATGAAAGAGGTATGTGAGTTTGCATTATAGGCTATAGGTTCTGACGCTCTACCATAACGTACTGAAAGACATCTATTTAATTCGTTTTTTGGTGCTCAGTTTAAACTTTAATGCATTTGAATAATGTTAATGAAATCTGGGCTTAAACATTCGAAAATATTTTTTTAAATAGATTGATTTCTAGTTTTCTCGTATTTCAAACCACCAATGCAGGGTGCAAACATGGACTTCTACAATGTTGTGTGATCTGATAATCTTAGCGAACTTAGTTCACAAAAGTTTGATAAGTGAATCAGGGGTAATAGACTGTGAATAATTGTTGCACATTTATATTCAGAAAACTAATATTAAAGAAAGAATAAAGAATTTAGCTAACAAATATGTATCAGAGAAATTACCGTTCCGATTTATAATTTATTTTAAAATTTCCATATTTTGTTTAATCATTTTTGGGTCATACTTTGTCATTTTTACGTCATATTTCGTCACTTTTGAGGTCATATTTCCTCATTTTTGAGGTCATATTTGCTTGCTTACTTGGGCTTTTTAGGTCTTAAACATCCGAGCCCTAATGGTAAAATACTAGTGCAGTTTAGTGTAGGGATTTTTCTTTAACGTAAATTAAGCCTGACGGCATGAGTTTACTTCACATTTGTAGTATTGTAAATACAGACAAGACAGGAATGCATGATCTCTATATTTTTATTTTTATTTACGATTAGTTAAATGGGATAATGAGGGAGTTATTAGGATTTTTTTTTGCTACGGGCTTTACGTCGCCGTATTATTTTGTTGTTATATTATGCATGGTAATTAGCTTAGTATTATTCCGATTTTTTCTTGTATATTAGTGATAGGAGGATTAGATTGACAAGATCATCCAATTTCCGAGTTAAACCCTTGCTACGTTGACAGTAAATTCAATTTAATTTTGGTCATTTAGAAAGTTAGTAACAGTTAAATTGCATGACGCATGATATTTCAGAAGCCGACACGTGTGGAGCTGCATAGCAACGTTGAACGAATAGGATCTTCCAATGTAGGCTGGAAACTGTTTCGCACAATGATTTGTACGGGAATCGAACCTGGATTCATAAGGGAAAAGGCTGATGAGAATTGTAAAAAATATAAGAGGTTTTAATGCATGCTAATTTATGAAGTTGATTTTGCAGGCCGATTGCATGCTTGATGAAGTGAAAAGAATGATGTGCAGTGAATATGTCCCTGCTATTGTCTTCTGAGAGAATATTATTTATCAGAATTGACGGAAATTGTTGCCAGACCAACGAGTCTGATGTGTGTAATAAATTATTGAAGCATGCTAGGAAGAAGCACGATTGTATGTAAGTTTCTGTGCAGTCGAAGAAAGATGATATCGCCTCACAGGCTTACTTATTAGCCGTGTTTACATAGACAGCGTGAATGAGATGGTATTTCCGTGATACAAACTTGGCGAACAGAAACCAAGCCTCAGGACAGTATTGAGTTCTAACATTTCCTTTCAGCCCACGGCGCAGCAGGAAATATATGACGGATGAACGCGCTTTCGGGTGCGCAAATGCAGCAGAAGAAGGCAATGTTGCCCATTGCTTTCCATATGTTTAATAAAGGATAATAATATGTTTTCTCTTACAGTATGGTGTTTTGTGATATTTCATGTTGTTTGGATATGTTGTCTTGTTGTTTAATGGGGAACAGCCCGAGTGCTGAGTAATATTGATGGTCAATCTAGTTCTCACTAGATCTTTTGGTGAACCGCGTTTCACGTCGAGTCAGTGTAGTATGTACGTCTTTCCTTTCTTTATCCGACGCAGATATGTGAGATACTTTGCTTATTTTGTGTTCATTGTAAATATAGCGTAGGGAAATACCACTAGTATTTTTCATAATTCATATCGTGTTCCATTGCGTCTTAATTTTCCTTTTATCGTAATTTGCTTTTATCTTAATTTTCCTTTTAATGTTTAATCTTGCGACGACTCGATAAAATTAAAAACCCGTATCAATGTGATACTTTAAATCGTGTTACTCCATGCGAATCGAATACGTATTAGTATATGCGTACGTATACTATTATATAAAATGAACACTGGACAATCAGATGAAGAATATTTTTAAAAGTTCACAAGTATTCAATGTTGTGCTTGAAATTTCATTTCTATTTTAATTTTTTTATTAAGTATCGTTTTTAATGTCCAGTTCTTTTTAATTTTTGAGATTATGTCATTATCGTCTTTATTATTTGATTTTCTTGTCTCATATTAGTATGATTCGGGGTTATTTTGTGAATAAACTCATCCTACCCCATATTATTGTTTCTCATTCGAGTTATACCTCCATTTTCCTGTCATTTACTTATAATTAAGTGAGAAACTTCGACTTGTAGCCTGGCCACTGATCTCTATACATGGCTCGCTGATGGCAGGTCTCCGCTGCAGGAGAAAGTACGCCAAGTTGAGCGCGCGGTTCGCCATGTTGGCGTACCCAACCTAGAGCTCTCCTTATGGGGAAGCAATGATAATAGAGTCAATTTTAAGTCGCAATTAATGGCGCATTGGAATAATTAAAAATATATAGACATGTTTACTCAAAGCATAAGGACATTGGGATCACTGACACGTCATTCCGAGGTCAGTAAATCTCCGGGATAGCAATAAACATGACTGTATAATAACGGCCGACAAATATTAACTTAGGTGCTGAATACATGCAATTAGCGATCGGTAACACAATACGAGTGAAAACCAGTTTCTGGAAACATTGCTGTAAATTGTATACATGTATGCCACGAAATTATGCATTCTTAAAATGATGTACCTATAAACGTAGCTCAATATACAGGCCTAGATTCGACATATCGTAATCGGTGCTTGATAATGAATTTCTGTTTCCTGTTTCCATGAAATAACGCGCATATGATCAAATTAAAATATCATTGAAGCAAATGTACACATTTATAAAACCAGCAAATATTCAAAACTTGTCAATATATCACATTACCTGCAGCTTAATTTACTATTACAGACCTCTTTAATTAAATTCAGCTAGCAAAGCGATATTGATAGTCATCATCAGAAATATGTAACACCAGTTAAAAGAGTCCCAAATACCACGAAGAGTATAATAGGATAGCCCCAAACACCCACCACACTTTCCCTTCTCCCACCACTCCAGTGTCTGAAACCCATAATTATTACTGATGTAAATAAGGTCTAGAATTCCTCCAGACTTCATTTTCTAAAATTGGTATAAGGTCACGTCAATTATTTAATCGAAACCGTCAGTTTAATTATGAGAAATAAAAAAATATATAAGTAAATCTTTACTTGCAGTTAATGTTCAATAAAATTGAAAACAGTTGGCTGTACATCACTTCTAAGGTGTACAGTTTGTCCATTTCTATCAAAACAGTCTTCCTCGAAGTGATCCGAGCAGAGAACAGCTGTTTTAGAAGGCTCCCAATTCTCCCGCCTGATATTCCTAATCGATGATCGTAGATGTTCGGGTCTCGAGAAAGGAAACCTACAAAAATTAATTGCCATTTTGCTCCCGGAATATGCGAAATAAGATACAATAAACCTAAAACTCAAAACACTACCCTAGGAAGATTCTTATGTACAGTATAAAACTACCCGAGCCGAGCTGAGTGGCTCAGATGGTTAAGGCGCTGGCCTTCTAACCCAAACTGGGCAGGTTCGATCCTGGCTCAGTCCGGTGGTATTTGAAGGTGCTCAAATACGACAGCCCCGTGTCGGTAGATTTACTGGCACATAAAAGAACTCCTGCGGGACTAAATTTCGGCACCTCGGCGTCTCCGAAGACCTTAAAAATAGTTAGTGGGACGTAAAGCAAATAACATTATTATTAAAACTCCCCGATGAAATGATTTCTCCTTCTGCTGATCGGTTCTGTTTGTACATCCATAAGCTGAATACTGCGGTATGTTAATACCCCGTAGAATGTTTCTTCCTTCATATTTCAGATAAACACATACATATTTAAATTGAATTTTGTAATCCACAAGTATACTACAAGGCAACGAACCTAAATTCGTAAAATACACTACTATTTACTTTGCAATAACACAGCACAGAACACTCGTGGAACTACAATCAAGAGGCCTGTCGTCACTGAACTAAGCATAAACAAAGCAAGCGCGCTCCTCGTGGTCTACTGCACCGTGCTCTCGCTGCCATCTTACCACGCCAGTCATCTTCTATTCGGCTTACTGCTACCCAAGCTACCAGCCATCCAGGTATAGAGATCAGTGAGCCTGGCCCATCAACAACCAACCCACTTCTCTGCCCAACCCTTAGTTAGTCGAATATTCATACAGGGATGGAGGCATCGTCCTAGTGGGTTACTACCCCTGGGTACGGTACAATCCAAAACTATAAGAATTTACAAAAGAAAGTACGAAAAAATTCGTCTCACCCAAATTGAGGAAGACGTTACTAAAACAGTACATACAATTTTCTCAAAATTTTTAAAGAGGAAATAACAAAGTATCAAATGACCTGTCTCGGTTTTAAGGAAGAAAAGGGAAAGACTATACTCAGAAAAAAAAGACAAGTGTGAAATTTCGTCAAGATATTTTGTAAAACTTCTGCAAAGATTCTGAAGAAAGGTTCAATCAACCACAAATTAAAAGTGGAGACTCGGAACCACCTAATGAGACAGAGGTCATCTCTTGCAATTGAACACTTCATTCTACTTGAGCAAGCTGGTTTTCGGCATGGTCGAGACTGCGGTGATCACGTTTTCGCTTTGACTTCCTTCCTCGGAGCAGGATTCGAGAGGAAAATGAAAACTCCATCTATGTTCCGTGATCTCACGGCTGCTTATGACACCGTTTGGAAAGAAGGTCTTAAAATGTTCACCCTGATAAAAAATATGCTCAGTAACAGATATTTCCAAATTCATACAGTACATGTCCGTAGCAGATTCCATAAACTTAATAATGGCTTGCCACAAGGATAACTCTTGTCTCCCATTCTCTTCAACTTATGCATCCATGATCTCTCAGAAACTGTATCTCGCAAGTTCATCTACGCAGATGATATCAACCTCACCATACAAAGAACAGACTTCAATGAGGCAGAAGACAGTCTATCTCAAGACCTTGACAGGATGGGTGATTATTTCGAAAAATGGCGCAGAAACCTAGTCCACCTAAATAACAGGCTGGCAAACTATCAACCTACTACCAGGTTCGGAAAACCACACACTGCAGTGTAATACCAACGCAAAATATCTTGGTGTAACTTTAGACAGGTCCTTGACCTATCGAGAAACTGTCTGCCAAGCTTAAAAGCCGTAACAACATGCTGGGTAGACTAGCTGGTACTTCATGGGGCGCACATGCAGGCACACTACGAACTATATTCACCAGCTGAATATTGCTCCTCTGTATGGCTCAATAGTTTCCACACTAGTTTGGTTGATGTCCAACTGCACCACACAATGAGGATTATATGTGGTACATTGCGCTCTACTCCTGTTCAATGGTTACCATTACTGAGCAAGATTCAGCCTCCTCACAACAGACGGCAAAGCGCCCTTGTTAGGCTGTGGACCAGGAGAGCGAAGAACAGTTACCACCCAAAACATCAGGATACAGATGAAAATGCTGCAATGAGACTCAAGTCACGGAAACCTGCCTCGAAGACGCAAAGGTATTAGTTAATTCTCATTTCAAGCCTGATGAAATATGGAAACATGAATGGTCTCAATCACACCCTCAATGCATTGTCCACATCAGACATCCAACTACAAGACTGCCTGGGTTCAACCTTCCTCGCTCCACCTGGACTGCACTCAACAGGATACGCTTCGGAGTAGGAAGAAGTGCTTCTGCTCTGCATCAGTGGGGCTGAAAAGACTCTCCAGTTTGTGAATGTAGTGCTGAAGTGCAAACCATTCTGCACATTCTGAAGGACTGCCCTCTGCAAGCTTTTGCTGATTCCATCGAGGACATTCACCGAGTGACCCCTGAGGCACTCTCTTGGCTGGAAGAGCTGGACATTCGTCTCTAAGAGACTGAAAGACCCCCTCATTAACCTTTCTAATGTGGAGTTTGTATACATATATTTTATGTATATAGAGTATTTTTTGTGCCTGTTACGAACTTGTACATAGTCGATTCTCTACTGTAGCATCATACGCTAAATGAATAATCGAGCAACTACGAAATATTAAAAGATTTGATTGTGGCAGAGTTGTGGAAGGAATCTCGTAATCAATCAAGAAAGGCAAACTGAGAGACATTGGGAAAAAGAAATAATTCCAGAAGATTAGAAGAATGCATTTATGCAAATTCTACACAAGAAAGGTATCAACAACTACAGAGGAATATCTCTTGTATCAGTCACATAAAAAAGTTCTCCAAAACAGCATTGAGCCTATAGTGGATAAACAAATATGTTAATATCAAGGATGGTTCAGGTAAGACTGGTGGTGCACGGACCAGATGTTTAATCTGAAAACAATAGTACGGGACATAATGATCAGGAGCAAGAACTACGTCATGATCTTCGTGGATTTTGGGAAAGTTTACTATTCAATACATAGAACATTATTTTACATTCGGGAGGGATTCCGAGTAGATTCAAAGTCAATCAACATAATCAGAGACACTCTAACGGACACAGTGTCTAACGTGAAATTCAAGGGAGAGATCTTAGCGGAATTTACAATATTATTAATACTGGTGCGAGACTGGGGAATGGATTGTCCCTGATTGTTGTTAACTGTGTCTTGGAAAAGGTAATTAGAGTATAGGAAGAAAAGCTCAAAGATGAATCTACTATTAGATAAGTCTATGGTCGAAATTTAAAGCGGTAGGTAGGCCTACAAGTTTTTGGCATTCACTGGCCCTTTCCGAAAATGTACAAACAGTACTTATCCAGGTAAACATTTTGAAAGAAATGGTAGAAAAAGTTGGACTTTAGATATTTTCGTGAACACTGAACGTGTGAATAACATCGGAAATTCACCTAATATAATAATAATAATAATAATAATAATAATAATAATAATAATAATAATAATAATAATAATGTTATTGGCCTTACGTCGCACTAGCTACTTTTATGGTTTATGGAGACGCCAAGGTGCCGGAATTTAGTCCCGCAGGAGTTGTAAATCGAATATACAGACACGAGGCTGACACATTTGAGCACCTTCAAGTACCACCGGCCTGAGCCAGGATCGAACCTGCCAAGTTGGGGTCGGAAGGCCAGCATCTCAACCGGTGAATTCACCTACAGTGTTAATAACGGATTATGAAAAATTCGACAGGGTAGAAAAATTTAAGTGCTTGGCGGAAGTAAAATGAAATGTATGGCTTTTAGTGCCGGGATATCCCATGACGGGTTCGGCTCGCCAGGTGCAGGTCTTTCTATTTGACACCTGTAAGCGACCTGCTCGCCGTGATGAGGATGAAATGATGATGAAGACAACACACACACCCAGCCCCCGTGCCATTGGAATTAACCAATTAAGGTTAAAATCCCCGACACGGCCGGGAATCGAACCCGGGACTCTCTGAACCGAAAGCCAGTACATGACCGTTCAGCCAACGAGTCGGACTTGGCGGACGTAATTCATAAAGAAGCAAATACATCAAGAGGAAGGAAATTGCAGCAAGCTTACCAAGTGACGAAGCATACTTATAAGAAGAGTCTCTCCATCAAAACTAAAATCAGGCACTACGACACGGCGATTAAACCAGAATGTCTCAATGCTATAGAGTGTATGTTCTCCATAAAGACAGGAGAAATAGAACAACATCAGGAAAAGGAATGAACAAATTCTAAGGAAAGTCTGGGGCCGATTAAAGATTGAAAATGGTGAGAGTAGACACAGGAAGAATGACAACCTCTACAAAAATAAAGAAACTGGGAGAATGTGTGATACAACGAGGGAGAGAAGAGTGAAGTTCTTTGGTAACATAATGAGGATGGATTATGCCAGTCTCACAAAGCAAATTTTTTATCATGTTTACAAGAGTAATAATCAGTAGGTGCAAAGTATAAGGAGAGATCCAGAGATGGCAATAACAGCGCCGGCCCGCGGTGTAGGGGTAGCATGCCCGCCTCTTACCCGGAGGCCCCGGATTCGATTCCCGACCAGGTCAGGAATTTTTACCTGCACCTGAGGGCTGGCTCGAGGTACACTCATCATACGTGATCACAATTGAGGAGCTCTCTGAGGGTGAGGTGGCGGCCCCGGTCCATATAGCCAAGAACACGGCCGAGGGGATCCGTCGTGCTGCCCACACGACACCTCGTAATCTGCAGGCCTTCAGGCTGAGCAGGGGTCGCTTGGTAGGCCATAGTACTGGGATATTGCGTCATCGGGTTTGGTTAATTTTGGGAATAACAGATCAACTTTTAGGATATTGATACAAAATTTCATGGGTTTCCAGGAGAAAGAAAGGAACGGAATACACTGACTGACAGAGCAAATGCAACACCAAGAAGGAGTGGTCAGAACTTTATGCCAATTGCAGGGTAGACTGACGTCACTGAGGTATGCTCATGATGTGAAATGCGCCGCTGTGCTGCGCACGTAGCGAACGATAAATGGGACACGGCGTTGGCGAATGGCCCACTTCGTACCGTGATCTCTCAGCCGACAGTCATTGTAGAACGTGTTGTCGTGTGCCACAGGACACGTGTATAGCTAAGAATGCCAGGCCGCCGTCAACGGAGGCATTTCCAGCAGACAGACGACTTTACGAGGGGTATGGTGATCGGGCTGAGAAGGGCAGGTTGGTCGCTTCGTCAAATCGCAGCCGATACCCATAGGGATGTGTCCACGGTGCAGCGCCTGTGGCGAAGATGGTTGGCGCAGGGACATGTGGCACGTGCGAGGGGTCTGGCGCAGCCCGAGTGACGTCAGCACGCGAGGATCGGCGCATCCGCCGCCAAGCGGTGGCAGCCCCGCACGCCACGTCAACCGCCATTCTTCAGCATGTGCAAGACACCCTGGCTGTTCCAATATCGACCAGAACAATTTCCCGTCGTTTGGTTGAAGGAGGCCTGCACTCCCGGCGTCCGCTCAGAAGACTACCATTGACTCCACAGCATAGACGTGCACGCCTGGCATGGTGCCGGGCCAGAGCCACTTGGATGAAGGAATGGCGGAACGTCGTGTTCTCCGATGAGTCACGCTTCTGTTCTGTCAGTGATAGTCACCGCAGACGAGTGTGGCGTCGGCGTGGAGAAAGGTCAAATCCGGCAGTAACTGTGGAGCGCTCTACCGCTAAACAACGCGGCATCATGGTTTGGGGCGCTATTGCGTATGATTCCACGTCACCTCTAGTGCGTATTCAAGGCACGTTAAATGCCCACCGCTACGTGCAGCATGTGCTGCGGCCGGTGGCACTCCCGTACCTTCAGGGGCTGCCCAATGCTCTGTTTCAGCAGGATAATGCCCGCCCACACACTGCTCCCATCTCCCAACAGGCTCTACGAGGTGTACAGATGCTTCCGTGGCCAGCGTACTCTCCGGATCTCTCACCAATCGAACACGTGTGGGATCTCATTGGACGCCGTTTGCAAACTCTGCCCCAGCCTCGTACGGACGACCAACTGTGGCAAATGGTTGACAGAGAATGGAGAACCATCCCTCAGGACACCATCCGCACTCTTATTGACTCTGTACCTCGACGTGTTTCTGCGTGCATCGCCGCTCGCGGTGGTCCTACATCCTACTGAGTCGATGCCGTGCGCATTGTGTAACCTGCATATCGGTTTGAAATAAACATCAATTATTCGTCCGTGCCGTCTCTGTTTTTTCCCCAACTTTCATCCCTTTCGAACCACTCCTTCTCGGTGTTGCACTTGCTCTGTCAGTCAGTGTAAAATCTGGATAGAAGAAAGGAGGAAAAACACAGTGAAATAATGAAGAACTATTAGAACGTAAAAAAAGGAGGCAGGAAACAAATGGAAATAAATTCGGTGGGTTATTTCACGATACCATAAGTTGGCTAGAATCGAAGAAATAATAATAATAATAATAATAATAATAATAATAATAATAATAATAATAATAATAATAATAATAAGGTAATCCTGGTGAGGGTCCCATACACTGGAACCATACTCTAGTTGGGGTCTTACCAGAGACTTATATGCACTCTCCTTTACATCCTTACTACAACCCCTAAACACCCTCATAACCATGTGCAGAGATCGGTACCCTTTGTTTACAATCAGATTTATGTGATTACCCCAGTGAAGATCTTTCCTTATTATAACACCTAGATACTTACAATGATCCCCAAAAGGAACTTTCACCCCATCAACGCAGTAATTAAAACTGAGAGGACTTTTCCTATTTGTGAAACTCACAACCTGACTTTTAGCCCCGTTTATCAACATACCATTGCCTGCTGTCCATCTCACAACATTTTCGAGGTCACGTTGCAGTTGCTCACAATCTTGTAACTTATTTATCACTCTATAGAGAATAACATCATCCGCAAAAAGCCTTACCTCCGATTCCACTCCTTTTGGGGATCATTGTAAGTATCTAGGTGTTAATATAAGGAAAGATCTTCACTGGGGTAATCACATAAATAGGATTGTAAATAATGGGTACCGATCTCTGCACATGGTTATGAGGGTGTTTAGGGGTTGTAGTAAGGATGTAAAGGAGAGTGCATATAAGTCTCTGGTAAGACCCCAAATAGAGTATGGTTCCAGTGTATGGGACCCTCACCAGGATTACCTGAGTCAAGAACTGGAAAAAATCCAAAGAAAAGCAGCTCGATTTGTTCTGGGTGATTTCCGACAAAAGAGTAGCGTTACAAAAATGTTGCAATGTTTGGGTTGGGAAGAATTGAGAGAAAGAAGAAGAGCTGCTCGACTAAGTGGTATGTTCCGAGCTGTCAGCGGAGAGATGCGTGGAATGACATTAGTAGACGAATAGGTTTGAATGGCGTTTATAAAAGTAGGAAAGATCACAATATGAAGATAAAGTTGGAATTCAAGAGGACAAACTTGGGCAAATATTCATTTATAGGAAGGGGAGTTAGGGATTGGAATAACATACCAAGGGAGATGTTCAATAAATTTCCAATTTCTTTGAAATCATTTCGGAAAAGGCTAGGAAAGCAACAGATAGGGAATCTGCCACCTGGGCGACTGCCCTAAATGCAGATCAGTATTGATTGATTGTATTGATTGATTGATTTTAATAATAATAATTGTTACGGAGATTCCGTGGTGGACAGATGTAAAAGAAGGTGCGGGGATGAATGAATCTATCAACTAAAATCAAAAGATTAATTAAAGGCTTTAAAATTAAAATTATATTTCTTTTCCCCTTTCTTTTTTTTAAATGCCAAATATTAGCAAAACAAGTCGCTCAGCGACTGAACAAGATTTCAGATACAGTAGTTTAAATACAAAGTAGGAGAAATCAGAAAATCAACAAAACTTGTCAATTAATCATCTGAGCTTAAAGTTCCTAATTTTACAAATGTTTTTTGATCACTATTGCTCCATACAGTCAAGAGACAAGGAGACAGGTTTCCCAATTTCATTTGCAAGGTATAGTAACGCCTCTACAAAACAGAAAGAGCGTGTATGCTCTAGGGATTTGTCTAGGAGACTACGCTCCCCACATTAAACCTTTACTGTCTTATCACGGCAACCTTCAACAACCAGAGCATATTTCTTCACTAAAATTTACACTTTCCAGGACTCTCGAGGAACAGCCTACATTTTACAATTAAAAATCAATCAATCAATCAATCAATCAATCAATCAATCAATCAATCAATCAATCAATCAATCAATCAATCAATCAATCAATCAATCAGTCAATCAATCAATCAATCAATCAATCAATCACCACTGATCTACATTTAGGGCAGTCGCCCAGGTGGCAGATTTCCTATCTGTTGTTTTCCTACCCTTTTCTTAAATGATCGCAAAGAAATTGGAAACTTATTGAACATTTCCTTGGTAAGTTATTTCAATCCCTAAATCCCCTTCCCATAAACGAATATTTGCCCCAATTTGTCCTGTTGAATTCCAACTTTATCTTCATATTGTGATATTTCCTACTTTTAAAGACACCACTCAAACTTATTCGTCTACTGATGTCCTCCCACGCCATCTCTCCACTGACAGATCGGAACATACCACTAGTCAAGCACCTCGTCTCCTTTCTCCCAAGTCTTCCCAGCCAAAACTTTGCAACAATTTTGTAACGCTACTCTTTTGTCGGAAATTGCCCAGAACAAATCGAGCTGCTTTTCTTTGGATTTTTTCCAGTTCTTGAATCAGGTAATCCTGGTGAGGGTCCCATACACTGGAACCATACTCTCGTTGGGGTCCTACCAGAGACTTAAATGCCCTCTCCTTTTGCATCCTTACTACAACCCCTAAATACCCTCATAACCATGTGCAGAGATCTGTACCGTATATTAACAATCATATTTATGTGATTACCCCAATGAAGGCCTTTTCTTATATTAACACCTAGGTACTTACAATGATCCCCAAAAGGAACTTTCTCCCCATCAACACAGTAATTAAAACTGAGAGGACTTTTCCTATTTGTGAAACTCACAACCTGAATTTTAACCCCGTTTAACATCATACTGTTGCCCACCGTCCATCTCACAACACTATCGAGGTCACCCTGCAGCCGCTCACAACCTTGTGACTTATTTATTACTCTGTACAAAATAACATCATCTGCAAACAGCCTTATATCTGATTCCACTTCTTTACACATATAATATATGTATATATAAACATAAAGGTCTAATAATACTGCCTTGAGGATTTCCCCTCTTAAATATTACAGGGTCAGATAAAGCTTCGCCTACTCTAATTCTCTGAGTTCTATTTTCTAGAAATATAGCCACCTCTTCAGTCACTTTCTTTTGTCTAGTCCAATAGCACTCATTTTTGCCAGTAGTCTTCCATGATCTACCTGTCACATGCTTTAGATAGGTCAAACGCAATACAGTCCATTTGGTCTCCTGAATCCAGGATATCTGCTATATCCTGCTGAAATCCTACAAGCTGAGATTCAGTGGAATAACTTTTCCTAAACCCAAACTGTCTTCTGTCAAACCAGTTATTAATTTCGCAAACATGTCTTATATAATCAGAAAGAATGCTTTCCCAAAGTTTACATGCAATGCATGTCATACTGACTGGCCTGTAATTTTCAGATTTATGTCTATCACCCTTTCCTTTATACACAGGGGCTACTATAGCAACTCTCCATTCATTTGCTATGGCTCCTTCAACCAAACAATAAACAAATATTTCAGATATGGTACTATATCCCAACCCATTGCCTTTAGTATATCCCCAGAAATCATATCAATTCCAGCTGCTTTTCTAGTTTTCAACTTTTGTATCTCATTGTAAATGTCATTGTTATCATAGGTACATTTTAATACTTCTTTAGTATTACTCACCTCCCCTATCTGGACATTATTCTTGTAACCAACAATCTTTACATACTGCTGACTGAATACTTCTGCCTTTTGAAGATCTTCACATACACATTCCCCTTATTCATTAATGATTCCTGGAATGTCCTCCTTTCAACCTGTTTCTGCCTTAAAGTACCTATACATACCCTTCCATTTTTCACTAAAATTTGTATGGCCACCAATTATGCTTGCCATCATGTTATCCTTAGCTGACTTCTTTGCTAGATTGAATTTCATAGTAATTTCCTTCAATTTCTCCTTACTTCCATAACCATTTCTAACTCTATTTCGTTCCAACCTGCACCTCCTTCTTAGTCTCTTTACTTCTCTGTTATAATATAGTGGATCTTTACCATTCCTTACCACCTTTAAAGGTACAAACCTATTTTCACATTCCTTAATAATTGCTTTAAACCCATCCCAGAGTCTATTTACATTTTTATTTACCATTTTCCTGCGATCATAGTTACTTTTTAAAAACTCCCTCATGGATGTTTTATCAGCCATATGGTACTGCCTAAAAGTCATAATTTTAATACCTTCCTTTCTTTCACATTTATTTTTAACTACGACAAAGACAACTTCGTGATTACTAATACCATCTATTACTTCGGTTTCTCTATAGAGCTCATATGGTTTTATCAGCACCACATCCAAAATATTCTTCCCTCTAGTTGGTTCCATCACTTTCTGAATCAGGTGCCCCTCCCATATTAACTTATTTGCCATTTGTTGTTCATGCTTCCTGTCGTTCGCATTACCTTCCCAATTGACATTTGGTAAATTTAGATCACCCGCTACAATCACGTTCTTTCCTTATCGTTTGCCACATAGCTGATTATCTTATCAAATAATTCTGAATCAGCGTCAGCGCTACCTACCCTTTCCCGGTCTGTACACTCCAAAGACATCAAGTTGCCTATTATCTTTAGAGATGAGCCTTCCACCCAGATTTCATGTTTTCCATCCTTAACTTTTTCGTAGCTTACAAATTCTTCTTTCACCAGAATGAACAGTCCCCCTCCTACCATTCCTATCCTATCTCTACGATACACACTCCAGTTCCGTGAGAATATTTCTGCATCCATTATATCATTTCTCAGCCATGATTCAACTCCTATTACAATATCTGGTACGTTTATATGTATTAAATTACTTAATTTGATTCCTTTGTTTACAATGCTTCTGCAGTTGAGCACTAACATTTTTATGTCATCCCTACTTGATTTCCAGTTCCCTGTTCTGTTAACACCGCTCCCTAGCCCACCCCGTTTCCCTGAACGTACCTGCCTATAACCCTTCTAAACAACTTTCCTAACTTATATGTACCACTGCGGTTTAAGTGAAGGCCATCTGAGCGCAGATCCCTGTCTCCTACCCACCGATTGGGATCTAGAAATCTCGCCCCGAATTTCCCACATTCCCACTCCATAGTCTTTTTTAAATCCCCAATTATCTTCCAGTCAGTATCTCTCCTACACACTATTTCACTGATAACAATCTCCGCTTCCTTAAACTTCATCCGTGCTGCATTTACCAGATCTCACTCATCCCCAACTATGTTGGTACTTATACCTGCTTCCCTTACGTTATTAGTACCAACGTGAAACACTACCACCTTCTCCTTTCCCTCTTCCTTCTCTTCTACTTTTCTCAACATCTGCCTCAACCTGATTCCTGGATAATACTCTACCCTGGTTCCCTTTCCTCCACACACTTTCCCCACATATGTAACGATGTAATCCCCCATGACCAGAGCCTCAACCCTACCCACCTCATTTGAACCCCTCCCCTCCTGGTCAGCCCTATCTTCTCTCACTGCTGCAGAAGCTACTTTCTCCTCCCTTTTCTCCCTCCCATGACCCTGTTCCACCTGTCTTTACCTTTCCACTACACTACATTACATTTTCCTTTCCTACCTTTTCCCTTCCTCCTACTTCCACACATATCAGCAACAGTTCCCTGTTCCTCATCTTCCCTCGGTACAACTCGTACCGATTTCTCACAGACACCTCTCCTGAATTCTCTTCCTGAACAGAGCCCGTAGCCTGCAATCTCCTTCCCCTTAAAACATTAGACAACCTGTCTTCTACAATTCCCCCATTTCCTTCCCATCCCTCCTTTACACCTACTGTATGCCGTACCGGTACATTTTTGGGGGGAGGCCTACTTTCCTTCCTCTCCTCTGAGAGAATCCTAATTATATCCCTCAAATTCTCAAACTCCTCCTTCATTCTCCTTAATGCCTGCCTACACCCACAGTTCCTACACTTGCACTGCGTAGCCATTATTTACGGAATAATGGGAAGAAAAGGAAAAATAAAGTAACTTATTATGCACAAATAAAAATGAAAGGAAGGAAATATTGCCTATAAAAATGAAAGGAAAGAAATATTGTCTAGGATAGTTCACAAAGATCACACAACAACAAGGTAATTAATATAAGCTACTACTACACTACAATACTACTTAGTTGTACGAATTTTTTTCTACAACACCCTAACAGAATGAAAATTGCTGTTAATTACTGAAAACCGAAAATAATACACAGGAATTAGGTCTACACAATTCTAAACTGCAGTTAAGTCTACCGTAATTACTGCAACAGAATTCTAGTAAGATAGTACAGATACAACAGATACTATTCTACACAAATATTTCACAGTAATAGAATAAACACACTAATTTATAATAAGATACCTACTATAATACACTACAATGATTTTAAACTATGTTCAGACGTATCCTAATTATAATACAACCGGTTATTACAAAGCACAAACTGAAATGGAAATTACAATTAAAGTTTGAAATTCGCAAGACTAATCAAAATAATAGAATAAGTACTCTAATTTCAAATAAGTCACTACAATACACTACAACAGTTTAAAAACTACGTTCAGACGTATCCTAATTACAATAGGTTATTATTAAGCACAAACAGCAATGAAAATTGCAATTAGGCCTAAAGTTTGAAATTCGCAAGAACTACCGTACTCAAGGATTACCATCAAAGTTAAACGCGTAGACAGAAGATTATTTCTTTAGTATTACTTTATCCTACTATGCTCTAATAGAAATGAAACCTTGCGTTTGGTTAAATGCTTAAGTATCGAAGGGATTGCCGTACACTAAGAAAAACACGAATATAACAGGCAAGATACTATCTAATAACTTATACCATAACTTCACTATCACTGTCTTAAACCCTCAACCGTTTAACCACTTAACAGAAATGACTAAGTTTTACAGGAGTATCGCTCATTCTACCGGGTCTTTGTGGACAGAAAAAAAAAACCACAGGTTAAAGTTACTGGCCTAAAAATCAAAATGATGCTGAGGCAGACATTTGCTCTCCTTGAAATTTGCACACAAGATTAAAACCCTATTTGGGCTTCTGGTCCCAAGTTACAGAGGCTAATCCTATTCTACTGAGGTGACTAGATGGAGAAAATTTAAATTACAATGCTACAGATAGAAAACGGTTACGAAAACATAGTCGCCTCAAATACAAGTTGATGGGGAACTCGAGAGGGTGTGACACTCTCTATTCCCGACTTTCGGCTAAGTTCCTAGGCTAGTTTTGAGACTTACATTTGAAGATGAATTTTACATTAATGAAGATTGGAAATTAAAGGTTACATAATTAAAGACAGGAAACCTTCCCCTCGAGCTAGCTTTCAGAGCCTATCACCTAGTTATTAAATGGCTGCTATTACCTTACTGCGCTGGACTGCTCGATGATGGGTGAGACGCCCCCGCCTCCGCTATTACCACACACTCAGTAAACTGAACGATCAAGAAGACAAGGTAGCTCGAAAATTGCCATTTTTTATACCCGAGAGGAAGGTTTTAGGAAGATCTGGGCTAAGGCCTGACACACACCCAATTTTTATTGGATAATGAAATAAGTAGAAGAAAACGACGATTGGTGGAAAAATACACATACCAAAGTTCTTATTGGTTAATTTTGAAGTTGGCGGAAAGGAATCGAAGTGGTGGCAACTCTAACACACACACAAAAAAAATCATTCAGTGTAGTAAATCTTCAAATAACAAATTTCTTTTAGAATTCTAATAGTTCCTCTTCACACTAGAACATACGTTCTTTTGGTAGAGACATCTGTAAGGAAAAGTCCAAACTTCTTGCACAAGTTGTTGCAAGTTTGTGTTGAAGATGGTGTTTTTCAAGGCGCTTCATTTGAGTGAACGGGCCGGGTGTACCCTCGCGATAAAATAATAATAATAATAATAATAATAATAATAATAATAATAATAATAATAATAATAATAATAATAATAATAATAATAATAATAATAATAATAATAATAATAATAATAATAATAATAATGCCTGGTCAGCTTGCGTGGGGGTATGGTTCTAAACTGAGTAAGAGCTAGACATAATCCTGCGTGAGATACTGGGATGGGGGCCCTCAACCCCGACACGGCGCGTCCCAATGGTGGAAAGGGGAAGTTCCTGTAGATATGCAGGACAGGTGCGATTAAGGCATAGCCAATTTAGCAGCCGCGGATCAGCTGAGGTAAAACGAAAAATGGTTAACGGCCTCGAAGGCAGAAGAGGACATATCCCAATGGCAGAGAGGACGAAAGAGCCAACTCAAATCAACTTCGCGTCTGACTTGTAGCAAGCGGCTAAGTGGTCTCCGTCTGATCACCACAGGTGTGGCTGGAAATTAATGTTCTTGAACTCACTACTTCAGTCCAAAGAACTGGACCATGGTCCAAACTTGTGATAATCAATTACCATGAGGCGTGTTAGAAATCAAACTTTTACCCCAGGTGGTAATGCACACTGCTGTCAGGAACAGTACAACCAGACTGTCGGATTTTGGGGGGTCTGGACTAACGCGCAAACAGATTTAGTCGGAGACCTCTGGGTAAATTCGTCCAAGCAGTAAAAGCTTTATCGGAACACTAAACATAAATACTCTCATACGAGCAGGAGAATTGTATGAACTAGAGCAAAGCTTAAACGAACAAGAAATACAGATACTGGCACTACAAGAAACAAGACTGACTGACGAAAACACAATGGATTTCGGGAACTACAGACTCTTCAAAAGTAAAACAGACAAACGAAGTCTCAAAAACACATCGCTTTTGGGAGTCGCTTTTGCAATCAAGAAAACATACTCAACACAGTAACAAATGGGAAGCCTGTAAACGATAGACTAATGACAATCACCGTAAAGTGTGCAAATGAAACCTACACACTAATTAATGAGCACATGCCAATCAATAAGGACAATAAAACAAACCACAAAAAGGTAGGCAAATGCTGGGAAACTCTAGAAGAAATAATGTCACATATTCCTCCAAAGCACGTCAAAATCTTACTAGGCGTCTTCAATGCACAATTAGGCAAAGGAAGAAAAAAAAAGGAAAACAAGAGGAAAATTTCCAGTACATAAATGGACCAACCAAAACGGACAAAGATTAGTCGAACTCTGCAGGATATTCAACCTTAAAATCATGTCAACACACTTCAAAAAGAAACCATCAAAACAAATGACATGGAGATTACCGAACACACTCATCGACGAATTCCAAATTGACCTTGTAGCAATCTCTTATCCAAATCACAGAGAATTATGAATGTCCAAGTCAGAAGGAGTGCAAACATAGGCTCAGGTTGTTACCTGACAAGAATCAAACTACAGTAGAACCCTCAGAGATTAACAAATAAGAAGCCACTAATCCCAAAATTTGACCCCACTAGGATCCAGCCATCTCTCACAGGAGAATTGGAGAGGATGGAAGCAAAAAAATTGGCAACAAATCAAAAGAAAACTGATTACAATAACAACAACACAAATACTAACTCCTCTGCAGAAAAGGAAGATACACCCTTGATGGAATGAGTGCGAACAAGCAATACAGTCTGGACAGAAGGCATACAACAACTGGAACAGCAAGAAGACGGAGAATAACTACAACACATTCCTGGTATGCGGAAAGAGACAGCACAATTGATCAGGCAGACCAAACGGAAATTTGAAAAGGATCATCTATTTGAAATCGAGAAAGACTTTGAGAGAAACAACACACGAAATTTCTATAAGAACTTCAAAACTAAGCTTGCAGGATATCAACAACAAAGTCTCTGCTTCAGGAAAGAAAATGGTAAGTTAGCACTAAACAACCAAGGAAACTGCGAGGAACTCACCAGATATTTTAAAGAATTACTGAACTGTCTAGAACCAACACAAAGATTTTCTCCACACGAACCTGAAAATATTAATCCAAGTTCATTACCACCAGATGAAGAAGAAATCACAAGACAGATCAAAAGTTTGGTTATTGGTAAGAGTGAAATGCCAGTCTATGGCAAGAACGGATTTTAAATAAAATACATAAATACTCATATTCGTGTGAATATCAAGTTTGAACGCGTATGGTAATGAAACGTAATTAACGGCATATCTCATAACGGCGTTATTAATACCGTCTTTTACCGGGGAAATGTGTCAGGTGGTGTGAATATTGAATAAGAAGTGAATTGATAAAAAATATTATGTGTGGTAAATGTACAGTGTTTCATGAAAATATTATTGAATAGTAAGGGTATCCTAGAAGAAACGTGTGTGATTAACTTGAAGATTCACATATTATTAAGTGTGTAGAATGTAAGAAAAAATTAAGTAATATTATTAATTAAGAATATACGAGAAGAAATGTGTGAAGTGTATACAGTTTGTATCAACATGGTGTGTTAAGTCTTAACTTGGCAGTCGGCGAATGGTAATGTCTGAACACATGCCACAATCCAGCAGAAATTCAGGTGGGTAACATGATTTGTAGCATTTAAAGTGTATTTCTGCCACGTTATGTTCGGTGTAAATAAGGGCCAAAATTTCAGGCCGATAGTGTGATGTTTCTTCTTTGCGTTGGTGCAAATATTAAGTGGTGTGTGGCACAGAGATGTTACGAGAAGTTTATGCACATTTTATGTTGAAATCCAAGAAATTTCAGACGATTAAGTTAAATAGGATTAAAGAAGGTATCGGGTAAATATAAGTTGTATGCCAGTATATCGTTAAAGAATTCGTGTGTCAAGATTCCGTGTCAAAGTATAACGTAAAATATAGTTGCGTGTTGCAAATTTAATTTTGTGGGTATCGGGTCTACTACCCCCCACCCTGCTACCATAACACAACACAATATACGACATGTACTCGCAGATACCTACCTCATTATCTCTCTTCATAAATTGCCGTGGATGGACTGGAACCGGAGCTGAACCCGTGCGTAGACAAAAGGTGAGCGAAAGGACAAAAAGGCAGGAACCCGTAACTCCATGAATAAAAGAAAGGATCAAAAGAAAATGGGGTTTATTACTAACACACATAATATCAAAGTGAAAACAAAATGGGAAGCTGCATTAAGAATTACTTACATAACTGCAGGAAAATTGTACATCAGGTAGGATCCCGTTCAATAACATAGTAAGTTTTGCGTTACACGGCGACAGTGCATACGATCGCACTATCCATTTCCGTATGACCACATAAAAATACAAACTCGTTCCAGAAAAATAATGTGACGTGGAACATGTCATCGAAGGAATCAGAAAATGGAACCACCAAAGGGATAATATAATCGAACAAATGTAGACTACGCACATATCAACAGTTAGCATACTCGTGCTCCAAACGAGCGTCCACTCGATGCTAGCGCGTCACAACAACGTCAAAGCACAGCCTCCCAAAGGAGCAGAAGCAAAGAACTAGAAGATGTTGCCACAGTTACAAAAACAAAAACGCAGCGCCGATAATGGTGCAGATAACGGCCTAGAAGTATAAAACGGCACACCACACAGCATGGCCAAGTAAAACGAAATCAGGAAAGAATAAGAAAGAAAAATTAAAATTATGATTACTAGATACGAAGAGTACTATAAACCGTACCCAGGCAGAGAGCACAGGCACGCACACACATGTATGAACAAGGGCAGACACCCAATATAAGATCGACTCAGACCAGGCCGGCGTGTCAAGGCACGCGACGTATTTTTTGCGCAGGATGGCGACGGATGTCATGGACTCACGAGATTGGTTCGAACACCACAGATACAATGCTGGACTGCCGCAAAAACAGGCAAGGATGATCCAAATATAATCGTAGCAATCATAACGTTCGTCGACCCGCTCCCCGGGACATCCAAATTGCTTCACCTGGACAAACATGGATTAAACCCCGCAGCGTCAAATCATACAATATACCAATGCTCAGCCATGATTCAAAACGATGAGGAAACAGAAGTGCATGGTCTCAAAACCCACAAACACACAGGGCCAAACAAACAAACACTCTCGCGCGTGTGCACACAAACAAAGAAAGAAAAATTTAAAACACCCACAAAATTAATTAACTAAGAGCCTGCAAAGACAGGTGATAAAAGACTACGGACATACAATCACATAGAACCGTTCTTGTAACTATGGCACGGGAAATGAAATAAGAATGAAATACCTGGAAGCAGCACATCTGGAATCTCGAAATATTTACATCAATCAAAATAATGATTTCCAGCAGAGAGCCGAGCGTTGAAACAATAAATCAACGATAATAGCAATTCGTAGATCAAGAAGCACATAATAAATCCCAGTTTGTTCATCATTTTCGATCCCTCCATTCAAGGTAGATAGAGTATATTAGGTAGGCCATTCCCGCTCACAGCGCTCTCATTGGTTGATCGCGCGTGACGTAGCCGGGAGGGCTAGAAGCGCGCGCCTGCATTGCCTGCATGCAGCATAAACCTCGATAATTAGGTAAAATAAGTTCAATTTCTTATAAATAATGAAAATGTTGGCATTATTATAATCAAGTTGTACTTTAAATACCACCTACAATCAGTGATATAATACTGTTCATAGAAAAATAAAAGAAGCTCTGAGTAATTATATCTTAAAAGCTGGCTGTGAGAACAATACATACATAGAAACACTGGAATAGTTATTGGTGTAATTGTATTTAAAACTCACGTTTTGAGGAAGTTGTCGAAGAAGCTGAAGCTGCCCAGTTGACGCTGAATACTTCTTCATAGCATCTGTATGATGTTTTTTTGTTGAGGTGACGTATTCTAATAAAAGTCCTAGTTCTGACGTACAGTGATATAATATCCTCGTCTCAAGTTCTGGAAATTTTGATTTAATTATAGAAATCAAAGTCTGCATTACCCTTTCACATTTAGAAATATAAATCCCGTGATAACTGTCAAACAGTACCTCAAACTGTATAACTTTTTGATACCATTATTCGGTTGGACGAGTAAGGCCTCCTTTTGAAATGATTGATAACCAGTCGTGAGGCACTTCCTGTGGCAAGGCAAACATTTCACCTTTATCACCCAAGCGATCATCAACAGAGCGACATTTGAATGCCAAGTAGCCTGCAAGATATTTAATTGCATCCTGGTTTACGTCTTCAGTTTCAAAGTCCTGGCTCAAGTCTTCCATCCTTAACAACTCCAACGCTTTTTCCTGTTCATCTACGGATACAGGTGTTAACGGCCCCTCAAAAACATGTATACATAGTTCATTGCTTACGAAGCTCAAGAAATCTTCCTCATTATCAGCATCAGGATGAAAAATATCCGTATCACTCGGCGATGAATTATTTTCAGCTTCCACTGACACACTACAGGAGAGGGGGATTTCATTACTCCCTGTGAGTAACAGAAGTCGAATTGTGTTACGAACTTCTAAAGGGGACGGATTGCTATAAAAAATCTCCTAGGCCACGGACACGAGAAAAAATCTCCAAGCAGTCTTGGTTTAATCTGGCAGTTAAAATATAAGACATATTTGCAAGTTTCATGTCTTCAAAATGTCCTAAGAGAGAGTTTATAGATATTATGAACCCCTTCTGAAACGGAAGTAAAGTTTTCTGTTTACCAAATCTCACTTGTATAATCACCTCCAGAAAGCGTTTCAGAGTATTTTCCTGACTCCGTAAGTTTAAGCCGTATCCACTCCTAAGGGGAGTCTTTTCATCTTTAGGCGCCCTGAATTTCAACACGTCGAAGGGGTCATTGACTAGCTCGATGAAGTTGCTTTCAGCGCCCTTGTTTAAAGTATACCGCAGTGCCAGAGCTGTGCGCCTCGAAAATAACTGCGCAGCCATTCTCACATTCTGACGGAACCTGCCTGTTACACTCAGATGAGCCTCATTAATATGATGCGTAATTGATAGGTCCCCTGTTTGAGTTTGTAATAGGTGTTCTATTGCCTTCTTCTGAAATTCTGAACCATCAGCTAACGTCAAACCTTCATCTAAAAAGTGGTTACTCAATAATTTCAAGAGGTGGGGTACATCACAGAACACCCTCATCTTCCTCTCATCATCCACTGGATTGGTAAAAAAGCTCTTGGCCTTGTGTACGTTTAATTCCTTCCACACTTTGGCATATTTGTCCCCCATGTCACAAGTTACTGCGACAATATGAATGTCACAAGCCTCAAGTTTACTAATTATGTTTCTTAACAACTCTGACGTCATTGTCACGTCATTACTTCCATGCAGCGAAGAGCCCTCGAACCGTCGCTACCTGGACGTTGCTGTGAGGCTCTAGTATGCGGTCATCAGATGAATCGAATGAAATGTGCCCGTCTATAGTCCTCTCCGTGTAAGGACGTACCCTAAGGGTGCAACCTTACCCTTTCTCCCCTGTAATATTAAGATATTGATTTATGGTTACTTTTCTTGCTGTTGGGTCTTTTTCAGTGTCGGTAACCATACAGTTTAGGGACCCTACTTGCCAATACGACGTCTTACATTTACCGTTAATCTGGCACGTTGGCAACGGTCAATCACTGCTCTAGCGTGAAGTGCGTGTTGCCACCGCATCGCTTTAAAGTCACTAGTGATACATTTGCGAGAATGTTTAAAGCATATTTTCTTTTTCTGTGGGATTGTAAATCTATTTGGCTAATACCAGGTAAGTAGGATTGTGGCATATTCGGATAATGCATTTAATAACATAGTTTGTGTGAAATGATGAAAGTGCTCAAATACGTCAGTCTCATGTCTAGATCTACCGGTACATGAAATAACTCTTGCGGGACGAAATTTTGGCAGTAGAACTTATAACATTATTATTTTCAAATCCGCAGTGAACTTGAAAGCTGACCTAAATTCCGTTCACGGAGCTTGGCACATTAGTATTCCTATATGTTTCCTGATAAGCTTGAAGATATAACCAGCCTGCAGGCTGAAAATATGCCCAATAATCTCTCTCCTTACTGGTTACCGGTATTGAAGAGAGAAGGAAATATTCGCGCAAAAGAAAGGGAAGTCATTGGATGTCTGGAACTTTCGAAAATCACACTGCAAAGACTTATTAAATAAATTGCATCGTTTAACACGCCCCTCTTTTCAAGAATATGATTATAGTACGCCTACTGTATATCAAAATAAAGACAGATAATTTAAGTGAGAAAGTGTGTTTATTTCCTTAATTCCTCACTTAGGAGATATTCATAATTATCTTGATTTATTTCATCTTATCTTTTATCATTTACTAGGGTAGGGAAACATTCATTATCGGTGTTTACATTGAGGTTAGTTTGTTATGGTTATGTCTGATGATTTTAATATGTAACCAGGCAGGTTGGCGGCAGTGATCAGCCATTACAAAAAAGAGAAAAGAAAAGCATTGGGCGGCGATATTTACTTTCTGGGGTATTTCCTTACGTGGCAATTACTATATATTCATTTCATCAAATGTCAAAACCGCGATCTTTTCAGTTTCCTTTTAATTTTCTGCGCTGGCTTTCAACAAACATAGCACCTCTCTTAAAATTCCGGGTCTACATTTAAAGCGCCGAACCCATTTTTGTAAGGTTGACCGACATGGTAAAGGAATGTTCCGGTTCCTCAAATAACCATATGCTTTTCTGGAAAGCGATCTCAAAGACAAAGCATTTGCTATGTCCTCCGAGGACCATTTCACTCGTTTATTGACTCCCAAGAGACATCGAATCCGCCCTGGTGAAAAACATTTGGACAGAATCTTAACTACTTCCTCTATGTGTGCACTCTTCTTTACTTTCTGCGGAGACAGTTGTCGTCTTTTTGAGACAAGATACCTAGGTCCCTTGAGCTTCTTTAGAGCAGCCTCCCTTCGTCTTAAAATCGCGTTTTCCTTTTCCAAAATCTCCACCCGCTTAAGGAGTTTTAAGATCTCCTCATTTTGAAGCGATTCAGTGCTAGTCACCTGATCAACTTTCCTTTTCTTTGGTGACAAAGTCTCTAATGTTGCCCGCGCCCGCTTCTTCACGCTCCCAACTTCATGACGGTAATCTCTATCAGTGGAAATCTGTAAAATGAAGATAAACCTTTATGAGCGATCATGTTTCAAACATAAATGAAATCAAAACTACGATCGTTATGTAAAATAAACCTAACTACTTAACGTTCGAAGTACAGTATATGAACAGTTGTAAGTTAATATACTGTCGTAACTCGGTGTTCTCACATAAAACTTTCTGCTGGCAAACAACAGAACAAAATAAAAATATTCAAAAAATTGTTCCAGTACCAGGAATCGAATCCAAGCGTTCTAAACGAAAGTCAGCTATCCTAGCCAGTATACAATATCGTAGCACGAAATAATCAGTTTATTCATACTTCCACGTAGCTGATCAAATTTATTACTATTTATTTAATTAATAGAGAAATGTACACTCAAGTTTGAGCATTAAATAAATTTCACATTTTAGTCTTTGCTATAGTCTGTAATTGTCCTGGTTCTTTTCGTGCATGTTATGATGTGATATCTTCTACACTTCTGTCCACACAAAATGCACTTACAATCTTCGTCTGGCTCATGGAACTTCTGGTTTACGCATACCTTGTGGTGAAACCCATGTATGGAGAGTCGTGTTATCACGTGGCGCTGTGTGTTGCACTCTCTAGTCCATCTATCGTCCGTCATCGCTGGTGAGGCGTAGAAGTCGAGGTCGATTTCACTTTTCTTCCTTTCCCTGATATTTACTAGTGCCCTGCTTGCTTCCGTTGATTGTAGGTAGAACTGTGATCGTATGTCTTCTATGAAATACGTCTCCCGCAGCATTTCGTATACCATCCGGGATGGCGCTGTCTTTCCGACTCGGGTAATCCTCTTCATGAACATTGCTTTTATTCTTTCTATTCTCATCAGGTCTCCGATCTTCAGCTTTTCCCACACGATCTCAATTCCATATGTTATCACTGGCGCTACTGTCGTCTTGAAAAGTCTCATCGCCGTGCTGATTGAAAGGTTTGAAATGTTTTGGATGCTGTATGAGGCTCTGATTGCTGCTGCCGTTCTTTCTTGAATATGTATACCAAAGGACGCCGCCGTTGTCTGTAGTGTTATTCCCAAATATTTGTAATTTCGTACCTTTTGTAATGGCTTTTGGTGTAATGTTATGTTGTCTTTGGGCGTTGATTTCCCACCTTTTCTGAAGGTCATTTGTACTGTCTTTTCTTCATTTATCTGTAGGCTGTTTTCCTCCACCCAGGTCTCTAGTCTGCGGACTGCCCTTTGCACATCCTCCTTTTCTTTCGCTCCGATCAGCATGTCATCTGCGTATAGGATCAGCTCTGCTTTTGATCCTTCCTCTACTATGCGGTTCACATCTGCTGTATAAATGTTGAAAAGTGTGGGACTCATGGGATCCCCTTGCATAACTCCGTTCGTCTGTATTATGTCTTCAGAAATTTCTACGTTGTTGTTTATTCGGATTATGTTCCTCCGTAGACATGCTTCAACTATTCTCACTAGTGGGTCTCTCTCGCCGATTGTCAATTTCATTTTCTCGATTAGCTTTCGCCTGTCGATTGAGTCGAATGCCTTCTTGAAATCAACAAAGACTGCGTGATATTTCCCTCCTTTGTGTCTTAAGGCTTCTTCTACCTGATTTATTAGGTATTTCACTGCCTGGACCGTGCTCCTGCCTTTCATAAAACCGAATTGATTTTCTGGAATGTACCCACTGAAGGCTTCCAGTAATCTTTCATTTAGTATCTTCGTGAAAACTTTAAAGGATGCATTTTCTAGTGCTACTCCTCTAAATGAGTCTAGTGATGTTCTGCTCCCTTTTCCTTTGAACAATATCTTTAGAGTCGCTGTGTTCCATCCCTCTGGTATCTTCCCAGTCTGTATACATTTGTTCATTAGGTCTTTCCACAGTTCTTCCATCTCGCCAAGTGAATCTTTTAAGTGTTCCATGTAAATTTTGTCTGGTCCTGCGGATTTCTTGTTTCTCCCTCCTTGTATTGCTTTCCTAATTTCATACGTTGTTATTGGCTCCACAGCATGCGCGGGTTCTGCTGTTTCTATGTCATATGCTTGCTTCAGCCCTTCCTTATTCAGTATGTTCGAGAAATGATGTTCCCACTTCTCCATATTAATTTCTCCTGTTGCAATTGACGTCTTCTTTTTCAGCGCTATGTATGGGTCTGATTTTGCTTCCTCGGCTTGTTTCCTTCCTTGTTTCTCTGTATATTCTTCTTTTTTCTTTTTTATTAGTTCTTTATATTTTTTCCTTTTCTCTGCATATGCTGTTAAGTCTTCTGGGTGTCTGTATAATTTTGCTGCATTCAGGGCCTTTAGAGTTGCTTTTCTTTCCTTGTAACACTCTTGGTCAAACCAAGCTTGTGCGTGTCTTCTTTCCTTTACTATAATAGCTTTCGTTATTACTTTGGTGGCTGTTTCTAGGGCTTCTTCTAGTCTTTCTTCTTCTATTAGGTTTCTAGCTTTCCCGATGTTTTCCTCGCTTTCTTCTACTGTTTCCCGCTGGATGTTTCTAGTATATATACTTGGTCTTTTTGCTTCCTTCCTCTTTTGTTGGATTTCCATGCGTAGGCGTGTCATTATAGGTATGTGTTTCCTTATTGGTGCTGCCGATGAGTTCCATAGGCCTTCTTGTTTACACAATTGTAGTTGTACTCCTCTAAAAAATAGTAGGTCGATGGCACTATGACCGTTATGTGCAAAGTAGGTTGGTGTTTCTTTTTTGTTCGCTATTTTGAAGCCTTCTTCTTCCAGTGTCTCAAGAAGGATGCGAGTTTTGGTATTTTCTTTGTCTATCCTGCAGTTAAAATCTCCGGCAATTATAACGTTCCTTTCTGCTTTCGTTTGTTCTATGGCTATAGATATTTTATCCATTATGTTTTCTATAGGTGTATTTGGCTGAATATAAATTCCTATTATCGTAATTTCTGATGTGATTATTGTGACCATGTTTTCCTCCTTGATGATTCGCTTGATATCTCCCAGTTTCCCTTTTATGAAGATTGTGTATTAAGTATTAAATATTGTATTAAAAGTAGTAGACAGATAGGCCTACCTGCTCTGCTGTTTGGCTGGGAACGGTGCTAGTGGTTGAATACGAAGTTTTATAGCCATGCCAATTTGCAATGGACAGAGACGGAACAGCATCTGCCCGCAAGATTTTCTCTGCGGTAATCCCAGCGGTTCATTTCTCAAATCTCGTTCATAATCCTCTTGACGAAAATGTGTGGAACGTACTCTGACATTATCAGGATTAAAATTGTTTCTTCGCTTACTGAGCAACACCCACACTCGCCTAATCTTCTCATGTTTTGGAAATCTGTGATACAAGACACCAGTTGTTTTCGATCCCCAATTAGTACATTGTGCCATAGCACAATTAACTTTATATTTAGAAACCTTACTCATCTTTAACACAACAATCATCAGAATACGGAAAATGTTACAAGACTGCGTACCGTACCGCAAAATAGACCTATACTGAAAGCGATTTCCTTATCGTTTACCGCAACAGCTGCTGACAGGAGACCTCCAGGTGACGTCAGCATGAGGCGATGCTACGCTGGAAGCAAAGCGCGGGAGTCGGGAATGAGCCCCCCTGCCCTCCATTGTTGGTATCACGAGCAGACCAACTTAACACTCGGAGAGCGAGAGATAGACGTCACATTCGGGTAATGTTATCGCTAATGGCGACAACGACGGTCAAGGAGAAGTAGGAATAAAGGAAGTGCATCACCAAGGCAGGCTTGGTGCGGCACACGGGTAAAGATTTTGTAATGTCTAAATTAAGTAAAGATCGGCGTGATTTTTCTTATCATTTTAAGTGTAATATTTTATAGAAGTTGTTTCAAGATCTACGTAATTTTAGTTCAAGGAAGAGTCCATGAAAAAAGCCACGATATTAAATGAAATATAAAAATGAGGTTAAGATAGGCTATGTAAATTGTATAAGAAACTAATCTTAGATCATATAGATAACCAAAAGCCATGATGGAAAAGGACGAAGCAGCCGAGACAATGTGAAAATAAATGAGTTTAATTGGATTCTGGGATGGAAATGCCCCGGGGGAGAATCGAACTCAGGATGTGTTGGTGCCGGGAAGATGTAATGCCCCGAGGAAATAATGTGTGTTAGAATGCCGTGGGAGGCATGTGCAATGTCCAGGTTTCGAGAACTGTTGGTTTCGGGAAGCATGCGATCTTAGAAGGCTAGACGTTATGAGAGATAAATTCAATTGAAAGGGATGTATTATAATCTGGCTTGTTTCAAAGGGAGCCTATCTCCATGCAGTCTCACCACAGGTAAAACGACAGATGTTAGACAGTCCGCTAGGCGGAAGGGTGAGATATTTTTAGAATAATGCGAGCCGTTATCAGAGGACTGTCTGGGAGATTTTGAGATAGTCGAAGGAATAATAATATTATGTAAACCTCGTAATTGATAGAGATGATTTTGTATACTGGATTAACGGTTGTTGAGAAATGGAAGAGTTATTTACGGCGAAATCTTGACACATGTTAGTTATTGTGGTAGTAAATTGTTAATGTGTGTTGTGGAAAATGTATGGAATGATATGATCGGTACTCGTCTGTCACGCACCCTTAATTGGGATTTTGGTTGAATTTTTAGATGGCCTCAGTTCTGGGTGTCTGAAGGACCATCAGGGGTTTGGTTTAACAGTAGTGATCTGTTAAAGAAGAAATGATTGTGGCTAGACCTATTTTTTTTATTTTTATTTAGTTGGTAAGTGTGCCACACGAATAGTTGTCAGTAATGTAAATACTTTTAGGGTTAAATGAACGTAACGATGCAGAATGATTGTCATGCCATTATATTCCATGTTTATCTTGTAACAGCGTATAAAGACATCCATTAAGAGAGAGATCACTAGTTATAAAATCTGCAATGATCAAGTGTCCAGCAACATTCATTAAATTAATTTGATAATCAGTTCAGTCTACAATGATCAGTGTCTAGTTTATTTTCAACATTCATGAAATTAATTAGATAGTTATAAAGTCTGCAATGATTAGTGTCCAGTTTATTTTCAACATTCATAACATAAATTATACAGTCAGTTCAGTCTGCAATGGTCAGTGTCCAGTTTATTTTCACATTCATAAAATGAATTAGAGTGTCAGTCCAGTCTGCAATAATCAGTGTCCAATTTATTTTCAAAATTAATAAAATTAATTAGTTACTCAGTTCAGTCTGCAATGATCACTGTCTAGTTTATTTTCAACATTCATGAAATTAATTAGATAGTCAGTTCAGTATGCAATGATCAGTGTCCAGTTTATTTTCAACGTTCATGAAATTAATCGGATAGTTATAAAGTCTGCAATGATTAGTGTCCAGTTTATTTTCAACATTCATAAAATTAATTAGATAGTCAGTTCAGTCTGCGATGATAATGCGTCAGTTAAATTGTAGTGGTGTTGATCACTAAAGTTAAGTGTTTGTGATCAAATTTATTTTGGTTTATGATAGCACTGGTCATAGTTATCTTGAGTAGCACATTTCTTCATTGGTTGTGATTACTGAAATAAATAACGAACCCTTCTCTAGATGAGTGAGACGTTTATCCGCATTCCCTACCACAGTAGTGGTCATGATTGTTGTAACGAGTATGTTTTCTACAAGACCATTTGTTTAATAAGTTCATGTTAGTTGCTAATGACAGCATGGTGGTGATTACAACACCATCCAATAACGTTATTCTTTTTAGTCTACTATGTTGGTACCGTTCATAGACGGTCGGATTAAATTAAATTATTATTCAGTGAAGCAATAAGATTAATTTTCAGATATCCGTGCTTATGGTTTATTCAGTTTAAATTAGTTTATTATAAACTCACATAACCCGAAAGTTATTTTGCGTTAACTTAAATGTAAACTCAAGCTTTTCATTACACTTTAAAAATATTGCAGTCAATGGAACAATATTCTATATAATTTGAATTA